>NC_087287.1:9393750-12055000 GCF_015220805.1 Pogoniulus pusillus | reverse complement strand
CAGCCTGAAGCAATAAGGACATAGCAGAATGGCAGACATAGAGTTCACTTAGTCATCTGCACTCTGACATCCAAACTGGGAGCACTGTAGAGGAATACTGAGAAGTCCTTCCTTGGCTGGAGAGATCATGGGGCTGGGAGAGTGCTAAGACATGTCCAGGAGAACACAGTGAAAATCTCCTACCCTTCAGCTAGGATGCACTAGCCAATGACTGCAGGGGCACTGGCACGGGCCCAGAAAGAAGGTATGGGCACTGCAGGGCTGACAATCCCACCATGTTTATTAGTGGTAAGCTCCAGGAAATGTTCCACATAGCCCTCATAGTTTTCTGGCTTGAGACTTAAATGCATACACGCACACACTCACACCATCCCTTCTTAAATTTCCTTTGAGGTTTCAATGTACTTCTATTTTCCCCTCAGAAGCCACTTCTCCCCATGGCTCTGCACTGCACTCTTTTCTGGCAGCCATAATAGCCAGTTGCATACACTGGGCAGAATGCACTTTGTTACTGCTTTGCCCATACAGCGAGATGGACAACGTTGACCAAGCAGTCACACTGAAGTTATCACTGACCTAAAAAGATAACAAATTCATTACTTATTCCCTACTCTCTCAGGAAGCACCATTTCCCAGGTCCACTCGGTTACTTAGCACCTCCTTTGAGGCCCACAGTTGTACTTGTAATCAGATTAACAAAACGGGATCTCAGATATCAATGCATAAAGAGTCAGCTTGGATAGGCAAAATGAAAATATTCCCAAAGGGAGCTTCTTGTGTCTCTAGAGAGACAGGAGATAGATCAGCTACAAGAGAAGAAATCCCATGTGGTGATGGATCTTCACACCCAGGAACATGTGTGTGTGTAGATACCTATATGTATGTACCTAAATGCATATATGCTACTTTGTGTGTGCAGAGATTTATTATACGTGAGATTAAAGTTCTAAATGTGCAAAGACAACATGTGATCTATCCCTGTGGTTTTCCCCCTGGACTCTGTTGTCCAGATGTAAGATGTGAAATGCATCCAAGTTCCTTAGAAAGGGAAGTGTTGAGCCAGGCAGTTCAGGCTGAGTGGCTGCAGTTATCACTCCATTGAAAATGTAAAACAAATTCAGGTAACAAAGGCTGGGCCAGATTATGGATCTTTCTGAGGTTTCTTTCTACAGTTCCTACTCCCCCAGCTTCACCTCCCTCCCACCCTCCTTTCCTACTTATCATAAAGTTATGATGCCCTTTACTATAATAGTGAATGGAATTCCCAGATTATTATTTTAGAGGCTTAACTGATTCTCAGTGTTTTTCATGTGCTTAGCACTTACACAAAGAGGCTTTTTCATATGTCTTTCAGCAAATATAGAAATAGGCTTGAACTCAGTATTCATTTAACAGTTTCAACAGATAGTCACATTTGATTTCCAACTATTTCCTTTATCCTAATAGCACTTTTGCATCACTCTGCATGCAGGTGCATTGCAAAGCTATCTACTAAGCTGGGACCTATCACCAGCCAGTAGAATATCTCCATCCTTAAATTATTTTTTCAGAAACAGCATCTGTAGCTGCACAACACTCAGTGTACCAAACTCTAAATACATGTAAGAGTGAGACTGTTGGACTCAAGGAGACTCACTTCCCTTCTGCCTGTTATTTGTTTCAGGTAATCTCAGCTGAAAGCTTTCTAGTGCTGTCACTATGGCCAATTTTATACTGGATATTTTTCTTGTACAGATGTGTAGCTATTTGCCTTTTCTTTTCTGTTAATGCCATATGGGCAGAAATCATTGAGTCACCAGATCATACCTTTATTTTTATGATATATTATGCTGTTTGATGTCATGTTGACATCTAATTGATGTTGGTTTTGCTTTATTTTTTTTTCTTTGTTTTGTTCCTTGGTTTCAATAAAAAAAAGAATTCAAAAAAGGCTGTAGAGTGATGACTTAAGGCACTGACAGACATGAACATAGTATGCATCTCTTTTATGATGTGCTGCTGAGTAATTGGGTATATTTCTAGCTGTAGATAACATACAGAAGACCTCTGAATTTGTTCTGTATAGTGAAGTATTTGTGCAAGGCTAGCCTATAACCTCGAAAGAACTTTTTTCCTCTAGCAAGAATATGTTTTCAATAAGGGCTTAACCCATGATTTAAGAGTCAATAAAGAAAGGTTTTCCATAAAGAAATGAGAAAGCAACAATAGAACTAAAATACAACATACCGGAGATTAAATATGTTCCATCAGCACAACAGTGTCTTTGTACAGTAAAGAGCAGCAGAGGATGATTAATAGTAAAATGGTATGTATGTCAAAAGAAAAATAAATGCAATTTAGACAAAGTACACACTTATTAACAGAGAACATCATTTACAGTTATTCAGATGGGAGGAAGGCAAGGATGAAACTAGCAGAGAATGTATTGCACAATATGAAGTCACATTCATCTTGGTTCAGGGCATCCTTCCTCCACCACAGCTGCAAAGCAAAAATATCAGCAAAATCCTTTTTGGAATAAAATTGCTGCCTAAGTGCCCAATGACTTCAACAGAATCAGGATTTCACTCCAGGTTATTTTGAAGTACAGCTTTATTAGGGAGACCTCCTGGATCACCATTGGAAATGAGTCTACCTAGGCCCTCAGGTTCCTGCAGCCTGCACACTGCAAGCTCCACCAGGTCTAACAAGCCTCAACACCAACCTGCCTTAGTAAGGAGCATCTGAAGCCGCAGGGCTAGTCTCATTCACCTTCCTCCTGAATGGCCAGGAGAAGGTCAATAAACGCCTGGGGCTCTCCCAGGTGGCTTTACTAGACATCAGGTTTTGGGGCTGAGGGAGGGGGTAGTCAAGGAGGGAAGGAGACCAGGAAACAAGCTCAGAGACCAGGTTAAGCTTAGACCAGGGAAAGACACAGCAGTATTCTTGACAAGCAGAACTTCTACCCAGCACCTACTAGGAAACCACAGAAAAGATTGCAAAGAACTTATTTCTGCATGGCAATGTACTATGAGAAGATTTTGGGAGCACCTGCTCTATATTTGCCATAAATGTTATAAAATGACCAGAGGTAAATTTAGCATTTCTGACATTCCAAGTTTTGAGCTAGAAGGACATAAACATGTTAGCAAATTATCCTGAACCCTGCAGAACCACAAGGCTCCCTGAAGGTGCCTCAGCAGTGTGCCAACCCAGTCTGGTCCTAAAATTGGTGATCCAACTTCGTCAACGAAAAAGAGCTACAGTCAAACACATACAAAATAAGACAAAACACAAGACTGAACAAAAGTGGCAATTTCATTTTGCATGCAAGGAACAATTTATAGGATAGCTCCACATATACTGCCCACAATGCTCTAATATTTCCAAATACATCAACACAAAATAAAAACAGATTTATAATAAAGGTACTTTTTAAATGAAGAATTAAGTGAATTAGGAGAAAACAAAGTTTAAAACATTTTTTTTTGTCCAGTATTAATTCTAGAAATTGCTACTGACTCCTACTTTGCATACATAATTACACGCAAAATGGGAAAGAGGAACAGAAAGAAAGAAAATAAAGGTTCTAATTTCATCAGTAATTATCTGGAGAAGATGATTAGTTTTTTAGTTTCACTCTCCTGATACATGGTACTAGTAGAAACCAGAGAGGGAATTAAAGCCTGTAATTCGCAATATGTGTGTTTTTACTGCACATGAGATATAAATCAAAGTGGTAGATCAGAAACATATCTCTCCAAACACCCCTCTTCAAAGCTCCTTCTCAACTACCTCTCTCAAAATCCCAAGTTCTCCCAAAAAAAAAATGTTGATTATGGTCTAATCTTCTTCATGGGACCTTTGCAGAAGTGGTTCTTTGCTATTCCGGCAAGTTTCTTTCTCTGCCACATTTCTTAGTTGATTAACTCCTTCTGTTTGCAAAGAAGTTCTGGGAGTCTCTACATTATAGGACTATTATTGCCAGAATTCATTGAGCTCTTGCTGTGTTCACAAATTCAAATGTGAAAGCCAGAAATTATAAACATATACCTCATTCAAGAAAGCACATACAAGCACAGAAGCATACAAATTACTTCAGTGATGCACTTCATAGCTACAAAAGGCATCAAATCAGAAACCTTTATTAGCATCAGACAAGAGCCCGAGTTCTTAACTCACACAATTTCTCATTTTCTAAGTTCCCTTTCACTTCTTTGCCTATTAAATGAAATTGTTACACAAGCTGAAGTCAGATGTTCTTCAAGTCACACAAAAATTTACCTGTCCAGTTTTAACCAATTACCCTGACATAACATACTACACGGCAAGGCAGTGGAGCATTGCAGAGACCTGTGCCTTGCTGAGACACTTTGCCATCTTGAGACTTCTACAGTTTTTATTCCCAACCATCAGTTGTCTTGCAGATTTTACACATTTGAAAACAGACATTTCTACACTTTCTAACTAATCTTCAGATCTGTGTGTGCTGTAGGACATGGAGTGAACATTTAAACAGAAAGGCCCCACTGTAGTCCTAAATCACAGAATGAAAAAAATCACCAGGAAGGTAAGGAATAAGGAGAACTTAAGTGAGCATTCCCACTGCCTGAATCTGAAGGTGGAAAACAACACTTCACCTTTATCCTATTAGTTCTCTCCATGAATGAGAGGCTGAGAAGACATGGAGTTCCAGGAAATATGTAGAATCAAAGGGGCTAAAGAATAGAGAATCTAACTACATTACAGACAGCACCAACAAATGTGAATTAAGTAGCTGCCCCAAAAATTCCAAAGAAGTATATAGCCAGTTTGTAGTGTTATTATCACTCTAGCAACATTCTAATGTATTTGCTTCACTAACAATCCATTCCCTGTACTTCTAAGCACTGGACAATAAATTGTGATTGTCACGCAAACATGCATCTAAATTACAAACAATGTCCTCACTAAGAATCATCCAGATGTTTACAGAAGTTTTGAGGTAGTGATCTGATTTTAAGACTGTCATACTTTTAAGCAAATATAGACTGACTTAAAGTAAACATTGCAGGAGGGAGCTCATGCTCTAGGCTTCACCAAGCAATCAGCAAGGCATCTGTCACGCTACAGAAAACCTGCAAAATCCAACAAATAAATCATGTAACACCCATTCAGTATCCTACAAAGCACACAGTGGGGAGCTGACACAATATTAACTGACTGTAATTTTCACAAACTGTAACATCCTAAGAGTCTCTTGGCATCTGTGCCATGAAATACATTTTTATCTACTATAAATGTACACGCTTTTAAACCGTGTTAATCAAGATAGTTCAGTTAAATCATTGGATCATGTTTGTTTTCAAGTTAGTGGCATCAGAAACCGTTAATTATTTCACTAAGCAAACATCTCCATCTCATGGCTCCAGTCTAACAAAATCACAACCTTTTGGTGATGTAGCAGTAGGCAATACGACATAGGGTCCAACTAACACAGCAAAGATAATCTTGGGACAGCTTATTGGCCCAGTCATGCTTCCCTTGAATATGAGCTCTCAAATAAAATTGTACCCTAGAGAAATTCACTGAAAAGCTACTCTTGCAATAAAAAATAGTCCCTGAGGGCCAGCACAGGTTCCAAGGAAGCCCTAATGCTGTCCAGAAGGAAGGAGCTGAAGATGATATACCACAGGTCTCAGCTTTCAACCAGCACATCTTTCCTTTTACCTTGGTGAAGATTGACACAGCTTTATGGATGCAAACCTCACCTTGCTTCTCTCAGGAGCAGCAAAAAGCAGCTCTGCAAATGACAGAACAGTGGCTTTTGAAGCCTTACATTGTTCTGCCACAGACAGGAATAACTCAAGGTCCCAAAGGTTCGCAGTAGAAAATGGCAGTTTGCCAACTCTCATTACTGCCTGCCAACCTGTAGATAATCTTCTTGTACTGTACTTCATCTGATACTTTCACATTTACAATCCTGTACAATACTCAGCAGTTTCTATTTAAATAGAAGTAGACAAGATTAAAAAAAATAAATGTAAGTAGAAAACACAGGCTAGAAGTGAAAGCTGAGAGCATTTTCCGCTCTATTGTCCATTATTCTTTAATGTATCATTCTCTTTCTGCATGTAGGCCAAAAAAATAAATCCAATGTAAACACAAAAGGCAAATACCTTTTGAAGGCCAGGCAAATATTTGAAAAGCAAAAAAGAGATTCTGCTTTTATCTCTAGATCACCCTACAATTTAATGGTTAGTGGAGAGGAGGTTCTTTTTTCTTTCTTTCTTTTATTTCAGGGAATGCAGCAGGGGCAGGTCCACACTTCATAGCTCATAGAATGGTTATCAACCTATAAACTATAACAATGGGATAACAAAGGTCAGATAACTAAACTATGTGACAGAGTGGAGAGAAAAAAATGCTGCTGTTGAACAGCTATAAGGCAAATGCATCCTAAATTTCAATCCAGTATGACTTTTAAACTATGAAAATCACATGCCTGGCCTTATAATCTGATGTAATTTATAAGGAAAATGCAGATGCCTGCACAGAGCTTCATAGTCTTCATGAGATTCCTCCAAGTTGAAGTAACACTGCTCCACAGACTAGACAGAAAGATTTGGGCCTTAAAGACAACAGCTGTAAGCTTGAATGGTAAAACTGATAAACCATTACCAATGAGCCTGCAGTCACCTAGTAGAAACAGTAAATTACTACCTATATGATTTCAAAAAGCTGCTATGTGGGAATAAAGCTCTTGGAGCGAAAATGGAGTACAAACATCTTTTGTTGTCCTCTCACTACAAATCCATGATTCTCAGATCACTACTGAACACAAACGCACACTGTTCATGGTTCAGTAAAATGAGTTGATGCTCTCAGGCCAACAGCAAATGTTTCCCAACCACACATGAACCCCAGCAGTTCCTCAAAACAGATACTATCTAGTCCCTGCATTCAGAGCAGGACAATAACACATTGTTGTAAATGCATATGAGAGCTGCATCAAATGCCTCACCTATCTTACGAGTAAATAAACCTTTTCATCTGCCAAGCTCTTTATGGTGTAACCTTTCATGAGACACATGGAAAACAAAAACTCTGGTAATCCATATAAAGAGAACACCAGTGCTTTCTTAAAATCGTATGGGGGAAAAAAACACATCAAGGAAAAAAACCACAAACCAGAATTAATACTTCCTTACACTTGTAGGAAACATTTATAGATAAAAGCTACTAAAAAAATTAAATAAAATCTATCTTCTAGCTTGAAAAAGAAAGTCTCATTAAGCATCTGAAAGCTATTTGGATCAGGTTCATTTCCAGTTTTCACAACATAACATCATGATGCAAGATTATGGTATTCCACAGGAGAAGACAATAGCAACTATGAGAAGAGCAACTATGTTCTAAACTACTACAGAAATTAGGGGACATCAGCTCTCCATGCGCAAAGTTATCAAGACCATGATTTGCCATTGGAATGGGTTGCCCAGGGAGGTGGTGGAGTCGCCATCCCTGGAGGTGTTCAAGGAAAGATTGGATGAGGCACTTAGTGCCATGATCTAGATGACTGGCTAGGGCTGGGTGCTAGGTTGGACTGGATGATCTTGGAGATCTCTTCCAACCTGGTTGATTCTATGATCACTACAGATACTGCCAGGAAACTGATTTTCTTGTTCCTTTTCTTTTAAAGCCCTTATAGGGGAAAAAAAAGGTTGGCAACAAACACAATACAATCTCTATAATCTCTAAAAGCAATTTTATAAATACTAGAGCTAATAAGTAAACATGTACAATGTCCAATTCTCTATCTACTTGATGTTATAAATCCTGCAAGTGTGAGATAGAACACAGGGATAGTTGCAAGTCCATCGCTGTGCAAGAACTGACCCTGGCACTTCATAAGTAAGCCTGCCAACAATAGTTTGGAAGACACCAAAGCATTCTAATCTGCTACTGATTTTACCAATTCATTCTCAATATTCTTGCTGATGGTCTTTTACTCCTTTAAATTCTAGAGCATCATCTCTGATACAAGTGTTAAGTTTTGTGCCTAATATGAATACAAAAATCATATAGGGGATTCCTAGGCATATATGCATAAATGACCATTAGACAGATCCATGTGCATGATCACAGACATATACACACAAAGACAAGTACATATTTGCAGATGCAGAAATACATATGAATAATGAACAAAATGGATTTGTATGCATGCATTTGCATGTGTTTCCATGAACACATACATAAACATCCAGACAAAAAGAATTATAACCTGCATCTAATTATATTTGCTTACATACACACACACACAAGAGGGATGAAATTCACTAAGATAATTGTTACTAATGAGAACTACAAGAACTGACCTAGTGTATTATTGCAGGATCATAGTGCTTGCTCACAAATTTTCTAGACTGGATCACTTCCTAATCTGGGTCTAAAGACTACAGTGCAGGTTGAAAAAGCAGCATTTTTTGAAATAACAATAAATATTACTATATTCTTTCCAGTACTTACAGTGTGGTTCAGTCTCTCTAGACTCATGGTATCAGTCAACACATTTGGTACAGTTGTAATAATTTATGAAGATGTATTAAGTTATAGAGGCACATTTTTAAAAACTAAACCAGTTGTTGCACTGCTGGAGCTACAGAAATAAAATCAGAACACCACCAGTAGCTGTGTTTCACTAGTAGAGGCAAAGTAAAGTAAATCATTCTTCCTACATGTGCTTCCATGTGTTTGAAAGCATGCATCTACCACCTAATGTATATTGACTGCAGTCTTAAAAGCTAAACACAAGATAGTGCAAAACACACTCAGAAGGAGATTCAATCATTTATTTGCTTCTTTCCTAATTTATTCTTTGAGTATTTTGGAAATAAATTCCCAACACATAGAATTTTAGGAAAATGGGAAAGTGACACTTCCTATGCAACACAGAAATTATTATCAATGATAGCAGATGAAATAGTCGCTTGTTTTCCTTTCTTTCTTTGCTACAAACAGCTAAAAGCGGGTAACAGAAGACAGAGGGCACAGCAGCTCTGGATTCCATCACAGTTATAAGGTGCAGGAGAGAATAACCCTAATGAAGTCCATAGAGTAACTTCAGAACAATATGAGCATAGCTCAAAGCAGAATGTGATCCTCTGCAAAACAAAAACTTTCTATTACTGACCGTTCTTTTTGCTGCCTTTGAAAGCAGTTCCAAAACTTGTCTCTCTCTCTGAAACAGGAAAGCTAGACCTCAGTGCCTACTTGCCTAGAACTACTGCTAGTATGCAATGACTGCCTAGATCCAATTCCTGACCAGCAAGGGAGGTTTGTTATTCCCCTTCTCACAACAGCACAGCTCCCTTCCCAAAAGGAATTTCCAAGAAAACAATGTTTCACTCCTGCAGAGCTTTATTTAGTTTTTACATTAAACAACACTCTAGATCAGCAATCAACTTTACCAGAAGGTTGTCACAGGGTCACTAGCAGCTACTTTGTTTTCCCTCAAAACTCTGCTCTGTAGTGGAATGAAAGTATTAACTAGACTACAATTGACGGGAACAGTAGAAAGAAGAATAATCAATGGCATACTAAAAACGTTTCTGTCAAAAGAAAAAGAAGTCCATTGAAAAACCACAGACAAGAACATTTCAGCATAAACACTAACCCACATATATATATATATATAACCTCAGTAAATGCTAAAAGCTTCCTCTGGTAAAGCAAGAACATAGACATGTGTGATTCAGCTCATGATTTCATGCAAAACTTAGCATCCTATATACAGCTTTTTTTTTTTTTTAATCCAAGTTAATAGAGAAGCAGAAAAAAGGTCTTTAAATGGAATTAAACATCTAAGTTCATGATAGAGACTGTTTTGGAGGGGGGAAAAGAAGAGTTAAAATTCGCCTGCTGCAGCTCTCACTAAGGTTTAAATAGACAATTCTCCCACTGCAAAATGGCAGGAAACTTCCACACACCCATAAACTACTAGACAGTAGACTAATTGTTGTATATTCTTTACATTATCCATCCCTGTCCAGAGGTAAAAAGGCCGAAAGGATGTCATTGACTAGTAGTGGCATCTGTACATTACAGCTCCTGCTGGAGTGCCCAGCTTTGGCCTTCCCCCAGTGCAACGGAATTTGGTTGGTTTGACCTATTTAAGCAAAGCACTCTGACAAATCTCCGCTCTGTTCTGCCCTCTCTTTGCCTCCTGCACTGAACACCTGCACATCACGCTCAGCACTCTGGTTAGTAAAACAGACCCATCTGTGGGACAACAGACAATCTACTGTCCTCTGGCTCTCACAAACTTGGGCAGATAGTTCATTTGCTGTGGATTTTGGTTGGTTGGTTAGCTTTGTGCGATTTGGGGGGTTTTACTACAATTGAAACATTTGGTCCAAAGAAGAATTAATTACTGCACAAACACTGATTTGTACTATCTTTGGAAGAAATGCCAACAAGATTCTTCTCCAGCAGCTATGAAAATACAGCCAAAGCCTGTATAGCAAAGACAGTCAGGGGATTACATTTTACAGTTCTATGGATGCTATGTACTATCATCCACTCCTACCACAGCGTTGTATTCAGATACTGACAAATGACACATTTGACTGCTCCAGGATTTAGTAGCTGAAAATAATGTGTCTTCAAGAGATACACTGCTTCGTGAGTGTATCTTTCTTAAAAAACTATTGGATTATACTGGCTGTAATAAGGAACACATATAGCTCCTACTTCTGGAAAAAAAAAAGGAAAGAAAAAAGTGTTTTCTTCTAGCAGGCACACAATTCAACTCTTCAAGCTCTTTTCTCTTTGCAGGTGGCTAGAACATAATTGTTTTTCTATAAGACAATAAAAATGCTAGTCCCAGAGGCAAAATGAAGTCTTGTAAGACTTCCCTACGTTATCAGACATGGATCAAATGCTAACAAACACCAATATAGCCAACTGGCATTTCTGAAAACCACAGACCACTTAGCAGCTTGCATTGAAACTAAAACCCACAGGACACTCAGCCTGCCTTGATTCAGATAGTTAGACTGAGTAGGATTTTGGGTTCATTTTTTTCCATCTTAACATTTTACAATTTCTTTTCTTCTAGAAGGAGAGTTCTAATGTTTCTATAGTCTCTTTTTAACATCTTGTAGCACTAGATATTTTGTGTAAAGTCATAAGTTCACCCCGGATTTACCCCTTTTTTCATGCCACAATCTTGTAATTTTACTCCCCACCACTTTAAGCTGTTGATGCTCTGTAAGGACTATGTAAAAGGCAGAGTGGCTCATGAGCTCTTCTGGTAATGGAGCAGCCTGAAGCACAGCTAAGCACCAGCTGCACCATATTTATCTACTTGTTTATGAAAGAGTTTCCCCCTCATTGTGTGGATAACTGACCTTAGCCATAGCTAATAAGACATGAGCTTCCTTGAACCATGTAGCTTTACACTGAATCTTATAAAATACTTCAGTGTTACCCATATAGCCTCACTGAGCTCCTAATGAACTGAAACATTCTCTCTCCAGTACTGTCATCATAGACAAGGTGTGGTCCAAGGAACAAAAATAACCTGGCCCAACCTTTGCTTTTGGCCATCTGCATCTGCAGACGAGGTTCTTACTGGCTACTACTAGGTTTTTGTGAAGTAGAGAATCAAATAACATGCAGATATTTATGCTGCACCCTATCCATCACCTCACCTTACTGTCCCAACCATGTCATGACAAGAATGGCTTGATTGCTCCAGGGAAACTGCTTCAGCAGCCTTTCCTAAAATGCAGCTGTGTTTCCAGATGTATATCTAGTTAGAGACCTCTGGATATTCATCATTTCTCAACCTTATGCCTTTAAACAGCCCAGGAGCTACACAGCCTGCACTGGAGAAAATGCAACAGTTTTAGTTACCATGACAAGTCTGCTCAGACTAGTTGCACTAAATCACATGATATTCTTATCAATCTATTCCAGACGTGTCCAACTTTTTCTTTTTTTCTTCTTCTTCCCCCCCCCCACCCCCCCTTTTAAATACACAACTGAGAAGCTACATCTAGCACAAAAGCAAAGTTCATGTCAGCTGTAGAGCTATGCTGAAGAGGCTTTTAGGGGGGACTATTGTCACAGGTTACACTACAATAATGTTGAGTTCAAAACAAGTCACTAGGTTAGGCATAAAAAGAGTTTCTTGGTATCTTTTGTTTCCGCTTTTTATATAAGAATATTGCTTTTATCACAGGTTATTTAAATTGTGATCATTAAATAACAGCTAATTTACATTGGTTTACAGTCAAGGGGGTCCAAGACTGTTTCTCTTGCACTACAGATAGTATTTGATGATTTAGGACTCTGCCAATAAGCTGATACTTGCAACAGATTTTCAAATGGTTATTAAGGTCTGTCAGTTGAATCAGCACAGTGCAAGAGCTCAAACATCAATTACATCTACATACTAAATATAATAAATCCTGAAATACTTCTTCCAAATCCAGATCATTTCTCCAGTATGTGGGTTAGTACACTCATAACGAATACAATCACCCCAATCATTCCAAATAAGCATGCAGCAAGTTTCATTTTGTTGCTTCTCCCCCCAGAAGCACTACGCTAGTAGTTCCTGATGATGTTTCAAGCAAAGCATTCCAAAGAGTCACTCGTGCAGGAAAACAGTGGAGTTAAACTCGAGTCTCCAGCTCTTTTCTCATTTTATGTTTAGCTTTCCTATTCTGAAGAAAGATTTCTTCTAAAAACTAGTTAAAAGATCTTATCTAATTTAACTTTCTTTTTTTCTCATTAAACATCTGGGAAACTTCATTTCTCTAATCAGTTTCTTACTTTCCTCCACTAATTACAATCTTGTTTTTCCTACGTATATCATTTCCTGTGTGATAATTTTTTCATCATTGGTTTTCTTGCTCTTTATAGATTTCCTAGATGCTAGTGCTCAAACATAGGCAAAGCAGCTTATTTGTGTTGTCCCCATTCTCCTTAAAATACCGAGATAAAATGTGCCTCAAGAAGTTATTTGCTTCTCTGTATGTCTGAATATTTAGCACAGCTTCCAAAATGCCATCATTTGTTGCTTTGATCACTCCATCATCAGCAAATTCTAGGATTTTAATTTACTCTAATGTTATGAGCTGCCCTTCAAAAAAATTGGCCACCAGCTGCCTCTCTGCTCGCAGAGGCCAAAGTCACACTTTAAACAATGAAGCCTGTCAGACAAACGTAACTTCTCTGTTTCACTTTCCTCACTGCCTGTTTTACCTCCCTTCCTTTTTCTCCTTTGCTCTAGGCCATACTTCAATCCCATTCTCAAAATCAAAATATTCCTTCCTTTCTGAATGCTCACAAATGGTTACCACATAGAACTGAATTGCTACAGGGTATCAGCCTTCAGATTTAGGTTATTTTCAGGTTTTATCTCTATTTTCATTTCTGGATAACAACACTATTCCCTCCATGTAGCTTTCAGGTTGTTTCATATATATAGGATAAAATCTGGAGGCAATTTTTTTTTCCACCAAGACAGCTACTGTAGTAACATCATACTGAATTCCATTCTACAAGCAAATCTGGACTATTTTTTTTAATGCTACTAGTTTAAGTAACAGCACATAGCTTAGGAGAAGTCATTAAATACTGTAGACAGACTTCCAAATGTCCACAGTCATCAACCATTGCTTTTAAAATCTACAGGTTTTTTACAATAAGCTAAATAGTGAAGACTACTTTGAAAAAAAATTATATATTATATATACATGTTTATTTGACCTATTGATTAGAATCAACAGCCCAAATACAGCAGACAAATTTGAAATTCTCCCAACAAAGAGCTTTGAGGCTTTAGAAAATTACCAAAATTGTAAGAAGATTATGTTCAACTGATCTAATGGTTTGGTTTGCATTTCTCTGTATAAACACAGGCGTGTGTTTACCAAACATCCATTTCCTCCTAACCCCAGATCATAGATTTTTGAAATCCTACCAAAAAAAGTTTTTCATGAACACAACTGTGTTCACAATATCAAAACAAACTTGAATAAATCATTCAGACAGTGTGAAAACTGAAGCCTAACAACTCTGAATGGAAGAGCTCTACAACATAAAAGTTTCTGTAAAGCACCACAGTATGCTCAAGCACAACTAAAGACAGGCTTACGTAATATATTAGCTTGCAATTGCAAAGGACTCTTCAGGTTTTGTAATTACTTTTCACACTTAACCACACACCAGTAAAGAATTCTTACACTATTTCACAGTTAACTCATATTGTGTAGCTTAGAAGTATCTTCTTACTGAAGTTAAAGCACAACTCTAATTTCTTTCATTCATTTGAGGAAATAGCTGTTTCATACACCGGTAGTTTAAGCAGATTGACAAAGGCTCTGTTTCAAACTCAACTCTCTTACAATGAAAAACAGAAAGAAAAGATGTCTTGCTTACCTGGCTTTGCCATTCCACACCGACAGCCTGAACAATATTATCAGCTCTTCAGGTACTAATTCTTGCTAACTGGAAGGATATTTTCTCTCTTGCTGGATTAATAATCAACTTTCCTGATAGTTCATTTGTAATTCTCTGCTGGTTAACTCTTTGCAGGGCTCCCATTCTGAACTAAGCAGCCTACACTGCTCAGCTCATTTTAACATAAAAAAATCATAACCTGCAATACTTGCACCCACATGACAATTACAGAGCAAGACAAAGAGAAAATTTAAGAGTAAATAATCTTAAAAACAAAAACCTTATAAATACTTTACAAAATATTTTCTTTCTCTTAAAGATTCGACTTACTAAACCTAAGAGCTAGCAAAGCAATGCCTCAGCAAACTGAAAGCTGTAAAGTCCAATGGCTCATACGACAGGACGCTGCCATGAAGCTACTCCTCAACATTCGGGGTACATGCAAATATGACACATGCCTGCTGAATTCTGAAAATAAGGCACTTTATTATTGAATAGCCTGCTGAGAAGTTGCTGCTGTTATCAGTTTGTGCAAGGCCGTCCATCTGTGTTGTCAGAAAGCAAGAGCAAGAGTGGCCAGAAGTAAAAATGAGATAAGAGAGGCCCAGAATAGTTAAAAAGGGGAGTTCAAATAAGGTCAGAAGAGTTCAAAATGGGAGACCTAACAATTATATGTAACTTCATTTCTTTGAGGTAATAGTAGCAAATTACGTACATTTGATTGCTTTCATAATACTTGTTCTGAAGTGAAGAGATCATAAAACAACCACAGGAAAGGGGTTTAGAGATACAGTATAGGAGGGTGAAACATCCTGGAAATCACAGAATCAACCAGGTTGGAAGAGACCTCCAAGATCATCCAGTCCAACCTAGCACCCAGCCCTAGCCAGTCAACTAGACCATGGCACTAAATGTCTCATCCAGTCTTTTCTTGAACAGCTCCAGGGACAGTGACTCCACCCCCCTGGGCAGCCCATTCCAATGCCAATCACTCTCTCTGTGAAGAACTTCCTCCTAACATCAGCCTATACTTCCCCCGGCGCAACTTGAGACTGTGTCCCCTTGTTCTGCTGCTGGTTGTCTGGGAGAAGAGATCTAAAGAAACTAGTCTTTGAGGGATATCATGTGGACCTTGGGATGTAGTTTGGATGTGGACAGAGGGAAGAGTAAGAGGAAAAGAAACCTGTTGCATGGATGACTGAGGCATAGCACTGTGAAAATGTGTTTAGAGATATAGTATAGGAGGGTGAAACATCCTGGAAATCCTGACCTAAAGAAACTAGTCTTTGAGGGATATAAGACACATCTTGGGACGTACTTTGGATGTGGACAGTACAGTATCACCAAGGTTGGAAGAGACCTCACAGATCATCAAGTCCAACCCTTTACCACAGTGCCCAAGGCTAGACCATGGCACCAAGTAAGAGTAAGAGGAGAAGAAATCTGTTGCATGGATGATTGAGGCGTAGCACTGTGAAAATGGAGAAGTCATAAGAAAGCCTTTTCTCTTTTCTCATAATTTTCAAAAAGCAATTACTTGGGTTTGGGATTCTCTAGTCAAAAAATAAGAGATGACAGTTCTATCCACTAAAAGATATGCATTAGCTGTTTTATGAAGTTATACTGCAGTACATCTGGGTTTTATCCTTAGACAAAGGGCCAGAATCACCAAAAGCAACAGCGTTCTACAGAAGAGACTTTATATATTTCCCTTTGCATATGAGTAGTCCTCTCACAAGCCGATTTTTTACACGACTGTAGATCTCTGCCCTCTGTCTACTGCTCTCTTCTGTAGCACCTAATGCAGTTTGCTGTAAACTTTCTGTAATATGTGTTGTAGATTTATGATAAAATGCAATAAAGTGTTGAAACAAATTTATTTCATATTTATAGTTAATTTTATTCTTCTGTGTTTGAAGGAAAACCTTTTAAGAACACCAACAACATGAGAAAGCTCCAGCAACTAAATTTATTGTTAAGTATCACATCAGTGGTACTCCTGGGGGCTCCTCTTCATGGGAAGAAAGCTTAAACAACATTTTCTAACACATTGGATTGCTTCCCAGAGATGTGATGGTCTACAGAGGCAGTGCTGAACAAAGCAGACTGGAATAGCAAGTGGGTAAACAACCCTTTTCAGAGGATGGTCACAAATAAGTGCAACTTTGTTTAATAAAGGCAAATTATAGTTATCTTTTGTTCTTTAGAAGGTGCATTATCTTTCTCTCCCGTTCCACCTGACTAAACTGGTGGTATCTCTTCTATCACCTGACTGAGTGGTTGGCTAGAAATAATGGGACAAAACAATCCACTATTGTTACAAGAGACAATGACCTTTCATGTCCTTGGAGCTCACCATGACCTTTCATCTTTCCTATCCTCCAATGGTCTCCTAACAACTAAAACTACACCCCGTTAGGCTGAATTCCAGATTGTCATAAAAAGCCCTGTCCTTTCAAAACAAAACCAATTTTTACACCAAGGTGGAGGAGAAACACAGGTCCATTGTTCCCGCACAGATGGAAGTTAGAGTTACTAAGGCAACAGCTCTAATCCCCCTTTTTACCACCTTTTTCACATCATTGGCCTATCAAGTGTGCTACCTTTTAACTCATAAGCTCAAAAGCTGGTAGTCTAACTGACTGCCCTAATTAGCTACGATTTTCACAGTACAGACAACATGATGAGCTAATCGAAATTTGCAAAATAATGACGTACCTCCAGCAAATATTCCTCCTCCTGAGGCCCAGTCTTAGAATAACAATAATGAGGCCATTATTAGAGGAGGGCATTAAAATGCTGCACTGCTGCTAAACAGAGAACTTAATTGTTCTGGTCTTGTCCATTGAATCAACAACCTATTGTTGTGGACTTGAAAAATAAAGGACTGGAGAATGGGTGCCATAATGATTGGTCTGTGCTGCCATACCAGCACTCTGTAGAATTGTTTTCCTTTTGAAACTCTTGATGGACTAGTAGTTTTGTTTAAAAGTAATATAAAAGGCAATTGTCTGGATAAAAAGTCCTATTTATTGAAATCTTTAGAAGGACTTGCATGAATTTGTTCATGACCCCAAGATAAAAACATGGGGACCATAATAATGCTATTTCTAGAAACCAGTGCTTGTAGTGACACTAGATAAGGCTATCCTGTCTAGCTGCTGCAAATGGAAGGCATTTCCTTTGCAGACAGAAATCATGACAGAAGGTCAAACAGTGGACAGACTCAAGTCATCTGAAAAAAAAAGGAAGATTTAAAAAAAAAAAAATAATTGGTCACCATTTACAATTTTGGGATTAGATCAAACTGACAAAGCCACGTCCAAGTCAGTTACAATACAGGTCATTGTTATTGGTTAGTTAGCAAGATATCGAAATTACAGACATTATTTTCTCTTTACCTCTTCTATAGAATTATATCCTAAACTTTGTGGTTGGGGAAACTGAATAATACACTGAAATGTAGTGACTCAACTGATGTAAACTGTAATTTACTGCTAGCTTTGAATAATCTCTATTTAAAGTTAGGACTGGGGATGAATACATGCCTAAAATCTCTGGAGTGTCTTTCAATCTTGGAGGTTTTTTTTTAAACTAATAAGAATGCAAAATGTACAGGTTTTTCACAGAATGTTTGAGAGGAGTGTGGTCTTGAGAAAAAAAATCCTCCCAGATTAAAAAAAAAACAACAACAAACCAACCACACAGTTATATTACACCAAATCACTGTTAAATAACACTACCCTGGATGCCTGTTTTAACTTTTGCTGCAACAGAATAGTTGGAAACATATAAGCAACATCAGACTTGTACTTTGAAATAGAAATTAAACTCTCATTTTACTGTAGTTTTATAGTCACCTCTCTCAATGCATCTTCTACAAACTGCTTAAAAATAGGCTGTGACTCTAGAAACAAGAGATTTGAGGCTTGCAAGAGCATCCATTGGTATTTTGATGTTTTTTCCAACAGGAAAAGGTTTAGGTTTAATTTTTTTTCTCATTGATGTATTGTAAATCAAAATGGGGGGGTTGGGAGGGAGTGGAAAGTGAGAAGGAAAAAGAAAAGGAGGAAGAAAACTCTAAGTTAAAGGTTAACACCAAAGGTATTTTCAGCAGTGGTTAAAACTGCTAACATAATAATAAAGCTGTCTTGCACGTACTCACAGAACACATTTTCCTTAAACTCAGGGTTTTTTTCCTCTTGTAAACTGAAAAATGTCTAATATAGAGATGTATTAAATTGTAAATAAGACCTCTTGCTTCATTCGGTCCACGCTTTGCTTCATTTATCTTCATCTTGTTAGGCTAAATTAATTAACAATCTCTGTGTTGCACACTTTCTCTTTTCATTACATCAAATAATGGCCTGGATATGGGGGAAAACCTTCACCACAGGAATCTCAAAACGCTACCTTGAGGAAGCATCTTTTATATATGTATTGCCTTAGCAATATTAACTAGCTGGATGTTGTGATGTTTATTAAATGGATTCTTCATTGCTATCAAATAATTATCCCCATTTTCTGAGAAATAAAAATACTTTCTGAAAATCAGATCATGTTTACAGTTTGTGAGCCATAAGCACTGCAAGAAAGAAAGTACCTGAATTTATCACTCATTTTACTCAATGCTTTAGTTCTTATAAAAACTCTGGCAACTAGAATACCCTTCCAAACACAACGTGTCAAATTGCTCAAACCAAGTTGCCATACCATTTGCCTGTGAATGTTTTGTATGTAATTAATTAGATGTCTGGGACAGATTCATTGTTAAATCTGGTTATTTTAATACTGTAAATGGAGAGCAATGTGCTAAACTAGCAGGCAAGTTCTCTTCCTTTAACCTACATTGTGGCATCTAGAGCAAAACCACAAAACAGTAAAGCCTTTTTTTAATCTCACCCTGATCAAACAACCCTGTTTCTCCAATCACAGCTTTGTGCGTGATATCTTTCTGCTAGTGTTTCTTATTTAATTAAAACAGACACTGACAGAAGGACATGGATTAGGACTGTAATGATGCATTTACTTAGATTAATCGGAGGCTCCTTTTGGAGTAATGGCTTAAACAAAGAACAAAAGGAAATTGTTATGAAACAGCCTTTTATCCCAGGCAAAGGTCACATTATGAGGTTTTTAATTTTGTCAGCCTCTGTTATATTGGGCCTTGCTAGTGGAACATGAGAAGTGTTTCTCTCCCCCTCTCCCCTGAGCCAAGCCAGTTATTATAATACAACCATTAAAGCTGCAAATTAAAATGTCTGATTTCAAAACAGGTTGCTTAGCTTTCAAAGCCCTCTAATTAGCATGTTATACATTGTTGTGAAGGAAAGAAACCGAAAATGCTAATGACCTGCTGCCAGGTGACCACACTGCTGTGCAAAATAATACAGACCCTTTCAAGAAGCACTAATAATAACACCCAGCTCTTACGAATTACCCAACTCCAGATCTACTCTGCACCACATGTGCTTAAAGAAACAAGTGTGCATCCAGCCAAAGATCAGAGTTCAGCAGTCAGCACTAGAAATTGTTGTATGTTAACTGGAAAGAAGTCTGTAGGAGTCTGTGCCCAGAAAATCTAAGGAAAGGGAAAAACATTTGAAACCACCACAGGCCAGTTGGTACCTGCACCTGACACAGGAAAAAAAAGCAAGGAATGTAAAATTCTTACCCTCTCAGACAAACTATCCCTCTGTAAATCTCCAAAGGGCCAGCAGCAGCTTACTGTGATAAATTCTGCTTCTGCGCTTTCACTTTGCTCACAGAAAAGTAATAACGCATCAGAAGACCAAAATACAGACACAGAGATGCTCTCCCAGTTTGCCAGTCATGCAACACACAAAATTAAGCTAGGACTGCCCAATCTCCAAAATTTCCCACATGCCTTATAATACATATATCATAAGTGACTTCCCTTTTTTGAAACTGTAGCCGCAAAATTATTCATTAGTCTTCTGTACACCAACAGTGTAGACAAACCCTCTCCTCTAGTCACAGGGTCTGTATCTCTAGCAAGCTGAAACACTGCACAGCACCTAGACACATACCAACCAACAAGTAAAACCTTACTGGCAGTGACGATGCTGGGTCCAAACAACAGGAGCAGAGGCTGCTGTTCAGCACCACAAAGAATACCTTCTTGACGAGTCCAGTATAATTACTGGACAGACAAGATTCACCCCATTTGACTTCTTTAGAAAAGAAGGCTTTCTCTGTAAATTGACATCTCTTCTATAAAGATCCTGGTCCAACTCCCTTCAAACATACCCGCATAGTGTGACAACATTCTTCATAGGTCATGCTAGTAGGAAGCTATATGAAACATGGTGAGAAGCCGTCCTGGCCTCAACGTCTGTTCATTTGGAGAAGCCTTCCACCCATCAAGTGATCCCTAATTGACCAGCAAAAGGGATTTTCTGGAATTTTTAATCCCTTATTAGATTAAGTCTTGCTTAAAAGTCCATCAGTCCAGAGACAATGTGCTGTGTGATTTCAAATTCCAGTACCCTCAAAACCTGGAAAACTAACTTGTCCTTGAAGATATTAACACAATTATATGCAAGCCACTGAAAACATGCCCATTTATAAATGTAGCTATATCCAATTTCTTATCATTCCAATACCTGAGCTGCTTAAAAGGTTACAAATTCTGGTAAACAAAATGTTAATAGAACTGTGCAGTAGGATTCTACCTGGTTAAAAATACGCTGAACTTCACACTTGTCTTCTACAACTTCAAGATATCCCTCTCAGCTGCCAGTACCACCATCTATTTACTTGTTTAAACTTAACTTCTGTTCTGCCAAGATAATCACCTCTTCAGATACGAGACCCTGTTTTCACAGACACATGTATCATCCACTGGTGTTCCTTGGCTGCCTCTCGGTTGTTATTTTTTTCCTGAATAAAACCACCTCTGTGAGACAGAAAGCACGCTGGTAAGTCTATTTATACAAGAAGTATGCAAACACCTAATGAGAAACAGGCTTTGTGCAAAGTGATAGGTGGCTCTATCCTTTCAAACACATAGGAAATTCACGTTACTCTCACTCATGGCTATGCAGTTTGTAGAATTCACCCTAACACTTTTGAAGGCAGCTTGCAATGATTACAGCATTGATATTCACAATACGAATCCACTGTTTCCCAGAAGTTTTATTTGTTCCTTAAAATATATTAAATATGCCAATGCTCTTGGTGAAGAAGTAATAAAATCTGCATTAGTATCCTACACAGAATGTGAATTCATGCTTTAAGATCAGAGCTGCTTAGATAGCAAATTATCTGCATCATTTCACATTTAGCAGCAAGAGAGCTGTCCAGGTATAGTCTGTACACAGGCAGCATTAGAATAATCAGTGCCCAGATGAATACAGCACTTTGTGTCCTGCGGGGCTTGCTGCATATCCATATAGTACACAGAAACGTAGCTAAAAGAACAACAGCAATCTGGTAATGTAAAACTTCATTGTAGGAGTTGGACAAGTCAGGCTGGCAGAGTAGCAGCTAGTGGGATGGCTCAGCACAGTGGAAACACTAGTAAAGCAGTGAAATGTTCAGTAATCGTGCTGCTTTGCTGCAGAATAAGACACTGATTGGGCTTTGATACATTGCGAGTTCAACTGAGCCCATTAAAGCATGTCTCTGAGTAGCTATAGTGCTCTGTCATGTTGATCCTGGAAACACAGGTGGCCAATACAAAGCAGAGAAGACAATCTACCTTCTAGTGTCTTTGAACATCACTTTCATGCACACAAAAGTCACAACATGCTTGACATTGCAGAATAAAATGTATTTCTAGGAAAAGTATCATCAAGTCATTGAGACTCCACCCATAACAGTGTAAGCAGATTTGATCCAAAGACACAAAGAGATATCAGGTCCTTCGATGCTTTCTTCACTCAAGTAGCCACATAAATTAGTCTGTGAGATATATATAAATGTGTGTATAAAACCAAACCCATTTAATACAGCACTATATATATGGAACTATGCACACATAATGGAACCCATATAACCATACAGTGACACTCTGTGGCACACAGCTCTCTTCTACCAGTTTGCATCCTGAACCAGTGGTGCTGATTACATAGCACAGCAATTTCTGTCTTCATATACTACAAAACAAGAACAGTTCTTATGCCTGTGCTCTAGTAACAACTCTTTGGGTTGTCCAATTCTACAAATTTTTCTCAATTTTTCACGTCATCATAGAATCAACCAGGTTGGAAGAGACCTCCAAGATCATCCAGTCCAACCTAGCACCCAGCCCTAGCCTATCAACTAGACCATGGCACCAAGTGCCTCATCCAGTCTTTTCTTGAAGATGCCCAGGGACGGTGCCTCCACCACCTCCCTGGGCAGCCCATTCCAATGGGAAATCACTCTCTCTGTGAAGAACTTCTTCCTAATATCCAGCCTATACCTACCCTGGCACAACTTGAGACTGTGTCCCCTTGTTCTATTGCTGGTTACCTGGGAGAAGAGGCCACCCCCCACCTGGCTACAATACCCCTTCAGGTAGTTGTAGACAGTAATAAGATCACCCCTGAGCCTCCTCTTCTCCAGGCTTCTCTACAGGTTCTTCACATCTCTTCTACCTGGCCTGTCTACATTGGCATGTACAGCTTTGTATGTCTGTCAGATGACAACAAGTAGAGCTGTCTGCTCTTTGGCTTTCTAAAAGAGTGCATTTTGGCCATGCAAAGCAGCTCATTTTCAGCCTTCCAAAGTACAGGATCAAGCAACTTAGATATCTGAATTCAAGACACTTCTCAGAATGCCATGTTCACCGTTAGAAATTCTGATAGTGTTTAGTTGTTCTTGCAATCCTAGATAACCCATCTCACTCCAAAACTTCATTCCCAACTGTCTTGTGATATAATGGACAAAACCAAGTTCAAATCCCTTATAAATGTATTGGGTTTTGAAATTCTTGCCCCTATACACATACCACAGAACTTTAGATCCATCATCTTAAGCTGTCTTTGTATTTTTCTATCTCCTATTTTTATTTTTTTGCAGTCCTGAAGATAAACTAGATAAATGATAGAGGAAAAAAGCACATGAAGAGTCAGCTCTACTCTTCTGGCTGTTAGCACCAGATTTCAGTAAGTGCTGGGGCTATTATATTCCAAACTGTCTTCTGCAGGAGAATACAGATCTATACAATCCATCACTGATTTTATAGTGAGTGTCAGAAATTAAGTTGATAAACTATTTCATACTATATGCAATAGAAAAGTCTCTCTTTATACTTTCAAGTGCAGATAATATCCTCCAGGAGCATTTCTAAAAATATTTTTGCATTCTGGCATGCAAAAGTAGCCCACATAAATTAGGTGAAAATTTCACCCCAATGAAGTGAAAAGAAAATTCTCCCAGCGCAGATTTGGCTGGCATCTCACTTCAGCAATACCAGCTAGGTTTCAAGAGAAACTGGATCAGATGTAATTGTTAAGAGATTTCAGTTTGCTGGTGAACCTAACACAAAACAGCTCACACACAGAAAGACCTCACACATATATACTTATAGTGCCACACTCATTCACCAAGCACAGCCATGTGGTGAGCTCCAATACTTCCTCAAAAAATAATTCACCAGGCACCTTTCAGCATTTAACTTAGAGTTCTCCCACCAGTCAAAATTTCCCAATCAGTATTGCCTAACGAAGGAAGCACACAGGAAAGTAAGGCATATTTTTTGACTCAGTACCTGGCATGCTAATTATCTTCATGCCTTGGCTTACCCATGTAGAAAACAGGAAAAACAAAACCTTTATAAATCACCTTTCTAAACTGGTTTGAGATCTGCTGATAAGAAGCAATAAGGGAAACAATGTCTAAGTAGTCTGAAACAGGTATCACTTGAAAACCAAATCAAACAAATGAACATAAACATTTGGAGGTTTTGGTTGGTTTTCTTCTCTCTCTACTGTTGGAGCTTTCAAGACCCAACCAGCCATCGATACTACTGCATTGGTTGATTATAAAGTGGATCAGAACAGACAAATTAATCAAGCCAGGACAGTGAGTGCACTGTGTTTACATGCTATATCCTATACATATATTTCCTAGGTTCAAACTGAAATCCAGTTCCAGCTGCAACAGCTTTCAGGCTGACAAATCTTTCTGGAGCTGTGCCACACAGTGTTTCAGACCTGAAAGGTGCTGCAAGCATACACTTTCACTACACTTCTTAAAACACCATATATCAGCTTTTCACACATTAAACATGCCTCCAAAGGTCTACCTGTTGCAGTTTAATGAGATGCACCATCAAATCTTTGGGCACTCATTTCTCCTGCCCATATAATTATCAAGATTTAAAATCTTTCATTTCTAAAGAGAGGAATTAAAATATGTAAGAGGATACACTTAACTGCAGTATAGAGACTCATTTATAGTTCATTCTCAAAGAGCTTAGAGTAATAGACTTTGAAAATGTGCCAATTTTAATATATATTAATATTCTGGGATATGTGTAAATCCTTACAAAATTTCCATTGATGACACTGATGGAAACTGTCACACTGATGGAAACTGAAGTAGTTCAGTAAGCAGTCTCGGGGAACAGATGCCTCAGCAAGAGGAAGCAGCACAAGAACAGCAAAAGCTTGGGAGAGCTAAGCAACTCCCTATAGGAACTCAAGACTGACTGCCCAGCATCTGCATTTGATGGGAAACACTGGCAAGACTTCCTTCTGACAGAATGGTTCAGATTAGAAAAGGCACGTGAGAAATAAAGGAGTTAAACCTAAGTTTATGCAGAGTTGTAAGGTAATAATACATAGAGTTATCTTAGAAGACAGAGAGATCTTGTTTTGCTTTAGTTTTTTCTCCTCATGGCTGCACCTTTTGTCATAAATAAATGCATAGTCAGCCCTCACTTGGTAAAATATTTGTGTTGCCATGCAGTTAAACAAATGTTTTCTTCATTTTCTTTTAAAATAGCCTCCCACCCATGTTTCTCTAAACAGTGGCCCATCAGTCCAGCTGGATAACATGTACAAGCTGAGCAGCAAGGTCTCCTCACACCCCCACTAAAAGGGTCCTTTCCTCATTTCATTAGCCACAACACATGTGAAAATAATGGGTCTTCAAAAATAATGGAGTAGATCTGAAAGGAATTTTGATTCCACAACATACTCACATTCCACTCTAACCAAGTGTCCAGTTTTAGCACAAGCAAGTGCAGAAGATCAAGGTAATCTTAGTTCTTTTACATACTGATATTCTTCAATCCCTTGTGTGCTCTTTTCCCTCTGTTTTTATTCTTCTTGATTCTCTGTATGAAATATGAAGAACTCACAAATATGATTATCAAATTTATGGGGTGTGCTTGCTATGCTGCACACTATAGCCCCGCAGTTGTTTGCCCTGCAGTATGAGAGATTTGCATAGCGTTTAAATGGGAGACATCTATACAAACCATAGTTAAAATATTATTACATTTATATGTTTTCCTGTATGAACTAGTAAAAAAAATAATTTTAAATTCCACTTTAGGGCAACATTTTACTACAATTAAATGAAAAGGCTTAGCTCTGCTACTTCTTCGAAAAGAATCATGACCAAAAAGACTCAATTTTAGGAAGCATAACTGAGAGACGATAAAGAAAATCTCACTACTTCCATATGAGGCAATATTACAACCAAATACACCTCATTGAGATTTAAAATCTGAACGTACTCCTCTTCGTAATTCTTTTATCTCTGTGCACAATTTATACAGGAGCTCTGAAGGAGAAAAGAACGAAGCGCTTGCCTTTAATCCTGAGGGGTTTTTATCTGGTGGTGTTTTTGTTGGTTTTTTTACTTCATTATACTCTCCCTTCCCATCACTGGTGACCATCACTGCAGCACCATACCTCCAGCTGTGAGCTTGAATATACAGCTCCCCAAAGCCAAAACAAGGGCTGCTTTTCTGATTTAGAACAAGGGACATTGGGAGCAGGGGGGGGAAAGCTTAAGCCTCCGTTCCTTTAGAATTTCAGTGTCACCTCTGTAATTGAGCATATGACACAGCAACCTACACAATATGACAAATTACAGGAAAAGCTGCACCAATTAAGATTACAGAAAATTATCAGATCTTTTATCAGTAACTTAATAGTGTCATCTTCAGAGGGAAAAAAATTACCAACGTTGGTCTGTTACAGAGTACAAGATGAAATCTCATGTACCTGCTTTACTCCTCTTAGGGAGGACTTCAGCCTAAAACTAGAGGAAATCTTTCTTGCAGGAAATCCAGTGCATGTTAGCCACAGACAAGGATGATGGAAAGAAGGAAGGAAGGAGAGTAAATATCAACACGTAAAAGGACAGAAGATTACTTTGGCAGTAGTGTGACCATTACAGAAAAAATTTAAAAGGAAACTATTTTTTCTCTCCACATGGAGTCCAGAGCACACATTTTATTACAGTGTGCACTGACTCAATTTTCCAAGACTCAGCCCGAGACAACAGCAGCTGACTAGATGTTCAGCAGAGGAGCCTAAAATTAGTATTTTAAAAAGTCTTTTTATTCTCATAAAATCTGTACATTAAAACTGACATTTTAAAAGGTTACTTCTGTAGAGAAGAACTAGCAGCTATCAAAATCTAAAAACCCCAATCAAAGGTAAACGTGTTTCAAACTCGAGTTTGGTTAGTGCAGACAAATCGCCGTGCCAAACAGCAGCGCAGAGCAGAGGAACGCCTTGAGAAGAAATACAAATCAGCTACATCCTCAGCTTGTAGTATTATTGCATCAAAACTGCAGGTTAGACATCTTGGCGCTAACTGCCAAATGTTAGTCTGTGTTAGCCATAGGAAGTGGATTTCCTACCACTTCATACAAATTATTGATTCCTTTTGAGCAAGTTTTGTGATAGAGCTAGAGAAAAGATTTCTTTTAAAACTTCTCCTGCTTTATTTTTCTGCTCTTCTGTAGAATAGACCTTATCCCATACAGATTTTTATATACATCAGGATAAGAAAAATGCAGCTACACACTATTATGTCCACACGTGTGCTAAAATTACTTTCACCCTAGTCTTTTGTATATAAGTTTGTTTCTCTGTCACATACAGCTGTAAGCAGAAGAGACAAGTTAGTCCAAGGACATAATGTCTTTCAGGCTCCATAGCACTTAGCAGGTTACTGGGCCTCCAAGGCCTAACAGATTTAACCAAGACTTTTCACACAATCAGGTAGAGAGCTAGGCCAGTCAGCAGATGTCCCATTCAGATAACAAAGAGAATATTTTAGTGACAAAGTGAGAAAACAACAGTAAAAATGGTAGAGAAACCCACTGAACCGTAGCGCTCTTTTTTTCTTTACTAAGAGCCATCAACCAGAGTTGGACTATGACATTCACTATGGTCTTCAGCAAAAGGAAAGAGGGTCACAAAAGCTTTGTCACAAGAGGCCTAGATAAACTATTGTTAGAATCAACAACATCACTACTGGACAGCTTCTGCATTTTCATTTCCTGCATGGATTTAGGATGAATTAACGGCTGATCTGCCAAAGCACCAGGCTAACAGACAAAAGACCCTTGCCACACATGCCATCGCTGAATTGATCTGCAACCAACACGTCGCTGCATTTGTACCTTCAGTTTCACCTCGACACGAGGCAACTATTTAGTGTCCTTGAGTTTCAGTTAGCAGTATTACAGCTCTGTAACATGAAATGGCAATTAGTACAAAGAATGGCAATAGTCACTTGCACACCAGTAAAAAGATGAAAGCACTGTGGTGTGAACAAAGTCAGTTTTAGCATTTGTTAAGGTCACTTCAGTTCTTCAAGAGGCTCTTCTTGTAGTCCATTACCTCAGCTAAATAAACACAGCAAACCAGAATAATGACAGAGATAACTCATCTGAAGAAACCAATTTGGGGCATGGGTTTGAATTTGAATCAAAAGATGACTACATATCCCATCCTCTTGCTCTTCTCTAAGGCCAAGTTTAAATAATGAAGAGTACTTTTCAGTTCTCTTGGACCACATTTCAATGGGCAAGGGAACTGTGAATGAAAGTTTACAAAGACAACTGTTAAACGTTAAAGTATAATCACTGTATGAATTAGTCATAGCCAGTTTAGACACTGTCCAACCCACTTTCCAACCATCTGCAACAAACGTGCTCCATTAAAACAGAACCATATGGAAAACAAGCTAGCAATTAACACAGCTTCTATGCATACCTCTAACACAGCACAGACTTGAAACTTTGAGTGAAACTGACTGCTGAATTACTTCCATATTGCTTCTGTTTAGACCTTGGCAACACATATTTATCCTCACTTACTACAGTATGTCATCCCAAGATACTGCTATATCATCAAAATAAGCATGACAAAACCACCCACAACTGAGCCATTCATTGTGGTTTATAGCCTGTGCTAATAAAATATTTGCAGATCAAAGTATAACAGACTTTTTCAAAGATGCATAATACATTACTTACCAGTCAGTATCAAAACTAATAGCTGATGCAAGGCAAATCGATTACTTTAGTTACTAATTGGCAATATCTTGTACTATTAAACAAAACTCCTTCAGGTTTAAGTAGCTTTCTGCTCTCCCAGATTAAGTAGTAAGACGCTGCACTTAACACTGTTACCATTTCCCAATCCAAAGGGGATACACAGAAATTCTAGTTCCAAAATTCATAGCCCCTAAAATGCCCAATGCTCATGAACAGTTATTTTTACTTAATAAAGAATCTAGAATACTTCATGATCGTATCTGTTTGAGTGTTCATGATCCAGAAAGCAAAGCTTACTACATACAAAAAGCTGATCACAAACAATACAGTTTTTTCCCACATTTGAAGTAAAATGTACTCAGTACACATGTCCTTTTCTACCCACTCCATGAAAGGTCTTCACTTGAAAAGCCTGGCTCTTTAATTCAACAGACAGACAGCTGTTGCCTCACACTCAGCTGTTCAGTCAGTCCATGAAGTTTGGTCAAAGTGGTGAAATATCACAGAATTACCTATGTTGGCAGAGACCTCTGGAACTCATCAGCTACTGCTTCCAGCTCACCACAGCTGAGCTTGCTCAAGTACTTGATTGGTCAAGTTTCTAACATCTTCAAGGAGTGAAAAATTGTAAAAGAAAATATCAATACTGCACTGGGAAAAAGCCCAAATTATATACAAAGATAGGTACTTGAAACATGACATTTCCAATGCAGATTAAGTTGCTTTAAATCGTGTAATATTGAAATTGGGATAATGTATATTTGGCTTTTTTAATAGGTTTCTAAAGGCTTGCAATAAACCATGAAGAGCCTGGGAGTGAAAAATTCAGAGGGAGAATCCCCCACATTAATTTAATTCTCTTCACACAAAAGTTCCTCCCCCACTAAGCAGAAAACAAGAAGAAACTGTAAAAACAAGCTCCTTGTTTCATCCTGGGTGCTTTTCACGCCTTTGAAAGTTTCAATACCAACAGTATTAACGGATCTCTAAAGCAGTAATACACTGTCCAAGCCTAACACATCCACAAAACAATATAGCTAAGCTATTATTATATAAACCCATAGCTGGGTCTTGGGTTTGCCCATAGAGCTGTCAGTTGGACTGGCTATAGAGGAGACCATATGAGGTTTGGTGGTGAATTTTAAGTACCAGCGTTTCAAGTCATAGACTCTAATTTTCATTTCTTCCAAACAGCAAGGCTCTAGAAAACCTTGTCTTGAAGATGTCTTGCACACACGACACACCCACTGTTTCATGCATGTTAATAGAAGGAGTAAAAGGCTATAAACATGCATCATTTTAAAATTCATGGTTTGGGGAAACATTACCAACAATACTTGAATACCTAATACAAAGGATAACTCATTTTGTCTTCAAAATATATCCACAGCATCCAAAAGAGCTGAGGCAGCATTAAATGGGATTCTGATTAATGACACTTTGGTTTAATAAAAAGAAGGTTTCAGTGGCAGCCATATTAAACAGCAGTTTGCAAAGATGACTTTACATAAACCATACGCATGTATCAGAAACTGGCCTCCTGCCACTACGTTTGTTTTCTTCATTCATTAGGTAAATGATATATTGCCAAAGAGTGAAAAAAAAAAACAACCTTAAATGGTATTAGAACTGAAAAAAAAAACCCCAACTGCAATGCTTTGGAATTACCACCTAAACCTCCTGCCTCCCCCATAAATTCAGACTAATTAAATTCCTGCTATGCTATTCCTCCTGTCTTCCTCACAGCTGCTGTATATATTTTCACCTGTTTCGCTTCCCTTTTGGTTCAAGAAAGAAAAATGCTTAGCCTTACTTGATTGACAGAAAGGAATAACAATATTTAATTAACATCACTCTCTATGTGACAAATCTTAAAACTCCACTCAGTCAATAAGGCTCTATGAAAGCATCACCCCAACATTTTTAAAAGCTTTTTAAGAAAGCTCTGAACACTGTGTTCTTAATTCAAAAGCACATGCCGAGTTAATTATGGTCTTATGCTTTGACCAAAAGTAGGATTTGTGGGATTTTCTTTTTCTTAAGTCAAAGGACTCAGAAGTAATTTATGAATGATACTAAAATAATGCACGAATTAGCTGCTAACATGCTGTTAGATTCAAGTGTTATTTTTCTTAATGTACTGGGAGGGTCAGCATTGAAGTCATGCTGACTTGGATCTCTATTTACACTAAAAACTGTGTTAACTAAACAATCATGCTATTTTATAGTCCTCCTACTTGCTTTTAGATTATTGCTCTTGACTACATTACTTATTTGAAAGATTTCAGCACAATTTCTGCCAATTTCAATATAGACCTTTCCGTAGCTAAACAAATACTGTAACAGCATCACATATACTCTCTAGAGTTACTATTTCATTACGTACATGATGATTAGATCTGTTCCCATATCTGTGTAAGCAGTTATACTATGAGAAGTTATACTATGTTTTCACATATCTTGCTATTTGTCTGTTTGAGCAACTTGTTCTACCATGATCTTGTTCCAACTAAGACATTTCCAAAGGGGTCACAACTGATTTGAGGCACACAGTCAGGTGAGCACGTACAAACGTACAATGGCCACAAGTTAGTAATGGTTATCAAAAGTATTGCCATCTATTTCTCAGTGGGATTTTACAGACCATCCTATTTCCTGTAGATTAGTGATTTAAAATGTGATTTCAGGCTCTAACTCACATGGGACTGGCACCACTTCTCTTCCATACAATAACCAGCAGGCAGAAAGGGCACTCAGGCTGAAGCAGTCTGAAGGAAGGTAGAGCTGTGGGCAGCTTTCTCCCTGGCTTTCCCATTCCCTTTGGGATATGTTCCTCAACAACAGACTGAGGCAGGCAGATGCCAACAAAGTCACACTGCAAGGCCTTCTGCTAGCCTCAGGCAAATACTTTTCCAGTCCCAACGTAGTTCAGGACCGAACTGAACATTACTGAATTTCTCCTGCTATTCTAACAGTTTCTAAATAAACTTCTTTTTATCATTAATAATAAACACTAATAACCACAAGCATTATTCCAATGTATGCTGACAATCATTTGTTAGGATAATTTTAGTGCCTATTAAAATTATTTCAGGAAGATAAAGTTCTCTCAGAAATGGAGGAATCAGTTATTCTCCAAGAACAAGGTACGTGGAAGATTAACATACACAGCTCTTTGCTATATTATCGACCCTTGCCTAACACTCTTACATCCATTCTGACCACTTTACACTTCTTGCCACAGTAAGTAAATGAACTCCATATGACTATTTAGTTATTTGCAGAGGAATCACGATTTTCAATCCACCAACACAAAATGTGGAATCACTTCTGCACTATCCACCCAGCAAATAAATATAATCTGAAAGCAACGTTTTCTACAGCTCATACTTCTACTGGGCAAGTTCACAGACTTTGAAAAGGTCTTTGGCATGTTCAGTCATCAGTGAGGTGGAGGTTGCCTGAGGCACAAATCCAAACTGGAATTCTTTGCTAAAATAATGCAGAGCAATAAGATGGCATGGTGATACAGACCTAAGGAAAGGGGCTGTGCCCATGCAGACGGTGGCAAGAGTACATCTCAGTGACCAACAGGGAGTAATGCAAAAGTATAACGATAAATTTAGTGACAGGTCAGTCAGGGGAATCAAACCTACATGGTGAGAAAGGGCACCTGGGTGACCAAAGTCAGGTACTGCAATACAGCCTTAGCAACTGCAGCAGAAGGTTTTTAAAAGAAGTATTAGAAAGGTCATCAGACAGGGCAGGGAAATCAGGGAACTGGAACTTGCACAACAGAGACAGAAGTTAGTAAGAGGAATACACAAGTATCCACTTTTGGGTCTCACTGCACGAGAAAGAGCAGCTTGCCACATGGGAAATCATGTTTCTACTTCTATCTGGTTGTTGGTAACTTTTTCTCTAAGAGACTTCTATACTGAAAATGTGCAAAACATTAATATTTTTTCATGGAATAAAATGACATATTACTTTAAATAATAACTCTTTAAAAACCATAGCTGCAATGACTAAAGTGATAGGGAAAATGGTATCTGCTTAAAAATCTTTCTTAATGATGCCTGAGAAACCAAATCTCTTTCTATTTAGTTTGGTCTATATTTCAGTTTCACAACTTTCAGTCTCTGCCAATTATATGTAAAAATGGATTTAGGAGTAAAAGCAGATTTAGAATTTATAACAGTATTACAATTTGTAAGATTTCTTTTTTAAACTAATCACAAATACAGGCTTCTGCTTGAAAAGTTTGAAAAGCTGGATGTTAGGAAGAAGTTCTTCACAGAAAGAGTGATTTGCCATTGGAATGGGCTGCCCAGGGAGGTGGTGGAGTCACCATCCCTGGAGGTCTTCAAGAAAAGACTGGATGAGGTACTTAGTGCCATGGTCTAGCTGACTGGCTAGGGCTGGGTGCTAGGTTGGACTGGATGATCTTGGAGGTCTCTTCCTATCTGGTTGATTCTATGATTATATTAAAGGGTTCTTTCATTTTTTTTTATCCAATTTTGTTTATCAATCTCTTGTTTAAATGTTTTAGACCCATTTGAGAGATGAACCAAATCAACTAAAAAGATAGAAGGAATACAGACTCTGGTAGAACAAAGGAGAAGGAAGAAAATTTAAGAATTAAGAAGAAAAAAGCAAGGGATGAGTATATGCTTGTCCCAGAATACATCAGTTTTAATTCTGACATCTCAGTACTCAGTTTTGTGTGTCTTAGTTCTATAATGCATACAAAGCATATTTATAAACCTGTATCATCAAAGTATTACAAAGAGAACTAAGAGAATATCAGTAGACCTCTGGACATTTTTTTTCCTCAAGTATGTAGAGAAAGGCAGTCAATAGCCCTAAAACACTTGTGATGGTCACCCCCTCTTCTTTCATTCAATAATGTCCATCTTATGCTTGAATAGATGAAGAAGAAAAAGGCTTATTGATTACTCAGTCAGTGGTGTCTCTTGGATAAACAGAAAAAAGGTTTGCCACAGAAAATATCTACAATGAACTCAAAATACTTAGAGGGGGAAAACAACAAACAATTCTTCATTCATCTGCTAGAAAAGTTACTGCATTTCTAGCCCAGGAAAAAAACCATAACAATTATTCAGACCTTGCCTCCTCCATTTCCTACATTGCTTCCTCCTTCTGATGAACAAGAGAGCTTTTGACACAGATTTGGTAGTCTTGCTTTCTTTTCTGTCCTCTGTCCACAAGTAAGTTTATTGCTCACACCAGGTTGACAGCCTCAGAAACTTGAAAGGCTCCACAGAACAGTCACTCCACTGGCCATAGAGGCCTCTTCGAATCACCCACCAACCTCCTTTGACCCTGACCCAAAAGGAGCAAATGTCAGGAGCAGGCAGATTAATCAAGTATCATTACCTTCCCAAGCCTGATATGATTCCTGAACCTGCTAAAAGCTATCAAGTAGTGCCAGTAATGATGGGTCTAATCCTGTGAACACCTTCTTGGATTTGAACCATCAATTAATGCAACACAGAGACACTAACTGCCAAATTGTAACAATTTTAGGCTATTATTTTCTTGGCTGGACTCAAATCTGAGACTTTTGGGATGACAGGTTCTGCTTCTAATTAAATCATACATTATCACCCAGAGAACCAGTTTTGTAGCTCTTCCAGGTTTTGCTGTAAAGAGCTAAACTGAAGAAAAGAAAGCTTCAAGTGGACATAAGGGAAAAGCTGCTCACCTCTAGGAGAGGAGCAGTGTGAAATACTGCCCAAGGAGATTGTGTTCTCTCTATCCTTCGAAATTTGTCAGGATCAACCTGGAAAAACCCTGGGCCAACTTTATTAGACCTCACAATTGACTCCACTGGGAGGAGAAGGTTGGACTAGAGACCCCTCGAAGTCTGTTTCAACCTGAATTATCCTCTGATCTTTACCTTCAGGTAACTATCAGACAAATGAGACTGAAAAACACTGTGGCACTGTGACCAAAATGAATGCAGAGCAACCAAGGCACTAAACACTGTCTGAATGACAAGGCTTTTTTATTCTGAAGTTTTCTACAGAGTGCTATATTTTCACTTTGTCCATTGTATTCACAGCAATCTTTTTAATTCCTCCTGCCACACTCTCTAGTCTCCAGCAAACATACCATTGCAGAACTATTAGTGTACAAAGCCTTGAAAGTTTTGTTGAAGACAAAGAATGAGAATGACTCAGCAGGGCACACCAAATGAAGAGTAATATGGCTAATCCTGGTGTACAAATTAGTCTGAGGCAGGCTTTGAGACAGCAGCAGATTTTATGAGATTTCAGACAGCTGTCCACTGCTTCCAGTGCTGTGCTTGCAACAGCTACACTCAGGCAAGTTGTGGAAATCGGAGACCTAGGTGGTATTGTAAGATCCCTGCATATCCATGAGATCTTTCTGGTTCTGGGACACAGAAGGTACCTTCATGCTGTGAATCCTTTAGGCATACAAAAACGATGCAGCAATAACATTCCTGAGAACTAAACCAACACCCCTCACACTATGCCTGTTTGCTACAAACATACCAGCTCCACCGAATCAGTAACTGGTTATATGTTGCTTTATGTTCTCTGCCCCTTACCTGATGTTTATGTAATAAAACATACCTGTGTGGGTCACATACTTGACAGAGTCCTGAGTATCCAGAAACAAGGTCCAAGTTTTATACACTCATCCTTTTTTTAGATGGAGCTCTACCCTTCTTCCATTTTGCCATTCATATATTCAGACCACCATCTTAGATATTTTATCACTGGAGTTATTCACAAGATTGTCAGCCTTTTGGAAGTAATTTTTTCTTCCATCTCACAAATCCACAGGGAAAAGTTACCCTTTATAGGGAAAATCCTAATACCAAAATTTACTTTTTCAAATTAAAACTAGATCCAGTATTCACACTATTTAGATTGCATTTCAAATCTCCTTGAACAAAGTGTGTTGAGCAAGAATTCACAGAGTACTCATGACAATATAACACTAATAGGATCTCTTAAGAAATTCAAACCTCTTATGAACTGGTCTGTAGGTAACACCTTAAAGCCAGTCTTTATATAAGTCATACATAATATTTCCTCCTATATTTAGAGACTTCAGTGTAAATAACTAGACTAAGAAGAACATCCTTCAGTTAAGTATTTATTACAGAAAGGACATTATATAAAGACTCATAGTAAAGGTGTAGTCCAGTAATTCTAATCATTGCTCTAACATTAACTCCTTGTCTTGCTAGCAAAAACTAATCTCATATGTGAAAAGATTATTATTTTTTCACTTCAGCATTTGGCATTTATGTCATAAAATAATCCTTCCTTGTTCCTGTATGTTTCCTCTGAAATGAAAACCAGTTAATCTTCTTTATATTGACTAGGTTCCTCAATAACTCTACCTTTGGTCTCTCTTCTGATAGTCTAAGATCCCCTCAAATGGCATATCCACTCCAACTGCTCAACTCAAATACGTAATGACTTTCAACCTGATCTGATCTCCTCTAGTCTTACATGTTACTCTTCTCTCACAGCTCTTGACCTCATTTCAGGCAACCACGGATTCACCTTTTATAGGCCTACTATTTCTATCCATTCCCCTCTTTTGGCAGAAACTCAGATTTCAGTTCTTTTCCCTTGGCTGAGACTTACTGACCTCATGTACTTACAGCCTTAACTGACACTTCCACTAACTTCCCCCCCATTTCTTAGCACTTAGCAAGTTCTTTAGACAATTCTTTATTCCAGTTCTTCAACACCATCTCTTTAAACTGTCCTTTCTTCCTTACATCTATGGCTGAAAAGCTGTAAATGAAGTCTTAACTATTCCAGACTCCTCTCCTTGGTGCCTTCTGTCAAATTCTGCTTTTTGGAATAGTTAAGTCTCTTCTATACTTTTATGCATCTGAATTCTGAAAGAACACTTAACAAAGACAACATCTGTGTATTACAAAGCTGGGACTCTTGAAGGACTTCACTTGGCAGTCCTGCAAAAACTGAACATACTAAAATAGAAATACCCAAAGGCAACATATCCAAAGTCATAAATGCCCAGAATCATTCGTGTGAATTTGAATGCCCATACTGATAACTCATTGCCTTCTCCTTGGCAAAAAAAAGCTACCTATGCCAAGCATATTATGGAATTTTAAAGTTACAATATATGCATTCTGGATTTAGTTAGAACTCAACAATACAGTAGGAAATGGAAGCAGGCATCAGATTGTCACAACAGAGGCCAGCAACTGAACGGCAGAGCTTTTGCAGGAATTTGGTTCAAATAATTTCTTCCTTATAATTTCAGTTGAAAGTGTCAACCACAGTATGTAATTAACTCAATGCTGAAGACCTTGGAGGACATCTTTCCAAACTGTAAGTATGCCACAACATAAAATCATTACTGCTATTGTATCCACATCCTCACCTCAAAAATATGTTGCTGAAAGCTACCCATTGCTCCCTTCTGAGCTTGTATTTCGCAGTGCAGACAGAGCACTAGAGGAAACAGGAAACATTGTGCTAACATGACTATAGTATTGATGAATAAAAACTATAACCCCCAGGCTAAGCTGCCAAATAAGTAGTGAATTAATTTCTGTAAAGTACTCCAATATTACAAAGGTGTGTTGAAAGGTGTCTGCTCATGTTTCAAATTAAACGCACTGCTGGTCAGCATTAGCACCTCAGCTTTGAACAGCAGCCATTTGCCTATAACACTTCAGGGGCTGGGAAAAACGGATTTGCCGTTCACACTGGAATAATTAGAACATGTCAGGAAGAATTAATTTCCTCATTTTTCAAAAGGATACACAGAAATTACCATGTTATTATATGACAGGGTCCCTTGGAGAATTGTATTAAATTTAATTTCTAGCGCAGCCCACACAACAAATTAAAGTCATAAATAAGATGGAAAGAAGCGGGACGCAGAGCATATGTTTATGGCAATGAGTGAAGCCAAGGGACCAGAAACAACTATCTTCATTTCATTTTATTTAAATCAGCCAGACACTGTGTATCTGAATGACAGCACTTGTTAATGGCACTGAGATTATAGGCTCCTTAATTTTAAGAAACAGAAGCAGGCACTCAGTGTTTGAAATGGTCTTTTTTTCCTACAATACAGATATCAAACTTGCTCCCATTCAAAGCAGCCTCTCATGGCGCTGAAGCAACTTGCAACTCCGTAACTGGAGATGTACTTTTATTTCCAATTGCTTTGTATTTGGACCAGAGGAGAGCTGGCACAAGTATTTTACAAAACACAATCGCAAAAAAAGTGAGCAGTAATTGAGAAAACTAAATCTTTGGGCTGGCAGAATGAGAACTGCGATGGGACTAGCCAGTCATCACCATTTTGTTTCATGTGATATTTAACTGTCAGCATCTAAAATAAGTTCCTACTTTCACACAATTACCAATGTGTTGATTCTATGTTTGATAGTACCAACAAAATCAACGCAATACTCCAAGCATGCAAACTTTAGAGTAGGACATACCCTTCCTAACATGCCTCAGACTCCATCAGAGCCAGGGAGTCATACAAAGTCCTTTTGCCCCATCAGTAAAGAGCTCAAACTTCAGAGTAGGACATACCTTTCCCAACATGCTTCAGACTCTATCAGAGCCAGGGAGTCATACAAAGTCCTTTTGCCCCATCAGTAAAGAGCTCAAACTTCAGAGTAGGACATACCTTTCCTAACATGCTTCAGACTCCATCAGAGCCAGGGAGTCATACAAAGTCCTTTTGGCCCAACAGTAAAGAGCTCACACTCAGAAGGGTTTGTCAAAGTGGTCATTTTCTACAACGCTGAAGTCAACCCAATGTGCTTTAATAACATTTATAAAAAATTAATAAAGGTTTATAAAATATTAACAGTACTTTAACTTATTTTAATACCTCCTTCTATATTATTCTTTGTACACTTCAATTTTTAATTGTGGTGAAACTTGTGCACTAAGATGTTACATTCAGGCAGAATTACACCGAACATCCCTTCCTGTCTCTGTGCATCTGTTGCAAGTTAGCAGACTCCTGTTCAACTTTCTGTACAGAAAAAGGCCTGGCGAAGCCAGTGAAGGACAGATACGATAGCATTAAATTCTAGAATACAGGTTGGCATAATTAGTACTCATCTGTAGTGCAGAACTGCTTCCTACCTCAGTAGTTTGTGAAGTATAATTCATTTGAAACCTCAGAAGCTTTTTGAGCAACGTTTGCTAGATTTGCCTTAGCAGAAAATAAGAGTTACTCAACAAGTATCAGAGAAGAAGTGTGTGATAAATTTCCTTATCACCTGCTAACAGAACTATTCAAAATGGCAAAAGCAGTTGGCATAGAAAGAGACTAAAGTTCATTTCTGGACAAGACACAAACCTTTTCCTGTTGATACCTGTGAAGCTTCTTTTTCATACAGGCATCTGTTGTGACATGGGGAAAAACCCCAGAGAAATTATTTGAATATACAAACTGGTGCACTGCAAACTGCCAATATCCAGCTTGCAAACATTTCATCGTGCCTATTAGCTCAAGACAATCTTAAAAAGAAAAGAGTTTGCACACTTTAAGAAATAGCTGTCATGGCACTGAGCACTCCCTTGGGTGCAACAAACTTTAAATAATTTGTGAATCAATTAACTGGCGACTCTCTACATAACACAGATTTCACACTCCCAGGTCACTGCATTATCAGCTTGATACGAATCATAACATTTTGGAGAAAAGTTCATAATTGAAATCATTAATTAATTTAACAGGAGCCTTTAGTTATGCATTGCATTACACAGCTGTAAAGGAGCAGACATCAATTAGTTGTTTCTCTCACAATTTTCTCTACTTGCTGGAAAACTTTTTGCTTTGTGAAGCATATTAGTTTCACAGTCTTTTATAACTAATTTAACCTCAAAATGCCCACAATTATTTCATACAATTCTAATGAAATAGAACAACCCAGTACTATGATGAATAATCAGCTAGCACTTCACAGTACTAGGTATTGTGTAGTTACCTGCATTCCTTTGGCCCCACCAGTATTTTCTATTACTTACACGATTCTCAAAGGAGAAAACAAACAAACAAACCAAAACCACTGCACTACACATGACCAGGACTCTAAATTATTATCACAGTATCACCAAGGTTGGAAGAGACCTCACAGATCATCAAGTCCAACCCTTTACCACAGAGCCCAAGGCTATTGTCTCATATTATTGAATTTGCTCACTTGTAACATCACAGAATGTTAGGGGTTGGAAAGGCTATGAGGATGATTAGGAGACTGGAGGGCATGCCTTATGAGGAGAGGCTGAGAGACCTGAGACTTTGTAGTCTGAAGAAAAGACAACTGAGAAGGGATTTAATAAGTGTTTATAAACGCCTGAGGGCTGGTCAGGAGTGGGGGGGACAGGCTCTTCTCACTTGCTCCCTGTGGCAGGACAAGGAGCAGTGGGTGTAAGTTGCAGCACAAGTGGCTCCACCTCAACACAAGGGGGAAATTCTTTATTGTAAGGGTCACAGAGCATTGAAACAGGCTTCCCAGAGAGGTTGTGAAGTCTGCTTCCCTAGAGAATTTCAGGGCCTGTCAGGATGCATTCCTCTGTGATCTGTGCTAGACTGTATGGTCCTGCTCTGGCAGGGTCCCTTCCAACCCCTACTATCCTGTCATCTAGTCTAATCTCCTTGTCAGAGCAAGATCCCATAGAGCAGATCACACAGGAAGACGTCCGGGGGAGACTGAGTATCTCCAGCTAATAAGTGATATGCATGAAGGTTGCAGCACTTACATGAGAAATTATTTCACAGCTTCGTGAGAGGGGAAGCATTTGCCAAGTGCGCAATAAAGAGGGAAAGTTTTCACTAGAATTGAATTGTGGACAGCAGAAGTACTACTTCTTCTCCACAGAATCCCTTTACAACTATAAAAGGCTAATATCAAATCATGAGAAAGATTAAAATAATGGAAAACACATTCTGCGCTGAGGCAGCCAAGAGACTTACTCCATCAAAGTCACTGAACAAACAACAACAAAAAAGGACTTCAGCTCAGAATTTAGCAGTATGTACATGGAAAAGAAAACATGATAACAGGATTTTTTTTAACCATACACACGACCTTTGCAGTCCATTTGGATTCAGCCAATTTAAACCGGCATTATGGCCCACAGTTTAAGTGAGATAAGTTCAACATTAAAACATATTAACAAAATATTCTGGTACATCTGCTATCACTGTAATTTTTTCTGGTCAGGCTGCATCCCACAAGGATATCCTCTACTCTAGCCACAGCTGGAGACTTTAGGGGCAGTTCTCTGCCTATATTATGCAAGTCACACTAAATAATTACTATGGAACCTCTAACCTTAAGAGAGATGAACCTGTTAAAGCTGGAGATTTTCAAACACGCATGTGGACTTTCACGCAATCGCTCAGGGAAACACCACGACTAATCTCTGGCACATATTCACATACTCAAACCTCCTTTGATTAGTTTTGAGCAAAGAACAGACATCTGAACCTTTAAAAGTGCACAGCCTATGATAACTATAGAGAATGGTTTAATGCAACAATGAGTTTAGATGTTTTTATCTAAATTTACTATTAGTGCATAAGTATCATACATTTTCTGTCCTCTACTTTCCATCTGCATTGTCCATTTAGAAGGTGAACTTATCAGCAGAGATATCTTCAGTTCAAAGGAGTTCTGCTTTTATGTGGAGGCTCCACATATTGTAATACAAATAAAACTGTAACAACAGGAATCCAATCATGCCCATTTCAGTAACATCAGGAGCCTCTGGGGAAATCACTTCGCAATTCCTCATTCTTAGTCTTTTCAGAGCAGTAAAAGAAAAATATTGAGAACAATAATTACAAATAAGTGAATTAAGTCTTCTATTTTCCTTCAGTTCAGGCAATTGTCATTAAGAACTCATTTTGAAGTTTTTGCATTTAAGACCTGAATTCAGAGGCCCAGCTTGCTTTTTTTTTTAATTGGCAAGTTTAAAAGCTGTTCAGCAGACCACAGGGTATCTTACTTCAGAGCAAATATTCAGCAGTCCTAGCTGTTTAACCTTCACCCTCCTCCTCATTTGTATCTAGAAGTCACTTTCCAAACACAGCACCTAGAAAGCTCTGAAGAATAATAGGAAGTACAAAATATTACATGAATAAGAAACTCTTTTGGTGATTCATATGGAATGGTAACATTGTGAATCCATTGCTAAATACTCATCAGACCATCTCTCAGGGCCCTATTAAAAACATTAAGTACATATTTGAACATGAGTTGGAACATATTTGAACGTTAGTAATTCCATTTTGGTCCAACACAAACCCATCTCTACGCAGCCTTAAGATATAGTTCCAAATCCAAGCAGAAATAAGCAGTTTGTGTTTTTACTGTTTTTCAAAAACACAGAGTGCTTGCTATGAAGACATCAGCAGAACTCAAACAGACACATTGATGAGTTTATCTAGAACAAGAAAAGCTCTTTACTGATGACAGAAAGCACTGCTGCTTGCCTAACCAGCTCTGGAGAACTTGAAGTCTAAAGACAAGTGGGCATCAGTGGGGATCTCGGCCACCTTTGAAAATAAGGTGCTACCTAACAATAATACCTGGCAACTCAACCCTCTGAATCAAAAAGCTGAAGTACAATCTTGAACTACAGCCTTCAGAAGCACATCCAAGCAACTAGAAAAAGGAAGAAAAAGAACAAAAAAGAAAATAGATCAATGTAACAGAGATTTGATTCAAATGCTGAGGTTCTTTAGTCTGGAAAAGAGAAGGCTAAGAGAGGATCCTATTGATTATTGCTCTCTAGAGCTACCTGTAAGGAGGATGTAGTGAGACTGGTGTTGGTCTCTTGTCTCGAGTATCTACCGATAGGACAAGAGGAAATGGGTTTAAGTTGTACCATGGGAGGTTGAGATTGGACATTGGGAAAAATCTTTTTAATTGAGAGAACGGTGAGGCATTGGAAGAGGCTGCTTAGAGAGGTGGCCGAGTCACCATCCCTAGAGATGTTAAAGAGGCATGTAAATGTTGCACTTGAGAGTACAGTTTAGTAGTCATGGTGGTCAGACTCAATGATCTTGAGGGTCTTCTCCAATCTTAATGATTCTGTAATATATAGGTCTATCAACTGCATTCAGCTCTTTGGTCTGAATTTTTCCCTGTGGAAGGGATTCAAGCAGCCTCCCCTACATACAAAATGAAGAGGGACATGATAGAAAGTAATTTCCACTTTGAGTAAGTCACATTAACATTTGGCACTTTTCATTAAGACACAATAAAAAAATCTTTCACAGAAAACAGGCTCTTGGTTACCTCAGAATTCATCAAAATACAGCTACAATACATTTGGTTAATTTAGTATCAAAACTATTGTGGGGGGGGTGATGCCTTCCCTTATTTTTCACAAAGTGCCCTTTTGATACCATGAAGATCTAAGGATAATGTTAACAAAGACTGCTCAGACAAAAACACTGACCACTATGTGGTTATTTTATTATCAGAACATAATGGTCAGTAACCAGTTGTCCAAGCAGTTGCAATGTCAGCAGCACAGTTCATGTTAGGAAACCAAAGACTACCATTTGCATTCATTTTCAACTCCCAGAAAAAATAACCATAGAAAACGGCCAAGGTGTTCAGATAGCTGGTGAAGAACACCAGGTACAAGACAGCCCTCAAGAGCCCTGTCAACCTGTCCTCAGTGAATTCTTTACTGTGCTTAGGCTGCACCACAGATATCCACAAGGCACAAAAAAAAGCCATAAACACTAAGTACACTTACCAATGTGTTTTAGATCTCCTAAAATCTGCCTTGTATTTCACAGGTCATACTGAATAACAAAAGTTTGTTAATTTCTACAACATAACCAAAATATTAACACTGGTATGAAGAATTAGGGTCCCACTACTCAACAGGCTGCTTAGAGCTCTAAAGCACCATCTGCCTTCTCTTTGAGAGCCTTTTAAACATATTCTGGCATAGATTTGTTGAAAAGTCTGTCAAACTGAGTTTTAAGTGAAAAATTACATTCTGAAGTACCAAGATTTCTTTTCCTTTAGAGAACAGTCTGTTTTCACAAAACCAATGCAAGTTTGTTGTTGTTACAAAACCGATGTCCTCAAACTTGTAATACAAGTCCAGGGGTTACTTTTCTAATGATGGATTTCCCTCCTCCCCCTCCCTGTTTTATGACTCCCTATTGTATTTTGGGGTTTCTGGTGGGCTTTCTTCCTATTATTTTTTCCTCATACTTTACAGGCAAGTCTAAAAATGATCATATAAGACATAGACTCCTATCACTTTTTTCATTTGCATAAGACCGAACCGTACTTTGGTGGAACAGCAGGCATTTACTTATCACATCAAGTCCCTACACAACACTAACCTGCCTCTGAACCAGCACATCCTGCCAAAGCAAGCAAAGGGTCTCATACGTAGTTTATTTATGGAGAGCATGTATGTCAACTTTAGAGTGCTGCACTGCAAAGTGCTGATCCACATTCACTAAGGTATTTTCCTGGACTTTTCGGACTTACTCCTTTTCAGAGTGGCCACAAGCCCTTAAGGATAAGCAACCAGGATTTTAGAATCTGGCCATTCTCAATAATTGCCTTTCATCTGGCATAGTCTCTGAAGGAAACGTGTGGCTTGTCACATGTTTGTTAGGAAGCTATTGCCTGTATCAGAATTCCCAGAGCATTAACTAGAGTGCTGGAGGTTCTTTTATACATCTAGATAATGAAATAGAACATATTGCTTTCCTTTTTTTACATATGTGTAAATGTTGTGCTCTTCAGTCACCCAAATGTAATAAAGAATAGTTTGATAGTCTTAAGAATTCTCTCATGTAATTGCAAAAAGGATTTCATTTCCTTTGATACTCTATTGTATTTTCTTCCTCTTCTGGGGTGTCCAGTGGAATGTAATGGTCACAAGCTCTTCTTTGTAATCCAAGAAGTAATGAAAAAAACTTTTAAGTTAATTTTATACCAAAAAGTAATACCTCTGGGGGGGAATGAGATTTAACAAGGCTAAGTGCAGGCTTCTCCATTTTGGCCACAAAAACCCCAAGCAGCACTACAGGCTGGGGACACAGTGGCTGGAGAGCAGTCAGGCAGAAAGGGATCTGGGTATGCTGGTTGATAGTAGCTGAACATGAGCCAGCAATGTGCCCAGGTGGCCAAGAGAGCCAATGGCATCCTGGCCTGGATCAGGAAATGTGTGGCCAGTAGGACGAGGGAGGTTATTCTTCCCCTGTTGTCAGCACTGGTCAAGCCACACCTTGAGTGCTGTGTCCAGGTCTGGACTCCTCAATTCAAGAGAGATGTTGAGATACTGGAAGGTGTCTAGAGAAGGTCAACCAAGCTAGTAAGGGCCTGGAGCACAAACCCTATGAGGAGAGGCTGAGGGAGCTGGGGTTGTTTAGCTTGGAGAAGAGGAGGCTCAGGGGTGACCTCACTGCTGTCTTCAACTACCTGAAGAGAGGCTGTAGCCAGGTGGGGGTCCATCTCTTCTGCCAGGCAAGCAGCAACAGAACAAGGGGACACAGTCTCAAGTTGTGCCAAGGGAAGTATAGGCTGGATGGTAGGAGGAAGTTCTTCACAGAGTGACTGGCATTGGAATGGGCTGCCCAGAGAAGTGGAGTCACTATCCCTGGAAGTGTTCAAGAAAAGCCTGGATGAGGCACTTAGTGCCATGTTCTAGTTGATTGGATAGGGCTGGGTGATAGGCTGGGCTGGATGATCTTGGAGGTCTCTTCCAACCTGGTTGATTCTGTGATTCTACTGGCCATATACAAAGTAATTCACAACTTTCACTGTATTTCTTTCCTTACATATTTACATGGATCCTCTGCAACATGAACATCTTAAACATAGTGTGTGGATGAATGTACACTAAGTAAGACACCACTCAACAGGTTCAATCTCATTTCTATAGCATCTACTCATTATTTCTCCCTTTCGAGGAAGAAATTAAGTACTTCAGTTACTGTTTTGCTGACAGATGCCTTTGAGGCATGATTCTCCAATGTAGCTACCTGGATTTGTACTAAATTTGAGTTAAAATAACAGGAGAGAAATTTTATCTTTCTTCTAGGAGAACTTTTCTTTGCCTTGGAACATATTAGTACAATGAATCAGGTGCTCTAATGTGGAAATGTAAGCACGTCTCCTTCACACAATGTCACTACAATTTCATCTAAGAACTAACATCTAGACAGGGAACTCACCTGAAGTGGGCATAGGGCTATGACTACATTTGTAAGAAGTCAGTTTGGATTGTGAGCTTCTTGAGTAAGCACCCTGCTGACAGCGACAGCAGTCTCTCTCACCGAGACCAGCTTCAGTTTAGGCAAGTTTGCACTGGGAGAGGGAATCACAGCAAAAAGGGCCAAGAAGGAGCTCTTTGGGGGGCTTTTTGAAGCCAGGAAAACTGAAGGCCTGTGCTAAGGGCTGACAGCTTGTGGGCAGGCTGCTCAGGTGGCATGGGAGCTAGCACCTCTAGCAGCACAGCTAAATGAGAAACAACCACACCTGGTAAGAGGCCTCACAAAAGGCAGCAACAGGCACAGACATGAGCTCAGCTGATTGCTACTGGTCCCCTCCCAAAAGAAAGCCCAGCATGGTGACCACACAGGTAAAAGCCATTGCCTAGAGGAGTGCCCATGTCAGGGGCAAAATCTATAGCCCAGCTCAAGTGCATCTATATCAATGCATGCAGCATGGGCAACAGGAGGAACTAGAAGCCATTGTGTAGCAGGACAGCTATGACATAGTTATTATCACAGAAACATGGCAAGTTGACTATCATCACTGTAGTATTGCAATGACTGGCTACAAGGTCTTCAGAACAGACATGCAGAGAAGGAGAGGTTATGGTTAGACTTGATCTTAAAGGTCTTTTCCAACCTTTATGATTCCAGGATTCTATGATACATGCATCTATGCTAGGGAAGTCTCTGCTCCTTGAAGTTTAGTTTTATTGCAGAACATTGAGGTGCCAAACTTCACAGACCTGTTACACATCTGAGGACTTTTGGCTTTGGATTTTTGTTAGGAGCTCTGATTGTTAGAGTAATTACAAAAGGTATGATTAAATATATTAGCAAAAATGTACAATAGATGATATAACTCAGATACACAGAAATATCTGGAAATGCAAACTTCAAAGGCATTAATGCAATGAGACTAAACAGATGATTCCTTTACTTGATTTTTACTTTGCCAAGGGAGGACAGGTCACTCATGATTTTGAAACTCGGAATAGGCAACTCTAGAACTTTATGCATGTAACTCTTTCTTGTCAAAGACTGGACTATCACTCATAAAGCAAATGCATGGCCTTTTTCACATTTAAAAGCTGTGTCTTTCTGAAAAATCTTCATTTCAGACATTCCATGCAAGTCCATAAAGTCAATAAATATTTTTGGCTTGAAGCAGATAACAGATACATCCAAACCATTAGAAAAGGCCAAAATATATTATGCAAATTGGATGTATTTAGCGTGAGTTCTCTGCAATTTCTATATAAACAAGTGATTAGAATGTTCCCTTCAAAGGCCAATGTGATTAGTGCAAAAACTTCACAAATTCACCTACTGCCTGATGAAGTACATGTCTTTTTGCTTACAGTCATCACAAGTCATATGTAAGCTACCTATAAACAGCAAAGGTTTTAATGGTGCCTTTTGTTCTAGAATCAGGAAGGAAGGAAGGAAGGAAGGAAGGAAGGAAGGAAGGAAGGAAGGAAGGAAGGAAGGAAGGAAGGAAGGAAGGAAGGAAGGAAGTCTGTCTATGATCTTGGGATACCCACAGCAAAAGTTAACTACCTGAACATATACAACAATGGTTCAAACTAGTGCTATTCAAACTACCGACACAGCAACAGGCTGAAAGTTTTCTCAGAATCCCCCATTCACACACACTGAAATATTTACTGATAAGCATTGATAATGCTCTTTAACTTAGCTGCAATTAAGGAAAAAAACAAAACAAAAAAAACCAAAACCAAACTTGTTAATTTGCAGGGTTTTTTTCCATCTGGAAACTTAACCACAAATGTTCCAAAAAATAACTCTACAGACAAAAGCAGGCCAAGTAACGCATGTGAAGGATTCATTACTGTCTACAGAGTAAATAAGTCAGAATAAACGTTTACATGGAGGAAGGCCTAAAAGGAGCTCATATTTCCTTGTTTATATGTGTTTTAGTCAGGCCCTAAATGTAATCTGTACATAGTTTTTTTTGTGGTTTCATAAAACATTGTTAAACTGTCCAGCCCGGTGATAGGTACTATATGATGCCACAATAGGTTTACTGTTCTCAAACTCTTTAGCACTCTAGAAACAAACAATCACTTCCATCTGCAAAAGGCAGCTGAATAAAAATAAAAGCTAAATTGTAGTAGAAAGGAACACACAGACAGCAGGGAAAAAAGGATCAAGTGCCACAATTTATTGCTATAGTTTAAATGGTGCGGCAACTTTAACGTGGTAGCAGAAGCAGGGCACTTATGGCAATATTATTCTTATTAGAGGACTGCACTGTCAGAGAAAACAAGAGTTCATTCACAGACATTAAATACAGCAGAGAAAATGTGGGGAAGTGATTTGTACTTCATGGCAAAATGGTACAGCCTCCCCTTCCCTGTTTGATCTGTACTGGAACGTAGCAGACAACTAGTTAATGTGGTCTACTGTTCAAAAGAGAGATTAACTGAGATGCTCCATGGCAAGTAAATAAATTTGTTTCCATTGAAATAATTATTCTTATAGAATGTCATCCTCTCTCATAGTATAAAGAGACAGGTGATGACATTCAATCAAATGTGATTTTTATTCCCACTTTTTTTGACAGGAAGTGATCTATGGCTTATTCAGTACCTTTGAATTATGTGCTCCGAGGTCATGGCTTATTTTTTCAGAATGCCATCACTGACTACATAACAGCTAAGTGACTAGAAAAAAAAAATGGGAATATTATTTTTCAATTCAATATAATCCTGTAATCTGAAAGAGCAGCTATTCATGTTACATGCCCAGCAACATTGCAGTCTTTGTTTCCTGTGTTTTCAAAGGCTAATCCTACCTATACTTGAGCTACTCCGGCATATCTGTCACAAGTTACTATGTGACAAAGGTTCCTAATATGACAAGAGCTATTATCTGTGAAGAAAAAAACAGACTCTAACTCTTTGTAGCATCTAATATTCCTTAGCATTTTAGGTAATTAGCAGCTTATTCCAAAAACATTTGAATAGTTAACAGATTTGATACCTATGGTTAATCCTCATTAAAATTACGATTACATGATATAATTACATGTAAATAAGAAAAATGAATTGAATAAAACTCTTACCCTTTCTCAGTGTTGGGCACTATGTTGGGAATCATACAGTATGTACAATTAGATTTATACTGCTAAGCTAAAAATATTGGTGAAGATCTAAAAATGACGAACAGTGCCTTTTAAATTAATGTCTTATTAGTTGAGTGAAGTACACTGACAAAGAATAATTTATGCTTATTCAAACTGCTCTCGACATCTTCAGGTGTTTCCAAATGAGCTCACAGAAGAGTGATTAAATGCATCTGATAACAAGCCACACATTGCTGAAATTACTTACCGCCTCATTTTATGATTAATTAAACATGTAGATTAAAGTTGCAAAAGAATTTAGATTAATGAGCAAGTTAAGTCTTGCTGATATAAGTGAATTGGGAATTGGATGCTCTGTGGAACTTTATAAACATGCATTTTATAATGAGTAAGACAAGGCTACATGTTGAATCCTGGCCACAAGGGCCTTTGACGATGCAGTCTTTTTTAACATGGTTTGACAGCTTTCAAATAACATTCTACTATAGACTTTAAACTTTGTGCATTGCTGTAAAACATGAGACTACATAACTCATGTATTAGGAGTACGATTATTTCAAAGCTCTCCAAGGTAATGACCCCCTGTAGCAGCAGCTGCTCAGAAAAATTACAAGCTCAATTGTTATTTTAATCAGAGGGAGTTTAGTAGTTAAAAGCAGTTATGCAACTAGTAAAATTATATGACACTATCAGTAGCCTTATTGCACCCTTCATAGTCCTGTTTCTCTCCAATTCCCCCACCCCTAAACCTTGGTCTTATTAGTAAAACAGGGTGCTCAGTCATTCATGAAAAATTCCAAGTCATTTATTAAGTTGGGTTTACGCAAGGCAAGGTAACATTTAAATTTATGATGATTCTTATCTGCTGCAAGAGCATGTCAAACTATCTGCTAGGTTTGCCAAGTGTCCAATTTTTCCCTTTTAGGATCAGCTATACTTAATCCATGTAACTTAGTGTCAGAAAGCCAAGCTGAATTTTGTGACTTTGCAAGATACTGAAATTGAAGCTACTGAACTTTATCTGTACTTGTGCTATTTGCAACAACTTTCATGATCTGCAGCCTCTTGCAGACTCACCTGAGATGATTGACTCCTTTTAAATCATTTGGTTCTTATTTTTTAGATAAGGCCTCATTTCCTTGCTCTGCCTGTATCCTTTTGATTCAGACCATCACTTCACGATGCCAAAGGTTTACCCAACAAAAATTAAGGAAAACAAGAACTACAAAAGTCTACATAACACAAGTTGTACATGACAGACAGAGCCCCAAGTCATCTGCATATGCTCATCTCTTCTGAGCATGTGTATCAACAGAAGTACAATGCCTTAATTTGGGATCCTACAGCACAGTCCATGCTTTGAATACTTTGACTTCTTACCAATTCATTACAGTACTTTAGCATAAGTTACTTCTCAAACTTCAGCTGGACCAATGCACCTAAGCATATAATTTATAACGTCAAGACTGCCAACTCCTACTTAACCTGTGCAGGGTAATGCTCTAAAATAGTATAAACTGCTGTAGGGCTACAAGATGAGTCTGGGTTTTTTATAGGTGAGACTGAATATGCCATTTAGAATCAGACCTATCTTGCACCCAGATTGCTAAATGATTGTACACTTCCCGCATACAGCTACGTGGAGTGATGAATTTGAAAGTATCACAACAAGTAAAATAAAGTGACTGTGTATGCAATGTGACAATCAAGTCAGAGTGGAATTATTACACTGATTTTTTAAGAGCAATCTGACCTTCACTGAAGCATTTGGCCTCAGACTACAAAAGAATAGTTAGCTGAACTTTCAATTAGCTAGAAAAGCTCTTTCCATCCTGTTTTCAAGACAGTATCTTGTCTGATGGAGCAGGTCCAGAGGTGGGCCATGAAAATCTAGGGGCTTGGAGTAACTCTACTACAAAGACAGGCTGAGGGAACTGGAGTTGTTCAGTCTGCAGAAGAGCAGGCTTCGGGATGACCTAACAGCAGCCTTACAGTACCTAAAGGGAGCCTGCATGAAGGATGGAGAGAGAGTGTTTATAAAGACCTGCAGTGACGGACAAGGAGCAATGGCTTCAAGCTAGAGAAGAGCATGCTAGGAATGGGTTCTTTACTATGAGAGTGTTGGAACACCAGAACGAGTTGCCCAGCAATGTAGTTGGGGCCCCACTCCTGGAGGTATTCAAGGTGAGGATTGATGGGGCTCTGGCCAGCTTGGTCTAGTTGAGCATGTGCTTGCTGACTGCAGGGGCAGTTGGGCTAGATGACTTTTGGAGATCCCTTCCAACCCAGACCATTCAATGCTTCTATATATTTTTTAAAAAACTAAAGAAAATGTTCACATATATCATCCAACAAGAATTCTCTCACATTTTGAAAAGTGACTTGGACACTCACATCTACTGTAAACTTGCACAAGAATTTAGACTCCTAAATCAAATTGACTGGAATTCTTCAGATAATCCAGCATTCTAGAAACAAACTTATTGCGGCTCCTATGCTGTCATAAAACTTTTCCCAAACCTAAAGCAAAGTTTTGACAGAAATCTGATGAAATTTCTGGCTGATATTCCCAGGAAGAGTTATGGAAGGATCTATTCTCAAGTTAATTTTGAAGTAGGTATCTGAATGAAGCTTGGATAGGATTGAAATTGATAGTGTAGTTCTTAAGTTTTCAAACACTTGATAAATTATCTGGAATAATATATTTCCTTGCCCAAAATCTGAGATCACTTGAACTATGCTGCTACTCCTACCTTTTAAGCAAGTTAGAATTCTTATGCTAAGACCAAAAATGAAAGCATGCAGATGAAACATTAAGATACACAAAAACTATAACAAATATTTTGCCCTGGTGATTTGCCAGTGGAAAATGTTGCTAACTTGTACTTTTCTTCGAAGAGAGCACATCCAGCAAATCCCATCTACTGTAGAATGGTATGTTTTCACAAACAGAAAAAGAGATTGCTTCTAAGCTATCAGTCACAGCTGACTCTAGAGGAAGATCCTCCTACTCAGCTGTTCTCCAGAGCTAGATTTTTCCAAGATGTAAATATGAAAACTTTAACTACAGAATTAATGAAAACAGCTCTGATTTACAGCCCATATCTTCTACTGTAACAAAACAAGCATTGAGAACTATTAGCTTTTTTCTTCTTTTTCTACAGTAATTGCACAGAAACATTGCTACAGGTTGTACTAAAGAACATCTTGGCTTCCCAGCTTTTGCATATCCCAGACAGCTCGACAGAAGAATCAAAGAAAGAAATTAAAGCAGTTTGAAATGAGGAGACTGAAAACCTTCCCCCTGTAACACAGTAAAAGAAGAAACCCTAGCTAGATGGAATTAAGCAATGACCTTAATAAGGAGTAACATATGATACAGATAAAAAATTCTCCTGCTGGTAGACCTGGCTGCCACTCAGGATTGACGGAAGGAATGTTAACAGGAGAATACGTCCCACACGTACTGCTAAAAAATGGCCAGAAATAGGTACATGTGCCCATAGCATGTGGCAACAGATAGTTCAAAGAATGGTCAGATGATATTTGACATCACTAGCACATGACAGACTGTATTATATCTAAAGGTAAGAACCAGGATGACACATCTAAGCTTCCAGAGCTTTTCATGCCCTTTTCTCACTTAGTTCCTAGTACCCATCTTGAATTAAGCTTATGCATTTCCCAGTACAAGGGTAAAATCAGGAAAAAATCAAGAGTATCTGCATAGTCTATCCAATGACACAGTCAAGATTTCATCAATTTTGTGAGACAAATTAATGCAAAGAGTAATGTTGCAAGAGTCACTTCAATACAGTTTAGAGGTAGTAAAGCTACATTTAGTTGAGCCAAATTAAACTATTTCTAATGAACTCATACTGGTCATACTGAACCCCTTCCACAGATTGGCTAATAGAGGTGTATCAGGAGTGAGGGGAAATCAGGCAACTAACTTATACATTCTGTATATTTGACCAGTGTCAAAATAAGATTCAGGAAAGGATTCCCAAAACTCTCTATGTGAGGTTCCACCCCTGAGTGAGAACTGTGAGCAAAACTCTTTTTCCTTTGAAAGGCTCAAGAAATTATTATTATTTCAGATTACCAACAAAATATTGTAAGGTGTCCAGATATCACAGTGATTATGACAACAACACTCATCCAAAGGCAACAAATACGAAAGTGGAGAGTTCAGTAGGCTTACAGACTGCCACTTCAGTGTTGTAAGAGTCTGTCATCTTAGACAGATGAGATAACGAAGTAAAACAAAAAAATATTAAACAGAAAGGGGAAAAAACCCACAACCAAAACCAATCAAACCAAATTCCAAGGAGAAAAGACAATTAATTGCTCTTTATCCTCCCCAAATCAACATTTGGAAATAACACTCAGGTACAGGTCTTTTTTTCCCCCCCTCTAGGAAACTGATTACTGCTCACATTTAACCAAAATCTAGCAGGGAAATGGTCTATGTATTCAAAGGAGAATAATAGAGAAAGATATTCTGCAGAGGCATCCTGTATTGCACGTTACTCAGTTTTAGCTTAAGCCACCTGATCTTAATTCTGCTCTTTACTGAGTATTCAGAGAGCCAGAATTGGGCTTTATCACTCCAGAAAGCCACACGTCTCCTACACGCAGCAGGAATTGAATCTCAATGGATCCCACGGCAATTCCATCAAGATACTAAATATGAACAAGGAAAAGATAGGGCTGTCAAGCACTACAGATGAGTGGTCTGGGAGCAAAGAACTAGCCATATACCATGTGTCACAGGCTTTTCAACGTTTCCATTTTTCCCTGGGATTAAAGAATGGAAGAGTTTGGCAACTAAATATATGTCTCTGCTTAGAGAAAACTAAGCAGAATAAGGACAGATTACTTCCCTTATTTTATAGGCAGGAAAAGTAACTCATTAGAATGAAAAATGACATATCTTCATAGGCTCAAAGCCCATCTGTGAAGGTGTCAGGATATGAGCTATTTAGTTGTACTATCATGAACTCATTGCTACTTTTCTCTTAACATGCTTTTAAAAAGCCAGTTAAATAGTAGAAAATAACTGCTGAGAACATCTAAGTGACAGTGCTTTTAATAATAGCCAACTCTTTGAATACCTTACAGTATAAGGTGGTTGACTCAAACTCTAAGACACAGATGTTTTTTACTTTCTTTGTTTTTTGTGGTTTTTTTTTTTAAACAGGATGGCAAGGAAAGCCATGAATGCCAGTTTGTGTTTGTAGAACAATCCGTGTGAATGGATCAGACATTTAGAAAGAGTGGATTGTGTCGTGAGGCTCACGAAACATAGCAACCAATGATCACCACTAAAGAGAAAGCAGGGGTAAAAAGGAATTCTTCTGTTCACATCCAAAGCTATGAACCATTTAAGGGCACTGCCAGGACCAAAGGATGTTTAAAAAACTAACATGGAAATATCAGGAAAGAATTTCAAGGTTATTTTATCTGGGAGATTTTCCAGATGAGGTGGGAGAATGCAAGTATTTAAATCTATAAAGACAATAAACCTTATGATCTTTATTGCCACAGTAAACAGCAACCCTAGTAACTTCTCTGAGAAATCTCTTGTTTGCACAGCTCTGTAGATTAACCATGCCCAAGCTGATCTGGAAGCCTAGGAACAAAAATAAGTGGATATTCTCAAAAGATTGTATTTCAATAGAGCTCTCATGCATTGGAGCTTGGATAGGAATATAATGACTACTCCACTTCATCATCTAATATCTGTTAAAGACATTTAAATACTTCCTTAGTAATATTACTTCCTCTGGTTACAACTGCATACTGAGACGTCCTGGGAAAATATTCTGTTATCTATAGAGCCTCTGTTTTTCTGTTACTATGAAACTTCTATCCTTCATTAACATTCAAATCACCTTCTTTCTCTGCAGCTGGTGGAGAGGCACTCCATTTTTTTGTCCTAGCAGTGATATAGCAGAACCTTTAACCAAGAACAGGATGCGTCTGGGATCACCTTTAGTCTTTAAAGTTTGTAAACTCTTTTATAGAAACTTGACAGCAAAACTGGGAAACTGTCCAGTAAATAACTGCAATTAGGACTACCTTCTTTCTGTATTTCCCCCCCCCCCCCCAATCTTTTTAGAATTGTTATTTTAAAAGTACTGCCCTTAAGGATCACTGAGAAGCTATCCCACAAGATCATGCCTTTTTTTCAAGAGAGAAAGGACTTCTGTCTGCAGGACATTCTCAAAAATGAACTGCTTTCCCTAATACCAGGTAACCTCTCCCTTTCACTCAGAGAACATTTTAAGACACCAGAACTCAAGACTTCTTTTGACATTGTCTATTAGGCTTGAAAAGTGGTTCTGCAGACAGACACTTGCAGTACTGTCAAAGAGATCTTTAGGCTGGTCACATTTGACAGAGAAATTAGAAAGTTTGCACTGAAAACCAGATTGCTTAGCTGACTCAGAGAACTAAAGACTACTACTTTTCCTTTTAGTAATATCATTTACACCTTCCCTGGACAGAATTACATCTTTATGTCATATTACAAAGACTTTTCATATGCACTACTATGAGAGGAAGTCTGTTCTAATGACCCTAGCTGATTATTTGGGAACTCCTAACCTCAAGATTAGATACTAATTCCCAAAATGTTTGAGCGTTCTCAATCAGTATCAACAATTAATATTTAACTAGAAAGTTTCAGGGGTTTACTATAAATACCATTTATCTCAAAAAGAGTTTTACTTTGCAACTGGCTAACACACAATTTGTGGAGGTTGTATCTTAAATCACCCTACTTACATCTACACTAAGTCACCACTCTATTTCAAAATTATTTATCTTTAAAGATAGTTTTAAATTACCTATTTTTTAAATGTAAAAACCATTTTGTTCTATTTGGTACAGTTTGTAATACCATGTATGTAAATACAGTCAATTATGGCAACACTGCTATTGAATTAAGAATGAGTGGTCAATCACTTTGCACATCTCTGCTTTTTATCAGTTTGTAGACTTTGTGCAACTAATTAATAATAGAAGGATCTCCTTCTGGTGTTCCTGCTTTGAAATACAACAACACAGTTTAACAGAATCAGACTACCACTTTTAAAAGACAGATTATCTTCTTTTAAATATTTTTTCTGCTTTAAATTGGTATTTATTGGTCTTATTCTCTACTTATTATATTTGACTCAAAAAATTCAAAAGCTGAAGAGAACATTAAGCTGCTGAATTCAAAGCAATGAAAGCATTTATTTAATGAACACTAAATGCTCAATTGTGTTACATGGGAAATGTATGACCATACCTTGCACAAAAAAAACCCTAACTATTTAGATTCCAACTCTTATAAAGTTATGATTGGCCAAGGGGCTACTTCTATAACTCAAGATTAGTCTGAAACTAAGCTTTTGATGCAAAATGATTGAAAAACTGGTCAAAAACACACCACTCTGTACACAGTAGAACATGCAGACACCTGTCACCTTTAAAAGCAGTAAGACATTTCCTAATGACTGTGGGGAGCTTTAAAAGGTATTAGTATCTGAGTAGTTTAAAAGTTGCACTTACTGAATGGTACTACAGGTAGTAGAGGTTAGTACTACTACCATATTTATCATTGCACTAATTTTCATCAGTATTACAGCCATTTCTGGAGGCCTCCACTAATCCCTCTTTTGGCCACCAAACTTTGCCATCCATAATAATAATAATTACAGTTTTAAAAGATTAGGAAAGAGAACCAAGGTAAAGTGAACTGCCCAGAACCAAAACACCAGGAACTGTAACCACTGGCCTTAGTACACATCCACGTGACTGGACATGAACATTGAATGACCTTGAAGGGTTTGCATTTTCTTAACCCGTGAGCACTTACAAAAACAAGTATCATCTCTACACACTCAAACAGGGAAGAATCAGAGCAGCCACCAAAAACAACATTCAGGAAAAATATATTAGAGCATGATACTTACCTAAGGGATTGGAGACTTGCACTCATTCTCAAGGAGAAACAACTGCATACAAGCTGACCTCTCCCATCTTTGCCAATTAGGATATAGCTTCCCTTCCACTCGCAGGTGCAGCTCTCCTGAATGCTAATGCTGATCACATGTGCTCACAAAGCAAAGCCAACTCCCCTAAATTTCCCTGGCCTGGACAGAAGAGTATTTCAGAAAGCAGCTGTTGTGGGTAGCATTTATGTTTATCGGCAATCCTTAGAAAACTGCCCCCCAAAACACACACTGTATCTGATCTCAAGTTAGGAAGGCTTTTCTCTAAAGAGTATTGAATCACTTTAATGCAGATTCTACTGCTGCCATACTCTGCTTTCAAGGTAGCTAGTAAATTCAGCTTTACTACAGTACTATAAAGATGTGAAAGAACTGTAATAGCATCTAAAAATGAGCTGTTACTGCTATACTGTTCAGTTTACAAAACTCTAAACAGCACACTGATGAAAAATGTTAATGATAGTTTGCTGAGATGCCAAGAGAAACGAGATGAGACAATTCACTATATTTTTGTTAGAAAGTGTAAATTATAACATCCTAAAGAACCTGCCACAACTCCAAGAAGCATTGAAAGGAAGACCTGCACAGCACTGAGTTTCAGTAACTTAAATTTTAGGAAAAGCTCTCCAGCAGCCATGCTTCCATGGCAGCAGAGTCCCAACAAAGACTTCTGCATTCACAAGGTTTTCACTCCTGTAAATTCCTGTCAATTGAAGTGAAGCACCTGAAAGTACTTAAAGCACCTTGCTGAATTAAGGCCTTTAATCATGTGAGCAGTTTGTCTTAGATCACCAACACAGTCTCAACAGTCTGAATAAGCAGGGCAATTCAAAACGTTCTAGGAATGGAAACTGTTCGAAATGACCCTGGAGTCTGTGATCCTTTAGCTTTGAGGAGATGGACTATCTTTACTGAATTTCAAGGCTGAAAATTAATTGCTTTCTTGGACGAAGATAATGACATTATTTTACAACCACAGCCCATCTCCCAGATCTGCAGACTAAGTCCATGGCATCACCCCAGTCCTGCAACTCCGAAATGGCACAGAAGGTACTGAGACATGGCAAAAAGGGTAGGCAGTGTATACCCTGGCATCTCTGCATGGCAGCTGGTGAGACAAAACAAAAGATCAGCTCACTGCCTTGAGAGTCTATTGGCAACTCTCAGTTGCATCTGGGAACAATGGCCCATCAAAGCTAACTACGTATTGTTAATATCCCCACCTAATCCATGCAATGGGAAAGAAATGCACAAAGTCCTCTAGCAAATCCTACAACCTTCCAGTCACTTGCATCTCCTGGGTCTTGTAAGCATATACACAACCATTACTACAGCAATTTCCCCAACTCTGCCATAAATATCAGCTGGGGGCTGGTAAGGGGGCATTCAGTGATGTCAGAAGGTATTTATTCCTCATTTCCACAAAACTCAGAGAAGTCAAGGAGATCTTCTGTCACACTTCTACCTTATCAGTCTAAGGGGAAATTAGGGTAGTGCAGAACTTGGGGCTGGGAAACATCTTTCTGAGGGCTGGATTATGATTTCCTGTGATATGGAATTTTTAAGACACTGGGTTCTAAGCCTACACAGTCTTAAGCTTGCAGCTATTGGCATGTTTGACATTTTAAACTATGAAATACCAACCTATTTTGAAATTGTCCAAATCATTAGTTGTGGAATTTTCCTAGCACTTCATGAATACCACTGTTAATTGGGCAATTAACTCGAAACTACAGAATATGCTGTGATGGCATGATATGATATAAGCCATGTAAAAGAAGGAACAGCCAAGCAACTCAGTATGTTGAAAGATATTAATGAAGTGGCAAAATCTGCCAGAAAAATAATAATGGGTGATTTTAACTACCCCAATATTAACTGGTTGAATAACACATCTGTACATGGTTTGGAGAAGCAGCTTATTGATACTATAAATGGCTTCTTTTTGGAGCAGCTCCTTCTGGAGCACAGAGGAGGAGGAGTTTCACTCAGTTATTAATTTGTGTGTGTGTGTGTTTGTGTAGAAAACAAGCATGGGTGTTCTGCTAAGCAACAATAGCCACGGGACAATGAGTTTGAATCTCGGTGATGAAGGATTTCAAGTGGTAACCAAATAGTTAATGGCAGGTGGATGAGTGAGGAAAAACCCATTCACATCAGCTATCTCAAAAGGAAGGCTGCTTTGGATGAATGAAGGAGTTTATTCACACACAGAAACAAATCACCATAGTTAAAAAGAAAGAACAGGGGATAGATAAATAAATAAATAAAAAGAAAAGAAAGGATAGTATGTTTCTGGGGGACAAGAATCCATGTGGCCTTTAAAAAACCACTCTGTGAATGAATGAACTTTACCTAAATGCTTTTAACAAGACAGAACATTGATTATTGTTACAGTTTGCTGCTGACTACTTCACAATCTGAAACAAATCTACAAAGCAAACTGTGGCAATCAGAATGTTAAGTTCCAGCTTAAAAAATTACAGCAAGATAAAAAAATATTATTATCTTTTGTTTCAAGAATTGTATCACTACTCAAGTAAATTGGCCTGCGAGGAGGATGCATATACACTACCTAATGTACATATCAAGGCACCTGGAGAAAGATGATCCACCTCTTGCAGCAGTTTTGAGGAATACAGCAAAAAGATGATAGAATGTGCACATTTATGCTCCCCTTTATCATTCTCTAAAAGTTACTGTCACATCCATAAAAAGCATCTTTAAGAACAAGAGATTAAAACCCAACTAATTTAGGGAAGTTATACACAGACATGGTAGTAAGAGTCACTTCCTAGACATGATTGTCTAAGAATGGGGGCTGTGAATGATCACAAATACAGCTTCTTTTTTCCCCTCATCATATCTGAAGACCCCGAGATTTAAGGACATATTAGGTTTCCATAGTAGGTTGTGCTAGTTTGAAGCTAGCTAGAACGTTTGGGTGAGAAGAACTAGATTACAGGCTGTGAAAGGCAAACAAGGGTGATGTCTACTTCACTCATAGGCTTGCTGAGATGTATAAGAACAAGCATCCAAACATAGATAAGGCACTTCTTCTTGGGGCACTGCCTGAGCTGCATTTCTCTCTAGCCTCTCTGCTATCTCTCTGATTAATCCACTTTGCTTCCTGACCCCCTGGCCGAACCTCCATTCTTCCTTGGGACTGGGGTAAGGTTGAGAGGGGTGGGAAAAGGTGGAAGGGTGGCTGGGAGCCCCCCCTGGGGACTCAGGTTTCTGGGAGGGCTGTTGTGTTTCTGTATTACCTTTACTTTAAGCTTCATTCAAATTTGCAGAGCTGGCTGAGTCTAGTCTGGGTGATTTCCAAAGGTGGCGGAGGGGGAAGGGGAACACCCAAACCATCACATAGGTAAGAAGAATCTTGGAGTGGGCAGCAAGCCATGCCTGGTATTTCAGAGACAACTGAATATGCCTCAATTCATACCAAACAAATCTGGGCAAAAGATTCATTTCAGTCCTATTCACACTTATAATCATCAAGCTTTAATGAACACAAAAAGGAAGCATAAGGACTATTTGCTAGGGGGAGATGCTGTCTTAATATATAGTCGATCTAAGAAGGCCAAGGACAAAAAGTAGCCAAAGCAAGAAAGGATAAGAGAGTTCTAATAAATAACTGCTCTTTAGTGGATATGGGACAGGGAAGAAGATCCAATATGGCTACAGGCTTCTCAAAAATGTGTATTAAAATCTGCATCATGAAGAAATGTTCCATAAAATGAAGACTTTCTAACCATATTTTAAAAGTACTGGGTTAAGAAGCAACAAAATTATGTGAAACCTAGTGTTGACAAATACAGAAAATTGCATCTTAGACAGAATCATTTCAGCTATTTAATTTCCACTGCTGCATTTTATACAAACTATAATCACTTGGTAAAAATGGAGCAATAGCCTGAAGGCATAAATATCTGCAAATAAATTGATAAGGGTAAGTTTTAATAAGATGCTTGTGTCTGAAAAATACCCTACAAATACAAGAGAAATAAGAGTTCAATGAACTTCACAGAACTGTGCAATAAACCAGGTACACTGTGGACCATTGTAACTTGTCACTGAAATGCAAAGGACTGCTTATTGCCTTGATGGACTGACTACCCTTGAGCCTGATTTGATGTTTGTAAAACTCTTGCTGAAAGAGGATCAAGGAGCATTATCGCATACTCCAAAGTTAACCACATCTCTGCTCCCTTCTGCCTGCTGTAGGAACATCTCTCAAACTTTCAGCAGTTAGTTATGAGGTTTTGGGGAGTTGGCGTCAGTTTCCTGCACTTCACTCTGGTCACTTCAGCAGATGCAGCTGTAGTTCAGTGTTTTATCAGTGAGTAGGCAGTTCTTTTAAAGTACAATATATTGAACACAGAAGCACTTGAGAAGCAAATAGATACTAAACTGGCAGGAATTCCATATAGACAGCCAGTTTGCTATCTCATCATTCATCTTCATTCTAGTGCCCTGCAGTACTCTCAGACTTCTGCAGGACCATGTGCCTCAGATCACCATTCCTGCCAATTTCCAGGTGAAGTCTGTCTCTCCTTCTAAATCATTTTTTTTTACACACTGAAAAGAACTTTGAATTCTTACATTTTGCAAACTGTTTTATCAGAAAAGGTGACAGTGACAGGTGAAATTTCAAAAACTGATGTAACCTGCTTTGTTTTCACATCAGCTTTTTGGCTCCTGCAGGGAGTATCTTTAAGACTAACTTTCAAAGCCAGGATTATTGGAGCACCTTTCCTACAAGGACAAACTGAAAGAGTTGGGGCTGTTCAGTCTGGAGAAGAGGAGGCTCTGAGGTGACCTCATTGTGGCCTTTCAGTATCTGAAGGGGGCCTACAAAAAAGCTGGGGAAGGATTTTTCAGGATATCAAGGAGTGACAGGATCAGGAGGAATGGAGAAAAGCTGGAGATGGGTAGGTTCAGCCTGGACATGAGGAGGAAGTTCTTCACCGTGAGAGTGGTGAGAGCCTGGAATGGGTTTCCCAGGGAAGTGGAGGTGTTTAAGGCTAGGCTGGATGGGGCTCTGGCCAGCCTGATCTAGGGTAAGGTGTTCCTGCCCACAGCAGGGAGGTTGGAACTGGATGATCCTTGTGGTCCCTTCCAACCCTGACTTAGTCTATGATTATACAGTAATGTCTAATAAACTCATAAAGATAATACAGTATTTATGCAATTAAGTGTGGCCCTTGATTATTTTATGATGGAAAGATACTCTGTGATCCATCACACAAATGCATTAAGAACAGGAGCTACTCCCAATGTGTTAATTTTTTTTTCAATGTCTTGTTAATATAGATATCCCAAATTATCAATTCATCATCACTGTGCATGAACTTAAACTATTAAAAGTAAAAATGAACATTTTAACATTATTTATATTTTAATTATTGAGAGGACTGTCAAGAAGGGGAAAAAAACTCATGGAAAATTAATTTTAAAAGCATGTACTGATTTTTTTTTTTAAATGACCTTTATGTTCTATCTTATCTTTAATATCTTAAAGTAATGTTTTTAATGGAGGCTTCACTTTGATCAGCTCTTTTTAATTAACTTTAGAAATGTATTTTACGGTAGAGTCTTTATCAATTTTTTTACTTAGCTATTAACACTTATGTTTTACCTTCAGCAGAACATTATCAGATTTCTATCAAGTCAGCCTTTGGTATATACCAAAGATCTTGATACATCTAGCAAGCAGTTAACCTCTTACCCCACACACTCTTGTAACTGTGATTATGATGAATGAGTGGATAGTTCTAAGCAATTCTGGTTTATGTCAATAAATGAATCAAACAGCCACTGGTATATGTGCATTAGGAAGACAGAGAGAAAATGAAGCTGTCTGTGGACATTTTACAACCCTCACCCTTTTAAGTAATATGATTTGAAAAGTTAATGCTGACATCAACTGTTGGTATTGTTCATCCATGCTAGAGAATAAGAAATCTTGTGTGTCATTTCTGTAGAACAAGAAATCCTGTATGTAATTTACTGCTCACAGTGTGGCTTAAAGGAAATTCTCTTTTCTAAGATCCTACACTGTAGTAGACTCGATGCTTTGGGGTTTTGATGAAAAATAATTTCTTAGAAAAACAATTTGGTTCTGCAAATGCCAGTCACCTGCAGAAAACCTACAGTACTCCATCCAGGTATGGACTTCCACAAATTCTTTGTTTTCACGTTCTTAATATGGCCTCTTCATACAAATATTTCCTAACAGACTCCTCTCTCCCAAGCACTGCATGCAGCTTTAAAAGCACAAGAAATTGTTTGCGTGAAGATTTCCATTTTACTGCTTAGTTCTTTTGCAAAGAATTCTTTAGACAGCAGATGGATCTAGTGCATTACACAGATCTCATCCAACATACATAAAGAGCAGCAGCAGAGCATGGAGGTCTTCACTTGTATCCAGAGTATGACAAACCTTTGAAACAGCATTTCTAGCAGCAGCTTCACTGCTGCTGGTTCATCAAAAAATAAGGAAAGATCACATATGTGTCCTCTGTCTTTGTGCAGCATTTGAGGAGCTGCTTGAATAGTGCTCTCAACCCTAAGAGGTGCTCTCAATCTACTTAGTCTAAACCATCTAATAGATGAAACCCTTTGGGTGGATGTGAATTAAAACTGTTACTTTCTATACTTTCTCATGGCATACATTTCTTTCTTCATAAAGAACTGAAGAAGATTTCTGTGCTAGGGTAAATATCAAAATCCTAGAGGCAGTTTAAGTGCTTGATTTGCTTATTATTGCTGAACACAATGCATATTACTTCCACAATAACAGCATTCTCTATTTCTATTAATTTATTTACTTACCACCAAGAAGCACTCTGTATGGTCAACAGAGAAGCAGCCAAAATGTCTGCTGCTCTTAGAAGGTAAATGCAAACCCAGATAGGAACATGCTTCTATGCCAGCATCATGCAACAGACACTCCTATTAGAACTAGAAGGCTCTAGATGACCTCCCACAACCACACAGCTGTAGAAACATTCACCCAGGGGAGACCATCAAACATCCCAGCTAGGAGCACAGGATGAGGGGAAATAGGTTAAGATGCACAAAACCAAATAAAATTCTATAATTTGACTTCTGTATCTACTGCAGCTGAGGGAGCTGGGGTTGTTCGGCCTGGAGAACAGGAGGCTCATCAGGGATGATCTCATTGCTGTCTACAACTACATGAAAGGAGGCTGTAGCCAGGCAGGGGTTGGTCTCTTCTCCCAGGCACCCAGTGTCAGAACAAGAGGACACAGTTTCAAGCTGCACCAGGGCAGGTTTAGGCTGGACATTAAGAAGAAATTCTTCACGAAGACTCATTGCCCATTGGAATGGGCTGCCCAAGGAGGTGATGGAGTCACCATCCCTGGAGGTGTTTAAAAGGAGGCTGAACGAAGCACTTAGTGCCATGGTTTAGTTAATTAGAAGGGTTAGGTGATAGGTTGGACTTGATAATCCTAGAGGTCTTTTCTAACCTGGTTAATTCTGTGATTCTGAGATTCAACTGACTTTCTTAAGTACCTCTCAAAGACACTGAAGTTTCATGGGCTCTAACACCATATATTTTAGGGCTTTTTCCTCCTCTGTCAGTGTTTTCACTCTGTAGTCAAGTTACAGTAAAATGTTTATACATAAACTACACTGCTAGTAAAAAGGTATTCTTAATTGCTGATGGTCAAGCAAAATTTCTTTTAAATGCTGTATTATTAGAAGGCATTTATTTTCCCATCTGTAACTTTAAATAACTATTACAGTTTATTATTGGACAAACCTACTTAAGAAGAACAATTAAATAAATTAAACCATGTTAAGACCACGTTCTTGAAAAAAGCAACCTTTAGTTAGGATAGTTACTCTGTGGGCATAACACAAAGGCACGAGTGTCACATTTTCCATGAAATTTACTTCTGTATGAATCATCAATGCTGTTTTCTCCTGAACAAAACTAACCAAATATGACAGGGAAAAAAAAAAAAAAACCAACAAAGTTGTCTGAACTGGATGATCCAAGTAATTACATGTTACAGCAGAATGCATCTATGACAAAACTTTCAAAAATTTGAGGAAAAAGTTATTATAGCCCCTGGTAGAAATAGCTTTGGTACAGAACTATAGCAGTCTTTAGCTGATCTTGCTGTATTCCCATATGAAAAAATATGCAGAGTTTCAAAGATCAATCTTCCTAGCACTGATCTACACTCCTTCCCTTTGGAGCACAGATCAAATAGACAAACTACAGAAACACACCCAAATATTGCAGTACAATCCAAACAAAAGTATATACTTCTAGTTTGCATTTTTTTAAATGTTGCTTAGAATTGAATTCTCAAAGCTCTTTATTTAAGCAACCTTTCTGTCTTCCACACCAGGCCTCAAAGCTCCCATCTTACGTGGTAGCATTTGATTAGAGACTATTTGTTCCATCTCAGGTCTTGATTTCATCAGCTTCCATGGTTACCTCACATGTAAAGAACCTGAAAGATACTTGAGGTAACCTATCCCATGTGTCTACAGTGCACAATGAAAAATCTGTTATACCATACAAATAGTATAGCATAGTAGAAGTCTGTAAGTGAAACAGAGAACAAAATATAGGGTGTGCAAACTGCTTCAGCCCTATGTTTCTTCACGTACTGAAAAGAGGATTGAAATACACATTCTGTAGAAACAGGCTTTGAACTTCTTAATTATCTTTACTGTACCTCACTAAACTTGCAAGTATCCTATAGGGGTTGGTTAAGAAGTTCAAAGCCCATTTCTATAGAATGTATATTTCAACCCTCTTTTCAGTATGTGAAAACATTGGGCTGAAGCAGTTGTACACCCTATATTTTGTTTTCTATTTTTGTAAACTTCAGGTTTGCATATGTTCCTAGCTATGTGCTGCTAAAGTTAAGTCCTTTAGTCACAGAATAAAACCAGTCAGACATAGTGTTAGCTTCTCCAGATAATCAGTCAATATTGTCCATATAATCAGCCAATATTCTTCAGACATCCAGCCAATATTCTCCAGTCAATGTGCCTGAACTGTGAGATGCAGAGAATGCCTACAAAAGACTAGACTGTGGTTCATTTTGTACAATCACATTGCATAGCCATTTACTCAACTACACTGGCTGTTGAACCACACTCCACCTCTCACATCCCACTGTTGCAAGGTGTCTCAATTGATCCTTCTCTGCAAAAGTCAGTGTCCAGTTGTCTGATAACAACAGTTCATACTTCTCGTTAAAGCCTAAGTGCTTACTTGATTCACCTGAACATAAACATTGTTTTCAAGGTACTTTTTATGTCAATTTTGTTTTCCACAGCTTTTTTATTTGTCAATCAAGAAAAGCAGGTCTCAGTCAGGAGGTCACAATACAATAATTGAAGCCTTCTACATGTTCATAATACTACATGATGAATCAAAAAGTGCTTAAAGGTTTTCACCCAATTAGCCTGCTATGCACAAAGAAGTATACTATGAATCTACCATAGGGTTTATTCCATTGCTTAAACTGGAAAATATACTCCATATTGAGGTACTAAAAGGTACTGTTTGTGTTGACAGATATATTACTATTTCCATTTATAGACGAGAAAAATGAGGCAAAGAAAGCCTAATAGTGCTTGAAAAAAAAAACCAAGCAGTGGCAAAGCCAAGAAAGGTAACAATAAATTCCTCATTTTCAACTCAAGTAATCACTTTGCATTGCCTTCTCAGAACTATTTTTCAAGGGTAATACTTTTTTTTAAGTGCTTATTTTGTTTGATAACAATATTTTCTTTCAATATGGCTGCCAATGCTCATTAAAAAGATGCTGACCTGTAAATGAGGGAGACAGCAAATATAATACAGAGCTGTATTTGAAAATGAACATTTGTAAATAGGGAGAGTTAGCACGAATTTAACACATTTCCATATTGAAAGGAGAAACAGTCATACTTTTCCCTGATGAATGTAGTTTTGTGAACATCTTTTTCCACAAATGAGTGAATAAATATTTATTCGTAAACTATATTTGTGACTTAAGAGAACAATCTGCATAGATTGGCTTCATTTATACTACATCATACAGGAGACACTGCAATAATTTATATCATGCCAAGCCTAACTCCCATTAGATTTTCCTTACTATATTTGACTACAGCTGATAACTATCCAGAAAAGCAATTCTGAAAACTTTCTATTTGTTGTGTAACTACCTTCCTCTCAGATCCTCTCCTTGAACTTTCCCTTTCTCAAAGCATATATGCATAGGCCTAATTCCATTCACTTAATCTGAACTTGGGCATAGGCTGAAACATATTTTTGGGCCATGGCATAAATGGCTACAGTCTTAATCATTTTGCTGCAATCACAAATGTCAGCTTTCTCCAGGGTATGTAAAAGTACTTTATCAGTTCAGCAGATAGGTTGTCCTAGCATTTCCACAAAAAGCCCATGTAGCATTTCCTTGAGAAGTTCTGACAGCCTCAATTCATTTCTAGCAATAATATTCACCACAACAGCAAGATGCACTGCTATCATTAGCAAGTGTCACAACTGATGCTCCTGTAAGCAACACTCTTCTCTCATTATATTATTAAGAAAGGCAAAAGAAAGCTTGAAATAATATTCACCCTTAATTCAAGCATCTTTTGAATAACTAGAGCATAGCAAAGAAAAAAGAAAATCAAAAAGAAAAAGAAAAAGAAAGGCAAAAAGTAGCTAGGTACATTTCTTAATAAAAGAGCATTCTACAACTAGGCTATGAAAGTCACATTTTAAAGTAGCTTCCATTCTTAATGTTTAAAGACTATAAGAAAGGTGCACATAACAGGAAAATGAATCAATAAATACTTACAAATACACAAGAAAATCAGCCCCAGCTCCCAGAAATCACTGGTAAATTGCTTGTGAATTCATGAAATTGACCTGAAAACAGAAAAGGAAAAAAAGTTGAAAGCAAAGCCCAGAACTGCTACACATTATGTTTTTATTATCAGAGAACAGTTAGGATTTTTAACTATGAACTAAGTAAAACACAAACTATTGTCACTATTTCAGGAAAGTAATTTACACAGAATTTGTTTCCAGGAAGCCAATACCAAGAGCAACAATCATTTCATTGTTCTGCATCTTACACCATAGCAACCCAGTCCATTATGGCTTCTAAGGACTGTCATAAATACAAGCATGGTTATCTTTGAAGAGGAAAATAGCTGGCAGGGGGTGGAGTTGCCTGTTTGTTTTTGGGTTTTGCTTGTTTGTTTGGGTCTTCTGGGGTGGTTCATTTGGTTTTTTTGTTGTTGTTGTTATTGTTGTTTTCAAGTGTTACAGAATACTGATTTGTTTTTAAAGTATTTTCTTAACAGTGTTTTGCAGCTTCACCAGTAGAAAATAATATTTTTAGGTGTGTTTAGCTGGAACTCATCTCAGGCCAAATTCACACAGAAAGACAGACTAACAATTTTGTTCTCCTATGGTCTAGATCCCAGTTAGAAGCTTAGCCTAAGTACAATGTGTTCACTATAAGGCATGATCAAATCCAACATTCTTTTTCCTGCACACCCCTCAGTTCTAGTTGGAAAGGTAACAGATGCAACTCAAACCCACAGAGCTTGCCTTATAAAATGCTTTAACTAGCACAATGACTCACTTTATGCCTCTAAATATCCATGGTTTCCTCTCTCCAGAACCCCCATGCATTAGGAGGTAGTTCAGTAGTTTATTTTTATTGTTTGGTCTACATACAGCACATTTTTAGTTCTTAAAAAAACAAAGAAACTTTGTTGCACAGCCCTTGTTTTCCTTCCAAACTGTGGGGATGGATATGGGTAACATTAAACTGAAAATAGTAATGGAACCTGGGCAACTAGTTTAGGTCAAAACCTTTTTGTTCTCTGGGAGCTATCTGATTAATTTGCAGTTCATAAAACAGTGGGTGTAAGCTCAGTTTAAAAACATGTAACTATATTTAAGATGAAATCATCATTTTTGTTAGCCTCCAGTAATCTTTAAGAAACACCTTCCCACAACATTTCTGTATCCTAAAGTGCACCAGCCAGTACTGCACATTGCCTGGAGACAAGGAGAGAATACCAAACTTATCTTGATGTAGAATATCCTCCTTATTTCATACACCCACCCTGAAGTGCATATTATTCATTCCAACCAAGCCCTCCCCCATCCTAAAAGTATACATTTAATTGTGTCTTCTCTCCTGTAATACCAACAGAGAGTCAACAAATCTCATTTCCCATATCAATGCAGGGTTATTATATATTTTAAAAGCAAGTCTGAATCTCATTATCAGCTGATTTATGCCATTAGTGTGCTTTGGAGCCACCAATTAAACAAGGACAGTGGTTCATAAGGTCACAGTTAATTAATCTGAGAGAGCATAAATACACTTTAATGCACACCACCTCATGTAGAGAATGTAGCAACAAAGCACCAAACCTTTATTCTAGGCAAGCAGTTAGGGGGAAAGGTTAAATATACAAAATTTTTAATTTAGCTTTAGCACTGTGTTAATCTAAGAGGGAAAAAAGTTCAGTAAAAATCCTGCATAATAACACATATGTGAAGCCTTGATTCTTCCAACAACAGTGCAAGTGAGGGAGAAGGCAGAACAGAGCTAACCATAGTGATACAGGGCAAATGACAGCTTGTTGCTCAGATAACACCTCAGAACTGAGAATCAGCTGCAGGCTTATCTGTTACATTGCTAGTCAAGGTAGAAAAAAAACCCCAAACAGCCCTAGACAGCCTAGTCTATGCAAAATGAACTCGTCTATGCTAGACTGTTGTATTTAGTACATCAAACAAACCCAACTTTTCCTTCAACCATACTCGTTCAGTTAATTTAATAAAATAGGGCAATCAAGCATTCAGTAACAGCAATAATCCACCAACACTGAGTTAACACTGTCAAAAGAGTTAAAACACTGCAAACAAAGTCAGTTGAAGCAAATCTAACTGACCCAAAATCATTATTCGCAGTGAAAATGCAAGTATGAGGTACCTGGGGTTGATATGGAAAAAAATTATACCTGTTCCTTACTGCCTTGACTCATTTAAATTTGTGTAGTTTCTTGCTCAAAAAATGCCAAAAGACAACGAGACAATGTAGCTAACCCCCCTCCAAATCTCCAAAGTAAACCTTGTAACCTATTTAGATGTAGTTGCTATTTGTTTTCTCCTTTACAACTGTAGACTTATATTCTATAGCCTCCTATTACATTTTTCTTCTGAGCTTCACAGGTGAAAGAAAAAACTGTTTTCTTACCTGTGTAGAAACCCCTTTATCCATCAAACACTCACATGATAAAGTGATACAAAATTTCTACCAACTGCATTCTTCTATACAAATCATGTAATTAAACTTAAAGTGACTGCATTAATTAAAATAGACTAAGGACTAATATTATATAGTTGCTCCACGTGGATTTCTATACCTGTCTCTTTTGTCAATAAAAGACTTACACCATGTTTTTAAAGGTGCTTGTGAGGCTGGCTCCCACTGATGTTGAGAAGAAAGACAACCCTTTCAGAAGTCTGCCCTTTGTTCTGTTGGCTCAAATCTATTGACACTTTCCTTGTACATGTCACATGTTGAACTCCAGGTGACTAGACAGTTGAATAGTTGTTGCATAAACATACACAAAGTTTTCCTGAAAGTATCCTGTTGATTCAACTGGTTCGAGCCTCACCAAAAACTTCACTCAGGAATTTTGCAGTCAAAATGCTTTAGAAACATTCTAAATGCCTGCAATTTCTACAGGTATATCAGATGCTTGCTTGGGAGGTTGCTAGCATCCTTTTGAAGGACTGACTCTCCCAGTCCTTTGTGAAAGAGGGAAAAATAAAGCTGTAAGAAGAACTAATGTTCTGATTTTAGGTACCTTTGCTAAAAGGTGTTTCATACCTGTATTGGTGCATAGCATGGACAGAACCATGTTCCTGTACTATAGCTGACTGTCTGACCACTCAGTTAAAATGCCACAACCTTTGACAGCAGGAAAAAAAACACAGTGTAAAGACCAAAATCTGTGTACCTGTGAATCCACTTCTCTGCAAAAAGCAGCCACAATACAGCAAAACTACCTGAACTTACTGGCTATACTTCTGTGGCATTTGCTGTTGAAAGCACCCAGATACCACACCATGGACTCCCAAGCTTTGGAAAACAGAATAAAAAGCTCAAACACCACAAACTGCCAACATCAAGAAAACAAGAAACCACAAAGACAAGGATTTCTCCAAAAAGACATAAGGGTTCAGGCAACTCACTTTCAATAAAAATAACAGAGGCTGATTATTTCCTTGTTTACCTCAAAAATTCCATTTCAGAAAACCATTAAAGTTTACATTTTAAATGAAAAGGTTTGCTCCAGAGCAAACATTACAGCAGTTTTCACAGATTTTACTGTTTATTTGTTTGAGGCTGTGTTTTTTCAAACAGGAAAAGGTACACTAACGTCAGGTAACACGAAGCAAGACTGAAGTTATTTCTGCAAACACCAAAAAGTCCCAGGCCTGGCTTTAAAAAAGTGTTAATAAAGTTATCCATCTCTCATTGACAGATTATGTACATCACTAAATGAATGTAGGATCTTGTATGCTCTGAGTGTTACAAACCAAACTCCATAAATAGCCAAATGTCACTTATAAAAAAGCTCTTTCTGCCCACACATCAGCAGCTTTAATATTTCCAAGAGATTTTAGCCTTTAATATCTCCAAGAGATTTTAGTTTTCAGATTTTACCACTTTTTTTTTTTTTTACTCATTTTATAAAATCTTTAATTGCAATATTCTGATTCTTCTAAGACAGAGCCTCTACAGGTAGCCTGTATTTTCTGTGCACAGACATCAGTGAGCATGAAGGAAGTCTGCAAGTAAAAAATGGAAGTAGTTATTTAGTAAGAGGCATGGCATCATGTTATATCATTTGCAAATGTGGCCTATCATTGTGGGTTGCTGGGACTAAAATATGGATCATTCAACAGCTGTTAAAAAACTATTTTCAGAATTATAGGATGATGTGAAACGAGACAAAGTAGTAATAGAGAAATCAAGCTATACACTTAGGGCCCAAATCATGTAACAATTTCACACCCTGAAATACGCCCAGGAGTTGCAATTAAAACAACATTAACGACCTGTAATCCTCTAGCCACAATCACAAAAATGAAGGAGGAAGTAGGCTGATTATCATGAGATCCTTTGCGTTGGATTTCTAAAAATCTCAATTCAGGTAAAGGGCAGAGTTTCCAGACGATTCAATTAAGAATCTTTTACTTACAGAAAACTTTTCATACATTATCATTTTGAAACAAGAAAGTAAACACAGTCATTACCCACTACAAATGAGACAAGGAAATTTCTGTTACTGTCTCTTTGTGTCACTTCTCTTCAATAACCTGAGACTGTGTTAAGAAACAGACCTTTGCCAGCTTGATTCTTAAACTGTTTGCTTTCCTTGGTTCCCTGAATTAACCAAAAAAAAAAAAAAACCATAACAAAACAAAACCAAACCCAAGCCAACCACAATTTTGTCTTCCTAATGCTTTTAATTTTAGAATAGTCACTCAGCAATGATCCTCATTTGATTTTTGTACTCTGTAGGTTGCAGCCAGATGATCCATCAAAGGAGGAATCAGAGCATATCATCTGTTAGATGACTGGTCACTTTAAAATGTATGTTACATCACAATGAGTTAACAACACAAACACAGTGCATACAATGTAAAAACTCCAAAGCTCTGTACATAGTCACTGCTTTTGCTATAGATTTTCTGCTCAACTTTCAGCAAGAGTTTCTCTGTGCTTTTTAATTCCTTATTCACAAGAAGGGAGCCACTATTTCTTCCTTCTGTAAGGGTGATGCTTTACAGTTCCACATACCAGAAGCTGTGATGTCGTTATTACAGCAACAAGGTTCAAAAAAATACCTAAAATAGGATACATCTCCACCAAGCTTTGCAGGGAGATGTGAGCTCACTCTGCCCACACTCAGAGATGACTGGCCACAAACCCACTCTAATCCAGTTTAGCTATGGTTAGCACTTACGTAAACTACATGACTTCCAGTTTAGATGAACCTCACATCTGCCTACAAAAAGCATGTTGACATACAACATACAATACATGGTGTTTATGTAAACTACTTCTTTCAAAAAAAGGAACCCCTTAAGAATCACCACTTTTGTCACAGTCCACAAGACAGTTGTTCTCTGTCTTTCCCAAAAAGGGATCGCTCAGGAGCGGCGCCTTACCTGGCAGCACTATAAAGTCACACACATCTGCAAAATTACATTAGGACTTCAACAGGCAGCTCAGGGAGGTTGCTCTGATCTGTGGCTGCATATCACTACAAGAACCACAGAACACAAAATGAAGGTGTTTTGAGTCTATCATCTCATAGCATATGGTTGCAACTAAAGAGGGTTTTCATGAATAAACAAAAAGTACTGGACATGTCCAACAACTATTTAAAAGTAGTATTGCATATGCCACTAAAATTACACTTCCAAACACCAAACTGCCTAATTCACTGTGCAGATGAAAGCACCTCACCATGCAATTTTTTTCTTTCACATAAAAGGAAGGGGGGGTTGCATTCCAGATCTGATAAGCTCTGTACTCATACTTTCAAGCAGATAAGAACCACAAGACATACACCACACCGCTTGGAAGGCTGAAGGCAGAGGAGTAAATGCAGCTATAACTCATGACTTAGAGATAGCAAAAGCCTGCCCAGTGGCCCAGAGTAGACTGTAAAGTACTGCTGACTCCCTGCTCCCACATCAAGGGACTCAGATTTCCATGCAGTTCCTGCACCAGTCCACTGCCACTCACATGATGCAGCTATGACACAAAACCCACTTCTGAACTTCTTGTGAGCCACATGCTGGTTTAACAGCCACAACCTGGCTCATTCTAATCAATATCATTGAAATAAAGAAAACAGAAAGTTCTCAAAGCAGTCATGTTCCACGATTACAGATCTATGTGCTGAAGGCACTGCAAGGTGAATGAAGCCCACAAGGAACATCTGCAGTGTTAGAATCCCCAAGAAGTGTGACTATGATTCCAAATACAAGAAAATCTCCAATCTGTGGTACTGTTAGAAGGACACAGAAAGTTTTACAGAAAATATGAACTGCACTTGGAAAGTTACTTTCCACACCTAGAGAAGCAGCAGTGTGCAGAGGACATGGATTGGACCTGGCATTGAGAGCCATTCTTCAGAAACGCATTTGTCACACAACCATGGCAGCCAGCCACACATGGACCGACATGGTAACTCTGGCACTGACCTGCATTATAATTTTGGGTTATTTTTCTCTCTTGTCTGTATGCCTCAACTGAACTTTCTCCATTTGGAATAATAGCTTTTTAATCCTTTCCTAAGTGTGTGCAGGGAGTTGCAACAAGAACAGGGTCTCAGAGTGCAAATGTGATACAATCTCAGAAGGGTTTTCTGCATACAAATCTAACACAAAACAATAACACTATCTTTGTTTATTACAGAACATTATCATTATGTAATAATTGCATTATGTAAGAAGAACACACATACTAGAAGCCATCAGACTAACATACTGATACATTTTTTTCTGACAAACTGTATTAACAATACTGTCAGAAGGTTTTGGCTCCCTTTATCTTTTGAATGTCAGGTTCCTTCATATTCAAACCAATTCCCTTGTCCAGATCATTGATAAAGGCATCAAATACAACTAGCCCAAATACTGAGCACTGGGGAACATCACTGTCACCAGCCACCAACTGGATTTAACTCCATTCCCTACCACTCTTTGGGTCCAAGCCTCCAGCCAGTTCTTAACAGCAAATCACCCACCCAACCAAGCCATGACCAGACAGTTTTTCCAGGAGGATGCTGCAGGAAACAGTGTCAAAGGCTTTACTGCAGCCCAGATAAGCAACATCCACAGCCTTTCCTTCATCCACTAAGTGGCTCACCTTGTCAAAGAAGGAGATCAGCTTCATTAAGCAGGACTTGCCCTTCATGAACCCATGCTGACTAGGCCTGATCATCTGGTTGCCCTGAAGATGCTCCATCATGACACTCAAGATGACCTGCTCCATGACTTTCCCTGGTACCAGGGTCAGACTGACAGGTCTCTAGCTCCCCAGGTCCTCCTGGCTCTCTTTGTAAATGGGTGTTGTACTTGTCAGTCTCCAGTCAGCTGGGACTGCTGCACTTAGCCAGGACTGCTGGTAGATGGCACAAAGTGGCTTGACGAGCACATCTGCCAGCCCCCTCAGTACCCTTATATCTATACTATCTGGCCCCAGCGACTTCTGTACATCTAAGTGGTGCAGAAGGTCACTAACCATCTCCTCATGGACTACAGGGGCTTCATACTGCTTCCCATCCCTGATTTCCAGAGTACTAGTGCATGGGAACACGTTACCACATTTACAGTTCCAGCATAAGTATAACATAGAATCATCATAAAGAGGGTTTGGGTTGGGTGGAATCTTAAAGGTCATCTAGTTCCAACCCTTGCCATGGACAAGGACACCTTCTACTATATCAGGTTATTCAAAGCCCCATCCAACACTTCCAGGATCAGAGCCTCCACAACTTCTCTGGGCAGCCTATTCCATTGCCTCACCACCCTCATGGGGAAGAATTTCTTCCTAATCTAAATGCAGTTTCTTTCACTCTTAAGCCATTACCTCTCACCCTGTCACTGTATACCCTTTCCCAATTGTCCTGTAATTCCATTCAACATGCAGCACTTGGATTTGAAAATTCCCTGAAAAATGGAGCTCCCACCTGTCACAGCTGATGTGCTCCTTACACAACAACTTTTATTTATTTATTTTTTTTTTTTTAATGCAAAATGTACCTTTACCATCAAAATTCAATGAATGCAGGTTATGAGCCAAATGGCCAGGAGCTAAGTCAGCTGCACACAAACACTTTTTTTTTTCCCAACAATTTTCATTTTGCAACATTTCAATATAATATAAGCCTGCTGTTGAAACCTGTGTTAATGCAGACAAAATATTGGGGTTCTCTATTGGAGAGTACCATATTAGTGCAGCTCAGATGTTCAAAGCTAGTTAAGTAGGACATAAAAATCAATTAGAAGGCCTTAAGAATGTCTGCCTTCAGGTCTACTTCCCTGGATTCCCTGAGGGACAAAATCTCCTTCCTACATATCTCAGGTTTTTTTCCCCTCAAACCCTGCAACATAATAATTATAGCTTCAATCTTTTCTTTTTTTCTCTCTTTTTTTTCTCATCCCTCCCCCCACCACCACCATATACTAACTTCCCCTCTCAGCTTTTTGAAATTCATTTCTCCTGACACTGTACCCAGAGAAAAGGAGGTCCAGGTGCTCTCATTTTAATTTCACTTTAGAAGAATCATGAGTAAATAAACCTTATTCCTTCAAGGATGTGTTCAATCAGTTAGAATCCCATTTCGCATAGGTATTCTCTGTCAGAAAACAGTTCCTCAGGCATATGGCAAAACAAGGCTATGTTTTTGCATTCTGTTCAAAGGACTACTCCACTTACATTTACCCACAATATCTCTCATTTGCTGGACAAATCAATCAAATTTAAAAAAATATCAACCACAACACCTCAACAAGCTTTCAAAATAAAAACCTCTCCATCTCCTCTTTCAGTCTCTCCTAAAGCACAACCACTTCATGAGCTGGAAAAGCAACCCAAAAAATGTGCTTAATTAAGGTATCTTGAAACATAAATTTGCCTTCAAAGGTAAAGCTATCAGTTTGATAAGAATTAGACTTAGCCAGGCGAGGCACTAGTTTCTTCTGAGTTTTACCTATGACCTCTCTGCCCAAATCTTCTTTGTGATTTTGAACAATACTTGTTCTTGTTGCCTGTCATATAAAGTTTTTTATTTCTTTTTTTTTCCCTGCAACATAATAATAAACTGAAATATGTTTACCATAGACAGAAATCCTCGTGGGCAATACTGCCTCAAATAAATTATAAGAAAACCCCTCAGTGCAGTTTATGTTAAGCTCAGTCAAGGGTACCAACAGCCAATCAGGTTAAAACGCTAAATCACTACTTTCTGTTAGTCCATAAAGATCACCCAGTTCACAGCCTGGGTTTGCTGCATGTAGACATGCCACATTCCTAAACTGCTGATCTGGGACTCAAAGGTACCAGGCACTTTCGGACAGATCATCCTAAGCTACACACACAAAGGCAGGTTTAGGGGAAGGGTTCTGCTTTTCACGTGCTGACAAATGATTCCTACCCTCTTCAGGAAGTCATATAAAACCACATCCCCAGGCATTTACAGCATTGCTCAACATCTATGAGCCTCAGGCTATCTGCACCTGCCCTCAGCATGATACTGACAAGCAGCAATGAAAAGCTGACAGCTAGAGGGGTGGCTACTAGGTGCTTTGCATATGATATTTCCAAAATGTAAATGGCATACTGATCTTCAAAATAAATTTTTAAAGAAACTAACACCCCCTTCAAAAAGTTGGCATTTCCCTGGATAGCAAACCTAAAAGTTTCACCAAATTAACTCATCAGCCTGACATGTCTCATTACAAGATCTTATCACTGGTTTAACTAAACAAAAGAAAATGAAGGGGGAAAGACAAATATACAGGGAATAAATTCTATTTCTTTTTTTAAAAAGAGAGTTTAGAAAGTGCTTCAAACACGTTTCTGTCGTGCTAAATGAAGCAGCTATTGCTGTGGAATTTTAGGGTGGTGTTTTCTCCATTTTCTTTTTAACAAACACTAGAGTGAGCATTGCAGCAACATCCATCAGAAATCACTAAAGCACAAGTTATAACTACTGCCTGGCAACTATAAAGTATGCAGATTCTTTCCTTTTTTTTTTTTTTTCCTTTTTTTTACATCTTCTGATTCTTACTTCACTTGAACTAGACATATTTTGCTTCTCTGAGATAGAAATTTCTCTTTTTCTAGGTGACCCTGCCCTCTTTTTCTGGCACACGTACCCTTTGGAATGCAGTGCAAAGTTAATTACTATGAGGAAACATAAGAAAACTTTTGGGGAAATCAAGGCAAAATAAAATGTTTTAAATTTCAACCAATGCCACTCTCAAGAACCAAAATCACATTCATAGAGGAATCGTCCCTGTGTCAAAGTTTTTATTCTTCTCTCTTTTCATTTAAGAAACTGTAAAATGTTACAGTTCAAATGATCACATTTGTAATTTAAGTTATTACATTGTTAACAACTCTTTACTTCCAAATAACTTCATTTACGTTCTTTCCAGCTAAGGGTATTAGGGTGGTACTGCAGGTCACAGCTCTGTTCAAGATCCCATCGTTCCCAGTGTTGTATAAATAGCTACAAAGGGTCTTAAAAGTGCACAGCTCTAAAAGGACATGCATTTTCCAAATATCAGCAGACACACTATTCAGTGTGAATAAATATGGTCCCTCAAAGAACTCCATCAAACCCTTGGGACTCTCCTGAATTCACAGGAAGGCATGACTCTCCTTGGAATGCAGAGTTAAAACTCAACTGTACTTGATTTCACAGAATCACAGAATTAACCAGGTTGGAAACTAACTTGTTGCAGAATAACAATTGTTTTCATGGCTCTAGAATTTTGCTCTTTCTTGAATCACTGCAAATACCTGATGATTTCACTGCAAAGGCAGACACTGCTATTACTAAGCACCACAATAATACATTACTTGTTTGTGTAATAATTGCAGATAAACTTTTTCAATACCTTGCAAGACATTAAGTAGTTAACACTAGTCCATTTGGATGATCTTTTCCTCTCTACAGAGTGTAAACATAAAATTTGTAAACATTCAAACCATAATTTGAGGATCCAAGAGCAACAGACATTTCTAATACTGCCACTCTGTGCTGGAATAGTTTGTGCAGTTAAGAAACTTAACAGCAAGTCACCTTCTTGAAAAATCATGGAATAAGATTCTACTCAACAAGCTCAGAGACAGCAGAATTTCAGCCTAAGCCATGTCCAGCTTTGCAAAAATCAATACAAATACTATTAAAGCCTTTTAAAAGTTATAAATAAAAATAACAGACATTAGACAAAATACATATTTTTTAAAAACCAACATAGATGAATCTTCTCTGTAAGCACATTGACTCTGATTTTAACACTAACTAACCACCAGTTACCTAAGTGCATCTACAAAAATTAAGAGATAGGTCTATAAAAAAACATGGCTCAGTGCCAACAGGAGAATCTCCCATCAATCATATATGATACTTTCCTTGATACATCTCCCTACCTGGAGAAGCAGCTGTGCTCTACAGCAAGTCCCAACAATCTTTAAAACTTAGATTCAGCAGACATAAGAGGGTCTAAAACCACAACCAATTAAGCCTTTCAGGTTTGCTCACTGTTGAATGGCAACATAAGAAGCAGGATTCTCACGTTCTATTAAAACAGACGTATTTCACAGCACTTCACAGCTGCACCAGTCCAATGCTACAGAAGCCAAGGGACCTGCCTGCTGTAAGGGATGGCTATACCTGACCTCATTAGCTCAACTATGTCTCATCCAAAATGTATCTCAAGAAGCTGATCCTATAATCACATTAGTCAGTGGTAAAACTGTCAATGATTTCAGTGACAATGACGACTGGAGTTTCAGACAACAGGAAGGCTGCTCTTGTGTGAAAACTGGCAGCAAACACCAGCATCGCTAAGTTCTCTAACATCACTGGGGTTCAGAAAACATATACAATTGCAAGGGGGAAATATGCAGAACATTTCAAATACATGACTGCAGCACACAGATTACTGCTATGCTGTTATCAAGGCTGGCTAGAAGGTATTCAAAGTCAGATTTTAATGTAGAAGCAAATCAATCAACACTTCAGACTTGTCTGGACTTACTTCATGAAATCAAGCAACATTGTGGGAGTTCTAAAATGTGCTGTGACCTGCTATTTTTTTTCAGTTTCTCAACTCTGTAAGGGTGTCCTGTCCAAATTCTTTCAATGGGAAGAACTTCTAAAAGAACAGACCACTCTTGAGCCATCTCAAACTAGATGTGGAAAATAAATATTATTACACACCTGAACCCAAAATGTAGGATATTTTCATACTGTAGAAGAATTATACATTAACAGCATGCTGTGAAAACTGAGCATGCTGGAAAAATATCACACTACTCAAACAAAACCCAGTATTGTTCATAATACAGGTTTTTCACATTGGAAATATAATTTGGTACACTTTCTATTAGGCTCAATTATTTTGAGTTTCAGATGATCCTACAGACAAGCTGAGTGTGTTTTATTAAGTTATATGCAAAAAAAAAAAAAAAATGTTTTTTTCTTTCCTGAGTCTGAAAATAATTTGTCCACTGATAAAAAGTATGCTGCTAGAGATGGTAAATAAGACTTTGGAGTTTGCCATCCATTAAAACTTGGTGATCCCTCCCAAAGCGTTTCATCATCAGAACCATCTGGTGTTCTTTCTGCACAATTACCAAAATACAGAACATATTTTGACTTGGCACTTGCATTTGGTAGACACTTTAGTCATTTTATAAAGCAACAAGACAGCATCTTGCCAAAGCATGGCCTCAAAAGGAAATTTCAACACACTAGAATCTGACTTCTATCCTAAGAAGTTCTACCCGAATAGAAAGACAGAATGCTTTTGCCTTCAGCTAATATGTCCACCTTCACATACATGATACTTCTTACCAGTTTCACTACTCTGTTTTGTCTCTGTGTTGAGGATTCAGAGCATAATCTAAAAGATTAGAGGTGAAGTGAACTGTCTGCAGTTGAGACTCACTTTCTTTTACGGTGTCTGTCTCTGAAACCCAACAAATGATCCACTAGAAATTAAACTATTAAAAGTAAAATGAACCAGTAATTTCACAATAATACTCTGAAGAACACTATGCAAAATATTCCATATCAGACTATTCCACCACAATTTTTTCAGTGCCTGCACATACATTTGAGCAGACCATAGCGCAGGAAAGGCTGAAAAATCAAGGGAGAAGGCAAGAAGATCGACTACTCTTGACACTCAATCTTTAAAGTCTGCATAAGAGAAAACATGATGAGAATAGGCATGGTGTTGGTCTAGCTGGTGTCAAATTGGGTCAACTGCTCTAAATTACATTAAAAAACCCAACAAGCAAATATTTTTTTTAAATAGCATGGTATAAAAAATACATCCCAAATGACAACTACAAGTTCCACAGCAAACAAATAAGCTGCTGCGCTCCATATGGTGTGGAAATCTTTGAAGTATCACAATATATAAACTAGAAAACAGGTTTTTAACTCAAAATGACCCTACTAGGACATGAATTTGCACCCATCAGAATTTTTCATAGCTATAAACTGGGCTGACAAAGTGAAAGAATAACAAATTAGATCACTGTAGACATGGAGAACCAAGCAAAATGTTACCATACAGTAAGAAAGCTCCATAATTTGGACGGAAATTGTACAAACTATTATTAACGTAACTGAAGAAACAAGCCTAAATTATCATGGTAACATGCAAAGAAGAGATGGACAAAATATCACACACTCACACAAAAACCACACAAAAATACACCTGTACAATAAGAAAGGTAGGGGAACTAATGAAAGTGAGAAGTTAGAGTTCATGTGATGAAGAGATCTGAATGCAGGAAACCTGATTGTGGTCATCCTTATTAGACAAGCTGTCAGACAGACAAAATGTAAACAAACATTTGTCTACATAGTGTCATTCTCTTGGGGTGATTCCAAAGAGTACATACCTCCTCTGGCAGGAAAAACAAACTGCACATTACATCCTTATTTTTATACAGAATCTCAGAGCAGATTTCTTAACACCAGATATTTATAAAGCAAATATGGCTTGTTTCTTTCCCACTTTTTTCCCCCTCTAATTTTATCATGGCTAACTATACTGTAACAAGTATAAAGTTGAACGGAGGCAAGTGTAGAGTTGTGCACCTGGGAAAGAACAATCCCATATATCATTATAAGTTGAGGATTGACCTGCTGGAGAGTAGCGAAGGAGAGAAGGACTTGGAAGTTGTGAACGGGAGAAGGACTTGGGTGTCGTGGTGGATGGAACAATGGCCATGAGCCAGCAGTGTGCTTTTGTGGCCATGAGGGCCAATGCCATTATGGGATGTACTAGAAAGACTGTGGTTAGTAGGTCGAGGGAAGTTCTCCTTACCCTCTACTCTGCCCTGGTGAGGCCTCATCTGGAGTATTGTGTCCAGTTCTGGGCCCACTGGCTCAAAAAGGACAGGGAGTCCAGCGCAGAGCCACAAAAAATATCTTCTCTCTGGAGATACTCAAGAACCGCCTGGGTGTATTTTGGCATGATCTGCTCTAGCTGAGCCTGCTCTGGCAGAAGGGCTGGACCAGATGATCTTTCAAGGTCCCTTCCAGGCCTGACATTCTATGATTCTGTAAGCAGCAAACTGTTATCAAGTCATATTCTCTTTTTTTTTTTTTTTGATCATCAGCAGCATGCTTTTCTTACATCTCTACCAACAAGTGAAAAGAACAGAAGTATTCTCAGGAAGGCTAACCAGATTACTGCCACCTTACAAAAGTTCCCAAAGGAATGACCAAGGCAAAATGTGAAATGATTGAGAAAAAAAATTGTTTCGCTTACATCTTATAACTGAGCAACTGCTCTAACATCAGAAAAACTTTAACAGGGAAAGATGTTGGTGCTTTCAGGCCATGAATTACTATTTTGGTTTCTTTCACTGCCTCTAGAAAAGGCCAAACATAATGGACCAGATTCACAGTGTGTTGCTTCAGGTTTATTACATGTTAATTTCACAGAAACAGTGCTTGTCTCCTATAAGGCAAAGAAATTAGACCCAAGTCTACACTAGAGACATTCTAACATCTCCATCTCACTCTTAAAATAAAAATAAACAAAAAATCCCAAGCAAACAAACACCAACATAGGCAACAGGTCCTTGCTTTACCTTTTCTAATGAAGCTAGCAATTTAACATTTATAAATGCGAGCCATTGTGACATATTTTTCATGTAGATTATGCACAAGCAATGACATGAGGTAGGAGAGAACCTAGATTCCTCCGGCACATTAAGCCTGAGTTGTCAGCTCTGAAAAACAGGCAGTTTTTGCAGAGCACATAAGCTAGTTGTGAGCCCAGAACACGATTGTTTCTAGAGTTGTGCTCTAATGAAAGTGAGGAGAAGCCAGTGGCTATACACAGGCTACATACATTGCCTGGCCCTATTCTTACCTACCCAAATGGGAAGAGGACTCAGCAAAGATTTCCCAAGTTCTCCCCAGGCACAAATATATGCTTTTCTATATGTTTTGGCCTTCACAACTGTGAATCAGAAACTAGGATCAGCCCAGAAATATCTGCAGTCTGCTTTTCACAGCAACATAATTTTCCTGTTATGCCTTGCTATAGTTCTATATCTTGTAATGTTATTCTTGTCACATTCTAAAAATCTGCACCATTTTTTTGCTTCAGGATGAATTCTGCCTTCAGCTGCAAACTAAGAGTTCCCACAGAAGCCACAGTGGTGGCACACTGGTGTACCAGGGAAAACAGAACTCACACTCACATGCTATGCATTAGCATACTTTTATAGTAATACAATATAATATGTTGTGATTTAAGAATTGAAAACTAATCATATGTACTATTAGACTACTGAAAAAACAACTGCCAAATAAGTTGGAATTAGAGCTCAACATGCACAATTCAATGCTTGCACTTGTATCAGTGAACTGGAAAACATCAGTAAGTCAGCAAGGCTTAGATACAGAAGCTGATACTCCAGAAGTGTCTACAATCCTCCCCTTCTCCTTCAACCAATTAAAACAATCCTGCCATTTAATGGCAAGGGGCAGAGAAGGAGCAATGAGAGAAAAGGAAGGAAAGATTAAAGTAATAAAGGCTTAAGAATATAGACCAGAAGGATAATTTTTATAAGGGTCTGGTCAAAAATAACCCCATTCTGTTCAGTTTTGAATGTATATGAAGTTCTTCTTTGTCTAACAATTAATCATACTATAAAATCATATTAGAGAAGATAATGCCTTTTCTAGAATTCAAACAAATAAAGAAGTCTGAAGTCTGCAAAAATATATACATCTTATTCTAATATGTGCTTCTCAGCTTCCCACATATTTATTAAGAAGCATTTCCATCCCTGTATGGCTACAAAAATCTGAATTGAACTAATTATGCTATTTTTCACTAAATCTTTTCCTGGAATTTGGAACTGCATGTCAGCCACATGATAAATTAATCTATGTTATCATTAATTGATCTATCTATGATCAGGCTGCAGCCAGCCATATCAGTCTTAGCAAATTACTGTGTTGCTCCTGCTCTGGTATGAGCAGTCTTTAGTTGAGTTTTCTAGCTACTTCACTGTCAAAGTGAAATCTTCATCAGTTTTGTTGATGAAAAGAGAATGTAAAAGCTGAGCCATGACATCTACAACCTACCAACTGCTTTTGGGGCATATTTTAGTTAAGAGACTGTATAACTTCAAATTATAAAACATATTCATACACATTTACTTTGATTCACAATTAACCAGATAGACACAAAATAATCCTGAATTCAGAGCTGTTGTTTTTTAAATATGACTGGTATATCTACCTTCAACTTCTAAAATTTTAAGGCCATCTAGAAGTTCAGCTTTTTTTATTACTATTCTTCAATTTTTTTTCTTCTCTTTTTTTTTTTTATGAGCAGAAATCCTGTCACACCAGTATATTTTTGGCCACACTACTGCATTCAAAACTGCCCTTTGATTTTTGGATACTGTTTTTATTAGAGTACAAATACGCCAGGATGACCAGAACTCTATTCCTGTGGAAAGGTGAACAGCAATGTAGGAAGGGGGGAACACAGTGAATCCTAAATATGTAAAAGAAAAAAGAGCCAAGTTTTTCAAGGAAATGAAAGGGGGGAACACAGTGAATCCTAAATACGTAAAAGAAAAAAGAGCCAAGTTTTTCAAGGAAATGGAAGCTGAAATAAGAATATACACAACAGCACCAAACTGCAGCAGGTATTTAAAAGTATGTAAACGGAAACCTTACTGAAAGCCCCTGTTCTTACTGGAAAGCTGGAGTAGCCAGATGCCGCTGCATAAATGGATTGGCTGTTTGTATATGCTGTGCAGGGCAACATAATCTGGAGGAGTAACAGAGTTGGTAGGGCCACAGACCTGACAGGAGGCCATCACTGAAGACCTTCAGCTTTGGTAGCTGGCCATACAACTTCTGTATGAGCTGTAAGAAATAGCTGAGGCACACCACAGTGCATCCTCTGATTCTGTTCTTGCCGTGAATGCCATGGAAATTCATTTGCACAGTTCCTGGCAAGCCTGCTCTTATTTGCAAAGCAAATATGTACCAGCATTGCTGCTGGGGAGAGTGAGAATGAGTGCAGGTGAAGAATTTGACTCCATCCTTAAACACATTTGATTAGACTTCCACAAGTGATGCGCCTGGATATGCTGCTCACTAAAACCAAGCTGCTCATAAAGCAAGTCAGTAGCCTCAGCTGTATGCAAAAGCAGATGAGAAGTACCCACACACAGAGAAGACACATTCACAAGGTATCTCTGATTTTGTCTAGCCCTACCTACCTCTGTGCTACAAGTGTGTTTTAGTGTATAATTTGCTAAGGACATCTGAAATGCTTTTACTGAACACAGCACACCATGAATAACTAAATAACCAGAAAGAAAATAAAAAGTGTTTTCCCAGTAAAAAATAGCATATGGCTAGGTAATGGTTCAAACCAATGCACTAATTCTTACTCTTTCAATAATGACATGAATCAATAAAATGAAAGATTAAATTGCTGACAGCATTCAAATACAGCAGTGCTTTGTTTTGAGACCCCAGTATGTAAGATTTCTCCACTGTAAAAGCCACAAGTAGAACACTTGTGAATTATGAAGGTCCTTCCTTTCAAAACAAATTTAGAAAATGTAATCATCCTTCACAGGTGAGATATTCTGTTTATTCTATGGAGAATCATTTCAGTCTAAATTAAACTCTTCAAATGGTTTTGATGATTGCTGCAATAAGGACACAACAGGGAAAAGATCTGGGAAGATAATAACACGTGTTAGATGAATGGCTGACAGAAATACTTCTAGTATCTGAAAATCACTAAGGGCTTTTTTAACCAAATATCAGTACTATTTTTCCAGACATTAAAACTGATGCTGCTTATCTGTCCTAAGTAAAAAGGCCAGCCTGCATTCTCCTCTAATACATACTGAGTACTTCAAAGATAAAAAAAAGACATATGCCTTTTCAGCATTACCACTAGGGGTACAAAGACACCTTCTAGATACCAGACTGTTAAAAAAGCTTTGTGTATTCACTATTTAAAAGTGAGTCCTTTTTGGGTGTCTTGACCTTGAATAACCAAACACAGGGCAGAGTGAAAACGGCTTGTCTGCTAAAAAATTAACATGAAAGTCCTGCCATAAATTGCTTAGAACCTAAGCAACTCAGAACTTAAATTAGATTTTGATAAAACAAGAAGTGACAAAAAGCAAAGAAAATATTTAAAGCACAATACAAATCTCTGGCATTCTCTTTTTTCTAATCCTAACCTCAAATGTCACTGACAGAAAGAACATAATCAAATAGATGTCCATCAAAAACTTGTGGAAAGGGTTGTTTCATCTGTTCTTATGTTCCCCTCTTCCAAGCTGTCACTAAATCCATGCTTTTTTGACAGCATGATGTGGAACACAACTGTCAGCAATCATGGAGAACTCTTAACACAAAGTCACAGAACTACACTATTCCTGAAAACCATGTGCAAGATGTCCTACAGATTTTGAGGGTTTGTAGTACAACATGACTGCCAGTTCATTATTTAAATCATCTCAACAGCTAATATTTTCTAAGAGAGATGTCGGAAGGTTAAGCAGGAATACTGAAATCCAGGTGACTTAAAATCAGCCGTGAGGCACCCAAAGTGCTGTCTTTTCAGCCTGTGAGACGCTCATCACAATGATAACACTATTATTTCCAAGGAATTCTCAATGATCCTTTACATACTGCTCAAGGTAAACTGTAGTAAAACTCTGTTTGCCGAGTGTCTTCCGTAAGAACCATTTGTCTTTCTTAATGACATTTGCTTTCCATAGCAATGCATACCCTGGAGGCTTTCTTGTACATACTAAGCAGTCAACAAATGGGCCGAAGAAGAGGGAGAGGACTAGGACAGGCTCATTTCACCTCCCTAGATGATGTTCCCATGGAGACTCTTCACAGAAGACAACGCAGCTCCAGGCTGCACCATTCACACTATTTAGCGTCCGCTGTAATGAAGAGGTCTCACTGAAACCAGTCTTCTTCCTAGTATAGATGAAACCAGCACAATGACCAAGACCAGATCGAGAAATACAAGGTTTCTCTGCTCCTGATGCCAAGAAGTTTGACAGGTTTGTGGACAAGATTTGAGGTTTGCTGTACAATGCAGCCCCTGTGCTCTTCATTGCAGTAGGATAATGGGGAACACAAAGTATGAACCCAAAGACAGACTCAAAGCAGAAGAGCTGAAAAGCATTTTAGGCTTGCACCCTTAAAGCAAGGTAACTCAGGAAAAAGATCTGGGAAGTCACTCTTGCCAGTGGGCTGGTCTGTAGTATAAAGCTTTTGGAAGATAAGGGGTCCAACCTACAGAAGGGTCATAGGTCTAAAGTTACCATTGTACATAATTAAGCAATAAGCGGCTTATTACGTGCCTGACTGAGTACCTCATAATTAAGGGCTTGTTCCAAAGCCTGTTTAAGTCAACAGGAATCTTTCTATTGGCTTCAAAGGCTTTTGATCAAACTCTGCCTGCTTAGTAGGATGCCCCTCTCCCCATGTCATAGCTTAGCAGTTGCCATCAGAAGACACTCAAACTGACAGTGTCATTGCTTAACCACAAAGGTGCTGGTGAAAGGACACTTTCGCTTAGGGACGTTTGACCCCATTTTGTAACTCCAGCCAAACGGTGATCTTCCATAGCTGAGATATCAGCTTGGTCAGAAAGGAAAAAAATCATTGATGTGAATTAAGAGAATTCACTGATGTGACAGAGATCACTTGTGTTAACTGGTTCTAATTTCCGAGGACACACACACAACAATAAATACCGTTTGCAGAGAATACAGAGTGCATATACTTGTATTTATGTCAATCCAAACAAAAGAAATGGAAGAATGACAAAGTTCCCTCTAACACACATGATACGTTATTTATATATGACCTGACCATTAGGCAGTACCACTTAATAATAATTTATCCAGTTACAGATTTCTGCATACATATTAATTCTGAAAATTCATGCTGTGTGGCCACACTGTAACTTATCACTGACAGACATTGTGGAAATCCCTCTTATTTCATGGACCATTGATTCAATGTGTAAATCCTTCTTAGCTTGCAAGCCATTGACCAGATAAACCATAAGAGCTCCAAAGGGAAAGAGCCTTTCTGGTCTGTCGAGCAAAGTCAGCAGTAGCACATGTACTTCAAACCCACATGCAAAAACCTCTTTGAAATTAGGGTCCTGATCCTGCAAATCCACATGCACATAACCTATAAGTCATCCCAACAGAAGCTGAATACATTTTTCAGGCACCCCTACAAAAAAACAACATTCACAATTCATGCTAAATGTCTCTTTTCAGAACTAAGAGCTAAATACAAGTGGAAGAATAACATCTAGAAATAATTCAGCCTATTAAGACTTCTCACTCCAACTAAATAAATCCTACATACTACAGGAAAAATAAAATTTAAATGTAATTTAAAATAATAATAAATGGGAAAAGTTGCATCTTTATATACTGACTTTTTAAGCTTGTGTACTCTCCTAACTTTCATAGCAGCTAATAGGACTTCCCCACCATCTTTGATACTATTAAATATAATATCTTTTAAGCCAGTTCTGCAAACTTACAGCTATGATTCAAAAGCTGAATGCCTTTGAAAATTTATCAGCTCATAATACAGACAATGTTCTTAAAATTATATGTTGCCTTTTAAGCATTTAGTTAGATAATCTGTATTTCTCTTAATTTCAGATCTGAGGCAAATATAAATTCAAACTACAGAAACAGAAATGTTATTTTCTGTGGTGCTTGGCACACCGTTATTTTCCAGATCACCCTAACATGAGGTAACTATTATCGATTGTGAAAGCACAACAGGTGGGTCACATGAAAGGTCACATTAGTTTTGTTCACAGGGATAAACAGAAGGTTTTCATTATCCTTAATAAAAACAGAAGCAAGTAATAAAATATATCATTGCAATAACATATCTCTCCATTCATATGCAATAACCTCATACATTAAAACCCACTATTTCAAAATACTGCTGTTGGCTCCAGCAGCACAATTATTTTTGCAGTTGCTACTTCAGAAAATTATGTTATAAATCATAGTTTGACTTGCAAATTTCCACACTGTTCTTTTGAACTGCTTTTTGAAATGTTTTGGGGTTTTTTTTGGACAAATATCCTCAAAGCATAAGTTTACTCAGAAATATTAAGCACGTTAAATGGCCAATAAGGCAGCAAAGATTTTTGGTAATTCCTGTCATTAGTGTAATAGCAAATCATGATACCTAGAAGTTCATCACCTTGTTCAAATACTGATGGCAAATTGGAGTTATAACTCAGACTGGTGTAAAAAAGTCAAAGCATACTAGATCCTTTCACAACAGTCTTCAAGACAAACTGGTTGACCAGCTCCACTCTGCTTGCAATGCACGTGAATGTACACATACACACCAAGACCCCTGCACTCACTGGTGGGCCACCATAGACAACAGAGGTTTGTAATTGAAAGTAAATCTAATTTGCAACTACTGGAGGCATGGTTTATTTTTGCCACTTGGCTTTCTCATATGTATATCAGGCATCTTCAACATGTTTCAATAAAAAATAAAAGCTGGTTGTATTTAAAAGAACACCAGTTTGGTTGCTTTTAAGATCTATTTCAGACAAAATGGTTAATATTTTATGTTCCTTTCCAGATAAATATATTTTTTAACTTATCTTGCACTTTTATTTATTTCTAAATGATGCCTAAATTTTTCTAGGTTGAAAGATAATCAGTAAATTTGCTTTCTCCCAGCTTTTTTCTAAACTAAACTATTTTCTTCTGCTGCTGTACATGGATATTACATAGAATTGAAATCAAAAGGTACAACAAAAAATTGCATTTGTCTAAAACACTCTTACCCAAAACAACATATAGGCATATAGGGTTATAGGCAGCAGCAGCAGTTCAGGGCCTTCCCGTTGTTGACGTTATAGCAATGAAGAGAAAGCCTGCTCTTTAAGGTAGTAACTTGTTATCAGAAACTACCATGTGTTATTGGAAACAGCAAATGTATGGAACAATGTACAGCTATCTGCGAATGCAAAATGCCTCAGACTAAAGCGACTTCTGAGTCTGGTTCCAAAAAAACTAGCTGCTTATCAGTCTGTCACCCAGCTCTGCAGAGCTCATCTTGGGGCATGTTTTGACTGCAGTGGCTTGCATTCCTGCAGAGATGCAGCCGCAGCCAATGCTCCCTGGAGCCCCCCATTCCTTCTTCAGGACAATGCAGAATTTTTGCAGAGCCACACCTGCTGGCACTTCCAGCAGACTTCTTTGTCATGTGTTTCCTTAACAGGCTTAAAAATCTTTCTCACGATCTGAAAACACTAGGCTGCAACTTCACTTTTTCACACCTTACCCCTCCTCCCATCACAGCTTGATGTGCTAATATTAAAAACCCTAGAACATAAATCAGTAAGTATATTTCCATGTTGGGTGAGGCAAGGGTGTGGAGGTTCTCAAGTATTTTAGGTCAGGAAAAAAAGTCTCCTCAGTTACAGCATACCTGATACAGATACACACTATGTGATATTCTTCAGTTTACAGGGTATGCCAAAATCTTTATCTAAAAAGTGCTAAAGCAAAAGTAGTGGCAGGTCAATAATTCAGAAGTGAATGGGAAAAAAAAAACAACCTGCATCTTGAAAGTATCTTTTGACCAAGCAGAACATGTTTTATTCTCTTTCCACTTAAGCTAAAGATTCCCAGGAGTTATTGGAATTAGTCCCATCAATTTAGATAACCAAACTTGTATTTTGATTTTTGCTTACATTTCCATGTGCACTGTACTAAAAGCAGTTTTCAAAAAGAAATATAATTCGAGAAAAGAAGTCCTCTAATTGTCTCTGTGAACTTTAGAATAAATAAGTACTTTTTGAGAAATTATCTAAACCACAGCGATAAAGTGGTAAAAAGGCTTTTTTGCCTCCCATATACCAGGGAAGTACAAAGCTAAATGAACCTAATCTAAAACATTGTATGTAGCTGACATTTTGTAAAGAAAGCACAGAGTAAAAAATAAAAACATTGGAGGAAAATTTTCCATGTCAATAACATGATTTATATGATTTACAAAAGGTCAGTCATTTCTGGACAGTCTTTTGAAAGATTTACAATATTTACCATTCAGCTATTTCTACATCTTTCAAGGTATTGGCACACTAAATTGAATATTTAGTTTCTCCACTGATCATATCAAAGCATTATCTGTGCTGCAGTTCAAATGGGGGAACCTATGTACAAATGGTTTATAATCAGGTACAGTCCCATCTGCACTATAGACTGTTCCTTTGAGAATCCGTGAGTGATCAGATTTGTCCTAAGTGTGGGGTGTATTAAAAACAATGCCATGGTAAGATAGGCACCTATGATAACTGATTCTAAAATCTAACTGGTAAAGCAGTTAAACCAGGAGTACCTAAAGCAAGACTCCTAAAATCCTACTGTAGCCACAGGTGGCCTGATTTTGATAGGTACTTAGCAGGCACCTTTTCCTCCCCAGTTTTAAGGACAAGCATCTTTCAGAAGTTGAGCACATCCAGTTAGAAGCATCAGCATGAATTAGAACTGCAACTTAGACATTGCTATTTTGAAAACATCATCCCATTGTCCATGGGATCATTTCAATAAGACCTCCCTAACCGTATTTGCAGCATATGATTGTTTTTTCCCCCTGAGACCTTACTTGATCAATGCATATCCATAGTAGACTCATTTCTGCCACTCATCCCAATCTTCCCTATTTCTGTACAGGAGTTTACACACCCCTGCACTTAGAGTGTTTCTGATCTGACACTAATTGTTTTTTCTGGCTCAGCTTTGAAACAAGCTGTTGTCTAACAACAAATCTAGAATTTCCTTCAGCATCACACACATGCATGTGCCCACTCATGCACACATTTTAATGTATATGTACTATACACCCCTCTCCAGGAAGAATGAACCGCTTCCTCCAAAAATACATGGAAACAGATGACAGACACTTGTTGCATTCAGTCCTTCTGCAGCACGTAAGATACAGATTGTACTTCTTTTCTATTTGTCTGTCCCAAGCCACACGGAGAGCTACAGACATGAACACTTAGTTTCATTTTAAAAATGCTGGGTTTCATCTACCACAGGAACCAGCAATTTGGACTAAAATTTCAAAAAGGTCACCAAAAAATGGAAAAAAGCCAATGCATTCTGCATTCAAAAACTGCAAAGCCCATCTCACAAATACTTCCTCCTCCCTCTCGCTTAGGAGTAGTTCATAGATTTCAATTACACGTTGGCAATAGCAATGCAAGTACATTCTACCACAACCTCACCAGCTGAAAGAGCTCATCTATGAACAATGAGACCAAATCAGAGACTTGGCCTTTGGAGTTTACATGTATGATTCATCTGCAGTGCCTATAACCTTGATAGCGTTCATACGCTATTAATTAATTCCACTAATTCAGGTAGCATACCCATTGACTTGAGGAAATTTCAGAGTTTGGCCAGTGTAAGAAATTACATTACATCCTGTGGATGATGAGAAAAAAAAAATAAAAAAGGAAGGAAAAACCTTTGTACCTACCGAATTGAGCTGTTGTGATCTCAAATCAGTTGTTCTGCACGTACGGATATAATGACAGGAAAAAAAGTAATTATAATTAGGTGTCTATTTTGATTTTTCTCTTCATAGTATCCGTACTGAATGTCATTTGATTTTAACAAACTATAAAGTCATTTCAGGCAGGCACTGTATATCCTTGCAGTTACCAGTCTGCTCAGAGTCTCTAGTTTATTTCAGTAAAATTTTCATATGCAAGCATTTAAACATTTTTAAGGCTTAAAAAAGGAATGCTTAAACAGCATGGTAAAATTCAGAAAAACAACACTGATCTGAGCAATGTAATAACTGATTTTGAGGGATGAAAATGCAGAAAAATATCTCAAAATAAAGAGGGGGCAGGGGGAGGGAACCAAAGAAAATCCCAGAAATCAGTGTGGCTGAGCTGAATTAATGGTCTGATGTTTTATAACCGAAACTACACTACAGTTGAGTCATGAGCCCAAAAACTGACTTCAGTGGGACTCTGTAATGTGCCTACGGCCCTGTAACATGTAAGAAGGACATTCATGAGGATCAAGTCCTTTGTTTTCAACAGAAGTCTTTGTTGAAATTAAACTCCTGCATCTAAGAAGTCCAGTTTTCTACTCTTACTTGCCTTAAAATTTTCACTAACACCAACTTCATTAGCAGAAATAAAGCTACTCTCCTACTCTATCATTACTAATAAATTGATACATTCCTACCAGGAAATATTCATTCCACATCAATTCCATTATCTACTGTAAATGTCTAAATTAGGAGCTAGGGCTTTCCATGCAGTTACTGACAAACCCAGAATCATGAAAGCAACATGAGCAAAAGGGAGATTCTCTTCTTCTACTCTGCACAATAAATCATAGAATGGTCTAGGTTGGAAGTCACCTCAAGGATCATTCAGCTCCAACCCCCCCTGTAGGCAGGGACACCTCCCACTAGAGCAGATCACTCAAGGCCTCATCCAACCTGGCCTTAAATACTTCCAGGGAGGAAGCAGCCACAACCTCCCTGGGCAATCTGTTCCAGTGTCTCACAGCCCTCACTGTAAAGAACTTCCTCCTAACACCTAGTCTAAATCTCCCCTCTGCCAGTTTAAACCCCTTACCCCTCATCCTGTCGTTACAAGACCTTGCAAATAGTCCCTCCCGAGCCTTCCTATAGGCCCCCTTCAGATACTGGAAGGCCACAATAAGGCCTCTTTGAATCCTTCTCTTCTCCAGACTGAAGAGCCCCAACTCTCATAGCCTGTCCTCATAGCAGAGCTGCTGCAGCCCTCTCATCAACTCTGCATACTCCATGGAGATAATTTTAACTTGTAAAACAATTAAGCTTCTCCAGGGCTAGGGGGAAAAAATATCTTGGATTACATAAATGGACTATTTCTAGAAAACAAGACAATCCAGAACACACATACACAGAGTTCAGGGCACATGGAAAAATTACAATTTTAGAATTATACTTTTAGAGATATTAGTCTTGAAAGTTTCAGTAAGTTTTAAAGTCAGATTCTCATCATGGGATGTTGAGATTATCACTGAAGATTTGCCACCAAAAAGGTAAATTAGATAAAGGAAATTAATTCAGTACTGATGAAACAGATCCTGATAAGAAAGCCATCAAACTAAGGAACGTTTTTGCAGAGATAGCAGTAAGTAACCAAATATTCCACAGAACATTTAAAAATATATTGGAGATGATAAAGACATTTTAGAATTGCACTCATAATGAAGAAACATTTATATTCATAGTCATAGAATAATATGAACCTCAGAATCAAAGGGATACTGCATCTTTCTGCCACAAGGACATAGGTAGGGTCCCAAAAGTAAGCAGTGAGTGGAAGCAAGTAGCCATTAGGAAAGGCAAGCAAACTCTCTCCTTGCCCACCATACCTACTCACGTGCCACTACCTAATAGATATGAGGCTCTGGAGGTGGAGAATCGGTCAACAGACAAAGTGGATGTCAATTCATCCACACTAGAGGAGTCATAAATACCAAAAAGAACTACTTCCCCTACTACTACCACCTTCATAAAGAAAAGAAGATGCATAGTTGCTGGTAACTCTTCTGAAAGATGGTCTAATATGCCAGAGAGGCCATTTTCATTTGTTGCTTCCCAGGAGCCTGGGCTATAGATGTCACTGGGCAACTCTCAAGCCTGGTGAAGCTTTCAGACTACTACCTTACTCTTCCAAGTGGGTGGTGAAGAGGCTGTAGTACACAGCCAAAGGGCAATTAAAAGAGGCTTTAGAGCCCTAGGGCATTTAGTGCAGGAATCCAGGGCTCAGGTTATCTTTTCCTCCTTCCAGTTGTGGGCAGAAACACTGGAAGGAATGGGAAAATCCATTCCATTAATACATAGCTCTGTGGCTGGTGTCAGCATCACAATCTCAGGTTCTTTCACAACTGGTTAACCCATATGGCACCAGGCATGCTGGTACCAGACAGGAGCCACCTTTCTCAAAGGGGAAGGAGTGTCTTTGATCAGGAACTAGTGGGACTCATAGATAGGGCTTTAAGCTAGATGTGAAGGGGTAGGGGAAAGAAATTGGGCTTGCCTGTGGCAAACAGAGGGTTGACTCACTGGGGGCTCCTGAAGCAGCAGAATCTAGCAAGTAAACTTCCATGAAACACCTCAAAGGAATCAAGGGGAGCTCTGTTGAGAAAGCAATGCAGCTGACTGCCCAGCCAAAGTGCCTCTACATGAACTGAGCAGCATAGGAAAAAAAACAGGAGGCGTTGGAGGCTACTGTGCAGCTAGAAAAAAGTTGTCAGTGGCACCATTTTAGAAGTAGACACTGTTCACACAAAACTGTTCCAGAAATGCAGCTTTGGAAGTTGCACAGTTAGTGACAAGAAAAAAGCTAATATGGTAAGATGTAAAGAATGTTTTCTTCTGTACCCTATCACAATCCACCCTCAAAAATACATAATGTCAGATGGTTTCGTAACCCATAAAAGACTTTCAGGACAGTAACACTATGTGTTAGAGTGCTGAACTTGCATTTATTGAAAAGTAAAAGTACTTGCAGTCTAGTTTTGCTTCCCGCTCCACCTTCAGTCTGGTATCACCTTCATTTGTTTTCCCACACCAAGCAAATCAGCTCCTAAATGCTATGCCTCATTTTCTGTTACAGGCAGCTTCCAAGAGGCACTGGCATTGAATGAGCTGTGAAGCTACGCTGAAGACTCAGATTCACAATCATAGCAACTGAATGTTCACTGTCTTTTGACCTTACAGCAAGTAAGCTCCTACCTTATGCTTCCTGAATGGGTAAACCTTTTTGGATTAGGAATCATGAGCAGAAAATTGCACCCATCCTTTTTAAGTTTGCATCCCCGTAACACTCCCTTCACCAGAGACAGATTATCTGACCCATGCATTTCCTTCTCTATTTCTCTGGCCTAATCTAACAAAGAAAACAAAGCTGGCACAGTGAGTGTTCTTTTCACTCTCCCCAACCAAATCCTGCCTATCCCAGCTCAAGGCAAAAAACAGTTACGACTACCCCTAACCTACTTTTCTCTGCTACTTTTGTGCATGGGCACCAATTAAAATATTGAATCCATGAGTTAAATAGGAGGTCTCTCATTCAACATTAATGACAACCCCCCACTACACATTGCTTAAAAGTTAAAATGCATCTTTTTACTTTTTTTTAAATAGGTTTTAGTACCAGCAAGAATGTTAATTGTAGTAAAATGAACAATACTGAAATTGTTTGAAGATGGAATTAAATTTAATGAAATTCACAAACAAACCTCTTTTAGAAAGTAACAACAGTTTTTTGAACATTAAAGAGAAGCTCATTATATCAAGACAACTCCAATGTAAAAGGCAACCTGACTTCAATCACTGCATATCTGCATGTTAATGAACTTGCTGTGTGCAGCAGGGACTGAACAGGGTAAGTAATGGGAAGACAGTCTTAAAGCATACTGTACACTTAAAAAAAAAGCCATGCCACCTTTAATCAATGAAACACCTTTTCATTCGTACCCTAATAGCAACTGAAACAATTTCAAAAGCAACACAAAGGGAAGATGATACTTAGTAAAGGTTTCTTTAAGACATAACATTTCTTGCACATTCTTTCAGCATTCACATGCTGTCAGCATCACTGTGGCAAAGACTTTCAAGTTTCAGCAGACAGATACCGCCTAGTACAAAGTCTTTGTCATAATAATTTCATTGCAGCCCCCTGATCAAACATCTAGACAAATCTGAGACTGAAAAGTGAGAGCTAACCAGTGACCTTTGATTAGAACCACAAGCACCAGTTTTAATAAAATGCCTCATTCATTGCCTTCCACTGCCAACAAGGAAGGTGTGTTTGAGCCTGAAAAATGTAGTCAATATACCATTTACACCCATATAATGATTCCTATTATTCACAGTTAGGTTGTGACTGTGGCAAGTGAAACACAGACATCTTAAAATAGCTAAATGAAAACATACTGACAACATTCTACCTTTAAAATATATTCAGGAGCCTGCCTCTGCCTTTCTTTTGCCTGCTGCTGGCTTTCATGTCTTGCTGATCATATTGTAATAAGGTTGGCTTTTTCCCCCCACAAACTTTCACTTCCACAATGTTTGGCTTGTTACTTTTTCTTAAAATCTATGACTGTTGGCAAAGTCCAGTTTTAAGGGGCCATTAAATTTGTACTTCACTGAAGTAACAGTGCCCCATTCAAACACGGGCTTATAAAGCTGCCTTTTTGTATATTACACAAAAATATTAGATCTTGAAAATCCTGCTTATTTCTGGAGCTGAATATCAAGCTTTGAGGGAGAGCTGCAAAAAGACTTTGCAAACTTGAGCGGCTGTCCAATGCACCTTTTTGCTTAAAAATATCCAAGTTGCTGGTCTCTAATACAGAGATTCATGAAAATACAATTAAAATCCATTTCACACATTTGTGCTTTAGCATATCAGGCAAGAGGACAGAAAGGGGGTCTTATCACATTTATTTCCCACTTGAAAAGCGAAAGTCTTAAGCAAGGTAATAAATATTCAAATGAATTTGCACCACTGAGCTACCATATCAAGCTAATGATCTGTAGTCTGGAGCTCTATAAAAAGAAAGCTTACTGCCTGCCGTCACCTAGAGGTGTTGCTGTAAACACTGTGGGGGGATATTCTCCTCTCAGTGTGTGTGCACGTAACTACACTTAATGTTGTTTTCAAGACAGAATATATTGCTGAGTCGTAAAATAGAAAGACAGGATAAAACAAATGCAGGAAAATGCAAGTACAAAATGAATAGGAAGAAAGTTTCTGGAGATTTAACTTAACTTTGTGCTATGAAGCTATGAAGCAGAGGGTTTGCATTTCAGGCCTCACTTGCACAGCCACAAATAAGAGAGATGTTTAGTGATATACATAGCGGGAACTCACAGCTAGTTAACTAAGAGGGAGATGGGTGAACTCCACAGCCTGCCAGAGCTTGCTGCAATCTTGAACTCACTGTAAAAGAATTTCTGATGCTACAAAGTGGTATGGCCCACTGCAAAAGACAGCGGTCCCCTTCAGGCAGCAAGAAAACAGGAATAAATGAGAGATTTGTCATGAACAGTCTGCATCATTGCTAGAGCACAGATCAAGCAGACATATGCTCCACCAAAAGCCATGGAGAAAAGGCATCTTCAAGCACATAAAGAACTATTTTGAACTGCATATGTAATGGTATAAAAACTCCTAGCTTTATTACAAAATATTGCATTACAAAAAGAAAGAGAGGTGGTCTGCAAGTTAAGCATAGGCCTGGAAATCAGCCATATCTTCCAAGTACAAATTCTGGCTAGGACTCAATCTTGAAACCTTCCTGCTTCAGTTTCCCGACTGGAAAGTGAGAATAAACATACTTGGCCTACAGTATTTCTCTCTCAAGAGTGGAAGAGTAATTAAACACAGTGTGCTAGTTTCTTGTCCTCTTAGAAATCCCATGTCCCTTATAATCTCTAAACAAATATAAAAGACAAACAGTAGTTGTGCATATTCTCCCTTACATACCTTCATTTTCTAACCTGCAAGAGAATTAGAGTTAGGTAGGTGATTTAGAGAGAAAGGCCAAGAGAAAATTGCAAGGAAAAGGCACACAGGATCAGAAGAAAAGCTCTTCCAAGGTCCATATTTTGAGCCTGATTCTTATGAAAGTACCAACCTTCTGCTAAACCTGGAGAAGCATGTCTGTCATCAGAAACCCTCAGGTACTTCTCACCAAAGTCAGCAGGGTTTTAACCTGGAACTGAATAGCGAGGGAGAGTGAAACCATTTATCTCACTCCCAGAAGAGTAACATAACCACATTCTCTCTCCTTTTAAGCAATCCCTACTGGCCAAAAGATGGTTCTTACCTGACATTTACAGTGTATAGCAGTACCTTAGTGGTTCTTTGGGCTTTCAAATCAGTTAGAAGGGGCAAAGATCTGTTCAGTTACACAAATATTATCAGATGCCAACTTTAGACCTATCATAAATTCATCAGAGATGAACCTATCAAGTTTACTCAGCAGCTATTCAAAGTCTAAAACCTGAATAACAGAGTTTCTTCCACACCAGATAAAGCTGATGATCCCATCCAGCCTCTGTTCAGGAAGACAGTATAAACAGGTATCGGCAACTTCCTTCCAGGACCTTCCTACAGTATCTCCAGTGTCTCTAGCATCTCTGAAAATGGGAACCCACAAGTGGCATTTCTCATTGATTTTTCATTTCTGGCAGGCAGCTCTGAAACAGAACTGTCAGAAAGGGAAAGTGTCCTGAGTGTCAACACAAGTAAGATGTTCAATATGAACAAGAAGCTGAAACAGCTAAGACTTCTGCAGCACCTAAATGACCACTGGGAGAGGGGAGGGAGAAGGGAGGGAGAAGGGAGGGAGAAGGGAGGGAGAAGGGAGGGAGAAGGGAGGGAGAAGGGAGGGAGAAGGGAGGGAGAAGGGAGGGAGAAGGGAGGGAGAAGGGAGGGAGAAGGGAGGGAGAAGGGAGGGAGAGGGGAGGGAGAAGGGAGGGAGAAGGGAGGGAGAAGGGAGGGAGAAGGGAGGGAGAAGGGAGGGAGAAGGGAGGGAGAAGGGAGGGAGAAGGGAGGGAGAAGGGAGGGAGAAGGGAGGGAGAAGGGAGGGAGAAGGGAGGGAGAAGGGAGGGAGAAGGGAGGGAGAAGGGAGGGAGAAGGGAGGGAGAAGGGAGGGAGAAGGGAGGGAGAAGGGAGGGAGAAGGGAGGGAGAAGGGAGGGAGAAGGGAGGGAGAAGGAGGCCCTTTTTTCTGTTTCCTATCAAGACAAACATATGAATTACAATTAAAATAATAAGGAAGATAAAAAGTTTGCTCATCTTCCAAAATATGCCTTCTGAGCTTTCCAAGCATACAGGTCTAGTACATGCACAACAAACACGCAAACACTTGGCAATTACAGAATCAGGCATTGCCACCAAAATGGAGCAAACCAGACCGTTAAGCATTAGCCTCAGATTAAGTGGTAACATGATCTATTTAGTGGCACACTTATCAAGTCAATTCTCCTCCTATTTAAATAGAAAATGAAATACTGGCTGTTCACACCTTCAGGCACTCTATGCAGAAAACTGAGAGTACTCTAAACCTTCTACTAATGAAAGAATTTTTGACAAGACCTCCCTAAACAGTTTTCTATTCTGAAGTTTAGTAACATCTCTAAAAGCCAACAATAAAAAAGAAAAATGTAGCCAAGACAGGCACAGTGCAGACAGGAGTGGTGACATTATTTGAATGAAACAAAGTCTTTAAGCTCTGCAATTACAGTAAAGTAAAACTATATGCTGCCCAAGGTAATAAAAATTTGTTTTAAACCACAGTTTTACATCATAACTTTCAAATAACAGAAAAAAAGCAAGATAAATCTGCCTACAATCTCACACTCTCAAGGGCATTAGAAATATTGTTCAACAAATACTCTAGGCACAGCAGCTAACCAAATTCTGACATGCACCTTTGGAATAACTAAAAAATTATCTGCAAGACCCAGCTCTACTACCCACGTTTTGCTTTCTTCATATATACTTTAAATATTGTGATTTGAAATTACAGAGCTAAAGGATAATTCTATATTCCACTGTTGCCACCTGTCAGTGAGTATTTCCTAAGGGTAGAGCCACTGTTCCCAGAGCTTCACACATCAGTATAAAGGGTTGAGTTTTCACTCTGAATCAGCTGCCTCTGAATGCTCAGACAAAGGTTTTGACTTGCTGATAGGTGTGTTGAAACACGGGAAAAACAAAGGAGAAGTCAAGTAATGTTGTCTAAATAACAAAGCTACCACACAGATACTCCTGGTCAATTAGCAGAGCATCAATAGCATATTCTGCTACAATATAAATTTCACAATTGACCCTGCAAACTTTTATTGGACAGGACACTCAAAAGATAATCAAAATATCTGTTTACCTGATCAAAGACCTCAGAATCATGCCACTTTTTTTTTAAAGGAGGTACATTCCTTATGCAATTTTTCTCATGCCTGAATATATGAAATATAGCAGAAATTATCCTAGTGTCTTGTTTATGACTAAACAGTATTGTTCAATTTTGTAGCTGGGTTTTAGAGTTGGTTTTTTTTTTACTGGAAAAGGATTACTCTATAGTACACATTTTCATTTTTAATAGATGATTCACTTGCTTGATACTAAATGGAACAAATGCCTTAGTAACGTAATCAAAAATATGCAGACGTGTTTCCAAAATTAATTTTGATATTTCCTGTCACTGAACTTGCCTCATCAGAGCATAATAGTAATTTTATAGTCGGAGCAAAGCTGATTTCATCACATAAGCATCTACAGGAACATGTGAGTTGCGCATGTTCAAGAATTTCCTTTTTCTCCTGAACAGCTACATAGCCAGTGAGTTTCAAATTCTTACCATCTTCTCTTTAAGCCAGGCAGCAACTGGCTGCAGAATCCCCAAAGAACAATGGCTGAAATTGCAGGCTATACACAGTTAGACCTTCTGTCTTACAGAAAAAAAGTCTCAGTAAACACTATTATGTGCTTGCTTGCCATTTAAATCGCTTTCTTACTATTTAAAATGTCTATCTTGATCCTTTTAAGTACTTATGTAACCAGCAAAAAACAGAATGTGGGCTACTACAATCATTGTTCAACATTTAATTTATATATGCACTTTTTATTTATATATGCAGGGATTACACTGAATACTTATTTTATAGAAGTCATTTTCCTCCTCTTTTACACAACATTTTTCAGAGAATTAGCACATGGCAGTATTTTTTCAAGTGCTGTACAAATTAAAGGCAATAAAAATTGCTTTGGACACAAGAGGACAAATAGGCCAAACCAAATAATTATTCTTAGAGCTTGCTTTAACCACTAACTCCATTTTATATGCAGTTTCCGATCTCTCATATTAAATCTAATCATATATATTTAATTCCATTCTTAAAAATTTCAGTAGACAACTTCAGTGCTAACCTACCACTGCCCTGTCAGAAAATCTTTGATGTCACAGCATAATAGCTCCTGAAAGAACAGCACTAATACTTAATGTAACATGAAACCAGGGCCCTGCAGTGGGGCTGTCTGCTGTCAGGAACAAACAGTTTCACTGCTGTTCCCCAGAAGTGACAAGATTGAGAACTAACAGGGCAGCACCTCCTCAGTGCTGCAAGAGACCTGTGCACCAGAGTTGCTGGCAAATCCAATTTCATAATTTAAAATGTTATTAAATTTAATAAATAAATAAAATAAAATGCCCATCATCACAAGCATAGTTAGAGGTTCTCTTCATCTGTTGTAAACATATCTGCTCTGATGTGAAGATTAATTATTCCTATGCTGCAAAGATTAAGAGTATTGTTAGATGGCCTTCAGCAGACCTTTTCCTCTGTTGTTAACACAGGCGATTACAGCCCACATGTGAACTTCTGAGATTTTTACTCCTGAAAACCACTGCATTCAACAGAAAGCTTTGGAAATAATCAGCTTTTAAAAACTTACGTGGCCCCTGTTCTGGATGCTTCTTCAGTGCCACTTGCTCAGGTCCCCTTTCAATGGAATTAAAAGCTCTCATGGGAGGTACAAGACACTTACAGAATCAGGCCCCTTATATCTCCACATTTTTACTGGTTTTGAAACATTTTTAAGATTCATGTGTAATATTCCTTTAGGTCAAACCAGATTATTATACATGAAAGTAGCAAGCCTCCATGGAAATCAGCTCCATTGCTGCATTTATTTTCTCTTTCTGAAAGCTGACTAGTCTATTTTATAAACTAGCAAGAGTTGTAGCTTTAAAGTTTACAAAACCTGGCCTCTGGGTAACTTGTAAACATAGGATATGTTATTCTTTTGTTTGTAAATTTTAATCCTGCAACTGTCAAGCTGAATAAACCTTTAGAACAAGAGTAAAACTACAGAAAACATCCCAATCATCATCAACAGAAAAGTGAACTCAGATTGAGACAAAAGTGTCAGGGACACGGTTTTTTATGTATTAGGTAGCACACATAAAACTGGGAACTCTGTTATCACTCCAATTTCTCAAAAGCATTCTTGGGCAATCTAAGTGTGAAAGTCACGGAGCAATAAATCTATCCTTCAATGAATCTCTAACAGTTGGCAAAAATAATTCATGATGTTTTAATCATGTAGGACCTTACTGACACTGAACTGGAAATTAGATTCTCCTTGTGGATTTGGAGCACATACTCATTTGGTGGCATTAAAAACTATCTGCTTGTTTATTTGTAGTTCTTAGTCCTAGAACATACTTAAATATGACACCCATGGTACAAACACTGAGTTAGAGACATTACACCTTGTAGTCTAAGTAGATTACACAAGACTAAAGAAGAGTGCTGTGAGTAAAATAACATGTTTGTAATCACAGCCTGCGGCAGCATCAAAACAATAGATAATGCCAAGTTCTCCTACCTCCCCATTCACTGCCCAAGTACTGGCACCCACCACTCCCTGAGCTACAGGAGAGGCGTATATTGTTCCTCCACTTATGAATGCAACTAGAATTAAGAAGTCACTGGTCTCTCTCCCTGCTGGAACTTACTGTCTCTCTCCACTTAGTCATTACATGGTTTGAACTGTGGTTTCAACTAACTCTCATTGCCACAGAGACATTACATTTGAAACATTCACACAGTCATTTACTGCACCTCAGCTGAGAGGCAGGAAAGAAGAACTAAACGTATGATTTCTTCTGTCCCTCCAGCTAGACATGCAACAACATGCCTGTCTACACTCTAATCTAGGCTATATATACACTTTACCTCAGCTATTTTAAAGATGGAACATAAAAAGAAAGACAAATAGTCAAGATTTAAGCTAGCACTTAACTGTACCCCTCTTCCATCTTAGTGGGGACAAACTCCTCCAAAGACAATGAAATTCTATTTCCTCGTTGGTTTGAAAAGACCAAGGTTTGTTCCAGATGAGAAGAAACTGCATCCATTACCTTTGCCTGAGACACGAAGGATTTTCCTGACTTGTTTTTTCTTTAATGTCATTTGTTCAGTTGATCCTTTATAATACTTGGCTATGAATTTAGAGAAAATAATGGCCAAATATACAGGTAAACAATCCAAAATGTACTTGGGAATAATGGTACAGTAACAGGAAAACATTCTCTGGCTTCTGTAATTTAAGACCATTAAGGTAGTGCCAAGATTATGCTTTGTAACAGAACAGGTGAGGAGGAAGAAAACAATTAGAAATGACACCTTAAATGGCCAAAGTATTTTGAGTCAAGACCAAATATCTGACAGATCTCAGTTCAGATAAAGCCCACTGCTAATTGTTGCCTGAAGAACACTTTTACAGAACGGGGTGGGGGGAGGAGAAATCTGGCAGAAAGCAGGGAGAACTTGGAAACAGAAAAGTTGTTACAAAGAAATATAACCTCAGAGTTTGACATACTAATTGTAGACACGTATTATTAATTTCTGCAGGCAAACAACATACTCCTACAAAAATTGAAGAAATAAAATCTGGGTCAAATGTTGTTCTCTTGATCAAAAATCTTAGCAATTTAATTTTAAACTTAAGTTGATTATAAAGAACATATTTATTTAGCATCAGTAATTATGTAAAATGAGCCATTCCCTCTAGAGATTATCCATAGCCTTCTAGACAAAACAAGCCCCAGAAGTTTCTAATCCTGACCATGTTGCAGGCTGACCATTAAACAAAGGAACAGGTCAGTGAGGAAATTCATAAACCAAAAAAATATATAAACCACCACTAGTGAATAAGGATTCAGTCCTCCAAAGTGCTAAGCACATTGGCTCCAATCCAACAAAGTACTTAACTACATGCTGAATTTTAAGCACATACATAGTCTCATTCCCACTGGGTTTTAAAGCTCAGCATGTGCTTACATAGTCTGTTGCACTAGGACCAGAGCACTTGGGATCTTTGTATCTTCCAGGACTTGAACCCTGCATGTTATCAGCTGGAATGAAAGAGTTCCAGCAAATGAGTTTTTTATCTGTCTTACTTAGCTACCTGCTTTAGCTGGTAGCTCTGAACTTTGTACGAAAGATGTAAACCATTCGCTCAGAGATTGAGTTCAGATTGCCCTTCTTCCACAATCATAAGTAGAGGAAGAAGGGCTCAGCAGCTATTTCTGTGTTTCACTGCAGCATTTTCTTCTGTGTGTCAAAAAAAAAAAAAAAAAAAAAAAAAAAAAAAAAAAAAAAAGAAATAAATTCCCTCAAACCCAGAAAAGGGACCAAAGCCTGTCAGCTTCTCTGGTGGAAAAAAAGCCCCCATGAGCTCAGTTATAAGAATCACCATTGCCTGCATTACTGAGAATTAATGCCAACTGTCCAACTCATCATTGCTATTCATTTTAATACAAACTTTGTGGTAAGAGGCAAGCTCCTCTTTACATATAATAATACTTGCTAGGGCTCCAACACGGGAGAACAGGCAGCCTATGACTGTCGATGACTTTGGGCAAATGAGAATCTCTTAGCTAGTGACTGTCTTTACCCCAGCTCCGGAATTTATCATGAAGAGACCAAGGCCCTGTGAGTGTGACCTATGCAAACTCATGTGACACTGAGCATGCTTTCAGACAAGCAAAACAGGGTAAGAGCAAAATGCAAATAAATTAGTTTCTCACATCAAACGAGTAACGGCTAATGTTAAACGGCCTTTTATCTGTGTGCAAAGGCGGTTGTTTGTTCTGCCTTTTTTTTTCAGAACCCTATGCATTGCAAAAAAAAAATTATATACTGAATGGTTTTTAATACAAGTAAAGGCATTTTATTAGAATCTGATTTTTTTTTAAAGCTTAGTAACATACCAACACATTAATTAACTGAGAATTGGCACAGAGAACTCAAAGTGAATAGAAACAGCCACATGCATCTTCATGTCTGAAACAGTTTAAAACAAACTGTAAAAGATTATTTATGTAGTGGCTTCTGTGCCTCGTTTGAAGAGCTATATTACATTGTGGCACAGAAACAAAATAGCAAACATGCATAACCAGTAAATAAAGAGACCCTAAAACGATCAGTCAATTGCCATACCTAGTATCTTTAACTGGACAGAACTTTGCTATGAGGAACCCAGGTGTGCAGCATTCACCAAGAAAAAGAGTTGACAAACACCAGTGTATACTTCCACAAGCTCAAGGTCACAGTAACAGATAATCCTACTAACCCTGGACATTCTTAGGAGTGACACTGAGGATGTATGGATCCTTTTCTGGAAGTTTCAGTGAGTCATTACCTTTTACAATAAAGTTTCATATTTCTTGTATTTTGGGACTGGCTCCCTCTTTGTTACCTCTACAACGCAGCTGGAAGGCCTGGCTGTACCTCAGTGTCATGGCTAACACGCACACCTGGAAGACTGCAGGCCATGGTCTGGTTCTTCTATAAGAATTTGTCTATCATAGAAAGTCCAAAAGTACAAGAACTGCACAACTTCACAGAAAGCCAAGAACACTCAAAAACTACTTCTTCCTTCTACATAATATTCCCAGTTCTGGAATTTATGCTGTCGACTGTGGCCTTGTACTCAGCAGTGGTGAGAACACACTTTGAATAATGGGTTTTGGGCCCTTTGCTACAAGAAAGACATTGAGGCTCTGCAGTGTATACAGACAATGTCAACCAAAGCTGGTGAAGTGCCTAGTGAAGAAGGTTATGAGGAGAAGCTGAGGGAACCAGGACTTCTTAGTCTGGAGAAGGGGATGCTGTACTGAGGTGAGGTTTGTTCTCTCCTATCAAGTGATAGGATGCGAGAGGAAAATGACTTAAATTGTTCCAGAGGAGGTTTAGATTGGATATTAGGAACAGTTTCTTTACTGAAAGGGTGATCAAGCATTAGAACACGCTGCCCAAGGAGGCAGTGGAGACACTGTTCTTGAAGGTGTTTCAAAACTATGTAGACATGGCACCTCAGGACATGGTTTAATGGTTTGTTGATGTCAGGTCAACACTGGGACTCAATTATCTTAGAGGTCTTTTCTAACTCACACAGTTCTATGATTCTGTACATGTAAGTGGATGAGGCACTTAGTGCCGTGGTCTAGCTGACTGGATAAGGCTGGGGGGTAGGTTGGACTGGATGGTCTTGGAGGTCTCTTCCAACCTGGTTGATTCTATGATCCCAGTTATCAACAGCTGTTCAGTCGTTCAGTCATTATTCCCACTCTAAAATCAATTAATATCCCACTTTATTGTGAGTGACAAAAATACTAATTTTAATATCTCAGCCTTGGTTTCATGGAAAATAGAAGAGTATAAGTGAAGGAGAATAAAGTCACCAAGTGTGTTTTGAAATACTGTATCCACTTATGTTGATCTGCCCCTACACATCCTAGGTTTTCTTCTGTCTTTTCACTTCTCATCCTATCCTCTTTCTTCCCTTTCCCCCCATCTTGTTTCCTCTCAGTCAAGTATTCTTTCTCCCTTCCCATCCACAGAAACTTCAAGTTCTCAAGCACCTATTTAATTTCTGCTTTGCGTTTAGCTAGTCTCAAACCTTCCTCAGTACAAGATCAAAAAGCTGCCACTCTTTCACTCACAACTACTTTAAAGACATAAAGTACAATTTCATTTTACCTTCACCACTCAGACCACAAACTGGTGTGCAAGTATATTTGGATTATTAATCTCTACTGATAATTCCACAGCTTTTCAATAATATTTGTCATCAATCCATTCTCAGAAGGATCAGTAAAAGACAAAGACGTTTAAGGTTCATGCTAAGTATTCACAGGCTGATAATATAAATAATATTTATGTACACATTCAAAAGTTGCTTACAAATACAAAAACTAGCAAACTGCTCTGCTCAAACCTTCCCCAGGAGCCTATGATCTTCCAGACAGGAAGAGCAGATAACTTGTGTCCTAAAGCATTTGTTGTGAACAATTTGATGAGCACAGAAAAGGAATATGAAGTTCAGTCTTGAATACAACAAGAACTGTATAAAGGTATCAAGCTATTACCAAACACTAACTACAGATGTTCTCTATGCATGTTCAATAGCAATAAGGGCATTACAGTTAGCATTCAGTTCAACATATTCATTCTTCCCTCCCATCTTTGTCCTTTCATATCCCTTCCCCTCCTCTTCCTCTTGCTTTGTTTTTCATCCCTTCTTTTCTCCCACAGACATTTAAGAAGGCCCAATTCAGCTCAGTGCGGCATCAGCAGAGACCAGCAGCAGCTGCTGTCCCAGCTACAACGCTGAGTGGATTTAAACAAAACCAAGAGACAGCTTTAAAGTTTGGGAGAGCTGTTTAAATTGAATATGTAATAACTCTACGGACGATTTGGACTCCAGCTACACTCAATAGGGGTGCTTCATTACCTACTTGTGGGAATGCCACTTGTCTGTGATGAGGTCACAGCCTCCTGGTGATAAATTCCATATCTGCTGTTTAGCCTGGTCAGCTGAAAACAAACTAGCAGATGCCATGTTGATTTGCATCTAGTTGCTATCGATACTAAAGAGACAATATCTGAAAGACAGGAAGTATCATTTGAGAGTCATGCTTAGACAGCACTGAGGGGGAAAGCGCGTTCACCTTCTTTATCTAATCATCCCAGGCTGAATTACTGAAATAGAAAGTCTTCCACAAGAGAAGCATAGTAATCAAAACCAATTTGGGGCTGGATTTGTCTCTTACTGATTTGTTATCCTAGGTATTTCTGTGCCACTTCAACTGGGGAGGGGGGGGGAAGTGGGAGGGGAATCTATGAGAAGCTGCATCAGCTACAGTTTATGCCTTGCATTACAGTTCAGCTAAGCAATTTCCTCATGTTTCTTCTGCTTTAGTTCATGTTACAAAATACATTCACATTCTGAAAATTTTAATTTAACCTATTCAAATGAGCACGTCATAAATAAGAAACATCAGCTAATCCTCAGTAACTACTCTTTAGGTCCCTCAACTACTTTTGTCTCTCGTCTCCACATTCTCTTTTCCTCACAGCATTCAGTCTTTCCCTTTCACACCATTAGGGTGACTTTAGAGTCTGTAATTTGATCCCATTTCCCTGTAGAGTTTTGTGCAACAGTGTTTTCAAATCAACTGTTAGCGTACACATCCACTCACCCCACAAAATGCATGGCACTAAAATACACACCCGTGTATCTCCACTACCATCGGTAATCAGAGGTTTTGTTACATTACTAAAACAAATGTTACAGATAGAATCATTATCATTTAGAGGCAACGGTAAAGATTAAAATACCGAGTTTTCACTGAACAAGGGGAACAAGGAATCACAAACAAAGGCTGTATACACGAGAGAGGAAAGAAAGCCCTTTTGGCTTTCACCAAAGGCAGAGGGAAGATCTGTAGAGGAGGGAACAAAGATCCACTTAACTGCTTGAATAGTCTGTATACTTGCTCCATTGAAATCTCTGTTGACCACTGTGGGTGAACACAGAGAACACCTGAACTGACTTCACTATGTCGGTAGGAGCTTATACAAAGAGGCAGCAAAAGGTGACAAGTCAGAGGGATTGTTGTGCCCTGTGGGGGCTACCTGAAACTTGCCACCTCTTATAAGCTTTGTGCATATGGTGCAGAAGCCCCAAGTCATAAGCCAGTACCTCATCAACCTAGGCAAGTGCTCCTTGAAGAATAATGGAAGCCTGTGATTCATTTACCTGCAGAAACAATATAGATTCCAAACAGGAAATCTAATGCATCTGCTCTTCCAAGTCCAAAGTAGGCAGATGCCAGAACGCCCAGTATTACCATGTTCCTCCACCTTAAGGCAGCAAAGTTATTGCCCACTTAGTACTTTAAATCCAGGCAGATCCCTGGTAGGTACGCTGACAGATTTGCGGTTTGAGATACTCTAAGAGTGATCAAAACACAGAAATAACACCACTAAGAGCAGAAAGTAGAATGTTTCTTCTTAGTCCTTTTTTTTTTTAGAATCCTAGGTAGCAATCCCTTTCTTTTTTGATCACTTCTGTTTCACAGTTTTCCATCTCACTGCAGTTCTGTAAACTTACTCCTCACAGGCTGCATAGTCACCATCTCATCCTAACACCAGTCCACTACCTTTTGACTCATTAAATCAAGATGAAAAGCTGGCCATATCTAACTTGTTTTGAAATAAATGAAGATTTAATTCTTACTATCAAAGAGAAATACCAAAGGTACTGTAATTTCTGCATAGAAAGAACAGGTAGTATAATGGCAATGAGAGCCCATAGAAGGCAACCAGAAAGCATGAAAGGGTTTCCTAAAACTCATCTTTGGCCTTTTGGATAAGCTATGAAAACATAGACAGCAGAAAGTAGGATTTATGCATGTAAATCAGAGGTGAATACAAAATCTCAATTATAGACTATCACAGCAAAAATACTACAAAGAATATGTTAAAACATGTCTATTTGTGCACATATCTTTTACATACATATCTATGCATACTTGCAGTAAAGGTTGAATAAAGTACATTCTTACTGTAATAGTCTACATGAATCTATCAGCAGAAGCAAAATATGAAAGGATGTGCAGGAAGACAGTCTGCCTTCGGCACACCAAGGTGTCACGGAAAGAAAGAAAAAAGGAAATGCACAGCCACAGCTTCCACTGTTACAGGAGGCCAGCAGTAAGAATCCATATATACTGCATATCCTCTACCAGAAGACTCATTGGGGGAATGGATATGGAGAGGCAGTTAATTCACTGTGTAGTTTGGGTGAGATGAATTCCTCTTAGTGTCATCCTAAAGCCATAAGCAACATCATACAGATAAACTTGATTCCACTCTAACTGAAACAAACTTATTTTCTACAGTGAACTCAATGCAAAGAGGGCCTTCATATGTAATACCCCGCTCCCAGCACAGTCACAGAAACATCTTTCCACTGAACTCAGAAGGAACTGCATCATGTCCTACGGAATGCACTTGTGGCTAAAGTAAAATGGCATCCCTCCACTTAAGTAAACAGAGTTACAAGGGCTTATGTCAGCTGAGAATCTGTCAAATATCAAACTACACCCAAATATTCATCTGAAATAACTCAACATTCAAATATCATGTAAAATAAATCCTTCCAAATGTTAATTCTAGTACTGATGAGCCAGTCAGGCTTATGGCACCCTCTTATCCAGAAAGTTCTCCAAATGTATTTTATTATCTAGTTCCACCTATTTCTTCAACAGCTGGATTTGGTACTTCTGAGGTAAAAAGCTTCAAGTGTCCTTAGCACGCTGCTCTACCACATTCAGAAAAGGAAGAGAGGATTAACTGAGCCAGTTAAAACTGTAAGAAGAATGTAGATGGCCAACTACATCCCATCTTAGTTGGGATTAGGCCACGGCATTGAGGTTAACCCCCCTACTTGTGCAAAAAATACCACAGGTTTTTACTAACCACAAATGGTCAGGAACTCAGTTTAACAAGCTCATCCACAACAAAAACACAGATGCAAAAAGTATGCAGAACAATCTTTGAAAGTGTGGTATTCTAGCTCAAAATACTCGGGTATTCATATACCAATTGTAAGCTAAATCTAGACAAAATGGAGCAAGATGGCTGTAATACAATCCTTTCACATCTGTTTAAATATGAACACTTCTTCCAAGTTTCACCTCAAGAGTTTCAGAGCATTAATGGATAGAACCTTTGTAGGGTAAATATCCATGAGTAATGAGGAAATGTGCAGCGCTCACTGCCTCCTCCGCACTGGGACACTGACCAATACAGCGTATGAAGTAAACAATTCAGCAACGGCCCTTCCGGAACAACTCCTCACCAGGGTGAGCTACTCAGGAATTAAAGTCACATTTATTCCAGAGAAACTTATCCAGAGGGGGAGCACCCTGCAGTATTTTCTGTCCATTTTCCCATATCAGCAGGTCCTTAGAGTAATGTATTCATTTTGCTTATGCTGTGCAACAGTTAGTTGGAATTATTAAATACATATTGTTTCATTAAAAATATTATGTCCCAGCACATGCATTTAATTTGCCATAAAGTATAGTATGTAAGAAATCCCACCCTCTTCAATAAATCTAGAAAGACATTAGCATTTTTGTTTTAGAGGATATTTCAATCAAGTAGTAAAATTTCAGTGGTACATGGAAGGGGTCTTCGAGAAGCACACAAAAAAATACAACTATAAACAAGCCATCATTCTGGTAAGAGGAAATACAAACAACCAGAATAAAAATAGTTGATGCACAAAAGCCATAATGAGGGGGTTGCTCAAAAAATAACTTCTACTTTGAATGGTTTGGATGAAATACAAATTATCCACAGAAAAGTGTGGACTGGCATAAATGTTTGTACAAAATTATAAGTATATTTCTAGAAGTATGCAAGAGACAACCGCCTGCATGCTGCACAAGGTCCCAACAACGCTCTGCGTAAGTGCTAGTGCACAGAGTCCAAACCACTGCATTTTAATTACTATGCAGCCTCAGATATATTGCCTTTGATATGGAAATGTTCTTGTTCTCTCATCTTCACATACGGTCTCATGCACAGAAATCTTTATCTGATTCATAAAAAATAAACTAGAATCCAATCTCAACACCTGACCTCAGTGCTTAGAAGTTTTTTACTAAGCATGGTGTCACTATAAAAAGAATGGGTAATACTGGTGTAAAGTTAGATATTTGGAGCAATGATATGAAGAATTTGCAGTTAGGAATCAAATCAATAGGGTACCTCTGAGGTTTCAGAGTTTCCTGATGCCTTATGTCAGTCTACCAGTGACTGGAGAAACAATTGACTGTACACCTTTCTGTCTAGCTCAAGAAGAAAGGAAACAATATTTAAATGACATCATGCCTTTGCACCGAGAGAAAAGATGCAACTTAGTCACTTGCCCTATGAAACAGGTTTGGAAACATAATAAATCACTAACATTAAACTTCCCAGATTTTCTCTTTTTAATTTGCATGTAACATTTTTGTGCATATTTTAAAGGTATGCACTGCAAAGTTCACATGGGAAGAAGCAAAATGTTTGCCAAGCTTTACTTTATCCAACAGGTAAAATAACCATAAAGAATACTTAAAATACAAGCCCAGTACTTTTCAACACCTTACATTAAAATGCTGCCTGTAAGAAGGCTACAAAATTTTGCTTTGACAAATTTTACTAGTCACTCCAAAAAAACATTAACTCTACAGGCCTATTTAGCTAATTCTTCTAGTTCTGTAGAATAACATACTCTTTTTCTGAAGAACACAATCTGTCTAATGTCTCTATGGAAGATAATGACCCATCTGTAAATCATTTGGTCGCAGGTTATCTGTTTTTTATCACTTGTAGTACCTGTCTGTCCCTGATATGATACTTTTGAACACATTAACCTGATGGAATGTTTTGCCTGACTTCAAAAAAGCATCAATTGATATATATTTATTCTCTACTATAAATGAACGACTCTGACTAACCTAGTTGACCAATAGATATTTTTACTGTTCTTTCCAATTCACAAAGCTCAAGAAATATTTGATTCCTTTACAAGCAATGATTTTCACACTGAGGATACTGTTTCCTTTCTTCTTAATTTAAAGAGACGAAACAGTAAATAGAAAACTGATCAGAGTATTTTAAAATATACAAGAGAAGGAAAGAAATGTCTATGTGCTCGTTCTTGTTTCTAAGAGAAAATCCATTTTCAGGTTCCTGTTGTACTAATTGAAAGAGAATTATTTAAAACTTCACTGAATACTTGAATATACGATAGGTATGTGTAGGAATTTCACCAGTGCCACAGAACTCCAGACTTTCTGAAAAAACAGTAAACTACAAATTGTCAGGAAATCTCTCACGATGACGTCACAAATATTTGTTGTTACCACAGAATAATGTTTTAAAAGAACACCTACTTCTGTGCTGAAAAGGCTTTGGGAACATGTAATTATCCAGTTTTATCACTGCAGAAATCGGCTGCTTTCCAGCAAATCCGTCTATCAGATCTTTCCCTTCTGCATAGAACCACGTCTAAATAAATACACACGTGTTTCATACAGCCATCACACCAGGCACCGGCATAACCTTACTAATGATAGCATTTCACTGGACTTTGTTGTCTTCACAATATGGTGCCATGGCCTATAATAGCACATCAATAAATGCTGTGTGAGAATCGTGCATGTAAACATTCTGAATAGCTCCCATAAATTACAAGGAAATTCATTCTAGCATTCTGAAATTCATTCACCAGTCCCCTAACGCTCCATTCTTGCTATTCTACCTTAGGAAAAAGAACAGAAAATGCTGTGTGTAAAAATTACACAAAAAATACACTGAAAGTGACAAACAGAAGCGGGCTTACTGAGGCACAAACTTCAAATGTGCACCTTTGTGTTTTGCTTCTACTTGATAAATAAGCTCTATGCAAACTACCAAACACACCGCAGCTCTCCTCTGGCAGCAATGTTTCAAAGCTCTGTCTCTGTGATTTACTATACTAACTGAAATGTTTTTAAAATATGTTGTATCACTCCACTTGGTGTAGCTTATATATACATAAACACTCTTATTTACATAACTTCTACAACGTTAGTCACTACACGCAACCTCTGCCAAACCAGCCTGCTGATCTTTAAAGTCACCCTATGGCAGAAGCACTACGCATCAGCCCACTATATGAGACGCAAGGAAAAGTCCATCACGGTGTCACTTTCCCAAGGAATTTTTGTTTGCAATTTATTTTTTAAATAAATAAGGTGATGGAAGCCTTTTAAATGTGATCGATAAGACTTTCAGGGGGAAAATCAAACCAAGTGTAAAAGATTAATGGATATACTTCCTGAAGTGGTATCTCCCAAGGTGATTACAGTCTTTAACAGCTATAAGGTCATGAGTACAGAAACTTTCTAATGCCCACTAAGAAAAAATGTATTTGTTTTTTGCTATCACTGCACAAACTACTGGCCTTTAGTACCACAGGCCTTTAAGAACTGCAGACATACATGAATACTTCAACTAAAACACGATCAAAGATGTGAAAAGCACGTCCAAAGAGATTTCTTTCCCCCACGAAGCAAAGGAAGTTCAGCTGTAAGTGACCATGAACAACTGTTGGCCACATATTAAAAACCACTGACTAGGGAACAATCATTGGCCATTCCCACTCGTGAACAAAATCAAATTGACAAGTGAAGGCAACTAACTCTGGACATCAGTAATTATTTTCTACAGAACAGACACTATATGCCTTATAAACTAATCTGATGGGCTCCACTTTGTTTCTCTTCTCACCTTCACCAGTGTCTATACATAAGAAGGAAAAACTGAGGCAGAGTTAAGTTCAGCAGAGAATCAGCAATGAGCAGAGAGAGACAGCCATCTGTCTCACTCCCCTTACGCTATGTGTTATGCACATGGCACTCAGTTTGCACCCTATGCTCTAGCAGAAAAGAAAACTACGTGAGCTTTGAAGCAGGCCAGCTAAGTCTCCCAGTAGTGCTAAAACGGTGTACTGAACTGCCAGGGAGGGAAAGAAAATAATGCTTTTAGCAGAGGATGCGAGACTGCAGACCAAAGGGCCTCTTACATTCTCATCGCTGAATGAATTAAAGTTGTAGGGGAGGAGGCCAGAGAAATCAGAGTGAGCGAAACAAAAAAGTATGACAGGAGAAAAGGAGCCAGGAACTGTAAATCCGGGGAGGACGCGAGGAGACGCCAGCGGCCGGAGCCCACAGCCCAGCGTCCCTGGGAGGAGCAGATTCCCCCGGAGGCGGCCGCCCCTTCCCCGCGGGACTCCGGCTGCCCCCGCCCGGCACGGGGGCGGGAGACCATCGACAGCGGCCTCAGCTCCGCGGGGCGCGGAAGGGGGAGCGGAGGGCCAGCCAAGGCCCCCGTGAGTCGAGCCCGGGCCTGGGGCGCTGCTGCGGGGCGGTCCGGGGGCCCCCGACCGCACTGGACGGCGGCAACCGGACGCTCGCTCGGGCCTCGCAGCGCGGGCGGGACAAGGGCTGCGCCCCGCCGGGGCCGCCGCTGCAGCTGGCCCGGGCCCCGGGCCCCCCCGCGGGAGCCCGGCGGCGGGCAGCGAAGCGGCCTGGAGAGCAGCGCTCGGAGCGATGCCCAGGGCTCACCTTCCCCTCCCCCAGGAGAAGCGCTCCAGAATGGCTTTGCAGGCGAGGCTGGCCAGGCTGCGCCTGGTGCATTGATTCCAAGAGCAATGCCAGCTTTGGTTTCCGTATATTCTTTGGCTTTTAATAGCTAGCTGAGGAAAAAAAAGAAAGCATTATTGTTTTCTTTCTTTCCTTCTTTCATTGCCTATTCTAAATTTGACTCCAAACTTTAAGCAGTTGAATTGGCTAATTCTGAATACAGTCTATTGAGAGACCAGACACAGCAGTATATCCCTGTATAGCAAGAGATACAATGTGCTGAATTGGCAGTCTAATTATAAATGTGGCATTTGGACCTCCTTTCAGACCCAGTGCCACCTTACCTTATGAGGGAACTTCAACTACAGCAACTGTTCAAAACAAAATGCCATTACAGGATCAGCTTCGCCCAACACTGGAACCAGCCAGAGGATTGTTTTACAAACAGCCTTTCTCACTTAACACAAGAATGTATTATAAGGAAAAGTTATGGATAGTGCAGAGTCTGAAGAAAATGTATAAGCAGTTTCTGCCAGGTGTTGAGCTACTTCAAACTGCAGCATACTCCAAGTGACCTCATTATTTTCTTTTAAATGTACTCACTATAAATAGATTATTCCTTACTTTTACTAGAAAGAACTGCTAGGTACACTGACTGTTTATATTCCGAGTGGAGTGTGCATATAACGTCAGGAGCACAGAAACACGCGAAATATCCTGGCTCAAAACAAAAACCTGCTGTAAGATCTTGCCAAAGAATCACAGTGTGCTTAAAAAAAAAAAAAAAAAAAAAAAAAAAGTTTTTAAAGCCTTTTTTTTCCCTCCCCAGAGAAATATTTGTATATATACAAAAATGGCAGACTACATGCACATATCTCACGTTCATTCTTATTATTTACTTTATGGTATAATGGCTTAATTAAATGAGTGGGCACAAGCACGTCAATAAAACAAGTCAAGTCAAGTCGAAGTCTCAAAACAGGTTTCAAAATTACTCCATTACACGAATACAGGGAGGGAAATTCGTTAATTTTTGGACTTCAAACCCTGTTTGGGCACTGGATGTAACTGTTCTTCCACCCTGACGATCAGCACTGGAGGTGGAAATGCCAAAAAGTGTCAAAGTGAGAGCAAAAAGAAAACAGTAGGAACAAAGTAACGCTCGTGTGCCGGAGGCTATTTAAATTAGCTTAATAAACATATACCTTATCTACAAATAGCAGGCGAAGATATATTGCTTTATCAAAGAAAGTTTTACCGTCTACGTTTCGGGGAAACACCCCTAGGACAGAACTAATCTCTCGTCCCCAGGCTCCCACCAGGCTAACTTTCCCTGCAGCTCCCCCGCCACTCAGACACAACAGTAATTGTCTTTTCACTTTGCCACCTTCATTCCTTCCCGTCCTTAAAATAAATAAATAAATGTTGAAAAAACACCAAACACAAAGCACCACCGTGAAACGGTCCGGAAAAAGCAAAGACAGCAATCAAATCGATCTGATCACTGTCTCTGATTGACCTCCAGGCCCTGCTCTCCTAAAGCACACAGCCCTGGCTGGAAAGCGGGTTAACTGCTCAGCGCTGCTCAACACGAGTCGGAGGGGAGCTGGGAAGCTCCCTCGGCACAGGAGCAGCTCTGGCAGCTCAGCCATCAATGCACGCGTGGAAGTACCTGCTCACATCCCGCCTATATGTTCTCTCTCACGTTTCTACACCACGCCGCCGGTACACGCGTGCATGCATTACACGAGGGGGCTCGGCGGCAACGCGGTGCCCGCTCCTCCCCGGAGCCGAGCAAGCCGCAGAGGCACACTCATTAGCTCCCACTGATGATTCCTTTCAGGATCATGAATGGAACAATTGTCAAAAACTGCGGGAAAAAAAAACAAGCCCCGAGACTATTATATACAGACACAGCTTGTGTGCGCGCATGTGACAGTTGCAAGCAACCCAGATTTGTTCATAAACTCTTCAGCAATATCCCAGATAAAACATTAAATTGCTTATTGGTTAGAGGCTTCTTATCCTCAACAGAAAACCAAACAGCTTCGAAGGCAGTGAAAGCCAGGAAAAGACCTAGCTCTCCACCAGACACATCTTGCCTTCCTCGGATCCTACAGCACCGTCTGTAAACTAGCTTGTTGCAACTGCCACTGTTTTATTTTTAAATAATAATAATAATAATAGAAGTTAAATACTTCCTGAAAACTTACTTTGCATTTAGTTTAGGCACTATTCTTTTTTTTTTTTCAGCTCGCAAAGGAAGCCGTTTTGTCCAGGTTAGGTATTGTCTACTTATGGATCAGCCTCTGGCTAAGGGTTTATTTTAATTTATGGCTTATGCATTCTTTTAAGGTCGATTTGCATGACCTCCGGCAAAGAGCTACGGCAGCAAGAAATCCCAGGTCGAATATTGCCACAAAGCGGTACACATCTACCCTTCCCCGGGTGTAAACAGAGCTCTCTGATGATGGACTGCTTTCTTCCCCCCTCCCTGTGTATCACAAATTAGGGTACGATATCAATTTTGAAGTTTTCCGTATAACTTTATCCAGCCCCCCTGCGCGGAGAGATAAGGCGCCGAGCGGCAGCTCCTCGGACAGTGCCCCGCCGTGGCCAGCCCCCACATTGCCACCGCCACTCCGGCAGCTTTGTGCCATTCCCTGCTCCGCGGAGAGCACTCAGCTGTGGCCAACTTCAAAGCAGTTACCCACCTCAAACTTAACGGAGAATTTAAAAGCACCCCTAAACTCCCCTCATCTTTCTCCATCCCGTGTCTTTTGGGGCTATCTGCGCAGGGAAATCCACGCGAGCACTCAGGAGTAATGACAGCAGCGCTCTGCTCTCATGGATTTTTTTCGGATTTTATTTTTCCTCTCTCTCCCTCTCTCTTTCTCCCTCTCGTGTTAGTTCCTTACGTACAATATCTTCCCAGCACCATGTGTTCGCCTGCCGTGGGTGATCCTAAAATACAACGCTGATCTGTCACTACATTTTAAAATAAACTCCACTCGGGAAGGATGAGAAAGTGTTGTGATTTCAAGGTACTGGGCTCCCTTAACGTCTCGGAAACCTCGGGATTCAAACCACCCCGGAAACTCGCACGGGGACGACACTAGAACTACTTTTACTTAAATTAAAAAAAAAAAAGAAATCTAAACACCAACCACACACACCACACAAAACAACACCACTCTCGTGGTATGAAAGTAAATAATCGTGCAGGGAGAGGCGGGGGGAAGGGGTGAATCCAGCAATGTTAAAAGATAAACAACAGATCTGCCTCCGGACGCTGCTGCTTCACTCAATTGCAACTAATAACCCATTAAAGACAGCGCAGGGGGAACCGGATTCTCTCCTGCAAAGCGACATAAATCCAGCGAAAACCCATTAAACCGCCACCGCCACCACCAAGCCACGCAGCACTATACACCACAGCAAACAACAGGTATACAACACAATAGGGCTTTTTTTCCTGGTTACCTCCTCGGGATCCAGTGTGGCACAAAGCACTGGGAGAGCTCCTTTTTTTTTTTTTTTTTTGCAACGCGCTTCGGTAATTTTCATTAAAAAAAAAAAAAAGAAAAAAAAGGAAAAAAAAAGAAAGAAAGAAAAAAAAAAACAGAAAGGGAAGGAGGTGAAAGGAGAGACAGAAAGAGGAATAAATGGGTGGTGATTCGGTAAAATAAAATAAAATAAATGAACTAGAGTCTGCTGGTGTTTCTCCGGGCCATGGATGTGCAGAATCCCGATCGTTAGAAGTTTGCGGATGGGTTGCCTGGAGATTTGGTTACAATCAGGTTCTTTTTTTTTTTTTTTCCTCCTGAAACAAGTGAAGGCGATGGTTACTGCTGTCAATCTTGGCAATCAATGTGAGCGGCCATGTCGTAAGTATTCAAAGCATTTCCCGTCGTGCAACATCAGAAAGTGAGTGGCCAGGGCATTGATCTGAGGAAGGCAAAAGGAGGCAGGGCTCCCCCGCCCAGACAGCACAGGCAAGATGAGACAACACAGAGAGAGGGAGAGGGGAAGAGAGAGAGGGAGGCTGAGAGCTAGCGAGCGGGGAAAGCAACAACTGCAGAGAAAGTGAGCACAAAACAGAAAGTGAAATCACCCCAGGCTGCCAGCCGCATCCCTGAGAAGCTATCACCACTCACATTGCTCTTAGACAAATGAAACCTTAAACCTCTCTCCTCTAATGACCACTGATTGCCCGGAGTGGTGAGGAAAGGTACTAGAAAGTTACCGGGGAGGGGGTGCGAGGGCGGAGAAGCGAGGGCGGGCGGGGGCCGGAAAAGCAGGAGGGGGAGCGGGTGGGTCCCGGGAGAGCCGGTTCGCGGGGCCGGGGCTGCGTGGGGGGAGCGGGGTGTTACCCGCCGGCCCTACCCCGCCCGGCACAGCGCTTCACGGGGAGCGCGTGGGGAGGCACACGCCAGGATGGTCCTGCCGGACTCCTGCTCGCCATTTGAAAACAAAACATGCTTTAAAATATTTAAAACGGGGGGGAAGGGAGGAAGGCGGGCAGGGGTGGAGGGAGGAGGAAAAATGGGGGGGGAAATGGGGGGAGGGATGTGAAAAAAGCGGGAGAGATACGGGCGATCTGCAGGATCTGGGGAGAACTGATGGGAAAACGGGACGAGAAGCACTCAACAAGCGCTGACAGTTGATAAATGGGGCTCTGAGGGGCACAGTTCCACAGCCTGGTGGAGGTGAAAACCAGATGAAATGTAAAGTATAAATTGTACTGGAGATGAGAGTCCAGGTACAGGACAGGGAGAGAAAGAAGGAAAGGGCACTCTAGTGTCCACAAACTAGTTAGTGATGCGTTCAACACACAGGTAAAACGTGAGCACGGTTGACAGAGAGACAGGTACGACCAGAGAGGAAAATGGTTTAGGACGGACTAGAGCTGAAGTTGGGATTCTCGTGGCGACGACGAGATATTTTAGCAGTGACAATATATAAATATCTCCCTCTCTGCCTACCAAAAGGCAACAGATAGAGACTTGAATATCAGCTTGAATACCAATTTAGGAACTCACGCTCCCTTGGAAGTGCTAATGAAGAGGGGAGAAGGAAATCTGGGAGAAAGAAGGGAAAAGTTTAAGGAGCTAAGAAGAAAATCAACCAGTGGCACAGAGTATTACAGAGTCTCTGTGCTATATTTTTACATGATAAAGGTACATATTAAAGAGTCTTTCAAACTGTCAAGGGCCCGCAGATCAGGTGTGCAAACAGCGCTGCAAAGCTAACGTCTCCCTCTTTTGATACTATTCACACCTAGGCTAAACAGTTGTTAAGATAGGAGTGCGGAAAGCAACCTCAAGCCCACAAAATGAGAGATGTTGATTCATCTCTGTATTTTTGGCACTTTCTCCCCATTTTCCAGAAGGCGCCTGGAACAGTTAGTAACAGAGAAACTTTTTAATTTTAAAATAGCTTCATAACTTGTAGAGGCCAGAAGACAAGGAGAAAGCCTGATTTCGCTTTTCTCTCAAGTAGAAATCTGCAGCATAGGTTATACCCAATAGCATACTCAGCCTAGGTGAATGAACCTTGCTTCATAAGGACGTGATGAAAATTGAGCATTAACATGATGACACAGGACTGATCTGATCTGCCTCTGTTTCGTCTTGTTAACAAGCTGCAAAACACAGAACTACCGGAGTCGTGCACAATGCATCTTCCACCTCGCTCTCCGAGGTACTATTGTCCCTCTCGAGAAGAGTCCAGGGAAAATGAGTTTTAAGTCGGAACCCCTTGGAATAGCGGACCTATTTTATTAAGTATTTTTGGCAAATCCACTGCAATAAAAGGAGCAATCAAGCCCTATTTAGCAAGCAGCAAACACCTTGAAACAGAAATTTCAGATTATCTAATTAAGCTTTATCATCAAATCAGCTGGCTGAGGGCACAGTAGTTAATCTTCCTGAATTCTTTTACTTTTTAATAAAAGATCCTAAAAAACTGACATGCAGTGACAGGATTGAATTATCAGACTGTAAACAGTAAGTTTGTATCCACCTGTGTTCCGCTAATTCAAAATATTCACCTTGCTGCAGTTACCCGGGCTGTAGATTTCACAGCAGGAAGCAGCTGCCTCTCCGGATACTGCTATGTCCTTTTAAACCTTTAATTATAAGAATTCCCGTCATTTGGTCACTAGCACTTTTCTTGCAAGACATTTAAACCTGCTGCAAGTGAAAGAAACGTCTTGATGTTCTGCATAACTATCAGCTTTGGCGCGCAAAAAAAAAAAAAAAAAGCGCTCTCTAAGAAGAGCGATGTAACCAGATGTAACTCGTGCCTGAGTTTGCAACCCTATCACTTCATTACTGGAAGTTGTTTTTGTTTTTTTTTTTCCAATAAGCATCCAGGGAGAAAGAAAAGGGGAAGAAAAAAAAAAAAAAAAAAAAGAAAGAAAACCAAACACCTCAATCCAGTCCTCAAATACAGCGTCCGCATTACTGAGTACGAGGAAGTAATGGGACAAGAGATGATTAAGGCATCAGATAAATATAACCGCCCACCTAGCCCCCGATCAAGGAAACATCTCGCTGTACTCCCGAAAATCCTGTGCAGAGAGTGACACCCGGCTGAGGCAGGACAGGGCAGAGCCGCGTCCCCACTCCCAGGCGAGCACAAGGAATAATACACTTCAGCTTGTTGCTTCCCCTGTGTGATCAATTAAGTTACAGATGGAACATGCCTTGCCAGGGAGCTGCAACTTCCCCGCGGTAGGAAGAGAGGACTCCCTGGGCATTGTATGCAAATATGCATGTATCTGCGCTGCCCAACGATAACCGTGATTTCCTCTTTGTCTGCCCAAGTGAACCCCCGCCGTGTAGGTACACGTGCCGACAAACAAGAAAACGCTTTTACTTTCAGCGTTACTATAGTTTACTGACTACGTTTTAAACTACTTGCCCTGCTTTTGCTTCATTAAGGCTGAAGTCAGGCAAAGCAGCCGACGCAGGCAGATGCTGAGGAAGGAGAGGTGCTGACCAGCTGCGGGTCCTGGCAGAAGGAAGGGATCGTTCAGTTCACGTCGGGGCACTTACCTGTTCACAGCTGTCATTGCATTTTGGGCCGCCTCTCTCATTAAATAGGTTAAAGTAAAGCAACATTCAACAAGCAAAGCAACCTGTCCGAGTATTAAGCTCTACATACCACATCTTTAGCTTGCTGAGGAAACCTACAACTCCTGCTGAGTTAGTGGAACAGTCTCAGAAGTTTTCATTCAAAGGACAAGAAATTCCACCTTAAAAGCCATTCACCCAATTCTAAACTCCCCTCTTTGCCCAGTTAATGCCGGACAATTAACAGACATTTACAAATTCCCTCTGCTGACACTCTCCAAACGCAGACTTTTCATAGGCTTGTTAAAGATGTTCAGAGAAACTTCTGCAAAATAATCAACAGCATCCGAGAGAAAGCTAACGGAAAAGAAGTTAAAGTCTGATTCTCTGGCTGAGAGAAAGTTCTGTTAGTCTAGACAGAAGTGTATTACAGCGCATTTCTTGAGAAACAAACCCATCAGCTGATGCGAGTTCCCCTAGAACATGATCCTCTGTCGATGTCCTCAAAATTTAGGGGACATTTGCATTTTATAGAGCCCAAAGTTAAAGACCTGGCTGAAAACAAAAATTCGGAATTCCTTACAGCGTCCTCTACCAACACAATGTGTTGTCCTGGCAGCAAGAAGATCAAGGAAATTCTAATTTAGTTTGAAACTGTGCATCATCTTGACAGTGAAGCAACAATCTCCCCATTCCACACCCCCCCCCCCTCTTCCAAAAGGAAAAAAAAAAAGGGGGGGGGGGGGGGGGGAGGCAAACTGGGAAAACCACATAAACTTTTACAAAGAAAATAAAAGCAAGTTTGACATGAAAACCCCTTCCTGTCTTGGAAAGTTAATTCTGAAGGTCCCCTCTGTAAATCTAAAGTGCAAACACCAGGCTAAGGTAGTGAGTGGCTGGAATTTGCATGCTGATAAGAGAAGGCTGTTGTACTTACAGTGACAGAGGGCAGGCTGCGGAAGAAAAGCTGTTTGTGTTAGCCTGAGAGTCACCCAGGGCTGCAATGAGAGGAGAAGAGAGGAGTGGGAGTGCCAAGCTGGATACACCTTCACCGCATCTCATCACATCTGCCAGCCTCTCTCTCCCTCTCTCTTTCATTTCCACATTCCCTTTGTTCCTGGAAAAAAAAAAATCTACACGTCACATCAGTCCCCAGATGCAGTCTACACCAAAGAAAAAAAAATGAATAATTCAATCAAACTGTGCATAGTCTCTAAGGCAATAAATCTATTGCACTTAAAGAAACGAAGGGTAATTGCCGCTATAGAATTAGAATAAGGCCAGAGCGCGCAGGGATCCCAGGGTCTGTAAACTCCACGGTCAAATAAAGTTTCATTTATTTAATCCTCTGACAACCCCAGGGTAAACTAAAGGGGAGGATGGGAACTTACTCCAGTTGGGTTTGAGAATGCATGAAGTGAATGTTATAAAAGGAGAGCGTCCTTGATCTGTAACAAACACAATGCAAGGAAGTAGAAGTGTTTCACTGCATCACCTCCAGGGTCCGTTCCCCCCTCCCTAATGAAGAGCAGACCACACTCCCACTTCCACCGGCTTCTGCTGCTCTCTGCAAGTGCAACGGGAATCGCTGGCAGCCAGCAGCCGCCTTACCTGCTCTTATTGCCAGCAAAGCCTGAGAAAAACTCAGGGTAACCGGCAACTCTGTTCCACGCTCTGGCGGAGAGAACCCATGGGGGATTTGCACCGGCACGGATTGACTCGAAACGCTGCCCCTGACTTCTGGATTTGTGCTGGGCTGAGTTTGGGGACTGCCTGCCGAGAGGCGGGGGAGCGCGCTGGGGAGCGGAGTCCAGCTGGGCAGGCGGCGGCAGCGCTGCCGGAGCCCTGCGACAAACCGGCTGGAGTAGGATGGAGAAGAGCCACATTTGTCCCTCTCCTACCTCTCACGCTGCTCGCTCGGCTCGGAGGTAAGATGACTCTATATTGTGTTTATTCTCTCCGGGTAAGTCGGGTCCCAGGGGCACGCTTCTGTATTAATGAGGGCGGCGGCGCAGGGCTGTGTCTCAGATCGTTATACTCAAATCAAGCTGGAGTTTAACGTCGCATCTGCTGCTTTACACTTTCAATCACATTCTTTGTAAACTTGTCCTGAAGGGCTGGGGGAGGAGAGAGACAAGGGGGAAAAACGAACCCCAGGTGATACCGTGCTATTCAGATGTCATTGACTGTCGCTCTATCTAGCTCAGCCGGGCTTTGTGCCGGCCGGGAAGACTCAGACACCTTCCACTGACGTAGAGCACCGCGCATCTCCCGTGCTTAGGCCGCTTTAATAGGCAGTTTTGATTTATCCAAAACACTACCGCAACTGTTATTCTAATAAAGGTAAACCAGCAAACACGCTGTCCTCTGCGCTAGCGGCGGCTTTGTTTACGTGCTTAAAACGCCACCGTGAGGCGAGCGCCAATAGAGCAGCGACAGTAACCGCCTGCCAAAGAGCTCTCGGATTAGCACTTCGCAAAGCAAAACAAACAGCAGCAGCGGCAGCACGAAAGCCACCGAAGACTGAGCTGCCGGCGGCGGGGGTCGGGCGGGGGCTCCGCGAAGCGTACACGCACACTCGCTCTCTCTCATAAGGAAAAGGAGGAAAAGCAGAGTTTAAAGCGAATTTAGGGAGATGGGAATATACGAAGCAAAACTCCCAACAACCGTGTATTCCTCAACCCTTTGCTCCGACTCCCTCTCTTTCCTTAGCCTTCCTTTTCAGCGCTGAGCACACGCTGCCGGATCCCTCATGGAGATGGGCAGAGCGCATCCCGGCACAATAGTGCTGCTCTCGCCGGCACTGCTCCGCCAAATGTCTCCCGAACTTCCTTCTCCAAGGCATCTTCCTCTCGAGCGTCTGCCAGAGCACACGTCTGATGCCTCCTCTGCCCATCTTCTATCTGCCTCCTTACCCAGCTAAAATCAGGCCAGTCACAGTGCCCAAGCTTTCCTGAAGGATTTTGTTTCTCAAGTCTTTTAGGTCATTTCAAGTCAAGAGGTTGGGGTTTAGTTTATAATCTACACTCGATTATTCGATTTTTTTTTTTTTTAAGTGGAAGTGCAATAGACAAAAAAAGACTAAACTGTTATCACTCATTTGTAATACTTGGGGTGAGACTGCTCAAAGTTGTGGGCAAGACTCAGCACAGCAGGTTCCCTAGGCAGGCTCCAGGCACAAAAAATACTAGAGGAATGGATTAGCTTTAGGAAACAGATGCTGATATATAGGAGCACAATACACCACAATACATGGCAGTTTTTAGCCCTGCTCCCACAAACAGCAGGAAGGGATTTTCTTATGGGACTTCTAGCAACTGGTGGGATTGATGCTGTCTCCCAGACCCTCAAAAGCATTCATCGTGTCAGTGTGTCCTGACACCCAGAAAAGCACTAACTGCGCTGTCAAAGCTGAACTCGTCAAACTTTCGACTACAAGTTGTTCTGGTGGAGTAGGCTTTGCAAATTAATCATGAGAACACTAATAAGCTCCAAACAAAGACAGTTAACATTCAGCTGTGCTTAGACATCACATTCAGAAAGAGTGCCCAATACCTTGCAGGTATGGACTTAAAAACCAAAGCCACTAGTGGGACTACGGAAGATGCAAAGACTCCACTTAAATGTGTCTGTGCCTCCTATCCTGGGTACTTTAATTAGCAGCTGGATCTGCCTATTGTCATCATCACAATTTTTCTGCTTCCAATCCTGTGTAAAAGGATGACCATAAACCAACAGTAACATATAAAAAGGCAGTTAAAAGCTAACTTTTTTTTTTTCAAAAGCAACCCAAAGCCACGCAAGAGATGCTTAGAACAATCATCACAGTCCTATCAAGGCGTTTAGTCCTTGAGCATACGCTTGTGTGGCATCATAATGCACAGATATTCCTAGCTTCATCTGGGAATAGCAGAGCTTGTCTTGTGAGGGAGGAAAGGGTGGGAAGAAATACCTGCACACATCAGAGGAGCTGGGAGCAGACATATGCTAGAAGACCACTTTACAGCCTGCAGTAGTCCTATTTTATATCACAGTCCAGAGTAGAGTGCAGGTCAGTGATATAGACATGAAGGTTGCTGAGTACTTTTCCCTAAAATCTCAATCACAGCAAAACCTTTGCTGCACATGATATCTGCAGACCCCTATGAGCTATTGTAAGGGATTATCAGCAGTCTGTGCTGCTTTTTTTTTTTTTCCATTGTCAGTGCCCCATTCTGACAGCTTATGCTGGAATTCAACAGAGTATGTATGGACTTTATATTCTAACACTCTATTTACTCTTTCAGTTTATTTTTGTTTCATAGTCCCTCTCCATCCCTGAAAAAAAAATCCTAACAACAAAGCACAGTTTTTGAAGTTCCTGACCTAACTATCATGCTACAAATAAGATACTATGTAAAAACCCCAAAACTTAGCCTAGAATAAACAGACAAAGCTGTCTTTGACCTGAGCACCGGCCCACATTGCAAATAAATGCATTGCCACTGAGCCGCATGTATATGTATGTCACATGAACAGAAATAAAAAGAATCCTCAATGATTTTGTATTTTATATTATTACAGCTATAGACTCCAAAAATGCATTGGTTTTATGATGTTGTGGATTTGTGATTATATGGCCTAATCTCGTGGGCTTGTTTCACCCAGAAGCTTGAGTCCTGTGCATGTAAAGTGCATGCTCTTTACTGAGGGGATCAAAACAGTAATGCTGAAAGGTTAAGCTGGTTAGAAAATACCAAGGCAAAAGGTGAGAATGTCCACAAAGAAATTTTTGTGTATAGAGTTGTTTCGGACTGTCCCATTTTGCCTGGAGCTTATAAACGTCCTGACATAGTGAATGGGTAGCATGGCTGTGTCTTCCCCTTAATCACCTCCTGCAACACCTAATGTTTTCTAAGCAAAATAAGCAGTAGTAACTTCTTGCAACAAAGTTAACTAAGAAGCAAATCACTACATAAATCTTTCAAAACATGTTTAAATATAGCTTACTAAACTGAGAACACTGGGTAGAACCTGCTAAAAGTAGTCAGACTGTTCAAACCCCAAAATGCGACATGATCTCAACATCTTTGAACAGTCAATTATATGAAACGTGTTTCCAACATAATATCAAATTTAAGACTGAAGTAAATGTGGTTTACTGCTTTCAAATCTTCCTAAGACAAATGACTGAAAGATCAAGGTGTTTTATTTTCTATTTGAATCAATGATCAATAAGTCTTATAGATGGTAATCATGCATTTTGCACAGAAACCACACTTTATCAATAACTGCAAGTTAGGCTGAATAAAATAACTATGTTTTGAGAGCAGAATTCACTATTTAAGTCATTTCAATCTATATAATTATGAAGTAACTTGAATAAGGCACCTTACATTGGTCCTAAGTTTTTTACTCAAGTAAAACACTCATTGGTTCCAACGTGAGTGTTGCCTGAGTAATAGAGCTCCCTGTCAAACTGTTATAATCACCTTACTTATAAATGGTTGCAGACTGATGGCACAATATGATTGTACTAAAGTTATGTATTTAACATGGGGGGTGGGTGTGTGTGCATGTTACCAGGCAAAGCCTTTTAATCTTTACAATAAAATAAAGCAGTAAAATAAGTAGATATATTTGGGAGATTGGGGAAGGTTAATTCTGTGCCTGGTCATGCAGACACGGTCATAACTTCATCTAAGTCATGCCAGTGAATCTCATGTCACAAACATTTGAGGTTTAGCATCTAAGACAATAGAAGTAATAATAAATTTGCTTTAAATAGTCCTCTAGCAAAACAAGCCTACTTGTAAATGGAGTAGATTACTACACTGTTAAGTTATTTAGGAATGTCATATTTAAAAGCTTGTAACTGATGATAGAATTCTTTTTGTTTTGTGTGAGTAATCTTTACATGAATGTAGCAGAGTTAAATGTTTAAAATGTTCTCATAAAAATGAGAACTCCTTTAAAAAAAACCATCATTAAACAAATGAAAACCACTGTCATACACCTTTTTTCTTATTTTTGGGGGTAAATGAAATGTTGCAAGCTTAATTCTAATAAGAATATTCAGTAAATAAATGTTAGTCTACTCAGTGATATTAGCATAGTTGAAATTGCAGTGTACAAAATTTTGAGAGCATCAGCATCATGATATAGTTGTCATAGAAACTGCAACAATATGTCATTTCAATTAATTTTACGTGCAGTGATGTTGAGGTTCATGCAACAATGTTTTAAAAAAGTTCTAGAAGTAAATATTGAAAAGCAAAAGTAAAAATATGAATAGGCATCAGTATTCTTCAGTTACAATTTAATTAACAAAATAAGGAGAATTATAAATTATTTTTAAACTGTAACCAAGCTGGAGAAACTAGTTAAACTGATTTTGACTTCAAAACCACTGAAATAAAAAGATGTAAGTATGGAAACATTCAAACTCTAACTGGGGGGGGGGGAGAAAAAAAAAAGGAAGGGGAAGGTATCTTTTCCCAAATAAGCAGATTTGGAAAAAAATATGTAAAACCAGATTTATTCCTGTTCAAGAAATAGAAAACATGAAATACTTCTAAATCATGAATGCTCCTTTTGTGTGTGCAAGAAGCAAAAAGTCAAATGTTAAAAATCCAGGACAATAATACAAGATTTAAAAAAGCTTTAAAGGTAGGAAATGTAACATGAATAGATTTATTTTTCCTGTATAATGCAGCTACTGTGTGTTATGAATGCTACCTTAAGTAAATCATTGCCAGACACACTCGACTGACATTAATGATTTGATTATTAGAACAGAAAAGCTAACCAGAATAAAGGCAGTGGTTTTTAAAAAATAATTGTATTGTAGCAATATGCAATTACTTTCTTCATTTTTGCTTGTTGGTCAGCGTGAACATAAACTCTTGGGGTTTTATTGTATAAGTGTGATATAATACCTAGTTTATATATGAAAGAAAATACTGAGGAGATCCTACTGAGAAAAAATAAAGCATATTTTCAATACATTTTACATAGTAATCAATAATTACATAGTATATTTTGTTCAAATTTATTGAGCTGTCACACAGATGCAAGACCTCTCAAACTGAGACATGAAACAAGATGTTTGCAAGTAAATAAATCTGCTGATATTAAAGACAAAATTCTAAAAGGAAAGAAAAAAAAAGGGGGGAAGGCTTTAAAAAAAGTTAAAAAGAAGAAAATAACAGGGAAAAAAAAAGGTGAGGGGAAGAAACCCCACAGCCTAGAGAAGCTATCTGCAGTGAGAAAGAAGCATCTAGAGCTATCCTTTCTGATAGGATTAAGGAATGCTACAAAAGAAGCATTTAAATCTGTAGTTTTCCCTGACAATTAACAATGAAAAGCAGATGTTTACAAAGCTATTTTACATGCTCGTTTATAAGATGCTAAAAGATGGTTTGTGGATGGTAAGAAGGAAGAGCTGGATAACTGCTTGTCTGGTGTATATTTAAAAGCATTTTCATTGGCTCAGTTATTGTTAATAATGAAAGAAACACTTTGTGCTGTATGGCTGTGACTATAGAAAACTGCCGTCATAAAGTCCTCAACAAACTCTTAAGATGTAATTTACAAAGATAATAATAACACAGAATTATTTCACTTCTCTGAATGCTAACATTTGCATACCAGGACTGTGTACAATATACTCATAATGCACATTCATAACAACAAGGACTTCTTAACATTGCAACAGCACAAGATCTGTGCATTAAAAATGTACAGCTCCAAGTTTTCCTTTCTGGTTCAAACCCATTTGTATAAACCAGATGCTCTGCATCTACACAGGCTAAGTTCACATTCAATTCTACACCTTCATTGAATGGGATCATAGAAAGAAAATTATGAAACACTGGAAGGTGGCAACAACATTAATAAGCTCTCCTCTGGAAACAGGGCAAATTAACTTTTCACACAAATTTAGGAAGTCTGGTCTATAACTGTAAGTCAGGAGATGTGGGTTCTATTCCTGGCTGCACTACAAACCTACAGTGTTTTTGAACAAGTCACTTACACCAAGTCACTTGAGTACAAAAAATTCCAAGAATGCATGCCTCCAGCTTGATTTAGACAGATCTGTATCTGCTTGTATTGGATGCATGCAGATGTAGGCATATGTGTCTGAAAAGCTGGGGCCTACCCTTTGTGGACTTTTCATCTTCTTGTCCTGTTTCTTTACATGGAGAGAGGTAGTTGAGAGATTTAATTCATAAAAGACTCCTGACATATCAATTATATTTATGCCTAACAACATTACTATTAAAACTCCCATCCCTGCAAAGACTCATATGCACATTTCACTTCACACATTTGTAGCAGTCCAATTTACTCTAATAGAATTATTCACTCTGTATAATTCTAGGCATATAAACTTTTGCAGTATCAGGAACTAAGTTAATGGAATAGATAATGTGTAAAAATACTCATACAAGCCAATAATGAGGTTCAGGCTTCACATTCTTCAAGTCCTACATCACATTCAGTAGAAGGATATTTTTAAATATAGCTAGTATAATGTATTGGTATGAGGAAGAGGATGCATAACCAAGTCGACATTAGGAAACTTTGCTATCTTGCCATATCTACATTTTTAAAACAAACAAAAAACCCCGACCCCTTATAACATGGGAAACAATCCCAAAACTTTCCATTCTAGTAATAAAAGATACTCATAAATCACCTGTATGGTACCACCACCCAAGCTGGTTTTGGTTTTTCCCTCAGACACAGAATAAATTCTAATTTTTGTTAATGCTTATGATATTCCTACTGTTTATTCAGTTGTGAATTACTATATTACACTAAAGTACAAAAATATTTAATTCATATTAGTTGGCCAGATTTCGTTTCTTCTGTGGACTCTTCTTCAGCTCGGGCTACTCCCTTGAACTGAAATTATGCTACGTAGATAACGATATGCAAAGTAGGTCAAGTTTCCAACTTGCAGCTACAGCCGTACTTCACTTCACCCAAATGGATACTGCTCACATAGTTAAAACTAAACATGCGTATAAATGTTTATAGAATGGGGGCTGAAAGTAGCAAACAGACTTCCCAATTTGGATGGATTTTTACCATAACACAAATTGTTTACACAGAAATCTAACAGCAAGGCATAATTGAAAAATATTTTGTATACCTTTTGAAAAACACCACAGGGAAAATACCTTCCCGGCCGCTGTTATTGGTGGAGCAGATAAGGACAAAAGAAAGGAAACAACTTCTCCCTTGGTCCCTAATAGCCTGCACTGGTACTACACCAACACCAAGTACCACAGCAGCTAATATAGTGCAGCTCACAACTGCCTCTTTCTTTCCAGCACCATGTTCCTTAGCCCAGAGACACAAAAGGTCCCCTCCCTTCTCCTTCCCTCTCTTCCCACAGGAATTACACTCCTGTCTGGGTCCTTGAATGCTGGGCTGCCACAACCACAGAGGAGGGGACACAGTTTGCTGGCCTGCCACAACCACAGGAGGGGACACAGTTTGCTTCTGTTTCAGTATTTTGCCGTTATTTTAATTTGATGGCATTTTAATAATATGGAATGGTTAGCTTTCTCAGACTATCATCTGAAACGCCTCTGACTTAAGTTTCCTGTTCTTCTTTTCTATGTTGAACATGTCTTTCAATTAGCTTTCTAATTTACGCTGTAGAAAGGTATGCCCCAGGTGAACATTATAGGCTATAAAAAAGAAATTAACTTAGAGCAGATTTTCACAGTGTTCAACAAAGAAGCTCATGCTCATAGAAATTGGAATTAAAAAGAAAAATAAATTGAGCAAAAGGAGAGCACTTTAGAATCAATATAGTCCAACACCCGAAATCCCCAACTGTTATGATCAGCAAGTACTCATTTCTTTAGTATGGTAATTTTCCACTTAAGCACTGAAACATAAAGCCAGATTGTAAAGCAGGGGTCATAGCTTCTGCTTTCTTTTCCTGTCCTTTCTAGAACTCAGAGTTTCAAAGAAAATTTGTCATTTGTTACAAATATTAATGTACCTAAGTGGAGAAAGTTGAGTGTGGAATTAGCAATTTGAATGCAAGCATCTATTGTATGACAAGCCTTTTATAAAATACCCACTGCAATCACTGGGTTCAGCACAGGTAGTGATTCCTAAAGAAAAAAAATCTGACATACTTTCTAAGGTTCTGGGTCAAAGGAAGTGAAAGAAGCAGTTGTTAAGATTATTTAATGAAAGACTGAGACAGGAAAAGGCTAAAATCTGTGCTCTTAATGTAGTGCACCATGCCAAATCCTCAATTCTCTCCTACACAGTATTTGGCACACTTGTTTTCTAAAAGTGAGATTCAAACTTTTCAAAGGCCTTATATGAGGAACTTGTTTCTTTTTGCTCAAAAAAATAACGAAAAATACAAATCCTTTGATTTAGAGGGAAGCTTTATTTTGTGGAGAATATTAAGGCATTTTACTGTTCATATTTTCACATTAATATACATTATTTATCTCCACAGGGTGGCGAAAAAGAGAAAATTGCAAAGACTAACTGGGTGGCAGGAAGTGGGATTCACTATAATCAACAGCAGCAGGGGACTCTTTGAGGTTGTGTTGCAAGATACATTCAATATTTTAGCAGAAAAAAAATAATTGTATTTAATATTGTGCTGGTGGGAAATAACACATGTTCAATCTTTTCCAGCTTTTATACTTACATTCAGATTTAGACTCTTGGCCTTTAGATTCAGAGATACTACTACTCCTAAAGATCTGGATAGTTATGCCTTTAGTATGCTTATGCAGAGGATGTCCTATTAATAGCCAGCCAGAGATTTGTGCTACTTGCAAATTTTACTTAAAAAGATGTATCAAGTCAGGTTTTGTGAACAGTCACTGGACCAAATAAACAGTTCGACATTCAATAAGCAAGCTATTAACAACACTAACCAAGTTTCCAGCATTATTTTATTTTAGCTTTTTAAAATTATATATATATATATATATATATATATATATATATATATATATATATATGCTGTCTCAGATGTTTGGTTGAAACTTCCTTCTGGGTCAAATGACTACACTTTTTGCAATTTCAGAACTTAGCAGAAATGGATGTAGTTCTATCTGTGTAAAGAGTAACTACTAACTTGATTAAATAACTGAAGTTTGGTAATACATAGAATCACAGAATCAACCAGGTTGGAAGAGACCTCCAAGATCATCCAGTCCAACCTGTCACCCAGCCCTATCCAGTCAACTAGACCATGGCACCAAGTGCTTTATCCAGTCTTTTCTTGAACACCCCCAGGGATGGTGACTCCACTACCTAAATGTTTTCCACACTGAAAGAAGGTAAAAGTTCGTTCATATGATAAACCATCACTGAGGTCAATTAGGTCTCTTATAAGTTTGCAGAATTAAAAGAAGCTGTCTAGTCTAAGCTAATTGTGTAAATGCATATATACAGAGAGGTATCTCCAGGGCATGTTTCGATATTGCCCTGTTTTGCTCATGAAGCAGAAGAGACCAATTTACCACTGGAGGCATCTGGGCCTTTCTTAAAGAGGATGTAGAAACAATTAATTGAGGCTATTTTAGTGACTACACCAAGCGAGATGAATCCTATCTTGCACAATTATGACAACTTTTGCTTTGTCGTACCATGCACCTGCTTTGTGTTACTTTGAGGCAGGAATCTTGGGGCAGACCACCATCTATGTGAAATGCTAAAGGAATAGTGATCATTTACACCATATGTGGATGCACCTACTCCTCTCCTGAAAAAGACCTAAACTGGGAGTTGTGTGTTAAAGGAGGAAGCTGGGGAAAACAATCACCCATTCAAAAGCAGTCTGCTTACAAGTCATATCAAGGCTAAATAGATTGGTTTCATTTGTAAAATGTAATATATATGCTTCTCAAGCTGCCATTTCAGAGTTACTTTACACAGCTTAATGGCTGGCATCACAGAAGACAGAGACTTGCCTCCCATCCTTTCTCTACCAACTAAGCATTTCTATTCTTTCCCTTGCATCAGCACTAACACCCACATTAGTGTGCAGGAGCCAGCTCAGGGAGGCAACTTGTCTGGAAGCTAACCCCACAAGAGTAAAAAAAAAAAGAACAACTAAACAAAAAAAATTCAGCCAGATCTGCTTGAAGGAGCAATTCACAGAATGATCAGACAGGAGCTACTGCCAGCACAGCGCAGAAGGTGGAAACACAGAGCCAGAGGCAATAGAGGACAAAGCAGCCCAAACTTAGATCAACTCCAGCTGTGATGGACCTTGAGCCAGAGCCAGCCTAACCACTTACAAGCTTCCTCTAAAACCTCTGCACTTACTTGCAAAACACTACGATAGAATGAATAACTACACAGAGTTGAAATGACCAAGCTGCCAAAGAAATAAAATCAGAACACTTAACTTATACACTGCATGAGACAAGAAGCAAGAAAAAAGCCCATGGTCTTAAAGCTATCTAGAAGAGTTTCTGTAGAATGTAACAGATAAGCAGAAATCCTGACTGGAGAACTGGAGCTATACAGATCATCCTTTTGAGCAAGTTTCTAGTTTCTAAGCTTTCATTGTGTCACTTTAAGCTGACAGGAAGATACTAGCAGCGGCATCAGAAAGCATTACTCAGTCTGCAGAACTCCATATCATCATCATTATAGAACACATTTTTCTATCTATTATTTTTTTGCAATGCAGTCACTGTGGAGTTGAGAAGATAACGTAGACACAGCTTGAGAAGGATTGGAAAGACTGAGAAATTTAGGAGCTAGCATTTGGAACGTAAAAATGTGGAAGATCAGACTTTTCTCTGCAAGTGTCTAAATTCTTCCATGCCACATCCACAAAAATACAAATCTTTATATAAAAGTTTTTAGAACAATCATATTGACCCAAGCTTAAGTCTGTAAGGGCAGGTGTGTAGACATGATGAAGTGTTAAAAAAACTGAATTTGAAAGAAAGGAGATTTTTTATTTTATTATTCAAGAAGACAAAATCAGCAATAAAAAGATTCTAATCTTACAATCACATCATAATCAAAGAAACAAAGTTTAATATGTTGACTACATGCACAATATTGAGAAAAAAATCTCTGTAAAAGACATTTTCTTACAGCTTTGGAAGTTGCAGACAAAAGCTGAAGGGAAGCTATGACCTCATTGCTGTCTAAAACTACCTGAAGGGAGGCTGTAGCCATGTGGGGGTCGGTCTCTTTTCCCAGGCAACCAGCAACAGAACAAGGAGACACAGTCTCAAGTTGTGCCAGGGGAGGTACAGGCTGGATGTTAGGAGGAAGTTCTTCACAGAGAGAGTGATTGGCATTGGAATGGGCTGCCCAGGAAGTGGTGGAGTCACTGTCCCTAGAGGTGTTCAAGAAAAGACTGGATGAGACACTTAGTGCCATGATCTAGTTGTTTGGATATGGCTGGGGCATAGGTTGGACTGGATGAGCTTGGAGGTCTCTTCCAACCTGGCTGATTCCATGATTCTTGAAAGAGAACAGGTGATTTGCAAGTAACACTGATTCAATCAATAAGCCAGCTACATGGACACTGGCTCAGAATGTTGAGCTATTAGTTTATGTGTGCGAATTACATACATAGAGAGATTTTAGATAGTAGGTTTAGATTTCCTATCCACAGCCTGTACTAGTAGGAAGGAAGATAAAAATCATCACTGATTTAGGGGGAAACAGATCTAAGAAAAGATTATGAAGTTTGATGGACTGTGAGGCTTCTGTTTTCATGGATATCTATTGACTAGCATACAAGTGTTTGAATGGATCTAGGGCAAACCAGAATTTACAGATATGTTTGTGCTCCCGGGGTTTTAAGTATCTTCCTGTATTGAAGGACATTCTCATGTCAACTGCTGATAACTTAGTAAATCAGTACAAACTGTATGAAGGTTTCCAAAAGGTAAGTAGTGGAACAGTCAAGGTATGTTAACACAAACTTCTGAACACATGATGGGATAAAATTGCCTGCTTCTGAAGGACAGTGGTGGAGAGCAGCTAAACAAGTGTGTCAAGACTACTTCAAGGGGAAAATACTGGAGAAGAGGTGTCAAAGGAATTCAAAGAAAAGAAGAGGAAGCAGAAATAAGTCACATGCATCAATCCATTTTCAGATCTGGAGAATTATTGCAAGAGAGAGTTCTAGAATTCAGAGTCTCATCTGTGACTGCCCTCTGGCCCTCTGTACAGATAGTGAGGTGAGGGAAGGTAAAAAATTCCATTTTTGAAGCTTTGATTACTGGCCTGCTGTAGTTAAGATAGATACTAAAGGCAAAGTTGAGTGAAGCCAGCTTGGATGCACATTGATTTGTTATTGTTGTTAGCAGCATTATTGTGGTACACTTTCTGCCTTCTTGGGCAAGGAGAACACATCCTGAGAAGTGAAAGACATGTGTCAATGAGAAGAATAGGATGGCATCTCTGAGGCTGGGAAAAGGAAACATGGGCTTTGATGATACAACTCTAAAAAACCTATAATTCCCACATCTTTCTGGACTGGTTTGTTTACACAGATTTGGTGGCAGTCCTCACAACTGAGTTCTCATTAGTCAAGCAGATAAATCAGTGAACTCAAACTGCCTGTAGAAACACAGCTCAAAGATTCAACCATCCTTAGTGGCTAAGACTTAATTAGATTCAACATCTGAACATATTTCCTTAGGGAACTTGTCACAGAGACAAGATAATCTTATTTTTAAAGAATCTGAACCCAACGGAAAAACAAATTCAGAAAATGAAGCACAGTTTCATCTTAACAGCAGGAAAGTAATAAAACACAGGAGTAAGACTGTAAGAACCACAGACCCTCTTACCTATCTACAGTATTTTAACCTTGAAACTACAATTCTTGTCCCAGCCAGTCACCACAGAACAGAGTGCCTAGATTTCAAGTGACACTCTTTTCAATCAGTATGCATTGGTATAACAACTGTGTAGCTTCGAGTGAAGCCTGGAAATGCTGTCTTCAGAACAGATGATTCAGGCAATGTTTTGTAATTACCCCATACCATATACCACAGGATTGTTCAGTCCAGCATGCTTCCTCACAGTTCTACCACCACAGTAAATTAGGATATATATAGAGAAAACACTGCCATAATACAATTATGAAGCAGCCATTCTAATTTACTAGATCACATATACTATTTTGAAACAGTAATACATTTATTTACCTAAAATTGAAAAGATTTCTAATAGTGGGGGAGATAATTGGTCTCCTTTTTTAATAAGTTTATATTATCAAATGTCGTCTTTATTAGATGTTGGAACTGACTGACCATCACTTGTAAGATGTGCTGAATTGTCACATTCTATAGTGCCATGGGGCAAACTGCAGTAAACATATATTGCCTATAAAAAATTGTGAAATTGTGGAGAAGATAATCAATATACCAGGACACCAGAGAGTAAAGTTGTCACTGGGATTACTGGATTACTAGTCACTCATTTACAACTCAAGAATATGAGACAGGGTTCTTATAGGGAGCGTGTAGGCTTAGAACTGTTCTATACTGAAAGTTCTCTTTCTGTGAGTGCTGTCCTATACTAGGCATATTTTCCTGCAGAACTGTTAAAGGTACTTTCAAATATACACATAGTCTGCACATTGCTCGGGAATTATAAGTGTGAACATTTGAAGCTGGGAATTTTTAATTCTATTACACACAGTTACAAACTGTCTCTTAGTGTCTTACAATTTAAAAGTAATTTTTAAGATACATCAGTTGTCTATTTACATGTTGAAAATTTGGGTTTTAAAATTGAAAAGGCTTTAGTTCCAATCTGCTACTCCAAATACAGAAAAATAACAGATATGAACAATTCCAGCAGGCACTGTATTTTATTATATTACCCTTTACTAATAAAAACATTCTCAAGTAATTTTTCTGACCAGAACTTTATGAAGGGAATTTTTAAAGGTGGTCTATAGATCAAGTAAACAATTTTGCTATCAGTGACCTCTTCGCTTCCAAGTAATGCACAGCAACTTCCTTAGAGAGGATTGCAAAAAGGATACAATATTTGTCTTTCACATTGCAGCTTTAATTTACTTCCATGTATTATCACACACTTCCAAATCAGTAATTGGCCACCTTATTACTTTTCTTTCACCAGCAAAAAATATTAAGTACTTAAACATAATAGTATTTGAATTAATATTGTAAATTTTGGGTTAATTGAAAGCAAACCAAAATTAATTACATTGCTATCCAAGAACAACGAAGTGTTATAGACAATACAACTACCATCAAAAACAAAACAAAAAAATGAGCCTTTGCCTGGATGTTAATCTTATTGTCTATCTAAAAGATTATATTATCACTGTTCAGTTGCTCAACAATTCAACATTCAAACTCCATTTTTACGGCTCAAATATAACACATTTTTAGCTGTGTTACAAAATGACCAAAGATGAGAAACTCCAACTCACAACTGCGCTACTCGTATATACAGACCATACACGGTATAAGGCAGGTCCTGTCCTGAATAGCCTCAAGTTTAACAGAGAGGAGAAACAGAAGGTAGGAGGAAAGAATGTAACACCTACAAGAATGTATGGAATGTGGGGCAAAAACAAAGTAAGCAAATGGCTCACAGACCCAGAGGAAGATCGTGGAAGAGAGAAATTACACCAGCTCTTACACTGTCCGCTAACATAAAAGATTTGCTGTCTGCATACCTCTGTCTTTGCTTCTTGGGCCTTACTGAAACTCAGAATGAGATAAACAAGATATTTTAGGTCTTTTACTCACTTTTTCAAACTAACATGAGATTGTTAAAAGCCTAAGAAAGAAGTCCCAAGTATCACCTGATGAGATGGCAACATGAGCCTGTCTTTTACGTCTAATAACTCTGTCACTCGGTTCCCATAGAAGAAAGTTTATAGTAGCAAATTTCCATCCAGAGAGTAAAGGAAGAAAATAATCTCTGAAAGTTTCCCTTGACGTCTTATAATGTGACTCACATAATTATGACAAGGGAAATTAATTATTAGCATTAATCCCACATCTTCATTGTATTCCTAATTTAGTTCATAACCTAACAAGAAATGCCTATCATACAGTATGTAAAATCCCACTGCATTTATAATAATTGAACTAGAGTACACACCAAGTATTTGCATTCTTATCTGGTTATATATAGGTATGTGTAAAGGCATATGGAGACTCAGGAAGACAAATATATAGAGAGTATATAGTCACATGGATATGTATAATTCCTTAAGAAATAAAAACAAATTGAAAGATGAAAAAAATCTCTTGTTTGTCTACATTCATTAGTGAGCTGTTAATACAGACTTTTCTCAGGAAAATGCATGGTTGTTGAGTTTGACTATATATTATTTTTTTAAATACAAATCATTGTTCAGCAGATTTACCATCATATAAGCTAAACATTTTCCTCCTCGCTAGAGGAGTGTTTAAGTGTTTTTAAATCTATAATTTAAAAAATACCACCTGCATAAGTAAAACCAATTCACATCACCTTAGCATTTACAAGCAAAATGAGTGTTTGTTATAAAAAGAACTAAGAACAAAGACAAAAAAAAAGTTGAATTCTTTATGGTCTTTCTGACACACCTGTTTCTGTGTTAGACTGTGCAAAGCTCTCTTTCATTTGTTATCCTTGCCCCCAAGACAGAAGCTACTATTTTTGTGGCAGTCAAAGCAGACCCAGTCAGTAGTACAGATGTATTTCCAGTGTAGGTCAAAACACTCATGGAGAAAAGGAAACCAAAGCCCACTCCAAGATCCAGCACTACAAAACACTCATGGAAAAAAGGAAACCAAAGCCCGCTCCAAGATCCAGCACTACGCTTTTACACAACCTCAGATAAACTTCCCTTCTCACCTCTTTATTCTAATGTTTCACTAACATCATTGTTCTGCTTCAAATGTACACAGGCATCACCATTAAAATCATCAAACTGCTGTTGAGGCCGGGTATTCACAAACAGAGAGTTTAAAATAACAGTAATAGTGTTTAGCAGACACTTCAGAGGTAATCTGTCCTTATTTTTCTGTTGTATTTATGCAAGCATATTTGCCTATTGTCTTGGTTTTGTCTAGCAGAGATGTTGTTGCTGAAGAGTACCACCTAGAATAACCAGTTCCAGTAAGTCTCCCTTACAGCCTTGGACATGCTGAAAATTTACCTGCTAAAGCCTGATCACAAGTAAAATATTTTGTACTCTGAGTCCTTACACCAGCAAGTTTTTATTTATCCTGACAAACATGATGAAAGCTAGATTTAAAATGTCTTTTAAAACACCATCAACCCCAACTGTCCCATCACTCTCATCCAGAATTAAATGTCTTGTTTCTCAGGGGTGCTCAATCAGAATACTCCAAATGTTCTCCTGATCTATATTAACTAGATTGTTGCCACAGATGACTCCCTACTGCTGCATTTGATAAGAAAATTAATGGAAGACTAATGTTAAGGATATTATAAACATACTTCTAGAAGCAGACCACATGCAGTGGGGCAGGGTGGGAGAAGGAGGTCCAATGGGCAAAATATATTTCTCCTAAATATCAAGAAAATAATAGACTTTTGTTATCTAAATACCTTTTTTATAAGCTCAGGTGCCCCACATTTCTCCATGTCTGATAGTTGGCCATGAGAGGATTCAAACTGTTAAAATCATTGACAAGACTGTGCAGACTCAAAAAGGCATTGAATGGGTGTCTCCTAAATCAAATATTATAGCTTTTCCCTGAGTTTAAAACATATGTGATATAGTCCAATGGCTTGTTCATAACAGTAATTTTCCTTCCCTTTTTGCTTTCATGTTCTTTAGTGTCTTGCTGTCGTTTCTTTTTTTCTTTGTAATATGTATTTGGATCTGGTTCCTTTCTTAAATCTCAGAAGATAAAGAGCTTATCCAATAAACACTTTCCCCAATTTCCTATAATATGCTGCATACCTCACAAAGCAGCCAAATAAATGGCTATTACATAGAAGCATTCAGCATCTTTAACACCCTTTGCAGCAAAACAAACTTATTTCAACCGTTTCAAATGCAGAAGTCAGCATACACTGGTATACCTAAACTACGCATACTGAGGCAGCATGCTATCAATGTGGTTTTCAGGTTCACTAGGCATAGATTGCTGCAAGATATCACCTATTCAGAAGAGCAGCCTTGCCCATCATAAAATATTTACAACACCTAAAGCAGACATATTGTACCTTTGAAAGCGACTGCACGCACCTTTCAAAAACATAAAACAAATGTAACATCCCATCAAGTATATAGCATCTCAGCTGTACCTACAGAGAAACAGATACAGAACAAGAACTTGATTTACCCCATTCCCAAAGAATGTCTGTAGCATAACAGCAAGGAAAACTCTAACATCTTGAGTCCTTATGCTTTAACCACTTGACCAACATAAACAGCCCCCTACTCCTTAATAATTATTTGCTAAGACATAAACTGAGCATACTTTCAAAACTGTAACATAGATAGACTGAAATGGCTCTTCAGCTGCTTGTACTTACAGATATAAACAGTACATAGCTCATAATCCACCTGGAGTTTTCAGAAGGTTTTGATGTCAATGCTGTTCAAACACATCCTCTAAAATGTTGAGTCTATAATCCCTCAATATGTGTCAGATAAAGGATTTCTTATTGATTTGAGGTCAGGATTTCAGCATAGCGTAATTCATGCAAACTTAAGGCTCGTTTTTCCCTTTTCCTTTGTCTGGTTACTCGCTTTTCACTTTTAAACATGCAATCTGTGATCCATGAGACTTAGGAAAAAGCCAAAACTGTTTTCCTTGTAATTCAGTACATCCAGATAAAACAGTGCTAGAAGGTTATTATTGATGCCTTGTTTGCTCACGCTGTACACACAATCTATACTATGTAATCCCTGGGTGATCTGAAGAATCACTGCTAAAATTGAAGAACCTTTGTTTGAACTTAAAAATTTTGTGAGTGAAAGGCACAAAGAACAAAAGCTTCCAAAAAAACCTGCAGGAACTGTACTTCTTTACTGTTACTACTTCGATTAGCCACAAAACAAACTAAAAAGCCCAACCCCATACACCAGTTCAGGTGCCTCAGATTAACTTTTCAGTCTTCCTGAGACATAGTTTGCCTCTTTAACACAGAGTTACAACAGTAACTCATTAAATTCGTTTTTAAATTGTTTTCCCTATTTGCATGATAGGCTGAAACTAGTAGTCTGTTTTGTAAACTAAGCAAGTTGATTTTTGGTCTGTGTTCATGCACTGTTTGTGTTTGAGGTTTGTCTACATACAAAAGTTATGCTTAATTACACTGACTTAATTTAATCAGTTCAAGCCCTGTGCTACGATGAGATCATAAGGTTGCTTTCCACATGTGAAATTCCTCTTGTTAGTGAAGACGGGCACAGCTCTTTTATACTCTGACTGTTGGATTTACACCCAGGTTACTCCTGCACAATTACTTCAATAAAACATAGAGTACAGCCCAAGTACTTCCCCTGCCCTAGAACCCATGTTTAGAATAGAATACACATGAGAGAGCAGATGGTCCAGAGAAATTCTGGTAAGAGCCTCTCTGTGACTGGACAATATAAGTGGTCTCACACTGTACAATCACAACAGCTGATGACAGAATACTATATCCACAGGCTTGTGCAATTCCACCACCATCATCATTTCTAAGCAATCCTCTACTTCAGTAGCACAATCCCATGATTAACTAAGTGGATATAATAACAAACATTTAAAATGTTATCAGACTGTAGAAACAGTATGTTGTGAACTCCTGGAATACTGGGAAACAGATTATCGACCATCCTAGATGAGTATTCAATTTTGGATAAATATCATTATTTGTAAATGGGAATTTTTAGGTACAATATTATTTCCTTGTAAAACACCTTCAGATTCAGAGAGGCAAAACTACACCAAAGCATAAGAGATATGTATATATGCAAAACACAGGGAGCATGCTGCATGCTGCTATTCATGCATTCTACTCAGAATGTCTATGCCTATTTGTGTATCAATTGAGTATCTTATGAAATTCAGTGTAAGATAAGGAAAATACAGACAGACTTAACAGAGGAACATTTAGGCTTCTTGCTCTAATCTCTGTTTCCACTGTAAAACACAAACAGTCTGAAATAGCCAAACCTGTCTTCAACAAACATATTTTTTAACTAGATGTACGAATGTTACACATGGTCTAAAAACTTCCATGTCACAAGTCACTTCAGAAATAATGATGGAGTTATATCTCCCTCTCAACAGCACAGACAAGTGCTACTCTAATCCAACCTACTGGGCCTGGGCAGGTTACATGATACAACCTCCCTTTGAACATAGATCCACCTAAGCATCAGTGCTGAAAGCTATTAGAAAGGCATAAAGCACTTACAACTGTAGCATATTTACTATTGTTCATATTTAAACTCTCCTTTTAAATATTTGGTAACTTTCTGAAGTTTTATTAAGAAATATTTTATTGGCTATTAAATCACTCTCCAACCTGTTGCTCTGCAGGACAACACTGCATGCTCTTAAAGGTTTGGGTGGCCTAGCAGAGTCTGTGGCTGCTCTTGGGCTTCACTTGCTAGCATTACACTTCTACCATTACATATGGAATTATTTGTCGGTTTTAGTGCCATTCCTTCCTCTGAGCCAGAGCTTCCATTTAATTTAATTTTTATCTTTTAGGTTCATTTTGTCTCCTCAAGGAATAAAGAAATGGATGAAGTAACTCCAAATGTAATGTCATATGGCTTCCATGTCTTTCATGATAACCCTTTAGATTACCTAGCACATTCCAAAAAGCACAATGATAGATTCCTTTGTATAGTGGTCTCTCTTCAGATTCCACAAACAGGCATAAAAAATTCTTAACTAATACAAAATTCTAGCTTAGATGGTCACAATTTAACCAGAGAAGGATGTGTGTTAGTTTAAACAAATTACTCACAGTTTCCATTTTTACTCTATAGCATAAGAAATTAGATAGTTAATTTTAAATGCAAAACTTTGTACAGCGTGCAAATCATGTCTGTATGTCAAAGTAAAATAACAAACCTAATGAGGAATGCTAAAAAAGCAAGACCCATTAGTTTAAAGATAGATGGAAGCAGCCAAAGATGACAAACATGCATAAAATTCAAAACATGATGGAAAAGGGAACAGGCACTGAACCACATAAATCAGTGTTTTGAATTCTATTTCTCTGTGGGTATAATTGTACCTTAGTTTCTTATAATGATTTATTGAGGTAAATAGTCTGTATGGTTTAACAGCTACAGCTTCAAAGTGTCAGGCACAGACTCTCCTTTATTCATGAGGCAGCTGAGTATTGGGATGTGAATTAGCTTCTGTATTCTGGGACTTGGCAAAGTTTGTTTTTAAGGTCCTTATAAAGGATTCATGTTGATGCAGCTATTCAAATGTGAAAAACACTGCGCTGTAATGGATGAAATAGAAAAGCTTTATAGTAATTCTGGAGGCAAAAAAAGTAAAAACACTGAAATAAACCATTCAGAATTACCTTTGGGGGGGGAAGGAAAAAAATTAATGCCCCAGAGATAATTTTAATACATTAGATCATTTGGGAGGAAATGGGGAAAACATGAAAAAAATATTTTTCTCCTTTTTTTTATGAAGGACAAAAGTGTGATGAGAGTCCAGAATTTATTTTTAAGGTAAAATAAAGTACAAAAAAGAAATGATAGAATTTTAAGCTGTCATATTCACATTTCTGGTTGATTGTCAAACCACACATTCTATTGCTCTCAGACCAGGATAAACCAACCATTAACTAATCAAAAGAATCATTATCCATGAAAGCTGTGATGGCATTTTAACAGTTCTTAATCTATTAATAAGAAAGAATAATTTGCAAAATATATCCCCTCTTCTGTTTATATTCATAGAGCCATTCTTAGCAGAAATTATATGTAGGCTCCCATGGTGTAGAAACCCTATGAAAGCCATGAAAATTCACTAAGCTTCCCTATGTACTGTGCCAAGATATTCAGCAGGAACTTTGGTGGTTGCCAAGAAACACGTGTGCTTCAGATACAGGAGCTCTGCATGTACCGGTATTTCAACATTCCTGGAGAGAAATGTGACCCCTTGATGCATACACTGGTTTGCTGGCATGCCTGCATTCCTCCCCATCTGTCAGAGTGGCATTCTGCCTTCTCACAAGGTGGGATGCCAGTTTTGGAGCTCAGGTGCCAACCAAATATAGGTTTGGACTAATACTCTGCAAAATGTGGCAAATGACATTTCACCTTGCAAAAAGACCATCCTACCTCTGACCCATGCCAACTTAGGATTGCATGCTTCATTAGCAAAGAGGGTCATCAGCTGAAAATCATAGGCAGCACCAGAAATGCTGGTTTTCCTTATAATGTCTCCTAGCAGAGAGCCTTCAGCACTGAGGTTTAATTTGCAATACGCCACATTTTACTAAGGTTGCAGACATACAACCCTTTTGAGAGAACTGCAGCAGACCATGGACAGAGATCTGCTCAATTCGTCCTCCCAGACTCCTTTTGACAAATTCCAAGACCCTTAAAAAGTGCAGGTGAATTAACTGCAGGGGAAATGCATAAGACAAGATTTGTGCTACCTCTAAGGGGGTTTGCTAACAACACAAAGAAACTGACCTTTATTATGACTGTCTTAAAACCCAAACCAAAAGCACTTGTTACAAACCACCCAAATTGCTCAGAGAATTTTGAAATTACAATATTTTGTTATAAAAATTCACCCATTAGCTTTTAGGCTGAGAATTTATGTTCAGGTGAAAGCAAACTAGTCATGAGAAACAAAGTCAATGACAGCACTGGACAATATTAAATAGTTTTGGTATTATGAAAATAAAGCCTAATTTTAACTCCTTCATTACTGAAAGTATTCCATACTAAACTACTCTAACAAGAAAAGTTAAATATTCAGTCACTCAATAAACAGAATAGCCACAAAGTAGTGTTGGTTTTGCTTCCAAATTAGAGCAGCCTACTTTATTTATAAATGTACAAAACAAAAACTAAGCATCATTGATGATCATGATCTGCTTACATGAAATAATTCACCCTCCCTTCTTAAGTAATTTACTATGATTTCTATAGTTTATTTATCCCAGGATGCGCCTGATAGAGCATCATCTTCAGGTGATTTGGTTAAACTGACTATGCAAAGATGTGAGTCATACATAATTCTACATTATATAGGCTACTCAGAAGGCATGCCATTGCTACTCCCAAATGACAAACTTGAAGCTATAAATTCTAACTTGCACAAAACTATAACTTGACACATTAAATTCTGTAATTATAATCCAGTACATAAAGATGCAGAGACCTCCCTCATGCAACAGTACAGGCTGAGGGCCAACTGGCTAGAAAGACTATTTGCAAGAAAAAACCTAGAGGTCCCTGTGGACAGTAAGCTGATTGTGAGCCAGCAGTGTGTCCTGGCAGCAAAGGCAGCCAACAGCATCCTGGACTGTTTTAACAGAAGCATTGCCGGCAAAGTGAAGGACCTGATAATTTCCCTCTTTCTGGCATTCCTAAGGCTGAATCAGTAGCAATGCCTCCAGCTCTGGTCTTCCTAGTACAAGACAGATACTGAAAGAGCGGAGCAAGTCTGACATAGGCAGAAACCTGGGAGGCTGCAGTACAATACACAAGTTGAACAAGATGGGTTTGCACTGCCTGGGGAACAGCAGGTGAAGGTGAGAGCTTATTGCTGCCTGCAACTGCCTAATAAGATGATGCAGGGCAAGACGGAACAAGGCTGCTCACAGAAATATGCAATGATATGACAAGAGGAATAGACACAAGGTGAAATATGAGAAATTACAACTCTATATATAGATCAAAAAATTACCTTGAAGGTGGCCAAACATTGGTCCAGGTTACCAAGAAACATTGTGGCATCACCATCCTTGGAGATGGCCCCGTGCGACCTGCTCTAATTGGACCTGCATCAAACAAGAGATAGGACTAGATGACTCCTGATGGTCCTTTCCAATCTACATAACCCTGTGTTTCTCTGATACACCTGGTATCACTTGATATGATATATACACCAGTTTTAAGAGTGCCATATACAGGAACATTAGTGTATTTTGCACTCTAGGCACTTGCTGAACTACTTAGGAACAGCCTACATCTTTACATTTGTTTTTCTCAGCTCTTCTTTCTAACAAAGGCTTCAGTCTTTTGTATAGAACTTACTTCTCATAAATTAACAACTTTATACATAGCGCTTATACTAAGCCTTCCCACTTACACTAAGTGTTCCCACTTCATACCCCAAATGCCTTAAAAATAAGCAACATTTAAAATAGAAAAAGGCACCTGTTATGCCCCTAGAAAAACAGGGAAAGTGGCATGAAATCAGTAGAACAGCACATTCTTCTTCCTAGTACACCCTGCTTATAGGTCACAACCAGTGTCCTGATGTAAAGCACACTGTCACATGCCTAGGGAGGACAACACAATTCCATGACAGTCTCTAACCTATCACAAATACCACAATATTAAAAGGACATGAACTCTCACGGCTAGGATAACTCATTTAAAGTTTATTCTGATGCTTGGGATACAAATGTCTATGCTTCAAGTCAGTACGTACCTAAATTGCTGCAGTACTGCACCTGCAACTTTTTGTCATTTTTTTGTGAGTGAATACCAAAATGGTAGTCAACTTCAGTACAGGCAGAGTGCACAGCAGGTTCTTGGCAAAGTTGTCAGATACAGTTTATTAATACAGTGTGTAGTTTGAAAAAATCACTACATTCATTCTAAAGATCAGATCTAATAAATAAAGTGTTGGTGTTAAACAGGTAAAAGAAGATAATGTATTTCCTTTTTGTGTTTATCGCAGTCACTCAAAGCCAATATAGTTTATAAGCTGCAAGCTCTGTACACAGACACAGCAAATACATATCTGCATGTCCTTCTGTACAGTAAAGATATTCCAGCAGCTAAAACAAGCAAAAAGCAGCATTGATAAGGAGATGGGTCGCCTACATTGCAAGTAACACAAGTCATCAGAACACATACTAACTGGCTACAAGGGGCCTGATTCATCATCCTGTAGGCTCCTGAAACAAGAGAGGTAATGAATGATCACATACTTAGAACATATACTGTCATGACACAAAGTAATTGAAAGGGTTTTGTAGGATGAAAAATCTCCCTGACGCAGTGGTAATAGACAGTATTGGAGTATAGCTCTATCATGGAGAAGAAGATACTGTCAGAAAAGAAAAATCTCCACTGGTCTTCAGGATTTTTTGGACATTGAACAGTTCATGTGCTCCACTGACAACGAAAAATTCAGCAGAAACATTTCTTTTCAAAAAGGATTGTGACTTGGGAGCTATGCAGAGGTACCAGAATTTTAACTCAACCTTTTTTTTCTTTTTTACACACTTGAAAACATCTCTCAAAGCATTTTGAATCAAGTGAAAACCAGCAATATACAGATACTTCTGGTTATTTCTTACTCTCTTCCACTGACCCTTCCACAAATGTTACTGAAGTCTCTAGAGATGAGCAGTTACCGCAACCAAACAGGGTTAGGAACAATACACAATGGTTTTTTTCCATACCAGTTACATTTCTGTCTAATTTTTCTTTGCCCATACAAGAAAAGATTCAAAGGTGGTAGGAACAGGAATAATTATATGAAGAGACAAATTCCATGTATGGACAACTTTCAACTGACATCAGAGACTTTGGTTTTCACAGCACCACATGACTCAAAAAAGGATAATTTTGTTCAGCTTTTTCCAGAAGAATGTTAGTCAGTGAAGCATGTGAAGGCTTGGATTGTCCATGCCATTTTCAAATTACCTGGTAATTTAAATTCCCTGAGAAAAAGAGATGGAAATGTTAGATTCCCTTTTGCTTAAGTATTCTGCTTTGCCACAGATGGATGAAACAGAAGATATAACAAAGTTAGGAAACAGTGAGTTTTCACTCTAAACAAACAGGATTGATTTTGATAATATTGAAGATTTTGTCTCATCATTCAGACTCACAACTGAATTTGGCAGATACTTTCTGTGAAATTTCTTGGGTTTATTGGTGCTTTTATGTGTTAGCAAGCACAAAAGAAAGGAAAAGAAGTGAGATACATAAAGCTATATCTTCATTGCAATAAAAATGTTTTTTACTCAGGTACAATATTCTAGCACTGTACCATGTACAGTGGTAAATGAAGAGGACTAGTCAGCTAATATGATGTAAAGTCCAAGAGGAGCAAAGAGCTATATTTTATTTTGATGTAGCTGGTTCCCATCAACCCCAAGGAAGAGATATATGGTTGGGTTTGACTGGCTATACTGCTATAAAAACTACCTGGGTCCTGGCTGCACTAGGACTGTACCTGGAGAAAGGCATCCTAATGTACCTTTTGTGATATTAACAAATGGGGATTTAAAAAATATTTGTATCAGAATAAAGCCCAGTATCTGCAATCCTACTGGAAGCCTGCACAGAGCTAGGTTCTAGGACATAATTCCTCCATTCTTTGGTTTCTTCATGTGCTAAACTGGGGCAACAATTCTTTTTTTTCTGTGGTGTTGAATAATGGCCTGTTCTGTTGGCCCAGAAATAAAAGTAAGTGAAGATAGTCTTCGTATTGATGTGCTGCCTGTCTGTTTACGATAGAAACTATTTTGTTTTTAGAAGGGAAGTGTTCTAAGAAAAGCTTTTATAACAGGTTCAGAAATATAAAAGCCATTTCAGGATGAGGACATTTCTATCCTTTATTTTGTTAGTCCTTGAAAGGGCTTTTTAAATGTTAACAGCTATGACTGCCTTCCCTCAACTGATGCTCCCCTCTCAGCAATCCTTCTGTTGACATTTCTTTGTTTGCTCTTAGCTCATCTCTCTTTCTCAAGCCCTTAAAACAAAACTTAGCAAGAGCTTGGAACTGAACTTTTGGCAGACCTTGAGCCACTAAAACACAATGAATAAATATGCTGTGTAAGTCAGATTTCAGTTTTAAAAAGTATTTCCTCACCTCCAGTGATACACAGAGTATTTTCTGCTCTTCTCTGTGGCAACTGGTATATATTGTAATGAAAACTGCTAAGTAAAGCTGGTCAGAAAACAGGAAGCATTTTCAGCTTAAAATATGCTGAAAGAGATAAACCAGTTTTGAAATGCTAGGGTAATGCCCTGTTTCCATTTAGATAGAAATAAAGCTTTTTGCCTAAAACAAATTGAATTTAAACTGTGCACTTCAAGTAGGTGTATGTGTACATACTTTTTTATTTCAAGCTTTTTAAAAAGAAGGTTCCTTGTTAAGTTTTCCCACAGACAGATACTGGCAGCTTTCCCTGCCTCACAGCAATAGCTACTTTGAGTATCAGAAGTTCATTAGTAACAATTACAAATTCTACAGCACTTGAGAAGAGGTTGATCCTGTTTTATATGCCAGTGTCAGTTAGCATATTATAAATTACAGTAGTCCAATTACACTATAGTAATATTTAGCACTTATACATTGCTATGAACACACACTGTGCAACCCTTAATTAATTCTTAACACTGGTGTGTAGATATATTATCCTAATTTCCCAGAGAAAGCAGAAAGGTGAGATAATTTGCCAAAAGCCACTTAGTCTTGAGTGGAGTCAGGACTATAACAGGGGAAGAGTCAACACAAACTCCATAGCTTCCAAACTAGAGCTGTCCAATATTCTGGAGGAAAAGAGGCTCAGGGGACACCTTATCACTCTCTACGAAGGAAGCTGCAGAGAGGTGGGGGTCAGTCTGTTCAACTGAGTAACAAGTGTTAGAACAAGAGGAAATGGCCCCTAGCTGTGCCAGGGGAGGCTTAGGTTAGGCTGGGATATTAGGAAGATTTTTTTTACTGAAAGGGTTATCAGGGATTGGAACAGGCACACAGGGAAGTGGTGGAGTCCCAGACCCTGGAGGTATTTAAGAACCATGCTGATGAAGTGCCTAGGGATACGGTTTAGTCAAAGACTTCTTAGTGTTCAGCTAATGACTGGACTCAATGATCTTAAAGGTCTTTTCCCACCTAGGCAGTTCTGGGATTTTGTGATCTTGGTGACCCTGTGACTGTTTTATTACTGCAGCTTAGTCCGTTGCGGCACAGCAAAGACATCATTGCATCACACAATGAAAAATTCTTTAGGTTGTCAGACCCCACCTCTACGGAGTGCTCAAAAAAACCCCAACGTTTGAAGATTCTACACTAGGTTCTTCACTGATGAAACTGCTTCTGCCAAACCTAGTTAAGGCTCAGTTCTCCCATATTTAGCCCTCCTGCGTGAAAGTTTTTGTAACATAGATTGCTGAGGTTCAAATCTTGGAATTGGACCAGGGTGAAAAATCTTCATGAAGATAGTTTTTCTGGCATTTCCTGTAATAAGGCTGGGCTTCACTACCCTCCATCCTCAAAGAGGAGTTTCCAACCACAGACTGGAACTCACCACAGAAGAAGAAATACACAGAAAAGTCTAAGACACAGTGTAATTGTACAAGACAGTGAATAATTCTGTTATCTTATTTGCCATTTTACCTCATCTGACTCTCACTTCATTCGTCTATCTCTGTTCCTTTCCAACATGAACCCTGCACTGTTCCTCCTTGTTGTGCTTTAGCTATACTGATAGACAGTCATTTAGTTGAGGTCTGATTTCTGCATCATAGCCAGTTTCTGCTTCAGGAAAAAAAATCTCACCTTCCACAAACAGAATGCTAATTTCAGGACAGTCTCTTCGGAGGGACTATGTCAAAATGTGGAAAACTCACACAAATATTTCCCAAAGTCCTTATCTACTGTATTGTTTATATTTGAAAACAGTTTCACCGATCAAATAAGATAGGTTTCTTCTTAGAAACCAAATCTGCCTTGTTCTCCTGTGAATCACTGTATTTCTCAGTTGTTCAAAAGAACAGAGCAAATCTAGCACTGAATCCTAGCATGAGAGGGTTTTCAGAACTCCTTACCATTTACTAGTGTTAATGGAATTATATAAAGCTCATGAGTCACACATCCTCAGAATTATCTTAATATCTCCATGAAGACAAGTGAAACCTTTACATAATCAGTCTGCTACTAAAAGAATCTACATTCTTGTTAGCAGTCAGATCACCCCAATTTTGGTTACCCTTTAAGTAATGGATGCCATTTAATGCTATGGATGTACTTGTTTATCAAGGTACCTCATTTCCACATTTTTATCCCAAGTGAGCAATCGACTAAGGAAAAAAGCCTCTCACTAAAATATCATCAACACATCATTATTCAAAACATAAACAAAAGCAAATTTACCAAAGCACTAGTCAGCCATATAAACATTAGTACATTTCAGTTGTCCTGAAAAAGACAGGAATTTAACAGTGAGGCACAACTAAGACCCAGCTGTAACAGCTTGAGTTTAACAGGCTCATTTTCGTGCCTTTTTTTTTTACCAAGTGGCAAGCTTTCTCAATTTGTTCCATAAGGGAACTGCAGGCATGAAGCTAAAATCTCATAATTGTTTTCATTAAGGAACAGGTATTTAGGCACAGTAGTACAGAAATTGTAATCAAAGCTTAACTTTAAAAAAAAAACGGGAAAGGTACAACTTTACTGACATTAGATTACCACAAATCCTACTAACTGATTGAAAAATGCTGCCAGATACTACTAAAAAAAAAAGAGGGTTTTTTTTTTAATTTATAAAGTGATGGGATCTCCTTTTTCAAAGAAAATTACTCCTCTTCTGCTACAAGTATGTTTTAATACTGAAATTTAAAGTAATCCACTATCAAATTAATAATGTAATATTCTAAACATTTAAGTACATTAAAATGAGGTTAAAGTTGCCAAGACAATATTCTGTCATATTAATGCCTCCTTCTGCTCTTTACCATTGTCAGGTCAGACAGTAACTACAGTAGTTTCAGAAAGCAGTTCTAACAGCTGTGCCTAGCTGATTTCGCACACTGAAGAAGTACTCTACATGTGAACAAGAATTTAAACATAACTATTCTAGTGCTGCTCTATATAAATAGTAACTGAAAATAATGATATTCTACATGTATTCTTAATTCTCCATCTAGCTATCCAGGAACAGAAAAGCTATACCAGCACATCTCCACATTATTAAATCTGCTGAACTTTTGTGCTCCACCTCATAGAATATTTTCCTATCAACTCTCCTTTCATTGTATTTCAGCTCTACAAAAGAATGATGGGGGATGTCTGAATAACAAGGCTCAGGGAAAATGTTACAAATGACTGAAGATCTTAATCGCCACACTCACAAAAATTATTGCAATGACACATTTAAAAATGCATAAGGAGAAAATTAATAAGGATGAGCTCAACTAGGCACAGCTCACTCGCCAAACACAAAGATTTCTCTCAAAGGCAGCTCAGAGTAGAAGCTCAACTTTAGAAGCCCCATAAGAACTTTTCATTCACTAGAGGGACAGCATAGGAAAACTAACTTCAGGAAACTGAAGGCAGTCACTGTAGGATTCTGCCCAAACCATTTGGAAGCTGGACTCAGCTCTGACCAGGAGTCAGATCACCTCAGCTAAAAGTGAGTGAATGAACCCACCATCATCACCCACTCCAAGCTGCTTCAACATAAAGAGAACATAAAGCTACTCGCAAGGACCTGAGCACTCTTCCTTTACGATGTGTTGTCCAACAGTATCTTTACACTGCGTATAGACCTATGTGCTATGCTTTCAGTGTTACGTTTGCCCCTAAGTACTCTGCAGCATAGAGTCATCTTGCCCTGCAGACGACACATGACATTAGCCTAGAGGGTTGGTTTGTTCGAGGTTTTTTTGGTGTTACTTTCCCTCCTTTTGGTGTAGGGGGAGACTGACTTAGGAGAGTGAGCGGTGTTAGCCCAGGACAAGCATGCACACCTTAACCTCCCGGCATTAGCTGGACTGCTACAATTTTACCATAGGGTCAAAGTAATTCTGTGATTGTGGAATTGAACTAGAAAGGGGTTTCTTAACGTCAGGGTGGGAAGACCTAGAGATGTGACTACATCTTCCTAGCCACTAACAGTGAGCAAAAATTCAATGCGAATGGCAACAAACTAAGCTAGCTCTGAAGCAGGCCTGTGAGACACTACTGAGGGTAGTAACTGAAGTTCCGTTTCGTACACGACATACACCTGGAGGAGACGGGACCGCAGAAAAAACGGTGGTGGCGAACAGCCAGAGTACCTGAAGGGTTAACTGGAATCATTTGGAGCTCCAGACAGGATTCCCCACAGGTCACAAACTGCCATTCTCCACAGGAGGTCGGCGGGAGGGCAGACCCGCGTTACCGGGGTGCGGCGGTGAGCGGGCTCTCGGCTCAGGTTTGTGCCGCTGGGACACGCAGCTGCCGAGGCCAGGCCGCAGCGGCGGCAGAGGCCACTCATCGCCCCCGCGCCCGCCCCGCCACAGGGCACGCGGCAAGGCGGCGGCAGCCTCGCGCCGACCTCGCGACTAACGGCCGTTACTCGGTGCGCGAGCAGCAGAGCGCTACCGCCGCCTCCAGGGGAGCGGAACCGGCCCCAGGCACCGCTGGCAGCTCGCACCCAGGCTGCAGCCAGAGCTGGCCCTTCCTCAGAGGGCGGGATAACCTCAGCCTCGCAGACAGCTAGGCTCACACGAAAGCAGAGCAGCTCCGCGGCTGGAAGCCCCTCTCTTTCATTTCCCCAGGATCACTCCACGTCTGCCCGGCAGCTTCGCTAAGCCTGACGCCACACCGAGACAACGTCTCAGTGTCCACCTCAGACGCCTCCACAGCCACGGACTCAACAACGCACATAACCCATCCGTACAGCCCACGCCAGTCCCTACCGCCCCTATCGGCGAGCCCGAGCACACCCGCACAGACAGCACTGCCGCCCCGCCCACACACCAGCGCTCCACCTGCGCCTCCCTCCGGAGGTGGGGCCTGGGGCGGCCGCGGCCCTGTTAATCCCCAGGCAGGCTCCTCCCCTGCAGCCGCAGAGGCCTATGGCACAGGTAGTCCCGGCGTGCCCGCGCCCCGCTGCCGTGCGCCTGTGAGAACTACCAGTCCCGGCGCACCCTGCGGGCCGCCCCAGCCGTGACCTGCCGCTGGCCGAGGGAGCGGCTCCGGCAGGAAGGCGGCAGAGGGACCTGGTCACCCAGCCGCAGCGATGAGCTCGGCCAGGGAGTCCCAGAGCCACCACGGCCACAAGCGAGCGGCCTCCCCCGACGTAAATGGGCGCGGGGCTTGGGGCAGCGGGAGATGGGGAGGGGAAGAAGGAGAAGGCCCCGGCGGGGCCCCACTGCGGCGCCTGAGTTCCGTGGCGGGACGCAGGGAAGGCCGCGGCCTTCCCGGCCGCGCTGATCCTGGCCCCCCCATCCTGTCGCCTAGGGCCTGTCTGGGGGGTAGCGGCCGGCCGGCCGAGACGTCATGGGGGAGGCTGTGGCGGGGGGTGAGGGGCCTCTCAGGGGTCGGCGGGCCCGCCTCGGCGGAGGGGGAGGACGGACGGAGTTAGCGTGTGCTCCCGCAGGGCTCCAGTAGCTGGGAGGCGGCGGACCTCGGCAACGAGGAGCGGAAGCAGAAGTTCTTGCGGCTGATGGGCGCTGGGAAGGTAAGGCCGCCCCCTCCTCTCCGGCCCGCGGGTATACGGGGACCCGAGACGGAGGGACCCCGCCCCAGCCGCTACGCGGGGTGTTCCGTTTGCCGTGCAACCAAAGCTCCCCGAAAGGAGGCTGCTGCAGGCCGCAGTGCTGCGAATGGCGAGGACAAACCGCGCCGAGGCAGTTTTACTTAGGGCCTCATCTGAGGAGGATTTATGCTTCGCAGCTGCAGTGTCTGCAGCGGTGCAAGGCGAAACTTAGGCCTGAAAGTGTGAGGTTTCTGCTCTGCGGCCGCCTCCTCAGTCCTTTATGCGTTCAGACCAGCTAAGTTGCGGACGCTTCTGAGGTAGTCCATGTTAGAAACTAACAAACCTGTCTCCTAGGCCTGTAAAATTACCTTCCGGGAGGCGAGGAAAGGTTAGCAGATAGTATTGCATTTGCGTGGTTTAATATTAACGCATCCAGAAAATACTAAGGAGAAAATTCTTTATTTCCACGGTAGTGGAAGTGTTGGGGATGGTTTTGGGTTGCTTTGTTTTTTCAAATGCCGCAAAACTAGTAACATGTAATTTGTTTGTTTTTTTTCATGTACAAAATGTTGCGTCAGTAGTGTGGTTCTAGTTACCTTCAAGGAAAACAGTTGTACTAGTTTATTGTGCTTGAAGACAGTATTTTTTTGCAAGCTAAGATATTAAAGAGGTGAAAGTTAATACTCCTAGTGGATTGGAATACAATACTTTCTTAAAACATCCAGCTTCTACGCGCATACTTAATGCTTCTTGCTGTATAATGCCAGTTCTTGTCTGTGGGGATGCATGTGCTAACGAGCAACTGCAAAGCCAGAAAGGTATGAGCTCTGTGAGGGTCTTACCTGATGCTGTGACCAGTCTAAAAGTGGAACCATTGTAAGATGCACAGACTGAACTATCGCGTAGTACCAGACAAGGAGATACAAAGGATAAATTGTTAGAACCTGAACTCCCACTTGTCCAGCATTGCGGAGTATAGTCTTTGTATCAGTGGCAAGAAACAGAAAGAAATAGAAACAGCTTTGAGGTGTGGGAAAAGTAAAGGGTATCTAGTTGTTGGGGTTTCTTTTTCAGAAAATTCAACAAAACAGAACAACATCAAGAGGCAGCAGTTGTTAGTTAGTAAAATTTACAGTCCTACAACTGGTTGTCAAGGTTTGGCAGCAAACCTTTTCCATTTTAAGATTTCCAGAATGTTGGCAGAGCTGTCAGTGCACCTTAAAGCTCCAAAACAAACTGCATTTTCTTTTAGAAAGAACATACTGGCCGCCTTGTTATCGGAGACCACAGATCAACCTCTCACTTCAGGACAGGTCAGTTTATCCAACAGCTGATTCCAAGTTGGAAATGGAATGTTTATTCAGGAGCATCCCCGTACGTTGAGGTTCACAGATATTGCAGAGAGGGATTTCAGATTTTACGGCTGAAGTTGATGATGGGTCAGGCGGTGGAGTTCTAAAAGTTCTTAATTTCTCTTGTTAAGATTACTGACAGTGTGACTGCATTTGCTTGTCTTCTGAAGTCCAGGTTCAACAAAGTACCTGATGGTCAGTTAAACTTATGTGCACATGCCCTGGAAATCAGGGCCTCTAGGCCCTCAACTTTACTTTGCTGTTGAAATAAGAAGTAAGATTTTATTGCTATTCGTGCCTGGCAGTGTTGCATTTCCTTCTTGCTGCCAGGCACATATATCCAAACTTCTAAATTGTTGTGCATTGAAAATAAAAGAGTTATTTCTCCCCTGCTGCCTGATGACCTATTGAATAGAAAGATCTCGGCCTTAAACCAACAAGGTAGAAGCAGAAAAGTTCTGCAGGGTCATCTTCGTAATCAGCAATAATTTGATGTCTCGTAACATATGACCAAAGTAACTTCTTAATCATGCTTGCTTAGGTAGCAAGGCAAAGTACACCATAACCAAGCTGGGCTTGGCTGTCTTGAGAGCAGCTTTGATAAGGCAGTATAGAATAGCAACTGCCAGTGTTAGAGAAAACTTTCCCCAGGATGCTCCAGTAGTACATTTTCAGATGACAAAAAAGATCTATGGACCCCAGGACACCAACAGGAGGCTGAGGAATGGTTTCATGTTCTGCTGTTTGCACAGTGACTTAGAATCACCTGAATTTCCTAGAAACGAGCTGATGCTTCCCTGGAGGAGTCATAATGAAGCAGTACTGCTCTGTCATTAGCAAAGAATTAGATGCCTTTTTTATTCCTTCCCAAAGTCCCAGAATAGCTGTTTTCTTAACAGTTCACTTCTTGTCTAACATACAGTTACTGTCCTGTTGTAATAACATGACACTCTAGCTTCTAGATGAAAAAAATATTAACTAGCTATAGAACTTTTCAGTTTTACAGAGATACAAATGAATAACTAGACTGTTGTAGGACTATTTCAGGACAACTGGAGATGGCTACATCTTACAAGGAGAGAGGATTATAAGAGCTACTTTAGAACATTTCCCCATTTAAAATGATCTCTTGCTTAGATCTTTAAGTAATAAATCACATGAGAATTAGTTTTTCCTTCTACTTCCTAAAGATTGAAAAATGTAGAGAGCTATAATAACTGCTCCTGGTAGTTCAGGGCACATGAAACAATTCCAGATGCACCTTTGTAAGCAGGAGTGGCAGTGTTGCCCTGATTTCTGCTGTGGTATTTTATGATTTAATCATAAAAATCACACACTTTGCAGGTCAGAAACTTTCTCCTTGCTGTAACAGGTATTGCTTCCTGAAAATAGTGCAACATTTACCTTATTCAGTAGAACATACACCATGCATGGTGCAACTTTGAATGCATCGGGCCTCAGGAACTTACCAGCCCATCTCTGTTGCAAAGCAATTTTGCTTGCACACTTGATAGGATTGCTTATCAATCTGGTGCCTCGTGTGCACTAATACTCCATCCAGTAGTTTAAGATGGCTAAATTGCAGCTTTTTCACTTATGTATCAATCATCTTTTAAAATGTGGCTTCATATAATTTGATGTCTTTGTTAATTTGAATGAACCATAACCAAAGTACACTGGACAATGCAGGGGAAGAAGACAAGAAAATGAATGAAGAACTGGAGTCTCAGTACCAACAAAGCATGGACAGCACCATGTCTGGAAGAAACCGGCGCCATTGTGGACTTGGTTTCAGTGAGGTACTAAGTGCTTTATTTTCATAATGGTTTATCTTTCACTTCACTAAGATGATCCATGGTTTAAAAATCCAGTCACCACAACTAGTGGCAAACTTCTGCAGTTTGGGTTAGAGGACACACTTAGTGCAGGCACTTAACTCTTGTTTGTGTATGCCTTGGTGGCCATGTAGATGCCTGGAAGTAACTGATGCTGGTTATTGTTCTGAGATAGGACATGCTTAACACTCCATGGTAGTCAAGACTGATTAAGACAGACAGCAACAAATATATTGAATTGGGGTGTTGCCAGGAAATACATAAAGAGGCAGGATCAGAGTCTGCATGGATGCTTTCCATGGAAGTGAGCAGGAAGAGGAGTGTGACAGAAACTTAGGAGAACTGGTTTATTAGGAAGATGTCTTCAGCTGCCAATTGAAAGGTGCAATATTTTTCCCCAACTTGTAGCACTAATTACTGCATAGAGAAACTAGCTCATGTTTCCATCAGTAAAACCACCTGAACAGTGCTGGGAATTAAGCCATGGCTTTGCTCTTTAAGGTCACTGGATTATACACTGATGTGCTAAACTTACATCCAAAGATCAGTTATGAACTCTTGATGGTCTGGCTGTTAGTTTCATTGTTTCACTCCATGGCAAATATGCAGGTATCACTGTGTACAGCAAAATCAACTGATATGATCTGAAACTTTTCAAACTCCCCTCACAGTGACTTCAGGATCTCTTGTGTAAGTAAGAATGTAGCAGATGAAACCATGGATGTCATGGCTGGTGAGGTTAACCACTTCAGCAGAGTTGCTTTCTGTCTACTGATGTGTCTTTTAAAGACCCAGGTTTAGCAGCAGCTCATTTTAGTACTAAATGACAGGAGCCATTAAGCAAACTGGGAAGTTCTAAAAGCTGCAGTGGCATTGCCATGAAATAATGGTTTGCCTGTCTCATCATCTGACCTTCTAGTTTCAGGAAAGTGAAGAACAAGAAGAGGCTGGTGGACACTCCTCTGAAGAGAGTTCAGAGGACTCTGAAAGTGGCTCTGAGTCAGAGCAAGAAGAGTCTGCAGAGGAGCTGCAAGCTGCTGAGAAACATGATGAAGCTGAGGTTCCAGAAAACAAAAAAGAAGCTAAAAGCAACTATAAAATGATGTTTGTTAAAGCCAGTGGTTCATAACTGCAGATGTAACAGCTTTGTATTTAAAGTACAGTAAGCCTTATTGTTACAGTGCAAAGTGGAGGACTGCTACAGCACAAATCTCTGTATCATGATTTTAAAAAGACCCCATTAGATGACAAAAAGTAGTCTTTGCTTTCTGTTGCCATGGATAACATTTTATGGGCAGAGTGGTCTTACTGGTTTTTGTAAAGTGTATAAAATACTGGATGGAGAAATAAATTCTTCTTGTTCCTGCCCAAGCTCTACAATGTTATCTAATCTATCCTGCCCCTTATTCCATGCCAGATAAGGAGACTTCATGTTAGTGGTTTCTTTATTTCGTACCCCAGTCTTGAGTTCCTAGCTTTTAAGATACATGTGACTTACTGGATGTTGCATTAGTTGTAAAATACCAATATCAGCACTATTCTGTGATGTGCTAGAGCTTTAAACAATGATTTTGTCTATAGATGCTAGTGTTGACAGTGCTAAGAGCAGAACTTGCTCACTGTGGAGGCTGTATCATCTGAGGTCTACAGAAGCTGCACAGGAGGTGTTTCAGAAACATGCTCAAACACCAGAAGGCTGCAGTTGCTGCTTTGGCTTCAGAGTGAGGGGGATGAGCTGTAGTTCTTTAAACCTTGTACCAGAAGAGAGTGATTTTTTTGAATTACTAAAAGCAGCTCCTGAAGAAACTAGTTTACTTTGAAAGAGAATATATACTTTGATAATGAAAAGGATATAAAAAACAGCTTTTTAGCTTTTTTTAAAGTATAGACTACAGAGCTATGTATAGGAGCCTTTCTGCCTTTTCTCCCCATACATGATCACTTAAAAGTTCTAAGTCGGTGATCACAAAAGAGAGAAGCTGTACCTGTCAAGCTGATATGCTCAGAGTCACAATTTCAAGCAACTCCTTCCAGCAAGAAGGAAATCCATTCCTCTGCAAATTTATAGTTTCTTGCATTCAAGTAAGTAACAAACTATCAGAGCATTTGGTCTGTACCTCTATTACAGCCTCATTCTGCCACAACAGTTTCGAGAAACACTCCAGATGCTTGTGGAGACTCTTCCATTCCCGTGTGCAATTTACAGTGTGCAGACAACATTTGCAAGCCAGTTAGTTTCATGAGAGCAGCTGTACGTACTATCATTGTATAGGTTTACTGAACATAAACACTGCAGCATCAGTTCTTGGGGGAGGACTTGGAATAAGTTACATTATGGAAAAAAATAAACTACTATGATTGTAAATAAAACCTGAGTCTATATTTTGATTAATCTGTTTTACTACACTTGCATTCAATACAAAAGTTTTCTGAAGCATTTGGTTTTAAGAACCATGTTACAGCAGCCATCAATGGTCAGTAAGGTGTGGATTTTTCTGTTTTGACATGGTGAATAAAGGAAAACTTCACCATGACTCAGAAAAGATGTTCTGCCTATGAAAGCAGAGAGGCCCTCCCCAAAAGGTCAACTGATTAACTTTCCTATCAGACTGGTAATAGATTTTTCTCATTTAGCCATTCAAACTAAATTCTACTGTTATATTCTAGATGTGGCTGTTGGCTGTTTAGTGCCTGAGTGGAATTACAAAGTGAGGGTTCAGGCTACAAAACAGTCCATGTGTACTGACCTTTTCTGCCTTCTCTACGGGCACTGACATCCTGGGCTGCTGCTCTCACTGCTCCTTCCACAGCAGTTCAGCATCCATGCAGACCTCTCGACATGGCCATCAACATGCATCCAGACAGAAACTCCCTTTAAGGAAGTGAAATAACTCATCCCTGCCTACCCACCCTGCCAGGCAGAGAGACAGTAGAAGTTTTCATCTGTTTCAAAACCACACTGAAAATTTACCTACACGAAGAGCAGTCCAGCATTGTCTTTGGAAGAATTAAAACATTTCAACAGGCCAAGAGCACCCCTGTGCCTGTTTCACTTCTGCTTGTCCTGGAACTGGGAACATTTTACTGCCCACTGCCCACAAGGTCCTGCAGTGACAGAAGAGGATACTTCTAAGCCAGGTAAAAAGGGATTCTTGACATCATACAGGAATTCTTCAAGGCCAAGAAAACCAGATCTGTAAGTTGCCCTGTAGCTTTATACAACTGCTTTACAGTTTACTCTTCCTTTTTTCCTGAAGAGGAGGCTGACAACTTGATTCCTGAAAGCACAATTTATAGGCCAGCTTCAAAGCTATAGGTCTTTCTAAGGCTCTGGTTGGGGAATTCACATCAAAGAAGACATACATGTTATTCTGATGCCAGAGAAGTCGGTTGGTATAAGTCTCTGTGGATTTGCTACAGTCCCCAGTACAGGGATTGAATTATGCACTGAAGCTGCCTCTGTAAACTGCAGGAGACAAAGAGAGGAAGTGGCAGTGCAATATCTCATAATCAAAGCTTGGCACGGTCATTTGCATTGGTCTCTTGGAAGCTGTCAGGGGATTAAGAGAAAGAACACGTGTCAAGGTACCCTCTGAAGGGACAGAGCAGAAGTTGGCTTTGTTTGCTTTTCACACTGCCACCTCAACTGCGCTTGTCCTGAGGAAAATATCTGAGTACACAGGTGTACAACATCACCATGGGTAGAGAAAAGTTTCCTTTGCATTTGCACAGCATCAAAGAATCAAAATACTCAGTGATTTAATCTAGTTTGATGTGGCTTTGATGTGCAGGTGCAGAATGAGATCACATTGAGAGTTTGTGCTATCATCTACCCGAATCCAGTATCATTTACAGTGCCCACAGCTCAGGAAGATCTAGTTGAACAATTAAAAAAAAACAAAACTGAAAAGCAGCAGTTCAGCATCCATGCAGACCTCTGGACATGGCCATCAACATGCTTCCAGACAGAGACTCCCTTCAAGGTGAGAGAATCCATCCACACACACCCACTCTGCCAGGCAAAGAGACTGTAAAACCTCACCTGAGGGCTTTTCTCCACAGTGGAATCGACCTGGGAAACCTAAGAGAAAGGCGATGCAGCTGGCAGGCCTTGTGGACAGCACAGGCTACTACAACCAGCATCAGCAGGGCATCTTTCACTCGGCTCTGCCCTGAAGGAGGAGGCGTACAGAGGAGTTCCATATCATCATCAAGGTAATATGACAATAACTTCCTTGCTTTGAACTTTTGCATAGCTGCCCTCTTCGAGCTGCAGAGAAATGCTCTCAAACCATTACCATAACTGTTCTCATGACAAGTATAACAAGCTAAATTAATTGATAATCTAAACTGCCTCTTTCACCCTCATATTTGTTCCTATGGCTTTAAAACAAATGTGGGTGAAGCTTACAACCTTCAACTAGTTGGGGGCAAGTCTCCTTCCCATTACAGCCACTAAAATCTAGTAGCTGTGATCTGTTTGGAAGGATGCACTAATGGAATGTCTCTTCCAAAACCTCTGATTTTTACATTTTGGTGTCAAAATGACTTATCAACATAACAAAAACACTGGACACAGACAAAATAGAGGTCAGATTTACTCAGCAGTCAACTGACGGAGCCACTACCCACACCCTGAAAGGAATCTGCATATAAAATCATTTGCCAAGTCATTTTTAAACTGGGTTCAGTGAAGACAACTCAGGCATACAAAAGTTGCCCCCAAGATACACACATTATCACAATATATCTCTATTGGGCAGAAGACAAAATCCTGTTCCATACTTGAGAAGATGTTCAAAGGCACAACAAAGAAGCAGTAGATTAAAGAACTGCTTAGTGTGAACCAGAGAGTCAGAAATGCCAACAGTATAGACAAGAGACAAACAGAATTAACAGTGACTTCTCTGATGCCAATTTTTCCCCTCAGAGTGGTACAACTTACTGTACCTACATGTTGCCAGCTACTTCATTAGGGTTACATCTCCCCTAAGCCATCAGCTGGGGTTTCAAAAAAAACCTCCCAAAACCTGTGTCTCATGAGATGAACCAGAAAACATTAAATATTAAGGCTTTTCTCAGTTTGGATTCGGAGGTAAAAAAATCAAGTCAGCCCCAACCCCCTGGTGATAAAACAGAAGTAAGGCCACAGATCGCAGTAGGCTACTCAACACTTAAGCCTTGCACTGGGCCATGACTGAGAGAAGCACTCACTCAGGCCTTCTGCACCTCTGGCACTGGGACCAGCTGCTCCTAAAGCGAAAACAAGAGTTTCACACACACCAGCCACTTGTGACTGCAATCTGGTTTAACAGAACGGAGCACAGCAGCTGCCAATAGAAAAGACAATGTTACCAAAGCACCAAAGTCATCAGTGATTCTCTCCTTCGTCCCCTGCCATCACTGACACTCTCATTTACCCCATTCACAAGGTATTTTCTGTATGAGGATACTGGATTTACATTCTCGCATATTGACTGTTACTTCTTCAAGTATTTCCTCCTCTGCAATTTGGGTTCAGCCCCTTTGTGAAAGTATTTTGCTGTTGACTGAGTCCACATATTCCAGCTCCCTCAATCTCTTCAAACCACCTAGATGTTCTCTCCTCTCACCTTCAACCCTTTACTTCAGTTTTGTTTGCAGACACATTAGTGTCATTTTTCTTTCTACAAACTCACTGCCCCTTGGTCTTCTCAATATCTTTCTTTCTTCAGTGCTTTCTTACACTGCAGGTCCTGGTAAAAGGCTTCTTCTGGTGGGCAAAAGCTTACATCTTATAATACTATCACTTAGAACACTAATTCATCACCAACTGCCCAAAAAATGCTGTCTACTTCTGCTCGCATCATCTTTGGAGGCTGTTGTGCACTCTCTGTAAGGCAGCTGGGAGCACTGGAAAGTACATAACAGACAAACAGTGCACAAAAGCACACATATGCAATGCTTCCTGGCTTTATCTACTTTTATAATTAGCACTAAAGGTTATTTTGCTGTCTCCCAGTAATTCCATGACAGGGTTTATAATTTTGCCTTCCTCTTAGGTTCACCTGTAGTTTAACATTCAAAGTACAGCTGTTGCACAGAATACCTCAACAGACTTGTATTAAAAATGCTCTTTAAAATTCCAAAGCTTTGAACTAAAGAACTATCTCAGGAAGTTTTCATGGAAAGTTCATCTGGGTTGGTTCAATTCAGCTACAGTTAGATGCACCTTTTCAAATAATGGGGGAAAAAAAACGTAAAGGGGTCAGACCCAATCAATACCCTTGTTCAAACAGAATTTCAGGCACTGTGATGTGGGGAGTTTTGTGCTCTTTCTTTGTACTGCTCCCCTATGAAGAAAGGTTGCTTTTGCTAGTAGAGCAATAAAAGTCTTAGCCTTTTGAATACAGCCATAGAACCAATGGGGATGTTTCTGAGGTGTGCAAAACATAGCAAGTTTTCATGTTTGGCTTGGGCTTGGCTTTGTTCTTTCCATAACTGCATAACACACAGACACACACACACGCCGTGCAGGCAAACACTTCAAAATACCTGCAGACAGGCAGAAATCAGAGGGGTAACACTGGATCAAGACTTCTGCATCTTCTAAGTTTTCATACTAAGTAAATTGGGTCTTTCCCTCATATAACAAGTTAATTGCTAAGGTATTTGGGAGATAGGTGGTTTTACAGAGGGTAACAGACACCACTATAAAATACATACACATATGGTAAATGGTGCAGGTGGAAAAATAGTGGTGTAAACAATACCACAACATGCTAGGAGTGCTCTCCTTTCTCAAGAACTCCAACCTCTCCTTCCAAAGGCTGATACCTGAGGCCATCTTGCTGGACCTTTCAGCATTTATTGGAAGCAGCAGAACAGATGCATCTTTCAGCAGCTTTCAGCTTCACACACAAGCAACTTCCTAGGATAGAACTTTGTATTGTATTAAGCTGAATAGCCCCACTTGAAGGGATGAGGGAAGGGAGTACCCTCAAACACACACACACACATACAGTGGCACATTGACTAAATGGTATATTCTACACCATGCTGATATGCTCACTGCGTGGCAGGAAGGAGTTGGACAGGGCTTCTGGGACTTGAAATATATTCCATAGCTTATGGGGTTTCCTTTTCTGGGTTTTGGTGGTTTCTTGCCTGGCTTCCAGAGCTGCAGCCCTTTTGTTCTGATTTTGGTTTGCTCAGGTTCGTGATGGGGTTCGAGTTCTGTCTGTCTCCTGCGTACGAAGTAATCTGATATCCCTGCAATAAAGTAGGAAGTTCTTTTTATCTCTGCCTCCAGGCCTTTCCTCCTCATCACATCAGTCCTGGGGAAGAAGGGGGGCTTGTGAGAGCAGGCTATGTTAACCCAGGACAAACCTCTTAATACAGTTGTCTCCTGAAAAGCCTTTCTGTCTAGAGCTTTTATCCAACTGTTCCAAAGCAGTCGGGATGCCTCTAACCATTGCTGCTCTCCAGCCCTTCAAAAGAAACAGCTTTACACAGATGTAGAAAGACAGACAGCAATGCTACAGCTCAACAGGACTTCCCAGCCCAGTGACACACACAAATTCACAGTAACAAAACTGAAAGCAGATGAGGGATGTGTGCAACCTGACAAAGGTGCAGAGAGTGCTACTCACCAGTGTCAGGCTGCAGTTTTATAAATTCATCTGTGTAATAAAGGTTTAACAACTTTAGCTGAAGAAACTGAAAACAGATGTACATGGAAAGGGAAATCACCCTGCATAATTTTTGCTTGGTATAACATCACAGAACACTAAGTGGAAAAGAGTGACTTCAGAAGAACTGATACTGCTTTCCAATGACTTTCTGCTCAGTTGTATTTAGTATCAAACTTTCTATTTAATGGGCAGACAAAAAAACCCATCAACACTCCTCCCCCTAAAAAACCCTCAAACAAACCGACAAAGAAACAAAAACACCCCAAGAAAAACCAACAAACCATTTTCTGGCCAAAATTATACTGATCTGCAATTAGACAACATATCTTCTATTCTTAATATTAGAGTTGCGTGAATGCCTGAAAAAGAGCATTTGGATTAAATGAAACAGAACTGAAAATGGAAATTGACCCAAAATGAACATGATGATCACATGAAAATAAGCCTGAATGATTAAAAAACCTACAGCCATCCCTACAAAAAAGATGGTTCCCAGAGAAGAGCATTTCACATATTCAATAAAAAGTTCTGTAGAAACCCCAAATATGGATTTAACTACAGACACAGAACAAAATCTTTAGAAAGACAACTTTTGTTAGAAACATTAAGTGTTAACTATTTAAGGCAGAATCCTTCTCTTTCATGCAAGCTTGAATAAGCAGATTTTGTGTTTGCAATCAAAAGAAAGGAAATTCCCCACAAGCTACAAAGCACAAGTGCTGAACCCCCTTCCTCCACTGCTCCAGCAGCAACTGGCTACAGCAGTCCAGGATGCCACAGACTGCACTCCTCACCCCAGTCACTGCCAGAAGCTCTGCTCTCCTGCATAACAAAGCTTCTGGAGAAGGAACGCAGCTTCACTGAACCACAAACCATTTGTTCAAAGGCTCCTTTGTGTGCCTGAGAACCAGGACAAGCATGTCACAAGCAGCTCAGCTCTGAATTTGTGCTGCACACGTCTAAAGGTCAAGTACTCAGAGCCTCAAATATTCGCTCTCAAGTTTGCAGAGTCAACACCAAGCCACAGAAATACTTCTCACTGCTTCTTCACATTTTGTTCTAGAGATTAAGTTTCAGAAGAATTAAACTAGTTTCCATCAAACGTGTCATTTGAGGTAACTGCTTCAGCGTAAGTTAGCTGCTACAGAAATCTGCTGGGCCAGCTGCCCACCAGCTCTCCCTGTAGTATGCACCCCATTCACATCCCCTGCACATATCAACTTGTGATGCCTCCAGGGATTTTGTTTGCATTTAGACTGAAGTTACTTTCAATACTTCACTAGAAACCAACGGGTTAAGAATGCATCCAACATATATAAGAAATAGGACACTACCGTTGTCATTGTGTTTAGAGCACAGCCCTGTAAAAACCTTTCTATTCAAGAATAAAAGCAGAATCCATCAAGCACTAAGAAACATTTCTAAAACAACAACGAACCAAACAACAAAAAAACCACGAAGGTTTGGTGTCCAAATCCCAGTGAAATGAGTGAAAAACTGGGGAACTTCAACGGGATTTGAATCAAAGAGCAAAACGAGGTAACGATACAAGCAACTGGATCTTCAACTAAAGGGATGCTGAGAAGAGAAATAAGACAGAGGCAATAGGAGGCAGTTAGGTTAATAGTTTAATCTGTACATATACCATTTGTCAAACTGTTACATTTTATTTAAATTAATGTTTTCTTGCAAAATATTCATTTATGCTTTTAAAACTTTTTATAAAGGCAAAAATAAATCATTATTTTGGCAAAAGGTTTTGAAGTTGATACTGGCAGTACTGAGGTAAAATAGATTGCGTTAGCTAAATATATACTTTTAAGACTATTTCTGAGTCTAGTGTTAATATAACATGATTCATCTTAAAGTCTGAAACTTGAAAGTCAATTTCAAGGGTTTCGTAGCTATGACTTGAATACAGCACGTGACCAAGTTAGTGGTTTCACAAAACACCACACAAGTATTTCTCAGTCATTTCTCACTCAGAGCTGAACTCAACTAACAATTACACCACGGGGAATTTTTGCATGACTTGCATTCAACACATACACAGGTGTTTGTTTTTTTTTTTTCAAGTGAAGTAGTTGCAACAATTAATTTAGTCTTATTTTCTCCTTATGTAATACCTCACCCTTTACCCTACACACAAGTGAAACACTGAATTTCAAGGTTTGGCAAAGTTAAGCACCAAGTGAACACACATCCAAAATTAGTAGGTGCCATACTACGTTAGTTTTGCTGTTTCCAGGATAAATACTAGGCAATACACCAATACTGTCACGTTGACTGAAAACAAATGAAAAGAAAAATACATAGGTACTAGGAGGATGACAGACTGTGTTATTTATTTGTATTGCTTAGTTCACATATTCTAATTAAAAGTCACCCTCTTGCACATCTCGCCTGTCAAAAACAACATCATTTGTTAGCTGTTTATCACTGAGGGGTCGGCGCTGTCAAGACACAGCATACTGTGTGTTGACACCAGCAAGTCAATCACATGGGGTCAGAAAAGGAAACAGGACTTAAAACAGGCTTTCCTTATGGCTTCTCTGGAAAATTTCAGCTGTAGATCGGATAATGATGTTTAGACCTTCTAGCTAAAAGTTTCTTGCAGTATATTATTTAATGGGGAAAAGGGTGGGTGATTAACTCTACAAACATCCTCAATCCAAAACACCCTTTCAGCAAACCTTACTTCTACCCATACTCTACCAACGTGCTTCTAGGTTTGTTCAGCTGTACTTTTTTACCAGGAAACTTTACATTGTGCATCTGAGCCCAAGGAGGAAGTAACAGCATTTTTTAACATCTAGGCAAGCAGCTTCTAATTCAGCCCTTGATTTAAAAAAAACAATTCCACATTACACTGTCCTAAAAATACATTGTAAGTATTTTACAGTTTATTAAAAGTGCCATTTATTTGTATAAAAAGTCTGGACTAAATTGAAGTAAAAATAAAATGGTTTGCAATCCTCTTCATTTTCATAGAAAATCCCCCTATAATTCTCTGTATGTATTTCCAGAAGAACCCCTCATCAGCCGATGAGCATCCTCACAGAAAGCTGGCAAAGACTCCCCTCTTCCTTCCACGTGGTGTCACTAGGTGGGGATTTGCTTTGAGTCTTATGTCAGTGTTCACTCACTGCTTTGGCTAGCACGAAGTAAAACAAAACATGGTTAAATATTACCCTGAGCATACCAACAGCAAGCAGTAAGCACTGTCAGAAATACAGATCTGTGAAAGAAGCCTTCTGCAGTTGGACAGAATGAACAACTCATAGAGACACATTAAGCAAATGTTCGCTCATGATGTGACTGATGTTCAAACTCCCGTGTCCCCTTCAGGATGCTCAAACCTGCATCTTGATGATTACTGCAGTTACTGGCTTGATCGTTTCTCCCAGTAAAGTCTAATTTCTGTAGGTGTATGTGTATGTAAATGTACCTCCACACATACACAAGTACATGTACAGACATGTCATCACATGTTCTTCAGTCAGCCTGCAGTCACAGAACAGCTGGGGTAGGAAGGGACCTCTGAAGGTCACCTGGCCCAAGTGCCCTGCTTAAGTCTACCACCCTGGGACCACAGAGATCTCTGAGGTAGGAGAGAGGGAGTATCCTATTCACTGCAAAAACCTCCTGTGACAGTGATAATCAGCTAGCATATGCCTGGATATAACAGCAGCTGCAAAATATATATTGTGTAACAATATAATCTGGTTGTCAGAAAGATAAACTGAGCCAGAAAAGAGAACAGCTATTTCCCTCAAGCTCTCTAAGGGCTCCTCATGTCTATCTACCTTCTCTTGATGTAACTGTCATTCTTCACAAGCCCTGCTGAAGGCAGGTCAGGCCCATCTGAGCCTTTCTGATGTGCTTGTTTTTAATTTGGATTTTTATTTTTGTACAGATACTGGACTCAGATTAGTGATGACAACAACAACAAAAACATCTCAAGATTAATGCTATTTGAGGCATTAATTTAATCAATCTTCTTCACTATTTCCTCTTTCTTTTATCTTTTTGTATAACATCAGGCAAGAGAACCAGGCCAAAGGACCTCAGAATGGTGAGTGTAATTTCCAAGGAAGCTGTGGAAGCATGGGTAGTGTCATAACTAGGAGCTCACTTTGCAGTTCCAGGTCATTATATTTGCAGGTTTTCCTATTTCAAATACAGAAAACTCTGAAAGTTGTACTGTGAAGAGGTGATACACACTTCTTTATAAAGACAATGAAATCGTTATTTTAATACTTGCAATGGCAAAATAACATAATCAGGGACAAACATCAAGCATCCTGAAAACATCCTTGAAAAAGTGAAACACAATACCACAGAATTATGAAGGGCCAAATTTTCAGCTCACCTCAATTCAGACTCCAGTGCTAGTTCCTGTTTAAGACAAGCCCATAAGAGAACTCTCTGCTTATACAACTTGGTTTGCACTTTGGATTCTCCTGTGCAGCAGGTCCATGTACCACACACAGGCTAAGATCCTTACACACCCCTGTGGCAGCCACAGGAGCACACAACATTAGCCAGCAGAGCACAAACTGCTGCTGAAAATCTGGCCCCAGGCTACCCAGAATACAGAGGTCTCTTTCCTTCACCACACTGAGACAGATGCTGCAAGCACCTTATGTGCAGAGTGACAGCAGTTACCTGAAGCCTTCATTAGCCCACATTAGCTCATTAGAAGCAACATTTACAAAGAGAAAAGGTTTCTGAAAATAGCTGCATGCGTTCATTTGGATCTAATTCAGGGTTAGTAGAAAGGTTAAAATTCAGCAAGCCACAGCAAAGGTATAATGGCAAATCAGACATGCTGAGCAGTTAGTTCTTACTTTTAAGGTGCTTAAACAAATGTGTAGTGAAATCCATTGCTTAAGGGGGAGTGAGGTGGCTGTGGTACAGAAGGTGAGGGTGCTTTAGATGCATAGGTCAACTGCTGAGCTAGAAGGGATCACATACAGGAATTAGGCTGTACAATCAAACATTCATATTATAACAGAGCCACCTTAATGCTCTACCACTTGAACAGGAGACCTGATCAGTAATGCAATGAGGTGTTACACTACTTTAGTTACCTGGAACACAATTTAAACAACACTATTTCTACCTGCTGGTTTTCTCTACTAGGTCCATAAGCTATGTAAATAGACATTCCTGTTTGGATGAGAACATGGACAGTGGCTCCTAAGATAGAGTTTCACTGGAACATTTTAAGGCACACAACATCGATACACCTAATCGAGTTCTGCTTTCAATACTGCAGTTCTGGAATTAATATTGCTTTGATTTCAGCACTTCATTGGGGTTGTATAGGTTTTTAGCACTTCCTTTGTTTCATGTCAATGAGCAGAAACAAAGAATCCTGTGGTTACATACACATAAAAATAACTTCAACTGAAAAATTAAAATACAAACACAAACCCTCCCCAACTCTGCAGTGATGAAAACGCAGCTGTCACATTCACACTAGAACATGTATCAGTACTGTTCAGTTCCTGCAACTTCACAGACAGCCCCAGCAGTAAGCTAACTGGCTACATGAAGTCTGTTCAGTATGGCAGGCGCTACCTTTTCCAGAACAAACCAGAAGTCACACCAAATGCTATCTTGGCTCACATCTCCCAAAGCTCCAAGTCCCACTCCATAATCAGAGTGCGTGAGTCACTCTTACAAGGACCTGGTGACTAGGAACCTGGATCAGACTGCCTGTGGAGAAGCTGTTTTGATGCACAGATGTCTGAAAGTTCAAAAGGTTCTTCCTGAAACGCTCCCAAGATTTTATAGTTATAGAATCATAGACTGGTTTAGGTTGGAAGGGGCCTCAAATATCAACCAGTTTCAACCCCCTGCCACAGCCAGGGACACCTCCCACTAGAACAGGTTGCTCAAGTGGCTTGTTGGAGGTTTGTTCTGAGGTTTGTTTGCACTAGCCTTTTTGGTGAATCATTGTACTTCTTCCACTTACACTACCCATAGAACCTCTTGGATGTCTCAAGATTTGTCTTTTGAAAATGTAGCAAAACTTTGTTCTCCTCTGGTCTAGCTGCCGCTGGAGCCATGTATATACAGCCACGCTCCATCAACAGTCTGCAACTACAGATGCATGTTAGGCATCTGGATATTGGAATAATCTGTCTTTAAGGGAAGGTCTTGAGGGCTTCTGTGGCAAAGTGTCCTTAAGTTTAAACTGAATTTCAAATGAGAAACAAGAGCATTTTTCCATTCTCGATAGGAACACTGAACAGTGCCAGTTATAAATGGCCAGTCTGATACTTGCTTCAAGAGTTGCTGCATGTGTAACTGTGTGATACAAATCTCTTGACATTTCTTACTTATTTCAACTATAATTCAAAATTATCACTTCTGGTAACACACTGCAAATCATGTATTAACTTCCAGACATCAAGCAGGACTCATGCACAGCTGTCTTGCTCTGACCACTAATCTTGGTCACCAGACAGAAACATGTTAATACCCATTTCAAAATGTCCTTTTCAGCCTGTTGTCATACAGCTCAGGCCACAAATGACTTTAATTTAAATCACTGGAACAGGCAACTTTCTGTTTAAAGCCCCAAACATTAAAAATCCCTTTGTCTTTTTTTTTTCTTTAAGATAAAGATACTTTTAACAAACAAATATTTCATTTTATACAAATATAAGGAATTTATTGAAAATTACAATTTTTTAGTACTATTAGCAAGGGCACATTTCCAAGCTCTGAACTTAATGGACATACTATTTTGTCCCCTTCATTGTGTCCATGGAGGCCAAAGATTGTAAATCTTTCATGTCCCTAAATTTGCTGCCTATTCACACTTTTCACTAATTCAAGCATGAATGACGAGAACTCTCTCTTATATCAGAACTTCAGCAACAACCACACATAACTTTAGAAACTGGTAAGAAATAGCTGTTATTCTGTAAGTAACTAAGCATTACCTGCTACCTCCTTGCTCCTTTGAGAGGCTTCAGAAGCCAAAGCGTATGATATGGTAATGATGCGCTCCTGCTCCTGCAGCTGTGAATCTAAATCAACCGAGTTGTGTTTGTCCTGGGCGACAGTAGGTTGGAGATTGTGCATACTAGTGGGAAAGTGCAAAACAACATTAACATTTGCAAACATAAAGGAGAATCCACCATGCTGATAAGAAGAAGCTTGGATTCATACAGCAGTTTTCAGATCTCATCTATCAAGCTCCCTATTTCAGTGATGTTCTTTAAAGCACTGTGAGCTATTGTTATGCGGCTACAGCATGCCAAGACAAATGATGCAGCCAGCACATCTCCAGTCAAAATTTCTACACAGCCTTTAGAGTAAATACACTGTTTACCTGAAATCACTACCAAAATTTGCTATTTATTTGACCTTTTAAACAAAATTTCTTGTTAGTGCTCAGAAGGAAAAGGCATGTAACCTGGTGGTCCTCAGACATGCTCTACAATTGTCTTCCGAAGAGACAGAAGTTACCTGAGGTAATCAAATTCTTCGAACTGAGTGTTTTGGCTGAGTCTACACTAACTGAAAGCAGCCAAAAGTGTTCTTTCAGAACTCCAGCTCTCTGGAATCAATAGAAACTTGCTCTTGCAATGACTTCTATCCTGCTTTTTGGCCAGATCTGTTCCTTTCCATCCTCCTCACTCTCATGTCCAAGTTGCTTGGTAAGGAATCACTATAATTTTAGGATGCTCTGAATACAAAAACTGACATACACAAAAAATGTCATTATCTCTTCTGCTGTATTTTTAAAAGGGAGCTTTAGGTACACTACATAAATTCTGTGAGCTATAAATTACAATTTAATAATTCAACAGTGTGCTGGTTCGAGGCCACTTAGAATATTTTAATGAGAGAAATTAGATTATTGTACGTGAAAAGAAAATAAAATGATGTCTAAATTACCCATTCATTCTGCTGGGACATATAAAAGCAAGGACATAAACACAGATAAGTCAAGCTCTGTCTGGCTATTGCCCTATTAACTCTTCTGTCTGACCCTGCACATTTTCCAACTAATCATTCTGCTTCTAACACCCCTTGCTGACCTTTCCAGTTTACCCTGCATGTAAGAGAGATTCTGAGATAAGGGAGAGGGTGGAAAAAACGGCAAAGGGGTGGTTGGGAGCCCCTCCTGGGCACTCTGACTGCTGGGAGGGGTCTTGTATTATTGTACTACATTTAACTTGTATATAACTGTATATAGTTGTAAATACTTTGTAATATACATAGGCTTGTAAATTGTGCTATGCTGTGAATATAAGGCTTCATTCTTTAACTTCCAGCTGGCTGAGGTTAGTCTGGGTGAATCCTTGTAAGGGGCAGGGGGTGCAGGTGACACCCAGAACCACTACAAACAGCACTTAGACTGTTTTATGAAATTAGTTCCCAATGTTTAATGCCAGCCCCTATGTAAGACCTGGGGAAAAGAAAAATAACAACCCCCCTCACACTGACCTTGACTTAGTAAGAATATTCTTTATCTTTTCTGCTTTACGCTGCCTTGCTGCTCGTTCTTCTGTAGAAAGAGGTTCTTCTGGCTCCAGTTCAATATAGCGCTCTGGAATTGAAACCTTCTCAGGTTTTGACAACTGTGGAGAGCAAACAAGCATCAAGTTTTTAAGAACAAAGACATTTTTAGAAAAGAGAGGAATTCTCCTAACTGGGAGAACAGAGTGAGAAGAATAAAGGATGGATTTTCAGTCAGTAACTTGTACCTGATGTTAAACACTCCCTCTGGATATAAGCTGAGATCCTTTTAACAATGTCTTTTCCCTCTGATTCGCTTTACTTTAGAGGATGGATCAAGCCAATATTAAAGGAGATTCCAAAAGAACAGGGAACATGTCTTCAGCTCAGGTTTAGACCCGAAGGTAGGATACTGCCTGAAGTTGCTACAGTAGAAAGAAACAACCACTAAAAGACTGACTGGAGAACCTGAGATTTTAATGTCATGCCAGTGGTAACTTCCTACAACTGAAAGGAACTACAAACTGAAGTTTATATCTAGAGGAGTATCATTCTTTTGAGACTGCGTATTCTTCTTTTGCAAGCAGCAGAGAAGGGAAGCAGGGAAAAAAATGCAAAGCAGCAGTTTGTGATCATCTTAGCAACTTCTTGGGACTACAAAATCTGAAATGCTAGGTGTTTAGAAGTTGTCTGTGGATCTGAGTCAGAACTACACCAACACTGAGACTAACAACACGTTAGATGCACATGATTCTGTGGATGGAAAATCTTAATACGGTTGCACAAAAACTGGAAACGAGTTTTTGTTTGGATCAGTTTCTTTGTGGGAAATTTCTGCTCTAAATAAAAGATCAAAATCACATAGTGAAAATTCAGTTTCCAAATGCACTTTGAAACCAGTGTTTACTGTACAGAATAGCCTGCTTTTGGAAAGCATAAATAGAGGACGTGTGAATAAATAAAGGGGAACTATTTTTTCTTCTCCTCTTTGGAGAGTCCTCATTTACCACTACACTTCTTTACCTTCAAATCCAACTCTTCCCTGAAGCTACATATTTATATGCATTATTTTTTTCAATTTACATCTCTGTTTCCAAACTACAACTAACTCAAAGCAGCTCATCCTGCCATTTCAGAGAACAAACACAGTTATCATGTGAAGAGCAGATTTATTTGCCTTGAAGACACAACTGAGCACACTTCCATACGAGGCACAGAAGTACCTCAGCTACAGACGCTCTTGCCATATTAAGAGGATGGGCACATGAAATGGGAGACAAGAGCCTGGGTAACCTGGGAAAGAAGCTTTACATTCAGAGATTTAGACTTGCTTCATTTACTCTAAAGTAGTACAGCAATGCCTACAAGCAAAAAAGTTTCTTAAGGTGCTAATTTGGATGTACAAAATGATTCATGTAGGCCTGGAGGCCTGGGAAAAAGTTAATAACAGAGTGTAAAAAGGAAAGGTGATACAACCCAAGGATTTTTCCTGTTTCTGAGGTTTACAGGAACACTGCATTTTCTATAGAAAATATACCAAGGTTCATTCATAGAGATCAAGAGATAATGGCTCAGATTCACTTCGTGCAGACACCTCTCTATATATGCCAGCAACTTTCAGACAAGTACAGGTGCTTGCTAGTCTAATTATCATTAATAGTTGTACTGATTTTCCATCTACTCGGGCATGTCACACAATGTTCAGCACCTACTGCAATCTTTCCCCTTGCTGTATTCTTTCTTTTCCACCAGATGGCTCAATCGTATTTCAAACAAATAGTTACTTGAGCTGAACAAAGCTCTAGTGCCCAGAGCACCAACTCAGTCACTCCAAAAGCTGACAGAAAGGTGTCTTCTGTTCTGACCACAATAAAACAGTGCTCCCTCTTCTCTATTCCTAATTTTGATTGGCAAAACTTTATAAGATAGCTCTGGGGAACTACTATTTTTTGCATTGCTGTTTCCTATTTTCAAATATTCTTGATGTTGACTTCTCATTTTCTTTCCAATTTATGTAACAATCCCCTACTTAGTTTTTTTTTTCCTTTATAAAGCCTAAGACAAATATTTCAAACAGCAGATCCAACTTTTCTGTTTCTTCTCTCCACTACCACACAATACAAACATGAATTTTATGAAGATTCTAAGAGTCAGGCCATTAATTCTCAATACTGAAAAGACTCCTATAGTTCAAACTTCCATCTGACTTTAGGAAGAAAAGATGAAAATTCACTACCTAAAACTTAGAAAGAAGTAATATTTGGGGGCACAGAACAGAAGGCAAAGTATTATTGAGTGTTACCTCTCTGCTGATATCTAAATCATAGTCTTGAGGCTCCAGGTCTGTCTCTGTGACTGCTACTGGTTGAACTTTTAACCACTCATTTTCATCCTTGTCTTCTCCACGAATTGCCCTCTCAAGTAACTGCAAATCAAATTCTTGCTCTCGTTTCCACTGGTAATAGATACAAAACAATGAACGGTATTCAACCATACTGCCAAACGCATCATGTAGCAATGTACATTACTACTGCTGCAAATGCTATACTGCTGAAAGGATCCACAGAGCAAACCCCTTAACTGATGGGAAACAAATGTAGCTGTACTGCTGGGAATATGTGGCTGAGAATTTGCTCACTACCTGTGCTGTATGGATGTTGGAGTATTTTTCAATGTTAAAGGTGATGTTCAATTGCAACAAATGTATTAATGGCAACTTCACATCTACTGATGGACACTGAACTAGTTACACACAAACATCTTTGGAAGCACAGATGTCAGTACAAGTGACTGCAGAGATTGACAAGAATAGTCCTTGGCATTCTAACCAGGCAGTGCTGTGTGATTTTTGAATCACTACACAGAAAGAGTTAACACTGCAGGTTGAGAACTGAAACTTGAAAATATTCTGGTTTGTTTGGATTTTTTTTGTTTTGTTTTTTCTTGTTTGAGGGTTTTTTTTTAGAATAACATCTAGTATTTAAATCTGATATTATTTCATGTACTATTATTAATTTGTCTTGAATTTAAAAAGTAATCATTTTGTAACTTCTAAGTTCTCACTTTACTAAAGCAGTATCTAGCTACCAGCAAAGGTCAAAAATCTTTAATGTTCTGTATTTATACAGTAAATATTTAGCAATAACAAATTTGTGATGTATTTAAATTGAGCAGCATTTTTTGGAGTTCCCAAATCATTGCATAGTTGCTCTCTCACAAGTAGACAAAATACAGCTGCTGCATATAAACCTAACCCTTCAAAACACTACTAATACTTTCTTTGTTCAAACAAGAGTTCCATTGCAGCATCGTCCCATCTGGTAGATCTCAGTAACTTTACCATACAGACTTGAAACGTAATACTAAAAGCAGTAGGAAAGGAGAGGACAAAAAGACAACAACCACTAGAATATCTCCTCAAGCACTTGAGGGTATCAGTAGTAGAACATGCCATTATGTTTCTTAAAAGTATCATCACTATTTTTGATTGATGTTTGAACTCCATGTGAAGTCTTTAGACTTCACTGTGCTACTTCCATTAACAAACCTAATTGAAACCTATTCATGCACAAGCTCTCAATAATCACTCATAAGATTCATATCTTCCATGTATATTTTAAAAGTTAAACAGCAAAAAGGCAATTATATATCAAAAATGAAGATGTTTCTTTAAGGAATTCAAAAAGGAAAAAAAAAACTTTTCTCAGAACAGTACTGCAAACTTATTCTTCTACTCAGATTCGAACCAGGCCTGATTGACAGAGTGTCTTTTAAATCCACAGTATCAGTTTCAAGCTATTAAATATAGGGAAGAAAACCATCAAACCGTTCTTACGAAGCAGTATTTTTATTGGCTTTGATGTTGCAACTTTTACATTAAAAAGGCATTTTATATAACAAAGGAATTCATGTACTGTGACCATCCTATACTTGAGAGCCAATCGATTAAAATTTAGTTACACATACAATGTATGTTTTAAGCAAACGTTACATTCTGAGCAGCACTTCCATCATACATTTAACTGTTCGCCATTCTGGCTGCTAAATAAGTAATGCTGTAAGTAATTGTGCTATCAAACATGCTTTTTGTGTATCAAAGCCCTGTAGGTACAAGAGGTGACTTCTTCAAAACATTGCTAGGGCTGAAAGATTCTATTTTGATTCTTTACAGCAAGAAAATGTCTGAGATGGCTCCCAAATTTATAAATAAAAGTGTTTGCCACAAATGTTAATAAGGTGTGTTACAAAAATGTTTGCATTTGCTTTGTGTGTGTTATGTGAGCCAGAAACATAACAAGCTCTTCAAAACACAACTTCTTCAAGTTAAAATATGAAAATAAGAGTGATAACTTAGCTCTACAGCTCCCAAATACTATATTATATGTAATAAATGTGTGATTGCAAACCAGAAGACAAAACAGATCAATGTCTTCAAGTAGTGCATTTGTATTTACTGGGAAAGTAAATACAAATGACCGACTGTAAATTAGTGCTACTGAATAGTGGGGATGAAAAGCTGACTATTATAGGGTGTTTTTAATGCTAGCAACTGACACGTGTAACTAAATGCAATTAAGCCTGGTAAAAATTGAGTAGTTCTGTTAGAAATTTTAAAATAACTACAAAAATCTGCAAATTAAAACAAACAAACAAACAAAAGGCATTAGGTATGATGAGTGACAAATCTAAAAAGCAAGAGCTCTTGTGCAATGAATTAGGTAAACAAGGTGATCATTCTAAAGCTCTGGTGGATCAAATGAGAAAAAATAACTTAAAAGACCACAGCGTTAAGTGCAATTATAGTACAAGCTTGGTTTAGCACCAAGTGAGTGACTGGGTAACCAGCAATTAGAACCGCTTTGGTTAGTATCCAAAATGTATCACAACAAACCTCGTCTGTACAGAATTTCATCTCAGAATGCAATAAAAATCCTTTTCTTCAGCAGCTTAAGTCTGAGCCCTATTAGAATATTCTATATTTTCAGCTCTATAGAAGAATTTGTATCCATTAAACCACATTTGCTCTTACATAAATTTCTCATCAGAGCAATAAGATTTTAAAACTGATTATCTATCTATCATCTCTTTAATAGAACAAACAAACAAACACCACCTCAGGCTGATATTACCATGACTATCTTGCAGCCTAATTTATGAAGTAGAGATAAAAAATACCCATGGTGAATAAGAACATTCTATAAGGCCCATACCACTATGAAGCAGTTTTCCATCTGTACAAGCTTCTTAAACCTTCCAAATACACTTCCAATAAAAAACAATTGTCTCTGAAATCATTCCAAAATACTCACAGCTCCACTCAGCACACTAACCTCTGACCATCTTACCTTCTGAACCTGCTACACACACTGTAACTACTAGTGAAAAAAGATCACCTGTTACTCACACTCTCTGAATTCATTTTATACTGTATAGCACTAATTTAACTCCATCAGAAGCATCACACACACACTCAAGTGAAAGTGCTTGCTAGGAAAAATAAAATCCAAAGATATTTTCATTTAGTCCTTTTAAGGCATATCTAACATACTGAGCCTACGTCTGCAGAAATGGGCCTGATGAAAGAGCGGGATGAAACAGGTTGCCTTTCTCCTTGGCTAAGAGTTCTCTTGCGCTCACGAACTAACGCCTTCTGATGTCGTTTCATTCTTTCTAGTTGTTCTTCTGCGCTCATCTTGCCTCTTTGGTGGTCTCCGGAGTACAGACGTTCCAAGGCACTCTTTGGTCTCTCCTGTAGAAGCCACAAGACACACAAAACATATTGCAGTTAATCATAGGATCATAGAATCATAGAATCAACCAGGTTGGAAGAGACTTCCAAGATCATCCAGTCCAACCTATCCCCCAGCCCTAACCAATCAACTAGACCATGGCACTAAGTGTCTCATCCAGTCTTTTCTTGAAGACCCCCAGGGACGGTGCCTCCACCACCTCCCTGGGCAGCCCATTCCAATGCCAATCACTCTCTCTGTGAAGAACTTCTTCCTAATATCCAGCATATACCTACCCTGGCACAACTTGAGACTGTGTCCCCTTGTTCTATTGCTGGTTGCCTGGGAGAAGAGGCCACCCCCCACCTGGCTACAATGCCCCTTCAGGTAGTTGTAGACAGTAATAAGATCACCCCTGAGCCTCCTCTTCTCCAGGCTAAACAGGCTCAGCTCCCTCAACCTCTCCTATACTCTATAGGCACACAATACAAGCTCTTTCTCCTACTTTATTTAACATAATGATGCTCTATTATTTTTAAGTTCATGTTTGTTTGTTTATAGCAGACTGTATTAAACTAATCCAGCATTAATTTGCATCTTTCAATTCTAGATTCCTACCAGAAATGCTGATTTTGATTCTAAACCTTGTTTTATAAATGAGTTTCAGATGTAGTTAGTTGTCAGACTGCCACGGGCCTCTCCCATGCTACTACAAGCCCAATTCCTGCTATGCAAAGTGAATTCTGGGCTTCACTGTTTTGCAAGGTTCAGGTACTTGCCTTCAGATGTTCACTTGAAGCTTACCTTTGACCTATCCCTTCGAAACGTTGCATACGATGAAATGGTAGATGATTGGTGCAATCTGGAAGTTGATCCAGATAGACCTTTTTAAGGAAAAAGAGTGCTTTAAAACCAAATGACAGGTAAAATGAAGACAAGTGTCACATGCTTCTTAAGTTATCATGTTTTTTCTATGGCATTATGTTTCATATTTTGCAGTTCAGAAGATCGTGAGAGGCACGACATTCCATTTCAGCCAAAAATAATGTGTTTCAAGTCACTATTGATCAAAATTCAGAAACATCTACTATAATTTCAAAGTTCATATTAAATGAGGTATGGGGTGAACTCACAGTACACAAATTGTACAAATAATTGCACCTATGAAGACAGTCAAACCTTACCATTCACAGTTAGAAAGGAAATAAGAGAATGGCTACAGCATTAATTGCTCTTCACCAAACATCCTCTCTATCCTCATTTGTGAAACAATTACAGGACAGTGGCACAGTGGGGATGGACTCTCAAGTCATATGTTGTGTCCGGGGGCATTATATTAATATTCTTCCTTGCTTTCATTTCAATGGCAACATAAGTGTTTCAAGAAAATGTGACTTTCTAAAAGATCACACAGAAATGATGAGGAAAAATAACTGAATGTAGGAGACGTTCATGTTTTGAACGTCTTTTTTTCCTTTTAAGCACTATATATAGAAGTTACTTTGCAAAAGGCTGGTTGCCTGTAATGACATCATTAAAATGCACAGAATCTCTAGACTTTCACATCATTGCCTAGTCAACCTAAAAATAATGAGCTGATAATAAAAGCCATCTCCTGGAAACCCTAGGAAAGGAAAGCTCCCATACAGGTAGTACTGTTAAAAATCAACTGCATAAATTCCTGGCTTACCACGGGTAGGTAATGTCTGGTATCCACTCTCAGAGCTCATTAAACCCCTGGAAGGCTGGCTGAGGTCACCACCCATCATTGCTAACTCTGGTTCACTCATGTATGAACGCAGCTCCACCTATATGGAAAAATACACAACAACTGAAATGAAATCACAGACAGCAAGTCTTAATGGTCTTAAAATAAACCCTAAAACTCAGTTTCTGGATTACTGGATCCCTCTATGGCATTATTTAATGCACCCATCTCTCCCTGCCATTATTGTCTCTGTGTCATTATATCACTTTCCTTATGACAAGGTCTAGAGGCCCATCTATTTTACAGACAAAAATGTCCTTCATTGCAGGTTCAGGGTCTTTGAAACCTTGGGGGTTTCAAAAGGTAGGGGAGTATGAGTGCTCACCCTATAGTCTCCATTTACATACTGTCCCAGCTCTCTGTCTCTCTTTCGTTCATCTGACTGACGCTTCAAGCCCCTCACTGATGTGTGTCTGATGACAGTAGCTTCTCTTGGGAGAGGTGGAACAGCTGGTGGATGATCATCAGGACTGTACAACTGAGGCAGAGGAGGTCTGGGTGGTGCTTCATCTTCCTGCTGTAACAGGAAAGGACAGGCATTTGGTAAACGGTCTGGCATAAACTGACTGGAAGTTCATTACATTATATGAGTTATTAGGGACTGCTTTAGCAGGCTCTCCTCTGTCCACACCAGGACTTTGAGGCTTTAAAAAACAAACACGACCCACAAAAGCAAACAACTAACCACAAAGCATTACCAAGGAAGGCTCTGCTTTGGTACTTTCTAAACCAGTATAAGGCTACTGTACATAAAGCTCTGGCTTACACACACATTCTCCTTTAAGTGCTATTGCTCAGTTTCAAAACAAACACCTGAAGTTTCTCTCTGTTGTGCCTCCACTGTGAGCATTCTGTAACCACGAAACCATGACAGCTTCTGCCAGGAGCTAAGGGAAGCATTGGCAAATAGCTCGCACAAGAGCAGTACTTACAACCTTTGGCTTAAGCTTCATCGGTGACTGAAGCGGTGGCTCAATTTTTTTCAGCTGCTGTGCTTGCTGCTGCGCTCTGGCCTGAAAGTAAGGCTGCGGATACAGCCTAACCTCCAGAGGGGATTTAACTGGGCTGGCTGGAGGGCTCTGCAGAACCGAGAGTTTGCTCTCCACAGTTGAAAGGGAAGCTGGTAAGGAAGGCACTGAAGACTGGGAAAACGAAGGCACTATTTTTCTTTCTGGGGAAGCAATATGCAAACGTGTTAGCTGTTTTTCTATCAATAATGTTTACAACAACTGACATCCTTAAATTTCACAAAACAGCCCAAAAACTCTGCACATTACTTTGAAACCAAATGGGGTTGGTTTAGTTTGGCAGTAGAAATGATTGTTACATTATTGCAGGGGTAAAAAATATTTTCTTGATGAGGATCAATCAAACCCAAAACCACACACTCTTCTATCATCCAGTAAATTCCTGGGAGGACACAGTGGCAGCAAAGAAGGAAAAGTCTGAGAGTCATAGGAAATCAGTTCATAAGTTGTAACTGGCCCCATGCCACAATTTCCTCAAGATGCCTATAGATCTAGGCAAGGCTAAGAACTCATAGCTATACATTAAATAGAGACCTTTCTATCTCAGAACTGTTCTCCCTCTATTTGTAAAAGATAAGTAAAGATACTTTAAACAGAAAGTGAATTTGCAGTAGGAGTCAACAACCTCTTGCTGTCCCAATGCATCAGGTCTTTTCTTTGAAACATAATACAGCAATTGAAATGCAGACCACACATACTTTCCCTTCCTCTTTTCCATAGTTGATGTTGTTGCTCTGCTCACAGAGCACCTGCCTGAAGTGGGAGGGGGGAAGGCAACTGCAGCAAGTGCAGTTGAATGGCATCCAAAGAGGAGGGAAGGGGGAAAAAAAAAAGCAGAGAACACAGAGACGAGCTCCTACTACAGAATGTAGTATAGATACCTACGCTGGAATGAGCCTGACATGTGACAGAAACTATTTCTGCAATTTGAAGAACTTAGTCTATCATTGTTGTTCTATTTCCATGGCTTGCTACATTTGAGAGCTATCCCTATGTGAAACCAAACACTAAAAACCCTTTTTGTCACTTGCAGCCCAAGAAATGCAGAGCTAATGTGCTCAGTCAACGGAGATTTCTGATGCGACCAACAGCAGAATTAACTGAATTTTCTGCAGTAGACAAACGTAAAGATCATTTGCACAGACCCAAAGATTTAGCACCATGTGTTTACTTTTAGGTTTTAATTATATTTTCCTTACCTGGATTCTTGATAGAGTCCACTATGGTTTTGTAATTCGTTTTATTTGCACTCAAGCCAGCTGTAACATCTTCAATTCTCCACAGGTCTTTCTGTATTTGTGTTTTCTCCTGAAATTTGGAGTATACAGAAACAAGAAAAATCAATTACATCAAAGTTTTGATTTATCAAAGGCTTATGCTTCTTTTGATACCAAACCCTAGCTCATGATTCAGAACTCTGATGAAAACCTGAGTCTAGGAATGAAGTAATTAACAATGTTTAAATTTGAAAAAACTCTTTACAACAGAAGCCAACATATCTTGCCCATGAAAACCCTTAGAGCATTTTCTGAGTCTTGAAAGATGTCCTGTTGAAGATGCTGGGAAAGAGATACCGCTGCATTTTTTTCTACAGTATTACTCAGGCTTCAGAAATCTAGTTTAATGTTCTACATAAAATGAGCTGACAGAACCTTTTCATTTGAACTTTGTTCTCAAATCCTATACTAACACACTTAGAAGTGCTAAGGCAGCCTTACAAATCTCATCTAAATACTTTTAGAGGAAATACCCCATATTAAAAAGCAAAACAGTAGCAGAGACTCCCTGAATACTGCTGTGAACTTCCTAGTGGCTTTTAATGGATGAAATACAAACCCCAAAATAACTCTGAAAGTGTAACAATTTATGCTTATGTCTGCACTCTTAGACCCACTGGACATGGTGTATTTATAACAGGTTGAAACAATACATTGCTGCTGTTTCAGGTTTTGATCTCATCTTGCACCCTGTTCGCTTTACTGAGGTTTTCCAAGAGAAAAGAAAGAAATGGATGCTTTGTCTACAATTTGGACTGTGCCTTTGATTGACTCTTGCTGCCAGAGGCCTTGGCTGCTGAAGCCATCACTGCAATCCGAAGCTCACTACAATCTTGAGTACCTATTCTCATCTGCTTAATCAAAAATCAGTGATCCTACCTTCAAAGATGGGCATTACAAATAACCTCAATAAAACCAGGAGGAAAATAGCATTAATAAAGCAAGCAGAAGGCAGTGAAACACTTTAGTTAAGAATTGCTTACAAGAACTCTAGAAATCCATCACTTGCCATGAGCTGCAAAATAACTGCTAATTAATCCTATAAGCCAGAAAGAGAAAAGCTTTAATAAAAGCTCTTACACCTCCTAGAGCAATGGCAGGCATATAAATTGCTTTCCACTTTCTGTCTCAGATCAGAAAATATGTTCAGCCAGGTTACAGATCAGCAAACAAGGTGCCAAGAACACAAACATTTAAATGATGGAGAATGTTGTTTGCCTGCAGTAAACTCACTTGCTAGATGGGATGTATCTTGAAAGATTGTCAGCATACAAACTATAAATTTGGAGATTTCATTTCATTTTTCTGAATTGAATGATGGATTTACAATAATCAAGCCTCAGAACTGGTTAAAAAAAAAACCCATATGGACAAAAAATTCTGCTTCTGACACCACTCCAAGTGCCCAGTTAGTACTGTAGAAAAGTCCAATCTTTCAATATTATTTCTTCTCATTACTTAAATATTGATGTGAAGAGACTATTTTAGATTAAAAAATGGACTAGATCTAAAAGATAAACAGATGAATTTACTTTTAAGTTATGAAAGCTTTTTACGAATGGCTCTAAGAATACTTTATGGGCAAGCACGAAAAGGTAACCTGAAGAGATAAATCAATTTCTCAGCTTTCTTCACACAGAGATATCATTTAGAATGATTTATAAAACCAGAGGAGAAACACTTAAGTGTTTACTGACAAAATACCACATGTCAGTTGATTTCAGTATGCCCAGAAGCTCCCAATCCTTAAGCAAAAGACAATGAAAGTCCTGTGACCAAGCTGCTTGAGTTAGTTTTTAACCTTGTAATGAATGCTGTATAAAAACAACATCAGCTGTTTCCTACGGTAACTTGAGTCTGCAAGTTTACTACATTTTTAATAACATTCTAAGACTGCATTTTTTGAAATACAGTGTGTATTAATTTGTTGCTATTGGAAAATACTGGATAAACAACCTTGAGTCTCCATACCCTGCAGTGGAGATCAAAACAGCTCTCATTATTATGGGTACTTTGAATAAGACTTCTTTGAAGAAACACATTTTAAAGAACATTCAGTACTTCCTGAAAAAAGAAACCAGCTCCTCTTACTAGCTCCAAAACAGGTAGCCAGAAACATTTTTTCATATGTATCTCTAAGCTGGGATATGTCTATGTGTGTACCTATAATTATGTAGTTGATGAGAGCTGATAACAAAACTGAGTTACTATTTTTTTCTGTGCAAACTGTACAATCATATGCTACACATAGCATGTTCAAAGCATGTTCAGTGCACAACTGAAAATTGGTATATTATGTTTAAATCTCCAATTTCCCTTTGTTAAAAACTAACTTCATACAGGGAATATTTTATTCTGTATTATCCCTGGGTTGGTGTTTCCTTTTCTTTTTTTTTTTTTTTTGGAGGTATGGATTCTACAGCTGTGCTCAGTGACATAGTATCTGAGCCCTAAAATCTGAATTACACCCTCACCAGAATTAAAAGTAATTTTAAATGGACTAATGGACTTTGATGATTGATGTGACCTAAAAACATTTCATAGCTGTCGCTTTGACATATAAAAACATTTCTCTAGCAACAGTGAAAATAAACAGACTTCACAGTATCACAGTATTATCAGGGTTGGAAGAGACCTCACAGATCATCAAGTTCAACCCTTTACCACAGAGCTCAAGGCTAGACCATGGCACCAAGTGCCACTTCAATTCATACTTGGTAAAAGTAAATAAAAATGTTTAACCAATGAGCTCTTCTAGGTCCAGGTTATTTGAAAAAGTTGGCTTAGATTTGAGCAAAAGGCATAGATTTGAGCCAGCAGTGTGCCCAGGTGGCCAAGAAAGCCAGTGGCATCCTGGCCTGCATCAGGAATGGTATGGTCAGCAGGAGCAGGGAGGTCATTCTGCCCCTGTACTCTGCACTGGTCAGACCACACCTCGAGTACTGTGTTCAGTTCTGGGCCCCCCAGTTTAGGAAGGACATTGAGATGCTTGAGCGTGTCCAGAGAAGGGCGACGAGGCTGGTGAGAGGCCTTGAGCACAAGCCCTACGAGGTGAGGCTGAGGGAGCTGGGGTTGTTTAGCCTGGAGAAGAGGAGGCTCAGGGGTGACCTTATTGCTGTCTACAACTACCTGAGGGGTGGTTGTGGCCAGGGGGAGGTTGCTCTCTTCTCTCAGGTGGCCAGCACCAGAACGAGAGGACACAGCCTCAGGCTGTGCCAGGGGAAATTTCAGCTCGAGGTGAGGAGAAAGTTCTTCACTGAGAGAGTCATTGGACACTGGAATGGGCTGCCTGGGGAGGTGGTGGAGTCGTCGTCCCTGGGGCAGTTCAAGGCAAGGTTGGATGTGGCACTTGGTGCCATGGTCTAGCCTTGAGCTCTGTGGTAAAGGGTTGGACTTGATGATCTGTGAGGTCTCTTCCAACCTTGGTGATACTGTGATACTGTGATACATTAGCTTTGTTCCTTCTGTTTTGTCTTGATAATAAAACTGCTCTGCTTAACCATGGGAAAAATAATCTAGACTGTTCTTCTTGCTCTAGGAGTAAAATCACCAGTTGTATGCAGGTATGTAGAAAAAAATCTGGTATGCCACATCCAGTTCAGCAAACCAAATAACCTACCTTCAAACAAAGCTTCTTTGTACGATTCAAAACTGAATAATTGATTTGAACTCGAGATGCCTTTCAATTACTGATGGCTGTTAAACACTTATTCCACTTCACAAAACAATCTGCAGTGATAACTCTTCCATTAATAGAGGAACATGACAAAGAACAAGTAATGACAATAACAAGCTAGTGACTAATGTTCTTAAAAATGGATAAAGAAGCCAACAATGTCAGATCAAATACATGAATCAAGAATCCTACACAGTCTTACAAATTAAATACATTATCAATGTCAAGATGTCAGGACATAATAAAAACGTAACTAAATAAGGACGAATTTGCATAGGCACCTTACAGGAAACTACTACTGATGCTGCAAGACAGCTAGTTACAGCACAGCTGGTGCTACTAGAGTCTCTGAACTTTGCACACTGAACTACGTGACAGCTGAATACAATGCAAAGGCTGCAGAGAGTTTTTCTTATGAGGTGATAGCTTCCAAGTTCAGACAAAAGCATCTCATAGGTAAACTAATGATTCCATGACTTTATGACCCGGAGTTTGGAAATGGACTCACCTGAGCTACTAAGGAACTATTCATCTGTTCCTGTAAGGCTTTTTTCAGCTGGCTCACATCCTTTTCTAATTTCAGATATTCATTCCAGGCATTTTCCATTTCCTATTAACAGAGGGAATACTCAAATGCAGTGTCATGATAAACTCTGAAATCACTCTATCCATTCTCTAATTAAGCACCAAACTGTTTATAAGATGGCGTTGCTCTATCATAAAAAGAAACAAAAAATAATCCATTTACAGCCTACATTTTTGGTTAGGGCTAATGACACACATGAAAATACTTTATAGCTTGCAAAATCAAGTCAAGAATCCCTCATTAGAAAACTCTGGCCAGGTCCTCACACAAACCCATTTCTCAAAGCATAAAACTGGCATATAATAGAATCTGAACTACAAATACTGACTTATGAAGGTATCTGCTCTGGTTCCATTTCATTTTACTTTAATCCTCTATTTAAAACAAGTTTATAGTTAGAATCCAGTTATCTAAACCAGAACCCAAGTTTTGAAACACAAAGCAGGTTATCCTTTAAAACTTCTACAGACTGTGTTGCAATGGCATAAATAAATAAGTAGACATCTGGAAAATAGGGGTCTCCAATCACTCTTACCTAGATTATTTCTGGCACCCGTGGCACCACAGAACCATAGAATCAACCAGGTTGGAAGACACCTCCAAGATCATCCAGTCCAACCTAGCACCCAGCCCTATCCAGTCAACTAGACCATGGCACTAAGTGCCTCATCCAGTCTTCTCTTCAACATCTCCAGGGACGGCGACTCCACCACCTCCCTGGGCAGCCCATTCCAATGCCAATCACTCTCTCTGTGAAGAACTTCCTCCTAACATCCAGCCTAAACTTCCCCCAGCACACCATGATCTGTCTTTTGACCTAGACATCAAAAGAATCAAGCATCTGGAGCATTTTTATATAAGGAAGGATTGAATAGGCTTTTTCTCTGAATGTTCCCCATCCCTTCTCATATAAGAACAAAGGTTTATCACAGGAAACGTGTGAGTCAGACCCAAAACAAATAGAAGTAAATGGCTGTCCACACACCAGGGAGAAGGTCTGAGCAGTATCTTCTCAAATAATGTTCTGGATGTAAAAAGTTCACAGAATTTAATAGGAGACTGTACAGGTTCTTGGAACTCAGATCTACTGAGGATTATAAATAGACAAAATAAATACCAGTCTCAGGAAACTCTCTGAGCAGAGAAGAGTTAGAAGCTGAATTAGTTATGACACAAAGTACTACCTGCTTCTCCTATCTTTACTCTTTCCTAAGCATCTGCTCATGCCCACTGCTGAAGCCAGAAGCCTGGGTGAGAAAGAGCCAGTATAGCCATTCTTACAATTCCCTGCTATTTATGTCACCAATCAAATTTGTAATGCTGTCTGTGAAAGTCATACATTTTCTACAGGCATGAATCACTGCATACAGACATTCAAAAAGCACTGGCATTTTAGTAATTACATCTTACTGTAGGAAAGGTGTTCATGCAATACCAGCAACAATTTCATCAAGAGCTAGTCCCATATTCAACTGGAGGTAAGAATAACACACGGAGTCCACAACACACAAGTTTAAGATCCTCTCTTTCATGGCAAATTCTTTGATATATTTTTGTTAATAAAATGCAACATTAAACTGCATTTGAATTGTATTAAGCCATAATATTATCTTTAAATTTTAACTAAAATATCAGACTTTCCCAGTTCTTCTTCCCATGGTACAATCAAAAGATTAGGTGAAAGATTTGCAGTTTATGCCCCATACATAAATGAAGAAAGGTATTTTTAAGTTTTTTGAGCTCTTCTTGGGAGGTGTGAAAAGGGCACTGAAAAGGAAAGCTGGAGAGACTGTTGAATTTTTTGTGTACTAGTTTAGAATCTTGCACTTGAACCAAATCAGAAGAGAACAGAACTTAACTCTCCCATCCAGAGAAAAATATGGTTTTACCCTAACTAGTACTTCAATTATTGTTTCTTTGAAACAACCAAAGCCACGCACCGTTGAAACTTTGGATATTTCCGCCCGAATATGTATGAGATCCTCTTGCAAAAGTCTCTGCTGACAAGAAATTTTTTCTGCATGTTGTGGTTGGTCTTTGTATTGTTCCATCTGCCTGTGTAGAACCTCCAAAACAGACTCCAGCTGATCCTAATAAAGAAAAAGGTGGCACCAAGTTTAGAACACACAGAACATTAAAGATCTATCTGTGGAAATCAGAAGTTGTTTTCCACACCTCCAGTCTTTCCTACAAGCCACTAGGTTAGGATTGTCCTCCCGTGGCAAAGACAAGATGTAAATGAAAAGTGCAAGAGTCTTCATTAACTATTATAACCAAAAGTATCTGCTATTTTCCATTAGATCTTTCCATTAAGTAGCCAAAATTGTGGAAAACACAAAGCAATGAGAAGGGAGCTTTTCAATTTACAATCTGTAATTGGTTCAGATTTTTAGTTTCAGAAAGATTCCTTACACAGTATAGAGCTGTGACAGCCGTACTGCAACACAGCATTAACTATTTATTGAAGGACAGGCTCTCCTTCACTGCTGCAGCTGAATTAGCCATGTGAGGAATTCAAATCTTGTCTAAACCACAGTGAAGACTTGAGTTGTTCAGTCAGGAGTAAGTATCGCTGAATCAGTTCTGCACAGCAGCTCTTCTGAAGGATCCACTCCAATAGTATTTTCATTTCTGAATAGATTTTTTTCTGAGCCACCTCAAGTTATTCAGAGGTATAGCTCATAGGCAGTGAAGCAGATAAAGATGAAAGGCAGGGAAAGAAAAACAATTTTGTCACTGTTTCCCATTTGAACTCTGACTTGAAGGAGCACAGTGGAAAGGAGATGGGTTCTAACTACAAACTTGTCACAGAAGACACTCCAGCATTTCAGTCACAAGTCTGAGAACTAAGTTCACAATACTATATATAAATGCACACAGCTTTCTGAATTTACTACAGGTTTGAATCTCTCTCGTTTCTCTCACTCATTTTTTTCTCTCTCTGTATTTTTGTGTTTGGGTTTTTTGTTGCTGAACCACCATACAAGTCACAGACAGAGCTCTCCACAGTAGCACACTATTGTGGTGCTATTTATGCAAATAACAGCTGTGCAGGTGGAAAGAACTGAAAATGAGACATGACTAAGCCTCCCGACATATACATATTAATACACAGAGCAAAATTAGGCAGAGAAGTGTATGAAAATCAATTTGCAATAAATGCCAGAGAATGAAATGCATATAATTTTAAATAATTAATTTCCAATATGCTGTTTTCTAAAAGTGGGTACTCAGGTCTAACATGCAACTCAATTCTTTTCCAGTAATTCCATCTTCTGCTTGTTACACATTTTATGATCAAAGTTGTTATTTCATAAAATCCTTTTTCATTTACTCACCTTATTTTCCTTGAGGGCTCTTATTTTATCCTCCAAGTCCTGCAGAATTCTGTCCTGCTCACAGAAAACACTTAACTTGACCTGAAAATTAATTATATAAATATAAAACGTTAAGATTTTGAAAACCAAGCAGCGAAGTCTACACAAGCAGTATTTTACCCCAAAGAGCATAATAATGTGACCACAAAACAATAACCAGCCAAAACAATGCAAGAGGGTCTGAGGTGGTATTTGCTACTTACATCAATATCACTTTCTGCAATCTTGACAGGTTTTGTACTTCGTTCTTTCAAGGTGTCACGCCCTGTCACCTAAAAGGAATGTGTTTTAATGAGCTAAGAAATCTGTTGCACACTAAAACCTAATTACACTTCAACAGCTCAGTGAAAGGTTTTGCTAAATGCTAACAGTTGTTAACAAAGATGAGTGAAATTTTGGACAAATATGTCTTTATATACTAAAACACACTACTGGAAAGGATTATCAGCTACATTAGGCTATGTAAAACTTTTCAGTAACTTAAGGTTCAGTACAAGCAGCATAATCTCCACCATCTATGCCTACAAAGGTTCTGTTCCTTCAAAATCTACTATTTTAACAGTTTAGTTTTAATGCTTTCTTGATGTCAAAGGACTTGAATAGTTCCTTAATCTGCATAGTTGCAAGAACTACAGCACTAACTAATGACTACACCCACAACTTTTTACCAAGTATTTCATTCTACAAAGGACAGGCTCTTCCACAGTATAGGGTGAATTCTACTGAAGTGATACAGTGGAAACAAATGTAATTAATCTATTTCAACATGTTTGTAATATATCAAATCTCTCATTCCATAAATCAGTTTCTCAGGAGATGATTATCTTTGCACATAAAATGGTTTTTAAATCAGTACAGAAACTGTATGACATAACACTTCCAACTTTCACAGCAATCTTCAAATGAAGGCACATCTATCTCTGTAGACACGTTTGCTATTCCACTGTCTACATGGGACTCTTCCCATGAATACACGGAGTTAAGGAAATGGCAATATCATAGAGTATAATACATGTATAATTGTAACAAATAATCACATACAAGCAGAAATACTAGCATGTCAACATAATAATTTTGCATATTTAATCACCTGCAAGCTAAGAGAATGCAAAAGCCTTTTTCAAAGCAATGGAAATAGCATACAAACCCAGAGCCTACAGATTTGGGGGATATTTTGAATTACAAAATCAGAACTGTAAACCAAAACGTTAATTATCAAGCAGTGAACATGAGAACGTAATGAAGAATTTTAGCATGCTTTCACATTCTCAAAACTGCACATCGGAGTCACTACTTGACACAATCATTTTCAAAACATGATAAAACAAAACCAAACACTGAGGTCAGCCATAATTTCACAAGAAAGGAAAAAAGAAAAGAAAACTTCTTACAGACAGCATTACTGTTTACCATAAGACACCTGTAAAAGCCAGACTACGTAAACACTGACTGCTGTTTTAAGAAGCAATGGGATGAGCACATTGCAGATGCAAGCAGTCTTACATGTATACTGGATAGTAACCCTTGTGCTGAGTTCTTTAGCACTTTGTATATCATGTTGATCAGAGGTCCATTATTTTCTATCTGTTTCAAACAAAAGTTTAGTAATAGCTTGTTACAGATGTAAAAACAAATCTTCCCAAGCCTTACAACTCAAAACTCCATGAGCAGCAGCAATCGCATGCTCTTACATCACACTGATCCTTGAAGTTTATAGCCTGTATCATCTGTCAATTCAGAAGCTACAACTAGAAATCTACCTGTCTTGTTACACTGTAAGTAGATTGATCATCTAACCACAAGACTTTTCTTACTTTTGCAAAACACACATACAAATATAAAGCAAAAAACAGGATCCAAACAGTTTCAGGAGTGTTGGGAATTGACAGCAAGGTATGATTCTGTTAGGTAATATGTAGTAACACCAAGAACTCTGCATTGATAACCTAAGCAACATACTCATATTCATACATTTCAGCCAACAGTTTCAGATGCAGTCACATTTGGCAAAGCCAGGAACAAATCAAGAGCAGGGCCTAAAGTGAAATGCATCTAACCACTTTTAAATGTTTATATTCATTATTACAACAGTTTACATATTTGATGACTTAGACTACATACACCCCGTGATAAATGTTCTATCTTTACATATACATGACACTATATATGTGTAATATATATTACTAATATTTTCAACTGATACATCTGGTTATGCATTCAGCCATTAAACTACCAGATAAAACTCAAACACATACACTAACAGGTCCAGTCAGCACATTAGCTGCATATATGCAACGACCCACGGCATCAGTGCATGCCAATAACAGGGATAACAAGGTGTCAGACTTGACTTTGCCATGGCTTGCAGGACCACCATGTGATTTATTTATGGCAACACATCCTACATACCAGAGAAAGTGTCAGACTGTTTTGTTAAAATAGTTACCTGGTTTGGGTTTTTCCCCCTTCAAAATCTGATATTGTTAAGTCTGTATGTGCTTTTGAATTGCCAGTGCACCAGACACAGAAGTTTTTTAGTTTAGATAAATGCTTTGCTGCTCAATATCATGGTTTTAATTTTTCTTTTTTAAAGGAAATATCATACCACATTATAAGCAATCATAATTAGTCACCACATTTTACAAAAAAAGTAAGCTATTATAAATGCAACACGGTATAAAAACAAGAAAAAAGCTCAAGATTACAAGAGAAAAAGCTGGATTAAAAGAACATCCTATTTAAACTTAGAGAGGCTGATTTCCTCTTGTTTCTAATGCTAGAGCAGATGAATGTTTTGAAGCAGCTTTTAATTCGATCTTACTGAACTCATGTATCAGTTATCTGGAGTACCAGTAACACAAGTTCTTCCTACAAACATTTTCTAAGGTTGCATTTTAACTGTAGTTACTGCTACAAAGACACAAAATGTTCTAAAACCAACAGTGATGCCAGAAGACAGAGAGTCTCTCCACTTCTGAACAGGTGGTGATTTGAAAAATCTGCAAGTATGAAGATGATACAGAATGGAAGCAGACTGCCATAACAACTTACCTTTAGATCCAAATACTCCAAATCCTTTTTCAACTGGATGTAAGTGTCATCCGCCTCCAGGGAAGTACATAGGGAAAAAACAATGCAACACATTTGAATGCTTTAAACAATTTCATAATACTTGGGTAAGTTATTTATAAGAAAATGGATGAAAGAGGAAACAGAATAACTGGACATTCATAAAGAAGTACCTTTGCTCTACCAGCATACTGCTATTTACAACTGAAAAATAGGCAAAATACTTCCCAACAATATGATTATCTCATTACTACACTTTCAAACATACAGATTTGAGTTTTCCACCTTGAATAAGACACTACCTGAAAAAATAAAATGTCTAACAGTTCTTTGGTCAAAATAATTTCTACTGATTATCCCCTCAATGAAAAAGTTACAGTGGTCTCCTCCAGTACAGTTAGTCTCCCTGGGAGACCAAAACTCTTGTACCCGAGTATGGGATGTAACTAGAAGGCATCATATAGCAAATCATCAGGATACTTTTGATCACATTGCATACACATCTTAAGATAAGAATTTCTTTATTCAGGGAAAGCACAAAATAAGTTTTGTGAATAAAATACTGGAAAAGATCTCACTTGTACCATTAGAGAATCCACTTTGTCTTTTAAGTAACAGCATTCAACTTGATCCTTATTTTTCATTGGTTCACCTGCAATTGCTACCACCTTAATTTTACAGTTACATTCATCTAGCAACTTCTTCATTGCAGTCACTTCAGGAAAAGCATGCACAGAAGTTTTAACACAGTTATTTCTCCTTTTTCCAAAAGGGATATTTGCAATACAGAACAAAAAGTTTAACTGTTGCAAATGTGCTTTGTAGTCAAGTAAAATGTCCCAAAATTCTCAGAATTTTGACAGGAATTTATATCCTGGGTACATTAAACTTTGGAATAAAAGAAGAGCACAACTATATTTTTTCTCAAGTTTTGAGCCAATGAGAATGCATAGTTAAAAAATATAAGAAAACCCCTTTATGGCATGAAATACTAGATCACACTTGCATTTCTTTAGAGGTGTTCACTTGCAGCTCTTGTCTGATTAGCCTGTAAGTCTGGCTGAGGACATGACTAGAAAGTCTGTCCAAATTTACACAAATCCCTGTTACTATCACCCACCGTAGTGTTCTGTAGGTGAGGCTAGTTGGGAAATGAAACTTTCCCAAACTTAAAAACAAATAAAAAAAGGCCTTTAGTTTTGGGCCAATATAAAGCCTGCACCAATTCCAAGAAGAGTCAGAACATTTTATTTCCAGATGGCTCTATTTTCTGGTCTTTAATATGAACCAAAGAGCTCTGTAAGTACATTTGTTCGATCTCACATTTACAAGTTTCATACACCAGTGCAATCCAGAGCACTGGTGATGAACCAAGATGCCCCTTAGTTTTCATGGACTAATGTTCACCTGCAGAACTGACACAGTTACAAGCTCATGTGAATGAACAAACTGGCTGATGCACTTCAATTTGCAGGTGACATAGCATGGGGCACAGGGAGCCAATGCCATCATGAAAGCGGCACAAGGAAATGGTTTGGCTTTAGAATGAAACTGTTTCACATTTTATCCTGTATTTCTGAAGATGAAGCATTTTCAGAAATAGCATAAAAAGGCTGTATACATCACACTTGCAAACACACGCAAGAGTGCCCTGTAACTTAAGCCACTCATCTTCCATAGCAAGTACAGCAGCAAAGAAAAACCGCAAACGGCCTGGGAATTGCAGAATACCAAAGGAAAGCACAGACTCAAGCATGCCACTGACGAAGCATTTGCAGAGTCACAAAATGTCATACGGCACAGATGAGCCACGCAGCAGCTGACCTGATAGGTGGAATTAGTTGGCAAGTGCTGCAGTAATTGTGCGATTGTGTAATTTCGTATACTAGCCAACTTAGCCTGATGTCTCCTTAATCGAATGAGAAGCAATGTTAGCTCTTCAGGCTGCAGGTATTTAGACACATTGTAAAGAGGAAATTAGCAGTCTTCAGGGAGAGAACTATAATTACATTTTTCACCTCAGTGCCCAGAAAGCAGTTACTTGACATGATTAAGCAATTACTTCATTAACTCTGCATTTGGTCAAATAAACATAATAAATGGTGAATCTTGTAATAACAGCTTATGCTGCAGATAGCAGCAAAACTCCCATGGGCTTTACTGGAACCTGGTTAAGTTCTCATTCAGGTTATTTACATTTTAACTAACAAAAATACAACTACTATGGAATGAGCAGGATTTGAACTTAACTACAATACTATGACACAGGAGGAAAAGTAACTGCTCTCAACTTACCGACTTGCCATGCAAGCTGGGTGCACTCACAGTATGTGTCATGTAACCCATAGCAGGCATAGAGCGTCGATCAATGTGAGTTGAGCTCTGCAAGAAGCCACAGCCAGAGTTGTAAAGGATTGTCTCAAGCAAGAGGTATGCTGCACTTGAGGGAAAACTGAGAAGATCTGCACCTTTGCCGCAAATTTCCCATTTGAATTCACGGCATGCTTAGATCGGGGTAACGTTCACGAGCCAGCCAGATCTTTTGATGATTAAGTAAAACTTATGGATGAACAAATGCAAATCTAGCACTTGTGATGCTGGGCAGATCAGCAGATTCTGGCAGCACAAGCTGCTTTAGCAGAACATGCAAAGTGGCTTCCAGCAAATAAAGAAATATTCATAAAGTTCCCCCCAAAGTAATGTCTCCCAGAGAGGCTGCTTGGCTTATGTCCACCACCCCCCAGGCCTGCACTCCTCACAGTGACACCTGTGCATGCCCTCCATTACCAAGGAACACTCAGCTACTGACATGAGTGACACCTTGTGGCAATGGGTTCCACTAATACCAGGGGCTTTAACATAATTGCATCTGATCCGCCCCTTTTCTGCGTGCAGTATGAAAACCAACTGCACATCCATTCTTTCAGCTCTCTGGCAATGCCAAACTGTTATGGCTTTCCTCAAGGCTTTTCTTCAGTGTCTCATCATTTATTTTTATTCCTGTCTCAGAATCTCACTGAATGCTGTTTTGTTCTGCCCTTGGTTTTGTTTTGTCGTACTGATTTTTGTTTGTTTCTTTTTGCTTTAAACAAGTGTAACTGGATGGAATTTGAAGAAGTATTCCAGGGAGGGAAGAGCACCACAGATCTCTGCAGACACAGAGATTTGAACATAAAATGGCACTGTGTGCTTACATATAAAAACATGAGTGTTTTGCTTTACAAACCTTTACACAAGTTTCACAGAGAGGTTTTACAGATGAGGGAAACCATGTTTTCTTATATTGGTGAAACTAGTATGACCTACAAAGAGTTTTATAAGTAAAATTTATTCAGCTACACTGCACAGGAAGACTGCTGTACATTCCTTCTTAAGGGATGTAATGTTCCTTCAACTTAGGCATGAAGAAACCAACGTCTGGCATAATACAATCAGGAGGTAAAAACATATTAAGTTCCATTGCAGCATGTCAGTAGAGTATTTCATCCTCTGACAGAAGATTATAAATGGATAAATGCTGAAAGACAGCTGACAGTTACACTGCACACATGCTAGGAAAAACATCTAAACCCTAAATGAAGCGAGTATGCCGTCTGAAGTCAGGGTCCTAAGCCCACACTGGATACCTGAATTCACAAACCTTTTTGCAGCTACTTTTCCCATCAGCGCCCATAGCTAAGGTCAAAGAATTAGGTGAATGCAGAGGATTTAATTTCCATTTACTCCAGTGTAAAATCTAACAAGACAAATGCTACACTTATTCAATCCTGAATTTCTCTATTTTCCTCAGTCAAGAAGAGCCACATGCATATCAGAGAAATCTCTGTCACATCTGGATAGGAGGGTGGTACAACAGTGCCTACAAAAAAAACCCCACACTGAAATTTGGCTTCGATTGACTTTGATTTTGGTGAGCCCAATGATGACAACTCTGCAAGGGCTTAAACTATCAAATGCATGAAAAATATGTATTGTTTTGGGCTATAACTGAAAACTGAACCAGCTATAAGACTAACTACAATAGCAGAACATGAATAGAAAGCAAACGTGGCAAACAGTGAAGACTACAAGCATAAGGAAATAAGCAAGGAAGAGTCCATCCTGTTCAGTTTGATATTCTTCCCTATGTATTTATACATTAAAATGCCACAATGTGTGTATTTTACACATATATGTCTTCCAGTTTTAAATCAAAATATTCTGAATCCATGTGACATGCCCCCAGTTTGCCTGTTGTAACTGACAAATATCTGTGAGTCTGAAGTGATCAGAAAGCAGGAGTTTGAGGAGAAAATTATTCATTGCACTAACTTTTAGAACCTTTCATAAGCAAAAAAAGATGCAATGGAAACTGACTGCATTTAATTCTCAGGGTTATGATGCCACACGCAGAACAGTTTGACATCAGCTACAGTGTATACAAACCTTTACAGCAGGATTTCCTATCTTCCTCGGTGAGCCAGCAAAAGGAACATCTACACTTTGTTTCTCATCAGAGGGTTTAACTGTAAGCCTTTCAGCAGGAGTATGTGGTCTCCTTGGGAGAAAGCTTCTTGGAGGTCCAGGTGGAGGAATATCAGATGGAGAGGGTGGAACAGATATTGATCGTGGAACATCTAATGAACTCTTAGACTTCCCACGATCCATAAAGTCTGAAGAACCTACGTAAAGCGGGGCGGTGGGGCTGCCGTGTTTAAATTGCTGTCGCTGCTGCCACTCATATAGCTGCCAAACAGTTCCATCCTTATTCGCCTTCCTTTCCTCCTGGGACATCTTCAAATGGCTTACACGATCTTGTGCATATTTATAGTCACTTGGTAAATTGCGGTTTGGTGGTGGTGGTGAGCTCCCTGAAGGCTGCCTGGTATTCTTTGGCAAAGTGTGATAGGTTTCAGGAAAAGGTGGATTGGGACCCTGACGTGTAAGAGTCTGATCAGAAGTGAGGCTGAAGAGGAGGGAAATGAACAAACAAACAAACAAAGGTGAATATTAGCAAGTATCAGTGATCAGGAGTGTTTGATGAATTAGAAAAATCTCTAATGACATTCACAGTATCACAGTATCATCAGGGTTGGAAGAGACCTCACAGATCATCAAGTCCAACCCTTTACCACAGAGCTCAAGGCTACACCATGGCACCAAGTGCCACGTCCAATCTTGCCTTGAACAGCTCCAGGGACGGCGACTCCACCACCTCCCCAGGCAGCCCATTCCAGTGTCCAATGACTCTCTCAGTGAAGAACTTTCTCCTCCTCGAGCCTAAATCTCCCCTGGCACAGCCTGAGGCTGTGTCCTCTCGTTCTGGTGCTGGCCACCTGAGAGAAGAGAGCAACCTCCTCCTGGCCACAACCACCCTTCAGGTAGTTGTAGACAGCAATAAGGTCACCCCTGAGCCTCCTCTTCTCCAGGCTAACCAATCCCAGCTCCCTCAGCCTCTCCTCATAGGGCTGTGCTCAAGGCCTCTCACCAGCCTCGTCGCCCTTCTCTGGACACGCTCAAGCATCTCAATGTCCCTTCTAAACTGGGGGGCCCAGAACTGAACACAGTACTCAAGGTACTGAACACAGTACTCAAGGTAGCACAGGAGGTCCTAGACACAACACACATTTCATTCAAAAAGAATGTACAGAATAGCAAGTACTCATGAAATCTGCATAAAAGTACTATACCCTGTTCAGGCAGACATCTAAATAGGATTTTTATTTAGTGTCTAACCAAGAATGGCCTACTAGAAATAAATGTAAGGGACAGCAGCATTATGTACTTAGACTAAAAAGAAACAAACATCAGGAACATGAAGAAGGGAATGACTGTTATGGTCACAGTGCAAACTCATACATCCAGGTACTTCTTGTCACCCAGGGCCTGATCTCCACTAGGTGGTGGCAGCATATGGACAATAAATGCACACTCATTGCAAAAATATTACCTTCAAGTGCAGGAAGATATCTCACTCATCACAGAATGAGTAGCTCAAATATTTTTTGTTCTTATGAGTGAAGCAAAAAAAGGTGAGAAATTGCTCTAGTCCCAAGTCTATACAATTTACTTTCATCTGACCTAATACAGCTGGTTGTGTAGTTTCAGGCAACACAAGGCTTTCTGTAACAGAACTCACTGAACACACAGAGGCGTTACATCCTGCATTAGTATTGCATCCACAACACACTTAAACTGTAATGTTTACATGTTTTAGCAGATAGAGAGGGTTAGGATAGAACTGGCCAAAGCTTTGACAAAGTGTCCTATTTTGAAGACAAAATCTTTCTGTAGCCTTATTCTCTTCATTAAGTCTCTAACTTCTGATTCTCCACTTAAACATCTAGCACTTTTGCACTTGCAGTGATTCAGGATTTCTAACCAGCAAATCATTCTGCTAGACTTGTCACGGAGTAACAATACCATAATTAAACAAAAATATCCCCACAAATTAATAAACTCACAGCATGTTAATTTCTCCACTTGATAGGCTCCCCTCTCTGCATGAAAGGGAGCTCTGATGGTGCCTGAATTGCAGGAATTCCTCACGAAAGGAAGAGCAGTATGGGAAAAATAACATCTTTGTTTAGCACCCATGAATAACAGAAGCAGAGGGAAAGAAATGCTACCAGTAACTGCTGCTCAGTAGCCTCCATCTATTTCTGCTTGCAGGATTTGGCACAGTTGGGCCATCCTGAAATATGGATGCTATTGAGAAGATATAATTCTTTGTGTCAGAAAGCAGAATAACTGCACTGCATGGGAGACTACAAATTCCCAAAAGCTCTGCTGTTTCATGCTACAGAACCATGATGTTGCCTTGAATTTCACAATAAAGGGTAAAAGAGTCAGGTAGTAGGAATAGAGGTGACAAAGATCAGCATTTAGGAGTCAAGTAATCTGTTTTATTTTCCTAGGTCATCACATCATGTTTACTCTGTATGTTCTGCACAGTTTGCCTATTCTTTCCACAGAAACATTGAAGCAGTTGGCAGAAACATGTTTTCTCTAGGTAGAAACGAGACCTGAGAATGTTTGGGGCAGCTAATGCTTCAAAAAGACATCGGAGATAGGCATGAAGCCAGGACGTTCTTTTGATGATTTCTTTGCGGAAAAAAGAGCTTGACCATTCCTATACTCAAACCTAGTGGAGCCCTCTTGAAGACATCAACAAACTACTGAATGTTGGAAACCATTTGTGTGGTCATTTTCTGACTGGACACAAAAAGGTATTCAGATCAGCAAGAGTTTCTGGTAGTTGATGAATTCATGAGGGCTAGCAGCTTCAGAAGCAAAACCACTTTGGGGAGGGAAAAACCTAACATAAATGATACCTTTCTTTTAGGAAAGGATGAATTTATCAGAGAGGAACTATAATCTGCTTGCATGAAAGCAACAGTTTGAGTATCAGGGAAGCTCTGGCTTCATGCAATACTTGAGCCTGCTGGAAACAGAACAACACTGCACATGCATTACATGTCACAAGGAATGTCATAGACAGAAAACTGCCTACTTGCAGGCAGGTTGCAATTTCTTGGTATGTGAAGTAGGGAGACAACTTTATCTGAGATGACAGGCTTTAAGCAGGTGGCTTCTACCTCACAAAGTTTCATACCCTTAAAAATAGTCATACAAAAATAGGCACTAAGATGACTTACTGGTTTCTGTAACAAGAAAGGAACAATATCCTGAACGACTCAAATTAGTCCAAAAGGGACCGTGAGCAATTGTTTTCTCACAGATTAAAAGTAAAAATGAGCCAAAGCAACTATTCTTGAGACTCTTTTCTTGCATGATGAAGTATAAAGAGTATAAAAAGGAAAGCAGACACTGAAGAATGAAAAATTGGACTGATGACATAATACATTATTATTAACCATGGAAATCATTCAGGATCTGCAATAGGAAGCAACTGCACAGCAGATACTGTAAAAACAGAAGACAAATGTTCGACAGAAAACAAACACATTTGCTGGAAACACTATGTCCATTCATGGCAATGCATAGAAGCTAACAAAGACAAGTAATGTTCCTTCCTTAAGTAAATCAGAAAGGAACGGAAAGTTCTGTGTAACAAGAAATGTTTAACACTATATTTGCAAGGAAGGAAATTCCCCAATGTGACTGCATTTAGTTGGGAAAAATTAAGCTCATATTCATCAGATTTATATGCATTTTTTTGAAAAGCAAATAAACTGTTAGAAATAGCAGAATCTTTACAATTATGCATTCACTATGTCTACCCAGGCACTGGAACTAGATCAAAGACTAATAACTTCTGGACAGCTGCTGTTTGATGGTCCTGAACTTTAATTACTTAAAACCAAAGTCTCCTGAAAGCCTCCTTTCAAACCTTCTCCCAGTTCTTTAAGTTTCTCTCAAAGGCTGGCATGATCCTTACCAAAACAGGTATTCCCTGTCTCTGAGAACAGAAGCGGGGACAGATGACTGCACTGGATGTAACCTTAGTGCTGCTGTCAGTTCGTTGTCTAAGAGAGATGAATCTCCAAAATGAGAGTAAGGAGTTCTAAGTGCTACACAAAATTTTTAAAAATCTAAATACTTCCACAAAAATATAAATCTATACAAAAGGTGCAATCTCTGCAAATAATTACAGAAACTACTGTACTTGTGAAAGCCCCTAGCTGAAAGAGTTCCTCCTTGTTATAATCAACTTGCTGACAAGCATTGCATCTTTACACACCTGAGCCAGGAAACAAAGCAAGCTGTAGTCATTCTGTGTCCAAAAATATAAAGGCTTTTAAATCTTTTATTTTTAACATTCCAGGTAGAATAACAGTAAGCATGGAGCTTAAGAAATTATGTGGTCCACTCATATTTACTAAAATCAAAATGGAATGTCCATCAAATTATCATCCCTATTTAAACTTCTACATCCTGAAGTCAAGAAGGTATTTGACAACTAACATGCCAATTTTATCTATCAGTTAAGTGCAATTCAACAACTTCAGAGAGGTTGAAATCAACCCATTAATCTTTAAGAAGGTAACATGCAATTTATTCTGAACATAGTGAATATAACTGCATTTGCCAGGGAGAGACAAAGGAAACAAGGTCAAGCAAGCTAAAATAGAACATAAAGAATGTTCTTACAGCAAGAAGAAAATCACTCTCTCTGTATCTACAAAGTTAGATTTTGGTTATATCCCTGCATTTAACTATCATAAAGCTTCTCTGAAAACTTTAACAGCCCCAGTTAAGGTTTCCTCTAGAACAAAATCTGCTACCTGCTGTAGTATTCCCTTAACAGTACACCTGATAAATGCCCGAAGTTGCTTTACCAGAGAGGGTTAATTAGGAAGAACACAGCACTTAGCTGTCAGTCAAGCCTGGTCACTGCCTAGACCTCCAATATGAAAAACAACAGAAGTTTTCTTAAGTACTTGCTAGTTATGCTAAATTTCTACACTATTTGAGACTCACACATCTGTGCATGTAAGAAATAACATACCCAATACTTCAAGTCATATTTTTTCAGGAAGCACTGACTGATACCCAAGCAAAACTGATGCAAGTGAACTGACTTTACCACTGCCTGGAAGAACATTAAATAAAACCAAAAAGGTATGAGAACCTCTTTAAGGGTAATTCCAAAGATAAGAGAATAGAAGAACAGACTTCCCAAGAGAATTAGGAAGCCTTAAATTTCTTACTGGATCCAAAAATACAAACATTAGCTTCAAGAAGCATCTAGCAAATGCCCCAAATGTTTTCTCCCTCCTATAAACCACATGCCTATGATTACATTTCAGCAAATTTATACGGAACTAATTCAGAAGGTCATCCATATTTGAAAAATCCTCTCATGCAGCACGCAGCCCAACTGCCAGCACTTCACACAAGGTGACATTCTGAACAGGCACATATGTGCGTTACTTCAACTGGGATCTAATGTGATTGCACACTTAGAAAACAAAGCAGTTATGAGATTTACAAATTACAGAAGCATTCCTGTGTGCATTCCACCTCTTGTTACAATTTAGCTAATTTTCAGGGACTAAGAGAGGAAAAAGAGAATTCTGGACACCATGGGAACATCCTAGGACCTCTTCACTAACTCACACATAAAGACTTTTCAATAGGTGACAGGCACATTGTCACTGCTATGACCTGAAGTAGAGAAGTGACACTCACTATTTTTATCAGCATTTCCACTTTTAAGTGGAAAACAAATTATAATCTCTAATGTATAATGTGCAGTTGTTTAGAAATAAGATGTGAGGGCTGCACTTGATACACTGCTTTTTAAACTGCAGCAAATCTGAAGAAGTTTTAAACATCCACAGTGATAAAAATCAGTAAAAGAAATAGCATTCTAAACTCACTTCTTCTGTTTGAAACATAGTGATGGGAGTAAAGGAATTGAATTAGACAGACACATATTGGCTTTCCCACATAAGAAACACCTGAGAAATCCCGTTCTGCATGGAGAAGAAAGTCATTTTTGTTATCAATTGTCTGTAAAATATCCTTGTGATTTACACTCCACAGATTAGCAATACACGTATTCCTTACATTTAAGGAAATACCAGTTTATTTCAAGTTGGGCCTATTACTGACCTTTTTGTGTCTCCTTTTTGGACTTTTACCCAGTGCTCCACTTGAGCCATGTTACTTTTTCTTTGAGTCTGTTTATCTGGATTTGTTCTGGGAACAAACCCTCTTTTATACGAGCCGGTACCATTCTGTTCCACTAGCCCAGCACTCACACTTAAAGAACTCGGAAGCGTTCCATTTTTCTCAGCTGGCTGAGGCTGAGTTACTTGGGACCTCGATGCATTTGTTAAGTCTGCAAATAATGAATCAGGTTCTGTTAAGGCATGCTTAGCCTTTCCCTTCTTAGTTTCCAGAGTTCCTTTTCTGTGGATGTAACGTTGTTCCTCCTCTTTTTCTCTTCTTATCTCTTCACACTTATCATACGCAAGCATTTCAGCTGGTTTTTTGTAACTTTCTTTTTTATCTCTAATCTCTGCCTTCACACATTCTTTACAGGCATCCACATGATTGACTTGGGGAACAGCTTGCTGATCCACTTTTTCAGTTTCCCTGAAAAGAGAATACATGTCAGTAGTGACCACTGCTTAATTGGGAGAAGCTGATGAGGTCCTGTTACTATTTTGGAAAGGCTACCTGTGAAAGCACCTTCTCCAAGCTGTGAGATATGTGGCGTGTTGAGCAAAATTCAGTTGTTACTCCAGTTAGACAAAAGTTAACCTTTATGAAAAGTTTATCTTTATGAAGGAAATAGGAATGACTCATATGCATTTGTAAAAGTGACTGAAAATACCAACACCGTATGAAAGAGGTGTTCCACTTGGGTGATATTACGTATGAACAACTGTAAAAAAAAGAAACTGTTCCTATCCTGGGAAGCACTGAAAGCCAAAAAAACCAAACCCAAACTGCCAATTGCTCATTTCAAAAGTCAAAAAAGTCTTTCATATCTTTGTAGATGCCTTAAGGACTAGTCATTTCTGGCCAAGAGGACAGAAAAATATCTACATCTGAGTCAGTACTACCATTGTCCAGGAAATATCTAACCTGGGGGCTACTCCTGCAAATAAAGAATCCCTGTTGCTCCTAATACATGCTGCAATGCACAGTAGTTCACCTCTTCACCTTATCATCTAAATATAACTCAAAAATTCCATACCAGAAATCTTGCTATTAAACTATACTAAGTCTAAGGATCCTAAAAGTTCTATGTTGCTTTTGATATGTCACGTGCTTCATTCGCAATTTTCTTCATCTCCTCTCAATGACAAAACCACATCTTTTTTCATTATAACTTGATGGAGTATCATTGATCTTTGAGTAGCACTTCATCTTCTCTGAAATTAAGTTCAGCTTCTTGAAAGCTTTATGAATGGTGAATTCTGAGTAAGTGCCATGAAACAACTGTTTTCATTTCAGTCTACTTAGCCTGTCAAAGTGAACAGCCAACTAAGAGTAAGGACACTAGATCAATATTTCTAGCATGCCAGACTTCTCCATTTTTCATTTACATTATTTCCTACCTTTATAAAGAAGATTAAAAAAAAAAAGGTAAGAGGTTATATGTTATTTTAAATTTACATTAAATCTCAACACAGAAAAACCCCAGGATGCCAAGTTTTGAAAGAGATGTTGGTCTTTTGTTTATATTTGATTTGCCAAAAGTAAGCAGTAGCACAAAATACCCTGAGAAACTGCACCATGACATTTTAATCCTCACAGCCCCCAGGGTTAAAAGCAGGGTTGCCTCACAGTACAGAGTCTTCTTTCACGAAGAGTTGTTGGGAAAGAATCACATTCCAAAGTCAACACATCAAGAAAGCTACATCAATTTTAAGAAAAGGGAAAAACTGGAAGCACAGGAAGGCACATCTGAATTTGTTTGCTGCTATCAGCAATGAAGAACAATGGGACAAAGAACAACCACCTTTTGTAAGAGTGCTTTCTTTCTACACTGACAACTTAAAAAACTTAAGTACTAAAGACCACCAAAGTAAAAATAAAAGGCAGTAAAGGCAGTTAATATCTTCGTGAACTTGTTAATATTCATAACTTTATGCACTTACGATTTACCCATCTTCAACATTCTTCTCCCTCCTAACACCACTTTTATCCTAGTTCTAAACACTCGCTTGAAATGGCTTAATACTCTTCTGTCTTTTCCCTTCTACTGATCTCTCCTCAAGGCTGCAAATCAGCTGTTGCAGATGTATGAATCTGTCCAGAAAAACTGCACTTTTATAACTGAAATATCCTAAAAAATATATATACATACACAGAAATTCATCCATGGCACTAAATGCAGGCACACAAGCCGAACTCCAGATTAAACTATTTGCAACAGAACGCAGTTAAAAAGAGTGACTTCTTTAAAATGGGAATTAGTTTGATGTACACATTGACAAACAGCGCTTTCTGAAATCAACATCATCGATCTGATTTCACATATATATAATGTAAATAGATTTAAAGCTTTACAAGACTGATTTCTGTATGGTACTTGCCTCTTCAGTGAGGAGCGTGTTTGCATAAGAGCAGCTTGATTCATAGCCCGGATCCAGGCGTTCATATCCTCCTGGGTATCTGCACTGAAGTAGTACGTCCGCATCCCTGAATGCTCTGCCTGAGAGCCGATAACAGAATTCTTATTATAAATATATGCCCGCATACCTGTATGAACAGCCTGAAAGAAAAAAGAAAGACAAGTCAGACAGCCTTCCCATTTTTTCACCCCCCAGTATCTTAAAAAAATCCCTTTCCTGAAATCTTCTAAAAAACCCTTTCCAGATTCTCTGACTGTTTCTTGTATTTTGGGGTAAAATTGTTACGCTGCCACAAGGGTGGCAGCAAACTCAAATGGCACTTTGTGATGTTCACTGAAAGTCTTCTACCTCCTCCTCCTCACACTATTAAGCAAGAAGTGAAGCTCTTCTGCTTTTCATCGTAGGAAATTTCAGCTTTTCATTTTCTCTTAACTGATACATTTAATTCACCGTAACTATCATAAAAAACAAATTAAAGATATTGTCACTGAGACATGCATAAGTAAGCCAATTTTCCCAGCTCATTTAATAAAACAATTTATTCAAACAAAACACAGACAAAAAACTTACAAGTCAAGCAATTAAACTGCTTATTTAAGAACTGGTTATAATGCATGTTAAGATCTTTTGGTTAAAGCGTGCACTTGAACCTCTGCAGTAGCTGCAAAAATCATAAGACTTACTGCCAAGTTAGTAATACTGATGGAATTACCACTGCACATAAAATACTGACACGTACCTTTGCATACCAAAATACTCCATGAAACTCCACTGCAAACTAGGGGGATTTATGAATTCCTCTGTAAATATATTCAGGACTCAATATGCAATGTCTTTCTAACTTCAGGCTAAATGAATTTAATCAACTCTCGTCCACATTTGTATAAGCAATAGTATAGGTATTACTAAGTCGTATTAGTTCTGAAACACTTGACTGTATTTTTCCTCAAATATTTTATTGATGTGCTCCAGATCAGTATGGAAAGATTTATTTTTTTTAACTTTCCCCACAACTGAACAATATACTCAGCTTGAAAGCTTGGTATTAAAAACAAAAGCAGTAATTTAAACTGCTTTTTGTAAAACTGCATCTACTGTCACTTACAAAAGCTAAAGGCATGAAATGCTGCTGAGATTGGGCTTTTTATAAAGAAAACAAAATACAAAACCCTCAACTTTTTAATTTGGCTCCATCTTCTTTTAAGGGTTAAATATATTTCACAGATCTTCCCTAAATGACTGGTCTTTTGATTATTTTGATGAAATCCTCTCCCCCTCATTATTCCAAATTGAAAAACCCACTCTGCAATCACAGATAGCTTCACAAACACCACAGTAGCTTTGACAAAACCCAAGGTATTTAACCAGGGTACAGCACTAAATTCTGTCATTTCAGCTGTTTACCCTGAATTTTCCAAATTACCATCATCTTAGAGACTAGTAACTATTACAGCACTCTTAAGTTTTGTGGGAAGATCACTTTTCTATAGCAGCCTGCAAGTGAAACATGACCCTTCCCCTGTGCAGCCCAAGAAAGATGGCTTCAGGTGAACTGGAGCCCTCTCAGGGGTCAGTCCAGGGACTGACCATCCCATCCACATTGAAAAGGCTGAGACTACAGCCAAACAGCCAGACAGAAGAAGGAGAAGGAGGAAAGTGGGACACAGAGGAGTCCAAGAATCTCTCCTGCTTGAGGGAGCCTCTGCTTCCCTATGGTGTTGGCTGGTAAGGGCATATGAGGTGGTTTCTTCCTTGCCACCATTAGCTGCCTACCTTGACAAAGGAGAGCAGGACTTCCATACCTGAAACAGTGGGGCTTATCAACTGGGTGTTTAGGAATTAAAGGTTTGTTTTCATGTTTGCCTGGCTAAGTTATTTTTTTTTGTTGTTTCTTTTTTTCTTTGTTGTTATCTCATTTGGGATGGGGCAGGGTACAGGATGGATGGGGTGGGAGGAGGGGTTGCCATTTTAGAACCATTCAAATTAGTCAAAACAAGTAAAACTCAGAAGCATCTAATCCATTGCTATTTATGATTAGTACCCAGTCTAAGGAAAAAAAAAATGTCAGCCCCAGATGTCAAGGAAAACAATGATTTTAACACTGGACCTTTTGACTTCACTGACTACATTGAGTCCATCAAAGATGATTCTAGAATTCACAACTGAAGTGCCTCCTGCAGAAAGACAGATTGCAAATAACACAATAGGACTCTACCACTCACAGGTTATATACTTGCTGATTAAAAAAACCCAGAACCTTGGATAACTATCTGCACAGACTGTGTACCACACGAATAAATGGATTTAAGAGCTGTCTGTCTTAATTGACCTGCATGACCTGATCAACACGACCCATCTGCCTTTCAGGTTCCCTTTCAGTGGTGCAAGATGAGCCTAGCTGAAAGCATTGCCTAAGAGGCTGTGGGTGAAAAAGGCATAAAAATGCTAAGTATGTCGGACTGTTCTCCCTTGAGAGACTGAAGCTATCAGAGCCATAAAAATTCACAGCTTCACAAGGGATAATGGAGATGGTGTGCTACTACCACAAACACAACAGTCTAGAGTCTGTAATATATCAAAATGGTTACAGAAAAATTCAAGTCTATTTCAGTTATTTATTAGTAGCATGTTTTCTATAGAAGAAAGCCACTTTGTGCTAACATCCTGTAGCTGTCACTGGTAGCAGACACAGAAGCTAGCAGGCTGATTTTTTTGTTTGTGCTGTTTTTTAAAGCAATAGCTATTAGGATGGCTACAGCATACTAAAAAGCCTATAACACAGCACATGTAGACCGCACACACAACAGGGAAAAATAATATTGGTACCTATTCATGCATTCAGATGCCTTAATGTGGATAGATTGAGAAGAAAAGCAGTCTCTCTCCCATAATGCACAGCAGGAGAAATGGACAGTAAACCCCAAGAGCACACCAATAGGACAAGACAAGGACAAAAAGTTCAACAAGTTAAAATCATGAAAAGAGTCACGTTTCCAAAGAAAATACTTAACAAAAAGACTACTCTAAATGTCATTAATATCTAGAGCTGTTGTGTTCATGCCCAATAATTCAAAATTCCTAAGATTCTATGATTCTAATTCCTGACTCTTAGAAGAACACCAGAGTATCCTTCAGTGATTTTATCTGGTAGCAAGATATGCACTAAATACAAATGTATACTTGCATACATCATCTTTGCATTAAGTTTTGTTGCTTGCTTTGTTGTGTTTTCTTTAACAGCAAACAGTGGTAGGCCTTCCAAGTGCCTCAAGATGTGCTACTGTCCTACTCATGTCAATGAGCTTACTTTCAGTATTCTCCCATATATTTTAACATACAAAAGATCAATTAAAAACAGTTTTCAAGATTGAGGACAAGGAGGCTTCTAAACAGACAGCAATGACAAGAACCTTCATAAACTGATAGTATTGATGCTTAAGACTGCTGTATTACTAAAAAGTGCAGCCAATTCTGTTAATCACAGGGAGTATCTGTGGCTATATATTAATGATATGAAAATATTTTCACATTAAAATCTATACAGTGAATTTGTGATCATTCATATTTATGTATCAGTAAAAAACCTGTATTCTAAAATATGTTTTTTACATCATCTAATTGCTGTATCTAAGATATTAGCTACTGAACTAGATGCACAGCAAGGATCCAGAGTTCTAAAACGCTGTCACACAGCTTACTGACAGTAGCTTACAGCTTAGTCACAGCACTTTGCTTGGGACAAGTAAACAAGGTGAAAAATTTGTCAAGACAGATACTTAAAAGCAGTGTTTGTGAAGAAAACAATTTAACATACAGCCTGCTACACTTCAAAGTAAGGTTTCGATTGCATTTGAAAGCCTGCACACAGTTCTGCAGGCCTACAATTGTTAAACACCCAAAGAGACACAAAAGCTTAAATGTGGGCCTCGGGAGATGATAAAAGAGATCGAATTTTGAGAACTCGTGTGGTGTGCATTTTAAGAGTTAGCAGAGTTTAACGTACGTCCTGGTGAATATGTCTTTTATAGACCCTCTAAGTTTATCACAGGAAACACATGGATGTTTTCCCCATAAGTAAATTTGCTTCCTTTCATTTTACAAATAAAATATTGAAAATTTTTGTCGTTTGGCTGCTTCTCTAGCTTCAAACACTCATTGTTATTTAAAACAGCCACTTACAAAGGGGAGCCAATACCTCTGTTGAAACAGAGCATTTCTAATAATCTGAATCAACGACAGGTCAAATGTAAAAGGTGACACACACATTCTCCCACTCATTCAGGACTTACATGTGAAAAAGTCTTATCTTTATTTTGGGCTTAATCTGCTTGTGTTTTCTATTTCTGGCCGCTCTATATTGTGAGACAGAATGTCCGTCTGCACTCTGGATATCAAAGTCTACTGAACAGATTAGATAAGGTAATGGCTGGTGAGTGATGGAATGCCAGTACAGCCACGCTCCTGCCACCGTGTGCCACAGTTGACTCCAGGACCACTGTACATCAGTGCTGGATGGGGTCCACGCAACAGTAATCTTACAGAATCCTCCTGCTGTCCTAGGAGTTGGTTCTAAACAAAGTTAAACTCCAGCATCAGGTCTGCAGTTGATTATGAAACTTAAAGCAGAGTTTAGTCCAGCAAACTAATACCAGAACTGTATGTTGTTGCTTTTTTTTAACAAAGATTTCAGGATGAAAGTTTCCTTTGCTATCAATTCCCTATTTCTCTATCAGTTTTTAAGTAACATTGCAAGTTGCAGGTTACTGGCTCATGCTGACTTTCAGAAATCAGCTCAGACTGAAGACCTGGTAGAGCTCCTAACAGCCTAAAAGGAAGAGAGGAGTCTGCATTTGTTTTTGAAAAAGTTTAACAATGATCACACCATGGATTCTACACCACAGGAAAGCACAGGCACAGCTTGACAATGCTAACTTGAAAGCTTGCCTACAGAATGTACTGCTCGGAAACACACAGAGAGGAGTTTTTACCCTCTTTATCACTGGTAGTGTTAAACTGGTCAACAGCCCTAATACAAATTCAACTAACATTTATAAACACACTCTCAATAAAATAAAAAAGGGTTTGTTTTTTTGTTTAACTCCAAAATAACTAGATACTATCACTACTTTATCTCCTCCCCCACTCTTCATTAACAGTGATTCAAGAGAATCAGTGTTTCAAGAGAAACAGCCTAGAGGTACACGGAGTCCTCCTCTTCCAGTATGTGCTTCTTCATCTGAAAAGGCTCTAGAAGAGGAGAGCTGTATTAATTGCACTCATTAAATATTGCAGTGGAATGTCTTTCTTCAACAAAGGTTCCTTTGTAGCTTGTCCTGCTACCTCACATTCAATGCATTTGAGAAAGTACAATAAACATTTCCACAAAGTGCAGTGGGTCTTTTTTTCAAACGCATTTCCCAAGCTAATATTTGTTTAATAGATTTCAAACCATTATCCACTTGAAAATAGAACTGAAAGCAATAAAAGGCAGTTTACCATTGTAAAACACCCCAAAAATCAAAATGTAAGAGAAAGTCTGAGCTGAGCAGACATCAATCATAATTTCAGCACAAAACGGGTTTAGAGAGAAGGTTCCTCTTTCCAACTGCAGCTTTTCTAATGCAAGTAACTACTGTAAAATCCAATTAGCTATTAAGTTTTTAACAGTACCTTAAAAGAGAATTTGCGATTTATGCGATCTTCAGGGCCAACTGGAGAGATTACGTAACTAGGCAATGGTATGCTGCCCAGAACTGACTCCTCTCTGCTGTCTGTGGAACAAAGCAAAAAAGAGAAAATTTAATTCACTGCACTTTTTAGCGAGGTAGCAATACCTTCTGCTTTACAGGCACACAGAGAACAGCCCACTGGGTAGAAAGCAGAGTGGTTAAGAATGGATATAAGGAAAAGAATTTTCCCTGTGAGGACAGAGCAGCAGTGGAAGAGGACAACCAGGGAAACTGTCCCATGTCCATTCTTAGAGGTTTTCAGTGCCTTACTAGATGAAGCTCTGAGCAATCTGGGCTGCCTTCTTTCTTGAATCTGCTTTCACAAGGTGGTTGGACTAGATACTTCCTGAAGTCTCTTCTGATCTGAATTTTCTTATGACTCAACACTAATAATATTTGGAGAAACATGTTTTGCTTTTAAAGAAATAGCACTTACCAAAAAAAAAAAGGTAGGTTTTTCCTGAGTTTTTGTTGGGGGAGTTGATTTTTTTTAGGTTCAGACAGAATACGCTTCAAGAATAAAGCTTGTGGTGACAAATTAATTCTGACAAACTGTATAACATAATGGACCCTCCATGTAGCATTCTACATGCAGGGTAATTGCTATAATTAAGAAACCTCTATTACTTCTGGATCAGCAGCAGAAATGCAGTGCCTAGAAACATGAATCTGACTTTCACATTCTGTAATGCTTTCCAAAAACTGTGACACGCTACACAATGTTCAAGACTTTGAAATAACCTTATGTAATACCATCATTCCTAGGTCAGCCTCAAATCACATCTAACCTTTTTTGGTTGGAATATTTGATTCACAACTTCTTACTCTTACACTGTCCCTTGGATTAAAGCTGAATCGTTGCCCTGATGTGACCACAACGTGGTCTCAAAAAATAATTTTCCAAGTGCAAGCAACTAGGTAACACAACACAGACCACATATGGTATTGCTGCCAAATGTTTTACAACATAAAACATTTGTCATACATCAAAGGTAAGTGACAAAAGACTGTACAGTACCCACTCATTCCCCACTTCTGGCCTAAAATTTGCTGCACATCAAAAACATACGAGTGAGTAAATGTTTCTCTGTGCATCTCCTCATAACACCTAACTGTTTCTGCAGAGTTTTATAAGTTTATGCCTGTAGTGTCATTGGAACAGCTTACAGACTAACTCAATCCAGCTAATGCTTACTCACCTTTGTAGTAAAACAAACAATAATCAGCAAGCACAAACCATCGTCTTTTCCATAATCGCATTCCAGAGCTATCCTGAAATACAAGAAAAGTGAAACACTTCATTCATGGAAACCTAACAGCTTATCATACAATGCTGTGCCCAGGAATACTTCAAACTAAATATGGCAGCAATTGGAAATAACAAGTGGGTTTGTATTTTAGCTAAACATTACGTGCTAAGAGAAATAAGAGGCAAAACATTTAGCCACAGAACAATCAGGGCAGTATATTCCAACTGCTAATTTTGATTAAATAATTAAACCTGCATCCCAAACAGCATTCAGATTAACCTACACAGCCAGTGCATATTTTGTCTAGACAGCTTTATCTGCAACAAAGAATCAAAGCATGAGTTATTTGTAGATGAAGATGAAAATCACTCCACAGCTGTGAAGTACGACCTCATGTTTCAGACAATGATCCCCTATAATTCTACAGTCACTCTCCCATATGTTACCCATGCCTAAAATGTAATCTAATCAAACATTCCTCAGGAAACAAAATAGGGTCCATAATGTGCAAATTTTAATGAAGTATACTATGCCTGTGGCAATCTCTCTATATATACTTCTATATATATCACCTTGTCAAAATGAGTAATATTTACATTGAATTAATTTTAGAAGCTTCTAAAATTGCCAGAATGTAACTGAAGCAAGTTCATCTTATTCAGTTGAGGTAGACTTTGATGAGACCAGCAGCACAAAAAACATCCTCAGGCTTTAAGTGCCTGCAAACAGGGGTAAAGAGACAGAAGGAAATAGGCAGAGGAACACTGTAGATAGTATTTCCCGTCTTTTTGCAGTCACGTTAAGAATTCAAGGACTTTCTTCCCTTTTCTTTTTCATGCTACAATACTGTCAACACATACTAAGCTCTGATTCTGTCCTGAAAACTAATGGACTTGGGTAGTGGATGTCATACTTGATAGCAGGATACAGCTCTCCATGCACAAGGAAGCAGGTAGTTGTCAGCAATTTCACTTTCCTGTACTATAACTGCAAGCCTTAGATTTCAACTTTCCCCTACTTATCCCTAAACCTAGCTGCTGCAGTTCAGGTGATCATCTGATGGATGCTGACTACCAATGACTTCTTTACCTCAGTCTTCACTGCAAAGGCCTCCAGCCACACTCCTGGAGCCACAGAAGATAATGGCAGGGACTGGAAATAAGAACTGCCCATCATTCTATTTGTTGGTTGAAATCCTATAATGCAGCTTTTTTGGAGACACTGGTTTTAGTGACAGCAAATTGAGGTAAATAGATCCCAGCCTCCCTTCATTTTCTCTGTCCTGCTTCTGGGACCGAAATGCATATGGGTTAGAATTAAGACTTTGATCAGGGCATAAGGGCATAAGCAAGCAGAGGGAGTAAGGCCCTAACAGCCCATCTCTGGTTTATAGCACGTTCTGGGGGAGGCTGAGATCAACACAGCAGCAAGCCAGCAGAGTAAGGCAGAGAAAATAACCAGATTCAGAGAACAAAAGTTAGAGCCTCAACATTCAACCCTGATGGTGATGTCCATTTACCATAGCTCCCACTTTTAAATCAAACCTCTATGTAAAACTTGGTTTTCACACATGCCTATCACTATGGTAGCTTTAGGGAGTACCCAATACTGTTCTGCATCACCAACATTTGAGCTTCTCATCTTCAGTTACTTGGAAGGCCGTTACTTTTACTTGATGATTGTACTGAAGGATATGAAGAGAAACAGATGATCACACGCATACCTGTTTGTGTAGCCAGCCTCTTACTACAACGGGGACATTGGGATTTCTCCTGATAGCTTGCTCTCTCTTTCCAAAGCTATGAACTTTGTTTCCAGACTTCACAACCTGTAAGGTGGCATAGCAGAGATTTTTAATCTGTACTGAAACTCATTTTGTATTACAAGTAACCTCACTGCAATAATTCAAAGTTCATTACACAGTAACAAGGTATTTATAGATTTTTCAAGGGCAAGTAAATAGACATTTACAACACAGTAAAGTCGATCTTCCACTTTCATAAACATATCAGTGCCAGGATGGTCTGCTAGCTCCCAGCTGAAGAGCAGCAACACTGGTGACTCCAGTCAGAAAGTGCCAAAGTTTCAGTGTGCTTGGGAAGTATTGCTGGGAGTGCTACAAGAGCTGCATCCAAGTCTCTCTCTGCAAATGATACAAGCCTCCTATAAACACAGGGCTTGGTGCACATCAGTCCTGCTCTTGCTTTTTGTTGTCTAGGGGGGTGTTGGGTTAGTTTTGGTTTTCTTTCCTGTTTAAATTCAAACAACGTTGATAGCTTAATAAAATACCTGGACTTTGACCTTGCAAACAAAGAGAGAAGACAGACTGACGCTGCTAAGGAAGAGATCTAGACAGCAGTAAGTGGAAATCATAAGGACTAGGTAATGCCTTGTGTTTTAGTTTAACCTCAGTTTTGACTCACATGAGCAAAACTATTTCAAAAACAAACAAGGAAAACCTATCAGTCTGGGAAAAGACAGCCAGAATCTTCAGATAAATATCTGTCAGTACTTTTCCATTCTCAGTACAGTTTGCTACTTCAATGGCTTTAAGAACTCAATTTGCACAAACCACTCTTACAGTTGCTCCAAACTTGTCCAAGCAAAAAGCTGTCGAGGTTCACTCCCTTGTCTCCTATCTACAATGTCTCTCTTTTGCTTGAACTTCTCACACTTAGGCACAGTACTGATGCTCTGTTAGCTGCAGACAAACAGCAGCTCTGGAAACAAGCACACTTGTCATGTGCAAGGGATGACATCATAAAAATATCTCAGCCTACTGCTTCTATAAGCAGCACCTGGACTAGAAGACAGCATATATAATAATAAAATATTCTAGCAAATGCCCCTAGCATTTAGCTGGCAATACCAGTTTACAGTAAAAGCCAGGTGAGAATGGTACAAGTCTCTTTCTTTACCACCACTATGCTAAGACTCCCAGATAACAAGTTGCAGAGCATTAGCTTTGTGCAAAGAGAGTGCGCCAACTACAGCCACAAAATCTGAGTATTCAGAGACCTACAAGCAGCAAGTCTGACACTAAAGAAAGGAAAACATAAGACATCAGGCATTTCGTGTTTGCTGTTCTAAATATTTCAAAATATAACTTGTGAATCTGTGGCCAAATGAAAACTCAAAGCTCTGTCATGAGGACAGCCAAGCTCTGGAGGATCATTTCATCACAGGACCAGGCCATATGCATTTGCTTTTAAGAAAAATGAGAAGTAATCAATTCAGAATATAAAAAACCACTAGTGCCCACATTAGATGCAAAAGCATCATTACAAGGGTGATGAAAAATAATAAGGCCTTAACTGTTCAAGGCTCTGAAAGTAAAAAACCTATGCTCTGCAGCTGAATACAAATCAATTCCCAAAACGTACAGAATTTAGCTTCCTAATTTTTGTCTCATATTTATCCCTGGAAGAGTGAATAAACAGAGGCACAGTTCAAGTATAACTGATGTGGTCTTACAGCAGGGTTTAAATTTTTATCAGATCTCCTGTCAGCAACCAAGCACTTTATGATTTTCTACCCTTACTTATTTTTTTTAAAATGCATAGAAGTCACCCCTGGACTTGGGCAAAAAGGCCAAGCAATTTTTATTACATTGTGAGAGGGAGAAGTTTTCCCAAGGCTGTGTATCCTACAGCAATACAATACCCATAACAGAAACAAAAGGTCACTTTATGCTGCTTTATGTAATTAAGATGTTCATATAATCTCTAGTATTAATAACCTCATCATGCTCTGGAACAAAACAAAACAGATACTAATGTCATGCCTTGCTTCCACTGGCCAGAATACAAATTCGGTTTAAAAGAAAAGGTATCTATTCTAAACTCTTTGTACTGCAGTCATCTTCTCTTTAAACAAAATATTCTCCTATCATTGTCATGTGTTGAAAAACACAGGTCAGAGCAGCTGCCTTTGCCACTTGAAGACTAAGAAGTCACTTTTGACTTGAGTACATTTGTCATGTCAGCTTGTTTGTGAATGACTCATAATTTTTGCAAAAAGCCAAAATGTCAAGAGTCAAAATTTTCAAATCCCTTCTCATCACTGCATCACCTTCTTCCTTACCATGCATAGTCTCTGGCTTAAGAGGAAAGCTGCTAACTGAATTATAACGTGGGGGGCTTTGTTTGGTTAGGTTTTGTTGGGGTTTCTGTTCTTTTTTTATCTCATTTGTTTTGTTTTTCTAAAACTGAATAGTCAGAAATATGTAGACAGCCTTCCACTTAGATTTTCTAAATAGAAAAAAGGAAGACTGTGTGGTGATAAAACTCTACACATAAAAGAACACATAACTTTCCATCTATAAACTAAAACAAACAAAAGCCAAACCCAAAACCCCACCTGTCCAAGTTGTAACCTTTTCCACTAAAAAAACCCTCAGTGTTTCACTAATAAAAGTACCCAAGAATCTTTTCAGTATTTCTAAGAAACTGAGACAAAAATCTTTTATTTTTTTTTCAGATAGGAGAAATTGAAACTCTCAGAAATTCCCCCTCAGTATTGCACATTCATCTGCAATGGCCCTGAACTCCAGCTCCAGACAGTCCCACAGAGCTGGCACCACCACATACCTGTCACCATTGCCTGTTTCTCTCAATTGCTAGACCCACTCTTTATTTACTTGTAATCTTCACCAGTTTGTCTTGGAAAAATACCAGCAGCCATGAGTTATCTGCAACAATTCAACTACTTTCCTTGCACAGAAAACATCCTAAACATTCTCAACACAGAGACAGTAATGAATGCATTACACTGCTGTCCTTTATGCTTTTGACTTGGCCAAAGCACTGTGTAGCACGAGAACATTTACAAACTTCCATCAACATAATCGGACACTTTACCAGTCTTAGTTCCAAATGTACCTTACTCTCAAACTGAAAGAGATCTTTATTCTTCCATATCCTTCAACTGTAATCAATATAAATGGCTTTTAATAAGGTTAATAATTTAACTGAATTGGCTATGAACAAGTAGATTTCTAGGACAGGGAACTACTGTAATCTTTTTGCTTTATATTCCCTCAATTTTTTGCTTTACATTCCCTCAATTCTGTATGTCTAATTTTATGTGAACCCAACTAATAATATAATATATAATAATATCTTTGCAACCTATTTGGCAAAAGTCCTTTCTTTGACTCAATTACTTAACAGGCTTCACACTTGCATATTTATAAAAACAACAACCAAAAACCAACAGAACTGCAAAGTCCAACAACCGCAGGCAAAGCTAAGAAACAGATCTTATTTCTGCTCATTCATTCACTATTTTTTGCTACTTTTCCCCCAGCCTTCTCCCATGCTCACTGTACCACAGTTTACTGTAAGGTCCAAGAAGCAGTAGAATATAAGTAAAGTGTTTTATGATATTTTGTGCAATAACAAACACAGGCCCTTTGTCAATGGCAGATAATGAATTTTTCTATTGTTAAATATTCTGTGGTGGCACTGGGTGTCTGCCCTGTTTGTGCACTACAGTGATGGCAGAAAAGCATCTCAGTTATAACTAGGAGGAGGAGCAGCATCAAGGTTTCATGGAAAAATAAGAACTGCAAATTATGATTCCTGGTACTCTGCAGCACTTTCTGCCATATACAGTGGACTATCAAAAGACTTTCTGAAATACTGGCATGACAAACACTTCTGTTCTGAAGAAGCCTCTCAAGGCTTTCCATAGTTCACAGACTTTGAGTTATCACAGAACAGTCTCACATGGGCATATGATGCTCCTATGCTGTAAAAAACTTTTTGCTAGGCTAAATCTATTCCCTATGCCCTATTAAAATTAAAAGAGCATTGAATATTAAGTGAATGAAGTTGTAATCATCAAACTGAAACAACAGCCTTTTTCCTTCACCTTAGAGCCAGACTTTGTATCAACAGCAGATGTAGTGACTGCGGTGGATGTTTCACTGACCATGCTTGAAGGTCTTTGGTTTATTTGTTGCTTGGACATAGATGAACTCTGTCTAGAAAACAAACAAAAACAGATAATCTGAAGCACGTTGTTTCAAACAGGTAGCTTTGCCTTTTTATATTGAAGATATACTGTGAGCAAATGAATGACAGGTTAGTGAAACATTTCCCATGTAGCTGAAACTTCCTTTGCACCACCTCTATTATTTTCTTTTCAGGTATTTCTCAAGTGTATGACAGTGACGTTTGATGATTGCTATTTGTCTAGGAATGAGGTAGAAGAAACCTGCCAAATTGTCTGCAAATCCAGAGAGAATCAAGATATAACAAAGAGCACTCAGAGAAGATAAGGTTAATGCAGACAAACTAAACTGTGGCTAATATAGAGACTTGGCTGCAAACATGTGGAAGAGCCAGTCATGGGGAGGGAAAGGTGGGAGTCAGCAGTTTGCAGTAATGGGTTTCTTCCTTAAAGCATACTGTTACATCTTTCACTTACTTAATGTTAGATCTTTGAATGTGCCCAAACCATGATTCATACTGACAAATGAATTATTAAAACACCTTTCAAGTTAAACGGTGCAGTTCATGGCAGATACTGTTAGACACAGGTTAACTTCTGAGGCAGGCTAAGACTCAAGAAACCCTGACAACTAGCTCAGATGCAGGTATCTGTTTAAAGCACAGTGAAGATCAATCCTACTATAAAAACCTGTTCAAAAAGTAAGAACTCAGCACAGCTGCCCACATGGACAAATAAGAGGATAAATAGAATTGCAAAATCCTGTGGAATCCCATAAGCAGGTTGTGAAGAGAAGCCTCAGCAGCCAAGCTTGACACCAACTTGTGAATTAAAGGCATGGGTGGCATTTTAAAAAACCATTAGCAACAAGTAGCAACAAATTCACACCAGAAAAGAACAGAAAAAATACCTCTGATACTCTTTTTCCCATCTCAATAAGTCACTGAAGTATTTTTTTTAAAAACAAAACCAACCAACCAAATGAAAATTGTTGATATCATCAAATTTCAATCCAATTCTGAAAGCAACAGAAAGCAAAGTAATTCTGAGTAATCATCACTCCTAAGAACAGAGGAGAGCTTGTGATCGCAGTAGCTCAACACTGTGGACAAGGTGCTTGCCACCACTGCTCTTCCTCAGGCATAACCTGAGCAACCACCTGTCCAAAAGCTGTTATACTTCATTTGGTGTCAGCCAAAGCACGTTTTCCATCTGTGACCACACAGTTTCAATTAAGCTTGTGTGGAAGTAACACAACTTTGATCTACTTTTCTTTATGACTTATCTGTCTAGCACAAGCTCCTTTTTTCTAGCTGTTACATGTAAATTTGGGTCCAAGGTATGAGAACTGCAGCAAGATCCTAAAACCCCTGGCCAGTCTGGAATGGATGGGAGCTTCATCACATCAGTTTGAGTCTCTCTGCCTTACTTCTTACAGACCAGGTAACCTACTTCAATATTTAATCGACTTTAGAAGTATCCAGTTTCAAAGAGCAGATGAAGACTGTTCCCATATATAAAGCTACCTGACTAAGAAATCCTGTAGATCAGTCAGTCTTATTATCTGATTTAGACTCTGGTTTTTTTTCTTCTCTTCTCACTATTTTAAATTGTCAGAACATGTAGAAAATGCAGACTCAAAATGTGCTTGAATCTTACTTGCTTTTTCCTAATGTTTACTTATCAAAAAGATTCCATTTTCATTATAAAAATGTGCCATCACTGCCATGTAGAAAGCCTCAAAATAGCCAGCATGTGAGACAGTCCACCAAACCAGAAAAGATATTATTATTATTATTGTTGTTAAAAAAAATCTTTGCCAGCAAACAATGATCCAAACTTCCTGTACCTGAGATCTAATAGAAAACACCAAAAATATTGAAAATTAACGTATTTGCATATAGTATTTCAGGGATAAAATAGATTTGTTGCATTAAATCAGAACATAATGATACTCAAGTATTCAGGCATCTTACTAGATAATTAATGTTCTCAATTTGATTTTAAAAGCAAAGAAAAATATGCAGAATGATCTGTAACATCCCAGCTTGTTAATGCTGTCCTAGTGGCATTTACAGAGTCATCTTTCAGAAGAAGTGAGTATAGCATTAACTCTGTACATTCTGAAACATTCATTCAACCCCCCTCTTCCCAAAGATGTTTTAATTGTGCTCTTTTCTGTCTGTCTTCAGGACAGTTTTCTGGCTGCCTCCCCAAGGTGTGTGAAGAATTGCACTGGGTACATTCAGGGCTCCAGTTCTTTCTAGATGTTTTTTTAATACTTGAAAATAACACTCCATACAGTATCTTCTGTCAAGCAACTCCCTGCTCTACATAAACAGCGTTGGTATGTCTATAGAAATCAGATTTGTGAGCTAAAAGAATTACATGGCCAATATTTGGTGTACTAAAAACCCCACAGAACAACAATAATAAGAGAAAAAATGAAGATACTGGAAGCCCATCTTGAAAAAGCAATACTCACAAGAGAACAGACTGTTTTTCTCTATAAAGAATCATAAAGATTATTTGACTTAGAAGATCCACATTTACACCAGCAGCTTTAAAAGTTTATTCTGTTCAAAACAAATATGACATAGTAACATCATGTCAATCTATTTTTAATGCTAATAAATCTCCTGTTGAGATAGATATTTCTTTACATGTAAACATATTTATTTTAGGGTTGTTTGGGTTTCCTCCTTTGCCTCCACCTGAGAGTTTTGCTGCTATAGTAACCAAATGCAATAGACAAAATAAGATGTCTCTCTCCCCAGGGGTGATGCACAGGCTTTATCAGTTGTACACACACAATAAAATAAAAGAGGGAAGAGGGGGTAAAGAGGATAACAGTTATGGGATTAAGAACACTGTATCTTCTGCTTTGCTCTATGTTTCTACATTTATGTTCAAGTCTTTATTATGTGTCTGAGTCTTGTCTTTTTTTAACTTTAAAATGCTGTCCTCCCGTTTGCAAACATACTACTGTCACACATACATTGTAAAGCTCCCAATACACAACTACTAGCACCTGGCAACAGACACACATGGCTGAAAGAGCCTGCTTCTTCCTCTCTGTTTAGAATTATTTAAAAGACTGTTATTTTTTAAAACTATAGCAAATCTAACCACTATGTACATCTATCCTAAGTAATTCTGTCACAGATTTTCCAGAGAAATGCTTGTATAATCATAGAATCATAGAACAGTTTGGGTTGGAAGAAACCTCCAAAAGACATCTAGTCCAACCCCACTGCAGTAAGCAGGGACATACTCCATTAGATTGCTAAGAGCCTTGTGGGGCCTGACCTTGACTATCTCCAGGGGTGGAGCCTCTATTACCTCCCTGGACAACCTGTTCATGTGTTCCAGCACCCTTACGGTAAAAGACTTGTTCCTAACATCCAATCTAAATCTACTCTTCTCTAATTTAAAGCCACTGCCCCTTGCCCTATCACTACAGGCTTTTGTAAACAGTCCCCACTCCAGCCTTCTTGTAGGCCCTCTTCAGGTACAGGAAGGCCACTCTTAAGTGTCTCTGAAGCCTTCTCTTCTCCAGGCTGAACAACTCTAGCTCCCTCAGCCTGTCCTTGTAGCAGAGGAATTCCAGTCCTTTAATCATCTTTGTGGCCCTCCTCTGGACCCACTGCAGCAGGTCCATGTCCTTCCTGTGTCGAGGGCTTCAGAGCTAGACAGAGCACTCCAGCTGAGGTGAAGTTGTTGAAAAGGGAAATGTCTTGGGAAAAGATTAGGGAGCTACAGCCTCAGACTTCTACTCAAAGTATTGAGTTCTCATTTGATCAAGTGAGGCAAGGGCATCTGGTTTGTACCTGACTCACAACCAAGCTAGGATTACATCGTTTGTCAACAGCATTTTCCAAAACTTCTTAAATCTTCTTGCCAGAACATTGCTTCCTGGATGAGAACTGGCCAGAGCAGTCTGTACATCCACCATTCCTAGAGTGCTGTAAACGACTTCTCTAATGTTAAACATGTCCATTCGATAGGTATGTTTGCTGCAGACTGAACAGGCTTGTGTTTACATCTCCCTCCCAGCTCACAGTCAACTCTGGTGATAACTCCTGGCTTTGGCCCTAATCTTCAATTAAAATCAACCCCTAAGCAATTAATCACATCACAACAGCAGTGAAAAAAAAAAACTGCCTTTTATGAAACCCTTAAGAGTGCTACTACTTCAGACAGGATTCTTCCCCTCTAGAAATAAAAGTATACTTGGTCAAAAGGTTCCCATGATGGAAGGTTTCCACGGACTGCAAATCCAGAGACTCCTTCCAACTGCAACCTGTTTGTGAAAGTCATTGTACCACAAGATAGGATCTACAACACTGATTCCAAACTAATACATGATCAACAACACTGATTCCATACAGATGCCTGCTGCCTGGGGGAACATAATTGAAAAGCCAGCATGGTCCCATTAAGAGCCCTAGGCCTAAAGGCAGGGAGGTGCCAATAGCTCCTTCGGTTTCAGCAGACACATCCACAATAGCAGTGTCATTTGACAGGAACTGAGATGGGACATGCACAGCAGCTGTGTAAAATCCAGTATGCAGAAGTAGCATAGAAGGCATCAAGCCAAGGAAACCTGAGCATTTTAAAAGCATGATATATTAAACCCATCTAATTTCAAAACACTCTGTATGTACCTCATGCCAGTAATAAAGCTTAGAAAGACATTCTTGCATGGTTTGATTTCCTAAGTAGGCACTACAAACAGATTCTCCTCTCTATATCCCTCCAGACATTTCCTCTTCTTTCAGCATAAAAACCATCTGTCTCAATTAATGCTACTACACTGTAAGATCTTTTTTCTTCTTTTGATACCACTTCAGAGTAACTGAAATCTAGAGATGACAAGTTATGCCCGTTCTTCTGACTGCCCTACAGAAAGCCACCTTTGCTTCTTTTCCAAAAGAACTTTCTAATGTGCACTAAAGATCACAAAAACAATGTGCCACCAGCAAGTTATTCTTTTAATTCTGCTTTTAATATTTTATCAGCCACTGTGACTGCAAAACTTGAAACAGCCCACAGAAGTGCAACTCATCTCAGGAAGCGCACCAAGTAGTTCTACCCAAACATCCATTTTCCCTTACAGGTGTACAAACTTTCTTTGTATTAAAGTTTAATCAGACTTTCACAACAGATTGAATAAAAATCAGTGAATGGATGGAGTTGGGAGACAGAGGCACAGTGGCTGTTCTCCATGCTGCCCTTGGGATCTGTTCCCCTGTGAAACGCCTGTTCTCCTCACTGCATGAATTGCTGCAGCATTTGCATGCCTGTCCCAAGCCAAAACCCTGGTGAGCAGCAAGCCACTCACACACCACACAGCACCTGGAGTGACCTCTAGCTCAGTAACTATCACACAGTCTTTGTACTTCATCACAGACCTCTCCCACACCCTACAAAATACCTTCAGCATTCTACTTCATGCTAGTTCTCAGCAGGGGCCTTAACACAGGATTGTCCCTTGGATTTGCTTTGGGCTTGGAGGAGGGGTTGGGTTTACACTGGGTTTCTGTTGCTATTGTTGTTTTAGGTTGGTTGGTGCTTTTTAAACCATCTGAGAACTCCTCAATGCTGTACCAGAAGCACTGAGAAGAGGGCTGTACAGTCATGCCCTACTTCTTTCCAAGTACACAACAGAAGCCACTGCCTCAACCTCCTGGGAGTCTCAGGTTTCTCTCATTTTTCTTAAAGCTCTGCTGTATTAAATTAAATGTAAAGCAAATTAAATGTCACCTAATTCAAAGCAAATTACAGTCATGTAAATCACCAAAAGCAGCCCACCACAGCACGATGTCCAGTCCCTGTGATCCATGAAGAGCTAGAGGCTGCTTAAACAGCGTTGGAAGACTAGGCTGGAAAAGGAAAAGCTGTCTGGTGTTCCAGTCTGCTTGCCTTTGGAGTGTTTCTAGAAGTGATGTAGAACTTTCTCCTAGACTCTGTATAGGGGAGCTATCCAGTCAACCCATTACAGAAGCAATCTACCAGGCAGCAAATCTACCAGACAAAGACAACAAGAGTAGTTAAACCTTATGGTCAAACAGGGCAATCCAAACCAACACCAAAGACATGCCCAGTTTGAACATATGCATTTATTTGATTTTATTCCTTGATCAAACAATCAAGATAAAATATGCTGGAAACTACCACATGTAATTCTATTTCTCTAGAATAAACTGGAGCCTAATAAAAAGAATTTTCATAAATATCATTCCAAAACAAGGAATGCAGAAAATCTAAAACATAACAAGTGAATTGCAATGGAAACAAGGTTTCCATTTCAGTGCAAACTTCCAGTTTCCTCTAAAGAAATGTCATATTTATGTTCTGTATATTTGATATTTATATAAGGCTAAAGAGTTATTAAGTATCCTATTTATATTGCCTTTTTTTGTTCATTTTCCAGGAGTGTTGGTTGGCTGGTTTTTAAAGATATGGTAAAGATTTTCTCTCAAGCCCCACAATGGAACAATGCTAGAACTAAAAGCATACAATTACAACGAGAAGTAAATGTTTAAGCATAAACCACTTCTATTATATTTTTTGCTACAACACCAGGAAAAAATAAATCATTAAACTATTAAGCTATTGTAGGTAAAGGTGTTACTGGGTTAGACCTCTTGATAGGGGTATAAAATTACTTACTCTTCTTGCAAAATAAATTCAATATTTTCTGGAGAAACCTGTCCTGTCACAGGATGTCTAAATGACGTGGTCTGCTGATTATGGCTGAAAGGAAAAGAAAAACAGAAGAGGGAAAAAAGAAAAGAAATTAATATTGCTAAACTCAATAAAATAGACTTATATTCTCTAAAAACTGTAACTGTTTGTTTTGATGTTTTGCTGCTGCTACCCCAGAAATGGAAACATGATTCCTAGGCACTTTTGAACCAGAAATGTTTCTAGTTTCTGAGAATATAATCAGAAAAAAATGGGAGGGAAAAAAGATAGCTATGAAATTAATGATACATCAAAGAGCCAGAAATGCACATGTCATTTGGAGATTTGTTTGTTTTAAAGAAAACTTGGGGGTTTCTTCCCAGCCATTTCAAGTCTTGCAGATCTGACCCAACTGTCCAACATAGCAGGATGTCTCCACCATGAAACAGAATGAAGAAATATTTTTGAGTTTCAAAGCAATGGAATTCTATAGCAAGCTAACAGCCTTTCTGTAAAGGACAGCCAAAAATCGAGTAGCCCAGTGCACTCATGACACTGCAATGTAAATAGCTCAAGATACCATGTCTTAATTTGAAAAGAACTAATCATCCAAAAAAACCCTTGTGCAAATGAAAAAACAATCCCCAAAATCTCCAACAACAACAAAAATATCTCCACCTACAACCAAACCCATGACCAACTTGTCAGTTTTGCCATGAAATCAAAGATCGGGATAAAGAATTTCCAGCATGCCTGCAGTGCTAATACCTACAAAGCAACTTTGACCTTTTTTTCACATAAGGGCTGCAGAGTATTTTTCTAAAGAAGCACTACTACATTCTAATTTTTTATACATATCCAAAAGAAGGAATAGGAAATTGCAGATGTTTTCCAAGAAAATAACAGAAAAAGGATAACAGTAACAATTAAATTCTATGTTTGTCACACATCGCAGCTTTAAGCTAAGTCTTTCCTTTCATACCGGGACTGAAGCAGTCTGTTCAAACTTTGATACTTAGACTGGGACTACTAAAAAAAGTGCAGATACATTGTTAGCTTAAAAAAACAAAAGTACCTTGTCAGCTTGGCTCTCTAGGGGCAGCTGAACTGTCAACAAGTTCTCGTCTGTAAGCTTTTAGTCATAAATAACAGACTCTACAATTAAGACTAAGAAAAAGGACTATATTCCAGAAGTGCTCTAGGGTTATTTAGAAAATTAAATTCCCCATTATACCATACTGGCACTTCTACAAATGGTTTATTGTTTTATTATTTCCCCTGAAATAAATAATTTCACCAGACCTTCAGAAAATGAATTAGTCCTCCTACAGTAATTAAAGAACAAGGTCATCACTAATAGACTAAATATTACTTGCTAATAACATAAGTTTCAGCTGGAAATGAAACACTTCTTAAACACATGAGCAATTGTATTTTGGGACAAGTTTTGCATTTCTAACATTAAGAGCAGTAAAAGAGAAGGATAGTTCTGCTACTCCATAAAACACAGATAGCAGTTTCACAGACAAGGAGAAGGTAAAGCAAACCCAGACAGACTCTGCAAATCTGCAGCGTCAACAGCTGGGACTAGACAGGGAAGAGAGAAATGAAACCACGGCCACTAACAATTAGTACTGCAGAACACAAGGGTTTATCTGAATTTGACAAGTGAGAGTTTAAGTGTTTTGCCTCATAGGACTCATTAAGTATAAGCAATACTATTCAAAATAACCTATACAACAGATGGCTAATGCCTTGCAACAAGGAATTAGATAGCAGGGAGATTTCTGTCTACAATGAGAGCAGTCAAACGTTGGAAGAGGTTGCCTAGCAAGGCTGTGGAATCTCCATCCTTGGAAACAACCGAAAAGAGCCCTGAGCAACAGAACTGAACTTTAAAGTAGATTCCAATTTTTTGCTTTGGCTCTGAACAAGAGGGGCTGAATCTGATGAGATCCAGGGATCCCTTCCAACCTTATTATTCTGTGCTGTCATTCTCTGCTGGTCCGTCTTTCTCTGCAAATATAATTAAATTCTTACACCACCTTTGTAGTCTTCTCAGTATTTAAATAACATATTCAAAGAATATTAGCAGTTCCTTGTTTTGATTAGAACAAGAGAAATGGTAACATTAGGGGGTTTGTAGATTCAGATTACAACTAAAACATTTAAACATTTTCCTCAACAGTACTATCTGTTTACACAACAGTAACAATTACATCTGCGCTGAGAATGATCTAGTAAACTTGTTGCAGTGGAAGTTCTTCCTTTCAATGCACAGATTAAGGACAGACAATTGTTCTTCAGACTGATCAGCTGCTCAAGCCTCCCAGTTGTCAATCACCTATATATCCTCCAAATAGCAATTGCTGACTGTCCAGGTATCTGCCATGTCTAACCAGCTCAATGACAGAGCCTTACTGAAAGGACACAATCAGCTGCTGCATTCTTCACGCCACTTTGTATTCTTTTTTACATTAGAGAAAGGCTTCTTAGCTCCAAAGCTGGGAAAGGTTTACAGTGCCTAACCATGTGAGTTCTGCACACCATGCAACAACACCAAACTTCTGAAATACCAAGCTAACTTTTCTGATAGCATTAGGAATTTCCTGTGTGATAAACGATAGCATTTTTGGTCTTAACCAATGCACCTTCACACCAATGCACCGATGCAGCTGAGAAAGCCCCAAGATGTTCAAGATATAAACATCATCAAAACATCTGGCTAACACTGGCCACATGTGGAAGCATGCTGCAGGAGCACCTGAAGAGACTTCCAAGTTGGCCCTGGGTTAGGGGTGGGGAGATGGAAACAGGTAACCTTACCAACCAGCTGTCTACTAGGTGGGTAGGAATGCAGACAGACACAGCTCAAAATCAGAATGCAATCTAAAACATTTTTCAGATATTGATTAAGCAACTCTGCAAATTGAACACTATCATTTGTCTGAAGTAACCTAACCTATAGGATGATGAAATCAAATTGATTTAAGCACAAGAAAACCAAACCATTACCATCCAATCTCCCATCCCATTGTATAATTGGCACAAGTAGATATTTTTGCCTGTGTAGATCTTTTTGCAGAACTCATCATTAACATGATTTCATCTATTTATTTTTTTTCCCTTTCAGTTCATTTTGAGTGAAAGCCAGGTTTTAACAATTAATTTTTGGACATGACTGATGTTGATGACCTTTTGTTTCAAATCAAGCAAGTCTACAGATTGCTTCTAGTGTAATTTGAATGCCCAGGCAGATGAAACTTAAGTGTGTGAATCAACTACACATTGACTTTACATCAGATTACCAACCAATGTATAAGCTGCAAGAATAATTCATGCTGTCATTAGACAGCCTGTCCTATAAAGTATTATGAGCCACTTCTACAGCACGTTTTTTCCATGCTGTCTTACTCCCTTACATTCACCTGCAAGACTAGATAAGCACAAACACCTTTATGCTGAATGTCCCAGGTGAGTGTTCACACTTCTGTGGGAGTTACTGGCGCACGCACAGCTGAGAAAAAACATCGTGCAGTAAAGAACTGCTGTTCAGCCAACAAGTTGTTACTCCAAACAGGAGAAAGTGCCTGGATCTAACCAGGCAAACAGCCATCCATAGTTTGCTTTCTTTCATAACCTATTTGTGAAACACAGCAATAGCTTAAAAAATAGTTTCAGTATTGCCTTCTGAGTATTTCTTAGGTATCAGCCTTTAGAACTGGCTGGAAAAAAAAAAAAAACAAACAAAACTCAATCAATCAATAACTCAAGAAAATCAGTGTCATCAAAGTTCCACAAATACTATTACTGGAAGACAAAAAAGGCAGTGTAATACAAACAGAATTTGGAAAAGTTAGGAGCATTACCAACTAGTTGCATTACACAAACAAAAGCACCCATTACGAGCTGGACACACACTAAATCCCATCTTTTCAACATATTCAACATTATCCACGGTTGAAAACAGTAGAGTGCCTCCTTGGAGAGGTGGCAAAATCCTTCCTTCCACGTCATCAGTGTCTGGGAGACTTCCAGGAGATGTGAATTTCATTCCCTCATACAGTTTAATTAGCAGCTTAGCCTATGAACCATTGCCTGAGAATTACAGAGTACAAGTGATCTTCAGATCTCACCTCCTCCTTCAGCTATCACACTGAGAATTCACACGTGTTTAGTTAGTTAGACAGAATTCAGCTCTGTAGCTGCCTTGAGCAGCTATGTTTGTGACTACAATCAACACAAGAGCCTTTGCTCATAAAGACAGTTAAGGGGACAGCTGGCAGGACATCAGACTATACTATATTTTCTTTTCCTCACAAAAGTTGTCAGACAAGAAAGCTTGAAACTAACAGTAAGCTGACAACCATGCTCTCACATTTCCTCTAGCTAGCTCACTAATGATGAAGTTAAAAAACGAACTACAAGTTTCTTTGAAACTGACTCATTTTTTTTCTGTCTTAATGAACTACCTAAGGTAATTTATACTCTCTAATAGTAGTATCAGCAAGAAAGATTTTCTGGTTAATGAACATTCTTTTCAGAACAGATCTAATAAATCAATAGCAACCTAACATAGAAAATGTCACAGGATCACTACAGATTTTCAGATCCTCTTCACATGTATCATGAAACACAGCAAAATTATATTAAAAATAAGATCACATTCAAGTAACTTGAAATTAAGGGGGGGGGGGGGGGGGGGAGTGTCAACATTTTGAAGATAAAGCAATGCTTAGAAAAGAGGACATTCCTGAAAACTGATATTTGATCCTATTTGCTTGCTTTTACAGTTTTCAATAGCATTAGAGTTCCTGCCTTCTCCTTTCCCCATCTCACTTAATTCACTGTGTTGGATAAAATACAATGCATCTCCTCCAAATTTAAATGCATTTATTAAAGACTTTTTCCTATCAAATCTTAACTATGAAATGGACAACAGGTCTGTTTTGCCTGAGAGAAGACTAATAATGCAGGATTCATCATGCCTAGAGCAACATGGAGTTTAAATACATGGAGTTTATCAGACCAACTCTTCAGACCTCTTAATTATACACCTGCTGGTTACTTTCCAAACAGCCCAGAACCTACAGCACAGAAATACTGACACAGAGCAAAGTTGTGATTTGAGCATCAGTTCACAGAATGCCACTGCAGGTCACACAAATCCTTGCTAACCCAAAGCCAAATTTAGACACTACAGTTAAAACCAACAGAAGGCACATCAAGTAAGGGCAGCAGGAGCCATTCTCAGCAGATCTTCACCATCCCCTCTTTTCAGAGCCTTTCTTGCCCCCTGCACAAGCCTTGGGCACAACGTCTAGCCCAACGACACACCTGCACACACTACATGTGCCAAGGGCCAACTTCAATCCATAAAACTTCTGCCTGTAATACTCATTATTATACTCACTGCAAAAATCTAAGCAAATGATTTTGAAAATGAACAGCTTTGGTGTATGTAACACCAGAATTTTCTTTGCTAAACAGAAACAAATGAATCAATCCTGTAAAAAGCAGACAATTGTTATCAATCATCTAGTGTATTCCCCCACAACCTACAAACCCACCACTATGTAATCAAAGCATGTCAAGACATAATATAACCTATAGCAAAGGGTAAATAACAATTTACATTATTGGCATAAATTATGCAGGTTTTAATGTGCTGAATGTCTATGTGAAACATGCATAAATCATCTTTAAGAAAATTCTCATATAGTCACATTCTGTGTTTAATTTCTTAAATCAACACACAGCATTATCAGGTGAAAACGTGACACTAAAATATTAAAATGCAATAAATACAATGAGTTGTGAGAAGAGAGGCCCTGAAAACAACCCAGCCAGGGAAGAAACATTTGCATTTTCTTAATGTCACTGAGCAGACACATCAACAGTCCTCAACAGTCAAGTCAGAGAAAGCCTTCGGTAGTCAGTTATGACAATACAAATATGCAGTGGCTAAGGAAAATAGCACAGGAAACACGTAAAGGAACACACTTTCACTCTTTCCATCTCATAAAAAGCTCTAGCTAGCAAACATGCTTTTTAAGCTACTTTGTTGGTTTTCTACAAAGTGGTTTGGGTAGTTTAATTTCTATCAGCAAACATCAATACGCATTATTGGATAGCATGCAGTCAACATGCAACTTCAAAATCAGCTCTGAATTAGACTCTGTGTGAAACCACATTATCCCATTGGGGAAGATGAAAAACTTCCTTAAGCATGAAAAGTGTTTTTATTTTTGAAAGGAACTGAAAGGATGAAGCAACTACCACTTGTCACAATAAGCCTCAAAGTCAACAGCCAAATAAATGAAATTAGGCTCTTTAACTGTGGTCCAGGGAGGCAGGCTGCAGCAAAAGCCAGCCAAAAAACAGCTCTCAGTACATCACTATAGATAGTGGAGCTATCAGCTACATTCCTCCTGCTCCACTTGAGCAGCATGTTAAAGCCGCTTTGTCTGGTTCTTGTCCTGTAGCTCCACCAAACTGAGGCCCCACCAGAGCACTCCATTCTCACAGAAGTGAAGCTGGTGCAGATAACACCTCCAAGAGTACAACGACCTTGCTTCTGCTGCCGCTTTATTGCCAGTGTTTCCACAGCTTACATGGCTCAAAAACAGGGCTCACAGAGTTGAGTATGAGAGAAATATGCCCTTGAAAGAGTTCAGCCAGAGAACATCCAATATTCACCCACCTCTCACCTTTGTAACACAAGGACTGGTTCTCTGCCACCTCCCCAAGTCAGAGAGCTGGGAGGACAGTACTGCGCCGGTTCACTTTATGACCTGCAACCACTACCACTGTTTGCCTCTGTCAAACACCAGGACCAGAGCCCAGCACAAGCACTACTGAGGGGAGCGCTAGGCTGGCTTTCCTCCAGCCAGCCCACGCACAGGCAAGGGCAACGCTTAAGTGAGAGAACCTGGCAGCAGGCAAGATCTCACGTTGCAGATGAGGCCTGGGGTGAGGATGGGGAGCGTTGGCAAGATTAGAGATTGAAAGAAATTCCAAAAACGTCTTCGGATCCTGCATTAAGTCTTTTCAATGCCAAGCAAGCCTCTATCAAGCATGTGACTGAAACTTGGCAGCTATGATGCTGAAGTAACTGCACATGGAACATTTGTTCTTTAGGTAATTATTTAACAATACATACAGGGATAGAATGCCTTCCAAAAATGCACATTTTCCACTTAGAGAAAACTTAGTAATCTCTTGAAAATATAGCTATTAAATAACTGTTAACTATTCCGGCAACTAAAATGTGTTTTCCCCTTCAGATGTAGCATGCTCAAAACACAGTGCTCCAAAGCTATAAGTGAGCAGAGCCAGACTAAGAGCTAAACATTCCAGATAAACTCAGACCAGCACTACACTAAAATGGGTTTATCCAATGATAACTTTTAAAATGCAAAACATCCTGAAGTGCAATATGAGGAGTCCTACAAGTATTTATATTTGATGAGAAAGATTATATGGAGCATGGTACCTTTTTAAATTTTCAGTGTTTCAGCTACCTTTTAATTTACAATTGCAGAAAATGCATACTATTTTAAAAGACAGTTAGATAAATGTATAATCAAGCAGTTTAACTACTCACAAAAGAAAATTCAGTTGTTTGGGAGAGGAAAGGGGGTGGTGATGTGTGTGTTTTGTTTTTATCCCAACTATTCTGTACAACTAAACCACCACCACACACCAACATTGCAAGGACTTTCTGAAGAACATCTGTGATCTTCCCCTTCTCTCCACAACTACATTTGACATTACAGCAATATAAACCAAAGCTATGGTTTATTTCTGCCTTCTTGGATACTGTGACACACTATATTAAAAGTTTTATCTTTGACTTCATAAAATGCACTTACATTCATTTGCTCTTCAGTTGGTACAACTGTAGAACATGTTAAGCACTCATTTTCAAGCATCCTATTTGTTGTCCTAAGTACTCATAAGGAGCAGAATAACTTGTCTGCCCACCTACTCACTTGGTCTCCCATTCTTTAGCATGAGCAATACAAAATCCATAAATCTGTAAGTAGCACAGAAAAAAACAAGACTTCTGAGTGACTGATTTTTGCCAGTCATCACTGACTCACAGAATGATTCTGCTTAAGGTCACAGTAATCAGTTTTGCATTATGAAGTTGAAACAAATTCAGTTCACTGAATGATGGCATTTCAGTTGTCTCAGATACTAGATCAGCACTTAGAAACGTATCTTGACAGGCAAATGGGCCTTTCCCACAAAGAGGAAGAAGTGGCTACATTCACAAAACCTAAAGTGCAGAAAGCTTTTCTGCATCATTAACAGATAAATAGTTAATGGCTTTGACAGTACTGGGATTTCAAAGACCAGGACTCAGATCTCAGCTCTGAAGCCGATTTCTTGGATGGCCTTGTCAAGTAATTGTGTATTTGTCAAATCATCATTTTATGAAGACTTTCAAGAGACAGAAAAGGTGCCTAACAATTTAGAGTCTTAACTGCATTGCCGCTTTTGAGGTGCATTACATAGAAGTGAAAACATATTCCTTGTTTTTCAATAGCAGAAAGGATGACCTCGACCTTCCCAAAGAAATCCAGCAAACCTGGGAGGCAAGAACAGCCTGGACTTTCTGAACCTAGCTATACAAGACACATCACTGCCTTACAAGTTTAGCTGTTCACTGATTCATGAAAAATCTCTTCCAACACATGGAAATTTGTTCTTTATTTGTACCCAACACAAAAATCACAACTATTCTGAAGGCAACATTTTGGCTACATCAATTCTTCTTTTCACTTCAAGTACTAAATGTATGGATGCAGGAAGAAGTAGGTTGCCTTTTACACTACTGCATTTTTTCACAGCTGTGAGGTAGCACACTGTAATACAGGACATAACTCAGTACAAAAATCATGAAACCTAATGCATCACAATATCCAGGAAACAAGTTTAGCAAAATTATTGGGCAAGATTAAATTGCCAGTGCAGTTCCTTCAAAACTAAATCAATCAACACCAGCTGAAAATTCCTATCTCCAAATGTAAAACTCTAGAATTACAGTCTCCAGGAGATTAACTTTGCTATACCAGTTAATCAAAATCTTTCTGCTCAGTTACCTCCTAGCTACTATCAACTTAATTCACTCAGATATAACTTAGAAATGGCCACTGAAACACAGAGTTTAGCCTAACATGCTCCAGAATGCATTTGCTTCTGTGGTATCACATACTGTCATCTTGCTGTTCTTTGAAAACAAGCTATGAATATCAATTTACATTAGTGATGCTAATAACATAGATTAAATTCCAGGAGTGATGAGTGGCAATATTCATTCATCTGATGGCACAACACTAGAATGGCATAACTGCATTACAATGCAAATAATTGCTCCAGTAAAAGGAGGGACAATTCCCTGTTCCTGTGCAAGATGCTCCTTAGGAAAAATAAATTAACTATTCTTCTCCTATATGATGCAGATTTGTTTACAAAACAAAGCAGCATTCTAGGACTCCCACGTTATACTCCACTGCTTTAATACCATTGACATTAACTATTCTCTAACAGCTCAGGAATTCTGCAAATACCATGTGCATATTTTACATTTTTCTGACATGAGCTAGGTGCAGAGCATGACACTGTATTCTTAAAACACCAAGAAAAGGCAGCTTGAACTTTCTGGCACCTTGAGATGTCTGGTCCCACATACCTTACATACCTACATACTTATCTTCACTCTTGAATATCTCTATCGACATGAATGTAAATTTAATCTGCATGAGAACTAGCAAATAGACACAAAAGCTATTTTGTTGATAGAGTAGAAAATTATAGGTACTGAGGGAAGAAAAAGTCCCACTAAAGTTTGACTTAGAAATGGTCAGTTACACTTCTGTTGTAAATAACATGATCTAAAGAAAATAAACAGTCTAATTGATGGACTAAACAGCACTAACGTTTGATTAGTCAGCATGCCCTATGGGAAGGACAAGACATCAGTCAGGTACTTTGCAGGCAATTGTGAGAGCACCTCCCTGCATTTTATATTGAAGAGTCTACTATCTTCCAGTTTGAAACTGTCACCCTTTCTCCTATCATTACACTCCCTGACAAAGGGTCCATTCCCCAGCTTTGCAGCAGGCCCCCTTTAAGTACTGAAGTCTCCCAGCAACTTCTTTTCTCCAGACTGAACAACCCCAGCTCTCCCAGTCTGTCCTCACACAAGAGGATTGCTCCATCTTCCGATCATCTTTGTGACTCTGCTTTGGACTTGCTCCAATAGGGCCATGTCTTTCTTATTCTGGGGAGCCCACAGCTGAACACAATACTCCTGGCAGGATTTCATGAGAGCAGAGGTGGAATCTTGCCTCTCTCAGTCTGCTAACCACAATTTCCCCCCTGAAATTTCATTACATTAATTTAAAATGTATTTTGACCAGTGCTCACTTATCATGGATTGTCTGCACATACTTTTAACAATAACAACTGTATTCTAGGTGGCTCAAGAATGGAGCTGAGCCACCTGTACACGTAGCTCAAGGATACTTTTTATCCTGCACTTGATAACAGTATCCAAACATCATGCATAGATCATGAGCTAAGTATTCCACAAGCTCTTCTACAACATTTTTAAAGCAGCTGAAGATTTTATCTGTTCTCTGTGTTATGCTATCTTGCAGTGGGAACATTTAAGTCAAGAAGCAAGAATGAGGATACAGGAGCAGTATAAGCAAGGAGACGAGGGAAAGATGTGTATGGGGCTCCAAAATGCCAAACGCTCATGACAAATGAATTCCCAGAAGTTGCCATTGAAGAGTTACCAAAAAAGACCCATTAAAAAAGTTCATAAGAATTATGGTTCTACTACAGCAAAATTATTATTAGAGCTTAGAAACAAACAACTACCTAAAAGAATTGTATGAGGGACTGCACGAGCAAGAAATTTTAAGCTCTTCAACAGGCACAAGGCACTGCAATACAAAGCCTAGGTCACTGGCTTTTCATAGGACCTTCCCTTAGGCAAGCCAAACTCCAGCAACTAAAGGAAGTCATATAAGCACTACTGGGATTTATTTCCCTTGCCTCCTAATCCTCTACCTCTGAAATGTTCTCTTGAGCTCCCAACTGTTCCCCGGAGCTGGAAGCACAGGTAATTCCAGCTCTCCAAATAAAGGGCCTGTCTTCTTCACAAAATAACTGATGTATAACTATAGTATAACCATATATATTATATTCATATTAATGATATACTTTTACAATCAAGGTCACTATATATTAATAAATTCAAGAATAAAAAACTAAGTATTAAGTGACTTATGAGATTCTAAATGGAGCAGACTTAAAATGCAGATATTCAGAACACTGGATGTGGGGCATTAGCTGCAGCAGTTGTATCTACAAATTAAATCTCAGTGGTATCAATTAGCAGATTTCTCAGGAGATAATTAAAATGGGATCCTCAATCCAGTCTTCACAACACTACTTCCACTGCAACATCTGCGATACAACAGACCCTCAGAAAACTTTTCAGCTCTCTAAATTACACAAAGTTCTTGCTTTTAGTCTAACCAGCATGTCATACCACTGTGGTCATAAGAGAAATTATGACTCAGAAGCAGAATGACAGACTGCACATTTTATCTTCCAAAACAACTGCTGAAGTTCAAGATATCCATCTCAATCTCTTCTCCTGAGCACCATGACTACAGTACCAGAAGCTATTTTGCTAGTTAGAAAATAAACTGAACATATATAAAATAAAGTTGAAAACAAATTAAACAACTAACGTTTAAATGATTAAACAGCAAGCGTATTACTTTGAGAAACTTTGAGTTCCAAAGGACAGCAGGCCTCTTACAATAGTGCACTAATACCCTGTACACAGCTGGGACTTACTAATGGTTTCACTTGAAAGTCTAAATTACAGTTGATACTATTTAGATTACTCAATAGACAAACAGATCACTAAATATGAAACCTGTAAAACCTGAGATGTCATTTCACTTCTACAAAATAAAAGTTGATTAAAGACATGCTTAATTTGCAAACACTTCAAAGAGTGCATTTCTCAGTGTCTGCAGAACGAAGAACTATGATACCATGCAGTACATCATCTTTTGTCAGGCTGTATAGAATTCTTATGAAGCTCTTAACAATCGGTATTCGTAGAAGGAGTTAAAACAGAGAGAGTTAATCCTTATAGAGCATACAGAAAACAATGGAGTAAAAATATACTTCAGTGCTTTTAAATCTAACATATTCAGCCTCACTCTTGAACAGTGCCTTTCACATAAGAATTTGTTCTAAACCACTGACCTCAAAGTTATGCTTCAGGAGCAAACGGAAAAAAAAATACTTGGAAAATCCTTAGTTCACTTTTTCACTGGCAAATGTCAGGGTTGACCAAGCACAGGATGACGCTTCAGATCTAAGATACTTCATCATCTCTGAGAAAAATCTGACCAATATTGGTCAAAGTCAGTTATAAAGAAAATTCCATTGCATAATATCAACACAGTTTAAACAAAGGGATCAATACACACAAGTCTAACAATCACTCTAAAGGATGAAAGGTTAAAATCCAAGAGAAACCTCCAATTTGGTTTGAGAAAGCTGATATATCAGTAAACTATTGTAAATTAACACAAACTCAGGAGAACACAGAGTAATTATCTTCAGGAACTAAATATTCATCCTGAAACAATTCTCAGAATTTAAGAAGTATACTAGATTTGAACAAAAACAGGTATGTGGTAACAAGGACACAAACAACAGGATTACTTTTGCAGACAGTGTTTGGAGACAAAAAACTTCACTGCAGTACTGTCTAATGCAAATCACAATTTACAAATACCCTCATGCCTTGTAAATCTCACTTCATTCTCATAAATCCTAACTTCATGGAATTGATAGGGATAAAAGCACTGTGGAGACTGTAAAACCAAGAATACAGAACTGTACAGAATTAGGATTCATAGCAGCCTTTCAGGCTCTGAAAAGCAACTTTAACTCCACAGTGACTTTTCCAATACAGTCTTCTACAAATGAATTTATAAAACATGCATGCACATAACATGCATCTTCTGGGATGACAGGCATACACATCCCTGTCATAAAAGTGTTAGAGAGCAATTCACTACCCAGGAACTGCAGGACACTGAATTCTAACCAACTGCACCAGCTAATGGTTCCTATGAATTTAGCCCTTCTCATCAGAGCAGGGCAAGAGGAAGCAATGAGCAGAGAAATTTCATATGGCTCTTAAAAAGAATCTGCTGGAACAAAGTCACCTAGACACTATTTCTGTCAACAAAAACATTATGTTACAAAAAGATGTTTTGAAAGCCCAGTAAAGAAGGCCTGAAATCCTTTCTGAAACGTTGTAGATGTTCATAATGGAGCTCTCAGCAGCAATTACTCACTTTGAGATTGTCACTCAACTGTCACCATGACAACAACAAAAACCTTTTCACGCCTGGAGAAGACAATAGGAATTTTAATCACTGACATTCAGCCTGCTGACAGTTTGATGGAAACAAAATTCTGCTCTAAAAAAATACAAATATCAATTTAAGATTCCAAGAATATGATTTCTTCCCCTCAAACATCTTGCTCTTTAGATTTCCCCCCCCCATGTTTAGATATCACATTTCCTATTTACCAAATACTTCAGTAAATAAATATGAATATTAGGATGGCTAACAGAAACTCTTCCATCGTCAATGCAGAGTAAGTTTTGCAAGTGACCTCAGCAGGAAATCTCAGATGTTTATCAGTGACTGACTTCTCTATGCCAGTGTCCCCTCAGACTGGTTAACTGCGAACAACTGGAGGAAAAGCATCTCATGTGTTCTCCTATGGTTGCCAACAGCACGAAAGATTTTAGTCTTGGGAAAAATCGAAAACAGCTCAAAGTGCTGTTCCAGGTTTTTAAAAGACAATATTCTAGATACTGAATTTAAAAAAAAAAAAGAAGAAGAAATTGAAGGAAAAAAAATCATTAAAAGCTATAATTTCAGATTCTTAAACACAAATCTCTAACTTGACTATGCAAGCAATCATGAAGACTAGAAAATACTTTCAATTCTCTGATAAAAAAAAACCCATGGGAATAAAAAAGAGGAGCACTTGGTGGTAGTTTTTCTCCATGCTACCACAAAACATAAACTACAGAAGCTATTTTGTATATGCACATATCAATGCTTTCTTCTGATGAGCTGGCAAATCAATATAGCTTATTAATGTCAATATTTGCCATTATTTGTGGCTATTCCTATAGTAGAGCCTGTGGTCAGACAACAACATTCAAAATACATCTGGAACATCAGGTTAGATCACAGAACACAGGGAAAAAGAAATAACTTACTTCTTGGCCTAAATCCACCATGACATGTCCTATCAAGAAATGTAAAGAAATCCAAGAAACCCATATGATGCAAGAATACATAAATGGGGATTAAAAAAAATGCAAAAAGGCAGAAAAAGTCACACGTAGTATTTCTACAGGTTTCAGAGTAATCACTTTGCTTAGAAATGGTATCCTATGCAAAGGAGGGATATGAATCCATTGGACACAGAATTGGATTGCCCTGGCAAAAAAGATTACTTTTTCTTTTAAGGACCTATGTTTACACCACAAGAAAATAGCTCAACAACTGGACTACTAGGCCTGCAAATTTCAATAATAGAAATTAATTAATACAAAATATATGCAATAAAGTGCAAGGATTTCAATCCCATATCTACCTGAAGTGAATAGTTGCATTCATATAGCTTACATACACCGAGGTGCCAAAAAGCCATTCTTTTGTACACTGATAAGTACCCTCACAGAGATAGACACGTATGTCATCTTCACAGAGTATGTGAGATGACATTTGCAGTCCCTTGCTTGAACAAATGAAACAGTTGTTTAAAAAAACAAACACAAAAACAAATCAAACAACAACAACAACCCAACAACAATTAGAAAGGAGATAAAGAGCAAGACACAACAAATAAGAATGAATTCAAATATGAATTCAAATTTTCCAGGACATGAAGCCTAGATGAACATTAAGCATAGACCAAAAGAAAACAATAGGGGGAAAAAAAGCACAAAAGGAAGAGGAGTTACTTATTTTGACATTACAGGATATCTATAATGGAAAATAAAATACAATCTAGAAAAGCTTCTGGTGAAAAGACTTCTAGAATACTTTCCAAGTATCCCTTGTGAATATCAATACCAGAAAGTGAAAAGTTCAATAGGGAGAACAAAATCATATTCAGTGCAGTGAGAAAGTGCAGGTTTGTACTGATGAGCAAGATATTCACACCAATGAGGCAACAGTGTTACATGGAGAAGTGCGAATTAATTATTGATCTCGTAAATAGGAAACTAAATTTTTTTTTGAGTCTTTGAGTAATTAATGTCTAAACCAAACAAAGCTTCGCTAACATCATTAATACTTTGTGAGCTTGATCATAGGTACTAAAAGTGCAGTGCTTCACGAGTACCGCAGGAGCCTCAAATCTGTCTAGAGACAACATTCCAGAAACACTTTGCAGGAAGCAACCTAAACCTCTGCTAAGTCATTAAAAGAACACAGATGGTAAAAAGAGGAACAGCACTTGTTAAATAGTCCACTGCTGTTAGAGGCAGCATGTAAAAAAAAAATCTCTCATCTCAGTATTTAACTTCCTATGTAGCTGAATGTTTAGTCTGTTACCTTTTCAAAATCAAGGGCAGCATTTCTATTGTCACTCAGAACTCATTAACACACTCAATCAAGTAGCAAAGGATAAAAAGTAGAGTTGACTATTCTCAGAAAATATAGACATATTTTTCTACAAAAAACAAGTGTCCTTCTATGAAGAGTGTTGAATTACTCATTACTGCAAGGGCAAGAAGCCATAAGAAGTTAAAGCCCTTTATTTCTAGTTATTGTTTCCCCCACCATGCCCAAGAAAGGCTGAGTGTTGTCTTTCTAAAACGCAGTTTGGCAGCAGCAGGCTTCTTCACACGACTTAGCAAGTTTTAAAAGCAGAATAGTTTAAATCAGCACCAAAAAACTTGGCATGTATATTGATTAGAAAATACAACTCAATCTATAATATTAACAGATTGTATTCACTTGGTTTAAATCACCACATTATGGAAGTTAATGATTAAAACCTAGAGACGGTTTTATCACCAGCACTGATGCAAATTTCCTACAGGGACCAATGACTCAGGGGGACTAGGTGGATTGTTTACATAAATATCTTCAATCCAAACTGGGTTGATACAGACAGTAAGTAACATACAGTGCCTGAATAGAGGTTTTTATGAAATATTAATGTAATCAAACCTTATCACAAAGTCTCAAGTGATATCAATTGCCAGTATCACTTGAGAAATCCAAGCCTCTTTAAGAAGGGTCAGAAGTAGTTATTTGTCTTACATTTATTCGCTCATAGCTCTGCTTGTTAGGAAGATCTAGGGAGATGTGCAAGTTACTTGTGTTACTGCCTATCTGCTGAAATGCAGTGGATTTCATTTCAGCAATGGGTATGGTTTTCTAGTGCTGCAGAATAAAAAAAATAAAATCAGAATTCCAGATGACCAATCCACACTGTAGTAATGGACTTTGAGTCACATCTTTAGAATAACCATGAAAATGGTAATAAAAATAACAGGTGTTACATGTGTGCACACTTAATCTCACAGCTGTATTTCCCTTCTGGGACTAAAATTTGTTCCTACATTACTTAAAGCTAAACCAGTATTCCAAGTCAGGAGAGAATGAAGTGATGTTAGGTCTGTGTAGATTTACTATGCCTTTAATTAACTGAAAATGAAGCATTTCTGAAAATCACACCTAAAATAAAGGAATAAACTTCCATCCTGACAACTCCCTAACTGTTATCTTGAATCATTATAAACATTTTGCTGGCTATATTTAGCACTTAGACTTGCTTCTTAATCATATTCCACCTATCTAATACATAAAAGAGATAAGAAGAAAGATGCCTTAATGCAGTCTTTGGCTTTCCTCAGTTCTGGGAAACAGAATTCATCTGTTAGCAATACCTAATTACATTTGTGCTCTACACCACTTTTATGTTGGAATTGTTGTATTTTTTAAGTTTCTTGATAAATTTATTAAGTCATGGAAGCCAGTATCAACTATCAACATGCACTCATAATATTAAACTCCAAAAAAGGTGAGAAAGTAATTCCAATTTTATTTGGTGAATTTTGAAGCCCTTATATCTGGTAATTAACCAAATCCTATAAATGCTCCAATTCATACTGTGCACAGAAGGATTTCACTTCTGTTGTATCAGAAAGAAAAATCATCAGTTTTACTAGTAGAAAGGAGTAATGACTCAGAAACAATAGCTTCCAGATATCAGTAATATTAATCATATTAATTAACCCATCTACTTCTAGACTAAGGGCTTTTGAAATTATTTCAATCATCATCTTGTTTTCCTGAAAGACCTTTTAGGTAAAGAACTTTCCAATTCACAAACATCAGGATACATCTTATACAAGATAAGCCACATATTAAAAGCGAGCTACAAGTGTTATATGTAAAATAGTGTAAAATTTCAGGATATAATTTTAAGGAAAGCAAGTTCCCAGTTAAAACTGTGACCACATCTTTCAAGGCAGCACACAGAAAATTAGTACATTTTACATTGTGTTGTGTACCTGGCATTTCCAGCACTTAGAGGAAAAAGTTCTTTATTTGTTTACACCATAAAATTATTTGCCTCAAAAGTGTATTCAGACATGAATCTGTTGCTTTTCACAGAAAAGTGCTTTTCTCTCTGCATTCACAATAAATAGCAGTTAAAAGCTTTTTGCTCTTCACTAATGGAACAACAAAAGAAACCCTCAAGAAATTAATCTCAAGATCCTCTCGTTGTGAGAGTTTCTAGTGATTACTCAGTGACTTCACACATTCACTGTCAGATTAAATTCCCATGTAATTTCATATACTGACACCAAAACCTACTGATCCAAACAGCCAGTAAATACACTATACATTCTTTGAAACATACCTGAAAGTCATTGGTACTTTGCAAAACAAAAGCATGTCACACATAAACAAAAATATGACTCAATTACTTCCAGTTTAATTTGAAAAAAAAAAAAAAACAAACCCAAACCACTAAATCAACCCAAATTAAATGCATGAAGAACAGAAGAGCAAGTTGGATAAGAAGCATGACAGTAGTGAGAATTCTTCACCCCAGAACTGAGCAACACGCACAAAGAGGCATCATGGCCTGAGCTCCATCACTGCAACTCTGAATCCAGAACAGATGAACACCTGAAGGGAAGCAACAGATGCCAACAGGAAACCAATGACAGTGTTTTAAAGATGAAAAGGATGGCCTTAGGACTGAGTACCCACAGTCTGCACGGCTCAGACTTCCAGGTTTTATAGATATTGTGATGTGTCTGGAAGGCTGGCAGTAGTACAATAGAATAGTAATAGAACTCTCACATTCAAATTAGTTTCTGCAGGTTCATGCCATTTGAAAGTATGAATTCCCTCTAAAGCAGGTTTTCTTTCCACGGCTCAGAAAAGGCATCTTTCTTTGAAAAAACTAATTCAATCACCTGAGTTACATTTCTACAGTTGAACCACAGGAGCTTGCACAATACATGGTGCCTCCAGGCAGGCTTGTGAATGCTGCCAGTATTTCATCATACTTCTATGAAGTATATAAACATTTATGGCTTGGAGCCGGAGATGCATGTCCTAACACTTAGAGCTCTCCACTTCCAAATCTGTGCACCTACAAATGATCAGCAGATTAGCAATGATCACTCCACCAAAACAGTTCCAGCTAGTATTAAAGCTGGGCTTAACATGCTGCAAGTGATGCAACAGGCTGAATAAACGGTCAAGAAAAACAAGCAGCATGAGTATATTCACAACTGGAAAAACAACGGATGAAGAGGCAATAGCTTAAAACAACAGATTAAAGAACGGATTCAAGTACTGGGGCTAACTAGGGACTGCTAGGACTAACAGAACAAACTAGGTAGCAGCATTACTGCAAGGAATCTAAGCTCAAAAGCTTACTGCAGTTCCTGACCCATCCACTGCTGAAGAAGAGTAAATGCTGCAACTGACTAATGCTTCCAACTTCTAAAAGCCCAGTCATAACACAAAAGCCAGAGAACATGGGAATATGCTTGCAGTTTTTGACAAACCAAGAAAGAGTTTGACAAATCAAGAAAGAGCAGAAGATATTTTAGGATAAAATTTTAATATACATTAATGAACTACACAGCAACATTTTTTCAGATAAGCACAGCAAGTAGGACTTTGCAAACTCACTAAGTACAAACATGCAACAGCTAACTTATTAGGCAAAATTAGGTTTCAAAACATGTAAAATTATGACATCTAAGCAACTGAGATTTTTCAGAACAGCTTGTGTTTAAAATAAGGGGCTTATCTTTAGGAGCTGTTAGCATCTGAAATACAGCAAATTATGACCCAGCAGGGTGAGAGTGGGCAGAACAGTATACAGAGAAAGCACAATGGAGCGAAATCAAGGCCCATGGTGCACTGCAATTGAAGACTTTACATTAGCAAACCCACTGCAGATTTGCCTGTTTTCAGCACATGGAAATAAGGTAGGTCTGGCAGACAGTAGCAATAAATCCACAAAAGCAAAACATTCTGCAAGTGAAGGAACAGAAAAGACTCATAGTAGGCATTAATACATCAATGCTGATTTTTCCTCTGGAATAATTCTGAACTAAAATTTTTGTGTTACAAATTGATACAGATGTCATACTGAATATTCTATCCCTGGTAACACAATGGACAATGGAGTGAATAACTAGAATAGGAAAAACTTGATTGCATCTTTACACATCCAAAACCTGTATCAATACTTGCTACTGTTCTTCAGACATCACAAGACAGCTCACAAAATCTGGAGTTCAAACTACAGGAGTAGTACCTTGTGGACATATTTGAAAACAATTCTAATTAAAATCCAGTTAACCTTCAAGACAATACACACATTTGTCTAATCAATATACACAAGCGACAACAAACTCTTCCAAACACTGTTTCTGGATCTCTGACACCACCTGGAAGCCACTCTCTCATGCTAACAGAAGATGAAAGCACAATTTTAAGACTCCACAATTACGGGTAATGCTTCAAGTTTGTCTTTTACTTCCTTTAGGCAACTTCTAGAGCAATGGAAAATACAGAATGGTTGTGAAAAAAGGAAGGAAAACACTCTAGCTTTTGCCTAAAAGGAGAGAAGAGCAAGCCACAAAAGCTAAAATAGACAGAGAAAGACAAGACAATGAAATTTTCAGAACAGTAGCAACACTCTTAGACACCAAGAGTTAGAAATTCTCCAAACCAAAATCTATTTCAAAGCTAGCAGTCTTACCTAGTCAACAGCAGGCAAGCGTAATCGTATCATTTTTACTGCAGCCACGTTTGAATAGACTTAAACAGAGGGAGTAACCTGGTAATAAACCAGAGAGGGGACAGAGCTAATGACACATCTTAAAGCAAGAAAGGCAAGCTTGAACTTGAGGCAGTTTAACAGGAGAGCCAAGAAATGGATTTTTTAAATGGATGATGTAGTTAAAGCAGTAGGTAAAATGTGGATTGTTTAGATGGGAATAAGGAAGAGGAAGGAAAGCACTATAGAGCTTTAAGTTGTTGTAACAACCTCGCTGAGAGACAAGGTCTCTATCAAGAGTCTCTGTAAATCTGATGAGGAATGGATAGGTCTTCATTTTAGAGGAAGAGGCACAGTTGGAATTCGAAGAACAAAAGAAAACAGGAGAAGGCAGTAAAGAAAGACAGAGCTAACACCAGTAATGTCCCAGTAAGGAACACTTACTAGCACAACATCCAAGTTTCCAAGAAAAGAGTCTAACACACAATGATGTCTGCAAACAACAGAGGTCTTAGCTCTGGAGCAAGTGGTTGGTGCCATCACAAGTGTCACTGGGGCAAGATTCATCTGAGCCAGATGTGTTTAGGAAGCAGCATGGTGAGGTAGAGCCCTGGCACCCTCCGTATATGAGATCATAATCTTAGCCATTACAACCTTCTCCAGTGCAACTGTTTGTCTTCAGCAAACGATTATTCCTCACCTAAAGTTGAGTAAATGAAACCTCTTATGCAAGCTGAAAACCTGATGTAAATGGTGAAAAGGCTGGCACCATCAGCATTCTCTGCAATGCAGTCATCTCTGCAGTGGGCAGAGGCATTTACAAGTCAACAGCACTGACCCTCTGTTCCAAAGGAGTGTCTTTAATTTAAGATGGCTCTCCTCAGCATCTGAGAAAGTAGTTTATTTTTTGCAAAAATCTAAAACTGGAATACTGAAGTATCCATTTATTAAGTGCTCAAATTTATGCTCATTTTCTGCAGGAAGATGTCCTTCAAATGAATTGCAGGAATCATGAAACTGGATTAACAATGTCATAAATCATACAGCTGCCAAAATAACAGCACAAAAAGGGAGACTAAATATAACCTACAACTTACTCAAATAGATACTATCTATATTTAACAATTTGTTTTAATTCAAATATTAGCTAACACTTATTCAAACTTTAACATAAATCACTACACTGGTTGTAATTTTCCTATAGTAATTGTTTTAAAAATAACCTCTAAGCTTCTGCAGTGTCTTCATTTCTGATTTAATAAGCTTTGAATCTGCATAAAGAAACTTGCAGATGTCTTATAAATCTTCTGCCAGTGCTTCAACTTTTTTTCCTCCAATCCACATTGTACCAAATTCTTAGTTTGCATTTCTCAAAGTACCAACTAAATGTGACTGAACCCAGGACCATTTCTAGGACCATCCTTTACAGTGCAGGATTTGTTACAAGTTAATGCTTTGTTTATGCATACAAAAAAGAAAGATATGTCTAAGACACAAAGTTAGTTTCCATATTTAATTTCAAAGTCCATGCATTAAGAGCATAAACTCTCATCTTTATACATGATTCTTTGAAGTACATTTTGCTGCATAACCTGAACCCCCAACCACACCAAGTAAATCTCAGAAAACCTCCAGACACGTCCCTGTAAGGTATCCAAGAAGTACCCAGGCAGCTTCAGCTCTAAGAGAAGCAATCCCAGTGAACATGTTGAGGAGCATGTTACTGAACTAAGAACTATGATAATCCATTCACTTAATTCCATAAGTATGTTAGTCAACTGCTGAGGCAGAAATGGCAACAAAAAGAAGGAAAGAAGAACTGAATAGAATTCTGAAACACCACCACCACCACCATTCAGGAAAGTAAGTTAGTGTACACTGACACCAACAGAACAATTCTGTCTCAGAATACACACATGAACAAATGCCTCTAAACCAGAAATAATGCACAATGTTCTAAAAAAAAAAAAAACAACCCAAACTGCCCTTTCATGCTGAAGTCCTCAGAATAATGAAAGTACAAAGGACTGCACACCTGATCCTATAGCTATACTACAGAAATTTTCCTTTCTTTATAATGAAGAATATGTTAGAAAATAACTGCTAAGAAAAAAGTGACACAGAACTTGTTATTCTGGTTCTCCTGCCCAAATATCAATGTCATTAGAAGAACTACAATTACATTTCTCTGTGTGAGAGCCTGAAATACCAGATATCACAACATAAACAAGGAATATTCAAAGTTCCAGGCAGAATTAATTAGAAAAGTAAGCAATCTACATCAGAGCTACTGCTTTGCATCACAAACAGTTTAAACTTAAGGATACTTAAAAGATAATATTATCATAAATGTGCACTTTCCCCCTCAGTTTCCTCTTCTCTGACAGAATGATTTAAAATGAACTGCTGTAATCTGCACTGCACTCATCTGATTACACTCGTACAAGCCAGCATAACCAAAGCCACACTGGGAATGTGGAAAGAGACATGAGGATCTGGAAAGCAAGGTGGGTTAAACAAGCCAGAGGTGACACACATATCAAAAAAAGGCAATACCCAATGTAAGCCAAAACAGGCCAAACCCACACTGCACCACTGCCAGCAGTTTCACAGGAGCTCAGTTCAACATGAGGACAGCACCAATACACTGTTTCATGGTTGGTCCTACCGATCCCACGGGAGCCATGGGTGGGATTTCATTGATCAGGTAGTCACTGGCAGAGAACTGAAGCTTTTCAGATCTAGTTCAGATACTACAGGGGGGGGACGACTTAAAAACAGGAAAAATTAATCAGAGAGAAGAAAAAGGAGAGGATGGAGAGGAAGCAAGAGGATGCCATGTAGAAAAGACCTCCCGCATCAGAGGCAATTTATAAGAGAAGTCTTCTTAACCAGTTCCACTTTTCCAAGGAACTAACTGGGAAAAGTCAGGCAGGAACCACAACACCAGCCCACCCCTTAATTCGCATCGCCCACTCATTATTTTGTCCTGGCGTCTTCTGGACAAAATTTAGTGATGGTGACCTTGCAATCTACCTCATCTGTAACAGTTTTCCTACCATCTTGTCTTTTCAGACAGCAGCCTGTACTTAAGATTTATTCCCTGCAAGCAAAACTCTTTTTTCAAGTTTGATCTTGCTTAATGAGTTACTTTTTATCATGTGAAGATTTTTAATGCGTTGTTTGTTCTGTCAAGCCCAAATAACTGCTGACATTCTAATCATGAGGGCTCCAAGGAAAAAAAAATAGGTGGGTTTTTTTTTGTTGGGTTTTGTTTGTTTGGTTGTTGTTGTTGTTTTTCTTAAAAGCCATCATTAGATTTGCCTGTAAAACAATCATATAATGTTTTAAATATTTTAATATAAAAATAACCTGCCTACATTTCAAATATTGCAAAGGGTAAAATACATAAACCTGCCTTCTTTGGATTCTGATTGTTCCCCTATACTACTTGAATCCAAATTTCATGTATTCTTTTGTAGACATGAAGGATATAGCTAGTGAGCATCAGCTTTCTTCACTAGTTCTTCCTGGAAAAGGATTTATCCATCTAAAAATCAGAGACCAACCTCTCTCTCCTAATACGAAAGCTACACTTTATTGGAGGCATATATAAAAATCTAATTCTATGAATCGTAGAACCATAGAATCAACTAGGCTGGAAAAGACCTCAAGAAACAGCTTCTCAGGCCAGGTCATACTTAGCACACTATGTTCTTCAAAACATTTTGTCAATTGTATCAAATACTGTGTTCTCCTCTTTCTCCTCCTCTTCTTGTGCTGGGGGAAGTACAGGCTGGATGTTAGGAGGAAGTTCTTCCCAGAGAGAGTGATCTGCCACTGGCATGGGCTGCCCAGGGAGGTGGTAGAGTCACTGTCTCTGGAGGTGTTCAAGAAAAGACTGGATGAGGAACTTAGTGCCATGGTCTAATTGACCAGCTAGGTCTGGGGGATAGGTTGGACTGGATGATCTTGGAGGTCTCTTCCAACCTGGTTGATTCTATGATTCCCTGCATGGGAAAGGGAATGGCTTTGAACCAACAAAGAACAAAAAAGACAGAAAGTTGTGCTTAGCTCATTTAGAGTTATTCCAAGAAAAATGCAACTGTAAATCCTTTTCATACACACCCATGCAACTGAGCATTCACAACAGCAATACTCAACAGTTACCCAGGACTTTGGTTAATGCTACCAAGCAAGCAAATACTTTAATATATATTTTGTTACTCTTGAGAGCTATTTCCCTCCCCTCAAAGATCTTACTTTAACTAAACTTGTCAGATTATGCTACAAAGAAAACCCAGTAATTCTTTTGTTTAAAAGCACCCACTGTCTCCTAACACTCTACAACACAGAAGTGGTAAAACCTTTATTCCTTTGTCTAAAATACAGAGAGTTGTTAGGGGGCTTTCTGTGGTTTTGGAGTTTTCTGGGTTTGAGGTTTTCTATTTTAGAGACGGATGCTAATGAAAACCCAACATTTGAAGTGGGCAGTGGTTCCCTGCTCTAAGGAAAAGAAGCAATTTAATGCTGCAAGATCTCCTCCCTTTACACAGTTAAGCACTGTCAGTTTGTTGCTTAGTTTCAAATAGCTTAGTTAGGATGATATTGCTATGACTGGATGGGATCTGCATTACTGCATTTTGAATCAGCTGTGGATGCAATTAACTCATCTCAAATGCACAATTACAAGTTTTCCCTCTCCCCTACCAGATAGCTATTTTTGCCTCCTTCTCTTTATTTTCAGCAAACAGAAAAAGTGTAACAGAATGTGCAATTGCAAGGAAATCTTGATCTGAACTGCAGCCCAGCTGTTTGTTGTGAACGTGGTTTCCATCAAACTCTCTACAAGATGACGTTCCAGTATTACAAGGGGCTGCAGAAGATTAAGCCAAATAACTGTGAATGCCTTGGTAAACCCTAAAAATTGCTTTGCTACTTGAATGTAACTACCGAAAATTGCAAGACCTCTCAATCATGCAGAATATCCATGACTTGCCCCAATGATTTTATGTCAGAAACAAGACTATTTCTGAAAAGGAATCTTATGAAGGCTATCACAGTCCACCAGCAGAACTTCAGCTACATTAGAAAAATACTAGTAATTACTTGATAGATGAGACAGACTTGGGTTTTGTATTATCTCCTGTTTCCATACGAAGAAAGAAATGTAACTGCTCCTACCCAAAAGAAGTCCTCTTACTCAAACCTGGGTTTGAATGTGCATTTTTGAGGCAAACAAAACCACTGATCTTTTTCTTCAGTAGTGACTATCTGCTAATATCCCAGTGGAGCTGAAAGCTCTGACTTCTCCTGTCAAACATAGCAGGGACAGTAGATCCCTTCCTCTTCTCAGTGACAAAGAAAAAAAAAATCATACAGGCTACCATCTTCTCCTCCAGCAGCCTAAAGCAGGGAGGAGTAACTAATGTTCTTACAGAAAAGGTCTCTTGCCATACCAGTGTAACTGGGGAAAAAGACACAAGCATAGCCTTTGCAAGCTCTGCCAGAGAAAGCTTTGTTCTTAATCTCTACTGATTAAGCTTATGAAAATTAAACCATTAGAAGCATATTTCCAAAGACTTTTGACCAGACTTCCTTCTACACTAACATTACAACACTAAGCAAGTGAAAAAATGCAAGTTACCTGGCTAATGCCATTCTAGCTGCTAGAAGATGGCACATGGCAGGTTTACTTGCATTCTTTGGTTACCATTTAAAGTTTAACCACCAATACAAATTTTGCATCTGCTGTTACTTATCTACAAGTACAGGAATCACAGATGGTAATATTTTCTTTGAATGTCTATATTAAATGCCCAATCTGTAGAAAACTAAACACAAAAAAATCACATGGAGTATTTTCTACAACTAATATGTAAACCAGATTTCTTACGTTCTGCCATAAAAGAAACATTTGTTATCAATTTCGACACAAACTCTATTAATCTGTGTATTTTGTCCAAATATGGAAAAGTTTCTAAGTAATTCCAATTCTGCATTGAACATATATCAGAAATGAGTTGCAATATGGCTCAAAGCAGTCCCCAAGATGAACTATTGATTTTGCAATTCCATAATTCACAGCCAACTGCAAGACCATGCCACTCTAAGTGATCTAGTTGTGGAGACTGTATCTTGGTCATCTCCAAGATAAATAATGTTCTCAACAATCTTCAGAAAAGCATAAATGAACAAAACACTGATTGCACTCTCCTCCAGAACAGGCCATCTCAATACTTCAGACCACATCTCCACTATCCAGGACAAAAACTATTACTCTTTATGTGTAACACAAACCACAATCCACTGCAAATACCATGTGATTCCAAGGATCATTCTCATCTCTAGGAAATTCATTATCTACACAAAAGCCTAAGTTTCATGAAGATAGATCTTCCCCAGAACTTTGTTCAGGGCTTCCATGCCATCCCAGTTGAAAGCCACATTAACGTCTCTGCCAACACACCATCTTAGTATAATGTATACCAGCCCTCCCCTCTCCCTAGGAATCATGAATCAATTATGATCAACAGTAGTTTCACTTCCTATTTATTCCACTGGAAAATGTTCACTAGCCATAGTATGACAACTAGAGTTGAACACAAATCCTAATTCAATCCTGTCCCTGTAAACTAGATTACTCCCCAGACAGAAACAGAACTATATTACTACTCCAAAAGAAAATCGTGCACCTGAGGATGAGCTCTATAATGACTTCAAAAATACTGATTTGACACAGTTGGGGCTGCCAAGCTAACAGTGGTTGTACACAGTGTAAAGGATTTAGCTTTGTAAGCATCAGAACAAAAGCAGAGCAGCAAAGTTGCAGCAATAGTGATGGACAGAAGTCAGTCCAGTCCATTCTACATGCATAATACAGGATTTTACAATCTCAGTTGCGTATCACAGAAACTAATTATCTTATCTGAAAAATATTAAACATAGACTCCACTGACATGCAGAGTAACTATTTAAAAACATGTAGGAAACAGAGAGAAAAGAGTCTTTTTAAAAGCAGTTAAACAACAGGAATCCTAAAGTCCAAGAAAGTCAGTTGCTTTACGACACAAAGATGATGACTTGTTCCTGCTCACAGCAGAAAGATTGGACTTAATGACCTTTAAATGTCCCCTCTTTCAACCCAAACCACTCTAGAATACTATGTCTTAGAACTCACTCACAAGACCTTCATTCTGTCCAGAAGGTCACTGTGGAAACCAAGGACTTGAGCGACAGGCTCTGGGCATCTTGATTTTAAGGAGGAGCACAAAAAGCGTGCATTTGATGAAGCACCTAACATACTTTAGGGGCACAGAATGATTTTACATTAGCTGTCATTTACTGAACTTCCATTATCTTTCATTTCCAACTTTTTCATGCCTGTTACCAGAAAAAAGGAGAAAACCTGCTAGATTTCAGCATACTCCAAGGTAGGCCACAACAAATATGAGCAATCATTGTGATTGACCTCTAAATGACTAACTCCGGTTTCAATGAAACTTCACTGGTACCTTTGCTCAGCCAGCCTAGTAGTGCTACAGAGATACAAATGTGCCAGGAATCTATTTCAAGAAACACACAGGGAAATGGTTAACTGAACACTATGTAGAATCATTTTTGTTTCTATTCACAACAACTATCACTGCAGCCTTACAAAACTAACCCAATCCAACTGTATATTGACACAGTTGATGAAGATCATTTGTCACGTTCATTCTCTGGACATGAACATGTTAGTAATGAATTTATTCTTTTATTCTGCTCTTTCAAATGTGTTACAGAAAGATGAGTAATAGCACAAAACTCCTGTTCCAACTCTGATTTTCCCCTCCCTCTGCCGTCATTGCAGCAGGAAAAGCAAGGACTTCAGATTTAGACACAATAAACAGAGATTACATTCCTTTATTAAGGTGTGCCAGAAACCTGAGATCTTTCAGCCAAAGAAGTATTGTAGCAGATTCCCTCTAATTATTATGCAATATTACAGTCTGCCACAGCAGGAACAGTAATTTCATGGTTAGAATCCAGCCCATTCACTAGAAAACTGTTATACTGCACTCTCAGAAGTAAGGATTTTTAGTGAAACAGGACTCTTGAGTCAAAGAGATAAAACAACAAGAAGCTTCACCACAACACTAGCATTTATCACCTTTCCACATGGGCACATTTTGGAGGATGGTCTTATAAGCACAGTAAGAGTAAGTATTTTTGGTTATTTATCTTATGCAATTCTGCATGGAAAAACTGAAGTTATTCATCATTCTAGATATCTGTACAATCTACATTTCTCAACACTGTAGATAGTTGGTTCCTAATAAATGACTGAAATATCTCAATACATAACTCACTTAAAAAAAAAAAAATCTCCAAGGTTACAACTTCTTTTTTTCCAGTTAGAAAAACTAAAAATACTTAGTACATTTAGAAATAAAATGTATTTGCTTTAAATAAATGCCAATCTATTTATCAAGTCAAGCAGAAAACATTCTAATTTCTCAGCTAATTCTCCAATTTTAGATTTTTTTTTTCAGAGGACAAAGAAATGGAAACAAAACAAAAAAAAAAAAAACCTGTTAATACAAGCATCATGCTACAGCTCCATATACAAGTGCATTAAAAGACAGAACTTAAAACATGCTATACCTGCATGACACCTGGTAGAATGGGTATCCCGGCAGAGAAACAGAGTTTGGAAATCCAGACTGACTCGACATTGCCTTCAGGTATTGTATCCACTTAAATCGCCTCTATATTCCATATGTTAATTCCTCACCAAAACAACAGCTATGTCTGTATCCATCTGTAGGTCGGTTCAAAGCTAACTAAAAAGAAACCAAGTGCATGTTTGAAGGTCTTGAAGATTCTGCCTGCATTTCAACCTGCTTCCTCAGTAGTGAAATTCCTAAAAGACAACACCCTCATGACATCACATACTAGAGAATCATAAACATGCAACTGTTTCAGTAAAGCAAGGCCAGCCCGTGGGGTTTGACTCGACATAAAATCCTGCAGCACATTCTTCTTGCTAGCGCGGTGCCTTTCAGCTGGCGAAAGGCAGAGACCTGCTGCCTTAGACAGCAGCCTGCTCTGGCAGCCAGCCAGCCAGCAGCACAACTTATTGCCAATGCTGCAAATCCCTCCTATCAGCTAATGAAGATCCAGACTGCAGGTGAAACACCATTTCCTTCAAAACGCACGAGAGCCCTGACCTTGAATTTAGTGACAAAGAAATCCTTGACAATTTCCAGCTGAACGTACAGTGCATACTGTTGTTTTATAAGCAACAGCAGATTGCACCGCATACCGTAGAATGAAAAATCACATGGAGTTTTCCCCTGCTACAAAAGAATCCTGTCACTCTACACTCTCGACTATGGGAAAGCAAGAGGGAAGGGGAGGAGATGGAATCTTAAACCACAGCATTATAGCCGCTGAATACAGAAATTAAACTGTGTGTGTGCATTCTTGCAGTACTTGACTACAGCTTTAATCAAAGAAATATCAAAAGCGAGAGGTTTCTTTTGATATACAGTACAAGGGTAAGTTAAGTGAAAGTTCATTTGGGCATGCCTTCCTCAACTGGAAAGCAGGAAGTATCGAGTAGCCACAGTATAACCCAGTGGCATGACTAATGTCAAACAGACTTAAATGATTATCTACCTACACTACTCTTAAGAGTACAGAAGATCTACAATGCCCTTATGTGAAAACCTGCTTAGTTTAAGCAAAATAGTATTTGAATCTGATTTAATTACTATTTCATTATTTCCCACAGATATTAAAATGTTTGCTTTAATATTTCTACCCCATCATATGTTATTTACTCTTACCATTTTGTTTTGTTTCACAGTTTTGGTAGAAGACTGAATAAGTTTCACTTGCTTTATCACAACTTCATAACCAACACCTCAGCAATTAGGGAACTAGTACAAAACCTTTTAAAGTCTGACTTGAAAGAATAGGAGCTTGTTCTTCTAGCTTAAGTTTAAAACTAAATCTGGTCTCAGTGAAATGTTTAATTTTACACTGCCTGTTTTTCAATGTGTAAAAAAAGAGTGATGTATTTGTGAAATGTGACACAACCTTTTAACTGGACATGAAATCCCTAAACACTCACAGGATACACAATAATGGTTTGGTCCTGCAAAGAATGGGAATAATTATTAATTAGCTGTGCACAGTCTCACACAGAGCTCAGTTAAGTATTTGACTGTTCCCACCATTTACAGTTTAAGGAATGGCAGGTCATTTTACACAATAAATGGAATGTACACTTGCACACAGGATGAAATGCAGATACCACAGGTCACTGCATCCAGCACCAAATTCTGAAGTCCTACAAAAATAATAAGATAACACAAAGAGAGCATAGTTTGCTCAGAGAAGTGGGGGGTTTATTTGTCTAACTGTTGTGTCTGAAAAACAAACAGGCTTCTAGGCACATCATTTTGCAGAATTTTTTATACCTCTCCTGGCTATAAAGAAAAAAGCTTGAAAATGCAATTCAAGTACAAATGATCTTGTGGCATCAGCTGAATTTTTACAGACAGACTGTAAAAAGCTGCTTTTAGAAGCATAATTTCTCTCATGTCTAGTATGGAGCATTAATTTCAAAACCCACAACTCCCAAAAATCATGCAGATTAACAGCAAAAAAAGTCTTGTGTATGTGAGAGCAAGAGAAAACTCAAGGAGGCCACCCTGCACTGTTGCCTAACCAGGGCAGTTATGATAAGCATGGTCAGGTTTCTCTCATTCTGCCACAGCTGCTGAAGACTATGTAAGCTCTTCTGCTGCACTGCTGTGTTGGACCCCGTGAGTCATCTTCACAGTATCACAGTATCACAGTATCACCAAGGTTGGAAGAGACCTCACAGATCATCAAGTCCAACCCTTTACCACAGTGCCCAAGGCTAGACCATGGCACCAAGTGCCACATCCAACCTTGCCTTGAACTGCCCCAGGGACGACGACTCCACCACCTCCCCAGGCAGCCCATTCCAGTGCCCAATGACTCTCTCAGTGAAGAACTTTCTCCTCACCTCGAGCCGAAATTTCCCCTGGCGCAGCCTGAGGCTGTGTCCTCTTGTTCTGGAGCTGGCCACCTGAGAGAAGAGAGCAACCTCCTCCTGGTCACAACCACCCTTCAGGTAGTTGTAGACAGCAATAAGGTCACCCCTGAGCCTCCTCTTCTCCAGGCTAAACAACCCCAGCTCCCTAAGCCTCTCCTCGTAGGGCTTGTGCTCGAGGCCTCTCACCAGCCTCGTCGCCCTTCTCTGGACACGCTCAAGCATCTCAATGTCCTTCCTAAACTGGGGGGCCCAGAACTGAACGCAGTACTCGAGGTGTGGTCTGACCAGTGCAGAGTACAGGGGCAGAATGACCTCCCTGCTCCTGCTGACCACACCACTCCTGATGCAGGCCAGGATGCCACTGGCTCTCTTGGCCACCTGGGCACACTGCTGGCTCATGTTCAGGCGGGTATCAATCAGTACCCCCAGATCCCTCTCTGTCTGGCTGCTCTCCAGCCACTCCGACCCCAGCCTGTATCTCCGCATGGGGTTGTTGTGGCCAAAGTGCAGCACCCTGCACTTTGAGCTATTGAACCCCATCCCATTGGCCTCTACCCATCTGTACAGGCGGTCAAGGTCCCGCTGCACTCATGCCTAAAAGCACTTCCATTTCTATCCTGTGTATTTACTTAGTTTTCATTTGGTGTCTCCTTGACACTGGCAATCATGGCCTTAACACAATTATGCAGCAATTCTCGTCTTGGAATAATTCTTCTCCATCCCAACCAGGATTTAGGGTGTTTCCGTTTGATTCACCAGCCAAAAAGAATGTTAGTGTCCAGTCAGCAGATTAGAGGCTTACAAACCATGAGTCTCAGAGGCTGCCAGTGGCTCACCATGCCATTTTGCAAAATTCACTTAGTCCCTTAATGCCCAGATTATCCACATAATAAGGAAAATACTGGCTGACAGCAAAGGAATGATGTGAGGTGAAGTTGAGATAGGTTTTTTTGGTAATTAAGTATTGAAATCCTCTGATTAAAGATTTATGAAGGGATAAAACAGCTGTATCATTAGAAGGAAAAATGTGTGGGAATATTCAGAATAAAGCTTTCTATTTGTTTCCTGCTCCTAGCTCTAACAAAACAGAAGCCTTATTGCCCCAAATTGTCAATTTAAATATAAAAGCCATTTAAATTTTAAACCATGGTGGAAACCATACAATTTTTAAACAGGTGGACCACATTACATAGCATTTAAAGATAGGGATAAGCAAGATGACAACAGGCAGGCAAAAACTGAATGTTAGATGATCTTCACAGAAGTGTTCACTGGCAGGCACCATACCAGCTCAGTGATTTGGAAATAGGAAGGGAAAGTGTGACACAACAGAGAGAAGGGGGAAGGGAAAGTCTGGTTAAAAAACAAAAAAGTCTCCACACAATGACACCCAACATTTACCAAGTGCCCCTTTTATTTCCTTCCACATGCAGGCTTGATTACAGCACAACACTACTTCTGGGACCCAGACCTACTTGCCAAACACCACCTTCAATAAAAGAGACAGTGGCTTTAGTTTCAAATACAATCATGTTTGTTTGAATTTTACTTCCCTGGTTTAGTGCCAACAAACTTACTTTAAAATAACCACATTGGCATTGTTTGGCATAGCCACTTTGCTGGAACAAAATTAAACAAAGGAAGTTAGTTCGAAGCACAGATACTGTGTGTTCCAGGATTTACAGTGACCTGTTACTGTTACAGCTTTTAATGCTGTTACTTGAAAAGTGTGCCATACTTAACTGAGGTGTGACTGCACTTCAGAATGCAAGGACAGGCTGAAAGGCTGGAGAAGAGCAAACTCATCAATACTTTCAGGTATCTCAAACCAGGAGCATCCTTAGTAAACTAATGAAAGATTTATTTAAACTAAAAAGGCAGACTGAAAAAGAAACAGAAAATACTCTCATCACTGGAATCTAAACAAACTTCACCAAATGGAGAATTGAAAGCAGGCACGTTGTAGACAGTTATAGATCAAAATGCATATAAAATGTTCTGTATCCATAAAAATAGAATGATGTGCCACACAGAAATTATTGTAACATCAATACTATAAATTTACTCGCATATGAAGTGTTTGATATATTCCCTGCCTGTTAATATATTAGATATTAAAACAGAAGAAAGAAAAGATTGCAGAAAACATAGGAAAAGCCATTACATGAAGTTTGAAGACAACAGTGTAACTTACAATGGAAATATTACAAAGATATTCAATATAATGAGCAATACTTAAGAGGATATAATGGAAAGTCTTTCTTCCTTTCTGTACAAACCTCAGTAATAGTGAAATATTTAAAACACTTATGAACAATGGTAAATTTAAAACTGAAGGACATTACCACTGAAAAGCCAAGACTCATTGAGAATTGTCTAACTGGATAGTTATATAGGGAAAACCAAAACCAAACCCAAATGTGATAAAAGTAAAGTACTGCAAGGAAAGAAAACTTGAACACAACACCAGAACTTGTCAGCAAGCATCTGTGTAAGTGATGGGATTTAGCTGCCATAGGATGTTTTTCACCCTTTTCTGACGCAGATCAGCAGGTCCAATTCCTGCACTTCTAAACTTGTTGGTCAAACAACTGAATTAAAGTGCTGTGTTTGGGTTTTTTTTTTCTTTTTCAGCCTAGTTTCTGAAGAAAACTGTCACATCAGCAGGTGCAAAATAAGGAGGCTAGTTGTTGTTTTCAGGTAGGTTATCTAATGAAAAAGAATATAAGCAAATTCTGAATGAAAACAGGCAGCACATGAAGATGGCTGCATTCTGACTTCTATTAAAATCACACAATCACAGAATGGCCCCGATTGGGAGGAACTTCAAAGATCATCTACTGCGACCAACCTGCCATGAGCAGGGACACCACTCATCTACCTCAAGGCCTTGTCCAACCTGGTCTTGAACTGAGGTGGAGCTTAGTACTCACTACGGAACATAGCTATTCTGTACAGCAGTTAAAAGAGTCCACTTTAGGATGCAAACAAGAGCATGGGAATATAAACCTATAAAGCTATACTTTGTCAGTCTTCCTTTCACTTCAGGGAAGCCTCTCTGTGGCACAACACTTACCTATTTACTTGTATACACTTTGACAAGGGAAAAAAGCATTTCCTAACCTTGTTTTCCAGCTATGAAAACATGCAACAGTTACACAGAACCTGTCTTCCAGCTGCCTCTGCAACACCCAAGTGGCAAAAAGGGTCCTTGAAAGCAACTTGCAAACCACGTGAAATTCTTCAGAAAGGCAAGAGAAAACATTGATGCACTCTCCACTGTGACCATGCAGGCTGGGAAGGCTGCTGTGACTCTATAAAGTAGAATTAATGAGGGCCTTGAAATATAAAGCACCTAAAATTTGAGGAACTTATTCCCATTAAGAATTTGTCCTTCAAGAACTGAAGAAGGAAAGTAACTGCAACATATAGCAGCAAATTTTATTTTAGGCACAGACATTTCTGCATTCACAAGTTTAACCTTAAGATGACACACATGAAAATAAACAATTCTGTTTCATTCCATGCTTTTTTCAGAGATATCAACGTCACTGGCATGATCACCACCTGTGCAACACTGTGCTCTACACCACAGTTTCATCACTCCTCACACATGGCACCTTCAGAGACTTTTACATGAGAAACAGAACTCCTTTTCAAGGGTTCATCCTGAATATAGACAGTGGGACAGGCAACTAAGCAACTGTGAACAAGAACCTAAAGCTTATAGACCAAAATAAGCTACTTAGGGAGCATGGAGTCAAAACGGCCATTATTCTAGATTTCAGATAACCTCTACCACCAGAAGTTTCAACAGTCATCCATGAATTCTTAATGGCTCTCACCAATGCTCCACAATAGCAAACACAGGAAGTACGTACGTACTGGACTTGAGATTAATAAACTGCAATCTTCATCTAGATGTCAGATAACCAAAGCATGTTTCTTTCCTGGATAGTAAGTGTTCAAGCAGAAGCTCAACAACTCTTTATTGTGGCCAAAGGCTCTCAAATGATTCATGAGCATTTAAGCACAGTTGGCATCCTGTCACCAAGGTAACCTGTCATGCTGAACTAGAGCAGTAAACCTGCCTGCCTACAAAATTACAGTCACTATGAAGTTGGTAGGTAACCAGGTACTATCTTCTCAACCAGGTCATTCTGCCCTACAGTTGCCTAAATTAGTTTAAGGACAATTTGCAGAATGGGTAAGAATAAATTGTCAACAATAAAATGTCAGAATATCTTTTGGGGCAGAAGAGGATTATCTAAGCTTTAAGTTAGCCAACTGCAAGTCATGAAACCCCACAAGCATAAAGCCAACAAAAAATGACACAGACAGGAGGAGGGAAGTACTCTCCTCAAAATTTTGCCTTCCTCTTAAACTGCAGTTCCATCTGAAACAATCAGCCACAAGGAACTTGCATTGGAAACTAACTTACAAAACGACCTGATCGCTACGGGCAGTCCACAGTAGGGCAACAGGAGTTACTCTGTCCTACACACAGAACAGTCTGTGCTGCGCTTCTCTGGGTTCCAAGCCAGGTACCCTTGGGGGAAATGACTGCAACCTCACTGCCAGCAAGAAATGCTACCTTCTACAGCCAGGTTCACTCTACATCATTCCAATGACCTTTACAGAAAACAAAGCAGCGCTACAGGCTCGGGACAGAGTGGCTGGAGAGCAGCCAGGCAGAAAGAGACCTTAGGGTACTGGTAGATAGTAGCTGAACATGAGCCAGCAGTGTGCCCAGGTAGCCAGGAGAGCCAATGGCATCCTGACCTGTATCAGGAACAGTGTGATCTTGGAGGTCTCTTCCAAACTGGTTGATTCTATATCACCAGGTCACACACTCACTGCCAGCAATCTCACCTGCCAATAGACTAGAAGAAGGACACTGCTGCTGGAAGGCAAGAGGTTCACAAGCCACAGCACAGGCGGCAGTAGTGACACATCATTTCAGCACTGGAGTCTGGCTGGCCTGGCACTGGCCTCACACTGGCTTTCAAAGGCGGTGACTGAAGGAGTAAACACTGATTCCTACCAGCTTTACAGCCTGTGCAAATCATGAGGGCTGCCAACCGCAATATGCTGAAATGTCTCGGGTCAAGTCTAGTTCTCTGATGCAGAACAGCTGAAATCTAGTGCCACCAGCTGTAAGGCTATGACCCCACACCAGCAACATAATTGGCTAGAAGGAGAACTCAAACAAAATAAAGCAAAACCCCAAAATCCTAAATAAACCCAAACCAAACCACAATCCCACCTACTTCCTCATAAAGAGAAGTTCACCAATTTGACCTATTTACACACATTTTTTCAAAACAGTTCTACAGAGCAAAGAGTTTTGAGGGCAATATCATGTTACCAGGTACTATCTTCAAAGACCATCTGGGAGCAGTTGTTTCATTTTCTGCTTGCTGCACTTGTAAACACAACAGTATAAATCTTGTGTGCTGTGGGATTAGCAGGTATTCTACATTTCAGTTCCAACAAAACCAGAGAATCAGATTACATTCTCTCACTGCATAAAGTAATTCCATATTCTTAAATCTGACATAGCTCTCTCTTCTAAACCACTAAATTCTTCCTGAAGACACAAATCTTCTTACATTAAAGAAATAAAGCAGAGCCTGAAACGGGACCAATTTACTTTAAATTAATTATACTGGATAAAGTATTTACTGCCACAAAAATACTGAACCATACCAAATCGATTGAATAAAAACAAATTGTCAGCCAAATAATCTTTAAAGACACAAACTTTTGCTAAAAGCAAATAGGAAATCCATTATTTCACAGAGGAGGGATGCACATAAATTGGACTGAAGTGATTTAATAAGAACAGTCACTATGTAGAAGCCAGAATGCTTGTATGGTGAGAAAATGTTAAAATTACTTCAAATTTAGAAGGTAGGTTCCTCTCTATCATGATTCAAATCTCAATGTACTCACAGTACCAGAACACCGCAAGTTTCTCTTTTCAACACAACTCTTTAACACAAACTACACAGATGCCTGTTTAATGTCACCCAATCTTCAGCTTGCTGGCCTCTGAAGAAGCTCCAGAGTATATAATGTACATCTTGCAGGACTGCAAACAAGGAAGGCTTAATCTGGTTTTGATCTTCAGGAAAAGTCAGACAAAGACTTCTACATCAGAGGGCTGTCATATGGCATCCTTCCTAACTCAGATTTTAGGTTAACAGCCCTGATACATTCTTATCTATAAGAATCATCTCTTCAAAATTGTTACTGGAAAACTAACTACAATGTCTGGTACACTGTGCAAATCACATTGTAACTAGAAGCAAACGGAACACTGTCATTTCACTTTCAAGTTGGAAATTTGTGTAATTCACCACGCTTCCAAAGAGCAAGACTAAAAAGAAACTGTAGGGTGTAGGAATTCCTGAGGTCAGGGTGACAAATGAAATCACTTCCAAAATAAGCCTTCCTAATTAAGGCTTCTAACCCAGACCTGGCTTGCATTCAGTTAATACCACTGTTACAAGTAATCTGAAATATTTTTGATAAAGTATTTTTAGTATCAACTCCAGCATATTAAAACCAGCTGAAGGTCATTATGAGGATGAAAAAAAAAATATGTTCAGATGCAGGAAAGTTAACAAATTAATTCCTTACACTATACAAAATATTTTGAGACCTATGTACTTAGATCAGTTCAAGATTAATTGTTTACAATTATCGTCTGAGCACTAAACAAAAGAAACAACACAAGCATCACTTCCTGGGTTACCTCTACTGCATCCAGCTGCCTTGTCCTCACAGACACACCTGGACTACTAAAAGAAGGGTGAGTGTTTCTTAGTTAAAAGACAGAAACTTTGTATGCATACTTTTAATTAAGTTTATGTCATCGCTGCCTCCCTGAAGAAATACTTAATTTACTTAATTAGACAGATGGCACTTTTTATTATACTTGTATTTGTTTGCTGCACTCAAGAAATTTAATTTGCATAGTATTTTTTTTTCACTTGCTAGGTCGATTCGTGTGCCTCTAAATGACAATTTGGCACTACTGACTCAAATAACTCTCTGAAATGCAAGTATTCCATACCAGTTTTTTTACACAGTCAACTCTTTCAACTCCTCATTCTGCATTGGTGTAAATATTTCATTTAATTTTGGCATATTCTTTGGTATGACACTTCTATCTCAGAATAAAAATTAATGCTAAGGAATTCTTTACAATCTATTACATTCCTATGACTTCCATTATCCTACACTATCTTGAAATGGAAGACATTAAATTCAACCATGAAATGATACTATACGTCACACACATTGCTGGTTGCAGTACTAAGATTTGAACAGCCTGCACAGAATTCTAAAATAACAGTGAGATGTACTGGGAACACAAGAAAATGTAATACCTAAAAGCACTAGGAATGGCAATGTGCAAGGTAGCAGGAGCCATATGGTCTTCAGGGGTATGGGATGCATTTCTATGCAAAACAGAGCAGATACACAGGACACTCCCTTAAAACATACCCTGACTTACACCCCCAAATAGAAGTTACTAACTATATTTTGATAAATCTTCTGAAGCCTGTGAAATTATTTGTTTACACACCTGACTAACCTCAGGTGCTTTACTAGAAGAGCTTTTTTCCTCCTCTTCCAAGAATAACAGTGATAAAAATGCAAAGGATACAGAGCAAAAGCTGGACAAAAATAGCTATGACTTAACTGTTATTTCCAAGTTAAGGCATAATTTCATTTGCAACTGGGCTTTTAATTGCTAATGAAATTTCATTTCTTCACAAGGTATTACAAATATTTTCCATTTTTCATTTTTTGTAATAAAATCTGTTTAAGCACTTCTGAAATAATGCAAATATTTATCCTCCTCGTTAAGAATTAATCAATCTGAAGGCAAAATCCACAATACCAAGAAACAATTCTACTCTTCAGAATCTTTCATGTACTGAAAGTCAGTGTTAACAGTATGTGCCAGGATTATCCAACATTCACTGCCCTCATTATTTAAGATAACGGTACTCAACTTTCAGGTAGGTATTCCAATCACAAATCAAGCTCTGGAAAACATGGCACTTAGTAAATACTACACATTTAACATTACAGGATGGAAAGTTCCAAAGGGTTAGTACAAGAGACCAGTACACAATCCTGGAATTATCTCAGGAATTTAGTACATGAAAGACAGGAATAAAAAGGAAACATTACAATCTTTTTAAGGACTGGACACTGATACATACCTAAAATAATACTTTTTCATAGCACTGTTTACAGACCATCAGCTTCAGTGAGTCATTAACCGTTCTCACGATAAAGCCTGAAGCATTCAAAAGCGAAGCACAGCCATTAAAAAGGACCAGGCTTGTCCTCTCTTCACTTGCTGAAAAAAAATCATTAACACCTTCACTCCTCTCTTTCTGCCCAAGCAAAGAAAGAAAGGGGAGGGAAGCAGCTTAGAGCAGAACACCGCCTACCTCACTGCCATCATTTCCTCCCATCAGGTCATCCACACATAGAAAAAGGACTAAAACCAGCCTCCAAATCAGTTTCAGTGCTTCAGACTGGCTTGAGAGAAGCTGTAATTAGCTGTTTTTATGAAACTGATGTAACTTCAAACCTTTAATGCTAGTTGATACTACACTGATGTTAAAACCACTCAAGATGCCCTAGCATTAGGTGCCATCAAGATAAAGGCAATACATTTAAATACCAAATACCAAGTAATTATATTGTGCCCCTGATAGTTCCTAAAACCAGGAAAATTATGTTCTAGTAAAGCTGCATTATTTTAATTAGCTCTCAACATTAGTCCTTGGCCACACAACTTCCAAGGCTGAGATGACACCAGCTTTGCATAATTATGTTTACAGACAATCACCTTCTAGGTTTCCTCTCACCCAGAACAAGTTAATCAACTTGTTACATAAAGCCAAATTATATCTTATCTTCCAAGAAAATATCCCTCCTCAGAAACAGTTATTGTAAGCATTATTTTAATGGAAGTTCTTATCAAGCTGGCACACTTCGGAGATAGGTGGATTACATCTGTCGATTTCTTCTCAGAGCTATGAATTTTAAATCTCTCCATTTTTGTTCTGTGAAATACTCACTTTATTCAAAGAGCCTTGATAATGTGCTTCATTATAAAGCAGCCTTCAGAATACTGCCTGGCTTCTAGTCCAATCACTTCAATAAGCTTGAAACCTCTCTATAAAAAAAAGTTCTAAGCAAACTGATTGGGATACTCACTGTAACTGCTCTTGGTACCTACACTCTGTCCCAACAATAAACTGTGTTAAAACAATTATCTAGTGCTAATTTAAGTAGGTCACACTGTTTCCATTGGATTTGCCTTAAAGTTCTTCCTAAGAAATCCAGTTGCAAGAGAAGTCTTTGCCTTATTTTCTATACAACTCTGTTAATTTAAAAGTATGTATCCGGCAACCCATAGTCTTTGGGAGACTCAACACACTTTCTTGACAGTTACATCTTTGGTAGATAATGTAGATACCAAGAAGGCTTTGTTCAAGTACCATCATTTGCAACTACACAATTGAAATTCTTTCCCTAATTGGGAGGGGAAGGGGGCTGAAGAAGGATGTTATTTATCATGAAGGTGCTATGACTTTACTTTCACCACTGAAACAGTTCACATGATCCTCACCATTACCTCTATTTCTATTATTATGGCTGTGGTCACAAAAGCAATATGGAAGGTAAGACACAGAAACTGTAGAGGTTCATCTTTATGGCTTCAGAATGTAGTAGCTATATTTACATATAGTATTCATTTTAAAATAAAAACTCTTGACTGAAACTGCAATGCAGACAATAAAAGGCAGAAGCAGCAGGTGCTTTTCATTATGAGACAGAACTTTAAAAAGAGAAAATAAAGATCTGCAAACCTGCAAGCTGCTTTTCCTTTTCAGTTCACCAAACATACATGTGAGAAATTAAACTATTTCTTTGCCTGTGATATCACCACAGGATCAAAAACTTCCAAGTTTGGAAATATTCTCATTACTCCTTATTTATCTTATAAATGAGATATGAAAATACATGCAAAGAAGTGGTTCTAGGAGTAAATGCTGTACAAGTACCTCCACAGAAACCTAACTGTAGATGAGATCTGGAGACTGACAACTCATCCTAACATTTGGTTTGTTGGGTTTTTAAAAATTATGTTTTATTGCAGGTGCTCACAAAGTTCTCTACCTATTACAAATACTTAACTTGAAATTGTACTATTATTTAGCCACCGGTAACTTATTTTGGCTTTTAAATCATATTTACATAATGTCACATCAGCAAACATGTCCCAGACAGTACTTCCTACAGGTACATTAAAAGCAGAAACAAGCACATACAAGGGTTAGAGCAACACCAGAAAGAAGCTGGTGCAGTTAAGCACAGTACTGACAAACCTTCACTCTTCTGCTTTACACAAACAGCAATTACTCCCATAACCTGACACCAGTTCCCACGTTGTTCTTTCCCGCAATCTCTATGGTGCAGAAGGGGATGAATTTCTACCTGTAACAGTACATGGAATTGCTGAAATCCCAGACCCATCTTTCCAACTGATTTTTAGAATCGGCAATTAATGTCTTCTCCACACTTAGCTAACAGTAAAATCAGTTCTTACAACTCTTGGCTGCAAGGATGTTTTTTGCCTCTAAAAATTTTTAATCAACACAGATGTTAGGTAATGTTTTTTAAACTGCTCTACCCAGTTTTGGACATTTAAGTAACTATTTATCTTTCTACATTCTCCCTATAACAACTTCACCATCCTTCACCTATTCTTCTTTTTTTCTGCTTCCAAGACTCCTCATGACCTTCCCAATACTTATCTGCTGCTTCTATCCTGACATTTTCTGAATCTAGGAACAGTCTATAACACAGAATCTCCTTAATTGGATTCAGGTATTCACAAACCAGAATTTTCTTTATACAAGACTGAGAAATCCTGGCCATTCTTAATGGAAGCGTTTCTTCTCAACCTGTCTCAAGTTCTCTTTTGGCTTTGTGAAAAATGTTTGACTTCGTATTTTTACCACTCTAAAAAACAGAACTGTCTCATTATCAAGTACATAACTCTTGAGAGGCTAATTTTAAATTCTGTGGAGTACTCAATTAATATACTGCACAAAATCCCACGGAACAGAACCACCTCTTTTCTCACGGCACCTGTATCAACAAGCTAAACATCTCAAAATTAGTTCCATCTATTAAACCTAAACAGTTTCCTCTCCTGCATAAAGGAATGGCAAAATGGTTAAGTCTCCACACTAATGACCAAACCAGAAATAATAAGAATAAAATGAGATACAATTTGCAAACCTCTGAAGGGCTACTGCAAGTTAATAGATAGGAGCCTTCAAATATGGGATCTGTATTACTGATGTCCTTCAAAGATTACACATAGGATGCCTCAGACAGTTCTCAAGCCTGTATTCCAACTTAAGTATGTCATCTAAAATGGAAAGGAACAAGGGAAGTATCAATATGCTGAACATTTTTTCTGCACAGAGAAATACTTTAGAGATCTGTGAGGCTGTGTGAACAGCTTTCACAAGGTTTCAGCTTTTGGAACAGAAAATGTAATTTTGTAAGAAGCTCAAATTAAAATTATAATGGCTCTAGAAATATTTGAAGACACAAAAAACTTTCAATGCGTTCCTCTAGACCAAGCAAACATTTCCCCTTATGCATGACCTGTTTGATACAGTTGGAATAACAGAGAATGTGTGAAACTACTACCCTTTAAGACCATACAAGATACTTCAAATTCTGATTTATTCCTGATTTAACATCCTAAAATGTCAAAGTCATTCCCAGTTTACTTGTGTTCCAACAGATTATTTCTGCCAGCTAACATAGAGAAAAGCACTGTGATTCCATTACAGAAGCTTCCAAGTATTTGTTCAGCCTAAACATATGCTATAAACTTCACATCATAAATGATGTGTTAGTCTAGAAGAGTTTTTATTCTGCAGTGCAGGCTAACGTGAGCATAATAAGGATCTACAAGACTACAGAAGATATCTTGTGTTTAACTCAACATGTCAGAAAACAGGTGTACTGCAGCCTTCAGTATGTTTCTTTAAAAAACTAAAGATCATTAAAAGCACTGAAACCTGAACACCTTTTACACTTCACTGTATTTCCAAATGCTTGTGCTTGGAAGACTTTTTCATATTAATTAAAAAAAAATCTAATTATGCAAAAGACACTATTAATTCTGTAGGCATACTCAAGGAATTTTAAAGGAGCTTTAACAGTTTTCATTTAGAATTGTTTAAATGATGAACAATTACCAGTGTCAAAGTAGCTACTTGCAATACAATTTCCTCATGATGGCAGCATAAACCATTGTGCTGAACTGCTAAATGACAATACACAACCCTACTCACACGAAACAGTAAGATCTCAAAACTCCTCTAGGAATAGTGTTCACTGCTTTTAATTTTCTCTTTCTCCACACTGCCATTTTTACACTGCCCTACAGTGTTCTTCATTAGTACACAGAATGCCACAGGAGTATTCTACTTCACACATGGAATTCATCAAGAAAGAAGAGACACTATCCTAAGGAGCATTTTGACAAGTGACGTGTTATTTTATGCATTTACTCCATAGGCTTTTTATCATTTGTAAATTCTGTTTTTAAAAGTCTATGACATCACACACTGTACTTGCATGAATCACTAAGTTAAGGCTTCAGTCAAGATCTCTAGGTTCTTCTGAAGAAAGATCTTTCATCAAGTTCTCTTTGCTTTTAAGGTTTCTGCATTACAAAGAGGACAAATATCACGACTTCAGAGATTCTTATTTTCTTACAAGTAATAGTAATTTCAAGCTGTACAAAAATCTTGCCTTTTATCTTACTGAACTTCCACAGAAGATAAAAAGCAAAGATTTATAGGTAGTCATATACTTTTACAAGGTATGAAATTCATTAAGTTAATGAATTTCATCAATTTCAGTTTGTTACAAACACTGTATCGACCTAGAGCAAGTTGCACAAGAACATATCCAGATGGGTTTTGAAAGTCTCCAGAGAAAGACACTCCACAACCTCTAGGCAGCTTGCTCCAGTGCTCTGCCACCCTCACAGTAAAGAAGTTTTCCCTCATATTGAGTTGGAATTTCCTGTGTTCCAGTTTGTATCGACTATGAGAATAATCTTAGTGTTTTAAATCCATGCAGTGGAATATGAAGTAACCCAGATCACTGAAACACCAGGTTAGGGAGAGACAATACATGCAGTTATGCTGGCTGTTCCAAGGAGACAGTAAAGTCCTGGAGAAAATACAGAGAAGAAAGACAACCTCAATCTCCTGCTTGGTGGCAAGTTTTGTGTTTGCCTACAACCTTTAAAAATGCACCACAGACTCAAAGACCAAGCATTTAGAAGGAAAAAGACAAAAACATAAAATCTTGTTTTACCTAAAATAGAAGCTACAAGAAACACAAATCAACTGCATCTTGTATGTTAGAAGTGCATAAGATATGTGTTTGTCCTAGAAGTGTAACAGCACATGTCGCACTACTCCAGCCTGTACAACTTGGCAGATCCCAGGACTTGGCACTCCTGGACAGAGCAAAGAATGCTTGCATGCAGACCTAACAGCCAAAAGCAGCAATGAAGGTTTTTTGGCTGTACTTAAACTTGTCCTCAACTATCTTTTCTCATGTCTTGGCAGCTTTTATTTCCACTACTGTGAGGGGGGTTAGTTAACACCAATTTTCTCAAATCAGACTCAGATTACACAGAGCGAAAATGTGGGCCATATCTTAATTTGAGGGTTTACAGTAAGAGGATTAAAACAAACCAGCAGCATCTCTTTCTTTGAGCAATATACTCACTGCACACCAAACAGACATCTACCACATCAAAGAAACTCTGTAACGAAAGCCCATCTCCTGAACATTTATGGTTTCTAACAGAATTATTACTCCTTCAGAAACCTCCCATTTTCTTCTCTATACACCCTTACAGAACATCTCCTTTCACCACGAGAGAAGCAGAACTTCACCACATTTCCTCAGCTAACAGGATTTTTCAAATGAGCAACAAAGACTGAGAACAGCTGGAGCTTCAGAAGAGGATTGCCTCATTACCAGCAGCAATAAACCGATCAAACGCAGGAAAAAGACAACTCCCCCATCTAAAAGAAAAGTTACAAGGTTTAAACACCATAGCCTAAAGATTAGGACTCTGCTGCTGGTATACACATTAGTGTTTATTATTATAGAACAACAACAATGTAATAATAGGAGGCCTATATAAATTTACAACTTTTTGCTCCTTTAAGTAATGTTACTTGAATTCAAGAAACATGATGAGGTCAACTGAGTTATGTGAAAGAACTACACAGATGTAATTAGAAACCGCAGCTTCTACTGTTTCCAGCAAGGCACTTTTTCAAACATGTAATGAAATATTCATGGCCATATTGTGGCAGAAGAGCCTACAAACAACACAGAAGAAGCAAGAGGAGTTGCATGACAGCCTGTCAATTAAAAAAGAAAAAAAAAATCAATAAAAAGGTGTATTTAGAAAGACAAAAGGTTTCACTTCCACATTACTTTTTCCTCTACTCTTCTCTCTCATTGTTATAGACTATAGGAAGGTACTGACTTTTGTAGGGATATAACTGTGCAACATATAGCACAAAGACATTTTTTTCAGTTATGAGACAAAAGGCTTCATAAGTATGAGGTAATTAGTCAAATTTAGGTTAAAAAAAAAATCATTGGTGCTTTTAAAAAGAAAGGGAAAGAAAGTATTAAAATTAGATGCAAAGCATGGCCTCACAACTGGAAGTCTAGAAATGCAGAAATAATGCATAATGTACATCCAAGAGTAAACTGATCAGCAAGCAGGAGGTACCCTGGCATGAGCCACCACTGTAACATGGCAGACAGAAAATGCCATGTCTAGATATATCTTGACAGGTATCTTCATAAGAGAAAAGAAAACATTTGAAGTAGACTTCAAATGTGTTTCAGCAAGACTTTATCAAGAACATCATGTGCCACTCCAGATAATCCAGATGTAGAAAACATCAACTGGGTGAATGTCAAAAGGACTTTCTGTATCTGGGGAAGATACCAAGACAGATCAAGCACCCCGTCATATGCACAAGCTAGGACACATCTTCTCTGTAAAGTTCCTAGCACAAAGCAGAGAAACTTGAGCTAAAGCAAGCCAAGCTAGTGTCTGAACCAGACTGAGTGAAGATGGAACACCACAAGATAGCCAAGAGCTCTGTTGCATCAAGCAGACAGGACTATACTGCTTTTGGCTGAAACTCTGACTTGCCTCGTGCTCAATCCACCACACAGCGTAGACATGCATTAACATGAACCTTATTCAACCCTTTGTTTTGTAGGGTGTAGGATTGCTTTGTTTAAAAACAAACAAATAAACCAGTAATATAAATACCAGAGGAGGGAAAGTTGCCTTCATCAAACAACAGGAATGGCAGGAGATCAATGGATACCAGATTGCCACTAGTTAATACAAGTCAGAACTTAAAACAGAGTTTCCATAATTTCTTGATTTCTAACACAACCTGGTAGGTATAGGAAAACAGAAGAGGGGGAAAAAAAAGAAAAATAAGAAACAAACAAACATAAAACACCAGATGCAAATTAATCAGTCCATATGGTAATTTAAATGATGTAGTGAAGAACTGAAGACATGACTGAGTCAACACGATTGTGCTTGCAGGCACCAAAACTGAAAGCCTGCAATACTTGGAAACAGCAGTTAATTCATCTATTTACCAGTATTTCATAATACTCTTCATACATAGAACTGATGGCTGTTTGTAAATATCAGTACATAGTTTTGATTCTGCTGTGTCTTTGAAGTTATGAAACTTCTCCAGTTGTGTAAACACCTACTTGTGAACTTCAAGAGTTTAGAACCTAGAATATTCACCAAAAGCCTTTTACTTGTAGCATACTACAAGATACTGCTACCGGTTCACCATGCTAAACTACTATGCAAACTAAGATGTAACTCTACTTTTTTTCTTTTTCTCTTAGGCTGCCTTTTAAATAAGCAGACAGCAGGAGCTAACAAGCATGACTGCAAAGCAGGTCAGCAAGTTCCAGTCACATTTTAGTACCCTGAAAACACAGTACTTTTCCCATGTCACAAAGGCACTACATTCTGTAATACTTGAAAACTGCTTAGATTCTGAAAGCAATTACTTTAATTCTACAATAGTCTACTTACACACAAAGCTGTACTTGGGCAATGCATGTTTCTTGGCTCAAGACAGTGTGACATCTGTCCAGCTGGATGTCTGAGACAAGCACTGATGTCTTTCTCAGCTAGGAAATTACCCCATGTATGTTAATTAAAAAAAAGTTATTTAGTGAAAACTGACCAAGTACTAATCATCTTCCATCTGTGGTCTCATCAATGCAGCAAAGGAATCTGATCTGAATTTCTGCCTCAATCCATCTGGTTCCAGCAACAGTTTGGGAATATTTTGGGTATTTTCTTCTTGCTGACAAAGTAGGTCCTCAACTATCATACACAATTTCCTCAATTCTTGTGATACAATTCTAAGTTCAGAATGTCAGAATCTGAGCTTCCTCTGGAATTATTAGATTATCCCAAAAGTATAAACCCTATTTTGTTGCAGTTAAACCCATAAAGCGAGGATGACTGATCTGCTTAGAAAAGGATGTTAAAAGCTTCAAATGATCAAACTCCATCTACTAGAAAAGAAGAATTTGCTGCTTCACCCATAAAAGGTGAAGCAACATCCAAAATCTTGCCATAACCTCATCTGAGGAAGGCCTTGGTATATAAACTTTACCTTTTCCCAGAGAAGAATCAGAGAGACACAGAAAAGCCTAGTCTGGAAAGAGCTTCAGGCAATCATCTGGTCCAATCTTCTGCTGAAAGCAAAGCCTTAGATTACATGACAGTTATCCAAACTGATCCTTGAATATTCCAGCAAGGGATATGACACCCCCACTCAAGGTAACCTACTCCAGTGTTTCATTGTTCTCACAATGAAGAATCACCCTTCCTGGCTGTCATGGAGGATGATGAAGGCTTGTGAACACTATACTTGGATGGTAGAGTAGTGGTCATACAGCCCCTCCAAGGCCCAAAACACCTAAGCACAATCCACGACATGCACAGGTTTTCTGCTCTGCGCATTTGTCGAAAATGGGAGAAAAAGAGGATAAATTAACTAAGCTCTTATCTGTGCTAGAAATAAATACTATGTTAAATGAAACATTAATATATTTTTAACCAATCCAATGTAAGTACTAGGCCTGGCCTTAAAACAGCTGACAGTAATAATCACACTAGAATATATATGGCTGAGAGGCAGTCATTTCCTAGTACTTCAGCAAGAAGAGTAACATAGGGTGGCATTAGCCAGGCAGATACATATTGGGTCATCCTTGCCTTTAATCCAACTGAAAGGTTTTGGCACACAGTTAAGACCTGCCATTTGCGAACAGAAGTGATATCTAGCTTAATTTTAACACTCCAGCTCCTGCAATCAAGCAATGACTTGAGAAAGCTTGTTTTCCTTTTATAAAGATGTCCTTAATAATCCTAGTTAGGGAGAGAAAAAATAATTGGCAAAGAGGCTCAGGAAATGGATATAAATAGGTGGCTATAAATAAAGACTAAGAGCTCAGTAAATCTAGAAATCGTTAAAGCAATTCTACTCTAGAAGTATAGAAGAAGGACATCGGCCTGCAGTCCACAGATAAACGATAATGGGGTCCACAAACACACTATTTTCAAAAGCTTCTTTCTTTGTATTTCACTGAGATTTCATCATTCTGAAACCCTAACCATTTCCTTTCTTATTTTACCTTCCCACAAACAAAAATTCAAAATTTGACCTCGTAGAGAGTGTAGATCAAAATTAATTTGAATAAAATTAGAAAAAATGCCCTTTTTTGGCTTCACTTTCTCAAGTGCCCCATCTACCACCCATTTAATTTTCTCTATTTTACTGTATAATTCTTAAAAATAAGCAAGGCATCTCCAATGTAGACATCAGCAGTGAAAAAAGCTTCCATTCGAGCAGATTCCATAAATGAGCAAAGGCTGTCAGGTGATTTTCTCACACATCTGGTGTAGTCCTTCACAAGGAAGATCAAGACACATAAATGTTAAACCAACCAGTTGATCCAAGCACAGTAAAATTTTGAAGAACTAGAGCAAGACAATCACAGATGCCTGCATCTCTCTACCATTCTTTGAACACATATACACACAAAAACCCCCTCTAAGCCAAGCGCTCATCTTCTCTGTTTGTCAAATTACAAGTTCCATACCTGTCCTAGATTATATAAACAAACAGAGAGAACAGAGGAGCACTTCATGCTCTAGTGCAATCAATTTATGGTTGACTGTGAGGCTGCTGAATTTACCATACTTTGTTCTTCAGAACACAGAACTAAACCAGTGCAGAAGACAACCAGAAGCCATGTTTAAAATGTCCTAAATTTTCTACAAGACAGTTTTAAATAACACTAGACTGGAGGACAAAGCTGCTGTTTGGAGGGCTCTTGACAGGCTGCAGAAATCTGCTGACAGAAACCTTATGACAGACAGCAAAGACAGATGTGAACTCTGCACCTGGGATGGAATAAGCCCATACAGCAATAAAGGCTGGAAGCCAAATGACTAGAAAACAGCTTTGTAAAAAAGGGGACACCCACGGGTCTTGGTGAAGAAGCTGAGCACAATTTGTTTATTACATAGTTTTAATTCTAAATCTCAACCGCTCCACTACAACAGGGAAACGCAGACAGCTAACAATGAAAGACTGAATCCAAGAGGTTATTACACACCTTCAAGTTTTCTAGAACATGGAGTGTCAGGAAAGCAGGAGAAAGGACCAGATAGCCCTTGTTTCAGAACCATGGGCTAGTGCATCAAAATAAGTTAGTTCACTAATAAGGATTTTCTGCTCTTGCAGAAAAGCACAGGCTGACAGAAGCCTCAACCACACTTTGCCAGTTAGAAGTTCCTATCACCTGGAAACAGGTTTGACAGAAAACAGTTTCAACAAGGTTCAGCTTCTGTGGTTTCCAAAGAGACCATGTTCATACAGAGCTCTTCTGGTACTTTGGCCACACTTTGATTTCTGTCAAGAAGCTGAGTGTTCCTATTCAGAATAATGATGAAGGTTTAACAAAGACAGAAAAGTAGAAGTAAAATTACACTACTGATGCTCATTGCCTGAGAGATGTGCCAATACTGAGCTCTTTGAAGTATGAAGATTTGCATGTCACTTCTACTTTTCCTGCCTTCAACCTGTATTCTTTAGAATGTAATTTTAAATATCAATTTTTATACTGTTATTGAATGTCGTTTCAGGAGCTTTTCAATTTTATTAGCTTGTTTGTTTCTGTTACTTTATTACACTACTTCTGAACTGGCTTTGTAATATTGAAAATCCTACCCCCTCATCAAAACAGAGGCACCTACAGGAATTGCCCTTTTGCATTAATTACAATCTGACATTTCCAGTGAGACAGAAATGTAGAGAAAAGAAAGCATAAAAAAGGCAGATGTTTAGGAAATCGGATAGACCTGTAAAAATAGTTTCCTTTTACATTAGAGCATAGTCTATTATTTAGAAATCCTCACACATTAGAGCTTAAACTTGTAATTACCTCTCACTGATCGTATAGCATCATCACCACCACCATATTCTACCCATGGAGTTTCCTTCTGGAGATGAAAAGTTACTGTTTCAAACTCTGCCCCTCCTAAGCCCACAGAAATAGACCCTCAAGGCTGACACTTTGAAAACCTGTGTAATAAAACAAGGGCAACAAAAAAAAACAACACAAAACCAAACAAAGGAAAGCACCAAAAACCAACTCACATTTTCTTTGTCCTTTGCTGGATTTCATTAAGAAATAAAAGCAGGACAACATTCCAATTCACCACCTCAAGTGAGAAATATGAGTGTGGTTTGCCATCTATGGAAACTATTTTCCAGCTAGTCAATAACACAAAGATCAATAAACCCAGTAACAGGCTTCCTTCCTAAGCCCTTGCAAATAACCCTAGATTAGCATAAAAAGCAGACAGCACAAGACTGCAGATTAGCTGCAGTTTTCAACATAAAGATGAGAACAATAAACAATTTATCTTATTCAAATAAATCACTTCAATTCGCTCACCAGGAGCTCCATGCAGTTAGGCAATCCTGCTTTCTGGGATACTCGGAAGCTTGCCTCCTGTAATTTGGTTTAAGGCACAAATACTTGGAGAATGCCCTCCAGCAGCACAATGCCATTCTCTACCTTGGCAAGAAATGTCTTCTGTCGAGCTGTAGGAGAGGCATGCCATCTCGCAGGAAGGGCTCCCATTGCACATGGCTTTACAATGAAGCTGGCCTTTCTCAAAGCTGTTAGGCAACACATTTTGTTAAATGTCATACCAAGGGCATTCCATGGGATGGAATGTACGTGGTGTCCCTGCATAAACCACAACCTCCCACCACAGCTCTAGATTTGAAGGCCCCTTTGTGCTTCTTGTTTGGCAAAAAAGACACAAATATCCATTTTTGTACAAAAGTAACTCTCCATGCACGAAAACAATGCCTTGATATTTTGAAAAGTTCTTGAAAAGAATATTTACTCAGTTTCCCAATTTCGAAGGGTAGCCAAACAAAGCAAGTGCAAAGCACTATCACATCTGCCCAGGAAAGTCCAAGTACTTTAACTATACATCAGAACACATCTGTGGTCTAGCCTGAATGTTTGTGTATCCTAATGTAGCATTCAGACTCCAGAAATACTATTTTAAGTTACATTACAAGCCCACATATCCATACTTGAAACTGCAGAAGACATCTGTAGTCTGCCCATCTTTTTAAACAAAAGCTTCATGCTCTTCCAATATAATAGCTCAAATACTGTTGTCCTTTAGAAAATTGTTCATTTACCCTCTCTCTGCCAACAAAATTTGGGCATAGCAACTGCATTTCAAAGTTCACATGAAATCCAAAGTAAACTTTCACAGGTAAAACTGTTTAATTTTTATTACACATTGTTTTTATTTCACTGGAGCTATTTCAGCTCTGTTCAGTGGTATGTCACATAAAAAGTAAAGGTTAGGTAAAAGCATTTAAGAAAATGAATGTTAAAAAAAGGGCAAATAAAATCAATTACTTCAGATGGGAAGTGTACAAATCAAAGTCTTTAAAGGACAACTGCCAAATCTCAAGGAATGTCTAGTCTCTTGAGAGATCTAAATCTCTAAGATGTGCTTTACTTAACTCTCATCTGCCATGCAATTCCACTGAATCTGTAATTTTCTAAAGAGCTTAAGTCCAACTGAGATCCCACAGCTACTGAAAGAACAGTTCCACCTCCTGCTTTCCCAATGCATCCTCTGCACCAGCACCAGTGCTTGTGCAGCCATGCAGCAAAGTGAAGAGCAATTTATTCAGCTGAAGCTAGTGTCCCACAGGGTGTGCTTTTCAGCTACACCAAAGAAGTGAGCTGGAGCAGCACACTACTAAACAGGTGTTTCAGGACTGATTAGGAAAGGGCTGGAAGGGAAGATAGAGTGGTCATGTTAGCATTCCTTTCACTGACAGCACATTTTTAGATTAATTTACCCCTCTCAGGAAAGTTATTAGCTAGCCAACTTGTGTTCTTCTCATCCACAGCAACCAGGATAGAACTTCACACCTTCTTCTTCTAATGAAAGTGAAGAAATTGAATCAATTTGCCTCTAAATCAACCATGTAGTAATCCAAAGCTCCCCCAAATCATCAAGCTTCAGACTAGGCCTTTAATGACCTAGAAAACACAGTTTACTTTTCTTGTCCTTTGTTTCTGCAGAAAGACTCAGATACTGGCTCACATTAATTCTTCTGACTCCTCCATTCCCACACACTGGATATAAGTAGCCCACTGTTTGGTGGCAACGACTACGTCAACAGAGCACATAATAGCCACTAATGAAAACAGTAACCTAAGAATACAATTCCTTCCAAGGTTTAAGAAGCAATAAGAAACATTTCAGGGCACCACTTAAAACTTCTCAGTATTCACAATACATAGGTCTATGACAGGGTGAGAGGAGTGTACTTGGGAAACAGTGACAAACAGAAGACAAAAGCACAAAACTACCCAAGGGCAGCTGCTTTAAACGTCTTGGTTCTTCTGATATATTTTACCTGAAAAAGGTAAGCAAAGGTATGTATGGAAGTGAAGGGGAAAATAAAGAAGGTGTTTTTAACAATGTAACTTCCACAATAGGTACTGCCACAGTCTAAGTGGATTTTCACTTGACTCACTCTAGCTCTTTGTCTTTCATATAGATACTCCTGCTGATAATATTTGGTTAGCTGTTTTGAATTCGAAAGCTCACAACAGCTATTGTCACAAACAAAAAGCAAAACTAGGGACACTGAAAAACAGCAAGGTACCTGAATCTGTTCAGACTATTTAGAATCAAAATTCTTTACCTGAAACTGCTCCAGAGGCAAGGGACTTTTCTAGTCCAGTACCAAAAGATCTATCCAGCAACTATGCTCTGGCTGCACATTAAGCTGGTAGAAAGCAGCTGCACGGTACATTCTTTTTCCACAAAAGACATGGTGTGGGATTTACTTGCAGTATCTCCAAACATCAGTAACTGAGATAGTAATAGCAAGAACATTTTTTCAGCATTCAAGACATCTCTAGAAACTACCCACTGCAAAAATGTGGAGATTTCCTAAAATACAACCTTAGTGAAGAAAATAGTATACAGAATGAAAGATGCTAAAAGGCAAAACCAAAATGCTATTTCCACCACAGTAACGTTCAACAGTTCGGAAGCACAGTTAAAACTGATCCTGCTTGATTAATCATGAACACTTTGCTTCTCAATGACAAACATTTTAGGGCATTTAAATTATTCCAGACAACTGTGTGAATTCTAGTGTGAAAAAAAAAAAAAGGACATCTCTAAATGTAAAACTTGGTAATGAACAAAGAAAAAAATTAATTTGGGACTAATCATCTCAACTGACATTCTTTTAACATAGCTATTATCTGGCTTTATTAATATGTACATATGCATCCTTATAGTTACAGACATACTTTATTTAATTAAATATTCTGCCAATTCTTCTATTTGTTCCCAGTCTGTACTGAAAAGATTTATGAGCTAAAATATTAATTATCAAAATAATTTATTAAATCAATAGCTACTGTTCTTCAGCCAAAAGCAGCATACTGTTGAATACCCTCAAATCACAAAGTATTTATTCCAATACACATACAACTATACAACATTCACTGAACACTTGGAAATGTCTTTCATAAAATGTGCATATATAGCACAAAAAAAAGGCAAAATGAAATATATATGCACATGCATACACACATGTATATATCAAATGCTGTTTAGGAAGTGCTATGGCAGCATGTTTTGCAAAGAAAACTGTGCTGGAGAAGAGGTTTATAGAAATAGGAATAGAAAGATACTGAAGAGAATAATTTTAGATCTGAGACCTCATGATAGCTAATACCAAGAACATCCAAGAACATAAAGGAAAGAGACATCATGAGAACTAATCTATGCCAAATGTGAAGACTGATTTAAATAGTTACATTGGGTGTCACAAGAAAGCCTACCCAAGAAGCATTTACCCATTTTCCAAGGCAGGACTGCAGCTTGTGCTAGATCAGTAGAGTATATAGCAGGACTTCAACTTGGAAAGGACTTTTAAAAGGAAGGCTTTACACATTGTTTAAGTTAAAAATACATGCAGAGGGAGTACAGCGAATTATAATTTGGCTATTTGATTATTTCTCTAACAAAGTCATCTAGAATATTTAAAGGAGTTGGTTCAAGCTTCAAAGTTTAAAAGGGAAAAAAAAATCAGTCACCACACTGAAGGAAAAGACAACTAAACTACTATGGAATTACATTGCTTAATACATTATTAATTTTTAAAAAACAGGAGTGAGAGGGCCAAGAGCAATCTGAAGGTAGTGAAAAAGGGAAAAAAAAACCCACACCATCCAGCGAAGAAATAGAGATTACCAAATCCTCTGGCTGATAAACACAACCTATCCTATATGCCTCCCACTTCTCATTCCAAGGATGGATACAAATATGTAACAAACGTCAATATAGACTGCCTGAAGTTTAGTAGACATAGAAAAATTTCAGGACAGTTCCCTAAATATCTTTCTGTCCTTTATTTCACTACCTGTAGACCTTTACAAAAATTCAGAAATCTATTGGCAACTACAAGCTTTACTACAATTTCCACATAGCCAAACTTTTAGGCTGTCAGGCTACATCCAAGTAGGATATTTTCTATACAGAGAGAAATTGTGTTTCCTTTATAAAAATACCCTGGTTTAAAATGCAGGACTCTGACAGCCAATCCTTCCCAGTCTTAATATATTCTCTGGCATACTTGAGAAAAAACTAAACTGAAGCAGAAATGCATGTCAAGAATGTAACAAGATACAAAATTAAATCTGTACCAAGTCTGGGTTTTATGAGAGTGTAACTACATTAATTTTTAAGACATTCAGTTTTTTTGGTAGACGCATTTCAGTGACCCAATAATTAGCATTCCTTATTTTACATCCATTAAAATTTCCCTTTTGAATACTTCTCACAACCATCAGCACATTCAGCTTACTTGAAAGGCTATTGTTAAAAAGCTCATATAAAAGCATATAAAAACAGCAACAGATATTTTGGGTTTAGCTCAGAAAACAGAACCGGTTTCTGGAAAAAGGCGAGGCAAGCCTTTATCATTCAGCAGATCATCTAAGTATGCTAATTTATTACCATGCAAGTAAACATTTGGCTCTTGAATGTTTTCCTCTATTTCCCACTCAATTTTTGCCTCCTACCTTTACATGTATTTCCTAACACTCGCTATTTACATGCAATTTGGACAAAACCCCCTCACAATCAATGACGCACATTCTGGCAATGCATCAGGAGCAAGAAGGACTCACTGGAAGAAAGTGGTGGGATCTCAAAACTGCAGTCTAAAATTCAATGCCTTGGTTGCAGGCACGGTATGAGGTTCTCAAACTGCCACCTTTGACTTTTATCTGAAGAGACAAGCAGTCCAGCAAGGATTTTAGGAGAACGACAGGCACATCCATAGCTACAGAAGCAACAAGAAGAAAAACCATAAAACAGCCTACTGCTTTACACTGCAACGTTTCCCTCTGTGTTTCTTTCTATGCCTATTCTCAGTCAACACTGTTCTGACTTACTCATACCTTTCCCATCTTTCCTAGATTCTTTGCCTTCTTGTTCTGGAGGACTCCTTCACGCTGGCTACTGAGGTCCAGCACTTCACAACACGAATCAGACCACTGTTTGCACATTCCTGCATTTTTTTCTGCCTGACTGCTGAACATAGAATCTCTACTACTTTTTTTCAGCTGATTACAACTCAGATAACTGAATAGAACTTATGAGGCACACATAATGAGAGTTAATTATACTCACATGATGCAACTGAATTTATGGCCACACAAAATCTCAGCTTCTGTAACAATTACACAGACCTAGCAAATCCCTGTGCACAAAGCACCAAGTACACTGCAATGACATTAAAAGAGGTGCACACTGGGACTACTGTAAGGTGGCCTGATCTAAACCATGGCAAGATGATTTATCTAAGTCTTCTATATAAAATTAAACAAAGAAAACAGCATACAGGCTTTCCAAAAAGTTCTAGACTAAGATCTCATTACCTACAAAATAGACATGGTTATTATTCAGAAATAGCACTTAATATTTTCTTAGAGTGGTTTAGATGTATCAATTTCATCTTTTTAAGTATAGAGAGAAGCCCAACTCCTGTAAGACTGAAAATTATGAACACAGAATCTATTATTTCATTATTTAGCTTAAAAACAGAAAGCCTAAACAAATTACTCAAAATGGACAAGTCTGAACATTAACTCCTAAAGAAATTTCATTTTCTGAAAAGATGCTCTCAAGGTCTCCAGCTGAATCATCACCAAATAACATTTATATTCATTAACCCATCTGGATATCATCTGTTATATTTCAATACTCCCCTTCCTGTAATAACCATGAAGGAACCAGGCCAGTAAATGCAACTACCCACGTCTCCAAATAGTGGATATAGCTATCATATAGATAGTACAGACACCACACCTTATTTTGTGCCAAATCCAATAAATATGGAGATAAACACAAATACATATACTAAATAATAGGTGAAACAACTTCCATTTGGTCTAACAACTTCACTATTGTCCTATTGATGTAATATTTGTAGGGCAGACTTCACAAACAAGCAAAGCTTTGATGTATACAGTACTCTTAATTGTTTGGGTTTGTTATATTACTTTAAGTGCAGAAACTGCAAGCCATTTGTATATTTCAGGCCTGCATGCAAAGGTAGTTAGTGGCAGGCAAATGGCTATTTTCTAAATGTTAAATAAAACCATCCTCCCTTTCTTTCTCCTTTATGAACTCCTGCAGTCGAGGACCTTACAGAAGTACAGTTCTTATGGTGAGGTACTGTAATCTCCACCCCAAATAGCTCTGTCTGCGGCAGAATGGCAGCACATAACATATTCAGAAACACTGCAAGTAAGAACGTGTGCATCATGGCCAAATTAACATTGCCAGGATTTGGCTCTGGCTTTAAACCACAAAGCAGACATGCTCTAGTTATGTCATGTAATGCCACAGTGTTTCACAGAATTATAAAATCACAATGGTTGGAAAAGGCCTCCAAGATCATCAAGTCCAACCATTATCTAATTCTACCAGATCACTACTGTATGTTTTCCACACCAAGCAATACAGCAATCACATAACTGGAGACAGTTTCTTGGAAAAGCTTGTCTCCAAACACTGTGTGTTCAGGAACAGTCACTCACATTCTGTACATATTCCTCCATTAATTTCTTCCTGCTCCTGTTATGAAATGCCAAAAGCAGACATTTCTTGGGCAGTGCCAACACACTAGTCACTGTTTTAATAGTTCAAACCCACAAAAAGGAATTATAGTTTAAACACATTTCAAATACCTGTTTTTCTAATGGAACTTCTCATAGAGAACTACTGTGAAAAACATCCAGCTCATAAATACAATCCATTCAATAATCAATCATCTTAGCTGAAGATACTAATTTCCAAAGCCATTCTGGAGGCACCTGAAGTTAAACATCATCACTTACAAAGAGCAATTTCCATTACACATGTGAATAAAAGCATGGTCTCATCTCTGTCTCTCGTCTCATCCGGATAAGGTTGACTGCGAATCCTATACGCTACAACAGGCCCTTTGCTGTGCTCCCAGAGCTTTACCAATCTGAAGTAACACACAAGTTTCAATCAATCTTTCCTAGAACCTGCTGCTTGATTTATTGGATAGATCTCCACTGACAATAGTTACTACACTAGCAGCATCTTTGTAAAACCTTACCATCTAAAACACAACTTCTGTCAAGACATTTCATGCCTTATTTTCCACAAATGCAGCACGGATTCTTCCTCACGTGTATGGATGCAGGTTCTCGAGCTCTGCACTAATGCAAATGTTAAGTTCTGTCATTTCTACACGTGTATGTGTGGGAAGAGGGAGGGTATGTTTGTTTTTAAATACAGCTAGAGCAACTTGTCACACTTCCCAGACTCTAGATTTAGAACACAATGGGTTCTGAAAAGGGTTTTATTGGCAGTATGAATTCCAAGTCAAGTATGTATCTGCAGGCAAGAACATCTGTTGCATAGGAGTATGTATTTGGAATTCTACTAGCTTCTCCTGCAGTTTAAGACCAATTTATAGCAAAATTTATAGAGGAAAACAACAGAGATTCCGTAAGTAAGCCAAGCCAAGCTTCAATTAAGACTTTCAAAACAGTAATTACTTGATGCCAATTATGACAGTACATCTTATATGAAGATATTTTAATAATCCAAGAAGGTCTGGCCAAAGAGTGCAGATATTTGGCCTTTATTTCTTCAACAGAGTCTCTTGAAAAGCAGACCTAAACCCAAACCCCTGGCAGCTTTTTACATTTCTGGTTGTCACTACTAACGCTGAAAAGAGAGCAGCTTTAGTTTGGAACTAGTTGTTTTTCTGTTTCTCTGGAAGAATAACTTTAAAAGGCTTAAGAATTAGACACAGGTTAAACGTTTTTAATCGCCACCCTAGTTTTAAAACGCTTTCTAAACCACGCTTCCTTGAGTGTAAACAATAGCAGTTACCAGCAGATCAGCTTTCTTGGTGCAAAAAAATTGCAATTCTGTAATAGTCTCAAAATAAAGTTGTTAGAAGACACAACAGCACTGCAGAATTCAGTTTAGAAAACAGTATGTTAAGGGTATCCTTTCTGCCAACACATCCTCTGTTTGTTGGTTCCACTTTCAAAGCAGATGCATTACAAGTGCTTCCACAAACTTCGTGTTATTTTGTCAGAAGCCAATAATCTACATTTTTCTTTTAAAGGAAAAAAAAAAGAATAAACCATAACGAATTAAGAAATTATGTAATATGACTATTGGCAAGGAAGCAACAAAAATGGGCCTATCATATACAAAAGCACAGAAACGTAAGGAAAAGTACACAGCACAAGAAAATGCCCCACAAAATAAGCATTCCCATCATTTCACTGATGTACAAAACTATAGGTGTCACCACACCCCTTCAGGCTCAGTATTTAGAAGACTTCAACCATCTTTTAAGTAATCATGCAGAGGTGTTGCAGAACCAAATGACAGACAGTTGTATGTTTTCCTGATGAAGAGTCTACCACCAACTTGTAAATACACAATTTCAGTGCAGTTTTGATTTATTAACTGGAGTATTTTAGAACATTAACACAAGCAAAAATTTAGAGAAATAAAACTAAAGGTATTTTTGTGACTTCAGTTATGGACAGAGACCTGCTATTCAGGTTGGTTATGAAAGAAATGAAACACTTTTTGCGTTTGAAATGTTAATTTGGTGAGGAAAAAAAAATAACATTAAAACAATGTAGCCAAATTTGATAGAGACAGGATTTGTGTCAACTTTTCCCAATTCTCAATGCTACTTTCCCAGTATTTGCTGATGTTTTCATCCCAAGTTTGGCTCACCAAACTGAGAGCCTGTGCAACCCTCTGCAAGGCTTAAACTGCCATATGTTAAAAAAACAAACAAACAAACATGATAAATCCTACCATGGGGTTGTTTTGCGTTCCGTGAGATCGGAAAGCCCCTGAAGATTAGTTGAGCTGGCATAACAAACTGAACCTGCCAGAACGATTCACTTGGCTTATATGCTGTTCCTTGTGGCCATATGAGGAATGCTCGAAAACAGATGTATTTCAACTCAGATAAACTCTTCTGGCACTCTGCTCTCTCTCTGAGTAAAGAGCTCCCTTATCACATGACGGCTTAGGAATCAAGATAAACAACTGAAGTGCACAAAGCATCATCTCACCTGAGCAGAGCACAGGCTGGAGGACGCCTCCATGTCGTTAGGAGGATAAGCACTCACAGAGGACAGGCACATACATGTCCCAGGCACAAGATGAAGCAATCTCCTGCTGACATCCTCCTGCACATGGAGGAAACAACAGCCATAGTTCTTCCAGGGCATACAGAAGGAAACTGGCTCAGTGCACTCCAAAGGGTGAGTATCTCCAAACTGAATGGCGAGGCAAAATTACTATGCACTATTTTTTCCACCCACTATTGCTGATCTTGAGCGGTAAAATGCAAGCTCTATAAATGTTAGCATTACAGTAGCTTGCATTACTTTACTTGTCTTTTGTTCTACATAAACAGAACAAAAGTATATGCTATTCTCATGATCACAGTCTTCCACACTGAACCACAGTATTTGATGTTACTGGTCCTAAAAGGAAAACAGCTCTAGCGTATTCAATATCAAATTTTCTTCTGAGTAATCAATACTAGGGAGATTATTCTTCACCAGAACAGAACTGTGAATATAACACAATTCTACTTTGAATTTTCAGGCTTTATGCAGTTACAAAAAATCATTTGACAATTTCACATTAACTCGGAAAACAAACATCTCAAAATGCTCTTTCTCTAGTTCCATAACTAAGGAACTTGGAGAAAAAAGACAGTGTTTCAATTGGGTTTTAAGATTAATCCAAATTAAGACATTTTAAAGTGCGTTTATTACTTAATAGTTGCAGAGTTGGCACCAAAAATGCCCTCTTGTGGCACAGCAGAACCCTGCAGAGCCTGCCCTCGGTTCTCTCAACTTTAATCCCTAAGTCATGCATTCTTGTTTTATTTTAAAACTGAGTTAGGAAAGCACATAATAAGCTGAACTAAAACCAGATACAACGTTCAGACTTTGAGTGAATGCATGTGAGTGGTTCTTTCCATTTTCCTTTTTTTGGGTAAGTAGTGAGAACATCTGTCCCCTCCTGTGAATCTCAGCAGAATCAATTTCCTGGGGAATGCTGTTCTGGGATCAAAGGACTGCCACTCTGGCAGATTTCTGAGCAGTGTGTACCTTTGTGCTGTTTGAAATCTTTTACTAAAGAATATGTGTAACAAAACTTCACTTCAACATCTCCAAGACACAAACACTTGCAAAAGGCTGCCTCCCTCTCATCCCCACAGATCACTAATTCTCAGAAGTGTACCTCTGAGCAGCAGAGAAACAATCAACAGATAGCTACAATCAACACACTGCCACACAGCACATTTGTTCTCCCATGAAGTGTGCAAATGCTTCTGTTCCTGGAAATGTGACTGTGATGGCTCTGGTGATATTCTTTGAAAGCAGCACCTTTCATATAGTTTGTTTTATGGTTTTTTTTTTTCCTGCTTTTAACTCTTCATCAGCCCAAACATGAACACAGTCGTTCATTTGCAAGCAAACCAATAAAGCACTAAGAAAACCTTTCACCTGAAGCCGGACTTCAGCAGGTACTGAAAGGCTGGTGCCCATCGAGCGGGGAAAGTCTCTCATCTTGCATCTACAATATCCCCAGTTAAGAGCACATTCTTTAACAGATCATTTCCCAGCCGATGGCAATCAGGGCTGCTCGGGCAGCCTGCCAGATTATTCATGAGGACAGCCACTAACAGCTTGTTTCCCCGGTCCTGCCCCCGTGTAAACAGTCTGCCGTGAAAGGTGTTACTCTGTTTTTTCAAAACAGAGCTTGAGTAGGAAGCAATTGTTTGTAAGCACAAGAATGACATATTTCAGCTGCTAGTTCATCTGCAACAACCCAGAGCGTGGTCATATTTCACTCATGGGTGCTCATGACGAGCTCTGGGAGCGAGCTGGCCATGGTGCACAGCACTGTGCATCCAAGCTGCTGAACAACCGAGTTTGGAGGTGTCCAGGCTGGCCGAAAGAAAAACCAATCAAACAAAAAACACAGCCACATTTTGGTCAAACAGGAAAATACTCAACCAGTATTTTCACCTCAGTACAATAATAAAAAATGAGTAGAAAACCCACACAGTACTTTCATAACATATTACAAACCCTCAAACAAGCCTTAGAAAATAACATATTCAATATTTGTCTGAAACTTCCTTCTCAGGCAGAAACCACTCGTGTTTAGTTTATACAAAGGCATTTTTCAGAGTTTTCAATTCAAGTTCCAAGAAAAAAAACTTAAATACTTGTCATAAAAACAGTATCTTTAAAAATAATAATTTCTTCCTTAGTGATATCACTGTCTCATTTTACCTGCAAGAGCACAGATGTAAGCTTTAAAAGCAAACAAAAAAACCCCTTTTCACAAGTGTCACTGAGCTCTTTCTCAAACCCTGGTTTGCACCTGGCTGAGCTGAAAGCCTCCCTGCGTGGTGAGATGCACACACTGTGGGCCTAACTGTATCCCATTCTTCTGTAGCAGTTTGGTGCCCTCAAATGACACCACTTCATGCTGTGGTCATGGAAAGGCACATGTGCCTGATACTGAACATACAAGCAGATTCCCTGGGACAAAGCCTTGTTAGCCATGATGCAAAGCTTTGAAACCACACAGGATTATGGCAAGAGATTTACCAAACCAGCCCAACAACAAATGAGTAGAATCTGAGATGTTTTGACCATCTTCTTCATGCAGCATTTCCACTGATTCTCAAAGAGAAGTCATAAAGCTGCATTCTTAACAAATCTAACAGTCCAATAACCCTTTTCTTTCTTAGTACAACAAAGCTTTTCATCCCTTTTGAAATCAGTAAGTCAATAAATCTTTTCAAAATTATCCTAGTTTGTGTCTATTTTCTACATCCTGGTCTTGCTACTTAGAACTTAATTATTATCAGACACTGAGTAAAACCAAGTCATTAGAAGATCTACAAAACCAGTTAAATGGTCAAGATTTCAACCCACCAAAGCTGCAGCTTTTCATACAACCGTACGTTGTTCTCCTCCCCTGCCTGCAGAACATAAGAAAGACGTGGCTATGTACACATGCCTATGTAAAAGCAGTATAAGAAAAGAAAAAGAAGTCCACACATTTCCTGATTATCTGAGAACAGCAATTAAGCCACACCTAAAGCTGGAAGAGAGGCAACTTGAATCAGTAGTATGCAGCCTAAAGAGGCTTCCTCTTCAACCAGCCTTCCTCAAGCATATCATAACGAGAATTCCTCTCCCTTAATTCAGCCTAGACCACTAACCTCTGCTGTCCCAGGATGTTTGCAGCTCTCTCTGCCTCTGTCTTCGAATCCTGGGAGGAAATTCTCAGTCTCTGTACCCACCCATCTTGACTCAGCAAGTCTCCTCTCCAGAACCCCAACCTACCCACTCAGGCAGAGAACACAATTTCCCAACCCTTACAGGAAGTAACTCCTCATAGTCCTTCAGCAGTTGAATGCTGAGGTCTGTCACTTGCAATTTCACTTCAGTATCCGCACATTTAATCAGATAGATTCATTACACAGGTCACAAATATGTCAGTTTTCTTGAAACTAGGAGCATTTCCCCATCAGTTAGAACATCTACACCACCACTAGTACCAACTGTGTGGAGGTGGCAAGTGTTCAGCTGTCTGTTGCAGGTCTCTGCAGGTGTTTGCAGCTGCTCTTGGCAGTCAAGACAACATACTGTACAGGATATCCCTACCCAGGTCAATTTTTCAAAGGCATCTGTGACAGGCAATCTAAAGAGAAGCCTATACTTAAATAAAAAAATCGACATTAAGTATATACAAATGAGTAGTCCATCTGAGCGGGTTGGTCTGCCTTTCCTCCAAGCAGTTAAGCTGTTGCTTTCCAAAACAGAACATCTCTAAAAACCGGTTTTATTATAGTTTTTTTAAAGTTTATTTCCAGAGAAGCAATACCTAACTACAAACTTGATCTTCATGCCCTATAGAAACTGTTTTCAACAGTGGGGGTGGGGAGAGGTATCAACCTAAGAGCCAGAAAGCTTTAAAAGACATTCCTCTGCTGTCATATTTCAAATTAAGTACAAACTCCTTCCTCTAATTGTTAGTCCTGTTGACAAGAGTGGTAATTAAACATCTTTTTTTTTTTAATAATTAAAAGCCTCACTGTAAGATTTACTCTAGTCTAGCTGAGTATTCCATGAGTGACGAGAGTCTTTACCCAATCAGTGGTCAAGGCTCACACTTCAAAAACAAGGAAAATTAACAGCGTAACAACTATAAGCTAAAGGCTTACTGGAAATCTCTGACTGCCCTCTTAACAGCTGAAACAGTTCACTTCCAGGAAGGACAGCAAACTGCCCCAAAGCTTTTGAAAAAGATACTTTTTTTTTTTTCCCTAGCATCAATGTCCAATTCTGAAAAAATCCTCACAGTCGTTTGTCTCAGTAAGTAGCATCTTTATAACATGATCTTATGAAAATGGCAAGTGCTGACCTCTTACAAGATTTAATTATCCAACATGAAATGTAAAAAAAAGCTTCCACCAGTCAGTCTTTGACCTGCTTGGGCTTCAAGAGCAGTTTTTGCAGGAGAAGGAAAGAAGCTCTTAGCTGTATCATTATAAATGTATTTGAACTTAAATGCATTTTGCTACAAACTGATTAGGTAGAAGGGATAATTTCCTTGTCAAAATCCTCCAGTATCAGAGCTTGCATCTCTATTAATGAATGGGAACCATTATAAAATTAATTGCTGACTTAGATGGAAGGACAAAAGAAAAAACTTTTACACCTCTCTTCCCACCCCACCCCCACCTCCACCTCCGATATTTACTATTTAAAATTCCAGGGGGTTGTGCTTAGATGTTCTTAATGGCAGATGAAGCATCAAGTATCTTGATGTGAGACCCTATCAGGAGCTTTTCAACATGTATGCATGTGTGACTAAGTGAACACAACAATGTAACACAAATCTTCCCTAGCTTATTGGAAACACCCCAATTCAACATCATTCTTTTCAATTTCACGTACCTGTAACAGGTGGGGATAAAGTAATTCCTCCACCTCTAAACTCCTCTCAGAACTTTGTTTAATGCTTTAGCTTCCTGATAGGCACATAGAAAATATTTCCCTTTCTTATTGTGCTAATTCAGGTTAACAGATATGTCAGAAGCTGAAAAATCTACCAGGAACACACCTAAGTTGCTTTTACTTTTTGCAACTGATAACATGCTAGCAATGGAAGAAGTTTACATGGTTCTCAATTAAAAACTGTAAAAAATGATCAAAATCTACTATTTAAAATTATGTTAAGCACTCAAAAAATTTACCACAAAACGAAAAAGATAAATTCATCTTTAGCACATATTAAAAAGAAACATTTTCTTCTCGCTCACTTCAGAAGTGAAATGTAACTGGGACCCATATATTTACTGCCACAATTTGTTTTGTAACCTCTACTCCAGATCACCATTCATCTCTGGAACCACTGGTGTGGTGTGAAATAACCACTGAAGGATTTCTAACAAACTCAGAAAAATCCAAAACACTACACAAATTACTACAGATAAGCAAAACTGTTTCAACTGTTAAGTAAGGTGTATTTCATAGCGTGATTGCTTCTGAAGACAATGGTTTCAATAAATGCTAGCTTCTCTACCTCCCCACAAAAGGTAGATTTTTGATTATTAAACAACATATGGTTTTGTCTACCTCACAAACAGTTAAGAGATTCCAGGAAGACTCATTTTCCTTACAAAAACCAATTCCTACACAGCAGGTTCAGATGCTTCCTAAATATTTTTCAATATTTGAAGCAGAGCTCAACCTGAAGCAAACCACAGCACAGGTGAGAATTAAGCATACTACCTCTGAATCAATCGAAAACACAGGAGCTTTCCCAATTCTGCTGCTCCACCCCAATTCTTCACACGGGGGGCATCCTCCTTGTTTTCCCCCCTTCAGCCCGTATCATTTACCAATACTATTTAACAGTTTATTTGTAACTGTCCACCATTTGCTCAAGAATTTATTCTCCCCAGAGAACTCTTTCACCACATAAATATATAATGCACTCCTGATCTTCAACAAAAGGCTTTACCAAGTAGTGAAAATTACATATAATACACCACACCCATAAGCATAGTTTTGCTGGCAGATATTTAAACATTCTGCTGAAATAAGACTAAGAGATTTATTAGTCTAAGTATTAGGAAAACCTCCATTTCTTTTCCTTCGATCCAAAGTAGGCATTGAATTCAAGCAGTAAGAGGTTAATTTGCAGACCACACATTTAAAACACTCAAAAATGGCTTTAAAAGACACCTATTTAAAATAAAAAAAAAGGAGAGAGAATAAAAAACAAGCCTTTTGCCCTGATTTACACTCCTTGAAAAACAAACAGTGCCTCTAGATTTCCGTTGCTCTCCATCATACTAATACCAGTCCCCTAAATCAATCAAAGTGAGTCTTTCTTCTGCCTAGAAAAGGGACAGCAAAATAACAGCAAAAATCAAAGAACTAACCATAAAAGTGAAAGTTGATGTTCAAGTTAGCCTGAAGACGACTGCAAAACTATTACTTTTGGAAACAAATAAGCAACTTGCAAAAAGTCAACACTGCTTTTTTTTTTTCAGATTAAATAAAGTAGAAAATTAAAAGCTGCTTTTCTGCTTTGTCATATTTGACAACCAGCACCTACAGAGAGTTCCTGGAGAAGAAAATAAAAATCACCTTTATGCTGCAGAATCAACAATATTTTCAAAATGCTCAATATTCTGCTCTGAGTTCAAGACATTTGGCCTTTAGAACATAAATAAAAGAATATAATGGAAGTCTTTGACAAAGAATTGGCAAAGAATTGTAAATAAAATCCAGTATTACTCAAATGCTTCATTTGAGCAGTGTATCTCAATCTCATTTTAAAAGTTTTGGTGGTTTTGGTTACACCTTTAATTAAAGACAGCACTTTTAAAGATACAGATAAGCAATAGGGACAACAAGGGTTTAAACAGAAAACTTCAGGCAGCTATGCACATACCTACTATGTATTAGTAAAAAGCTTTTGGATCTGTCTAGACAGGTCAGTGATGTTCTTGCCAAGCACTACATGGCAGACAACCAAAAAAAAAAGGGTTGGGCGCTATACCAGATTCTTCTTGGATTTTAACATCTTTAATTACAAATCTGCTTTTACATTCTAAGCTTTGCTTCTAAGGACTGCATCTCAGAGCAGACCTTGTAAAACTGTCTTATAGCGCTCCAGGAAAAGACAATTAAACTACAAATAATATAAGGTTTTAGCCCCATCCTTTACCATTTTCAGAGCCAAGGTCATAAAAGTCCCTGTTTTTAAAAAAGCACATGTAGGAGGCATAGACAAAACAAATTTGATTTAACAGTAAATTAGAATGTACAGTCATACCAGATAGAATCAGATGTGTTATTAAGTAAATGTGACAGCACATTATTCAAGCCAGTCTTTGCAAGGATGCAGCACTATAGTACTGAAGCAGTACACTTAATCTGCACCAAGGAAATGTAAATATTTGAGTTGATGGCAAACTTGATCAGTTGTGAGGTGAAAACTCATTTAGCATAATCCATCTGAAGCAAACAGAATAATGGCAAAATGCAGGGCACAAAACTTGGGAGAAAAACCTGCAACCATGTACTTCACACACCCTTCTCTTCACCAAGGCTATTGCTAAGATTGTTTAGTATTGCCAGATTCCCTTGGAAACAGTACTTCTTTTGTTTCCTCCATTATAAACTATAAAAACATCTTGCATTATAAATTTGCCTGCAGACAGGTAACCCTTTTACCTAGGTGCAGCTGCTGGAGAGTTTAACAGTTACTGACAGATTAAGAAGCACCCCTTTTCAACAAAATATGTAGTACTAATATCAAGATTCTGCTGTTTGAGACCCATTACTTACCAGAAAAGAATTAATAACATGTAAAACAAAATTAAAAGTGTTGACTAGATTATCTGATAAAGCAGACATTACTCGTTTCTAAAAGCAGCCTGAAATGTAACACAGGAGTACAAAAGCTGTTTTTCAGACTTCAAGAATACCTACCCAGTACAACTGCAGTTATTGTTAAACTTTACATTAAGACAGACCTTCATAAATATTGAAACCCTCATTGCAACATGCAGCTCCACGAAACACACACATGTTCACCTGCACAGAGATTCACTGAATTCCCCACTGCTGTGGGAAAGAGGATGAATGAACGAAGTTTCCTGGCAGGTTCATGTTAAGGAAGCTAGAATGACTACAAAACAAAATGCAGATGCTGGCAGCTCTGGAGAACCAGCTTCTCCTCTTGTTTCTGAACTACAACACAAGAAAACCATATAACCCCAACTAGAACAAAAGAATGTTCCTCTGTTTCCTAGACAACTCAGATTTTCAGAAGAGTTCAATACCCAAAACAATGTCTCGCATTAATGGGAACTATGCTTTAAGTGTGTGTTATCCTTACTGACCTCCTTAGGTAGTCAAAATTCAGTTTTCCAACCTGTGTATACTGTAAGAAAAGCAATCAAGGACTGACAAACCAAACAACCAAGCAGAGTACTTTTTGGTTCAGCCTTGTTTTAAAAACAAACAAAATCCTGTCCCTCCCCTGAAACACTCCTTCCTCCCCCAAGGAACACACACAGCGTTCATTCATACACACTGCTGAATCAAACCACACGTGGCACGGTTTTCATGCTCCATTCCTGGTTTGCTCTTCCAGAGGGCACTCCTGCCTCTTTCTAGGGCTAAAGTGAAATACTTCTTTTACTGTCTGCAATCCTCAGAAGTCACTACCTGAGCATTAATATATCACCATCTTATTCACTGTTTATGGAGTGAACGTTTTAACTACCACTAAAAGGACACCTAACTGTTACCCTGACTTGAATAAACCATATCTATAGCATCTACCTAGGATGCAAAATATTCCCAGCTCAGATCTATTCACAACTCAGGAGAACAAAATTTATGGAACAGGCTGTCTCAACGAAGGACAAGAAATCGAGCAACTTGTACAAGCAACACTGTTTACTTCTACTGTACGCAGTCCTTTTTGCTCATGGCCCTAGTGGAACACTTACAGGAAGAAGAATGAAGAGCGCCACACGGACTGAGCCCCTTCCGGGCAGGTCTTCTCTCACTGCCTCATGTCCTGCCAGTAAACCAGTAGAGGCCGCTCAAGACCGTCTGTCGCTCCGGCACAACTGCAGCATGGGACAGCTTCCCTACTCCTTTCAACACCAAAGCCACTTCCAGCGTTTTTCTTCCACTTCTCCACTTCATACCTGCTTTTCCACTTGCACGAAGTACCTCAGTGAAGTCTAGTCACCTCACAGGCAATTCCTGTTTGACTTCTAGTAAGTTAAATCTAGTCATGACCTACAGATTGCTGCATATGGTGCCCCTCAAGATTGATCCAAACTAGAGCTTTATACCCTTCGCTGCAGAACCAGTTAAGGTTTCTGTCCCTTAAAAGTTTCTCCGTGACATTTTACATCACACAAGGGTCTTTCATTTTTTCCAGAGACCATCCTCATATTTGCAAGTGATGGTAAAAATGTATTTGCTTTTAGTTGGTGAGGTTCTCATGAGGTTCCAGATACCTAATTTTTATTTCAATTCAGGAACTCAAACTGGTTACACACAGCAGCGTGAAGTACCTCACAGGCTCACTCCTCACGGAGAGATTTCACATCAGTCCATACTTAGACACTAATGGAGAACTTTTATTTAAGCACAGGTTCAAGAACCAGAAGGAAAATCCTGTATATGGAAGATCTTATAATGAGGGACAGCACTACTCCTTACAGTAGTTAAATCACAGAATCATCCGGGTTGGAAGAGACTTCCAAGATCATCCAGTCCAGCCTGTCACCCAGCCCTGTCCAATCAACTAGACCATGGCACTAAGTGCCTCATCCACTCTTTTCTTCAACACCTTCAGGGATGGTGACTCCACCACCTCCCTGGGCAGCCCATTCCAATGCCAATCACTCTCTCTGGGAAGAACTTCCTCCTAACATCCAGCCTAGACCTCCCCTGGCACAACTTGAGACTGTGTCCCCTTGTTCTGTTGCTGGTTGACTGGGAGAAGAGACCAACCCCCACCTGGCTACCTTCAGGTAGTTGTAAACAGCAATGAGGTCATTCCTGAGCCTCCTCTTCTCCAGGCTAAACAACCCCAGCTCCCTCAGCCTCTCCTCACAGGGCTTGTGTTCCAGGCCTCTCACCAGAGACCATCCAGGAAGAAAGGGACCTGGGGGTACTGGTAGATAGTAGCTGAACATGAGCCAGTACATGTTCACAGGTGGTCAAGAGAGGCAACGGCACCCTGGCCTGAATCAGGAATAGTGTGGCCAGTAGGACAAGGGAGGTTATGCTTCCCCTGTACTCAACACTGGTCAGGCCACACCTTGAGTCCTATGTCCAGTTGTGGGCCCCTCAATTCAAGAGAGATGTTGATACACTGGAATGTGTCCAGAGAAGTTGCTTTTGCAGCAATAACCACCACAGAAAAATACAGCAAGAATAAAAAACATTTGTATTTGCAGCAGGCCATGAAGCACCTCCAGTAAATAGTGGTTTAAACCTCACCTAAATAGCCATGAAAAAGCTACAGTCTTCTATATCCTACTAGGAGCAGGGACAACAGGAATTCTGCAAAGCAGAAGAAACTGTTCATTAAACTTATTAATGAGATTATAAAATATCTTCTCCAATAATCCTAAAGTCAGAACTGAATAATCTAGACAGTCTCTACCCTTCGGGCTTCAGTGATTAAACAATCATTAACTGGGTATCATCTACAGCCTGCACTGGGTACAACTGAGCTCTTGTGTGGTTTTCAGTGACGTGGTATCTGGACATACACATTTGGCACAGCACAATCAGAAGTTACAGAGGCAGACCTCAGTTTGGTGTTCTTTGCTCTTTTACTATTTCCAAATACTTGAAATACACACCATGTGTACCTCCTACCCACAGTAAAAGGTAAACAAAAGAAGCAAAGCACTACAAATGCATTTCCAGACTACTGCTATAAACAATGGTCATTTCATTAAGTTTTCTTGCTTGTACATCCACTGCTACCCAAAGAAGAGACCAAACTGGACTAAACACTGATTTAAGAAATAAGCAAGTAAACTTCAGACACTTAAGTGCTGATTTCCACTTTTTTGTTCTTCATTTTAGGCTACAGTTTGAGTGCAGCATTACCTTTGAGATGTGAGGTGTTATTAGTGCATTCTAAAACCTCTCTAGCAGCAGTAACCTTTTTTTCACCATACTTCTCTACAAGCCAGTTAGGTATCTAATACTGGAAAGATGGATACTTTCACATGAATACTCCATCTTTCAAAGCTGTAAGAGGTGACAAAAAAGCATTCCAGACTGTCAAAACTTTCAAACTTCCCTACGTCTCTTGGATTATCAGAAGATAATCACAAGGAAGTAGAAACAAAAGCCTGAACTATATAATGCACACACAAACTGTTTTTTTTCCCTGGATGTCCTTCCCCAAAACAAGAGTCTGCCAACCATGCTTCCACTGCACAGCAGCAACTCAACCACCAGACACAAACCAGAGCAAGTACTGTCAAGTCCTCATTCATCTCCACATATGCTCACTAACAATATCCTTTCTGCAGCAAGTCTAACATAAAGCAGTTGCCCAAACACAACATACTTCAATAATCACTGTCAGAGAAAACAAACAAGAAAAGGGTAGAAAAGAGCAGGACAAGCAGTCATTGTCAGGAAATGCAACATTCTATGGTCTATGGTCATACCTGAATTGATATTCCTCTTCCACTAGATCAAAGTTTGGCATATGAAGAAAACTGAATGGGATTTTGTTAGAAAAAAATGCTAAATTGTTGTATTTATATACTTTTGTCGCTCAAAGAAGAACAGAATTAAAGAAAAAAAGCCTAACAGTTCACAAGCAATGGTGACAAAACTGCAACCTTTCATAATCAGCATCTATATGGAGCAGAGCTGACTATGTCATGTCTTTGAGTACCAAACATGCTGAGGCTGCACATATGCAAAGACAAAACTGTATAAAAATTGTCCCATTCTCTCCTTAAGACAAGCTATTTAAGTTTCAAACAAGCTACAAAACTACTAAATGGAGATCCAGAAGAATCAGTATATACACATCACTCACTTGAAGTTTTAGGTAGTGGTTTTAGGATAAAAGGCAGACCTGTGCTGATAGTGTTTGCCACTATGAAGAAAATCTAAAGACTAATCAGAGCAGCTAAAATCATTCAGGAAGGCATGGATGTGCATAAATGGGAAGAATAGAAAGTAGCTTCACACATGGCTTCCTAACACAAATTCATCTTAAAAGTTAAGCAGTAAAGGAGACCTGGGTGCATGAGTCAACTGGCAGCGTTCATATGTGCTGTCAGTGTGGGTGTCTTCCTCAAACAAGCAAACAACCTAAAATGCAAAAAGCTGAGAAATTTTGAGAGTCAAGAAAGCACTTCTGCTGCTCGAGAGTCTCACAAAAGCTCATTTCAGCATATCATTCTGTTCCCTCACTTGCAACAAAGATGAGTCCATATTGCAAGAGGTGCAGATAAGAACTCCAGCATAATCAACCAGATGGAGAGTCCTTTTTAAGAGGCTGGGTAAAGAATTCACCTTATTTAATTGACCAAAACAAGACTAAGAGGGGATGTGATTTCAAACAAACATCTTGAGTAAATAACCAAAGGGAAGAAATAAAAACTAAAGGACAACTGCTTAACTGTAAAATGGCACCAACACATAAAAATGTTATGAAGCAGAGCACATGAATTTGGAAAGCTTTTGTCCAATAGGAGTGGAGTTGTGGGAAGTTTTCAATCTCCCAGTACGTGGAAAGGGGAGAAAAGCTTACCAGGTAAAAGCCTGAACAGGTTATAAACGTTTGGTTTACTATATGATGTTTCAAAGTTGTCCATAGTACTGAAGTAATAAAAACATGGAAGTAAATGGATATAGGATTCTTAAGTCAAAGGCAACTCACATGCAATGTTTTATCTAATATTTTGATGACTGTTGTACCAGAAATGTTGAGTTAGCTTATATACATTTAAATAGTGTTTGACATTGATTCCTGGATTGTTTTAAGTAGAAATCCTAGTAATACTCTACTTTCATTATAAAATACTTACATAATATTTAAGAGAAGAGTTACAAGAGGCAAAGAAATTGACCAAAGAGGAAAACTACTGCAAGTTGTATTAACAGTAGAAATTATCACAGAGAGCTTACTCAAAGCATTCCTCCTAACACTTCTCAATAAATTAGTAGTCAAGAAGTGACAATATACTCAGGAAATTTCTGTGGATGACACCAGATAGCAAACCACTACCAGTAAAAGAGAACTGGACAGTTACATAGGAGACCTCCTGAGTTTTGTGATCTGGGATGCCAGAAAATGGAAATCATGCCTTCAGGGACCAGTAACCTTTTCTATAAGCTGAGAATTCATCACATGGAAGCAGTATAGGCAGAATGCACAGAGCAGTGAGGTATGGAAATCCTCATCTAAGGATGCTGGTGTTTACATGAGCACAAGGGGAGCTCAATGTGTTCATAGATGAAATTCCACTTGGCTCAGGAACCTTCTGAGCTGAAAATAGAGAGGCTAAAGCAGTGCTGGGGAATGTATCACTGCTGAAGAGGACACGATATGAGGTGAATCTCTGGTGTGAAGCAGTGCAGCTGAAGAGATATATTTCCAGAAATTGCAGCCACTCCTTGCAGAACTTTGCCTGGCTTAAAAATGTTTTTAGTTTATCCACCTGCTCTGTAAAACACACTCTAATGCAGATTCCATTTCCTGCAGCATTCCCAGATCAAGGTAAAGAATGCTATTAGCACAAATTATGGCAATGCATTGCACACAACTATAATTTAATGGATCAGAAATTAAAAGCTTTGTAATTGCCTGGCAAACAAGACACAAGAATGCTCTTCCAAATATAACAGCTGGGAAAAGGAATCCAGACTGTTCTTAAATTGCACCACTAAGCTTCCAGAAAGACAGAAAGCCACACAGATGCACTCCTGCAAAGAACAACATTTGTGTTTATGTATCTGTGTAAAAGACCTGTTCACACTAAACTGCAGTTATTTTTTCGAGTTCTAACAGTCACCTGTGTAACCAGAAGAACTTTTATGCCTTTCTTTCAGTGCACTGGGACCAGTTCAAGTGTGGCAGAATTCAGCTGCTCTGCAATGCCTTGCTGTTATCATCTGTTGAGGGCTAAACTAACTACCCAGTCCAGCACTCTAAGTAATTCTGGCTTGGCCACATATAGACTGATGGGCTTTCTCCACCATTGTAAGGAAAAAAAAGACATTCTAGGATCATCTGGAATTTTACTTAACGAACATCCTACCATGCAAGGCATTTATGATGCTTTCAGTCAACTTCTCCTTCTCCTGGCCCAGTATCATTCTCAAGTTTGATCCTCACTAAATGCCTCAATTTTGTCAAAGGTATTTCAAAACTAGACACCTGTAATGCAGTTGTCAGCAACGACAGGAGACTGTGTCAAATGACCTGGGTTAACCACCCAAATCCAGCATTCTCCAATTTTCTTCTGTTGGTTTCACTAAGTTTGTGATGCTTTCGGACCTCCAAAGGAAAATGCAGTATCCTATGGGACGCACAACTCTGTTTTTACATTAATGTTTACATTTGCAACAGCCTCACATACATAACGTTTGAAGGAAGATCTTTTAATTACGCTATTTAACTGCAACGTGCTTAAATCTCACAGAATGAAAAGCGACTTAACAGGCCGCACAGCTCAAGTTTTTTGCTGCTCTCCAAGCGGCATGCAGTACATAAAAGATTCAGCAGCTACCACCGACCCAGGCAAGGCGAACTCGTCCGTTCGGCTCGTCCACAGGAAGCCACAACCGAGAGCCTTCGGCCGGACACTCCCTAGTGCTGCCTTCACGGCCGCCAGCGATTTACAATGAAAAAAACACCCATTCACCTTCAACGACCCTGACCGGCGTTGACCATGCAACGCTCCACCTGCCACAAACCGCACTTTAAATACCAGGAAGCGGGAAGGGAACCTCAACGAGGGCTGAAGAGCCGCCTCAGGGAAACCTGTTGCTAGCCGCCGAGAGCGCGGCGGGCGGGGGGACCTGTATCCCGCCCTGCCGCCAACTTTCCCCATCCGCTGCTGAGACCGCACTCCCCCCTGTCACTGTACCCCGCGTTGATCGTTAAATAAAATGGGCGGACGTGCCGAGTTGGTAAGAAAGGAGAAAAGGAGGTTGATACGGCCCGGCGACCCCTCACCACTCCAGCTCCCGCCAGAGGCGGGCGGGCGGGCCGGGGCCGCGCCGAGGGCTGTACTCACTCGATGAAGTAGCTGGCGCCCTCCTCCGAGAATCCCTCCTCCCAGCCGCGGGGCAAGTCTGCAGGGCAGGAGCAGAGGGAGAGAAAGAAAGCAGGGAAGGAAAAGTAAGAACTTCGCCCGCGCCTCCGAACTGCTTCCAGCGGCCGCTGGGGGAGGGGGTGAGGAGGGGTAACGCAGCTGCTGCTAACGGTGCGCGGGGCGAGCGCAAGGCGGGGGGGCCGCCCTCAGGCACCCACCTGAGCGGATCATGTGGCCGGAGTTGACGGGCTCCCCGGTGCGAGGATGCAGCCAAGTGGTGGTGCGGGTCAGGTCACTGGGAGGGAGAAGCGGAAACATGCACCTGTTAGTGACTGCGTGCGGTCGGCGGGGAGAGACAGAAGCGAGCAGCGGCAGGAGCGGGGCCACCCTCCGCCCGTGCACCCCTTCCCCCGGTGTCCCCGCCCGCCGGCGCCCCCTTACTCGATGAAGAAGACTCGGCCGTCCCTGCAGACGCCGTAGGACCAGTGCTCAGGTAGAGTGTCCCGCCCCACCGCCGCCGCCATGTTCGCCGTGCGCGCAGCCAGCCAGCCAGCCGGCCGGGGAGGGGGTGCGGGCGGGCGATCGGCCGGCGCTCGGCGCCCGGCTCTGCCCGGCTCTGCTCGGCAGCGCCACCGCGGTCGCCAGCGGCGCGGCTTCCCGGCGCGGGTGCGGGGCGACACCTCCCGCCCTCAGGCTGCAGCGCCTGTCCCAGGGCAGCGGCGGGGAGTCCGCGGGAGCCGGAGGTGGCGGCGGCCGCCTTTGTCCGCCGCTGCCCCGCGCGGGCTCCTACTGCGTCCCTTCAGGGCCCAGGGGAGCCGCCCTCTGTCACCCTCGAGCCTCAGAACAGCGCGGCGGCCGCAGGGGTGTCACCCCAGCAACTAGCAGCGTGCCGCGGGGGCAAGAGCAGCCCCCAGGCTCTGGCAGACAGGGAGCGCATCCTCAGAGAAGAGGCTGGATGAGTGTCCTGCCCCCGTCTCGGAGTCTTGGCTGCCGCCCAAAACGCGTCACAGAGGCGGGTGAGCACAGGTGTGATCGCACTTGACTCCCATCGCATCCGGGGAAACACTCGCACCGGCCTCCGAAGGTGAGAAAAGAAAGGCCACGGGGACTTTAAAATTCGGGTGCAGGGGACGATCGCTGCGAGGTTAAAAGATAGCAGGGAGTCAGTAACAGTCAGTTGACAGAGTTGAGCTGTCACCGGTACCGCAGGGACCTGTGCCAATCGTATAGTCATCAATGACCTAGAAAAGGAGGGAGCGGTAAGGAGAGAGCCTGCACGATGAATACGAGTTACTCAGTGCTCCCTCCCACCTCTGACCCCTGACTACGTTCTCAGCTACTGCTGGTACACCGGAAAGCTACAGCTAAGGACGGGGTTAGGTGCTCCAGGCAACTGCAGTCACTGGAGAATGTGATTTAGGGACAGAGTGGGTGTGACAGTCAAGGGCTGCCACACAGCAGAGCACTTTCTCTCTCCACAGAGGACCAAAGATAAAAAAGCCAGAAAAAGGGATGTTTGGTAGCTCAAGATTGAAGGAGAGTGTTAAACAGGGGAAAGACAGGCTGCCTGAGGGGTAGAAAAGGGTAGCTGAATTTGATTGGAGGTGGATGAGAGAAAAAAGAGAGGAGCCGAGGGCATGGCCATAGGACAGAGCGCAAACTGATGCAGTAGGGAGGACATATAAGGAAGAGTGCTGCTTCACAGGGTAGATGATACATGTGTGCCCTTTCTTCTTCCAAATAACCAAAAGACTTCATCAGAACAAAGAAGGCAAGAAAAGCAGCAGCAGCAGCAATGGGAAGAAAGAGGACTTTGCAGTATTTCATAGAAGCTTCAGACAACACGTAAGTATGGTGCACCAAGATGGTGTTGTGTGGAGATCCTTTTTTGGCCACTATTGCAGAAGATGACACTATACTAGACCAAGAATGCTCATTACTGTGGGACACCTTACAGGCTAAATGTTGGAAAGTGGTTTGATTTCAGTTGCATGTGATAAAGCATGGGCTTGAAATCAAGTGTTTTGGGGCAAAGATTGTGAAAGTCTAGCAGAGCGTTACACCTGCAAAGCCATTGCTAACTTTATAGATTCATTTCCATGACATCAAAAATTCTTCCTCAACATTGTCATCTTCCAGCAATTCACATATTTTTTTAGCTTATCTACAACAAGCAGGAGAGAATGTCTTCTGGTCCTTTATCCCAAGTCAGAATTTTGATTAAAAACTTATGAAGCAAAAAATGTTGTGCTGCTTTTCTTTGGAGCTCTAACAAATTTAAGTCATTGTGGTGATGCTGTGATCAGATGTGAGTTATCACAGAGCCTGCAATAAGGTCAGTTCTCATCCAATTACAAAGTAAATCAAATACGAGTTGCTTACTGTCATTGCATGTTTAGATCTGTACAGAAGACATAAGACAAACTCTCACTCTGCGGAGACTGATTTGCCTTTAACATACAAAGCAAGTCTTTCATGCTGTGTCAGCTGCATGAACTCATTGAAGCTGGCTTGTCACTTCAGCATGCTTTGACCACTAGACCACCATGACAAGATATGCTTCTCTGCTTGTAGTGAACAGTAACTTAAATATTATTGTGTTGTGGATTCACGTCCTAAAAGCAGCTGTACTGGGTCAAACAAAATGTCTGTTTACCCTAGTATTCTCTTTCAGACCTTAACAAAAACAGGTGCCAGGAAAGAGTACAAGAACCACACAATCATATGCAACTCCCTAGCTTCTTCCCTTGACTCTAATATCCCCACTTAGTGCTTGCCTTCAGTTCAAAAGGCTCTTGAACAAGGTGTTGTTGCCATATGTAAGTTCTAATGGGTCTCTTCTGCGAAGTTGTCCAGACTACAACCTATATAGCTCCTACTATCAAAACAGCTAGTATTGAGTGTTTCTGGTGCTCCTCTTACCTGAATTCTGTGTGAAGAATCACCTTCTTTGGTTTGTTTTGAAACCAGATCCTATTTCATTGATTATCCCCAGTTCTTGCAATGAAAGGAGTCATCTAGTGCAGCCTCTGAAAAATCAGCATGAAATTTAGATTAGGTAGTTCAGGCTTGGCTTTTCCAGGAAAGGACCTAAAAACCTCCAAGGATGGGTATTCCACAGCCTTTCTTGGGAAGTCATTCCCATGGTCCTCTGGTGAAAATACTTGGATTAGATCAAGTTAGAAACTCCCTCTTTCAGTTTACCACCTTAAGCATATGACCAAATCTTGAGCTAGTGCATCACCAACCCTGTAACATTAGCACATTATCTCATATAGCTCTTGATTTCAGATAAATGCTTTACTGAAAAGGCCTGGTTTATCACAGTAACTTGCACAGTTTTATTCTAAAATGAAGATCAAGATGAAAACTTACTCTAAACATTTCAAAGTTCACAAGCTGACGTGTGTTGTGATCACCAGGAGGTAGGTTTGTGATTTAGAACCCTGAAGGAAGAATGCCTCCAGGCTTCCTTCATTACTGCATTTTCTTCTTTTCTGCACACAGCTGGCTCTCAAGCTCCAGTTTCAGCCTCCCTGGCTCAGCTCAGCCAATATTTTCCTGTTACATACCACGCATTGATCTAGAGGCACTGTCTGGGATAAACTATTTGGGGTTAAATTAGGAGTTTCACACCACAATACTGCAAACTCAGCTAAAGTAAGTGAAATACACTGTTAAATAAGATGAAGGGTCTTGTAAAAGCTAGGAGGCTCCCTCTGTAGATAGCTGGGTAATTCAAGATGCGTGCTAAGGTCCCTAAATACTGCAAGTTTGAACTCACATTTGGCAGTTTTATGATTGCATTACTAGTGCTGCTTCACTGTCTGCATCCCCCGGGGAGTACTTTTTTGTGTAAATTTTTCTTCTACACTGGGAGAACAGTGATATATTCTAAAGTATGCCAAAATCTGTATCAAAACTTGGCTATTTCCAGGGTAAAATTGACCAACTGAATATGAACATCCTTTCTACCTCATCCCTTACCTTTCTTTTCAGCCCTTACCCTTACAACCCAGCTTCACCCTGTCACTGCCAACATCCAAGTATTTTCCCTTTTTACCCCTACTTTTATTACACACACCACCACCCCAGCCCCAGGAGGGGCTGCGTGTTTCCCTGCACTTTTTCAACCCTTTATATGCTATAACTTTCAACAAAACATGGGATTAGAAATCTGGAAAAAAATACTGGAGACACTATATGGGAAGCTCCACTGGAGAAAAAAAAGTATAACTTCCATCAGTCACAATTAAATCTAGTATCTAGAAGGTTACAGGATCACAGCTTTATTGCTCATAAGCCATAAAGCAAAAGGTGTAATATGCCTTTCAGCATGACTTAAAAGCTGTTCTGAGTAGAGCTGGCTAGCATGACTTACCAGGTCTCCTCAGAACATCTGACAACTAAAATCACAGAAGGTTTCACCATAAGACAGAATAATTTGCAAGACAATTTCAGTGCAGTTTGCCCAATTCTTTTTCTGATTATACACAAATACAGGTTGTGAACTGAGTTGTTCCTTGAGACTGTGCAGTGAGATTCCCATCTCGCAGTAGGAAGTGCTCAAGAGACCAGAAATCAAACCAGTAACTCTTACAGGTAGAATAATATATTAATCAGACAGTAGGGCAAATATGAAAGAGAACTGGGAGAAATTAGGCAAGTCCACAATCCAGGAAAGTTTCTGATGCCTCTTCTCCAAAACTGCAATGCTTTTTTCAGGTGATAGAGGAACTTCACTAGGGAATAGCTATAGTATATTCGTTCAAATTAGGGAAAACAACTTTTGCTGTTAAACTGCCAAACAGCATGGGAATAGAGTCATCTTGAGAACACTATTAATGATCCAAAAATAGCACAGTAAGGGTAGTGGATTCATCTTCCCTGGGTAACTCAAGATGACATGCTGAAATTCTCAAGTGCTGCAAGTCTCAACCCACAAAAATGGGAGACTTCAGACACTTGAGACACATTTTGGTAGCTTCTCTTCAAAAGCAGTTATAAAGAAGAAAAGCATATATGTAAGTGTTGTCAGAATCTCAGTGCAGAATAAAATTATTAATGACATCAACAGGACTCTTCCACAATGTGAAAGATAAAGCTGACCATGCACAGCTAGAGCCAGTGTCATGCTGTAGGATAAAGGAACACTATAAATAAAGATCAAACCTGCAGAAAGGTTTGGTCTGTTTTTTTTTTAAGTCTGAGGTCCAACAATTGTTTACAAATAGAAAACACGAAATTAAAAATATTCAAGTCTAAGAAAGGAGTAGGAAAAGGAAACAAGATAACAAAAAAATACTGTATTCTTTCAAAATCACAATGTAGTTGATGGGGTTTAATAAATACCAATCAATTCTACGTTCATCTATTCCAGGGTGAGGAAAAATGGACTTGACTTATGGCAAGATAAATTTGAAGATAAATGCTACATAAAAATATTATCAAATGTAATTAGCAGTAAAACAGACTAAATAGGAATGCCATGGAATTCCTTCATTACCAATTTCTATAGATGAGTCTAGCAAAAACTTCTGTCAGGGAAATTCTAAGTGTACTTATTTTGTCTTAGACCAGGAATTATGAACAGATGGTCCGTTAGCCTAGATTTCTGTGAAACAGAGGCCATTTTAATATGATAAGATTTTTAGTAATAGGTATACATAAAAAAATATCACCTGATATCTGCTAGAGAACAGCATTATTGAGTGGCTATCTAGCTGACAAAAAGAACACATGAAAATTTAATTCATAGTACTTGAATTTAAAGATCTTTGTTATTTACAGTAAGATGAAGGACAATCCCTGACAAAAGATAAGCGACTTGCACAATAGTACTAGTGATGACATGACTAAATATAGAGCATACACTTGTTCCTGATCTGGAATGTTTTCAGTTGAACCACACCATCCACAGAAGTCAGGAGAGCCAGACACAAGGAAGAGTGGAAAGAGTCATAAGATGCATACAAAAGTTAGGCTGGAAGATGGGTGGTATCTTGCAGACAATTTGCCTAAATGTTTTCCAGGACAGGGTTACTACTTATTTGTTTGCAGTGCCAAATAGATCTTGAACAGATCAGGTATTGCCACTAATATGCTCTGTTTTATCCTTCCATAAACACTGTCGTTAAATTAAACATCTTTTGTATTTTGTGCAAAGAAAATTTATGCTGAGGAAAATGACAGCAAATGTCAGACAAAATAAGATTTTTAGAGCCTGTTTCCTTTGCAGCAGACTGAGATGCTTCCCTAAATTTCCATGGAACTAATATCAGACAATAGAATTCTGTGAGTACCAGAAGATAAATATAGCTGATAAATTAAGAAGGATTTAGTAATAATAAATCTATTGTTGAGGGAATTCCAAATATAGAAAAAGGAATTACTAATTTTCTTGGCCACTGGAAAGAATATGAACAAGTTCAAATTGCATCCACAGTTCCTTTGAGGAAGATACAGAGCATGGCAGACAGACACTGTGCAAGGATAGTTTTCAGGGTCACTCTATCACTGTGCAGTATGATCTGACTGATAGTTGCACACATGGATCAGCAGAGACTGTAACACTGCTGAGTAAGACAGATGGGGAAGTGACATTGAGAAGACAACACTCAAGCTGCATAACAAACCCAAACTTCCTCCAAAACATGCTGAATTCTCCAAGAAGTAGGAAACATGAAAATTAATTACAAGGTTTTTCTTTTCCAAACCACTGTTCGTGTTTAGAAGTGTGTTCAGGCTGAAAGTACCTTTTGGGAACCCAGAAGACATCTTCAAAACCATTCTATTTTCCATATAAATCTCCTTCTGTTTTAGACATCTTAATGATTTGCCTTTTAGTTGCTAATACTTGAATATATGCATTTGCCTCTCTCACCTGAATATCCTATTGCCCAAAACACTTGCATCCCAGGAATTGTTAAGCTTGCCCCCTGAAATGCACAAAAATGCATGCAGAAGTGAAAAATGAATGAATACACTTCCTAAAGACTATGTCAATTTGCAATTTTCTGTCACACAAGCTTTTATGATTACTATATTTAACACAGCCCTATTGCTCCTTCTCTTCATTTTCTCACTTTTGCATTTCACAAAATCCCAACAATTTATATACCTAACACCTACAGTTCTTCTACTAAGATGTATTTGGTAATCAACAATCTAAGCAAATAGTCACACTTTGTCATGATACATCTTTCCACAGAAATGTGGCAAGTTCAAGTTACTCGTGGAAAGGATAAATACAAAAGAACAATTAAGTGCCAAAGTCACTTACAGAATCACTTCCAGAAATTTAACTAAGATTGTTTTATAATGAGCAGCTGGGGGGTATTTTCCATAAGGTTTTTGGCAAAGGGCACTGTAGGCCTGCCAGCACTGAGAAACTCTTGCTTTTTCAACATTTATGTACCTGAGACTATCAATATTTTGGGTTGTTTTAAGCAAGACTCTTGAAGTCAGTTCCATGCTGGTGAACACAAATATGTTTGCTGTCATCTGATAGCCATGGGCACCTTAGAATGAAGATCCTGTTTTAAGTAATATGACTAAAAGCTTTAAAATTTGAAATAAAACTGTTGAATTGTCTGAGGTTTCCTCACAGCTTACACACTTCACTCCTTTTGTCAATGAGACAGCTAACACCGAAAGCCACCTGAAATAGATTTCCTTTCACATCAGTAAATAACCATGCAATTAAGGAGAGTTATGTATTTCAGCAAGTTGTAACCCAATATTCATCAAACTGCAATATTGTTATACCTGATTCACTTTCAGACATTGACATCTCTCCATTGTTATTGATTAACAGGTAAAACTCTAAGATTGTAAAACACTGTTAAGGTTATTATAAAACACTGTTATAAATAACTTCTATTATTTAGATACCTAATGGGTGTGATCTCTAAAAAAACATTAATTCTATCCCACTTCTTAATTAGAGAGTCCTCTAAAATCTAATTTAAATAGTACTTAAGCAGATTAAATACTGCTTTAAAAAAAGAAAGACCAAAAACAAGGCAGTTTGCAAAATGATATGCTCATAGTTTCTTAGCGCTGTAGAGGCTTTTCCACAGACTGTTTGATGAAGTATCATGTTTCTCAATATCTTAATAAATGACTCTAATATGGATTTACATATTGAAACTGAATTAATCAATGTCAATCATAATGTGAAAATTCAATAAAACACAACTCTAATTGTTCTTGGGAGACTTGGCAATAATTACTCCTGTATCAGGCAAGGAGGTGGCTTTCACATGTTCTGGTTTTCAGGCAGAACAAGTGAACATTTCTTTTGGGCACTGCATTCTTTTCAAATCAGTAGTTCGTTCAGCAAGATGTTGATGGCTGCCTTAACAACACAGCACACAGGGGTCACACTTGATAAAACTGGAACTGTATTCTGTCAACAGTAATCATGGGGGTGTTTTGCTCATTTCCTGCTATAGCTGTCCCACAGCAACAGTGAAATGCAGTACTCATTTTTTAAATACATAAATGACTCCTTAGATGACACATTTCTGGCTCAGGTTTGGCAGAGGCATGGTGAAAACGAAGAAACTATCATAGCTACTTCTATTATATGCGAATCTGTAGGGAATGTGCTACTCCCAGGGGAGGGTGGAGTTTTGCTGTAGCTGTAGCTACAGCAGACTGAGGCATTTCCAGAAACTGATAAGAAGTGTTTCCATTTCGGGCCATTTTTCCCACTTTCTGGTGAATTTTCCAAGAAGTGCCTCAACCCAAAGTCATTATCCCAGTTAACCCTGCACTTGGGGTTGTGGCTACTAAAGCAAGTCAGACAAAGTCATGTCAAAAAATTCTACTGTTTATCAGTATTACATGCTGGAGTGCTAAAAAAAAACCCAACTGATGGTATTATCAATGATGATACTGTTATAGAAACTTCTGGAAAAGAATTGATTTGGTACATGGGAAAACAACTTTGTGATTCTCAGCTTTAGGTGTTTTCTAAGATCTTTTCTAAGATGGCTTTGTTGCTCATTAATCAAGATTAAGATGAACAGGTATTGCACACACAGCTCATTAAGCAGTTACAGGATGTGTGAAGATATCGCAGACCTTTACTCTCAGCTATGTGAACATCTAAGTTCTGATGCAATAAAACCTGATAGCAGCACCAACGACTCCAGCCATTCACGTAATGGCTTCACTGAGAAAATTAGCAAAAGCTACACCACTGTGGCCTTTATTTATTTTTTTTAACAATGAGCACTCAGACTAAACATCTGGAGATTAGCAAAGTGGATTTTTAAAATAAACCATTTAGCAAACCACCATATGTCCCCACAAGCATCTCTTCTTTTGGTTGTAACTTTCTAGAGGGATTCTAAAAACAAAATAAAGCACTAGCCAAGTGTAAGATATAGCCAGATATATATGTATTTATGATACATCTGTAATAGAATTCACTGCACAACCACTTTGCATTAGGGGACAGAAATACAACTCAAAGTACAGCAACATACAATGACAGACTGTATATTGGTATATAGACAAAGCCCAGTGTAGCTGGAATGTCAAGAAGGAACCTTAAACTAGCCATATATCAACTGTCTTTTGTGTTGCCTCATGGATGTAAAGGAAACCATGAGTGTTTACTATCCGCATCTGATTAACCACTGAATTCTAACCATAGCTTTGGAACGTTTTTATTTGGTGCCAACCATTGTCTGTAGCAGTGAAACAGCGCTGTTTCCATTAGAGAAGGACGAATTTTAATTCTGATAAGATGTGGGGATGAAATGTTAACTTAATCCAAATGAATATTCATATAGGAAAGTGAAAATAGGTGTCAAGGACTTGCTGCACTTAAGTCCTTGGTTACATGAAAACTGTACACCGTTCGACAAAACAAGAGGGTTTCTAATGATCACTTTCCCCATATAATTTATTCATCTATTCCAGAGCAGTGTTTCAGGGCTTAATGAGTATTTGTAAAGCTCTGGCTGAAATGCACTCTCTCAATGCAAAACACTATACCATTTACAAAGAATGAAGTAGTGTAGATTACTGGTTCAATAAAGCCACTAAAGCTCATCAACATGTGCATTTGAAGGGTGTATTACTTCACCAGCTAGGAAAGCCCCCTGTTAATGTCCTGTCCAGTTGAGAGGCTAAGCGTGCTTCCCTCCCACTGAATCTCCTCCAAAGTGCAGAGAGAAAGGAAGTTGTTTAACTCTTCTCTTGTTTTCATTCCATTTCACCTGTATTTTCTCCACATGGGGCAATCCTGTACCATATCTCTAAGAACTTCGCAAAGAAGAAATAAACAAGATTAAGTAGCCATAGCATTCCCTTTGGAATGAGCTCTTCATCTCTGAACAACATCACCTTCCTGACATGGCTTCAAATCTCTTTCCATGTCCCATGTGCGCTTAAATCACCAGCACCAACATCAAGAAGAGTGTGCTGGAACATTGGGAGAGTTGAGCTCTTTCAACCTGCCTCTACCACCCTGGCACCCTGTTGTAGTCAAGTGTTATTCTTTGCATAGCCACCTCTCTCCTTGGAAGATCAGCTCTCTGAGATACAGATTTGTGAAAGTGCATGACATACAAAGGGCTTCTGTAAGCAGAAATGGCAAACAAGATGATCTCATATTTCCATGTGCTCTCCACTTGATGATGTGATTCCCTTGCCCATTGTTGCAACACCATCACATCTGCTAGAGATGCTGTAGTGCCTTTTTAACCAGTTGCATGTCTGTTTGAAAAATAGGAGATTTCCAAAATGGTAATGCTCCTAAACTCTACATTTATTTTCATCCTTCATGCACTACAATAGCTGCATTATCACTCATTGTAAAAACTGACATAACACTAATTCTAGAGGAAATCCAAGACTTTATAAGACCAAGTTTTAGTATGAAAAGAGAAACATCAAGAACAATAAGTACTGTGAAATTAAATAGCTCTTTTTCCCATGTTAACTAACTAGAGCCCAAGCCCAAGCCCTCTATTTTTACAGCTTGCTGTGCACAATAAATGAGAAGTCAGGAAAAGCAAAACCTTAGCTTTTAATTTCTCATACCTTTCTGCCCACGTGTTCATCTCCCCCACACCTGCAAATGGTGGCCACTTTTACAGTGACTCTTCCTTTCTTCATACATGGCTTTGACCGCATTTTGGGACATGTGAGTTTCTATTTGATGCACCAATGCCAAAGTACCAACAAAAAACCCCCAAACCAACAAAAAACAAAACAACAACAGCCTCCCCCCCAAATAACCAAAAAAAAAAAAAGGCTATTGTTACAGTCTTTTTATTAAATAGCCAACTTTGCAGTTAACTGTCATTTTTCCACATCAGCTAGACAAGCTAACTAGTTTGGCTAAAATCATAGAGTCAACCAGGCTGAAAAAGACCTCCAAGATCATCCAGTCCAACCTATCACCCATCCCTATCCAGTCATCTAGACCATGGCACTAAATGCCTCATCCACTCTTTTCTTCAACACCTCCAGGAATGGTGCCTCCACCACCTCCCTGGGCAGCCCATTCCAATGCCAATCACTCTCTCTGGGAAGAACTTTTTCCTAACATCCAGCCTATACTTCCCCCAGCACAACTTGAGACTGTTTCCCCTTGTTCTGTTGCTGGTTGACTGGGAGAAGAGACCAACCCCACCTGGCTACAACCTCCCTTCAGGTAGTTACAGACAGCAATGAGGTCACCCCTGAGCCTCCTCTTCTGCAGGCTGCACATCCCCAGCTCTCTCAGCCTCTCCTCATAGGGGTTGTGTTCCAGACCTTTCACCAGCTTCATCGCCCTTCTGTGGACGTGTTCCAGCACCTCAACATCTCTCTTGAATTGAGTGGCCCAGAACTGGACACAGTACTCAAGGTGTGGCCTGACCAGTGTTGAGTAATCTAATTACAAAGGGTCAGTGTGGAGACTGCATTCTCTTGGGAAGGAACATTAAAAAAAAAATTCCAAAAAAGTGGTGTGTGGGGGAAAGGACTGGAATTTAAGAAGCTATCAGTTTCCTTACCAGTACTGTGTAGGCAGATCATATTTATAGAAACCAGCATCTACCAGAAAGAGGCCTTAAGTTAATTACCATGTGGTTTAGCTTAAGATTACATGTTATTAATTCCTGTTTGTAAGAAGGTCATGTCTAATGATTTCCTCTTGGAATTACTGGTTTTTGCAGTTGGACCATTATACATTTTTATTCTTGTTCTACTTGTGAAGTTATTCAGATTCTTGCCAACACAAATGTCAGCACCCTGATGTTCCTCTGATGCCCCAGTGGGATTCTGTGTTTCTCAAGGGATTTTTTTTTGCATACATGCAGAAGTCTGCAGTCATGTCTCACAAAAGGAGGCCTCATGACCTGAGTGCAAAGAGCTAGAACATAGGGAAAAGTGAGAAAAATGCTTTCAGACAGGTCAGGTGGAACAGAATGAGAAATGCAGCTCCTTCCTTGGAGGATTTAGGCAGCTTTTCAACATTCTTTAAATTTTGTTAGTTTTACAAGTCCTGAATTTGTTCTACAGTTTGAAAATCCTTTTGTTTTGACATTTGCCTGTGCCAGAATGTCATTCCTACCTGCTTCTGAGCTCCTGCAGGAAAAGTCACTGAAAGTAGCTGTCACTGAAGGAGGCAGCAAATCAATGTGAGAAGACTGCTGTTGATCAACTTCCTGCTTTCACATTCCCTGCAACAGTGAGCTCTGAAAAGCTTTTTCAAGGAACAAGAAAAATCAGATGCAAACCAAGGGTCATAGTCAATGTTTTCTAGAAATTTTTAGTTTGAACATTTACTAAGGTTTTGTTCACATACAGAAAGATCAATGTCACTAAATTCATTTAGCAACTTATTTGGTGAAGTGCCATCATCCTGCCATGGACACATCAGATTATTTTATCAGTCTAAAAACTCAGATGTTGTTTCTAAGAGCAAAGACATGCAACTGAGGAGGATCCTGTAATGGCAGCAGTGCAATCTATAGCTGAAACAAGCTAAGGGCACAGTTACAGCTTGTCACCAGTCCCATTTGGTCAATGTGCTTATGTCTACCACATTAGAGTGGGGAAAAGATCTGGGGGACTACACAGCATCTCTGTTTTACCTGAGTGTGAAAACCCCCCTGCTGTTCTTTCCCCAGGCCCCTTGTGTGACATTTCTCAGTCCCTGCAGGCAACCTGAGGCACTCAGACATTCCTCTCTCATTCCACTTGCCTGTGACCTAAACTCTCTCCTCTCTTATCCCTTTCCTCCCCACAGATGACCTGAAGTAAATCCTGCCTTCACACTTGATCCGTACCTTGACACAGCTTCCAAAAACAATGCAGTTGCAGAATGGTACAATTGCTACCTGCAGATAAGGTTCAGTCTATTCTACAGAGCTGTGATGATACAGTGCATCAGGTAAGAACATGGAAAAACCCCACACCTTATCATTTATAGCTACATTGGCAAAACCAGGGAATGGATTGTTGACTTAGGGAATGGCTTTCAGTGAAGTAAGCCCAGAAGAAAAACTTCTCTCCGTCACATGCTGCATCTTCAGTTTGTTTCCCTGCTATCCTGGCAGCACCAGTGCAGACAAACTGGTGAGAGATGCAGGCCTTATAACAGTATTCCATTAGAAGTAACTGCAACTTAGGAAAGAGACTGAATGTACTTGTACCTGTGATAGCAGTAGGTTGGATGCAATGATCCAGTTATAAGTAAGAAACAAAATGAAAGCACTGAAGTTCAGCAGAAAACCTATCTGAGCTTCAAAAAGAACAACAGCAAAAAGCAGCTAGTTACACATTAGCCAACTCATGTGCTCCTTTGTGGCTTCCACGTCTGGACTGCTGAAGTCCACAGAAAAGTGCACGTTCCAGCAGAGCCCAGGGCAGTCACTGCCACGGAATGTCTCCCCTGCCTCAGAGAATAAGAAAATATTGCAAAGCAAGCTGTATCAGCCAACCCTCCCAGTTTGGTGTCATCAGCAAACTTGCTGAGCAGACTCTGTCTGTTTTTCTCCTCATCAGTGTCATTGATGAAGATACTGAACAGCACCAGATCCAGCACTGATCCCTGCAGGACTCCACTAGTTACAGCTCTCCAGATGGACTTAGCACTATTGATCACCACTCTTTGAAATCTATCAAAACCTATTCAGTGGGGGTCCACTTCAACCAGGTTTTCTTGGGAATCAGGACCCACAGCACAATGCAGAACTTAAGAATCAAGATGAAATAAGTGGATTGTTCTGCATAAAGTACATCTATGAGGAGAGGCTGAGGGAGCTGGGGTTGTTTAGCCTGGAGAGGAGGAGGCTCAGGGGTGTGATCTTATTACTGTCTACAACTACCTGAAGGGAGGTTGTAGCCAGGTGGGGGGTGGTCTCTTCTCCCAGGCAACCAGCAATAGAACAAGGGGACACAGTCTCAAGTTGTGCCGGGGTAGGTCTAGGCTGGATGTTAGGAAGAAGTTCTTCACAGAGAGAGTGATTGGCATTGGAATGGGCTGCCCAGGGAGGTGGTGGAGGCACCGTCCCTGGAGGTCTTCAAGAAAAGCCTGGATGAGGCACTTAGTGCCATGGTGTAGTTGATTGGCTAGGGCTGGGTGCTAGGTTGGACTGGATGATCTTGGATGTCTCTTCCAACCTGGTTGATTCTATGATTCTATGATCATCAACCTGGTCTTGTTAGGAAGAGGCATCTGACAGATTGCAAGGAAAGAGCAGTGCAGCATTTGCTGAGCTCTAACTGTATTCTACAGGCCTGGACATGGAACTGGGAAGAAAATAATGGATTCATGCTAAGAAGCAATAATTTCCCATGCCATAAAAACCCGTGTGGAGATTTGGGAAACTCTGCAAAGTGAGGCGAATTTTCCCACTGTGAAACAAGCCATATTTCTGCTGTTTCCACTGGGAAGGGAACCCACTTCCTTGCTGGCCTTCTGCAACTTATTGTACCATTTCTGCTGAACAACATTTCAAACCTCGAGTTGAAAAGAATGAGATGCAGCTTTTATAGCTGCAATAAGGCCACCTGCAATTGCTAGTGTCTCTGAAGTGGGATAACACTGTTCCTGTGTGGGTAGGAGAGAAATTTAGCTATAAAAGAATGGTTACACTGGGTATTATTTGTGAAGTTTGTTTGTGATTTACTAAAACTGCTTTGCAAAACACTTTGATTTGCATGTGGTGGCATTTTTTATCTAACAGTTTAATTGACATAAATATTTAGTATGTCCTTGCCAAAGAAACCACAACAGAAAATTAACATGCAAGTCAAACAGCAAAGGACCAATTCAGATCCCCCTGGAATTTTCTTGGGAATCGAAAGCCACTTGGAATAAACATTTGCCAGCTCAACAATTTGAAGTAGCCTACAGACATCTCTCTAATAGCCTATGTAATAATTGACAGAGCACAGCACATGGAAAAGATGCCAGCACATCCCAGATACAAGGCTGTTGAGAGGATTAAGTATAATCCTTTCTCACCAAGGAACACAGAAAATAAGAAATGGAACTGCATTGTGTTGAATAGCACTGAGTCAAAAATACACTTATCACAAGCTTTTGGGTTTTTTTTTGCTCAGCAGAGCTTCACTGAGAAGGGAATGCAAGAATTCTGAAAAATATGGCATTATTACCATGGAACTCCAGGCAAAGCAGGAAATAATCTTTAATTAATGTGTGAGGAACCTGCATTTGGCAGACAGAGTCTGCCAAATAAAGACAGAACAGCAGTTTTCTTATTTGGCTGATAAAATTGACCAAAAGTGAAGAAATGCCATAGTTAAGAAGCATTAGAACAATGGATTTTTACTAGGGGACATAACAGAAATCCACAGGGAATCCTGGCAAGGCTCATCAGGTGTTTTGTCTTGAAATCAAAGGTGTTTCTGACAGAAATGTAAAGAAAGAATCCAAACATTGTCTGCTCTTACAGACTTTGACTCAGTATTTGATCTCAGACCTTGTAAAAGTAGATTCAAACTTACTCGTTAATCCTAACAGTTCCAAGTACTGTACTTTGTTTTTTCTTATTGGTTTTATTGTCCTTGCCATTCCATTTTTGATTGCCATCTCCATCTCCCACTGGCTTGTACAGGTATTTTTGTCATTTGTAAAATGCTGGGAGAACTTGAGATAATAGGCACTGCATAAATGTCATGTGTTATTTTAGTGAAACTGGGACAAACTGCTAGTTTCAAACATAATTGGCTACAGTGGAGAAACTGGAGCATCCGCCAAAAACTGGGGCAAGGTATGTATAAGGTGCTAATATTTGTCCTAAAGTGGCAGATTTCCCTCTGTTCCTAGGAGCTCACCCTTATTATTTAGGGGTGTGACCAAGAGCTTTAAAAGAATTTCATCTGTATTAAAAAAAAACCAAAACATTTCCTGGGAACAGGAAGTAATTCAGCAAATCAGTGTTTGTTTTTAACATCCACGAGCCAAAATTTAAATCTAGCTTAAGCCCAAAGGGAAACAAGTTGGGCAATTTCAGCATAATCCCTTCAGAAATGTATTCTCTTCACGTGAACAGTGCTCAGCACAGTAGCAGCTCTGTGCAGGACAAGCCTCACACTGAAACATAAGAACTGCTACAGTTCAGCTTAGAAAGGAGAGCCTTTATTGGCAGGCTTGATAATAATATCCTATGTAAATTCATAAATAATCTTAGCATATTGACATCCTGTAACGGAAACGTGGAAAGCTTGCCTAGGAGCTGCCTACATTCATCTTCATTCTATCCTGTACTGGCATTTGTCCCAGTTTCCTATGCCTGAAGTTCACAATATCTGTTTTTAAAGGAACACACTGACCCTTATAGAGACCAGAAAGCCTGATTTGCTCCTAGTTTGAATTTTTACATCCTCTTTCCCTATAACAACTGGGTTTTGAAGTGCCAACAAGCCAAAGGAAAATGGTCTTCATGGGAGCAAACCTGGCGTACAGATGACTAAAGAACATGCATTTACTGCACCACTGGACCTTGTGTCGAATAATGTAAAGTAGCAGTATGCAACGTGTCTAGTTCTGGGCTCTTCAATTCAAGAGAGATGTTGAGGTGCTAGAACATGTCCAGAGAAGGGCGATGAAGCTGGTGAAAGGTCTGGAACACAAGCCCTATGAGGAGAGGCTGAGGGAGCTGGGGTTGTTTAGCCCAGAAAAGAGGAGGCTCAGGGGTGACCTCATTGCTGTCTACAACTACCTGAAGGGAGGTTGTAGCCAGGTGGGGTTGGTCTCTTCTCCCAGGCAACCAGCAATAGAACAAGGGGAAACAGTCTCAAGTTGTGCCGGGGGAAGTACAGGCTGGATGTTAGGAGGAAGTTCATCCCAGAGAGAGTGATTGGCATTGGAATGGGCTGCCCAGGGAGGTGGTGGAGTCACCATCCCTGGAGGTGTTGAAGAAAAGAGTGGATGAGGCATTTAGTGCCATGGTCTAGATGACTGGATAGGGCTAGATGACTGGATTGGGCTGGATGATCTTGGAGGTCTCTTCCAACCTGGTTGATTCTATGAACCCTGGAACACCCATGTGGAGCTAAAGCCTGTAGTCCAGCCTTACCATTACATATCAACCCTGGACAACAGCTTTTTGTCAGAGGCTTTAAGCAGCTACCCATGAACTAGTGTCCTAAAGTCACAAGTCTGCAAAGTTTGCCATGGCCAACAGTAATTCTGCCTTCCTGAAGCAAGTCTGATACAGATGGAAGTCCCCCAGTGCCTTCTCTAAGAAAGGGAGAGGTGAGATCAGAGCCCCACAGCTGAGAGCTGCTCTGCAGAATTAGGTATTGAAATGTTTCTGGAAGAACAGAGTATTTCATGCTGTGTGGCAAGGAGGTTCAGGGTTTTCTGTACAACAGAACCACTTCACTCATCCAGGAGATTGTCACAGCAAGACACTTCCAGTGTACATGCATATCTCCTGGTAAAAGGGCTCATGTCATCACCAGAAAAATATCCCTCTCTCAGTGAAACATGCTGTGTAGGTAACAGTGTATCTGTCTTGCATGTGGACTTGTGCTATCACTTCAGGAGCCCACTGAAGTCCATCCCTCTTCAAAACACACTATCAAAGCTCATTCTATAGATGTGACTTGGAGAAGAGCAGACTGAGAGGTGACCTCATCAATGTTTATAAATATGTAGAGGGTGAATGCCAGGAGGATGGAGCCAGGCTCTTCTCAGTGATGCCCAGTGGCAGGAGACAGGGCAATGGGTGGAAGTTGAAGCACAGAAGTTTCATGTCAATGTGAGGAGGAATTTTTTCACTGTGGGGGTGAAAGAACACTGGAACAGGCTGCCCAAGGGGATTGTGGAATCTCCCTCTCTGGAGATATTCAAAACCCACCTGGACACATTCCTGTGTGATCTGGTCAAAGTGATCCTGCTCTAGCAGGGGGGTTGCACTAGATCTTTCAAAGTCACTTCCAGCACCTGACATTCTGTGAGTCTGTGACTTACCTGCATCTACAACAAGTCAAAGATTCCTGGCCCCGGGGTTAGGAAGGAGACCACTCTGGGGCAGCTGTCCTGATGCTGCCGTGTCTGAAGTCCTCAGCTCTCCATCTGCTGAATTCTTCTCCCTGTGCAGCATGGAGTTGTCGTCCAGCACATGCACTCCTTGCAAAGCCTAGTGCATCACACTGAAGAAGACACTACCAGTACAGACCACTGAATGTTGTGGAAGGCAGGCAGGTAGACTGCTTCTCCTTCAAACCCCTGGCAAAGGGAATGGGACCTGCCAAGGTATCCTGTTCAGAAGATGCCATTTCCATGGTCTCTAACTGAAGAGACTGTCACCAAGCCAGAGGAAGAGGTAATGTGCAGCCTGGGTTTGGAGTATATACATAGAACTAGAAGGATGGGCAATGATACAGCTGATAAACCTACTCATGGCTACAACAAAATGTGCCTCCAAGATCTTCCTGCTTCATGGTGTGAATTCCTTTTGGGTTCTTGGGCACTTTCTGAGATGACTGCATAGTTCCCATACCAATCAGCTCCAAGGTCAGCAACCGGATCCTGCCTGCTGCTTCTGCTTATCCAAGTCACTTTAGTGAAGTCAGTCAGTTTAGCTGCTGGCCTGCATGGGATTCAATCGGTGTGCTCACTAACACTGCATGGAACCAGAAAAGACTACTACTTTCTCAAGTTTTTCTAAGCAGAGTTCCCCTGTTGCAAGGCTGTTATCCTCTAGCTCCTATCATAAACAGTAGATTATAACCTCTGCTAATGGAGACACACACAGCAAGTCAAGTTTTGCATGCTTTGAGCACAGCTACTGTGGGTTTAATCTGGCAAATTAGGATGAAGGGTTTATCCCTCACTGATACAGTGAGGACAGTGCGAGATAACCACATAAATTAAATACAATGCACCTTTTATGCACTGCAGATCAAGAATATCTTTCTTTCTAACATTCTGAAGTTTTCTCTCTGATGCATGAACATAATTTCCACTGATATCTGTGAGGTGACTCATGCCTCAATTGCCATTTTCCTGGCACACTGTGACAGAGGACACACAAGGCAAGACAACAATAAAGGAGACATTATTAAGGCAGGAAAAGCTTCCCACAGGATTAAGTCTTAAAACATGTATGTTAGATGAATGGAAAAAGAAACCATTTGCCTGAGGTTGCCTTTTTTACCCAACTAAAAAGAAAACTAGAAAAAAAATACATTTTCACTGCCTTGGCAAGGCACACACACAGCCTGAACACACTCCATTCACAGCTTTCCCTCACTTTCATACAAACACTGTGGTCTGCTCTAGCCAAAGTTTCACCCCCTAGGGCTGATGTAATTTGCAGTTTGGCTATATCAGTTGCGCATAGTAAAGCGAAGATCCCACAGCTAGGCTGCTGCTTGCTCCTAACATCTCCTACTCCTCCCACCCCGCCTGGGCTTGCTGCACGAAGGATGAGCTGCTGAAAGAAGCTGAGTGCCCTGTGGTGGAACACTCTGTGTCAAGGGCATTTATCACTGAAGCCCAAAGCCTGCTTCCTGCCCCCAATGTTATCGTGATGCAAAGGGGTCACAACCCAGCATACACATCACTGTACTTTCAGGCATTGCTTTGAGACAAGATATACAATGCAATACTGCCAACCTGCACAGTCAAACTTTGAGCAGGCCCTAAAGCCCAACAATAATAGTTTAGAAATATTTTAATAAACAAACAGCCAAATATCTGGGATTCTTTGTTTCCTGAGCTTTGTTTTCCAAGCCCTTGTTTTGCACACTCAAGAGCCTAGCCACTCTGGTGAGAACTAGAAGCATTTCATTTTCAGACAACAATCTGTCAGTCTGTTCTAATCACAAGGCTCAAGACCACCAAATAAAAAATGTGGAGGGGACAAGAAAAGTATGAAATGCCTAATAAAGCATTAAAACTATCAGGATCCAATTCAGACATACATCCCACAAAGCTGACAGCCAAAATTATTCTAAGAACTACTGTAACACAGGAGAAACCGAATATTGATAACTCCCCTTCCACAGGTTTACATTTTACTTGTAGACAAAAATGATGACTTCTGGCAGAGTGAAAGGGGAGGCACAGAGCTTTATCTCTCCCTTGTCATTGTTCAGAACATCTTTCTTTGTTACTGCAGCACTACAGTTTTGCAGCACAGAAAACTTCAATCTACAGGAACAAGAACCAAGGGCAAAGAAAAGCATATACAGAAGGAAGCTCAAGAAAGAGCAGCAAAGCACATCCAGAGCAGTTTCAGAGTTTATTTCACTCTATTCTCATCCCAACCATGCAGTAAATACAAAAACCAAAGGAAGGATATCTTGTGATTGAATATCCACTTGGAGACATTTGACTTCAGTTCCCAAATACTTCATAAACTTGCAGACTCTGTTGTCATCTTACAAATATACAAAGGAAGATCACATTTCCTTTCTTGCACTCTCGTTCTGTCCTTCTTCATACTGTAGATCACTCTCTTAATTTATATGAACTACTTAGCAAAAGGAAGCTCTGATCTCAACTGGGACCTGTAGCTGCTCTAATAGCAAATAATAACTGTTGAGAAATCTGAACCAAACCCCACTCCAAACCTTTGCAAAAGTTCCTTTAGGAGCAGGAACATTACTGTTGAAACCAGACTTCTACCTCTGAGCCTGTTGTAAGCAGACATTCCACGGTTCTTATTCTAAAACCCTCTGGCTTTTTGACTAAAATACTTAAAGAAATCTAAAAATACAGTAAGGACTAAATCACGGTGCCTGAAACTCCACCTTCCCTCCTCTCAAATCCTATGCCTTTTATTCTGAAATGGACAAATGACAAAAGCAACGACGAAAGGGTGATTATTAATCTTTGATCCTGAGTCACTTTCTCCTACAGAGCCCTATTCTTCATCTCAGGAAGTGCGATACAAGAGCACTCCCACAGCCTGATTAAAGGTCCAGGTATGGGGTCACACAATGCACAAAGAGAGCTGCAGAGTTTCAGAGAGTGATGTGTATTTAATGTCTGACTAAATGCAAGTACAATAAAGAACGAAATAATGAACATTCCTAATGATTGCCATAGCTGTGAAACTGCCACAGAACTGCTTGAAGTAATTGTAGTGAGAAATTGAGTTGCTTTTTAAGAAACAAATGACCAAATCTGTTTTCCAGAGTGCTGGCCTGGGTGATTACAAAACAGAACTCACCAAGAATGCCAAATTGTTGGAAAATGGCAGAGTGCCCTTCTCAACAAAAAACAGCAAACCGGACCTAGGTTTTACTGTCTTACTCGAAAGCTAAGGAATTAGAATTGAAAACAACCGGAGTGAGGAGCTAACGACTGGGATTTCAGGTTTGTCAGCAAAGAGATGCCTAGGAGAAGGGTCAGAGGTTACACCTGGAGATTTAGAAGATAATGACAAACTTCAAATAGGCATCAAACCCATCTGGCCCCTCAGAAAACAAATCACCATTAAATCCAGTTTTTATGAGAACAACTTGGCCTAAGGTGCAAAATTCATTACTTGCTAGGAAGGATGCTCAGTCCAGCTCTCCCTTTCTTTCTTTTGTGGTAACTGAAAAAACGTTAAAAATGAGTAACAAAGTCTGCATCCTAAAAAGAGTCCACAAATAAACGACACAATTCTGGCTGACAAAAATAGCAACCTGCCTGCGAGCTCTTACGGCTGTTGCCTGTAAAATTGACTTTCATGACGACTTTTCTACAGGGGATTTGTAGTGCTCTGAAAAGCATAGAAATTGCAGATGACAACAAAATTGTCTCTCTCTGAGAGCAGGCAGTGCGGGGACAGCGACAGTCTCGCAGCCAACCCACTTTGGGAACGGCATCTGCATCCCTCCACCCCGCATTGGGCAGGAGCCTCTCTTTTCACCAACACAAAGGAGGACGTGCAAGCATGAAATCCACTTTGAGCACTGTTCACAGGGCTGAGTCTAAAGACTGCTTTGGCTAGGCCACCACGAGGAGCTGCATTTTGATGTCCAAACTGTCAGAAAATACCTTTTTCTTTTTTTTTTCCCCATCCCTGTACCATTCATAGGATTTTTACATTTAAGTCACCTTAGGAATCCAGCTTAAGAACTTGATTCTTACTGTTGACAGAGATTATAAAAGGGAAATAGTTATACAGATTATGGGAAATTGGTAGCTTTACTTTTCATCTAAAATTCCCTTCAAGATTTCTACATGCTTGGTCAGATATGAAAAAGCAACTTTCTTCTATGAACTCATACTTTAACCTCCTTCAGAACACTACCAAATTTTTAAGGTGACAATCAGGAAAGAACTGGCAAAACATTAGGAAAACCTCATCATTTCATAAGCATTTTACGAGCTCTAACAGGAATTCAGGATGTATCAAGAACTCTGCTATCAGCTGATGAGCAACCTTTTAACTAATCTGAACATAAAGGCTTAGTCTAAATGTAAAGGCTTACACACCTATTCTGTCAACAGTCTTATTTAATCTCTTACATTTTGATTAGACACTACAAAGGAGGAGTTTGCAACCATTTTACAACAGAAACTAAGAAATAGCAGGCACTTTTAATTTAAATCTGAACTTAGCCAGAGGGATTCTGGGAAGCATTAAAGTATGGAAACATATTGGCTACTAGATATTACAAAGGCTGTTGTCCTGACAACTGTGTATGAGTAGAAGCAAAAAGATTTTGTGACCCTGTTTCTGTGTGTACCTGTGAAGAAAAACAAAATAAAACAAAATCAACAGCCAAGCTTGTGAAGGCTCTTAAAAAGCCAGGGACCTATAAAGCTTTGAAAATCCTTGGTCTCATCTTGCTGCATATTAGGCACGCATTTCACATGCAAATTTTCCTTACAGCAATAAGCAGTCAGTACAGTCCATGTGCTGTGTGGCTCACAGACTGCAGTCCAACCCACTGTTTTACAAAGTGGGTGTCAAGGACGCTTGGCAGTATGCTAGAAGAAAGCAGACCCATCACTGGCAACTGACACATGGTAAAATCCCTACGCATTTACTGTGACCATTACTTAAGAACTGCACTAAAGGCAGGAAGAGCTACCAAACACTGAGCACAGGTATTTCAGTATGGCAGCTCTGCATGAGGTTATTCTTAACCTCCCCTATATTTTAGTTTCTAAAAAAGCTACTGCAGCCATCCACTTTACTGGGAAATTCAGTAGGATGAATGGCTCTAAATTTAGGATGCAGGACACTGCAGCTGCGATAACATTTCGGAAGTGGAAGGCATAGTAGATACATGACAAATTTAGATAAGCACTATTTTTAGTCAAATTGAAGCTTGGTTTTGGCTACTCTAGCAAGATCACTGATTTGGCCAATCAGTTCAGATACACCTTTATTCTGGCTCTCCTCACCTACAAGAATACTGCATGCTATGACCCTTTCTCCCTGTTTGTGTTTTGAAAATTAAGAGGTAAAAATAGAGAAAAATAATCATACACTTCACATACAGAATGTCTGTTGCACCCTCCTAAGTATCTGGTAGCAGATACTTGGAGATTGGCCAGCAGGCTGTCTAGTCCACCATACCCTGACATAGTACAGCCATGCTCTCCCATAATTTTCTCTCACCCAACTGCTTTTGTTGGTCTCCTCCAAATGGATCAAATTATCTGCTGATCTATTTCTGCTGTGTTCAGCAGTTTATTGTATCAAGAGTTAATGCAACTTACTATATCTCTTCCACTCATTTCAAGCTTAAAACATTGTTCCATGACTGGATCATTTTTCATTGGGTTTTTTTCCCCCTTGTCCTAGCAACTTCATTTACATCCTTTCCTCCTCTAAACACATCTTGTGCTCAGACTAATCCATCCTGCCTTTTTAGGCCTAAATCTGGCTTCTGGTGGATCTCATTTTGACACATGCTTGCTTTCCCATTTATAGATAGCAGGTTTTCTATCACACAGAAACAGATCACTGACAGCCCCACGTGAAGCCACAGTTTTAAAATCAGACCCTGGGTTTTCCAGGCAGGAACTATAAGACACGTGGCTTTAAAAAATTAATATCAAGTTTCCTTGATAGATTTTTTAATACATTTCAGTGAAAATAAGTCAATTTGACCAAGATCTGAACGCAGTTGGGTTTTGGTTGGCTTGGTTTTTTTTGTTGGGGTTTTTTTGTGTGGGTTTTTTTTTTTTTTGTAATATTAAGACAGATTTTTATTAAGAAGCGGTGCACAAATTAAAGCTAACAACTTCCAAACTGATCTATACAAATTTCTCCAAAGAAAAGTTGATTTGTTTGGGTTTGAGGAGAAATTGGCAATAATGTTTCAAGTACCAGTGTAGCTCTGGTCTGCAGCCAGGAAAGCCTAGGGAGCAGTGAATCTATTGGCACAGTCCTAACTGTTTCGTGCAATTGAGGTTTGGGCATGTGCAGCAGAGGAGTAGTTTTGAGCTTCTTCAACAGCATGCAGTCGAGCAGATTATGTATTTGAAAATGAAGAAAACTCTAGGTGCTCGTGGGCCCAACCCAACATATATTTTATCACAAGGAAATCTCAGTCCGTAACTCCACAGAGATTAGACCCAGGTCTGGAAAGTCTGAAGCAACCACACCTCCTGGTGAACTTGGTGGAAGCTGCTCCCTTCACAACTGAAGAAACAGCTGCACTGTAATCAAATATGCATGCATTGCTGTACCTTCAGGTATGCCAGTGAAACTGCACTGATTTCAGTGGAGTCACACCAACACCTTTAGATGGTCAGTAGCGTGATGAAATGTACATAAACTCCTTGAAATTGCACAAAGATTTCACAGTCACATTAATTATGTCTCTAAGAAACTCAATTGCTGAAATTAGGCACTATTATTTTTGTCCTGCCAAGCTCCCAGATTTATTGTAGTGCATTTGACTTTCTCTTGCAGTACTTGTGTGTACATTTTGATGGAAGAGTTAAGCTACCACAGGCACAGTCTCCTAGCTTATTACACCAACACTGCTCTCTTGTGGCAGACACTTAAAGTGAAATATTGTTCTCCTGTGCTGTGTGCACCCCAGCTTCACTATAGCATCATCCAGCTAGCAAAGGGTATTTACAAAGCAAATCACCAGTAAAAATGGATGCTCAGATTTTTGATAGATAACAAACAAAAAGCAACAAAAGATCATTAGATTTGCTTCCTCAAGATGGAAAATATTGAGGCATTCATCCTCATGCCTGTAATGATGCCAAGATTTTGCACAGAAAGCACTGCTATTGCAATTCTCTTCTCCAGCTTGTTCTGCTGAGGTGCATTTATCAGGACCAATCCTAACAACCTCGATGTGCATTTTCAAACACCTTTCAGAAATTCAAATCTTGCTCCTCAAAACGCAACATCAGTGTTTAACCCTGGTCTCATGATCTGAATTCACTGTTCATTTGGAAGTCAGTCACTTCCTCGTCTTTCTCCTCAAAAAACAGTAAAAAATTACTGTTTCTAGACATGATTCATGTTAGCAAGCCAGTGAATATAATTAAGTAAACAGCCTGAAGCATTAATTTTCTTCGTTTGAAGAGTACCAAGGACATAAATTCAGTGAGCAGGATGACTCTGGCCAAGAAACTAGAAAGTATAGGTCTAAAAAAAATGGGAAAGATTCCAAGGTTGCAGTTCATAGTTATAGATCAACAATGTCTAAATTGCCACCGGTTTCTATGGACTTTTATTTTCATGGTCTGAGAATACCACTGATGCCCTACTAAAGCTATCCTTCCCTAGATAAATACCAACCAGCAAGTTTGTTACTTTTGCTCTTTTCACATTAAAATGCTCTCCCCTCCCCCATGCATTTTTTCTTCATCATGGTAGGGGAAAAATATAAATGTGTACAGCATACACAAAAACCTTTAAAAGATTCATACAGACTCACAAGAGATGCATTTAAAACAGACACTTAGTGCTAGTGACACTTTGCCACAACAGGATAACAGGATGTCAGGGGTTGGAAGGGACACAAAGAGATAATCGAGTCCAACCCCCTGCTAGATCAGGACCATACAATCTAGCTCAAATCAGAGGAATACAACCAGACAGGCCCTCAAAGTCTCCAGAGAAGGAGACTCCACAGCCTCTTTGAGAAGCCTGTTCCAGTGCTCTGTGACCCTTACAGTAAAGAAGTTCCCCCTTATATTGAGGTGGAACCTCCCATGCTGCAGCTTATATTCATTGCTCCTTATCCTATCACAAAGAGCAAGTGAGCAGAGCCTGTTCCTCCCTCCCTCCTGACACCCAAGCCTCAAATATTTATAAACACTTATTAATCTCCTCTCAGTCTTCGCTTCTCCAGACTAAAAAGTCCCAGACTCATAGAACTAACATGAATCAGTAATCAAGGGCCACAGTGACATCAGCAGAATGAAGACAATCTGCAACAGGGAAAAAAGTCAGCTAAATGTATCCACTCCAGTCTGATAAGTCCTTAGATCATTGTTTGGCTGTGCTGTCATTTTTCTATGCAATTCAATACATTCATGTACTGACCAGAACCGAGATCACCAGTGAAGGCAAGTGCTGAATTTTCACTAAGTAATGGTTCAACCTTCCCATCTTCTGCCTTTTCTTTCTCCTTGATGCACCATTTGACTTGCAGAACTTGAGCTTTACATTTGATAGTGGAGAACAGAGTCCTTCATATGCAAATCCCTGCTCTGGCCAACAGGCACTCTGTCCCTGCAGTCTCAAGTCATAGAACTGCTCTTCCACCTTTCACAGAATTCTGCCCTGTTCACTGAGGGGCTTTTGATACACTACACCTTTGCCAAGCAAGTTAATTGAACATTTCCCCCAGAGCAGCTCCTAGGAACTGAACCTTTCTGTCTGCTCAGCTTTTCCAGAATGTCATGACAGTGACATCAACACCTCTTTATCCTTCCTGTAACTTCTGCTCTGTGTAACACTGGACAAACAACATCCCCCTGCCAAGCACGAAAACTCCAACTGAAGTACTCAGCCCTCCAGAGCAAGGGAGTGAAGAGCTGGGGAACCCTCTGGCCAAACACATCCAGTAACATACAACATGGAAACATAAGCAGCACTGTTATGGTTCTGAAGGTCCTGAAGGGTGGTCTAGAGCTGAAGAACAACACAGAACCAGATTTTTTTCAGCTGGAAAAGACCACTAGCATTGAGCCCAGTCATCAACCTAGCACCCACATGGCAGATTATGTCCCAAAGTGACATATCTAAATGTTTTTTTGAACACATCTCTCAACCCTGCCCTGTCCAAGCACACACAGCTTCTTACACTCACTGGATAAAGAAGCACATCTGTCGCCAAGGGTCCCAGACTCAGATAGCTTTTACTTTGCCAGTGAGGACCTGCCACACGACAGAGCACCGGCAGCCTGTATTTCACTCAATTGTCATGTTTTGATTGCATGTCACACGCTAGCAGGTCTTTAGGTTAAGCAATTATGATGAGCTTTTAGATTTCCTTTCTTACAGCTCCATACTGTATGTCTCTACAGGAATGAACTTGTCAACTCAGATGCAAAATGAATGAATGGCTTTTAATCACTTTGATAATGTTAACGTTATTGCATTGACAGGATAGCAGTAGACACAGTTTGCTGATTCAGCCACTTGTGTAAGGATCTAATGGGCTTTTCTGACTAATGCCATGTGCTAAAAATATACACTGGACTAATAGATGAGCCACTGCTACACTGAAAAACAGGCTCATTAAGACAATTCCTCTGAAAAGTGGCATTTTTATGACTATATACTGAAGCATTTAATTACCCTGTATCCTGACAGAGCTGAAATAAATTAATTAAAGAGAAAAGATGTGCAGCAATGTAACAGATCTTGAGACAGAAGAGATGCCAATAGTCAGTAGTGTGAAGAGGAATCTGAGAACTGCAAGGCTGTTTCCCCAAAGGTAATAGTCTGTTGATAGGCTACAGATTGCTGTCCATTTACACAGAACAGAAGGCCAGTTTCACAGAGGAAGCTTGTCATTGCAGAGCAATTAATTTCCCCTGCTGTAGTCTGTGCCAGCAGAACATGGGCTGCTGTTAAAGGACAGGAGTCACAGGATTGGGAAGGCAGAAGAGTCTTCAGTGATATTTGAGGTTAGCAGACTTGTTTTCACTGCAGTGTTAGCTTGGATTATGCACCCTTAAGCTCATTCCCTGCTCTTCAACTGAGTACCTAAGGAGAGTCAGGAACCCTGCTGAGGCTGCACCACAGAGCAGACGTTTGGCATGGAGGTTTTAGCAGCACTGGCGTACGTGACTGCTGTGCCGGGAAGCTGCTGCAGCAACTCGAAGTGCAACCCTGCTGCCAGGTGCATTGGCATAACTGGGGTGACAGCACTGCAATGTACATGCAGATGGCATTAGCTCACTCTTGTTGCTGGTCCTGCCATCCAAGAGGAAAACAAGCCTTAGGCAATCCCGGCCCCTTTTTGGGCAGAAATTTGTTCTTACTTTTGCTCCACTATGACATCGCTGATTATACAGTGGCACAGTAAACCCAGACCAGAAAAAAATGTTATTACCCCCAACTTGTTCTGTAATTATTTATTTCTTCTCACACTATATTGGCTCTCAATCCAGTTTACTGCTCTGCTGCATCAGTAACCTTGCCAACACAACAGAAAAGGGAGTGGAAGGGTAGGAAGAACGGCCAGAGGAGACAGCTAAATCCTGCTTAAGCAGGGCTGGTACCAAATGAGAAATCCACAGCCTGTGTTGTCCTCACTGCAGCATTAAGCAAGCCTCAAGGCATGTTCCCTTACGGAGAGCTAACACTTAATCAGGCTAAAGACTTCTGCATGTGAATGCGGGCTACCGGAGGCCAGGCTTTGAGCTGCACTTCAAAGTGCTGTAGTGATGAAGACAGGTCACGGTGATCACGAGTGAAGCAGATGGAGTTTTTGCCCCAGTGAAGAACAGCTTCACTGGACACTGGCAATTCATCAGACGTTCAGTACAGCACGGTTTGGCACTTGCCTTTTGAGCAAGTTCCAGCTTTAACAGAACCATGTGCCACGGCCTGTGTGCCATGCATGGTTTGCCAGGGCAAAGCCTCCAGCACGCAGCTGTTTCTACCAACTCTACTTCCATTTATATCTCAGGCAGATGTGGATAACACAGCAGGGAGAAGAGTCTCACAGAACAGAGGGCAACCTCAGCCACCCAGACAGCTCATGCCAGTTTGTCTAATAATCATACTGGATTGGTTTTCCTAACCCTTTTCCTTTTGTCATTTCACCATTTGATCACTGTTCAGTTTGTAATGTATGCCTCACTTCAAACCAGTGACAAGGGCTGACAGTTTCAGCACCAGGATTGTCACACTTAGCAGCCAATGACAGGACTGTAAGAGTCTACATCTTCCCTCTATTGAAAGCAGCACAGCAACCATCGCTCCTTGCACTTAATTCTACACACATGCATAAAACCTGGAGTGTTTTAATTGTTGGCACAAAAACACAGTCACACGAACCTGCTGAATTCAGTTTCTAGGAGAAATTTCACTGTTTTAAGTAACATGGTCCTAGCAAGCATACAGATACTTAAGCACCACTCTATCTCTAAGCAAAAGCAGAATCCAAGTCACAACATGTGGGGTAACAGGACAACTTCAACCAAGGGCACATTTTGCCACCTGTACCAGATGTACCTGACCCACACTCCCTGGTTCAGAGGCACATCTTACCGGTGAGGAACTTGGAAAGAGCCAATGAGGCATGGGACACTTGTCTGTGACAGAGACGCTCTGGGGAGACCTGTAAAGAGCAAGTAATTGGCTGCATAGGTAAACACACTGGCTAAAAGATGGGGAAGCAATGAACTAGGTGGTCCCCTCGTGCTTCCTTGCCTTTGACTGTCATTGGGAAGTGGGCAGGAGAAGGTCCCTGCTCACTCTCATTCTCCTGTCAGTGGAGCGAAGTAGCCCTGCATCTGCTGCGCATTACTGCCTGCATGGGAAAGGTGACCCTTTTTGGCAGGAGACTCTCCTGGCAGTTCTCCCTTCACTAGCACAGTCCACACCTCTGTCCAAGATGTACAACGTTTTTATTACTGCACTTGACAAAAAGAAGCAGCTGTTTAAACAATATATAGTGACAAGTGCCAATACTTTGAAGAAACACATCCAACTAGAAAATGTTCAGGACATCCCTCTCCTGCAGAGGGTAAAAGAAGGACTGAAAACAGCTGAGTGGACATACAGAGCTCACAAATGCCTTATTAATAAGTGTGTTGGATCTAATGATCTGTGAAACTGAAATGAGATTATCTCATTAAACAAGAATAATAGCAATAGTAACCAGGCGGTAATTAGGAGTGGGCCAATCCAAGGACAAATGAAATAATAGCGCCAAAAGACTCTTAATTAACACTGCATTTTTGTGTCTGTACTTCTACACCCACAGCTGAGAAAGAACTAAAACAAAAAAAAATCTTGGTTAACCAAAAAGCTTGATTTTAACAATCAGAAGTTAAGTTGATGGCTACCAAACCTGTATGGATCATTCGATCTAAAAATTAAGCAACGATTAAATGAGGCTACTTCAGCAGAGATGGCCTTGAGGGGAAGGAAAAAAAACATGTAGCCAGAATGTAAAATAGTTTTCAAAGCCTAAGCAATTAACAACCAGCTTCAGGCAAACCTGCAAGGTAAGAGCAGAGGCAGAACAGAAATGATACCTAACCTTAGCCCTTTCCTTTCACCCCTGACCATCACAACCTCCCAGCAAATCTGTGAGGAGTGAAATTCCTCAGCTGGTTCAATGAGTAACTCAATATAAAGAACCACATGAATTCTACCTTTTAGACCACATCTATATGCAAGTATCTAGAATTCTTTGGCTTAGGCCAAAGAACAGGACACCTCCACAGCCTCCCAAGGACGGCTGAGGCATGAAGAATTAAATGTGACACATTTGGCCTGAGTGGCAGTTAGGTCAAAAGGTCCTTGGTATTGAAGTGCCAAGTAATTACTGTCGTGCAATATTGCTCCCGATGCCCTCTCTATGTACTGTTTACTTCATGGGAAAAGTAGGCAATATAATACACACTGCAGTAGTAAAACTTTCCAGGGGACTGGATAAATCAGTGTAAAAAGTTGAGACAAACTGCTCAGGGGCCTGCCACTTGACACACAGCAGTGCCCTCTCATGGATTTCCTCATGTAGCATGATCTAGCCACATTTGTGTTCCGGAGTTATTGAGACCATACCACAGCCCAACAACAAACCATGGACTGCATTTATTGAGGGAATTTAAACCCATAAACATCTATCTTACTGGTCAGGGCACAAAGTGTCCTTTACTTCCTTTCTAACCATTCAGTTTAATATTAATAGCATATCATTAAATATCAAATATTTATCACATTTATCAAAATTTCTTTATAAAAATATTTCTCAAATATCAACATAAATTCTTAACATCAACAACAAAAAAAAAGGTAACAGAAAGAAGAGACTTTGAAGAAAGATGTCTTTGTCACTGGAGTTATTTCATCAAGAACAGAAGCTGGAGCCTTACAGAGTTCAGCAGATTTTTGTATCTTGCTTTTGTAACAAGTTAGAACTATAAAGCAAGTATGGTTTTGAAAAATTAATTTTAAAGATGACAGTGGCTTGGTAGCCACTTTGAAAGACAAAAAGCAAACAATGACTGCTCCCTCTGAAGAATAAAGAGACAAAGCTACACACTAAAAGCATTGGAAGCAATTCAAGACTGAGGGAGGAAACATTTCAATGGTCACAAAAGGGGAAAAAACACTCCACTAAGAAACCCCTAACCTGCTTTGGGGTCCTTCCATGAGGAACTCTGATGCAGCTACATATAAGACTAATTATCCTGATTTCTGGGTTTAAATTTGCCACTCACCCTGTGGCCTACGTGCCACACAAGATATCCAAGGCAGTGTTCCTGGGCCACAGCTCCTTTCTCTTGGTTTTTCCCCATTTGTCACAGACCCATGTGGGTCACATATAAAGGGAGAGGACGACAGTCTCCCAGAAAAGGCATTGGTGGCAGAAGTCTCCTGCCACTGGGACCAGAACTCATCTCACACACGGTTCCCCACATTTATTAGGTTGATGATGCCAACAAAGTATGGGCTGAAAGCCTGCTGACATGTCAAGCTCCTCCAGCATGAAGCAAGCTACGTGACCCATGCACCCACTCGCTTCTGTGCTGCCTTGAGCCAGCTGTCAGGCAACACTGAACTCTGCACTTGGCATGACAGTAAAGAGCATTTAATAGATAGCTGTGCACTAAAAGGGATTCTCTTCTGCCTCCCACTCCTTTCCTTAGTGCCTGCAGCCTACACTGCAGCAGGACCTATAGACTGGCTTGCCCTTGCAGCAGTAGCAGACTAATGCACCATGCTGCTCAAATGCAGTAAACTGCATCCTACTCATGGTGTCAAAGACAGCAGGGGCAGAAGCAGGAAAAAGGATGAGTTAACAGAAAACAGCCTTGCACTTGATGAGCAAGGAATGTACCCAAAGTGCATAGATACAGCAACATTCTTCACATATTTTTCACCCCTAGAGCAAGTTGAAGCCTGAAACATGCATGATGTTTGGTTCTCCTCACACCACGGAACTAGGTAAGGTTCCCATCACCAGAAGCCAGCTTGCATGCAAAGTGCTGGAAGGCAATTCACTCACCAGCCTGGGAGATATGCCAAAAATGTCTCAGTTTAATATTGTAGCTGATTATGTGGCACATTAGAGTGGAAAATAAAAATACAAACATCTATAGGACAGCAAAAGGAATACTCTCAACCTAAACTGCAAGCTACATAAACAGCACTAAACTGCTGTAGAACATAGGATGATCCATCATTGTGATGAACTGAAGCCACAGCCCGTGTTTCGTTAGCCATATCCATCACCAGTATCTGCAGAGCGACATTTCCGATTATAGCTGCTTTCAGATGAGCTCTTCAATTTTGTTGGGTAGACAAACCTAATTGCTGTTTAATACCAAACAACACTGCAGCAGGACGTGATTGCTTTGCTTAAATAACATTGTTTCATTAAACTGCTCAGACTCAACCCTATTAGTTTGATCTTTGGGTTGTATCGGAAGCAACGCTGACAGGAATCCTTATCTGAAATAGAATTTCTGACTACACCAATTAGTGACCCTCAGAGTTTCTTAACACAGCTGCTGCAGGCACAGATGTCTGCCAAGAGGGGAGACCAGTTTTCAGAGATCTCTGAAACACCAGCTTTACCTGTGTTTTAAGGGGAATCCTCTATATTGGGCAGATAAATCAAGGGCACAGAACTTAAGTTTGGTTTCAAAACTAGAAGTGACAGTCTTTCAGCTGTAAAACATGGCCAAGCTCCTGAGGAGTGGTCTTGACCCTGACTCCTCCCCAGGGGGTGGGTCTGAACCTTACTCAGGTGTAGTGGCCAGCCCACTCCCACCTCCTGTCTAGCCTCCTATGAAAGCAGAGGAACTTCCTCGTTCCAGATCTCTTGCCCTGCCTGTCTGCTTGCTACCACCTTGCTGCTGCTGCTCTCTTTTACCATGTGGACATCCTTCCACGAGGAAGACAAGCCCATTGCCATCAATCTGGTTATATATATATGTAGTTTTGGTATTGTTTTCCCTTCCCTATACCTCTTTGAAACTCCACTACCTCAAGTACCTTTTATTGTTTCTTTTTTTAACTTCCAAATCAAAGTAAGACTATTTATTCAGGTGTGGTCTGCCTTTTCCTCTCTACATCTAATTCCCTTTTTCCCACAAAAAAAAAAAAGGGGGGGGGGGGGGGGGGGAGAAAAGGGGAAGGCATCCTATAATTGTTTTTGTTCTATTAGCAGTATTTGAGTCTCTGGGAAATTTAAACTAGAACCAAGACACTTCTGCTTTTTTTATCCTGTTTTAATATATCCAGAGTTGTGCACAGAAAGATGACAGATCATATCATGACCTGCTCTGAACTGGCAGGAGTAGTTATGTGCCCCTGTCAGATACACAAAGGTCCAAAACAATGTCTGGCTCCATTTTCCTGGTGCTCTTTTAAGGAAGGAAGAACAGCCCAACCCACCCCTCACTCTGGACAAGGTTAGGGAATTGTTCCCTCCACCTAGCACATGCATCAGTGCAGATGAGGATTACTGCTGTCCATCACAAGTCACACTACAGTTGGTTATTGTTTGGTAAGGGTTTTATTTATTAACTACATGTTTGAGATTTTAGCTTGATTTCAACTACTTTAATACTATTTTTAAAGATTAATTTAATGTTATTTTCCAGATACAGTGTGGCTTAATGACAGAATACTAAACCACAAGAGTACCCACTGAAGAGTGTTATCAACTACAAAAGTGAAGTTTAATGAGGTTATCTGTACCCTAAGCTTGACCTGTAAATGGACTACCCAATACAAAAGACAGGTACTAATTTAGCAGCAGTTACTGAAAACATATCAATTTACAGTCCTAGTCTTGCCAAAAGCATCAGAGCTGAGCAAGATGGGGTGGACTTAAGGAAATGATGTTTTTTCTGTTGTTAAAAACAAGCGAACAATCCCAACCAACACACCTCACAAAGAAACAAGTTCTTTAACAGCTTTTATTTCACAATAGCTTTTAGTGTGCCTCATGTCCACTACAGCGTCTTACACTGTGAGATGCTTTCACCATCAGAATTGATCCTCCAAGATCTGGATCCTTCCCAAGTTCACTTAACCTGTTTAATTTTTAATGGCCGTCACTGCTTATTTCACCCAGTCAGTCAACAGCTTCTACAGTTCAAAATGCCAGCCACCCACTTCCCACCCTGGTGTAACACAGAGCTCAGGATCTACGGAAATTTTTCATCTGCATCATAAAGAACTTGAAGGAGCTGTAAAAGAGATTGATCCCTGACAGCTGCACTAGACTTGAAAGCTCCTTCTTGGCTCTGAAGAAGGAGAATTCTGACCTGAAAAGGGGTCTTGAGTGAGTAGCCTCAAAGGGAATAAAATATTAGCCTGTAAAACCAGCACTCACTAGAAAACTCAGGTGATCTTTTAATGTAGGTACACCTCCTGCCTCAGGCATAGCCAAAATAATTACTCGCCACACAGCATCTCAAGCTCCCAGGTTGATCTAACACTCCACTTCCTTTTGTCTTAAGTATCAAAAATTCATGGCCAGCTCTTCTGCAGTGATCAAGCCCCATATGACAATGTTATTTATCATCACATCCCTCACATACTGCTATAGCATTACCATTTTACATTGACTCAGCTTAAGTAGCTGTATCTGTGCTGGTTGACATCTTCTAATAAATCCTGTGGCGACAGGAAAGAACTGACAGCAGCACTATAAGGCTTATGAATTTCTAACCAGAAGTAAAATTTACCCCCAGAGCAGGAGAGGGTGAAGAGAGGAACTGTTTGTTGATCCACCTGCAAGTATGCCTAGAAACCCTTGGGATAGCAAAGGACAGGACATTCACAGACATCCCATTTGCGCAGCGAACACTGCTGAACCATTTCCTGTTGCCAAGGTATGCGCTGGCAGAGGGAGGTTACCAGGGCACCACGACTCATAGTCATGCAAATGAGCAGAGTTACTGAAGGGACTTCCCAGCAACAGCGCACATTTTTTTTCACTAGCGTGATCCTAGCATTGAAAAGGAAACAAAACAACTGCGAGAAGGAGAAGCCGGACTGGCTGAAGCTAGAAAGTGCAGCTCTCCCAGAGCTATGGAGCACCAAACCAGACCCGACTGCTCCTCATTTAAATGGAAGCAGAAAGACACCAGCCTGAGTCCCGAGAAACAGCTGCAGTGCTTTTCACAACATTGTTTTGCATGATTCCTGACATTGCCAACAGTGGTGGAAATCGACACAAACCTTCACTCAGAAAAAAAGAGTCCACGTTCACATTTTGCTGTTTGGGATTAATTTGCATGCAATGATTTCGAGTTCAAAACCGTAAAAAGCTGATTGGCAGAAAACACAAATGAAAACACCAACTGGAAGTTATTTTCCAGAACAAAACAGAAGAGCATATACTTGCAGCTGTAAATCCCTACATCCAAATTCCTGACTTTTCAGATTGTTATTACTGTAGCTTGATAGTTTTGTTTTCCCTCCTTTTCAGACAGATTCATGGATTCCAGCAGTGGTAACGACTTCACAGAACAACTGGTGTTTACACTCCCTTACTTGAAATAAATGACAAGAAGTTTCATTCTTTGCTCAAGTACTTGTAAACAGCAACTGGCAAACAAACATTTATTTGCCTCTGTGAATTTTCTATTTGACTCCATGAGGGAGCCAGTCACACATCACAAAACCCTCCAGAATGAACAGATACTGGCACTTGAAAGTGTCCTCTTGACACGACTCAGTCAAAGCTTTTCCTTAAAAACCCGTCAGGGATAATCTTTCCCATACTTTACAGTCATCTCTCAAAACTCTTGTAAAATCAAAAGGTACAAACTGCATGTCGGATCAATTACCTGTTTGATTTAACCATAGGAACAAAAAGCTCACGTATTCAGATGACCATTCCAAGATGAATTACAGAAGTAAACAAGAAGTACTTATATATTTGAATTCTGCCCTAGTCAATTCACATCGGGATAAACTAAATTCTGTCATCTAAAGGAAAAAAAGAAAATTGGTTTGAGGGATTAGCAAAAAAAAAAAAAAAAGAAAAGGTGAAAGCTGCCTTTAGAAGAATGCAGCCACAGCAAGGAGCATTAAGACAAGGAGAGCACAGGAAAGGTGAGGAGAACAAAAAGAAGGTGCAAGCCGAGGCCACAAAAAGAAGAGGGAATACCTTCATGCTCCCATGACAAAAGTTATCTGTGGGAGGAAAAAAAAAAATCAAAAAATCTGTAACCCAAACACTGGTCCCCTTACTCCATCACCCTGTGCCATGTCCAATGGAGAATTTGATGCTTCACACCTGAGGGAAACTAGCTCTGTCCTTGCCACACTCAGCAACCCAGCAGCAATTGCAGGAAAACACTATCATTCTTCCTAAACCTCTGTAACAAAGCTTCCCAAAGAATGGCAGATGACCATGGTTACCAGGGCCTCTGTAAGAAAAGGTGCCTCAGCAGCCAGCCTTCAAAACTGGTTGGTTTTCAGCCCAAGTAAATCAGCTTCTGCTACACCCCCAACCCTGGGAATTGATGCAGGCAAAGTTTGGTGGGAGGCTTTTGTTAACTAAACTGGCCACGTAAATGAGCATGGTATGAAGCAGCAGTGTGGCCATGTGGGTGCACCTCACTGAAGAATGAATTCAGAGCACCAGAGGTGCCAAGGGAGCTAGCTGAAATTCAGAGACTGTAAGCTCCTTTCTTTTGCGTGACCTGGCACAATGCAGAAAAAAACTCACACTGGGATCCACTGAAAAAAAAATTACAGTTCTACCTGCTAGGAGAGCAAAAGCACTGCAGGAGGAAAAGGCAACACCAGAAATTCAGAAAGGGCTGCTGGACTGGAAGCAGAAACAGGAAGAGTTTCTGAAAGTTAAGACAGAAGATACCACAGAGACAAGACATGAGAAAGCAAGAGGATAGCAGGGCCCAAAGCCTGCCAGACTGATGAGGAAAGGGGACCAGAGTGCCTTCTGGAGACAACAATGGGCTGGTTTGTGCTGGTTCATAGAAAGAATTTTGGGCAACTATTTGCAATCTGGATTCATGCCAACTAACTTCCCTGGGCCAGACACACTGTAGTGCATTCACTCAGAGCATGAGGAAAGACACCTCCAACTCTCCCGGGCAGCCATGACCTGCACTATATCTGGGCAGTTGGATCACAAGTCCCAAGCTGCCTAGAGCAGTCCTAGAGCTCAGCTAACATTGCAGGAGCTTTGAGAGGCCACCTCAAAGAGCTTCACTCTCACTCAGGCAGTCCTGTATTGTAAACTTACCCGATGCTTCCACAGGACCACACTCCTCATTTCAGACACACTCTATAGGACCACACTCCCTAACACACTGCTCAGTTTCACACTTCCTGAGGGTGCACTCCCCAGGGATTCATCCCTGGCAGAGTGCCGACTCCACTGTTCCCTTACCTAGCCATGCACCTGCTGCCCTACTGCAGCAGATGCTGAGCAGACAACTTCTAAGCCCTGGAGCAAATTAGTTGACTGATAGTATACCTCTTCTGGTAACCAAAGCAGTAAGGACTGGCAGTCCTACTGAGAATGGACAACTTCAGCTAGCCCATTACGATTCACAGGAAACACAGAATCTTTATCAACATAAGCAGATGAAAAATATATGCTTAACAGTGCAATCACTATATCCCCACTGTCCTTCAACAAGAGATTGCCAAATTCTACAGGCAAGAAACTTCTCTACCCTTAGAAGTACCTTTTGACACCTTGATCTGATGTTTATGCATGCACACCGTCTGCCTCTGGACAGTTTTCATTCCTTACAGTACCATCATAAGGCAATTACTTACAGCAAAAGGACACAGAGAGTACTACATGAGACAGACCCCTGCCCTTCCCTTCTTCTGGCAAAGTCGGCAGCTTTCAGCAGCACTGGAGCGCAACACATCAAGTGTAACACAGCACACTTTTGGCCCCTCCAGCAAACCACTGCTAGGGAAGACAGAGAGTGTAATGTGCTCAGGCTTCCACAACCCAGCCACAAAAAAAGCACAAACTGTGTAAGCTTTACCATACGTATGCTCAAACCCATTGTGCATCAGCTGGCCGATTCATTACACATACATTAGTACTAAATACATTGTCTGCTCACCACCGTGGACTCAGCCTTAACACTTGGTCTGTAGGCGGCACTATGTGCAATTCGTGACTTCTCCAAACCAGTGCCACCTGCTGGCACTTTCATTATCTACACCGAGCTACGCCGGAACGAGTAGTCCAACTGCCCGTGTGCTTTGCAGTCGGCAATACCTCCAACCCAGGGGACTCAAAGCAACTAGATTTACACCATAAAAGTCGTGTATTGCACTTACACCACAGAAACCCGATTTTCATTATGTGAGTCTGGTAAGTCATCACCAGTGCTTTCAGAAACAAAAGCAAGTATTTTGACAGCACAGAAAGGCTGGTAACGTAATTTTTAAGACTGAACAGACAGTAGCACTTTAAGTAAGAGTTCAACTAGAATGCAGTGTTTTTCTTCTACAATTTTTAGTCACAACTCCATTATTTAGCTTTGCAACTAGGGTAGAAGAATTTTGTCTTTCTGCAAAATTAAATCCAGGAGTCACCAGTTGCCACTAGTGATTATGCAAGAGGCAGCTACCACACTCGGCCAATTTGCTTCTAGGTCTTGGTGTGTTACTTCACTTGCACAAAAGCATCAGGGCAACAGACACAATAGCTCAGTCAGTTTACAATTTTCTTGTCAATACAGGAAAAGATGTCAGTCTGTTCTCCACAGTTCTCCTGAAGGAAGATGACTTAAAGGTTCAAGTTATTTAGAACCTAGGAGCACCACCGTAGCAAATGCTGCCTGTAACATAACTCCTGCCCGTTGGATATAAGAAAACCTACTTCGTCTGAAAAGCAATACACTATCAACTGTCTCTACCCAAGTCTCAAAGATTATTCTTAAATTTACTTACAAACTACACCAACAGTTACTGCCACAAACTGGCAATGTCTGCTTAAAATTTTCTGCCCTAGCATCAGATCCACAATACCTGCAATTAATCAACCAGCCTCTCCCATTTGTTTCTTTTCTCCCTCCCCTCTTGTGGCCTAATGCCTCCTGCATTTTCTGAATTTCCAATTCTTCCTCCTGTCATGTTTTTCTTCCCCATTTCTTCCTGCAAGACACACAGGCACCAGTCTCATATGAATAAACTACATTTGCTGCGAAGAACTAGATAGATCACTTGAACTTGAAGCTATCAAATCAGGAAAAACAGTTTTAGCACAGACCTACAAAACCTACAAGCCAGTCAGCCCTGCAGCAACAATCACCACCAAGATCTCACACTGTGGGACAGTAATATGGAAACCAGGTGCATCAGCTCCCAAGACAAGTTTCTAAGATACCAACCATTTAGAAACAACACAAACTTAGTTAACAATTTATTCTTTCAGTAAGCCACAGCCAGCACTTATGCAACCAGGGCAGAAGCCGTTGATGATTCACTGAAGAGAGAGAAGAGAGAAAAAGAGAGAAATATTAATTGCAGAGGCAGGTCTTCAACCAGTTGTTAAAAATACTGCTTCAGTTCAAAGCTCTAACTACCAGACCTGAGCTTATTCACCACTTGCTGATTTTTTTTTACGTCACAAAATTTCACTCTTTCCTGTAAATCACAAGTACTAGATTAACATTCAAAATACTGACTAGCTGTACTTCAGTCTTCTCAGAAAAAGCAGCTAACCCTGACATCCATGGAAATTCTTTTATGTTGTCTGAGTTTTCCTAAAAAAACTACAAATTACCTGAGTTTTTGCCACAGCTATTAAGCTGTTTCTCAGTAAACTTATAGAGCAATGTGAAACACAAGACAAAGAGTTTTAAGAACAAAGACTGCCATCTGTATGAAATGTGACAAAAGTTATCTAGTAGATTTGAGTGATTGAGGCAATGACTTTTTCTAAATGACTGTCACTGTACCAACCAGTTACATTAATTTATCAGTTAATATTTATAGACACCTCTTCTTTGCTGCCTGCTTTACCTTTATGCCTGATCATAATGTAAGAGTAAGAGCCCCAGTATACTGTTTACAAAACGTACAATCTACCTACAGTAAACAGGAAGGTTTACAAAACCTTCAGCAAAAGCAGTAACGAAAAAGAAGACTTACTACTTCCAGTTGGGTGGCAGCACTCTCTTGGTTTTGTAGTAGCGAGCCAGCCGATGGATTCTGCTTTCTATCAGAATCAGGCGGAACTTGGCATCTTTATCCTTGAAAACAAAGTCACGCAACAACTAAGCACCATTTTGACTTCTCAATGATGTACAACCCAGATACAAACTCCACATTCCCATTATTGAAGTCCGAAGAATCAAGTAATATCAGAAGAGGACCAGAAATACACGGTTTAAGCAATGCTTTCAAGATCCTTTCCACAAAGACCCTTCTCCTTATCTAAAAGCCTCCCCTAAGTTAACTCAAAAAAGGTGACTGACATGAATTATACCCAGAGTCTTTGCTTTGTCAAGCTACAAATAAAACACTGTATTATTTGAAAAAATCAGTTATCTACTTAAATGAACACTTACCTTTCTGTTTCTCTCAAGATGCTTGCGAACAGCAACAGCTTTCTTGATCAAATGATAGAGATCCTCTGGAAGGTCTGGGGCAAGTCCCTTTGATTTAAGGATTCTCAAAATCTTGTTGCCAGTAACAAAGCGAACCTGAGCAACACCATGGGAATCCCTCAGGATCACACCTGAAACAAACATTTACATGTCACACTGAAAGCAACAAATTTAGAGAAACAAATCTTGTAAAAGCACCCTCACAATTACACTAAGTGCTACAATATTATCTGCAAATTTTCCAAGAAATTAACTAAAGCTAAGTAGGTGACCACTCTTTCCTCTAGGGTTAATAATGTCACAGACACTTTTTTAACAAGTGTACTGTACCATCAGGATCATTAATACTCTCCAGATTGCACTACAACCAAATAATTGTTTACACAGCACATTATTACACTGTATAGCTCATCACCAGTAAAGCTGTAGCATGCACACAGAAGCAGAGCTCTACAAAGGTGCAAACTACAAAGAACTTGTTTGATATGCAGCTGCAATGCCTGGCTCAGTAAACTCCTGAACATAAGGCTACAGCTACTTCAAACAGATCAAGCTTTTATCCAAGAACCTGGCCAGAGTCACCTTTCCTGTAAGTCTGTCAGTGACTATTCCCAAGAACAGGTTATAATATTAAATAGATGCTTCACATTTCCTCCTTGGAAAAACTCAACACCTCAGATATGCTTCATGCAAGAATGAGACATGACATTTTCCATGGTATCCCTTCAATGAATATCCAGGCACATCAGAAAACTGGCATTTTCCTAGCATGTTATATAACATAAGCTGAAAGAACAATTACATTATGAATATTGGAAAACAGTGTTTTGTCTCTGTTTAGGAGTCATTGGTAAACCTTACCAATTTGAGAGGGAGTCAGGCCTTTTTTAGCCAGCTTGTAGATCTGTTCCTTTACGTCATCAGAAGTAAGTTTCAGCCACTAAAAAAATACAATTAAATAAGAACCACAACTAATGAGCACTACTTGATACAGACTAGACTACAGACCAGACCCACAAAAGTTTTAAAAATGGTAAAAAGATGCTTTGAACTGCTTGAAAACACAATCAAACCCAAAAATATTATTTCTAAGGATACATAACTTTTTATTATGACCCTACAGTGACAATGACATGTGGTGGAAGATAGTACCCATTTACACCACCCCACACATTCACTGATCAGCTGCTTTACCATCAGTTTACTTGAACAACTGCAACAAAAGCACAGATACAAGTCTACAGAGAAGAAAACCCCACCGCTATTGAAATAAGTGAGCCTGTGACAAAAACACAAAACTGAGAGCCTCTCTTAGTAAAACACCTACAGAAACTAATGAAAATCACACTTCCTGTATATAAAATAATTAAGCTAATGGACTACTCAGACAAGACAGCACAGTTTCTAACACTTCTGTCACACTGTGCTGACAGAGCCGTCGCTTTAGCAGTTAAGGGGAAAATACTAACAAGCTAGGTTAATCTTCGCTCTTTGAACCACAAAACCTCCTAAATATTCTTTCCACAGTATGAAAAAGGAAAGCCAAAATACTTTTCGAAGCTCTCTGGAGGGTAACTCCACAAGGCAGCCGCCCTGTCCCGCCCAGATGCGCAGAGGATTGGAACGGCACTTACCGTTGGTACGCTGCGTCTGTAGGGCAAGGCTGACTGGGACAAGCCCTTTCTGTGGGGAAGAAGCAGACAGGACGCTAAGGGGAGTGCGACAAGTCAGACTGCTGCTGAGACTGCTGCAAGACGGCCTACTGCAAGCGCTTCCTACCGAGCCGTGGGCAGCCCGCGTGGCCGAGGCCTACCGCCCCTCTCCTCGCCTGGAGACAGTATTAGCACCAGTGGGGGCCGAGCCTCACAGCCCCGTGAGCAGACATGCAGGTAACACAAGCATAGCCGTGCTCGGGGCCAGCCAGAGGAGTCCCAGTGCCGCGCCGGCCTCAGCCGTTCCCGCCCTGCCGCCATATCTGCACGGCCTCCATCCTCCCCACCAACCCCACACACCCCGCGCTGCTCCCGCGGCAGCCTTTCTGCTCCCACACCGCCGCACAGCTCCGTTCCAGCACCCCCCGCAGCCCCGAGCCAGCCCCACAGCCCAGCACCCGACTCGGCAGCAGGCGCTTACCCGGGAGCGTGCATGCGACCCATGATGGCGACGGGAGCAAAGAGAGCGGCGCGGCAGAGCTTCCGCGGGAAGGGGCGGGCCGCGTCCCGCCGCCAGCCAATCTGTGTGCGCTGCGCACGGCACCACGCCCGGAGCCGTCCGGCCCAGCGCTGCCCCCCGCAGGCGGAAGCACGCAGCGAGTGGCACCGCGGGCGCGGCGCAGCCCTTCCGCGCCTGATCCGCGGACAGAGAAGACCAGCACACTTGTTGGGTTTTGCTCAGAACTGTGTTTAATGTACTTAAAGGACAGTTACGGAATCACATTTGGCCCGCTCAGTACGGGCACGGCCGGGGGCAATATTGTACATCTTTATTAACGAACTCGGTCAATTAAAGTATTTGGTTCTTACAGATATATAAACCAAAGGAGGCAAACCCTGCTCGAGCTGACTTCATCACTTCCAGCACTATCTCAGTCACAGTGTCCGAGTGAGGTGCGCGGGAGTGGGGGGAAAAGGCCCGGCCCTGCCCAGGCGCTGAGCCTCGGAAAGGGCCCTTGCGTTAAGGCAGGCAACGAAGATTCACTTCTAGACTATAGTGAAAATAGAGACAAGTACTTTATCAAAGATCGCACATGCAGCTTTCAGAGGCAGGTAGCTGTAGATCGTAAAAAGGCAGTAATAAAAACATCAGTGCAAAGTTCTAGGTTAATAGAGAAAAGGAAGAGGCCTTGGCCCAAGCTGTTACTCTGAAACAGCCAGTAAGGGCTCCACCTGCAATGCTGCTGGCTGCAGGTCATACATTACATAGAAGGTTGGGTTTTTTTTTCTTTTAGTTGAACAAGATACAAAATGCTGTTAAAACTATGTTTTCAAGCTACTGAGTGTACTGGTAAAATCCATCCCAACTTGAGTATTTTCTTCTTACATCTAACTTATCTAGAGAGTACAGTGAAGTTGTATTGCAACAATCAACTTTTTTCTTACTTCAGAGTAGTGCAAAGAGGTGCAAGCTTGGTGCTGTTCCTCTGCTTGTTAGGAGAGAACAAGGCCAGATCCCCTAGACAAAATAAAATCCATGAACATAAAAAGCTTCAGCCAGTGCCTAGCTTGAAAACGAAAGGAAAGGCACAAAAAGAGTTAAGCTATGAAGAAGATAAAAACCAGAAGTCAGGACATGTGCTAACACTAATACAGTACTATACATTTTTCTTTGCAGAGTCCAGACAACTGTTAAAACTGCAAATCATTTTTTAAATGATTTTAGTTTATTTGTATTTTGTGCTGTAAGACACTGTGCTTTAATAGCCAACTGCAAAAAAGGCAGTACATATTGCTTTCATTTTATTTCACAATGGAACGTTTCACAAAAACAGTAGTCTACTTTCCTGTGTTTAAGTGACTTGTGATTCTAATGATGGAATGAAATAAGTCTTAAAAGCATCAAGTGAGCAGGAAATATATCAAGTTAGTTACATAGTTTATTATTTACAAGCTATATACTAAACAAAAAAAATATGGAGAAGATGCCTAATAAAACTGGGATTTGTTAGCGCCCATTAGTATCAACCCAGTTTCTAACATTCAAGATATTCTTAACTTTTAAATTGTAATTCCTACAAAATTGGACCATGAATATTTTAGGCACCAGGAGATTCAAGTTTACTTCTCTCTTCTGTATTGAAGGGAGATTGGTCAGTAGCAAGGGAAGGAAAATCAGATTATGAAATAGATTTTTAGTGCTAGGTATACAGAAGGTTTTCCCCATAGTGTGTCTTTGTTCATTGTTGCATATTTGACTTAAAATTTCACTCTAGTCATAATCAATGGTGATGGTTTTTCTTGCTTCAAGATCTAGTACTAAAGAAAAGTGTGCAACTTCACATCTTTGTTTAGACAGAACACTCTAGCATCCTAAGCAGAGTAAGGTAAATAAAAAGGCTACACCTGCAGTGCAGAAACACCTAAAGAAGTAACTGGTTGTGTTAACAGAAGATAGTAAGGGACATTTGTACTCCACTGTCACAATATAGTTCGAATCTAATGTCCCTTGGAGTGAAGTATTTTTAGTAGAATTATTCTTAGTGGAGTGAGAAACAGTATTGCTGTGAACTGGTGAAAAATGAAGTCACAAAGTTCCTCCCTTGAGGCTCTGTTAATGCAACTCACTTTTGGCCTGCAGTTTCTTCAGCAGTTGTGCCTTTAGCTGAAGGTAGAGGTGCAAATGTCAATTTGGATTTAGTATCTGAATCTGTTCCACATGTAATCCATCACTGCAGTATTCAGAAGTTCAGATATTTCACAACACTGAGAAGCTGGGCACATTTCCTACAGCACCACATTCAGCCAGTTTTCATTCAGTTTTTGCAGATCATGAATAGAAGATGGGGTAGGAAAAAGTATTTAAGTTGCACTAACTATGAAGATCAGTGAAAGTGATGTTATTTATAAGTAACACATGTCAGGAAAAGACTTCCAGTAGGACCTGCAAGGTATCAAATATGAGAACATTTGCCCTTTTTAAGAGCTGAAAGCTAACATGTATACATATTTAAATACTAGAAATGAGGTAAAAGAGAAGCATTGAATTATAAGGCACCATTATTTACAACTTCCATTATTGGCACTCACTCCAATAAGTCATAGGGAAGCATGAATCTGGGATTAAATGCAATGCTAAGGAATTTTTCCAGCCCTTCAGCCTTTATTTCTACAGGTGTGCATGAAGCCACCAAAATTTTACCCATCACTGCTTCTGCTGTGTCTGGTTAGTGGGAAATGTAATCCTAAACCAGGCCACTTCTTTGATGTTCTCCAGCATCATGCCATGGATGACACCACAGCAACACCAAAAATTAAAAGGAAATATGAACTATATCCACGGGCCTAACGTTAACTTACAGTTTAACCAACCATCGTGGTCAAACTGTTCATCTCATTTTCATGGATGGTTTAAAAACGCCTTCCTTTACCCGCAACTCAAACGTTTACAGTGATGCCTTGGTAACATCACATAAGCATAAACCAGGATCCCTAGAAATTCTCCAGATTAGGCTACATGTTGGTCCAACATATCTGTTGAAATGCAGGTTCTCTCTTATTTTAAGATGTACAAGTTATCTTCAAGTAGGAAGATGCACAAAGCATGAGTGAATACAATTTTTCTGGTCTTAGGTGTAGAAATGAGTTCACAGATAGGGAACTGCAGTTAGTCGATACCAGTTAACAGTCTCCTTGCTCAAATTGAAGTCCTTTAGTGAGAGTGTAATTCCACCCAAGAAAAAGTTCTCACGTAATGATTCTGCACTGAGCACACTTAGCTGAAGTTCTCTCTGTTTCAGCATCTCCATGCTATATCCATTGTACACAAGCTAGAAGGCAAAAGGCAAGAAGTTTTTTGTTATCCAAATGAAGTCACAGAAATTGGCCGTTCTTCTGACTCTTAGTCACTAACAGATGCCTTAAGTGCACACTGTGACCATTGGGTTGTCTCAAGTACGTTGATTTTTTAATTTTCTGCTCCCAAAGGTCAGTGTTAACAAGGACCAGTCTTTCTCTCCATCACTTCTCAGAGTCACTCTGAGAAACTTCTGCTTACTCGCAGTAGTACACTTACTTATTACTCAGGTGCTTTGCACTGTTTTGGGCAGTTCTGTCCAGTTCATTGGTCATTAACTGATTTTGTTTTTTTAAATAAGGTACAAGATTTTCCAACTAAGTTCCTTTTCCATTTATATATCTTTACAAGGGGTTTTTTAGGCAACATTTTAATTAGTCTTAGACTAAGAGACAATAGCAAAGCTTAGGGAGTTACTGCATAATTTTTTACTTGCCATTTCATTGAAGGTTGGATTTCTTGTCTTGCGGGAGATTTTGGTTTTGCGTTTGGAAGTTTTGTGTGCATCTGGGAGTAAGTATGTTTTCACGTAGGGATTTGGATCTGCACCATCTTCTGTAACCTACAATCCAAACCCAAGACAAGTCAGAAAACTAGTTAGTGTATACCTATTTATTGTCAAGGATCTAGACTTTGCAATCAAGCTAACTAATAGCAGCAGTTAATTCCACTGACTGTTGGAAAGAAACAGAAGAGAGACAGTTCTACTATTCCTGCACCAGTGTAACTCAAAAAGGTAATTGACAAAATAGAAACAGCATTTGACAGTGAGCTGAGTACCTCTACTTACCAAGTCTTTAATGTGCATCACCATGATAAATAGAGTGCTGTTTCTGTATGATATGGATAGCTTCACTTCTCCTCCCACTTTGCCTGAGGTAGGACTTGATGGACTTGCATCTGAAAAAACAACACAATTATTTCCTTTGTAATATTGGTACATTTTCAGCAGGGTTACACCAACGTTTATATAGGAAAAAAAATACAAGCCTTAAACCAAGGTCAGTTTCTGATTTTATTTCTAGTTCTCTAATAAGAGGGCAAGGCCATGAGTTTTAAAGATTTTTGCATTCTCTTGTATGCTTGGAGGTTTAAGTAAAAAACTAATTTAGTTAAGTCATAAGCAATCACATATATCGTTGCGATTTTTGGTATAGTTTAAGCTTCCTTGAAACTGTATGCAGGCACATCTGGAAATACAGAGCAGCAAAGTTTTCCATGAGGGAAAATGACAGTTCATTAAAAAAGATTTTAAAAAGCTAAACAAACCATATTGTAACCATGTCACACCACAGCCATCCACTTTATAAACATCCTCCCAAACCATTACCTACCTGTAGGTCTGGCTATTCCATCTATTCCTTCCACTTTGTCATCACGAAGTAATGGATGGAAAAAAGTATAAACAAGATCACACTACATTTGGAAGAAAGGATACACGTTAGTTTATGTGTTAACAAACACCAAAATCTGTAAACTTGCATTGGATTTGCTTAAGTTCTTTTAACTCACTTCTGCCACCTCTGAAGAACTGTTCATCAGACTCTGTATGTAGCTGTTGAGCTCCACTTTTCTTTTAGCTGCTACATCTTTTATGTGTGTTCTCCCCAGAACCATCTTATTAGGAAAGCTACATGAGAAGAACAAGGTAGTTTTCAGTTAACTTCTCTAATTTTTGAAGTACAGTTAGATTTCACTGTCATTTCCATCCCATGTGGTGACATTCAGTTTTACATGTCAACCATGAGTGGAAACACAGCATGCTAATAAATAATGTCATTATAGAAGGGCAAGGAAACATTTATACATAATTGTTGTAAGTGATATGACACACAGACTGAAGACACTGAGTTGCTCCTCATGCTCTCCTCCTTAAAACTTAGACACAAGAGTCTTCTCTCTTAATTGCCAACTTGGTGGTCCAGTTTATCCCTCAGCAGTTTTATCTCCATTTTAAGCTATTTCTTCCTCCAGCCAGCTGAGAGAGCATTGTTGTTTCTGTTACAGTAGTAATGAGTGAGTTAGGAACATACCCTGGTAACTTCCAAAGAGGAAAGAGAATGCCAAGCTTGTTGTGGAGCTCCTGGAACTCATCAAAAGTTCGGAAGACAAAAGTTGGTTCAACTTGCCCTTCCCTCAAAACTCTCACTACATAGATCTGTCCAAAGCAAAACCACAAAGATTAAAAGTAGTACCAGTATTTGAGAAATGACAGAACAATTCTGTCAACAGTTAACTCTACTACAGTAATCCTCCTGCAGACATATCCCAGTAACACTGTTTGCATTTTATAGTAGAGATATACTTATAAATAGTCCTGCTGTAACATGAAGTAGTATCCCATGATCTTCCCATAACACAATTCCACCTCTGACAAGGGAATAAGGCTAGTTAAGGCTAAGAAGTCCACATTTTCCCTTTTAAGCCTCACTGTAAGCTCAAACTGTATAGCAGGTGTACAAAATGTTGCCACATCAGTGCAGGATCACATCTAGATGTGTATCTCCAGGGTCAACACTACCACAAAACTTTTCTAAAGGTGGAAATTAATGCAAACTTTTTTCTAAAAAAAAAAAAACTTTTTTCTTTTTTGAAGTGTAACACAGCTCTATCAAAATTCTGAGAGTAAAGTGTAGTCTGATAACTGTGAGTGCATTAATACAGTAATGAGGCTCCTCTTAGGAGCAAACTTAGTTTTAATGGAAGGTCAGAACAAAGCCAGCAAGTGTTTAACTCAATGACTCCTGCTGAGGAATGAGCAGTTTTACAGAAGGCAGCTACATGACTCAGAACTCCATTTTTAAAAGCTATCTCCTCCACTACTTCTGCCTTTTCTGCTTCCTTCTAGATCTTTTCCAAAGAAGTGCCTTAATTTTGAAGACTACTATTGGATGCTAAAAATACCACTCTGTCCTGTAGCACTCTTGCGGTTGGTTTCCCTTGGCCAGCAGCTAAGCTCCCACACAGATGCTTGCTCACTCCCACCCCCTCACCAATGGGACAGAGAGAATAAGAGCAAAAGTGAGAAGACACGTGGGTTGAGATAAAGACAGTCCTTGGGAGGGGAGGTGACGCAAAGACAATCACTCTCCACCTCCCACAGGGAAACTCATGGCCAGCCAGTTCCCAAGCAGCAGCCACCTCGGAAAACCTCAACCCCCACTTGCTTTCCCTACCCCCAGTTATCATTGCGGAGCATGACACTATACAACAAAGAATCAGTTTGGCCAACCTGTGTCAGCTCTCCCTGTTCCTTGGCCACCCACAGCCCACTTTGTGCAGGGGGCAGAGGGGCAAAGTAGAAGAAAAACAGAAAGGCTTGACACTGCACAAGCAATGCTCAGCAGCAGCCAAAGCAGCAGTGTGTTATCACTGTAGTTAAACATCTGAACACACAACTGTGTGGACTGCTATGAAGATAACTCCAGCCCATCCAGAGGCAGAAAACTCTACAGCTCATCCTAAACCTGAAATTAGTGCCCAACTGAACAGATACCTATAGCTGTATTTACTAAATACCTGTCAATGAAGGGGACTTAGTTGTGTACCTCAATGCTAGCTACTTACGGCTAAAAAAGGGAAGCTTTCCTTGGATTAATTCTGTGTGACTAAGTACTGAACTTGAGGCAAGAAGGAGATTAACTTGTTACAACAAAGTGCACAGTACTTTCGGTGAATGGAAACAGAGTTCACATACTTACATAATGCTTATCTGGGTTGTATCTCTTCTGATAGGTAAACACAGACACTTGTTTGATTCGTCCATCCTGTTTAAGAGAGTATGTTTTAGCAGAAAATGAGAGGATAGGTTCATCATTAGAAGGAAGACCTGAGAAACGCAGCTGAGCCAAATTGTGAATGAAGAAGTTAAACTTTGTGGCAACACTTCCCAGACTTGATTCAATCAACCTACAAAAGAAAAAATTCATGTCAAATACTAGAGCATGTCCTAACGCGCAACAGCCTGATTCATTCGCACCACTATGGAAAGTCTAAAAGCAACAAACCTCAAGTTCGTACTGACAAATCGTTTTTAAACTGAAAGTTTACAAGAAAGGTAGTTCTCCAAGAAGTGAAGTCTTTTCAGAGTCAGTAAAAACGTTCCCATTTTTTTACAAAATGTGCTGTTGTACTGTTTTTAAACACAGAGCAACAACTCAGTTATGCTATATATACACATCCACTTCCTACACTGGAGTGTCACATCCCTCCCTAGTGTGCAAAAACACTTCTTGGAAGACAGAACTTCTTTACATGCATTACAAGGTTCCCATCACTTAGAATCATAGAATCTTACACCACTAGTAAACAATTTAGGATGCATTCAAAATGCAAGGGTTAAACAGCCAAACAGTGATCTGCTCTCACTATTTCAAACAAAATTATTGCACAGTTACTCTTAAAGGCAAAGGATTATAGCACAAGCATTAAGCTTCTATGAAACTCATTTTATTTATGTAGTTCACTGGTACACTGTAGAATCATGAAATGTTGGTGAAACTACTCAGCTTATACAGACATGTTTGTAAATATATATTTTTTTATAGCAGAAAGATCCCATTAAGAGGATGATGCTGACAGGTATTTTAGTTTGCATTTACCCAGTACCTTGTAAAGAAAATGGTAGCTTCTGCATCTGTTGTCTGGGGCTGGAGAGCATCCTGGACATACTTCAAGTCTTGAACCCCACTTAGTTCTGGTAACCCAGAAGAAAGCATCTGCAGGATTTTACAGATTTCATGCAATAAAACCAATATAATTTTAGAATGTAATAATTAAATCTCTTAGACCAAATTAATTTGAAGCTGTACTAACTTGCTGAATGCAACAGCAATAGCCAACAATCAGCATTAACTCCCTTCACAATTTCTGCTGAGTTAAAAGCGGTTAAAACATTCTGCAGTACCATCTAGAGTATCTTTCTAGTTTAAATTCTCAGGAAACAGGTAGCTAGTAAAAGCAAAGCAAAGCAAAGCAAAGCAAAAAAAAAAAACCAAACAAACTTTAAAAAACCAAATACTGCCTCCCCACCTAAAAAGTACTTCTGGCTTTTCAGAGCATGCATTAAGCATTTTGGTAGCGTAAAAAATATACACAGCACTTAATACAATCCAGCATGAGAGATCTGTCAAGTTTTAACTGTATTTAATAAAATGATTACCAATGAAAGTAGGTTAAGGAAGAGGCTTGCATGTTTTCTTATCAAGTTGTAAGCTTGACAACAGAGATCCACAAACAACTGAAAGCGAATTGTGGGCTTTTCCCCACCATTAATGACATAAGCCATGTCTGATGTCAGCACAAAAGGCGCTCGATCCCTGGTCAAAGAACACACAATTCTGAAGTTAATTACAAGGTCTATTACTTTGTCCTGTATTTCCTCCCCGCCTCCATCCCCACTCATTAATCCATTTTACAATTCATTAATGCCATTTTACTTTTTGGGGTTGGGTTCTCAGTGCTACCTCAGATTCCCTGCACATTCACACAGTACTGGACCTATAGCAGATCTCCTGCAGCAACACTTAGAGGGCAGGTTACAAGACCTTCCATCCCTCATTTCCAGAAGCCACAACACACCAAAAGAAATGTAATGACTATGTTATCACCTGATGAAAGCATAAGTTCTCTGCCCTAGATACAAATTATCTTCCCCTACACAGAAGAGTAGTAAATACAGACTTGCTGTTCACTGTTCTGTAATGTTGACACTCATTCTATTAATTCTATGCAGGTAAAACTGAATGCATTCTGCAAATGCTGTAATTCAAGTAGAAGATACTGACTTCATGAGAACAGCCAAGAACAGGAATGTAAAGGTTGGTGCACAGAATTATAATGTTTATAAAAATATATTAAAAAAAACCCAAACACTTAATTCTCTATATTGCTTCACTACAGAAAATACCTTTTAAAGCTACCAAACATTTGTGCATGGCCCAAAAATTTCCCGAAGTCAATGTGGAACATGTGCCCTGTGTTTCGGAGCATTATATTATCGTTGTGGCGGTCACAAATTCCCAGGACATAAGTAGCTACACAGCATCCTGCACAAGAGTAAATGAAGTTTTCTGAGGCCTGGAAGAGAGAGAAAAAAAAGTGAATTGAGATCAAGTACCAGTGTCAAAACAGCATTTATGCATTCAACAGTCAACCTTAACAAGAGCAATATCCAAAGCAGACAGGACATGTCCTAAAATCTGCATTTTTCTTTTCCCAAAATAATGTTCTTCAAACAAGTAGCTTTACAAGTACCTTTAGATAACAGAATATGCACCAAACTGGTAGTTTTGTTTTACAAATAAAAGAAAAAGAGGAACAGAAGGCAAATTGCAGAAGAATGTAAACATTTCAGCAGAAAAAAAGGGGACAAGATTCGTTCTTCCTATGTCCTGGAACAACTTTGTAGCCAAAGGAAAACATTTTAAGTTTTGAATCTCATGTGCTTGTGTAAGAGGCCAGTGTTCCTACAACACAATTAAGATCAGTCACCATCCCACACTAAGTTAAATTTCAAGTAATATTGTCTATATCTAATAAAAACTCCTGATGTGAATCCTGAGAATCCAACTGGCTCCTTTTCACTTACACAAGGGATTTTCATTTTGCAAGTATAGGGAAAAAAATTAAAAATCCATTTCCCAAAGTTATATAACCAAGTCAGTAAGAATTTCGGGTTTTTTTCATAGGGTATTATTAATCCTCTTTAGAAGTTCAACACCAAAAGAAGTTACCTTTTCATATTCTTCCTCTGTGGGATTATACTTTCGCAACCATTCAGCCAGAGGCTTGTCTTTAAAAGAACCTGTTACTCCATATTCCACTTGAATTTTCCGAAGTGTGTCTGAAGCAGGAACAAGCTCTACCATGCCTTTACACAAAATACAATGAAACATGTACCAAGCCAAGTTAGGTTTACTTTACTACAATTACTTGCAGTTGCTAGAATGCACATATGAGTTATACTTTGAATTATTACTTTCTACTACCTAAACTAGTCTTGGTGTATAAGCTAATGGCAAAACATTTTGATGCTGACACTTCTCATACACTGACACTTGCTTAATCTTACAATTTCAACTGCTGCTCAGTGTTGAAACAGACCAGACTGTTATTCTGAAATAAGGCCATGGGCTTTACATGTAGCCTTATTTTGGAGATATCATTTACTGAAAACATTTTGATATCCAAATTTTAAAAGCAAAACATTTATTTGATGGTGTTTTATTTCTGTCTTGGCAAGAGCAAAGTTGTATTTTTTCCTTTTCACTTTAATCCTTCAAGTAATTTAGAAATATTAATATTAGCAGCAATAATTAAAAAAAAAACAACATGCTGTGTAATCAAGTCATCATTTGAAGTAGAAGATAAGCCACCTGTTCCCCTAAAAAGCAAGTCTTGCTTAGTTTTCCCAAGTGAAATTTCCAATGTTTCCATGTATTTAATAGTTTTCATCCTGTTGTTGTAACATCTGACTGAAGAATTAAGTCAGTCATCATTTATCCTCTTAAAGATCTTGCAGTTCCTACTGGCTAGCTCTAGAGAATCATTAAAAACTAGTAAAACAGTACATTCAAACTTAAAGCATTCTGTGATGTACTTTCTAATCTAAAAGACAGCCTCACATTTCCAAGGACCTTTAACGGCATATGACAAAACTTCTAGGAGACAGTATGTGTAATGTCACATTTTTCTTCCTTGCATACATTTCAGTACATGGATTATACTCCCTGACTCAACTGTAGCAGATTCCAAATACTGAGAAATTCAGTTTTGACTTCAATACTTTCACTGTAACTCAAGTTACAGAATCAGGATTGCAATGGCATCCTAGCTTTTATCATATGGGGTTGGAACTAGATGATCCATGTGGTCCCTTCCAACCCTGACTGGTTCTATGACTCTGATTCTGCGATATTATTTACTTGTTTGTACCACTGTTCCCCGGCAGCAGAACACTTAGAAATCTCAGTACTCAAGAGAAGAATTACAGATGTAAATACAACTCAGCCACCAGGAAATTCAGAGTAATTTAACTTGCTATACTCTTGAGTACTGAAGTTCCTTCTATAGAAGGCTTCCGGCCTTCAATTAGTTCTTGGTCCTGCCTCTGCACTGAAATTTTTCACCTTGTCAGCACGACAAGGAATTGTAGTGATGGAGCAAAGATCAGAGGCAGCTGGTCTCACACCTCGATCTTTTCCAGTTGAGAGACATTTGAAGATAACCATACGAAGATCCAGTCCTTCCTGCAGCCAGATCTTATCCATGATCTTGATCATTTGTAAAGCCAACATATCTTGTCGTAGATCTTCTCCAACCTTCAATGGAAAAAGATCAAGGTAAATTGAAACATAACATGGTTTCATCAAAAATACAACTTCAGAGATGTTAATTGTTTTACATTTCTAGGAAGTGATACACTGTGCTACTTGTCTCCTCATAGTCACACACATAGAGAGGCTACATATAAGCATTCACATGCAGTAGACTTATATTTATGTTTTACAACCTATTCAGACATTGGTTTCTAGATACAGAGAAACTAACTCATAACCATGCATACTGGTGTATGCTTAAATCGTATTAATGAAAGGCTGAATATCATTCAGCCTTTTTGTCCTCATACACATTTGTAAGGCCTACCTTAAACATCACATTAATTTCTTCTCCTAGAGGGTCTGCATTTATCAGTGCAACTTTCAGCGGTACTGCATTGGAGCTGAAGAACGAACATGCCTGCAAGTAAATCAAGTGTTAATCCTCAAAAAGGACTACTCCTGCTAGCCCAGAAAACAAGACATTCCGACAACAAGCAGGTTTGACACACAATGTGCCTATTCAGACTTCCAACACTGTAATTGTGGCAAATACGAGCTTCCTTTGAATAAAGGGCCCTTTGGCTGTTATTTGCTGAATTCTTGTCCAAAAGCCAATAGTGCTGCACAATGATGTTTGATACATTTTGAAAGGAAGAGTAATGAAGTAGATACATGTTTTATCATCAGCTTTTTTCAAAACTTAGAATATATTATAAAAGACTATTTGAATGTTTCTCTTATATCTGCTTTCAAATATATACTCAACTTAATAGTTACAGCAGAAAAGGAAAGCAAGATGAACCATGTCTCCCCACATGGGATTATATTCACTGTTCATAGGCCTTTAGATTTTCAGTCATGCACGAAGATATAATCAAGAATGTGGTTGAGCAGATACTGTCATATCTTACAGTTATGAAAAAGTGATTTACCTCCTCCTACATTATTAATTGCTGAACTTTCACAATAAAATAAAGTGACTGCTTTTCTGAATTCAGTACTTCTCTTGGACACAAATAGTAACAGGTATTTCACCTATCTACTCATTGTTTGAGCTTTATAGTCATGCTCGATCTTCTCTTTTGATTACTAGTACATAACAGAACTTTTCCATGCATGTTGTCCTCTGGTTTTACTATAACCAGGAATTATTATCTTGAAATAGAGTCTGAAGGAATAAGTTATTAGAAATATGTATTTTAATACAAGTACCTTCACTGTTTTTACACAAGCATATGTATAAATTTTATCATTTCCAGCTAGTTTTACTGCCTTGTTCCATCAGAATTTTTAATTAAAACCTTCCCCACATGAAGAGCTATCAAGCATCACTTTTAACTGTAAAAGCTTTGCCTGTACATATTTTTACAAAAAAAGGTTTTGAAACTCTGGATGTGCAGTACCTTAATATTTAGCTCTTTTGCCACAAGGCTGGGATTGAGAGGCAAACGGCATTTGTTCTTCAAGAAAAATAACTGCACGCGTTCCATACCATTTTGCAAGGCAGCCTGCAAGCAAGCAAAAATAACTGAGCTGACATTTTCTTATCTGCAGCAACGGCAGAAAACTTCTGGACAAAGATACCCTGAAGGCAACATTTTAACTCCTTGATGTCAAAGGAATGCTAGAAATTGAAACTGCTGGTTTTAAGCTAGCAGAACAATTATTAGAAAACCTACACAAGCCTGTAAGGCTTTTTGATCGAACCAGATGACAGCATCCCACTCTATCCCACTGTGAGTTCCTATTATTAGCATATAAAGAAATATCCAATTCTTTTGCATAATGGGATCGTTCCTCAGCAGCAATAGTTTTAAATCCATTTCCAGTTCAGTGTACACAGAAACCTTCCTGCTTTCTAACTCTGACACCTCACACTATCTTATGTGTCAGATGACAGATTTGACAAAACACCAACTTGAGTCATCATCTTGTTACAAGTGCAGAGTAATAGATTCATAGGCATTCCTGCATAACAGGACCAAAATGGCATTTGAGTGGATTTTTTTTAGGGTACACTAAGCCTAATCCTCCTACAGAATATTAATCATTTGCACACACCTGACGAGCAGATCCACTTGTTTGCTTCACTTTTTCTGCTACCATTCCAAAAAGCTGCACCAGTCTGGTCTGTTTCTCAAGCTCCTCTCTCAGTCTTTTTCCACAGACTGATAGAAAAGCTCCAAGAACGTGCTCATACCTTACACCAAACTTCACATCATATAGTGTATCCTTAAGAAGCCTGAAATAGAGGATTCAAGTTAATTTTTCCTGAGGAAAACACAGCAAGCAATGCAATGCAAAGACATTAAAATGTTTAATCTGTACCATATGTATGTGAAGCTATTGATATGTAGGACCAAAAATGAAAGATGTTTGTGCCTCCTAAAGCTTTCTCCTTAAAAACAGGATTGACATTTTGTATATTCTTAATTTGTGGCATTTATTGCTATGGATTATGATATTAAGAAAGAGCATTTGTTCTGGAAATACTAATCTTAGAGTAAACATTACATGAAGAACATCTTACCAATATAGGTAGTGTGCTATTCGAATGCTTCCCAGTGCCCGAGCCAAAAGAAATTTGACAAGAGCACTGTCAAGGTAGGTTTCATACTTCAATGCCTAAATACAAGGAAAAAATAATGTGTGGATTTTATTAAACACAGAGTTTTTATGACTAGTGCACAGACAGAATCACCATATACCCATAGAACAAGCACAGTGTGCCTGTCTTTAAGTCAAATTCATTTATTCAGGTTGGTTTCCATACCATGCATTAAGTTTATTCAGCACAGAGATGTGCCATTGCATTTCTGTGACCAGTTATAGGCATGCCCATCAGGTTTCCAAGAGCAAATAAATTCAGTGTAGGCAGAAAATCTTACCTGTACAAACTGAGGGAGGAAATCTGTCAACTCATCATCACTTAAGGTCTCTATCCAGTTCACAGCTGTATTTCGGACTTCCTGATCAGCAAACCTAGAAAGTCACCACAAATCCAGGTGAAGTTTATTCTGTGCATGTAGGAAGTATGTTGCTGTTGGGGTTTGGGTTGGATTTTTTTGTTTTGTTTTCATTTTTTGTTTTGTTGTTTTGAGATGGGTTAGATTAAAAAAACAAACAAGAAACAAAAACAATATGAAACTCTTAATAGCCCAGTAAAGGACCTATGGATTTGAGGTCCTTCATGACTTTAAGGTTCATGTGTGTGTGTTTGTTTAGGACAAGCATACTGATCTCTCCAAATGTCAATTTTGACAGCTTTGCTGTATAGCTTGCTCTCCTGCCACAGACTAGAAGTCAGAATCCTAAGCACCATCGCTGTTCTTTCATCACTACATGACTTGGCTGAGCCTACATGAATAGAGTACCTGTGCTTCAAAATGTTAAGAAAACTTAGCTCTTGATACAAGAAATGCAGCAACGTTTTCCACAAGAGTGCCATTTAGAATCTTGTACTGAAGCATAGCCATTTAATGCACAACACACAAAAATAACTTATTTTCATTGTTTTTCTTACTTTGAATCAAGTAGTTCCAGTGCAGCTAATGGTGATAAAGGAGGCCACTGCTGAAGTAATGAATATATTTCTGGAAGACTTGCCCAGTCCCAGTGAGGGGCACTAACCAATATTTTTGGTAGGCTACTCGTATGGCTATGACAATAATGTCTCTTCTCCCACAAAAATTCTTTATCTTCTTTTGATAGCCTGTAGACAAAAGCAGTTCAGTTGATAATGCATAATACACACCACCACTTGATTAACTCATTTACATACAGATAATTTGACATGCAAAATGGAATGGAATTCTAACAGCTATTTCCACCAGAAAGTCAAAATGAGAAGCAAAATAAAGCCCCCAACATTATAAGAGTTGTTCAAAGTTACTTTTGTCCTGTCCAAATTACAAGTTTTAGTATAATCTGAAATAAACCAAAATATTACTGTTACTTTGGTGCAGATGAGTGGAAAAGCCTGCCAGAAAAGCTTCTAAAGCATATAAACAGCCACTGCTGAAACTGTACCTGAAGAACTGCCAAACAGAAGCAGACAAGACATACTCACGGAAAGCACATGTCAAGTTATTAAGTCAAATTCAAGACAATTCAGAACAAATAAGCATTTTATAGCTTAGCCACAAATTGTCCTGCAGCTATAAAAAGGTGAACGTACCCGAGAGTGCTGTCTTTTGAGAGAATGGCCAGGAGACGTTCTCTCAATGGTTTTTCCAATGTTTCTATGGAATGATGCACAGTACTCTTTGCAGCTTGAGGAATTTTATACTCAATATCAAAAGCATGGGATGGAAAGTCAACCTGTAGAAAAAGGAAAGGAAAAAAACGAGATGATGCAATTCCTTAAGAACAGTCCCTGACAATGCTAAGCCATGCTTAACAATTTGCCTTCTCTTCCAAGTGAAATTTGGACTCTGCCTTTAGAATGAGAGGTGCTTATGTTCTGTGAAGAAACGGGAACTGCTATTGTTTGGGTCTGAACTCCCATCTTGGCATCCATTTCTATAGATCGCTTGCCTAAGATGGTCTCTCCCAGCTCTCATAGCCAAGGCAGCTCCCAATTCTCTCCCCAAGATAGTGATTCAATAACTGACCTGCACATGCTCAGGGCAGCTTACCATTCTTTGCTCTTAATGCTTATAATCACTTACACACTTGCTTTCAAATATGACTTAGCAATTTACACTCTCCTTATAATCACTTACACACTTGCTTTCAAATATGACTTAGCAATTTACACTCTCCCCAAACCATCAATTTATCTACCATCTCTCATGAAGACTTTAAGTCACAATATTCAAACCAAACACAGTCAGATAAAAGTCAGAATTATACACAACCTGCAATATTATCCTTTCCAGGTTTCCTTTCTTACTGGTCATCCCTGATGCATGATGTGGATGGGATGAGGTCCAGAGTTGCAAAAGTTTTGTCCCACAAGTTAACAACCTGAAGAAAAAAGCATGTACAGGTATTAGTGTCAGTCTCTTTACTTCAACAAGACATTAGTTATTAAAATACTAAGACCAGAGGACACTACAAGGAAACAGTTCTGAAGTATTAGTATGGTATAGGAGGGAAGTTAAAACTGAGTATGGATTTTTTGTGCAGATATAAGTAAACATCTTTAAGTAGTTCAACACTGATGTTTAGGATTATTTCTGTAACAATACAGCTTGTGATTCTTGTCTTTCTCATGCCCTAATACTATGTTCAGTGGCATAGAAGCAGTTTCTATAGGTATAGGAGTGGAGTAAGCTTCAAATAGACTAAACTGCATTAATAATCTTACCCATATTTTGGATACTTACCGCCTGAAGTCAAAAAGAGGTAGTGAAACCTGACCCAAAATTTCTGGGCCCTTTCTCTGCTTATTTGAGTCAGGAGAACTCCCACTACTTTGATTTAGTACTCCAAACAATGTTAGACATAAAACAGATTCCAAAGGCAGCTGTGAAATCTGGATGGGGAAGATTATTCTGGAAAATACAAGTATTAAAAATAAGTCAGTCTGAGGAAGGACAGTTATTAATAAGTCATAGGCCTATCCAAACAATCCACTGAAGCTTCTTGCTTTCAACAAGTTAGTTAAGACTGATGAATGAGAGCAGCATTTCCATGCAGTTACATTTCATTCCACTTTATCTCCCATACTAATACTTTGAAAAAACTGCTAAATTACATTTCTGCATTGCAGCCACATTTGGAACAACCCTTTTAAATCTTTGCATATTAAATCACATTCCTTACACAAAACCGCAGTGTCCAGCACAACCAGTCTTCCCACTCTGCTCACTATGAGGACATAGACAATTCCATGTTAGCTCACTGAGATTTAAAGTCAGCTGACAAAAGTTTTCTATCCAAACACAAGTTAAAATACCAGTACCTTGAGTACTCTCTGAAGACAGGTATTCTAGAACCTGAAACTCAGTCTTGGTCTGAAATAATTTGTCACTGAAGACTTTCAGGGTATTCCTACAGGTCGATCTCTGACCTTTAACAAGTGAGGAAAATACATACAGGGCACCATGGATTTGACCTGGTGCTCCAGTTAAGACAGCCTACCTGACAACTGCGAGGTGGAGAAGAGTAAGCTGTGTACAAACATGAGACAATATTTTCCCCTCTTGGTTATCAGATACCACTCACCATCCCCTCCTTGTTTCTTCTCTGTACACGGTTCCCTTCTCCTTTCTACCCTCTTCCCCTGCCCCACAAAGAGAATCTGAAGTTTAGTAGCTCAAACCAGATACTCTCCTGGGGTATAGTTAGATATCTGAGCACTGACTCATCTGCTGGTTTTTATAGAAATAATCCTAAATTAGATGTTTAAATTCAGACACAGCATTGTTAGGCTGTAACAACGCATACAAGCAAGCAACACAAGCTGCTCCCTTTACAAGGAATGCTGTGACCTCCCCAACTCCTTACAGTTATACACTACAAATACACGAGCATGGAGCCTGTGTCCAGCACTTCCATTCCCACTTTTAAAACACGTAGTGAAATGCTGATATTGGTCAGCAAGGTTCACGCACTGTTCTTGCAACACTTCAAATGGAATCAGAAACAAAAGTTGCTTGAATGAGTGTATTCAGCAGCTAGCTAAATAGGTACTGGCTAAACTAAAATATTTACAGAGTTTTAACATGCTGAAGTCACTTACAGTTCATCCCATTTTATCAAGTAGAAGAAGTTCTTGTATGTGCCAACCTTCTTGGACTGAACAGGTTTAAACAGATCTTTTCCATTATGGGTCAGAGAACAAACCAGGTAGTATTTTTCATAACTGGACAAGGAAAAGAAAATAAATTAAACAAACAAGAAAAGCTGAAAAAGGATGAAAGTTTTATTTAATAAGTTACTCACTTGGATACCCAGACAGGTGAAATTCCATGTGCAGCAAATATTGTGAACTGGAGATGTTCTGTGGCAGTCCATGCTTCCTTGGGATTCTTACTGTCTTCTGGAGAAACTGCTGCAGAGCTGCCACACAAACTCGTGTGGAGTCGCAGAAGGGCCTCCACTGCTCTTGTTAACTGGTCTATACTCATTTTCAGAGGGCTTTCAGGCTGAAGCGAACCTATAGTATAATTTAGCTTTAATGCACACCTTCCTAAAAGAGCCACCTGAAAGCAGTTTTTAGACATACTACAAGAACCTTACTCACCAGATGAGCTCTTGCTGGTGTCATCACCAGATTTTAAGGATACCTGCACAGTAAAGTTAGAGCAGATTTCAGTACCAAGAAATCCATATTAATTTTCCATTGCTCTGAAGTATCTTGTACAAAAATGGGGAAAGAGGCCTATATTTGGGTTTCTGTAACATCTTTTTACTCAAAGTTCTTCAGGAGTTAACTGCATTACAATTTCCATATCATGCACCAACTATTCACCAAGTTCAAGTGATCAGCTTTTGTCAAGTCTCAACTATTCTGACAATCTTTATGAGCTCTTAAAAGACACAGTACAGGGGAATATTGCTCAGTAACTTCTCTAAGATAAAACTTGGTCAGGGCTGCTATAGAAGAAAGCAGAAGTTGTTAATTATGCAACCCAGTAATTTCAGTCTGAATAGCTCTTTTATTTATGACATTTGTTAAGGTATCTATTGTAGGCAGAATTACTACAAATGTAATTTCAGTCTGAATAGCTCTTTTATTTACTCTATTTATTAAGGTATCTATTGTAGGCAGAATTACTACAAATGTACTGAATAAAACAATGTTAAACAACCTAGAACTGAACACTGAGTAGTGTCATTTTGTACTATGTGCTGTGTTTGCTTCTTGGCCTGCTAAAATGGAAGTCTAAACATGACAGTATCACAGCAATGTCTAGTCTCAGCAAGAACCCTGTTGAAGCCAAAATGTGATAAACGAATCATGGGAATTTACTCCCTTCTAATAAGGCAGAATTTCACACTAAATTCAACGTCTGATAAAACTAAAACTTTGCATGAAAACTAGGTTTGTGATTTAGAAACACAATCTAGTTACTCCTTAATACTTCAGAGAAAGTTTGTCACAATTGCTGCAGAAGAATGAAACCTCTCTTTGCACTCTCAGTGTGTTATTACTTCAGCATCTTTATCAATATTAAGTTTCAGCTACAAAAAAAATTCTTCACTCATAAAAACAATGCAGAAAAATGGGAGGGAGGGGGAAATAAAAACCACAACTTTTTTTCTTTTTAGAAAAGCTGCCTTATGTTTCCACCATACTTGTCAAGCAGTCCAAGTATTTTTGGACAACAAGATGCCAAACTTGCACTATGCCTATAATTTTCTACTTGAGAGACTGCTGTGTTCTTTTACTGTTTTGGCCTCAAAACTATTACTTTGAAAAAACATTAGAAGATAATTCTTGATTATTATTTTTGTAAGGTTTAGATACGACTGGGTCCAACCTACAGCATTTTCTTTTCTGAATGCAATTCTGCATGTCTTCATACACATTACTGTTTAAGCTGATGTCATCATGGGGCTCACAGGGTTTTCCTGCTAAAGAATTCCACTAGGATAGCACAAGGTGTTTTTTAAGTTATTTTTAAACTGTTATCTATTTCTACAGCTTTCTCCTATCAAAAAGCAAACACTGAGGAAATCTTTGATATGCTGTATTTCACTAAGTTTTCTCAATACCTCTTCTGCACTTCCCTGAAAGAATTTTAGTTCTTGTGACAGCTATATTGATGTGGTCTGACTTCCATTTGGCAAGACTTCTGCTCAGTATCACAAATACATCACTGAACTGATAAAGCTAAAAGTGAATAGAACAGCACATGAATCACTACCCTGATAAAGCACTAGAACAACAGAAATAGCATTACAAGGACTACTTAGCTTTTTCACTTGCCAACTTCTCCATCTGATGGCATTTTTTGACAATGTGACTTGAGACAGATTCTGCTCAAACTGCTCATTTTAAGGCAGTTTTATCATTGAAATCCATGCTGAGAGATTTTATTTTTGTCCAAATACTCAGAAACGTAGAAGCATGAACTACTAAGAGTCCTAAGATGATATTGCTATTTGCATAACTCCTTCACAGAAATATATGGTATAAATTCCTCCTTTAAGTATGCCTATACTGATTCTAGATGTCATGAGCTAGCTGTCAGTTTCCCTTGGTTAGCTTTAGTAGCATCTGCTGTGACACAAGGCTGTAGTTACAGAACCAGAAAACAGTATTTTGAAACTAGGTTTTAAAAAGGTCACTATTTAGAACAGAAAAGATTCCAAGAGCAAGTGATGAATGCATTAATAGCAAAGAGATGTTGAAATAAATGGAAAATGCCAGGTAAAATACAACTCCACAAACATAACCCGGACTGAACTGTTGCTGGTATTTGCAACTATCAAAGATTATGCAATACTACTTATCACTTTTTCAAAAGCATATCTCTGAATGCAATTCAAAGTGTGAAAGTTTACCTCAGTATTTTTAGTCCTGGGGAGATTAACAGCCCTCCTGAGCTTCTTTACTGATTCTGTTATTGCAGGAGTCTCTACACAATCCAATGTAGAACAGATTTTTCTGACAGTCTTAATTATGTGATCTACTGCTTTATGCTGGTTCTAATAAGGAATGTACGAGAGAACAGATTGATCTGATCACAATTGTGAAATCCAGTATTACTTTCATTTTTATTACATCTTTTAGAATTAATTGCCATAAAAATTTCATTATGAGATGAATATCTCAGTTACATTACACAGTGCTGTAACAACTTCATCAAACAAAAACCTCAGTGTTGAGAGCTTCCTTATAGCTCAGTTCCCTATGTCAAAATGTAATAGCACAGATTCCAGAATGAGATTGCAGGAAACATTGTGAGGTTTCCAACCATTTTTCTATTAAACTGTTGGCAGACAAGTATTTTCTGAGATATTAAGCTCAAATTCCCTCATGACATAAAAAAAAAGTGTAGTTTTAAAAAGGATATTCAGTTAGCATGAGAAAGGACTGCTAAAAGAAGTAGTGTTTGAATTTCAGCCCTCTTAAAAGAATCATAGGTTCAAATTACCCTTAGACTACACTACAGCTTACATAATGGAACTTTATCTTTTCTATTTCACTTTAACATGTTTGTTGCAACTTTTGCCTTACACAGTATTTTAAATGGTTCTTCCAGATGAAACAACTGCAAACTGTCATCTTGGAGAAGGAAAGAAAGGGAGGTTACCTACTGTACAGGAATCTTTTTTTGAAAGGATTAGATCAGCTTCTTATCACAGAATTAAAATGCTAGTAGGCTGCTTAAGACAAAGTCAAGATGCTCCTAGTATTCCCTTCATCCTCCTCTTCCAAAAGAAGAAAAGCCACTTATATCTAAATTATCACAGTGTTCTCAGGCTTTGTTTTTAATGTAAATTAAGTCATAATTCAATGTTCAAGAATATAAAAGAGTACAAAATTAAAATATTCACTTCAAAACAACTGTGTACTTTTTAAAGGTGTAACGTATAGGTTGTTTTCCAGAATCACTTATGAGCAGTTACAACTAAATAAAAGGGATTAGTGTAACATCCTTTTGGTAAGATGTGCACTGATTCACAGCCCCCACTCTCCTCACCCCACCAGACATTCTCATAACCTTCCTGCAAACAGAGAGCAAAGAAGCCATCTAAATAAAAAACCTCTTTGGATTGGGAGTTACCTGACAACAATTAACTTTATCCTGGTAAGCAAACAACCATAAGACAGAAGACACTGTAAATATTTAAGCCACACTTTGAAAGCTAACGCTTTGAAGATAACAGCTGTTTTGATACATGAAAAGCAACATTTCCGCTGTTATTTTCCTCACAGGCTCTCAATAAAAAGACCATAGATAAATTCTGAAGTGAACAACAACATGAAAGTGAAGGCTATGAAACTGGTATTTAGATTACTTCACCCTGTTTCATTTTGATTAGCAAGCTTCAGCTACCATACGTGTACAAGGAATAAACAAAACTCCAATTAGACAAATGCTAATATTGGGACCTATTCAGTATCCCATACAAGCTGCGTCTCTCATCCTTAATAAGACTGTAGAAAAAGTAAAACACAAGTCTGAATTGAGATGTTTTGCATTCCTCACTTCAGCCTGTGAAATGTGTTAAACAAGCAAGCTGACGCAGCTGCAAGAGCAAAGCAACAACCACCACTATATCAAGAAGCAGTAGGATCTCACTCTTCTACAAAACTGAGTTAAAAACTACTCTTGAGAACAAGGTGAATTATCACCAAGGCAATTAAGTAACATTAAACGACTATGTAAATACTGGACATCAGCTTGTTCAGACCTGCATTCCCAGAGAGGCAAAGTAGAAAGTACTGTAATTAAGTAATGAATTTCAAGATTATTCTCTAGAAACTGTTCAAGAAATACAGTTATCTGTTGATGACTTTTGGTCTCCAAATTACATTACTGTCAGGAGTTAAAGCTTCTCCTTTCGCATGTCAGTAAAGCAGGTTATCTTCAGCTAGCTTTTGCATTTGGGAAATCACTACTCCACATCCAAGTGGCTTTTAGCTACCTAATATACACACTGAAACAGACTATTATTTTGACAGCATTATTTAAAATTAGTGCAGAATAAGACATTACACTTTGTGTAAAACCTGCTTGTATGTTCCAAACACACTTCAGTTATAGCTCCCATTGTGCACAACTACTGCTCACTTCTGGGTAGATATTTATCTGTTACAAATATCTCAGTCATGGCTGACAATAACTGACATAGGCAGGATTCAGACCTCTTCCCTATTGCCATAAATTGATCTCTTTGAGCCTTTTTAAGGAAAAGATTATCTTGTGCCCCAGGACTTAGAAGATATATTTCTAACTACAATGATTAGGTAATACTCAGTTCACAAGAAAAGCTAGCAAGAAAAAGAGGAAGAGGCATCTCAAAATCCATGATTCCACATTTGGCTGTTTATTCCAATCTCAGTTTCCCCAGGAATATCTGCAAGTCTCTTTCCCAACTTTCTCATGCTACTTTTAGTTCAGCAATAACTTGAGATGAACTTACCTCATTTTTAAGAGCTATGTTAACTTGCTTGTGATACACATCAATAAGCTCTTCAACAGAAGATCTGCAAGAAATGGTAGTTGTTGAATATATGTGCAAAAGCATAGCAGTCTCAGCTAGAAATCTAGCTGTGAGCTTAATTATTAAAATGACCACATAACATTACCTTTTAATAGGTTCTCTGCAAGGCTTTTCTACTTTGTAGAGGTGTTTGGTTAAATGTATGGGTGTTCTGTCATCATCTTCCTGCAATAAAATGCTAGATATTAAGCCCAGTTCTCACCTTTCTATAATTTGCAATATTGTTTTAGAATTTTCTTTACTAATATCTGTGGAGTAGAAAAGGAAACATCTAAGGTGATCTTTTCAAAGGGGAAAAGGAATAAAAAATAACTAGTTAATTGTCTATGAAACGTCTACACACCAGGACAAGGAAAAGAGGGAACAAACAGCAATCAAGCGCCTAACTATGCAGATACCAAACATTCCTGGCTTCAACTTTGATGGTCTGAAACAGATCTAATTAAACCTCAAAACTGGTTTCAACTTTTATTTAACTCTTGGATTTTGGCTCCCTCTTTCAGGCCTCACGTTTAGTCCAAATGCTTGCACACTTTTCCCAGCTACAGTATTTGGTCTAATAGGAGAGATTATCCATATTGTAGTATTTGCCTTGTGAAAACTCAGTATGAATTTTACTTCCTCTCAGTGTAAGAGGATACAATTCCCAACACCAATCAGGCACGGTAATTTGTTAATGACAAAATGGTTACATCTCAGATTCATTACTCTCAAGCAGCCTCTCAGCCTCTTGAAGAGTTGCACTGCTGCTGCAGTTCAGGAGGTACTTACCGTTCGGGCCAGATCTCTGCATATTACACTATGGGTCAGGAGCTGCAGTCTGATTTCTGTATCCCATTTCCGACAGTTCTGAATGTATTCATGACTTCCTACACAGTGCTTACTGTTAAACAAAAGAGAACTGTAGTTACACCAAACACACACAACTTCTGAGAAAACTCACATGGAATACTGAAGGTAACCTGTTGGCTCAAAACAGGGAAAAGGTGAATCAACCTTCAAAACAGACTTCTAGATCTCATTTTAACTTCGGCAGAAGTGTCAGCACACTCTGACAAATACCTGTACTTTTACTTTACTAAAGCTCTTAACTACTGCGGCTAACTTGAAATCAAGTATTCTAACACATAAAACTCATGGGTATCTGTAATCTATTAGTTCAAAAAGCATACCAAAAAAAACCAACCGAAGCCCATGTATTATTTCAGATTATTATAAATTATCAATAGATTTTTATTCCTGGTTGCTGGGATTTGAAGAGCTACCGAAATGCTCTAGAAATATTCATCTGAAAAAACCCTGTTTGTGTCCAACACAACAGATTGACAGAATTTAAAAGGTTTCTAGGAAGGTGTTGAGAACTTACTCTGCTGTAACCCAGAGCAACTATAAAGATTTCAGATCTTGTGCAAAGCATGACTCTCACATTTTCAAGACTTCTGCTTTAACACATCTATTTGTTAAAGACAGACTTTCCAGTAACTGTGCCGTGAAAAAGCATGGAGTTAAATATTAATGAAAAAGAGTTTGCTTACTTCTGTAAAACTTCTTCTTGGCCACAGACTTTCAGGATATAGCTGCCAATGTCCACTTCCTTCAAGTCATCATGCACCCAGCAAAGTGCCTGCATTATTATAAGCTCAACAGGGGAACTCACTGTTTAAAGAAATTACATCTAGATGTTAAATATAGATCTATAGCAAATGATAGTAACCACTGTTCACTCACAAAATGGAGTCAATGAAATTTATTTTTATGCTTGTAGGGCAAGCTCTTCTAAACTTTGTAGTTTGAGATCTTCACTTTTTTTCTCACAAAGGCAAGCATCTTCTAAAATCTGCCTGTTGTTTAAGAAATTAATAAATCCTTTTTAAAACAGAGTAGAGTGTTGTGACTTGATCAAAAGCACAAAAACCACTCTGCAGTCTGTTTTACAGGACTTTTTATAAGATACCTCTTTTTTTTTTCCTAATTATATATTTGCCTTATTTAGCCATGACTTCAAAGAGGTAGATGATCCCAGAGGTGCTTGAAATTTAAAAATCATTAACTGAAGAGCTGGAAATGGAACTTCTCTATTCTCTCTGCCTGAGGAAGTTAGTATCAGCTGTAGTAGAGGCTAATACTACTGAAAGTCCTTTTTTCCTTTTCCTTTCCATTTGCCTAGGGTAGTTTCCACATTGTGTAGATCACATCTCAGCAAGCACAACCAAGCCTTTGGCACCAACTAGAAGTACTTTCACATCAGGCTCCAGATGTTCTTTTTTTGAAAAAACAGTTTCTTTTCTACCCAGCAACTACTAAGCAAAAGCAGTAATCCCAGTCAACCCCCAAATCCATTTGCTCACAGCCACAGAGACATGCTTTAACACCATAAACCTTTTAAGTACAAAATGCTCTCTACCCTTCCCTCCCTAGCTTCTCATCTTCTTCTTTTAATTATTTACAAACAATGCCACTAAGAATCTCAAAAGTCTGGGGGGGTGGGGGGGGAAATCACTGTATAAAAGCATTTTAATATTTTCAACAGGCTGTCCAGAATTTTTATTTTCCCTTTCAGAGATCTTAATCTTTCTGAATCATCTTTTTATAAGAAAGAAATGTTAATGTTGTGCTGGGTACAGAGAGGTTATGCACAGTAATATCTTTCACAACAGAAATGCTTCATCTCATTAATACATGACTAAGTTCCACAAGCACAGAGGTATTTGATAACGTATGTAAAATGAGTATGTGGAAGTCAAGAACAAGGAATGCTAAGAAATATGAATTCAGGAACACCAATACACTAACTAAGACTATGAAAACTTTTTTTTATCTAGACTTAAACAGCTGTACTACCATCAGCACACAATATGGCTGATGGGGCAAAGAGATGCAATAACAGTTTACGTGACAGTCACAGGCTGCGCCGGTGAAGGACTGACAGTCCTGCAGAGTCCAGTTCAGTAATGCAAAAGTAAGGTCACCACCTTTTTCTCACTCTCTAACCAAAGACATTAATTCCTCTGCACAATGATTGCTTGGGTAGACTTGTACTTCCATGTAAAGACTAATAAATTAATGCAGAAATAAATAGGTATAGAAGGAAATATACATAAGGTCTAAAACTACTTTTTTTCCTCCTGGGCCCTTTCTACAGACTGAGTTGTCAGAACACTGGCAGGATGCAGTTCCTTCTAAGCAGAACAGAAAGCCATACTAAAGTAATTCTAGCATTAGGATGCTAAGGTATGCAATTATATGATCAAGAACTAAAGGAATGAAATGAAGAATTAAATATAATTAAAGAAAAGAACTTTCAATACACCTATTACTAGTCACATATGAGCTACTGACACCAATCTTTCACTAGCTACAGGAGATGAGTAGTTTAACTGTTATTAATTCCAGTACCAGAAAAGGAAGACAGCAGAAAGTGCAAAGCACAAGATATTTAAAGCTAGAATGGGAAGCTGTAGTATTTTAGTTACCCTAACAAAGCCTTTTGTAGGAAAGGATTAAGCCTGTACTACCAGGAAAGTGTAAATCAGAAGGATGAGGAGCAGAAAAACCCTTCCTAGGCTACACTTACAGTCCACCTTCTTTCTTAACAGTAGAGTATTAAATACAGCAGGGTAACTGTAAGGCCTAGCAAATGAACACAGAATGAAACCACGGAGAACTCATTTTCCAATACAGCAGCTAGATTGAGTGGGTAAAACAGTTACTCTGAGCCTTTTGAGAACAAGTGACTTTAAAGCATTACAGAGACCCAAACGATGAAAAACTCCAGCGTGGCACAGGTGAGACAGTATTACCAGGTGACACTGTGTGGGAATGGGAATAGACACTGGAGGAGTACAGAGACTAAGCAGTATATTGTTCCAGTGGTATTATCAGTTATTCTATCACCAAGGATTGCCAAAAGTTGACAGCACCCAGAATTATAGCCTTCAATACAAATGTACTGTGCAGTCTTAACTACAGAGAGAAAATTTATGCACAATAAGGCAAGCCTAGAAGCTCCACCCCAAACTAATACTCTTATATACTCAAAAAACTGGGGCAGCTACCTGAGCCACACTGCAACTGTATTATTTCAATGTTTCTCTTCATAATCATATACTGAAATCTAGTAATACATTTTCTTACTCCCCAACAGCACTTGGTCTGAATTTTTAGTTAGCTTGCAAGAGTTTATTTAAACATACATTACAAGGTTGAAATTAAAAACTAAAAGTTAATAATCTCAGTTCTGGTGACATCATTCCTTCAATTACAGTGAAGTAGGTCAAACTCTTGAAAAACTCATTTAACCTTCCCAGCTGTGAACAGAACAGTGCTTCTGGTCTGCTTGGCTTTTCTTGTTAAAACAAAAGTTTTAACTTTGACAGCTTCTAAACATTTCCTGATGAAGGCACTTACCCAGAATTAGGTTCTTTCTTCGTTTACCTTCTTCACACTAACTACAAGTAATTCAAGTAACCTGAGACCCAGGGACTACAGAAACTGAAAGCCAGGGCCCTAGGTTGAGTGCACAATCTTAACTCACCTTTCTAAGTCTTATAAGCAAAGTCCATTTTAAAAAGCAGGAACGTACCGTCACATGTAAAAGTTACTGGTTGCTGGAATTCTTCAATTTCTATAGAAACCTTGATACTGGCACTCTCCCCACTTATGTTTCTTTGCAGCATGATTGGACTCAGCACAAAGCCTGGATTTGTTTGCTGATTAGTGCAAGGAAACTTGGTCCTCAATCTGAAAGCACAGAAGGTTTATGAAATGTTGCAATGAATAAGTCTAAGGCTAAAGCAAAATAACATGGCAATAATCACAAGCCAGAACAGCAAAGACTACCTTTTACTCTTCACCTAAATTGTATGTACCAAACACCATTCAATTTTTCTACTTTCAACAGAACACTGCCCACAATAATTATACAAGTAGTAGTTACACAGGGAGATAACTCTAGCTTATAATTAAGCAAGTTTTCCCTATATCTTAAAATATTTAAGGTCAACATTTACAGGCCATAACCAGCTTCTGTAGAAGTTAAGCTCTAAATCAGTTTTTTAAAAGTTAGTCTACATCATTTGCTAAAAATGAGGGTTTGTTTGTTTGTTTTAAAGACTACCTTCTTTTACATGCAGAAGACCACATAATTCTTCACAATTCCAATTTTGGAAGTATAATCTGAACTGAAGACAGAAGGTAGTTATTCCAAGTTGTGGAAGTTGAGAAAGAAGATTAAATTAAGGGAAAGTCTTTTAGGACACAAACGGTATAAACCATTTGTGTAGTAGTGACCAGACAGTACTTTGATAGCTGCTTTTTTCTGCTATTTACACAAATAAATTATTTTAACCTTTCTGCCATCATTAAACTAGTATTAAAAGATTCTGAACTAAACTCATCTATAACAGTCATCTGCTTCATCACCTTGATTCCTAATAAGAGCATGAATAGGAAGAAAAAAAAGTTTTCCACACTCAAGTCCATCAGCATTTTAAGCACTGGATCTTGAAAGTGCAGGCAACAGTTGGATTTAACTAGATGCAACAAGCCCATTATCAGAGCTTTGGTTTAATATTGTTCATCAGTAAGTTTCACAGATGTATATGACTTTCAGTCGTTTTATGGAGCAATTTTTTTTGTTTTCATAAACAGTAGATGTTATGCTTCAGATTCAAAGATTTTTACTTCCCCTGTTATGTACTGGATTTTGATCTTGAGAGGGAATAAAGGCAGGACTCCTAGTTTGCCTTCTCTAGGAGTAAGTAAAACAAAGACAAAAGAAATTTCATATTAAATTGTATCAGTAAGAAAAAAAGAGCAATTGAGGTTATCAAGTGTCATCATCTCTGTTATGTCCTTTAAAAAACTCGCCACCTGATCAAAGCAGGAACAAGTTTCAAGGTTTTGTTATGGAATTTCAGTTGCAGAAGTAATAAGAACATTTCAAGACTAGAAAAGCATTGAGTGACAAGATTTAGTGAAGTGCATCAACTAAGAAAAAAAGACAATTCTTTCAAAACAAATTGTACTGAAAAATATGATTGAAGGAGATACAGATATACAGAAAAAATAGTTTTGAGAATGAAGTAGTATTAGAAAACCAAGGAAAAAAGTGAAAGTCACAGGACCAAAAGAATGAAGAGGAGGTATCCTAAGCTAAAAACATTAGTGCCAAACACCTTAACAGTTTTGTTCCATTCTTGATAAAAAAGGAAAAACTGGGATAAGAAAAGTGGAAAGGACATATATTGGTACCTGGCCCATGAAGTAAAAGATCTAGGACTGACTGTGTGAACCTAACTGGAAATTAGTCACTCTATATTTTTTTTCTGAAAGCTAATTTGTGTTCAGTAATTTCTTACTTCGTAACTTCTTGAGAAAAAGCTGACAGTTCTTGATTCTGCCCTTCAATTTCTTGGAGAAGCACGTTTTCTGTCAGCATGCCAGTGGTCCCATTGTCTTTCTGCAACTCAAAGATAATACATGATTTAAATAGCTGCAAACATATTTCTACAGCCAGCAAAGCCATGTGTAGGTGATATTTTCAGAAGTCTGAGGTTTACTATAAATTTTATCTAACCTAAAAAATGTCTATCATTACTAAGATGAAAAGTAAAGTGACCAGTGACTCCTTTACAGCAAGTAATTTATTTGACACATCATCATCAGTTAAGATTATATTCCAAGCCTAACAAGTTCCTGAACTCTCAGCAGTGAGCTGCTACATCAGAATTTGGCTAAATTTTGCTAAATCATAGAAGACAGACAAAGAAATGTTTTTTTTCCTCTATTTCTGCAATTCAGCCTTCAGCATAGCACTAAAACAAAGTGTTGTACATCAGTTCTGCCCGTGATTGCCTCTTTCTACAAAGCAGGAAAAGATAAATTGTACACTGGAAGGGAGCAGAATTCAGAACACTAAACTCAGGACTATCACTGTTGGTTTAATCCCTTGTGCTACTGGCACCCACCAGCACCCAAAAATGTAAACCACAATCTCCCAAGCATCTAATCTGAAAAACAATTGCTAAGAGGACAACAAGATCTGATAAACTTCCAAAAACTCCCCGCAAACAAAAAACTGCAGCAGTTTTTAATCTAGATCTGGTTTTGATTCAAGTGCTAGTGTAAGCAAAAAGCAGAGCGCAGCTGGACCAACCAGTGGGGTTGAGGTAAAACTCAATTGTTTGTAGTCTAACTGCCACCATCGACCTGAAGCACTCATGAAACTCCAGCCAGATACTCCTTGGAATAAACTGAGCTTGAAGAGTTTGCTCATGCCCAACCCAGGGTTCTTGCACGCAAAATATAAAGCCTGTTGACATTTTATAACCAGAGTTTTTACAATGCTCACAACAAGTTTTAATCCTCCCAAGAGTCCACAGAAAAGCAGAGTGCATTGTAGGTTTTTTTTCCTAAAAACACATCACAGTTTATTATTAGCTGATAAAGTTAGCTGAGCATTTGATTTCATTGAAGCCTGTCAGACAAGGTAGTTGAATTAGACCATCTCAGAAAAGGAGTCAAATCTGTAACACAGACCCAGCACCTGTCAGGTCTTTGTCTTTTAGCACTTTTTGCTCAAATTGACTTAAGCAGTACAGCATAAACTTAGAAGGGATAATCTATGCAGCCCATAATTGCTGCTTGAATTGCATTTCAACCTAGTTATTTCAGCTAAAATACTGGTTTCATTAACACTGATGAGTTCAAAAGGATAGAAATGGGGATTAGCCATACCATGGGAAGCAATTAGACCAGGAAGCTGTAAAGCTACAAAACCTGGAATGAAATTCAGGAGCATACATAATACCTTCAATTTAAAAGGAGTCTTCTCAGACAAGTTCTATCACATAAAAATACTTCTGGGCAGCTGCACAAGACCTGTCGACAGATCTGTACTAGATACAGTTGCACATGTGTTCTTTAAGCTATTACACAATAACAAAAGAAAGAAATCATGCAAGGAAACAGGAAGTCAACAGACCAAGTGAAAGGTAAACACCCTTGCTAAACATTCAACTAGCTAACTACTGGTCAGCACTCAAACACAAAACTCAACCATGCCAAATCAAGAAGTTGGCTATACAACTGGTAATATTTCTCTATTTAGGAGCTCTTTTTTAAGACGTTAAGACTACAAATAAGTACTCAAAGCACTTTGCAACTCTAAACAGAGTATAAAAGCAGTGCACAAGGAGACTTCTTGAAGTCCCACCAGGGACATTGCCACTTTAGGCCACTATGTGACCGTTCTGAATTAAGTACAGCAAATTTTGTAGGTTATTCTGCTGTTAAATTCAAAGAAATTCAGGGAACTGCAAGGCTTTTGTGTACATAGAAGGTTGGCCAGAGCAGGCAATAAATTCTAATGTAATAAGAGGAAAAAAAATTAATTTGGTTACCCATAGCTGACCTGAAGGTCACAGCTAACTAAAAGGAGAGAAAACCAATGCATTACTAGAAATTACCTCCTGGTGGACAACTGAGAACATTAAATACCTCCTTTCTTTGTAGTTAATTTCAATACTAACTTTTGACTGCCTTCAGGAAGATAATTTCAGGAGGACAAATTCTGATAAACTAGGAATCTGGACTCAGATGATTAGGGTTTTGAGCAACAAATAGGACTTGAATTGCTTTAACTTCCAGATGAGTAAATCTAAGAGGTGCAAAAGCTATCAGTCAAACAGGAAATAACGCGTAGGAAAGGACTTCAGACCGCGCTGCATAAGAAGTTCATTGTCAAAAATAGAAGTATTCTGCAAATACAGTCACTCTTAACAATAAAAAACAAACTCAAACCCCAGTAAATTTCCTAACGTGAAGTAATGACTTCAATCCCACGAACACATAAAGCCTCAAGACTCTTTAGCTCTGTGCACAGAAAAAACACGAAAGACAATACCTAAACCAGGACAAAATTAAGACTGTCACTTCCCTTTCTGAAAGCAGAAGGAAAAACACTGAAGTATTTGAAGGGGAATACTGAATATACATATATTCATTAATATTGAGATAGTCATAAAATATGAAACCAAACTCAAAGCAATCTATTAATATAATCAAAATGCATGACTAGAAAGTTTAACAAATAGTTTTGTTTAAAGGACACAGGGAGGCAATGAGCAATTTAGCAGGAAAAAAAGTAATCCAGACCAGTTAGGATGCAAGACCTCAGAATATACTTTGAAGGGTACATAGGCCTCGAGGTAAATGGAAGAGAATGCATAAGAACTGCCAGAAATAGAGGTGAAGTAACTCAGATTGCTGTGTCAGATGGAAAATTATTTAAACTAGCAAAGGATGGGCAAAAGAGAAAGCAAAAGACACAGGTTATGTTGCTAGGATAGCCATCTGTCCCTAAGTCTGTGGCTAAGAAGACCAGATACATACACAGACTGTCTGAATTATTTACACTAAAAGGATCGATGCATGCTGTTGTGATGTCACCAATAAAGCAAACACGGTACAACTGCCCCTGCACGTAGTGAGGGTTTACTCATGGCACTGTATGAGACACCTGGTACACTGTGCTCTCACAGAGAACCATCAGTCTCATCCTATGTTCACAAAAAAGTGTCAGGAAAGAGAAGCTATCAGACAGACCTTGCCATGAAAGCTGACAGGAAGTCACTGCCTCTTGTAATATATTAAGGTAAAGATCAAAATAGGTCCTTATCTTAAATGAATGCTGTTCCATCCTGGTAAAAATAAGCAAGAGGCAGTTCTGAATTTGTTTCTGCTGCAGATCAGATAACTGATGAGGACAGTGAGGGTCTAGAACAGTCCCTCAGTAGTAGGAGGAAAAGACCACATCAGAAAGCAGAGCTTGAGCATTCTATGAATCAGTTAACATGTGATCTGCAAATAGCATGGGGTTGGACCTGAAGAACAGGAAAGACCCTTTTATACCCTGCATTCTTGAAAAACCTCTGGAATTCATAAAAACAGATTTCAGTCAGCAATAGTCAAATACTACTTTGCACAGGCAACACCTCAGAAGCACAGCTCCAGTACAGTCTAGCTATTCCAGTCAGCAGTTACATTACAACCAGCTATCACTGGAAAACTGACAAGTACATTAGGGTAGCACAGCAAATTGAAGATGCAAGCTGCTGTAGAGCCCAAATTTACATGCCTTTCCACATACTAGGAATTAACTGAGCTCACATATCACACACAGTTCAAGAGTGGAAAAAAATAAAATTAAGTTAGACCCAAGATCTTCACAAAAAACAGAGGTAAAGAATTCTTTTGGTTTTAGGGTCTGTGTTTTTTTTTCTTGTTCTTCTCCATTGGTCTTCTATTAAACTTTTGCCAGAATACTGACAACTGGCCCAGAAAAAACAGGAAATCCTTCAAATGAGGTGCCAGAAAATTCACTTCAATGGAAATTTAGACAGCCTGCTAAGCCAAAGTCTAGCAAATATTCATTTTTCTGAGAAAAAATCTCCCCCAATTTGGGAGGGAGGAAGGGAAGAATTAAGGGACAACTTGGAAAATATCCTTGACTGATAACAGTTATTTTCTGTGGCATGCCCCCACCCTACTAAAAACACCTTGAAAGGCAATACATAAGACTTAAAACATTTGCAATCCAAAGTCTACAAGGGATAGAAATATTTTATTCCTCCCCTCAACCAGTTTAATGGAGAGGTAACTAATATTTTGAAATACAATATCTTGTTTTATGATGGAATTATCACAGAATTTTAAAAGCTGGAGAAGTTAAACAATCTACAGTCATTTACTGGACTTGGCAAAAAGGTAGGATGCACTTATGGGGATGTAATTAACCAAGGAGATTGCGACAGTATTGACCAGCTGCTGTACAGTTCAGTTTTGATACAAACTGCATGTGCTGAGTCTCCAAAAAGATGACTTTCATAACCAAAGCCTCTGTTAACATGTTTGTCTTAAATTTTTGATCAAAGTGAACAAGATCCTAGAGCAAAAATCAACCTTTATTCAGCCTGTTGAAAGTAACATCACACAAAGATGGCTTGCTTGCTTCCAGAACACAAGTAAAGGGTTTATCACAGTAGGTATCCATTGTGGTAGGCCTGATAGGCCCAAAATAGGCTAATACATGTCCTGCCTTGTCTAGGCATGTTTTATTGCTCCACCAGGGAGGCAGGCATGGGAAATGGGCACAAAAGAACCTGGAGCCGCTGAGTCTGGCCTGCCCAGGGTCCTGTGGTGTAAAGGTAGATGCACTTAGCTTGTGCCTGCCTAGTGCAGGGCAAAGAGAGCCTGTGGCTTTGCCTAACATAGTATGGTTTGGCTAACTGCCATCCTGATTGGCTATTCTTGTGTCCAAAGGGCAATTAATCTCGGCCCACACTGATAAAAGGAGATACACAGGTGAACAACCTGCTTTTGATTGGCTGCTTTACTTCCCTGCTCTTTGCTGTGCTCTCTCTGCTGTGCTCAGCAGCACTGCTGCTGCACACTGCCTTATTGCTTCCCTGCTAAACTCCACTGCCGTGAGTTACCAGGAGCAGACCCTGGATGCCTGCATGCCATCGACCTGTGTGGCCAGCGTGACATCATGCTGAGACTGCACCACATCTGCCTTCTGCACCTGAAGGTCCTGCTTAGAAGTCCTGGACATATATACAGATCATCCAGAAGAGGCCAAAAGACAAGGTCAGAGATTGTCTGCGTCCTTTCCCCAAAAGCTGGGAAGATTCAAGCCTCAACATCCAACAACACAGAGTCCCCTGAAAGCATCTGGGCACTGTCTGGACTGTGGCTAGCCCCTTGAGTGAGTAATAATAATTTCTGAGTAAATGCTTAAAAGCCTCTTTGTACTTCTTTATTGCCTCCTGACATAGAACAGAAAGAGCTTGAGCCAAGCTACTGGCAAGCAGCATTTGACCGGGGAACCTTCTCTTCCAGTTCGATTAATGTTTATATATTTTACTGGTAATAGTAGATCTAGATACTATCCATAGAATGTTTCCATGACCTTGTAAGAACCAAAATACTATTAAAATTACTGGTTGGGGGTGGCGAGAATTCTGAATAGCAAAATTAATAAACAATATTAATTTTGGAAAATATCATCTTGCATCAATTAATTTCCCCTCTGCAACAGTATCCCACCTGGATTCCAGAATAGTAGGTATCCCACCTGGATTCCAGGATAGTCTAACCAAAAGATTTAGTTGCAATCTCTCTAGCATTCCTGCACAGAAGGAAAGTTTTTTATCTATATTAAACAATCGTAGTAGTCCTATGAAAGACTTCAAGTGATACTGGGAGAGCAGAGAAGAGTTTTAACTATGCCATCTTTCTAGTCTAGTTTTCCTCTAAAAAAAAAAGCTGACAAGTGCAAATATTAAGGCAAAAGAATGTTGGGTCTTTTCCAAAATCCGAGAGAAAAGCTGCTCAAGACAAAGCTTTCAGCATCTAATTTTCCATGCTTTTATTTTGTAGTTTGTTTATCAATATGATTTAAATACTTAGAGTTCTAAAGACTGTGTCTATTTCTTCTAGTGTGTTAAAAACAAGCAACTGCCTCAGTAAACATGGAAAGATAGCAAAAGATTAGAGTCACAATGGGATCCAGTTCAGCAGCAGCGTTCAATTTTCTGAATATCACTGATGCATACAACAGTAATCCACTACTTGGACACTGCTCAAGCCAAGTGAGGTTTAATAAACAAACCTAGACCCTAAAGTGTCTTTAAATACTGGGATTCATCTTTGCTATTATACTGCAATTTAAACACACTGGTTTACATACCTGTGATGTTTGGCCCTGAAACTTTGCAAGTTGGGTTGTTTTCATGTTTAAGGACTGGCTCCTTGTAACTGTTGCTCCAGATGATTTCCCATTTATTTTTCTTTCCAGGTGACAAGCTACTAACAGCTTTTCTTCCAGCAGCACTGCATCCCATGGATCTTCTGCAGTCATGCTTGAAGCCATCTCTCCATCATTCTCTGCCTTACGTGAAGTCTCTGTACTGTCCACTTTTGGTTTACTTAGGGGATCTAAATCCAACCAATCAAATTTACTAACATCCCCGCAGCTCTCTGAGACTGGTAAGTTAGCAACTGCAGACTTTATAGAAGTCATCTCCAGGTCCGTGCCTGACCTCCCGTTTTTCAGAAATTCTGAGGTGCTTGCAATTTTGTCAAATACTTTTGCCATTTCTGGTGTATGTACTGGAGGATATATAGGTAGGCTGCCTTGTGGATGGAAAGGTGTAGTAGCTGCCAATGGGTATGAAATGTATTGCGACTGTCTTGGAAGACCAAGACAGATAGGTTCTCTAGAGTGATAGAAGGACATACTTGGATGGAATCCATTCTGAAATACACCAGTCTGTTTTGTGAAATAAGCGGAGGGGTAAATAGGAGGTAAAGTGCAAGTCACAGGTACTGGTGTCCCAGGCATCCAGTGTCTTCTCTGACCTGTAGGCCCAAGATAAAACTGTGAAGACAATGATGGGCTCAAAATAGGACTCGCTGGCAATGCAGGTACTTTATTAGATGATTCAAAACTGTCATCCAGCAGCAGTTTCTCTAGTTCAGCATGAGTGAGCTTCTCTATGTCAATAGTACTTAGCTTATCTTCCACACTCTTGGCATCAGACTCTGGAAACACTATGAGATCATGGTCCTGTTTGCTATGAGCCTGTGCTTTTTGTCTCGTGCTGCTTGAAGAATGAGAAGTTTGTTTGTTACCAGCTACACTTCTTTCTTTCTGCATCTTAGCTAATGCCTCAGCTTCCATCTGCAACGCCTCCTCTTTGTCCACATCATTTGACCTTGTGGCTGCCAAAGAAGGTGATGAGCGCTGTTTAAATCCATTGCTGCTGGATATCTGGGCCATACCGCATGAGCAGATGTCCATCTAACGAAGCAACACTTCCTTCGGACTGGTTGTCTCCTCTTGCCTTCAGAATCGATTTAGCAGGTCTGAAAAAGAGAAACAAACATTAGATATGCACAAAAGATATGCATGGAGAACTGCCATGTATAACCAACTGACAAGATTGCACAGGTCTTTCGGAAACACAGGACATGAAATTTTAATGAGACCAATTTCCATGGGGTGTATCAAACTTAGAGAATCTGCACAATTAAAATCTCAGTGTTGAAGTTATGTGAGACTAATTTATTTTTCCAAACAGTACTTAGAAGTACTTGGTTTCTATTTGCACCACTAAAAATAACATACAGAAAGGCTACGTTCCTGTACCTAGTTTTGGGTTTGAGCAACTCTGCACACTTAGTCAGCTTCAGCGTCTGAAGCAGAAATTGTTCCAGAGACTAGCATTGATAAAGTGTCTTACTGGGAAGACTTACAGTTTTCCTTCAGTGTATTACAAAAATGACAGGCCTACCATAGTGCTGTACCCTGACTGTGATGGTCAGAATGATGCTGAAGGACCTCTGTTCCTTCAGAAAATATCATTGCACTTTACCCTCACAAGAGAAATAATGCTTATGAAATGTTATTTATTGGACAAGCAAAAGAAGCCATTTAAGTTCAGCTGCTCATTAAGTAATCCCTTGAACAGCCCCTGGAAGGAAGTGTCATTCCCAAATAGATAAGGGAAGAAACTCTGAAAAGTCACTTGTCCTTAAGGCCACCACCAAGAAAACGACTTGTATTTCTCCAATTACAATCAGTAATAGTATACTGTACTCAAAATATCTATGACTCTCTGCTGAAATACCTTCACAGGACCTAAGTTATTTTTCCAATATCATTTCTACTTTATTCTACAGCTTTTACACACAGCCAAGTTTGAGCTGAGTCCAGGAGATAGATGTCTTCCAGCAAGAGCTAGTATGCATATCAAGTAGCAAGATAAAAATCATGAATAATGAGTTTCTGCTAGAAGGATTACATAAACCCCAATCCTCATTAACACACAGTTTCACTGCACTAGATGAACTCTTCAGATGCAAATCATCATGTGTTTAAAACATGACACAATCTACAAATGAAAAGAGTTCTCTGCAGCAAATAGTGCAGATAACTGAAAAGTCTGTCTTTGTGATTCTTGGCTATTGCCACCCATTAGAAGTTTTGTTTCTTCCCCTGAATGAGACCAGAGACATGCTTCAAGCTGTATTTCTGTAGACTCACCACACAGGCAGTAGGATTCCTAACAGATTCTTTAAATTATTCTAAGACACTAGCCAAGTTGGAGGTTTTTTGATTAGTGGTTTGGTGGGCTTTTTTGGGGGGAGGGCTTTTTGGTGTGCATGTGTGTGTTGGGTTTGGTGTGGTTTTTTGGTTGTGGGATTTTTTTCCAATCTACTTCATTTCACCAGCTTGCAATCACGTCTGTCCTCCACAGTGTAAGAGGCTCTATACATTTCAGCTAAGTCTGGAAACATGAATTCAGATGAAACCCTTCACAAAGCAGGTTTATACCAGAACTGATGTTACAGCTACCAAGAACAAGACTTAAACAGTGATGGACAAATAAAGTTACGAACCCCTAAAAACCTAACTTAAGTCCTGGGGAAGAGTCTTTAGGAGGAGCTTTAGAGGTTACTGGTATGTATCAATTCCACATGATCACAGAATCAACCAGGAGGGAAGAGACCTCCGAGATCATCCAGGCCAACCTAGCACCCATCCCTGTCCAATCAACTAGACCATAGCATTAAGTGCCTCATCCAGGCTTTTCTTGAACACCTCCAGGGATGGCGACTCCACTACCTCCCAGGCAGCCCATTCCAATGCCAATCACTCTCTCTGTGAAGAACTTTCTCCTAACGTCCAGCCTATACCTCCCCTGGCACAACTTGAGACTATATCCTCTTGTTCTGTTGCTGCTTGTCTGGGAGAAGAGACTAACCCCACCTAGCTACAGCCTCCCTTCAGGTAGTTGTAGACAGCAATGAGGTCACCCTCGAGCCTCCTCCTTTCCAGGCTGGACAACCCTCAGCCTCTCCTCATGGGGCTTGTGTTCCAGGCCTGTCACCAGCTTCATTGTGAAGTCTATAGAATAAAAGCAGACATCAGATCCTTTTCCATACAATATTTTAAGCTGCAGAGCTTGACATTAGAGCCACAACTGTTGCCATTAGGAAGAAGCCCTGTCCTGTCTAGTGCCTATCTGCACAGCTGAGTCTTGAACCACATCAGAGCACTGATTGAAAAAACAACACAAACCCAAACCAGTGGGTTCCTTTATAGACAGTGTGGGACTCTGGGCCAAATCACAGAACAGCTGTGGCCTTCAGTGCCGTTTAGTTATTTAATCTTCTGTTAGCAGGACAGTGATTCCAGATCTTCTCCTAAAGATGTACTGATTATTTTGTAGATGGTTTAAACCTACTAGCCACAGATAACATCACAATGAGGAATCTAATATCCTTTACATCAATTGCTCAGACTGCCTAGATAAACAAGCAGCCTGTAATCTCTTTAACTTTTAGCTGGTTAAAAATACTACATCAGCTTTTCAGATGTAAGAAAACCCTAACTCGAAGCTCTCCCAGTAATTTCTACTTGGCTTTTCCAAGAACCAGCAGCATGTGGCAAGTGCAGTTTTCAGTCTTGCTGCTGCCTAAGGATTCTACATAGCAGCAGGACTTCTCTTCTAAACTTTGTTTAAAAAGTAACACAACAGAATCATACTATCTGTGACTATTCAGAACTGTTTGGGCTACAGCTTTGAAGAGGACTATCAACATGTTCTGGTTCTGCTTGATAATTACAGTACAAAGTGATTTTTCTTAAGGAAAAAATATCAAGATCATACGATCTTCCAGGTAACTATATATAACAACTCCAGCTCCTGGAAAAGGAGGGAGCCTTATCTTCCTGCTGAAATGGACAGCTTTCATCCCCATACTCACCAAGCAGTCTCCTACTCACAAGAAGTCAGTGTTCCATAGTCACGACTGCAGATAATCATACATTCCCTAGCACTCAAAACCAGGGTGCACAGCTACTGCAGCACACTCATTCGGAACATCCAGAGAATCTCAATCACTTGATAACTGCTTATTATAGCATTTCACATTACAGTGCTGCATTTTTCTGAGGGTATGACTGCACACTTGCACTGACAAATCCAGTGACTTTTAGCATTCAAGAAAGAATATTATTACTAGTGGTTATGTGAAATGCTCAGTTTTATTTTTGCAAGACAATATCATCAGCATACACACACTTAATTTGATTGCTGTATTTAAGCCCTGCCTTTAGGAAGCTTCCAAAATCACATTAGGATATAAACTTCTGTCATTTTATGATCAGACTGCAGTTTTCAAGGGGTTTGAAGTTAAAAACTCATTTAAATAATCTGATTAAACTGCAATAGTTTCAGCAAAACTTCATCCTGCATTTATGTCAATTCTAAGCTGTGACTTTACAGGATAAAACACCAGAAAAGCTCCCTAGGTCTAAGACCGTCTTTTAAATGCTAACTACAACCCATCAGTTAGCATCTTCAGGTAAGTTTAGCCTCACTTTGAACTTGTGACTTTGTGGCCACCGAAGTTAAAAGGCAGAGTAGAATTTAAACTTCTCCAACATCTACAAAGAGGAGGGCAAATTCCATTTGGAACGTGTGTGAGCAGGGAGGTTTTCTCAAATACTCAGAAGTATATTATTTCAATTCAAATGCCAGAAACAGGAAAACCAGATATCTGAAACACTACCACACGAATTACAAGTCTGCAACAACTGGAAGTCACTGGAAGACCTAGAAGTAATTCTTAAAGTCAGGATTGTTCTCGACTCAACTGCCCGACGCTATTTTAAGTAACAGTAATAATCCCTCTTCAACGGTCACTCTGTCCATCTTCAGGAGCACAACTTTATTCCAAACACTTAAAGATTTTTTTTTCAAAACAAAGGAAAACTAGAAGCAATTGAAGGTATTACAACAGAAATTTGAAAGTAGTAAAGCAGATTTCCTACGCCACTTATTATTCTCCTAAACCTGAAATCAGATGGACACATTCATACTTTGTATACAGTCACCACATCTACACTGCTCTGGCAGGAACTCCCCAATACTGCCTTGATTCCTTCAAAAGCAGAGCTAAAACTCAGTCACCTGATTTCTCTACAACTTTGATGAAAGGCAATTTGTCTCTTGCAGTGAGACTTCATTAACTTAAAGCAGTATTTTCTTTAAGTATTCGACCAGATGTGATCAGACACTACTCTGCAGATCCCTCTCTGACTCCAGTCTAACAGAGCTCTTTACTCGGGAGTCATTTTTGAGTAAATGTGGTTAATCTCTCAAGTTCATTTGCTCACTCAGGTACTTGTGTATTGCTATGTAATTTTGTTTGACTATTGCTCATTATTTATTATTTCCAAGAAGCAAAATGCTTTTTCAGGAAAGGAAGATGCAGCAACAAAACTCAGTAATAAACAATCAAGAAACAGCAAGCTCTCTGACCATCTCCTTCAGATCAAAGTGTCCACACGGAATGGAAATTCATGTCAAACCAGATTTTCACTTACAGAAGCTTACATAATAAATAAACTTACATACATGCAAGTCTAGCCAATACATAAAACTAAACCACAAAGAATAATTTCAAATAAGGAATTCATGGGTTTGGGGTAAGAAATTTCAAAAGAATCAACACAGGATATTGCATCTCTACCAGGACAAAGGCTCTCAAAATCTACATTAGTTTCCTATCATAATAAGCATAGGATGGCTTTACTGGAAAGAAATCCTATTACCTTAAGACAAGGTAATCTCTCCATCTGTTCATGTACATGCAAAAATTCTTCTCTACTTGAGTTGCAAAACAATTTTCTTTTAAAAAAACTCAAGGCTTTTAACAGTCTATTTATAATTGTTCTAGTGCTGAACAAGAACAGAACATACTATTTGGTAACTCATTTTTAAGAAATACTTCTAAGTTATCACCAATCAGCACACATAAATCCCCCAGAGTCCAAGCACTAAATACAGAAGCAATGATAACAAGCCAGATCATTTCCTGCATTCCATCTAGAGTAATGCCCAGAGCTTCCTCAAAACAAGTGTAATTTTCACAATAACTCCATGGTTATTTTGCTATTAATTAAAAAAATATTTTATGTGTTTGCCTAACACTGAATGATAGCTTAAGAAATAATAAATCTTTGTCTGCAAACCATAGATGGTTACAGTTTTATGGGAAAACTTTGCAAACTAAGGCAGCAGTAATATACTATGGAAAGTACCAATCATCTGGAAAGGAATTCATAGCAAGACATTTGCCACAGCAGGAAAACTGCTTAGTAAGAAAAAACACTGGAACTTTGATGTTCGAAAGCCCTCTCTGCCAGATGCATTCAGATTGCTACAAACACAGAAACAACTGAACAGGTACTTCAAGAAGTCATGTCATGGTTAAGTTCCTTATTTTTCTAAATACTGCTAGGTCTCAAGTGGGGGGTTTTCAATAATGTGTTGGTAGTTCTGAGAGGTTAGTGTTTCAGATACTCTATCATGCTTTCTCTCCACTAGAAACTTAGTAGCTTCTTGAATGCAGTCATTTTAGCAAAATTAGAAAGTGTGCCCTTACAGACAGAACTAAGAGAGTTAACCAGAAAACTGAATCCTTTTCAATTTTGGTTATATCTTCAGAATGTTGAAAGCTTAAATACAGGTGCAATTTTTAATTGGGCACAAACTATGAACCAGCACCTGTTTCTGTTTTGCTCAAATCATTCAGCCCATAAATACCTAAGCAGCTGTATCAAGACCAGTAACGAAATCTCTTTGAGCTTGAAAATTTCATTTACATCTAAAAAGTATAACTTTAGCACTTTCTTATGTCACAAGCTAGCTTTATGGCCTTTCAATATTGGCAAGAAATCTCTTTAAAAATCCAGCCTTGGCTGTTTCTATGATTACAAAGACACTTAGCAACTCTTCTACTTAAATCAACTTTTATTCAGGACACGGCAGATATGCCTTACTTTGCAAATGTAGAATCTTTTTTTTTTGTAATTTGTGTTCCAAGATAGACAAAGAGTGGAAGCATCACCAACCATCATGATGTGCTAGTCAAATCTTAAGTGGAGGCAGCTACAGCTACCTACAGATCTTATATTTTCCATTGCCATAAAGCACTCTTCCACTCCTTGAACCAGTTGTTCACACTGTTAGCCACTGCTAGACACTCCGGCAGCGGATGCAGATACATGCAGATTTGGCAGAGTATGTTTGCAAGCTTCTTCTGCATATCTTTGTTTTATTACTCCTCCCCTCAAATTTTTAGCTTGATCACCCTTTCATTTAAGTTTGCTTAAGATAGGAGTCTATGTTAAATTCAATGCAAGTTACATAAAACCAAGCCAGCACCTTTGGGTGTCATGGATAGAAGAAAACAGTAGCATTAAGCTCGTATTATTAGACACTGGGGATTTATTACCAGAATAATTGTTATGAGCGTTTGAATCATAACAAGAAGTCCTTAAAGCCAGTCAGCTGAAGATAGAAATCAAAAACAAACCTGACATTGATTTCACCAGCTGTAGACTCAGCAACTTTTCCATCTCTTTTTCTCTCTATGTTGTCCTCTAACAGCATACCTGTAACTCTTCCTGCCCAGTGTTTTCTGGATGCAAATCCAGAAAAAGCAATAATGAAACTTACCCCATCCCAGGCTGTTTCATTTTGATGCACTTGGCCAAGGTTTTTATTTTCCATGCCTTACAGCCAAGCCTACTACCAGCATTGTTTGACAAAGGCTAAGAATTTTAGTTCTGTTGCAATGTTTCTCCTTGCAGAATAATGCTTTCACATGCACCCCTTCAGTTTCAGAAGTTTGCTTTTGAAAACTTTTTACTGGTTCTTTTGCTTTTCAGCCACCTCTGAAGTTGTGCTGTTCTCCATACCAGTCTACATCCAACCCTTCGTTTCAAAAGCAACTTGAAAATACTCACTCAACACAAAATATTCCACCCAGTATCAACATCAGCAACTGCTTTAGCGTTTGAGGGTTTTAATTTTGTCATCGTGTCCAATATTTTGACTTCCCATCTGAATAATCTGCACAGTAATCCACGATCTGCAAAATAAATTTGTTCTGGAATATCACTTTGCTGGAAGTAGGTTATCAGGAGGTATCTATACCCTTCAGCTACTCAAAGCACATGTGAAAAGGTGACAAAGGTGCTCAGGGCTTCACCCAGTTGGCAATATCACAAAGTTTTAGTTAATTACACACTGCAGGCCTGACCATAGTCACAAATTACCTGGTTAGTAGCAGTACTTCCACTAACTCCAATACTAGTAGTACTAAGCAGATGATAGCCAACATTTTTAACTGCATATAGAATTTGATCAAAAATACAGCAAGTGAATAAATTGTGAAGAGGACAGAGAAAAGAGGAAATAACCTTCTGTGTTCTCTGCCTCTATTACCCACATAGAGACGCCTGAACCCTTTCTATATAGTTTTACGTTATTCAGTATAGAGAAAGGACAACAGTAAACCCTCAAATGTTCTTATATACCTGAAGTAATCAGTGCAAATATCCCTCCTAATGGTCCGGAGCATTTAAAATACAGCAAAACACAGGAAATTAATAATGCAATGGACAGTGGCTATTAACACAAGGAAATGAAAAGAAGCCTCCCCCAGAGAGATGCTATTCCCTGCCCTGGGCAGCATGGCCAGTATACACCTTCAACAAAACATAATCAAAACTATTAGTAGCACAGGCACGTCACCACAGCGGTTTAACTCTGCATCACTGTTATCAGTTTCAACCTACCAGTCTAACCAAATACAATTCTGCTGCAGTAGCCAAATTATTTCTACCACTTGCTTCAGCAGATGAGTTTCCCCTTAGGCAGGAAACTTGCACAGTTTCAGTTATAACCAGCAGATGCTTCTCAGTCACAAACCTAGTACTTATGAAGCATTAAGCAGCACTGTTGATTACTAATTGAAAGAACAAATGCACTGCTCACATTCCTTTTTGCTTTATACATGAGACAATACTAAATGCTGATTAGATGTATCAATGATTCAGTGATTACCTTTTTGTTTTATACATGAGACAATACTAAATGCTGATTAGATGTATCAATGATTCAGTGATTACCTTTTTGTTTCATACATGAGACAATACTGAATGCTGATTAGATGTATCAATGATTCTAAGATTTTGAACACAGCACAGGTAGAAAACTGAGCAGGATGGCTGAATTCACTCAGACCAAAGGTTCCTTTCATCCTTAACTTGTCTCAAAGGGGGGCTTCAGAAACACAAATGGAACAAAACTAAACCAAGGAGAACTCATAATAACACTTCCTCAAAATACTCTTCTGGTCTCTACTAATTTGCCACTGAAGTACTTCCTCAATTCTGAGGTAACTTCTCTAATGTTAAGACCCTGATGGATTTGGTCCTCAAAGGAATTTATCCAGCTGCATGCTGAACTCACTTCAGCACTCATCCTCTAATCATTGTCACCACTCCACTGTTCTGCTGCGACTACAATCTAAGTAGAAGATTGTATCAGTTACCAATGTTCTCCACGTATGTCCTGTAGTAACTAACATCAACTACAATACTGAAACCCACAAGCTACAAACATAGGCCAAAGTTATTGTTAGTATTATTATAATTACTATTAAACAGACCAAATTATTTCACCTAGATCATCATGCAGTAACTACTAGATCTGAACTAATGACATACTCTTAACACAAAACCATAAGGTCCTCGTACACCACATGCTGCAAGCTTCCAGTTATGGTTGAGTTTAAGTCATGTTTTGCATATAGCTTGAATGCCACACACCTGAAAATTACAAGTTACATGAAATATGCAGACAAAGCTTCTCTCTGTACTTCTTCAATGGAAGCACTCTGAAGTAATCCCACTTGAAGAAAACTAAACATACTCTAGGCAAACAATTCCAGGCTGCATTTCTACTACGGTACAGATCAAAGTAACATCTCTCATAACATTTCTAATATGAGCTTTGAGGAAAGTATTTCGTTCTAAATCTTTTATAGATTAAGTGAGGTTTAGCATTACAAGCATGCTCTGAAACATTTCCTCCTTCACTTATCCAGTCTGGAAACAACTTCTGCATTCTTCTGCCACAACTGACATCACAGCAACCTTCACAAGCACAAGGGGCTGGATGAGTGCTGTATTAGATGACTGGTGTCACTGAGCACTACTGATAAAAACTGAACTCTCATTCTAGTAAATAATTACACATCCACATCTACTTAGAATAGAGATAGTAGATTTAACAGCAACACTGGTTGAGAAATACTGGCAGTTTCAGTTTGACAAGTAAGAAACAGATGAATACAAATTCAGAAAATGGCCTTTTTACTTGACATTTTGAAATGCAACATTTTCCATTTAAGGCATTCAACTTTCTTTGTTGCTGCACAGAGAACTACTGAAAAAAAATATTTCTTTTCAATTTATATACACTGTGTACTGAGGTGAGTTCTTACTAACAGGAATATCTCAAAAGGAAAGAGGCACCTCATGTGTCCAAACCAGGATTACTATTACAATTATCCTATTTAATCCAATGTATTTTATTACACCGATCAAAACTCTAAACCTATGATACTTCCTATGTATTTTTTTTAAACCAAGCATCTTTCTGTAAAAGACTAATCAAATAAAGCACAACATTAAAGAAGCCGGGATGCCAAATGATTTATTGCTTGTTTGGTTTGTGGGCTGTTTTTTTTTCCTCAACAAAAGGCCATTTAACTTCAAGTATTTGTTACTTTTCCCTGTGCTTTCCGTTACTGCTTTTATCTTTTCTTTCACTGGCCATCTGTACTTACTAGTTGTGCTTCAAGCTGCTTTCAGTTTGAAAAACAACAACAAAAGCCACAACACAAAGCAAACAAACCAAACAACAACAAAACAAGGAAGACAAAAAAAATGGTGTGCATTATTGTCCCTTTCCTCCCCTCCCACAAATGCAGTAAACAGGCCCAACTTAAGCTCTTCCTCCCAGACACACCAATTTTTTTCCAGGCCCAGTCGCAGAGTTGGGGGAATGAAGGACTCAACTGCCTGCAAAGCTGACAAAACCAACTAACAAAATGCTTTTGTCTGTCAGATTTTATTCCACCTGCCCTATTTCTGCTTCCGTTTCGGATTCTTATAAATCATCTGTTACTATTATTCTTGAGAAGGGTGTGCATTCTAAGTAGGTATTGCACAATATCTTTCACCAACTTACACATTTTGTCTCAATTTTCAGTTCCCTTTGGAAAGAGACTTGCACTAAACGTGCAAAGCTGTTATCTAAAAAACTCTGCACCATTCTCCTACCCCAAATCAACTTTACTGCACTGCACTGTAGGACTACTTTTGTAACAAGTAATAGGATGCTGAGAAAAAGCTTCAGATGTTTCCTTTCTTCCGAGTTCTTTCTTGGACTGCAGCTCATTACCACAGTCTTTCTTCCACAGCAGAGCTGCTAGTGGGAAGTTAGTTGTGCAGACATGCATGTTCACAATTTTACTGTTCCGAAGCTGAATAACAAACTCGATCAAATTGTCAACTGCAAGGCAATTCTACACTTCCATGTACCTTTTGCTAACATCTGAAAAGGTCCTCGAGGAAAGAGCAGTTTGTGGATCAGTTTGACAACAGTCAACTTCTCCGGAACCCCGGGAAGGCTCAGTCCCAAATCGGCTAACCCGCCCAAAACCCCAGCGAGATGAACAAGCAGAAAATTTAAACCTGGGTGGGGGTCTTGCAGCGATAGCCAAGCCCCCCCTGCATAGGACAAGTGCTCGGACACTCACAGCCTTCTTAGGCGCTTTCTGCTCAGTTTCAGGGGACAGGTCCCTACCACCTCGGATACAAGTTCCTCCGAAGCTCAGAGAGCCGTGACACGCCAGGCGGCTACTGAGGACGGCTCGGCATTACCGCTCCGTGTCCGAAGCGGCACTGCTCCAGTGCTTCACACGGCGCAGCTGGCCGACAGAAGACTTTCAGCAGACAGCGCCTTCGCCACCGCTCCCACAGCGCAGAAACCCGAACAGGCACGAAGCGGCGGGGATGAGCCGTGCGGAGAGCACTGGCCCCGACCCCGCTGCCCACCCGCCACCGCGGCCCGAGCCCCGGGCCCTGCCACTCGCAGGTGCCACCCCAGCAGCGCTGGGAACATCGGCCGCTCCCGAGCACAGAGTCGCGCCGAGGTACAACCGGCAGCAGGGACAGTACAGAGGCCCAGGGTCCTATCGCGGCGACCCTCGAGGAAGGAAAAGGCGAAGCGGGACAAGGAAGGCAGGGAGCAAGTTGGCACCGACGGGAAGGGACCAGACCGGGACAGGAGCAGAGGCCCAGCCTCGTCCCGATATCCAGCGGCAGGGGTTCCCGGGGCTCCCCGCGCCTACCTCGCAGCGCCGCCGCCCCGCGGCAACGGCCATTTCCCTTTGCGTCCCTCCTGCCGCCGGGAGCGCGCCAGGCTGCAAGCTGCCCCGCACCGCCCAGCTGCCGCCGTGCGCTCACTTCCGGCCCCGGCCCGCAGCGCTCCGCGGGGCAGGGGCGGGGCACGGCCCTCAGGAGAGGGGCGGGGCGGGGCGGAGAGGCGGGACGGGTCACGGCCGCTGTGCTGCACTCCAGCAGTGGCGCTGGTGACCCCATGGCCGCCGCATCAGCTGCTTCTCCCGTCGCCTGCTCGGAGCCGACCGTACGCTGCGGAGCTCGGCCGGCGGCAGGGAAATGGGAGGGAGTAACGGCTGTGCGGCCGGGGGGGGCTGACTGTAACTGCGGCAGCAGTGGCTGCTGGAGGAGCCCCTTCTGCTAGGCCGGCGGGGACTGGATGGCTCTGGGGTGACTCCCCGTCATTTCCTGCCCTTATCGTCCGATCTGCCGAGGAATGCTCGGCATGGCTGCAGATTCGCACAACGCACCAGCAGTGTGCGCCCGGGCGGCCGCGGCTCAGCCCGGACACCACAAACTTCCTCCGTCGTGGGGGAGGGGCAGTGCTCGTGCCCGCCGGGGACACAGATAGGAGGGAGACGAGGCCGCGGAGTGACCCTGGGGAGAGAGGGTGCTCCGCCGCACTTGGGTTGAGTTGCAGAAAGAAACACGTCACTTGGCAGCTGTGGCCCCAGGGGTTCGGAACAACACGTTCCACCGAGCGGACCTTTGCTTTAACTTCAGGAATGGGTTGGCTGGCCCCGGCTGATCGCTGGTGTCAGCTCCCACCTTCCTGACATTCCAACACGTTTCAAAACGACAGTATTTTGTTTTGACCTTCACAATGGCTTCAAAAGAACATAATGCTTTGAGTATGCTCAAAAGTATTGTATATGGGGTTTTACACAGAGTTTAGACAATGAGCCTTTCATAAGATCAAATTAAAGTTAAAATGGGCACTTAAGAGTAACAATACCAGTTTTAATAGAGACACAAAAGAAGTCCAGAGAGAATATATTCCGCCCATTCAAAGGCTACTAATTCAAATAATCAAACAATTCAGTTTAACACCTATTGGTATTTCATTAAGCACTTTTAGCACACCAAAGTTAGTAAGACACATGAAAAATTGGACAGTTTAGAAGTTGCAGTGTAAACGAATCAAGTCATAAATGCATTGCTGGCAGTGACATTTTCTGTGTGGCTCTATGCAACCCCCACCATTTTAGTATCTAAGCATTTCTGACTGGATAAATCTTGGCTTAGCACCATTAAGGTCAATGAAAGCTTTTGTAGATGACTTTTAAACAAGAGTCAAATGGAATCCTGGAAGGCTGACACAAGCTGTGTTCCTGTAAGAAGCATCATAGGATGTAGAACATAGGCATGACTCTTTTAATTACACAAGTTAAAACAATCACCCAAGTCCTTACTACCCTGGTGATCTAAGCCACCAAGAATTCCTCAGGCTGTCAGTTATTAATAGAAATTGATCCTTTCTAACACCATTCCAGTACTGACAATCAAGAAGCCAATTCTGCTCTAAATTTCAACCAAAAATAGAGCATCGTAGACATCTCCTTTGCTCTCGAGGCGCAGGTGTCTCTCCATACTGCTTGTCCAAACACACCTTCTCTTTGTAATGCATTTTGTATTTTTCTCCTGTCAGTCATGCCTTGCAGTCACTTCATCTGTTGTGTTCCTGCAGTGATCCTGGCCAGAAGCCCTCTACACACGAAGGAATTAGTAATGGCATAACAATTACAGGGAGGCATGTGCTGGCCTTCAGCCCTGTGTTGTCCTGTGCATATCCTTTAGCCATAAGACAAACTTTGCAGCTCCTTGTATCAGGAGTCATCAGGCAGCTCCCACTTGGTACCAGTGATTACAGCACCTGCGTAGCCTTGCCTTTATGTACCAGTGCAGCAAGAGCTTTCCATATGAACACTTCCTATTTGGCAGCAGAAATCACAGACAGAATTTTTCTCTTCTAAGAAAATGCTATAATGACTGACATGGGAAACCCTCTTCTATGGATGGGGTCTGCAGAGCAGGCTGCTCTGGTTTGATGCTGCACAGCTGAGGGTTCCCAGCATCCAGAATGGTGTAGGACTCTCTGTGCTGTTCTGGTTTGCTTATAGTGCTGGATCTAATGAACAGCAGTTTAAATGATACTTCACAGAATCCTAAGGGAGAGATCCTAATGGACCTCCTGGTGTAAAACAGTTCCCACTGTGTTTGTGCTGCTTTCCCCCTCACACATGGGTCACATTTAACTGCTCTGCTTTACACCTCTAGCTCTTCAGCGGCAGGGTTTAGTGCTGGGATAATCATTTGTTTATGTTTCACCCATCACAAATCCAAGGAGCATTAGTTTCTTAACCTAAATAAAAGGCAGCTACCCCATCCAATAATTTCAACAAGATCATGAGAGTTTATGACTGAGCAACCTCAATCACATTATGTAACACATGACAACATCATCAGGTCAAGCACAAGTCATAAAAGTTGAGATAGGAAAGGAATCTACAGATGAGTGCAGAATTTTAGACTATTATCAAGCCTGTGTACTAGTACCATAATTTTAAGAACCTTCTGTGCCTTTCCTCAGAAATTATTTCCTCCTTCTTAGAAAATCTTCCTGCTACTTTGCAATTATTTCACTAATTTAAGGTCAGCTTTTTTTAGCACTACCTCATTTTTGCAAAATATTACAAAGGTACACATTAATTAGGTATTGGTTTCCTTTCATCACACTAAATAGGCTGTTCCTTCCTTTGCTTTCACCTCTTATGTTGAAGAGCAGCTTCAACATCAGTACTGAAGCTTCTGCTGTCATTGTTTTTCAGCTATATTTACATCCTATATATATGAATTATCAAGTGTACTCTAGAAGCAGGACCAGTCAGTTTTAGGAATAGTGTTTGTATAGCACATGCCATGTAGCATTCTCCATAGCTGGGCAGGCCAAACAATTCTACTTCAAGTGAAACTGCTTAGCATTGGAAGCCCAGCTTCTAGAGAAAAGCATACTATCCCCTAGACAGTTGAGTCAGTGAAGGGAGCAATGACATAGCCTGCAGACGTGCTTATGAATAGATAATTACAAGTTACACATTCCTGCATGAAAACATGACATCAGCTTTAAAGCATTTCTTATACAGGAAGTTATTCATATGGCTATGAGAACACAATGCACAAGGTGTGTGTCTCAGCTGCCTCACTACCCTGCTACTGTGTCTGTTGTCTTGTGATACACCCTGAGAGTTTTCAGGAGATACGTGGGCAAGCTGTGTCTTGCAGAAAAGCTTCACTGTGTTCCAGATAGACAAGTAGTATAAGCCCATGCAATATTATTAAATAACATGTTTATTAAAATTGAGATTGCATACTACAGGCAGAATAAATGTGAGAGAATTTGGTCAAATATTTGGAGAAAGTGCATGCTGTGCTCACTACTCCAACACACAAACTTCACAAAGGAATGCCAACACGCTATATGCAAAAATCTAACCAACTTGTGTAACTAATTGTACTGATGCTGGCATTAACTGGCAATATGATGAAGTGCAGCTGGCAGACGCATACTTCAAAATAATACTCAGGGTACAAGCAAGCTTGATTTATACCCAGATCAAAAGGACAGCTACATGTAACAAAGAATAACAAAGGTGTTTTGGTGAAGATAAGACATGGGAAGTAAAAAAACAAACCACAAAACAACGACCAAAAAAAAAATTGCCTTCATTCTCTTCTCAGCCTGAAATACATTTATGTAAGACCTCCAAATTTAACAGATGAATGCCTTAATTTAACTACCAGAATTGTTATTTGCCTTTAACTAATTGGAAGGAATAAAAGATGTCTGTAATTGCTCAAGTATCCTTTTTGTGAATGAGAAATTGTTATTAAAAAAGAAAATTATGCATCTACATTTACAACCTCAGGATTAAACACTCTTCAAAACAGCTACAAAATTCAGTGAGGTCTGAATTAAAGGCTAAATGGTTAAATTTATCTTAGGATATATGTTCTTAGAGATGTACATATAAAGAAACCACATTCAATATACTGAGAAACTATTAGCTTAAACGGAATAAATACTGCAAAAATCTACCAGTCCTCAGCTAATTGAGACAGGTAATTCTGATGTCCTCAAAATGACTCCTATATATTTAAAAGTAACAAGTTTTAATGCCTGTTTCTTAAATGTCTGGTAATATGCATCAACATTTCAGCTGCCATTATTCAATCTCTACAAACAATTCTTTTCTCTGAAAACCAGCAGAGGGAGACAGGTTCTTCTCTTGCTCCTAAAGAAAGCAAAGGAGTGTATCACTTCCTCAAAACTACAACTTCAGAAAACTCAGTGTGATTTCCTAGATTAGTCTCATAATGCCTTTTCTTGGTAATTTTGAACTTTATTACTCATTCTTCTAGGTTGTTTATTCAAGCTGAAATGGCAATTGCAACATCTGCAGATGTAACTGCAACAGTTTGTTGCTATTAATATTTCATTATGTGTTTCAGGCAGAAAGGGAGTATCAGTGTTAGTCATGAATGAAGGAGAAAAAAAGAGCACAGTTATGTTTTTGTTTCACTGTTATGCAGCTTGCATATGCTTTTGGCACGTGTAAGGTCTGCATATGGCTCTCAAAATCTATACATTAGTTTCAGCTGACTACATGTACATAAAATTACTTATTTAAGGCTCAAATATAAGAAGAAAATTGTGCTCTGCAATAAAAAAAACCACTGCTGAAAGTTCCAAGTGCAAGTGAAATCTTTTTGCCTAATTCTTAAGACCCAGGTCCTGTTTAAGTTAAAGGGAATTTAGGCACTAAAAGCCAAAATGCTACTACAGATCTTGGCACAGAACTTAGATACGTCTCTCGTAATTTAGGCAACATTCTCTACAGAATTGTCTACAGGGAACGCATTTTAATTCATTGAAGGTTCTTCATATTTACTTTCTTTTTTCCAAAAAATGTCCAGAAAAGTTATTAGAACTCACTGATAACTTTTACTGTTTCATGTAACTGCCTTTCACAGATGTTTTATATAATCAGAGAACTAAACACAAGAAATGTTTTTTGATAGTACATATTCTCTGTGAAATGTATGATTTCTATCATTTGAAGGCTTTACATGAAGCTTCTGAACATTCCTAAAATGGAATGGAATCAAAGAGAAAATGTACATGGAAATTCTTCTCAGTGCTGCAGCATACTCATAAGGTATCGTGGGATAGTTGATAGTTTATAGCATGCTTTGGTAAGGGCTAACCATGTCAGAAAAACCTGAGGGAGAAACTGTGGGCAGCAGGATGTGTACCTGGAAATAGCAATCATTCCTTGGCTAAAGGTAATTGAGATAATTGGAAGACTTCTGGTATTTAAAATCCCAAGCACAGCAAGTCATGCTTAATCAGACATCCAAATGGAGAGGATGATAAAACTTCATATCAACTACTCACTTGAATTATCCTGTATCAAAGAATTAAAATAAATCAAAGAAACAAAATAAAACCAGGACTACCAGTAAGAATCCTAGAGCAAGTGAATTTCACTGTGATCACTGTTGGCAAGCTGCTGAGAAAAGTGGCTACAGCGTCTTCATCCAGACACTCAAATTCCTGCAGCTCCAAGGAAGACTCAAGCCCTCGCCAACAAAATCTCATATTTCCATTCTACCACTAGGCAGTTGCACAAAGCTTCTTGTAGTAACTGTTATGTTCATCAATTTCACATTGCAAAACAATGGAAATACTGTCATTTAAACCACTTGGTGTATGGGAGACACTAGTGTATATTCCTGAATGTACTGCTCCCTGTGAAGTTCCAAGGAGGGGGACAGCTAACAGCGTTTTGCAGCGTTCTTGCCACAGTATGAACTCTGTCTTTGTGGGTACTCCTCATCAGCAGTATAATTCTACCAAATGTATCATGAACTCTGTCAGGACTGAGTTTATGGACCAAGTGTGGCTGTGTAGAACACATCAGCAATGTTACTTCTCATCTTCAAAGGTGTCTGAGAAATCATCTGTCATCAAACCTTCTTGGGATTCATGCTCATCCTTCTGCAGTGAAGCAGTGACACAGTAGGCCATGGAGAAATACAGCCCTCAGCATAATTAGGAGCCTAATTACGTAGCACTGAAGCATTTGCAAACACAGTATTAATGTCAAGAAAATAATTTCTTTTACAGATACAAATATGTAATTACATTTTAAACAGTAATGGTCCTTTGCTTGAGAAAAATACTCCGGTAGCTGAAGGATATGGGCAGAGGACACAGATTGGCACTTCAAAATGGTGTCACTGGTTAATTTTGCCTGTGATACCATACCTATCTTGCCATAATGCAGCAAGATAGTTAAGTTTCTGCATGTGTGTGGTGAAAGTATAGAGTGGTTTAGTGACTCTTGGGAAACTTTTTTATGGAATTTTTTTTAGCTACCTCATTTTAGCTAAATCCCAAGCCTTTCAGGAAAAAAAAAATGAAATAGTTTATATATCACCCACAAACACTCCTTCCATTAGAGTACTGCATAGTCTTTTGGAAGAGCAGAAATTCATCAGCCAAGTCAGGATTCACATCACAGTGGCATGAAGCACAATCTTTGTTTTATATTTCAATGGATGGAAGTTTTGCTCTGATTTCACCGATAGCACAGCCTAAAAAGAAAACTGCCTTACTTCATACACTAAAACAAATGGGTGAATCTACCCACAGTGTTTTAGCATCCCCTACAGGTACCTGGCTGAATCTTTCATTTGTGGAAGACTATGTTTAAAATAACCAACCTAGTGAACAGCTAGTTGTTCATACACTGTTAGCAAGGTAATCCTGTCCTTAACTTCATTTCATAAAAAAATTCCAACTCTAACCTGGTCATTAGATTATGAAGTCAAATGCCTGCCTCCTACCTAATATTAAAATCCTGTGAAAATCCACAAGATTTAAGTCAGAAAAGCCATAAATTTTCTAACACCAAGTAGTCTTTATGAAATCTAAAAATTTAAATAAAGACTATTAAGTCTTATAGAATGGCCCTACCATGCAGAGAAGTATTATAAATGTAGTTTCTGCCCACTACATTTTCCTAGAGCAGCAGAGAATGCACTATACCAATCATCTCTGATCTCTCCTTGAGACTTTAAGAGCTTATTCTTAAGACAGACAGAATTCAGCCTTGCAAATATAGGAAACATTCCTAGCCTTTTAGAGAATTTCCTGGATATCTTTGAGTATGAATACAGCTCTCACTAGGGGCAGAAGAAAGGGATCTGAAACATGGCAGTCAGGGGGTATTCTGTTTTTCTTCTAAATTTATTGCTATTATAAATCCCACAGTTTGGAAATAGGCTAAAAATCTTATTCACAATTACATGCCTTCTACAAGATTAGTTTATCTTACATCACAGTTTCATGAGCTTTGCAGTCACCACATTTGTCTAAGGAAATGGACAGACATCCTGACAGCTGTAGAGCGCTTACACTGAAAGCATTTAAAGAATCTTCCTGTAATCTGATTTTAGTGGAAATTAAGCTTTACTCATTTTCTATTTGCATCCAAATTAACAAGGTTGATCTCACAGATAACTAAAACATTGTCCAGAAGCACATATCATAATGTAATTTGGTAAGATTCCATCTGACCTCTCAATAAAGGCGATTAGCAGCAAACTCTGGAGTACATTGTGTCCCTGAAAATCAGGCCACATGGCAGGGTAAGACCAGAATTTGGGTATCCAGCTTCTCACAGGCTCTTCTGTAACTATTACATTGTTTCCAGAAAGTTCCTTATAACTCTGAAGTATCTTAAAAATGCTTAGATTTTTAAAATTTCCTTTCAGGTAACACAATTCTGAGAATACACTGACTTTTTGGAGTGTAATCACCAATAACATTTTTCCCACTGCTGTATTTCCCCACCCCTTGCCCCTTTCTTGAGTAAATCTGCGGGTTAAGGAAGCTCGAATAAGGATGCCAGGAGGTTCTTTCACCACCTAGCACTTTAGTTACCTAATCATTTTGGGTCAGAACAGACTTTCACAATACTGAAGACCCTGCAACTCTTTAGAAACCGTTAGTCCATCAGTAAAGAACAAATGTTCTATTATGCTCTCAACTAAGTGGAGAACAGAAAGTACTAACAGAGCATGACTAGCACCTTTGCAAATAAAGGACTCCAAAAGGTAAATACATTGCTTGCCTAACGGCAAAAGGCAGACAGATGTGATGACGGAGGCAGAGCTTGTACTGAAAGCTGTTTCTTTTTAAAGCCATGCTTACTTTGTATGCCCCTCTGTGATAATTAAGCAATTCATACTTTGTGCTGTTGCTGCAAATGGGCATTTTTTTAAAAATCTGATGCTGATATTTTTATAGCTTTGAAAAACCTTAAATTATTAATTAATTTTATTCCATTCTACTACTAATTAATGCAAAGGGAATTTTGCCCTGACCAGATAATAAAGCCTTAATACTGTGTTTGAGTATCTAAAAATAGTTTCATGCAGTCATTTCAGTTGGTAGAGTTCCTTAAAACCTCAGAAAATAGTATTAAGTTAAAAACAACATGGCGAGCGAGCAGCATTTGTTTCCATCTCTGCAAGGACAGCACTCCTACTCCACGTGGAGACTTTACTGGGGTTTGTTGGGTAGGCTAGGGAAGGATGACCCTTCAAGAAGATTTCAAGAGGCTTTAGATGTCCCTTTGCACAGGAAGTTTTAGGGAGACACTCTGACATGCCAGAAAAGGATGGATGACAAGGATTTGTTGCAAGACAGTCCTTTCAGCCCCCTGGTAATGAGGTAACTTGAACCTGCCTCGTTACTTAAATTATTCATCTGCAGCCAGAGGCTCACGGAAGGAGTTTGGTAACACTTCTACAACAGACAGTTTGTTTAGGGAAACCAGTTTGCTTTGGCTTCATTTCACCAGCCTGCCTGCTATCTATCTTTGGTTTTGTGAAACAAGGAACAATTGCAGATTGCTTTCAGATAGACTGATTAAAGCTTTTACTTTGTATGTTACATTTTTATTGTTGAAGGGTATAGAATATGGAATGATGTGGGAGTGAGCCCAGAAGCTCAAGCTATGTGGAAAAATGTTATACTGATTTGTGAGTTCTCCTACACCAGGATATGCAATTTCTTTTGAAAGAGCTTGCATGATGATTTATTTCCATTCTTCTACAGTAGGCAGAAGCCTGTATTTCACAGCTCAGCAGAGAGAGGAAAATTACAAACAATGCTCTTTCAAATGATCTCATGCACCCTCATTTTTATGAATACTTTTGGAGATGAGGAAAAATATTTGCAATGCAGTATTAAATGTGTATGAACTCACAAAGACTAAAGATCAGTACAAAGGGTGACAGACAGAGAGTAAAATCACATCTGAGCTACTCTTATGTTTAACCAGAATTTACATATGTCAATATAAAATATGCAAATTCCCCCCAGCACATCTTTGGTTGAAATGTCTTTTGAAAATTTCATCAAAAAAAGGAAAATTTGGGATGATAAAATCACCCCTTGCCACAGATTATTTACATATACTCATAATACATATGCTTATAATACTACTGTTGAAGAGAAAGTGTTTCATCTCTGAAATAGATGTTTCCTGATGGCCAGGATCCAAAACAACGCAGGATGAAACAGAACTTGCAACCATATCCTCCCATTCTTGTAACATTCAAATTCCCCTCAGCAAGTTTTCCAGGAACAAGATGTCAGGGTCCAGCAAGGACACCAACAATACTTTTTGATAAATACTGATCCTTTTTTACAGTGTGAGGAAACAGATCCACATCCAATGTACTCATTGTTCCAGTGAGCACACAGATACATTTTTTTGTGTGTTTTATAATCAACTTCCACAACTGTAAATATTGTCAGGATTGTTCTATAGCTGTCCACAAACATGCCTATTTCTTTTCAGCATAACCAGATGAAACAGTGGACAAAAGGCTGCTTCATGCTGTGGAGTCTAGAAAAATGGCTTCCAGACCAGAAACGCTCTTGCTACATCTTCACTGGAACATGTTATCCACCCTTCAGGTAAAGCTAATTTCAGTCTAATATGACATAGCCACACAGTATTTGGAGGGAGAAAATAAAGTAGCATAACTAACCAGGCTATGGTACTTATCAGCTTGTGATTCATAGAGGATGAAAACGATTTTGAAATTGTTGAATCAATGGTAGAAACATTCCCCACTACAAGTTGCAGGCCTTTACAACACTATGGGACCTGCAAGAAGGAAAACAAGAGAGAGATTACTGTCTTTCAGCTGTTAATTATTTGTTTCTAAAATTACAAGATCTTGATGCTTGTTTTTCTACTAAGGGGTGAAGTATCTCAAATTTATCGTACAATAGCTGCCACAGTTTTAAGATCATGTTGTGGTTTAATTCACAGCACCTTATTAATGAATTCCTACTTTTGGCTTACAACACAACAGTCAGAAATATTACCTCCTCCCAGCCTAGAAGGGGTTCTTAAAAGTGACTGCAATTTTCTGCTCTGAATTGCAACATTCAGGTTAATTCTACACAAAGCCTTTTGTTCTAAATTTAATTTCCTAGAAAGGGTTGTATTAGCTGAAAGTAATACACAATGCTACGGCAATTCTACAACAGAAATATGTATCCTGCCTCAGTAAATTCATCTCAGTAGTACAAGGAAAAATAACTCACATATATCAACTAGTAGAATAAGACTATGCATGAGTTAACAACAGAAGATCTGGCAAATTTTAAGTCATGCATTCCTCCCTGCAGAAAATAGACTATGCTATTAAAAAAACCTGTTACAATTATACCATAATTCCTCTGCTCTCTTTTAGTCAGGTACTTATACCAGGGCTTAAATGTAAGGATGTAATTTTGTTGAGAGAAAACTTAATCCAGTTACAGTAGGAGACAACACCCATAAAATATGTAACTCTGGTACAGAAGTGTCTTCTGAAAGCCAGGATGTGATGCTAACTGATAAGCTCATTAAACCAATAACTACATTTTGATAAACAGTTTCCAGCTGCTTACATATAAAAATAATAAATCTTTTAAATGGTAGTATTAATCAGGGAGGCCATAAGCTATACTTGTTCAAACTGGGCAAAGATTCCAGGCAGAAGTCTGCCAGAGAAAGAAAACTTATGTGCCATACACTAAGCTAAGCAGAAACTCACATAACTCCTCAGAAAACAATGTCTTCTCAAGAAGATACAGCTGCATCAGAGTGACACCAGTGAATTAACTGCATTCTTGCCTGCCACTTTCACATGGAGTCAACATCCTTCCCACAACGGATAAATTAGGCACTTAACCATTACACTCTTAACTTTACAATCACTATTTGATTTCCATTTTAGGTCTGTGGTTATGACATTTAACTCTCTGCAGTTGGGAAACACAGCAAATAACTTTGGCAGCCACAGCTCTGTGGCCTGCAAGTACTGGTACAGGAAACCACACCTTGTGCTAGTTAAGCATAAGTTTTTCAGTACCAGCACTGCCAGGGCCACGGAGGCATAAACTCTGTCCTCATTTCTAGGTATGAAAACAAGTGAAAATAAAAGACTTTAGAACCAGCCTCGAAGCTGTAAGTTTACTTTGTGGTTAAAACACAAAGTAATCCTTATAAATTTGCCTTTCTACCCACTTTTACTTCGAGAAAGTTATGTCTGCTGTTGACAGTGGCTAAAGCAGCATCTGTCACTGTATTACCCTGACCAGAGAGCCAGAATAGATAGATTTAGGAGCCAGAGTTTAACACTACTGCTTCAGAGACATCTGACTACCCAACTCTCCATTCTGCTGGGAGTTTTAGTACCAGTATCTTTCTATGAAATAACAGCAAAAAGTATGAAGGACACTGATATATTGGAGCCCTCTTGAAATCTTACCCATTCTACTAATGTAGGTGGAACAGTGTAACAGATGATATCCAGACAGTCCATTCTTCCCCTCTGATCAGGATTGAGAACAGCATTTCCCAAATTCAGGTCAGTGTAACTGCTTGTGTTGAAATACTAAAATCCTTAGCCATTCTCAAACATTGCAGCTTCCTGCATGTTGAAACTGGAGTAATGCTCAAGAATCCATTTCTAAGCCAACAGCTTTAGAAGTTTTTAAAGCCATGGGAGATCTGAGCTAGACAGACCAAAGAAATCTCAACATACAAACCCAAAGAAATTAAGTGAAAGAAAGTGGCAAGAGCCAAAAAAAGGAGAATCAGTCTCAGTAAGTGTAACACCATCTTGTAACACTGAAGAAAATGATTTATAAATCTAGAGAGAAATTTAGAAACTGATTCAGAAATAAAGCAGGAAAATGTAACAAAGCAAACCTTTCACCTGCATTAAAGTGAATGTATTTTAGTCCAGTGATTGATACAAAGATGAATTTTCTTACATTCACACATGCCAGGGCTTTTTATGTAGTGACCAGTATTAGAGCAATTGCCACATGGCTTGGGTGTCTTGTTGGTTTACAGAGTGCTTGCATAAACCACCCAAGGACATTTTTACCTTTGCACATACTAGATAAGCCACTGAAGAGCCTGACATTGCACCTGAGGAAAACAAAGTTGGATACCCCATATTAGCATCAGCATCAAGGTCACAGCTTCACGTAGCTTTTTATCTCATAACGTCAATACTTAAAGAATTTCCATCTCTCCCCTATGCTTCCCTTCTTCACTTTGCTAGTAGAGACAGGAAAAAATAGCCAACAAAATATACATTTTAAATATCCAGCAGTAAAATGCTCTATCCTGCAGCTTTGCAAGCATCTGTTCAAATACAGAGGCCAGAAGAGCATGGCAGAGTAGTGTGATGTACACAATAACCTTAAACTAAGCTGCAGAAGGTGAGATGATTATGTTCCCAGAAGGGCAGCTAAGTCAGTTTTGGCCAAACACCATCCAGAGTACTCAAGGTTTTCTTTTCCCATCTCAGCATGTAACCAGCTCCTGATGATTCACGGATGATGATGCTAGGTCACTGCCATGCAGGGAGAGCACAACAGCCCTGCCTATAGTGAGTTGTGCTTGTGGTGCCTGTGACACATCAAAAGGTCCAGTCCCAACCAGCTCTCCTTCTGCAGTGTCTTCATTTAGCCTGATAAAATGCAGAGCTGCAAGCTTACAGGTTCTTTTTGCTCATCTGTGGCACATTTTCAACTGAACTTTTAATTTCCACTGTATATTTAACTGTTCCCCACAGAACAGCTGCTTAGCTTTTTGCCATAAGCTGCCTGTGATTACTAACATACACATATGAAATGACACTTCATCAATTCCAGTGCTTCCAGATTTCAAAAATAATAGTAAACTGTTAAAGAATGCCAACTGTCCACAATACTGTCTTTCTAGAGTGAAAAAATACTGTGGAAAAATTATTTCTAAATGCTGAACACTAATTCCTTGAGAGAAAGCTCCAAGTAGAGTCAGTCCAATTACTTGAATAGCTTCCCATTATGACATACCATTGTAGACTGTTTACACTCCCATTTTTCTGCCATATGCATAACCCAAAAGCTACAACATCAACCACTACTTCGGACTCTAATTACAGTATCACAGTATCACCAAGGTTGGAAGAGAGCTCATAGATCATCAAGTCCAACCCTTTACCACAGAGCTCAAAGCTAGACCATGGCACAAAGTGCCACATCCAATCCTGCCTTGAACAGCTCCAGGGATGGCAACTCCACCACCTCCCTGGGCAGTACATTCCAGTATCCATTGACTCTCTCAGTGAAGAACTTTCTCCTCACCTCGAGCCTAAATTTCCCCTTTCCAAACGCCATGAGTTTTTAGTACCTTGTCTAGATTGTTAATCTTTCAATAATACTATTTTCCTCTTATTTGTGCAAGTTTCTTGAACAAAACTTAATTATAAACTTGTGATTACCTTGCAAAATGGAATAACAGAAATATAAAGCACGGCAATAGAACTTTTCCAAAAAGGTGCATACCAATACCTCTTTGAGTACAAACTCACTGCACTAAAACATGTGACAGGTTACAACTAGAACCTGTGGTCATTACAGAAAGTTTTGTTTTGTTTTAAGGAACAATACACCATTTGCTATTACAGCTAGTATTCATTTAACCCCTAAATATAACTTTTCTGAGAACTGCATTGGCACTTTCAGTGCCCAGAAGATACCAATTAAAAAAAAAAAAACACCTGGTGGAAATGGAAATCCACACATCAAACCTCAAGTTTATATCAAATACATTTATTACAAACGTGCAAGTTGAAAATAGTTTCCTAACCGGCACGGAGATGAAGATTACTTTTTTTTCCCTCCTCTGTATTTAAGAGAAAGAGAGTAACAAGTTGAAGGCAATAAGGCTCAAATGGGTCAAAAGAATCAACACAAAGAAACAGCAATCCTGGGAAAAGATGCTTGCAAATAAGCTTTCATTTATCACTTCGTGGCTGGACCCACTACTAACAATTTACACCGACCAAGGGAAGGTTTGCAAGAAATGCCATTTGGTGTAAGGCGTGAATTTCCCCAAGAGACACCGATGGAGGGGACAGCGCTCGCACAGGGGAGGGAAAACAGGCTAAGGGGCAGCTGCTGCCACTAGGAGCAGCAGAAACTTCGGACAAAGCCGCAGCTCCTGTCCCCTTGGAAGCACCTTTCCCCTTGCAGCCCAGCACCGAAGCAGCGCGGTAGAGCAGGGTCAGGAACACTTACAGACGCGAAGCGATTTGAGAGCGCTCAGAGCACAGCACTGTGACCCCATCCCGACCTCGACGCACCTCAAACACCAGAGGCAAGGACTTCCCCGTAGCCCACCCACCGCTAACAGAGGGGACTTATGAAGCGAGCCGCAGCCAGCGGCCGCGCAGGGCTGAGGCGGGTCTAGGGCAGAGGGGACGGCAGGCCCTGGGACTCAAACCACCCCCGCCAGCATCGCGGTGGCCGCGGAGCTCCCGCGGCGCCAGCCCCACACAGGCAGGGACTCCCCCTCGCGCCCTGACGCCATCGGCGCGCGGCCGAGCCCGCCCCCTGCGGCCGCCACGTACCCGCTCCACGCCGGCCGCCCGCTCTCGCGCGTCACTTCGCCTCGGCCTCCGGCGGTGTCCAATCGGAGGCCTCCGCGAGGCCCGCGCCGGGGTCAGGCTCAGCCAATCCTCACGCTTCGAGGGGTGGGATTTGTTCCTAGGGCAACGGGAGCCGGGGCCGCTGGAGTGTTGTGGGTCTGTCGCGCTGCATCGTACCTTGCTGTGCCACACCGCGCTGTCCTGTGCCGTGCCCTTCCTGACCACACCGAGCCGTGCAGATCCTCAGGAGGACGCGTGGGGGACGCCCTCTTCATCCTCCATCGCAGGGGACATCTCACCCATAGGAAGCAGCGGCTCGTTTCCCGCCGCAAGAGCACCAAAAGGTACCATAGCCCATTCCAGGCCGCTTCCGAGGACCACCGTGCCCCGCGCCGGTGGCGGATAGGGTTGATGGGAGGCGGCCCGCAGGCGCGGAGCAGGACGGAGGCCTGGCGGCGGGGCAGTTCCTACCAGGGAGAGCCCTTCGGGACTGCGACGGAGTGGGGAGGGTGAGGTGATTAACCGCCCGCCTTCTGTCAGGTTTGAAAGCACGAAAAAACGGCCATGGGAAGTAATAACGGGGATCGGTAGCGCGGTGGTGCCAGGAGGCGGGCGGGCCAGAGGCGCTGTGACCGTGGAGGAGCAGTGGCGGGAGAGAGGAGCGATTGAAGTTTAGCTGGCAGTGCCCCGCCGCCCGCCAGGAAGGAGGCTCCGCGGGCGCTCGCTTTCTCTCTGCGGCCCCTGTTCGCCGTACCGTCCGGGGGATCCACGGCTGGTCAGGAAGGAACGCGTTAGCAGCCTCGCCGGCCGCCGCATAAACGGGTAGCTTTAAAGCGCCGGGAAAGAGTCATGCGTACCTGGCAGCAGCGGCGAACTTGACTAGGTGGTAATTGCACAACCGCAGGGAAGACTTGGTTTCGGAGGGCACAGCTTTTCACTGGACTGGTTTCACTTGGGGGAAAGTCCCGCTTTTCACGAGGCTGCTTTCACTAGAAAGGCAGGCTGTTGTCCAGCGTTTGGTTGCTCTAGTGTCACTGGAGGAAGTGGGTAAAACAGCGTTAGCCTGGCCACTATACTCAGAAAATGTTCCAGAAGAAGAGCTTGAGGCATGGGAGAAGAGTTTGTTTGCATTTGCTGGCGCTTTCCTTGGTGAAGCTGGAGCAGGAGAGGTAGTTAGCCGGTAGGAGAGGAGTCTCTGGTGAGTTCTAAGTACTTGCTGTGGAGAAATAACATCGAGCATTTTCAAAATTAGACCATCACAGTAACAGAAGTGACGCTCCAGTGTCAAGTTCAAGGTGGACGTTTGCTTTTGGTTGCCATCTTGTTTTTTATCGCTGTGAAGAGAAGTCGTGAAGTTTGCTCTGCATTGGTGCAGTCTTACCCTAAATTCTGAAGTGACAGCTCCTCACAGCGCAGAAAGATTCCCACACTGAACACTAGATAGGAGATGAAGAGCCTCTCCAAACCGGTTTGAAACCTGGTTTTGTTGTAACCTTCATGGGCCCCTGCTTAAGACTCAGCAAAGGTTTACAGGAGAAGCGTGTGTTTCCATGAGCACTTATGATCAGCTCACATCTCTTACTGTCATCTGCTACATAGTGATCTTATGCAGTCACAGTGCAACACTTTCTATAGAATGCCAGTTAGTGATCTGCTTACACATAGTACCTCCTGTCTGTGATCGTTTATTTTACTTGCTACTGTAATCTTTTGGACCATGGTTGTGTTTTAAATACAACTATCTTATTGTAAAGTAAAGGAGTAACAAGTCTCTCCCTAAATAAACTGTATTTTAGTAGACCAATATGAATCTTATTCACTAACCAAGTTAAATAACATAAACAGGTGAAAAAGAAATTAATAATGCTTATAGATACCAGGGCATCTAACATAGGCATCTAATATACTTGAGATACCATTATTTGATACCTGAAATTATATTCAGAAAATGCCATCAAGCAAATAAAAGCTAAGCAACAACAAGAATAAATATTTTTTAATAAGTTTCCCTAGGTTGGCTGTGTAGTACTGGTAGTGCTGCTGAACATAAGCTTTCAGTTCATGAGAGTCAACTTACAGGTTTCTGTCAAAAGCTGTCCCCAAGTTCTTTGTCTGTAACTGAAATGGTAATCATGAAAGGGGAGAACAGTAGTTTTCTGAGATAGTTAAAAAAGGTTATATTGACTCAGCTATCAGAGGTGTGAAAATATTGATCCATACCTGTGGTGACACCCTGACTAAATAAATATTCTTTACAAAAGGAAAATAAAGTCCTTCACTGTGAGGTTGAAAGCTGATATTGGTGTTGCCTTAACTTGAATTCCTGTGCAAAGGTGTTTATCTAGCACGGTTTATGTGCTTTCATCTGTTTGATTGCTCAGTAAACAGAGATCTCTGAAGATTCTGTTGAATACATAGTGGGAAACAAGCCTTCTGGATAGAGATCTGCTTGTATGTAGCTAAAAACATGTTGATGTACTTAAGCCATTCAAATTAAATCAGAGTCAAAATTTATGTTAATTTCAACAATTTTTACTCTTACTACACATGGTTTAGGCAGTTGGAAGAAGGAAGGAAATTTCATTTTATTAGAACCATTTTAATCATACTCAGTTGTAAATATTCATCATCAGTAATTCAGAAAATATGTTGACCTTTTTCATTACTACATTTTTTTATATGTTTATAAATCACAAAGGGGATGTGTATGCATATTCGGGTTCTTAAGCAAGTAGAAATCAGTGGTAAATAGCAAGCTATGAGATTAAATCTTGTTAAAAAGCTATCATTAAATGCCTAAATATTTTTAATCTGGATCTGCATGGTTAGATCTAGATTATTCATGTTAGCTATTTTGTATTTTGTTTCCAAAGGGGAAAAAAAGGAACCCTGAAGTCCTGGGGTATTCAAGATTTAACTTACAGCATCATCATTTGTTTTTGACTAGACAAAAAAGCATATTAGTAGAATAATTAAAATACTCATCAATTTGAGATTAGGATTTGAGCAAATACTTTGGTAGCTTTTAGTAATATCTTTGAAACCAGATGAGTTTTTTTACACCCGCACTGACAAAATTGCTGTTTATAGAAAATAAATTTGTGAGGTTCTCTGTATGCTATTGCATTTTGTTCTGTGTTTGAACTGAACTAATAGTACAGGAAGGTATATTTGCAATGGTTATCTTATTTCAAATTTTATCTTTTAAGTAAGAGTTTATCAAGTATGCATCGAATTCAGTACAACTTTTTGCATGAGTATTGGTATCATAACTTTTTTGCCTGGTTTATTGAAAATAACTGATAAAATAATTCAAGTCCCTTTTGAAAACAAGACAAATATTTCTGCATTATTTGGTAAAACAGCTTTATAGACACTGGTATTTATTCTTCTGAAATGATGGTAGGGAAGTTCCTTCGAGGCAAGTAGTATTATAAATATATATGTGTACTTGTGTGTGTGTGTGCACACTGTTTTTTAAATAATGACCCATTAACAGTGCAGTGAGAATAAAAAAGTTTTCTTTTCAAACTTTACTGATGACAGAGCTAAGCACACGAAGCAGCAGCCATGTGGTTTGCTTCTATGCTGTCTTTATTTCTGGCCATACAGTTGCACTGTAAACAGTACTTGCTTCTTTCCCACTTGAGCACTGATGGTTTGTACTAATATATACTATTCCCCAGCATTTGGGTGACTCATTTAATAAAAAAGCTGAAATGTTTTGGTTGGGTTTTTTTTAAAGGTTCTGTCAGCAGCTGTTGCACTGTACACAAGGCATACTGTCTTTTCTGAGACTCTGAAAAAAGCTGTTCTCTCAGCCAGCTTGTAACTGCAAAGTGCAGTGAGAAAAATGTGACAAATACAATGAAGACATTAAACAAGACTACAGAATCAGAGAACTGACCAGGTTGGAAAAGACCTCTAGGATTACCAAGTCCAATCTTTCACCTAACCCTTCTAATTAACTAAACCGTGGCACTAAGTGTTTCATCCAGATGCCTTTTAAACACGTCCAGGGATGGTGACTCCACCACCTCCCTGGGCAGCCTGTTCCAATGGGCAATCACTCTTTCTGTGTAGAACTTCTTCCTAATATCCAGCCTAAACCTGCCCTGGTGCAGTTTGAGACTGTGTGCTCTTGTTCTGTTACTGAGTGCCTAGGAGGAGACACCAATCCCCACCTGGCTACAGCCTCCCTTCAGGTAGTTGTAGACAGCAACCCCTGAGCCTCTTCTTCTCCAGGCTGAACAACCCCAGCTCCCTCAGCCTCTCCTCACAGGGCTTATGTTCCAGCCCACTCACCAGCCTTGTTGCCCTTCTCTGGACACATTCAAGCACCTCAACATCTTTCTTAAATTGAGGGGACCAGAACTGGACAAAGTACTCAAGGTGTAGCCTAACTAGCGCTGAGTATAGGGGAAGAATAACCTCCCTGGTGCTGCTGCCCACACCATTCATGATACAGGCCAGGATACCATTGGGCTTCTTGGCTACCTGGGCACGCTGCTGGCTTACGTTCAGTCAGCTGTTGACCAAAGTCAGAAGACCAAGGCAAGGTAAACAAGATGAGGAAAAAAGGATTCTACTGCCTTTAATGTACTTAGTACTGCTTTGTATTTAATTGTATTTAGATGTAGTATTAAAATGCTTCTTGGAAAAATAAGGAATGTGATCTGGTGCAGAGAAAATAAAGTCTTCATGTCCAAGTTGAAACCTGTTGGTTATTGACTAGGAAAAAAGCAGCAATATCTGAGTCATGGGGTTAATGGACAACTTTGACCGAAGAAGAAAAAATGCCTGAGGAATAATTGAAAGAAAAACATTGCTGCTGGTGTGGGTGCAACATTTACTGAAAGAGAAGAGAGGAAAAAAACAATGATTACCTATTAACTGCTGAAAGGATCCATTTCCATTTGGGAAGGAAAGTATGCAGGTGTTTCTGTATTTTGAAAGACAACTTGCAGACTGTAGCCATCTCCCTTTTCACATTTTCTCTTCATGGCTTCAATGAGAAATCTGTACCTACAGGACAGATGATCTAATGACAGCTTTATTACAGCCAGAGGTTTATCTTATCTTTAGCTGAAAAAGGATTTTGCACTTGCTTGTCAAAATGGCTGCTACATTTTAGTCATGCTAATTCCAGTTTTACTCATGGACTAACATCATGAAGAAGATGCATTAACTACAGATCGATTTACTTCAACTGATTACGGCATGGCAGAATGTCTGTGCAGCAAGTCTTTCTGAAGAAACAGGGAGGAACTAACGCTGATATTTTAAACATGCAATGTGACATTTACAGTATTGCCTGCTCTTGCCTCATAATCATCCACTGAGCAGACACTACACACCCATATCACTGTACAATTTTACAGAATTTGTTACTGTGTGCTATTGCTTGAAAACTATTTGTGTTTTGCTAAGAAGGTCGTAGAGGCATTGGTACCACAGCTGTGCTGTTCTCAGTGCAAGAGGAGTTAAAGAACAGTAAACTTTTCAGCTTGATATAAACACCTGGCAGTTGTGTAAACTAGCTGTTGCTATGCCATGCTTTTGTTAGTGTTTCTAGGACAAGCTTCAGAAACTGTATTTTGTACTTACCTTTCAAAGCTCATAGCTCTTTATTTGAAATGTCCAATCCTGTTCCACTGAGGTTGATAGAAATTTGTGATTAACTTTAGTGGGATCAAGATCAAGGTTGCTGGCAGACAGCCTGCTTCTTTTCTGATTGTGTTTTTCTGTTCATGCAAGTACATTGGTGGCTCTATTTTCTGCTGACTGTCTCATTCTTTTCGCTCTCATGCTGTGGTTTGGTTTTTTTTTTTAATAATTCATACTCAGGAGAGGTTTCTGTTCTTAGTTTTTCCTGTAAGTTTAGGGTATTGACTTAATTTATAAAGTATAGTATTTGTCAGTTTTAGAGCACTGTTATTAGTTCTCTTTATGTACTACTAGCAGAAACATGTGTTTATCTCTCTAAGAAAGATGAGATTAATTTCTTATACAGGCAGTTGTGCTAACTTCTCTTCTAGGTGGGCTACATGTCTTTAACTAAAATCACTTGACTTTCCTACAACAGTTGTAACATTAGCTTCATCCATCTGTCTTGAAGCAAGTAACCAATCAGCTGGGCAGATACATCACATTTTGTATACCTATTAAAATGGATAGCAGTTGGAAAAACAGTAATAAATAATAGGCACAAGCAGCACACCAAGGGCAGAGCACATGAATGTATTATGTGCACTGTGCATTATGTACCACTGATGACAGTGATCAGATTGGCATTGATCCTCTTCTCCTGAACTGTGTTTATCTGTTGATTTGATGGCTCCTAGCCTTTACAGGAGAAGCCACAACCCTTGGTCAGACACACACAGATTCACCCTACATTGCCTGGGAAGGAATGGGCATCCAAGAACAACATTCTCAAGAGTTTTAGTGTTCCTTGAGAGCAGCAGAACATGCAGAAGTGGGTTATTACAGGTGCCTATGTAGTCATGTAAAACAAGAGTCTAATTGGTACAGTTCAATAACATCATTTATGTTAATTTTTGTTCTTGGTCTAATTTCAGATGAAGTGGCTATCTGTCTTGCCCCAACAGTGTATTTTGCTGATGACATGTCTCCTAATGGCTTTGGAAGCTGTACCTATAGACATAGATAAGACGAAAGTCAAAGGAGGAGAAGGCCACGTAGAAGGAGAGAAGGTGGAAAATCCAGTAAGCATAATGACATTTATCTAATGAAGTGGTTTTTTTTCCTAATTGTTATTATTCTGTCTGTAGCAAGTTCCTTTCCTGAAATTTTGTGGAGTTACTTGCAGGATGGAAACAGTATTAGTATTGTTATATAGTCTGCAGTCTACTATGGTGAGGTTCTATTTAAATTTGTTCTCTTTCATACCCCGTTTTTTTAAACCCCATGAGCTGCTAAAGGCAAGGTAGCACAGAGGGAATTCCCCAGCTTGCAATATAAGGAGCTACTTATTGTTCCACAGAGACTTATCTAGTGATTGAATGGTAGCTTAGGAAACTCATCTCAGTGATTGCAGTTCAGTGTTTCAAATAGCAATGACTGAATTGTACTGTTTTAAAAACTTCTAAACTAACATGGTAGATGCTTGTGTATGATGTGGAGTCATAAGCACTTTTCTCCTCTTGTCAGGTGCAGAAACAAATGAATCATAAGTTGTTACAGGGCAATGACACAAGTCAGAAAGAAAACAGATATGTAAAAGTATAATGTCTGTCTTACTAACATTTGAGTTTCAGTTTAGTCATTGTATTTTACCAAAATGAAATGTTTGTTAGTATCTGCCTTTCTCAGTTTCACCCTTTTTTTTTTTTTTTTTTGAAGGATACAGGACTTTATTATGATGAATATCTCAGGCAAGTAATAGATGTCTTGGAAACAGATAAGCATTTCAGGGAGAAACTCCAGACTGCTGACATAGAAGAAATAAAGGTAGATATGAAATAAAAAGGTCAAATTAAGTTTAATTAAAACCATAAATCATGTGTCATGCATACTGTGTTCATTCTTGGTTTTGTTTTTTTCTGCAAGCTTAGATTTCCTGTAATTTTTATTTATTTAGGTATGTAAGTCTTAATAGATCTTTGTCTGTAGTCAAGCAACAGTAGAGCTTCTGTTCATTAAAGAACATCCCATAGTATAACCTCTTCCCCAAAATGTATACTTGAATGCCCAGTTTCTGTTTGCTGCCTGTCTGCTAAAAAGTCAGTCACAGACTCCATACAGGTAGGTGAACCTTCATGTACATGAAATCAGCTGCAACTGTAGCCTTTGCTTCCTGTTGCCTGCTGAGTAATTTGGAACAGGATTTTGCATACTGAGGTATAGCTGCTCTCTGAGATTAAGATAGTGTGTCACAAATAAATATGATGACATGGAAAAGAATTCCAAGACTGTCAGATTTCAAAAGTCTGTTGAAATTGACAGAGGTTATGTTAGAGGTAAATTCAGCATATATAGGATGAAATAGACTTCTGGCTTTCTCTGCTGCTATCCTTTTTTTGTGCCAATCCACACAGCACTCTCTTCAAACCCTCACCACCTATCTTGTCTTTTCTACTTCAGTTCCTGGCTCTAGGTGGTGGCTGTTCTGCATTCCCCTTTATGAGCTAGAAATTCAGCAGGGGACAGGTAGGAAACAGTCTAAAGTGATAGACTTAAAGAGGAGATCCTGCCTTTTGCATTTCCTTTAATCCTTCACGTTGCCATTGGCAGCTTCTGTCTCTTTTTTCCTTCTATGCTATCTCTAGTGTAACCCTTGAAGGTTACTGTCCATTTCCAGATCTTGATTAATATTCTTGGTGGCTGTTGCTCTGCTCATACCTTCAAGTCTTACAGCTGTATTCAAGTGGATGAAGAATCCAGCACTTTGTGTGCATTTCATGGGTTTTTTTGAGCTAATTAGAAAATACTCAAGAAATTTGACACCTCTTAAAAATTATTAGGTAGTGCTCGTTTGAGGTCATGCTTTTGCTCATTTGGAGGAGCAAGACACTTAGAAACTCAAACTTTCAGAAAGATTTTAGAATTCCTCTCTGTTTCTATAACCACAGGCTTGAAAAAAAAGTGTGATTCTTATAGTGTGGGCTACAGCAGGCTGCCACTAGACTGCTGTATTGCAGATCATGTCTAATGGGGATCTGCTTCTAGTTTTTATACATAACTTCTACTTTTTTGACAGAGTGGAAAACTAAGCAGAGAGCTTGATTTAGTAAGCCACCATGTGAGAACACGGCTGGATGAACTAAAAAGACAAGAGGTGGCAAGATTGAGAATGTTAATTAAAGCTAAAATGGATTCTGTTCAAGGTAAGACTATAAAGTTTAACTAGGTGAGTTAACAGATGGGATTGTGCTGGAGAGGTGCCCGAAGTCCATCCGTTTGCTTTGTTGCCAGCAGTCATGACTGGAAGCTGGAAGTGAATGTCCTTTCTGAGCTGGCCTAGGGCCAGCAAAGACCCACCTTTAGAAGAAACTGGGGAGAAGACAAAAGCAGTATGTATTTTGTAAAATAATTCAAGTTGATTCTGGCAGTGATATTTTTCAGACTCCAAAGTTTGCTGAGGGCATCAAATCACATTTCTGTCATTGTTCTTTTAATGAAAGTTCTAGTCCTAAGACTACAGTAACTGGGTAGCTAGAGAGTGCAGACCAGCACTCCACAGGAGTCAGTGCATTGTCTCACACACCTGCCAGGCTCTGTGCTCATCTTCCTCAGGCAGCTATCTGCCAAGAGCTTGGTCTTGTGCTCATGTTGTGGCAACTGGTCCTGTGACATCATGGTGACACTCAGTGACCTAACTCATAGCAGCTGATTTTGTGCATACAATTGTATGCATTTTTGAATACTTGTAGTAGTGTAATGGACTGATGACTTTTAGCCCACTCTACTGCCATAAATCAAGAGTAGCTAACAGAGCATGCTTTACAAAATAATCCCCCCTCAAGAGATTGGATCTGTCACAGTATAAGCATGAGATCTTACATTTGGGAAAAAACAATGATGATTGCTAAAATGTGAAAACACTGAAAGTGGGAAAAACATTTTGTGAAGTTTATAGTCAGCCCCTGCAAGTGAGTACTTCACAACACAAGAATTATGGCCAGATTCTGTAAAAAATACATCTGCATCAGTACACCTAGGCAATGTCTTGGAACACGTACAAGAGAACAGTCTGTAGTAACAGCAGGCAGAACTGTTTCATTTCCTTCTATTTGTTCTGTCATTTTCCCCCCTAGAACACCACTTAATCTCTTAGTCTTCTACCTGATCTAAAAAAAGAGCACATGAGCACACAACCTCACCCTGCCCCCATTTTCTTCCTCATTTCACTAGATTTCAAACTTATTTTAATGTTCTGCATTTGTACCTTTTTCTTTCAGACACTGGCATAGACCATCAGGCTCTCCTTAAACAGTTTGAGCACCTGAACCATCAGAATCCTGACACTTTTGAACCTAAAGACTTAGACATGTTGATCAAAGCAGTAAGTGCTGGTTATAAACCACTATGGGAGGGTTTTTTAGTTATTAGTATGGTTTTTCCCTTTGGTGAATGCAAATCCTTTGACATACACCACATTAAGTGGCATGCAGTTTCCATTTTCCAGGAAGAGTTGTCTCCATTTCAGAACTGAAAGCTCAGTTTTCTGTATAACTTTTTTTTTGTCAGCTGAACCCTTGCAAATTCATTTCTTTTAAAGTAATGAAGTGAGGAGACATTTGTGTCACACGAAAAGAAACCCCCAACTAGTCCATCTCTTTGCCCACAGACCTGAACAATACAGTGCTTTTTATGTCAGACATGTTAACAATTGTGTGGTACACATGCCTGTATTTTTAGGCTACAAATGACCTGGAAAACTATGATAAGACCCGCCATGAAGAATTTAAGAAATATGAGATGATGAAAGAACATGAGAGGAGAGAGTATTTAAAAACACTGGATGAAGAAAAGAGGCAGAGAGAAGAATCCAAATTTGAGGAGATGAAGAAAAAACATGGAGATCACCCTAAAGTTCACCATCCTGTAAGGCCACAGTCTGTTCTTCATGACTGGGTAGAAACTTTCCTTTCCAGAGAGGGAGAACTAATAAAGAGAAGAGGGTAGCTTGTTCTCTTCTCAGTAGCCTGCGAGCAGTATGTGGAAACAATTCTGAAAGCATTGCAAAACCTGCTGTATGGTTTTTTCCCCCCACAAATAAGCCATCCACTGGCAGAATTACTATTTACAAAAAGGTTAGAACGCATGAGAAAGAAGCCACATTGATATTCAAAACTGTGGGGTATACCTTCTTGATATGCCTGGTCTGCAGGGAACTGCATCACACTACCATGTGCTCTAGAAAAGCAAAACAAATTATAATTTAACTTCTTCAGATATTTTTTCTAGATCAGTCTATGTGCTCATGAGTGATTCTTACAAGTGTTCCTTCCTACAGAATATGTATTTCCTTGACACTCCCCTATTCCCTGGGCCTGCCTAATCAGAGTACTAGGCCTGCCCAAAAGGGAATGAAAGAAAATTGCACTGATTCCACTTGCCATTTGACTAGTCAGAAAATAAAGCCTTTCAGAGGAACTGTAAAGGTAATGCATCAGAAATACACTTAATCATCTTTTGAACAGTTTTTCTTTGTAACCGTTCTATAGGGAAGCAAAGATCAACTGAAAGAAGTGTGGGAAGAAGCAGATGGACTAGATCCTAATGAATTTGACCCCAAAACATTTTTCAAATTACATGGTAAGAGGTTTAGTTTGCTTTCATGAACAAGTGAAGTGATTTTGTTACCGTCTGCTGAGGGCAAGTTTGTCTTGCGCTAGAATGAAGTTTTATCTATCAAGCAATCCTCCGAGTATAGAGGGGAAAGTCCTTTATGTTATTGTTTGTAAGCTTACTGTAAAGTTTTAAATGGAGGTTAAAACTTAAATATCATGAAGTCACAGAGACAATAACTAGTAGTGATTCCTCAGGGGAGAATGTGTACTTAAAGGGCTGTCCATATCTATAATTCTGTTTACATGCTGTGGCCTAGGATTAAATTCTCAAAGGTGTTTGTAGGGAAAACTTGCTTTCTCATAATCTCTGCAGATAATGTTCTAGGCACCCCTTATCTTTGGAGTAGTCATATAAGTGCCAAGCTTTAACAGTTGCAAGATTACCTTACTAAAACAAACCCCAAAACCTACCCACTGCAATCCTGGTTTGCTGTTTCTGAGCTGCATGCTGCTAGAAAGAACAAAATAGTAGCAGACATGAAGATACAGCCCAATGGGCATTTTGCTTTAAATGCAATTGAATGCATGTGTAACCTTATAGTCTGACAGTGTTAAATGCTTCATAGTAAAGTACCCTTAAGCAGGTGCTGTCTGGCACTGGGCTGTGAAGGGTTGAGCAGTGCATAGGAATGTGTTGTAGCTCAATCTGAACTTGCATCTTAGTTTATAGAATACATAAAGATATATTATGGTTATTAAACCTTCTCTCTTCTTTATTGAAAGCTAATTCTCTGAATAATTTTGATAGCTTTTTTGTGCAAATCTTACCAAAGCAAATACAGTCAAAATAACCATTTGCCTTAGAGCTTAGTATATTAAAAACTTGGAAACAATTAAACTCATTGCATAACAACACTCATTTGAAGTAGACATAATAATCAGAATAAAGTGTAGGATAAAAGAGCTGTTGTTAGTTATTAACTATTCTCCTCTCTGCATTTGCCATGAAAAGTAGTCTTACAGTGATCTCTTCTGAAGCACTGCATATTTACATAGATTTTAACTAAGCTGTTTAGGTTTTCTCAGAGTCATTCTGTTGATTAGCAAAGTTTTCCTATAGACCAGTACACTCCTGAATGCTCTGTGTGCAGTCCTGTTGTGAGCTATTTTGGTTTGCTAATCTAAGAAGTAGGGAGATTGCTCCAGACTTGTCCAATCAACCAACAATGACAATATATTTCAGCCAATACCAGATAAAAACTGACACAGAAAGAACACCCTATGTAAACAGCATCTTGTTAAATGAGTTTAATCCACGCAAGGTGTGTGTGCTGATACTGAACTCATGTTGCTATTGCATCTATTACTTTCTATGCACACTGAATGTGTATTTCAACACTTCCTTTTCTAGATGTCAACAATGATGGTTTTCTGGATGAGCAAGAATTAGAAGCCTTATTTACTAAAGAGGTAAAAAAATACTTAGAAGCTTCACTTGCTTCAGTAATGCCTGTATTTTTGCAAATGTTTTTATGGGCTTTGGACTACAGAGTAGATTATTCATGCAGAGTTTTGTGCATCTTTAATGTTTCTACATAAGTGTAAAAACATATCAGCAGGGAAGATAAAACAGTCGAAGCATAGGACTTCTGAAACATCAGACATCTAGTACTCTTGTATTTCTCTGCCACAGGCTTGATTTTGTAATTAACCTGCAGGATAGCTATACCTGTGTAAATTGCAGTGTAGAGAGCTGCACTCCTGCAGCCTGGCAGAGTTTCTGAGCTGGGTAGCTCAGTGCTTATCAACAAATCATAAGACTTGCTGAGAGAAAAAGGATCATCCTCATGTGAATTGGCTCAAAGACAGCATGTTGTGGCAGTCACACATTTTATCTAACTTGTTCGGACTACATGCCCATCTGATAAAGTAGACAGGCAGTTAGTTTCTTTAAGCTTTTATTTTGTTGTCTGTAAAAGCTCAAACATTAGTACTTTTTTTCTCTCCCAGAGGAGTAGTGATAGCAATGTACTGAAATTCTATGGTGATGGGAATTGCCAAATGAGTAAATGGCAGACCTAGGTCTGCATTTCCCCAGTAGGTTCTGTTTTGGTACAGCAGGAAAAAAAAAACTAAAATTCCCATTCAAAGATCCAGTACTGTGGCTGCCAATATTTAGTCTTACTGTCTAGTTCCAAGCCCCTGCCTTGGGCAGGGACACCCTGCCCTGGCCAGCCTGATCTAGAGTAGGGTGTCCCTGCCCATGGCAGGGGGCTTGGAACTAGATGATCCTTGTGGTTCCTTCTAGCCCTGACTGATTCTATTTTTCCTAGATTTCATGAGTCAGGGAAGACATGTGCTGTACAGCATATTTAGAAGCTTATACATTCAAGCCACTATAATTTTTTTGAGAAATTAAATTTGCAGATTTCCAACAATACTTTGCTATAATCCTCTCTAACATGATGAAGATATATGGTAGTCTTTTTGACAAATACATCCTACTCGATTGCAGTTTTGTAGCTCAAAAATAAATAACCTGGGCCTCAAAATTACCTGTGGCTAAGAAAGTGAAGTTAAATGACCAAGGAAGCATGAACTCACCAGAAAGATACTGTGCAAGATGATAAGTGGAGCATTAAATTAAGCACTCCATTTGTATTGTTGATACCCTGAATACTTACAGGGTCAGCTGGGTGCTCTGATAAAAAAAACCTATTCTCTCCTGTTCCAGAAACCACATGGAAACTGCCTGCTTTGAGTAAATTGTAGGATCAGACTGTCTGTTTTACTGTAATATCCAGAGCACTCCATTACAAGATACCACATGAATTAACTGATAACTTCATTCTTGGCAACAAAAGACTCACCTGTACAATGCTGTAACAGAATTAAGCACACTCACTCTATTGGAAAAATGGGGAACTCATCTTTTCAGCAACATCTTGTGCTTCTGTTCCAAATATGCTGTGTCCTTTGGGTGATAAGACTTTTCTCCAAACTAACCTTTGCTGATTCTGAATTTCAGCTAGAAAAAGTTTACGATCCCAAAAATGAAGAGGATGACATGGTTGAAATGGAAGAAGAAAGGCTGAGAATGAGAGAACATGTAATGAATGAGGTGAGGGCTCGTGTTCAGTACAGCTCCTGATTTCCTTCTATTTTCAAGAAGCACAGTCCTCTAAGCAAGGAGGTTGTCCAAGTACACCAGAGACAGCCTGTCACACTTATCACACTGAATGATTGTACAGAGATTCACGTGAAGTTACAATTCTCAAGCACTCTGCCTATATTCTAAAGTATGTCTGCTGCCTAGTTCTTAGAAGTTCCAGAGAAGTATTTGTGTAGCAGCCTCCATCTTTTACAGATACTGAGATTCAGTAGAAATTCCCTTTGAATTTTCTGTCAAACAGGGAGGGCTCTGGATGTGCTTTTGCACTTGGGAAATAGGTAAGATTTAGGCATGAAAAGAGCAATATCTTCTTTAATGTATCTCACCATTGTCCCTTCAGAAGTGGACTCAGAGCTCAAGGTATTACTTCTGACAGTGAATTACCCATACTAATTCTCACAAGTTTTCAGCTCAAGAAACAGAAAAGGGAAAGCGTTTTTAAACCACTGTGGTTTTCACTCCTATCTTTTCTTTACTCAGCTATATTCTTTAAGTTCCAGGAATAGTGCAAGCCTGGTCATCTGTTAGTCATAAATGGAAGCATTTCCTCCCTCCTGCTTGAGGGACTCCAACACAATTCTTTTGAGTTATTTGGTGGTTTAAAGCCTCCTTAGCCAAAAGGCTAATCTCCACTGACTCACAGTTAAATTATTACCAGAAAGATACAAAACTTTCTTCTTCAAAAAGGAATGCCTTCCACTGTTAGGGCTTTGACCACCATAGTATTTCCAGTAAAGCCAATGCATTTTTAAAAGTAAGATGTGAATATTCACTTTTTGTTTCTGGTAAGCTTTGTGAGCTTGCGAGAGACCTTTTCAGAAGGTGCCACAGGCACTCCCTTAAAAATGCGGCAGTTTTAAAATGAAATTGTTCTCTTTAAAGATATTTGCATGATGAAATCACAGTATCACAGTATCACAGTATCACAGTATCACCAAGGTTGGAAGAGACCTCACAGATCATCAAGTCCAACCCTTTACCACAAGTTCTACCAAAACCTGTCCTTTAGAGGTTGAGTTGAATTCTTTATTCTTCAAATAGGTTGACATCAACAAGGACCGGCTAGTGACATTGGAAGAGTTCCTGCGAGCTACAGAGAAGAAAGAGTTTTTGGAGCCAGATAGCTGGGAGGTAATAAGAATATGCTGCAAGTTCAACATACAGTACTCTTGCCGTCCCTCTAACCAGGAAACCAAATGGCATGCCTCTGACCTTTGCTTTTTCCAGTTCTGTTTTGGTATGTGCGCGGTTAAGTGCTGCAGCTAAGCGCAGTACGTACGAAGGTACTGCAGCTTGGAACCTTCATGGTCCGCCGGCAAACAGAGGAGATTTTGCGCCACCCTGTGGATTCCAGAAGAGCTTTTCCTACATGTTTTTCAAATAGATAACCAACATGGTTTTACACATCACTTTAAATGGAAGATAAGAGACCACTTGGAAGCAAGAGGAAATTCTTCACCAGCCTTTGAATCTGTAGTAGGTTTTGCTGATGAATGGCTAATTTGCTGTTTCTTACAGTAAACAGTGAGGCTATTAACCCTTTACAGCCTCATGTCTGAGTATTTTGATGAGAATTCTGAAGGCTGTTTAGTGAACTGTACAATTCAGCTAATAATAATATCAGTGGGAATAAAAAGATATATGCATTCCTGTCTAAATATTCATGTTTATGTGTATTTTCTTGCAGACACTAGATCAACAACAACTCTTCACCGAGGATGAGCTCAAGGAATTTGAAAATCACATTTCTCAGCAGGAAGATGAGCTTAAAAAGAAGGCAGAAGATCTTCAGAAGCAGAAGGAAGAGCTACAGAGGCAGCACGACCAGCTTCAGGCTCAGAAACAAGAGCTTCAGCAGGTATACTTATGAGAACAGAATTTCTTTTTTCTTTTTCTATGTTCTTGTATGTGTAATGACTCATGAATATGCTCCAGCTCTGGAGCATTCTTGACCTTGACTTATCATATGAGTCCCAGATGAAATCTAAACTAATGACACCACAGCATCACATAATCTAGTATTTAGGATTAAAGCAAAGACTTGAAGCATTGCACTTCAGCAGTATATCCATTGACAAAGATTTTATGTAATGGCTGCAAAATATAAGTTTATTTCACATCAGAGAATGCTGACAGATTTAAGTTTTTCAACTGTCATTTTTCACCAGGTTGTAAAACAGATGGAACAGAAGAAACTACAGCAAGGAAATCCTCCTGCAGGACCAGGCGGAGAACTGAAATTCCAACCCCGTATGTGACTTTCTGTGTAGATACACAACCTTTAAAATAAGATCTCTGATGTCAAAGTCATTAAAACAGTATTTTCTTCTGAAACTGTTCATGTAATACAAGTTTAGTGATCTCTATAGAGAGATGCTCCAAAGCAGGAATTACTGAACTCTTTCAAAGTATTCCTGAAATCTCAGTGCTTTTAAGTCTGGGATGATTTTGTTTGTGATTTTTTTCTTTGGGATTTTTTTGTTTGTTTAGCAAGTTCTAACTCAAGACACTAAATAGGCAGCAAAAAAGGAGCATGTTGCATCTATCAGTCTAAAACTACTAAGATTTAGGCTATTTAGGATTTCTGAGCATCCAGAGAAGGAAAGGAACATGCAGATGAGCAGTTTCCTCTGATAGTCTATCGTTGCATGACCTGTCTTAGACTGCAGAACAAAACAAGACATTTAAATACTTTCAACAAGGCTACCCTCAGTGGAAAGTTTACCAGCATTTGGGCACAACATGGCATAGCAAGTTATAGTATGAATAACTAATGTCATCTGCACCCTTAGAAGAAGACAGTGTCATAATAAATCATTGTATTTGCTCCTTAGTGGCAACAAAATAATTAGGTATATATTAGCACTTCTTATCTGTAAGATTGTCTGTGTTTCTTTTATGCTTTAAAAGGGCATCATCCCAATTTACCTTTTTCTTCCCTTCTAGAAAGGGAAATTTACATGGCTTTATTTGCTTCTTTGTTCACATACTAACATTATCAGTAGAGCTCAAGAACGTCTTGACATACATTTCAAATATAAGGCTTCAGACTGTATCCAGGCAGCCTTTTGAAAGCTGGAAGCTCTTAACAGCTCCTGCAGAGCCAGAAGTGCTATTTCAAATCTTACATGCTATGTTCAGTAATTACAGTTTGCTTTGTTTTGAGTACCCTCAGCCATACGGTTATGGAAACAGAAATAATGAAATTTCAGTATGAATTTCATTTTGTCTTTCATTTGCTTTCATTTACTGCCTGTGTATAATTTCATTTTATCATCCTTAGTTCTGAGAGCTTTGTTTCTACTCACCTTCAGTAAAATCATCATGTGGGACAGCAGATGTCCTGGGAATTCAATTAATGATACATCTTTTGATACCGGCAATATTGTAGCAGATATTGTTCCTAAGACTTATTTTATGTGTAAACTTTATGAGAAGTCATGTAATAGGGTATCATTAGAGTTTGTTATATTAGCCAAAACTAGTCATTCACTGAGTTAAGGAGACCCAAGCAGACAGTATTTCTGATCTGTAGGCCACTGGAGCTACTAAAGGCAGTTTGAGGAGCAAAAAACAACAAACCCACAAACCAAAAAAAAGCAGCTGCCAGTTCTGAGATCTTCAGCAAACTGGGATAATTCATGTTATTCAAAGGCAGGCAAAGAGGAAATGTTGTATGTATTGTTCAAACAGTGAGAAGCAAAATACAGGAGTGAGTTGTTAAAGATTTTTTCCATGCTTCCCATATAAAAGGTTTCATAAATGTGTAATATATTTCAGAAAGAACAATTTTCAAACAGTCTTGTACTTCGAGTAAAAAATGTTTAAGTGAAAACAGAAACCATTAGTAATCTAAGAGGGGACACTGCAGTCTACTGGGTAATAATTTAATGTCATTGTTAGTCATATACAGAATTCTTGATTCCATTTACAAACAAACCAAAAGAAGACAGTTTTGTTTGATCATCCCTACACTACAAACTGCTTTAGAGACTTTGTACATTCAAGACCAATTTAACTGAGAAGATAGAAATGGATTTATTTTTGTTTTACAGCTGGGGAACACAAAGTTGAAGATGTACCAAAACATCCTGCAGGAGGTGATCAGCCTTTACCACCAGGACATGTCCAAGAACCGGCTGCTAGAACTGATCAAGTTCACCCTTAACCACTTGTGCCTCAACTTTATAGCATCTTTACTATTTGGGGGGGAGGGGGAGGGAAGGGGAGGGATAGGGAGGTGGCAGGAAATCAGTGAAACATGAACTCTCCACTTTCTTCCCTAGATCATAACATCACTGGAAATGTTAGGGATGAATTATCAATCAGATTTGAATCATAAATGAAACTCATTCTGTCTCTGGTGTCTGAATAAGAAATACAACAAGGGAATCATTTAGAGGCTGTAATACAGGAGGGAATTAAGGAGACTAATAATACTAAAGATTTTTATAGCCAGAGAACTGAGCTGTTGAACTTTTCTCTTACAGAAAAAGGGAGAAGATGTTTGACCTTCTGTGTTTAGTCATGAATTGGAATCTTCTCAGAGGGGAAGCAGGGCACTGGCCTGTTTGTTGTTAGGTCTAGTTTTATGTAGAAGCTCCTTGCAGAAATACCAAGAAGCAAAATATAGGAAAATAAAAAAACATAAAGGCCTACCATTTCCAGCACTACCAAACCCTTTCTTCTTTGAGACCAAATACAAATCAAACTTCTAATCCTTAATCACAGAAAAAATGCACTTTCTAAAACAAACACAGCAAAGAGTTACATGGAACAGTGAATATTTTTCATGTTTACAGAAACCTAAGAATTTCACTGTAAGCCTTCAAAAGGAATACTGTACTTCTGGTGTATTGGTCTGAACCATCCTTGGTGAGACTTGTTCTGTGCAGCAGTTGAATACTCAACTGGCTCTTGGGACAGTACTTTTGTCCCCCTTTCTTTCATCATGTACCAGCTGATCTCAAAAGTTTGCATGTTCTTAAATAAGCTTTTCATGTTGAGGAAAATATTGTGCAAAACAGAACAAGACTCAGTCTTTTTCTGTACTGATTATCCTACCTCCTATGAAAATGCCAGAGTTTTGAAAATGCACCATATGCTTCAGAAAGATCTTCAGACATGAATCTTTGAGTTGTTAGGAGTCTCAATATTAATTCCTATTAGTCTTTCAGCAGTTGGTGTAAGTTTATGAAGTGTCCTAAAAGAGGGGTGCTGCTTGATTGTATTGTCTTGGTATTGAACCAGGAGAGGTCCCCAATATTGTGAGCCAAGATTACACAAGAATAAGGTTATTTTCCTGTGGGCTTTACTGTAACATTGAAGAGTTGTGTGATTGTCCTTGCTTGTCATTCATTTCAGACTGAAAGTATCCTAAAGTATGAACTCTGGGGTTTTTATGTTTGGTTTGGGTTAGTTTGGTTTTTCTTTTACACCAAGGATTTTTCTGATTGTTTAATGTTGGTTTTGAAATGTTGCACACACACACTTTGGCAAGCATCTTTTGCATTTCCCTCCTGTTCTGTGGCTAACTCTTGACAGAGTCATTGAAGGAGAACATTAGAGTTTTGAGCAAAGAAACAAGGCCAAGCTTCTGTTACAGAAAGGTGTTCTTTTCAGAATAAGTTGTATTTGAAGCAAACTCCAAAAAGGAGACAATAACATTTTGTAATGACATTTGGGCAGTTTCTCACTCTGAAGAACTTTGAGAGAAGCTAGGCATATTCCTTCTGTATTTAAGGCTTCTTTCATCTGGCCTGAGCATATTATTGTTCTCCACACAGTGTAATAGAGCTCAATGTCAGAACAGATTAGATTTCCTTAACCACCTGATCTTGCTAGTTATTGTGTCACATTTCCTTCATTTACACACCAAACAATTACTTCACACCTTTTTTGTTGTTCTTTAAGCTAAAATTATTTACATTCTGATGTAGTTCCCAAACTCCATGTCTCCACTGTCTGTCATTTCCATGCAGTTCTAACATCAGACTGATTATGTCTCTGTCAAGAGACTAAAATATCTTTCAACAACTTCATCTGTTTGCTAAGAAGCCCAGACAGAATTACAGCTAACATCCAGGCTAACGGTTTTGCAATGCACAGCCCTGGCTTTGGAGCTGTAGCCTGATAAGTGGTAATAGAGAAAGGAAAGATATCAACAGGGAATTATCCAAATGTGGAAAAGTTGAGGGGATTTTTTTTGTGTCCTCCCCATTCCACATGAAAGTTTACAGAGGACAAATGATACAGCCACAGATATTTGTAGAGAATCAAGGCCTGAGACCTTTGGTGTGAACCTATTCTTAAAACACAAATCATTCCTTCAGGCTATGTCTGCCTCCTAACGAATGTCACTAAATGTAATGACATGCTTTGTAATGTAACGCTTAAGCTTCAGTTTCAGTGCAATGTTTTACATTTTGATTGTAAGATCCTGCCTCTCCCAGCTGTTGGAGGTGGGCATTATATTCCTCTTATCCCTTTTACTCTGGCACAGACAGAGTTTTGTAAAAAATTGTTGCAACTTGGGTACTAAACTCAGCTTCTTCTCACTGTAGTATCAGTGGTGACTGAGGAAGCTGCTTGTGAGAAGCTAGTTTTCACTTGTTTCATCCTGAGCTAGTGTTAGCAAAGTTCCTCATTTTGCATTTCAGCTAGCCACTGAGGTGTGTTCAGTGTAAAACTGGGCATCTTTCCTTCATTGCTATCTGCTACCTAAGTGTTGTTCTTGTCAGTGTTTATTCAATTAGTGGGCTTGCAGTTTAGCAATATACTACAGCCTTCCTGTTCCTTTTTCTGAAGTGGAAACAGGCAATTTTTTAAACCTTAGAAGAGATGATCAGGTTTAATAATAATCAGGGTTCAACTAATACTGTCCTCCTCTGCAGACAAAGTCACCAAACCCTTTTTGTGGATTCAGTTCTGAAATGTGGTTTAAGCAAGTTCTCTCACTGTGAGGAACATCTGCCTTAGAGGTTATACAGTGTGCTGAAGTCATGCTTGCACATGAAATGTTTAGCAGATTTGTTGCTTTTTGATGTGGTTGGTATTTGCAGTGCTGATGTCTTCTTTTAATTGGGTCCTTTCATAAAAGAAACTGAAATTATTAGCCACTACAAGCACGCTTCTGCCATGGTACTCGTTTTTCAGGAGCTTTTTCAAGCGGGGAAAAAAATTACTGAGCTTACAGCTAAGTGAGAAAGCAGAAAGCTATAATGACAGATAAATAAGGGACTGGAATATCCTGGGCACCAGTGCTTTCACCTGTACTTTTTTTGTTTAGGAGGCCATTACAAGTAAACCAAATGTCACTTCATACAGACACCCATTCCAAGACAAAGATGCAGATATTTGGGTTTCTACTTGGATGGGATTTCAGTAGGAGGATGAATGGGTAAGATTTGGTCAGTGTTGTATAAATTCATATCCTCTGGTGCAATATACATAGATTAAAAAAAAAAAAAGCCCTGCTCTGTACTTTGTATGGATTAGTTTAAAACTGGATTAAACTGAAACTCAGCGCAGTGACAGGTGTCCAGTGTTTTACTGTAAGTGAGTGGGAGAGAAGTGGGTCTTGTCTATACGCACAGTGATGCAGAGGCCTTTCCTGTTTGCCCTCTCCTTCCTTTTTCTAGAAAGATGTGCGAAGGAATTTATCAAAGGATGCAGCTGTCTTGTGTTCTGCCCTGGCACCAGCTGCCTCACTGCAGTAGTTATTCACCAGTGAGGTGCTTGAATGCTTAATTACCAACATTCATAAAAACACTGCAACAGCACTACTGCCTCTTGCGAACACTGCACATTTCCCTTTCTTGTTCCGATTCAAAACAGGAATCCCAGAGAAGGTGAAGCACCTACAGGCTTAATAAAACATTTTTCTATAGGTTGCTTTCTCTTGGCTACAGATTTTGCCTTCAAAACCATGTATCAGCCATTCCAGGCTGTCAGAATAGCTGTGACGGAGTGTCTTGGGGAGGTCTGCAGGCCATATCCAGCCACATTAAACTTTTCCATTTGTAAATGTGTCTTAGCTAAGGAAAAAAAAATATTATGTATGGTGGCATTTTGCAAAGAAGTGAAGCTCTGAGCTATGGATTGTCCTTTTGTAATTTATGTAGAAGGAGGTAGCAGACACTAGGAGCTCAGGTTTTCCCCAGAGGTACTTTCTTGCTTGCATCCTGGAGTATCTGTTACATACTAAAATTGAGAGGTAGGTGTACTGAGATTGTAAAATGAGAGTCCCACCTGAGAACACAGCAACACTCCCTTTAGTTCAGTTACACTGCTAAAAAAGGAACTTTTTGTTACCTGATGGGAAATAGGCAACTACCTTGATTCCTGTTACGTATGCATCTGCAGACAGCAAACATCAAAACCTTTTACAGTCACCATGATACTTTCTAGTGGCTTAAGAGGTTTACTTGCCAGAATCACTTTGTATCCAATGTAACACATTTTGTAATTATGTTATCTGATACTATGCTAAATAAGAACCTGCATACTTGCTTGGGTGGTAAAGTACAACATCAGTGAAAGTAACTTCTTCAGATGCACAAGTTTCTAAACCTGAAAAATATGCCAGTGACAAGTGCAGGGACAAAGCAGCACTACAAAGCTGACCTCTTCATTCTTTGCAGTCTTGGTGTCATTTGAAGCAACTCTTAGTCTGAATAACTGCACAATGAGTGCTGTTCTGTCTCTGTAGCAACTTCTGTACACAGAAATTTTTTTTTAAGATATAATAGCTCACAGCTGGTATGTTTTAAGAAACTGCCCATAAAGCCTTTTGCATGTTACAGAAGGTGATTTCCCTTCCAACAGCTCATTTCACACCCTCTCCTCACTAGGTTGTCATTGCTGTTAATACTACATTGACAAGACTTCCATTTTTGTGCTCCCTATCACTAGTGACAGTGGAGAAGGTAGGATGGAGGTGCAGACAGCCCTCCACCACACATCATACCAAGCCACCCTGCTGCCTTAAGTCAGAGCCCATCTGGGAGGAGAGGAGTTACTCAGCCATGGAGTCCTAAACAAACATGCAGAAATTTCCAGTCACAGAAAGACACTAATTACTTCAGCAGCAACGAGTGAAGCTCCTGAGCCCATGCCTGTTCTACAGGCTGTTATGCTTTGACACATCTCCCACCACTCACGAGAGCAGCTGAACCCAGCATAGCTGTGAAGACCTTGACACTGCATTGAGTACCATGAAGCAATGATGCAACATCTATTACACAGCGGCTTGCAGCTGATGCATGCCATTTCTTCACTAGAGGGCGTCCAAGCCAAGCAGTACCAAGCACTTGAAGCAGCAGTGATGACATAATGAAATGGGATGTTTCAAAAAGGCTTTTACTTTGACGAGAATGCATGTCTTATACTACACAGTTCCCTTTTGGAAGGTACCCTGAAAGCAAGAATGAGAACTAAGCTAACAACACTCTTGCTGAATGCAAATGCCTCTGTACCATGCTTGATCCCCAAGTACAATATGCCAGAAATGGATAACACCACCACTAGAATCACTTGGTATTTAAAAGCCTGACATACAGACCAGGAGAAGACCTTGTTTACATTTATAGTCTAAAACCACATCCCTCCTAAGAGTAGGATCCTATGTTCTAGGCATTGACATAACAAAGGCAAATGCATTATTTCTGCCAAGAATACAGTGGAAGTAGTGGACTTACATAGGTGCAAATTCACTGTCACGCCTGATGCTGCTCAAGAAACAGCTTCTTCAGAAGTGTTTGGTAGGTTATTTCATGTTGGCTTTCCCCCCTGAAATTCTATAGGTAAAAAACTGCAGGTATCAAAGCCAGCTTAGGGATGCCAGTTCATTCAGATGAGAAAAATAACCAGCCAGTCATGCGTTCTGTTGGGTAGAATTAGTTCCATCTAAGGTAATTACAATATCATCAGAGTAGTCTTTATTAATTTATCTATTAATTATTTACAGTTCCCAAGTTGCATTTGAGGTGGCTCAGTCTCTATTAACAGCTGCCTGTCTTTTGGCTGGACTGACTGCTTTCCTGCACATTAAGCACTACAAACCACAGAAGTCGTTTCAAATGTCTTTGTTTCTATTTTGATTATATTACAATTTTTACACTGAAGACACTTTAGTCTAAGGCTAATAGAAGGGATGAGAAACTACAGCCAGCACTGGAACACTCCTTACTGTTATTATCATCTGTAGTCACTGCTCCCAAAAGCAATGCTCACATGCTTTTGTTTCTACTCCCTTAAAAGAAAGGTTTGTCATTTGGTACTCGGGTGGCTGCAGACAGGATGGAGATTGCTAAGACATCTGTGCTGCTACATGGCACTGCAGAGATGCACTGGCTGGATTCAGATTGGATCCTGCAGCTGTCTGATTGCCAGCATGGTGCCAGCCTTAGAGGGCCAGGGATCACCAGTTTGCATCACATGCATTTAGTCTCTGTCAGCTTATACATGCTTCTAAGTCACTGCTCATTTTTCAGTCTAGACGTGTCCTGAATGTTTCAGATGTCCCTTAGGCTCCCCAGGACAAAGCCTGGGTTGTGCCAGTGATGCAACAACTGTGCCCAGAGCATTTGTTAAAAATAAGTTTAAACAAACCAAACCCACCCAAGAAGCCACCAACACACAAAGTCAAACAAACTGCAACATAATAGTTATGAAATAAGGAGAAGTTAGTGCTGGGATTAGATGCAGTGCATTCAGACTAACTGAAAAGCTGCACTTTGACTCAGGCATAGACATACCTGAAGGAGTTCGTAGAGGGCTGAAACTGAAGAGCAACAAAAGTACCAGTTTTGTCACCAAAAAAAGGAAAAAAATCTCCCCCCAGATCTGATTTTATTCCAGTAAGACACCTACATAGCACTGCACTTGCAAACCAAAGCATGCAGAAGAAAAAAACATTCCAGAGACAGATCTAAACCTAGCCTGAGAAACAGAGCTACCCGAGAACTTCTGCCTACCCTCAGGGAGCCTAATCCACTGAGCAGACCTGACAGTCTCTATTTCACAGGTTATAGTGAACTCCTGCCCAAAAAAACCCCCAACAATAACACCACCCAAACAAACATTAAAAAACCACTAACAAACAAAACCCAACCAATCAAATGAAAAGCAACAAAGAATAGCTCTGCAGTTTGTGTTTTCCTGAGTGGTTTTTAATAAGATGACACTGATGCTTTCCTGCAGCAGGGAAATTTGTTGCAGCTCCTAATTCACCCTCTTTTCAATTATGCTGACATAGCTGTTTTGGAGACCACAGGAAGGGTTAGCAAAGAGAAGCTGGGAACTCCGTAAGACAGGGAAAATGTAATGAGATCTGTAATTACATATTACATTTGTTATAGCAGCTCAGTATCTGGACAAGTATTAAATTATTATAAAATACTTTTCCATGTCCAGAGGACTAGAAGGTCATTGTGTTTAAGCTGTCAAAAGAACAGGATTGCTGTATTCCCTACTGAGACTCAATGCGTCTTATTTCTTCTATAAATACAAATATGTAAATACCAAGGGTATGAAGAGCTAAACCAAGCAAGTTTCTTAGACCTCTTTTTCACACCTTTACCTGCTTATCTAGCATTAGTGAATACTGTATCATCTCTCCATGTCTCTGTGTGTGTAGATTAAGGGATTTCTGCTCTCAAGAGATTAAAATCCAGTGGTTACTAGAGGAGAATCTAATTTATCAGACAAGACCTGCTGGGTAACAGGCAACTGCTTCTACCTACAATCTGTGCTTTAGATAACATCTACAGCTTTTATGTCTGCCATAAAGAGATTACTTTCAAAGTTACATACACAGCCTGAAGAAACTAATCACAAAAGGGATGTCTCTAAAGTTTCTGGGTATGTATAACACATCTGTAGGTCCTTCCACTCTAAGGGCAGTACATAGCACTCTTTGATGTAACTTGAGGAGGAAAGTAATTTTGTTTCAGGTGTACAAAGTCATTTGGGACAGGAAGGTATATGTTATGAGTCACTGCAAATGTGATTTAACCATAAGAGACCTTGGCTGTACCCATCTACTGAATTAGTTCACACAGTGCTCCAGAAGATATATTTACCTGGCATGTTCTATTTTATTTTGCTGCTGAGAACCTCCACAAAAGTTCCAATAAACTGACATAAGCAAAAACTGAATTTAACTTGGATTTTTGCTTTCCTTTACTTATTTCAAACTAATGAAGAATGTTAAATTCCCCACTATGAAATCTGCTAAATTAAAGTGGATGGTAACAAAAAGAAAGGTCAAAACCCGAGGGTCTGTTTTCTTTAATTCAGCCATTCCACCACTGGCTTGCCTTTCAGGAATCACAGAATTTCTTAGATTGGAAAAGACCTTCAAGATCACCTACTCCAATCATTAGTTTCACACTGACAAGGCCTTGAGTAAACCAAATCCCTCGGCACAACATCTAATCACTGTGAATCGCTATGGCTGGAATTATCCAGGATTATCCAGTCCAAGTATCACACCTGACCAGAATCACTTCACTATCCCTCTCTTCTTTCAACCACAAGAGGCAATTTCATATTTACCTTGTGTTGAAGGAAACACACATAGGAGGAAAGTAACAGCCACTGATTTGTTACAACTAAATTTGCTCTCCTTCCAACACAATAAAATTACCAGTTTGGATTATCAGTTGGGAGAATACTGTTGCACAACTAATTAAGCTATTAAACTGTTTGGAAAGATGAACCAAAACGTGCACATAACTTACTCAGAAAAGGAAAACCTCCCACCAATAGCCAGATACGGCATACTCACCACAGAGGGTGCGGGGATGGAGCGCGTCTGTGAGTTTCTCGAGGTTCCATTCTAAAAGGAGGACTCTCCAAGCTGCAAAAGCTCTTTCTGTGGAGCAACAATGAGAAAACTCCCCCTCTAGCAGAACTCCTTTTATACCCCTGTCGGTTTAGCTGTGGCCAATTCCCTAATTAGATGGAGGAACAGCTTCTCCAAGCAAACAAAAGAACCCCAGACACGGAGAAGCTCTTCATCAGCTCCTCAGGGCGGGGCGGGGGAGTAGTATCTGCCACACCCTGCTGTAAAATTCTAGTGCTGAGAAAGCAATGGAGATTTTAGGTTTAACATTTGAGAAGTATTAGCAATAAACTCCTGTCTAGAGTTGACTTTCTAATTAGTTGGTGTAGTAGCAAAGTAAGAAAATACTGCAGTTGGTTGAACTGATGGTGAGTGAGCTTGAAACAGCCTGGTGAAGACAAGTGCTTAATTGCTATCACGTTGACAAGACTCATGTGTTGGTCTTACTGCTGCCTCCAGAAAGAAACCCACACCCTTTAACAAAGGGTGTTAATCTCCTGAAGGAGGTTAACTCTTTCAGGAACTATTTCTAGATGCCAGAACAATGTGGAATTATTAGATTTTCTATCCCACATGAATAAGCTATAGCTAAACTGTAAACTTCAAAGAGGAACAAACAGAACTTTCTCCCTGTAAGCCACTAAGGACCAAACCAAGCCCCTCAAGTATGGCTGATTAGTAGTGGTTTTTTATTTAAGCTGGTTCAGAAGAATGAATGAAATTAAATGAGTGTCAGCACGTCATTTTAGTCAGGCATTCTCTGGACTGCAGCCAGGATTTTTAAGACATCTGTTCAATTTTTCACTACTTTGGAGTAGTTTCTCTGACAGTCAATGTGAAAACCAGTGATGACTGAACACTAGTGAGAACATACCACTAAAAATTGGAAGAACCAACATGACTTTGGCACTACTTTCTAACACAAGTTGGTGACCTTTTCTATGCATACACTAACTCCCTTTATGATAGGTCAGCATAAGATTATTAGAATCATAGAATCAAGCAGGTTGGAAGAGACCTCCAAGATCATCCAGTTCAACCTATCCCAGCCCTATCCAATCAACTAGACCATGGCACTAAATGTCTCACCCAGTCTTTTCTTGAACACTTTTCTTGAACATTAGTATTACTGTAAACAATCATAGGTTCTTCTACAAAGTAGGAAGAAATACCAGAGCTCCTAATAAACTGTCTCTGAAAACTAGAGCCATGCAGAACCTTTAAAGTAGAAGTTTTAAAGCAGAGCAAGGCCATTCTGAGAGTGTAATCCCTGAACATGATCCTCACCTAACCAGGAAAACATAACTGGAAGGTATAAGTGACAGGATGGCTTCTGTAGCAGCTGCACACCCATATCATCTACAGCAACATGTGTGTAGAAGAGAAAGAACAAGCAGGCTGTGTTATTGTCTGCCACCACCACAGAAGCTGTCCTCAGTACTAGTAGTTTTGATATGCAAGTTACCTGAAGGAGGCAGTAAGGGATCTCTGGCAGTCCAAAGAGCAGTTCAGAGAACACTGTTGAACATGCCAGTTTCACTCTGGGCCTGCTCCAGGCCAAGTCCAAACAAGGTGAAAAAGCAGGCAAGGATTTGTGCATTTATACTAGTCTCAGGTAGTTATCTCATGTTATGACACATCAGTGAAATGCAAAAATTACAGTTTTAGTAGGAGAACACAAACTATTTAGCCAACAGGACACATTTATGGAGTGGCTTTGGTGTCAAGACCTTTATCTTCATCTCTCTGATTGTAGTCCATCTAGTCAAGAAGCAGTTAACACTTTGAAGATGAAGTGCACTATTACACATCCAAGGGCTGGGGTGGATGTGACACCTCAGTGCTGTGTACTTGCAAGGTACAGGAACAGGGTTGAGTTTAGTTACCTGATTTAAGGGACTACTCCATATTGAGGAAGAAGTAGGAAGTAAAGACTATAAGAATGAATCTCCTGTGTGGCTTGCAAAACAGAAAAACAGACCAAAAAATGTAGGATGAGATGTGAGGTTTCTACTGAAGATAAAACTTCTGAGGAAACCTGCATTTTAAAACTTGATTGAACGCCACTCAAATGGACTCTCTTCAGTGGAGGCAGATCTGCATGTAATGGCAGAAACACTCCCACCTCCTGCTGCAGCACATGACAGCCATGTGCCAGCTCAGCTCCTCAACACCCTCATGGCAGCAGTGGCAAAGGAATGGGGTGCTCAATGCCTCCTGCCAGGCCAGAGCACACCCCAGCTCCTGTTAAGGGAGGAGAGAGACTTATTCCTCCATTACAAGGCCTCTGGGCCCCCTCTGGTTGCAGTGGGATTTAAGGCTCCCCAGCTTTGCAGTAAGGAAGCTGGTTAGGAAACCTCTCACAGAGTTGCCGTCTGCATTTAAACTCTGTCAGCACTAGGGCACAAAGGACCAAGTGCTGAAGAGGGTTTGGTTTTTGAAAATTACTTTTAAACTGAGTCATTCTCCTGTGATGATTATTTAAAGTCACATTATGTATTAAAATAGGGGTGTAAGCCAGCAAGACATGCAGTGTACCGTCCTCAGTAGGCAACCAGCAGTGCTAAGAGCTGGGTGGGGGCAGTGATATCTGCAGCCTCTCAAGAATGTCTTCTGCTCTTTTAATAGTTTTCCTTGGGGGGGTGTGCATGGAGGTTTGTATCACGTATCTTTCTCCTGTTGCTGAACCAAAAATAGTACAGTGAGTCACTTGTGACAGGCACTTGGGCAGTCACCAGCCGTGCTGAGCACAGGTCCTGCTGTTCGCTCTGATTCGGCTTACCCAAGGCCTCCTTCACACAAGGGCCTTCTCACCTCACACTGCAGCTCTGTTTGAGTGAGGCCTGCAGCACTGATGAAATCTCACTTTCTGCTGTAGCAGATGCTTTCAGCAGGTTGGCAGATTACACCCTTTGATCAAAAAATTCACTAAAACGGGTGTGAATTTTTCTACTACCTTCCAGGAACCCAGGGTAGGGGCTGTTTGCTTTGACATGTTCATCTTGGAATGGAACAGCTGGCCCTGGGTGGCTGCAGGGCCACAAGCAAATATGCACTACAAAGGTCAACTCTTAGGCTTCACCCCAAGTCAGAATCTCTGTTAGAAGACCTATGGTGACCAATGTGGAAAGAAAGAATGGAAGAGGAAGGAAAACATGAAGAAACAAATCCAGTTTTCAAGGAACTATTAAATATTAATCAGACTGATGTTATTAACTACTAACAAATCACCACAAGGATCAGTTGCCACAAAGCCCTTCTAACACTGTTTCCAGTAGGTCTCTGTGGTGCCTTGTGCCTTGCTCAACACACAGCAATATTTACCCCCGGATTGAGCAATGCTGGGCCACAGTCTGGCCTGGCAGGAAAAGACTGAATTTTGTCACTGGCCCCATTGCTAATGCATGCCAGCATGTCAGCCTTGGCCCTGTTAAAGACTTTTACACCAGCTTCTCATACCTGCATTTTAGGTCTCTGATCTCTCATCAGAGCCCTCTCACTTTGAACTTCCACTAAAGAAACCGTGGCGTTTTCTCCCTGCTAAGAACAAGGACTTCCCCATGTCAGATGGTGGCACTGGCACTTTCCTGGGACTCTTCCTACTGAGCATGGGGGCGGGCAGCAGAAGCACAACTTTAAGAACAGTATCAGATGTTTGTGTTCCCAAATACTTCACAAATGACAGAATGAAATGATCCTCACAAAGAAGTAGCATCCCTAACACAAAACTGATACACTTATTCTTCCTTGCTCTGCCCCTGAATGCTTCTATTTTAATAGTGAGAGAACAGAAGGTTTTAAACTTACAAGAATCCTGAGATTCAAAATTACCCACTAATTTGAGTCGAATAATTAATTCTGTTGATTTTAATAGTAGAAATCCTACCTTCCTCATAATATTTATTGCAAGACTTAAAAAAAAAAACCCAAGAAGTGACATAAAAAGTGGTCCTCAAAAGCAGGACAGTAAATGCAAGTTGTTTCCTCCCATTCTTCCCTTCCATCTCACAGTGAACAAAGAGAATTTTCTACCTCTTTAGCACAGATATCACTGAGCTAAAAAGATTCCTACAGCAGCTCCTGAAAATAGCTGCACAGTAGAAGTGCTACTGAAGCTGCTTCACATTTAGGTCAAATCTTGAAAAGAGCTTTAAAATGCTGCCAGAGCTGAAGAAGCTTTATGCAATAACCATAAGGCGCATCTCACACATTGAAATAAGGAACTGAAGAGACCAGGGGGGGAAAAACACTTATTATTTCTAGTCACTGGAAAAAGAACTGTACTGTTTTGTCTATTACTCTTGTAAGAACAGCCAGTGGTGTTGTGGCAAGTGATAAACAATGAGCTTACAAAGGAACAAAGGTGTCTCGGAAATGCAAACAGCTCTACTGTAAGTGCCCCTCTAATGGGCAATGGGAGATGGAACAGAAGCAGTCAAAGGGGAAAGCCAGAAAATAACGTGACAATTAGGCTCAGTCTTAGAGAAGAAATTTAATCACCAAAGGCATTTAACGATTCCTTATTTTTAAAAATAGGATGTTTTATGATTACAAATGCAAAATATGCCTTTCCAAATGTTCCTTGCTGACTACTCATTAATGTTAGTTTGACTATTCCCATAGTTTGACTATGGGAATTCGGAGACTGAACAGGCATTTATTCTCTTAACTGGCAGTCTGAGAATGCTGAGAATGGTCTTCATAAAACTGAAACACACAAATACTGAAAAGATAACAATTACTTTAGCATTTTAAAACGACCTTTGATTTTACCCAAACATGATTTCATTTTAATACAGATGCCTGGAAATATTCCATAGTCAATATGAAAGCTTTGTTGCACTCTGGGTAAGTTTTTCATATCATTGCACTGTCAAGACAGCCATATTATTTCCAAAACAATAACAGTTTTAGGTGTCTGTTGTGAACTACGTAACACACAAGAAATTGATACTAGAAGCTCCTTGAATAACTAAGTTGCAAGTAACTTGGTGCTTCTGTGCAGCTTGTGTAACCAGGTGTTGGATCAGTTCTGTAAAGCTTATTGAGGTTTTGTTTGGACAATGTTATCTTTTTTTACTTGATTAACTGTTCTAGCACACTGTAGCAAATGCTAGTGCTACCTCCTAACAACCCTGCACAGATGTAAAACTGCTGCTGTTACTAAGAGGATTTGCAGGAGTGCTGGGGGGCTCCCACTGTCGCTTGAACTGAGGGGTTGAACACAGCTCCTTCACATTTGCCACTAAATGCCAGATCTTGAATTCAGCTAAAATCAAAACAGGCACTGGCTGCGTGGGGAGCTCAAGATGTAACCGAGAACTGCTTCCTCAGTAGGAGTGTTTTGTGACAGCATCTCAGAAGCAACCACATTGTCCACATCCCTCCTTTCCCCAAAAACAAAAACAAAAGGGAAAGGAGCAAAAGGTTTTCCTACTGCATACAGATACCGAAGTTCAGCATTCAGCATTCCCTTTCCTTTAAAATAGCTATAATATTCCCTGATTATCTAACAGAATTCATTCTGACATAAGGGAGAGATTATCCTATTGCCATGTGGCTCTGTGTGTGCATTTCACTTCTTTTCATCTGGAAATCAGAATACAGATTTTTTTTTTTGCCTATTTATAATTAATTTCAGTTCTACAGTATCCACTGCTCTTTTTAAAGCCAAATCACTGCTTACCATTAGAAACGTACAGCCCAAAAATGTATTCCTGAATGTTTTATTTTGGAAGTGTAAAGGGCTTTAAAATAAACAAAAGTAAATACTCCAATACATTTCCTATTGCATGTTGTAGGAGTGGCTCCATATGATACAATATGGATTAAGCAAATCTGGCCACAAATTTCTTTGAGGCATAGTTTTATTCACAGACACTTCCAGATCTGCTCTGGTGTCATACATAAAATTGCCTGACCCTTTTGTTATAACTTAAATTCAGTCTACTTCATAAATATTTCATTTTGCTATATTGATTGTTTAAGTTAGAGAAAAACAATTTAAAACTACTGCCTCGAGGACACTGCAAGACCCTAATTACTGCAACCTCTGAGGATTTTGTGAAAAGATGTCATTATCTGCAGATGAATCAATGCAACATGATTGTGCAATTAAATAGGACAGTCTGAACTGAAATTTAAAGCTGCAGACCACAATTCTTTTACTCCCAGAGCTGCTTGAAATCTCACACCTTTAAAAAAATATAATTACCTTTAGATTTATCCCAAAATAAATAACACCAGAACATACCTTGTGCTACCAACCTGAATCAAAACAAACAAAAAAGAGGCCACCTCAGTGCTTTGAGTTTATGAGATCTTTCAGACACAGAGTCCTAAGAGAGTTTTCTTAGTCAAAAGGCATCAGGAAGGTTCATCACTCAGGGTAAACTTGGGCTTTAGCTTGACAGACCTCTTTCTTATTGTGCCTTTAGGGGACAGTGGCATGGTGTCCATAATGCTCTTGTCCTCCTCCAGCTGCCTAGCAGTGCATGAAGGGGTGGGCACTTTCACTGTGTTGCCAAATTTGGAGTAGTCTACAGAATATCGCCCATCTTCCTCTGCCACAATGGGCACAAACCTTTGGCCCCAGAGGATTTCGTCTGCCAAGTAGGAGGTTCTGGCTTGAGTGGTGATTCCGGTGGTCTCCACCACTCCTTCCAAGATGACAATAATCTCCAGGTCCTCGTGGTGGTGAAGGTTCACGGGGGAGATGTCGTAGAGAGGACTGTTCTTGTCTATGACGTGGTAGATGATAAGGGGGGAGACGAGGAAGATGCTGTTGCCCCCGACGGGGTTCTCCATCTGGATGTCAATCTGGTTGAGGGGCACCACCTCCCCTTCCAGGCTGGCGGTCTTCTTCACCACCTGCATGCGAATGGTGGCGCTGATGATCATGCTCTTGCGGAGGTCCCCCACTCGCAGCATGAAGCAGAGCTTGCCCTCCCGCAGGGCGATGACCGCGTGCTTGCTGAAGATGAGCGTCTCGGCGCGGCGGTGGGCCTGCGAAGTCTTCATGAAGATGCAGCCCAGCATGATGGCGTTGATCACCAGCCCCACAATGTTCTGTACAATCAGTACCAGGATGGCAGCTGGGCACTCCTCTGTCACCATGCGTCCACCAAAGCCGATTGTCACCTGCACCTCGATGGAGAAGAGGAAGGCAGAGGTGAAGGAGTGGATGCTGGTCACACAGGGCACGAAGCTGTCCAGGGACCCTGAGGCACCCTCTCCGGGGTCACGCTGCATCCGGGTGCTGTGGTCCAAGTCCCCATGGGCAAAGGCTATGAGCCACCAGACCATGCCAAAGAGCAGCCAGCTGCACAGGAAAGACATAGTGAAGATAAGCAGCGTGTGGGGCCACTTGAGGTCCACCAGCGTGGTGAAGACGTCCTGGAGGAAGCGTCCCTGCTCCCGTATGTTTTTATGGGCCACATTGCAGGCCCCGTTCTTGCCCACGAAACGCGCCCTCCGCTCCCGGGCGCGGTACCGGGCATGATCCGGCACATCCTCTGCCAGCCGGGTCAGCACATACTCCTCGGGGATGATCCCCTTCCTCGACAGCATGGCTCCCCGCCGCCGCGCCGCCGCTCAGCGCCGCCCCATCCAACCGCCGCTCCGCCGGGGGTGGGAATGAGGTGTGTGTGGAGGGGCGGCACGGTGACGGCCGCGCCGAGGGGGACGAGCGGGTTCAACGGCGCCGCCGCAGCCCCCGCTGTAACCGGTCCGGGCAGCGCGGCGAAGGCGGCAGCGGGGGCCGCTGTCACCAGGCGGCGCAGCCGAGGCCGCGAACGGTGTGCGGGGCTCGGCTCGACCGCGCACGGCCTCCATGTTGCGAACGCTGAGCCGGTGCCTACCCTTCGGCGAGCCCGAAGCGGAGAGACGAGGGGCTGAAGCGCGCCGCGGGAGGCTGCGGAGGGGCCGCGCGCAGCCTCCGCCTAGCAGTCGTGGGGCAGCGGCGGCGGTTAGAAGCCACTGCCTGCCGTTCCTCAGCCTCGCTGTGTGGGAAGGGGAGCGGGGAGCCGGGACTGGATCCCTCCCCGGTGAGCCCTGAGCGCGTTTCTTTATCTTTCAACCTCAGGTTTATATATATATACATACATATATATATGTAATGTAAAATCCTACTGTTTTTTTCCCGCCGAGGCAGGGGGGAGGTCGGGGTTTAGGCCGCGGCGGTGCGAGCGGTTCCCCTGTCCTCAAGGGCTGGTTTCTGTCAGTGTTCGTTCTAGGATGGGTTTACTGTCGGTACCCGGCTTCGGCTAACGGCAGCTACCTGGAGTCGGCGTGGTTTCGGGTGGGGCAGTTATTTCATGAATAGAAAACAAAACGGTGGTGGGTTTTTGGAAAGGAAATCTTTAATGAAAAACCAAAGCCAACCAACCAACCCCCCCAGTCTAGAAACCCTGAAACTCACCTGCAGGCCTTTCTGTAAGCAGGAGGACTGCATACACCTCAGGCGGGCAGGCAGTGCTAGGCAGCTTGCTTGAAGAGGCCAAGGCTAAGGGTGTAGTGATTGCAGAGCCACCCAGAACTGAATGGGCTCCATCCCATTTATAGTTTGCTACAGTGATGTAGCCTAAAGAAGGGCTTTTCCTGAAACGACGAGGTTGTGAACTGCTGTGAGTTGTGATTGTTGAGGAAAATGCCCACTGCCCTAGCAGCAGTAACAATTGCAAACAAATGATCCCTCCACAAATGGTTAACCTGCAGTGCCATGAGCGTCCAGGGGGCCAGCGGCATTGACTGAACGGGCAGCAGCAGGAGACTGGGAGCTAGAGCTCGTGTGTGGCCGTACGGTGCCACCATGTGTGTGCCAGTACACGTACGTGTGTGTCGGAGGGTCTAGTTTTGTAACAGGATGCTTTGTTTAAAAACACTCCAGTGTGTTTCCTTACTGTGATCTAAATGTTTTGTTTCCATTTCAGTTTAGCCACCAACACTGGAGTTGCTAAAGCATCCTAGCATGTTCTGGGTAAGAGAGATTTCTTCAGTGCCACTGGATTTATGCTTTTATTTTTCTAATCGTGTGTGTCCATGGACTTTCCCTGTAGTTGTGGTGCTAAGTGTAAGCGATTACTGGCATTGACTGCCTGGGCAAGGCAATTGCCCACTTGATGGCTGGGAGCCAGCCAGTTGAGGTTGAAATTAACTTTCACCACCTACAGCTATTTACAGCAGCCCACTTAGGGATTTCAGAATAGTGGAGTGATCACTCAGAGCTCACTGAGCAGTCATTATAGGTCTAGCTATTAAATGATTCCTATTACTTTATGCTATTTCTGCTTTTTATGTATGGATAGTTGCATGTCCTTGGACAGTTCATTTCTTTTGGAGGTGTCAGCTTCCAGTACACTCTGCTCAGTCTTGTCCTGAGTCTTCTTTGTGTCTGTTTTGATAAATAAAACTAAAATAAAAACCAAGTGCTCTGGCACCTGGCTGCTAAGCTTTGCTGAAGATATTTCCCCTTCCTCTGTATCACTTCTGCTAGACACTTTTTGTGTGTTTGCTGTGAATGTCTTCTACACCTACACGTTAAGGACATGATATGTACAGTTTAACTTTTGAAAATATTGGGTTTTTTAAAATACTTCTCTTTGGAATCATTAAAAAGAAACAAGCAAAAAATCTCCTAACAAACACAAATGGATGAGGTAATTTGAAGAGTTGCTTGTCAAAGGTGTGGTTATGCAGCTGATGGCAGCTCATAGTTACTTCTAGTATTTTGAAGCGAGCATGAAGAAGCTCCATAACATCACATAGTATTCACTGTAACATTTCACTCTTCTTCTGCAGAGATGGATACAAGCATTCAAGGAGGCAGCCATGTCCTGCATGCCATCTTTCCTTACTCTTTTGTGGTTGTTGCCCTATTCTGTACCTTTTCCTCCAGAGGGCGATAACTACATGAATGTAGAATGCACAAGCCTGTGGCTGGGATAAGTGTTTTAAAAGGAAATTGGTCTGGTCCTAGGAATGACCAATGGAGCCTACTGCAGCAAAGGGTGCTGCATCAACACACTATGTCGGTTTCTGGAAGTCTTGAACTCTGTAGAGCTAAAAGGATGTTTCTTTATTTCAACTTCTATTCTCTACTGGGTCTGTCATTTGCCACTTCTTTACCTTAATTTCTGAGCACTTACTGGTTGAGTGGGACAGCAAAGCAAGAGGCTTCTGCTGAAGAATTTCTAGAGCAGACTATGAGGGAGCCCTGTCTTTGTGGATCAAGTGACAGATACTTAAAAGAAAAAAGTGATGGATCTTCTGAGTGAGCCAACATATTTGTGTTAAGAGCTGCTGATCAAATTTGGTTCACAGGAATGAAGAATCCCACTCTGTAGTACTGAATCATGATGGGTAAGTTCTGCCACCCACAAAGTTTTATATTTTGAAACTCCTCCTCACCCTGATTTATCCTAGCTTTAATGGCTATCAAAGAGGATATAACTATTAGATTAAAATTTTGTTGACACTCTGTCTTTCAGGAGACCTTTCCTTCATAGGCTACACACTGTTAGCCTAATTAAGCCTCACAAATTACCTTGCTGTACAAGTGGTTAGACAGGACAAAATACGTGGGAGGTGACAGTACAGAATCACAGAAGGGATGAGCAGAGCTGGGAAAAGGGCTAAGGTGTGGGCATGCTGTGCTTTGTGGCCTCCCAGGCATTCCCTTAGAACAGGATGAAATTGCTGCACTAAACCAAGGGCATAAATGCTATAATTATATAATAGAAGCATTTGCAGAAAGCAAACTAAATGAAAGAATTCCTGGTTGCATCTCCATGGGCATCCTACCCCACTAACACCTTTGGGAGTGAGTCAAGTCCCATCCCAGAAAAGAAATCAAAGTCTGGACATGTCTGCTCTAGGGCTGCCTTGCACCCATATTAGTGCAGCACTTTCCTTAGTAATGCTTAATTGACCTGCAAAATACATTTGTGAACCTGATTTAATACTGACTTCAGGACTGCCTGTCTCAAGTTTTAATGACTCAGGTAATGGCAATGAGCTGCTCACCACAGAATAATTTTCTTGGATACTGCTCCTAGTCACTGTTGAGACTATTTGGAGTTAGGGGGCAGAAACTCCGAGACTTGGCCCTATATCAACAAGACTAGATAAAATGTACTGAGGAAATGTGAAGCATGTTCTCTCCAAGTGGCAGCTAAGAGGCCTCCCTGTTCACACATTTATCCAGGACTGTGGCACCATTAAGAAGATACATAACTGTTGGATACTAACCAACCCACCCTACTCCCCTGCAATGCTGCTTTGTGAAATAGAAGCCTCATTTACAATGGAGGTGCATGCCACTTGTACTTCCAGCTTGTATTTCCTAATCCTGCATGGTATAATACAGCCTTGTTAGGGATATGCTATGTCCATCACTCCCTTGCGTTCCTTTCCAGGTAGGGTTGGCAGAAGCTTGTGGAATAGGACCTAGTCCAAACTGCAGTGTCAAATGCCAGGCACTGTATTAAGTCTATGAAACATCACTCCCCTAGAGCTCGTCTAGCCACTAGGATTTAGGATCTTCCACTGACAGTTGCAGAGCTTCCACAGCTCGCTCACTGCAGCGGGAGTTTGCGATGTTCCGCAGAGTAGTGTTTCCCTAAGCTTGTCCAGGACCAGTGCCGGGCACATAGGAGACAGCATGCACAGCAGCTGTGGTAGAGACCTGCTCTGCACTCAGTGTGTCCTTCAGCTGCCCTGGAAGCATGGTCACCCTCTCTCCTAGCCCTAATGGATGCCTGGTATCCCAAGGTGGAAATGTACCTGTAGTCTTTGCAGATAATTTTCCTTTGATGCTGCCCAGCAAATGAGGCCCCAGAGGAGGAGATACTTCCTGCTGCTTATTTTCTTTCTTCAGCTGTAGTAGGCAATGACAGAGCTCAAGTATCTCATCTGCATGGCTGTATTCTATCTCCTTTTACCATTGTTCATCCTACACTCTATTGTTTGGTTGTATGTTCTGTGGCACTAGTCTAATGCCCTTGGTATTGCATAAGCAATAGCAGGCAGATGCCACAAATGCTCTGCTGTGGGACTAGTGCAGCAGCAACGGTTCTTCAGTTTTTCTTGCTGCCATGCTGAAAGCAATGCATTAGAAATACCATACATACATGAGAAGAGCAAGATGTCTCTCTCTAGAAAACAAAGCCTTTAAAAAACAGATTCTAAATTGATCAGGTTGTTTTATCTCTTTAATGTGGCAGTGGGTAAAATATGTGAAACTGGGAGACAATGAGTCAAGCTCTCAGGGAAAGGTTTAGTATGGTTTATTTACTAGATTTGGAAGTATGATTTCCAGATAAATTGGTACATCTGTACGGGTCTGCAAACAGTGTGCATTAAACACTGATACTCTGTCACAGCCTACTTCTTCATTTCTTCCCAGTCTGGAATCAGTATGATATGGTGCAGTGGTTGTAGAGGTGAGGCAGCCTAAAAAAGACTGAAGGAACCAACTTGTGATTAACTTCTAAAAGGTTTTAAGGAGAGACAAGAGACACAGGCACTATCAATAAACCACACTAAGTTTTATAGGTTTTATATTTAGATATTAAAGCTTTACAGAGTCATATGTTTAAAAGATATACAAGCTTTTGAGAAATACCTTTGGTATATTGTTCTTCTTTCTGCATTTATTAAATCATGAGTATTATCTACAGTAGGGCTGTGATACTTAGAAAATAACATGTTAGTAAAATGACAGGAGAAGTTGGAAGAGTTACATCAAAACTCCATGCTGGCTGTGTTTCTTTGATGTGTGTCCTGTCATAGTTCACCCATGTAGTTTAACCATGCTTCATGGTTCTTTGGCAGCAAATAAAAGGAAGGGTAGTAGTATACAAAAAAGGCAAGTACTGGGATAATTCATTAATGCTTCAGATGGAGAAAAATGGCTCATTTTATTAAAAAAAGGAAAATCTCATTTTCTTACGAAATAGCATTTATTTACAGGTATTTTACAGTTTTAGAAAGTAATACAATTGTATTTTAAAATGCTTTACTTTTATTACTTATCTGCTTGTACAAAAGAAGCAAAGACACTGTCTTCTTGTTCTAGCAGAACCTCAGGCTTGTCATATTCCAAAATAACCCCTCTCTTCATTACAATAACCAAATCTGAATTGAGGATGGTGTGCACACGGTGCTGAAAAACAAACAGAAGGCCAGGTCAGTGTATCTGTCAAATACACTTTCAGGCAGAAAAAGACAGACTTCCAGAAATTAATTTTCCCAAGGAGTTCAAGTTTAATTGAGGCTACTTATCCTAATTTAGTGTGAATGATGCCAATAAACATGGAGACAGAGTATGATGTCTCTAGCCTGTTGACTTGCCAGCATGTCTTGCCACAAGAAGGTAGCCAAGAAGAGTTGGAACAGGGCATGTGAGTGTGGTACTCCATGCAAGTACTCTCTGAGTTCTGGACCACATCAGGGATCGGGGGAGTTCCTGAGCCTGGTGCAGTCTTGTCTGCTTGTGAAACGGAATAGATCTCTCTACTAAGACTGTGACCATGTCTTCTCTTAAGCTTTCAGTTATGTTTTGCATTCACATCCTTTGGAAAAGATTTTTCTAGGTCTGCTCCCCACTGCATGAACGTATACTGCCTTCTGCATGCCCTGGGTCTTGCTGCTCAGAGCTTCATCTGAAGCCTCTTAATGATTTTGCAGACTACTCTCACATGTCCTTACATTGTCCTTTTTCCAGGCAGAAGCCTGGTCTATTCAGCTGCTCCCCTTATGAGGCATTTTCACATCTCAGATCATCCTTGTGCCTCTTGGCACTTTTCAGTGTAACATGTCATTATGGAGCTGAAGAGGCTGGAACTATGCACAGCATTCAAGGTATGCCTGGCTTATGCAATGGTTTCTTTTGCATTCTTGATCCTTTTCCTATTAAGCCCTAAGATATGATTATTTTAGTAGAAAGAAACATCCCCATTTTGCTCCCCACAGTGAATACTGAAAAGAATTAATTTAGCTTTTCTGCAATGCCATAATTTTTCCTGAGCATTTCTTTCATGTACTGATCACAGGGATTCATTTTTTGGTGGGGGTGACTGCCTCAGCGCACTTTCACGTGTAACACACCAGAACTTAGGATAATTTCTGCTTTTTTGGATAAGAGTTCAGCTTTTACAAGAATGCCTGTATGTTTCTAATAATATTTTCTGTTGTTTAGCCATACCAGCTTATTTCTCTTTACCCAAACCTTTCCTAACACATAGCACACATTGGCTCTGGGATTTTTGAACACAGACCTTCAGCAATTTGCACAATCCTTGTCAGATTCAATTTTCCTCACTTCCTCTTTCAGCCTTTTTTCCCCCCTGTGTTTATTTTTGGGTTCTGCTTTTAACAAGCCACCTCTTTTTTTGCAGGATTCCACATTTAAAAGTTGAATGTAACTGCATCCCAGCAGGAATATTTCATCTCGGAATACTGCGGTCCCTGTTATACAGTCACCGTAAGGATCCTAGTGATATCTTGGGCAACATCAGTATCAAAACAGTATTTCCTTCTGTGCCTTCCCTTCCAGATGTTCCATAATGTAATTGCTGATGGCATCTACAAGTCTCATCTCAGATACAGTCCTCCTGTGGCATTCATCCAGTCCTCAGGCAGGGGGAGGGGACTGAAATATCACTTTCCAGTTGTATTTGCTGCCCTTAGTGTCTGATACCTTTCAGGCTAACACAATCAGTGCTGCCATCCTGGTAAAGTAACCTATGTGATAATATGGACCAAATGCAGTTTAAAACTAAGAAAGACCACTGAATTTTCCTGTCATATCCACAGACAGACTAGAAAAGATAGATAAATGCAAGATGAAGTGCAATTCTGAATTTTTAGGCAGAGAAATCAGGACATTTTATGTTTGTGATACCTTTGCCAAACAGATATTTTAAGATAAATTGGGCTTTCTATTACACATCTGCTAGATGAAAATAAAAAGATGGTGTAAGATTCCTAAGCATATATTTCTTGAGTTGTATTTAATGTTTAAATCTTAAAAGCATGATGATTTTATTTCATCTCTCTGAAACAAAGGTTTTAAAAAAACAGAGCACTGCAAGGTTTGTATTGCTTTTGGCATATCTGTTGAGCTAGCTGCTTTGGTTCCAACCCAAGCTCTTTCATAAGCTTTTTTTTAGTAGATATTCAAGATCTTTATATAATGACTTCAAGAATATGCAAATTTAAATTCAGTCACTGTCAACAGGGATGGAATATTTAAGTTAGTAAGAGTCTTATTTAAATTCTGAAACATCATTTTATCTGCCTCTTTATCCAGTGGCAGAAACAATATACAATTTGACTTGTCATTAGTTCAGTGATTATTGTAGCTTGATGAAACTTAACATTTCACAGCAGTCATACTGTACTTTAAATGAGCCTAAAATGGGTAACAAAAAGTGTACTTAGATTACATGCCTTTACAGACAATGTGACCTAGCATCATCACATGGCACATTTAGAAAGCTGTTATGTATTTAAATAAGCAGTATTTAAAGGTTTAAGAATTTAAGAAGCTGATATATATTTAAATATGTAGTTTAAAATGGAAAAGAAAGCTCACGTTTAAACACTGCTTTAAAAAGTAATCAAATTAGCATAGTCAGATCCTGCCAGTATTGATAAATGTGGCATTTCTGATTCTTGTTTGCATCTGAATGACAGCAGAGACGGTACTTACAGCTATCGTAACCACTGTACGGTCAGCAAATGCAGTCATGACTACCTTCTGCAGAATGTTCTCCTATGTAAAGACAAGTATTTGTTGATTTTCAGACAACACAAGTTACATGACAGACACACAGACACTAAGAAGGATTAAGTAGACGTTGCTTACTCCATGCTTTTATTGATTCTTTGTTGCAGAAATGAAAAGTTAACTACACGTCAGAATGAAGCCAGAGTCTGATCTTGCTAGTCCTGCTAGCTCTTGCCACCCCCACTATCTCCGGGCTTCAGCACAAACAAGATCTGTATGCCCTGGTTCTCCAAACCCCATCTGTCCTGACCTCAGTTGTACAGTGAGGAAATCAAATGTGAATTCGGGATTCTGCCAGGCTGCCCACATGCTGGCACCCTGCTGGAAGCCCAGGAATGTCCTAGGACACTGAGGACATCTAACACCAAGGGGTGGCAGAGATAAGTAAGGGAGTGTGCTGTACCTGGCATATTTAACAGTGGAGATGATATTTAAGATGATCTTAACATACATAGTTCTCACTCAACAAGTACTCATCCTTTACTATTTAGGCAACATGATGTGTACCAAAGTCTGCCTAGAAATGTCACTAGCACAGATACTTTTATTTGCTCTTGTTCTTTAGAGATGTATCTCAAGGGAGGAACTACACCCTCAGTGTGTCAAAATTCAAAATGCATTTTAATTGGACTACTTACACTCTAATTCCCAACCTTTCTGACACCCAACACATTAACAGTTTACAGAACTAAAAACTGTTAGCTCATCTAATTATATTGTTTAGTCACAGAAAAAATCCTCAAGACTAAAACATTTCTCATCACTTATCAGAGGAAAAAATATCCTGATAATGTACTGTTCTCTTTGGCTAAAATCCAATTAGTGCACATATTGTATAGTTTAACCTCTGTCTAGCAATTTCAGGCTTGTTTTCAACCCTTCTAACTTCTTGACTTGTCCTGTCTACTATGCTGGGGAAATCTGTCTGCTTGCCAATTTACCTTCCAGTGGCCAGCCTGGCTGACCTTTCAAAGCTTTGTTTACTTTAGAAAATCAAACTGCTGATGAAAATAACATGCTTCATTTTCCTAATGCAAGCAGTGCTGGAGTTACTATTAATCCCCTAGGAAAAAGCTCTTTAGATTGGTGAGAACTACCCAGACTTGTAAACGCACCTGCACTAAATATAGTGTAAATGTTTTACAAAGCAGATAAAACTGCTTTCCACCTTTTGGTTTGCATATTAGCAGTTGTGTGTTGTGTCTGTCTCCCTCCCCCAAAACCCCAAGAAATCAGAAACATTCCAAACTCACTGTTGCCATGTCAATAGATGCTGTGGCTTCATCCATGATGAAGATGCTTGTCTTCCGCACAAAAGCCCTTGCTAAGCAGAACAGCTGTCTTTGGCCCTGGCTAAAATTTTCACCTCCTTCTGTGACTATAGCATCTAGAAATGATACAGAACAAAAGGTATCTATGGGTGTACATGTGTGTGTCTGAGAGGGTCAGGTCAGAGTAGAGTATATACTTGGAAAACATCTTTCTTTCAGCATAAAGATTTTCAAAGTAACATTTCCTAGATCTACAGCTGCTGGTGACCTAATTTTGCCTATTTATTTCCACTGTTCAAAACAACCAGCACTTCTGGTCCATGATGTTCTTAATATATATATATTAGACATGAAAATAGCTAAGGATGTTTAAGAATGAGTTTCTCTGGAAAAGGTGCTGTCTAAGGTACTGCATCTCCCCCTCACAGTGACATCCATCATTTCTTTACCCTAAGGCAGTGTGTAATGTACCTTTTGGGTTTTTTCTTGGACATGAATATTGGAAAATACAAAAGAACATACTCTAGGTAATACTGACTTGTTGACACTTTAGGACCTGTAAACCTCAACACTTCACAATGAAGACATACAGAAATAAGAATTTTACTGCTGATTTGAGTAGGAGCAGGATTCTGCTCCACAGGGACAATTTGGTAAGGCAGTTTGATGGATGTAGGACCTTTGCCTGCAGTGAGCACTTCTGGTCACTCCTCATAAACCTAGAAAGCCCTTTTTTTCAGGAACTGCCTTTTTATTAAATAGTAACTATGAAACAGGAGCACCATGAACACTGGCAGTTATCTTCTCAAGAAAGAAGTTTTATTACCTAGGCCCCCAGGGAGTGCTTTCACCACGTGCTTGAGCTGTGCTATTTCCAATGCTTCCCACAGCATGCTGTCAGTGCACTTCTTCTCAGGGTCCAAGTTAAACCTAGTTATGTGTAATTCAAGAATATCAGTCAATATCAACTTCTGTAATGCATTTCTTCTTTTAGTGTGCTTAGAAGCAAACTTGCAAATAATCAGAATGATATGCTAAAGATCTTATTCTGCTCTATATCCAACAGTCAACATTTACACCAATGTGATTAAGAACAAAACTTGACTCCTTCAGTTGAGCAAAAAATAATTTTTTTTTCTGTTTTGCAGATATCTTTAATGGTTTTAGGAGTAATTTTGTTACAACTAAAGAAATTCTCATGTTTTACTAGATAAAGCTCTGAAGAAAAAAAAATCTGTGAACAGCATCAGTTCAAATCAACACTCATTTTTAAACAGGGGCAGTGATCCCATCTGCTCCCAATGAGGAGACAGGAAGTGGTGTGCTATCAGCACTTCTGGAAAAGTCATGCCATGGTATCATTATCGTAGCTAAAGGCATATCAGTCACTGTATGGCTTTTATTGCTGGTGCTTAATGCTTACCGGATTGTTCCGCTGAATAAAATAGGATCTTGGAGAATGATTGACAGCCTGGATCTCAACGTCTGTAAGGGGAGCTTAGCAATATCTATACCATCAATGATAATCCTTCCTATTCAAAAGAAAATGGACAGTCTGCTAGCCTTTTATTGTGACACACCACTGCTGCAATGCCATGGCTCGCTTTCAGCTTGCGGGAACAGGCCTTGAACTGCATATCCCCGCCTTCATTATTGGAAGAACTTTTGGTTAAGCAGCTAGCACAACCATCTTGAGACTAAGCCTTAAATGGAAAAAATACAAAGAGTACCTATAATATTTTATAAATAATTAGACACAGTACTTATCTGCCTGACCATTGGAAACATCTATCAAACAACAAGAGAAAAGGTTACTTCAATCAGGGACTAGTTACCAGGGAAAACAAGCATTTCAGAAAGTCAAATTAGTATTAAGCACCTGGAAATTTTATCTCCAAGTACAGCTGTCTGGCTCTGCATAAGGGTCCTGTGGGCAACGTGGCTGGAAACTGATGCTAACATTTTTTGAAATGCAGAGGAAGATACTCCATGACATGGCACACGTAGCAGGAATTATGGCAGGAAATTCCAAGGCAGCAAGCCAAACTGCAATCCCCAGCTGCTGGGTTTTCTGGGCCCAGTGGGTCCTATCCATGCCTTATGTGAGTATCCTTCACTGCACTTTTTAACATCTTCCCCTTTCATGGTTTGCTTCTACCATTATAATTTAACAGCACAAAAGAACTTCTACTTCTGTGAAGCAGAATTTTTATTGATCTGGCATATCAATGGCACAGCTGTTAGGTGACAGATGATAGCATGTTTAAACAGGACTCAAGAACTACACTTCAGAGCTGCTGCTAAGGACTACCAAAGCATGTTCTAAGCTTGACCAACATGAAAAGGCATAACCTTACCTTCAAAAGTGTCAACCATTCTAAAAAATGCAAGAGAAAAGGAGGATTTTCCACTGCCTGTTCGTCCACAGATCCCAATCTGTGATACAGAAAGAAGATGAACATCAAACGAACAGAAGGGGACAATGTCAGCATTTGACACTTAAGATGAACGGATGGAGGAACTGAGCTGGCCATAACAAAGTCCCCAAGGTCACTCTGTCTTTAGAGGTCTGATCAATGTCCTGTATACAGGAACAACAGGAGAATGACATGGAGAAGTGGAAAGTGGTCTAGCCAGTGCTGCAAAACAGTGCTGGCAAACTTAAGATCCAGAGGTGTCCTAGTTTAACAGGACAGACACAGACAAAAAGGACTAAAGAGAAAACAACAGAGAGAAAAGAGACAATGAAGCAGAAAAGAAGTGATGGGAAAAAAGGCAACAGAGCCACGTGGGAATGATGGTCTAACATAGTAAGGAGACACTGTTACTTCTTCTGGCACTGTGTGCTGGCAGCATGGCACTGACAGAGAAATAGTGCGTAGTTGTAACTGCTCACTCTAACATATGCCTGAACACACCAAACTAAGAAACCCATAGACTCCAGTGCATTACACTTTTAAAGTACAAATTCTGCAAATCAGCATGCACTGCAGGATGTTTTTTCAGCTGTGTGATTTGTATGATGTGCTAGTCTAAAGAGCTTCTCAGAATCCCTGCAGTTCTTTACCTTCTGTCCTGGGGAGATGTGGGCATTGACGTGTTTTAGCACTGGCTTTAAGTTGCTGTCATATCGGACACTGAGGTTCTGAATTTGGATTTCCCCTCTGTCTGGCCAGTTCTGGGGAATCTGTGAGGAAGCTGTACCAGGAGAATTGGAAAAAAATACACATCAACCCTCTCATAATAAATTGATTAGGTCATTAAGTGATTTACTATGTTTTTCATGTTAATACATTGCAAAATCATTAAAATTTCAGCAAGCTCTTTCTGCGTGCTGCACAAAACTGCACTTACAAAGGAGCCCTTCGTAATTTTCAGCTTCTGTTTTGAGAAGGCCATTGATTCTTTTCACTGCACCCAGCTGGATCTCCATGTCAGCCAGGTTACGAACCATCCAATTCAGATAGTTAGACACCTGATGTAAAGTAAACACACTACTAAATTCCAGATTTTTATCAGTTTGCAACATTTGACCAGCATGCAGTTTGTATTCCTTCACAGTTACACTCGTCCAGCCATAATAAGCTGAAGTTCTGACTGAGCTGGGTGGTACACAGAGTGATGGCAATGTCTAAAGCTTGAATTCCTAACTGCAGTGTAGTGATACTTTGGTACTATGGAGACCTGATCTACACGAACAGGAAAAATGAAGGGGAGCAGTAAAGGCAGGTGAAAAGGCATCTTGGTAACGTAAGGTTTGACAGTCTAGAATGATGTAGTGGGGCATAATTACAATTTATGCACTAAAAAAAAGAAATTCTTCTTCACAGTGGAAGACAAGATTAAAAAATATGCAACTTGGCATGTTTTGTTGACATTTGAGCTAACACTTCTATGGGTATTTTATGTGAAAACTGAAGAAAGCACACACTCAAATACATCAAGCACTGATAGTGAACTGAAGGTAACACATGGTTTCAGTGATGTAACAGTACCCACTATAGATGTACAGACACCTTTGATCTTCCTCTTCATCTTTGTGCCCTAAAGAATTACAAAAGGATGTTTGGGAGAGACAAAAAGGGTCCTGAGATTCTTACCATAAGTGCATATGTTAGTCCCAAGCCTACAAGTCCTGAAGAGAGTTTACTATACAGGCAACTGGTAATAGAAGTAACAGCTGCTATGAGTACCACACATGCTCCAATGTACTCCTGAAGGAATATGAATAAGCTCCATCACTACAAGTTTACGAATGATTGAAACAGTCTCAAAACTTTGCATACCAAACAAGAAATCCATTGCACAGTTTGAAATGCAGGCAGAAAACACCAACATAACTCCATACAGACCCTGCCTAGGAACCCTTTCTTACTGCCTTTAGTGCAGATGTGCTGTTTGGAGATGCTGTTGCACACAGGAAGAGTTGTACCAACACTCCTAATCTTTTGGATGAGCCAACACAGCTATTTTAAGTGTGTAATGGAGGTGGCTGAAACCATGCAGCTGCTGTACCTAGGGTAGGAGGGAAATGCTCATGTGATCCTCTCTGGCTGACGACGAACTGCTGGGAGGTCTGCTGTTGCTGCTGGGTGGCTACCATCACATTTGTTTCAACAAGCTGTCCTTGTACAATATATATCTATTAGTTGGACTGTGTCCCTCCATAAGAAGCTTTTGCTACTTCATATCATTACTGATTTGACTTCCCACAGAGAAATCTTTGTATAAAATTATGTGACAGACTGGAAAACAAATGGTGCAAGTATCACTTGTCTTATGTTTGTACTACTGAGTGATCTAGGCATTGATCACAATTAGGAACATATGGTGGTCTCTAGGACTGAACATATAAAATGGCAATAACACTGTAAGTCATGAGATGCCTGAATTTAAGTAGCAAAAAGTATCATCTAAAATGGAGTCTGTAATGGAAATATAAAGTGTGAGGAGAGCTAACTATACATTAAGGGAGCCTGTGATGCCACTGCAGCATTTCTACACCTGTATCTAACAAAGTCTGACACAAATATCACCATCCACATGACAACTATCCTTGATTTTCTTCTGAAGGAGTTATTTTTAATAAGTAATTCTCTTGCCAGGCCACCTGGTGAGCACACTAAGGAAACAGGCACCTGAATACTTTACACATTCTTCATATTAACCCAAACCAGACATACACCTATCAACATCCTTCTGCTTAGTAAGAAAGCTTCCAAGATGTTGAAATATTCCTGGGGAAGCCACAAGGCAAAGAGCTGCTAACACTGACTAAGATGGTCCCAACAAAGGCAGCCTGTCTGGCGGCACAACTCAACCAGCTCTGATCACTCTTCACACACAGAGGAGTCAGTGACCTATGACAACTATTCTTGTCTTGGAGAAACAGCTGCAGGCTACAGGGGAAATTCATACTCCATTCACATTTTCCAGGGTGGGTTGGGCACAGGTTCCATTACAGATACAGAAATATAGATGGAAAGGGTAAAAGTTCAGTTTGAAAACCCAGATGAGGCAGGGTAACTGCTGGATGCCTCATCAGACTGCTTGAAGTCAAAGAAACTCCTTGCATATATACAAAATGAATGTACTTGCCATGCGGACTTCCAGCCAGCGATTGGCAGCTGTAAGGAAGAGGGAAGCAATGTTGTTGGAGTCTGTGTATTCAAGAAGCTTCTGTCGAAATTTGGCTTCATACCTGGGAGGGAAAAAAAGAGAAGCACATGCATGTACTGGTGACAGGCAGCAGAAATAGAGCAGAATGAAGTTCCTCTTCTCAATCATACAAGCACAAGTTTTAAACTTTGTATCACTGCAGCGCCTAGAAATTGTAATAAGTTATGAAGCATCAGCTCAAAGTACCTCCAGCCATGGTAACTCCAGCATTACACAAAGGTGTTTGTCCTTACTGCTAAACAACAGGAACACACTGGAAAACAGAAGTCCAAGCACATGGTGCAACAATAAGTAACAGACTGGAAAGAGCTTCATTCCTTCCAAATGAATTAGCCACAGAATACAAAGATTAATGGCGAATAGGTCTGTTTACAGTTTATTACAGAGGATCTGCACCCACTCATGGGAACAGCTGCATCAGTGAATTAATTCTGCCTCAAGTTCAGCAGATACAGATGATGCCCTGCTACTTTTATTTAGATCAGCATCTTGCAAAGCATGCAAGTCTCCTCGGGTGTATTTATTTGCATAGGAGTGATAATTATGTCTAATAATAAGATAGAAGTTTGGCACAAAAGCTTTTTTCAGGGTAGTAACAGAAGCTGGAAGGCCTGAAGTTCTAGTTTAAGCACCCAAAGCTTGCCCTTTTCTCCCCTCTATTACATTAGCAAGTTTAACAAACTTGGCCTCATTCATATCCTTAGCTACTATGACTGCAACACGCACTACTTATTTATAAACTCATCCCTCCTTATACTCATCTCAAAGAAAGAGAGGACAATGTTTTAAGTATGAAATACATAGCTCTGAGAAGCTTTCAGATTCATTCACTGTAGAGTGAATCTTTCTTTGGAGTACAGTATAATGAAGTTACAACTCCACATAGATCCTGTATGATTTGAGGGTAAGAAAATAGTAGTTTAGCTGTTCCCAGCTTAGCCAGTATGCCAAGGCATGAGAGCCATGTCTGCTGCATGTGACAGAGCACCGCCTGGGCTAGCTCCAAGCGTGTTGGTGTTTGCGTAGCCTGCAGCGGCTGTTCCTCAAAGTCAGCATATCAGAATTTCTCTTCAGAACAGTCCCCAGATGACCAGGCCTTTCAGAATACAGACCAGTCTTTGGATAAGCCTTCACACATACATTTTACTGGTTACTTAATACCAATAGCATCTGAGGTGCCGGACAGCAGGGCATCTGCTGTGAAGGTTTATTTATATCTGCCACAGTAGCTGTCTTTCTGATCTCCTGCTGGATTTTCTTGCACATTTCTTTCCTTGGGCATTCTGAATAGGTGCAGGATGGAGAGCTACCAAAGGAAGGGACACACCAGGAATAACTAGCACCTCCTAACTGAATGACTGGATTCCTGAATTAGTGTTATTTTTAGGGATACTCAAGCTAGCAAATCTGAACTCCACAGCTACTAATATGTTAGGCAGCTGAAAAGCTACACAGTCCTAAAAATAGCCAGGTTACCAGCTGATGTGGGAGGCTGCAGGCAGATGGAATACAGAACTTACTGAGCACACATAGCTCTTTGGGTCAGCCACACAGCAATGACTGCAGAATTTCAGCAACAGGAGGTACCAAACAATACTTTGACAGCAGTGTTCATTTTGATGTGACAGGAAGAATCAAGAGAGAATGCTCCAAAAGGCTGAAAACACTAGCTAAATGTCACTGTGCCAGTACCCGATACAATATGCAGCTAGAAATACTTTTGATGAAGTTGAATTATGTGGGTAAATGTAAAAGCAACAATTAAAAGAGAAATTTCATTTCCTTAAAGCTAAAGACAGACATGGCTACAAACTAGAGAACACTGCTGGCACGTAACAAATTAAATATTCAATAGCAGGAATTATTAATGGAAAATGCTATGCTCTTCTACCACTCTTCAGGAAGCTCTCTTCAGTCCAAGAAAGAAAAAAATCTGAAGTTATTTTCTTTGAGCTATTCATATCTTATTTAGAATCGTTTAAGAACAGTTAACTTTGTGCATTACTTCCATTATAAAATAAAAACTATAGCTTAGAAGAAATAGATGTTATCATTACTGTAACAGTAATAATTAACCAACAAAATGTGCTAGTATCTAGATGAGATAGGTGTGGAAGCCAGTTGAGCACGTTTAAGTGACAAGAATAGCACCAGTGCAGGGAAGGCAGTGGTAGGCTCAGCAGTGCTTGTACCAGTACCTCTGCTGGTGTCAGCGTGACTGCCATTTTTGTAGCAGAGCACGCAGTGCAGGCATGGCATTGGGTATTCCTGGGATGCACCCAGGAGTGTATGTGAATGGAAAAATAGATCAAAACAGGTGATGAAAGATTCTCCAGCTTGTGCATTTCCAAAATCAGTATCAACAGCCACGTTTTTAGCTAGCTACCTGAAAAATATCTTTGGGTGCTACTGTAGCCTCTGAAGCCACTAGCATATGCATGGTTTACCTTACCAGGACATGGACTCATACACAGATTGCTCCAGCATAACAAGTTAGTGTATATTAGTTTCATGGAAACTTTCCAAGCACAGTCTGCCACACTGCATGCTGCAGCAATTGCAAGCTAATTTAGCTTCTTAAATCACATTTCCCCACAAGTGTTTTTCAGGCTGTGTGCAAGTGCATGGAGAGTTAGTGCAGTGCAGATGACACGCGTTAGCTCATTGCACAGCAACTCCTTTGCACGCAGAACTCTCACACAGTTCTTCAGTATTTTGGAGCTCCTCCTTACCAAGGTTTTGGAGATTATGGATTTTCCAGGTGATCCAAATAACCACTACTTCTAACTGCACAATTGCAGAACCGATTCAGAGCTAGATATTCACAAGTGAGGTAGCACATGTTTCTTAAAATACTGTACCTGAAGGCTCGGATGGTGGTGAGACCTTCAACAGTCTCTGAAAAGTGGGAGAGTAATGGTAGCTGAGTGCTGTCATCCAGCTGCTGCAGGTCCCTGGAGGGGGTTATGAAAAGAATTTTGTTGTGCAGTTATTTGCTTGAAACAAGCCTAGGAAATGGAAGGAAATATCACCACAATAATTATGTATACATTCAGACAGACTGTGAGGCAGGGAACAAAGAACACACAAGGATTATTCTTTTGAAATTTGAATAAATACTATCAGTGCTGAAGCTCTGAATGGGTCTTTTCCCTTCACAGCCTTGCCTTAATTTTCATATGTTCCTATTTCTCATGCTCAATGTTCATTTAAACACTCTTCTGGCCCTATACTGAATATAAATTTAATGGGATACAACAATTAAGAGCATGAGTTGAGCAGAAGGCAAAAAGCAAATTCCTCTCTCTCCGCTCTCTGTCCCCAGATGATGCATGACTTCTCACTGAGCTCATACATACACTCAGTAAATGGGAGCCCACACTCATCATTAGGTTATGCTTCTCAATTTCACATCCAGTCATCAAATAGTTGAAGCACATGTGGGGTGCAATTCTATTTAGTCTCAGTTGCTTCCAGCAGGAAGTCAATTGGTAGCAGGCTCCCTTTTGATCCATGCATACATGAAGGGATAAATGTAGCATTACTGCAGAGGCTTCTTGAGCTCCATGGGCAGGGAAGCTGTGTGACTCGAGAAGAGAAAAATCACAGACTTGGCTCAAAGTTTTCAACTTGTGAAAAAAAACTAAAAGATGACCAGAACAAGAGAGGATGCTTGTTTGATTCATAATGGACAGCAGTATCACCATGGTTATATTGCATTCTCCATCCTCTCCCTGACTTCAAAGATCACTTCTTCCACTTGCATAGGCAGACATTGGCTTTCCTTTTCTGTCTCCACATTTTCTTGGACATGCCCATCATGCAGCCTTTGAGTAGTACAGAATTCAGTTGGGTTTTTTTTGTGTCATGTGAACTCTAAGAATCTTTGATCAGGGACAAAGACTTCCCAGAAGGTCTGCTTGAAAAGCTGGAGAGGAAGGCACTTGTGCAAGGACACATTTTCACTACAGTGACTTTCAGTCACTTCCAGAGGGGTTTTGGCAGGACCAAATTTAAACATGAAGTTCACCAGCATTGTTATTCTGCAATGCAGTCATGCACTGCAGGAGATGTTTCTACTGCAGAATGATATTGGTTTGTGCTCTTACCGTGATGCGACTCGGAAGTACTTCTGGATGAAGTAACACATGATTGCGAGGGGAACCAGGGCGATGAGGAACATCGGAGTGACGTACGAGATGACAGCAAGAGCAGACACACACAGCAAAGTGGAGCGACTCAAGCACTCCAGGGTGGCTGGAATGTGCTGTATAAAGAATAATAAGCACACACAATCTTTCATAGCTTCACAGGTTTAAAACAGTATCATTTTGTTTTCTCCCACTTACACAAGGAAAAATTTTTGAGGATTTGAAGTACTAGGATACAGGTCTGCCTTTGAGTTGGCTGCTGGGTTCTGGAAAAGTCTGAAGGGATTTCTGTAGGGATGCTTCACATTTGCACTGTGGACCACAATCCTCAGGTCAGAGGATCACAGACAGCATGCAGTAGTGGATTTCGGTATCTGAGTCGGTCCTATGAACTGGCAGTGTACTCTGGGGTAAATACTGCTAATTTGAATTTCAGTCATTTGTTTTGGGCAATAGACTTTGATTTTTCTCACTTCAAGTGCTCATGTGTTGAGGTAATATGTTTACCCACTTTTTGAAAAAGTACATCTTTTTAACTTGGGGATATCATTGCTGATCTAATTTCACTTCCCCTTTCTGTACAGGGCATCTTAAATAAATGTTGGGTTTTACACTGTGCGTTTAAAATGCAGATTTCCTAACCTAGAAAAACCACAATACAAATTGATATAGTAGTCAAATGTGTACATCATCACTAACTTAATTTAACTGAGTCAACAGTAAGTAAAACTGCAGTCTTTCAGTTTGAGAAAGATAGGATAACTTGGAAGGTTGAAGGTATTTATCGAGTACCTGGTCAATGGTATTGCAGTCAGCTGAAAATCTGTTCAGTATACTTCCCAGAGGTGTTGTTTCAAAAAACCTGCAGCAAAACAAGGAATGGGCAAGATTACAATGCTGATATTGGAATGGTTTGACATTTCTTTTTCTCCCATCTTCCTTAAGCTAGGTACTCAATCACAGATAGAAATAAATTGGCTCCCACAGTAAGCAGTCTCATTTCTCCCTAACTATGGCTTTCCAATAAAGCGGCCATCTTACATCTTGAACATAAAGCAACAGCTGCAAGCGTGGCCTCAGCTCCCTCTGCTGCCTAAGCTATGCAAATCACATGATTACATTAAAAAAATCCTTTCAGATTTGCAGTTTGAGGCCTCTTCAATTCACTAAAACTGCAAAGAAAGCCAATGCACTTTTCTGGGAACAGAAATGTAGAACTAAGAACAGCTGTTGGAATAACACAGCAAAAGCCCTTTCCTTTACATCTGCACATGCAAATTAAAAGCTCCATCATTGCTCTGTAATTGTTCCTTAAGTCATGTTGAACCTTAGGTTTCACAGAACGGTGGAGGTTGGAAGGGACCTCTGGAGATCATCTAGTTCAACCCCCTAGCTAAAGCAGGTTCCCCTAGACCAAGTTGCACACAAACCCAGGTGGGTTTTGCATGCCTCCAAAGATTCCACAACCTCTCTGGGCAGTCTAGTCCAGTCCAGTACTCTGGCACCCTCACAGTCTTCCCTCACATTTAAGTGAAACCTAATGTGTTCTAGTTTGTTCTTGTTGCCCCTTGTCCTAACACTGGGCACTACTGAAAAGAGCTCAGCCCCATCCTCTTGACCCCTGTCCCTCATATGCATGGACAAGATCACCTCTCAGTCTGCTCTTTTCCAGGCTAAACAGCCCCAGGTTTCTCAGCCTCTCCTCACAAGAGAGATGCTCTAGTACCCTCATCATCTTCATGGCCCTCTGTTGGACCCTCTCCAGTAGTTCCTAGTCTAAAACCGGGGACCTTAGAACTGGACATAATCTCCTGGTGTGGCCTCATCATGACAAAGTAGAGGTCAAGGAGAACCTTGACCTGCTGGCCACACTTCTTAATGCGCCCCACAAGACTACATATGGATAGCTTAAAAATAACAAGGCATTTTCCCTAATGGTAAGTACCACCTGCAGGTTTGAACCAAGCTACAGCTCTCTTTTCATGTATTAGAAAGAAAACATAGGCAGGACAACCAAAGCCTTTACCACTATCTGCATCCCTCTGTACTCTAATGACGCCACTGATGACATTTGTCTAAGATTATTATCACAGGCTGCCTGACAGCAAATCTTTACAGTGATTAAGATTATGATGGATTATGAAGGAGCCCTACAATGTATTGATGAATAATTTATATTCTCCCTAATTAAAAGCAGCAAAGAGAAATTAAATAGGCAAGAAAGTAAATCTCTTACGTTGCAAGCAAATTATTTATTTGACCAGTGTCCAGGAACTGGAGCAGCCTGGATGGCATTCTCAGAAGCTGAGCAGTAGTTTGATTTCTGGTGACTTTCAATGACATACTAAAACCAATGTGATTCACAGTCGCTTCTGAATGGAAACTGTGCTTAGAAGACTGCCTTGGAGTAAGGAACACAAAATGACTGCAGCACTATTTACAGCAGAATTGAAGGAGTACCTCATTGGAGCCAAAATGATTTTATTTAGTAAAGAAGAGTGTAGCTTTTTGGTGACTTTCAAGCCAGTCCACTCCACTGCTATTGATGTGACAAGACATAATACAATCCCAAGACAGCAGAGAACACTGAAAACTTTTGAATATGCAGAATGGTTGAAATCCTAAGAAACAAAGAAAGAATAACAAAAATGCTCACTGCAAATGTTTAAAATTTATTGCAGAAACACAAATACAAAACTGGGATAAAAAAAAGTGTAAGGAACAAATTCTTTTTCCTCCCTAAACTGAACAGCCAATGATTTTCAGCCATCTTAAACCACAGGTTATTATCCTTTGGAGAGAAGAATGTTTGCATGAAAAGAGGAGATTAATCAGAAATTTAAAATAATTGAAAAAACTCTAGAAAGATACATTGGATAATTTCATTTGAAAAGAAAAAAAACATCTTCAAGGCATTTCTTATGGCTTTGTTTTGTCTGTTTCTTTCATGAAAATAAAATAACAGTTCTTATTTCAAAATACTGATTTTGCAGGCAAACCTACAATCAATAAAGCATCTTTTAGAGATGAAAGCATGACTCCAGTGAAATCGTACATGCCCTTCCCAACATTCATGTGCATTATTTGTAGGCACTAAATCTTGAGAAACAAAACAATCCCAGTTCTAACAAAATCCCTCCACTACTGCTCTGTATGTACATATACAGAGAGTACTCTGCTGAATAATGCTGTGGCCAACTCCTTGTGGAATTCATACAAAAATCAAGCAAAAAAAGCATACTTGTTGATAAAAATAAAACAAACCAAAACTAATCTGTCTCTCCAGTACATTACAAAAGCTGTAAGCCCTGATTGCAGAGAATGCAACAGTACAGGAAAAAATGAATAAACTATGATATCAAAATCCCATTACAGAACAAAGTTTAGGCATATCAGCTAGATGATGAAAATGCAGCAAACCTAGCAGAAGGAGATGAACACCACAGTAAACTGTTAGTTTTATTAAACTGTGTACTCCAAAAAGGGTTAACTTTCAATACTCTGGAACTGCTCTACTGGTGGAAGTACAGTGCATTGCATACAAATCTTGGAGCAGAGGTTGACAATGGGAGATTGCCACGGATTAAATCAAAAGAGAAAGGTGAAGGACATTGCTTACCTCCTCACAGTGAGAGCAGTTTTTCAGCTCTAGCTCCACCTTCCCAGAAATGGCATCTGAGGTCCAGCACGCCAGGCAGTAGTCGATGGCCACCATTACTGTGTGCTTCAGCAGCTGGGACAGCACCAGCAGTGGCAGAAGGAGGATTCCTGCTGCACTGAGGTACTTGCCACAGGCTCTCCAGGGCATCTTTGCTCTCTGATGCAGCACTGAAGACAGGTTGTCTTCATCATCACTTTCTGTTACTTCTTCTGCAACATGCAAGGAAAAAAAAAAGTACAGCCACACTGACTTGTACACAGCTTTCACAGGGTCTGGTTAGCAGCAGCTCAGCGAAGTGTACCATGCATGACATGGCTGTAAGGTGCAATTACCTGCTCAAGCATGCACATAGTCACCTGCAAAAGAAAGTAGTCATGCATGCTTAAAAGATGCAAAACCCTTTAGCACTTGGTGATAAATGTCTTCAATCATGTTTTTTTCAATTTGCAAGTACTGCATTGATAAAAATTGGTTGCAGTTTTCACTTACACAAAACCATAAAACACCCAGTGTCAATTATTCACTATTATGCCTCTGTCATTATCAAATCATGCTCAAGTATAACGAAAAGCTTCCAAAGTTGTGAGGAAGCTGTGACTGCTGAATGCTTGCAATCACTGTAGTCCAGAGGTAAAACCAATGGAAATAGCACTCTTACATATCATGACACACTGGAAAATTATTAATCACTTCTCTTGCCAATATGAATTACGTGAATCCATTCTAATTTAACTGTGAACAGTAATGTAGTGGCACTGTGCTCAGAGGTTGCCCTTTTACCTTCATCCTCTTCATCATCTTTCAGCAGAGCTTCACGGGAGTACATAGTCCGTCGAAGATTCGTTCTTTCCAAAACAGTTTTACTTTCAATAATAGTTTCCTAAAAGAAAGACAGTTGACATGTTTTCAACCAAATCATTACTCTATTACTGTCTGGGCTGTGGCAAAATTTGTTTCCAACCAGAACATCAGTGAAAAATAAAAGTGAGAATATTAGAGCAGGCAGTCATAAGTGATTGATTTGCTACCTCTGTGTATAATCAATGGATGTGAATTAGATTCCTGACATTAATTTCATGTTGCTAACCCCAACCCTCTTGGAGTCTTAGCTCAAACAAGTATCTTTGAATCAATAAGAACTAAGATCAATATCTCATCATACTGTGTTATAAAATGTGTTAATTATTAAGAGAGCTTGATATAAACACATCTGAAAATCTGAGAAAATGGAGGCATATTTATAGAAGCAGCTGTCAGTGTTGCACATTACCAACGCTCTCCCTGAAACAGCCCAATTGCATAGACTTCAGACAAGAATATTTTCATAGACCTTCCTGTCAAGGATAGATCAGAGGCAACACTATCAGGGAAATATAATAAGTCCAGGTGAAAAAATTTATCTTAATAGATAAATAATAATGATAGTGGTAATACTACAGTAATAGCAAGTCAGAAATCACACACAGCTCCTCAATCCTTGCTATTGCTTTCAACCTAAGGAAGAAAGAAGTCATTTTTTGCAAATGTTAATTGCCCTGCCAATCAAAAACCTTCTCCAGCTCTTGGTCTTGTCGATTCATTAACGTCTTCCAGTGTTCAAAGAGTTCAGTCTCTGATTTCTGAATGTCCTTGAGTGTTCCTTCTCTCTGGATGTTGCCATCTTTCATCGCGATTATCTAGAAAGTTGGAAACAGAAGTGGTGAGATAAATAGCCAGGCATCTCTCTTTATTTTAAAGCTATACATTGTTGAACCTGGACAGTATTTTCTCTTTTCTTAAATCCATCATGTTTCTGAGAATAAATCTGTTTTCTAAGAAGACAGTGAATTTATCTCGACTCCACCTCTTTTACACAAGATGCTGCAAGCACCAGAAACTTTCTGCAATTCAGGCTTTCAGAAAGGAAGGCTCTTTTAGCTAATAAAGGAGGAGAATAGGGTGCTTGTCAGCAGACAGAAAAATGCATTACTCTTCCTTACTACAAGTCATTAGCAAGATAAGATATTAGAGTTCTCTTACCTCCTAAAAGGAAAAGGCTTTTAGCGACACACTGTGCGCAGCATGTTTTGCCCTCAGTCAGGCAATTAGATACAAGCATGCTGGCTTTACCGTCTGTGTGGTAGCATGAACTCCACAAGGAAAAGCTAGGGAATCTGCAACTCTAAAGCTTTTAAAAGCACAAACGGTGGACAGCTAGAAAAAATTTCTATGTAAGGCAGTCTAAAGGGTGTGGTTTCTGGTTTATACCCATGTAACTACATTACACCCAGTAGAACTACCTTCACTTCAGATCTAATGAGGAGAAATGGAAAATGAGGCGTGTGGATTGTGAACTTGTGACATCATTAGAAAATACTTAATGAAGTATTTATTTTTCTTTCTCCCTGGAAACTCAGAAATGTCCATGAGCAGGAGATGAACTGCTAAGAATTGACACCAGAGGAAAGGGAAAAAATAAAGCAAGCAAGACTCTGCTTGTGATCAATTTAATTAGGGAACCTGTAATTGGTCTAGATCTTTAATTCTTCTGAGCATTTGGTTACAAAGATCTAGGAAGGGCATCACATATCCTTCAAGTTATATTTTTATTTAAAATGCCTTAATAAAAGAAAAATCCCTGCTGCACTCCATTGTGTACAACTTGCTAAGGCTTAATGAGGTCTGTGCTTAGGACCCCCCCCAAGCTGTTTCTTAGTATTTTTAAATTATAGATTTAATTAATATAAATCCTTCATGTCCTACAGGCTCTTTGAAACAATGTATTTCAGAAGGCATTACTGAAACTCAATTAGAAGATAACAGAAATAAAATAATTCTCATAGACTGCCTCATAAAACATGAAGGCCTACAAATGGGTCTGCTATTCAAAAAGGAAATGATAAAGATTACATTGATTCAAGGCTGTCTATGCTCAAAATTGCAAATACATAAGAACTGAAACAGAGGAAGTTAAGATGGACCTCAAAGATGGAGGGGAAGAAGGCAGAAAATTCCTGTATCCTGAGAGACACTAAGGGAAAACCAGAACTGTGTTGAAAAGAACAGTTTAAGAATTAAAGTCACAGCAGACATAAAGGACAAATGCTGCCCACAACAACATGATCAGAACAAGATTAATGCCTGTCTGCAACTTTATAGCAGGACAATAGGAAGAACAGAAAGCAGCTGACATATGACTGTTTCTTGAGAGGGAGTAACTGATGATATACAGCCTGTGCAGGTTGCAAATGAAAGGAGTTCTGCTAGGAGGCATAACTGCATCAATCCTCGAGGGCAAGACAACCTCTGATGTTGTAGCTGGATAACTGCAGGAGAACTAAGTGCAAGGCCAGTATGAATCAATGAACTGAAAAACCCCAAACAACAAAACAAAACCCCCAAATGAACAAAGAATCCAAACCCCCAAATCTCAATTTCCTACTTGATTTGCTTCATCTTTGACACTTGCAATTGCAAACTGTTACAGACAGCATACCTTCATTTTTTTCCTGTAAACTACAAGATATAACAAAGAAATCTAAGCAAGCAACTGAATCCTACACATTTGTTAGTATTTTATCAGTTTACATAACGTACTAACCATAAGAAAATACTGTTCTTTTATTTCCATGCCCCTCAACATGCAGAAACACACCTTTTTCATAGAATAGAATAGAATCAGTCAGGGTTGGAAGGGACCACAAGGATCATCTAGTTCCAACCCCTCTGCCATGGGCAGGGACACCTTACCCTAGATCAGGCTGGCCACAGCCTCATCCAGCCTGGCCTTACACACTTAGAATCATAGAATCAGTCAGGGTTGGAAGGGACCACAGGGATCATCTAGTTCCATCCCCCCTGCCATGGGCAGGGACACCCTACCCTAGATCAGGCTGGCCACAGCCTCATCCAGCCTGGCCTTAAACACCTCCAGCCATGGGGCCTCATCCACCTCCCTGGGTAACCCATTCCAGCCTCTCACCACTCTCATGCTCACCAACTTCCTCCTCACATTCAGTCTGAATTTCCCCACCTCCAGCTTTGCTCCATCCCCCCTAGTCCCTGATAACCTAAAAAGTCCCTCCCCAGCTTTTTTGTAGGCCCCTTTCAGATACTGAAAGGCCACAAGAAGGTCACCTGGGAGCCTCCTCTTCTCCAGACTGAACAGCCCCAACTGTCTGTCCTCACAGGAGAAGTGCTCTGACCCTTTGAGCATCCTCGTGGCCCTTCTCTCAACATGCTCCAGCATCTCCACATCCCTCTTGTAATAGGGGCTCCAGAACTGGATGCTTTGTCATGTAAACAGAATTCTTAAAGAGGAGTGAAGAGTATTTAAATCAAACTGGTTTTCCCATGGGAGTCACTGTGCTATTATAGTGAGGATTTTCTTAACTTGCTTTGTAAGCTTAACAAAGTTTACAAGATATTTTGCAGTGGGAAGCCCTCCATTCCTTTGCTGGCAGTCCACTAGATTTAAGCAATTTGGGATAAAGTTGTGTTAGTTTGAGCCCAGATGGGACATTTTGGTGAGAAGAACTAGATGCCAGGTGGTGAAAAAGAATGGTGATGGCCACTGCACCCACAGGCCTGCTGAGATGGAGAAGAACAACACAAACATAGATAAGGGAGTCCCCCTCTGGACCCCGGGATGAACCTCTCTCTGTGACAGCAGAGACAAATTCCTAGTAACCTTCCAGCAGAGGCCAATATGTTATTCAAACACTTTGTTGTTTTTTGAGGTTAAAAAAAAAGAGCAACAGTTTCCCATATAATATTACTGGATACTCCATATAGCTTGAATGCAGCCTGGTTTCAGCTCTAGGAAAATCCAGCCTACTTACACATTCTAGGATGGGAATCCCAACATTATGGAACCTAAAACTCACTGGCTAATTTTCAAAATGTCTTCATTTTGTCTCTTCTCACCAAATCATCACTTGCTGGAAAAGGTGAAGCATTTGCTTTGGGCCACCTGAAAAAATATCTGGAAGAGCTTTCTTACCCAGTCAGCATGAGGCAAGTACTGCAGCTTGTGAGTTACTAGCACAATGGTCCGCTTGTCTTCCCGTAGCATTTTCAGGATCCCTTCTTGCATGAGGTGGTCACTTAAGTGGATATCCAGGGCAGAAAATGGATCATCCTGTCACACAGGAAAGAGGTCAGATTTTGGAGCCAGCACTTACAGGATTTAAGCAAACAGGTTTCAGTACAGGTAAAAACCAGTTAGATCAATGCAAACAAGCAAAAGATACCGTAAGAAGGTCAAAATTGTTCTGAGGAATGGTTTTCTTAAATACACCAACAAACCTCAAACTGTCTTTCTGCAGTGAGTATTCAGACATAGGGCAACGTTGGCTGTGTGTAAACCCTGATTTCATAAGGCTTCTGGGAGCTGCTCATCTCCCCAGATGTATTTCACAGCTGGCATAACTGCAGCCCACTGTGGCTGTCAGGCTCAAGACAACGCAGCAATGCGTATCTGTGGCATATGTTATATAACTGCTCCCAGAACAGTGACACAGAGCACTGTTTTCTTTCCCTTCTACAGAACTGCCTTCTGGTTGAGGGATTGTTTTTTTTAAATCCATAAATCAAAACTATTAACAACAAATCACAAAAGGAAAAATATTGATTAGTCTGATGACTCTGCTTAGATGCTTGATTTACAACCTAGATTAACTTACTGAATCCGTGAATTATATGCAATCAATTTAGGCACAAACTAATCTGTATCACCTTTTGGGGGACATGTTTAACTAATCCTATTTATATGGAATAATAAATCTGATATTGTTGCTTGCACTAATCATACTGGTAGTATAATTTATTTGGCATTGTTATTTCATACTACTATGGTTTTTGCTTTCTTCAGAAATCTGCTGACAAAGTAGGACTGAATTTGAATCAGATCTGCTCTCTGAGTGACATCACTGATGCTAATTAGATATGATGGGGTGTAAGAAAACAGGTGAATGCTCTAGAAAATATCCTTCACCTTTTATTCCTCTCAGTTTTGCAACAATGTATATTGTGACCGTGTTACTTTAGCATTGCTGCTTTAATGTACCTGCAAAATCGAAAGTATCTGCTGTCAGCTGTAAGATAAATCACCACCAAAATTCTAATATACCAGAGCATTGAAACAGGGCACTTAAAAAGTGCTTTTGAAATACAGCAACTGCTGACTGCAATACAGAATTTATTCTTAAAATTGTGTGTGCCCTTTGCTCACTGAGCAAGGCTGAGAGTTGTCAACTTCACTGCTGCATTCTTCTGATCTGGCACAGACCTAACGCTGTCCTGAGCGCTGAGTCTGCGCACAGCCACCTCCTATGCAATGCTGCAGCTCTGTGAGCTGTGGATGCCAGCTGACAGAACAGGACATTGCAGTGTGGAGTCAGGCGAGGCTGTTCACTCACCACATGATGACGACCTGACTACAAGACACCTAAACCCCGAACCTGTTCATGCTACAGGACTACTCCAACATACAACAAACAAAATATGCTAAGTGAATCAATAAAATATGTAATGAATTATCACACGACCCTTTTTTTGTATCTGCAGTGATCATGAATTTAGAGAACACAGGGGACTATTGACAATGAGATGTGTTCTTGTCAGAGAATCACAGAATGGTGGGGGTTGAAAGGGACCTCTGGAGATTGTCTAGTCCAGCTCTCCTGATAGTACAGATTCACCTAGATCGGGTTACATAGAAACATGGTCCAGGGTGGCTTTGAAAGCCTCCAGAGAAGGAGGCTCCACAACCTCCCCAGCCAGCCTGCTCCAGGGCTCCATCACCCTCATAACAAAGAAGCTTTTCCTGTTGAGGTGGAACTTTTTCTATTCCAGTTTGTATCTATTTCTCCTCATCACAGGGCCCCACTGAAAAGAGCCTGACCCTTTCTTCTTGACACCCAAGCTTCAGATACTTGTAAACATTAACAAGATCTGCTCTCAGTCTTCTCCAGGCTCAACAACCCCATGTCTTCCAGCCCTTCCTCATAAGAGAAATACTCATTCTCAATCATCCTCATAGCCTCCACTGGACTCTCTCTAGTAGTTCCCTGTCTCGTGAGACACAATTTTCAAAAGCAGTTGTATAGAAAATCAGTCTTAAAAGAAGTCTTTGCAAACACTAATGTATAGTAGTCCTGATTATTGTTACAAGATTACTGCCTAGGAAAAGAAGTGTATTCATAGGTGCTTTCACATCAGCAAATTACAAGGGAATCTTTTACTATCAGACTGCTGAGTGCCCTGCACAAAATGACAAAACCAAGGTAGAACTCAATGCTGGATCTGCTGACTTGCAGCACATGGCTCAACTTTTCTCTACTCTCTTCCATTCTACACATTTCCAGGAAATGCTCTACACGTGAAGGAAGCACATATTGGTCCCCCCTAATTACAGGAAAAGGTCTAAGTAACCTCAAAGACTTTAATGGATGACCTCTGATGTTCACAGCTCTTCTAATCCTATGTGACTCATGTCTCACTGCCATTAACAGCTGCATTCAAAGCACCTTGAAAATGAAGTGTAAGAAGGAAATCCTAAACTGGACAGCCAGCAAGCTCACTACTGGGATGTGTAGGATACACCTGTTTTCCCACCTACTAACTTTTCAGAGCCTGCTCTCACTCCTTTTTCTATAGCACTTCTGTTGAAGCTAGGACAGGATATAAACAAGCATTTCAGGATGGGAAGATAGCTGAATATGTTGAAGAAAGGAAACACCCCAGACACAGGACAACATTAATTTCAGTTCTGAGACATCTCAGGAATTCCATTAATACAGCAGGACTACTGAATTTCTAAGTATCAAAGATAAACACAAGGGTCAGAATCAGATGTCAACAGACTGAGAGAGGAAGCATCAGCATTTCAACTGGTATCCTAATACCTGGCTGTAGCATTATAAAATATTCCCTATCTGCAGGCTAGCTAACAACAGATATAAAATAAACAGGGCACATTTGGCTTAGCTCAGTGAAGCACAATCATCTCTGTGTGTTACCCATGTACTATGCCAAATGCTGGCATCTTGCACTTCTGTTTGGACCATGAACATAATGGCACCTACTCACCAGGAACACAACATTTGTCTGCTGGTAAAGTGCTCTTGCCACACTGATACGTTGGCGCTGCCCTCCAGACAGATTGATTCCCTGGAGATAAGCAGGAGAAAAACAATCAGACAGTCATAAAAACATCAACTGAATGGTCAGATTCCGATTGGATTATCCACAGAACTCTTTCTGGACAAAGAAAGTCAGAGATTTTTTTTGAAAGTGTGGGCCTGCAATTCATCTGGGAACACAGTACAGAAATTGTGAGGACAGACAGAGCACTCCATCTGGAGCTGTACTCCATGCACACCAGAGGGGTGGGAAATGTTTAATGGTTTTGGTGACATCATGGTGTAGGCAGAATGTCTGAAGCTGTATTCTATACATGCCAGAGGGGCAGGAAACATTGAATAGTTTTGGTGACATGGAGTAGGTGGCACAGATATTCTGCAGGCAGTCCAAACTAGACTTCTAGTCAGAAGTCAGCATTATGAGTCTGGCTGTGTTCTGGAGTTATTTTTCTAATTGTATGCTGTTATATCTATGATTTGATGACATCAGCTCCATCACACAGAGGCATGAGCAATTGCTAACCGGGAGGTCAGATCCTGCTGAAGTGAACATTACCTGCTTGCTGCTGTACTTGGTTTTGGGCCTTAGTCCCCTGCCCCCACCCTCCTTTAAGTTACTGTGATGGTTTGGGTGTTCCCTGCCCTCCCACACTTTAGAAATCACCTCAGCCAGCTCTGGAAATATAAATGAAGCTTATATTTACAGCTAGCACAATATACAAGCAGATATTTACAGTACATACATACAGAAATGTACAAGGTAAAATGGTAATACAGAAACACAACTTCCCTCCTAGAAACCAAGTCCCCAGCAGGGGCTCTCTACTGCCCCTTCACCTTCCCCCGACCCCTCTCAACCTTAACCCAGTCCCAAGGAAGAATGGAGGTTCGGCCAGGAGGTTAGGAAGCAAAGTGGATTAGTCCCAAATGGAGGGTGAGGTTAGAGAGTAAGACACAGCTCAGCCAGCAGCCCCAGTGAGAGTGGTTATCTATGTTTTTATTTCTTGTTCCTATACCTCTCAGCAAGGCTGTGAGGGAAGTAGACATCACCACTGTTTTCCTTTCACAGCCTGTAATCTAGTTCTTCTCACCAAAACATTCTAGCTAGCTTCAAACTAGCACAGTTACTTATCCTTCCTGTGGTCCCTCTGGAGTTTCACAAATACCTGAAACTCTCATATGCCTGCTAAAAAAACACTACTCCTTCTTGTCCCTCCACTCCACCTCCTGTCAAAAAACATTCATTTGGGTACGTGAGGAATTGGGTTAGGAACTAATCCATGCAAAATGAACATGGTAGCCAGTGTGGAGATCAGGTATGGAAATGTATCCTTAAGTGTAAATGTGTGGAGTGGATTGCTGTGGTTTGCAGATTTGGGCTTTTGTTTGTTTGTTTTGCAGCAGAGCTGGTATATGCCTGAGTAAATTGTTTACTAGTCTGTGACTTGTTTGCTTTCTGGTGAATCCCTAACATCCCCTGATGGGTTCAAGTTTGCTGTGCTGTTGATTAAACACCTGTCCTTTTTAAAATGAAGGTGCTCTAAAAATCGATGAATTATTTATGTTACTCCTAAAGAAACCAAAAAATGCACCCTGAAATCAGGACCTCTGAGGCAGTGGCCACAGAACAGTCAAACATTGTGATAGCAGCACATTTGAGCCATTGCAGCTCACCTAATGACAGCGTTTCCATGTTTACTGAGCACCCAGCTTTCAGGCTAATGACCCAAAGGCACACTTCACTGAAAGATTAGCTTTGTTGCCAAATAACCACTAAGATTTTAAGAACACAACAAAATAATAAAACTCCTTCTATATATTTAAAACAAAAATAGAAGCCTGTAGCTGTTTACTGACCCTCTCTCCAATCTGGGTTTGGTCTCCGTGAGGGAGAATGTCAATATCAGGCTGGAGGGAACAAGCATCAATTACTGCTTTGTACCTGTGGAAACAAAAAAGGTAGTGCAAAATCCACATAGATACTGCTAAAGAAGCACATTTCCTACCTGCAGAGGAACAAAAATTAACCAGCTGGAAAAATCACACAGTGGAAAACATATTTGTTAGCCACTAATTGTTCTAATGGGATCTCTTTCAATCACAGGGAAGTAAATGGTATTTCACCTAAGAAAAAGCATCTTAGGTCAGCTTCCCAGTTAAAAATATCTAGTAGTTAAACCCAGGCAAAACAAGCACCATTTCTTCCCTGGTATATTGTTATTGGTTAGCATTTAACTTTTTTCGTGCCCAGGACCTTTGTTTCTTGTTTGAATATCCAGAGATGACAGAAAAACGCATGTAGAATGTGAATGCATAGCCAACCACTTGTAAAAGGTGTGGGTGGGGGTGGAACACCAGCAATTAACCTTAAACATCTTGGAATGCTTGGTGGGCATTTAGACTGGATGAAAAGGCAGTCCAGTAATCCTTGACAATGTACCAAACACTGACATTGGAATAAACAACATTCCCACTCCCAAATGGCTAATGTTCTTGTAAGACAGTTAAACCAGTCAAGTAGCTCTATACTAAAGGACTCTCCTTGGTAATGAAACAACTTCTGCACTTAAGTTCAAGTGAGATTGAACTCTGTCCCTTGCACCTTTCAGGAAAACCATGGTCAAAGGGGGACCATGCAGGACTCAAGGTCTTTTGCCATTCTTCAAGTGACAGCGCAGAAACCTCTTACCTTTGTTTGTTAAAAGGGCTATCAAAGGTGATATTCTCTTCCACTGTGGCATTGAGCAACCAAGGTTTCTGTGATGCATATGCTACTGATCCTCTTTTCCTGGGGAAAAAAGAACCCAAACAACCAAAAACCAAATCAGTGTTCCCAACTTCCCAGGGCAGTAGATGTTTTTTGGAAACACTATTCTTTGTAAAGGAGTATTTTGGTAATAAGGTTTCAAAAATCCTGTCTTTCATTTCTTGTCTCTCAGTAGGAAAAAACAGAAGATGTTAAATGCCCAGCAGAATACCAAAACTGTTCATAGAACTGAATTTCAGTTTGTTCCCTCTTTTTCTGCAGTGAGAGGTATTTTGGAGAGGCTATCTCAGCAAGGCTGCCTCTTGAGCAGTGTAGATGTCAGGAAGGAAATTACCAAGAATCTCAGCTCTGTTTGTCTAGGATAATAAAGAAGAACAACAAAACACAGCAAATTGCTATTTAGGCAGCACACTTCAGGGGGGATGTTCTAAAAAGATATTTTTAAGGTGTTTAAAAATTAAATTAACTCCACATATGCACAAAGGCAATTTGTCCTGAGCCAGACACATTTGCTTCCCCCCATTCTAAGAAGAAAAGTCAAGTCTAAGAAAAAAAGTGTAGCCATGAGTAGTATCTTTCTATGTCTACAAAGACAAGAGAACACAGACAAAAATATATCTGCTAAATTTCTCCTTGTGGAATTGCTCTCATAATGTATTAGCAGAAGGGAAGACTTAGTTGATATAGCTGATATGAAATAAAATATGCCTGATGTGATCTTAGGGATTATTATTATTCTTACTATTTAAAAACATAAGTATCTGCCTCCTAGTCAAGTAGTGATGCTCTTGTTGGCTGTTGGGGACTAAGGCAGAGCTGGGAGGAAGGAAATATTTTATCGAAGCAACCAAATCTGTTGGAAAACTCAGTGACAAATCAGTGTTTCTCCAGAAGAAGGTCAAGAGGGAGATCACACACCAAAAAGCCTATCTGTTTTCTTTCCGGCTACATCAGCTAACACAATGAATAGATAAGACCTCTCACCCAAACAGAGCCTTTGTCTGCTAAACAGCCATTACAGCAGCCTCCTTCTAGTTGGACCTCAATGCAGTTCAAACCATGAGCAGGCAGAAAGCTTCAGGCAATTTATCTTTTTGTTATCAGGAGTTAAGGTCAGTCATTCTGCTCCATTTTTCAGGATTTCACCAAAATTGCTTAGATTACTGCAGAACCAAATTTTCTTTGATGTCCCAGAGGAATACACAGTTACATTATCCTGTTAACATGCTTCCAAGTTCAAATATTTGATAGCTCCTTAGAATTTAATTACGTTTTGTGAATTCTCTTTATTGGAAAATGAAACATAAACACACACAGAAGGAAAAAAAAGATAGACAAAAGTTTCCTAGGCAGCTCAGGCTGCAGTCTCAAAAAGCTAATTCTAAGAGTCCTGCCTCAAGAGGGAAGCATTTTTTTTAATTAGTATGAAATTCTCATCCCAGTGATTGAGAAGTAATTGCTCTGAGCATTCCAAGATAAATGTGTAATCCCTTCCCTGCCCTTTCATTGCTTTAAACTGTTTCTCTGTTTCTCTGAATTCTCCATGAGAATAAAAAGTTACTGCTAATTTAGTTTTTGACAAATGGTAGTAAAGTTTTGAGGAAATTGATTTTATAACTCTTGTAAAATGTGTGCTTTTGTTCAGTGAGGATATGGACACTGCCAGTAAGGTGCACTCCATGCTGAGAGCCAGCACAATACCCTACAGCATCACTCACATTTGGCTTCCATTCTGCTTTTAGGTCATCAGTGAGAATTACTTCCCTCAAGGAATCTGGGAACAAGCAACGAGCTTGCCAAAGTTTATTATGGACTTAGAATGTAGGGAGCCTCTCTGAATTAATTTTAATTGCAAATTGACCCTAGTATGACATATCAGGACAGATCATACTTTAGCAAAAACCTTCCAAGAGCATCTGTATAGTGCTTCTTATAGGAAAGAAGCAGTCAAACAAAACTTATAAAGAAGCTATGAGAAACACATGGACACAAAACCAGAGAACAAAATACTCTGGAACAGAGTGTGCAACACTTTCTCTGAAGGCCTTGAACGTGCCTAAGGTTTCACACTTAGAGGACTGAAGGAAAGCAAATGCCTTAGCAGGCAAAGACTTAGAAGGAATTTATTTTGGAGGCTCAAGCAATCACCTCCTATCTCCTGACTGCATAAACATGCATTTTCACCACGGCAGTGTCATTTCTTTCTGTTGTCTAATAACCCAAGGCAGTCTAATCACAGAGGCAGACAGCAAAATCCAACCTCACAATAAATAAGGCAAACCTTTCCCGAGCTCCCTGAAGGCGATGTGCTTTGGCTAATAAAGGATCAAGCTTGTGCATTCATTGAAAATCATAAACAACATTGTGAGGTTGTTTGCTCAAAGTTAGATTAATAACTCTAACTTCACATTTCTTTTTGTTAAGTCCAGTAGGCTTGTTACTGACTCAAGATGTCTGGAAATAAAGGTAATTAAGGGATGTGCATATATGAGCACACATGCTTTAATTAACCTACCCAGCCTGAGATGTTGGCTCTTTAAAAAAGTTAAGAAAAAGCAATGGAGTTGTGACTATAATGATGAAGAAAACACTGCAAAGCCTTTTCCATCTGTTCTGGACTGCTGACTCAGTTTTATCTTGATTATTTTGCACAATTTGTGAATTTCTAATATGGGTCAACAATTCAAAATCAAATGTTCTCCAGATATGGCAGCAATGTACTCCTGTACTGTTAGTGCATGAAGGAAAAGAGCAAGCTTCCATTATTTACAGCTTCATGTTAGGTAATGGAGCATTCTGCTCTTGCCAGTCCTGAGTACTCGGGAGCATACACTTTGCCATTCTCCAACTGCACAGGTCACTTGTTTGATTTTACTTCGAAATCTTGCAGTAGCTTCATACAGAGAAACCCCTTTTGCTTTTTGAGAAGAAACAACCCAAGAGAGTGCAAGGCACCTCTGGAGGTTTTCATCCACTTTTAAAATGTTTTACCTGAATTCTGTGTCAACAGGAGCCTCCTTCTCTGGGCTGCAGAAAAAAAAACAAGGGTTGTTTCAGAAATGCAATGATTTCAGAGAATGCAAATAATACCTTAAAGCACTATCACTATGTTGTAGTGAAAAATACTACAAAATGACTGCATGACAGTAATAAAGCTCTCCTAAGTATGTTAAAATTCTCTACTGACCTAAAAATGGAAGAAAGACAAAAAAAATATGGTTCACTTTTGATAAGCACTAAACAAACTTGTAGAAAAGTATTGGACAAATATATTCTTATAGCACTTACCCAACATGGTAGGATCCCCAGGACATAGGATAATGTGTTGGTTTCATGCAGTCTAATAGTTTTACCTACTTTTGAATATGCTTACCACACTGTTGTGCATGCTACCTCACTGTTGGGTGTCCACCCCCATGTAACAGCTTCAAACGTGCAAAGGCTAATTCTGAACATACTTCTCTTGTACTTTAACAGATCTAAATGGTTTCACTTTAGAGTGGCCCAGAAATTGCAGTCCCAAAAAAGACAGACCTGTGATTTCTAATACCCTTTACCACAAGACTTAGTTTCCAGACACATGGAAGTGCCTCTTAGACTATACATGCATGGAAGCAGTTTTGCAGGACTCAGTCTGACAACTAGGTAATGCATGTGAGAAGTAAGGTAAATGGGAGAAGAGGCTGATAAATCTGAAGAAAAGGCAGTAGCTGGTGCATCATAGACCCAAGAAAAAACTTTGGTCACTAGAAGACACACAGCATAATGTAGGTCACAAAAAAGGACATCATATGGTATTTTTCCTCTGCTGAACAAAGTTCTTGCTGACTTCAGAAGGGACAGGAGTGTCAATTAGACGAGGTTTGCCCTTCTAGAAGTTTGTGCACCACACTAAAATGAGAACTATGTCGGAAAACTTTGCTCTCAGCTGGTTTGATAGCTATTCCCCAAATCCAAGCTGGGCGATGTTAACTGGTAAAAATAATTTCCCTGCGAGTATCCCTTGCCAACAGATGGATTCATCTGCTGCTCCCCACACCTCTCAGTTTGTGTGTGCCTGAGGAATGCTAGGTGAGAAAAACTTATGACAAGATGTGAAAAAAAAAAAAAAAGAGTAATGGGGAGAATTTACTTTAATAAACTAAACTCTTAAAGCAATATTTGATACTGTAGCATAGGCATTAATTTGGTTCAGACTCTAAGAAGGCTTTCCATAGACCCACAGGAAGATTGTGCTATGATTTTCAAAACAGCCAAGCAGCAATGTTTCAATAAAAGGTCCTGCTCTTTTCAGAAGCTACAGAAGTGGTTTCAAAAACTGTCTCCTAATCTAATTATCGTAGTGGAAGTTTCACCAGTGTTAGAATTCTGACTGAAAATCTTAAACACAGACTTTAGAAAGCTTTGGTTGATCAGAATGGATTTAGCAGGAAGACCAATGCAACACCATACCTGCCATCTTCCCCCGTCTCACTGTCAGAAGTACAGCTGTATCACAAACAGAAAGCAAAGATTGTTTACTTAAGCAAGTACAGGCAATCTGCCCCAGAAAGACAAACTATTAAATTCCACTTAGTGCACAGACTGCAAACAGTATTTATCATCACTGAGCTGCACTGCAGCATCTGTTCTTTCTGCACAAACTGACTTCAGTAGTCAAAAAAAAATTTGGGGGCACTTTTTTTTTTTACCTTATGAACAGTTAATTTGACTCCACAAATAAAATCACCCCCCACTCTATCCTGGAGGTGCTAACAGATGTTTCAAGAACATAGTTCCATTTAAAAAAGGACATTTTCAGGGAATACAAAGTGAAAATTTGTGAAACTGTATTTTTCCAGGGCAGCAATTTCACTTTTGCAAGATATGTTAGTTTGAACCCCAAACCCCACTTCCAGTTGACTAGCAACATGCTGTGTTCTGCATCAGTCCTGTCCTTTGAGGGATGTGCCTGTGTAAATAAGCACTGGCAGGTCTGAAGAACAGACAGGTTTTGGGTTTCCCATTTTTGTGTACTAAAATGTCCAGAGACAGTTGTTTGGAAGGCTGACTGGCCAGCCCTAGGACTGATACTAGATTCAGTCCCATTGAAAAGAATAAGAAATCTGTACTCAAATGTCAAAAATGAAATTAAAGAGGAAAAAAGCTTTTCATGCCTTAAAGAGTATCACAGTATCATCAGGGTTGGGGGAGACCTCACAGATCATGAAGTCCAACCCTTCACCACAGAGCTCAAGGCTAGACCATGGCACCAAGTGCCACGTCCAATCTTGCCTTGAACAGCCCCAGGGACGGCGACTCCACCACCTCCCCGGGCAGCCCATTCCAGTGTCCAATGACTCTCTCAGTGAAGAACTTTCTCCTCACCTCGAGCCTATATCTCCCCTGGCACAGCCTGAGGCTGTGTCCTCTTGTTCTGGTGCTGGCCACCTGAGAGAAGACAGCAACCTCCTCCTGGCCACAACCACCCCTCAGGTAGTTGCAGACAGCAATAAGGTCACCTCTGAGCCTCCTCTTCTCCAGGCTAACCAATCCCAGCTCCCTAAGCCTCTCCTCGTAGGGCTGTGTTCAAGGCCTCTCACCAGCCTCGTCGCCCTTCTCTGGACACGCTCAAGCATCTCAATGTCCTTCCTAAACTGGGGGGCCCAGAACTGAACACAGTACTCAAGGTGTGATCTAACCAGTGCAGAGTACAGGGGCAGAATGACCTCCCTGCTCCAGCTGACCACACCATTCCTGATGCAGGCCAGGATGCTACATTACCTTTATGCTAACACCATTTGCTTTTAAATAACCAGGAAATAAACTATCTGTAGTTAAAAAGGTTGGTTTGAGACCCTTCTGAAAAGTAGTTACTGTATAGTGAGCAATAACCATATCTGACTTCACTTTACTGTAGAACTTGATAGGGGCAGCCAGCCACTAGTGCCTTTATGCCAGCGTACTGGACAAAGCTCTTCCAGTTACCTCACACTTGGCCTTTACAATGACACTGTCAACTCAGGGGCAAGAATCCATGAACCTTCTGCATATCACTAAGTAGCAACACATTCTTTACAAAAACTATCAAGTTCCTGAGTGTTTCTGAAAGTACACACATATCTGTAAAATCAATGTACTTTTCAGGTGTCAAAATACCTTCAAAAATTGCCATTCAAAGCCAGTCAGCTCCACTTAAAGTACAAGAATAACCTGTTAACAACCTTAATAGATCTGGCATTTCACATTATAAGGACTCTAGATTCAAATGAGAGTATGTGTGCCTTGTTTAGAAACTAATGACATAATTGCTCAAGCAAACTGTTTCTTCTGTAGGTCAGTCTTCTGATATTATTTACTCCAAAAAGACTTCTACTCTAAATTGCTCCCTGGGAACTGTTTAAACTAAGATACCACTCAGAAGAGATTAGCATGACATATAGTATAATTATTTAGCCAATAACCAGTCAGATCAATACTATTTACCATCTGTTCAGAACATAAATATCTATTTCTCTGGTTTTGTTAATCTCTAACCATATTATAAAATATTTATGCTGAGATGCTCTCAGCCTGCTTTGGACAAGGGACAGTAACCTGAGCTGGATATTCCAGGCACACACTGTAATACAAATGACAACAATAAAATCACAAACGAGCCTGTGCTCACTTGTGATGAGCCCATTCCTAGCTCAAGAATAAAATATATTTCTTCTTAAGGTTTTGAAACAACTCGTGCAAGAAGCAAAGAAAGGTGCTATGAAGTTAATCCAGTTCTATCGATACAGCATGGAGGTGCAGAGGAGGGAAATGACTTGTGCAAGGTTATCCATTAGACCAAGGGAAGGGCCAGGAATAGAATCCCCATTTCCTGAGCACTGACTGTCATGTGAGCAGGATGCGTCCCTCATCTTCATAGCTGTGACCTTGGAGGAAGGGAAGGGGAAGGAAATTTGGAATGAAGTAATTCAGGACTATTCTTCATGTGAATGACTGAAGCCAAGCATTCATCTCACCCCAAAGAAGGAACTGTAACAAAGGTCTCACTGATTTTGGTGACATTTTATTGCCTGAGCTAAGGCTACAAGCTCCAAGAGAGTGACTACTCTCCTGGAACCTGGGATAATGTTGCATGTACCTGGCCAGGCATTAGTATTCTTATCGACTGCAGGGAGCTTTCATCAGATAGCTTTACAACACAGGTGTGCAGCCCGCAGTGTCTGCATCCATCATTCTGAATGGACCAGTACACAGGGCAGTAGCCCTGGAAGATGAGATAAAACATAATCTGTCCCACTGCAGCCAGCACTTGGAGTGCTGAGACTGTTTCAGCCACAGCCCCTTTGTCTGACAGAGAGCAAAGCGAACGTAGTAAGAACTGAATTTTACCTTGTGATACTTTGGCACATACAGAAGACATGAAAACCAGTTCTGACCTTTACACTGTTGGGAAGCACGCACTTCTAAACAAGTGCTATTTAAAACCACAGTCTGATTGGAACCATCATGTCATCTGTTTTAGTTTAGCTTCAGACTTTCAAATTACACTTCTTAATCATGTTATGTCATCTGTAAAAAAATTACAGCCTTACCAAGATGAAATTAGTTCACCTAATAAGGCTGCAGGGGTTCTGTATGGTTCCTTGCCACACTTGGATTTTCTGCTTGGGGAGGTATGTTTTAAGGAATAGATCACCACGTTCTGGAACTCTGGCTTCTGGTCTTGTCTACCTCACCAGGTCACCTTCCTATGCTTCATTTTCCTCACCTATAAAACACAGAAACTTCCTTCCTTGCACTACTACTATCAAAGCATGTGCAAATCTGTGCAGTGTGACTGGCTTGTGCATGAAGAAATATCTCTCTGCTAAATCTCAATGAATTAATGAGAATTGTTTTCAAAATCAGTGCATAACACCGCATGGAGTAACGACGACTCTGCCCACCACAGTGTGTGCATCCGACTCAGTTCACTGTTGTTCCTTCATTCCCAACCAGCTGGAAGTAAACTGAACTTTCTCTAGGATCTTCTGCAATTTGTCATGCTTTCCTCACAAATAACTGTATCTCAAAAGGGAAAGAGTAGTCTGTATGGCTAACAAGTGTGGTACTGTAAAACAAATAGGGCAAAAATGTTCACACACATTGGTCACAGTGTACAGGAGATGGCAGTAATTTACCAGAAACCACACACAGCAATTGCAATATATTATAAACCATCTGCTGCTCAGGTGGAGGCTCAAGAAACCAAGTCCAAACAGTAATGCTGCTGGATCTGGGCAGTATTTGTTTTCCCTCCCTTCATGGCCAGTGCAAAAGTGAGACACAGGTATAGTCTGTACCTGGCTGTCAGAGCACAGCAGCTTGTGTGCCCCTGGGGAAGGAGGGAAGGCGCTGACTACTCCCTCTTGTCAGATCAGGGGAATACCCTGAGGTCACTGCCACTTACAAGAAAAGTCTTCCATTTCTCAGGCACCAGGCCAGTGCTGAGATGGGCACACATCTAAAAGCACAGCCAGGGACCAGTCCTGGTCAGCCCATTCAAAGACCTGAGCTCAGGCCGGAAAGGGCAAATGCATTCTGTAGTAACACAACACCTGAGCTAATTAATTCTGATTCCTAGTAAGTGATGATTTCACTCAGGTTATGTCACCGAGGTGCAAAATACCCAAGGTTATCTGTTCCTATTCAGGGCTGTCTGACTCTGACAGAGTTCTTTCTTATGTGCTCCTCGACCATTAGGGTAAGGTATTTATCTTGAATATACACCTACAAAACTCCTGACTCCACATAACAGTTCCCAGGATAGATTTTGCCTCTTTTCTGCATTACTCAATCTTGAATTTTTAAATAGCACTACCTGCTCCAGAATATGCTCCCAGAGATCTTCTGCATCTCGCCAAGTATGGCTAGCAAGAGAGATGACTTACCGCAGCCAACCTGCCCTACAATCATTGTTAGCTGACCTGTGAGAGAAGAAAGCATATATAAACTTCTGATTTATCAAATGCTCACAGAAAAACAACTTATTCTGTATATCTGATGCCATTTTGTACCTTGAGGGATTCGGATATCAATGTTGGACAATGCTGGAGGACCTTCAGGTGTCCAAGTGAAGAATCCATTTGTGATCTATACCAACATGGAAAGAAAAAAGAAACAAAGAACCAGCTTTTGAGCTGACTTCTTTTTTCAACATCAGAGACACTTCTGTTTTCATTACATTGGGTACAGGAGGAGTCAACCTTTGCAGGAAATGGGCAAATGACACGTTTTGTAAAGGCTGTACTCTGATGTGCAAGCACCTCTGGACTCAAACAAGCACAATAAATCAAAATATGAGAAATTCCTGAGAATAAGTAGGTTCCTGTTTAGGGCTTCTTCTGTTTTGTTATTTGTAAGGCAGGCCCATGAAAAAAAGAGAAATGATTATGACATGATTAAATTATATACAGCCATGGTTTGCTCTCTGCAGAGCACTGAAAGCCACCCTAGACACTGCAGCATATACAGCAATTACACAGTTCAAATCCCAAGTAGAACTGCAGAACTTGCCACAGAAATTAGATGTTGCTGCTTATTACAGTATTTTCCTTTCTCTTTCAGATATGATTCACAGCTCATCTAGGCTTTGCTAGGTAACTCAAATCTTTTAACTGAGAAAGACTAAAACCAAGAAGCAAAGCCTGCTCTGCTCAGGACTTTAAGTGGAAGAGATTTCCATGAATACTGTGAAAAGTAAGAAAGGTGAGACAATTTTAAAAGGTCTCTATTTATACAGGATGATCTTCTCACACTTTTTCAAAGTCATTGAAGCTTTCAAAGCCTTTCAGCAACTCAAGGTACATTTTTTGATCTGAGAGGAGTGGAATGGGGCACTTTTATCCTGTCCTGGAGATACACATAAAAAGGTACTTCTTGAGAAAAGAAGAGCAAAAGAGCACACAGCATTCCTCCCTTTAGATTCCCAAAGGCTGCCAGAGGACCCTCTCTCAAAAAATGCCTCTTCACTGGCAATGAGCTGCAGAGCCAGGTGCCACTGCACACAAGGATGGCAGCAGATGAAGTCAAAGATTATAGCTGGCCCTGGCTTTCTCTTCAAGACCTTATAAATACTGCCCTCACAGACATGACTGCTGTGGTCTCTCCTTTGAGACAAACTCCTTTGTTCTTACTCCAGGCTGTCTGCTGTCCCTACAGCACCCTTCCAAAACACCTCTCTCATACATTCCTCTTATTCTCCTGCAAATCTTTTCCAGAAGGATCCTGTGCCAAAGCAGCATGTCAGATCACAGCCTCTGAAAAACCCTGAAAGCAGTGCCATTTGTCCTACTTAGTCCCATGAAACCAAATTATTCACTCTCTTGTGCCAGAAATGCAAATGTAACAGCAGACTTCCTAAATAAACAGTATCACCGGGACAGCCATCAAGATTCTTATTACTTCTGGCCATTTCTATAGCAAATCAAGAGCATCACTCTCCAAAGGGGCATGGGTAATTTTCATCTTTTCTTCATGAAAGGGCTAATCACTTAAACACTTCAAACAGAGAAGTGGGGAGTGAAATCTAGAGGAATACACAGATCTAATCACAGCATACAGTAATCAGGTCTTAAAACGGAAGACCATGAGAAAAAAGGTGGAGGTTAATCTCTGACAGGAGCACAAGTGCCTGACAGTTCACATTAAGTCTTGGTTCTCGAATGTGAAACTGCCATCAGAACACAAAAGTAACTATTAGTGAGCTAGAAGTAAGTGTTATTAAAGTGACCTTCAGATCACCTTTACACAGAAATCATCTGCTTCTGTGATGTTAATGGGTCTTCTCATGTGAGAGCTGTAATTGTTCCAGTCCTCTCTGGCAGGCCTCTTGCGGTTAACAACTTTGAGTGGCTGTGCAAAATCAGAGAGACAGAAATAAGCAGTAATTGGTGGCAGTGCCAGCAAAATGTTCTAAATACAAACAACCATCTTATGACATACACAGCTCAGAGTGTTAAGAAGTTTTTTCAGTTGCAAGAAATAATTTGTTAGAAGATGGAAAGGTTAAGAAAGAAAGTTGTAGAAGGATTCTAGGGACAGATGACTCCAGCCACTTCACCTGCAGGTAAAAGCAGCATCACTCACCACTGCCTGGTATTTGCTGTGATTATCTGCACTTCTCAGCTCTGAAGATTTATCATGCTCTTCTCCAATTTCTTCACTGGACAGAAATTCACTCAGTTTCTGCACACTGAAAGGCAAAGGACAGGATCATACCTTAGCCTAGAATGCAAAACTTCCGCTTAAAATAGAGCATTTCCTTTAGCACTTCTGCCACTGCCTGCTGTGCAGCCTCTTTGCTCATTTTGTTGGAGGTGCAATGAGAAAGTACTGCAAGGGAGATGACAAAACCTATTCTGCTGTCTGTTAACAGCTACAATATTGTAATGGTTCGTGTAGGTGCTGCTTTTCTATGCCACCAGAGAGTTATAAAGGATTTTTTCAGGCACTGGGCAGGATGCAGACCAGTTACAGTAGTAGCTCTTTTTGAAGCCACATGCTGCAGTAGAACTAATGTTATCTATGTTATTGAAGTGTTGCACAGTCGGTTCTGCTGATCAGTGTTATGAACACTAGCAGTCTGTTGAAATCTGTACATGGTGAGACAAAAGCTACGGTGAAATACAAAGTGTACAAAGGTAGTAAAAAGGAATACATCCTAACAGAGCAGCATTCAACATATGAGGTATAAAAGGCATCCTGACAAGCAGCAACAAAGGAGATGGCATTAAATCTTCACAAGCCGCCGAAGATTTAATTAGGTAAGAGATAATGTGCCTTTATTATGACATTTAACAGATCATGGTATCAATTTTACCTCTGTACCTGACTGTATAAAGTGTGTATCTGATCTACTCCCAGGGACAGCAAATGAAATTTGTAAAGGAAGTAGACTGCATCATGAACTCAACATCAAAGAGGCTCAATTAGCTGGAAATAAGTTAACTATCACTCTCCAAAATGCTAAAGTGGCAGAAGGTCTTTAAGTTCCTAAAAATAAATGTACTGACAAGGACTGAAAAAAAAAATTCAATATTTAGCCTTAGGCTAATTGGGGAGAAACAGTCAAATGATGCCACTGTAGCATAGTGATACATGGCTGTCTGCTAGTATAAAAATCTTTAAAATTGAGCATAATCATATTTTACAATCAAAATAAAAGCATTTAGTTTGCATTTCACTGCCAGGAATTTCTTCTTCAGAAGACTTATTCTTCTCTAAGAACTTCAGAAGATGCCCAATGGTTGTGAAAGCAGAGCTTAGACTAAGGCATCAGAGCACTGCAGACCCTCTGTACAGTCAGCATTTGTCATCCAAGTAGAGAAGGAAGCCACCTGAGCACTCTCTAGGAGAGCACTGGTTCTACAGCTTTCCTCTCAACCTGCCTGCTTACTAGTGACAGCTGAGGACTACGAGATACAGTGAAGTGAATTTTGGCTAAAGCAGATAGCACAGTCTAAGCAACTGCAGAGGAAGAGAATAACTATTTGGGATGGGGCAAGAAGCACAATGATTAATGCAGTCTCTGCTGAACCAAAATTCCTTAATGGGAAGGTTTGTTATCTCAAAGGAAGAAATTAGAAGCTCCATCAAATGATGGTTTAGATGCTGTCTACATAGGGAGTTGGTATGAATCTGCATCCACATCTCTACAGGAAAATTACAATCACATTAGAGTGAAGGCATAAAGAGCAGATGAGAAGTCCCCTGTGTGTCTGCTCCAGGGTCCAGAAGGAGAGGAAGAGAAGACAGCAAACCATGCATGCCCAAACCAGATCACGTCTTTTTGAAGCCATTCAGTAGTTTGATTTTGCTTTTTGGTCTCTGGTTGTGCATCAAGGTGGATGCCCCTTAAGTACCAAGACTTCTCCCTGCCCAATGCTCTGAAAAACTTACTGAGAAAATACAGTACAGCTCTTAGAAAATCTTCTGCTAGAGGCAGCAACTTCCATTTCAGATTAACACTCTGTTAAATGCTCCTAAAGAATAAAAAAAAGGGCTGCTCCTTGCAGAGGTCTCACTGACATTGCAATTTCATCAGTATTCCAGTATCTCCAAGGGGGAGCTTATTTTTAAGCCACAGAATAGAGGTATTGATTAAAACATGGTTCTTTGCACAGCTGACTGAAAAAGCGGTTTCATATTAAACCCAGTAAGATACATAATGTCTCTCTTGCTACTTGACCTTTGCTGATGGAAAACTGTACACACTTTGTCCTTGAAGGCCTTGCATTTGAGAAATCAATCAACTGGCTGCTCAGCTTTAACTTTCAGTGACACAAACACGAACCCAAAATTTTCAGAGGTAAGAGAATTTTTCACCTTCCTAAAGCCTGTCAACAGCTCCTCCTCTCAGATGCAAACACACTGGCCCTCTAGATGGTCTGGAGGGTGAAAGTCTGCAGGGGCCTTATGTGGAACAGCAGCTTTAAAACTGTTTTACTCTTGGGATCAATCACACAGTTCTGATAGTGCCCATGACAATCTATGAGGTTGCTTTGCAATTTGGCACACTGAAGATACTGACAAGCTTATTTGTGGATATTACTGTCCTCAGTAGCACCTGTCACCAGAGACTGTAGCCCTCTTTGTGTCTTTTGCATGCAGTTTTCACTGCTGGATCATCTGCTTCACTTAGTTCCTAGAATCATAGAATGGTTTAGGTTGGAAGGGACCTCAAAGATATCCAGTTCCAACCCCCCGCCACAGGCCTCATCCAACCTGGCCCTGAACACCTCCAGGGAGGAAGCAGCCACAACCTCCCTGGGCAACCTGTGCAGTGTCTCACCACCCTCACTGGAAAGAGCCACTTCCCAATATCTAGTTTGAATCTCCTGTCTCCCAGTTTAAACCCATTACCCCTTGTCCTGTCATTACAAGACCTTGTCAATAGTTCCTCCCCAGCCCTCCTGTAGGCCCCCTTCAGACACTGAAAGGCCACTCCAAGGTCTCCTTGAAGCCTTCTCTTCTCCAGGCTGAAGAGCCCCAGCTCTTGTAGCCTGTCCTCACAGCAGAGCTGCTGCAACCCTGAGTATCTTTGTGGTCCTCTTCTGGACTTGCCCCAACAGTTCCACATCCTTCTTGTGTTGGGGAACTGTACATGGTACTCCAGGTGGGGTCTGACAAAAGCAAAGGGGCAGAATCCCCTCCCTTGCCCTGCTGCTCTTGCTGCAGCCCAGCACATGGTTGCTGTCTGGGCTGCACTCACACTGCAGGCTCATGTTGAGCTTTTCATCAACCCAGACTCACAGATCCTTTTCCTCAGGGCTGCTCTCAGCCATTTGCTACCTAGCCTGGATTTGTGCTTGGGACTGTGCCGACTCAGGTACAGGACCTTACACTTGGTCTTGTTGACTTTTGTGAGGTTGGCCTGGGCACACCTCTGCAGCCTGTCCAGGTCCCTCTAGATGGCATCTCTGCCCTCTAGCAAGTCAACTGTGCCACACAGCTTGGTGTCATCTGCAGACTAAAGGAAGTCAGCGTTCTTCAGACTACAACTCTATCAAGTTAGGTTACCTTTTTCTGATCTTCCTGCTCAGATGTTTATTAGCAGGAAGGTGTAACAGCAGGACACACTTAGAGCAAGCAAACATTAGTTGTGCTCAGTTGGCAGAAACACCAGCTTCCTAATAACTGCCTGCTACACTGTTTGCATGTATTGAAAATACCTGGCACATGTTTCCAAAACATTGCACCAAAGAATGGAGCACTCAGAAACCACGTTTAGAGTGCCACCGGCAGCACTATGGAGCAGTGCACTCTCATGCACTGCTGGGTTACTGTGACAGAGCCAGCAAGGAAGACAAGAATGCTGTCAACTTTCTTGCAGGGTTTGAACCCAGGGATTCCTGCCTGCACTACATGTTACCATTTCCTGTTAACAGGAAAATAGCCACAGAATAGCAACAATTAATACTTAATACTAATAGCTTAGAATTGCTCTTGCAGCATTAAGAGGCACAGAAAGACAGACATTTACAAAGGAATTTCCAGACAAGCCAAATTACATACCCCTTAGCAGTGCAGGCCCCCCAATGCTTTGCTGGCTTGCAATCTTAGTGTGCCAATTTGCCATGACTCTAGGGACTACCCAGTGGCTGCAAAAAATTTTGTGCCAGCTGCCAATGCTCTCAGATGTCACACTTGTTAGGAGAGGACACAGCTGTGACTTTGCACTGTCAGGGAATTTTGAAACAGCAAGGTCAATCTCAGCCTCCTGCTGCAGTCTCCATCTCTGAAGTGACACAAAGGCAATTACACAAGGGCTGGTGTCCAGTATCTGTTTTGTGGTTTAGACAAGCTCTTCAGACAGCTATACTGGAGGTCACAAGCAAGTCCTGATAAAGCAAGAAATCCAGATTGTATCTTACTCCTCTAACAGTCAGGTACAGTTACACTGCATACAAGAAGCACAAAGAGGTTTTTACACAAATCAGGTACTCAGAACTCCCAGAGAAACAGCAATGGGAGATTTTTCTCACCTGTTGAATTCTCAGACTAACATGGTTATAAGGAAGTAAAAACTCAAGTCTAGAGTAGACATTTTGTCATGAGCTTACTCTGACACATAATCAATTAAAAAAACCCAAAACTACTTAAGTCTAAGTTTAACTCCCCACCAAGAGGCAGCCTCTCAAAGGGGTGAAGGCTCAGCACAGCCCGAGATGCATGCTGAAACATGTGCTTTGGTTATTACCTTGTTCCCTTCTACATGCTTGACAGGTGATTTGCAAAACTGAATCTTAACTGAGTTTTGGCTTCCTTTCTTTCTACCACATATACATTGCATGCAGTATCAGCATAGCTCAACCCATGCTACTCAAGGAAGCATTAGCTGTGGATCACAAAATGTTGGTTGTGACAACTGTATCAGCAAATAACTTGGCTCACGTGCTACAGCCAAGGGAGGCATGCAAGGTAAAAAGCTGGGAAGCAATTTACAACAGAGAAATAATCCCCACACTATTCCTAAACTTAACAACTGTAGAATGAGCCAGAAACACGTTCTCAGAAGTCAGAGAGGTGGTAGAGGAGTCATTCTCACCTTACTAATGCTTTGACAGTGGATCTGATCACACTGGAGAGCAGGAACAACGGAGACACAAGAATATGGAACAGAGAGATGGAGGCAAATGCCACAGATGGGGAGAAGTCAGCCTTTGTTGTCAGATGAGCATGGACCACAAATGTCTATGAAGAGACAGACATCATCATCAGTGTTTTGTCATAAAGAAGGAAATGCACAAACATGTCACATTTCATAAGCATTTAACTTAGAGAATCTAAATATATACTCTCTTAACAGTTTAGGGGAATGCTGCATACTCCAGGCTGCTTCTGGTCGAGATGACGAGCGAGCATTTTCCATTCTTTCCCAGAGGAACTGCAAATGTGTAGCAGGTTTGCATCCTGTCCTCCTCCTTCCTCATTTCCACATCACTTACACTTGAAAATGCAGTTGTAATCGATACTACTTAGGAAGGTCCATACTTACTATAAGTACAGCTGCAATTGGTATTGCTGCATTCATAAAGACTGTGAAGGAAAACATGTAGGAACATTTAGAAACAATGGCCATTCAGACATGCTAAAAGCCAAAACACTACTAGCACTGCTTTGTAATGGTATTGTCTGTGCTTAAGATAGGGAGAACGTGCAAGCATCTCCACACATCAACACTTTGCTTTAAAATGCCTCTGCTTTACTTCCCTTCACATTATCAGGACAGAATCCAGCAATGCATCCTAAAAAGATTACTGGGTTTGAGCTGCCACCAGCTCACATGTGGCTCAGGTGAGGGGTGCTGCAGGTCTCCATCTCATCTCAGGCAGAAAGACCAAGCTGGTACAGGGTCAGGCAGGTAACTTGAATACCTGATAGTGAGGGGAAAGTCAACTCAGCAGTGGCAGCACAGGCTCGCTGCGCACCTGGCTCTGCCCCATCCCCTAGCCTTGCGGCAGGACCTCCTAGGAGAGCCATGGCACATACACCAAGCTGTGACCTACTTCTCAAGTTCAGGGCTTTTTTGTCCCCTCAGGTTTCAGGATGAAGCTCAAAGAGTAAGGAAAGGTTTCCAACCCTCTGCTGTACCACTGACAGTTTATTTTTATGGAGGATTTATTCAGTTACTCCTGCATCATTAGGCTTAGCTACTTTGTGAGCTTCCTTGGGAGCTTGGTGCTGGTTCTAACTACTGAAATGTATTAGAGCTTTGATTTCAGCTAGGTTTTAAGTTATTAAAATGTGTGTACTGAATCCTGTCAATCCCAGTATAGGACAGAATGTAGGATCCTGTAAAATCAAACATACGAATCCTGTAAATTCAAAGACAGGATTAAAAGCTACATTGGAGTCATCATTGCTACAGTTAAAGAATTCACTGACAAAACTCACAAGCTGTCACTAGTAATTTTGCAGGCCAGCTTTGATGCTGATGGGTGCCTTTCATTATAACTATAGAAGGACCAATCCCAGAGACATACAGAATGGACCCAGACACAGGGCTGAGGCAGATGAGATTCAGTTCCTGTGTGGTCTAGAAATGAAATTTTCACCCAATACTGCTCTGAAACTTGCAGGTGTACTTTCTGTAATCCAATACAAACCTATTCCTCATGAACTGAAGTAGCTCCAAGTACATTCTCTTACTCATGTTGATAGCCAAGTATAGCTAGAAAAGCATTCAACAGAGTAAAAAAAAAGTCTATAGCCCCCCAACTTCTGCTTTCTTACTGTTCTGTGAAGTGTATGCCTTCGTCTTGATCAATAATACATAAAATCTCAGTTATCTCCTGTTTCTTGCACATGTTTTTTTCTTTCTTTGAATAAATTAAATCATGTCGATGATAATATTAGCAAATACTTTGTGCTGATTATGCCTATCATTCTATTTATATGCGTGGTAAGAAAACTGGGAAATTCTCCTAGATTTATGCTCCATATACAGTCTGCTAAAGTGCAAGTTTGTAAAGATCAGTGTAATTTCTGCTGCAGAGAGTGTGAGAAACTCCTAAGCTGACACTATAGGAACTCTTTATAAGCAAAAAATGATACCTAACAACAACATGAAAAACCTCCCAGCTGAGAAACTGATGTACTGTGTCTCACATACACATAAATATCACTCATAATACAAAGAACACAAATGCAAGCAAAAAGTGCTTCAAGAAACATCAATATATATTCAGAATTGTTTTTAATAACATAGTTTGTATTTATGTCACTGTTTCTTTGCAGACCAGGCAGTACCCTTGGGATGAATACATCTTTTTGTAGCTGTTATAAACTGATACTGGAAGGATTTAAAAATCCAATAAGCCTCTATAGCTCCTTCAATCCTACAGCTGAATCTGTGACTCTGACTGTAAACAGATTTTAATGCCACATGAAGAAATACAAACAAAGGGAGCCCATCTGTGCTGAGCTGGGTGTATGACCAAGCTTCTGGTCACACAATCTACTCCACATAAATTCTGGTTTATGTCAAAACAGAAGCTACTCTACAGACAGAAAGCTCAGCATCTCCAGAAAAAAATTCTGGCCTCAAAGGTCAAAGAAAACCTCCATGTAATGTCAGTCAAATTCAGCCAGATTAGGATCTTTCCCTCAGAGTGCATTGCCTCTGTGATCATTTGGCAGGGAAGAAAGCCAGCTGCATATCTCTTAGGTGAATGAAATCAAACAACACTAACCACTCTGCAAATTGTTTTCCTAAGAAGCAGCCTTCCTTATTAGCCTAGAAGATATCCACACAGGTATCTTAGGGCATTTGAATACTTCTCAAAGCAAGTTTCTGTTTCATTAATATGTTACAGATTACAAAGAAGTTCTTCACAACGACTTCAGTCATTTTTAAAGAATTGCACTAGCAGTTATACAGGTGCTGCATATGATCTCCTCAAATACAGAGTTCAGTTTGGCCTAGGTCTTTTTAAAAGGATGATAAATGCCTTAAAGCAGCTTGAAAGATGACATGAGACAAAAGAATCTGGTCATGGAGCGATGAAATTTCCATTATTCTCATCCTTTTCAGGATCTAGAAAAGGTCTTAAGAATCATTTGGTTTTAGAAGGAATCCAAATTTTGAGTGAGAAAGTTTAAGTATCATCTGCTGGAGCTTCCATGCTAAGATAATTGACGTAACATGACACACTGCATTGTGGAAAACACAGGAGGACAGAAAAAGAAGCATCGAGAAAGGTTTCCACCTGAATGCTCTGTTCTAGAGAATACTGAAAGCCGAAGGCAGCTAGTGAAATACTTGTCCCTTAAAAGCTCCTCTCCAGCTATGTCCTATGAAGCTGTGCTAGTTTGAAGCTAGCTAGAATGTTTTGGTGAGAAGAACTAGATTACAGGCTGTGAAAGAGAAAACAAGGGTGATGGCTACTTCACTCATAGGCTTGCTGAGAGGTATAAGAACAAGAATCGAAACATAGATAAGGCACTTCTTCTTGGGGCATTGCCTGAGCTGCACTTCTCTCTAGCCTCTCTACCGTCTCTCTGATTAATCCACTTTGCTTCCTAGCCCCCTGACCAAACCTCCATTCTTCCTTGGGACTGGGGTAAGGTTGAGAGGGGTGGGAGAAGGTGGAAAGGGTGGTTGGGAGCCCCTCCTGGGGGCTCAGGTTTCTGGGAGGGCTGTTGTGTTTCTGTATTACCTTTTACCTTGTATATTGCTGTATATAACTGTATATACTGTAAATATCTGCTTGTATATTGAGCTAAGCTGTAAATATAAGCTTCATTCAAATTTCCAGTGCTGGCTGAGTCTAGTCTAGGTGATTTGCAAAGTGTGGGGGGGCAGGTAACATCCAAACCATTACAAAAGCATTAATCTTGACTTCCTTTTTCAGGAATATTTCCCATACAGGCAAAAATTTACTGAATTAAATGGGAAGTCTCACTAAATGGAAAGTGAGTACAGATCAGAGCCTAAAGCAACAGTATTAACAGAGAAACAGTAAACTCATTAGCAGCTAATAATGCAGTAGTACTTCAGCTGAACAGTGAATTAGAATGAAGGAAGAGACTTACTGGATATGGAGGTATAAAGGGCAAAAGACTTGAGGCTAGTCATTTCTTTTTGTCTGGTTTCCTCTACGCTGCTGTGAAAGATGTGTTCCCAAGCATAGAGTTTAAGGAGCTTAATGCCTCGAAGCATTTCATTTGTCTTCTTCAGTCTCTCATTGGAGTACTCCTACAACATTACAGACCTATTTATTTAGAGACTATGATTAAAGAACTTGTATCGCACAAAAATTATATGCAGCCCCTTGTAGTCAGATGAACTTCACTAGTTCTGTCCATTCAGATGTTTCATTACTGTTTTTCACAAAGGTGAGCTTCCCTAGAGCTCAAATGAACAGGCAGTTGGTTTGCACTCCACTCACACAGCTTGTACTGAACATTGTACTCCTCAGCTTTCAGATTGCTTGCAGGGCAGTCTCTCGTGACTGGCACTGCCTAGCACACTGACTGGATCTTCAGCAGGCACACTGACAGGGTACAGTGGAGATCAGAACACACAGATAAAGCTGCCACTGGGCACAAAACTCTGCCCTTTCAACATGTAGTGAAGTATTGCTGCCAGCCTACAAAGCAGCAAGGCTGTGCTAGCAGGAAGCTGGGATCCTGTAGGGAGATGAGCAGGGCCAGCTCGCTCAAGCACAATTATACCCTGGTAGAGTTACACTCCCAGTAAAGCACAACTGGGAGCTATGCTGCTTCCTGTTTTCAGGCTAGCTCTAGGGTCTTTGTACTGCACAGCAGAGAAAGTTTTATCACCAAGTGTGCTGCTCCCATCTGTAGGGATTTCTAGGTGATGCTGGCTGCTTGGGTGCTACGAGATGAATGCTGTACCTGTCCACTGCATATACATATACATGGGGGAAAAGGCATTACTTCTCACACAGCAAGGTGCACCAACAGCTCCCATTATCACCCATGATTTGTGGTGGAAGAGTGGAGAGTTCATCAAGAGTTTCAGGTCCACATCTATGATATATCTGGGGGTCTAAGTTTGCATACAGACCTTTCCCCTTGGACAGCTTGCCCTGCATGAGTTACTTATTTGTGCACCATCTGACTGCACAAAGTCATTTCAGTCCATGATTACTGACAGTGCACACTTGCAAATTAGGAAGGTCTTAAGTTTTTTTGCTCTTAGGGTAATGCATACTTGTTGAAAAATATAACCCCCCCAAACCAGAACCTTTACTCTTTACATTTATCACGTTTTCACATTCTTGAACATTACAAAATGTTTTAGAATGGGTTCCTGATCAATATCCAGGGTTAGCTTTGCTATTCCAAGCACAGACCAATGCATAATTTCCAGAGGTCTCACATCATGCATTATTTTGAAGACACTTACCAATGTGCTTCTCTGGGCCTGTGAGAGTTTTGTGGCTACAAAGTACTGAACAGGTGCAAGGACTATGATTACTGCTGCTCCAATTAAGGCACTGATTCCAAGAAGGTAGTAAAGCAGAAGAACTCCTACAATTATCTGTTTGGAGAGAAAAAAAAAAGTGAGAGGAAGGCTTGGGATGACTTCATTTTGTGTATGCAAGAGAAAGTGCAATCAGAGGATAACTGGAAAGTACATTCAAAACCAACAGCCGACTCTAGGGACACTGTCCCCAGATGTTAAACATGCTGCATCACTACCACAGTGGTGTTTGATCACGCTGCCAGAGAACCAAAAAGGGCCATTCTAACAATAAGAACTTTCACTTCAAATAAACTCCAACAAAATTGCAAGGAATTGTTTGAAGGATGCACTGTAACAGACTGGCCACGATTTTTAAAAAGGTTAGCAGAACAGCTCAAGAAAGAATGGCTTGCCTTTGGAGCCATAGCATGATGGAAAGGGTTCCTGTAAGCAGTTCAATAAATGCAAACAAGATATAGAAGCCACCAAATGTTAATTACCATTATTCTGGTGAGTGACTCCTGAGCAATCTGGAGCACTCACACTGTACATATTTAACCACACAAGCCAATAGATTAATCAGAAGACATAGTGATAGAAAGCTCATTTCATACATCATTTCCCTTAATTAAAGAAAGGATAAATTGGATATTTCCTTAAAGCATTATCTGCTCTCTTGCTATATTTACATACTCTCATAATCCTCACAGAAACAATATCTTCCATCATTTTGAAGCTCAGTAGTCATAAGCCCATCCATTCCCACACATATTTATGAGAACTGGGTGTTTCCACAAAGAAAAATGAAGTCCTTAGTTTCCGCATTTCCATTTTGACATTTTCATGAATTTAAGGCACTCCAGGAAAATTCAGATTTTCTTTCTTTTCCTTAAGAATCTTTTGATGCCTCTTTGCAGACTAATGAAATGCGTTAAATGAGTCAACAGTATTTACTTAAGAAGTATGCAGTAACACAAAGGTAAAGTCCCATTGTATACACACCACAAACGTAGCTTGAGGAAAGCCTAAACTGTAAATTGAAAGTTTTCTAGTGATGAGTAAGTGAGCAATCTGCTTCTATATGCCTTGTTCAAGGCAAGGTTGGACGTGGGTTCAAGGCAAGGCTGGACATGGCACTTGGTGCCATGGTCTAGCCTTGAGCTCTGTGGTAAAGGGTTGGACTTGATGATCTGTGAGGTCTCTTCCAACCCTGATGATACTGTGATATATGGAGTCAGGAAATCTGTGAGTATGTATATGAAGCCAAAGAAAACCTGCAAGGTCTCTGTCAGATATTCCTCGCAGAGCTCTTCTCCAGAACATGAAATGGTCTTGGTCTCTACAGATCAAGATATTCCTTCCCAACTGCTCCTTCACGGGCAGGCAATCTAGGCACTCAAATACAGCAAAGCACAGAACAGTGTAAAGAGAAGCTCAAAACCACAAAGTCAGCACAGTACACTGACCTCCTGCTTCCCACCACTACTGGTTGATTGTCCAGGACATCGTGGGGCTGGCTGACTCTAGAAACAGAGCCTGAGCTTCTCACACATACTGGGGGATGTTGTTCTAGCTGTTAGATCCTGAGCAAGATGCTCGCTTGCAGGTGCTTCCAACCCCTTCCCATCCTGCCTATTGAAGGGTCAGTCTTTGCTATAAAAATGCTGGGGTTTATTTTACTGCAAATAGGGACAAACCTGTCAGGTATGGGCCACGAAAATACATTCTCCAATTAATTATGTGAATACTTGTATCTGAAAAGTGCTGAAATCTGTAAGCATGACTGCAAGTAGTTCTGCATTTATCATACCGCACACTACACAGGCAAGAATAAACAGTACATAGCTAATATCTGAACTGCTGGAGGACAGCATCTGGCAGATGGGAAGGCTCTCATTAACATTTCTGAGGTGGTAATAACCATATTTTTAGAAAAACCATGTAATGAAACGCTTTCCTTCCCTTTCATCAAAATTCCAAAGCTCTTACCTGCCAGAGATATGTATCATGAGCAAGATATTCACCAGCAGCTCTGGTTAGTGTTTCTTGATTATTTACGGAAGATAGCAAATACTTGCAGCCAGAAACTGCTTTGTGGACAGTTATGAAATAGACAAATGGCCTTTCACTCCAACTGTAAGCTATCCCCTGTCAATGAACGAGGGATGAGAACACAGTAATTTTTAATCATCACAAGGAAGCCAAAAAGGGTGTTCATGAAATAGAAGCAGGGGAAAAGCCTTTATAGGGCCTCATTTTGCTCCCAGGGTTTGTATGGACATCCTCAGACCTCTTTTCATACATTTCAATGGCCTTCAAATAGTAACTTAAGGCAATGATAAAGCTTCTATTGACTGCAGTCAGGGTAAAGATGGAGCTCAAATTATCTGTCCTGTAGAGAAACCCTGACTTGTGATGAATGGCTAGGTCTTCCAAGTCGAGTGTAATTACGGAATCCACAGTGCAGGCTGAAATGCCAATTGTTCAGTTAAAAGCTACAGAACAATTAAAACTTTGTTTTAACTAATAATGGCTTTTTATTAACCACCTCTCAAGTACCCAGTAATTGCTGTTACTGCCTCATAAAACAAAGTATTGAATGATTGTTGTGGAAACATGTTTTGGAGAAGCGTTTGTGCCCATCACGAATCACTGATCTGTGCCTTGCAGTGCATGCACCAGCAACAAAACAGGAGCAGGGTGAGTTCTAATGCAAACACAATCATACATTCAGTCCAAGACTTCTGACACATTAGAGCAAAACGTTAGAGAGTATGTAATGAATTCTGCTTAACTCTCACTTGCACTCAACACCTTGAGCTGCTAGAGTAGTCTTACAAAAGCATGCAAGAAACGGCTACCTCTCACAGCCTGTTTTACTAACAGACTTACAGAGGGACTAAGCCTAGAAGATATTTATACCCTAGAAGCTGTCATTGAAGGAGCAGACTCTTCTTAAGACCTTGCAGCATTTTGAACAACACTGTGTTAGTATTATGCAATCTCTGACTGCTTACTGCAGGGTACTTCTAATCCACTGACAAAAAATACTCTGACAATCAAATTACTAGCAAGCTACCAACCTGTAACCACATTTCATATATTTCATACTAGTTTCTTTTTACTATGGTTGTCTTCTCTTTTGCTAATAGGAATCAATGGTAGCACTTGTTCCTTGATCATTGTGGGTTTTTTCCCTCCTTCAAAATAATCCAGTTCCCATTTTTATCCTCCATAATTTCAAGGAAACCATACTGACGCGAAAAAACAAATCAACTTTCCTTCTGAAAAAGTCCTGCTGCTAATTTCTGTGTTCATCACCCTTTTTTAAATACTAGTGACATGTATTTAACTGGCACATAAACCTCTCCAAAGCAGATCAGGAAAATTAGCCCATATCCTGCTGTCCTTTTTCCTGCAGAAGAGAGAAACAAATGCATTTATGCTGTATGAACGCTGCCACACTATGACCTCTATAAATATGGCTACAAGCACTTGAAATCCTAATATTTGAACAGCTCTAGTTACATACATCTCACACGTGTAAAGACAAACCCTGGGCACGAAAGCACGGTTTAATGATGCCATCAGCAAGCTGCTGACTGGTTACATCATAACATGTTCACTATCCTCATTTGAAGCTTTACACAATCTCTCCCAGGACTGAGAAAGAATCTTACCAGAGATTCAGACAAACTTCTTTTTCCTCCAGGTCCTACTGCAGTCTTGGAAGCAATCTACCCCCCACTAGCACAGAGATATTGAAAGACATATGGTACCACAGTAAATTTCAAACACAGCAAAAGTGTGAAGACTCCCAGACTATTTCAGGAGGACACTAATTGGTTTTCCAAAGAACAAATACTCCCCATAGGCAGAGACTCTGCAAGAAGACACAAGATACATTCAAGAACTCACTATCACTTACAAGAACCTGCACTCTCCTTCTCTCTCCACTATTTTCCTCAGTGAGAAATAAAGCAACTCCAGGAAAAAAAATTAAACCAGGATTTTTTTTCCAGTTTGGGCAGTTAATCTGTCTAACCATGCAATCAGATGACCTGAAGGCCAAGATGACTTACTCATTGCAACTACAGCAGATTGACCAATTTTATTTTTTGACAGGAACAACTAAAAGCACCACCCAAGTCTAATACCATCTTTATTGCCAGAGAAGAACCCAGATCTACTGAAGAACAGCAGTCTAATGCCTCACTCTTTGAAGAACATTCATAAAGGTTATAAGAAGCTGGTGAAAGGCGTGGAACACAAACCCTATGAGGAGAGGCTGAGGGAGCTGGGGGTGTGCAGCCTGCAGAAGAGGAGGCTCAGGGGTGACCTCATTACTGTCTACAACTACCTGAAGGGAGACTGTAGCCAGGTGGGGGTTGGTCTCTTCTCCCAGGCAACCAGCAACAGAACAAGGGGACACAGTCTCAGGCTGTGCCGGGGGAAGTACAGGCTGGATGTTAGGAGGAAGTTCTTCACAGAGAGAGTGATTGGCATTGGAATGGGCTGCCCAGGGAAGTGGTGGAGTCACTGTCTCTGGAGGTGTTCAAGAAAAGCCTGGATGAGGCACTCAGTGCCCCAGTCTAGTTGACTAGATAGGGCTGGGTGCTAGGTTGGACTGGATGATCTTGGAGGTCTCTTCCAACCTGGTTGATTCCATTCAATTCTATTAATAGTTGGCTTTTCTTCCCTGTCCCAAACATTTCAATGCTGTACTCCTATATTCTCAACGTCTTACAGAACAAAATCACTAGTACCACATGTTGAGGGACACAAACTCCTAAGCAACATTCCTAAAGCCATGTTAGAAACTGACTAGAAATATTTTCCAGTTACTGTCCACATACAGCCTCATGAAACTTTGTTTGTTTTTGTTTTTGTAATAGCAGGCAACACAAAACACAAATCTGCTGGATAGATCACTTGCAGCTTTCTGACTTGCATGCCAGCCTAATCAGGCTTTGTGCCATGCTGGAACCAGACTACCTTTGTGACATGAACACAAGGAGATTTTCATCATGTTTTTAAAATAAATGGAAAAATCCATGGGTTTGAAATGACTTTTAGAAAACACTGTGTGAATTTAAACTGCTGCCTCTTTTGTCCGTATTTACTGCTAGCACTGAAGCATCCTCAACAAAAACACACAGAGTAACTGGAAGAAAGCAGAAGCTGTGTACTTCACTGTCAGTTTTCTCAGGAAATTCCTAAATGGAAGTACAGTGTGTTTCTATGGTTTTAAGTACTGGCTCTCCCAAATAATTTGCACTTGCCCACTGCTGCAGTAAGGGTAAGCTTTGAAAAACGATATGAGGTTATACTGAGATTGCTCTGACCTCCTTCTACTTGCTAGTGTAAACCTACATTAATCCTGTGCCCATTCAGTGAGACTGACCACTTCAGCAACTCAGAGGAATGTTACCTCACTGAAAAGAGCTTTGATCACCTGAGGTTTTTCATGTTCACGTGGCACAATGCACATCATAGAGACCTGGAACAATGAGGGAGGTAAAAGCACCATGTTTCTATGGTGGACATTGCTTACAAACTCCTCTTTAGTAGGGCAACAGCCTTACATTTATTTCAATTGATGTAAAGAAGTATCTTCTGAGTTAGGACTCACCTTTCTTTGCCTTAAAGACTCAGTAAGACACAGCTGTATTTCACTGGGCATTACGCATGCTCTGAGGCTACAGGACATGGAACTAAAAGTCACCAGGCAATTGAGCACAATTCAGAAGAGTGATTTGCCACATCACATATGTGGGAAAGGAGACTAAAGGGATAAGAGTGGTATTTAGAGACACAAGATGAAAGGCACCAGAGATAAAGTAGTAAACATTTCATGTAACAAATAAATCTGTGGCATTTTGTGTGCTAGAATTTGCGATCCATGAGGCAGCAGTAGTTTGAAGGGATGTCCAAGGGATCATCTCAAAGCAATCATATTTTTTAGTGAGCTGTTACTTCTTTTGCTTCTGCTGGGATTCAGGAGACAAACAACTGCAATACATTGCAGTTAACTTCCCTGATGTAACAAATGTATGCACTGAAATAGCACAACTTGCTGCATCCTCCAAGTTCTTGTTACAAATGCAAAGCATGCTTGGCAGCCCTCAAGTTACTAATGCAACCCTAAATCTAGAGTCCTGTCACAGAAAAGGAATATATTACATACAGAGTTTCTAGATGTTATGAACAGCTTGAATGTGATTTCAAGTTATTCTTTAACTTCTTCTATACATCTACCTTGATAAAATCGATAAGCAATCAGTCTCTACAGACTGAGGCATATTAGTAACAAAAGCATGCTCAAACTCCTTACCTGTACTGGCATAGCCCAAAGGTTAGGGCAGAGGAAAAAGAACCACATCAACTGATTTGTGTCTATGGCAACCAGGTTACAGATCTGGCCTGCAGTCATCTCCCCCATAGACATGTTAGAGGTTGAAAGCTGCATAATCTTATTGTATATTTTTGTCTGGAAGAGAGATCAAAATGTGTTAACATCCAGAAATAAAATAGGATTTCTGGCTCCATCTAAAACACAGATGTAGTCCAGCATGCTAAGGGAAACCAACATTCCCAGTAACTGGAATGAAGAACTCAAAGCTTGTCTGTGTTACGAGGAAAATTTTCAACTACAAAGGGCACAGTCCAATTAGGTACACAATGGTTATCTCAGAACTCCTTTTTTGCACCTCTGCAGATCAACTAGAAAATGAAACCTTTACTGTCCAAAAGACTCAAGAACCATATTAACTATGATCGATACCTCCAGGCTCTCCTTGCTGCAAACTGTCCTAATATAATTATATTCAATATACTACAATCCTTCTTGTTTTCCTTTGGCAATTGATTCAGGTCTCATCCAGCCTCAAGACCACACTTCTGGCTGAGAACACTGATACATTTTGGCTAGAGAGCTCAGCCCCATCACAAAGTTTATTTCACAGACAACTAATGTGACAGATCCTGTACTGAATTAAGTAGTTAGCTCAGTGCAGAATCAGGCACCATCTATGAAAATAACTTAATACACAATAATCAAAGTGTATTTTTACCAACAGGTTTGGTAAAAGGCTACACAGAGCTTCTTTGCAGTCATGGGACTCAGGTAACAGGAGTCACTCTAACTCAGTAAGTGTCTTTGGACCAAGTGCCAACTGTTCATCATGAAGCATAAAGTCATATAGGGCATGCTGAACAGGTGCAGTTTTATACCAGGGAGAAAACAGAGTAGGAAAATTATAGGAAAAAGTGTCTCAAAATACAGGCACTGAGACTGCCATGAACACTAATTCTGCTGCACAATGGTGAGTTTGAATGGTCTGACTGCTTGTGTTATCTGGGCTTCAGCATAATACCTAGCACAGAGAACACAAAGCTTTTCTTAAACAGGAATAGTGTGTCCTTATTTTCCAACAATTCTCCTCTTACACTTTCTGTAGTTATTTTCTTTTGACTAGTTGCAGCTCTTCAGCTTGGTACAAGAAACATGATTTTTTATACATATCTTGGATCAAAATTTGGTCTCTTAGGAATGTTCTACTTGACTCTATTAAGGGAAAACCAATGGATGGAATCAAGAAGTCTGGCAGCTGACAACTGTCTCCAAGTGTAAGATCAAAAGAGGATTAAACAATTATAGAGCTATTGAAAGTATCCACCCATCACACAGACTCTCACAGCATCCATGCAGTTGAGCGGATAAACAGCCTAACTTAAGGCAGGCTTTGAAGCTGTCAGAGGGTAGATTTCAGCCAGTGCACTTGGCAATATCACACTGTAATCTTACCCCTAATGCTCTCATTTCCAGGCACAGAGCTTTGTATACTATGTAAAGCTTTGATCTGCTGTCCATAGTCCTACAGTGACTGTGGACTCCATTTTACCAATCTTACTTGTGTTCAGTAATTATAGACTCTGCAATGCCTGGTAGATTTTGTGGCATGGCCCATGGAATAAGACACTACTTCATGTACTGTGAATACAAGTCCTTTTGTCCCCAGTATACTTCCAAGAATATTTTAAAGGTGTATTATTTGCACATCACGTTACAAAGATTCACCTTTGAGATAGGAGAGGTGTAGTTCACAACCTAAGTTATTTCAAAAGTTACATTCAGCTTTACTGTCAGCAAATTTCTGCTCAAAGGTAATAAGAATTACAGCATTAAGATACTACTAATAAATGTTTATAGAAGATCATCAAATAAAATGCAAAGAGAAAGCAGGTCTAAGGTAACAGTCTTTAATGGCAATGGTTACATGCAACACACTTTAAGAGAGATGCATTTTGGAATTTAAAAACTCTAATTGGTATTTACAAACAGATATGGTGGTAATAAAATAATCAGTAATATGTTTGCTACCTGTATTGCACCTCTCAAGTTGATTCCTGTTTCAATAGCAACATAGTATGATGCTTGGAGAAACGTCCTTTGCAAGAGAAGGGCAAAAAACAGGAGTACAGCCAAAACATAAGCATTGGACAGGAACTCTTGAGATGAAATAAAGAAAACACCAAGGATTTTAGTCTATAAAAGAAAAAGGTAGAAATCAGGCACAATGGTAGTTTAGTTACCATCTTTGCACAATTAGTTGGCAGGGGCAGCTACAATTTATTACCTTCCAACTGCTCCCAACCTTACCCCAAACAGTTCAAGAAAGCAGTCATATAATGTGCCAACTCAGTCAGCTTTACTTAAATGCAGAATGGCATCTATAAGATTTCTGATGTACTTCCAAAATGTTATGACACCGAGTAACTCCATATGGTCATTTGCAAGATGATGTGCACTGCCCACTGACTAGCAGACGCCCTTTCAGAGAAAAGAGTCTCCGTATTTTGGCAGTTCAGGTTAGTGGGCACTAAAATGACCCTTACAACCTGCTAAAAAACCATCCTTCCAACTTCTGGAACTGCACAATATTTTAGTTTGCAACATCTTGCTTTGCAGTCTTCCTTATGGTCATTACCTCCAGCAAGTTCACCCAAGTGCATTTTGAGGCATGTCTGTAGCTTGCTGAGAAAGTAGTATGATGCTAGATCATACTTAACAAGTTGACACTTTAGGTGCCACAAGTAGTTGTGAGGATAGCTCACCTTGAGAAGCTCTATGGAACTAAAATGCCTTTGGTCTTCCTCAGCTGCCTATCTTTCTACCCTTGGCTCCTTCAAAACTTTGCTTATGCTGCCATTAGAGGTGAAATGAGGAATACGTCTCTTCTCATTCCCTCTCAGGGCTTCCTATCATTTAGACTCCAGCTGTGTTCCTTGCTTAGCATATTTCTTCTGGCCTACATAGTTCTATTGCTGTTGCTGATTTCAAGCCTGCTGTAACATTTATTGAACTGTATTTCACAAACTCACTGTCTGTACATGTTTACTAGATCTGTTCTGCACCTTACAGTTAACTGTTTCTAGAAATCCCACAAGAGAAGTTAATACAGAGGCTAAACTTATTTTAAATAATGAGTCTGTAGGTTTGGTGCAACATTTGAATGTGCTATGTCAGCAGATACTTCTCATACTGGAACTGCTAATCCTAACATTGCAGTTTAGAAGATGCTACCAGCAAAATAGAAAGGTTATCATTCTGTCAGTGTCTTGTTCGGTGTAAAATGATTAACGCTAGGAGAAATTCATGTCATAAGAATGTTCCAGGGTGACCATAAATATTGATGTTGGAGTTATAAATAAAAATGAAGAGCGTGACAGAATTTAAGATGCTGTCATGCTCTATAGCAGTTAATACTGCCTGTGACACCCACGTGATCTCAGAGTTCCAGCTCCATGGTTGTTTTTATCTGTCACAAAGGGGCTGGAGATTAGAGCAAATATTTTATCTTAGGATTTATCTCTTTGCCTTCAGTTTCATAAACAAATTGTGTTTGGAAGAGACATTTGACTCGTTTTAACACCTCTTCAACCTAAGCTGTTTAAAATAAGGAATTGTCACTATAAAGGACAGATAGAAGATGCTCCCCACTCCACTTATACCTTGCTTTTTCCTGAACACCCCAGTCTGGTTACAGGTGGTTTGTAAAGAAAGCCTTCATGCATTTCAGAGAGCTTTTTGTCTAACCCAGCTAAATCAATTTTCAAACATAAAGGTAATAAGCCTCTTAGCAGAAAAACAATGTAATTAGCTGCCTTACAGAAAAAACAATGCACCTAAGCCAGGCAAAGGTAAAATACACCCTTAAGTGCCACCCATGGACTGTCATCATCAGTGAATATTGCTGTTAGGTGATCCCCAAATGGTGTAAATGACAGTGATGACAAGGCTACAGCTTAGACACAGTAAGGATGTCAAGGCTGGATAAGTGTCCCTTTAGGGCCTATCTGGATCAGATCTGAGCTGTTTTCACAGAGAAGCACCACTGTAACAGGAAAATTTAATAGGATAAGCCATAAACTGTGACTTGGTATCATTTTAGCTAAAGCAGCATTCCAAACAAATCACCAAGAAGCAGAGTTCAAAAGCGTCCACAGTACTTGGCTGCAACATAGCCCTAGAGTCTAAATTTTTTAATTTCCTGCTTTAACTGGCCTCCATTGAATCTACTTGCTATTTTAAGGTTTCCAAATATTAGGATAAGGACTGCAAAATGGATAAACAATTAATTTTAGCCTGAGGCCTTTGTTAAATTTTCTGCAATGCATCTGATGTATTTCAGTATTTACAGTGGACCTAATCCAAAGTGTACTTGAGTTAATGGGTGTATTTCCATTAGTGTCAACAGACTTTGAAAAGAAAGTCTTACATCAAATAGTGAGTGAGCTGCAGAAATATACTGATCTTTCTCAAAGAAGTTCAGTCTGAGTAATCTCAGCTCATAACGAGAAAATGCTTCCTGAGAGCATCTGTATTTTTTTTAACTCATCAAGACGTCTGTTTCTTTTTGCAGAACACTCATTTCAGTGGCATCCTTTAAAAATGCATGTCACTTGATCTCTCAGAACTAACCTCCCCGAAGACATTAGTGGAAATTCCTTGTCACAGTTCAATTATTTGCCATTTTACGGTGCTGACCAAAGCCTGCTTTAGTCCTCTCAGACATCACTCATTTTTGGAAATGAAAAGCCCAGCCTGTTAAAACCACACTTTTTCCTTTCTAAAATGCATTCAGTCACATACTTGATTCCATCTCTCCTCAAAACTGTCCATAAAGGCCTTGATACTAGTGGGTTTTGGACACTCTTGACTGTTATCTTGACTGAGGTAATTTTCCAGAGTGCAAGCCTGACTAGATGCGTGGGTACCCAGCTTTGCTCCCCATCACGCTGTAACAGTGAGTAATAGGCAGTACATACTCACTGTCATTCTAGCAGTCACAAACACACTAGAGAGTCACTTTCTTTCCTGAGGCCATCCATAGTCATAGCACTGCTTTTTTGACTCCTCTGTTTTTATGGCACTTGGAAGTACCTGTGGGCGGATGGTGTTATTTCCTTTTCCAACGTTGTGAACGATCCCAGAGATGCAGAGCGGACCAGCGAACCCAAGCAAGTCAGCCAGGATACGAAACGTGCTGCTGAGAAGCAAGGGCCTTCCAAAAGCACAGCAGAGAGCACGCCAAATGGATCTGGATCCTTGTGGAGATGATGACCTTTTGTTCTGCTCAGAATAAAAAAAGTAGCAGTAAGGATTATGTTATACATCAACCTCAGGTCTGATAAACGATTGGTACTTTGATCCTCACTTTAGTTCATTGACAATCAATTGTAATCTTAGAGCTAAAAAAGCACAGGAACCAAACTCTTTCTTTTTTTTTTCCTTTTTAGAATCAGAACAAAGCATTAATTTGCACACTTCTCCACATCACAAAAAGAGCCATGATTTCTTTCCTACCCTTAATAGGGACCAAGTGTTTTGATTGTGGCTTGCTGAGGGAGAAAGGAAAAAAAAGGGGAGAAAATCAACAGACTTTGGTTTTTTGGGGACACATTGACTAGAAACATACTGTCTTTTTAGACAGGATGCAGAAGGCTTCTCTTAAAATTCTAAATACACTCATCTCCTACCAGGGAGTCAAAGAAAATCTGAGCTGATGTAGTTTCAGCTCTAAAGTCTTTTACTGTAACTGAAATAACACAGAAAGAAAATCATCCTACGACACCTCATTAATGTTGAGTCTGTACATGAATGACTGCAGCACCTAATTAGAAAGAACAATAATGGTGTTAAGTGAATACAATCCATAATTACTTTCCACATGAAAAGAGAGATTATATGGATTTCACACACATGTAACCAGCAACTGACATGTAGGTTTAGGTAAAGTCATTATTTGTATGAGGTACAGCTGAGGATGTATCACTCTGTGCATGGAAAGCTATGTTAATGGATACTTCATTTGCATCCTGTCAGTTTATACAATTTTATATCACATTCATAGCACAAAAAGTAATGAAAAACACAAGCACTGAGTCAGCAGACAGGCATAATTCCCTGTTTTGCCTACCTTCTGTGCTTCAAAGGCTTCATTAAGGCGAATGTAATTGGTTAGAGCTCTCATAGCAATGGGAAGCTTGCCTATGGTTTTCAAGTCTATTGGCTTTTTATGGGCAGTCTTGATGAATGTATTCATCCACCAGTATGTTCCTTTGGATAACAGATTCACAAACGGCTGCAAGAATCGAACACCAAGGTCCTGGAGGTCTTCAGGAGGTTTAACTTCTTTGGGAGTTTTGAAGAAAACATACCTCTGAAATTCAGAAAAATACCAAAAGAATCACATAAGAAAATCTCCATGGAAGTTTCATTTCCTCCTGAGACCAAGTTTAATTTGTGCACACAGTCAAGTGACAGACAGGTGAAGGGAAGAACTTTAGTATTTATATACCCAGCAGTCTACAAAGCTGTTTCTCATTCTGGATTATGACCACAGAGGGAAGAAACATACATATCTAGCTGGGAGGTTTGATAGCAGTCCCAGTTTCTCCAGTAAATCACTCATTGTGATTGTCTCCTAGAGAATGAGAGATGTTATTTGCATGTCTGAGATATTCTCTGACAGAGCAGATGATTCCTTTCAACAGAACTACTTGTTTCTGATGACTGAAATGGAATTGTAACAGACATTTTTAACTAGAACTTGAACAGGTGAAATTCATCTTAATTTAGCTACAATGGAGTCTGGCCTTTTTTGAAATTATGGATTCATCTGGCCTAATGAAATGACATTTGCCTTTGATTTGCAAATGATCTTGGAGGTCTCTTCCAACCTGGTTGATTCTATGATTTTACACCAAGTACCCAGAAATGGGAATTAAAAAACCCAAACAGATGAAGCCAACAAAAGACACCGCAGGAGACTTCTGTGGTTATAGGAGACTTGTATGGTGTTATAGTTAGCAAGAGAGTAACTTACCCTCACCCTGATGACATTTATTTCTACAGCTAATAGCATTCCATAAAGAACAACCAGGAGTCCTGTGAGGCAAAATCGAAGCTGAGAAAATCCAACCCCATTATCACAGAACTTTACAAATTTGATGGTTTTAGTTATGAAAGCTAAAGTCCAGTAGAACAGTAATGCTGTAAGGGGAAAAAAAAGTTAATCAGCTCCACAGTTGCAAAAACATACAACAGCATAATAAATAGCAAAACATAATGCACAAGAAAATATAAAAAACAGAGAGTGATCATCTCACATCAAAACAGAAGCCAAATTCGATTCCACGTGGAAAGATTAAGATACTATTAGTTACAAATGCTTTGCCTATTAGATTTAGTGATATTTGGGAAGTCTTACAAAATTAAATCTGCTGAAGGAAATTTCCATCTGCTATAAACATGCATCCACATGATAAGTTCAAGGCAGAGAGCTGCCCTACAAGTGAAAGCTGTGAACAATGACTTAAAATCCGGTTAATGTTACCAGACTGTTATGAATTAGGTTTGAAAGAAAATCGATCTCGTTCCCTCTGATTACTGTCAAGAATTGTAAAGCAGACCTACAACTGCTTAAAAAAAGGACATCTGAAGAAAAAGTTTCATACTAGTACCCCTTTCAGATCAAAAACTCCAAGTCCTGTTTTTGTTGTTCTCTCCTACTGTCCAATTTCTGAGGATTATTGATCTACAAAACCAATAAACTAGCTTAAAACCTCGTGCAATCAGATTCTACTCTTCAGTTGTGTACTGTGGAGGTTAAGAAAGCAAGCAAGTGTTGCCAATTCAATATGAAGACGATTCTGAAATCTGTCCTGCTAAACTGTGCAGCTGCTATGCACCATCCTGCCACACTCTGCGAAGAGCATCAGAAGTAGCTTTATTACCAGATCATCCCAGTAAACAGCACTACACAGGAAAAGCCATGCTTGTTATAACTACAGGTCAAAAGCTGACAATCATTTTTGCTTCAGAGAACAAATATTCCAAACTTTGTGAATTTTTTGGATAAGAGATAATGACTACTTCAAACCAGCCAACAGCCTGGGCGTAAAGCTGAGAAGCAGGATCAGTGCAGGAACTGTGTGTCCTTGTCCTCCATACCCCAAAGGAATGTGTTAATCCCCAGGTCTGGTATGGTATCTGTCTCCTGCTTGTTTATGAGGAGCTACAAACGGACTTGGTTTCTTCAAGGTACACAGTGAAAAAGACTTTAAAAAACAACAACAACAAAACCTTCAAAGCACCACAGGATTTCAAATTCTATCCTGTTCAGAATTAATGAACAGGCTTTTAAGGGTCTTCTCCACTGCACTGGTGAGAGACCAGTGCCCCATCAGGTCACTTCCTTTACTCTGTGTAGCATTAGACCTTCTCTACAACATTTTATAAACTAAGAACCACCTGCTGCTTTCCTGCTTCATAGAGTCAGCAAAATGTTTAGCCCAAACTTCAGCTTTTCCTCATGGTTCCAATTTACCTCGTTTGTATTAGGCTCTAAAAGAAAAGTCATGGTCACACTGCACTCTAGTGGGTTGATGACTAAATATAGGTATAATTTAACTATCTTCTGCTAGGCTAATTTGCAAAGTTACCATCACCTAATCCCAGACATCAATACAGAGTATTGCAATTAACATCAGACAAAAGTCTTCACAGTTGTATAACAATAAATATGTAGTAAAGAACAAAGGATGGATACTTCTAGAAACATCTGTTTTAGGTTCTGTCACAAACACAAGAAAGAAAGAAAAAAAAAGAATAAAATAAAAATTCAAGACCATCAGCCTGTGAAGACTTTGGATTAAAATTCAAATGGACCAACCAAGTGTGAAAGACTACTGCAGTAGTCTGATTTTCTTTCTTGCCTAAGAGTTAGCTGTTACGACTGTATTTTTTAAAGGAGTCTATTCCCTGAAAATTCTGGAGGAAAAAAAAATCATGATTATTAGCCTAAGCGCCAATAACACTTAAGTGTTGGCATTCACTGGTAGAACTGTTTACTATTCAAGTAGTGTCCAGGGCTTGCTCAGCATCAGCACTCTAAATACTGAATAAAATTATCATAAAAGGATCTCTATAGAGAAGGGATTATGCAAAGCAGGATAAGTGACTACTAGTAGTACATTTGTGCTCCTTTCTCAATGACTTAGCAGTGGCAATGTGGCAGTGACAATCAGTTATTGAACAAGGCATTATACCTCTGAAATAACAAAAAAACCCACCACAAATAAGACAATAACACCACTGCTTGCTTTCCCCTGGTGACTAACAGGCTAGCAATGCATTCCTGACACACAACATCTACTCTGGTGAGAAGAAATTAAATAGACTATGTTGACTTATTTAAAGAGTAATTAAGTGATCCTACTTGGTTATAAGAAGAAAAGCAGTCAAGAGAGAAGACATAAAGGTTGTCAAGCCTAGAAAAAAATATGAAGTTTTTGAAGAATGATTGGGATTTTTTTTTTAAACAGGCATTAGAGACTGTTTCTGTAGAAGAGGATGCTCACTTATGACAACATTGAGTTCAAAATAATCTTTCATATTTAAAAGCTTTCTCAAATCCACTTGTTACTGCCTTTTTACTATCTGATGTAAATTAGAAGAGAACTTTGATACACACAGCTATGATGACAAAGGACAAACCTTAGCAGGATCCATTAATAAAGAGAACCATCTCAAACAAAATTTGATGGGCTAAGACCACCAAAGAAATAACAGCTGGCAGGATGACTAAACATTAGACATTCACGGTTTGCATTCAGGCAGGAGAGAACATGTCACCAGCTGCATGGTTGTCAGTAGTAATGGATTATGTATAGCTAGCTGCAGTTTATTTAGCATCTAGCAGAAAGTATATAATACACTAAGTAGTCCTTACACATAACATTTTCTATTCAAAAGGTCTTAAAGCAGTTTACAATGAGAGTTTTAGGAAAAGGAAGCAAGAACAAGCAGGCAGAGTAATGGATTGAAGGTCATTCTTCAAGTCAGCAATCATTTCGTTTACCGCAACCCCCTGCGCATTTCAACAGACCACACACATGAAGATGTCTCCAATCTTGTTTTGTGCTTAAATGCACTGTCAAGAGGGAAGTTTAGATATCTTTTAGTGAAGAATTTCATGTTCTACTTTTTTACAAATCCCATTTTCTCAGAGAAGCCTTTGGCCAGTTGGATCCATACAGAACACTATTAGAAGTGACAAGTATTGAGAACAATGAATTGGCTCCGGAAAACTCCAACTGAGTCTGGTAACAGCAGTCAGCAGACCATTTCACAACCACAGCTTTATCCACACAACCTGTCACAGAATGAGCTGACACACAGCCACCACAGTCCCAGTCTTTTAAGATGCGAGACCTACCGATTAACAGCTTGGGGAAGTTGGATGTCTCAATGTTATGGTAATAGACAACTGATGTGATGGCTGCCAAGAAGGCCATCCCAGCCGGCATGTATAGGTGCAGGTGGCGAGACTCGGACACCCTTAAGAAGAAAGTGAACAATTATTAAAATCAAATCCTCTTTACTTTTAATTTATTAATTATATCTTGTCCCCAGCCCTGACATCAAATTTCCTAGAATGAGTTATGGACGCAAATCTCTCCAACTTTCAATTTATGCTCCTCAATGATATAGCTGGATTTATGCTCCTATATGGCATAGCTGGATTTCACACTCTTCCCCTTTGCTGAACATCAAATGTGTTCATTCCTATTTCCTACTGAAATCAACTGGAATATTGTTAAAATTAAGATAAGCATCTCAGCTCCAAAATGAGAAAAGTTAATTTAAGCTAAACTAGTTTGGAAGCTGTCCATCAAAATATGCAGATACGACCAAGAGATAGCACCCTTGAACATTTCCTACAGAAACATTTCATGGAAATGCTCAATTTTCTTCTTCCAGTCTGGAGAAGGAACAGCACCACAGCGCAGGAAATACTTACAGTGGCCTCTGTTTTCAGTCAACAAACAAAACCTACACCAGATCTTTAAGCTTTGTCCTACAAAGCAGAACTCTCTTGACATAGCTTCAAGTAGCAGCAGAGAAGATCCTACCAGCCACAGTACTTGGGGATATGGGAATTCTTGGGCAATGTTGTTGGTTTGTGTAAAGTTGGGTAGAACCATCTTTCTCCCCTTCTTCCTTCTTATGTGCCATCTTTTCTTCTGCTTCTCTTTCTTCCACAAAAGCAATGAAGTGTCCTGTGCTGTTAAGACGTACAATTTCCACTGCCTCCCAACCCACTCCAAAAGAGTACCAAAAGGAAGCCTTCTGGACACAAACACTCAGAGAAACTTACAATTTGTCCTCTGAATCTCACTTAAAGTAACTTTGCATTTATGGACTTGTTCCTGCTGCAGTGAAAGTTACCTTTGCATAGTTTGGAGAGACATAAGGAGCTGTGCTGTCAGGGAGCTAGAGGTCATCATGGGACACCATATTTCTGAGAGCAGAACATCCCATGCATCTAATAAATCTGTAGGAGCTCAGGAGGACCATTTCCTGTACCTGCACTAGGAAAGGAAAGCCTTCTCTCACATGGACATTGTAGTGAGCTCTGCAGAGCTGGCTGGAGAGACTTGCTGACAACCTGTGTTAGGAACTTAACAATTAGCTGTACCCATGTACAGCACATAAGGTCCTTCAGTTTTAATTCCCAGTGATGCCAGGGGTTTTGTGCATCAAGGCAGAATTCTGAGCACGGAAAAATAAGTGACAGGAACAGATTTCTTCAGGCAGCCTAAGCTTCAGTAGGTTACACTGTGAGAGTGGGAGGGTTGAGGTTTTTTTTTAGAATTTATTCATTTCAGAGAGAAGTTGCTGGAATTCCCTGATATAACCATATCTGCATTAGGCTGCATCTATTGCTGAGGTGCTGAAGCCTATGGTACTCAACTGCTGTCAAAAGTGTGATCCACTTTGGTCTTAGAAAGCTGATGAGTCTCAAAATTTGTTTTTTCTTACTAGAACGCTTACTAGCCTGCTGTGTGCTCAGGAGGCAGGACTGTGGGTTGGCACTCCCCCAGTACAGATAGGAGCTTTGATTATCATCAGGTGACACTTAGTACTTAACAGCAGCACTCTGAGTCAAGTGAAACAGCAAATAAGCCTAACAAGAAGAGTAAAATGAAACAGAAGAAAAGTAACTAGTAAAATAAAAAACTCAAAACATATTTTGCTCTGAGCATCCCACACTGACTAAGAAGGGAAAATACTCCTTTTTAAAAACTAGCAATAAGAAATATCCTATTTATATATTTCTTTTAGAGAAGTTACAATAATAATGATGATATCAGCTTCTACTGCAGAATACTGCAGTGCCTTTCACACTGGTTGGTGGAGAGTTGTCATACAGATGGAGAGGCAGTGAGACTTTGTTCTATTTAATGAGCTTCAACTTTATAATCCTTGAGCTGCAAATTCATAAGAGTTATGAAATCAGACCTTTCTTTAGAAAATGATCATAGTCACTGTTACACAGAATAAGATGTTTTCATAATAAAACCCTCTCCTGTACCACTTGTTTCACCTGGACTATTTTTTTTACCCATAGATTACCTCTAAAAATATCCTAAATTGAATAACAGATGATCACACTCACATAACTTGAGGTACTCTGCACAAAGTAACAGATGAGATGTACTACACATACTCAGAAAAAACCTCTAAGGGGTGTGCAAGAGAGCATGTCTCCAATAGATTCACAAGGGAATTCTGTCAGAGTAAGGAGTGTGGGACTGGGTCCTTGGACATAAAACATATCATGAAAATGTCACCATCTGCTTTAGTTGTTAGGATTTAGCTGTGATTACTCTTTGGAAAGACAGTGTCCTTAAGCTTAACCAAAAAATGATTAAGGTCAGTTGTGCGTGTGCACATAACTTGGCAGGGTCTGTGGAATTTCTGATACGAGGTCGGTAGGTTAATCACCTAGAACACAGATTGTAAGCACAAGAAATATGGTCTAGATGAGCATTTAGACAGGGAGAAAAAAAACCTACCCCAAAACCTTCAAAATGCTCAATGCCATCAGGAGAAGGTAGACATCCACTTACCCATCAGACACTATACCTTCTGCAATTTCACACACCAGCACAAACAAGAGGATAAAAGTCAATATCCAGCGTAAATTGTGGCCAGGAAAATGAAGCCATGTGCTATGATGTATATGGACTTTGGAACTCTGACTTCCCCATCCTAAGCAGGAAAATAAAATTATTACTACTTGTTAAGAGCTTTCATAGCAACAGAAGTAACATTCAAAGCTCCTGCATACAGAAAAGTATACATATAACAAACCAATGAACTCAAGTTGACACAACTCAGTTGTTAAACATGCATATAATTAAATACTGAAAATATATTTGTACCAGCAACACAGACAAGAAACAGCCTTGAATTCCTATACTTTTAACAGCGTATTATCAGTAATTACACGCATTAAGTATCTTTCAAGTACATGAACAGTTTAAATGAACAACAAATAAACACACAGCAATTCATTTGAATGAGTTTCACTGAAAAATTTACATATCACTTGAGGGGTTTTTTTCCACGTAATTCATTCTCTTCATGTCGATGAAAGCTAGCAATGTCGAGAAACGTCTGACAAAGCCAGATTACCCTAAACAGTTCTCCAAGTGACGCCGTAATAACAGTTGGACTTTTATTTCAGTACTGGACCTTTTAGGACGAACAGAACGAGTGGTTAAGCCACACCACTCGTGCTCGGGCTATCTACAGGACAGACCGACCCGGCTGGGCAGAAGGGTACTCAGAAGGAGTGGCAGTCGCATGTATTAAGCCAGCAGGCCACCTACTGGTAACCCCAGTTTTATGCTATCAAATAATAGCTGCTGCAGATACGGCCAGAGTTGCAGCCGCCGGGCAGCCCTCCTAGTCACTGCCGGCAATGAGGGCACTGCCCGCAGACTGTAACTCTTCCATAGTTGCAGGAAGCATCATCTGATGATGTACGACTCAACCGCCAGGTTTTCTACTTTTTAAAGCACGCGTATTTTGCTTCCGCGCTGCTGGTCCAAACCTACAGCCTCTTCCAGCATGCTGCCATCTCTCCCAATCTGTGCATACCGCCCGCACGGACCCTCGAAAGATTCCACTCCACAACCCAGCGTGAAAGCAGCGAGAACGGGGCAAGCGCGGCCAGGCGCGGAGAGCCTCCCGGGGGGGGCGGTGCGGGGGCAGCCCTGGGAAGGGCTCTCCCTAAAGCATCCCGGAGCCCGCGCCGCTTCCTGGCACCCTCCACAGCCTCCCGCACTGCTGTGCGGCGGGAACCAGGCCAGGCTGGAGAAAACACGGCAAGGGCAGGCTAGACAAACGGTGGGGACGGCACGATACAAGCGATACGGCAACGCGTGGGGAACCCGCGGCAAAAGAAAAAGGGGCGGGGGAGGAACGGGGGAGGGCACGACAAGGCAAGACCGGGAAGTGGGGGTGCAGAAGAACGGGGAAGGGCAGAAGGCGAGGCACAACCGGGGACAGGAGCTTCGCAGGCACTTACCGATGAAGAGGATGGGGAAGGTGATGAAGAGCAGGAAGACGTGTGGCACCACGTTGAGCGCGTCCACGAAGCAGCCGTTGTTGAGCACGCCGTGGTCCACGTTGTAGGCGGTAGAGTTGCCCTCGTCGCCGCAGAAAGCCAGGGCCATGGCGGGACCCTGCGCGCAGCCCGACACCGCCTCCGCGCACATCCAGGCGGGGCCGGCGCGGGCTGCGCGGTGGCAGCAACAGCTCTGCCCGCACCTGCGGCCAGCAGCGGCCGCGCACCGGCATCGAGCCCGCCCCCGAACTCCGCCCCCTCCCGGGCCTTCGCTCCCAGCTCCGCCCCGCCCCGATGAGCTCCAGCAGAACGCTTCACCCATCGAGGCCGTTCGCACTACCCGGCCATCGGACCGCTACTTCGAGCGGCTTCCACATCCCTAAGCGGTTTCACGTATACCAAATAAACTGCAAATGAAAACTTTCACCCTGTTTTGTCTTAAGCACCATTAGGCTCAGCTGAGCCAAAGCCCAACAAAACCTCTAACCACGTGCCTCCACGCTGGGGGATAAAATTGCCAAGTCAAGGGTGATGCTCAGCAGCAGCCGGTACAAAAATTTCCTTGTTTCTCCTTTATCAGTCAAGCTGGGGCTGTTTGATTAGATATCACCTCTATTGGACTTTGCAATTACTTTTGTCATGTTGCTTTGTATTGATCTTGCTCTTGTCCAGGAGGAATTATCTGTATGCAACATTTTACTTTCCATAAAGGGTGTTCAGGCAGTGTGGTTAGGAATGAAAATGAAAAGACAAGCCCCAAGCCAAATCCTGTGTATACGTATTTTCAAGTTGTAAAGTTACACCCACACTGGAAAGACCATAATTATTTTAAGTTTTGAATAGTACTCAGCATTCAGAGTTTCTCGTGAAGCTCATCTCTGTTATCTTAATAGCTATTTAATAAACACTATGTGCAGTTTACATACAGATAATTAAAAAAAAAAAGAGTATTTTAAGTATTTCCTGAGGCCCCAAGTAACACAAGGACTACATGTTATGCATGAATAGTAGCAAAGACCTCTCAACAGTTTAGAGACTGAATAATGGGATAAGATTGGGAGAAGAATGATCATCACCTTCATTGTGGCCAGAGAACTAAAACCAGAAATTGAAGTCTTAAAGTCTCCAGCTGAATGTGGAAACTGAGTTCATGTCTCCAGCCTCTGCATGCTCTCTGAACCTTCAGACTACCTTTCCTTACTACAAGGACTCAATCATAACACTTTAAAAAGCGTATTTCTCAGACAACAACATATCACAACATTTCATGTTTTGAAATTTGAAACTTATCTTTTACAGGATTTTCCAATGCAGTCAAGATGGCATTGTTAAAATTGTGGTTTCAGATTAATTGTCTTAGTCCAGGTCCCTCAATAGATAGGCATCCATCACAGGGCTAAAGTTGAGTCAGAAACATGTTCTGCTGTTCTTGTAGAAAAAAGAACCCCATTTGGTCATGTCATAGACGGTGTCCTTGGACAAAGCAAACAAAATTTCTTTGTAAACACTTTCTAAAGTACTACTACTGAAAATAGTGCAAACAATAGTGCACAGCTTCACAGAAATGGATCTTTTCCTCCAAATAAATATCATTAATTTTTAATTGCTGTCCTTCATTAAAAATGAAGAAAGAATTTCCATGTAAGCAGATCTTTCTAAAAGTGGAACAAAACACGAGCTGTTTGTTGGACAATTATCTTTAGGCAAATATTCAGGTAGGTGTTTTAGTTTAGAACAACTTATTTTTAAGTGTGCGCCACAGAGCTCCACTGAGGCTAATGAATGGGAACTCTTCTGCATGCACTCGTTACATCACCAAAACCAGTGGCATACTGAGTCAGATATTCAATTTACTTTATTTTGCATGGCAAAAATGCTCATCAGCACTTCTTTTCTCACACTGTAGCTTATTTTCCATGATTTCAATGATCAATATTTTGAGTACTCCCTGTGTAGTACTTGTAGTACAAGTGTGTGTGTTTCCCTCAGGAGAGTAAGTGGAGGGCTGTGGACTAGCTTCAATAAACAACTTGCGTGTTGGCTCCAGTGTGGTATTCTTCAGCAAATGTTATTTTAATTAGCGATTCAGTTAAGTGCCTTCATATACAAGAGATTATTTTGCCTGTTTATACTACAAGGATCACACACACTAACAAATAAACACATAACTGGCACTAATTTCTAAAACGTAACAGAGCTAAAAGTCAGTGGCCTTTCTAGGAACTCTTCCAAGTACCAGAAACTAGACTGAAAACTAAGATTTTAATTGTTTGTTAAAGATTATTAGAAACAAAATGAAGCTATCATCTTTCCTCTTCAGAATAGAAAACAGTTTTCTCTCCAGGCACACTACAGGGCTATAGTTAGTCTATTTATTCATCACCCAGAAAACTTTTCCAGACTACGTTCAATTTATGCAGTGGGTAAAACAGACACACTAATTAGAGAGAATCTTGAAGCTATCAATTCAGACTTGTGTTTGGCATGCATGTTTCTTTTGCTGCTCTTTGACAAAATTATACCAACATTTATCAAAAAGGATGTTGCAGTTTAAATGAGGTTTCTTCTATTTCTTTTTAATAGATTGCAATATTGTGTTTATTCTCTTTAAACCAAAAGGAATAAAAAACAAATTGTGGGTTTGTTAAAAACTAAATTACAAAGACTATAAGCATGCATGACAAACTTGATCCTGTATAGGCAAGGCTGTGTATTCCCTACTGTGATTTATCACATAACTAATTAATTGTCAGAAGCCTATTTTAGGAGCCTTTCGAGGTCAACCCATGTGAAGACAACACTTGGGATTTTCAGAGGCTTAAGGAAATTAAAACAATCAATAACCATACAAAATAAAATGAATTGACTAACATTCTTCTTAGTAATTTAACTCTTAGCTAGTGAAATTTTTTCTCCTATTGTTTTTCATTTTTTCTATGAAGATTTTAACCTGAAGCTCCTTTTGTCTCAGAGCAGTACAGTGTTCTTGCACTGCATCTGCATTCTTAGGTGTGCAAGCTTCGCATGGAAATAACTGTAGCCTGTGACAGTTACCTGGCAGCAGTAAATCGTGGATGTCCTCATTTATGACAGATGCTCCACTGTCTGAGCCTTCATACTAACTAGAGACCTCTAACTCTGGAGAGGCATTCTTCAACCTGTCAAGATTTAGAAGAAATCAAGCAGCTTTTGTAAAAGCTTGGCAGGGCAGGGAGTAATCAACAACCAAACCCTTAAGCTGGGCAAAGTAATGCATCACCAAGGACACTATTTGCCAGTTTGGGCCACATGAAGTGACTATTTTTGATGAAAAAAGAGGGAGTAAATTCTAAATTGGAGGAAAACCAAGTGCTCAGCACAGACCACCACAGAAAACTGGCTTGAGACAGGCCAGGTTACCAGTCCCTGATCGGCAAATGGTTTATTGTTAGAACTCAGGGAGGTAGAGTCTCTTCTTAATGCCAAAGAAATCTCATGCTGTGAAATTTCTTGAAAAAAAGATTTAGAGGTGGAACCATGTTTAAGACATACCAGAAGTCTGATGCTGAGTGGCACTTATGTACACTATTACCATGTAAATGGCAGCAAACAACTAGGTCTCCACTTCATTGCAGGATATGAAGTGGCTGTAGATCTCCCCCTTTTAAGAACTGCTCTCAGGAAACCATAAGCCATTGGTAGAAATATTAGCTGCCTAAATACAAAACCTCATACTACAAGTGGAAATAAAACAAACAACTCAAAACCCTGTTCTGGTTAAGAAGTTGGAAAAGTTGCCCTTTTTTTGTTTTTGAACAATAGCTATAAAGAGAATAATCCCTTTTACTTCAGAAGAAATTGTCTCCATCAGCACTTGTATTAAAGCTTTGCTAACTGGTGGTAACACAAGGTAAATGCTTTAAAGATAATTTACCATTCATATTTTCTCAAAAGAGCAGCCTCTGTTGTAGATTTTATGACAGTAAAACACAAAAAAATCCAAACCAAACAATAACAACAACAAAAAACCAACCCAAATTTTCTGTTTTCTCAAAGCTGAATGTTTTCTTTCCACAACAGTCTATGTTCCACTGGTTCACTCCATAGCATTAGTTAAGAAAACAACCCTGACTCACATGCACAACAGTTAATTTGCAGTGCGCCAAAGCTGCACACATCTGTCATTAATAGAGCTAAAAATCACACTGAGCATACAATGAGAATTGAGAAGTAACAAGAATGAATGTTGTGTTTGGTTCCATAATTTTGAACATAGATAGTCTGTAAGACCAGTTTAAAAGAGAGTCAAGAGATATGCCTTAACTCTACAAGAATTAGCTTGCAGGAAATAGATTGCAGTCTTCTTGCTAGGGGACTGATGTCCTAATACAGTGCCAGTTACTTCTCAGCCTAAGTCCACAGTTTCTCAGTAGTCACTTGGGCAGCCATGTGCTAGAACAAACACACAGCGTGTCCACTTGATAACACAAGGTGGATGCGTCAGTATCACCTAATACAATTTTCAGATTCTAACCTTCCCTTCTCTTCAGACTTACTTCCCATTCTTCTCTTTTTCTCATGGTGGTAGGTAGTCTGTCTCAAAATGTTTTCCCCAGGCTATATTTGTCTCCTGTGATAAGAAGGTAATACAAGCTAGTGGGAACTTTGTGCAGTCCAAATGTGAAGGGGGATGTCAAGTGCCGAAGCGTGGAAGTTTTTCACGTACAATCATCTGCTGTCTGGTTTTCATCTACAGTGTAGCAACAATGCAGTGGAGACAAGAACAACTGCATCCAGCTGGAAAGCACTGACAAGTGATGATTTTCTCACATGTGCCAGGGATACATCCTCTGCACACGCTCAAACTAACTGGGCAGAAGAACTAGGCTTGCTTTCTACATATTTCCAGTCCTGAAACAGGCCAGGGCTTCTTCAGCGATGCTGACCTGCCTATTCTTTCCCCCACACTATTAAAGAGCACTGGCCCTTTCCCTATTAACTTGTATTTTGGGCCAAGAAGGCTCAAGATACTGCAGGACAAGGAAGAGATCATGCTAGAACTAGACAAAACCTTTGGTCTCTTCCACTGTTTGGAACACCCATGACTATATTGGTCATCACCCCAAAGTTAAGAGACTACATCCATAATAAAGAAGAGTTGAAATATAATCCTCAGGTGTAATCTGCTTTTGAGGAAAATGCTGTTCTTTATGTGGGAAATGTCAACTTGTCCTAGTGTAAAGAAGGGTACATATTTTTTCTCTGTGTTGTGAGGCCACACCTCAAGTATGTGTTCAGTTCTGGGTCCCCCACTGCAGGAAAGGCACTGATGTTCTGGAGTGTGTTCAGAGAAAGGCAAAGAAGCTTGTGGAGGGCCTGGAGCATGTGGCCTAGGAGGAGCATTTGAGAGCTCTCTATAACTACCTGAAGGGACATTAGAGCCAGAAAGGGGCAAATGACAGGACTAGAGGAAATGGTTACAAGCTGTGCAAGGAGAGGTTCAGGTTGGATGCTAGGAAAATACTTCTTTGCTGACAGGGCTACCATCCCTGGAGGTGTTTAAGCAGTGTGTGACCCTGGCACTTAGCGACATAGTTTAGTATTGAGCCTTCAGTGCTAGGTCAAATATTGGACTGGATGACCTTTGAGGTCTCTTCCAACTAGATGTTTTCTGTAATTTTGTGAATTAGAAATCTAGCCACCTTTCTCCATCTATATAATATGGTATTTTAAACACAATTATTCATGTACATGGGGTAAGAAAAGGCAACACTGGGTACTTTTACCATTGAGCAGGTCTGCAATTCACTGAGTGCTTCACTTGGGTGAGAACTGGCTATGAATTCCACAGCAGCTACCTCAAGTGTGACCCTGCTTCAAAGTCAACATACAGGTAAAGTATACAGAAAAATACACATATAAGCTATTGTCTACCAAACACTTCATAAATATATCTCTACCTTTTGAGATGAAACCATGGATTTCAGTCTTGTTTTTAAGGTAGGATGATTTATAAAATCTTATTTATAGTCAGAAGTTATACATATTTGTGATGGGCTGAGATTTGTAGATGTGCTACTCAAACTAAATTGACTAAAAAACCTTATTATACATCCCTCCTTGAGATCTATAGGTTTGCTCATGAATAGAACATTAAAAAACCTTAATCATTACTTCTTTGGAATGTACTTCTAAGTTTTAAAAGATGCCATGGTCATATGACAAATAACAGCTAAAAAATCAGTTCTTAAAGTAGTAGAGTGGCAGTAATAAATAGATCAAAGCCTTCTCTTAGCTAATATCCATATGAGTAACAACAGTATTTCCTACCCTGTAATGCATGTCGTGGTTCTGATCCATAAGGTTTCAGATTTTTTTGCCTCCACAAAGGCATGCACAGGCTCACAGAGTAGATGTGAAAGTCACAAGTCTCCAATGTAATTCGTGCTCCAGTTCAGCAACTGTGAGGGTATGCTGAAAACAACGCAGTGACTAACATGTCCAAGAATTCCTGAGAGAATAAGAATGACTGTTAACGGTTCTGAGAAACTCTTCCTCTGGGTTATTATCCCAGAGAGAGACAGTGGGTTTTAGCGGTCGTAACAAAACAAACAGCTCTGAGAAACTAGACATATTCCCTCTGAGATTACAGCAACTGAAAAACAAAAAGCCATTTTATGTTAAAAGTGGTTTGAAGCATTCATGACACTGTCAGTGAAGTACTTGGACTTCTTGCTTTGTGCATCAGGTCAGAGTTTCCATACTCCCAAAGGAAACTAATCATTGGCTGAAAAAAACAAGAGAAAGTCCTCTTTACCCTTATTCTTCTATTTCCACAGCTGGATTTGATTGAACAGAGGTAAGACATAGACACACCAAGGGCTATCACAGCCACCTGACAACAGTGCAGTAGTACTCCAGTAGGCATGCCCATAGATGGTTTACCTCTGAGACATTCTGTTCATAAACACCAAAGTAACTGAAAGGGAAGCTTCTCAAAAACTGTCTTTTCCTATAGCATTCTTCAACAGCTTGAGATAGCTGAAAAATGATAGGGGATCTAGTTCTAGGGCACTGAAAGACAGAAATTAAAAACTAGAGCCCTCCAACCCTCCAAATCCCAAAACAAACAGAAAAGAACCACCTATCTGACTACTGGCTTAAGATAATTTTAACATTTCAGAGGTGTCAGTCTTCTTTTCCCTCCTTCAACTGCCCAAAGCAATTTTGACCTATCAGAGGTGACACACACAAAGTAGCATTGTCTTACATACATTAAGAAATGAGCACCAACTACTTCCTGAACTCCCTCTCATGCATTTTGACTCTATCCAAGCAAATTCAGTTAACAGGGTAGATGAGGAGATGGCAGTTTTGTGATTGAGAAGCCAGGCTGCTACTCCACTGTTGGTACTCCCACAGGTTTCCCAGCTCAGTCTTCAGTGTTCTTTTTGTCTCTGAAACAATAATGCCAGTAAGATTATTTCTAATAGCTAACTGTTAAGTTTTCTGTGTTGTGTTTCTTAGTGTTCTGAGACAGTGATTAACACAATCAAACACTGCAGGCTAAAGTTCATTACTGGTGCATTACTATGGCTCTCTAATTGCTGGTATATAGCATCAGAGTATCCCTTATGAGAACATTTGATAGCATCATTCATCTGCATTGTCATACAGAGCAGATGGTTGCCGTATGTAGGAAACTAGGAACCAGAGCAGCAGGAGGAGTACATCCTGCTGCAATTTTCCCTCTGGTTCTAATCTTGATGCATTTAATCTGTTGGTTTGGGAGTCTACAGCTCTGGGTAGATGCACCCAGAAACACAGCAAACGAAATAAACCTAGGCAGCTGGACTCAGTAGCTTGCCAACTATGAGATGATCAGATTTGCCCAGAAAAAAACTCAGTAAAAGACTACTGCAGCTCAGCCAAGTGGCAGATCCCTACTATACAGACTGAATTTTCCTTCAAATTCCACAAGGGGGGCATTGTATTGAAAATGGGTCTGTTATTAAAATTCAACTCATAAATCTGTGTACTTCAGCAAATTAACACCTAACAATGCACAAACCCAGAGATAAAGAGGAAACAAGACTTCTTCCATTTGGCAAATGCAATTTTATTTCTGGATTAGTTAAGAGTTAAAATTTAAAACACTGTAAAATGTGTACCCTGCCAGACACATTAATTGGCATCCTGGAACAATATCACAAATGAACAAAGTCAACATAATTAATTAATCATCTCCATGTAAGCAAGGAGTTCTTAGGAACCTAATTGTTATTTTTCTATGTTACAGAAGAGAGGGCTTCAAAGCCTTTAGAAAGTAAGACTTGAGTGGGAATTTGATATGCCAAAGGACTATAAACGGCAGTCATTAATCCAGGTAAGAAAATTCTAATCACAATATGAAAAACATAATAGAAACTGGCAAATAAAAAGAAGGAAGGATAATAATAGTACTTTTAAAGAGGTATCTAGATAATATAAAGAAATTACCAAGTCTACAACAACAATAATGCTGGTTTAAGGCCAAGTTAGTACAGATTCTATACTCTTGAGGAATTTACTTCAATAGAAAAACATAGTGATCAAGAGCAAAATATTACAGTGACTTCCTGCACATTTAAGTCATGTATGTATACAGCCTCACTGAGAACAAACTACGCCACTGCAGTCTGTGAATCACACCCAGATTTTCCACCCATGGCTGCATGAGGGATTAATTTTTGATATCAATACAAACACTGTGACTACACATAATAATTTTATCTTGACTGTTTGCCACTTGTTTTCTGGTAGAGAAGATTCTTTATACTGTATAAGCATCACCAAAATTATTCCTTATCATGATAGTGCTCCTGGTATTACTGGTTCTTCCACCAACAGGGATTTATACTCAAAACAACTCACAACTGCGCAACAGACGTGGACATGGAGAGCTCCACGAACACGAGTGAGAACAGAAGTTACCTATATACATTCCCATTTTCCCAGGAGAAGTCATTATGTGTGGAGTGAAAATACAATCATTTTCACATCCAAACTGGCCTGTGTACATATAATCACAAGTGTTGCATGTGGGAACAGATATCTGTGTTTCATCTCCATTTGTCATTTTGGTGTCTATTTCCAGGAAAACTGGAAGCTAATTTAAAGAATTTGACCTCCCAAAATAGCACAAAATAAATTCAGCTCTCACAAACAAACTATACTCACTGGAAGTCCTTCTTGATGATCTTCCAAAAATTTATTGCTGCATGTCTATAGAAAGATTTGAAATTACTCAAACTACCTTAAGATTCTGAAGTCTCTAGTTCACTTTACAGGTCTGATTGCTCACATTTCTTTCATATAAAGATGTGTTTCATGTGGGTTTGATTTCCTATTACTTTACAGAGAAGCAGGCTGCAGCAGGAGAGAGATTGCATTTCTCCACTGAATACTCCATTTCTCCATTGTAGTCCTTTTTAAAAAAACGTCCTGCAGAAAAAAAAAAAGAAAAAGAAAAATAGTGTAATAGCTGCTGCTGGTAGTAGCCTAGTTTTTTATCTTTCTGGTAAGCACCAGTTTTATATGACTGGATCTCATCTGAGTCATTTTGTTTTGTATAGAACTAATAATTGATAAGACCACATGCAACAAAATTCTTATGATGGTTCTTCCATAGCTCTAAGACTGTACTTAGTGATTACAGCATACAGAAACTACAGGGACATAAATATAATTCTGGGACAAACCCATTGTATAACAACAAATTAATACAAGCAAACTTCAGAGAAAACCAAAACAGTCATGAATCTTTGTTTACAGGCATATTGTCATATAATACAAATGGGAACTTGTTCTTTGGACAAGCCTTAATGAGGAAGTCATCTGTAGTTGCTTATATACTTATGAATTCACAGAGCCACAGCAGTGGTCCACAGATAAGGAAAAAAAAACAACAACCTAGATTAATACTGCTTGTTTAGGCAGGGCCTATTTATTTTATAGATTGGTAGATGATAAACCAATTTTGCAGAAGACCTCTAAGGGACATTATGAAATAGAAACTAAATACTTGTATTTTAGTAGAATAGGCATGGCAAAAGCCCAAAGAACACTCCAGCATGCCAGGAACAAAAGCACATATGGTATGCAATGCACAGGCAGGCACATGCTGAAAAAATACACAGCCTCACAATGGACAGTCATGTCAACCCAGCTCTGCTATTCACCATGAGGGAACACTGCAGTGGCTACAGCTGCAGGAGATACCCTTGTCTGTACACAGGTGCACTGCCTTCAAAAACTTTCCTGTGTGTGCTGGGACTGACTTTTGATGAGGGAACAGTAGGGCTAGATATACAAGATATGAAAAAAAAGGAAGCAAAATTATCAGTGACAGCTATTTTCTTCTCAGTTTTTGTATAAGTATTAAATGCAATTCTGAAGCAGTCTTCCGATGGCGTTAGCAAAACTCTGCTGATTTACAGCTACCAATACTCTAGAACCCTACACAGAACAAGAGCTTAAGTTAGCAGTGTCTACAAAACTTTCCTCTGCCATTTTATTTGGTACAAAGGATGTCTTAAAATATTCTCCTTTAGTCAAACTAGAAAACATTGGTCTTTGTTTTGAAACTCCTTTGAAACTTTGGTAAAGCAAGTTGTATGGACCTGGTATTTCTATCAGACTTAAGTCATGGATTCTTCTCTTTCACACCTATACTACTTCTCTTGAAAGAAAGCACTTTGTGAGCAAGAACATGCCAAGACACCCAAATCACTTAACTCTTCTGAAAAATTTACACTTAGATTGACTAAGACAAGGATAGTAACTGCCAACCAATAATGATAATTTAAAAAAGCTCCATAATGATACAGCAGGTTGTGAAAGAGAAAGCTTATGGGCATTTGTTTCTCAAGTTATGATACCACAGTAAATAATCCAGACTGAAGGAATAACTGGAAAAAAAAATCCCAAACAACAGGAAACCCCACAAAACCAAAAAAAATCCTCCAACTGAAATTCTGAGTGTGTAATCATGTACAACCAGTTCTGAGAATCAACATTTGTAAAAATCTGGGAACCACTGCTGTAATGCGTGATAGCTACTTAGAATTATCAAATTAGCAGCCATGTGATGGTTATGTAGTTCATGAGAAGTAGATAGATAAAACAGATGTAATAAAAGTGAACCTTATGAACCATTGTTACTGGCCTTTTGATCCCCAGAAAAAGAAAGCTTATACACTTACAGTTCATCGTTATATTCCTTTGGAGGTGATGCTGCAATGACTAAGTCAATCCAATCCTGAAAAACAAATGCAAAAGCAAATATGCTGCTAAATACTGTTTCTATATATTTTACATTTCAGAGGTTAAATGCTATGGAATATCAGAGAATCAGGAAGGCAATCTATTCCTGTAAAAACAGGAAGAACAGCAGAAAGATTCTCTACAGGAGGAGCACTTAAATATTGAGCTGTTTGATTTCTATCCTGAAATTGAAGAAAAATCTGCTGGTCTTGCAACAAGCTTGTAAAAATAATTACTGTAAAAATCGGCCTGTATTTGGTTATTTTAGCAATTATTACTGTTCTTGCTGAGAAAACACTGTGGCTGAATTGCAGTGTTATTTGTACATAAAGAAATAAAAGATAAAATAAACTTTTATCATAACATACTTATCAGCTTGCAAGTATTTTTCAATATGAAAGAGAGATTTTACAGATAAACATACTATAAACACTTAGAACATAATGTGTTTACCATCTTGACAGGTGGCCAAATGCCATGAACTGTTACATGCATGGTTTTCACAGTATCTCAGTATCCTAAGTCACTGTGGTAGTACATGGCATACCTCTTACTCTCCATGCTTGCAAGTTTATTTGTATTGATGTGACAATGTCATGAGAGAAAGCATAGCTCCTATGAGCATTATGGGTAGAATGATGTATGCCAGGTTACTTACTCCACCCATGTTCCACGCTTTTGCTAGAGTTGTCTGTGCTTCTGCCAGCGTGCTATCAATTAATATCTTGCCATTTACAGCTAGTATTTCATCCCCTTTCACTATGCCTCCTGGTGAAAAGAGCAATATGGAATACATACATGTAAGCAACAAAAATTCTGTGAGCCACTTCTGTCCCATATCTATGCAATACTGATTATGATGAAAAGTGTCTTCAGTACATGTGAAGGGTTACACTAAAAAATTGAGAGAGACAAGGGAATTTTGGGAGTAAAGCCAGGTATATTACCAAACTATTGCAATAACATTAAGAACAAAACTAAGCAGTGCAGCATAGCGATGGTCAGGTAACTGCTTTGCATGTGGAAGTATCCAAATTGTCATTGTTTGGAAACTGGGAAATAATGGAGAACATACCTGGTTCATACATAGGAGAATAAGGCATTGGTTTTATAAATACATACATTAATGAGATTAGAGAAAAGGAGTCCTTGTTAAGAGAACTACTGTATAATTTGAGAACATTTTACTGAAAAATCTGTAATGATAAAAAAACACAGCAGTGACCATTTCCTCTTAAACATTACTCATAAATTTTGTGTAATTGTTTATTTTGAGCAGCACCCTTCAAATTATGAGCCCTGAGAGCCTTGGACAATCTAAATGTTCCTCTCAGTACTACATATAGCTATGAAATCAGCCAGCAAGTCGCAGTGAGTATAAGGAGCCATTTTGCAGCAGCATTCCAATTCCCCATTCTTACTCACCATGTTTGTCTGCAGCACCACCCTCATAGATGGCAGACACCACTATCTTTCCAACTGGGGAATCAATTCCTCCTTCCACTGCCAGGTCTAATGATCCCTCCTATTTAAAACAAGTTATAGTTCAGAAAAGGCTGTTTTTTGCTGCCATCATCAGAAGCTTAATCTTCCCTTCTTCACAGTACATAGGATTGTAGAAGAAATGTTTGCATGAGCCCTTTACATATCAGTTAATCAAATAATATGGTTATCTACCTTTTTAATTCGCAATAGCCGAACATCTTTTCCCACAATCTGCTCTGGGGTAAACTGTAGAAAGATATAAGCATTAATCATCTCCACTTTGGAAATGCAAAATAATTAGGCTGATGTATCTAGTTTATAGGAGAAAAAGGGTATCTCTTTCCCTCCTCCAAAACAGTGTTAGAGGAAGATCAGAACGTCAGATCATATCTTTTGCAGAAATCTTTCCAACATGAGTAAGAAGGACAAATACACAAGATCCAGCAAACCAAGAACCTTACCCCCTCCCAATCCTCAAAATCAAGGCTGTGTTTTTTCCAGTGTAATTCATATTAAACAGTGAGATCTATTTGAATTCTCTCCTTACCATTGAATAGGGATCAAAATCTTCCAAGTATTTCTGGAATCCCTGAGAATAAAACAATACTTAATTGTAAAACTATCAGGTCCATGCATACACCAAGCATAGAAACTCCATTTTATTTATTAGTGAGAGAACAGAGAATTCTGTAAGCTATGAAAGAGGACAGTAAAAGAGAAAATCAGAGAAAGTCAGCAAATAGTCCATCCTGACAGCCAGAAGACACTTCAAATCCCTATGACACATCAGCATTATGGAGTAGTTTTGAGGACCTTTACCACTCTGTCAGCTCCCATTTCATCCTGGGGAGAAAAAACCCAATGATTCATTCATTCACCAAGTGCATTGATATCACAAATAGTTTTACCAAACTGTAAGAGAAATATTTTATAATGATAGTTACCTAAACAACTAACAGTTTGAATAGCTGAAATAGTTATCTATGGTCCTGGAGCAAGCAGCTTAAAGAACTTCAATCTCAGCCAAGTCACTAACTCATTATGTAATCTAAAGGAAGTCATTGAACTCTCTTTGTCCCAAGTCACTGTCATGAAAAACAGATGTTGGCCTTAAAGAAAGTTTGCCTGGGAAAATAAATTTTAAGTGGGGAAAAAACCCAAATCAGTAAACCCCACAACAAAAAACCTGCAAGCAAAGAAGGGATATGATCTGGATGGAACAGTGTACAAATACTGCAGTGATACAATGAAGACATCCACGAAACTGTAGCAAACCTTGTCAAGAATAGGCATCACAAACCCTCAGAGCAGAGAATGCACTTCATATCCAAACAAAGACTGGTAACTCAAGCAGCACCAAGTGGAGACAACAGTGCTAAGCCTGCTCTCCCACTGCTAAAGATATCTCAAGTGAAAGAGTTAAGAGTATTCTAATAATTTTTTTACTTACAATAATATTAATAGGACTGAACATAAGAAGAATCTGGAACATTAAAATGTACTGCTCATTGCAGTTCCTATCATCAATAGACCATAGCAATTGAAACTTGGCTAAAATAAAAACAGAATAAAATCTGTGATGAGCTATCATTTGCTGAAAACACGGAACATACACTAACATTCAACACAACTGAACAATCTCAAAGTTTGATTTATCTCAAACTCAGTTTTCCCTTCTGTATCTAGACTGAAACTCATCAAAAGAAAAAAAAAATACTCCTAGTCATAAAAGGTCATACTGTGAACTCACAACTGTGTGCCAACATGGCAATGTATCCAACTGCAACTGTGCTAATAACGGGGTTTTGCACAGGAACCGACAACTTTAAGAACAGCAGAGAAGTTAAGCATGAAGTTATCTTCTTTCAGGGACCATCTACTGCATCACCAGTCATAGACAAAGAGATGAAAATGTCATCACTATGACAGAGGAAAGCAATAAAAATAGTAGGCAGCAGAAAAACCCTACACAATACAAGACGACCATAATGATGTGCTTTCTACCACCAGTTCCTCTATTTTCCTAGCAGTAACTATCTTATGACAATAGTTGTGTTTGTCAAACCAAGAAAATATTTTATTAGCAAAAGCATTGCAGCTGGAGACTAGAAGAAACAAGGAAAACCCAGCAATACATTAAAGAAAGAAAAACATATCAGTTAGTGCTCCATTGTCTTAAAGATTGCACTGACCATCTAAGTCGTTACCTAGGGTTCAGCCTGAGGGATTTACTATTGTTTCATTCTTTTCCTGTCTAGACCAGCAGAAGCCACAGACACACACTGGAAGTTTACAAAGACTAGAAGCATGCACTAGGGCTGTTTTGCGCCCTTTGCTTCAGAAACTGAGTAACAGAATTGAAAGGAAAGTGTTAATTCTATGATCAGTCAAAACAAGAAGTACCACACAAAACATGGAAAATGTTATTTTACTTGTTTTTTGTTAGATCTAAATGATGAATTGTAAACCACCATCCTTTTAAACATCTCTTGTGGCTGCAAAAGACAGAAAAAACGGCCAAACCAGATATTAACTTTTTGCTGCAAATAAGTGTCACCCACTCACAAAGAATCTCTCTGCAAGTCTTCCTTCACGTTCTACTGTGACTTCATTAAGCAAGGATGAATACTCTTTACTTCACTAACTCATAAACAGAAGTAAGAGGTAAGAGGTCTACTAAACCAATTTATAGACATGTTTCTCTCGAAGTCCTACCAGAATACTGCTTACACTAAAACTGCGATCTTCCATGTGATAATGAGGCATTTGGGGAATGAAGATGATTGACATCTGAAACATTTCAGCCGAGTTGTGATTTGGAAAATGTACATACACACATAACAATTCATAAGCAATACCACTACGGAGGCGGATATTATTGTCAACTTATCAAACTGACTGTACACAGTCAGTAACAGAAAACCCCCAAGCAACAACAAACAACATTTTTAATATTTACTAAGTCTGTCTGATGGCACATAAGGGTATTAGCAACTCTGTAAACTAGTTTATACTTGTATGCCAGGTATTTATTGCCAAGAGCTAGATTAATTGCAGATTATTTCACTCTGGTCATTCTTCCCCTAGAGAATTTCCTATTGTTTAGAGATGCTGAATTACTGAACACAATCAGATGAAAGCTCCAGTGCCTACGACTGAAGGAATATCAACAATGGAGGTATCCTTTATTTTCAGCTCATGCACCTGCCTTCTCTTGAGCAATTAAAATAGCTGCTTTATCATATTAATCCACCTGTAATACAGACATTTCAAGATGACTATGTCTGTGAGAAAGCTAATTATGAGGTATCCAGACTGGTACTGGGAAAATAAAGAAACAAGAATATGTAAACTATTAAAGAACAAAATGATGGAAACATCCATTGCACTTTCATTAAAGGCAGCTAGGAATATTGTGGGTATAATTTATTGTCAAGTATAAGATATACTTGTAATTAAATACAAATGTGACATTTGTCCATCACTTAGCTCATGTTGTAATACATTGCCCTACTCATACACATGCACAGATATACACACCCACACCATGCATGTAACAAACAACTCCGCTTTTAACAGTATAAATAATTATGATACTCAAGAAAAAAACATGCCTAATTGGTCCATCAGATATTTCAGATGGATTTTCAGGGCTGCCACTTGGGAGCTGCCACCTACCAGAGCAGTATTTTTATTTTTTTGCAGTAAACCTTGGCTTACTTTCCCTCATATACCATAATGCCCAAAGATGCTACATGGTTAGCATTACAATAATTAACCTAAGAGGTTTTCCTACACTTACATCTGAAACATAAATGGAAAAGACATAAGGAAAAAGATGTTTCTGTAAGTCAGCTATGCAGCAACACTGTATCATTTCTGATGTCCAAGATAACACATCTTTTTCCCCTCTAGAAATGAAATGATGAGATACATATCTCTGTTTCAAGTATGTTCATGACTATTTACAAAGGGAAAACACAATGTAATTATTTTTTTACTATTAAAAAAACCCACTAATTCAGAATTAAAAAAAAACCCACACAAAAAAACCCCAGCAAGTGAATAAATAATAAAAAAATACCCCACATCCACAGAGTCAGAGGCTTTAGCCTGCTCTGGAACTATGCACTCCAGTACAAAAACTATCACTGAAAGTGACTTTCAGATCATGGAACAATACTCTCGCCCTTACCATTAGGCATCACTTGAAAATCTGTAAGAATTTTAGCTAGAAGAAACTGAGATAAGCATTGATTCTTTGTGGACAAGGCAACAACAAATCCCATAGTACTGCAGCACTCAAAGAACATTAAAAGGCTTACCAAGGCCTCTGATTTGATTGTTGGCCTGACCATATAGTTTGGGTCAGGATGCAGCATGACTGGTTTAGAGACTATTGGTACCCCTGGATGCCGCTGGGTAGGTGGACTTGGAGCTAGTTGCTAGAGGGTTAATTTAAGAAAATTACAATTCACAATGTAATTTGTGCAAATCCATCATTTCAACAAGACACCTCAAATCAAATAGTTTATGGTATAAAATTCATAACTGTAAATACAGCAAAAGGCTCACAAGTATTTTAGCTAAGACAAAGTCAAAAAAACAAAATATAATTTCTCCTGCATCCAAATAGCAGCTTTCCCTCCTAAACTCTGACTTTATCAAGATAATAGAAAACTTTCATCCCTGTTTCTTGCATTTATTCTATAAATGCAATGAAATGAATGAGAAACTACAGGGAAAATACTGCTCAAGTTGAGCATAAGAATACAGTGAATCTCAAATGAGGTCTTAACTGTCTATGGCTAAATAGATCCTTTAAGATGAAATTCACCAAGCTTTTCATAAAGAATCTCATGTTAACTTATCCTGACTTAAGAGCAAGGGTTAATTCTGTTAAATAGCTACCCTTGACTCTAGAAAGTACAGATACCCAGAGGCACATGAGACCTAATCATTCAGCACGTACTAACACACGAGACCTGACCAGTCAGCACGTACTAACCCAACTATAGACTTTATACAAAACTCCTACTGACATCAAGCACAGTTTTGTTCATGGAGAGTTCAAAACCAAGTCCTATGGGTTCAGTTTCTGACTTAACCCCAGCAACTCTTGCCAATGTTTCTCATAGGAAATGTGATGCATCCCAGATATCAGTCATATAGTACAAGCTGTATCCTCTGAGATTATTTGATTTGCTTCCAGCACATTGGTTAAGCCTCCTTTTTTTTTTTTTTTTTTTTTTTTGGATGGGGTGTGGGGTTTTTTTGTTTCATTGGTTTTGGTTTTTCAAAACCAGAAATTCCCTGTGGATCTCTCTCAACTAATGTGCTCCACTCAACAAAATAAATCATATTCTTAACCTTTCTAATATTAGAAGAATTAGCAGATTCACAGCTGTCAACTTGTTAAAGCTGCACTGGAACTGGATGATTTCTCTTGGAGTTGCACAATTTAGAGATAGACTTTTCTAGAGTGCCTCTGAATGGGAAAGTCTGACAAGTTCTTTATCATGAAGGCACTGGAACAGGTTGCCCAGAGAGGTGGTTTAGGCCCCATCCCTGGAGATGCTCAAGATGAGGCTCAACAGAGCTCTGGGCAAACTATCTAGTTGAGTATGCCCCTGCAGAGGGAGTTGGACTGGATGAACTTTGGAGATCCCTTCCAAACAAGACCATTCTATGAGTCTATGATTCTATGATCCAGCCATCCTGAACGAAAATCAGGACAATTATCAAACAAATGGTGATTATTCTGAGAAGGTGACTTGCTTCTCTGCACACATTACGTTTAAAATATAATTTGGTACTGGCTCTTTTTGTCTGTCTTGAAAGGAGAACAAAGTATATGCTACGTGACATACAGACATCCAGAAAACACAAATATCAACTGTATGTTACTAAAGCATTGAAAGAGGAAGTCCTCAGACCACTAGGAGCTACTTCCACTTGTAAGTATCTTGTAACAGAGCAAATGATTTTCACACACAAACACAAGGGCTGAATTTTAAAATAAATTAGCCATGCAGAGCCAAATCCTTGACATTAACATTCCATGGAAGAAGACAGAACTGCACTCATTAGTAACAGTACATCACATACCAACGGATTGCTTGACACAGAAGCTCCTTTGCCAACGTGGGAAGTGTTTCTTACAACCTAAACAGTAACAGACTCAGTACCAGGTTCATATGAAGTATACAGCTGACAATACTTTTGAGAAACAAATCAACTTCTAGCAGAGATTTTAATATTTAGTTGTCAAAAATGTATGTGACAAGATTTCACTCCTTTTGTCCATTTATCATTTGTTCAAGCTAAATTTGAACTTAATCTAGTGAAAGCAACCCCAGTAATTTAGCAGTTGATTTAAAATTCACTAGTTTGAATACTACTACACAACTACTTATGGGACAATATACAGTTGTCTGGTTTTGGCTTTAGCAGACAAACATGAGATCATTAATTGCTGAATATGCTATGTGCTGCTTATCTATGGTGTTAAATTTTGACTTTTTTAAAAAGCAGCAAAGATTAATTGTCCAGCTTCTGATTTTCTTTCCAATCCTGAAACCACATGAGAAATACAAAGTTATCTACTTGTAAACAAAGTAGTTTATTAATAGTGAGCCAAAACCTGCCAAGAGCTTAGTTGTCTCCTCACACACACTCACTATAGTCAGGGAAAACTGACTTATAACCTTTAAGGGCTAAGTTATTTCATTGTTATTACCTGGTGTATTTTTATTTACTAACCTAGCAGTAAAAAACTATCAGAAACATCAAAATATAAGGGTTTGGAGTCAGGTCCAGTATGACAGTTTCTATATTACTTTCTTCATCTGAATATTTATAATTAGCATTAGGACAATATATACCCGCTCTCAACACCATTATTTTGTACTCTTGTGTCATATGATGTCATTTTTGTTTCACAAAGAACTTGGGACACTGTGTTCCACCCAGATCTAGCATATTCTTATCACTTCAAACACAGAAACTACATAGACCAAGCACTATCAGAGGTCTACTGGAGTTTTTAAGATGAGATTCATGGCTCACATTAGGGCAGATATTCACATAAGCTGCTTGTTTCTCCTGAGAAGTAATTAATTTGAACATCCTTCCCCACCCCAACCACAGTCATGCAAACAACAAAGCCATTATTTGCAAGCAAACATGCAAATAAAAAGAAAATCCAAAATCCATTCAGTCAATCCATGCAGAAAATTCTGTGGAGAAAAAACCTGACCATCTGGGATCCTCTTCTGCTGTTTGAAACAAATAAGAATCTTTTGCCACAAAAAGGGCTACGTGAATCCTACTACAGTGCTTACCAAAGGGCATTATGTTGAAACAGCTGCTATTTCTCTCCTGAAGTGACATCTGGCATGAGACACTTATTTCATCTTTTTGGAATAAGACAGAGTGAGAGCATTATCTTAAAAAAACCTGCATGCATCCAAACAGATCATGACATCACCTGGGAAGGTGGTGTTACTGCCAAGGTTGGAGCCCTTGGAAGTGGGACATTCGATGTGGGATGAGCTGATGATGCTGGAGTAACAATGGGGGGTGGTGGCGGAGGTGGTGCCACACGCAGCTTAGGCTTGTCAACTTCATCTAAATTTATATCATCAAGATCTGTGGTATGCAGCTGCAGGCCACCAGCGAAACGCCTCATTGACGTGGCAGGAGAAGCGGAAGGACGTCCACTCGCCAACTATGTGCAACAACAAAAATCTCCCTTAACAGCCCATTTGCCTGCAACAGGTCTGAAGACATAAATGGCAAATACTAGAACATCACTCATCCTCATGGCTCCTGCACAGAAAGCTTTTAGCTTCTCCCATACAATACATAAAAACTTTTTCTCTGAAAACTTTTTTAAAAGCACTCCTTGGCCATTCAGCTGAAAAGGCAAAAAAAATGGAGTGCTGTGGCAGCAGCCTTGGCTGTTGGGGCAGGGGAGCTGACACAAAACCACCACTTAACTGCACGGTGTCCTTGGAATATAAAAATCACAGGACAAACCATAACTAACACAATTCTTGCCTTTCTAACTCATGAAGAGAAAGCAATCACTGTCCCTTGCAAAAGTTATTATATAAGAGTAATTGAAGATGAGCCCTAAAATCCTGTGCCACTGAAAAAGGGAAAGGGGTTAAAGTCTAGTGTAAACAAAAGCAGACATTAATACAAGGGGGAGAAATAAGCTTAAGCAGCTATCAAAACAAAAAGTTTAGAATGCTATGAAATTCAGATCCTCAGGAGGATCTGGACTTCCTAATTTCTGTCAAATCAATACCAGATGCATTGTGGGGCAAACAAACTCCAGAGTTTGAACACAATGGCTCACTTAAATAAGGTTGTACATAGAAAAAAAGGATTCTGCATATGCTGTTAGAGCTTCTAACATTTCATCAGTGATCAAACCAACATACTTGAGAAAATCCAGTTGATACTCTTGCCTTTTGCTATTCTGTAGACTCAGATGTGGAAATAGAGAGATGAGCTGTCTTAAAGGCATGTCTATCTTAGTCTACTGACAAGAATTCCCTCAAATGGGTATCTCTGTTGACTTTCTTTGTGATCTCCGTGCATGCCAGTCACTCCTTGGTACTGGAAAATATCTATTTCTTTGGCAGAGGTCAAGAGATCTTGACTGCTAGCAGCAGTTCAAGCTGCATTTATGCCTCAAAAAGCACTCTGGTTTTGTGATGTACATGAGTTTAACTGCTTATGTGGCTTTGCAGAATTGCAATAGAATATTTATATCTAATGTAACAGAATAATTGATCAAGGAAAAAAAACAGAGTGCTTGTCTTAAATCAGAGTAGAGCTCTGGAAATGCAATAGTGATTTTAACATACTTTTTTAAGTGATAGGGGAAATTGCAAGGGGAACAGGGATCTAGCAGAATCCAGGTTGCCAAAATTAGACAGTAAAAAGAACCAAACATACCACAACTTAGGACAGTGGAATTACTATACTGGAAACCTGCACTGAAAAGCCACAAATATCTGAGCCTGAGGCCAGAAAGAATAGCAGACCACCTGCTTTTTTTCAGAGCTGCTCTACATTGACCTGAATGAAATTCATGCGAGTGTGCTCCCCAAGGGTTCCTATTGTGGTTGCAATTTCTTGGGGACCTCGGGGGAGTTCAGCAGATTACAATGTTCCTCTTGAAAGCAGCTGTGCTTGGAAGAAAGCCAGAGCAGCAGGATGGTGGGAAAGCCTCACTCCGCATCTAGAACCATCAGACTCCGAGGCACAATCACTATCTGCAACCTCTTTTGTTTGAGTGGACTATCTAAAACAAAACCTTATTCCACTCCAGAGCTCATCATCAATGACATTCTTATTTTCACAGGATACAAAAAAAAAAAAATACAGCTGGGTATTCTAGTCTCACTTTTAGATGTCCCAGCTAACCCAAATTGCTAATCAAGTTGTTGATTTTATGGTGATAAAATACTTTAAAAGCATGAAGTAAACCCAGTTCATTAAAGTAACAAAAACCCCTTCATCAAATATAGGAACAATCAATGCTGTCACAATTTTAATTCATCAATTAAAGATGTTTTCTTTTTGCCTACCAGAATGAAGGCTGAGAGCAAAAGATTTTTCTCTGGTAAAACATTGTTGCTTTTAGGAGAAAACTAGTAAGTTAGAGATTGTGCAATATGTAGAAGCCAGAGTATTACCTCAGGAGACTCATTCTCAACAGAGGAAATCTGTTCTAACCGTGTCTGACAAAGCCTTTCCACCCAGTGTTGCACCTTTTCTGATTCTTCCAGGTCTTCTCGCTCTGTCTCAGATACCTTAATCATAACATCAGTGCAGGAGAAGTTATAGGTATCATTACAAAGCAAATACTTTTCAAAACTATGAAATGACATTTAAATTAGTTCTAAAACTGATGATAATTTGGAGAATTATTTCCCATTTTGCTGTCTCTCATTAAATTAACCACTACAGAAGGACAGCCATTAGCTGCAGCAGTATAGTCATCTGGGCAAAAATTCACTGTAGAAACCAGCAAATGCGAGAAGAGTTTTGCAGTGAAACAGCAATTTTTTAAAACCTCATTATCTCTGATTTAATTACACACATGTCCTGCTAAGGGAATTCCAGAGAAGCGTCAGCTCACTTTCTTTCAATGCAATTTTGCATAGGATAGAACACAACATACCTCTTGAACGAGACGATTGATTTTCAATTGTTTTTCTTTCTCCAGCATTCCTTCTTTCTCTTTGGCGAGTTTTTGCTCAAACTCCATTTCCTTTTTATTCTTCTTCTGTTCACACAGACTGTCACTTTTTGACTTCTTTCGGTCCTTCCCTTTCTGGGAAGTTTTGGTGGGTTTGGTTTGGGATTTTTAGTTTTCAGTAAGCACATTTTTAGATCAGCTAAAACCACTGCAAACTTCAAGCTCAATACATGAGCCCCTGTCTTGAAAATTTAATTATAGTTCTTGCAACTGTGGGGAAGGTCTTTTAAAAGAAAATCTAATATCCATTTCCCCAGCATATGCAGGAAATTCCACCACATTTAAAGGACCTGTGCACATTAAGAGAAGTTGGACAAGACCAGTCAGTTCAACTCTCTTGTACCTCTGCAAAATGGTAACATTAGGGGGCACACTACAAAACTTGGAATATTCAAACAGTCTTGGTTAGATCTTGTTTTGCCATCTCTCTTCTGGCATTTTAATATATGCACAAGGCTTCTTTCAGGTGACAGATGCTCATGTATAGCTAGATGTGAATATTCTACGCATAAAACACCTTCACGCGTATGTTCTAAAACAGCATTGCATGCCTTAATGCAACTGAAATAAGCAACTACAAAAGGAAGGTTTAGATTAGTGCAGGAACTGAACTGCTCACAGGAAGAAAGACTGTATTGCAAAGACCAAGTAGCACCATCAAGCACTGGGAAACATCTACCTATGTGATAAAACCAATGCAGCCCAAAGCAACTCTAAAATGTTATACGTGGAGTGCAACCAAAAGGGTAAACTACATGGTCTTCCAGTAGCCTCTCTTCCTGTGGTCTTTTAAATACACCCTGCTCCTTATTTCTACTTTAATGACATCCCAGAGAGCTCATGTTCTCCTTTTATTTATGCACAAGTCAAAAAGGAGGGACAGCTGGCCGCCTCTGGTCCATTACTGCCAGTGCCCAAAGATGCCACACTTCGGATTTGATTTGTCTTTGTTTATTGTCCTTAACTACTGACTTTCATGGTGATTTGAGAATTCAGAGCATGAACATGCATTGCCTTAAATAACAACAGTGGTCTTCCTTCCACCTTTTGCATGTATAATTGATAATGAAGCCTTGGAAAACAGAAAATAATTAGTCTGCACTTTAACAATTGCTGATTATCTTAGCCTCTAATAAACTAGAGGCTAACTTTAGTACTGTCTACTAAATGTCAGGTCAACCTGCTAAGTATCAAGATTTGAAAAATGACTGAATTTAAAGGCACACTGAGCAGTACACATGCCAGTGTTCCAGAATATGAATCTCTATCAGACAGCCTCAGCTGCATGCACTGCATTCAGATACAACAGGATGAGTCACCCTCTCCATTCATCTTCCCCATGGATTCAGTTTACTTCCAATTATGGCTTCTTTAGTACAGAGTGAAATTTGGTTTTAAAAACAAACAAAACAATTAAGTTGGAGTAGGATGACAATTCATAATTTCCAAATATTGTTAAAAGCAAAAGAATAAAAATACATGTTTGCAAGCTTCTAGTCCACACTGTGTAGTAGAGCTCAGAGGAACTAGGCAAGATCTTCATTACTATATGAAAAAGTAAGTCAATGCTCTACTAACTATCTTAGTCAGCAGCAATACAGAAGGGCCACCTATTTGTGTGAAAAGACTGAGTTTTCATAACATAATTATTGTTTCAAGATAGAAATCCTAACTGTACTTGCAGTCACACAAGTTACAGATCCCTGACAATTTACAGTTGCTAGCAGAACAAAATGGCATCAGGGTGTACCATCATTTACTATTCACTCTTAAGGAGCAGAATTTTCTGTCCACACAAAACGTTAAAGTACTAATCCTACATGGTGAAAAATTTTCCACCTGTCAGACAATCCTAACCTCCTAAAAAAACTTTGAGTTCTCAGAAGATAGAAATCACCTCTTCTTGACACTTTCATCCTAATTACCATCAGCCACCAGAATATACACACAAACACACCTGAGATACCACCAAAATATGGCACAATCACTAACGGTTAATATACACAACCCAATCACAATGGTTTAATATACACTGAAATAATCAAAGAGAATAAAGACACAAAAGGAACAAAGTATTATTTGAAACAAACTGCAATACTTTAGCAGAAGCTCCACAGATATAAAAGTAATCTATCAAGCTCAGAGATTTCCAGGTGTATTTTTGGCTCACTTGTGTGATGTACAGCTACAGAGATGTCTTTTGCCTTCAACACTCCTCTTACTTGAAAACCTGCAAAGCTATACCTGGAAATTGCTTATTTGGTTCCCACCGATTTTTTGTCTCTGTGTTTTTATTTTTTTTTTACACATGCTTCTGATGACTTTTAAAGAACAAAGGCATGCACTGCAAAGTTCTGACATACAATTCCCACTGCAGCTGGCAGAACTTGAAAAATCCAAAGTACTCAAAAGGACAAACTCCTAGGGAGATGCATCCCAAAGACATCTTCATTTGTACACACATTAAAACAAGAAGTATTTGACTATTTTAAAAAAGAAGTCCAGTAATTACTGAGAAGAGGAAGAAAAAGAAAAAGGAATTCAAACACACAGCAAACATTTACTTATTAAACTTAGTACCTTACGGATTGTGGGAAACTTTCCTTCATACCGATAAAACCATCCAAAAGCTAGAAAAGGTAAAGGAAAGGTTGGTTTTTGAAGAAAGGTCATGGGCTGGTTCAGGCTCAGCTCAATCCATGGTGACACGTTTAACTGATTAAAATTTATTTGAAGGCACAACACCAAAGTTTCAATATTACATGACGTGTTCTTCGACAACTTCTTGTTCATGTTAGTACATTTAGTCACCTTACTCTTATTTTACTGATACATATTTCATCTTAACACAAAGCAATGGCAACAAGTAAACTTCGTAGAGAACCATGCAGCCTTATGCATTGGTAAGATTACCATGGTCACAGTCCTAGTTCACATTAGTTTTAAGAAGCCTCTCAAAATGAAACAGTTATTCCAGCTCATCTGAACTTGTGGCAGAAGACAAGAAAAGCTCCATTTCCTAGCACAAAGTATTTCAAGGCAAGTGTATAAATAGGAGAAAAAACACACTGCTAAATGAAAACATACAAATAACATATTACCGTAATTTTATATAAGAAACACTGATAACACAGAGTTCTCAATATATTCCACCCCTCTGTAGGACTGACAGAGGTTTTTATTTGCAGCAAGGTACCTTTAGAAAGCAATGATATCAAGAGTGTCATAACATTTCAATGCCTACCATAGGACCACACATATTGCTCTAGCAAAACCAGTTCCATGTCAACACTGACTGTCAGGAGGAAGCGAAGAACAGGAAGAATCTGAATCAGGATAGGAAGTTAAAGCTGAGTGGCAAACCTGTTTGTCCTGCTTCATGATCACATCATCCATGTCATCTGTTTCAAGTTGGTCATGTGTAACTCCCTTTACATCTACTAAAGAGACAAAGGAGGAAAGGAGTGAGGAGAAAGAACTGACAGTCTAACTGGAGGTTCCCATGAACTGAAAAGAAATCAGCACAGCAGGGAGGATCTACAAGTGGCAAACTAGTTTGCTCTGCTCTGAAAGGAAGGCTGCCAGAGGTAGTTGACTTTTCCTGTAACAAAAACATCATCAGCTCTGGGATAGCTTGCTTCAAAGAATTATCAGCCTTCTACTGCACTGTCACTGGGATAAATGCTGTAGAGAAGACACTGTGCTAAAGAATCAGAGAAATGAATGGGTAAAAGATGGTTGCAGAAGAAACATTGCTCCATCTCAATTTCTCAATGAAAAGTTGTGAATTCAACAAAGTTACTTATACACAAAAAAACCTCAAATCCATAATCAGGTTAGGAAGCACCCCAGGCCTCCATTAAGTTATGCAATGAGCACTTTCCACTTTTTCCTTTGTCCAATATCATTTTGGTATGCCCTCCACATACTATCTGGACAGAAGGCTGTATTTTGCAAACTCTTAGACATGTGCCTTCTTTTCTTTCAGTGACGATTAGGTCACTGGGAATTGATTTAGAAGTTCTGATTGCATACTTTTAATTAGTATATGCTTTGCAACCCAAGTTCTTAGCATGCAGGATCATTTTTGTGTCAGCTGAACACCTCACTGTACCATCATTATTACATTTTCAACATAGTGGTCCAGAGAACAGGAACTCAAGAAAGTGGTATGCAGAAAAACAACGTGGTAAATACCTCAGCTTGAGAAGGAATGAATGAGATGTAAAAGGCATGCTGGCAAAATCAGATGTGTCATAAGATCTAGGAAAATGTTTCATTTTTTCTCTATTTTTGTTTAGTGTGTCTCTGTTGTTTTGCAATAACTACTTGTTGCATTTTTTTATGGCATTCAATATATTAAGTTGTTTACTGCTAATAGAAGAGATGCAAAAGAGCTTCAAGACATTCCTACAGCCCCCAAAGACTGACAAAAGACAGAAGTCCTGCTGAAGTGATGAAGGCAAACATTATTAGATTTTTCTGAAAGCACTGAACTGATTTACTCCAAGCACAAAGTGCAGATTCCACATCCATCTTTTTAAGTTAGAAACAAGCAGACAAAATACTCAAAACCTTAACCTCCATAATACGCTGATTTAGAGCAAGGGAAAAAAGTTAATGATAGGAATAGTACAAAATGCATTTGCTCAATTCCAATGAGATTGCAAATCTAGTACCAGTTATCTATCTTCAAATATTCCACCTCCCAAACTCAAATCAAATTTGGCTCAAAGCTAATTCAAAATGGAACAACAAAACCAAACACTTGCCTTTTCTTCATACCTTCTTTTTGAAAACTAGCAAAATTCTTTAACAAAATGCCCACAAACCCTAAAATATTACTTATTGTAAGTGATACTTTCCTTACTGAGATGAAAGCACTGATGTGTGTGTAACCTAGAACTGCAGTATCAGCTTATTCACATGGATATAAAAACATAATTACAGACTGTACCAAAAAAAATGCAGAATGACTTCTATTTGTGCAGACAGTGGAAATTAGCACAAGTCTACTGATGCCAGGACAGTGAAAACAGTGATAAGCCAAACACTGAACAGAGACAACATAGAACGCAATAGACCAAAATCCCAAGCTAAAGAGACAATTTCTTAGTGAGCAATTTATTTTCCCCTTTTTTTTCCTTCTACTGCTGCTGTTTGAGTGGATGTAGAATTGGTGAATTAGATACCTGTTAAATAAGAACTATTAATATAACATATGCTTCCAGCCTTCTGAAAATAACCAATCAATCAAGTCATAACTAACTTGGACACATAACTGGCTTGGACACAGATTGGTGGTATATTCCATGCAGCTCAGTAACATGCCTAAAAATAATCACTTTTCCTTGGAAGCAGACTGAAATCAACCACTCACTTTTGTGTTTGGATCGAGGGGCAGAGTGCACTTCTGCAGTTACAGTTTGTAGAGATTTAGGAGGTTCTTTAGGACCCCAGTCTTCCTCCCACTCTCTTTTAAATTTCTCTTCTTCTGCTGTTATCCTATAAGAAAAAAAAAAAAAGGCAGCTAGGAGCTCTGAATATAAAAGCTACCATCCTCCCTTCTCTCCACCCAGAGGACTGACACTGATTTAACAGTTTTCATTGCAATACAGAATAGTTTAACAAATGTCTGAAATTAGACATGAAAGTATAAAGATGCACTAGACTTTGCAATGAACAGCCCTCAAGGCAGCCTATTCATTAAAGTCTTCCCTGAGTGATTAAATATGCACTTAGTTCAGAAGGACACTGCAGATACCTCAGAACAGACAAGCAATCTGGATTTGGAGGACAGAAAGATTCTTGATCTGAGATGCTTTTATATTGGCTTTCCGTGGCTAATGGAGGATTTTCTACAGCCGATCACAATAAAGAACAAGATGTTATCTACTGCCCAGCAGTGAGAAAAAGAAAACATGCAAGAATTCATCCACATGCTGCAGCAGTACCCATGGCAAGACTATCAGGAGATTTTTCTCTAGTAGCAGCTGGGGACTATGTTCCTTTTTGCGGATTCTTAAGTCCCTGATGTTTTTTCTATCAGAGAATTCTTGCTACTCTAGGTACATGAAAAGGGCCTTATGTGCACAAGTATGAATTAAAAACTGGTTAAGATGACAAAGGCTCAAAGATGCTCAATCCTAGCTCTAAGGAGCTATACCATAACAGATATTGTGCATTTTCACACTACCTTCCGTGCAATTTCCCAACATCATTTGGAAAGGAAATTAATTGCTGTGATAACAATGTTTTATTATACTGGTTAATTTTGAAGTTGCAAATGTAGAACAATGCTTAAATTTATTCTACTGACTTCTTTACGATACAATCTTTGAATGTGTCTAGTTCCTAGAACCACAGTTTTTTTTAAAACCATAATTAACTGTGATGACAAAACCCATCAGATTTCCTCAATAAATTAGATTATAGAATTTCCTAATTCATACTCTCCTATGAAAAGCAAAAGCCTACTGAAAATTTATGGCTGAAATTCCACTCAAGGCACTTAACATCATATAGTCTTTAATCTAAATCTACATACCTTCTGTTTTCAGAACTGCCTGACATACTGAAAAGGCTACAAAATTCCACACTGTGTACCTTCTTGCAAAAAACTACACGTGTTTTGTTTGAGTTTTGCCTTTATAATTTTTTAAATATAAACCACATAACATACAAAATATAAGCTACAAAAATACTATAGAGTAGTATATGCAGAATGTTTTCAGACAGATCTAACAAACAGGGATCATTTCTCAAGCTGCATTATGTGTATGTAAGGTTTTTACTTACTGCTCTATTTCTCTGCGATATCTCTCTTCTTCCTCTGCAGCCTTCTGGGAAATCTCCAGTTTTCTTCTATAGTAAGAGGAATTAGGACAGCATGTTAAAAATAGTATTTTCTGAGTAAGAACTTGCACAAAATGTGTCAGCACATAGTTGGTAAGAGATACAGACAGTAAATACATACACTTTGAGGGAAAACAGTCCTTTTAAGAAGTCACCTTTAAGATACTGAGGGTCTAATATACTTTCACAGGAACCCTGAGGAGATTGAGGACCATCTGGACAGTCAGGGCATATCATCTATACAATTTTGTAAGTCACTATCTCCTTCTGAGACAGTTCCATAGTGTTAAGAGTATAACATTTCTAACTGTCCTGCTAAAAATAAAGGATGAAGGAACGGTATCAGGAAATTATTAACATCACACTGAATTACAGGGGCATGACATGAATAAAGTGACCCTTCTACTCCAAGATGCATTGAATTATATCGATACTCTGCATCAAGAGTACTGCAGGATAAGGATTTATGAACAGAGATGCTGCAACAGCAAAATTAAGTTAACTTAAGTTGGGAAAGACATTTTCTCCTGTTTCCCAAGCCCTTTCCAAATACAAGCTAAACTTTACACTGCAGAGTCCTTTATTTTACATACGGAGTCCTTACAATCTCTCTTTCTCTTGCTGCTCTTTGAGGATTTTGTTAGTCTCCAGCGCAAGTCGCTTCTGATGCATTAACTCCTGTCGTTCTTGCTCACGGAGATGTGCTTCTCTTTGCCTTTCTTCTTCAGTCATGAACAGCTCCTTTCCCTGCAATCAGAGCCACCACCCAAATCAGTTGTGGAAAAGCCCCATGAATGAAGCTCTTCCTGGAAACAGTCACAACCTAATTATATACTAGCATACCTGCCATTGCCTCACACCACTTTTTCTGAGAACGTTCTCTGAAAGACCTGACCACTTCATTCCGAAGAGCTACTTCAGTTTCAGTCTCAAAGTTAAGATGTGCTCTGCATCTCAGAGGAGGCATGCAACTACTCAATTCTGCAGCAACAGTGTAGAGGTCATGCTAAAGACATGCTCAGTGTGTTACTCAGAAAAAAATCCCCATTGTACTCTCCTGCAATGTAACTCCACAATGCCACACTAGAGAACAGAACACTGAATGAATCCCAGGGAGGAAGGTAACAACACAGTTACTGTGTTTTAATGCTCTCATGCCTGGCTGCTGTGGAAAAGCACCATCATTCAAGGAACCCAAATACAGGCAACACATTGCCAAAAGGTTATGTAGTTGATGTGTTTCAGTTCCTTTCTCATTTGTTAAGACACCACCACTATTCTGTATGCAATAAAGGTATTTCCATGGTGCAATTTGTGGGACACTTGATAACATTTATCTAATTTTCATTACTGAAATTAAAATCTCTTGTTAATTAGAAAAGTAGGATTTTTCATGTCATGTCTCTAAGCAGACAGCTCAAACCAAAAAACATCAGTGAAGAATGCCTATTCTGATGAAAACAATGAAGTAGAGAAGCTGTTTCCTTTTGCAGCCTCTTGATTTGCAATCTGCTTTGGCTTCTCTATAATATAGAGACATGTACTGAGTAAAGGAGAGACATACAAGACGAAGTAGAGTGAAGCAGAAGAACTCAATAGCAACAATTCACCATTTTAGGAAGGTAATCCCATTGGCACAGGCCAGAGTAAATTGTATCTCTTCTAACGTATGGTAACACACCCAGGAGTAGTAACTTAGGTCCTCAGTCTGTTGAGTTCCTGGAGCTTAATCAGTTTGAAGCATTTATTTAAACATAATGTTTACAATGTCCTTGAACAACTACATCTTTTGTTAATGTAGGAGTAGTTTAATTAAACTATGCATTCCTCAATGTAACTACCCAGTAAACGTGAGCCCTTCAGAAATAACTTAAATGATCTATTAAATCTTGCTTCCACTATTTAATTCAGTTGCAAGGCACTTATGAACTGCTATCATTCATTAGTCTATGGAATTTAAGCATCTGCTTGCTTAACACTATATATTTTACTATAAGAAAGATTAAATCAGCTAAAATTTTAAAATATTTAATGCAAGCCACTCTGAAGTCTTTGGAAAGATTTAATTAATTTCAGCTGGCTTTGGATTAGGCCCCAGAGGCATCTAGATCTGTTGTGCAAACCACTGGAAATGGAAAACTGAACATTTTTCAATGTGTTGACACGCTGAAGAGATCAAACAGTTTCACAAGGAATTAATTAGGAATAAGACTCAGACATCAGCTATTCAGGAGGAAAAATCAGTTTGCCCTAACCCAATTCACCTTTCACATTCCAGTAGAAGCAGCTATCTACTGGAACAGCAGCTGTCAAACATTAGAGACCATCACAATTAACTTAATTGCAATTCCTTGTCAAAGGAATGGTTTTGCACTGGCCCACAGTTATGAAACTGTTTTATTTGGGAACTCTCTGGATAATTATCAGTGAAATAACCAAAAGCCACTCCCCACTGCTCTGCTGTAAAAGAATGTAGTGGTATAGACATTTTAACGAAACATGGCTCTACTTCTTATCTATTTATTTTTTACCATTTTCCCCCCATATAATTTTTACAAGTTTCTGCTTTTATCAATATAGTACTTACAGCACCTGCAACCACAGAGATAGTCAAAGTACGACTACTTTTGAGCACTCTGACAGCCTGCAAATTAAAACAAAACACAAGTCAGTATCTACAGGATGAAGGATGCTCTCCACAACTACCTGAGCTAAATAGGTGGTAATTATTCAGATCTCTGAGTTCCCATTTTCATTATATAACCTCTTTGGTTAAGTAACCCAGCACCAAAATATATTTTTTGCAGCCAGAAAAACCAGACAGATGCTTAATGAGCTGACAACTATGCAATCAGGAAAAACTTAAATCTTACCTCTTTATGATCCACATTAGAAAAGTCCACTCCATTTACTTCAACAATCTGATCGCCAACCTAAAGGAGTTAATCCAAACTTTAGTACAGATGCTAAATTAGTGCATATATTAATACGACCTCTAACATTAATAATAAACTAAGCATAGGTACAGGCACAGTTCAATGCACTATTGGTCTGACCCAGGAGGGCATACCACGTTTTCAAGTTCAAATGAAGAGAGTTTCCTAGATGCAAGGTATTTTTTTCCAATGGGAAAACCCCCTTGGCTAGTGATTTCAAAGTGACCCATAATCCTTGAAGTAGTAAACACCAAACAATACTTCCCTCTGGTACCTACCTCAGAAGGTGACATACTTACCTCTAAGCCGACCTCCGCTGAAAGAGAACCTGGCTTAACATTGCTGATAAAAATGCCTGGTTTCTGGGTTGGACCACTGGAAATACTGGTGTAATATAAAACCAGAAAGTTTTGTAAGATAATATTTATAGACTAATACATTGTAATGCAGAAAGAAGTCTTATGTGTTTTGTCACATTCTGTTTCCAATTAAGGACTATTTTTGTGGTATTAACCTACTCTGAAACAAACATAGAAATTTGCCAGTACACACACAATGGTTTGCAATCCTGCTCTTCTATTCTTCATACCACAGAACTGTGATTTAAGAAAAACATGCTTAGACACTGAAACTGACAAAGTATACATGCAGATCTGTACTACTGACTGGGACACTAATGACATCTGAAAACAAGCATAAAACACAGCAAAGAATTACTAATTGCTTGCACATTTACTCATTGAACTGCAGTATCCTACATGTATAACACAATGTGATTTCTCAGGATTATTAATTAGAAGGGAGCAGGATGTTTAATTAGGGGCCAAGATCTAGTGTGGGTATTTCAAGCTGCAGTCTAAGCTAGGCCCAAACACAGCAATGATTTTTGTAGCTAATACATCTAGCAGGTGATGTACAACCACTCCAGATTTGGAAATAATAAAAAAACAAACCATAACTCTAAATTTTTCAAATAGTATGAAAACTTATGCTTAAGAAAATATTCTGTGACATTCAATCTTGATAACTTCAACTACATATTCCTAATTCCATTTAAAAAAATAATCCTGTAATATCATTTCTACTCCAAAAGCTGCAAGGGTAAGCATCTGTTCTAGTTTGCCTTCCCAGTGTAGCATGGATCTCCATTTTCCTGGTATCAATGAAGGAAGGAAATAACAGCCTTGGATGCCTCACTTAAAATGGCACTATCAAGTAAGAAACATGTACCCACCTGCATCCCATGCCTTTTGTACCAATCAAGCTAATGAAGACCTTCTTCTCTTTACTGTCTCTCCCTCCAGAAGAAGCAAGACCAGCAACACTGCCCTTTCCTTCCTGTAGGGGGATTAAGAAACACTGTAGATGTTACTCTGTGTTGACCTTGTATCAAGACTAGTCCAAAACTTCATGGAGCCAGGAATCAACATTTGCCAGCATCCAGACCTCTCTAAGGTCTTACAGGAGATGACCCTAAAGAACAGTCATTACAGTAGAGCTGCATGGCTGAGGTGAAAGACTGAACTTCTCTGTCTAGTTGGAGAAGATTGTTTCAATAGTCAACCTCTGTCTTCAGAAAAGGGTGAAGGAAAATTAGAGGAAAGTGATATGGTAAAATAATTATTTAGATGTTTCCCAACAAAAGAGCTGGAAAATACATGACAGTGCTCCACATTCAACTAAGTTTTTCTTCCTGAAAGCAAAAGAGTGGTAATTGTGGTCCCTCTTTTCATTCCTGCAACCCATAGAAGTCCCTTGTATTGATAATCTGCCATTCCTCCACTAATATAGGCCAAATAATCTGTCAAAGATTTATATAGTAGAACTGTAGCCTGGTAAGTTAATAAGCTCAAGCAAAATAAAGTACCAGTTAATGAGGAAAGGGTATTTCATTTGTATCCTGCCCTTTCCTTATCTAATGAGTCTAGAATTATCATATCACAAAGGCTATTTCTCCTGCAACAAAATATTGTGTCATAGAAACACATACAATAACTTCTGTGATAAGGTCAAAGGAGAAGGTGTTTCAGAACTAGTACAGATTTTCCAGATGACATCTTAATAAGATATTGGTCTCTTACCCCAGAGTCTGACACAAACTGGTCCACATATTGCCATTTAAGGGGTTCATCTGCTGAACTGGAAGGATAAAGCAATTTAAAGCAATGGGGACAAAATCAACATCAAGGTACTGAAGAAGCTACTTTGGAACATGGTCTCCTTGTATCCACAAGTTCCTTTGAACATCGTTGATATTAACTGGCTTATTTTCTAATAGTTTAAACAGAACATCAAACAAACATACCATTTTATAGGCTAGTAAGGCAGGCAAACACAACATGAAGAGAAGTGATACTAAGCAAGTGAGGCAATTTTAAGAAACTCTAAGAAAGACTGAAAATAATCAGAACAACTTGAACAGACTATACAAATGTTTAAGCAGAGAGGCACCTCCCATCATTAACATTTCTCAAACATTCCAATTTAAATTTTACTTATTAGAAAATATTCAAATTATTGTCCTCTTCCAATTACTGTTAAGTCCTGAAGCAATCCTCAAGCCGGATGTATTGATAACGACATTTCCAGCTGACACCCATGAATAACGAGGAAACAGAAACTGGTTAATTTAAGGTGACTGGCAGAAAAAGTCAAATTCATCAAAAAGACACCTGTCTATCATAAAGGACAGGACACTTTAATCAGCTATGAAGGTGCTCATTCACACACTTTGAAATATAGAGATAAACAGAGAGGTTCTTTGGACATTGAAGAGGCTTTGTGAAAAGTAATTTTCAGATTAAGTACCATTACCTTTTGACAGGTATCATACCAACATCTGAAAAATAAAAATGCTTTTGTTAAGTTACACTTTCTACACATCACCAGCAACCTATCACAGCAATCTTTAGCCATACAGATCATTTTCTCATTACTTACGTCTTACTTTTATGGACACTATTTTCTTTGTGCGAATGAGGTTTATGACTTCTTCATGTGTGCATGATGAGATGGAATATCCATTTATACGAACTATCTCGTCTCCCACCTGAAGATGAAAGAGAGAATATAAGATCTGAACTAACATTAAAAAAGTTTGGTGATAAAATGATGGAAGATCACAGGAAAGCTTTTGTTTCAAAAGGCTTTTCTTCCTTTCACGTAAATCCGTATTTGATACAACTAGACATTTCCAAGTTTCTATGAACTCTGACTAATGATCCCCTTAGCCAGGTAGCCTGAGAAGGAATCAGTGATGGAGACATTACCCACTTCAATTAATGCTGTATTTTATTAGCTGCTCAAAATGATGGTCCCTGCTAAAGGATCATAAGCAAAGACTTGCATCTAACATGCACATGACATGCTGTGTGGAAGCTGGTGCACATTCTCTTCCAAGACACAAAGCAAATCAATTCTCTGCACAGCAGGAGATACAAATTGCTACCAGGAAATGGTTTCAACAACAAACTATGAAACATATCCTCTTACACCTTTGTACTTAGACCTTTGCAAGAACAAAGCAAAATACTTTGGCTTTGCTCCTCTCCAGCAGCGTTCCTTATGAGCTACTGTAGATAATTATGTAAAATGTGGCAAAATGTCACCCTGAGAACCGTCAGGACTCCTCTCAGTAAAATCAGCAGAACACAATTTTGTTCCAACTTAGTGCAACTTTATGTGCTTCCTTGCAAATACGTCTGTTTTCACAGCAGCATTAACTCTAGTTAATGATTGCTTAAGATGTTCCACTTAAGGACTCAAGTTTCAAGCTGCCAAATTTCAGTATATCCACTGTTTTCTCCATCACACAAGTCTGACAGGTGTATGTGCCTGGAAAAATGTAAAGAAGTCACAGTCTAGCTCACTGCAGACCAACTTCCTTTTACCTTACTGATAGTTTCAGCTAACAGCTGGAAACACTGCACAGTTCAACTCCAAAAACCTAAACTTGTACCACCACATTTATATGAGAGGAAGGAGAGAAACTGGAAATATGAATTCCTCAGCATGGCCTGTGTCCTAAACATTTTCACCTTAACACACACTGGACTGGTCTGCACTCGGGTGACAGGACACTGGCCATGCCATTACCTCCTGCCTTTTATCACAGGTACTAAGTATTACTGAATCTTCCTACTGTGATCTGTTGAGCTAAAAAACAAAACCAAAGAACAATGGAACAGGAAACCATCTGCTTATCTTCACTTCTTTCACAACCTTGACTACTTCTGAGTAGCCCCATACACTCTGCAGTAGTAGACAAGCATTAACAACGCATCCACTGTACCAGCATAGTTCATGTAGCGCAGATTCCTCTCCACTGAACTTAAAAGATTTTTACGTGGCACAACAGAGCATCAGAAGACTATAAAAAGAAACGCAGCTTGTGACTGCTCTGCAGAAGAGAACGCGCCTGCAGAGGTCGATGACCGTGGTCCCCAGCTTCTAATCAAGGGGTCCCGTCCCCAACCAGCGGGACTGCTGCTCCACCTGCTGGCCATACAAGAATCTCACACAGGGCCACGGCCTGCTTGCAATTTGCAGCTCTCCTAAGACCTTGACACTATGTAATGTTAACATTATTTGATCATCTTAGACCTTTTCTGTTTATCTCTTGGGTTCTTCTGTTTGGTTTAAGTCCAGCTCAAGATCTCTCTTTTACTCACACCTTCTGCATCATGCAGGCTGTAATAGACCATGAAGCCTGGATTTGTACAAATCCACCAAAATCCCACTGTTAATAACTGTAAAGAAGCATCCTAGTTTCAGGACTGTAAATGGCAGTGCTGTTTATGAGTCTCCATACAGCTCCTCTATCAGCAGAGCTAGTGTTGTTCTGAGGATTTCATCTTTCACAAAGCAAGTTCTATCTCTTTGTATTATACCACCTCCCTAAGAGAAAAATACTTAAAAAAAAATAAGTACAGCCAAGACTATATTTTGGTTTTTTTTCCTTCTGTATGGGAACGAGCTTTTCTTTGCATGAAACAAAAAGACAGTCTGGTAGTCTCTCTCTAATGACATTTCTGATAGAGTAACAGTAAGTGATGGTGTTTTAGAAATACCCCAGTGTAGGCTGAATTATAAGAGGCATTGGCATGTAAAAAAACCTGCTTCTCCCATATACAAAAAAAAGTCTTCATATACTGAATTAATAGTTGGTTTCATATATTTTGTTACTTTTGTACTGGTACCACTGTATATTGATCTTCTGAAATAGACACAGTAGAGATAAAAATCAGCAGGATGGAGCAGAGTAGGGCAGTAACAATAATTTTGTTATTATATGTCAGTTTCCCCTTCTCCCATCAAACAGGGAGATGACAGACTTTCAAAAGAAAAAGTTGCAAACATGACTTTTCCCAAGGAAAATGCTCATTATTTGTAAATTCTAACATAAGAAATGTAATATTTAGTGCTTCCAGGAGATTGAAGGGTTCTTACATAATAACATCACTGTTTCAAAGTTCTCATTTTGTATACTTTGTACACTTTCATCACTCACACCAATCTCTATTTCTTCGTATTCAGCAGAATCCCAAAAGACATTAAGTATCAGAAATCACGGGGGAAAAAAAAGGAAAAGAAAAGATGAAGTACATGTCTTCATGAAAGGACAAAACACTTGCCTTTTAGAGAAACTGTTGTTAAGAAAAGGGCCAAAACAACACTCAGAAAGCCCTCATGATTATCCAGTCATTTTAATATAGCTTGGAAACTACTTTGAGAAGAAATAACATAAAATTAATTGGAACTTAGTAAAAAAGCAGGAGGATGTAAAACTGATGGTATAATAAAAGGTCATAATACCTTTTTCAGACAGCATTTTTGGGATAGAAAATGTTAAATAAAGCAGGTGGGTGAAATTTCAGAAGCAGTTGGCTCTACTTTGAGACAGCAATTTAGAACAATGGGCTGCCTGTCAGTTCTTGTTATTCAGCAGGGTTCAGAAAGCCTTAGTGATACCTATTATGAAGGCACTTTAGGCTGAGTTTTAGAACCACATGCCAGAAAATGGAAGTCGCACAGTTAGATGAGCTGCGAAGCACTATTTGTTGATATTAATACATATAATCTAACCTTAACTAGTTCATAGTCAGTCTCAAGCGTACTTCCTCCTTACTGTCCCTACTTTGCCAAACTCTTACCATCTTCTGGTCAAGTACAAATTGGACTAAGCAGCCCCAAAATCCTTTACTATTCCTTTCATTGTTACTGCGTAGTATGATGGGCTCAGTCACAGAAAGCCAGTAGAGTTCTCTTGCATATTAAGAAGAAATTAAATCTGACGTTCTCAGAGTAGCTCAACTGGGCATAACCCCTTAAGAATTTTATTACAAATGACAAGGAGCAACTTAGCAAAAAGCTATTTCTAAATGCAAAAGAACAACTCTCATTGCCCTCTTTCTTACTACTGTAGGGAAAGGCTTTTTGCATCACAACAGTCATGAATATATTTTTTCTCACCTGAAGTCCAACATTGTCTGCCTGGCCTCCTTTAACTAACTGGGAGATGAAGAGGCCACAGCTAAATTCCACTCCACCTCTCACACTTATTCCAAGTCCTTCAGGATGCAAACGATCCAATCTCACCTCTTTCAGCTTTCTGTGAAAGTAAAAGACACGTGACTGTTCAAGATGCATAACACTCTGTGGCAATAATGTTTTGCATGTTTCACGTGAAAGTTACAGCACATTTTTCTTTTGTTAACATTTAGACATAAAAAAGCAAGGGAATCGAAGCCTGCATGGGCATGTGTTGGGCATTTTTCATAAACCATCTGCAAACATTGAAGCTGTCTGCAGAGTTGTAAGGTTTTTTTTTAATATTAAATGCAGGAAAAGTGAGAAAATAGAGTTTCACCTGGAAAGCACTGGCTTTGACCCCCTTACCTTGGTTGCATTAGGTACATTAAGCTACTTGGCAACCTACTTCAGCTAGTTCAAAACTGTACTTCTAGCAAATACAGTAGAAGTGAAATAATTTCTGCACAGATGAACAGTATTTTACTTAGAATTTGTCTGAGAACTGAAGTGGTATTTCCTGCTTGTATTTCAGTTAGCTGCATTGTTCTGCATTCTCTTACCGTGATCTTTTGGGAGTAAGCTGATCATATTCCACCTGGTGCTTTAATGGGATAAGTGGGCGGATAGCATCAAATAGAGGCAATCTGCTTGGTTCATTTATCACAAGTTTCAGGTCCCCCACAAGCACTGGGAGATTCATAGACCTACAAAAAACAAACAAACCAACCAAAGTCCACGTTCAACACAAAACAAGAAAACAAAAAAACAACCAAACAAAAAAATCCAAAACACACAAAACTCCCACACAAAACAACCACAAACAAAGAACCCATAACCATTAACCAGATACTAGCTTAACCAAAGCCAAATATGTTCTGAGAAAGCAATCTTCAAAATAACTGAAGTCTCCTATATGCAGCTTAATGCCCACACACACCACTTGTATAGATGACATCTTCAACATCCACAAAAGATATACAAAACCATTTGGAAACAGCAGGTCAGATATACCTGTCTAGATTGTTGTTTCCTTACTAGTTAGGAATCCTTCTGAGGGTACGTAGGCTACAGCCTGATTCCTCTCCTGAACTTGGGGTACTCAAAAAAAAGGTCACAAGGCTCAGTAGCTAGAGCAAAGGTTTAAGTTTTAATTTTCTTTTCAAATCTATATTGAAGAGACATCAATCTATAATCAAACATCCACAGAAGTTAAATCACTCTGAACATCTGATTTATGAGAGCTGTGCAAAGCAAGTCTCCCTGATACCATCAGCATTGGCACAGTTATAGGTCTAAAAAAATGTACTTTGCTGCCTAACTGCAAGGGAGGAGAAACAGATCTCCAAGGCTCAGCAGAACAATTCCTACACAATACCCAGTTCAACTGATTATTATTTGCTGTTATCTCTCTTGTAATTTACATTTCTTGGCATACACTATTTCTGAGGAATGTGCATAGATAATACAGATCAGGAATGCATATTATATGGGATTAGAAGTCAAATGCTTTTGGACTTTCTGGTCACAGTTAAGAAGACATAAAATGTTAACTCCAACAGCAAGTGCATGTTGTTTTGTCCCTGAATACTTCATAATGTAGTCCAAAAAAGTGATACATTATTAACATACATTCACAGAGATTTTGGAAATTTTGCTCAAGCCATTGCAACTTTGGTAGCTGAAGAAAAGTTACTAAGTGCATTGATAATTTTGTAGCTGCAGGAAGACTTTAAATAATTAAGAACTACTGAATGAACCAGCTTTCCAAAGAAGAGGCTTTATGAATGGAGAAGCAATTAGACAGACCTGAGTGAAACTGAAACAGATACACAGCTGAATACACCCAAAACTATAGCTCAGTGCAAACATCGGATGGAAACGTCTACATTTCACCCAGCAGAGATGCTATTGATTAGGATATGAATGGAAACAATGTTTATCAAAGCCACTTGTCTGTGATGAGTGGAAAATATATTTTCATCTTCTTCAAAAAACAATGGATTAGAGGCTGAGCTCATTTGCAACAATACAGGTCCTATGCAATTGTGGTTTAAATCAGTTCAGCAAAAGGACTGGTAATAAGCCTATCACCTTACCATTTCCCCCCCGTTATCTTGTAATAAGCCCAAGTTGTTAAACATGCCAAACAGACTCTCTGACTGAATTTTTTTCAGCCTTCAGATAAAACAATTTCAAATAAAACTTTGAATAGTTAGCAAAAATCTTTTAAAAGGGAGCCCAATGAAAACCTCTGTGGTAAATGAATAAGTATTATTTGGAGATATGCACGAATTTGATTAATGCTCTTTTCCGAAAAACAGTTTTATCAGATGTTTCCCCCTTAACACGAATCCACCAAATTCTGTTACAAACCTGATGAGTTACAAAAATCACAGTATATTTATGAGCGATTCAAGAAGAGACTGGATAAGGCACTTAGTGCCATGGTCTAGTTGATTGGATAGGGCTGGGTGATAGGTTGGACTGGATGATCTTGGAGGTCTCTTCCAACCTGGTTGATTCTATGATTATGGACAGGTTCCCCCCTTGTCAGCAGGCTATGAAGTAGAATACTTCATTAAACAGGATAAAAACTATAATTTCAACAACTTTCCTAGTAGCACATAGACCATAAAATCCTTAATATTCACTCTTTACATGTAAAAAAAAATTAGCAAAATTCTACTGAAACATATATAAAGTTAGATCTTACTGGTGGTACATCCGCAGCACATCATAAAGGTAATCCTTCTCTGCTTCATTGTCAATCAGCAGATTAACCTAAAACCACAAAGATATTACTCTAAACATCTGACCAAATAGCCACAAAACCACTGAATGCATAAGACTTTTGCTAGTTCTTAAGCCGTAAAGGAACTCAACAGGATAAGATTTTACTTCTTTTTAAAACACATTTTTGCAAGAAAGCATTACCTCACACAATGAAACTTGTAACATGACTTTCTAAAATTAGTATTACAACAATTGGACAAGGTGGTAAATACTGCTATATTCTGTATGCTTTTCCCCTCTGCAGTGATACTACTACAGTAATATCTTATTTACCTTACCTGATAATCACTGTACTGTTGAATAAATGTTTTCAGAAACCTTTTTGGCCATTCATTAACATAACACATGCTGGCACAGATAAAATCACCACACTAAAATGATTATAATCTATGTTCTGTCATCCAAGCCACTGATTTCAGGATCTCACTTCTAGCATTATGCTAACTGCTACACCTCTGTTCCTCTTTGCTCCAGCTCTTAACTGACAGAACTTGCTAGTCCCTCTTCCTCCCCTCCTCCAACTAATAGTACGCTTACTTAAACCAGTGTCATATTACCATGACTGCTCTTGGATAATGACAGTAAAACAGAGCAGAAACAAACTCCAGGTATCCTCATATGAAGAGATCAATTTATATTAAATGACAGCGAGACCCTCACTGATCTTTTTTCCAGTAAGAGGTCACATCATGTTGGTTTTACATTTGGACAAGCTTAATGTTTAAGAAAACAATTTCCATCTGACCTAAAGGCTAGAATTACTGTGAGAGGAAGTCCAAGGACCAATTTGCATACTTAAAGACAGGCTCTTTCTTTCTAGGTTTGCATTATATTCTAAACTAAAGGCATGTGTCATGCGCACCTTTGCCCCTTCTAGATCTCTAAAGCCAGCAAAACATCACACACAGGTGGTTTTCTGTTACTTGTCTCCTCCGGAAAAAGACACTTTCAAAACACCTAAAGGCCAAAACGTTACTGAATCTGTAACGCTAAGATACTGTACAAGCAGTGCCTCACAATGAACAAGACATGTTTAAGCACATCAATTGAGCCTACACAGCATAGAGCACAATATTGTCTGGGAATGCAAGAAGTAACAAGATGACATTTTTCTCCTTGCATACTAGCTCACAGACACATCCCCACTCCCTTTCATGAACCGTAGTGCTGTATTTACTTTCTGTCATTTCTTCATGCAACACATTCTGCCTTCCTGTTTGATCCCTTCTCACAACGCACCAGCAACTTCCTCATCCTCCAGTAAAAAACCACTCAAATGACTTCTTACATATTCGGAGTGCTACGGCTTGGTTAATATTATTAAACCATCTCTCTTATTAGTTCACTTTTCTCCTGCTGCCTTCTGTTCCATCAATTACCACTTTCTGTATCCACTTGCATCTCTTGGCATTTTCCTAATTCAGTAATTCCTTGGGACAGAGTCTCACTGTAGATACACACTTTACCTAGGCTTATCAATGGCTTCTAAAAACTGGCTAAATTCATAAGTTCTAAAAAATAAAAATCACACATTAAGAAAAAATTCTGCATCAATAGCAGCAGTGACATTGTGTAACTTGAATCAGAGAAATATTTTACTATCTATTTCTTGATAAAACAGATGTGGAGGATGGGATAGATGATTGCACAGATTTGAAACCCAGAATATTAAATAAACATGTGGACACAGTTGGGGAAATCTGCTCTAAGTGGCTCTGCATGAGCAGGGTAAGGTGAGCAAACAAACTCCAGGGGGCATTTCCAACCTTAACATTTCTATCGTAGTTGTACAAAATTCACATCCTTAAAATACAAGAGTTGCTTTCCATTTCTTAGGATACAAATTGCAGTAGTTTTCACAGGGACAACTGACTGAAACTACTAAGAAAAAAAAAAAGACCTGTTACTGCAGCCTCTTACATAGCAAGAGTTTTCATTCAGATATGTATTCTACTAATTTCCACCAACAAACACAAACAGTAAGTCTTATATTGTCAGGGGTGAGACTAGATTAACTTATGAATTACATCAGCAGTGAAAGGAAAAAAGGTTTAAAGTTCAAGATGGTAACCACCCACCCAGGAACCATATAGATATGTTGCCCAATCTACTTCTGAGTTGTACAATAATATATAGCATGGCAAAAAAAAACCTTGTTAGACGGCTGCAGTCATCACTACATTGTACCCAGATTCTTTACGGCTTTGAACTTCCATTTTTAATACAGATTTTTTTGCAGCTCCTCTACTTCATCCTAGCAAGTCTTTAGTTAATTGGTTTACTACCGGGTGATACTTCTATAAAACAGATTACACGAGCCCTGGGGAACTCCACTCCTTAGCTGACAAATACACAAAACTCAAAACTAAAGGACACTAACAAACTCTTCCACAGAGAAAAAATATCTCTTAAACACGTAAACCAGTTTTCACTTCCTTTCCTTAAACACAGCATTTTGAGCTCACATGGCTCACAGAGTTTTGAGCTTTCCTGCGTACTTAACTGGGCAAATGACGAAAGGCCGTGCCGGGGCGAATGAGTCGCTCCATGTATCAAGTGCATTCGCACATGAGTGCACAGGCACAATTGCACTCGACAACGTTAAGGTGGAGCTGAAGCCTTTCAAGGACCCACGGGCAGCGCGCTGGACTGCAAATGTGAACTGCCCGGGGCCTGGACTTCAGCACTTGCACTTTTGCCTTCCTTGAACTAGGCTGGGCGCAACATCTTTTATGTGACATTCAAATAGAACAAACTGTATCAAGCCCTGAAAGAGCGCAAACACCGGGGAAGCTTCTTCGTCTTCTCTCTCCCTTTTAAAAGGTTTTAAGTATTACGACCACTCTCTAACAGGAGGCTGCCACCTGCTTTTCCAAGTTCCCCGAGTTTCTCCCTTCCCCGTCAGCCGCTCCGTCAGACACACCGTTGCCTTCTCCACCCGGACAACGCCGGCAGCTCGGCCCAGAAGTCACCGCTTAGGCCGCGGGGAGCAGCGCTGCTCACCGCCCGAGCTCACCCGGTGAGGCGAACCGAGTGTCTGTGGTCACCGCGGCTCCGTTCTCTCACCTTGTGCCGAAACTCACGGGCGACGCGGCGCTCCATGGCGCGCTAGATATGGGAGCTGTGCGGGACACGGGAGCTGTGCGGTGCGCGGGCGCTGCGCGGGGCGGCTGCGCGGCGAGGCCGCGCCCCGGGGCAGTGGGAGGCGCGCCCGGCGCTGAGGTCCGCCACTGCCGGCAGCGTTTCTAGTGCCCATCCTCTGCCAACCTCTCTGCTTTAGCGATATGAGTCAGCGGCAGCCGTAACTGCTCAGCCACTACAGGCTGTTGCTTAAAGGCCAAAGCAAAAGAGAAAGATAAAGATCCTTCCCTACAGCCGCACTGTATTACCTGGCCTTGTGCCGAGCGCCTTCCACCTGCGCTGATCTTTACAACTGGTGTTTCTCATGTGGCACAACACTCGCACACTAAAGTCTCTTTTGTCTTTGTGGGCATGTATGTTGCTAATCCTACTAGTTAATAAAAACATGAAGATAGGAAATTTAAAGCATGTCATCACCTTGATAGAGGAGAAATAAATCGCTCTACTGCAAATAATCTCAGTTTCATATTTTTAGGTAAGTGGGGTGAATCTGATGTATCATTAAGTCTTGTTTCCATCAGCCTTTCTCACTAACAATATCGTTGCTTACAAATGTAGCCTCTGGCATGCCTGCTGTAACCATCAAAAAAATCAACCTCAGAACACCTAAAAAAGTGTCTATTACAACTAATTTCTTGTAGATAATTTTGTGGTCTGGTTTTTCTCACACTTTCCATAATGTAGTAGACATTAAAGACTTCAGGAATCAAGTCTGGAATCAGGTGGAAGAGACCTGCTTCCAGGTCTCTAAGACACAAATAATTTGTTCTAGTACCATACAATATTGTAAAGCTATCCTAGCCAAGCATTACACACACAGATAGAGAATTTCTTCCCTGAATAGGCAAAACATTTCAGAGGTATTTGGTTTATATGTGAAAAGAGAAGAAAGGACTTAAATTAAATTTAAAGGACCCGTGAAATATCATGTATGACTCCTTTAAATTTACCTATCAATTGCTTCTTGAAGACTTTACAGGAACAGAACTTTTCCAGATTGGAAGTTATGTATATTTGAAGACAGCTTTTAAAATTCATATAGACAAATTTTCCAGAAGTCAGAAGCACTTCCATGTAGTCAAATATTTTGGAATTAAGCCCATTTGGTGATGTGAAAACTGTACTGAATTGTCAGGTAAAGGATACACCACAGATAGAATGATGAACTTGATGGTCTGTTAATCTGCTCTGCTACATGAATTCCTGTGCTCTACTGTGCACAAACACAATGCAGACCAGCACACCCAGACCTATCCCATGCTCTGAAAACTGGAAGTTTGGTCATCAGAAAATCTATGAGATGGCTCTGAAGTTTCCGTTACTTCAAATGCATAATACTAAAATATGGTGCAATGGTTTTGGAGAATTAAATCTTTCACAGCAAGAAAGAAAACTGCTTCTAAATTCACTTTAAACTAGTTTCAGTTATTGTCTGCTATCTGTGGCATGAAAATTAATATAGTGGGCAACACAGTATCACAGTATCATCAAGGTTGGAAGAGACCTCATAGATCATCAAGTCCAACCCTTTACCACAGAGCTCAAGGCTAGACCATGGCACCAAGTGCCACGTCCAATCCTGCCTTGAACAGCTCCAGGCTGTTCACAGCCATCAAAGAAATACATTAAAATGTGGGTTGTGTTAAATGATTCCTGTTGCTTTTGATCTGCTTTCTCTACTTCTGTTAATGTAATCTGGATCAGAAAAAAAGTGCACCAAAGCTAGTGCATGGTGCATTCTCAGTAGTTGGGTGTTGATACAGGATGAGGCTTGCATAGAAATCCAAACATCTTCTTGGGTTTATTGGAAAAAGGCTGTGTTGAAGTTAAAGAATAACTTTTCTGTCTCACTTTTTTTCTCATACACATTCTGCCTCCAACATTTGCTGGAGAGAACAGAATTCTCAGTGAAAACATCACTAGTTTTCCATCATTTCATTAAACACTTGTTGCAGCAAGAAACACAATCCACGGGGAAGAATTACAAAGGCAGAAAAGAGATCTTTTTAATGACTTACTGTTAACAGACTTCTCAAAGCAGTCAGAAAAGGCCCCTTTTCATCTGAGAGAGTTTCTCACCTGGTATGGGCAGCTTCTAAAGCTTCTGTTATAAGATATGCAAACCTGAAGAATGAAGAGAAGAGAGGCAGCAGCAGATGGGAAAGGGAAAACAGGAAAAAAATGCATCGGCAACAGAAATAGTGAAAAGGGAAGAAAAATAATGGAAGGAAAGCAGTCAGACAACAAATTTAACCATGGGGGGGGGGAAGCAAAGGGTGCACAGAGAGCCCCAAATATGAGACGGAATGTATAGTTTAAAAGAACTCATCAGAAGCTATGGAAATAATCCATATACACTAGCATACTGTATACATGCTGCATTCAGCTCCTTTCTGACTCCTGCCTTTCGTTACTTAGGTTCTGGCATCTATTTTAGTGGGTTGGAGCAAATATTTTGTGTTAGGCATTGACACCGTTTGCTGCCTCTCAGCACAAGCAGACAGCTCTCTGTAAGCTGGCAGTTTTCAGCCATGCAGCATTCCTAGGTTTACTCACATTATAGTGAGGTGCTGCCTTACACTGCACCTCACCACAGGGGTTTCAGCTCCTGTGTAGAAGCCATGACATCAAACATTTCCCAAACACCAGAAGAACAGGAAAGTGGAAACAAACGTGAGGAGCCAGCATGGTAAATGCAGCCAAAGACAATCATGGCATCACAGAATGGTTTAGGTTGGAAGGGACCTCAAAGATCATCCATTTCCAAACCCCTGCCATAGGCAGAGACACCTCCCACTAGAACAGGTAGCTCAAGGCCTCATCCAACCTGGCCTTGAACACCTCCAGGAAGAAGTCTCATCAGGGCCAAGAACCCTGCTCCAGAGCAAGAGATGGTGTCCAGGGTGGGTGTCTGAGTCACTAGTGGTGTCCCCCAAGGTTCAGTACTGGGGCTTGTCTGGACAGGCTAGACTGATGGGCAAAAGCTAACTGTATGAAGTTCAACAAGACCATCAGGAGAAGTGTGGCCAGCAGGTCGAGGGAGGTGATTCTCCCCCTTTACTCCATTCTGGTGAGACCCCACTGCATCCAGTTCTGGAGCTCCCATTACAAGAAGGATGTGAATGTGCTGGAGCGTGTCCAGAGAAGGGCCACGGGGATGATCAGAGGGCTGGAGCACCTCTGCTGTGAGGACAGACTGAAAGAGTTGGGGCTGTTCAGTCTGGAGAAGAGGAGGCTCCGAGGTGACCTTCTTGTGGCCTTTCGGTATCTGAAGGGGGCCTAAAAAAAGCTGGGGAGAAACTTTTCAGGATATGAGGGATTGACAGGATTAGGGGGAATGCAGCAAAGCTGGAGGTGGGTCGGTTCAGGCTGGACATGAGGAGGAAGTTGTTCAGCATGAGAGTGGTGAGAGCCTGGAATGGGTTGTCCGGGTAGGTGGTTGAGGCCCCATCCCTGGAGGTGTTTATGCCAGGCTGGATGGGGCTCTGGGCAGCCTGCTCTAGGGTAGGGTGTCCCTGCCCATGGCAGGGGGGTTGGAGCTCGATGATCCTTGTGGTCCCTTCCAACCCTGACTGATTCTATGATTCTAAGTGCAAGGTCCTCCCTCTGGGTCATACCAATCTCATAGTAAGCTACAGACTTGGGGATGTGTGACTTGAAGAAGGACCTGCAGGTATTGGTTGACCACAGACTAAGTGTGAGCCAGCAGTGTGTTCAGGTGGCCAAGAAAGCCAATGGCCTCCTGGCTTGCACTAGAAACACGGTGGCCAGCAGGAACAGGGAGGTGATCATCCCCCTGTACTTATCACTGGTGAGGCAGTATCTTAAGTACTGTGCTCAGTTTTGGGCCTCTCACTGCAAGAGGTGCTGGAATGTATTCACAAAGGCAATGAGGCTTGCAAAGGACCTGTAGCACATGGCCTACAGGAGTGCCTGAGCGAGCTGGGGTTATCCAGTCTGGAGGAGAGGAGGCTGAGGGAGACCTCATTGCTGTCTACGACTACCTGAAGGGAGGTTGGAGCGAAGAGGGCCCAGTCTCTTCTCCAGGTGGCAAGTGACAAGAGTAGAGGGAACGGTTTCAAGCTGCGCTAGGGGAGGTTTAGGCTGGATAGTAGGAAATATTTCTTCAGAGAGGGCTATCAAACATTGGCATTGTCTTCTGAGGGCAGTTGTGAAATCAGTGCCTCTGCAGGTGTTTACAGCAGCATCTGGATCTGGCATGGTTTAATGCTGACCTCCGCTGCTAGGTCTAGGGTTGGACTGGACAATCTTTGAGGTGGCTTCCAACAGAAGGTTTCTGACTCTCTCAGGGGAAGGGCCGGGGGCGGAGAGCGGGCAGGCGGCTGATATACCCTTTGGCCGCCCCGCCCGGGAGGGCGGGATGAGCCTTGGGCGCAGGTAGCGGTCGGTGCTGAAAGTCGCCGCTCTGTTCGAAACCGCTGCCACCCGCTAGCCCGTATGGAGTCCCGGCTCCTCCTCGGGGCGCTGCTGTGCGCCTGGCTCTCGCCGGGTGAGCTTCCCGCCAGGAAGGGTGCGGGGACGAAGCGGGAGGACAGGGCGGTCTCAGGCATCACTAACCTGTCGCCTTTGCCTTCCAGCCCTGTCTCCGTGGGGCGCCCGGGCGCAGCTCCCTGCTAGCGGGGACCTACCGCTCCCCAGGTAAGAGCTAGTCGGGGCACAGGGCGCCTCCTTCTGCTGTGCACTGCGGGCTGTAGCCCTGCGGCAGACCGGGAGGGGTGGACTGTCCGAACCAAGCAAACCCTTCCATGTTTTCCTGCCCTCAGCAGAGGCAGCGCCGCGGGACCTCGGAGAGCGGGAGGCTACACCTCGGAGACGCAGGTACGGGGCAAGCGACTGTGCTTCATACATCATTTCACGTGTATTTTGTCCTGGCCGTAACGTGTCGGTCATGAACGAAAGGAAATCTGGGGTTTAAAGTGTTAAAGCAGCGAGGGAAGATGGAACTAGAACTTCAGCTTGCTCAGGAATAGTTGTATGTCATATGAAGTGTCCTCCAAGGAATGCTGAGGTCTGGACTGGCTCATCCCACTTTGTGTGAGTCTTTTCCCTCTCAGTGGAAGTTACCGAGCTGGCAGTATCAAATGGCTACGACTCAGTGCTGGGTTTTGAATGTGGTTTGTCTTGGCAACACAACTGTATAATTCATGGTGTGTTGTTGAAATGCAATTAGCTTGTGTGGTTCCCGCTCCCCTGTTTGAGGGTGGGAAAAGGGAAATTAATTTCCTAGTCCTTATTTGTGGCTCTGCAGAGGAGTTGCCTTTCATTCTGATTTCTTCTCACTCTGGGAAAAGATCAGCAGAGTGAAAAACATGCCACATATCTGCAAACAGCTAATATCAACTGCTAATAAAAGCAAATGCTTGTGAATTGAGGTCTTCCCTCAAGAATTCAAAATATAGTAGTAGGCACTTTGTTTCCTTCTATGCTAGGCTACTGAGCAGAAAACTCCATTAAGAAATAAGCCTAGGGGAGGGGGGAAAAAAAAGGAGTATGATTATTTTTTTAAAAGCTGGACACCTGAATATTAGTACTTCTAGCCACTCAAACTGCCTAAATCTGACAATAATGCATTTTTACATGTTCTTATTTTTAATAAGCTTCTTCAAGAAAGAGGGAAAACAATGTGATGGAGGTTAATCCCTCTGCAGTACTTTATGTTCATGAAATTAATGGCATAGCTTCCAAAATCAGTTTTCACTCAAATGTCTGAGTGGATGTTCTGAACACAGAAAACACCCAATCCTTAAAAATACTTTACAGAGTCATGCACAGGACTGCAAAATATGATTGATAAGCTTCTAGGACATGAAAATTAAATGCAGTAAAACTAAACCCCAAGTCATTAGGCAAAATTTATAGGCTTATCTGATTCTTTCTTTTAAGGTGTCTTGGTTATAGCTACTGATTTCTTTGTTCTTTCTAAAAGGTATCTGAGATGGCAGTTCCCAGTGTTCCATCTACTACAATACCCTTATCTCAAATCAGGAGATTTCACAGTATGAAATGTGGACCATCTAGTAAGTTATTTGTTATATGTTATATGACAATTTCTGTTATTTGTTCTATTCAGTGTAATTTTTCTGAAGAAAAAAGCTTTAAGTAGTGAATACACATATTCAGAGTGAGAAAGCTCTATCCTTGTTCTCAAAGAACTGCAGGAGCTTCACAATCTAGTATAGAGTTTAACTGAGTTTTAAGTTTACATCCAATTCTGGTCTGAATGTCTCTAACTGCATATTTTATTAACAAAGAACTTTGAGAAGGCAAATTTGCTCCAAAGATGTGGATTGTTGTCTAGATGCCATTAAGTTACCTGCTCTGTGTTTATTCTGTGCTCAGAGGGTTTTTGTTTGCTACTTTTTTACTGAGATAGTCTATGATTGCTTTTGTGCGTGTGTGATGGGTTAGCAAGATGAGAGAGCCACAAGCTTGCAGTGGGGACCCTCCTTGCTTAAGGAATTTGCATCTTGGCTTGTTTGACTCATCTTATTTTCAGAGTAGACAGGCTTAAATCTCTCTGGTGAAGAGTAAAGATGCCCTGTGTTAGCTGTTCTGTTGACTCTGATTGTCATGTTTGTCTTGTACAAAAGAGAAACAAGAGAAAGTAATTCAGAGTAATTCTAGTCAGTGATATGAAACTTCTAGTTTCTTTTCAGTTAGTCTGATTGATTGTATTGGATGTGGGACCTACGTAAGAGTAAGTAGCTAAACAGTTTGCATCCCTGGCTTTGTATCAGAAAATTCAGGAATGGTGTGGACTGAGCTCTTATTAGTTGTCATCAAGATTGTGTCATCTCCAAAAGCTTGACTCTTTAAACAGCAGAATACCTAGACATGGAATTTTCTTTTCTAAAACCTGGTAAACCTTGTGGGACATGGAATCTGTTGATTTCTATTTGCAAAAGATGTAATAAAGCAGAACAGAAGAAAACCCTGATCTGCTTTGTACAAGAGTTTCAATAGCATGCTCTAAATGCTTATAACAATAATTTTGTTTTGGCCTTTCCTATTTGAAGAGAGATCTAAGCTGCCGTAGCTCTGCCCATGAGTTCTACTTGTTACACCAATCAGGGGATATATGAAATAGGCTTTTATTACAGTCAGTTCTTGTTCTTTACCTTTGTGTTCTATTAGTCAATTGACAGCAGTTTAGAAAGTGATGTAATGTCTTTCATGTCAACAGAACAAAAAAGTTGGTGTAGTAGAAGTAATGCCAAGAGATGAACTCTGATGTTCTTGTTTTGTACTCAGGCAACATGGGATTTGAGTTTTGAAATATTTATCACAATAATTTGCAGCAGTTAACATGGAGTTTACAGAGCTCTTAAATTTATGTTTCTTCTACACTGCTCTGTTTTGCATGTGAAGTTAAAAAACACAAAGAAACCCAAACAAACTCCAGAGCTAATGCTTTATAATTATGTGGGACAGACAAAACAAATTATATCTGGAAGTGAGTTTCAAACTACTGTTGAAAACTCCTAACAGTTTAAACACTTTGTATTTCCTTGTGTTGAAAAGCTGTAGTAGGCATGAGCTTTTGATGTTTAAAATGACTGTTACTCTAGAAAATACGTGTGCCTTACAATATGAGAGCTGATTTCAAGAGATGCACCAGAGCAGAAAATCTACGGGTTACTTGGAAGGTTACTGGTATTGAAGGATTAAAATTACATCCTACTTACCCCAGAATCTCAAAAAGGAATATTTGACATCTAGGTGTAATGAGATCTTTGTCCCTATCTTGGGGCTGTTCTGTGTTTTGTGGAAGCCTTATGACATTGACAGAACGTGTGCTCAGAGCTGAAGTGAATAATATGTGAAATATTCTTGAGTTTAGAGGGGCTGTATTGTATTTCAAAATGGATTTTGGAACTTCCTCTTGTCAGATCTATGTGATGCTATCAAAGCATCTCTTTTCAGAGAGCAAGAGCAGTCTCTGTGAAGCTTGGACGCTAATCTCCAGAAACGCTTTCCATGAAATGCAAACAGGTTACCTTGCAGCCTCACTTTTTCACGGGCTGTGGTAAATAAAAGACCTGAAGTCCTGATGCTGCTTCTAGGGTGCTAGCTCTGGCTTGAAGGCTTTCACTGCCTAATACTGAGCAGTTAAGAAGGAGGGTGAACAAAAAGAAGGCCCGTGAGTCTAAGGATCTAGAGTAACCCTGTCCACACATTGAGTGGTATTATAGCCTGTTCAGTAATTACCAGCTGGTTAGAGTATTTGAGCAATGAGGAGAGCAGAGAAGAATTCAGAACTGTGTTATAAGATGATCCCAAGTCTTCACTCTGTTCAATAAAGGATGAATTTGAGACAAGTTACTTCATGACAACAATGGTCATATTATCAGAGTGACTGCAGGTTGTAACGGCATCACTGGTTAGAAGTCACATTATTACTTATGCGAGTCGAATCGTGTTACTTAGGCCCACCACTTGGTGCTAGGAAAGTCTCACCAGTTTTCAATTTCAGATTCCAACCCAATGCACTCAACTGGCATAATGTCAAAGAGAAAATCAGAGCTAAGGACTCTTAATAGAGGTCACTTTCAGGTAAATGAAGGACACGGTGTTCTTCCACAATCTTCACTTAGTCTTGATATTTGCTTCCTTTCTGCAGGTGTAAGTGTTTCTTATATCCCCTGAAAGAGACCTATGGGTTACCTTATTCAGAGAGCTTAGCAGATTGGAGTAAACCCTTTGTTATAGGATACTTATTTTGGATACATATGCTAATTGGGCAGAACTGGATGATCTGAGGAGGCCACATTGTTTGCAGTGGTAAGGTCATTAAATGTGATCTCAATCAATAACTCCTCACCATCTACTTATGGAAAACTAATCTTTGCACAGAGAGCTCCTCTATGTAGTCATGTAAAAGAGGGATATAAGCTAATACAAGATCTATGCATATTGTGTTGTATTTGGTTTGTATGGTACAGTTTTGGTAGAGGGGTTGCTACAGAGGTGGATTCTGTAAGAAGTTTCTAGAAGCTTCACCTGATAGAGCCAATGCCAACTGGCAGATCCACTGCTGACCAAGACCAAGCCCATCAGCAGCAGTAGTAAGCCTCTGGAAAACATATATAAGAAGGAGGAAAAGCTGCTGTGCAGCTGGGATGCTGCATCCAGAGAGGCATGAGAATGGTGAGAGATCACTTCCTGTCCATATCCTGTCCTAGTCTCAAACCATAAACCTTTCATTTATATTATCTCTTCCCTCTCTAGTTGAGGAGAGTGATAGAACAGAATTGATGGGCAGCTGTTGTTTAGCCAGCATCAACCTGCCACACATTTTCTTACAACCATACATACACAAACAGGAGAGAACGTCATGAAGAGGAAAATGCTCTTTGAATCATCTGGCTTCCAATTCACATTTGATTAGCTCCCTCTCTCTAAAAAGCAGCAAGGGAGATCCTTTCCAGTGACAGGAAAGGTCCCCGGATCAGCTGACTGTTTGCACAGCCTGAATACAACTCCTGAAGCAGGTTACCTGAGCCATGCTTAAAGGGGAATCATTCAACCCAGAACATCAAAAGGGGACTAACTTCCTCTACAGCTAAGAGGAGCATGACTTGCAGCCTAATTGCAGATTATTGTACTTGGACAAGCAGCAGGGCATAATCTTAGAGAAGCAAAGAACAGAGACCTGAGCTCTGATTACACAGGTCTCGCACCACTCGAAATGAAAGAGATCAATGTCTGCCTCTATAGACAAGAGGACTAAGGCTTTTGAAGTAGTGACAAGATTGGTCACTGTGAGTATGTAAATGAGATGGCTGAGTCAGAATAAGTAGGGGCCTTTCTGCATGGTGCTTGTACTAGGTTTTAAACTGAACTCATGCTGGCCAGGCAGGGAAAGGAGATATTTGGGCCAGCTAGGCAAAGGGACATTCTCTTTTGCTTTGTCTACCTGCCTTGTTCTTTTCAGCACGGTCTCTCTCTATTTTTTTTGAGGGTATACATTGAAAACAAAGGAATCAAAATTAATTGTTCAGATATTTGTAAAGTCTTTATTTAATTACTTAGTATTTAAAATAGTTTTGCAAATGGAAATGGGCATATAAACATGAATAAACTGTACTGATAAATTTTGGCAGAACTCAGTATGCAATGGTTGTGTACATTTGTGACTGAAGATAGTATTGTGTAATGTCCTGAAGTAGTTGAATGTCTAAGTTGCTTTATTATTGTGACACATGGTAAGTTTCTTGTAGTTCTTACTTATTCCAGCATTATAGGCAGTTGTGAGCAGAGGGCTTCGTTTTTCTAAGTTTATAGGGCATCACAGAATGGGAAAAACTTCTTCTTTGTTAGAATTCTGCATTGACCTCCCTTTGGTGAAATGGCTGGTGTTGATATTTGAGGTTGTCTTAAAAGAATTCAAGCCATGAGTTCTGACAAAATTGTGCATGTCAGTTATATGTTGGGTGCATGGCTACTTAGTGTGTACCTCTGAAAGCAACCCGTGTGGGGTAGATGCTCTTGCAAACAGGTGAGGTTTTTTAAGAGGCATTGGGAAGTCTTGTTCAAGCTAACAAAGAGGCTTATAAGGAAGCTGGACAGTGTTCGTACCATCTCATTTAAAATGCTGTTTCCTAGTCCTGACAAAGGTTGAGTTCCTTTTGGCTGGGATACACTCACAGGATACCCTTCATGTGTGGCTTGCTTTTGAATTATTTTAGTGTATTTAAAGCTCTTAATAAGCAGGTGTGACTCACTAGCTTCTGTAATGGTGCTTCTGTAGATGTTTTCTGTTGGCAAAAAACTATGTACCATAAAAGATGCTGGTAGGTAATAGCTATTGGTAAAATATCAATAAAATGAGCTTCTAGAAGAGAAGAGAAAAGGTAGGTAGTAAAAAACTCTTTTTGAGATCTGTCTGAAGGTGAAGCTTTTGCAGTGTTTCCTACTTGTGGAGGTCTGTTTGATACTTTAGGTCATAAATGCTAAGCCAGTGTCTGTCATTCACGGAGTTACATATGGTGGTGGAACTGGGTCTTAAGAATGAAAATTATAATAATTTGTCTTTACTGTGCCTTTTTTTTTTTTCACTGAGGTCTGTTCACTTGTTTCAATGGTGGTGAATGTGACTACAGAGAGCTGTGCAACTGCAGTCGGTTTAATGCAACTGGACCAAGATGCCAGACAGGTGTGTGAAGAGACAAACCTAACTGGATTTCTGGGATTGTACTTGGGTTCCTACAGCTACAAGAATGGCTACCCTCTGCCAAAAGGCTTCTTCTTGCACTATTGTCTTTCCTTCTCTTTTCTGTGGTTATATTTCATAGCATACCACACACATAGATCTCAACTACAGACTGAATCCAGAAAACAGTGCTACTTCTTAAGTAACTGTCCTTTTGTTAGTGTATAATACAGGTGCTGAAAGAGATCATATATGCAGAACATGGGGTCAATACAATTTTGAAACTTTTGATGGACTCTATTATTACTTTTCTGGGAAATCCACATATGCACTTGTGAGACACACTGAGCTGGATGAGCAGAGTTTTTCCATACAGGTAGGGGACTGCCTTTCTGTGTTTCTTTTGGCTGTTGTTTAGTTGCTAGTAATGCATCAATATTTAGAGATTAAAAATAACTTCTGCTGATAATATGGGGCTCTGAAATGTAATGTAGAGGTAATTCTGATGTAATGTGGGCTGCCAATTATTATGGCACGAAATATACATAGCTGGAAGGAAACTGGTGTGTCTGCTTCAAAAACCTGCCTCTACTGTGAGAAGCCTACTCTAAAAGTGCAAATTGTATTCTGGGTTTTGGGGATGAGTGGGATCAAACTACTTCTTCACATGCTTGGGGGTGGGATTTAGAGTATTAGCTGTGTAATGTGGATTGGGAAGAGTTTGGGTTTGACACCAGCAATTCTATTTGGCAGGTGAATAATGATCCTGAGTGCCATTCTTCTCCTTACTTCTGCAAAAGATCCATTAGTTTATTTTTTTCTGGAGATGAACAGATAAAGATGAGCAGTGAAGTCACTTATAAAGGATTTGGGTAATAGCACTTCTCATGTGTTTGCATTGTAACAAATCTTATGATGCTGATTTGACAATAGAGATGTAAACTATGCCATGTACTTGTTGGTAGCTTAAAAAAACTTATCCAGACTACAGATGTAGTAATTGCTCCCTGTCTGCAGAGTAGTGTCTGAGGAAGGTGATAGCTAAATGAATGGTGCATCGTATTAAGAAGCATGAGTATTGACACTGATCCTTAGATTTTTGCTCTTATTTGCAATTGTCTATTTTTGTAGTGGAATTACTCAATATTAGTTTTTTTTCAGATTTGTAAGTCATTAACAAGCAATTTATTCTTTAATAGTGAAATTATGTAAAATCACGTAAAATTATTTTTTATTTGGCTGATCTCCCAGGATACAGTTACCTTCCATTATTGGAAACTTACACATCCAGAAGCTAGCTGGATACTTCCTAGTCAGGCACCAGTATGCTTTTACTCTGGCTTGGGATGGTGTGTCTGCAGTATATATCAAAATGGCACCTGAGTACCTGGGCAAAACACACGGACTGTGTGGAAACAATAATGCTGTCCTGCAGGATGATCTTGAAACTAGTTATGGTGAGTTTTTAAAGTACTTCCTCTGGTGTTAATCTGTCTAATTGTAGGTTTGTTTTTTTGGTTGATTTTTTTTTCAAGTGAACCAAACATTGTATTGATTAGGTTTTAATTGTAATGCTAATTGAATATACAATTGGCAACGTTTGAAATTGAAAGTAGGGTATGGAAATACTTCTGATAGGTGATAACGTTAATAAAGAGGGTCAGTTTCTATATAGATGGACTTCTGATGAAGAAGACCTATAAAAAGCATGACAAAAAAGTGTTTTGCTCTGTTAGCTGTGGTACTTGCTACAATAGTATTTGCATTTCATTTTTCCAAGACTTCAGGGATAAAAATCTATGCATAGGTGTTTGCTACTCTTGTCCAAATCCTATATAGGAGCCAGTGGAGGCCTGAGATACTGCTATTGGAAGTAAAGTGATGATATTAATTAGTGTATCAAATGTACAAAGATTGCCAAATCTGACTTGATCTGGTACTTCATTTATGCTAATACTTTCAGAAATGACCAGTGATCTTTGGGTGCCAATTTCAGATACTTCCATGACTCTTGGCTTTCACTAAACACTGAGTGAAGATCTGTATAAAATAAGAACAAAGGGAAAAAATTAGTCTCCCTACCCTATTAAGTTAGGTGATAGAAACTTCTAGACATCATTGTTTTAGGCTATGTAACTCTTTGCTCCTCCTCTTTAGTACAGTAGAGAAACAGCCTAATTTAATGTTCACAGTACAACGTGTAGTACGTTTTCTGTGTTGCATACCACTCAGTTTTACAAAGCATCAGCTCACCACAGTATCAGCTCTTACTCCCATTGGATAGTTTGCTCACTAAATCAAAATACTTAAAATAATACCAAGATCAATGGCTCATTGTCCTCACGGCCTTCAGAGACTTTTCTCTATCCTCTCATTTTTCTCAGGATATCTCAGTCACATAAAGCTGCAATTGTAGCACAAGTTGATACATTGCATACTAGCTTTAGCCCAGTTATCTTGGGGAACAGTAGTAATAAAGATATGGCAAGATATGTATTCATGGGTAATCCAAGTAGTAGTTAGTGCCACCACTTGTTTATGATGGAGAATACCTTTCTCAGCTAGTGTAAAGCTCGCGTGGACATTGTAGCTGATGTGAAAAAGTCACACCTTTGCTTGGTTAATGTATACAAATATTGTGTACCCTTGCAGAGACTCAGGAGTGTTTCATCATTCTTGTGTTGTATGCTGTCTTGGTAATTTTATATAAAGTAGCAGCATAGCCCTGAGTACTTACAGTTCATTACAGTTTTTCTGTCCTTGTATCTATCCAAGGACTCTGCAAAGTTCCACTCTCTGATGCCTTTCCTTGCTGAATCATGAGCATGCTTATTTCTGCCATTTTAAAGCTTTCCTACCCTAGTCCCTTTTAAAAGTATTTTTGCTTCTTTTAAAGACCAGATTATCTTCACACTAATAGCTGATTCATTTAGCTACAGGAAGGTTTTGGTGTGCTGCACGTGGTGTGAGGTCTTAAATACTGAGATGATTCCCTGGGAAATTCTATAGATATATTGATGTTCTTCCAAGTCATGATGTGACTCCGTGTGTCTTGTTTAGGAAAACTGACAGATGATGTAACAGAGTTTGTAGAGAGTTGGCAGGAGAATCTTCCACAAGGAACACACAATTGGGATAAATCTGTTCTCAGAGAACCACCCTGCCTGACACAAAGCCACGAATCTCTGCAGGTTTGCATCCACACCAAATGGTTCTTACAATTGTTGGTGATTCTAATTACAGTGAGAGTTTGACTTAACGCTTTGAAGACTGGAAATAGTCTCATGGTTGCTGCAGCAGGGCTTCCCTCTTGCCCATCCTTCCACACCCCTTTCCCACTCCAATTTATTTTCTTCTATTTGTCCCCAGTTATTGATTTTACACCCTCCCCAAATATTGTCTGCATAGCCGCCTGTAAAAGCTTCTGAATGTGGGGCTAAATGAATGAGAAGTTGTAAAGCTGGAACGAGTTCTAAAGCTGGTTTCCATCCCTTCCCTTAAGAAGGACAGAAAGAAGCAGGCAAACAAAACCAGAATGAGAGCACAGCTACTTTGCCAATGTCTGCAAAATGAATTGTTGTTACTTTTGTCCATCACATTGAAGTAGGTTTTCATTTTAAGAGTTTCCAGATACAACCCTGAAATGAAATGCTGTGAAACTGAAGCTGGTGACAGTCATATTTTATTTCTGTTGCCCTTTTACAGTGCAATTTAGCTGAAATTAAGGCTGTTTCAGAATGGGCTTATCTGCAACATCCCTTTCTTGAGGAAGGGATTTGCTTTGCCACCATTCATATGACCTTGGATAGAAGATTAAATGGTATGATTGTTCTGGTATGGAGAGCAATTACATTGCTAGCCACAGCTTCTAGTTGATGAGAAGAAAGTGATTTCTAGTCGCAGACTTAGATGTCTCTTCTGATTTTCTGTAGTACTCTATTCTGCTTAGGTTTATTACTTAAAACCTTCTCTTCACAACAACTCTCTCATTCATTTCAGATGGCATACACCCTGTGTAATATCCTGTTACATCCTCCATTTGAGCAATGTCATGAATATGTGAGTCCCCTTCCTTTTATGGCAAGCTGCACCAATGATCTTTGCATGTAAGTGAATGCTTGTTGGGTAATTCCAAAGCTATTATAAAAAGCATTGTCCTTCTATGACAGGAATGAATTGTAAATGGTAACAGAACTATGTTTCTTTCTGTGTATCAGGTTTTATCTAACATTAATTATTGTTCCTGTTCTTCATTTGTTCTGGTTTTAGTGCTAGAATTTTGTGTTGTTACTGGTTTTTTGTTTTGTTTTGTTTTTCTTCCTGTAAGGATGACAAAAATCAGACCTAGGTATGTTCATAATTTGTTGGTGTAACTTCCCTTGTGCACAGCATCTGTTTTGGTTAAGTGTGCAGCATCAGTAGTATTTCTAACCTTAATGAAAAGTAATAATGAACAGATTAGTTTGATATCCATAAGCCATATCTTAATGTAATGAAAATAGGAATTTAATTACTATTTGAATTTAAGCTATCATTTCACAACTTGCTAAGCTTCTTTGTCCAAAGATTTTTTTGGCCAGTTAGTTTAACAGGCAGGGCAGGAGAAGGGATTTTCAATTTCTTGTACCATGGTGACTCACTGGTAGAAACCTTACTTCTTGGGAATTTTCTGAAGGATGTTATTCCTTTTGTAAAAATCAAGACACTCATTTAGGTCTTTTTTGTACTGCTGTATCTGTAGCTTTCATGAATTTATTAAGCGAGTGTGAGGTCTCAGATGCACTGACTCATCTTCAAGTGTTGCAGAATGTCTTTTAAGACTTCGAACCTAGCAAACAACATGGTGATTTAGAACATTGCTGAAGTAGATTCAGACAATGTGGTTGTACACAGTGCAGGAGCATTCACGAGACTGTGACTCTATGTTCAAATGTAAATAGAAAATAATATATAAACTATTTTTTGTGTAAGGTCAGCAGTTGATAATGCAACTTGGTGTCGAGCATTAACTGAATATGCCAGAGCATGTGCCCAAGCAGGAAAACCACTTCATGGATGGCGAATGCACTTCCAGCAGTGTGGTATGCAGATGCTTTCATACTTGGTAATACTGCTTAGTAGCTGTCTCTTGAAAAGAGTGCTCTTCATACTTTGACTTTTTTGTCCTTCTTCCTTTTGGAAACTCAAATGAGGGAATAACTTTGGGCTTACTTCAAGGCTATATAAATGTGAAAATTTTCTTTTCTATGTCTGATTTGTACTGAATATATTTAAAGCACTAAGCTTATTAGAATGCTTGTAAGAACCTTCTTACTAAAACATCATAGATTCTTTTAAATAATTAACATTTGTTTTTTCACAGAGCTTCTTTTTCAAACATTGTTGAAGTCTTAGTGTCTTTCTGGTATATTAAATGTCATGAGAGTTTAAAAGAAATGTTAATTAGACGTGCTTAAAGCTTCATCTTAGAAGTCACAGAAAGGAAGTTTAAAAGAGGTCATCTAATTTGTCCACTCATTTGGAACATATCACGAAAACTAATTTTTTACTTATGGGAGAAGATTTCCCCCATATTTCCAGAAATGTTTGTTAATGGATGTTCTACCGCATCCTATGATGATCTGAGTGCCTAAACAACTCTGCTGTTAGAGTCTTTCTGAGTCCCTCTTGGTGTGAGTAAAGATTATTCCTTCACAATGCATCTTTAATGGACAGAGTATGAGTGTACATACATTCTGTTGTGTATTATGGTAGCCATTGTTTCAGTGTTCTAGATAACAGGTACTCATAGAAATGTCAGTGCCTGAAAGAATCATGTTTACCATTTAAGCCCTGAAAGAATAGCACAAAGTCTTTTCATTTCTCTACGTCTTTCTACTTTTTAGTGATTGTGTGTCCTGAACCATTTACCTACAATGAATGCATCAACTGTTGCCCTGTTTCATGTCATCAGCAATCACAGTGCATTGACAGTGAGCTTCCTTGCATTGATGGATGCTACTGTCCAGATGGTAAGTTTTACTTCTCAGATTCATGTTACTTGATTTCATGTATCTTTCAGATAGTTCTCCCTGAAGTTTGCATACTTGCAGTTGAAGGTGTTCACAGGAGCTCTTTATAAATTCAGTGCCCTTTATAGGTACCCCATTCATGTGGCCAGAAAGAGATTTGAATACTCAGATATTTACACTGTCATGTGGTTGTAGCAAGTGATGTATTGTGACCTATAGCCTATCTTTACCCTTATTTTGAAATTATACTTTGATGTCAGGTTTTCCCCTTTACGCTGGCATCTTTTGGATATACAATTCTGTCTATAGAGACAGAGAAAGTTATGCTATGTCTTACACATACCCTGATGGTTTATAAGTACAGTAATTTTTATCAGATGTTTTATGTTTTATGGGCTAGTAAAATGTTTTAGCTTCTGCCTTTTCAATAAATAATTAAAAACAAACAAACAAACAAACCAATCTGTAAAAATCTCCCAACACCATGGTAAAATAAACTAAACTATGACTTTAAAATATAGAGGCAAACATGTGTAAAGATGTCAAGGTTTGGTGTTCATCTGTTTTGTTTTAGTTTGAGATTTTTTGTGTTATTTTTGGTTGGTTGTTTTTTTAATTGTATTGTGAGGGAGAATCATCCACCTCTCAGTATTAAATCCTTATTCATACTCTTATTAGTGTAGTTTAGGGACTTGGCCCAAGTGAAATTTGCTTAGTATGATTCAAATACACACTTGTTCTGCAAAAAATCCTGCAAAACTGTTTAGAGTTTTATTATTGTACAAGACTGTTAGTGCTCCATCAGCCATTTGTACAGATATTTCACTTGTATCTTGTTTTTATTTCTTCTAGGCTTAATTTATGAAAATGAATTGTGTGTCAAACCTATGGACTGTCCTTGTGACTACCATGGAAGCTCTTTTGAAATGGGTTCAGTGGTTAATGAGGAGTGTAATAACTGGTTAGTAATTTTTCATTTTATACTGTGGGATTAATCCTTTCATGGTCATGATATCAATTCTATAAGGCCTGTATTGAATAAAGTTAATGACTCATCATTGGTTCTACATACAAAACCTGTGTTTTGCAATGAAGAGAAGGATAAACCTACTAATGGGTTAAAGATAAAGCTGTTAATGTGGAAGGAAAGCAAATGTCAGATATTGCAGAGGATACGGCAATGTTTAGTATTCTTCACCTTGAACTCTAGGAATCTGGAATTTGAAATCTTAACAGGAGAATTACTTTGATTTTAACTTGTATCAGCTTTTTATTGCTTCCCTTGGACACAAAGACCCTTAATTTTGTTGTGACACTAAGCTATTACTTGGGGAATTTCTAACAAAAATAGTTTGTAGGAAAAGATAATACCTTTTATTGGATCAACTTAGTTGAAGAAAATGGCTGAGCTTACATATGTGCAACTTCTTTTTCACAACAGTTCTGGGGGGTTTTGCATAATTTTAATTGGTTTTAATAATCCTCAATTTTTATAATGATTATCAAGAAGATAAAAAGAAAGAACAATCTTACTGGATGCATGGAAGAAATATTACCTGACCATATCCTTGTGACAAGCTTTTTCCACAGTGTTCAAGTGTTCTAGTGACTGTGAAAACTCTGCATCCTTTTGTGAGACTTACATACCTGGTGCTTGTTTCATAGAGATGGATTCCAGGAACAACAACAGAGGGACAACAATATATATACTATAAAAAACAAACCAAAACAAACAAACAAAGAAAAGATAAACATCTTTCTTTTTATTTCAGCACTTGTATGGGAGGAAAGTGGATTTGTACAAACCTGACATGTCCAGGTATGTGAAAGTCCTGAATACTTCACAGTCTTAATAAATGAATTTTACTTGGGGTAAAATATTGCTGTTAGATCTTACTGCAGTGCTTCACTGTGTAATTTGCATTTTAAATTCTATTTACATATAAATGCATCTATACCCATGAAGGATTAAATATTTAAGGTAATGTTTCTCCTTATACATCATCATCATCATCATCATTTCTCTGGTAGATGGCACTGCCTGGTCATTCTTGTCATTAAGCTAAAACTTCCTTTGCAATCTTCGCTTGACATATATGGCAAAATTATTTTTTCTCCCCACAGTATTGCTGACTAAAGATAGTGTACAACTATCAGTTAATTATTTTCACAACATGCCTGCAGTATGAGGAGTGTTATTCTCACTTCATAGCAAGGCAGCCAAACTACAAAGATTAAGGTCAAAAGGGTTTTCTATTTTAAAGATATCTATGCCCTCATGGTTCTATACCTGACAATGAATTTAAGCACTGGTCTCAAAGTTACCAGTTAACTACAGGAGTGCTTAATGATTCTACAAATCAGGTTTGAAAGTCACATACTCAGAATGTAAGGATTACACATTTCTGCCTCTTTTAGGGGCAAGAATATTTCAGGTGTCCTGACCTGCCATCAGGTAACAAAAGCAAGGATGAGGTTCAGATCTTAACCCTGTTACTAGTAGCTGGTTAGAATGTGAATGTGATTTAATACATTATAATATGTATCAGAATGCATGAACTGTACAGCAGTACAGCTGTTGAGAGGACACTGTCTTTTCTGCAAACTTAAATACGTTGTTATCTTTGTCAGCTGAATGCTCAGTTTCAGGAGACATTCATTTCATGACCTTTGATGGGCGCAAATACACTTTCCAAGCTACTTGCCAGTATATTCTAGCAAAAAGTCGAATATCTGGAGCCTTTACTGTATCCTTGCAAAATGCTCCTTGTGGGCAGGTAAGACTTCAAACTTCTTTGCTATGTTTATATCCTAAAGATTTTTTAATCAAGGATGGGTGGAAAGAATTAAAAAAAAAAGGGGGGGCAGGTTACCTGCCATGTAATATATTAATCAATAGCAACAGTTTTCCTTAAGGATGGAATAGTTGAACAACAGCAGTGCAAAGGAACTATGTACAGAAATTGTCATGTTTGTTTGTGATAAATAGGGAAGATTATGGTAGCATTCTGATTCTGTGTTCACTGAGGTGTTTCAACAGCATATGGTGTATGCTGAGTGCATCTTTGTGAATTTGCAGCCATCACAGAATAAGCCCAATGCTTGAAGGAAGAGTGACCTTTTTCTGTGCCATGAATGTAGATTTCTCTTCCAGATTTGTCCTTGCAGCTGGAAATTCACTTTTGCTTGCACTGATATGGAAAACGTTGGATAGTCTTTGGGACATCTCTCTCAGATTTCAGTATATGTATAAATCAATTATGTTGGTATCCTGTGCAGTTGATTTCAGCCTAGTGTGCATGTGCATATAGGTAGCTGTTACCAAGAGTTCTCCTACTTTTAAATATAAAGTTACTGCTACTATGCATGGAAGTCACAAAATATTTTGGTCTGCTTTATGTCTGAGACCCATTTTCTTTCCTTTGTAGTTGCTTATGTGGATTTCTGACTATATGTGTAAGGCTTGGAACATTGGTATTTCATTCTCATTAAAGTCTTGGTAGGTGGTGTAATTTTGAAGAAGGTTAGACAAGGTAGACTAGGTCTTAAACATATAGAGGTGATGTGAGAAAGTAATGTCCCAGGGAACTTCTTTATCAAAGGAAAGTTGAGGCATGGTTGACTTCTTGCAGAAGCCCACAGTGAGATACTTTTCAGCCTGACCTGTTGAAAAGCGCATCAATGGACAAGAGAGGTTTGGAGCAAGTACTGCTATGGTACGTGCAGGATATATATTATGGGCTTTGTTTTCTTTTGTGCTGCAGAACGCTTTGCTCTGTGCAAACCAGACAAGAATTAGTTGGCTTTTTGAGCATGAGTGAGACTGCAAGGAGCCATGCAGTAGTTCTTTCATCTTCTTCAATTTGCTTGATGTGTCTCTGTGTCCAGGTGGTTTGTAGGTGGAAAAAACAGGTTTTTACTAGGTGTTGGGCTTTGTATTTCATATTGGACTTCATATTTCATGTAGCCTTTAACAAAGCTAGCTTGATCAGCCCTTAATAGACACAGACTTTTACAGAGATTTGAGTGAAGAATTCCAGGCATTAGCAGCCAGGTGGGTGATCAGAGGCTCATGTGGTGTGTTCCGGGGCTATGTGCTGCTGATTTAATTATCCATATAGATATGGTGAGACAGTACTGAGAACAGTTTGTGTTACTACGATGTAAGAATATGAGGCTTCAGAGCAGCTATTCAAGCATCTTACTATCAACTAGCTGGTACCACTTGGCAAAATTGCTGCTTTACAGTTCCCTAGACACTATCCATTATCCTGTTCCCATTTATAAAAATTAATGAATTGAAATGGGAAGCTGAAAGATTTGTACTGCAGAATCTCATATTTCTTGATGGTTCGAGATTTTTGTGCTTATAAAAAAAAAAAAAGGCAACTTATCAGTCCCATCTTATTCAAGCAGATAAAAAAAATGTAGAAATAAAATACCTGGGGAGATTTTAGCTCTCAGAATCACAAAGAATCCAGTCATCCAGAGCCTTAGTGCTGGTGACATAAACAATCATCAAGCAACAAGTTATTTCAAAATGATGTGAAATTTTGTTTAAGCACTTTCTGGAAGGAGAATCAGTCAAGTGATCAGCATGGCTTAACCTTATCTGAGTTTCAGGTGACAACCTCACTGGCTTTGTAGTTTGTATGATGAGAAGGTCTTCTGAGCATAGAATTTTTTTAAGTGTCTAGTGAGAGAAATGGCCATTCCTGTGAAAACACCTGCTGAAAGTTGACAGGGGTGGTGCTATGGAAGAACAGTTCATTGAAACAGAGAATAATTGTCTGGCAGAATTTCTCCTTTAGTTTCAGCATGAAGAAATAATAAAGCTTTTGTCAATATTGTGTAGTAATGTATGTGTGGTATGTTGTTCACTTGGTTCTGGTTTGCAATGTATACTGGCTGCTTTTCTTCTATTTTTAGCTTCTTAAAAGGTCAACAAAGTGGTCTATTTATATCTGCAGTTGCTGAATGATATGCACAAAAGTCCAATTTCTTAGTAAAGTGGCAAGGCAATAAGACAAGGTAGAAGAGGATGACTTCACAATATGGATGTCTGTCTTTACTATCAGTTCAGGAGAGCTGCCTGAGCTGATGAAAGAGCTTCTGTTACTTCACTAATTTGCTATTTTAAAGTTTTACTTTATCATTTTGGCTTTTGGGAAAAGATTACTGGTGGCCTTGTTTAGAGACTGCAAATTCTGAATGTAGAATTCACTCTTTACACACCACTATGTGTACTTGTATGTCCACGGTACTTGAAGGACTGACAGATGATCGGTCCTGTTCTAGTTCAGTGTCTGTCAAAGGCCAGGTGGTAGTGTTTTGATACCCTTGTGGGTCTAGTAACTGTTTTCGATGTGTAGGTCAATATTTGTTCTGTATTAGGCAAGTGTCACTGAAGATCAGCAAGAGTCATGATTCTCATGTCTTGCATGGGAATCATCCACCTTTGAAAGTAATTCAAATTAAAACATGGCTGAAGCAGATAACTTGAATTAAATTCTTGGTATTTATGATGTTGTGAAATTTTCTTGTGAAGCCATGTAGCTTCTCTATGTTGTAAAACTCCACACAAGTCTCAGTACTTTGGAGTTTATCATTTCAGTCAATTAGCTGCTTTAATTTCAACATACATGTGAAATCATTCAAAATACTAAGCTTTTAAATTTCACTGTAAAATGCAGTACACTGTACTAAGAAACAAGATAACTGAAATGGTAATTTCCCAATAATTACTGCTTCAATCACACTCTTATTTAACATTCAACCACTTTAATGTATTTATTTTATATTTTATTTTGCATGTACTTGCAGAATCAGGATGGATCATGTATCCAATCAATCAGCCTTATCCTTAAGCAGGACCCCAAGAGGCAAGTGACTCTGACTCATTCAGGAGATGTTTTGGTATATGACCAATACAAAATTAACCTGCCTTATGCAGATGGTAAGGAATAATATATAAGCATGTAACTCCTATAAAGCATTACTTTAATGGCCTGAGCATCTGTTGTGATACTGCAAATATTGCTGACATACTGAAGTTAACTAGCATGTTGTTAATATCAGCATAATCATTTCACAAGAACTGACCACATCAACTGTTAATGTACTTTTTACACTGATGGTAGGAGCTGTGCAGTGGCTGTGTTGGGCTACTGTCTCTTTATATTAAGGCTGAGTGTGTTCTGTCTCTAACTGAAGCCCAAATGCTATTTCTCACATTTGCAAGGTTGCCCAACTCTTCTCTGAGGAAGAAATTATTTTCTCTGGTTTTTGACTGATTAATTTCTTCTCCCTTTTCTGGAAGTGGTAAATAGATATTGAAGGAGTCCTTTTGCCTCTAACATATAAACTACAGATTTTTAAACACACCCCCCCCCCCCCAAAAAAAAAAAAAGTCTTTTTTATCCCCCTGACTTTTAAAATCTCTCTCTCTGGAAGATGTTACAAAGTATTCTGCAGATGAGTATGTAATTGTGTTCTGTAAGATTCAATGTAAGCTTCAGTGAGAATTTTATATGCAAGTCATTAGTAGATTTGATGTCTGTTGGGCCTTGGCTCTGGGAATTTCCCCCTAAAAATCTTAATACAGGCATCACATTGCAGACCATTCATTCTATACAATCTACTTGTAACACCAGTAATGTTTTTAACATCCAATTTATTTGCTTTTAGTTAACCTTTATGATTTTTTGGGAGTGAACTCTGAATGCATTTTTAAAAGGTGTGGTGACTGTCACAGGCTTCTTCTTTTCTTCAAACTGATTCATTGTAACCTTTCATGAGAAATCAATGGTATGGGGAAATTGGTGCTTGAATTGGAAATGCTTGAAAAACACAGATAAAAGCAGTGAGATGACAAAAAAAAAAAACCCACAAAAGAAATTACAGGTAGATTTCCTTTGCCTTTTAACAATCTGTTTTTACTCCCCAGAGCTATTTGAAATACGGAAACTCTCCTCTGTATTTCTTCAAGTAAAGACACACATTGGATTAGAGATACTGTATGACAGAAAAGGACTGAGGCTTTATCTTCAAGCTGATGGACGGTGGAAAGATGATACTGTGGGCCTTTGTGGAACCTTCAATGGAAATATGGAGGATGATTTTTTGTATGAATAGCGGCAAGATTTCTATTTGCCAGTATATGATTATCTGCAATTAGAGTGATAGATCAAGTGTGTACTGAAGCTGAGTGAATAGTTTCCAAGAATTCTTTATTTTGAAGTTTTGTGTTAGTAAGACAGCTTTTAGTTTGCCAACAAAAAGTAGGTAAATTCGAGTACAGGATATCAAGCCATGCTTTGTTTAAAATACTGTAATATAAAAATACAGTGAAATATGACTCATAACTGCTAGTTTATCTGAAAAGTTTTGTCCAAAGTTTGGAGAGGCAAATTTAAGAGACCCTGTGCTTCCCTTCAAGCCTCTTTATCTCTCTCCTAGTCCTGTCTTCTGCTGCAAATTCTCATCTGCTCATTCTGACAGAACCTACATTGTTTAGTGTTTGCAACAGGAGTTGGCTGTTGCTTGAGCTTTGCTTTGTTGTGATGCAGTGAAAGGTGATCAAAACTGTCTGTACACCACAGTCCAGATCATTATAATTCTTGTCCAGCTTCTTTATTATCTAAAGGAGGTATGCTGTGAAGAAAATCAGCACTCTAATGGAAGTGGAGAACGTGATTTTAGAGCACAATAAAATATTTCTTTGACCGAGGGAAAAAAAACTTAGGAGAATTAATTTTTCTCAAACCAATTGTAACAGTTGGGAGTCAAAACTAATAGAAAAATGGGAAAACTTTTCATAGTAATTCCCGTTAAAAACACAGAAATACTCTGCTGGATTTTTGATCATTTTTTATCTTAAAGATTATAAACTATTAATATTGCTTATAATGAGACTAAGAAATATACAGAGACGATCTCAATGAAGAGTTTATTTATGTAAAGCTATTTTCTTTCTGTTTGAAGCAAGAAAGTTTTGTGTGTTTATGATGACCTGTTCTCAAATAAGTGAAAAATAGTTGATATTTGTGAAAAAAGCCTTTAAACTACAAGAACTTAAACTGTGCTGAAAGATGACAAACTGTAACATGCAACTATATTTACATGTACATAAAACACCAGATCCACACCTGATTTGAGAGACTTGTCATGGGCAGTGGTGTCTTTTACAGCAGCTCTACTCCCAGCTACTTCATTAGAAGTAATACCACTGGTTGTATGCCAGGTGCAATCATTTCTCTACAGTGCAACATCCAATATTTAAATGCTTGGTTTTGACCATTCTGAATATAGAATATTTAAACAACTTGGTTATCTTCATCAAAGTCTTCCTTGCTTTCAACTTCTATCTGAGCCTCATGAGTCTCTGTCCAAGTACTTTTGTAGCTATGCCTCTGGACTCTTGGATTTCTGTTCCTTCCTTTTTCGTGCAGTCACTTGAGAGCCTGGGAAGCCATCTATCTAGGGATGGGCAGGAAATTATAGGCATCAGAGAGATAAAAATGGATCAGATATTACTGAGGAGGCAAAATTCTGAGTTAGGTAGTACAGACTTTCAAGACCATGATGTTCCCTTCTCATTTGTGAAAATGTAATTTGCCTTTTCTTATGGAATATGTAATGGCTCTAGAGCAGATCTTCTCTTTCTTTTCTGGGCTTTTGCCTGGAAATAAATAGTTGAGCCCTGAAACTTAAGCTGATAGTTCTTCAGAGGAGAGTGCCTGAGAACATGGACCAGTGGAAGCTTTGCTGAAGAGGGTGGTAGAACTGAGATCACTTTGTAAATTGAATATATCTTTTGTGACTGACTTTTGTTTTGTTAAAGATCTCCAGGTGGAGTAACTGAAAGCACTCCAGAGCTGTTTGGAAACACATGGAAAACCTCATCAACATGTGTTCTTGTGCATGATAGTTCACAAATGGATCCTTGTGATGTTCATCTGCAGGCAGGTGGGCAGTGAAGGTCAATTGGTACTGACAAATGCATTTCTGCTTATTAGATTTTGTGCCAGTTTTCCTAGTTAGATCAGATAAAGTAATAACCAGTCCTACCCACTAAAAATATTACAGCTTCCTGCTGCAACATCATCCTGTCTTCTGAGTATCTATACAATGTGCGGCACTAAGAAGGTGCACTCTAAGTAATGGGCTTAGACAAGAATGTAGGAGAATGTGGCCTGTATGGGAAGTAAAATTCTGCAAAAGGAATTTTGAAGTCCTAGTTGAATGCATCTCTCTTGCACTGTGAAAATAGAAAATTGTCTCTGAATGTGCTAATCTATTGCACAGTTATTTAATGCATCAGAATTGAGTGCTGTGTTTTAAGGTTTCTTATGTAACTATTTGATACTGCTTTTACTTTCCTGTGCAATAGTGCTACCCAAGCTAGCAGCAATGAGTGTGACTGTAGCTTTATGCAACCCTAACACTGGATAACAACAGATTATTGTTTAAAATGCTTACCTCTTGAATGTAGCTACTAGGAATGACTTAAACTAAAGAGAGGTGTAATCCTGCGTGTTTGCAAAAGACACACTGTAGTGTGTAGCATCTGTTGCCCAACCCACATCCATGAATCAGTTTAAATACACATGTAGGCTGTCTGCATATTGTAAAGTTCTCCAAATACCTTACTACCATTCCCAGAACAGGTTGGAAACAATGAGTAGCTAACTTGTTTTCTGTCCTTCCATATGTTTATACAGATATGAAAGCAAGATATGGCAATAGTATGTAACCATGGTCAATTGCATAGTATAGAAGATTACTTTATTTCATTTTTTTAAAACTCCCTTACTGAAATGGGGTTTAATCTGTTGTTTGTATAGCCCCTTATGCAGCAGAAGCTTGTAGCATCCTTACAAAAGAACTTTTTGCTCCATGCTACCCCTATTTGAGTCCTGTTGCCTATTTTGAGCAGTGCAGAAGAGACACTTGCAAATGTGGACAGACTTGTTTTTGCTCTGCTCTGGCCCATTATGCTCATCATTGCCGAAGATTTGGAGTCATAATAGATTTCAGAGAAGGTGTCCCAGACTGTGGTGAGTTGCCTCTCAGTTCTAATCTTTAATTAATGTTTGAGGACTTTAGAATGACAATTAGAAAATAAAATCATCTTTAAAATGAGAAGAGGATTAATTCTAGCATGATCTTTAGTATAAAAGGCAAGGTTCTTTGTCCAGATAGAATGACTACAAAGCCTTTTAGAGAGCTGCTCCTGATTGTTTGCTTTCTTTAGTTCTTTTGACTTAAGAAACAATGCAAAGTTGGTAGGTCTTTTTGTTTGGTGGTTTTTTTTTAAGTAGTTGAAGGGTTTCAAATGTATACAGAATTAAAAATATGTCTTTGCCTCATATGTGGCTTTGAATATCTCATACTCATGCTGATATTATTCATGAGATGTGTAAATAGATTTGTTCTGTTCCTCATAGACTCTAAGTTTACCTGATTCTTTAAATGAATGATAAGAAAAATGGTGACTTATTTAGGAGTTTTACGTGGGTTATTGCCACCTTCTGATGTCTGAAAATCTTTTAGCTTATTGTTTTGCAACCACTGACACTGAAATATGTAGACTGCTAAAATAAGTTTTGAGCATTGGTATTGCTGACATTTAACTTAAAACTAATGGAAGAATATAGATAGGGAAATCCAAAGGTGATATCTGTGTAATCTTCTTTATATCGCCTCACAAGGAGAGGAGTGAGATAGTAGTATCAAATTCTTTAGTTTACAGGAACTTTTAATAGTATAAAAGATGTTGATAGAATACTTAATGCTCATGTGTACATTTAATTAAAAAAATATAGAATTTGAAACCCTATGAAACAACTCTAAATTGTCACTGCTGATGTAGGTCTGGCCCTATAAACATTTAACATCTGTGCCAGGGGAGGCTTGCTTGCATAAATCACTTCATTTTGCTTTTTTAAGAAGCAAGAACAGTTTGGTACAATATAGTAAGTCATGCTTGTTGGTTTAAAGTATATACCTTTTTCTTATTTTAAGAATTACAGATTTTTAAAAGGTTTTTTATTATTATTATAGATGTACACAGGATAAATTAAGATGCTATTGTGCAGCATCTGCAAAGTACACGCATTTTGGTTACTGATTCTAATGCTTTCTTTAAGATGCAGCCCATTTCTCAAAGCCCATGCACAAGAGCCAAGTGTTCCCAGTTAGAGGGAGAAAAAAGCTTCAACTGTTCACTTTCCTCAGTGTAAAGCTGGATTAACTGCACAGACTTCATTGTACGCCTTATTACTGCAGATTTACAGCTGTGTAGTTTACACAGCATAGTGCCAAGATAGTAATTTTAGTGGAATTTAGTGTGATTTGGAATGAAAGAATAGAGATGCTTATCAGAAAACTGTTGGGAGGTACTTGAGTCTCTTGCACTGTAATTTGAGAGATGTGTTTCATTTGGACAGCTCTTTCATGTGAAGATACAAAGGAGTACAGTACTTGTGTATCTACCTGTGGCAGAACCTGCCAAGCACTGTCTGTGCCAGAGACATGCAGTGGTGATTGTGTTGAAGGCTGTGCTTGTCCCTCTGGAACATATTTGAATTCCAAGACTGAACAATGTGTACAGAGGTGGGTAAAGATGCAGCTGCAGCCACACTCACTATTTTAGACCACTGTGATTCCAAGTCAGAGAGCTATAAACATGTAGGTATTACTTATCTGTAAACTCGGTGGGATCTTGGAACTGTACAGAATCTGCATGTTGATCAAAAATAGCTCTTTTATAACACCAATGCTCACCCAACATTGGCAAAGCTAGGTGTTTCATGTTCTCTGGTGTTTGGCATATGAGAGGTACAGAAAGTGTCCATTGTTGTGTAGGACTCCTGCTTTGTTACTGATTTGTTTTGGAACACGCTCAAGTTATGTGGCAGTATGTATTGGCAGGTACTGAGATCAATTTCATGTACTTAAAAACAAAAGAAAAAAACAAGCCCACAAAATCCAGTCCTCCCACACAATCTCTCCACAACAAACCTACACCAAAATGAACAAAGGAACCAGCTGAACATTGGACAATGCTTAAATAAATGGGAATATTATTCTTCCTTCAGTTTGAGTTAATAATGTTTTCTTCCTCTACTCCAGAAGTGAATGCCCCTGTTATTTTCAAGGAATTGACTATCCCCCTGGAGAAAATGTTATGACATCTTTGGGCAAATGGTAAGACACACAGCTGTTTTTTCTCCACAGTAAATAGCATCTCTTTAAGGGCTTTCTCAAATAATTCTGATGTGGGGATCTCTAGAAAATCCCAGACATTTCCTTACTATCCATTCCAGACAGCACTGGCAGTCATAGGCAAGGGCTTCTCCATGTATACTCTTTCATTTGTTTCCTTTCACTCTCCTCCTCAAGGGTCTAGTTTAGCTATTTACACTAAGCACTGAGGTGGCTGGCTGGAATCCATGTGAGCATTCATAAATGCTTTGGGCTATATACACAGCCCCAGGCATAACAGCGGAGTGGGTGTAGGACACATAGATTTTGATTCTGAAGCTGTTGGCTGGCAGTAGGCATACTAGAGTTCATGGGCTGTTTCTCTTGTGGATAGAGCCTGAAATGAAGCCAGTGCTACTACATTTTTCCCTGATAATGAGTTGCTACCAGATCTGCTACCACTTTATGAAAGCACTGAGCTATTTTTGCTGGAACTTGATAGTGATAGACAGCATTAAATTGGTTAGTGCTTCCCTGTGTGCAATATATAGTTAGGGTTAAGTTCTATGCAGTTTGCTTATTTCTTTACTGAACCATGTTATCAAGAGGGAAAATGTTGTATCTCCTACTGTCCTACTGTCTGTGTAGCATTTTGCATATCTGAATTGATGTACACATTAAAATCTTTGTGATACATTAACAATATTTATTTTGAATCTTGATTAGCATAGAGTTGTTTGATTTGTTGGGTTTTGTTTTGGAGGAGGAGGTGGTGGTTGTTTAGTTTTTATGTTCTGTTTATGAATGGTAGTTCCAGTTCTGCTAATAGTCACAGTAGGTTTCTATTACAGATTCCTATTGTATTGCTGAAGCAAAATTAGTCTGAGGCATGAGGAGTGTAAAAATTAGTGACTGTACTACTAGTTCCTTCTTGTGAATGAGGAGCGCTGAAATAATAAAAGTGTTCATTTTATTATAAATGAGACAGGAATTAATTATTTTGAGGTGTTATCAGATGGATAGTTTGTTTATAATCCACTTTAGGAGTGGCTGAGAGAAGGCTGCTATCAATCTGCTGTGTTTTTCTTGGGCAAAAGTCAAGTTCAGTCAAAAAAATGGTTGCGGTCACAACATCTTGTGGCTGTATTATATTCAGCACTAGGGGTTTACCTTCTGTTGTAGCATAATAGTGTTTATAACTGTTGATCTCAGCGAGATCCTCATATAAATTAATAGCTTGCCTTCCCAGCAGGGTTCTGAGCTGATGGTCAGACAAATGAAGCATTTATAACAGTCTTAAGAATGTTTGTGTGAGAGTCCGTACACGGAGCTTGATGCAATTCACACACATGTGGTTAGAGTTTTACTTTGCTTTTGTTGCTACTGCTTCTTGCATTTTTGTTTTAGATAATGATGATTCTGGTATGTACAGGATTTGGTTTATTTTTACTGCAGTGATATCTTTGGAATCAGTATAGTGGTGTATTTCCGTATGTATTTTTATGTCAGCCCAGGCATTTGAACTCATAGTGGCATGCAGAAAACTGTGATGTGTAGTTAATGTTCTTTATGTGTTAAGGCAACACACACCTTATGCACAGTTTTATATGTTCAATGCAGACATTCATACAACTGATTTGTATTGATTCATACAGTATACTTCACTATTAAACAGTAAACTTAGACCTTCCAGACTCTCATTACATCTGCTATGTATTTTTATTGCAGCCATTGTAGGGATGGAGTAATGAATTGTGATAACAACATAATAGGTGAGTGAAGAGTCAGGGTGGGGGGATGTTACTTGAGTTCTAATGAATAAATATACTCTAGTCTTCGTGGAATCTGTAGTGAAGATTGTGTAATACATACAAATAACTTGCAGAAGGGGATCCATTGTTTAGGAATTATGCATTTGTGTGATTGAAAGCAAGGCTGATGCAGAGGAGTAACATATACTGTTAAGTCTGAACAAGTCTTTTCCCCCAGTGCTTTAAAAAAGGTCTTTTTTTCTTAGCTTGCTAATGTAAACAACCTTAGCTACATGACAAACAGCATAACTTCAGTAGGACAAGGAAAGGTTAGCTTTGCCCCACAAAGCACTGGTTGTAGGAACTGAACATTGGCACAGTTTTTTCCATTTTTTTCTTTCCCTCCACAAAAGCTGAGTAACTGAAATATGAAGAAATAGTTCTCTTTTTCTGTTCATAGTTAAATTAAATCTCACAAGTGCTTTTTAAATTGCAGTATGTTTTTATTTTATGTCATTAGGTACTATGAACTATAATCTGCTTCTTTTGCTTCAATTAGAGACTTTTATTTAAAATGTCAGTTCTAGAATTGCCAACTCCCTGGCCTTTAGCAGAAATCTGTTCCCCATGTACTGATTTGACAGAAGCTCTCACTCTAATAAATAAATTTAAAAAGCAAACAAAGAAAACAAAACTAAGTGAAACAAACCCCACAAACCCCAAACAAACCAGACAGGATCCAAACAAACCCACTTGAAACACTGCCAACACTTCGAACCTTTCTGTGACAGGTTTACAGTACTCTTAGCACAACCCAAAGGCAAGTGCCATGGAGTTGTTTTGGTAGTGTGTGGCTCCAGCATGGAATATTCCAGTCAGCTTTCAGACTTTTTTTCCCCCTTCTGTAGATTTCGGTTTCTGTGCTGATAGCATTTTGCTTTTCTGTGTTGGAGGGCTGACTCTTGCCTGTTTAGATAGTCGTGTCAAATACTGAAGGAATCATTTCAGTGTTCTATATAAGATTGATAGGGGTTCTCTGAAGCTAGCTGTGCTCAGTCAATTGGATGTTATTGGAAGCTACACTTCTATGTTGCATGTTGTTAGACTATTGCATATCTTTATGGAATACAAAATTTCAGGTGTTAAGTTCAATGTGCTTATGAAAATTGTTTTCCTCAGCACACAGCTGCCCAGCTGGACAGATTTATATTAACTGCAGTAATCCCATAGTTGATCCAGAACTCAGCAGAGAGCGAACTTGTGAAAATCAGCTACTAAACGTCACTTTCCCAGCACAACTTCCTTGTGTTTCAGGCTGTGTCTGCCCACCTGGGTAAGTACAGACAGGTTTTCATCTTTTGGAGCACAAACATACTCATTAGCAGTTATAGAATCATAGAATCATAGAATCAACCAGGTTGGAAGAGACCTCCAAGATCATCCAGTCCAACCTAGCACCCAGCCCTATCCAATCAACTAGACCATGGCACTAAGTGCCTCATCCAGGCTTTTCTTGAAGACCCCCAGGGATGGTGACTCCACCACCTCCCTGGGCAGCCCATTCCAATGGGAAATCACTCTCTCTGTGAAGAACTTCTTCCTAATATCCAGCCTATACCTACCCTGGCACAACTTGAGACTGTGTCCCCTTGTTCTATTGCTGGTTACCTGGGAGAAGAGGCCACCCCCCCACCTGGCTACAATGCCCTTTCAGGTAGTTGTAGACAGTAATAAGATCACCCCTGAGCCTCCTCTTCTCCAGGCTGCTGAAGGCATACCACATTTCTACTTGGCGCAAGGTGAGGTGTCAAAGTGTGAGCATCCACCTTGTGAAGGCTTATGACATATTGATGTGGGCTGTTAGAGGTGTAAGAAGTGATAAACCAAGAGCCAGGTTCAGACAAAGGCCTAATGTCTCACAATTATCAAAACAATGTAACAGAAATATAGGAAGGGTGTTGAAATTATTTGATCCCATCCCTGTACTACAGGAGAATTGTTTACCTAGGTAAATTTTCCCCCTGATTTGACCTCTTATTTGAAAATTTCATTGAGAGGCTTGTTTCTTAATGCTTAGAGATGATTTTCAGTATTGTCTGCAAATCACAGGGTTTTATGCTGAAAATGCATCTGTATCATTTTTCATTACTTACTGCTTTCATAAGAGCTAGGAGAAGATAGAAAACTGAAAGCTGTAGTATATTATAATTGTAATGAAGTTTTGTAACTGAGAAACCCTGGTTTTCCTTCAAAAAATTCTAAGTAATCACCCTATCTCTGAAGTGGTGCACTGTATCAAATAACAGATAAGGAGCTTAGACACATTCCTAGACGATTTTCTTAAAGTCATCACTTTCTAATTCACAGAAAGAAAACAATGAGTTTTGTTGTCTTAAACGTGTCTATGGACAAACAAATCTAATAATAGCTTAAGAATGCAATTAATTTTCAAGTATTTTTAGAAAAGTAACTTTTATTAGAAGTAATTACATCAAATGCTTCATGTGTTAAAATATATCTCAGATGATCAATTGCTGTTCTTTTGGCAATTTGCTTTAGTGTGATTCTTCAAATGACCTACAGCTCTTCAATTTAAGAAGCAAAGCTCAGAATTTGCTATTATTAGCATAAAAATAAAAATGGTGGTCTATTCATTCCTCTCTATGTATGGCTCTGCTATATATTTTTCATGTTTTTCTTTTTCTTGTTTGGACAGAATTTTGTTCTGAAAGATTTACTGTTTTCCAGATAAAAAAGGATTTATAGCCCCTTGGTGACACCATCACAGCTATGCTCTCTGCGATTCTGTTAGAGACTGTGTCAGTGTTCTTATATTTGAGTGCTTCAAGAACTCAGATTTATGAACATTTGGGGTTTATGTTGATTTTTTTGTTATGCCTTACATGATTTTTAGCACTGAATTCTACCTGTAGTATACATGAAGAAAACGGTACTGTTTGGCCGTATGAGGTACAGGTGAGGTGACATAGAAAGTTATCAGCCATCACACAAACAGAGTTATAGATAGTCCAGGGACTTCTTACTCATGAGACAGGCTGCTTGAGGACAGCCCTGTTTGCCAATTCTTTATGCAGCTGTGGGAGCTGCAGGTGGTCTCCTGAGATGAACCCCAACTTGTTAGCCCTGATAGGACCTTGAGCAGCATGGGAGAAGCCTCTACTTCAACCCTTTTATTCTTTTTCCCTTCTGGTCTTTAACCCCTGCCCTCCTGTGTTCTTTCACTACAGCAGAAACTTAAACCATTGTGATGAGGGAGGAGGAGGGAAGTGCTAATATATGTCTTCTAACCCATTCACTTTCAGTCAGTTTAATTCACCTTGTTGTTGTCCAGGGAAGGGCAAAGAGCTGTGTGTTAGACAGCTAGGTCTGGTGGAGGCTGTGCAAGTAACTTTTTTTGTGTTCTGGTCTGGATTTGTGGACAAAAGCACAGAAGGTTTTGTTGACTCACAGGAGACATGTTGCTTCCAGTGGTGCTTTTACCAAGATCATTTAATTATTTGTGTGTATGTGAACAAATAAAGTTATAGACAGTGATGAGATAGTGGTGAAGATGACTTTATCAGGCTGAAGTGTGATAGCTGTCATTGTATCTTTGCAGTTAATTGTAGGTTGGACTGTGAATGTAGGCATCAAGAAAAATGTCTGATAGTTCAAAGGAGAGCTATGCAAGGCCTCTCTGTAGAGTATTTGTGATGAATTCTTAGATCATTGAAATCTATCCATTTGCTTGGCTTCACAAGAGAGAAAGCTGTTATCACTTGGCTTAACCGGGGTAATACTGTGAAGAAAAACCTGCATTTTCTGTTACCTTGTCAAGGTGGTACTCTTAGTATCTGAATGTGCCCTGTTCAATTCTCAGCAGTGGGAATTTCAGTCTCACAGTTTATTGTCTTCAAGTGACATAATACTTGAAGTAAGTGTGGATTACAAAGAACACTTCACATACCCTGGGGGAAAATTACAGTTTTGAAGTTTGATGAAGGAGGGAGCTTTATAATGTCTACATATTCCAGTGTAGAAGAGCTACAGAGTTGTAGATTTCCATCTGATAGATAACAAGCTGAAAAAGAGTCTAAGTCACAGTATGTGCCACAAACATTTACTTTAAAATGTAGGCTGTTTGTTTTATTTAGTCTTGCCAGACAGGAACTCCTCTATTCTTTATTAATGAATTTTTTTCTCAGAATTAAAAAAAAAGTCTTAATCTGGGTGTTGTGATTATAAAGCATCACTTCTGCATCTCTTGGAAGATTTCTTGCTCTAGTTAAATAAAAGTTAATTGACAGAGTTACAATAAATGTAGTGAGATCTTTGTTTCCCTGACCTCAAAATTTGTATGATAATAATTAAGCCTTCACAGGTTTAGTGACTGAAGGGCTAGTGCCCAAAGTGTAAGCTGCTGGTTTTCAGTAATTATAATTTAATAATTTAAAAGTTCAGGAAGACGTTTTTGTATCTAGATAGCAGATGTACTTCTGCTGAATGTCTGTTTCTTGTTCTTTTTTTTTGTTTGTTTTGTTTTTTTTTTGGTAGCCTTGTTAAACACGGGGATCTGTGCTTGGATGCAGATGAATGTCCATGTTCATGGAAAGGAAAGGAATACTTTCCAGGTGACAAAGTAATTTCTTCCTGTTATACATGGTAAGCAAAGATCTGTTTAGGTGATTATTTTATTTTAGTTGTGTATTTGTGGATTCATTATTCTTTTATATTTCTTAATCATGAGACTCTGGTCAATAATTTACCCTAACTCTGTGTTTACATTCATTTGAAGAGCTATTAAAATGCCTTTTTTAAAGTTTTATTGTTTCAGGGAGCTTTTATATAATAAAATTAGGGGTATTGGGAATTTTTATTAAAAAGATTGATTTAGAGAAATGGGAGTTTTTATTATCACAGTTATTTAAATTAATATTCCTTGGCCAGTGTTCCTGAAGTGCAGGTGAAATGCCGCAAATACTGCATCTGAGTGACAGTAGTTAAAGTTTTATACTTACTCATTTTTGCATTTAGTGTTTCATCTGAGCAGTCTAGAGATCAAAAATGTAGCCCTGTGCTCATAAGCACACATCCACTACAATAATAAATTAAGGGGAGAACTGAGCAGCATTGTGTACTGAGCATAGGATAAGATAAATGAGCCACTAATTTTAGTTGTGTGGCTAACATAATCAATTGACTTTTAAAGGAAGTATTTCAATAGACAAAGGTTGATAGGCTCACTCAAACACATGTAGAAACCTATTCTTGGGCAAATGCAGCATGTACCCTATAGGTATCTATATGTCTATATATTTGAGTAAGCTTCATAGAGCTAAGAGATGAAAACATACCATGTTTGCACAATCCTGAAACAATTTTCTTTCATGATAATCCCTGCCTGTTTCCCTCTCTGGCCACTGTTGAATGTTGCAAGCTGGCACTAAGCAGCTCCATTTGCCTTATCAGAGCCTCAGAAAAATCAACTGTACTATCACGGAATTGTAGAATGGCTTGAGATGGAAGAGACCTTAGAGACCATCTACTCCAACCTCCTGCCATGGGCAGGAGTGCCTCACAATGAGACTCAGCTGCTAAAGGTCTCATTCAGCCTTGCCTTAAACATCACCAGGGAGGAGGCATCCACAGCCTCCCTGGGCAGTGTCTTTCAGAGTCCCATCACCCTCATAGTGAAAAATTTCCTAAACCTACTCTCCCTCAGCTTAAAACCATTCCTTCTTGTCCTGTTGCTAGACACCCTTATGAAAAGTCCCTCTCCAGCTATCAAGCATCATCATAGTGATGAAACCTCCAACTTCTCAGGAAAGCAGTTCCTTACTTTTGTGCCCTTCTTTTAGCTTACCAGGAACATTTAATTTGTATCACCTGGTAAACTACTATTCCTGGCCTGCACGGCTCAGTATAGCTTAGTACAGTGAAGGCTTATCCAGTCAGCACTAATCACTGCCTTGTCTGGATGTCATTGCCCCCTCCAGCCTTGGGCTGACTGCCTACCTCTGCCTTTCGTCAGGTCCTCAGTATCTGCTCTAGAAGATATTTGTAGCCCTTTGGTCGACTGGTGAAGCGACTTACAAGCCATCTCCACTGGGCAGGCAGGTAAAGCGACCCGGGTTATTCACCCCCTTGTTTCCAAAGGCCTTTCCAACTGGACCTGGCATGGGACTGCTGGCATCAGAAATAGCTATTACACCCCTTTAATCTGTGTGAGACTTCACCAAAGGCAGCAGCAGTGCAGGCAGAGAAACACTGGATATTTAGCCTTCCCTTTTTTTTTGAGGCCAGGCCCATAAATTATTTACGAACCCTTAATGCTGTCATGACTATTCTAATCTTCCATACCCAGAAGCCAAGACACATTAAGTGATAATGAGTTTTTGGCAGTTTCACTGAAAGTTAGAAAATCTGCCACAAGCTGTGCTTGATACCAAGTGTAGCAAGTCTTTGAGACAGTTGTGTGTATGCAGGGGCGTAGTGATAAATCAGGGGCAATGCACATGTTTGCTTGTGCACAGCAAACAAGAAAACAACTTAGGCACTCAGAGCAGTCATAATGGCTTCAGTGTTTAGAGCATAGAAATGGCGTTGATATTTAATATTGTATTCATATCTGATATAGTATTATCAACATAACGATGAATCTGGTTTCTCTACTGAACAATAAAATGGCAAATAATGTTAATTTCTTAAATTGACAAAACTATCCCTGGCATGCCAGGAATGTTCAGCCTAAGATCCTGGGTCAGGCTGAATTGCAGTTCTAGGTTTCCCAGTTTTTGTTTTGCGTGCAACTGCTTGGAATTTTTGTTATGTGCTGCTAGCTGAAGGTAGCATAGCAGCAGTTTGGTGCTGTGTTGACCAAGGTAAGGTAATTGCTGCTTTTCTGAAAACAGTATTCTGACTATTTCACATGATAGCAGTACGAGCAGAAAAGGAAAAACTAAACTGAGAAAAAAATTGCTGCTTGGTTCTTCACTTGTATGTGTTGCCAACCATTAGTGATTTATGAAGTCAGGGTAGTACTTCAGTTATAAAATGTGAAGCATTCTTTTAATCAGGAATTTCAAAATTCAATATTTTTGAGATTAAGAGTAGATTTGTGCAAAAAATTGTATCACATGCTGTATTTATCTGAACCTATATTTACAAAATATACCTGTGGTAAAGCTATACCAGGCATCAGCTCTGCCGTCTTTGTTGACAGGAAGTTTTTTAACTGTCCAGGTGATTTAGAAACATAAAAAGTAACATTAAAAAAATGCATCAAAACCCAACATTTGGGGATATATGAAATTAAATGATACCCTTTATTTAGAAATCTTGCATCATTTCTGAAAATGCTATTTATATTGCAACAGGGTGATGCAGAAAAAGTGCTACAGAGCCTTGCTGCTAGGCAGTTGCAAAGCAAAAGTAATTCAGAAAGGTGTGAGTAGTCACTTAGTATATGTATGACTAAAACATCTGGGTGCTCAAGGTGAGAGTACTCAGAACCTGAGCTATTGTGAAAGCTCAGCACAAACAAAAGCTGAGTGAAGCCAAGAAAGCCCAATAACCCAAACCATGTTTTTTTTAAGCAAACTAAGCACCAAAATAGTGATACTGAAATTTTTTCTTTGTGCTTCTGTGAAATTCTCATTTAAGCAGAGACTGTAGTAAAAGGACACATTGTTAATACTAGGGTTCAGCTTGTATTGAAAGAAATTATCTGCGAGAAGTCGAAAAAGAGAACTTTATCTTTTGTGGCACATAACTGATGTGAGTGACCAGAGAATAAATTGTATTGCTTCCAGTGGCATTGTTTGTTTTCTTGTTTCAACGAAAGAAATGCCCCTCAATGTCTATATATTCTGGCATCTGTAAATTTTAACAGGAAGAAACACAAGGTGTATGAGTTCCATATGTACTTTTCCCCCCTTATCCAAGTGAATCAATTTATATGTATTTTATATGTGCAGCTTTTAGTGAGCATTTGAAAATGCTTCTGTGTGCAGTCAGCATATTTGCATGACTTTTGGGCTTTGTTTTTTTCTTCTCACTACAAGAGCTGTAATCATTTGTCTGTGGCTAGAATTGATATTACCATTATTGGTCATACGTTTTTCAGCGTTTGCCAGCATGGATCATTCCAGTGCTCCTTCCATCCTTGCCCATCAATGTGTACTGCATATGGGGATCGGCATTACAGAACATTTGATGGACTCACATTTGACTTTGTTGGAACTTGTAAGGTTTACCTGGTTAAGGTGAGACTTTTTTTTGGTAAAGCATTTGTGAAATGGCATTTAAAAACTTTTTACTTAATTCCATTCTGTACATTTTACTGAGGCCTACATGCTGTTTTTTAAGGTTTGCTGTTGCTTAGAGTTTGAATCATACACGACATAATAATTATACACTGAGTGTTCTGATAATTTGACTATATAATGAGATACATATTTTTATTAGTATATTTTAGTAGTATATTTTAAAGTATCCTTTTATTTTTTTTTTCTTCAGGGTACTTCAATCAGTTTTTCTGTTGTTATAGAGAATATTAACTGCTTTAATACGGGAATGATATGCAGAAAAAACCTTTTCATTAATGTTGGAAAATCTTCTTTAATATTTGATGATGAAACTGGAAATCCAGTAAGTTTCAGCACTGATCAAACGATAGTATATGTACTTCTCAGTTTTGGTTTTTTTTTGCCTTTCATTAGCAAAAACTTGCTATGCTGTGCAAGTAGTATGTCACAGCTGGATTGTTCAGTGGAAAGTTTAAAGAAAATGTTGTCTGTATTTCCCCAAATGTTAGATGAGCTGATTGTATTTCTTTTGTTTAGGCTTCATTCCTGTTTAATGCCTTAGGAAAAATGCAGGTATTTTTAAATCAGTAGGAATTTTGCTAATAATTTCACTAGAACTAAGAGTTTCATCTAGTTTGGAATGTGTAGGAAGCAATACATTCCATTCCCTGGTATATCCTCCCCAGCCTGACTTCAATTTTTGTTTTGGCCAAAGTGCAAAGTCTATTGCTGTAAATATTTAGTAATTTTAGTCTAAATAGTATTATTTACAGTTTATAGACTATGCAAGGGAAGTTGTGTCTCTTCACAGTCACAAGTTATTGTACAGTGATATGAATAATTTCAAACCTGGTTTGAAGGACAGAAGAACACTCTCTGGCAATCTCTGGGCAATTTAGACAATCTGTTATTTTTAGATGATACTTCATCACCTTTATACTTACCCATCCTAAAAAAAGAGGATGTGGCTAAGACCTTCTGAATGCAGTGGTGTTTAGGTGAAAATTGTTGCCAGGAACCTAAAAAATTACTTATATATATATATATATATATATATATATATATATAAAACCTCCCCAATGAACTATTAACTTTTAAATCTTCACTCTAGTTGCTGTTTCTCATTCTGTGAATTTGATATAAAGTCAACTTTTAAAATAGGAAAAATCCCTGTGTTGCCTTTCTGTTTTTGGGCTGAGAGTGATGTTGTTAATTTTGGTTAGGTGTGTTATTTCCTGTCAAATGAACAATTTGTGAAGACATTACTTACATTATAGCTGTCTTGTTTTATTTCCAACAGAGCTTATCTAGTCACATAGATGAACTACACCAGATACAGCAATGGAAAGCTGGATTTTTCACTGTTATTCATTTTCCCAGTGAGCACATCACCATTCTTTGGGATCAGAGAACAACAGTTCATGTACAGATGGGTCATCAGTGGCAGGTAAGTGGAAGTCAACACTCATAGCTGCATTTCTTAGAGGTATTATGTAAGTCTTAAGTAAGATATGTTCTCATTATTCATAGAACAGACAGTGTGCTAGAAACTGAGTAGGAACTCAGTGGTAGAGTTGTGGAAAGAATCATTCATCTATCCTGTTAATTAAAACCTTTCTTATTTGCTTCTTTTTTTTTTTTTCCCAGTCAGTATTTACTGTCTAATCTCTCTAACAACAGAAATAAATGTCTGAGACAACATTCTCCTTCAGTACCCTATATGAGTGGAGTGTTATTTTGCTGAAGCATAAAAAAGCACATACCTAGTGAAAAGGCACTTCTTCAAGGATTGACTCTTTCTCAAAGGCTTGGAGATACTTTTTGAAAGGAAATGACATTATTATTTTCAAAACACAATATTTTCCATAGCTTTTTTATCATAAAGAGCCAAACTGTTTTGGCTGATATTTAGCTGAAAAGGATGAAATCCTGACAAATTTATTAAGCCACTGAAGACAGGAACCTAGGAAGCAAGTTTTCCAAGGGGTTGTGCCTAGTAGTGTTTTGTGTCATGTGGAAATAGATTTTTATTAGTTTGTTTGTTTATCCCCAGGGTAAATTGACTGGATTATGTGGAAATTTTGATCTGAAAACAGTAAATGAATTGAGGACACCAGATAACTTTGAATTAACAAATTCACAAGAGTTTGGAAACAGTTGGACAGCTGTAGAGGTACAAACTAAAAGGAATGAGTTTGCTTGTAGATTTTTTTTGGCTATTATATAGTATAATTTATCTAGAATTAAATCAGAAATTCCTTCCTGGATGTGTCAGACAGGCAGCAATGCAAATGGTCATATCAGTGGTTTTTGCAACTATCGTAATCCATTAAGAAAAAGGAAATTATCACCTTTTCTGCACTCATGATTGTGTAGAGATAATTACTTTACAACTGTTCAATCAATGCCAGCAGAAACACTTGTAGATTCCGAATATTGTATTTTTTTTTCCATAAAGGAAGAGTTGTGGGTTCACTTTAGACTGTGTTGCCTGTTAGGCTGCTCTTTGATAGCTTGAAAATACGTAACTTTGAAACCATAGCAATAGAAGGGAAAAAAATCACTTTTTTCATGTGCTGTACTGTTGAAAATTGAACTTCTAAAATGTAACATGTCCAGTGGTGTTACAGAAATGTTGCTTCTTAGTAATTGGAGAACAAGATGCAATTTCTGACACTTCTAATGGATGTCATCCAAGTGAAATTTGTTATTTATGTTAGCTACACTATTCCGGTGTAAGGACTGCAGATTGGGACTGCATGGCAGCTTTGTTTAGACCTCTATGTATATATGTGTCTTTCTGATGGTCTCAGGAAAATGAAATATTTCTTCAGATTGACCTTTTCTGCAGGTTACCATCCCCTTTTATTTCCATATCTTAGTCTGGCTTTAGTTTCAGAAATGATTTATTTATTTTGCATTTTATATGTCTTTTTAAAAGAAGAAAAAGCAAGTTTTTTGAACTTTGCAAGTTCAAATAGAATGTTGTTATCAAGCAAGTTTCTTGTCTTGATTTTGCCTTCTGGTTCAGTGTGTTGACAGCTCTGACATTCAAAATCCATGCAGTATGAATCCTCTTAGAGAGCCATTTGCCAAGAAGGAATGTGGAATACTGTTAAGTGAAGCATTTGAAGCTTGCCACCCAGTGGTGAGTTTGGGTCGATAAAGATGTGAAAATTAATCATTAGAGAGAAGCTTTACTCTTCAACTGGCATCACTTCATCTTTTCTTGCATTACATAATAACTTTGACTACCAAAGCAAAATAGAATGTGAAGAAAATCTAACCCATACCTTTTCAGGTTCTAAAACATGAATGTTTAACTGGGCCTGTTCTGAGGCTGATCTACACTTAGCTGACCAAGACCATAAGTCACTTAGGCACCAATTTACTATTATAGCACTATAGTGCTTAACTATTTCTTACATTTTATATATATCTAACTTTTATAAAGCTTCTGAGATCTATTGATTTTTTTTTAATCAATTCAGAGAGAGTTTCTCTTATTTCAAAAGCTTCTTTATAGGTTTAAATATTACACAAGCTTACATGAGCATTTTAGTGTGCATGTTCCTAATGGATCATTGATTCAATTGTATTACTAAGTACTGTACATGATTTTATGATATGTTCTAATAAACTGTTTTTCTTGTGTTTCAGGAAACATTTAATTTAAAATCCTTAGTGCTTTGAAATAATATATTAATCTAAGAGTCATAGTTTTGTTTTGAGGTAATTGTAGCCAGTGTCTATATGAGTATTTTTGATAAGTGATATTTATGTTTCTAGATTGACGTCACCTGGTTTTACTCAAATTGCTTGACAGATACATGTGGTTGTAACCAAGGAGGTGACTGTGAGTGTTTCTGCACAAGTGTATCAGCATATGCCCATCAGTGCTGCCAGCATGGAGTTGCTGTAGACTGGAGGTCCCCTAGAGTGTGTCGTAAGTTTACTTATCTAGCGTTGCCAGTGGCTGCCACTGTCTGCATTCATGAGACCCAGACATGAAAAATCAATTGTATTGTCACGTGTGGCCATGAATTGAAATACTGAGCTACACTGGTAGGTGCCTCTCACTGCCCTCCATTTTCATTTTAGTCTAGATGGGTTATGTGCCTCCTTCCATATTTGTGGGTGATACTCTCCTATTTTTACTTCCTTGTCCTGTGATGTGAAAGCAAAAGTTGTGAGAAGTCTGTGTTAAGACGCAGAGTGCATCTCTCAAACCAAAGTCACAGCAGCTCAACTTCCATCTACAGGACAGCTTCACTTTGTAACAGACTAGGAAACATAGCTGCCTTGGTATTACCCTCAAAGCAAGTGTGAAATGTAAAGATCTTCTGAAGAAAATCCAAGTAGGCTTTTAAAACAGGATTTCACCATCACTTTAGTATTCCTATTCAGCAGTGCTCAGAAGCAGTAAAAAAGCAGAGGTCTTTTTTTCTGTGGCATTTTGTACAAATGCCTGGCAGCAAACAGTAATTTCCCTAAAGGTGTGATTTAAAAGGGTGAGATATAAAGAAGGGAAGGAAACAAGCATTCTTCTTACTTTTGCACTTGTACAGAGCGTGCAGCTTGCTCAGTCACACAGCACATTTACCATAAAGTGAGAGGATTACTCCGAATTTTTGGTAGAAATGGTGCACGAGTTTTAATGTGAACATGAAAAGACAGCAAAACTTTACCACTAGGGGTCAGAAAAAGACAGCTGTAGGTATATAAGCTCACTAGCTCTTGCTAGAAACCAACGTTTTATTGAAACCAGTATAGTTTAGACTTGTATTTTATTTAAAGCATTAAAATGAATATTTGGCAATTATTTTTGAGTATGTTTGTGTATGATCTAACTTGCCCAAGCATTTGGCTTACACCTTAATTGTAAAGCTTATTTATCTGCAGAATGCCTGCAACTGTTTATTTTATTTTTCTTTTTTAGCTTATGATTGTGAATATTTCAACAAAGGTAAGTCCTAAGCAGCTGATAAAATGTCTAGAAAATTGGAGATTTTTTAAATATAATCTTAGTGCTTCATGTAAAAATAATTATGTTAATGAAAAAAGTTGTTATTTTAAAAGCTGATATTTTATTTTGCAGGTTTATTTTGCTTTTTGAAGGCTTTTAATTTCATTGGGGGTTTTGTTTGTTTGTTTCAATAAAAAATGGATTGCTAGGCCTTTCACAATAATATTTTTAAATCATCTTTCCGTTTATGGATTATGATTAAACAATTGCATCAGTAAGTAATTAATAGACAGTTGAACTCACTAGTAATAGTCACGCTACTTGTTAAGGCATACTGCTGTTCAAATTTGGTGTTCAGTGAGACTGTTAAACCTGTGGTGCTCTCCTGGGCATCCTCCAGAGGGAGCTGGCTATTAAGAGATTTCCACTTTTTCTGCCCAAGTGGGGAGTAACTCTCTGGTTAGGCATATTTTAGCTAGCTGTAAGTTCCTGAGCAGCAAGCATTGCTGAGGCATTAGTATGGCTCTCAGAGAGATGTGAAACTTGCACAAAGTGCTAAGTAAACCCCGAGCTTGCACTGGGTGCTGTGTGGCTTTATTAATGCTGGAATTCATATTCAGCCTATTTTAAAGTTCCGTTGTGAATGTCTCCATAGTTAGACATGGCACACACACAAGCCCTGCAAGCCAGCCTGATGTGTGGAGTGGTCAGGACTCCTGCTATTTATTTTATGGCTCTTTTTATCAAGCTCATGTAGAAGCCTGTCTATCCAGATAGTTTGTGATATTTTGGTCTTCTGTTAGACTCCGTGTTGCAGCAACTTGCCCCCAGAAATATTTCAGAGAAGGACTGAGTTTAAATTGGAAGAGACTTGTGCAACATGCCAGGTTCTAACACCATGGCCAGGAGATGTGCATTTCCTTTGTAACAGAAATGGCTATCATATATTTCTTACTTTGTTTCTTGCTACTTTTTGCTAGTCCCCCTCATCAGTATTCAACATAGTATGTTTTGAAGCTGATAGTGGGGAAAAAATGATTTATTTTCTACTTCAAATATAACAGCATTCCCCAGAATTACTTCATTTTGGAGACAGGAAGGTTAAGAAACTGTCTTACACCAGAGAGAGAGTTTCTCTGTTACTTTGTCATGAATCCAGAGTGAAAGGCAGGAGCCTTTTGTCTTTGTTAAGGGGAAATTCTCAACTGGTAGCTGTGGTTTCTCAAGCTTTGGATGGGCCTGAAATATGAGCCTTTAACATGTAAGAACACTTCCAGAACACTGGATGTTTTAAGTAATATTAATGATGATTTTCAACTGCCTGCGCTGAAGGTAACCAAATATCACTGTACAGGTTTAGCTAGGCATGGGCTTGTATCCTGTCTGCTTATTTGTGCCATTAGAATATAAAACTTTGCAGTGCAGTCTCAGAATTTCAAAAATCTTAATACACTTGCGTTAAACAGACTAGAGAGAACCAGAATACAAAGGCAGGCTGCAAATTGCAGTCCAAACTTCTAACCTGTTGGAACAGATTTTAAGGTTCGATGCAACTATGTACTGAGAAGTCCTGGGATGCTTCTGCCTTAGATATATGCTTGCTGTGTCCTGTCTTGTGAATAAAATGGTAGTGAGGTGTTGCTCAGATATGCTCTGAAATATCTGGTTTTAACAGAGAGTTTTATAAGCATAATTTCGATTATCGTTTAAAAACAAACCTAAAATATGTTTCTGCGGTGAAATTGGAACTAAATGAGCAGGTGGAACACTGTGTTCTGTTTATGTCTGCACTCAAGATACTCTTCGATACTTGATAACAACAAATGTTTATTCCCTGCAAAACCCTTCACACTTTGGACAACAATAAAATGGATTTTACAGAGTACTAAGAGGTGCATCATCAGTTCAGCCATACAGGGATTTCAGAGTGGTCTGTAGAACATTGTTTACTACAAAACTGAAGTTGATGGGAAGGAGGAAAAGAAAAAGCTAATCAGGAATCTTGAAAATTGAAACTAGGTAGCTTGGTCAGTTTTTAGAACAGATGTTTCCTGAAAGAGTTGGGCTGTGTTTTGGTTGTCACTATAGGTTAGTGTGTGGCACCTAGAGCTGTTTTCAGAGTGGAAAGATGATTTTTGTTGTGTGCTGTGTCATAATTTTTAGAGTTCAAGCATTTGTGATACTTGCCATGAAAGATAATTCAGATTTTTTTTTTTCTCAACAGCTCTGGGAAAAGGCCCATACAAAGTGGTCAGCTATTTGGATGGAGAATTTGTAATGGCAGTGAAATGGGTGGATGGTGTTGTTTTTCCAGTGAGAAATGAAGATATTGTTCCTGGACATGCAGTGAGCTTTATGCTCACTGCAGGACTTTATAAACCCAAAGCACATGGTAATGGCACTGTAACCTAGGCAAATTCTGCCCTTGAATATAAGTCTACATTTAAGAGTATACCTGGGTTAAAAAACAAACAAACAAACAAACAAACAAACTATATTTGTCAGCATATCTGCATATTAATATTGTCTGCCAAGGTTTTCATTTGGTTTAATTAGATGATTACAGCTTTATAAATAGATACTTTCAGTTGAAAAGCAGCACTGCCCCCAACCTTCAGAAGCACCAAACTGGTGTGTAGCCCAGTGCTCCAGATATGCATTGCTCCCTCCAGCATTGCTCTGGCAGAAACTGAACACAGGAAAGTCTAGGAGAGAAATTATGTGAGAAGAGTTATTCCCTTATTCACTGAAGTTGCCACCATGGCTCAATGTCTACCTACTTGTACAGAGATGGCATTGGCACTTACCTGAACTGTGTAAGGATACCTACTGCACATTTATCTCCTTCATGTCCTGAATTAAGTTTCCACAGAAGGAATGTGTTGCTTAAAGAAGTCTTGCACACATTCAGAGAGGTGGAGAAAGCCTACAAGAGTGTATTCAACACTTTGTGACATTGAAATGCTAGAGTGGTCTGCACACACAACTTTTATACCACCAGAGCCGTTGAGTCTCTGCACGATTTTACTGCCTGGAGTCCCCTATCAGCTCTTTGGACAGTCTGAAGGTGGCTGTCTTTGTGTAATTAAAGAAGAGATATGGGTCAGTTGAAAAAATGACAAGCATTTGATTAGTAATACTGCTGTCTGTAGATCTGACACAAGAAGTCATGTAACAAAATATCCAGGGCCAGACTTCTTTTATTAGTCATAATTTTGAGACACTTGGACATTACATTCAATTTGGGTTTGGAAAAGGATGGTCAGTTCTGCTGTCCTATTGCCTCAATTTCTTGCTAAGAATTTAATTTGGCAAATGGAATTTGTGCTTCTTTGTCAAATTTGAGTAAATTACAGGCTGTGGAGGAGTTTGTACAATCAGTGTGGTGTTTTTCCTATCCATATCTTCATTTATAAGACGTTCTTGGTTCTTTGGTACCTTAGAAAAAATCATGTGTTTTATCAGTTTCAGACAAATTGTGAATAATGGAAAGTTTAGGGCATTGATTCATTGATTTGCTATAAGGCAGTTATTATAAATCACACAGTCCATTGGTACAATTGCAACAGCCAATTAATAAAATACATATTTCTATGTACCGCTATGTTTTTAAGACTGTTTATGTTCAGAAGACAAGTTGGTATTCCAGATGTGTTTAATAGAAATCATTTGTTATCTATACATTAGATTATTGTCAGGAAATGCTAGCCAGGCCCAGATGGTTAATTTTATTTTAAACAGTAGTTTAATGGTTGTTTCCAGGAGAATAGCAGGTTTTACAACAACATAGAAGGAAGTAATTCTGTGGGTAACATATGCCTGTAACAGACATAAGATCTACCACTCTGCAGTTGATTGTACAGAGGCTTGCTTGAAATCAGCAGTACTGTTTGCAGGGTAAGGTATCATGTGGGCACATTTGCCAGAAAACGGATTTTACTATAACCTTCTTAAGGGAAGGATTAGAGAGCTGGCTGCTTAGAAAAGCTGAATGCAAAATACATCTCTGTAATTTGTTTTTAATGAAAGGCTGAGCTCTTAAGCTATTAATTCTTGATGGCAAATGTTACTTGTAAAGTTAGTTAGATGGAGTTAAAATTTTTATTAAATAAATGGTTTACTGAGACCTATCAATTAAAGTTCTCCTTGACTTAGAGGGCTGCACTCCTTTATCATGTTAGGGGCAAATGTCTTAATCTGCTTGTATTTCCACTGAAATATGTAGTGTATTTAGAAAACTAAATCCCCATCAGAATCTTTGCTCTGGCAGAAATGGAATACAGGAAAGTATAAGAGAGAAATGATGTGAGAAAATCCATATATTCTACACTGGAAATATTCAAATTATTGTCACTGGAAGGAGCAAGGTCAGCTTTCTTTGCTCATGCCTCTAATATTGGTAGAGGTACATCAGAATAAGTTTGGTTTATTATGCATATACTAACAAGTAAATGAGATCTGTGTTTTTTCTTTGTGTTTTGTTTATTTGTGGTGTTTGATTCTTTTCAGATTCCAGCTTGATTTCATTTGAAACAGCTGAGAGACCAAATTATTTTCTTCAGTTGGTCTCCAATAATACTCTTGTTCTTTCTAAATGGAAAAAAAAAGAAGAGTTTCACAACAGCTCTACATTTGTCATTCACAAGGACACATGGCTTCCAGGATACAGTTCCTTTGAGTCATTTGCAAAACCAGGATACTTCATCCACATTTCTGCCTCTTCAGTTCAGCTTTTGAAGTACCACCATTCAGAGGAGTTCAGACTGTCTACCCTTTTTAAACTTGTAGGTAGGTAGTTAAATTTGTGGTTTATGAACAGTTTGTTCTCTGAAAATGCAGGCTAAACAGTATTGGCATTTCCAGAAGTGATGAGATTGCTTACTTCTTCCTACATCACTGGGAGCTGTGGGGAGTCTGTGAAATGCAGGCTTAAAATCTTCTTGCCTGAGCTTTATAGTGAGGATGAGATTTTGTTTCCTGGTCAAAAAACATTAAATGTTTTAACACACAGCTTTGCTGTATTTGCCAACTGGTTTTGGAAATACATAGCGTGGTGTATAGATCTGGGCAATACTTGCTTCATAGGGGCAATACTTGCTTCACAGATAGTGAGACAATTCTTGAGGAGTAGAAAAATCATGGTGTTGAATAATGGATTCACAAAGGGAAGAGAAAAGTGCTGAAAGTGTCTCTAAAAGCTAGGTTCTGTGGAAGATGTTTTCTCTTCCTTTCCTTTCAACTGTTTTCTGTATAGTGCATTCTCATTGCAAGCTTTGTAGCCTCCTCAGAGGTTATGCCATCTGGTGCAGAGAACACTGCCTGTAAGTTACACCTCTCAAACCCATTTGCCTGAAAAACATGTTGACTTTTATCTTCATATCCACTCAGAGGCTCTACCTTTTGAAATGTTACATTCTCTTGTTTCAGAATCAGTCAAAGAAGAGATAGATGCTTCTTCTTGGGCATTTACATGTCTGTTTTTCTAATGTTTCTTGGACAACTACAGCTCTTGAATATGTAATAGAGAGCATTTTACCTTGAGAGATCCCCATTTTTGTAGCACTCCCATTTCACTGGGACACAAGGATCAGAAAAGTAGGAGGTATTCTTAGGAGCCTTTGCAGGAGCTGAAGACAAAATTTGCTTTCACAAGAACTGATGATGAAAAATCACACTTTAAAAAAAAATCACCAGTGAATCTCTTTCCTTTTTTTTTGATTAATAAGGAAAAGAAAATAACTGTTTTCACAAGTTCTTAAACACTTGGGAACTATGTGCTAAAACAGAGATGGCCTTACAGGACAACTGTAAGATGCAAGAAGTGACACTGGCCTACGAAATAAAGCAAACCAGATTATTCATGAAAGCACCATTTGCTCTAGTGGCTTCTTGGTTCATTGGATACATCAAATGCTTTTATTACTTTATTTACTAGCAACAGCTAGTGTTTGCTGAAACCACTGGGCTTTGTGTGGTTGCATGAAATTCCAACATCACTGCAAGTGTTTATTTTCTAAAGCCTTTATTGTGCTGTAATTGTAGATGCATTGCTTATTTGTGTATCAGAATATTTTAATAGGCAGTACCACTTTTAAAAATCAGTTATTCTTTCTTTGAAAGTGAATGTTCTTTTATAAGCAAAGCAAGAAAATGAAATATTGTAACAAATGAAACATGGCCTGGCCATGGTTTACAATGACTGTGTTGAATTCTTAGCACAAATCCAAAGCAGGCACTGACTTCCATGACAGAAGAGGCCAACTGTATGACTTGTGGAGCTTCTTGTTATCAAAACATTGAATTAAAGTGTTAATGGTGGCATTGTGAATCTGTTGATGTTTTGCAGTGCACTGTGATGACAGCCTAATGCAGCTGTTGACTGGCACACTCCAACTCCAGAAAAAATGACAGATTTTGTCATTGCCAAATGCCTGCTGCCACTTGACAAATGCTTGTAATCACAGAGCTGTTGAGGTTTTTGAACAGCAGAATTATAGAGCTAATGGTATAACCAGGATGTTCATACAATATTTCAAGCAAGGAACTTTTTTTGGATGTAACAAAAATATCTCCTTAGTCTTTTATCTTTGAGAGAGGAATGAAGAAGGTTAAAACATGTTCTAATTCTCAGTGGTCATCCATTAACACAGAGTGGTATGTCTTCTCAAGTGTGAAGTCTTTACCCTCCAGTCATTATACTAAAAAATCCTATCTATGCCAATGGAAAACTAAAACAATTTACCTCAGCAAGTGGGATCAGATCAAATGATCAAGAGGCATTTCATTAATCACCACATCCGAGGGCTTGGGTTTCAGAGTTTTATAAGCAGAGAAACACAGGGCTCGAATCTTTCTCCGGTGCGCTTTCACAAGGGCCAGCCTGCTGATGTAGGGTAATTACATGGTCTAAAAATACAGCAGCATTTGTTTAAGTTAATGGAAAAGTTACACCAGCTCCAGAGTGCACAGGCAAAAGCATATTGGGTTTCCTGCTGACTATTGTAAATGCTTTGCATATTAGATCAGAAACCCTTGAACCAGGAACAGCTATTCCTGCGGAATCAGAGGATAAATATCGGGAGCAGAATAATAGGCGCAGTAAATCTCCTTGGCCAGAAAGTTCCTCATGAGACTTCTTCGTGTTCTGTGACGCATGTTCAAAAGGAGGAATTTTACATGACCTGATCACCACAGCAATTGATATGTGCCTGTTTTGAGTCAGCTGACGAGTCACTTTTTCCAATTTCATCGCAATAAATACCGTCACATTGAAATGCTTTGCCTATAAATTGCACAGAAGTGATGGGCTAACACTGCAAAGTATTTTCCATGAGAAGTCAGTTCAGCTTTTAAATTGGGTTATTTTCAGGGCACGTAGGTTTGTGTGCTATCCTGTACCCACAGACATATGAGGGTTGAGTTGGTAACTGCATTTGAATATTTAGAGTATGCTTACTGACAAGAAAATACATTTTGCACTTTATGCAGGAGTTTTTGCTGGCAATGGATTGGTCAAACGAAAGAATGTGCTTAGTCTGCCAGAGGCATAAGCAGAGGTCTCATGTAAGAGTCATCAGTTCAGATTTGAAGTTGTTGGAAAATTTTAGGATGTAGGGAATTGATATTTTAATGGATATATTTGCAGTTTTCTTACACTTTCTAAAAGTAATGTGCTTAAGCTAGTTACCTTTTAGCTTTCATAGAGCTGTCATAATATGCTTTACCCTTCTAAGATCACTGTGAGTTAATTTGATATATATATAAGGTAACTTGCCCTATACACATTCTGCAACAAAATTCTTAATAATGTTAGTTCTGTACTTTAATACATACAGCTAACTTGCTGTATGGCCTCTCTCAACATTTTCAGCTAAAATTAAATTCTGAGCATGCACCAAGTGTATGCACACTGCACAGAGGTATTTATCAGTGCTAAGTTCAATACAGTGTTTCTATCTTAACACGTTCAGAAACAGTGTAAAACTGAAAATGACATTACTTTTAATGATAAACTTCATTTACAAAAGTATCTTATACCTTAAGGCAGTTTTATACTTGAGATCACTACTTTGCTTACTCTTACCCATTTCCATAAGTAGAATTAGTTTTCTGAAATGTCCTGTTTTGCTTATAGTGAGTTGCTTTTAAGTTTGATTTGAGGCCATGTTTAATCAATCCAAAAGACAATGATGTGGGATCTAGGACTAGCTAATGCTGAACAACTGCTGTTGTACCTGCAAATCTCAGGTATATCACTGAGCACATCTCTTGGAATCATACTGAGGTTACAGTAGAATTATAACATCTCGCCTATTTATACCACAAGCAAAAACATTTGACCTCTCCTTTCTGACTGAATAAATAGGAGATTAAATAGTACATTAACAAGATTATATTCTTCTAACATCATGAGAGGAAACTTAAACAAAACTATTTGAGAGGTAGATAACTATACTTTGCTTTCAGTAATGTTTTTGCTGGGTACACAGTTCACTTTTTGGAGTGATTCTGGCTTACATTTCTCATTGCAGAAACTCAGAAGTCATAAGCAGAGTTTGTTAGTAGTTTGTGTGTGTTGAGTGAGTAGATAGGATTTCACGTTTCTAAACTTGTAACTGAGGTGATAGGCAATCTACGTTACTAAGCAGTGTTTTGCTGCTGTTATAAATAGAATCAAATCTAAAGCAAATTTTATTCCTACTAGATTTTTTGAAAAATTTGGTAAAAGAACAAAAGAGAAAACAGCACTGGGTGAGAGTGAAATTCTAAATGCTTGGTTTTTCCCCCTTATTTTAAAAACCTTTATTTTAAACACAAGCTTATGTTCATATTAAAGCATTTCACATTTTAGAGGGTTTTTTGGACATAAATACACATTTTTTGAGCATAACATGAAATTATTCACTATATGTGGATTCTCACAATGGTGAGAATTGGAAAGCCACAAAGAATGAAAATAAGAAATTACAGAGAAGAAAATGCACCTCTGGAGTCGATATGTCCCTAGGAACTGTGAGCTCAGTTGACATGTCAGCTGGAGCGACTGTCACCCAGGGCATAATTTACCATTTTGTGAAGGATTTGCTGTGTCACTGAAGAGAAGACAAATGTTGGTAGACTTCACCAGGAGATACATTGATTATTTTCTAATGCCATGACAAATCCTTTTGAGGAACACATGCTTGATACAAAAAGCTTGACTCATTATCTGCAAACTGTGTATCATTCTTTTGTTGTGAGTGTACTGTACTGTTGCACAGAGTACAGTAAGCTCATGTTACTGTTTGCTGGATGGGGAGTTTAAGTATTAAAAAAATGGGAAGCATGTGGGTGAAGATGGCTGATCAGCTTCCTGGCTAGCATGAAGCATTAGTGCCATGACACTGCCAAAATCCAGAGTTTCTGAGCTGTGGTAGTTTTTGTCATGGATATAGTGGTATTGTAGTAACAATAAAGATGAGTCTGGTCTGGTGTGGCAGTTCATGTCTAAAATCATTACAGAGAGTGGAAGGAGTATTCCCTTGGTTTAGAGAGAGCCTTAAAGCACTTTGTTACTGCTTTTCCTTAAACCGTAATTATTGTGAGCACCTGAGTCACAGCTATTACATAGATGTGGCAGAAAGAGGGAAAGTTTAGTTGGTAAAGAGATACTTTACAGAAGTGTATATACAATATACAGAAATAATTCCCTTCCTTCATTAGATTTAAGCAACTAAAGTTCATTTCACTAGAAGAGGTCACAGAATAATTCAGTGATGTGTATTTGGCCTTCTATGGGATTGTAATTTTATAACTGCATTTGTTATTGTGATAAGAATCATGTTTCCAAAAGCAGTGACAAGTTGCCCTTCGGTACAGTGACTTGTTAAAAGGATAACACTAGATGGCAACATCCACACTCATTTGTTTTTGTTTTATGTCTTTAATGTTAGAAAATTATTAGTATTTAAACAGAAAACATTAATGGTTAATAATAGCAGAGAAATGCTTGCCTGTAAGAACAATTTCATTGTTGATACAGCTTTGGAAACTTAAACCCAACAGCTCTAGCTAGCCTGACGTTATTTTCAAGTGGTTGTAAGTGTGACTAGTTCAATGTCAAATTTTGTACTGAAAATAGTAAACCAGGCTGCAATTCCAGCAGAGCCTAATATTCTCTCCATAAATGTAAACAATTTTTCTATGTACTAAAGTTCTTAGTAGGTTACAAAACATATTGCAAATATTTATAGAGAGTACATGTACGAAGAATAAGAGATTTAGAGCTGCAGTGAACTTAAAGTTTGCCTCTTAGTAATCTGTATCTGTGTTTCTAGAGTAAATGAGAATAACAAATCTTATCTTTCAGATGTCAAATTTAAACTTCTGTCCCGGTCTACATGTGAGTGGCATTACAATGCTTGTACCAGCCCTTGCTTCAAGACATGTAGGGACCCTTTGGGAAAAAAATGTCAAGGAGTACCTAAGTAAGTGCTTTTATTTTTATGGAAAACTGTGTAACTCACATGGAGTTCTTATGCAGCATGATAAGAATATGAGGGACAAGATGCAGGCTCAGTAGAGCAGGACCATGTTCTTGTATAAGGAGCTAAGTGAAGGAGAAAAGAAATGTAATAAAACCTACAGTGTCAGCCACATGAAAATGACATTTCAGTTGCTAGGTAAGAATTGTCAGATTCTGGGATGACTCATATGCTTGTCACTTCCAAGCTTTAAAGATATTTTAAAGTGACCAGAAGTCTGTTTCAAATTGTTGTGCCCCTCCCTGCTTTTTCACTATAATGTTGTAAAAGCTTTATCATCATCCTTGCCTTTTCCTCCAAGGTGGAATTCATGGCAAGTCTGGTAAAGCTGGCTTTTGGATTTTGGCATGTTTGGCATTTTTTAAGCGATAGCATTCACTATTGAATCTATTCACTGTTGATCATTTCTTTCAAAGGCTGAGTTTTGCAGAATTCACGCTTTAGCTTAGATCAGAGTGAGAATGGAAGTCATGCCAGTGACATTCTGAAGGAGTACACTGAGGTGACCAGATTTAGATAGAACAAGATTGTCTACTTCAAACTGCTTCATAAATAAATTCTGTTTTCCTATTACTCAATCTAGAAGATTTTTTTCATCTAGTTAATACTAACTGTTTTTCTTTTAGAGTGGAAGGATGCATTCCTGCCTGTCCGCTCAATATGCTACTGGATGAAATCACTCAAAGATGCGTGTATTTTGAAGACTGTATGTTTGAAAAATTGCATATATTATATATGATACTTAGCCTATTAATTTCTTAGGTCTTTAGTAAAGTTTTCAAATATTGTTGCTTAAATTTGTTTAGTTGTGATCTGACCTTAGTTACATGAATCTTGAGCTCACTGAACTTATATTTTAGTTCAAATCAGATGACATCAGATGTAGAGCAAATAGTACAATTGATTTTTTAATTTGTCTGTGAAATATAGAAGTCTAAAGGTAATTGAAAAGATCACAGCTAACCTTTGATTCTGTTAATGTTGTAACTATAATTATTCCTAAATTTCAGACTGCTGTTTACTTGTGTCTGATTTCAGGCATTGAACCTGCAGATGATGGTCCACCTTTGTCACCCAGCATTCAAACACCAGCAGTTTCCCACATAACTTCAAGTACAAGTTTGGCAGCGATTGAGGAAGTAGTAACTTCATTTCCAGTACCCAAAGTAGTGGACATGGAAACAACACTTGCTTCAGAATTGCAACTCACTGCAACTGTAGGGAAAACTGAATTTCCACATGGTCTGTCTAATATAACACTTCCAACTATGACTTTATCATCAACTATTTCACCACAGTCAACAGCAATGACATCTGAGAGAAGCACTATGCCAGCGCCCAGGACAACAAAATCTAATGTAAGCTTGTCTTCTTCTGTTGGCATTTCTTCGTTGTTTTCATCTACTGGCAGTTCAGAAACTTCCACAAAGATGAAACTGATCAGTGGTGATTCCACTAAAATGTTGAGGGCTACAGAACCTATGACAGCTACTGCTACACATGCAGTGACTACAAGCAGAGAATCAGAAAGCAGATCAATTGTTCCTTTTATTTTTACTAGTACACCACTTATAGTTAGGACAACAGAAATGCCAATAAAAACTAAAATAATGGAAATATCAGAAATAGACACAAGAACATTGCCTACAAAAGAAGCTCAAGCAAAACTAGAAGGACTTACAATGTTTACACCCAGTTCATCTGAATTAATAACAGAAAAAGCTACTGCCTATCTGCCTGAGTTTTCCACATCACCACCAGTGCCACCATTTTCTCCTGCAATCACTACTTTGTTAAAACCAGTGTCTCCAAAAACAACAAAATCAGCAATTGTTGCAAGTGAACGAACCACAAAGACTACATTTTTACCAACAGCCACATCACCTATTCTGCTTGCAAAAGCAGTTACAGAACCTCCTATTGAAATGGTTCAACACCTGACTGGTACTGCAGCGGTACATTTCACTACAACTTTAGGTACAAAAACAACAACTCTGCCAACTCAAGAGAGATTATCAGAGGCAACTTTGTTATCATTTGCAACTCATAAAAAGAAAACTTCCCAAACAACCTCTCATGTGGAACATACACCAAGTTCCTATTTCCCTCCATATTCGCTGCTACCTAGTTCTACAACTGAAAAATCTATTACTCTTCCTACAAAAAGACCTTCAGTGTCTGGTTCTACTCCTGCCTCTCCAGCTTCAGGTGAATTAAAAAAAACATTTAAAACTCTTTCAACTACAGCATATCCCTTATACACAGTTCTAAACTCAACAGAGGTTCTGACTACATCACATACTGAATACCCTGTTGTGACCGAGACCATCAGTGTGACACCTTTGTCTATTGAGATAACATCCCCTTTTGAATTAGCAGCAAAGCCAACTTTGTTTTCTGGAAACACATCTACCAAACACAAGTCAACTCTAGTTTCGAGTACAGTGAAGACAAGTATGTCAGCATACTTGGGTAGTGTTACCACATCGGCAATGAAAACCACTAGCTTATCAAAAGAAACTACTACAGTTCCTTTTGTAACTACAGAAAAAGAGTCAGCACAAAAAAAACCTGTCACTGGATCTCCAGTTACTCTACTTAGTGCAATTGAAAACACACTGTTGACAACACAGTCTGAAAAATCACAAGCGGAAATAGTTACTAGCACTTCTACTAGAAAGCCGCCTGCTTTCCCTTCTTCGCCATCAAGTGCTCTAATCTCTTTAAACATTTCTCTTCCTTCACTACCCTCATATGGAAAAGAAGCATCACTGACAGATCTTAGTCCTGTGCATACATCCCATGATGCCAAGGAGAAAACAACTCTGTCCCCTTCTGTTGTTCTTCCAGTAACAAAGTCTTCTTACACTTTCTCCACCTCCCACCCTATAGCAGGTAAATCCATTTCTTCATCACCTTTAACAGAAATCACAAAAGAAATAACAGCCACACCAAAATACTCAGCAGAAACTAAGATAGCTTCTACAGCATTGAAATCTACAATCCAAAGCATAACAGATACCGTGAAATTTACAGCAGATACAGCTCTGCCATCCTTTCCTCCATCTTCAGTAGTCCCCTTCTCTTGGCAGACGTCTTCAGGAGATAAACATCCAGTACAGACCACAAAGACTATGACTATACCACATTTTTCCACTCAGAAGATGATGGGACTTGGTCATCAGACTTCTGAGCCTTTGTTAAGCCAGAGCATTACCCCAGTATACCAGTATCCTGCAGAAACTCTTACAAAATCCACTGGACAGCCACAACATATCTTTAGCACAACTGAAGCTACAGTGGAATCGACTTCTTTTCATTCCCTAATCACCTCACTACCTGAACACATTCATTCAAGTATATTACCTACCTCAGTAGGTCCTACACAAGTCATTTTACCAAGTGAAAAAGAGTTGCATTTAACTGATACGGTCACACAGTCATATATATCAAGAACTTCTGTTTTGCAGTCTACATTGCCCACTAGAACAACAGCTGACTTGGTGTCTGGTACTAGAATTCTCCCTTCCTCTTCTTTGGCAACAATTAAAAAAGAAGCAGTTCCTTCATTTTCCACACAACAGGCAGGTACTGGTCTGAAATTCACACAGCAGGTCTCATTTACTAAATCACTTGATTCAACTCAGACACTTGAAAGAACTACAGCTTCACCAGGATCTACGTCAACCTTTTCATCAGTCTTGTTACTAGAGACAACAGAAAATCCTACTGTGGTGGGAAGTGGACATTCCATGGCAACAAGCAAAAGTGGTACTGATAAAACTGTGGTGTTGCCTAAGCAAGTCACACTTTCAACCACTGGCTCCAGTTCCACATTTGTCACAAGTACAATGTCAGCTATGGCCCATTCATCAACTGCAGCTCCTACTTCTTCAATGATAAGCAGCACTGGGCAAAATGTTAGCATCATATCAACAACATCAGACAAAGAAGAAGCAATAATAAAATCCATCACAAGCTCTGTGAAGCCCACCCTTTTATCTGTTACTTCAAAAGCAAAAGGAGATATGTCTCTTGGTACAGTAAAATCTGAAGAGCCAAAATTAACCACAGAAGTCCAAGCCATCCATACTCGGGGTGCTACCAGTACCCTAGAAACACCTCAGGCATTTTACTCTCCATATTTCACAAACACAACTGCAGTTCTTTCTAATATAAGCATACCAGTAGTGTCCACAATGCATTCATCCTCTGAACCAAAACCTTTTTCTTCTGTATCTCCTTCATCAGTCAGTACTGCTCAAACTTCAAAACCTGAAATATCATCTGAGATTCAAATACCTTCTTTAAGTTCAGTGCTAATGATATCTGACAATCTGAATGACACAGCAGCTCCATCAGTTTCATCATTTGCCTCTTTATCTACCAAACCACTTTATGGCTTGACAACAGCATCTTCTGATGGACTGGCAACAGTTGAAGCTGTGTCAGGAGTCACAGCATCAACTTTTATGTTACCTACAGAAACAGCAGCTCTTCAAACTTGTACAGTGAGTAACTAGCATTATTTGTGCTTGGTTTTGAATACGTCTCGGTAACTATTTCACACTGAAACAGATGAAACATAGGTCAATCTTTGGGATTTAAAGTATTCTATACCTGAGGAGTGTAAGCCCCGTTTTTTGATCAAATACTCTGCAATATTGTGATGATAGCTTGATAAGAATGGTAACCTATGTCTTTTATTAAATATGCCTTAGCCAATCACAGAAACTGAGTGCATAAAGCACATTTGCCTGGATGGACAACTGATTCGAGTCAATAAGTCACAGAACTGCCCGTACAACACAACTCAACCCAGCTGTGGAGTTCTAGGATTTGCTACTCAAACAAATGGTGACAAATGCTGCCCAAAGTGGGAGTGTGCATGTAAGTTTTAGTTATGCAGTAATTTTGAAGTGACTTTAGGTAATAATTTAATGCACGTGTAAGAAGGTTAAGAACTGATACTTCTATACTTTGACCAAAGAAATAGAAGGTGCATATTGTACTTGTTACTCATTCTCTTATGAAACTTAGAATTCTAGTTCTACCTTGAGGGAAAATATATCAAAAAGCTTTTTAAATGTTGGGTATTCCTCTTAACCAGCCTTAGGCAGTGGACATGTCTGTGTCCCCATCTTGTCATCAATCTAGTTTGAGGATACCTAGTCAATAAAGTCAATGGATTTTTTAGTTCATCTTATATATATTTCAGGGTGAGAAAATCACCTAGACACTGTTAACTACCTCTCTTAATTCTACTGTCTGTTTATATGCAACAGTATCAAAGATACATGAAAATATGTCCTGCACATCAGAAACTCTGGTATGCTAGTTGATGTTATGCAATGTGTTGCTTTCTCCATGTGTTTTGTAATTCTGAAATAAGTTAGAAAATACTTTTTGTTTTGTTTTGTTTTGTTTAGGTCGTTGCACGATTTTTTCTGATCTGAGCATTGTAACCTATGATGGGAATCGTTTGGCTTTGTTCAAAGAAGCATCCTACATTGTTAGTCAAAGTCAGGATGAAACTATAACCATCCATATCCTTGACTGTAGAATGGTAACTAACATTTGTCAGATAACAAATGATATTCAGTACTACTAATAAGATGTATCTTAAAAGAAAGGCATAGTAATGCTACATAGCTGTGGTTAATTATTCACTTCTGTGCTGTATCTGTAGATTGTACTTGCACTTTACAACACTTATGCATTGTATAGCACTTTATCACCTGCCTGTGTGTGTATAATTCCTTCTGAAACAGCTGGAAGATGAGAGGTAGGCCCATATTATTACATGTGTAAAATAGGCAAAGTGAGAGATCAAATGGATATACATTCATCGGTCCCTTCTGTGTATGCCGTTGTAGCTCAGGAAGTATTAATCTATTTCTAATTCATTACTTCTGTATTGTACATATATTTATTTATCATTCCCACTCTTGTTCTTGCTCAGATTAAGAAAATGTTAATAATTTTTGGTGCCTAAACAGCTAGTCATCCATAATTTTTTTTGTGGAAACCTTTATTTCTGATGTAATTTCAGGAAGAGGTGATAAAACACAGTGCTGAAAACAATGAGATTGTAATATTTTGTTTGTTTTATAAGAGTGTTGTCCAGGTGGACTTTGTAGTCCAGACTTGAAGCTGCAGTCAGTTTTCCTTTTATAAAAATATAGCCCAAAAAGTCCTTAATGTCCCAGTACCTGAAAATAATAAGCAGCTGATTTATAAAGATTTAGCACATTGCGACTATGATTGATGTATTTATGCTTTCTCCACAGAGTAATTCAAACTCATCATCTTTGTGTCTGGCAATGTTGAATCTAACCTATCTATCAAACCAAATTATTATCAATCGTTTAAGCAGAAAAGTAAGTATTTTGAAAGTATTTTTTTCCCTTGCCTGTTACATAGCATCTTCTGTAAGCTGCTGCTTCCTCATGTGAATACTGGAGTGTAGAGTAGGACACATTAAGTTATCTAATTCCTTGTTCCAACTTTGTAATTTGGTAGACTTTTAGTAAATGCAAAGATTCAAACTGTGATACAAGGAAAATTAATGAGGTAAGGTGCACAAAGCATTAATCTCTTCAGTACCTATATTATCTTCATGAACACAAGTCTGCCTGCCTCTGAAATTAGTTATGAGTTAGATTCCTAAGGTGTCAAGAATCTGGCTTTAGTTCTACATGCAGCTCTGAGTACCTGCTGTTTAACCTCTTTTCTGTGTGTATATTTTAGATAACAGTAAATTCAAGATTTGCTTGGCCTACTGTTAGAAAATATGGATACAAAGTTGAGGATTCAGGCCTTAAGTATGCAGTTGAGACCCCAACGAAAATCAGAATTCAGTGGTTTCACAGCACAGGAATGATGATTATTGAGTTGAACAGTACCAGAGAACCAAGAGCTTTGGGACTATGTGGTAAGTATAGAGCAGTGTGAAAAATAAAGGTGCTCAGATGCTTTGCTAGGAAGGCACATTTTCCTAATCATATAAAGTTGTTAAATCTTTTGTAGGACATTGCCCAAAGGAGTTATTGCAGATCATTACAAAGTTTAAGGCACTATTAAAATGAACTTATTAGTTTTATTAATTGTTTTAATAATGCTTGATGTCTATCCATGCAGTTGTTTTTTACAGATGGGATTGCTTCTGACTGTAACCTGTTTGAATGCAAGCATGATTGCTGTAGCCAGGCCTAAATAATGAGGACAGGTTTAAGTGTGTCATAGCAAATAATGCACACAGATATTTTATGTTTGATACTCATCTGATAGGAATCAATATGTGCTATTTTCAGTTTCTAAAGGTCAGAATTCACAGGGAATGTTAATCTGAGAGAACTAATCTTAGTTTCTCTGTTGAAGGAAATATCTTGATGGCAATAGGTTAAATAAACGTCATGTTGCTCTCCGTTAGGTATGCTCAATAGTTTCACCTGTTTTCTTTTCTTTATAAAAAACATATCTTAGAATAAGCTGTTGATGCTATAGCTTTTGCAAGCATGTATTTGTTGATGTAAATCTGTCTTGTGACACTGAATCTGTAAATTTATCTGCTGTGAATTGGAGCTGGAAACCAGGCTTACACAGTTCGTATAATTACAGTGGATATCTTTCCAGTTTCAGAAAGGGCAAATGCCTGTCGCTCAGTATCAAATACCACTGATAGCTCAGTCCAGTTCCAAGTCCTGAGGACATTAATGTGCTTCTCACAAAAGAAGAGAGACATTTTACTGCCATTTTGAAATTGGATTATTTTCTATAATTTGCCTTAACTTTTGATTTCAATGTCATTCTTCCTCTGTTTTTCTAATAGTTATCAGAATTAGATCAAGCAGTAACAATAAAGAGTTTATGTTTTAGTTCAAGTTATCCTGTAAGTCTCTTATCTTTGCCTGTTGGATTACTGTAATAAGGAGAGTGGGGAATGTTATTTTCCCGGTTGGCAAGGCATTTTAATCAGATGACAGCACATTCCTGTGGGTGGTGTTCCAAGTACAGCCCCCTTCAGAGAATGTGCCAGAATTTTTCTGGTTTTCCTCTCTAATTGGGACTTTCTGCATAGGTCTGCCTGCACAGGACTGTCTGATGCAACTTATCAGAACCTATTTTAAATGAGCTCATTGTACTGTATCTTTTCAGGGTGAATTAGTTTACCCTGGCTTCCCATGCTTTCTGTGTTAGCCTGTTTTCTCAGATATCCTTTTGCTGAACCACGGTATTGGTAGGTCCTGATTTCTTGCTTTCATGAAAACTGATTTCTCAGTATCATGGGAATTATGAAACTAAAGCAAGCAGTACGGTTTTGTAGCACAGGCATTGCTTGGAAGGATCTGTGTAGGAGACAACAGTGTCTTTTACAATGCAAAGGTTGGGCAAATGTAGCAATTGCTGTGGGAGATGAGGCCTGTGAGGAGGGAACATCTCTATAGCAAAACTGGTGAAAGGAAGCACAAGCATGTCAGTTTTAGCTGCAACTAGATATCACCAAGCTGCATTTGAAGCCTTAGTTTTGCTCTGCTAAATCTCCTTGACAAAGTGTAAGAGAAGAAGTGAAAAAAGATATCCCAGACATGACAGCAATCCTTTGAAGTCTCTCAGAACTGTGAAGTACTTCCTATTTATGTTGTATAGACTCATGACCTCAAGAAGTTCCACCAGAAACTTTTTTGCTCAACTAATAGCTACTGTTTCCAAAGCTGTTTTACTCACAGAATGCCTGTTGCTTATCATTGATTGTGGGTGGCTTGCGCTTCTTGTCAAGAATTGTGGAAAAAAATGTTATTGTGGAAAAAAATGTTAAACAGTCCAGTTCTCTAGAAAAGGGTTAAATCCACAAATAGTTTTTGAACAGATAAAGACTAAGAATTCCCATGAAAGTTTCTGGAGACATCAGAAGAAAACATTCTAAAAGTCTGATACAAAAGTCTCAGAAATTATAGGTTGATAGCTCTTAAGCCAATATTCACTTAGGACTGCTCAGAAGCAGAAGTAGGACAGTACAGTATTTCTGAAGTACAGTATTGGGTAAGCCTCTTGGCATTTTATGGGCATTCCCTTTTCTGATAACACAGTTTTCATCCATCTCTATACATGGAGGAAGTTTGTAACTTTTTTTTTTTCAAACAGATTTTTGTTTAGTGATTGTGCAACTGAGAGAGAAACTTTTTGTGCCGTAGTTGAGCTTCCCGAACAGCTCTTCGATATGCAGTAAATTTCCATTCATACATGCATCTCCACTTTTGCTCTCCATGATTTATCTGAATTTTGTTTATTTTAATTCTACAAAAGACTTTCTACCTCTGTTGTGGGTTGTGGTACTGTCATGATGTGATATTTATTTGATTGAATACACCACTTCAAATGTATTTTGGCATGTACCATGCAGCATTAATCTGCCTGTTCTTTCCCCCCCCCCTCTGGAAATACACAGGGTTTTGTGATCAAAGATTGGAAAATGACCTGATGCTACCCAACAGGACAGTCTTAAGCAAAAGCAGTGCTCCATCGACTTTTATAGACAGCTGGCAAGTGCCTGACACATTGAAGTATGTTGGAGAAGACAGGAATCAGGAAACTAATTGCTCGGTCATGGACTGCTCAGAGTGCCTAAGCATGGTGTTGAACCAGACCTTCAGCAGCTGTCATCCTTACGTATGTTAACTATTTTGGAAGCTTACATTTTGAAAGAGATGCAATTCTGATATAATATATACTTGGTAATGTCACTAATATAAAACTATATGTAACTATAATATGGTATATTCAAATTTGTATATTTCAATTTGTAAGGTAAAAATAAGAGTGTGGCAGGTTGATAGGAGAGTTGCAACAAGGAACTAACAATTTCAGAATTCATAGTGCATCTCTGTTGTGTTTGATAGTATAGTGTAATTTATAAATCAGTCCCTGCTAGTTTAATTCTATCAGTATGATGTAGAGCAAAGGAAAATAAAAGAGTTCTAGGATTTAATTAATCCTTCAGTGTTCAGTAATTTAACAAGTTCCAAGCTGCAACAGGTAATTTGAGAACCTGCGTTCTTTAAGGCTCTAGAGACAGGGAAGTCCAGCTTAGAGAGATGAAAGAGTAAACCAGACCATTCAAAGCAAACTTAAATAACAAACAGTGTGCAAATAAATTTTATTGGTAATTATGTAACTACATTAACCATTTAATCTTCTGTATATTGTTGAGTTTGAAGAGGAGGCTAAAGACAGACAAAAATATAGAGGTAAGGAAGTATAAAGAACAATGAGCAGTTATGTCTTCTGTAGGAAAAACTGCATTGGCTCTTACTTTGGCATTTATCACGATGAACCCAAGAAATATAAGGATGTCAGTGCTTGAGAAGTCTTACTTCTAAGTACTAGTAAATCCTCTCTGCTGGCTTTATTCTTTGTAGTTGACATTAAAAAAGATCAAGGTCTTTATAAAGGTGTAATTTGTTTTTAATTTGTTAGGTTCCTCCTGAGCTATTCTGTGGTATGTGGATTCAAGATAGTGAGTACGTTCAAAATCCATGCATTTCCCTGGCTGCCTACGTGGCAATGTGCAACAAATTTAATGTTTGTATAGAATGGAGGAGCCCTGATTACTGCCGTGAGTATTGTGCATGTATCTGTTTTTCTAGTGTTCAGGATTTCTCTAACGTAAGAGTTGAATAATAGAGGGTTTGGATTACAGCATCTCTTCATGATGCCAGTGATCCCCTAGAAAAATATAGGGAGGTCTGTGGGCTTAGTGCTTGAAAATAGAAAGGCTTGTTCGGTATGATCCACGAAAATATGAACTCACCGTGCATAGAAATCATAAGTGATGGGTGTTTTTTTTGTTTTGTTTGTTTAAGTGATTTAAGATGTTTTCATGTGTACAGGCTTCACACGTGCGTGCCATAATGTCCTGCAAATAGTAGTCATGGAATCCAAAGCTTAAAAACAGTGCATTTTAAAAAACTCTTCCATCTTGGTGGGTTTTACTAGTAAATAATGGTTTCAAAGAAGATTTTATAAAATCTATCTGTAAACGCAGTTACGTGCTCCACACACCTTGAAGGCACACATCTCTTACCGTAGTACACAGTGACCTCTGGTGGTGCATGCTTGAGCAGGGAGAGCCGCGCACTCGCAGCTGGGTTTTGTGGTCACAAAGTGTTGATGTGCTGTAGAGCCCGAGTTTCTTTATTTACAGGACCATTTTTAGCACTGAGGAGATGAATAAAGTAAGCTTTCTCTCCCAATTAATCTTTAAATTCTAAACTGGAATAGTGTTCTTGAGCAGACTGTCCCTTTGCGAACTGGACTTTGTTTCATTACCATGATTCTAGATGATTTTACTCTGTTATTTAGGTATCAGTACATGATAAGGATCGTAGATTTTGGTAGTTCACAGAGCCACACTGTTGGCATTTGTGATCATTCTCTGTTTGCCATATTTATGCAGCTTTAATTACTGTTTTGAACCAATGAAAGACCATGTTAATTTTTCAACAGCAAAAGAGAAATTAAAATTAGGTACTTTTTTAGTCTGTTTCTGCATGCACTCATAACATGACAATGAATTTACTTTAGTAGTACAAAGAATGTTTAGTGTTCTTTGACATACCAATAACACACAAGAGAAATGAACACTGATAATTACTAAATATGGCAATGAATTAGTCCCATGTGTTACTTCACCCTTTAGTAATCACTGTTTGGAATTTTAGCCACTGCAAATTATTCATAATGTTTCTGAGCACTGCATTATTAATCTGTAGTGTTTGCAAATGTTTTCAAATTACGTTTGTGCTCGGCATTGTTGCATGGTTTGATTTCAACACTGCTAAAATTCATACCAAAGCCTGATGAGAGTGGTACTATAAGAAGAGAAGTGCTCATAACTTCCTTTTTCTTGAAAGCATCCTGTGGAAAGCTCTGTATTGATGTTTTAGTTTGGCAGACCCTATTGACCTGGCAAGTACAGCAAGTCGATTAAAAAAACCCACTGGCTTCTCTTGGGTACTGCCTTGTGATTGTAACTTCAGAATGAGTAATTTGTTGATTTCCCTCCTAGCTTTTTCCTGCTCTGAAAACTTCTCCTACCAGGCTTGTATAGCTGCCTGTGAGGTTCCAGATAGTTGTCAGAATAAGGAGATTGCTGTTCTTGATACAGACTCCTGCTCAGTGTTGACAGAAGGCTGCATCTGTTCTGGAGGGACCATCCTTCATCGATCTCATACGGCTGTCTGTATTCCTGAAGAAAAATGTGGTATATTTGGATGTGATTAATTAGTATTATCTGCAAGGTGGTGGTCAGATAATTCATTAGTAAAAAGTAATGTTCTGATGTGGTATGAGTCCTGCACATATCATTCAGAAGAGGGTTCTAGATATTCAGTAAACATTAGCTATATAGGATAGCAAGCATGGAATGTCCTTGTGACATACAATTTTGCTTAGCTTCCATCAGCTGGAAGATGCTCTTCGAGATGGAAGGTTTTGCTTATGTTTATGCATTCTATTATTCTAATAATGTTAGAATTGTCCTCCTTTTTCACCTAGCATTTTGCCAGGGGTCCACTCTATTGATGGTGAATGGCATTCAAAAAACATGCAGCAACAGTTAATTACACATTTTGAATAATACTCATGTTCTGTGTTATTCCTGCCATCATGGATACTTACTTATATTACAATTCTGCCTGAGCACAGCAAATAGTGGACCAGTACTTAACACTAACAAACCTTAAAGTTGTTTATTTAAAATCATATTATATGAAATGCTGTATATTAATAGTAGTTTTATGTGTGCAAAATACAAAAGTAACTTCTTTCCACATTGTTACTTTAAAAACAAAGGATAGTTTGGAATTTTAAATTAGTAGCCTTGCAGTGGGGACACAAAACAAAGTGGAGGCCCTGATCCTCTGGAGGGTATTGAGTGTCTTGCTTTCCCATACAAACTCAGTCTCAGATTGTCTCCTCTTTCACTTTTTTGTAGGGTGATGTGGTTAGGTGATGCCTTTAAAACTCTGGGATGTATATACTTCATAGATCCACACTTCATGCAGAAGAAAGTGATGGTCAAAAGTTGAAGTAAAAAGTAATTTAATTTTTTTGTCCTGATTTAGCTTGTACAGACAGCTCAGGAGCACCTCATGCAATAGGTGAGATCTGGAAAACTTCTTTGAGTGGATGCTGTATGCAAAAATGTATTGACAGTGAGACCATCGTTCCAGTGGAGTACAACTGTTCAGATGCCCACAATTTAGACTGTCAGCGCTTTGCAGAAGTGGCCCTACTTGTTCCTGATGATCAGACATGTTGTCCTCAGAAGATCTGTAGTAAGTATTCCTTCATGATTATGAATACTGCTCTCTGGAATATGCAGGTGCTCTTTCCCTGCTACACATCCTGCATTTAAAGGGACTGGAAATTTACAGATTATGTAGAAAACTGTAAAAACTTTGTACTATTGACAAAATTGTTGTGAGGGGGAGGTAGGGTGAAGGATCAAGGATTGTAAGGACTGAAAGAGCACTGCATTTATTTGGATATGGATTGTGTACCTCTTGCTGCACAGGCATTCAAATACAAATGAACTATGTAAGTAATTCAGAGTGTCTGTGTATTTTACAAAGCAAGTAGTGGAGGATATAAAAGCTACTGTTCTAAAATCCTTATTTAGGTTACGAAGTCCACATTCAGAAAGAAATTGCAAGCAGTTTTCGTGTTTTGACCACCTGGGGATGATGTTGCAGTGAGATTTCCCCAGGAATTTTCGTTTATTTGCCTTTTTTTTTCTCTCTCTCTCTCTCTTTTTTTTTTTTCCCTAATTCTAACAAGGGCTCTGCTCCAGTTTAACTTTGCCTCCAGGGAGAGCTGCAAATGCTGGACACTTCTGCATATTGTCTCAGGCTTTTCTGCTAGTTTGCTGTATGCTGTTATTTCAAGATTTGTGTATGAAAATGCAAATAATGCGTGCTGCTTCTCTACTTGATTTATAAATGTGTAAGATAGTTTAGAAGGTTTGGTTTTTTTTTTCTTTCTCTTTACATAACAGTTTGCAACCAGAGCCTCTGTGAGCCCCTAATTCCTGAGTGTAACAGCTTGGAAAGGCTGGTCACTTACTACAGCAAAGAATCCTGTTGTCCTAGCTACCTTTGTGGTAGGTTTCTTTTGAAAAGGTAAAATTCACCCTGTGAAAGTTATTCAGTAAACTAAGTATGTCAGCTTAGAAGCAAAAACTTAGTGTAGCCATCATTGTTAGTATGGCTGTTTACAAAATTCTCTTTTATCTAAAAGCTCAGGATCGATCTGTGTGTCAATATGAGCAGTGGAGGAGTCTTGTATTTAACAATCAGGCAAGAATGCACCTTTGCTCTCTTGCAATACAAAGCAGAAGTGTATCTGAAGTATCTTGTAGCACCTCTCGAATCTGCATTGCTGTTTCTCCAAGATGCAACTGTAAAGAGAAGGAATGCCATACTGCCTGTAAAGAAACACACCTGTTGTGCTTCTTTCAGAATGTGATCCAGCAAAGTGTGAACCAGTGCAGCAGATGCCGAGCTGCCAAGACGATCAGACGCTAATTGCTGCTCGGTTGGAGAGTACCTGCTGCATTTCCTATATATGTGGTACAGTATTCTGGCTGGTTCCAGCTGTGTGTTTTTGCATATGCAATGGTGTCTACTATTGTCTTGCCAAATATAGCTCCTTGTACTTCCTTTAGCTCTCCCAACACAGAAAGGCTTGAAAATATTTAAAACAATGGACATTAAGCTTACAGAACATAGGAAACAACTATAAAGAGTTACAAAAAAAACTTTGTGGAGCACAGTAGTGTTCTCAGGTCATGTTGAGGAGTGGTGGTGGAGGCCATGCATGAGGAAGTTGAAGACTTTGGAGAGACTGTCCACATATAAAGCTTGGACTGGCTGCATTAATAGTTCATCTGAAAGACCACTGGAGTTATATGTGCTCTTTCTCCCTATGTCCTGATGTGCTGATCAGCTATGGCCTGTCTTATTTAATAGCAAATGTCCCATATGAGATTGTCATGCAAATTTGTTCAGTTCTTTTGGCGCCTGGCCTCTAGTCACTTAATACAATAACAAAATTATACTTTTGTCATCAGTACAGGAGTGCCAATGTCACCATGCCATTGTTTTCCATATGATAATAATGTGATAATGAGGTCCTACTGAATTTGGCTCTTTTTGGAAATACATACCTGTGAATCAAAGACTGAGTTGTCTTGATTACAGAGACCAAACCTTGCAGCTTTCATATGTGTTCAGGTGGGAGGATGACATTAGGATCACAGGAGATAGCCTGTATTAGGGATGACAGATCCTATAATTTGGGCACAGGAGCATTTCTGAAGATAGCAAGGTGACTTGGTAGCAGAGAAAATCTAGCAAAAGTTTTCATAAGAGAAAGGGAGAGAAAATCCTGCTTGTTGCAATCTGAGTCACAAATAATGCATTCATTATTTACAGCAGAGGACAAGAAAAGGCAGGCTGCACTAAATATTAGCCTCTTGTACAGGGACTGGAGGAATGAATGCAGAGTATCTCTGTTCTTTCATACAACTGATGAACTCCATGGACATATTTCCTAGGCAGTAGTAAAATTTCTTCCTGTGACTTAGGTTTAAATAATTGTTTTCTCCAGCATGCAGGCCTTGCTCCTATCAGATACCCAAATGTCAAGAAGGAGAAGTTCTTATTGTGGATGGCAACACTACAGAGAGGTGTTGCCCTACATACCGTTGTAGTAAGTTTGACTTGATTTTGATATTTTAAATAATAGAAAACATATCAAACATGGTAGCATGGATGCTTAGTGCCAAAAATGTTTGGTTAGAGAATACAGCTCCACTTATGCATACAAAAGCAAGCTATCATCTACAGTCCTGAGTAAATAATCTTTACTTTGAAAACCTCATGTGCCTAAGCATAATCTGAATATCTCTATCACTGAAAAAAAAAAAAAGAGAGTAATTTTAGGCTCCAGATTCTGGAGATGGAAAACAGTTTAAAATATTTATCTAGAGTAATTGTACTCCACATTAGTATTACTCAGTGGCTAATGATTAAGTTTTCATTTTTAGTCCCTTCAAGTAAGACATTTTCTGAATACATTTATTATGAACAAGTAACAAACTGTCACTTGATTCATATTTCTGTTCATCAAACTATGGCAACCTTGTCTTCATTAGACTTTCTTTTCTGCAATTCTAGTTTGTGAAATACATCGTTGTCCTGAATTCAAATGTATGCTGGGCATGTCTTTGGTGGAGGTATGGAGTCCAGAGAACTGCTGCCCCTTTCGGACATGTGGTAAAGTGATTGATTTTCATTTTAGCTACCTTAGACAATAAGACATTCATCAAGAGCTTTAGCCTTTCAGGTCTGAGTCTAGTTTCAGCCAGCTATGCCATTGTGATCTGCTCATGAACAAATTATGTAGAAAACTCAGATATGGTACAGAACTTCTTAATCTCATTGCTTTGTGAGGACAATAGGATACTGTAGAATGTAGATGTTCAAACTTAGCATCTTGAGGATTTTTGAGTAAGTTTATTGCCTTTGTGTGGCAAGGTTTTGGTAGCAGGGAGAGCTACCAAAGCTCTGATATGATTGCTGATAAATTGTACTAATTTCCCAAGTCAGGTCTGTTTTATTGCCTGTGATGGTAACTGGTGAGGGATCTCTTCCTGCCCTTCCCTCAACCCACAAGCCTTTTGTTTTATTCTCTGTCCCCAGTCGAGCTGGGAAGGGGCGTGATAGAACAGCTCTGGTGGACACCTGGCACCCAGTCAGGGTCAATCCACCACAGTTAGTAAATGATTTATGGCTAAAAAGAAAAAAAGGTTAGGTTCACAGGTCAGGAATTTGACAATTTACAAAGACAGTAGTATATCATACTCTTTGTGATGCCTAAACGGAGTTCTCCATTGCTTTATATTGATGGTAGTGATTGTCGTCACTGCAAGGATGGTAGCAGCTAGAATAATTTTTTTAAGTTTTCAGGTAGACTGCAGTAAATTGTTGTAATTTGTGAAGGTGGCCATAGAAGCTTTGATGGAATAGAAGCTAGGATGGAATGGAAATCAAACATAATTTCAAAACCCAGCAGAACACCTTCAGTTATGACTAGTAAATCTGGAATTCCTGTTCTCTCTCATGCTTTCTTCTAAGCACATGGCAAATGGCTGTCTAAACTATTTTCTGTTTCTGTTATTGTATTTTGTTTTAGAATGTGCATGTGAAACAATCCCCAAACCTCAGTGCGAACCGGTATGAAATTCATCATCTTTGTCAGTATTATCTTATTAATTTCCTAATGAATCTGTTTGCCTTACTAATAGTTCTGTCAGTAAAAGATCAAATGCCACATTTTTTTTTAGTTGCTCTAGAAGATGTAGCTATTTTTATGAAGACAGTTAAGGGTAGGTATTTTGCAGAATAAAATAGCTTTGTAAGTATTGATATTTCTTGAAAGCTTTTATGATTATATCCTGCCTTGACATATTTGCATAGTGGAATTGCTTTTATGTGCCTAAGGATAAAATTTTGGTTTTTAAGTTTCAGAACTTCAGAACATTACCACTTTGTTAATATTGTTTTTCACAGTCCATATGTGTCACACAGACAACTGACTCGACAGAACTTTTAAACTGTACTGCAACTTGTTTGCATTACAAAAATTAATATGTCTGAATTAGTTTCTTGGTCAGTACAGGAAAATCTTTGATTTTATCCAGAAAATAATATTCCAGGGGGAATAATTCATAAAAATTATAACCTGGAGTCCTAGGAAGGAACTCAAAATAGTATTTTTTGTTGTTGTGGAAATTCAAAATGCTTTGTAAGTGAGGTTGTTGTCAGTGCTTTAATTTCATAAATCATGAAACTGGGGCATAAGGAATCAGGATTTCAAGAAATCTAGGAGGAAAAATTTAATATACATGCATATAAACAATTAAAGGCAAAACTATAATGTACATCTGTGCTATCATAATAGTGTTTATATCCATTAAGTTATTCAATGAAGAACACACTCTGTGCTGTGTGAAGAGTACAAAGGCAAACTACAGTGTTTCATTATGTGCCTGCCTTAGCCTTTTTTATCAATATAGATTTCTAGAGGCAAGAAATACTGCTATTGAAGTCCTGAAGGAAGGATGTTTAAAATATCATACAAAGAAAATACTGTAATTTACTTTCTGTCTCTCTTTTTTTCTCCCCCTCCTCTCCCCTTTAATATAGGGGCAGAAACTTCAGATAGATGACTACTTTCAAAACAGTACAGAAAATATCTGTAACTGTGTTAAGTACAAATGCGGTAAGTCAGAAAATAAACTTATTTTTTAAAAATACCCTTTCAAATGCTAAAGTAAATAAGGAATTTGATGTTCACTTTGAATGTGGGACTGAGAAGAGAAGAATTAACTGGTGCAATTCACAAAGAGCTTAAGAAATGCAAGAAAATAGGACTGCTCATTAAATATTTGATTGATTCTGGCCTGTCCTTGCATTCTGTTAGCTCCTGCAGCAGGAGGTCTGCGCAGGTAAGCAGCAGAATTTTGGGAAAGTTGACTAAGCAGCCTGTGTTTCACTGAGCTGAAGTAAGGACTCCAGACAGAAACTGGAACACACAGTGTTCACATAAAATCCTTCTGTCCCGTTATGGGCATATTCAGAGGCTGGTGGACACATTTACCTGCTTTCCAGATCAAGGACAGAATTCAGCAGCATGGAAATTCATCTTAGATCATAGCCCATAGCATATGGGAAAACTCAGGAAAAAGTCATTCCTATGGTCTCTTAGTTGGTCTCAGTTGGCCACTAGAGTTAGGTTTGTCCTTGACTAGATTTTGACCTCAAAGATGTGTGCTTCTGAGCTAGTTAGCCTCTGTGTCCTAAATAGCCAGTGAAGAGAAATAGACTTTTCTCAGGTACATTTCATATTCTGAAGTAAGCTTAGAAAACATATCTGTGGAAGAGACATTCCCAGTTATTTTGGTGGTGTATGTAAAACATAGGTATTTAGATACGTGCACAGTTATTTTTGAGATAATGTGGCAATTGTAGTGAAGCATTAGACTACTATTAACTACTGGTTGAAAATCTGACTTGTAATTCTTACAGGCATAGAGCAGCCTTTTCCATGTCTGGTTGACATTGAAACAATTTTAAAGAGAATCTTGATACCAAGCTAATTGTCCTGAGCATGCCATTTATTAATTGTTTTCTCATAGTGAGAGACAAAGTTTGCCTGAGTGACGAGAGAGGGGTGCTGCTTCCTGGACAGACAATCGTGGAACACAGCTCAGATGGCATTTGCCATATTTCTTACTGTACAGATGTGATTGATCCCTCCACTAAATACTACCAACTGAACACATCTTCAATAGACTGTGCTGTCAAGTGCAAAGCTGTAAGAAATTCAGAACTTCGGACATGTGTTGTGACTAGTGGTCTTAATTGTGTTTTGTTGTGTTCATTGTGAAACAAGCTGGAAAGAGTTAACTATGACATCTCCCTCTAATGATGTGCTACTACACTTCTCATAGAAGTTTATGGAAATCTCACTCTCTTCATTGTTTTCTCCTCTGTATACATGTAAACTAATTTATGTAGCATACTTCTACCTTGTATCCTAGTATAACTTCATCTGTGTTATGTGCAAACCCATGCAAATTCCTAGCAGATGTTAGCTTAATAAGAAGTGGGAAAAGAATAATTACACACAGAAGAATTCAAATTGTGTTGAAAACAGCTTTATAAAATAAACAAATGATTCTTGTCTTTTTAAATAGTGCGATATATTACCAAGAGAATATTATATGGATTACTTTATTCCAATTATGGACTTACTTGCTGTCTACTGAAGAAGAAGTAAAAATTTCAGAGGTTCTTGAAATAAGTTATCAGGCTTATCTTTGAAAATGGTAGAAAGGCTAGTTTATTCTTTCATTTATTTCAGTTAAGATGAAAGGCACTTTATAAAAGCATTGTGAATGTACAAGAATAAGCTTGTTACATTATGTAACAATGTGTGAGTTTCAAAGTTATTTAGTAAAATATATCCCTAAAATTGAATACTCAAAAAAACCTCACCCCCTACATTGGTAAAATGTCAAGCTTCAAGATGGTCTCATACATGGAATCATCTCTTTGATTTTGGCAGAACCAAGTCTATCAGCCTCCAAAAGATTTGACAACTTGCTGTGGTAGCTGTAAGAACTTGTCTTGTCTCCACACTTTCAACAATGGCACAGTTTCCAGCTTTAAAGTAAGTTTATATGTGTCTTATTTCTTCAAAATACTTAGAAGTAAACCAAACCAAACCAAACCCAAAACAATGAACAGATACTGTACAGACACTGTGACATAAAATGTTCAAAGAGCAACTTTCTTTGTCCAAATCCTTGGGCTAGATTTGTGTATACACAAGTCTAATTTACTGGAGAGTCAATCACATAGCTGTTTACAAAGATTAAGGGATTTTGATATATCAGGGAATTATTATTAATGTGAGCTGGCTAACATTATTTATTTGGTGGACTTTAAAGTTCTATGCTTACAGGAGTTTGACATGCATCAAATTTTCCTATAAGTATTTTCCTGTAAGTGTTACATTGCAGATGAAATCACATTCTATGGGAGTGTAATAGACACACTGACAATAACAGTTTCACTGAGTTGCTGAGTAAAGTTTCTGGTTTACAATTTTTAACAGCCTGGTACTGTTTGGATTTCAAATTGCATCAGATATGAATGCACTAACACAGCAATAGGACCGGTTCTGGTTTCCTCTTCGGTTGGCTGCCCACCTTTCAATGAAACTGAATGTGTCAAGGTCAGTGTTCAATACATTGTTTGCATTCCAGCTGTGATTTATGTTTACGTGACAAGGTTAACAATGACAAAAGATGATTTTACCTCCACAAAGAAAGAAATGATAAATTCTTGTAATGCCTGCTTTTTCGGCTGGACATTTGAAGCTGAAAAGCTCTAACTACATGCAGTGTGCCACCAGACTGCCAAATTACACAGCTGGAGATTTCTAATTATTTTCAGAAACTTATTTATTTTTCTTAAAGACTTGTAATATCAAACTAGTCCTCTTACTGCTGTCTGAATTTGGATGCTTTTCTGGGTTAGACTTCTCCTTTCTAACAGGTTTTCTGCGTACAGCAGCTGGATTCATCACAATGGTTAAAAACACCAAAGAAAAGGAAAGACTGAATATCAGGAAAATCATTTTTATAGCGAGACAGGTTTTGTAGACTTGTTTTGCAGCAGAAGCAAAAGCTCTATTTGAATTTGTCAAGTGAGATTAGACTAAGTGCCAGAAAATGTATGTGGAGAGCAACATTACACTGCTCTCTGTAATTCTACACTTATATGTGGGTTGGAGAATACTTTCCTTAGTGAATGATGGCCCATAAGTAGGAGACAGTCCTAGAGGAATTAGGTGGCTGCAGGTCCTCCTAACAGATCACAGTGGATTTGTTCTTCAGAGAGGTTTGCACTTACATAGTTGATGAAAAGCTTTTTGCTGTTTTAGGCAAACTAAAAACTAAGGAGAGAGCATTCCAGATGTGACCTTTGATAGCTGGTGATGTACAGTGAAATTCAGTGACAATCACTCATTTGTGCAAAACCAGACAAGTTAGATTATTTACAGTCAAACATTCATCCATTCACCAGAGTACTTGATTTGCTTGCAAAATGTTGCAGAGTTTTATGTGAAAGATATTTCTAATAGTGCACAGATTTGAGGGATTGAATGTTTGAGAAAAAAAAACCCACAATTTCTTCCCTCTGTATTTCTCTCTTGATCAGGTTGGTGGCTATGTCGTGCCATTCCTAGAAGGATGCTGCAAAACGTGTAAGTAATGATAGTTCTTGCCTTGCAAGTCTGTGCCATTTGTTTTTACCTTGGAAGCAAGGTTGATACTTTCCTGCAGGAAAGCTTTTCTCAAAGGCCATACTTTTCCCAGTTTTATCTGAAAATACCAGCCAAACTAGTGGAGTTAAATCAGTAGAAAGTAGTTTAATATTGAAGGGTCTACTTCATTGATAGTGATTGTGGCTGGTTATGTCAATAAAATTGCTACCTTGAGTATTCTGTGATTCCCATGTGAAACTGCTCAAACTATTAGTTACTGCATTCAGTATACTGAAAGATACTGTGTTTTGGAAGGCACCTGAAAATGTGCTTCATCAACATTAATATTTTCATACTTGGTAAAAATGAAGATTTAGCAATGCAGTTTGTAAGTTAGTGCTGTAAATAATTAACTGATCATAATGTAGTCTTAGGTTCCAATAACCTAAGGAGCTTTCAGGCAATATCTTCTAAAAGAACTTAAAACTAAAAATCCTCCTGACTTGATTATCAAGATATGTTTTGACATCTGAGAGCTAATAAAGTTTGTTTGGTTTTTTAAACCCAACAACTATAGTTTGAGAAAGGTAATGACCACACTCTTAAATAATCAAGGCAAAGGTTAGTTATCAATCTGGGGCACACATTACAAAGCAAAATTTAATCCCCGAAAAAATTCAGTGACTTTCAAGGTGCATTTAAGAGTAGATTCATACAATTTTGATTTCACCCCTCTTTACAGACAACAATGGCTATGAATCATGTGGTTTATTCTGACTCCAAATCTGGCATGAGAGCTGCTAGTCAATTATCTGTGACATTTTATGAGAAGGGTTATCAGAGTTTTGTTTTAATTACTTTACCATTGGTAACCACTGTGATTTTTCTTTTTGGTTCTAAGAGTTCATCAAAACTTAGAGAACGTTTACAAACACTGCTCAGAAAAAATGAACTATTTATTTCTTGTAGCCCTACAGGACAACTTAAATTTAGTGTACAAGACTGCCTTTGCTATACTGGTGTAGATCAGATTCTTCCTGGGTTTGACATTCACCTTAGCAACGCAAGTAATGCCTGGACATGGTACTGAGCTGCTGGCACATCAGCCTGAGCAGGGAAATTGCACCACATGAGCCCCAGAGGTCCCTTCCCACCTCAGCCATTCTGTGATCCTGTAATACACAGATATTTTAAGTCTTACTTATTTTCTCAAATATGTCAAAATCTAGTAACCCCAAAATGTTTCATACTGATAGGGAATACTTTGTAACGTGTACTCTGTTCAATATCTAATATTCTTACCAGGTTCTGCAGTGTCAATGCTCCTCCCATTCTCTGTTAGCCCAGTCACTCCTACAGCCTATGGTAGCTGTTACACAGGTACATTTTCCTGGAAATAAGTAAGACCAACCCAAACAGCATCATTGTTGATTTCCAACAATGTACTCCCTGATAGGAGCATAAGGCCTCACATAACCCAATTATGCCAAAAGCTGCAGTGTAGAATTACTGCTCATGGTTCAGAGTGTCTCATGTTTTGGTTTTGGTTTTTGTTTGCTTTTTATTTTGCACTGTGTGGGCAGTGCATTGTTGTTAGCCAACAATGTACTGTTGGTAGTAAGCACTTGTGTGGTCTTTAGCTTTCTGCATGTGTAAAATTGCTGCATTTAAGTATGTAAACTACTGCCATTATGTTTGCAGTGCCGTAGAACATAGAGGCTAATGGCTTTGCTTGTTCAAGCTCTTAATGTAAGCAACATTTTGCAGATGATTTATCATGTAATTTTGCTTGCAGTGGCATATACTGTAGAACCAGGTAATTTCCTTCCCATCCTTAGTTAGAAAAACTAACTGAAAATAGGAACCCTGCATTTCCTTCATGAAAATGGGAGGTTATCTTTGTCCCTTTTGAAAAACAGATTATTTTGGGGAATCGTAGCATGTTATGAATGCAAATGTTCTGGCATTTATTTTATGAATACACAGTATTGATGTTGACTACAATTCTGTGCATCATGGAGAGATAACACCCTTCATTAGTTATGGGCTTCTCAGTCCAAGAGAGATGTTGAGATACTGGAACATGTCCAGAGAAGGGTGACAAAGCTAGTAAAAGGCCTGGAACACAAGCCCTATGAGGAGAGGCTGAGGGAGCTGGGGTTGTTTAGCCTGGAGGAGAGGAGGTTCAGGGGTGACCTCATCTCTGTCTACACCTACCTGGAGGCTGTATCCAGGTGAGGGGGTCTGTCTCTTCTCCCAGGCAACGAGCAACAGAACAAGGGGACACAGTCTCAAGTTGTGCTGGGGGAGGTTTAGGCTGGATGTTAGGAGGAAGTTCTTCGCAGAGAGAGTGATTTGCCATTGGAATGGGCTGCCCAGGGAGGTGGTAGATTTGCTGTCCCTGAAGGTGCTCAAAAAAAGACTGGATGAGGCACTTAGTGCCATGATCTAGTTGACTGGATAGAGCTGGATGATAGGTTGGACTGGATGATCTTGGAGGTCTCTTCCAACCTGGTTGATTCTATGATTCTATGAAATTACAGTTATGACTCTAGGAGGACTAGTCTGATATCTGTGTTACTCTTTCATATTGATATAACTTTAAATGACAACATTGTTATAAGTCAATCCAAAAACTAAGAAAGGATTTTTGACCATACAGACTGTGAGAAACAAGCTCATTGTAATAAAATGTGTGTAAGATGCTCACATTTTTGTAAGGTTATTCATGGAAAAGTATGTTATGTTGTAAAGCTCATTAAAAGCCACTGGGCATTTAAGTGCATGAATGGAAGTGCATTAGATACTTATTTTTTTATGAGAGCTGTACTTTCACTATAGCCTGGATGAAGTCATAGCCACAGCTGCACTGAATTCTCCATCCTACACACCATGTATAATGTAAAAGAAGAAAGAGCACGAACAGGACCATGAGAAACATGAAATAATGGTGAGTTTTTAAAGTTTCAAAACCAATTTATTTGTTCTTCATTTCTCAATTTACTTCTTCCCTAAGCAAACATAATTCAATGATAGTTGAGCACTAGCAGTAGATGGCCATTTCTGATTGCAAATGTTTTATCTGCTTCATTAGTGGCCTTTCCTTCATATTCCTGAAACCTCTGCTATGTTTAGAAACAGTAGCAGGCTTTTGTGTTTTAATTAAGAAAACATTACCTGGTTTGACAGTGATTAGAGCAGAGAACTGGATATTACAAATCAAGGTGCAATAAACCTCTGTCACAGTTTATTATTGGATACTGAGTGAATCAGGAAGTCTTCCATTGCTCCTGCTTTTCTGTAGCTAAGAGTTTTATGCCTTTTGCCAATGTCTCTGGATTTCTTGGCTAAAAGAAAATGCTGTTCTGTAAGTGAAGAATGATGTGGAACTGCACCATGATCTGTAAAATCTACTGTGAAACTGTGGAAGCTGTTATAGTGGAATGAACTATTCATTTCTCTTACAGATCTGCAGTGCAATGTGCTTACTTCAGCACAGAGGGCATCACCGTGAGAAGATACTGTGCCTTCTGGCTGCTAGCAACTGAACTTTGTACTGACCTTAGCTTTTCTTCAAATGTTCAAGATTCCCATCTTAACTTCTCATTTCATTTCACAATTTCTTCTTTATTTGATCCATATGCTTTGTACATACTTCTGTGAGAGAAATTGTGGAGATAATGCTAATGAAAATGTAAATAAAACATTTAATTTGTTCACCAGTGTTTTCTTATGTAATAAAAACATACAGAAACATCAAGCTCCCTGAAGCCCTCTTCTTTATCAGATCCTGCTGTTTAAGTATTGATTTTGAGCTTTGCCTACACTCCTGGAATGCAGTGGCTGCTATTAAAGTTAGTTACAATTATTTCATAGAAAATGCATCTTTATGGATCATTAGCAGGCCATCTTACAGGAGTGATGATCAGTTTTACATGATTTTTGAAAGACTGTAGATTTAATGAACTTTTTATGGTTGTTGCTGAAGCTATAAGGAGACAATACATGAAACAGAATAGTCTTGAAAGCAGTGCAATATATAGCTAATATCACCTTGCCGAAGTTGTGCATGTTCAGTGATGTATTGGACATTGTCTTTGTTACATCTCTTGAGCCCCTCAAACATTCGGGAGTATTCTTGTCTATGAAATGTATAGCATTTTGAAAGAATATTTTTCAATCAATGCCCATTTTGCAGGTAAGGAAGATGGAAAATTCTGTAAAAAGGTGACCGTCAGGATGACTATCCGCAAGAATGACTGCAGGAGTAACACACCAGTAAGTAAATGGCTATCACAATTTGTTTAAGTAGAAGGGAAACAATTTAAGGAACAGAAAGAAGACATGAATTCCACAAGTCTGTTGTCTGCTTCTCTGTCTCTTGGGGACAGACTTTTCAATGTTTCAGAGCTGCTTTAATGTTTCTCAACATTCTCAGTGAGAAAAAGGACATGGGGACTTTTTGCTTTTCTGGGCATGTTGATTTAATGTAAATTCAAGGTCTCATTTCACCCTATAATCCAATTATTATTTGCAAATGAAGACTGATTTCACTGAATCTTGACAGTTAAAATGGCTGCAGATGTGTTTAATTTTCCATCTCTCTAGGGAAAGTGTATAAATGCCACCTCCATGAAGAAAGGATGCTTGGGTTCTGAAGGTTTTTTTAGACAGCAGCACGAATATACTGTGAAATGTGTAGGAAGAACAAGGCACTATCTGTGTGTTTACCAAAGGATTTTCTGTAGGAGGACACCAATAGTGTCCTGCTGGGCAGTGTGAGAGGCAGCAAGGGTGCAGAGAGACATCTCATGTGAGATATGTAAGGATGCCTACAAAAGCCCTAATAAAAGAGTGTAAGGAAACAGCTGTAACTTCTAAAATGTCTCAGAGTATGTTTTGTAGAATAAACTGTGCAACAGTCACAAAATTTAGTCTCAGTGTCTCATTGAACAGAAAAACAGATCCTGACTACTAAACCTGAAAAATGTGTCATTTTATGTGCCTGTTTCTGTTACAGCCTGTATTACAGTTCTGATGTAATTAGTAATAATTCCCCATGGCTTTCCAACAGATTGAAGGGTTTTGGGGTTTTTTAAATTGCTCCTCACAGGTACAGCAACACTGCACTGGTATATCACTGAAATTAATCCTGTAAGGAGCTATGGATAGAGCATTTGGTGCTATGTTTAAGCCAAGGCTGCTACTTCAAAATACAAAATTAATTTTTTTTCTTTGTGCCTGTTAATGGCAAAATCTCTTATTACTGAAATTGCCAAAAAAGTCATCATTAATCTCAGAGAGTGATTTAAAATTGGGAAATGCACTTCAGAGTTTACTATTTGGAAATAGTGGGATCTCATAAGGGGCTAGAGGAGATACTACAAGAATTTTCATACCTTTGCCATTTGGTTTGGGTGTCTAATGTCATTGGACTTCCTTGATAACTCCTGACTGCTTCGATTTACTAATGATTCTTCATATTTGTTACCAGGTGAACATCGTTTCGTGTGATGGCAAGTGTCCTTCTGCAAGCATTTACAACTACAACATCAACACATATGCGAGATTCTGCAAGTGCTGCAGGGAGCTTGGGCTACAGAGACGAACTGTGCCATTGTATTGCACCAGTAATTCAACCTGGGTCAGCTACTCGGTCCAAGAGCCCACAGATTGTTCTTGCCAGTGGTCTTAGGGAAAAGAACAAAAAGAAAGGAAACAAAACAGCAAGCCCAGCTCTTTATAGCGTAAGATAAACTATTCAGGTTAAAACTATAATACCCAGTCCACTGAATTTTACAAGTTTAATGCAAAATGATAAAACAGTAAAAAGGCTTTTTGACTCTTCTAAAGTTCCAAAGAATGGCTTTGCATTGTTTGTGTTGTGATTCATCTTTATGTTCATTCACAGGGATTGTTTCAAGATTTCTTGTGATACGTGCCAACTTCACATGATTTACATCACAGACACCTCAAGAGAAAAAAAAACCCAGCTATTTTGTTCTGGAGAGCTGGCCCACTCTTTGTCAGGCACCCATTCCTCTTTTAAATCATTGAGCAGCTTGTTTAGCCACAGCTCCTTGTTTTGAAGTCATTGCAATTGCACAAGTACATTCCATATCTATTGAGAAAAAGGATTTGGATAACATGAGAATTTTCAGTTTAATTCATATTCATCTTGCAAAGTAGAAAATGTATTAAAAAATCAGTTGAAGACTTTTTTTCCCCCTCTTTCTTCCTTTCTTTAATCAGGGAACCTGCCGACACTGACAACTGCATGTAACAGTCCCTGGAAATAATTTCAGTTTTTCTAGTGAATTTTGTAATGTAGTTAAAAGCATTATGGCAAACATAATGTGTGGAAGAAAATTACTATTTTTAGGCTATCTACATTAGTCACAAGTGGTTAATTTACCTTGCTGCTAAACAATATGACATAAACTGAAAAGACACAGATTTACCAAATGAAAAGCATTTTACATTCCTTATATAGATACAACATAAATGAAAACATTCATCTTGAAATGTACCATAATTAAACTGTTGCTTTTAGGAGGAGGGGCTTTGTTTAGCACTAATTTTAAAGGTGTGAAAATTCGTTAGGAAAAATAAAACCAGGATTATGTATCTGTCTAAAATAAAAACAAAGCTTTTTTTTTTGTTGTTACCACTATAGTAGAATGCAGCTTCGTATGGCAAGTGTTTGATATTGAAGATATACAGCTGTAAAGTTTGAAACTCCTAAAGCAATTTTGCATATGAATTTAAACAATTAGCATTTTGTTGTAATGAGCTAATGTTTTTCTCTTCTAAGCTGCTGTTGCTGTTCTGTGATTTTTTTCAGCAAACACCATCAAGGTTCAGCAAAGATCAAGAAGCTTTTATTATGTAGATTAAAACATTAGATGGCACATAGTGATACACTTGAGATCCTATAATAGAAAATGAATCTCTCTTCTTAATGCTGCTTTCTCTGCAGTTAATCCAAAGAAAAATGTCATTAAAATCAATCATGAAGGTTTTTAATATTAATTTTGTGTACTGTACATTTCATTCTTACAATATCTAATAAACATCAGGAAGTCTTATTTTGTTACAGTTAATGTTGCTGTCATGGTTAAAGCAGCTTACTGCCACGTGTTTCAACCCAGTGTTTACTAATACCTTTTTTTTTTCCAGGGGTGCAGGTGTTTCATTTCAGAGGCTGCTTCTATCACTAGTAATAGTGATCTAAGATATGCATATATATTTTTGAAAATCTACATATTTCTCTGATTCTATCACACCTAATTTTTATCCTGAGAAATGCCAAATTCAACTGTCATTTAATTAAAATGAAAACTTGGTAAACCATTGCTCATTGAAGTATAATAACACATTTCTGATCCTTAAGTGTCAGATCAGCTTTTGTTCTGGAAAAAAGAGGGGGGGGAACGCTATGTTTCCACTGCCCATTTTCTTTCCACAGATTTTTCCTTAACTGTCCTCCAGGACTGATTTGCAATCAGTACACTGATTTGAGTAAGTGTACAGTTGTTGTGTAGTGATGATTACCATTCAGCGCTTGTGGCCAGATAAGTAGTTAAGGTTTAACTGCAATGTGCCATCTCTATCCATTTAGCAAGACCTTATTCAAACTGTGGAGAAAGAACAGTTTGTGAGGAGTGCATCCTTTGGAAAACTGTGGATTAAGGAGCAGAAAAAAGTTTATCTTTACAAGACACTGAGCAGAGCTAAGTCCTTAAACTCAAGTGCCTGAAATGGAGCTTTGGCATTTGCATAAGTGAAGTTCAGCTTCCCTCAGTACCAGACAGCAGATGCCATCCTATACAGTTAATAAGAAGATATATTTCTTCTGCTTTAAAGCCAGGTAGCATTTGCTGTGAAGTGCCCACCACCAACATGAGGGGCAGAATCTGAACAAGAATATGGCCAGCTGCCATGCTGCCCTTGGCTATGGCACGATCCTTTCTCTTGACACTCTAGCTAATGGCAAAGTGCTCATTGCTTCCAGCAAATTAAGGCTTGTTGCTCAGAAAGAAAGACATTTGAGATACAATCTTCGAATTCCTGGTTGAAAAGCAGTACTAGGAATGAGAATAGAAAGCAGACTCATAACTGTAGTGTATCCAGTAGCAGTAAACAACGATTGTTGCTGCTTCTACTTCAGGAGTTAAATAAACATTGTATTAAGTCCTTATGATTTTGTAAACAGACTAATTCTGAGAGAAAGAAGAGAAAGATTCAAATTGCCTGTGGTCAAACAGGGGGAAGATACTTTTCTCCTTGCCTGTACGTTAAATTCCTTCACAGATGCTTAGCCTGCCTGTCTGTGGTTAGTTCAAAGCAGCCCAGACCCTTGCCATGTGTTTACCTTATGCTATGCTCACACAAAGCAGCTCAGCTGGAAAAGGATTTTGCCTTATTTGTATTTCCTTGTCTTTGGAAACCAAAGAGACCTCACTGAACTGTGGGTTTTGTCTACCTCCCATGCAGGAGGTACTTAGATTGCCACTGTATCCGAGTCTTGAAATAACTTTCTTTTTGCTAAAGCCTTGCCTTTTGCTTGGTCACATAGGTGCAGTATGAAGGGTCTACACCACTGAAGCTGTGCTCTTTAGAACACATGCATTTTACTACTATGACCCTGTTACTTGGTGCTTTTCTGCAAGTTCTCATAGCAGTAAAAATGAAATCCTGCATTCAACACATAAAACTTGCTTTCTAAATGCCTCGCTGCTAGTAGGTGCTCCAAGGTTACGGTTACCCCTGCTGCAGCAGCAGCATGCTGCACATGCTTCACAAAACCGAGACTGGATCCCTCACTCAGTTCATCTAAAATCTCTAATCTAAAGGAAAAAGCAAACACACACACACACACACACACCCGCTTACCTCCCATCCCCAGTCCAATATTAGAAGTGAAAGAGAAACAAAGCTGCCCATCCAGCAGATATTGGGTAGTCATTTGTAGAGCCAGCTCAGCTGGGTGGCTGCTGGGGCAGGTGCAGGGTGCTGGGCCCCACAGGCAGGGCGCAGGGCAGCAGGACGCACCTGTGCTGTACACTGTGCTTGCGGCCTCAGTGAGGGGGCTGAGCAAGGGGCTGCTCCCCTCCTGCTGCTGAAAAGCCAACTTGCACTGCACGAAGCATGTTTCTGTCGGGCAACAAAGGTGGAGATGGTGGCTGAAGGATGACAGCAGCGTGTGAAAGGTAGTGCTCTGTGTGTCTGGGGAGTGCTCTGCTAGAGAAGAGGCCTCTTGTTTTCGGCGAGGGGCCTGGGAGGTTGGTAGAGGGCTGTGGGCTGCAAAATGGCGGACAGGAGGTGTGTGGCCTTAGAGGCCTTTTGCTTGTGCCTCTACGGCTGTGAGGGAAATCTGAAACGGTAGTAGTTTGTTTTGTGAAAGCTGACTTCTGGGTGGTGGAAGCTGTGAGGAAATAAAAGCAATGCTGGCGTTGGAAACCTCTGTGCTTGTACAGCCATACTGCCTCAGCCCTTCAGGCTCTGCTGGGAGAAGCGCCTTGTGGCTGGAGAGCACCTGCCTCGCTTCTGAGCACCTGCCTCGCTTCTGCCGGTGCCAGGGCGAAACACAGCTGCTAATGACCCCCAGTGCTGTCTGCAGAAGTGAACTTCTGGAGACCAATCAATTTAGACCACAGTCTAGGAGCTCAGGTGGTTCTCCAAAGGAGTGCTGATGAGCTGCCCTCTGGCAGACATTTTGTGATCCCTGCTCTGCCGGGAGGAGAGCATTGCGAACTTGTTCATCTGGAATAAAAGAAGCGAAATAACGAAGAGCTCCCTTCAGAAGGTAGGTGAGAGACTGAGTCACTAACTGGGGTAGCTATTTTTGTTTAATGTGAGTGGAAACACTGTGGGTGTGAACCTGATGTTCTGGAGACTGAGGCCGGTGATGTTTCTTTACAAGTCTCAAAGCTGAAGTCCACCCCTGAGGGCCATGTGTTCTCTTTCCCTGTGCTGGCATCTGTGGTGTTTCTCCACAGAAGCGATTCCCAGTGTAGCTGTACCATAAATGTAACAGATAGAATGCAGAAACATCGTAGGCTTGTGTTGCTGTTGAAACTAGGATTTAAAACCTTTCCAGTGCTGAACCGATTCCTATCTCTGAATTAAATATTTAGTGATGTGAGTGTGGAAACTTTGCTTGTTTGTTATGCTGCTGATTGCTCACTGTCATCTCCTTTCAAATAGTGTTTTATTGGCATTACCTCGAGCAAGCTTACCCAGCCATGATTCACAGGAAAATATATTTGGCAGCTGGAATTTTGACTATGGTAGATATTGGCCGTTAAAAAAGGCCCTTAAAGATAAATACAATTATATCAATTGTGCTATATAAATTCCCACTGTCTGGGTTATTTGTACATGATCTGGTCTCAGGACAACAGCCTCTTGAGTAATGCTTACTCTAATTAGAGATAGTGCTGCCTGGTGGCTTGGTAAATTACCTGAAATATTTGCACCTGTTGGTCTGTAGTTTAATGTGAGCTGTTAGTCACAAGTTAAATAATTTGCATTTCCTCAGATGGCCTCTCAAGCAATCAGTCCATGAAGTCAGATCAAAATCATTAAAAAAAAATAAAATGAAAAAAATCCATCCTCTGTTCTCTGCCCACACCATCATTGCTCTCTCACCAGTGCAAGTGGCTAGGTATGAGTAATTAAAATTAAGTTGCAGCTGCTATGCAGATGGTGATTTTTTGGATAAGTCCCCTCTCAGTGTAACGAAGACATCTAACCTCATTAGAAATAGTACCTGGCAGACTGCCATCCCTCAGGTCTGCTTTCTGTATGGACTTTTGGCTAAATCTTTGATCTTGTCAGCTCACTGTGTTAAAACATAGATATTTGGATTAACTCAGGTGTACAGGCTCCATCCATCACTGAAGGAAGAGAGGTGCTTCCAGAAAGTGACTCATCCCACCCAAAAATAAATATCTAAGATTGATATGATGAATCATTTTCTAGATATATCATCTTCCCTTCTCACTGAAGAGAGAACCTGGACGTGGTTAGGCATCTTGTGAATTTACCCTTAATGGTTAAAGAGATCACAACAGGCTCAAAACTCAGCACCTCTGATAGTGTGTTCAGCACATATTATCATGCTTCTACATATGAGGTGATTAATGGTAATACTTGATTTGTATGAACGGTAATGTACTGTCTTGTACATTTTTTCCTGTATGTCTTGAAGTATACTCATTTCACATGACAGCTGTACTTAAACTATCCATGGCCCTCATCCCTTTCTGTTCCCCTCTGCAGGACAGGGAACAAGAAGATGAGAGGTGAGATTTTGGCAGAAAACCTTTAGAAGTTTATGTCCTCAAATTGGAATGGCAAGCCAAACTTGCATGACGTTGTAATACAGGGGAGAGTAGAAATCAGTACCTAAAGAGTCCTATTGTGAGTTTTGACATTAGCAAGGCAGGGTGAAAAAACCTTTCCTTGATGCTTTCTGTGGTTATGCTTGAGTGTAGTCCTTGGTGTAGTATTAGCATAGTTTTGCCATGTGTTCTCCATTGCCCATGTGTTTTTCTGATGGTGCCTGAGTTAGAGCAAGCCAAAAAGGCAGGGGCTGAAGACTGCTACTGTTTTCCCTAGTAGGATTGTTACGGAGAGGTTTTGGCTCTGTGAATTATTTCCTGTCTGGATGTGTCCATGCTTTCTCAGGGCTGCAGTTTGCTACTTGTCTGGAGACAATGATGGAGATACAGTGGCTTGCACAGGGCCACTAAGTTAATTCTCTATTTTGGAGGGCAGCCCAAAGCTTTGTAGCTAAGCTATAAGACAATTAACTTTGTGGTCCCCTGCAAGCCATGGTGTCTCCATCACAACAGAGTTGTAGATTGCAGTGTAGAGATGCACAAGGATGTAGTTTCTGTGATGTTACAGTTTTAGGGACTGCTACTTCATTACCAGAACTTTCCTCCTCAGCTTTTTTCAGACAAGAAAAAATATTCTGCAAACCTGTACCTAATGGGAAACGTTGCAAATATTGCTCTTAAATATAGAAGTAACACTTTACTGTATTTTTTAGTAGCAGTTGCTCTTCTGTTTTAGTCATGTGTCCTGGTCATAGAGGAGGAATACAGAGCCTTCAGGTAGCTCTGGTGATGGGAGTCTCATGATTACCTATAATGGACATGAAATGGAAGTACATATCACCTCATGCCCTATAAATACTCTTCTTAAGCTGATCTCTGGAATGCAATTCACAACACTATTGCACATTTATTTCTTGGCTCCATGACCAGTGGAGAGGGGGGAAGGTGGCATTTTTAGGTTTTAGCTTTGGCCATATTGTAGCACTTCTAAATCTTCTGTCAACAGTGGCGTGACGTTGCATTTGTTAAAAATGCATGACCTTTTTAAAAGTCCATCTGTTATATAAATAAAAATAATGCAGCCCTACATTTTTATGGTATGCTAATCCTGCATGGCCATGGTCTAATTATCAAATGATTTCATGCTACCCTGGTGGCAGGCAACATCCAGACCACTGAACACTTGCGATGGATCTCTTATTAAATCCCTCTTGCACAGTTTCATTCATAAATTTACCATGGCTTTTAAAATAAAATAGTTTGATGCTTATACAGCAATATCAAATAAGAGCAGTATATTTCCAGAATGTAGCAACAATTTTTCAGATGCTCCACTTCATGCATGACTGAATAATTGGTGGCAAGCTCTGTTATTGCTGCCTTTTACCTTGAGTGGAAGCCATGCCTCTGCTAGTGCACACTAGTTGTGCTCAGCTACAAGATCTTCTGCATGTAACCTGTCTATACATTTGCAGAGCTTGAATGTCCTACTCTCTACACCAAGCTCCATTTTGACAACAGGTGTCCTAAGCTGGGTATCAATGCTCCTGATCCATACTGATTTCCCTGTTATGTTCATGTTGACACCGAGGTGCTGGGGTGTTCATGACTCTTGCCTCCTCTGGTATTCCCCCGGCACTACCCTGTGTCAGCTCACAAGAAAGGACGTGGTGTCTCAAGGCTTTGTAAATATGTCATGTTAAACATAGAAAGCCAAAATCCAAAGAAAATTGTGGCTTTGTTGTAAGTTTATAAAGTTGCTTGGTGCAAGTGGCTATTAGAAGTGCTTGCTTATCTCTGTAAGGCAATTTTTAATCTTTGAATTCAGTGCAAAGGGGGCATTCCCAAGTGACCATGCAATCACCTCCATAAACAATGGAATAATTAAAACCAGAATTGAGCTATTTGTCCAGATTTAGACTGAAATTTGCCCTAAACAACTTCATACCGTCTATGCCAACTTAGTGCCATCTGGTCTTTTATGAGACAAGATTTACAGTTTAGCAAGAAATCTTCCTGTTGTCTTGTGACTCGGAGTGCTCTGGTAATATCATCATCTCTGGGCTTTCACCATCCCCCAGCATGTATTCCATAGATCTATTTCTTTTGACCTGTAGCTTCAGCAAAGTACTGCTGGAGTGGAATTGAACCAGAAATCTTTCTACCCTTTAGCACAGGCCTTGAGAGCCAGTTAGCTGGACACAAGTCGTGGTGGTGACAAAGAGCCTGTGACACGTTGAGGGCAGATTGAAGCACTGATGGTAGCAATTGTCACCAGTGTGCAGGTATCTGGGGGCTACAGGGGAAATGAAGGAGGGTGGAGAGAGACGTGTCTTGTGATCATGAATTTTGATTAATTTCCCATTCTTGCTGCATCTTTTTCTTTTGATTGATGAAAGTTTTGTCAGTTCCAGTACTTCCATATTATAGTTCAAGCCACCTTGCACAAGCTTGTCTGAAATCTGTGGCAACACAGATGGTAATGACAAAAGCCCGCAGTCATCAAAGCAGCCTGTCTCATCACCACCAGCTTTCTCTGCTTCTGCGTGCCCCAAACCTGCCTCCTTTCCTCTTCTTCCTCTCACGTTTCTGCAGATCCAGGTGATGCATATGAGGTACAAGATGGTGGTACAGTGTGGCTGAGCCAGGACTGCCTGAGCTGAAATGCAGAGAAACAACTATATTTAGTCAAACTAGGTGAATTTTTACAGGCTACAGGGACCACCTTTGGGCTCAGGCTGGTCCTAATACTTAAGACTGTGAAGCATGTTTCTGCTTCACAGTCTTAAGTATTAGAAACTCCTAGGCAAATAACTCCCCAGACATATGTGTATATCTATATCTTTTAATCATAGAGGCAAGCAAATAATTCTTTCAGCTGGGATCTTCAATAGCATCCATAGCAATCATAGAGAGGAATATGTCCATTACACTAAACTTCTGTCCATATTATTTGTTTATTAAAACTGTAAACTTCCAAAATCAGGATTTTTACAGGAGAGTTCCGGGTAAATTATTTGGGATTTGCTGCCACCAGCTCTAGCAAACAATAATAATGCATTGCAGGTTAATGGCTGTGCAGTTGAAATGTGTTACTTGCTTTCTAACAAGTTCAGTGGTAGTGAAGAGCAGAAGCAAGAAGTAGCACCCGTGGCTAAGTGAGCAGGTAAATGAAAAGAGTTTCACTTATTTGATGTTCTACTTCAAGTATAAATACATTGTGTGTGTACCTTATATAGAGATGCAATGGAAATGAGGTAATGTGGTACTTGTGGCCAAGAAATAGCACACAGTGGTCACAGAGGTTTTACCTTTAAACTTGTTGAATATTCAATTAAAACACCTTTCATTTTGTATATGCCTCTTTGTGCCGGTAGGTAAAATCAGGTAGTAGTGTGTAATATGTGTTTAGGGTTTGGGTTTTTTTGGTTGGTTGATTTTGTTTGCTTGTTTTTCTTTTAATTCAAAGCACTGGCTACTAATCAGACTTACAGTTCACTGACCTTGTCACTGCTCACTGCTGAGCTTTAGAATGTTAAGAATATTTTCCAAATAGCCAAATCTCATATTTAAAATTCTAATGTATTTTACATAACATAAAAAGGTTTTAGTACCAGAAAAATTCCATTTTCCTCAGTCCAGTTTCAGGTTCCTAACCTGATTTTCTGGGCTTAATCCTCTTCCTGTTGAAATCAATAAGTACATTGTAATATAATGATTCACGTTCAAGGTTCAACCATAGAAAATCAAGGCTACATGCTGATTTTACTGCCATTGTTGAAAGATGATCTCTTAAAATGTGTAAAACCACAATAAACTCTTTAACTCTTTCGGACCTATTCTTTTTTGTTTCCCCCTTTTTTTTTCTCTTCAGAGTCTAAACACTTTTAAATGAGTCTTCCTTTTTTTTTTTTTTTTTTTTTAGACATAATGATGACAAGAGTTATATGCTGAGAGATGCTATTTAGACAGCAATATCTTTGTGGTTTCAAATGCTAGATAATGAGGATCTTGACACGAGATGTCAGGAAAACCATAGTCTGTCTGCCTTTCCTGGCGTTTTACTACCATTTTATGTTTGCTACATGAAATATAAAGGTTCTTTAGAAAACTCCAACACTTTGATACCTGTAGATGAAAAGATGTACAAGTTGGGATGGTTTTGTTCCTTATTTATGTCAGAACTATGATCATTCAGTTCAGTAATGCCATCTTCTGTCCTTAACTAATTCATGCTAAGTGAGACTGAAAGGATGTTAAAGCAAGGGTAGCATATTTTGTTGTTTTAATGTAAGACAATGTAATTAACAATATGGAAGTGTGGGATTTAATTTTTTTTATTCTTTGAGGGCAGTGGAAAAACCCCAGCTGATCTGACTTGTCAAAACGTAGTGGATGTGCTGTGAAAATTTGGGATGCCTAATTGTCGATTAACAGCCCGGCAAGATCTCCTATGCTCTGCAAAGGCATCCTAGTTAAGAGAGTCCTGACTGATGCTCTAGCACTGCGGTGACTGCATCTCTCAAAAGGTGAATGTTTTCAAAATAGCTTTAGGATATGCCTCAGGCTGTCTTCAAATGGCTGTACTGTAAGTGATAAGTACCACGTTTTCTGCTTTGCTGCCTCATGCAGGTGCTGTAACTAGGGGTAAATTCTAAGGGTAATTTTCTGGTTTCAGTGTGAGGCAAAGTAGGGGAGGGCAGGTCCATGTAGATGCACATGTGAAGAATCTCTACAGCTGCTCTCTACCAGAACCGAACGTACAGGTCATAAACATCCTTACATCGTGTCTCTCCTTCCTGGTAATAAAAGTCAACAATCATCCAATAGGTAGTTGCAAATACATGCGTCTAAACTGTTACCTTCAGGCTGCTAGACATCCCAGTTGAACCAATCCTTTCTTCTCACCACCAAAGCCTCTAGGAAGTAAAAAAAAACCAAACCAAACACAAATAATCTCCTCTCTCTTCCTCACCCCACAAGACTTCCTGAGAAATCCAAACCATTCCCATTAGGTTTCTAGTCTCATTCAGGTACAGTGTTTTCCCCACAAGTGCTGAACTCTCATTGCCTTTTCTGGCTCCGGTGGAGGAAGTGTTGTGTTCCCAGCTGAGACACAGCCTTTTTCCATCCTCCAGGAGCAGGAAGGCATTCTGTTCCTTGCCCTGCTTTTAGGACCCCATAAGAAAACAGCTATTTGGAAGGGGCTGTCTCTGCCAGCTGTTTCTTTTCTTGTCTAGAAGAACACAGAAAAGTGAGTCTGCTTTCACGTGTTCCAGCTGACAGAATTACTGGCTCTTGTTTCCTGAGATGTGTGTTTTTTTCAGCACAGAGGCTTGTAGACTAATCAGCCAGTATTTCTAGCACAAGTGGAATTATGTCTTTCAATTGTAAGTGTAGTGTACAGAAAAGGTCTGAAAATGTATGGTACAAAGTACACTTTGAGTATTCTTGTTGATTCCAGTTCAAATGTATCCATCATAGTATAAGCTACTATTATTTTTTTCTAATCATCTGACTGACCAGGAAAGGATTGTCAGGTTTCAGACAGTCTCCCCCCCCATCCCCAGATGTTGGTTTGCACTACCTCAGTAAGGATTAGAGGCTTTTTGTGGACAATGTTGATCCATGTTAGACCAATGATATCTCGCTAAGAAGAAAAAGGCCTAAGATGGTAAAAATCAGAATGGTGTTCTGCTTGATATCCAGGCAGATGTAGTCTCTTCTGCTGGTAGAAGAAAAGGGTTGCAGTTTTTGCAAAAGTGATGGGCACATGTACATCAGGTCAACAAATAGTGTTCCACACTTTTCCAGTAGTGAGGAAAGTTAGATTTTTCTGTAGCACATAATACAGATGTGTTAATTTCTTAGCCTCTGGGGGGAAAATTTGTTTGCTTTCTCATTTGTTGTGTTATTGATTACATTAGCTTTTGGTAATCTCTTAAGAGTGAGATTTATATGTGTTCTGCAGACACTACAGACAGACTCAGATGGTGTGTGGGAGGACTCTAATAAAATGAAAACAGACTGAGAATCTCAGAGGCACCTCTGCCATTTTATTTTCAAATATGCCTTGAAGCTCATTACATATTACTGCAACAAATAACAGTGGCTTGTGCTTCTTTCCAGGTATTCTTTTGTTGACAGATAGTGGTTCTGGCTTGTTTGGTAACAGTGGAAGGAAGATTGTTTCAAGAAGCTGGTGTTGGTACTTTCTGGACTAGAGCAATTTGACCTATTTTTAGACTGGTCTTGATGTGGCTGTGGGATGCCAGCACACAGTTCAGGAATTTGTGTTGCATCCATTTCCCAGCAATATCTAACCTCTGACTTTTAGAAGTGTGATACAATATACATACTAGATAAAAGTATCGAGTGATAATGCTGCTGAGAGTTGGAGTGAAAGTTTTGGAAGAAAGGGAAACACTTCTTATAAAGATGCCATAGCTTGTACTTACAAAAGCTTTGATGAATTAATATGCAGTGATATCCTTGCTCTTATTAGATAAGATCTTTACACTTGCAAATGAGGTGTATGTAAATAGCTCAGAGTTGTTGGTACCAAGAGATGTGAACAGAAGGGTGGCCTAAAAATGAAACACAGGATTATCTGGATCTAGAATGTGTGTGGGTGTAGGCATAACCAATGCCTACCAAACCATAACCGAATAGCATCATGCCACTGAATGTGGAGGGTCAGAGTGCTTTATCAGGGCAGCAGAACGCTGAAAACCACTTTAGAGGGCTTTTTCCACTGGTAAGAAACTGAGAGTTTTTTTTTTTAAATAAAAAGCTATTAATAGTATTTGCCTTGACAGCTGTTACCTAATTTCTGAATTCACTGAGGATATTGCTAGTGAGTCTCCCTAAACAAATCCTGCATTTGGCTCTCTCTTGTTCTACACATGAGATCCTAGCTATCTTGAAACAAAGATCTGATTATTAGAATGTACACTAAGAGGGATGCTTCTAATGTAAACTGGCATTCAATTTTGCAGCTTAGAGAAGTATTGGAAGACTCAGGGGAAACTTCTAAAATTTCAGTGCTGCCACATGGGCTCAAGGCCTGTAGGTTCATGGTGCCTTCTGCTATTTTGGCAGGTCATTTGCTTGGTGCACATTACTTTAGTACCTGGAAACTGCAGTGGAAGGAAACGTTGCTCCTTGTCTAGTTCTAAGCTATGTGCTGAAGCCTCAAGGTAGCTAGTTAACTGCTAGTGACTCAGTATGACTGAGTAGACTGCCTCAGGCCTGTTAAACATGCTGGATGGCATGTCAAACGGAATGCTGTGGCAGCTGGACAGCTGTGCTTAAGACAGCAATTCTTCAAAATGATTTTGAGGAAACTGTTCCACAGTGGTTTTTAGGTTTTTTTAATTTGTACTTTATCTCTTATGGTCTGCTTGATGTGTGTTTACAAACCTTTTAATTGGCACCCACTTACAAATGAAGAGTTGGAGAATGCATGAAACCTCTGCTTGAGTCCTATCTGAAGTTAGAATGAAGACACATTTTTAGTCAGCACAGTTGATTTTATAACATAGAGCTCTCTGAAGAGACCCATTAAGCTTCCTTTCTCTTTTTGTTTGCTAGCTTAGCCTCAGAGAAACGTTTCATAGAACATGTGTTTGCCTGTGCTAAATATGTAAACTTCTAGTTTACTGGAAATGGATAGGGCTCCTCTGAGGCTATTATTTGTAGTAGTAGAGAGTTTTCTGTAGTGTCAAATGCAGCTATTGGCTTAGCACAGGAGTCAGTGAGAGGTGCACTGATCTCAGACAGAGGGAGATGAAATGTTTTTGTGTGAAGCATACGTGGAAACCTCTATTAAAAATGTTTGCAGTAATGAAAAACTTAAAAGGAGAAAACAAAAGAAAAAAATACCCAGGATGCTGTTATGTCTTAAAGGTCCATATAGATACGTCGTCATTATTGACTAGACTTGTGAAAACTTGGTAGTCTGGTGGGACCTGTATCAATGGTTTTGTTTTTGCCTATCCTTTGACTAATTCCTCACCTGATGCTGAACAGCAATCAGCTGATGACAGTGCTTGCTGCCTGCATTTAGATACATTTCTGTAGTTGCACTGTTGAAGTGATGTGTTTACAAATTTACTCTTGGAAATGTTTCTTTGGATTGTTTTTGGCTTTAATGTCGTTCCTTCTACTCCTGTAAAGAGCAAAATTAAGTATGCTGAGAGGCAAGACTGATGCTTGGCATAATTGCTATAGAGATTGCTCAATATAAGGTTGGTGGAAGATCACTGAGAAGTTACTGCAGCAGGATCAGATTATGAAAGTGTGACAAAGGGGGTTCTAGGGACCAGCCTGTAAGTGTAGACTGATGGACCAACTGAAAAAAATATGTTACCAGCAGAAGTTACTGGTGAAGTAAACAGCCTGAGTTTATAAACACTTCTAGTAAATAAGAGGTTAATAACTCTGTTTATAGTAAGAAAAGACCACTGCCCTAGGATACACACACTTCACTGTACCCAGATAATCCCTGGAGCAAGGAGGTTTAAGGTAATTTGTGGTGCAGCTGTCTTTTTCTGGAATATGAGCAATTTCTCCTGCATATGGTCAGCTGCAAGAACAAATGTCTATAGCAAATGAAAAAACAAGATGTTCAACCACAGCCTTGTGCACTTGGAAGAGAGGCACGTGAGCTGGGCTGTTCCTCCTGCCCGAGTCAATTCTACAGCACGAAAGGGTTTAGTGTGCGGCTTATGGCCAAGTGGAAGCAACGTGCCAGTGGTGAGGGAGGAATGCTGGTGATAGAAACCCAACTGATGGACATACAGTGGGTATAAAGTCATAGTAAATCTATTGTTTCACCAGAAGGAAGCAGGATTAGAAAATATATAATTATTACAACTCTCTGCTGTACAGCATCAATTACATCCCATTGCTGGTGTGGGTCATACTTGGATTAATCTCACCAAAGCCTGTACTTGGGCAAAGTCTTCATATGATCTTTGTTGTCCAAGCCATAGTCATTGGGGTGTTTTACTCAAGAAACACACTTAAGGCATTGCAGAATTTAGCTCAGTAGTTTTAAGGAGATACTTTTTCTGTTGTGATGCTGCAGGGACCCACCACAATGCAAGAGTCAAGCTTAAGAATTTAAAAATTACTATCTGGGAAATGATTCTCAATAAAATTATCAAATCTAGCTAAACAACAGGAGAAAAATCCAATTATCTGATACATATATCTTTTATCCACAAAGAAGTAAAACAAAAATGGAAAAGAATGTCATGAATATTCTAGTTAGAGACCAAGCTCTTGGTCTAAGCTGAAGGAAAAAAAATGTATTTTATAGAGGTCTGAGTGGCCTGAAGATGGCTGAGGGACAAATAGTATAAGCAACTACAACTTCAGTGTCTTACTGACAAAACAATTGAGTAACCCAAGTAGGCTGGATTTTCTGAACAGCTCTTAGTTGATGCATATCTGCATCAGTATTTGTATTGCATGTTGCCCTTAATGCGGCCCTACTTGTCTTGCAAGATGAGTGTGTGTGACTCTGGGCACAGGACATCCAAATGTCATACAGAGATCTGCATAATCATAAAGCATGTTTCTGCCTCCAGAGCAGACACGAGGAAGAGAACTCCCAAGGAATTTCTGATTAAGCAGGAGACACTGAATTCTATAAAACAGTTTCAGAGCTTTTTCCTTGAGGTTAATGGCCTCAAGTTGTTCCAGGGATGGCTTAGATTGAATATTAGGAAATATTTATTTACTGAAAGGGTGGCCACGCATTGGAACAGGCTGCCCAGAAGGTTGTGGAGTCACCACCACTAAAGATGTCCAAAATTTGTTATTCTAACAGGCACAAAATCCTTGAAGTGAACGAAATGGCAAAAAGTAGTTATAAGAAACTAGAAATTACCATAATTCATCTCTGGGACTTTGAAGGCAGCTAAGCCCTGCTGAGGTGATGCTGGGAAGGGTTAACTCAGCAGCAGCTGGCCACCAGTGCTTGGTCCTTATCTCACTCTTATCCTCTGCTATTAACTAGCCACAATTACGGACCGTATCGGTTACTGCCATCTGTTTTTTCATGAGGCGTTGGTCGGATTGTGGCCAGCAAAGGGGATTAGGGGGAGAAAGGCAGAAATGACAAAGCGCTTCTGGGGCGCTGCAGTGGGGTCCCGCGTGCGGCTAGTGCCGCCATCGTCCCCGACAGCTGCAGGGAATTAAGCGTAAAGATAAACTGTGAAGGCTGTGTCAAAGCTGCTGTGAAGGAAATGCATTTCTGCCTGCAGTTGTAATGCAGGAGTTGAGCATAGAGAATTAAGGTAGAAAGCAAAGGTGGTTGGTGGTCAGGTGTGTTTTGGGTTTTTTTTTGTTTCCATTGTGGATCATTAAAGCTGGGGGTCAAACTTCATCAACCACAAGCAAACAGCAACAAAGAGAGCATACTGGACAGTGCTGAATAGGACAGAAAGCCAACATCAAGCTGTTGACTGTAATGCCCCTTCAGTGCTTGTTTTTAAGGCGGTGATTGCCATCTGGGCTCTTGCTGTAAACAAAACAAAACAACAAGGCATGCAAATTTGAGATTCCTTCACGATCACCAAAGGATGTGTCCAAGGAAAGCAGTATATTTCAGTTCTGATTATCAATACTTTGGAGAGCAATGAGGCTTTTGACAAATATTAATTTCCTGCACTGCTATTTTTCTAAACTTTCCAAAAGATCAGGCCATCTTGCAGTAATGGGAGAAAGAAGTTTTCAGCATGATACCAGGGATTCGAGAATCATTATGGATCAACAGCTGTACTTTGATTCCAAGCCTTACTAAGATCAGATTAATTAAATTATTCAAAATATGATACACTGCCAAAATAAGGCTCTCTGGAGTTTATTACTTTGGGTAAATTAAATTAAGGATAATACAGATTTTCATGTTGGAAAAGTAATGCTTAACTAATGTTTAATATAATTTCTTTATTTTTAATCAACATGCGACAGTTCTAAGGATTAATGTCAATAGAAGAACAAAACTAATTCTTTGTAACACACAAGTTAGAGGATAACTAGAGGTTCACTCTACTTGGTACTGCTACTCTGTTTTCTCTCTTGAGTAATAGACTTGAGGAATAAATTGAAGGGAAAAAAACATGTTGCAATACTTGTTCATTATTTCAGGTCAGTTCATGCTTTTTCGACCAAGCAATGCTGTTCTGATGTTCTTCACTTGATCTTTGCTCTAGATTTAGGGTATCTGGTTTAACATTTTGAGGTTATTTTCTGCTGCATATGTGTAGGTTCACTTACTGTGAACAAGATACACATGAATGAGAAGTAAAATTAAGCTGATGTTGCAAATGAATCACATTAATCTGAGATGTAATAAACTGCTTTTTCTTTATTTAAGCTTGAATCTGACAGCAGGAACAATGAAGTTATGTTTGTTCATAGGGTGAAATCAGGCAACATCTAATAATGCCTTACGCAAATACGGTGACCACAGGTCTTTCTGGATACTCTTAAAGCTTCTCACACATGTACTTTTCCTGGGTAGTGGCACTTAACAAGTCCTCTCTTATTTCAGTCACCAGAAGAGACCTCAGGAGCTCAGGTCCTCTTACTTGCTGTGGTGTCTGCAGAGCCCTGGTGCTTTTCTGCCCTACAAATGCCAGTCAAAACTCAGCAGCAGATGATGATTGTCCAAAGCATGCGTTTGTCCGAAGGGCTACTGGCAGTGGTCTGTGGACAAGAGAACCTCTTTGATGTCTCACCTCTGCCACGCAGTGGTGGCTTGAGATCGGTGCTGGACTTGCCTGCCTGCAATGCTTCTAACTAATGCAGTAACCTCCTAGGCCTTCACATTAGCTCCTCTACTTACCTGCTCCTCTACTTACCTCTCTACTATTCCAGGTAGTTTCTTAAATAAATGCTTTCATGTTGTACAATGAAGTTATTGCTATTCCTATGCCCAAAGGGGGTGCAAAGGAGCTCAACACTGATTTACAAATGCTCAGACAGGTGGAGAGTAGCAGTTCATACCTTCATGTATACGTGAAAGACTGTTTTGATTAGGTGCTCTTGGGTTTGACTTGGCTACCTTTATCTATGTCAACCAACATGCAGTCTCCAGAGCTGTGTTACAAACTTAGTGCCAAACAAAAATTTTCGGAAACTTATGATCAAAAAATCAGTGTGTGTTTTGGGAAGATGTCAGCCTCTGGCAGAAGTCGGTTGTATTTGTCACATATTCTCAGGGCTAGGTGATTGGCTCAGCTGTGGTGTGACCAGCTCCACAGAGCGCAGGAGTAGTCTTCCTCAGCAGACGGTGGCCTGTCTTTGGGGAGTACCTGCAGGGGTCAGCCACAGAATGGGATAGTGGAGGTCAGGTCATAGCAAAGCTGTTTTGGCTGTTAAGGCAGTGTGCTCAGCCCCCTCCTGGACGGCAGGGTGGATATGAAGATACAGCATAGTGTGGCAGACCCCCGATGAGCATCAAATATGAAGCAGCTGGTGGTCCTGGTCACAGGAGCCAGGCTGTGTTGTTGCTGCTTACCAGCCATGGGGCAGAACTAATGAATGCCCGTGCTATTTTGAGGGTGGCAGTGCCTTGCAGCCAGGGCCTTACAGGTAGTGCAGCAGAGTGGAAATGATTTGTGAGTGACCAAAAAGTTCATGGCTATCACCGGTTTCCCTAATGAGATGTCTTGTAACTTCGTGTGGTGTAAATGGGACTGCAACTGCCCAAAGTGTGTGATAGCAACATGTGGAGGAAATTGGCAATGGGGAACATGTCATGTGGTGTCATTCATGATGATTTATCTGTACTGTTACATCCCCCTGGTCCTGTAGCAATAGAGAAGAGTAGATTTTCTTGCAGTTAATATCAAATCACTGCAGGTGCTATGGACCTGACTGCAGTCCTAACTGCAATAGGCCATGCAGGTGGTGGGGACAGGTATATTGAGGGTGTAACAATGGGAGCTGAAATAATGTTACTGATTTGCTTTTCTTGGGAAGGTCCCATAGGGCAAGAAACCTTTTTCCTTAGCCTATCTCAGCATGAGTCTTGCAAGAGAGCTGCAGCCTTAGAGTAGACATAGGACTGGATGACTGCTGTGGGTCCACGTGGGTCAGGGGGGGAAACATCCACGTTTAACAAGGCATTCAGTGCTAGCCAGACTCCTTCAGCTGCAAGGAAAGATCAGTACTTTTACAAGTCATAGACCGTGAAATGTGATATCTTGTTGCCCTAGCAAAGATATCTGGTTACTTTTCCAGAAGATGACATGGGCTGGTGTTGCACTTTGCTAGATAGATGGTGCTGAGGCTGACTGGCTTTTTTTTTTTTTACCACTGCCTCCCCCTCTTTCATGCTCCACAAAATTGCTTAATGCCTTTTGACTAGGGGGAATCACTTCTGAAATGCAGGAGATGTACGGTTGCACAGTGAAACCAATGGATTTATTTTCAATTTCTCCTCCAGCCAAAGGCACTTCAGACTATCGGTAGTAGCAAAAGTAACCTAATTTATTTTCTTATCCTTGCATCCTATGACAAAGCACAGGGAACCTGTACGTTTCTAGAACTGATCCTGATCACAGCTTACAGACTGCATTTAGCACTGCTTCTACCTGCCCCTAACAACACAGCCATCTGGCATTTCTGTGTGCTGTATGGGAAATAATATTTCTTGCTGGTGGTGCTTTGGCACAAAATTACACTTGAAGTACCACATCCTGTACTCCTGGTTTTATCCACAAAATAGCCTGGGGATACCAGCCCAGAAACAGTTCATAGCAAAATACCATCTATCATGAGATCCTTAAATCTCCTCCATGCTCCATGAAGTGCTGCTTCCAGCCAGTGGTACAGACCAAAGCATTTCTGAAGCTCTGAAGAAGGGGAAAGAGGCAGTGGTGCAGCAGGAAGAGCTGTTGAATGTACAATGGTCAAGTCCCTGTCCTGGAGCAAGACTTTACACTGAAATTTGATATATAAGGATGGCACTGAAAACACTTTATGGCAACTTTTGCCCTTGAAGGAAAAATATGAAACAAGAGCAAGAAGTTACTAGTCTTTCTTGACAACTGGGACAGCAGATAATTACTTAAGACTTCAGGTGGAGAAACATTATATGTATTAGCCTTTCTAAACAGATCTCAAAGAAAGGCAGTTGTGACAGATTCAGCACCTTAAGGAACAGTTAACATATAGTCAGGTGAAAATGTCTGGGGGATCATGAGTTTTTTTTTCTTCTGAAATCTCGCACTGTTTGCAGTTAGAATTTGGGGAAGATGAACAGTGCTAGCTGGTGGTGAAGCCCCTTGCCAGAGGTGAATAACAACTTTTAAAATAACAAATCCATCCATTAGAATCAGCAAATGATCCCTGTTATAAAAGTCTGTCTTGTGAATGCTGCAGGGAAAATTGGTGCTGAGTTACCTCTCTCCAGGACAGGCAAGTGAAGTTAACAACAGATGCCAGCCCTAACTAAAGCACTGGCTCTGTGTAGGTGATCTCATACAGCTGCTTGGTGTGGAAACAGGTAAGGTACAACATAGACCAAAAAAGCTGCAAAGATCCTGGATTTATGGGGCTTTCACTACATGCTAGTTAGAAAAACACTTGCAGCACCAGAGGAGAAACTTCATTAAATGTATTTGGCTGCAGAATGCTCTTCTGGATCATGACAATGCAGCTGTACCTAAGAGTTGCTGTAGAGTGACATTAAAATGGGTCACATATGCTATTATTTCTAGATGCCTTATGTACTCCAGAGCAGTGGTTCAGTAATATCCTAAGGGTTCTAAAACTCACTGAACAGACCTTCTCAGATCAAGAGAAGAATTGTATTGCAGCTCTTGGGAAAAACACTAGCAAGTTAATGGCAAAGAGTGAAATGTTTACTCATTTTAGTTCAGTTGATTATCTAGTTAAACATACAGCCATGAGTTCTAGGCCATGCAGGACACCTTTAAAACCTTTTTCATCTTCCCAATATTAGAGAGCTGTTGAGCAACAAATACTATTTCTAAAATGCAGTTTTGAATATTTCCTGGTTTCATAGTACTTGACCTGGTTTTGCTCATAGACGTTTTCTTGTTACAAAGTTGGCATAATAAATTATTTATATCTACAATCCAGTTGCAAGTGTTCTATGAAACAAAGCACAAGTAGAAAGTTGTGGGGTCGTCTTCAAAAAGAAAAGCAGATGGTTAAAGCCCCACCTCTTATGAGAGACTATGCTTCCCTCTGCATTCTTGAAAAGCAGGAACTGCTAGAAACTCACAAATAAATAAAAGCCAAAACCAAACACAGCCCAGGAGTATGAGTGTAGGATTCAGTGGCAAGACGTTGCTCATCTGGAGTTGAGGCATTTGCTTGCCCAGACAAGTGAAGTGCTGGGAATCTGCTAGAGTTTGAGCAGTTGAGTCCCTGCCACTAACATCATTATTTATAGTGTAGCACAGGCAAAGTGACTTACTCCAACAGACACCAAATAGGTGAGTAATATTTTTATACTCTGATGTTTCACTGGAAAGCAACCAAAGAGGACTTGCATTAGTCATGGCGTAAGCAGTCTAAAAAAGTAATCCTTCCACTCTTTTCTCTGTTTCATCACTTATATAAGCAACACATTTGTGTGGATAGAGTTATAGGATTTTCCTTCTAAAGATGTCACATAACTTTCAAAGACCTCAGTGTTCAGCTTAACAGCTGCTCTTGCTTTTTTTAAACAGGGCTTCTTCATTCATAAGAAATGTAAGGAAAGTGTGTCTGTATAATGTCTGGCAAAGAGGTCCCCTGATCTCTTGCTGTATAGGTAGGAGCTACCATTACTTAGGAATACTTTTATGTTTTGAGGAAGGGCTTTTATTTTCCTCTTTTGAAGTGCACTTATTCATTGCTCCTTCATTAATCATGGAAGTTTTTTCAGTCCAAAAGTATTACACACAGCACATGGAAAGCAAAATGATCATTTACTATTGTGATGAACACCTACCTTTGGAGCTGTGCACTCAGCTTTTCTTCTGGCAGCATTTTTGCATTTGCCTTTGGACCCTGAATGTGATGGGGAAGGTGAATGCTAAGCATTAGAGGTGTGTTCTTTCACTCAAGTTGTAAGAGGCAGTTAAAGTCTACTCCATGTTGATAGATGCAACTAACTTTCTCTCCTGTTCTGACCTGTACTTTTAACATGCTGGCCAAATATCTGTGGAGGTCTGGAAATAGCACTGCTTCTCCATCACATGCCAAGATTTGCCTGCTCCATTTTTTTTCTTGTATTATTATTTTTAAAACTGAGAATAGTATCACAAAAAGACACAATTTGGTGAAATTATTTCTGCATCTTGCAGCTAGGGCTATGTTTAAGAGTGAATGCTCAGCTAGTGTTTTGCTATGGTTCTGTGTTTTTCACTGGATTTCTGACAACTTACCCCAGCAAAGGGCTTGCCCTTTCCTCCACAACTATCAAATTACATTGACCAAGCATTCTGCTTGCAACAGGAAAAGTGCAGCAAATTATGATTAGTAACATCAGCTGAATACAATCTCTGAAAAAAGCTTCAGTTGTATTTGCACGTGACTTATTAACAATAAGTAAGAAATGCAGTTAATCTGATATTTTGGTATATCTCTCTGTTAAGGACATCAGTAGGCTGGGACAGAACGTAAAGATTACTTGCAGTATTCAGCAAGTACTGAGTGTACAAATAATGCATGACACAGGGGGCTAAAATGTGTATAAAACCAGGAAGAATTAAGTTGGAGAAGATGTTGGAGCAAAGGACCAGGTGTTAAAAAGAAAATCAAAAAAGCCTGACTTGCTTCTGTGCCTGTCTTGGGCTGGAGGTTGCCTACTCTTAAAGCTCATAGCCCAGCAATTGTGACATGGGCAAAGTGTGAAGGAGCTTAGAGCAGAGGAGCTGGGAGAGGGTACTGGGGGCAGAAGCTGCCCCTCTGGCCCCACACCAAGGAGAAGAGGTCCTTCAGAGTGCTGGGGCCCTGGTCACCTCATTTTTCTCTGTCTTCAGGCAGAGAGGAGACAACCCACTTTCCTGGCTCTTTGGAAATGCTATTGATTAAAGGGTTAAAAGTCTGTTATTTTGGAACACTCAGTTGCTGGATTTATCATTTATCATGGTAACTTCTTTTGCCCTTGGTCATCTTTTCAACTAAAGTTTTAGTATGGTTTTCTGTTTCTGCTGTAGTTAATAAAAATAAACAGGAGTGTGGCTAACCTGGACTGCCCATGATTGCACTGTCTGTGGCTTTCTTGGGAGAGGAAAATTATTAGTGCAAACTCATTAGATATCAGTTTTAAGCATTTCTTAATAGAGGGGTTTTCACTGCTTGCATGGGATGATGAAGATAGTACCAGGAATAATTATGGATCTCATTCTTCCTTTCTCTATGGTTTTAGTTGAGCTGAATTCAATATGTTTTAGGGTTTGACTAAAGCCAGATCAGTGGAGCACTTTGGTCATAGCTTTTGTGCCAGAAAATGAGGGACTGTATACTTACCTGTATTTACTGGGAGAGTGTGTTTTTCCTTCTGTGTCTTCTGCTGCAGTGCATCAATTAGCCACCAGAACTGCCTATTACATGTTGTTATGTGGGCTGCTTTTGTATACACAATGGTGGGTCTTAGAATAGAGGCAAGAAAACTCATATCTACCACACAATTCTCAAGCAATAGATAAAACTCTGTGTGGACGTTGCTGTGGATATATTTTGGTTTGTTTGTGGTTTTTTTTTGTTAATAGCAAGCTGAAACACAGAGATCTTAATTTCCACTGGCCTACAACTCAAGAGCCACTTCTAGAGGTTTTTTGAGCCTGTGGGAGGGTTTTTCAAAACTTCTTCCTTTTTTTTTTTAGGGAGGTTTAGGTATTTCAGCTATGACAGGACTGAATTTCATGCTCCTCTAGTATCTGAAACTATTACTTAAAATAGTTCTGCCCTGCTGTGGGCCGAGCTGGTTTCCTTTACGCTGCACTGGGCTGCTGGTTGCTGGGAGAACGGCAGTGCAGGGGCATGCCTGAGCTCCTCAGGAAAAATCCACTCAAATAACCATCTGCAGATGAAAGTTAAGGATTACTCTTCAGTTGCTTAACCTTTAATAGCACCTCTGGTAGGGTCTGTGTCAGAGACAGCCCCATGCTTTCCACTAACCTTTCCTGGCTCTGTATCTCTAGACAAAGCAGCCCCTGATAGGTATTTAACATGTTCCTTTAACCTTTTTGCTTAAATAGTACACAGTGGTTCCATATGTGTGCCAGTGTAACTTTGTATGGCAAAACGTCCTCTGGAGCAGGTTGTTTGGTGAATTGTCACTTGCTCATGCACCTCAGCAGAACTCAAGCGATTTCTGCAGTCAGAGGCTCTGCTTTAGTGCTGGATGTTACATTAGCAGACACTAGTACAGTGTACTTGCCTAAGTGTGTGGGCCTATCTCTGCTGTTCTTCCAAGCAAGACTTACTCCTTTTTCCCTAGAAAGATTGTCCTCTAACATGCATGCTGGAAAGGCTGAGTTAGAAATGAAATGTGGATGTGGGCACAGCCTGTCAATTTCGACATGCATATGCTATTCACAAGAAATACTGACTTTGGAGACAAGGCTCTGTCAAGAGAACACTGCTCTGGCTTTCAATGCATCTTCAAATTTTGCTTTTATTTCTCTACCACCAAAATATTCTGTGTATTGTCAGACAGAAGTGAGAAAGAAGGAAGCAGATCACTAAGAAAAGGAAGGTAAGTAGTAGAAAAGAGAAAGTGAATGAGAATTTGGAGGTGTTCAGACCTGAGCAATACACACAGTATTGTATCTAAAGCCAGTGCGTGTAACTGATGAGGAAAAAAAGTGATGGCTTTATCCAACTTCAAGAGGACTAACTTATCTTAACACTTCTTATGCAGATTTGTTAGGAAGTGCTTAGTGACACTATGGAATTGCCACAAATTAATTGATGATAGTAAAGCATTTCCACTATGTAAATTATTACCTACACACCAAGAGAATAGCAACAAAGCTTTTAAGTGTTCTTCACATGTAAAGAAGCAGTTACTCTTGTCTGCAGTATTGACAGTACTCTGAGCCTAAATATGTTTAAGAAGTTGAGCAGTGATAAAGACAGCTTGTGAAAGTGCCAAGGTGCTATAAAAGAGCTGCATCGTGATTCGTATGTAAGATTGTGCATGTGCAACATTCAGAACTTAGTGATTTTAATTATCAGAAGTGTTTTGTGATCTAGAGATTGTAAAAGAGAGTAAAATCAATGGAAAGATTACAATAAACTGCAGCCACTTATTGGAATGACAAGTAGTTTCTTGGCTGAGCTAGAGTCCAGAAGGTGAAAACATTCGTTGTGTGACACCACCATGCTTGCAGAATAGAAACTGTTACAATCCAGTAGCTTTTTCCTTACTGTGATTACTTAGAAATGCAGACCTAAGGCTTTGCAGGCAGATAGAAAACCTGTGGTCTTCTTATATCTAGACTTATCAGGGGAGGGCTAAAGAGTATGTCTTAAACTGAGGAATACTCTACCACTCTGCCTTCTTGCAACAAGCACTGCTTCAGACACATATTAAATGTCCACAAGGTGGTCATGCATTGTGAGAGAAGATAAGCAGTTTGATACGGAAAAGAGGACTGAGTACAAGATCACTTTTGGGCATGGGCAATGGGTGGGTTTACTGTGTAGTATCAGACATTTCCATATCACACTTTGTATATTGTTGTTTCCTATTTTTGTTAAATGAGTATGCCTCTTGCCACCGAGAGTCTTGCACATAGTTTGAGTTTGGTACAAGGGCTGTGAGTACTGAGGTAATGGGTATTAAAGAAATTGGTTTCGGAGCACTCAGACTCAACTAGAATTAAAATAGCCTTCTAGTGAGAGAGTTGGTCTCTGGAGCACAGCATGCCTGGCACTGACATTGGCTGTGATGCTGCTTCTGTCTAATTCTTCACACAGTCTTTCTGACTTACGACTTTTTCTGTACTGAACTTTGTCTGAGGATGGAAAAATAAAGCTTTGTTGTGAAGGTGATTGCACGACCACATAGAGCAGTGGTTTCAGCATGCTGCTGGCTGGCTCAATGAAGAGAGAAAATCTTCAAGTAATGTTTGCTGCTGTGGTTGGTGACATTATCAAATTTCCCAGTTCAAATACCTTTGAGAGGAGCAAGCCTTCAGTTTTTCTTTATAGGATCATTTAATGAGTCATTATTTACTTCTGTCACATAGCAATATGGGACTTGATTTCTGGGAAAAAAACTTTAACTCTGCCAAGGCTGTTGCTGAACAGAAGCCACATATTTCCCATAACAAAGTTTGATGTGGAAATTCCAGATATAACTTCTGTCACGATTTTATATTTCTCACTGCCTTCCTGAGGGACAGCAGCTCATTTCAGATAAATTCTGCTCAGTAATGAGCTTGAAAGCTGTTTCAGCATGGAAATAGGAAATTAACAACATGGGAAGTACCATTAAAAAGTAAGAAAGTAAAGCTGGGAACAATTCAGTTTGGGTTATGGCAGCAGGAATTTTAGGATGATTGGATGTACTGTCTGTGAGGAGCCTGTGTATTGCTGCCCTCCTGTCATGGAGTGAGACAGGGTTTGCTCCCAGACTGCTGTCTTGGGGTATAGTTGTATCCTAAGCCAAGTTCAACCCTTTAAGACAAGTTGTTTTGAGGGTCTGCATTTGCTGTTCTCCTAATGGGGTTTGGAGAGTGGCATGGGAAGACATTTGCTCTTGTTTGCTTTAATCTTCACTGGTCCCTTGCTGCCACATAGGGTGGGTTTTGTTTTGAGTGCTTGAGGATTTAAATTTTAAGTTGAACAACAAAGCAAACAAAAGAAGCAAGTTTATTGGGTGCTTTCCAGCTTAATAAAAATGGGGTAGATCATACTGTGCCCTGCCACATGAGTGATGGGAGACAAATGTTCCTGTTGTCTTAGTCATACCACACGTCAGGCCAAAAGGAGATCCATCTATCTTCTTGGGCAAGAGTAATTTCTAATTCTCATTGTTTAGAAGGTGCTCTTGCAAGCCTGAAATGCCAGGAGAAATATGCAAAGGAAAAAGTGGGAAGTTTTCTCCAGACTAGCCCAGTTTACTACAGTGGCTTAGGAACAAATAGGGAGAGATTTTTGGCACCCTGGTGGTATGCGAGGTTTGCCTCTGTACCCTTCTCGGTTGTGAACTTGGTAGGAACTGCACATATACAAACTAGCTCTTTATAGCAGATGGGGACCTGGCACTGCAGTCAAGTAGGAATAAATAGAGGGAACTTCAGCAAAGCTGCTGTGATTTATGACAGTCAGGGGCTTGGCCAAGGTGTCAGGCTAAAATGTGGATACGAGGAAGTCTCTCTGACTTTTATTTTCAAAGGTTGAAGTTCTGCAGCTCTGTATTAATGTTGGGACTGACCGCTTTTCTTTTTCTCCTCTCTCCTCTCCTGATGTGGTTGTACATTTTTCTTGTCTTTTGGAATTGCATCAAATTAAATCAAAGCAGAGGGGTTGGAGGTTTGGTTGTTTGGTTGTTGGGTTGGGTTTTTTTTTGTTTTGTTGGGGTTTTTTTTGTCCTGACTTTGTTTTCATTTTGAATGTCAACTCCAGTAGAAGTACAAGACGTTCTGGCTCAGCTCCCAAGGTGTGAACTGACAGTAGCCTGTTCATAGGATGTCTTTCTCTTAATCAACATATGTAATTGATACTTTGCAGTGCAAGACTACAAGAAAATTACAGCACCTTTCTTTAAAATAGAACCAGACAAGCAGTCTTTAATGCGAGCTTTTGGATTGCTTGGCTGAAAGCCTGGGGTTTACCTGTGGCATCAGCTCTGTTAGCAGTTAACCACTGGTGCTGTACAAAGCTTCACATTAAAAATAAGGACCAAGAATCACTTTTCAGCAAGTGAGATTGCTAACTTTGATTCTTGATATGCTTAAAGGGATGCTTCTCAGCCAAAAACTACAGTTCACAAGTGTCATCGAGAAATCTTGACTGTTTGCCCAAATCCCATTATCATTCAGGAAGTTCATGATTAGTAGATTTAAGCTCCAATATGCAAAGCATAGGAAAGTATGTGAGAATACCCACCTTCTATGGCATGGCATTTGCTGGCAATATTGGCTCGGTTGTAACAGACAAGATTAAAGGATTAGGAAGTAAGACAGATGACAAGCTGCTGCTGCTAAAGTTATAGTTTGCCAGGATATTGATTACAGTGCTTTTTTTTTTTTAAGCCTTCAGAACAACATTGTATATCCTTATTTCTATTTTAGCTTGTAGATGTATATCTGTATTATAAGTGGAGACCTTATTTAAAAAGAAATGTGAAGTCTCTTTTTCATGAGATGCAATCAGTTTGCTCCAGTTCTGTAGCTATCTACATGCATTTGGTTCATTTTCTTCCTTCTTATATAGTTTGCTTTATAAAGAGAGATTCACATTTTTGACAGTGTTAAGGCAAGTAGGGAAACTCATGCTGAAGTCTGTTCTTACACTAGCTCAAGAGGAAACTTGATAGAATCTTATTGTGGACTGGTTTGGGTTGGAAGGGACCTTAAAGATTATATAGTTCAAAACAACTTGCCATGGGCAGTCATCTACGACTAAGACCAGGCTGCTCAAGGCTCTAACTTGGACTCAAACATCTTCAGAGAAGGGGCACCCACAACCTCCGTAGGCAACCTGTTCCAGTGTCTCACTCCCCTCACTGCAAAGAATTTCTAATATCCAGCCTACCCTCTTCTAGCTTAAATCCATTTCCCCTCACACTATTACTACAAACCCTTGTAAAAGTCCCTCCCCAGCCTTCTTGTAGGCCCCCTTCAGGTACTTCAGTCTCCTTCAGAGGATACTGGCCATACCCAACACTACTGACCACTCAGTATTTTTCTCTGGAAGGTGTTCCAGAGCAGAGCCCTAAGGCTTATTCTTCACATCCACTGCCCCAGGTCAGAATCCGATGTAATGCCTCCAATTAAACAGAAGAATTCAGCAGTTTTTAAAATTAGCAAGGAATTGAACACTAAGCTCCTGAGTTTCCTTTTTGTGTAAGGTAGCATGCCTTTCTACTAGGTTTTCAACCTGGGCTCTTTTCATTAACAGTACCAAGGGAGTAAGCTGGTAGGAAATACTCCTCATGAGTCGAGGTAGCATGAAGGTAGAGTGGGACCCAGGCAAGCCAGAAATCCAGGGAAACTGCTCCATCAAGTGTTGAAAGTTAAAACTGGCACTGCAGCACGCTAAAAGTACAGGTCTTCCTTGCGGCCAGAAACAAGGTGCTCTGCAAGTGTCTCTTACTGTCTGGTTTCCAAATGTCACTGAAATAATCTGGGGACTTAGATACAGCAAGCTTTCTTGCTTTCCCAACGGAAATTGGATCCCTCCTAACCTGAACCTGTATTTCACTCATTTATTTAGTATATCTGGGTTGCTGGCTGCTTACAAAAACTTCAGCATCTGTGTGTAGACCTGGATTTTTTTGTTGTAGTTTTTTTTTCTCCCCGAAATGAGCCCCTTCTCACATAGCTCCATGAATCAAATTAAATAGTTTGGTTTGTGTTGGTTTGGTTTTTTTTTGAAAGTTCTATGGTTTTAGGACTTTCTGTTGAATAACTATGCTGAATACTTTCAAGAGAATAAAAAAAGTTATAGAAGTCTTGGTTGGAAAAGCCAAGTAAAAAATGCACAGGAATAACTTAATATGACCTTATTTTCCTGCAAAGGCAATGCTGTGAATGGTTAATGGCTAATGGAAAAAGAAATGAAGAGCTCTTAAATATCAGGTCTATTGAATGTCATTGAAGTTTAAATGTAAAAGCCATTGCTGATGGGGATCAGCTGTCAGCTGGGTGGCAGACAATGTGTAAACAGTTTCTTTTACTATTTTTATTTAAACCCACTGAGCTTTTGCCTGACTCTGCTCCCTTCCCACCCACTTTTCAGGAGCTGCCCCAGGACTTGTTTTATCATGTCCTGACTGGTAGCTTCAGAAACTGCACAACTTTGTAGAATCTCAGCATCACTTAGGTTGGAAAAGATCTTTAAGATCATCGAGTTCAACCATAACTGTACCAGTGTACCACCTCCATCCTCATATGCTGAATGAGTGAGCTTGGGGGGATGTACAAAAGCAGCAAATTTTCTGTAAGCCTCAGAAACAGGTGCCTAATGTTCATGTTGCTGATCTGCCAGGCAGAGGCTGGAGCTGAGCAGCCCTCTGGCCATATTCAGTAGTTGCTCCTTGTCATTGCTTTATCTCATGGAGCAATGACAGAGCTCGGGGAAATGTGCAGCTGGGAAAAACAGTCCTTACCTCTAAACTTTATTTGGATTATTTAATATAAAAATTGTGAATTCTTAAGCTTTTCAATTGACTCAGGGGATATAGCATGGCTTCTGTGTTGCCTATTGCTAGATACCTCAAACTTTATGCTACCTTGTAGTCAGTGGAGAGAAAAAAAGCACTTTTGGGGTGAAACTCAGATGGCTTGTGTTAGTCACTTACCCTAGATATTGCTGGGGGCCTGACTCTGTGCTGAATGAAAAACAGGATGCAGGTATGACCCTCAGGTGCCAGTGTTTAAAATGTAGAGGTACAAACCTGTCCAAACCACTAAGGAAAGAAGGTAGAGCTTAGGTCATACTTCCCTTCTTACTCCACCACTCTGTTTGTAAATAATACTAAACAGTATATTTTTTAATAAGAGAAGTTTCATGACAATATTTCCAAATCTCACCTTTTTCATAAACTTGAGTTTAAGACACTTGTATGGGAGCAGCCAGCTCTCAGCACCACTGTGCATTTCTGTCCATTCTTACCAGGACTTAAAAGTCTTCTCTGAATTTCTGAGTTGGTGAGAGCATGATTAGTGTAGAGAGGAATAAATAACAAACTCTAGCTCATTTCACAAACAGGTGTGGAGGGTGAGTGACCAGCTTAAAATACATTGTCTTCATAGGTGCAAAAATGGAACACTGGATGGCTTCAGGTGCCTCTCCAATCACAGGGGGAATGTGGGTTTTGTTTGGTTTTGTAGTGGGGTTGCTCAGTGAATTTGTCAGCGTGGCTGAACAATGGCCTGAAAGGGAGAGCAGAAATTGCTGGGGGACCTGCCAGCAAAGAAAGGAGGGTGAGTCAGTGCAGAGTGATACTGGTTTTGGTCCAATATCTTGAAAAACCCCTCCACTACCATGAGGGGCAACAGGTGTAACTACAGGCTTTCCCCGCTCCCTCCCTCAGCCCCAGCTAATTTAGGCTTCTAAGCCTATGGAATGAGTACAACACGATGGAGCCAAAATTGATGAAAATATATCCATTCTAATATAGGCTGTAAAATAAATGCAAACGAAAGCTAAAGTAAAACAGCTTTTATTCGGATGAAAAAATAAACCTGTTAGCTCTGATAATCAATTAAAATATTATGGAATCAAGCTATCACAGATGTAGAAGCTTATCCTCCTTAAAGTCATTATAAATCACATCCTTTCCTAAATCTCTCTGTTCCCTCTTACTGCTTACATTATAATCCCTGCTCGGGTATCATTTTCATTGCTAAACACACTGTTTGCCAGTCAGTTTATTAAGGTTTGTCTTGATAGTGCCAAAATAAATGTTCTTTTACAAAGATAAAAGGAAGGGTAATATTAAAATAATAATTTCACCTCTTTTCTAGCAGAGCCCAATTATTGAAGAAATTGGCACATGAAATCTCTGAGGTGATAGGGAATTAGTATGTCAACAGGAGCCTCCTTTGAAGTTGACCCACCGTGTTCCTGGTCGAGTTGGACATACCAAGTATATTGCAGTGTTAAATGGGTAAAGAGAAAATTTTGAGGTGGAGGAACAGACAACAATAAAACTTCTTTTTACTGTTTTTAATTAATGAAAAGCTTTCATAAAAATAGATGGGACACATAGGAGACACAAAAAATAGAAGCAGACAGAAGAATTATAGACTTGAGACTGATAAGAATAGTAAAGGGATTTTAAAGGGCCTGGAACAATTAAAGAGAATGTGAAACTATAAATCCTGTACAGGAGTAATTGCTTGGTGACAGGCTTACAGAAATGATTCAATAAAACACTCCCAAATACTGAGCATGCACTGGGTTGAGGATATAATGAGAAATGCTGTAGGTTACTGCTGCAACAGCAGATACTTGCATTAAGCCCAGAACTGTTACCAGTCAATCCAAAGCATGATCTGAACAGCTTAACAACCCTATGGATTTGTTCAGAAGTTATTATGAACAAGAATCAGTACCAAAACATGACCCTAAGCCAAACCTGAGAGCAGATGAGATGTAAATGACATCTATTTCTTTTTATGGTTTAGCTGGTGTCAGGCACAACCAGGTAATACATACACACAAAACCTTATTTCAACAGGAGTGAACCAAGCAGCATTCCCTTTTATTGTATGGGTAAGACTATTTAATGTAAGACATAGACATGGCTCCAGTTCATGACAAACAGCTATGAACACTGTGGTTGGACATGTATGGACATTGGAAAAAATAGGAGTCTAGTCTCTTGCAGACCAGAAGAACTTCAGATACAAAAATAGGTCAAGATGAGGTGAAATGTATAGAAGGAATATGTTAGTTAAGATCAGTTGGGTGTCTTCCTATGGAGTTGCATTTCATTTCACCTTACATGTGAAACTAATGTTCCTTGATGGTCACAACTTCCTTTACAAAGAAACCCAGCAAGGAACAATCAACGGTTCATGGTTTTGGTCCTGAAATTTTAAAGGTGACCTTTGTGGTGTCATATCAATTTATACCAACTGGCAGTTTGAACATGGAGATATGTGTGTCCATATCTCCATAAATATTTACAGTAGCTCAGAGAAAGACAAAAGTTAAGAGTGAAGAGTTAATTATGGTTGAGCTTAGTGTTTGTGTTAATGTAAGTGCACTAATTTTGGTGTCATTCTTTCATAACTGTCTGATATAGACTGGCTGTTGAAGGTTATCAGTGGGGAACTGCCTATGCTTGTGAGAGGAGAAAGTCTTTAATTTAGAAACACTGTATTTTTCTTCTTCCCTCCTCCCCCTCTCCCTTTCTTTTACCCTGTGACTGAAAACGGAATGTAAGAATTATCATTGGATTTGAACACTTGGCTTTGCATTATGGCATTTGGAGAAGAGTGCATGATCCTAGAGATGCTTGGCCTAGTGACCTAAGGTTTTCCTTTGCTTTGGCAATGTCACCTAGAGAACATGCTGGAAAACTCAGTGGTTGAAGTTCATTGTCTTTTTGAGCCCAAATCACATCAGTTACACTAAAATATAATTTTTAGATAAATGTGGTTAGAAGGAAGATCTGTTTGGTTTTCTGATTCATCTGTAAATAATGGGTGCAGAGTTGTGGTTTTTCTTCGGACCGCTAGTGTGTTAAGCCTGGCCCCAAATTCCACTGAGACATGGGTTGTTTTTTTCTGGCAGTCCTTTTAATAAACCCCAGTTTATTGCATTCCTGGTCTCCAAATGTAACAAATTCCAATGTCAAAGTTGTTGAGACTTCAAACCTTCCTCACTAAAACCCCACCTCGAGGCAGTAAGTGATCTATAAGTGTTCAGCTACTTCAGGACTATGATGATTCAGCTGAAAAGTTTTATATAAAAAGACACCTTAATTTAGCCCACTTTAGTCACAATTCTTCCTGCCTGTATGAAGACCTGAGCATCTGTGTCCCATTCATGGAGCCAGTGGACATTCAGTAATACGGAAAGCTGTTTCCAAGATACTTCAGTGTGAGTAACCCACAGTGAAATAAATCTCTCTTGAATGTATGCAGACCACCATAAAGAGGAAACTTTTTAGCTTCCAATTCTTTTCTTACACATACAAACAGTGCACTTGCTTAGCTGAATTTCTAGAGCAATTAGATACTATTTTTTCCCCATTTTCTTGACTAGAGGATGTATGCTATAGATTCAACTAAAATTGGGGTGACTTTTTAAAATGCATTTTTGATTCAGATTAAGTAGTCCGTTCTTTTGTGTGTATATATACAAAAGTATACATACACACACATATGTGATGCTTTCTGCTTTTCAATTCAGTGCTTTTCTGTAAAGGGAATGAGATCCACATCCATAATTTGGTATGAGGTGCTCATGGAAAAGATGAGTTGGCATGGTGATAGCCACCACATGCTTACCATTGAAACTGCCACACTGACCCTTTCATGGCAGGCACGCTCCAGACGGAAGGATATTTTGACATTTTTAATGTGATATGAAAGCATATGGATATCCTCTTGTGAAATACAGCTAACTTACATGTCTTATGTCACTCTGTTTCGAGACAGCTGGAGCTCAAGACCGCCTGTAACTATAAACACCATTAGTCCCTTTTTTGGTTTGTATGGCTCACAGCCATCCCTCCTCCTGTGCTTTTAGATGTGTAAGGACAGTAACCTGCCTGCCCTACCTTCACAACATAGGGACATTGAAATGTGCCAGGTAAACTAAGACACTGGCAGATAGACTGTTGTGTGTATAAGGTTGCATTGGTATTTCTGGCTGTGCAAATTATTAGCTAAAAGTTAATGTCAATTTCTGCTTATTAGATTTTATTGAAAAGACTGTAAGAGATCCTTCAGGTTACTGGCTTTTAAAAGGCAGGAAAAAAAGTAAGACTTAATTGTCTGTAAAGCAATGCTTTTGGGAAAGAGAAAAGTCTGGACTTCACTAGGAAGTTGATCAGATTGATGCTGTCTGGTGCTAACTGGAATTTAACCTCTAGTAATCGGTTTCTGTTGATTGAAGATGAATTTTAGTCTCTAGTGAGAGTGATGTGGAAGTTTTTTTGCATTGTAAAGCATAGTGTAACACGAGCTGACATGCAATGACAGGAACATCTCCAGGGCAGTAAGGAGGAGGCACATCTTCAAATGCCTGCTTGCAGCATCTGGGATGTTAGTCATTAGACATTAGTCATTGGACACTGGAATGGGCTGCCCGGGGAGGTGGTGGAGTCACCGTCCCTGGGGCTGTTCAAGGCAGTACTGGACGTGGCACTTGGTGCCATGGTCTAGCCTTGAGCTCTGTGGTAAAGGGTTGGACTTGATGATCTATGAGATCTCTTCCAACCTTGGTGATACTGTGATACTGTGATGTTCTTGGGTATCAGGGGACAGCCAGGGGCATGGGGACCATGTCACAGGCAGTGGCATGGGAAGGGGGATGACCAGTGGGATTGGGAGTCCAAAGTGGACATGTGAAGTGTGGCATAGCAGCTGCCTGGGCTTTAATCTCATTAGCAGTGAAAACTGTTGCCTTACTTTGTCCAGCATCTCCAACACCAGGGCTGGAAAACATGTGCACCAACACAGCTGGTGACAGTGGGAGAGTGCTACAACCTTTCTAGATGGTTTTTGAGGGACACTCAGAGAACCACGGACAGGAGGAGGGCATTCAGCAGGAGTGTACTGTATCTGGATGAGCCCCCCAACACAACAGCTACATAAAGTACTCCCTAAACTAACCCAAAGGAAGGAGAGTGCTTCCCCAAGGGGCAGCCTTTTGCAATCATTAGTGGTGTCCCCTATGCTGCAGGCTGCCTGCAATGAGCATGTCAGCATCTCTGTGACATGCTCAGATTTCAAAGGCCTCCTCCCAACCAGCTGCATCTGAAGAAATGGAGCAAGTTTTAGTTTTTTTTTCTTGGCGATATCATGCCAAGTCTTTTGAAATGAAAGCTGGGGCAGGCCTAGCAGAGATTAATATAGGAAAAATGCTGCTGGCTTGATAAGCCACAGATGTCTGTGAGATTTGCTGAGGCTGTTGACAGCTTCTGATGGTTTGCAGCTTGTGAGGTCCCCCTGCCCCAAGACCAATGAGCTGGTTATGTGGCTGGGGCAGGGTTTGGCCTAGTGGTGAAGGGTTTGAGGAGACCTGAAAGACGAACAGAGAGCCTTAGATGCAATCTGGACCCAGGATGTCTTTGCAATGTTTTCTTATGTGCTGCACCCACTGATGCAAAAGCAGTGACATTTTGTTTAAAATAATGTTTAAGTAATGCCATTACTGGCAACTGGGATTTTTTAACACTGTAATGGAAAGACATAAGATGGTGAAATTCTATGAAAGCATAAGATGGTGATGGAAACTCAGATCATTGCACTGACCTCGGGGGGGCTGAAAAGGTGACTTTTGATGGTGCAATCGTTCCTACAGGTAAACAGAACTTGTGCTTCTGTTTACACACATGATTAAACCTGTGCAGCTTCTTTTAGTGAAGACCATCAGTGAGTCCTGTCAGAGAGGACCAGTAACACTAACAAACTAGCAGTAATTTGTCTGCTCCATTTATGAGCATCTTCTCATCACTGTCAGAGGAGCTGTGCAGAGTGTGACAGGAGGTATCCCACAGCCTGTCAGGAGATAGGGTGGTCTGGCTGCTTTGTTTTACAAAGTCATAGCTGATTGCTCATTTTAAAATATGATCAAATTTGTTACCTTTTGACATTGTCCACACACAAGACTATAGTCTTTGTGAGCTGCTGTCACCTGGATTGCTTTTGTCTTCAGGATACCAAGGCCAAGTACTTCACTGGCTTGTGGAGGAGTGACCTCATGTACACTGTGACTTCTCACAAAGAAAACCTTTGGGAGACTTAGCTTCTGCTTGGATTAAGGTTTTTTTCAAGCTGCATTTGTGTATGTCCTGATATCCTGATATTTTATGTTCATATTTTAGACAGAAAATTAATTTAATTGAATTTGCTTTTAACTTTTTTTATCACCTTAAAATGCCTTTGCATATGCAACTTCTTGGTACCAATGCTTTCCAGATCTGCATAAAAGATTGAGATAGTAATGACCCCAGTGCTCAGCAAGTCTCAGGCAAATGCAGCAAGCTGCTTTGTCAAGAATAAATGATTAGTTTATCACCTGCAGATTGGTGTGCGCCTCTGCAGGGAAATCCAACACTGTGATGTAAATTCAATGTCAGAAGTTTCCTGGAGGGCACTGGGGTAAAAATGTACCCACATTTGGGATGGGAATATGCCTCCCTATTTCCAGACAAGGCTTCTTTTAGGTCACATCTGTTATGTCAAGCTACTCTGCACTGGGGATGATTTCTGCACTGTTTCTAGCTTTATTGTGCAAGTCTGTCAGGTAAAAACACAAGCATATTTTATAATGAGGCTCTAAATAAAAAAAGGGGGGAAGGAGGTGTTTGAGTAACTTACACATTCACAACACGCCAGAAATGGCAGTGCTACATAAAACCCTGCAGGACTGTTGGCTTGAAAAAAAGAGGAACAGAAAAATGTAATTTGTGCCTAGATCATCAGTGGTGTTATACCACTGAAATGCACACCACTGGGAGAACGGTCAGCGGAGCCGCTCACACCTGCACAGGGTAGGAAATTCCAAACAATTAAAACAATTAATATTTCCCCCTGAAGTATATTGTGCCTTAACAAGAAGCATATTTGGGGAGTGAAAACAAATTAGTGTAGCAGATTGTGTGATGAATGGAGAATGTACTGTCAAAGACTTCGTGCCATGTCCTTTCATTCCCAAAGTTAAATATGGAAGAATTTTGTGAGCAAGCATCACTGGCAAAGACATTTTGTAGCATTCCTTGTGAAAGGCTTTTGTTTTTCAAGAGTGGTAAGAGGGAATTGTGTGGTTTCCCTTCTTTTTTTAGAAACAACCCAAATGTACAGTGTCCTTCAGTCAATACATTGAGAACTGAAAGCAAGTAGTGTGGGGCTAAAAGTGATCTTAAACATGAGCAGCTTGTCTGTGTTCCTACTTACCTTCTGTAGAAGAGCAGCTACCATGCAACTTTTTATATTTAATATAAATTTAACTTTGTCCCATCCTTGCTTTGTAGGTGTTCACTCTCCTTCCTCAGTGTGGCAAAAATGTCTGCAGTGCACCAGTCACTTCACTCGCATATTCCATAAATGCAGTTAGAATTTAGTTGTTATGTATATAAAAAAATGTATGTACCTTGAAAAAGCAAACATCTTAAAAGCAGGATCTTTTAGTGGACAGCTCCAAATTTCATTGCTCAGTGTTTGCAGAAGCATATTATTTCCTCACAAGAGAAAAGGAGATGAGGGTTTTTTTTGGCAGAAGAGGAAAAATACCCACCTCAAAACTTAGCTTTCATTAGTTTGTATTTTCAGTGTAATTTTCTAAGAGAAAGAGTGAAAAAGCATTTATAACAAAAGCTGAAATCCTTTGCATGCCTGGAGCAAAGCAAAAAGAGCTGCTTGTGTTCCATGGGTGTTTGGTGCCATCCTTCTGCGGGTCCCCTATTTTTGGAAGCCTTTTTAGAAGGTCAGAAACATAACCCTGGCTCCTAAGGCAAAGGCAGCTTGGATTATCATTCATGTGAAACTGAAGACAGAGTGCTAGTAGAAAGCAAATAGTTATTCCTGTTAGTATTTCCTAGATGAACACAAGCAGCTTAAATTTCAGCTGCTGTATAAAAAAAATGTTCAGCTTTATTTTTTTCTTAGTCAATCATTCATTATTTTTATCTAATGTTTGAAATCTAATCACTCTGCAGAGAAACTATTTCAAAAAGCTACCCAGAAAAAAATCATTTCAGTATAAATATTCAGAGAACAGCTATTTGTCAATGTGATAATAGATCATATATCATACAGCCATAGTCATGTACTTTGTTTAGTTTCATGTGAAATTGCTGCACTTACGTTAGGAAGCGATAAATGCCTCCACTGATGCTTTATGTGTTTTATTAGAAACAGCAATCAAAAGAAACCTATGACAATTTGGTTTGGAAGTTCCTTGTTTTCCTGACGGTGCCTAGTACTGAAGTTTCTTGGCTTTAGCCTTCAATATGAGACAGGGATGCACTGGACACAGAAGGGTTGCTCCTGGCTTTTGTCTCTTAAACAAACAAAAAAACAAGGGAGTGTCAGGGTGAGATACACAGAGGATTTGGTCCCTTACACCCATGTCCATCCTACTCTTCCGTTCCAGCTCCCCAAGAAGTGTGTCTTCAAGGGGTTTGCCTGTTGTGTGCAAGGCTGTGGTCCACAATGCATCCCTGATCAGGATCTGTGGCATTGCCCCTCTAGTGTTGATTGGTGGCTGTGACTCTCTTGAGGAAATCACAGTACCTGCCTTCTCCGGGGAAAGCTGGATTCGTGTTGTCTTTTTAAAATCTTATTAACAAAAATATTAAAACCTTAAAGTGTATTTGGAGGCTACATGTAAAACCCCAGTCATTCAGAAGGGAAGAGTGCACCAATCTCACCATTCAGTGAACTCCAGAGGCTGAGTTACGGCTTCTTTTGACACTTGGTGAGGCCAAGGAGCAACTGGCAATGCAGGTAACTGGAGCAGCTAAAGTTAAAATGAAGAGCAGGAAGTACTATATAACAGAAGCAGAGGACATCATTAGATCATTATTCTGCTAGACAATCCACAGCATGAGATACGAGACTAGGGATATTTGCCCAAAGATCCCACACCCATTCACCACACACCAGCTTTCAGGACTGGCATCTCCCAATGGGAGCTCCTCTGGATGAGGCTGTGCTGTGACGGAGATGAAGATTGGTAAGTGCTGGGCACAGCAGAGTCCAGCATTTGCAGTGAGTTTCTGCTAAAAGGGATTTCTTCAGTGTAATTTAAGTGTGCTGGATAAGAGAGAAATGTGAGTCGAGTCAGCTCAGGGAATTTTTCTTACTCTTTTTCTGTTGCATTACCAAACTGAGCAGAACCACGGTGAGTCTTCATTTGAAGGCAGGTGGCAAAATACAGTTTAGAGAGTTTCTTGCATATACACAGCCCCCCTCTGCCTTTCTTGCACTTCTGTGTCCACCAACTTGGATATACTGAATTTTTTGAGTGTTGCTTTGATCTTAGTTGTGATCACCTCACGTCATCACTGCTATTATTCATATCACTCTCAATCATCTCGAAAACCAAGGTCAAGTTCTATTTTACAGCTTACCTCGATCATCCTCAATCTATGTCATCTGAATTTTGTAACAACCCCTTTTTTTAATGCCCTTGCTGTTTTACTCTTATTTGCACACACATTGCTCTTTGCTCTGAAATGCAAATCTTCAAATGTGCACAATGACATTTGTTCAGATTGTACTAAAAACCAGAACAACCTTTTTTATAGGCAGTGTGATATTTATCCTAGCCTGTAAACTTCTCCTAAATTCGTTTTGCACTTTAAAATCCAGATGTGTATTCGTATCATCCTAAAAAGCAAGGTATGTTTATTATAAAGAAGAGCTTAAGAAGGAATAAAAAACCACAAAAGTTCTCAAACTGCAGATTGGAAATTAGTTTGTCCCTAGCAAGTGAGATAGTTTTGGCAGCAATCACACTAACCAGGGATTTTCCAATCTTGGCTGCTAACATGAGATTCCTTGTTTAGGATTACATTGCTTGTAGATTACAGAATTGGCCACAGAATAGACACACTGCTCAAATGACAGATTTGTCCAACCTGTGCTGTGTTACAGGAAACAGGGCCATGTTTTGTAAACCAGAGCTAATATTTTCCATCTGTAACCAAGTACAAGACTGATGAAGGACATAAAGAGTATTTTTCAATGGAGAATGACTGGGAAGAGAAATTTCTAGTCTTAAAAAAAACGTTTAAAAATTGCATTTAATTTTCATTTCTTTCTTTCAGAGAATGTTCTCCATGCTTCCACTTCAATTTCTACCTGTCCAGAGTAGCACATGGCTAATCTAGGACTGCAGTGGAGGTGTACAAATAATTTAGAGTGCTCCCAGAAAGCAGGGTTTATGTGTAAGGATTAGCAAATCACTGGTGGCAAGCACATCTCTGTTATTTCAAGATAAAGTAGCAGAGGTGACTCTTTCACCAGAAAATGGATGTGGCTGTAAAATTTCATCTATCTGTAATTCGGGTCTGATAGACATAGAGACAGCTGATTTAACTTCTCGGTGACTGTAAAACACAGATACTTCCAAGTGTATTATCTAACCAAGCGGTTTTCTCATGCTGAGTAACAAATTTTCCAGGAGGAATGAGCCTGCAGAGATGCTGCAGCCCTAGCCTTCAGTAGGCTATACATGGGAAAAATTGGTACCCTCTCAAAAGATGACAGTTAGGGACTGCTACTTCAAAGAAGCTGTCACCTTGTACTCAGTGTCTATTAAAATAGTGATGGAAATGATAGACTGTGGTTAGGAGATACTTCCTCTGGGGAATGGGTACCTGCTGAAGATGACTGCTGCTCCCAACTGGGAGTCTGTGCTAGTCTTGTTGTAAACTGAGACTATGGGTGATGGGACGTAATGCGGCACTTCTAACTTGGAGTGAGTAAATACTAACTAATTCAATTGAGTCTCACGGAGAGGATTTGAGGTGTCTAGCTATAACATGTAGTACCTTCTTCACCTTAGAACACAGTAATCATTGAGCCTCGCTATTGCTTTGGCAAAGTCCAGTGTTCAAGCTTTGCTTGGGTTTGGCTTGAGAAAGAGAGAAGGCTCATTATTAACATCTCCAGATAATGATGGGACACCAGAACCCATTCAGTCATGTCTCACATCCTCAGCCAAGGGGAACTGAAAGAGTAGCACTTTGGTGGTTGCTGTATGAGGATGAAATTAAGTTTGAAATCGCAGGGTTTGGTTGATCTAGGCAGCAGAGACACACAGTAAAGGTAATTCTGATTGTTGCTTTGTTCTTTCAAAGTAAGTCATGGACAACTGGCTATCTCTATTCACGGGGTTGGTCAGGACTTAGGGTAGTGTTTAGACAGAAGCTGGCCATAAGTCTTCTGCCTTAGGGCAGTGTTGGCCAGGCAGTTTAAAGGCAGACATTAGTTGTCCTGTCCACAGACTGCTCCTCTTGTCTGGTTGGTTGCAGCTAAAGGCCAGTTTTAGCAGGGGGCATTTCTGATTGGTGTTTGCCAGAAATGCCCATGGTGACTGTGACTGGGTCTGCTGACTGGGGCTTTGGTTATGAGCAGAACTGGAGCTAGCTTTATGGCTGTCAAATACTTACTGTGGGAACACAATCCTAAATAGGCAGGGTGACAGCTGGAATTGGCAGAAACCTCCTCCTCTTCCTAAACAGAGCTAAACACTCATTTATTCTTAAGGCAGTGGTTAGTGCTGAGATGGAGACTCCAGCACAGGAAAGCCAAGGCTGTTGATTATGGGCTTGGATCCTTGTAATTTAGTCAAAGTTGGACAAGGGAAAGGAGAATTTGCTGAAAAGAGCCAGCCCTGCCACACCCACTACCAGGCGCTCAGGTGGTCCTGTAATGGGTTTGCTAGTCTTGACTGAAGAACAAGTTACCGAAAGGCAGATCTAGTGACAGCTGCGAATGGAGGTTAGCAGTGGCACTTTCAGCCTTGCTTCTGCTCTTTGCCCTGCCTCTCAGGTTTAGGCTGGAGGCTGGGGCTGGGTTTGTGGTTGTCTGGTGACTCATCCCAGGGCAGTGCTTGCAGGTGGGATTAACAGCAGATTAAGTAAAGAGACAGCACCAGAAGGGATTAAACACTCTATCTGTTCCATTCTTCCCACTGTTGCCTATTTTGGGAAATTTAGTTTTCAACCTGTGCCCAACTCACTCGGAAGCTCCTTTTGTGGGTGATATATGAATCTCTCAACACAGCTCTGATCCCATACATTTCTTTTCAGTGGTGAATTGTTATTCATAGCAAGGAGTTTGAGACTCTGGAATTATTTGTTGTATGTTTTATAAAGTAAGCCTAAGGAGGAACAAAACTAATTCAAATTCAAATTCCTCTAAGCCAAGACTCAGCATTCACTCTGACACTATTCATGGGATCTCTTAAAAAAATGAAAGCTTTCAGATTTTCCCAGTTCTTCTGTTATCTTGCAGAATTTGAACCTTTATCCCAAACAAACCCTGGGAAAATAAAAAAAATATGGTGTAGCTGGAGATTTAGTAGCAGATATGGAAAAGGTGGTGCATAAACTGTTAAATCACTGCCACGCAGACAGGAAGAATACACAGAGTGAAGGGAGACTGCGCTGTTACCATTTGGGAAAACCTGTGTGTTTTGCAGAGCATTTCTCTGGGATGAGGAATGACCTGGGATGCCCTGGAGACATACCTGGGCACCAAGTCAGAGTCATGTGCAAACACGTGGCAAAGGACTGACTGGCATTTGGCTCTGTTACTTTCACAGCAAGCAGGTTGGTCACTACATACACAGATGAAGAGGCTGCCATCTTCTCACGGCACAAGAGCAAGATCCTACAGCTAGGAAAGTCATTGAGAGGGTAGTAAGAAAAGCTGTAGCCAGATAGGACTGTAAGATGCTGAGAAAACACAAGGGAAGAAAGGGGAAAACATCTGCAGTATTGGTAAATATCTGCATCAAACTGTATGTATCCTAGGGCTGTAAAAAGCTTTGTGAAGTACAAGGGCTGCAGTGAAATGGGAGCAGAGAAGAACTGGTGCTAAACCCTTCCAAATGTTTGTTGTCCAGCCTATGGTGCTCCTGTGTTAACCACTGCTTGCTGCTGAGTGCTCCACTCTCCCCTTTGGGCTTTAATGGAGCAGCACTCCAACAAAAGACAGGACTCCTTTTCCTCCCCTGTTCTGCTAATGCCCTGTTAGCAAGATGAGTTAAATGGCCTGGCAAGCAATCTAAAGTATGTCTCTGACATCTGAGAGACCTAGTGAGGGTCCCTATGGTGTTCATCCAGCACTCCCAGGAGTCCTGTCAGACTAGCCATGGGACCAGACTAGCCTGGTGCTGCCACAAGGTGAAAAAAAAACCACTATTCAGTTCCGTTTCCTCATAAACACCAAACCTGGTCAGCTCTCCCTGTTACAGAGGCCTAATGCTTAGGTCCTTGGTGAGCCTGGGCTTTCCCAGTCCAGTCCCTGGCCTCCAAAGCAGTTGCTGTGCAGCTGGACAGCTCAGGGCTGCATGTGTTAAAGCAGAAGATCCTGGGGGCGGCTCTCTACAGTCTCCCAGCAGCACGCATTGTCCATACTTTGCTCAGCACACGGGGCGCTCCTGAAGGCTGATACTTCATGACAAGTAGAAAATGTCAGTTGCTCGCCTAGCTGGACTGCAAACTTTCATGAATACCGCAACTAATAGCCCGGGTAAGTGGAAGATTAATTTCTGTTCCACCTGGCGGCAAACTGTGGATTAGGCTGCTGTCCCTCCCGGGGCGGGGGGTTCACGCTGGAGGAACGGGGCACTCGCGTACCCAGACAATCAGCTTCTTGTTTAAACAATGAGCTTCTCGGTCTTGGTAGCCAGCTCCCCTAAATTCTCATTTTATTCTGGTATGCAGCCTTGTGTGATGTGGAGAATTGCTTCAGCACAAAAAGACTGCAAACCTGTTCAATTAAAGGAAGTGCTCAGATCCAGCTGTTGGAGTCTCATGAATGCCAGCGCTCCTTGCCGAGTAAATAAGGCTGACACACTCTGCCCTTGGAACAGATAGACAATCTGTGCCTTAATTCTCCTGAAAAAAAGGGCCTTTGTTGGGGAAGGATGGGTGGGGAGAAGGGCAGGAATGTAAAGCTGGTGCAGAAAATGCCCAGAGAGATAAAGTCTTCTAAAGATAAGTGAGGGCTCCATAGCACGAGCCTAGTAACAAGGCACCACATGAGGCACGTACAGTACAAGCTCCTGTTACAGCCACAGAATTGTCCTGTAAATCCAGGATGCTTTCCTCTTCTGAACAGCCCATGTTGCAGAGCTGACCACATGCTGTGGCTGCCAAGAGCCAGGTTAACAAGTACAGCTGTTGTGCAGGGCCATGGTGCACACCCTCTGCCTGTTTTTTTCAGTGCCTTACTCTGGAGACACATTTTGGCACACCCTGTGGGTGACAGGGTTATTTGGGCAGTCTGGGGTAGGCACTCGGTTATGCAGGGGTCTTTGTACAGACTAGGAAAAAACCACACATACATAAAAATCTTGTATCTACTTTTGGTACAGCTGCACCTCCCAATAGACACAATTACTTCTCTAGGAAATGTCATGTAGATGTGTGCTTGAAAATGGCTGTGGCAGTTTCAGTAGGTGCTGAATGCATCCAACTACACATGCACAGCAGCTGACCTAATGCTTGTCTCGGGCATTGGGATGGGACAAACCACAGGAACAAATGATGGGCTACTGACTCAGGCTTCTGCTGGGTGGCACAAGTCAGCTCCCATGTCCTCAGAGACAGTGGAGGGGGGCACCTGGAATCCTTGCCCCAGAACAGGAGCTGGAAACTGTTGTGTGCCACTGGGAGCCATCATGCCTCGGGAACTGCAGCCCTCCCCACCCCTGCTCTTGTCCTCCCTTGGCCTTCTGTTCATTAAACACTGTGACACAGCTCTGAAATGTGACTAGGCAGAGTTGCAATAGCTGAGATGGAAACAGGTCTTAGAATAACCTCCAGTAGCAGGTTACCTGCTGCTGGCCCTCAGCATGATGACCACTCTCATCATTTTTTGCACAGGCTGAAGAAATTGTATTTTCATTTGCCATCACGACTGCGAGGTGCATGGGACAGCAGCCCACTGCTGAACTGGGTCATGAAGTGCTCAGATGTTAATTGTCCACTCCAGGAGTCTTTTTCAGTCAAACATATGTCCATCTGCATCAATCTACCCATACAGGGGTAGACAGGTAAACATATACCTGCTTGTGTGTCTATGTACAGAGAAAGCATTTACGTATGTGCACTTATTAAGAAGTCTAAAACCTTAATGCCTTTCTTGGCAGGCTGAGAAGAAAGGGCTGCATGCAGAAGATGCAGCAGCTGCCAGGTCAGAGCTTTGCAGCTTTTCTAATGTGTGGAGCTCGTTTCAGGCAGCACCTGAGCAACAGCTCCTCTGCAAGGAGAATGGCTGAGGAAATCCCCCTGTGTGTGCCCAGCTGCCCACATCAGCCTTCTCTGGTACAGGGTGATATACTAGAAGACCTCTGAAGGAGAAGCATTACCATGTGGTTTGTCTTACTGGTTTCAGTGATTTATGAAGATTACCCCTTGCCCCTTCTTCCTTTGTTAATTACTATTGTGTGTATTCATACACGGCACTAGTAATAAACTGAAAAAGCACCTTGGTAAGTAAACCCCAAGTACTTGCACCACTCAGCACAGTCTGATGGAGAGGTTGTTTGTTCTCAGCTGCAGCGAAGCAACAAAACCAGACTAGAGTCGTGCTCCAGCTGAGGTGGTAAAATTAGTGCTGGGACACTGGGCTGAAAACAAGCACTGCTCCCGTTGCTGCAGTCAAAAGGATCCAGGCAGCTCTGGAGTCAAACACCCTTTTCAGCATTTGGTTCCTACCCAATGCAGATGCTTCCAGGACTTCTCCAGTGGGTGAGGAGCCAGACACTGCCCTTAGATTAACAGCTCCAGCCACAGCAGTTCAAGGAGGAGCCTCTCTAATCATATCTTTGCTTTGGATTTAGGATTTTGCAGATGTGCTGTCAGGAGAAAAAACACCAGCAGGCATGGCCCAATGAGCTGCAGCTCTGCCCTACCACACTTGGTTGTATTCCTGTACCCTCTGCATCTCTCCTGCTTTGATGGAGATGCTGCATAGGAGCAGTCTGCTCTGCTGCACCTTTACTTTGTGACTGTGGCTGATTGGGTGAGGGGTGCTGTAGCAGAAAGCTGCTGGTGTGTTACTCCACCAGGGCCTCGTCTGGGTGCTGAGGGGGAATGGGACACACAAAACTCTTCCTGCCTTGAAAAATGCCCGTGGGACAATGGGCAGGCTCCTGTTGCACAACAGCCAGACTGGCTGGCACCCCAAGAGCAAGCTCCAACCCCAGACAGCTGCAGCCAGCCCTGACAGCAGCCCATGCTGCGCAGGAGTAATGAGGCAGCGAGTGGTCAGAGTAGGCAGCTGGGAGGAGGAACTGCAGGGGCATCCGGGGCATACCACACTTAAGATCAAAATATGCCCTACACACGTGTAAAATACACAACACCCACTACACACCAACCCACGACAAACAGCACTGACCTGCAGCACACACCAAAACCAGTATGGGGGTGCATATATCATGATACACGGTGCAGCCAGGACCCGTGTGCCACAGGTGAGTCACGCAGCGGATAGTGCACTGTAGGTGCTCCACAGCAACTCCACTGCATACCGGTGTGCCACACAGCACTCACACCTGCACAACCCCCTCAAGAGTACCTGACACTCATGTGTGCCAGACCTTGCATACCACACTTCTGCACTGCACACTTTCACCACAAGTCACTCAAGCACTGCGCACTTACACCCCACAACATTTGCTGCATACACAAACACTGTAGGTGTGCTGCACAATACCCATGATGCTGCATGTGTTACACACCAAGAGTGGCTCCACATCAGGACACACCACACTTCTGTTGCACATACACAACACTACCTTTGCCACACAACCATGACATATCATGTGTGATGCCATATACGACACAGCGCATGCCCACTGCACCCTCATCCTACACACCCACGCAGTACTTGTGCGCCACACACATGCCATAACTCCTGTGCATCTTCTGCCACATATGTTCCATAGGTACTTAATGCACAAGGAAGATGTTGTTCTGTAACTCCAGATCAATAAGGACTTGCCAAGTACCCACAGCAGGGGTTTTAAGACATGTTATTATATTATTACTCACATCAGATACTTCACTTTACCACTGTAGGCTGTACAGATCCTCTCTGTCTGTTCCCCAACAGTGGTTAATTTCAGTGACTAAGAAGCACCTGCTCTGCTTCACCTGTTTGAAGAAAATAACCAAACCCAGCAAACCCCACAACCTTTGCTACCTTGGCTTTTGGTACCACTCCTCTGCAATCTAGGCTTCAGCCTGGCTGCCTTAAGTCACAACTCTCTGGTGAAAGGTTCATTTTATTGTTTTATTTGCCAAGCAGGAGCACTCTTCTCCAGTAAAGCACTTCTCCAAAACAGGCTGCTTACCAATACCACCCCTTCCGCTTTCAAGAGAAACCAGACAGATACTCCAGTCCCCTCAGCTGACATCACCTCCACAAAAGCAAGTCAAAGGCAGCCCCCAGGCAACTTGGTCTGTGCTGCGGCCCAGCCGTGCAGAGCCAGCCTGCTGCTGTGTGTAACAGCTCTTCAGCGCCAGCAGGAGCGGCTCAGCTAGCAGCATGCCGCAGCAGGAATGTTGCAGGGCAGTGCTGGCTGTGAAGCACAGCTGGCATTCAGGCTGTTCATATATCTGCCTGCTCCCCATGGGCACAGTGCTGCAGCGTAGGCAGGGGCTCTGCAGGCCAGCTCTCTCTCACTACTGCTCCTGGCCATGTTATAACAAACCAAGCTCGGAGCAAGAACCATGTTTCTGTCGGGCCTGGGTATAAGTACTAGGCTTGCTGTGGTGGAAGTCTGCACTTCAAAGAGCTACTTCATGCTCTCTGCTAAGGTGCAGGCCTGAGCACGGCCAATGCTGGGGCGCAGGAGAACAGGACCTTTCTGAGGCATAGTTACCAAGCTAACGAGTATCAGCTGCAGAGTGGTACAAGCTAGTTTCTCTCATGCCATATTAAGGGAGAGTTCTGTCTTACATAAAGGTGTACAGATAAAGTATTAGAACAACCACACCAACTGTCAAAGCCATGAACTTTTGGTGCCCTTATTTCAACATCTTCCCTGGCTGAGGATAAGGGCAGATTAAACCACAGGCACTCTGATCAAGAATGATTCTTCCATGCACATAATATACCTCTGCTGCACTGAGCTTGTGCGAGCTAACTCTTACTCAAACATTCACCATACTCCAAATGGAATTCAATTGTTTGGGGTTTTTTGGAAGTGTTTCCAAATCCAGTATTTCAGTTTTGGTCAGACTTTGCATGCCAGCACAGGCTAGGCACTGTTACCATTACCATCCAGCACAGCACATTACAAAAGAAGGCTGTGTCATGTGGTGTCACCAAGTCAAAACACCTGCTGAGCTGCCACCACGATAACCTGGCTTTCTATAAAGCACAGAAGTTTGTTGCCTACAACCTCAAGTCCAGGGCATCTCAAAAGCAAGTTTCTACATTTTATATTCTGATGCGTATATGCCAAGGCGTACAACACTTCACATTTACACATGTATGTACAAGACCAAAGTTGCAGAAACTGAAACAAAGCATCTTGAGAAATCATCTAGTTCTTCCCACCACTACTCTGTAGTGCAGACAGAGCTGCAACAGGCCCCACAGCTTTATATGCATCTACACCTCACCTGCGCTCCTCAGCAGTTCAGTGCACTCTATATAAAGCCTCTTGCAAAGTCTGCAGATAAAGTGCCGCTGAGCGAGCTTACTTCTAGGGAGAGCTTTGTATAGTCTGTACCTTCTCCTTTCTTTGGCAGCTCTAGCTCTTCTTTCCCTCTCCTCTGACTGAGGGCAAACAGAAAATGTCCTTTGTTGCACCTCCCCCTCCTTGGGTGTCATGTTTTCTAGACCCAGTTGTGGATTAAATTCCAGTGATCCAGAGGAAGGAGCAGCCTCCTCCACGCTAGCTTTACAGCCAGAGGAGTCAAGCAGCAAATCCCTCTGGAGTCAGTAATTTATATCCCCTGACCTAGGAGACATCATTACTGTTGGAACTTGGATGATATTTCTGGAGTGAGACGTGAAATAGGAATTACTGGAGGCTGGGCCCATGGAAAGCATTCCTGGTTAGCACTCAACCCATGGGCTTTACACAAGTGTCTTGGACACACCCACATCAGGCTGAATAAATCCCAATTGATGATTGTGTACAGCATTAGTATCAGCATTCTTCAGGAGAAGGATAGGCATCATCCCATGGAGCACAGGGTGCAAAGCCAGGTATACTTTTGGGTACTCAACAGGTTAATAAGCAGGTGTGCCTTCTGTGGAAACAACAAGGTTTTCCTACTGTCTAACACGTTTCTGTGCTATTTCAATCAATTGTCTATCTGTCACAACACAGTCTGGCTGTATTGCTCTCATCAGCTAGATAGCACAGTTTTATTTTCATTTCTGTCTGCCACACAGATCATTTGCCCCCAGCCTCAAAAACAGGGAGGCCAAAAAGGAAGTGCCCCATGCATCCCACTACCATGTCTGTCAACCTCAAATGATGAGGGTTGTATGTCATTTACAGCACACACAGCCTGCCCTTAAGAGTTTAACACACCTTCACCTTCTGAGAGCTTACACCAGTTGTGCCCCAGTCACCTTACAGAAGCACGGTTTGCTTGGGCCCACTGTCCAGCATGCCATTTTTAAGTCCAGCATTCTGCCCAGGATGTTTACAGCCACTAAAGGTACTTCTTCTAACCCAGGGATAGCTTTGGACCAGCTGCCTTTGCTAACAGAGAGGCCCGAACAACTTTTCTTGCCCGCTTCCTCCCCAGCATGTAGATATGTAATATGTTCTGAAGACACTGAATATCTGAAACAAGAGACAGTCATTTGTCTTTATGGGCTGCATCAAATGGTGGATTTAAAACAGTTGGAACTATACAGAGCAAGGGCAGGAATGAGGAAACTTCGTTTGCTTCCTTGGTAACAAAATCTACAGCACAGCAGGAGAACAGAGCATGATAATTAGGGAATTACAGCTGTTAGTCACAGAAAATATGCTGCACTTGCAGGTCAGGGACCTGAGGTTGTGGTACAGGAAGGAAAACTGTACTTCAGAGTCTGTGAGGAACTCACTGCATGCATTAGACTTCTCGCTACTTATAGCATCTCCCCACCTGTTTTCCAGGGCGGAAATCAAACAGACAAGACCACAGATCAGCAACAAGCACCAAGGAAGTGCAGTTTCTCTATGAGGATCAGGACAAGAACTACTTCTAATAAACAGAAATGGATACTCCATCACCTCTTGTTCACTGCCCCTCCTTCTCTCTTGACAGTCCCTCTTTCAAGCAGGACAATCAGAGGTATGAACTTTAAAATGAGGGAGATGCCAAAACTTGTTCACAGAGACATTCTGGGAGACAGCTCCATTAAGAATCAGCAGTTGTTACAATGGATGTATTATATAAGTCCCCTGGGATAGACCTTGGATTGGAGACCTCTGTGCATTAAGCCAGAGCCTTGTGTAAGTTTCCTGCAAGTGGTAGATGTTACTGAAGGGAACTGAAGGATACAAAGGGAAATACAAGCCCCAGATTGAAGACAATGTCACTTTATTTTCCTAGCCTTTACCTTACAAAACCCCCCTAAAAGGCAATCTGGTGCCAATCAAAGGCACCAGAACGAAGCCAAGAGACCCTGCAGCAACACCACTAAAGCAACTCTGATCACAGTTTGCCCAAAAAAACATTTCAAGCAGAGGACTTATGGTGTAGTTTATGACCAAGACACTTGCCAAGCACCTCCTATGAAATGCTCTGCCACCTGCTCTGTCAGCAGGAGCTAGTCCTATTCCAGAGGCCCAGAGTGTGTGATAGCTACTGCACACCAGAAATATCCACCTGACTTCACCTGGTCCCAAACGTGGGCAAAAGGCTGACACAGCTGCACACTTTAGGAGGTGGATTTTTAACCGGACAGAGAGCTCATGGCATTTTTCTCATCACACTCCAAGTGAAGGTGCACACAACCATGTCCAAGGCACCTTGTAAACTGGACTCTCATTTCAGCTGAGAAAGAGGTGACTTTTCCAGACCTTGAACACTGTTAAGCTTTCATACTCTTTTGGTGAGTTAAGCAAACTGACAGCAGATGAGCACAGTCACTGCACTGACAGCCCCGACTCAGCAGAAGTGAGGTGACTAAACTTGTATGCTTTCCTGAAACCTTTGATCCAGCTACATTCTTCCTAAGGAGCTGCTCACCACTATGTCACTCAAGAGGGGTATGCTTTATTCCAAATCTCCTCCACCCTTCGTTCCACACTGGTCATTGTTGAAGTTTGTTTTTTTCAGCTAATCTTCCCTTGCTAAAGTGTTAGTAGCTTTCTTTGTCCTTAAACCAAATTGCTTCAGAGACAAGAGAGCAGACTTACAGGTGAGAACTGGGGCATAAGGAACCATGAAGGAACCTAAATTTGCTGAGGAAAAGGAGGAAAGCCTGCCCCATCCTGAAGCTGACCAAGAGGTGACAACCTCTTCCTTTCAGACCTGCACCTGCACAGTCTGACCACACAGCTCAGATTCAAAGGGCAATCCAGGAGACCTGAGGCCACAAGCTCAAAGCTGCCCCCAGGGCACAACTTGTTCACTTGAGTGTTAATAAACAAGACTTCCAGCATTTGCTGTGGTACCAGCTAGCAGCTTTGCAGCACAGCTAAGCCAAAGTCATTCTTTCCATGGTAGAGCAGCTATTAATAACTTCCTATCACCAGCCCAGCCTGCTGACCAGTAGCTAGACCTCCCCATTTCTCCTTGGAGGCTGGCAGCGTGCCATGCAGATAAACTAATTCGAACTATTTTGGGCAGGAAGGTATTTGAGTGTCCTAGACCCTCAGACTGCCCTAAGCCAGCCTCTGTTTCAAGGTGATATCACACAAAGGAACTCACTGCTCACAGTTGCGCAAGATGTCATAGTTCAGAGGTGACCAATCCCCCTGGGCTTTGGGGAAAACCCCAACCCTGTGTACTGTGGCAGCTGTCTGGATGTCATGTTTAACTGACCCTCAGCTCTAGGGACAAGTGGCAAGTGCTCACCCACCACCAAAGGGGTAAGATACTTTTATTCTCTTTGGTGAGTTGCCCAGCCTAGGACCTGTGCCTCACTCAGCTGTCAGCCAGAGGGTTTGCTCACTTGAGGGCTGTGGTAATCATGCTGTATACCTGATGGAGACCTCTATCCTGCCCTGCTTCTGTTATTAGCAGACTGACAAAGGCAAGATGGCCCCCAGTCTCTACCCAGAAGATGATACACCACTTCTGATGAGGCACTGCTGCCATTTGGGACAGAACTTCTTTCCATGAAGAACAAACAGTAGCTGGGATGAATCTCAGTCTTGCAGCCTTTTCGCCAGAGCCATTTACCCCTAATAATGTGATAACTGTTTTTAAAGCCTTCCAGAGGAAGATTATAATTTACATTCTAGAGCCTCATGTGGTGACTTGCCTAAAGATGCACCTACACCCAATAGCTGTCTTGCTGGTATGTGTGTAGTCATTTTTCTGGGTGGACAAGGATTCACCAGGTATTGGTGCCATGCAGCCAATACATGACAGTAAAGTTCCAAGACCATCCTGGTAGTGCTGAGTGCTGGATGCCATTTTTAGCATCAGAATAACTAAGTATTTAAGGACAGATCTTTCCCCAAATAGACAAGAAGAGCCAATCGGCTTCTCTGGAAAGATTTTGCCAGCACTACAAATGCTGCACATGGAAGAAGAAAAGATGCTAGTTCTGAAGAGAATAAATGCACATCAGATGACACTGCCACTAAACATACCTGGTGACTGTAAGTGCAATTGCTCTGCTTCCAGTCTGGTTCCCCTCTTCACTGCAAGCAGCAGGGGCATCTTAAACAAAACAGCCCCAAGATGAATTCAGTTTAGTCACCGAGTGTGAAGGAGGGGGTGGGGAAGAAGGAAGGAGAAGCAATATTAAGTGTGGAAACTAATACAAAAAGCTGCTGGGATATTAATAGTGTGCTGAACTAATAAGATGTAGTCAAAGCTATGGAGTTTCTGTAACACCACAGCAGCTGCTACTGTGAAGTAAGAGACTAGAGTGGATCTGTGTATTTACAGCAGTTATCGGAAAGCCTGAGCATGTAATTCCACTCAGAATCCCCACCAACACAAACAAGTTAAAAGCAGACTCAAAAAGTTTCTGTAAACCCACTGAGTACAGTAGCTGAAGTTTCCCCATGGAACAGTTCATAGCATTACAGCTATTCTCAGAGGGACAGGCTAAGAGCCTTGCTGGATCCAGCATGAAGAAGTAGCTCTTGCTGAGAGAAGGCTATGCTGTAGTAGTCCAAAAGAAGTTCTACTAGACAGTGACTGATGAAAAACCTTTGAATCACACTGGTTTGTTTGTGTGTTGGTTTTTTTTTGGCACCTACAGGCAAAGTTGGTTTGTCTATGAAGAGATGAGTTTCTTACCAGAGTTTGATTCTGGAGGCAAAGGGCCCCTCTGGCCAAGCTTTCAGCCCCATTTCCAGCTGTCTCAAAAAGGAGGCCAGCAACGCCTACACCATTCAAGGCTACATCAAGCACACAGAGAAGGCACATCAAGGCCCAACTTTTACACCTCTGGAGAAATCTCATTCTTCTTTGGCGGCATTATCTCCACACTCTGGCAGAGAGAGGACAGCCATAGGAAGTAGGCCCTGCACAGACTGCTGAACTAACAGCAAGCTCTAAGCAAACCTTCAGTGAAACTACGGGAGAGGAGAGAAAATAATACACCACATGTGTGGCCCCTGTTGTTCTAGGGGCCCACTAAGAAGAGCTGCAACCAAAGGAGCAGAGTTAAGTACAGCTATTGGCCGGAAATGCTACAGTTCTGGGTACAGACCAGGATCCCATCACGGAATTAACAGAGAAGCACATAAAATATGAACAGATTATGGATTTGAAGGCAGGTGAACATGGCATCTGTACAAGAAAACTGCAGTCTAAGAAACAGGATCACCATGATTCTCTTGGAGTCCTCAAGATAAGCAGTAGTCCTGAAGTGCCTGAAGCCCTTGCCATGGTTAACTATCCCAGTGAGAGCTCTCTGAAGGCTGAGCAGTAGACTATTGTTACAAAGCAAGACATTGAGCAAAAACCACAATTTTGTTAACATAGCTTTAGAGAAGAGTTACAGTTCTTAAGACATTTTAAGCTTCATTACTGCCAGGGAAGGGGAGAAGTCAGGTTACTTAACTGCTGTTATGACAATTATCAAGTGGAAGAGAACATTGCAGTCCATAGCAAAATTCCACTATGCTTTTCGTTAGGTGTGTCAAATTAGTTCCAGCATAAATTAGCCAGACAGTTGAATGCAGGTTTGCATAAAATTAGTTTAACACTATTATCAAATTGGAAGAAAGCAAACAGCAAAAGATTAATTTCCTATGAAACAGTCACAAAAGCCTAAAGTTGTCCTGGAGATCTCTCAGACCCTGAAAGACCTTTCAGGCTTCCCATGTGCTTCACTGCCTGCTTACCCCAGCCTTTCCATCCCCATCAACCAGAAAGGGCCAACCCTCACTTGAGGCAGCTGACAGGAGAGGTTAATAGGGTTACAAACGCGAGACTTTGAAGCATATCTATGTTGAGTGCCCATCGTCTGCATCTCCCCCTTACTGAGGGGCATCACGTTTGTAAAATGTTTGTCTCTCTGAACAGTGCTGTGACCCTGCAGTTTCTCTTTTTGCAGCTGGGTGGAACCAGACTGGGTGCACAGAAGTGCAAGGTGAGCTGTGCACACATGAGTGAGATAGGAAAAGACACTAAAAAAAACCTCCAGGGCTTTCTCAGACCATCCTGTCATTCAGTGTAAGACTCACACAGGAAACAACTCCACCTTACATGAGCTGGGCACTGAAACTAGCCACGCTCCAATATTAAATGAGCAAGTGTTTGCTCAAGCACAAGTTAGCAGTGGAGAAATAGGCTAGGTGGGTTTTGAATTAGAAAGACCAGCTTCAACCAGAACACGTGAGCAAGGTCAAGAGACAGACATGTTTTACAGAGACCAAGACTAGAGAATTTCACTATGGTACTCCCTTTACCTCAAGGTAAAGTTTCAATCAAGAGGCACCAAAGAGGTTTCTCATGGCAGAAAGCTTATTTTTCAAAGCAACATCTGACACCAGTTACAAAAGCCACAGGAATACTCTGAACCCACACTATACCACACTCAAAAGTTGTCGTATCTAGAGAACTGGATGTGGTAGTCCATGACATGATCAGAAACTTGAGTGAACAGGATGCCTGCACCCAACTTCATGCAAAACCCTTTTCACTGATGCTATTATGACTGTGGAGGCACAGACAATGTTAAGATTTCAGAGTCTTTTAAAGAAATTGCTTTCCACACACCCACACGTGTTCAAGGAAAAACTCTCCACTGCTCTCACTGCCAGAAATGAGGTGCTGCTGCAGCAGATCAAGGGTGTCTCAGTATCACAGTATCATCAGGGTTGTAAGAGACCTCATAGATCATCAAGTCTAACCCTTTACCACAGAGCTCAAGGCTAGATCATGGCACCAAGTCTCAGCCCTTACAAAGAAGGACATTTCTACTGCTACCCTTTCCAACTGCCACAACAGGCACTGTGCTCACACCTACACCTTGGTGTCCTAGCTTGGCTGGGACAGAATATCTCATACCATGAACATCACACTCAATATAGAGGGGAGATTTGCTGAGGATGAAGGGCCTCCTGCCTGGTATACTGTTCTCAGCTCCTGCAGGCTGCTTTCCTGTTTACTGTGACCACCATGCATTTGCTGGGCTAAGGATAACTTTGTATACTTTATATTGGTATTGATTTGACTATTTCATTAAATCCATTTTTATTTCAACGTGTGAGTCTTCTCTCCTTTTCCTCATTCCCCTTCTCTAGTGGGGAAGGACCATTAGGTGGTAGAAGAGCCACTGTAGTTTAACCCCTGAAAAAGGGAGGTACCCCTAGATGGTCAAGGCTTCTGTCAATGACTTCCTATTTCTCTAATTCTGGAATTCTCTTCTGGACTTCCTCTCTGTACTTATCTTTTGATTTCTGTAGCACTTTTTACTCAATAGTCTAAAGATGAGCCAGAGAAAACAACGAACTGGAATTAAGCTGAGCACAAAACGACTGAACCTTTCACTGTGAAAATGGACACAAAGTCAGATCTTGCATACAGATCTCTTTTCCATGTTGCTAGAAGATGAGGCCCAGTTGCAAGAAGATGTGAAGATCACAAGAGTTCCATTCCCCTTTCCTGTGTACGAGCTGGCTGCAGGACTAGGCATCCTGCCTGGACTGTTGGGGTTACTCTCAGGTCTCACTCACAGCCTTCTACTGCCCCTTAGCATTTCACCCAAAATACTTTGTTTTCACTGATTTTGGGGGGTTTACTGTGACTAGCTATCCACTGTGGAGCCTCAAACCTGCCATGAATGGAGGCTGGTAGAGGGAAGGTGGTTTGCACATAGGCTCAGTCCCTCCAATTTCTGAGCAAGCCCACAGAACTGGGTAGTAGTTTGGCCACTGGCAGAGGGAGCAAACATGCTTGTTGCCCAAGTGGGTGACCACACAGCAATCCTCTGCCTCTTTCCTTGAGACCCCAGCTCCTCCCAGCTATGCAGGGCTCATCTACCAAGAATTTACCACTCACTCCCTCTCCACATTTTTGTCAGTGCTTTTTGTCAGTGCAGTAGAGGCAAGGAGACAAGAGGGTCTGCTCATTTGGTATTTTTGCTCAGTGCTTCCATGGTGCAGTGATACCCCAAACAGTACCAACCAAGCTCTACCAGATTTTTGGAAGTCTTAACTCAAGAAACCTCACAACACCCCCGTGCGGTCAAGAAAAGGATACTGGCTCATGCCACCCACCACTGAAACAGACACCCCGAGGCTGGAACAAAGCAGCTGTATGACACCACGCACCAACACTTCACAGCATTTTAGGGTAGAAAGCAATTAACCTTTGGCTGAATCCCCTTAGCTCCAAGCTACAAAAAGAGTGTTTGTTCTGTTTTCTTCTCTAGCCCCTACCTCCCACAAGTCTGCACAGCTCTGGTGTTCTCATTAGCTCACTGCCTGGGCTGCTTTCTGGACTGAAATGGAGAACAGTTGTCATCAAATTAATTGTCTGTTTATTCAGATATTGATTTTGGTTTTCCTTTCTTCTACTCCAGAATAGTGGTGCCTGAGTGGGATAAAATTAGGGTGAGGCTGCAGTACAGACAGTCAATACACTAGAGCTGAGATCTACTTTAGACCTCAGCTGTACTTTGAAACATGTTCAGGGAGATAGGGTCTGAAAAGACCAACTGCTTCAGCTGACAGAAGACATTTTCTGCTCACTCCTGTTTCTTTCCAGGTCTGATTTCAATTTAGTATAATTTTCTGCACTTACACAGAACTTCATCTTCAGCTCCTGCCCTAAAACACAGCTTTCCAGGATCCAAGTTTGCCAGCCTAGAAATCCCATCATTCAGATATCCCTTAGATTTTTAAGCCCTGAATGAACATTCTGTACAGCATAGGTGAAGAGTGAATGATTTAAAAAATAAGAAAGCAGATAAGTGAAGATTTAGGAACATAATCTGGATCTGATTCACCAAGTGGGATTCCCTCACTTCAACCTGAGCACAAATTTCTGACTTCATCTTCCTCATAAGCATAGAATGGGTTACTCTCAAAGTTTATCATCAATTTAACACAGGTCTGGTGAGTCCTGTCCCTGAAGGACCACTACCTCCATCATCTAGGCTTGCTCTAGCCAACTTGCATGTCACACCAGTGTGGCCACCATGGTGCGCTCAGAACAGCTCTCTGCTTCTCTGGAGACAAAAATTGATTTTCTGGAGTCCTAAAACATGCATCCACCTCTCAGGAGTTGCATGCAAGCACTGAATTTAAGTCAGACTAGCTCCCAGTAGCCACTAATATGACACATTAAGTGACTTTAGGGGGTACATTACATAGAGAAAACCAGTCCTTTGGCACCTTTATCTTCCTTGGTGCTGATTATCAGCTTCACTCTATTAAGTCTTCCACTCTTCCATAAAGCACATTCATAAACAGATATGATTTGTAACTGTATCACTAAAGAAATCCCTCTGATACCTTCATTTTGGTTCATGCTTCTAACACAAAGCTTTCCCAGAGCATGCTCTTTTGAGATAACAGAAATGAAAAGCTGTGACTAGGGCTGTGGTCACCTGCAGGAGCACTGGGTAAGCAGAGCCAGACCAACAACAGCTCGTGAACTGCAGGGGAGAGTGCAAAGGCAATCTGACACAGGAGCAACACATTTGGTTCTTTGCAAAGTATGCTCAGGAGTGGTCTTCCCAGTAACCTTTAGCCACTGCTAGGACCTGCCAGGTTATAGGACCAGCAAGTGTACACTCTCTCTGAGTTGGTGAGAAGACCAAGCCTGCTGCAGGTCCTCAGGTCCAGGACAAAACCTATTTTGCTAGCTTTTGTTTCCATCACCTGAATGACATGAGTAGTTTCACCAGCTCTTCCCAAATTAGGGTTCTCAGTTAAAGACGGAGCCAGAACAGAGATACAAAATTACCTGTGTTTAGTTCTGCCTCTTGGCTTGGCTTCAGGTCCCAGAATCTGGTCACAGGCAGGAGAATCTCTAGGCCATGCTGTGTCTGATCACTGCACCTCCCTTCGGGCTGAGAAGACCCATCGGCTGTACCTACACAACAGCAAGTGTGATACCCAGAGCCAGGCCAGCAGCAGCAGTGTCACTGAATTGCTGGAGGCAGATAGCACCTTTCCTACATGCTTTGAGAGTAAGTTTGAGCACAACCTGACATCTTGCAACTCCTTTTGTGGGCCTGGTGCCATATTCAAACATGAGAGTAGCACTCAGCTTTTCCAATACCTGAAGTTCCTTTTGCTGTAGTCACCTACAGAGTAGGTTGCTCTAAGTGCTCCTGGGGGCAAACATGAAGTCAGAAAACAAAACTGACTCAAAACAAAGCAGTGCTTTCCCTTAACCCGACCTCACTAGAGTGAAGCAGGCAGGGAAAGAGCCTGCATTGGCAGATACCCTGCTAGAGAGTTTAATGGAGAAGGAATCCATAAAACCTCCAGGCACTCCAGCAAGCTGGGTATCTGGAATCACTTTCATAGTTTAGCAAACAGCTTCACCTCGATTCCAACAAATTGTCCTTGTCCATAGAAAGTCTGAACATAGCAGCCATTCTTGTGCTATGTGTAATCCAGTACTCTAAGCTAATGCTCTGTTTTGCTGTGGGTACAAAACTTCATGTTATCATGACTAACATGATATCATTAGAAGGAGGAAAAAAAACCCTAAACTACACCGAAGAATTTCCTACATCCATTTAACAAGATACTTTTACCCGTGGAATTCCAATGTTTTGTACATCTTTCAGGTCTTTCCCACATAGTTTTCACCTTTACACACTTTTCCTATGGGTTGAAAAAGCAGAATGCTGCACTCAGGAGGTTGCAGTTAAGCTGCATGTCCGGGCATCTGAGAAGAAAAACTCACAAGTCTCATCTGTGTGGTATAAATGTTCCAAGTCTGCACATCAGTAGTGTGCAAGGCTTGCTTTCACCTCGTAGAAAAGAAAGCTACTGCAGCAAGTAATCTGCGCAAACCACACGAAAATTCAGCCTAGTATCTTACTTATATTACAGTCACTCTTGTGAACAGTTTAGAAGCCCACTGAGATGCTGCAATTTCTAGAAATAAGAACTAATGATTTTGGCCAAGTAAGATATTACTGCTCCCACCCACCAAGTTACAAGTATTTTACAGCTGATGAGGAGTTTAAGTTCAGTGGAAGAGAGTTGCCTGCCTTTCTAATGAGACAAGATGCCTATTTCTGGGCCAGGTAACAAGCTGCTATAATTAGTTTACATTTAAAACACAGATGCAGAGTCAGTGACAAGCTGACTTGGCCACAGCATCATGCTGAAGGAAGTGAAAGTATGAAGGACAGACTTACCTTGTGGAAGGTCTTTGAAGCTCTTGACCCACTTGGTGTGAGAAGGATCTACAGACAAAAGGAGAAATAATACGTTAAGAAGTGTGTGGAATCCAAGTTCATATTGCTTGTGGCTTTGCAAGTCCTCACAGAATTAGCACATTGACATGCATTAAAGGGTGAGCATATAAACAGACCATACTGTGCTTATTAGTGTTGATATTACTCATGGCCAACCCTCTCCTCATGTCTCTTCCACACTGACACTGTAATATGCTGGACTACATTAAGCAGTTTATGGTTTCAACAGTAATTGAAACTTTGCTTTCCAAAACCTCACTCACTGTGCCTTGAGGTCAGAAGTGAAGGAACACCTTGCAAAGAATGAGTGCTCAGTCTGCCAAAGAATCTGAGAGCAAAGACAGCAGCAGACATAGTTACAAGGAAGTTAAAGGAAATGGATGTTTTCATAACATCTGAAACATACTAGGCAAGGACAAGGTCACCAGTACTTAGGCAGTGGACACAGCATAAAACCCCAGCACAGTTTATGCCTGACAGATGAATGTAGATGGGCAGGCTGCATTCAGAGAGGTGATCTGTTGCACAAACCACCCCTGCCCCTTTCACAGATTCTGCAGCTTTTAGGTTGACATCCCACAACTGCAGGTTTTCAGTATAGAAACAGGATGATTCATTATCGTTACTCAAACCACCATGGTCAAAGTCAACAAAAGGAAAAGAAAAGGCATCTTCTCTTCTAGCTGGTCCTCTCCAAAAGGTGAGCCCAGGCATGGATTCACTGTGGAAAACCAGAAGCTGAAGAATAGCCCATCAGAACGCCTGCATACCAACCAGAATAACTAGCACAGAGTGAAGATAAGCCAGCCTGCAATTAACTCCTCTGGAGCAGAAAGAAAAGGCACAGTTCAGAAGTGTTTGCATATAGGTTCTCTAGACTGATCCCAAAACACCACCCACATACAGAGGAGTTTTGAAGGAGCATTCCTCAAGATGGGGATGAAAGCATTATTCCCAGCCCCATGCTTACAGCTCCTATCAGGCAGTGACTTCACTGTGCCCATGACACATTCAGCATACAGGCTTCCTCAGGCCTTTGCTGTTGCAAAGAGGAAGAGAGAAGCAAACCAAGGAGAAATGCATTCAGCCCTGTGTTATTTGGCAATGCTGAAACTAAGAGAGCAGTATTAGGCAGCTAGTGCAAACCTACTATGCAATAACTAACTTACAAGCTCCTGGAAGATCTGTAAAGTTGCCCCTTCATTCTTGCTTGCCCTCAGATGGGCAGGTGCAGGCAGTAAGGCAGGAGTGTAGAAAGAAACTCTTAGCCTTCCAGACAGTATAGTCTCCGAAGCTGGTATTATGGTCAAATAGCACAACCCACAGAACAGCCCTGTTCTGTCTGTCATCATTCTTGCCTTATTGTCCTGGGTTTTACTTTGTTCACTGTGAGTGGGCATGCTCCAGTTCTCAGCCACATGGCAGCAAACATGCTGGCATGCTGCCCACCCTAAGTACCGTGCAGGCAGGATGGCGCCTCCAATACTTAAAACAATATTTAATGTTTTACATCATTGTGGGCCTGTAGACTGTTTCCTAAATCCATGAAGCAACAGTGGATCAGCATGTGGTGTGCTAATGCTGCACAAGGAAATAATACATGAGGGAAGAGATTACTGTGGAGGACTTGAAATTACAGTCAGCATTAGCTATAGAATAACACATAGCATGTGATGACCTACTTGTCCCAGGCGCCACAATAGATCTAACAGTGGACTTTAAGAAAGGCATATATGGAAGGAAGACTGCCCAAGAGCAGACACTCTCACTACTCTGTAGTTCTACCCTCTCAAATCCATGAAGGAAAGTTTCTTCAGAAACTGCTTAGATGAACAGAGTTGCTAAATACAGAGAGAGGACACAGGTATAAGATAAAAACCTCAAACAAAAGCCTGCTCCACTTGCAAAAGAGAACACTCAACATGACAGACAGGGAATGACACACTCTGGTTGATACTGACACACACCACAGACCTCAGCTTTAGATTTACAAAACATCAATGGATTTTTCTGCCACTAGTGTTAAAAGCCACCTTAAAGATCTGACTGAACACCATGACATTGAAGCCACTCCAAGGAAACTAAAGCAGCAAAGGAGAGAAATTTCCCTTGAAGATGGGGAGCTGACAAAAACAGGGATTAGCTATTTCACCACACAAGAATCTACCTCTGAAACCCAAGTGCCTTGGTCCTACTCAGATCCTAATACAAAACCAAGCTATTCCTGTCACAGTGACTGATCCTGTGCTTTTCAGTAGACTCACTCTAACAAGACTGAAGATCTAGCCCAGCTACTGGCTTGCAATTATTGACCAGAAGTGACTGAGGGCACATGGACACCAACATCAAGAAGAGCCTAGCACAGACTCATTCCCTGGAAGGACACACTGAGAGGCCCTGCTTGTCTTTGTTTCAGTACCAACAATCTTTAAGGACAGACTTCAAAACAAATGTAAGCTCAAGTAGTGTTGGACAAGGTTAACTAGGAGACCCTTCCCACCTTATTTGGGGGTGCCTGCCCTGCCCCATCGCCATTCCTCCCCCTCAGCAGTGCAGAAAACACAGCATTTTGAAGTCACATCTGAGTGGGAGCTCTCATACTGCTTGCCATGGTCATTAGCTTTTCTACTTGCTATCCTTCATTCAGTCGTCAGAACTTGAATTCAGATGCTTTTTCTGCTCTGCTTGGTTAACAGGACAGTGTCAGTACGTTTGTAACAGGCATGCTCACCCTACTAGCCACTGGAAGAGGTAGAGACCCCCAAATTTCCTCCCACAAGTTATCTTAAAGATGTACATTACTTCTGAATTCTACCCTGTTAAAAAAAAACAATTTATTGGTTTTATTTAGGAAAAAAGTTTCAAAATCCCTGAAATTAAAGCAGTCTCTTGATCTTGGAACACACTGATGCTTTCTTCATTCTCTAAGAAGTTGTCAGGGCCCAAGTATTTTTTTCTTGCCTGTCCAGACACCAAACTGAAAAAAAATAACCAATTATTCACACCTCTGTTTTTCAGCAAAAGTGTTTTCCAAGGAAGTCTAGAACACCAGCCTTCAGTGCTAGTATTGTCTCAGGACTACCAGAGCATCTCCACACACACAATAGTTTTCCTCTTCAGAGGACTGACTACTGAAGCCACCTGGCAGCACCTACTCTGCTTATTTACAGCACTGCAGCAAAATGCATTTTGGAAGTTACCCCTATCCTCATATCCTCACACTCAGGTACCTGTTACACTTTTTACATCACACTGTTCTATTGTACCTAATGGCAATTTGCTACGTAGAGGCTTCCAGCTGCTCCAGGATACAAAAATGCATCTAAACCAGTTGTGCACAGATACGTATGTGCCTACCCTAGGGCTTCTAGACTGTTCCCTCTAAAATTTGACAGGGAGATGTGTACTACTTTTTAGTATACTCTCTTTTCAACCATGTTCCAGCAAAGCAGGTAATCCTACACTGTCCCAGTTTTGCAAGGATCCAGGAAATTTGAATTGATAGCATAAAAGTATAGCACTTGCCATAAACATGGAACAGTTGCTTCATTGTGCTTGTCAAATGCATTCCTCTCTTTGGTCACAGTTATGGTCAAAGAATTTAACAAAAAATTAACAAGCAATTCACAATAAGAAGAACTCAAAAAAAGTCAAAGCTGGAGAACACATCACATACCCTACATGTTTTAATTCTTACGTTTTTTTTAGTCTGGTTGCCACTTTTGGTTCAGCAAGTTCCTTAAACGCTCCATGCCTTGTTCAGTACAAATTCCAGAGAGGAAAGGACACTGGAGAGGTTTGTCCTTTCAGCTTCCCAATAAATATGGAGTGACTAAACAAGTAGCTCCAGAGGCAGTCACCAACTAATTTCAAACTGTTCCTCTGGTTCTATTTACACTGCACCAATAGACAAGCCAGGACATACTGAAGCATGCTCACGACCAGCTTTATGATGGGCATCACTGCCTGCGGGAAGTCTCAGTGCTCCCAGAGCATAAAGCAGCCTTGGGTGCTTTGCATGACCTCCAGCTATTCCCTTCTGTTCTATGGTGACAGCGGACAGCAGCTTAAGAAGTATCACTCCCCAGACTCCTCAGGGCCAAGTGGGATGTGCAGACAGACTGAGCTCCTTACTGAATGCTGGCTTCTTAGATGAGTAATATTACAGGATGCAGACACCAGCTTGGCAGAGGAACATTACAGAGTTGACATGCTTCAACAGATCCACTTTGGACAAACCCTTATGATCAGAAGTATTCTGAACCCTGACACAGACCACCACCTCCAATCAACAAGGAGAACTGTCCAAATTTCCTATGGATCATTCTCTTGAAGAAAATCATCTAGGACACGTAGTCCTCAGTCTGGAAGACAGGACAGCAACACTTAAGACAGTTCCTTTGAAAATCATTGCTGATGGCAAAAAATTAACAGGAGGTGTGATTTGAAATAAAAAATGTTCCCTTGTGAGAAAAATTAAGGGATGCTACACACATGATAAAAATCTGCCCTATTTGCTAAGCAGAAACAGAAGCAGTAGCTCTGTACTGATGTCTGGCAACATCACTGCCCAGGTTATTAACCTAGATGGCTCCTCATGTGTATAGCCACCTGCATAAAGCTTAACTCTGAATCCCAGGTATCTGAAGGACAGCCCACGGGCTGCTGTACCCACACTGAGCATGGCTGGAACAGACAAATCCTGCAGCACTGCTGGCCCCACACCCTCAATCTGTTGCCAAGCCTTAAAGCTTAGTTACCGAGCAAATACTTCATAAAGTTCTATTTTTTAGCAGCAGTCAAACAAAATGAGCGGACAGAAAGAAATCGCCACTGTGGTATTTTGTAATCAACCCCCTTTATTTTTAAAGCACTACAACTGATCTGAAAAATTCATGTGCTTGCTATAGGCAAGGCAAATAGCTTGACAGACCCACTACAGAACAAACACTTTGACATTTTGATGTGGTATGGTGGCAGTAGAAAGCATAATTTTATCTGCTATTACTGCACTGACCTCTGAACCCCTGCATTATGATTTGAGAAGCAGCTGTGTATTTGGACTCACAACATCCTGCTACGTTCCCCAGTCTGCTGGGCATGGCAAGTGTCACTCTTGGTGATTAGCACAGCCACCACGAAGGCTGTTGCAGGGGAAGACCTAGTGCCCCCTGCTCGGGACAGGTGCATGCCACTGTCACTCCACACATGCCCTTTGGGCCCGTTACCAGTGTTGTCATCAAAGCACACTATTACCACCAAGTGCAATATCGCACAAGATACTCCCGATAGTTCGAATTTCACATCTTAGTAGTGCCTGTTAAAAGCTTATTCTCTTCCAGAAGTGCAGCAAGAATTGTTCACAAGTAAGCAGTGGGGTCAGAGCAGAGGATGCTGCAACAAACACTGCTCTCAAACAGAGAAACAGTATATCCTATTAATTACATTTAACTTGAAGTCAGCAAACAAGCTTCTCTTCAGGTCTGCCATAAGCCTAGCCGAGCACTGCCTTGTATGTGAAATACAAAAGCCATAATACAGCAAAAACGAAATCAAGGTTTTGCTGGAAAAGTTTAGAAACACAAGTATCTAATACTTGTCAGTCATGGGTGTATTTGAGTAATCCTGCAGGTCCTAGGGTCCACATGAAGGTCCTGAACACTGCCTGTTACTTGAGAAAGCAAGGGAACCTTCAGTATATTAGCAGTTTGGCCCTGATCCAAAAAAACACTTAAGCACGTGCTTAACTTTAAGCACATGAGTGCACTCACCCACATAAAAGGACCACTTATTCATTGAAAATTAAGCATCTGCAGAAATACTTTACTGTATCAGCTTCTTTGCTGAGCATCTTACAGGATTACACCCTATCAAGTGACTCTGGAGAAAAAACCTAAACAGAAATTGAATTCAGGCAGAATTGCTGATTGCCAGGAGCTGCCTAAGCACATGTGGTACTCCCCTATGGAGGCCCATAGGCTCCTCAGCTCTCACAACAGCTGCACAGCCGTAAGGAGCCTCTCCTGAGGGCAGTGCATGCTTAGAGCTGCAGCTCAGACTTTGCCCTGTGGTTCTTAAAGTTATGTAGAAGCTATTCCCTCTCACAAAAGCCTACCTGCTTCACTGAGGGATGGGATATGAAAGTGCAGATCTGCCACAAGGTTATCAAAGACTGAAACAGGCTACCCAGGGAAGTGGTTGAATCCCCATCCTTGGATATATTTAAAAGTCATCTAAATATGGTGCTCAAGAATATGGTGTAGTAGCAGCCCTGGTAGAGTTAGATAATGGTTGGTCTTGGTTCTACAAAATGCACTTGCATTAACACTACAACTTAACCTTAAGGTTATCACAACTGTTAGAGCATACAATTGGTTTTAAAGTAACAGTTTGTCACTAATTCCAAGCGTCTCATTCCACCCTGTTAGAGGCGGAATTTTAAAGGCACATTTGAGGGAAGTGCTGAATGAACCTGCAGGATAGCAATTTATGCTCTATACACTAATCTGATCAAGGTTCCTGGACCTATCTGAGGAGCTTTGCTCCTTTGCAGTGCAGCTATGGGTGCTGCCAACCCACTCTAAGTCAGAGCACATGCATTACTCATCACACTTTAAAGAAAAGCAAATATTCCTATTTCTGCAACAAGTTGTGCAGCAGGCTTCTGCTGAGCAAAGAATCTGAGTGACTGAAGTCACAAGCTGGCCACCCACCATGCAGGTTCCCTACCTGCTGCTCCACACCAAGGCACACCCTGTGTGCAGGACAACAGCACAGGCACCTGTCAGCCCCTGTGATTTGTGACCCATCTGACAAGGACGGCTGGAGCCACTGTTTACAGCCTGGTGTCACTTCTGGCTGTGTGTGTTCCAGCTGCTGTTGTTGGGAGCACTTGCCTTACCAATTCAGATCAAAGGCTGCACCAACACAAACACAGGAGTTTTACAAGCCAGTCAGCTGTGCACTGTGATGAAGGTAAGCCCGAGATGCTCCTCAACAGTTCTCTGACCATGCCTAAAACTGGCATCACCTAGTGCAAGAACTAAGATCAGCTTTCTATAGGAGACCAAATGCAAATTGGCTTTCTTTACTACCTGATCAAATACATGGACTACTTCAAGACCTACACAGTCTTATGGCACATGAGAGGGGCTTTCAAGTGGTGCTGTAAAGAAACCTCATTCTGGAATCATTTAATTGTTTTGGTTGGAAGAGACCTTTAAGATCAAGTCCAGCCATTAACCCAGCACCGCCAGGACACCACTGAGCTATGTTGCTGGGCACCACATCTACAGTCCTTCATACTTCTTAACTACACCACTTTAAGACTAGGAGAACAACTAATCTTGCATAAAGATCCAGCATACAGATCTTCTTAAGCAAGAAACAGCAATGCACAAGGCATGGGACAGAGTCTCTGACCAGGATGAAGCAAGCACAGCAGAAGTCAGTATTTCCTGCATCTTTTAATTTGCTAGTAACATCTAAGTTTTACAAGGAAAAAGGCAACATTTCCATATTTGACTATTAACACTTTGAAGTGAATGTAACCCACACTTAGCTATTTCCTTTCCACGTGTATCTGGTAGATATATTTATCAAGACATTTTTCTCTTCCTCTTCCCACCACTTAACAGCTCTTGACTTTGTGTGGCCCCTCTATGGCAGTATATTGTTTGTGCTTTTGCAAGACCCTACTTGAAAGTATGACATGTTTAGATAGGAGGCATTGATGGCTAACACAGGCTTCAGCTCAGTAGGGCATTTGGGATGGTGTCACAGAGGAATGCTCTCCCCTGATTTATGAGCATGTTATAGTTATTCAGGTGGAGTGACTGGACCTAGTAGTAAGCACCATCATACAGATCAAATGTGTTTTAAGTTCATAGATCAGGCTGAGGCACTGCCAATTGCCACAGGGTTGTGGTAGTGGAAACTAAGGCCTCTATTTTTAAAAACAGAGCAGTCTCTGAAGACAAGGAGCTGCTCTTCTTGAGTTTTACTGCACCCTTCTTATGAGCCCTACTCTGCAGTATGATGATAGCTCATGTACAGATTCAGAGACAGATGCTTATGCTAGCCTGCAAGTTTGACTCATTACTCCATTCTTTTCAGAAGAAAAGTGTGATTCACTTCATTGTTTCCAGATATTTCTTTAACTACTTGACAATACTAATCTTCCCTTTTAGAAAGCATTCAGAAGTAGATATTCTTTTTTTTCCCTTAGCATGGAAGAGAATGCAACAGTCTCTGTGGCACATCAGACAGCAGTTACCATCAAAATGTCCTTGGGCCATCAGACATTTCCTTTCTTAACAATCTCAGTGTGTTATTCAGGTTACATTACACCAGATTTAAACAGACCTAGAGCCGAACAACTGGGAGAGGTCTGGTGAGCCACTTCCTCCTGCAGGACACAACTGATTTCTACACTTTCCACTCAAATTCACCAAAAGGGTGCCTGTGTGGTATGAGGCCAGGCTGTGCAAACCTGGCCAACAGTCTCATTTTGGGTCCCAGCTGTGGGAAAAGAAATACCTTTTTTCCCCCCATCTACTGAAATGCTTTTAGCTCCTTTCAGATTTGTCATAACAACAATACACTTAAGGAATAATCTAATGCTGTTTCAAATCTGTAATCAGTACAGACTGCTAAAATTGCCTTTCTCCATTTGGTATGCTACACTGACATACTGCACCTTTCTGTATCTGTTTTATTCCCTTATGGTGGATGAAACTCAAAGGTATTAAACAAAGTAATAAGCTAGCCTCACATGAGGCAGCTAAGTCAACATATCTGGATGTATAATGAATATGATTTAGTCAAAGCTAATTAATTGCTCTCTATCCATCATCATTCTGTCATTAAGAAGCTCCTTGTCTTTCCTCTCAAGGGCGTTTTTTTCCAGTCTATGCAATTTCTGACTTCTTTCCACTGATGTCCAAAGCTCTCAGGCTCTCTAACATGAACCTAGGTTTCTTCCCCAGGCCTTCTAGCATCATTTCCATGCACGTTTGTCTAAACTTCTCACTGCTTTCTTCCAAAGGATGTGTATTTTGAGTTTAGACCTGAAGATCTGAATTGAATGCAAGTCTTCAGTGCCTTTTAGACATGGCTCTGCAGATGTTTGCTGCTCCACTCTCTTGTGATGTAAGCGGATACAGGAGCAAGGCGCTGCAACTACCTTCTGTCAGTATCTCCTCTTCTCCCGTTTCAGGGGAGATGACCAGAGAGGGAGCAGATCTGAACCTCCCTCATGCCCCTCTCCTTTCCAAGCAGAGGCCTAAGCATACCCACAGGGAGGCACCACACTAACCGGCAGCTGGCACTGTCAGTCTCCTAGCCGCAGGGCATTAATAACCATTAACAAAACGCTATCCAGTTCCAACATGATGTCAGTGGTATTAACCTCTGTCATTCCTGTATCAGCACTGGTGAATGACTGGTTTTCTTTTTTTTCTTTAAAACTTACCTTTGAAATAGTCCATGGTGTTAAAGACAACAGTGGCTACTTAGAACAGCACTTGTTTTCCAGTACTGAAAAGAAACCACCAGTTGTCAGTAAGGACAGTGTAGAAAAAGAGATGAGTTTCTGTCATTCACACTTTTTTACCAACCTTTAAAACAAAAGAAGCAAAGCTTCTATAGCCTAGATATTTGTGAGCACCTTTTGGGAGGCAGTAAGGATTTGCCATCTATTAGAGAAAGTAGGTGCAAGAGATTTGGGAGTTTTCTGGAGCTGATAGTCTATGAGCAAATTACTCTGAACTGGTGTATTATAGCAAATATGCCACTTTAAAAAGTATGAAGCAGAAGTATCTTTTCTCGCTGGAGCCTGAGCACAAGCAACTCTTTTAAAATGGTATACTCAAAGTATAGTACAGTATCTAGGCATATATTGCTTCCCAGCTCAAAACAAAAAAGAAACATCAACTGCAAACAGGATCAAGTCTATAGGGAGAGTTAGTATCGTTTACTACAATAATAAAGATAACTGTAACAACATAACTTTCCATGTATACAACCACATCTACATGCATTGGTCACCAACAGGAACACTTCTGTCAAATTTCCTTGTGATGACTAAGAGTTAATATGCCTTAAGACAATCTGAAAGCTTGCTGGATTTCAAGACTGTCCTTTTCATTCTTGGAGTAACAGATTAAGAAGCTCCTGTTTACACTGACCAAATACCTTGCTATTTACTGGCAAACTCCAAGACAGAAGGCACATCTAATCCAAATTCAGGTTAAGTGGAGTCACACCCCTCTATCTCCTACAATGATTTAAGATGTCCATTTTATCACAGAAAATCTTTGTTCTACAAAATAGGAAGCCATGAGATAGACATCTGCATGACAAACTAGCCCTGCCCATCTCTGAGTTTACACTAAGAGCTACCACAAGGAGAGGATGTGCAAGACCAGATGGAATGGGAGTGCTCTGTGGTTCCACACCCTGTAGCAGCCACAAAATGCTGTTGTTTCTCTAACTTGGGTTCAACTTGCCTGCTCTTTTTATTAAAGCTTTATGTCTCAAAAAACTCCAATAAATTCGTATGATGTGCACTTTCAACTGAAAACTGAACAAGTTAAAGAAAATGTACCACTTTTCATTCCTGTATGTGGAGCTGCTGGTCCTCATGGAATAAAGGCAGGGATGAACTCCTCTCCTCTCTGAATGCCATGGCAACAAGGGGTACTGCCACCAAAGTCCACTCCATACAAAGCTTCATCATGAGTGTTTCAAGGTGGAAGCAGATGACAAGAGGGAAAGAACAGAACACTAGGAATTCTCCAGGCTTGTTGCAGATCTTCCAAGAAAGTGTGTACTTCACACTAGATCTTAAGACATCCTCTACCAGGCTATGACCCAGCTGGCAGCACCTCAGTGAGAGGCAAATCCACACCTCTGTGGAAATGGCAAAAGAGCAATTAACTTAGTCCCATGCCCTTTCTAAGCAAAGATACTGAGAGATAGGAGGGCAACATTTGTACAGATGTACTAGTGTCTTCTCCCTTCTTGGCAGAGAACAGAAGAGCAAATTCCACATACTCTCCCCTCCCCGATCACAGCAGTCCGTAGAAGCAGGGGGAGAAGGGATTTTCTGCAAAGCCTGTGCCTTTGAGGCAGCAGAAGGGCAAGAGCTCAGTTTTACGACTCTTGGCCCCAACACAATTTACCATTTACAAATTAATCCTGCCCTGTTCGAGAGCACAAGGCCTGCTAAAGCTCTCATGTCCACTTCTCTGATTCTTCATTGTCCACACTGGCAAGGAGAAGCTGAAGACCTAATCGGTGTGTAATTCAATCGTTGTCCAGGCTGTGTCACAGCACAATGCTCCACTTGTAGTGCCACGGGTTAAGTCAGCCAGCTACTGTTAAGCAGCACAGCAGGTGTGAAGAATGTCACTTGGTCTAACGGTATGTTACCACTCTGTCAAGGTCCCTTTCTGACACTACTTTCACTCACCACTTAATGATTTTTTTCCTACTGGAAGCAAGCTAATTGTCAGCTGTATATGGTAAAAGAGCACTTTCTGTATTTTTTGACCTGGAATTGGGAATTTCTGCACATGGCCTCATACAAAGCAAAAACCCCTATTCATCAGATCCCCAAAACATGAAGGCCTGCTAAAAAAGCATTTTATTTCCTTAGTCCTAATCAAGTAATTAGTGAGTTATGACTTACTACAGCCAAAGTGCTTCACTCTGTTGTTCCTCACCAGACAGGACATTGAACATTGTCACACACCTTTTGGGAACAGCTGAAATCCACAAAGCTCCTTGGTGCATAATTATATTTAAATTACTGAGAGACAGGTGCATCCAAAATTTTTTTATCAATGTAACTAAAAATCTCTGGAAAACAAAATTCAGTGTGCTGTCACACTTAAATGTAGACCACAGGTCACTCACATTTATTATTTCAAAAGGAGCAGAACATTGTACACCCTTTTTTCGCAAGGAATATAGTGCAAGAAGTTGAGGAAGAGAGGTACAGAGGAAGAAGGTAACACTTGCCTCTCTACCACCAGTGAAGCAGCAGTGTGTGTGTATACCACCTAGCTGTGCCAGCAGACAGACAAGGAGATGGGGGCAGCTACTGCTGATAAACCCAGAGCAGCACAAGTGAGCTCTAATTGACTGACAGTGGAAAAGACATAGGGCCAGGAGGTAGGAGTACACTGGAGGACATCTCCCCTAGCACAAATGTACATCACACTTCTAATAGTCATATGCCACATGACATGGACAAGGGATGTGAGCACAGAATCTGCCTAATTCTCATGCATCTATTCCCTTAACAGATGTGAGAAATGGATTCCTGAAAGGTTTCTGTTGCTATTTCCCCAATTCCTTGATTTTCACATAGAAGCAATACAAACAGAATGAGCTAAACCCTGGTGAAACCCATCTGGGATGCTGAAGCCAGTTCTGGGTTCCCCTGTCAAATAGGACATGGATGTACTGGACTGAGTCCAACAAAGAGCCATGAAGATGTATAAGGGGTTGAATATAAATCTTATGAAGAGCAACTGAGGGAGGTGGGGTTGTTTAGTATGAAGATGAGGAGGCTGAGGGGAGACTTCATTGCTGTCTAGAGCTACCTGAAAGGACACTGTGCAGAAGTTAGCACTGGTCTCTTCTCACAGGTAAATTGTGACAAAACAAGAGGGATAAGCTGTGACTGGGTAGGTTTAGACTGGATATTAGGAAACATTTTTTCCCAGCAAGAGTGGTCAAACATTGGAATGGGCTGCCCAGGGAGGTGGTTGAGTCACCAACCCTGCATGTGTTTAAAAGTTGTCTGGACGTGGTGCTTGAGGATATGGTTTAAGGGTGAACTTTGTACAGTGAGGATAATGGTTGAACTTGATGACCCTGAGAGTCTTTTCCAACCAGAACGTTTCTGTGTTGAAGCATTTGACACAAGGAAAGGCCAAGACTGTTGAGCCTGGAGAAGGGGATCTCAATGTGTATGAATGATGGGGATTTAAAAAATAAGATGGAGCCAAATTCTTCTCCATGCCATCCAGTGGCACAAGAGGCAGCAGACATTAACTGAAATACAGAAAGAAGCTTTTAAACATACGAAAGTGTAAATGTTCAAACACTGGGATAGGCTGCCCAGAGAGGTAGAGGAGTCTCTGCATTTGACACCAACCAGGCTGGACACAGTCCTGGGCAGGAGTATAGCTGACCTTGCTTTAATCTATCAAGGAATTGAACTGGATGATCTCCAGAGGTCTCTTTCAACCTCAATTACTAACTAATGTTATAAGAAATGATGTGTTGAGGACTAACCAAGTTAACCTGGGTGCTTTTTATTAAGACACCAGCTAAAAAAAAAAGCAAAAATAAACAAACAAAACAAAACAAAAAAAATCAAACTTCCCAAAGAAACGTAGAATGACTATGTAAATTAAAGTGTGTAGCCTGAGGTGCATAAACTCAAACCCTCTACAGGTTTGGCAGATTTTAATTGCTCATCCTTAGCTATTTCATAGCTCCTCAAGGGAAGCACTAATGAAAAAATTATTGAGGGGAATGCTTGTACCGACAAATCTGTGTGTGTGGTGTGCTGGGCTGGAGGGTTTGCTGAACTTCAGCTGTTACAGTAACTTAATGGCTCAAAGAAGCCTCCTGTGATTTTTTTTTTCAGATTAACATGTTCCTGTATCCTCTAAAGCCAATCCCAACCATTGATGTAAACACTGGAGGTGATCAAGTCCAGACTAGTGCTGTTCAAGTCCAGATTGGATGAGGCCTTGAGCAACCAAGTCTAGTTGAGCCTCCAGTGGCAGGAAGATTTGAGCAAAAGATCTCTAAGGTCCTTTCCAAGGTAAGCCATTCTATGAAACCAGAGAAGAACCTGTTAGCAAATTTCTCAGGCACATCTTTTTGAAGAGGCAGATTCCTAGTAAACATGAACACTCTTCCTACCTAACCGGGGGGCCACTAGGCCCCCCGGCCTTTTTGTCCCACTCCCATTCACCCGGTGCGTACCATGGGGACTCACCAGTGATGACAGGAGGAGGATCCCTCTGCCCAGTTGGGCACAGCTTAGGGCCTCTGGCTTTCCTGGGGTGGATTAAAAAGAGCAGTGGGCAGGGAGGGCAAAGTGGTCACACCTGGGGTGGGAGGAGACTGCAACAGAACCCAGGTGCTCTGCGTTGAGGGAAAAAAGGGGAAAATGTGGTGCGGGGTGGGGAAGGGGCAGATATAGTGGAGGAGGAGGTGGTGCTGAAAGGCGAGAGATGGAGAGGAAAAGGATGGAGATGAAAAGAGGAAGATGGAGGAAAAGGAAGGAGATGGAAAGGAGGAAGATGAGGGGGGAAGGGGAAGATGGAAAGGAAAGAGATGGGGGAGAAGGGAGATTAAAAAAAAATGGACTGTAATGTTTGCATTGAAACCAGCCTTTTCATGACCAACCCTTTGTCATTTCTGCTTGGAGTCATAAACAGACATCTTCACTGGCTCACTGTGTGGGCTGAAGAAGAGCAAGTCACACTTGTCCAAGAGGATAAAATGAGGAAACAAAGAGGAAAACTCAGAAATAAAAATGAGAAAGAAAATCAAATATAAATTATAAATATATACAAAGAGTGAGGTCTTTCAGCAAGTTCTCCATGGGACAGCAATGTGCCCTTGTGGCCAAGAGGGCAAATGGCATCCTGGGGTACATCAAGAAAAGTGTGGCCAGCAGGCCTAAGGAGGTTCTTCTTTCCCTCGACTCTGCCCTACTGAGACCATACCTGCAATACCGTGCCCAGATTTTGGCTCTCCAATTCGAGAGAGGGATCTGCTGGAGAGAGTCCAATGGAGAGCCATGAGGATGATACAGTGTTTTGAGCATCTTCCATACGAAGTGAGACTGAGAGACCTGGGGCTGTTTAGTCTGGAGAAGAGAAGGCTGAGAGGGGAGCTTAATCAATGTCTATGAATATATGAGGGGTAGGTGTCAAGCAGCTGAGGCCAATCTCTTTTCCGTGGTGCAAATCAATAAGACAAGGGACAACGGAAACAAACTTGAACATAGCAAGTTTCACCTCAACATGAGATGAAACTTCCTTACAGTGAGGGTGACAGAGCCCTGGCATAGGCTGCCCAGAGAGGTTGAGGAGTCTCCTTCAAAACACACCTGGATGCATTCCTGTGTGGACTACCCTGGGTGATCCTGCTTTTGGCAGGAGGCTGCACTCAGTGATACCGGGGGGGCCCTTCCAACATCTAACATTCTGTGATTTTCAATCCTGGGAAGGAAGTGAGGACACAAAGAAAGATGATCCAGCTTCTTAGCACTTGCTACAGGAAAGGTTGTGATTTTCATTGTTCCAAATATGAATTGGCATCTGTATTTACTATGTTTAACAGGTCTCGCTTAGAGCTGAAGCCAAGCTGCTCATTTTACCCATACTCATCTACTGTCAGCATTGACGGCTGATGTCCAAACATGGCCAGACACCAGTTTACATGGCAGGGGCCATGAGACATTCTTGCATCCTGAATCAGGATTTAGCAATGCCACGTGCCAAGCCCTAGAAGCATGCAGAGCATTTGCAACTGAGCACCTGCGGAAATCCCATTTCCTGACAAAGGGAGGCCTCCAATATTTCTGTTTTCCTCCTGGTCTTGGGCCATGCTGTAATAAAATATGGCCTATATAATCCTTTTATAGCTACACAGAGAAAAATGTCCTTGCTTAGCATTTACTCCTCTTTATGAAGGTTCAGTGGAAACTTGGTTAAGCAATCAGCACACAGACAGAGAACAAAAATCTTGGCGGATGGGATATGACCAAAACCACAGGCAGAGTAGAGATATAAATGGGACAGGAAGGTTATTGGAGAAACTGGAAGGACTCCAGCAACTTTAGTTGAATAAGAGGACAAGACCCTAAGGAGTGACATGAAATTTGGTGTGGGCACATGCTTTTGGAAAGGGAGGTCAGAATAGCTGTTGCTGGCAGCATGTGAACAGCCAGAGAGTGCAGGACTAGATAGAGGTCTTTCCTGGATCCTGGGAACAGTCCTAGGCAAGTAAGCTGAAAGCAAGCTACAAGGGACTTGGAAGGGCTGGTTGTGAGGCCAGCAATGGGAATGACTTTGAACAGTTTAAGACTGCTGTAAGACTCCCTGCTCTGCAAGACACTTCCTCAGTACCTCCTGATGCAGATCTAGGTTGCCCTTACTCTAAGCTGCTTTCTTCCCTTTAAAGGCTGTGATTCCCTTACTCCAAGAAACATGCAGTAAGCCTGATCTAGTTGAGGATACCCCTACTTACAGCAGGTGGGCTGGAATAGATGACCTTCTGACCCAGACCATTCTAAGATTCGATGCATCTTTGTCTTTTCTCCTTCATTCTAACACTGGACTGCTGCTTCACTTCTGACATGAGCTATCTGTACTGCCTCTTCAAACTCTCGCTGGAGGTTGCTACCTTCCAACCATCCACACTTCTAGAAGTTCCCATCTTGTTTCCACATCCTGCATTTTCCTGACACTGTCCCCATGATTGCCACATAATCCCAGATTACCTCCCCTTTTGTCTTCTTTCCTTGCTGCTGGCTTTGGCAGTGTGAGTGTGGGGCCCAAGCTGTCACATGTAGCAGTACACTGCTCCATGCCTGATCTCACTCTCACCAGGCTGCTCACCAGAGTTTTAAAACAACTCCAGACTCTGAACTGTGAAAGACTACCAGCCCTCAAAATTTCTCACATGCCATCAGATACCTGTATCCTATCTTCAGGCTTGGCAGTTTCGAGATCAATCATTTGTCATGGCTGTGTTGGTCTTGAATGGTTCCTCAGCCTCACCTGGGAACCATCACCCATCACAGTGCTGTGAAGGCTCAGCAGTCACAGAGTGACAGACACTATTTCCCATTTCCACAAGGAAATGCTACAACTTCTGTCTGGTCAATGTTGGGCATGAAAATCAGGTCTCTGTAGTACACTCCCATTTCTTTCCTTCCCGCTGATCAGCCCTTCCTCTGGATACTTCAGGAGACCTACACCCTCCTCTTGGCCATGACAGTGTACATTTGAGCAGCTGCTAGGGCTGGATGAAGCACCTGCTCTGGAACAGCAGCTGGAGTTCATTTTGGGTCCAAAGGGCCAAAGCCAAGAAGGCTGACCGCATGTGCACTAATCCAGCATCATCATCAAGTCCACCAACAACAGGTGCCTCTTTGAAGAGAGAAGGAAAAACTATTTGGGGAGGAATCAGAGCTTTATAAAGGACATTGTGAGCCAAGTCCTCAGCTGGTACATGCTCACAGTTAAAGCATGTACTATCTCTCGAAGTTGTATGAGCAGTGCTCACACACATCAGTAAAAGACCTGACCACATTCTGTGATGCTCCTATTCTCTCTCTGGTTCCCCTAGTGATTTTTCACCTCTCCTCTTTGCTCTGCACTGATCTTCCCTTAAAATGGAAAAGAAACCTTTGTGTCCCTTCATTCAGATCTAACAGCAGAAAAGCCACAAACTGCATATACCAGAATTCAACATCCTCCTCTACACAGATAACACACTCACACTGTTGCCTGACAAGATGTGTCCCTCAGTCCTGATTGAGTCCTGGAGTCCAGATTATAAGCATGCATGCATCAACAGAAACACTCTGAAACAAATTGGACCAAACCCTGTAAAGGTCCCTTAAGAGAAGTCTTTCAGCAAGAGGCAACATAAAAATTGCTACACACTTGCTCGGGCCAGTGGTTCACATAGCTCAGTGCACTATTTCAGTGTATGGCCACTACAAAATGATTTAAGAAGAGTACAAAACCATCCTTACCAGAAACCATTACTGGCCAAATTGTCTCAAAAAAAATTTCTTCTTGCTTCATTGTGCTAGAAGGTGGATATGACCTAATGCACACAAAGCCATTTTTTAAGTCCCTCTTAGAGTATTACAGATAAAGGCTTGTATGCACAAAAGTTTCCACATTTTTTCTTTTCCAAGTCCTGTCATTCTGAACAAGAAGTGTCAGTTCTGCAGATCCGATCTCACTCCCTGCAGTTACTCTTTTGCCTATTTCTACAGAACCGGAAGTTCTCTGGAGCCTGAGAATGGAGCTGGATCCAGAAAGGTGGCACTGCAGGGCACTCTTCTCACAAAACATGAGTAAAAGCAGACTTTCCAAGTTCCTGTCCATCATCAATGCACCATTAGAGGAAAACACAACCTTGCTCCATGCAGCTCACATAAACTAGTCACAGCCTTTATAACATCGTAGTCCAAAATTTGTTTTTCTGAACTTTAATTCATGAGTTTCTCAGACTTAAATCTAAGTCACCTACCCCTTGGGATCATGTTTCAGGTGGTTTGCATTACAAAAAGAAGCAAAGCAGAGACAATTAAAGGAGCAGAGCCGCTCATGAGAATACCACAGACTGAAGAAATAGTCTCCAGTCCCTAACAGTTGCTGGCATCTCACCCACAAAAGCACACAGGTGTAAACTGTACTATGTTGCCTTGCCCGTTTAGGTAAGTTCCTGAGAATTTTCCTTAACAGACACTGCAGCACAGGCTAGACAAGCATCCTTTCCTCACCAACGAGGAGATATTCACAGAACCACAAGCAAAGTCCAGTGCTAGAAACATATTCTCAGCTGCTGCACACTCATGGATTCCCTTTGAGGCTTTAACCATAGTTTCAAAACTGGAAAACATCAAAGCATGTGTAAACATACCAAGAAGGCAATATTGCACACTTATGCATCAGGTTTGTCCATATAGATATGCCTGAGGGAGCCACACGGCAATCACCACTTTGCACACAATACTGAGCAGTAAGAATGCATACATATTACTGCCCTTCACAACAAAAGCCATAAAACACCCCTAGCATCTGACAGGCACAGAGCTCCTCCAAACCCTCTGAATCCACTCTGTGCCTGTCACTGGACACATTTCACGCAGGCCAGCTGCATGGGATTTATTCAACCAGTTTTGGAGTATCAAAGCTAACTTTTTTTTGTCTTTGCCCCAGGCAGGCATTTGGTATGCAGGATTTAAATCAGAGAACAAAATGTTCTGTGAAATTTGTAAATACTCAGAGCACAGCAATTTCTAAATTCTAAAAAATATAGCAACTGGAGCTAGTGGTTTAAAAATGAAGAAGTAAAGCACTTCACTGCATCACTGTTAGTAATGCCACTGTGCCCTAAAGACCAGAGTAAGTGACTTCTCTAAGAACATCAACTAATGGTCCTGACTGCCTGAAGTGGTAAAAGTCAAACACATTCCCAGTTACACCTCATAATCCCAAAGAATTCAGGAGGATGCCAAATTCAACCAGTGCTCTGCATAAAGATGAAAACAGTTTGTTTGATCCTTGAAAATTGGCACAAAAGACTTGTGCCTGAGATATATTGCTACAAACAGACTACAATCTAACACCTACTATTATAAGAATTTTGTTATGTATTTAAAGCCATTCAAATGGAATTAGGCAGAAAATTATATGGAATCACTACACTTACACTGTGAAGGATGGTGTGTAGGTGGCTGAAAAGCTGTGTTTTGAGCAGAAAGCAGCAATAAAGGGTCATTTGTGACTGGCACTAGAAGAGGAATTACTTCATTGGAATTTGGCACAGCTTTAAGTCTATGATGTTGAAGTGAAATTGTCTACTTCTGACTGATTCACCAACACCAAATCCATATTAACACAAAGTTTAAAACAAACATTTAGTTGATGAATGTTCACAGTAAAGTGTCAGGCAAGCAAGCTTTTTTTCTCCCCTTAAGTAGGTTATTTTAAAAGCTGAAATGATTCTTTTTCAAACATACACTGTCAAAAAAGAATTTTCATTATTTTTTGGTGACTACATTTACAATAATTTTGTCTTCACCTGCAAACATTCTGCACACCTCTCACCACATCTGTGGCTTTAATTTCTTCTTTCTCAAGCCAAGTAGCACATTTAACTCCCAGGAGTACCTGTACTTCAGAAGCAAGTGCTCTTGGCTCTAGCAGGGACTCTATGTACACTGATTATCAGTAGCGTACAGCAGTAACACAGTAAATGGTTTCTGGATATCTATCCTTTGTCTGTAGTTTACTTCTACTTGCCCAGATATCACAGAATCACAGAAAACATCCAGTTGGAAGAGACATCAAAGATCATCCAGTCCAGCCCTTGAACCAGTAACTGAAGGATCAACACTAAACCAGGTCCTTAAGTGCCAGCTCCACATGATACTTTAAACATCTTCAGGGACAGTGACTCCACCACTGCCCTGGGCAGACCATTCCAATGTTTGAAAACCCCCTTCTGTGAAAAAATATTTCCTAGCATCCAGCCTGAACCTTCCCTAGCACAGCTTGTAACATTTCCTCTCATCCTGTTGCTTGCCACCAAGGAGAAGAGGTACAGAGTACATCTGCTTATGGTCACCTCAAAGAGGTAGGTTTGATGGGCACAAAGTGCATCTACTAAAGTTCACGCTACCTGGAAGGCATTACCTGCAGTCACCGATTTCAGATGGCACAGGCTGTACTAAAAAAAGGTACTGCCTTTTTCAACATGTCAAGTCCTGTTTTCTCATTTGTGCAGATTCTTAGCCACAGCTGTGGAAAGGAAGGCAAAGCAGAAAGACAAGGTACACACATGGACAGACTTTAGGCAGTTTGGGATTGCATAACCCCCTTATGCAACATGTTGCCTGGAGAGCACCACATGTTTTCAGAAATTCCACAGGATCTCCTTAAACTTGCATCAGTGCTGAGACCCAGGGCTTCAACCTACAGTGAAAGGACTGCATTTAGGATGTGTCATGGACAGATTGCAAGGATGAGCTGTAAGTTTGCTGCTCTATGCTTTTTTTAATGTGGTTTGAAACAAGAGTTTCAAATCTCAGAGGCCAATGCACACCCTGACAGCTTACTTTAACTTACTCCTAAGCATAGCTACTTCAAAAAAATCAAACAGGTAGCAGCAGCCAGCTGAAACAAGTAGTCTACTTACAGATTAAGTGCATTTGTAAGAGAATGATGAGGCTGCAGCTTGCTCAGCCTGGCTGCCAACACTCTGCAGCCACCAGCTCCTCTTGCTGTCTCTGCCTAAGCCAAACCACAGCTTCCTGAGCACCAGCAGAGGCCTGGCTCTTAAAGAGGCACATGAGCTGAGAAGCCTAATCAGCACACCAAACAATTTTGTAAATATCATGGGGAGATATCGGGAGAGAACAGCTCAGTGCAAGTGAATTTTCAACACTGGAAATAGCAATGCACGTTTAACAGAAAACAGTGACAGTGCTAGACATGTCACCAGTGGCAGCAGTGTAGTTCTACCAGCAGCCCCAGCATGAAGATGTCTATGCACGTGTGTACACACTCAAACAAGGCCATATGCAGCTCGACCCTTCCATACTTGTGTTGCAACACAAGGTTAAAGGTAAGTTTTGCTCATGTTGCAGAAACTTTTACAAACTTGTCTTCTATGTCTAGAGACATACCCATGGGCTGTGGACTTGTTCTGTTCCAAGAACAGACTTCAGTCAGTGAAGTTGCAAAGAACTCTCTATACATCATAATAATTTATATTATCCAGTGTTCAGGAAGTTCCTTTAGAAGAACTTCATTGTAAAAGTAAGACAAGTCAGCCGAGCTCTGACTCATGTCAAAAGGACGCCTATGGAACTGAACTGCCCCAGAGAGAGGCAACAAATGCTGCAACTTTATCAGGGTACTGATGCAAAGCAGGAAAGTTGATGGAGGCAAAAGAGACGTAGCTGCTTCCAGTATAACTGAAAACCCCCAAACACCTCAAGTGTGTTTAAACGCTATTGTGATGGATCTTTGGCAAATAAAAAGTATCAATGAGAGGAAGAAAATCGTTGACTCTCTAGGAAAGGAAAGCAATGGAAAGCTAAGGTGTATTTGAGATGAGTGTTGAAACAGACACTTCAAACATTACTTCCAAAATAAAATTCAGCCAAATACTTTACAAACAGCATTTCACTGTGCTACATCATTACAGTAAGAGGAGTATGTATGAAAACTATAGATATGGCACTGTGTAGAAATTTTCGGAACCTCTAAGTCCCATATATCCTGCCTGTTCTGATACCAACAAGATCAAAACTCTGGCTTCAAATAAACTAGGCTTTAACTTTTACCTCTGGGAATTCCTTCTCCTGTATTGCTGAAGCATACTGATTTCACAGCACTACAACAAACCAGACCTTTCTGCTCAGTGATATAAAGACAACAAGCATTTTCCAGAATGTTTAGCTTACAGCCTGGTCACAGTACTACTATGGCAGTCCCCAGGACCATTTGATGACCACTTTCACTGTAAGTTTAAAAAGTTATTTTTCTATCCTTACTTAAGTAGTAACCTTCCAAATTTCAAGCTGCCTTTTTAACTTTATGAATCATACAGTGCAAGAAGACAACAAACACCCTCCCTCAATCCAAACAGGACCAGCAAGTGACATCACCTCATCCTATGTAGCAAGAATTCCTACATTACTTCATAATAGTGAGACTTTTCTACAGCACACTTCATTACAGCACAAATAATATGTATTTCCTTTAGTTCTGTGAAGGACAAAGCAAGGTAAACTGAAGTGTTCTCATAAAAAGAGAATGTTCATAATGTAAAATTCATAAAGGAATGTATGGAGATTAATGACATTTAGAGTCAGTTTTCAGATCAGCCCCCATACATCATAGGTGACCTTAAGAAATGTCTTTGTGTCTTACTTCTCTCACTGAAATGGGTAACTTAATATTGACTTCCATGGGAGCAGGTGTCCATGGGTCCAGATACAAGCTTCTATGAGTTGATATGCTCAGAAATGGTTGTCAGGAGTGCCTACCTAACTAAATAGAACAATAAACCTTGCCGCAGAGGCACTAACCTGATGAGAACTTCTGTTTTAACTACAGCATGAATAATAATAATAATGAAAAAACTGACGATTACAGTCAACAAACAGGGTTCAACACCATATGAGATGGAGGCACTGAACCAGAAGTACCAAAGCTTCTCATAAGCAATTTTCTCACATCTTTAGGTGACTACTCTCAGATGATTTGTGCTCTATTCTAGATAGTCAGATCCAATTACAATTAAAACATGCACCGAAATAATGATCCCGCCCTTAGCACCCTGAATTTGTCAGGGAATTGGGTCATCTGCTACAAAAAATATTCCACAGAACAGCACGTAACATTAAGCTTACTAAGCAGGAAGCAAATTAACAGAAAAATTATCAAATTTGAAGAGTGCTGAGATTACTCATATTTCCACCTCACTGACTTGACTATTAAAGGCAAATACATGCTCAAGCAATAACATGTACAGCTCTATGTATATGGTGAAGAAGCTGAAAAAGCCAGAAACCTGCAGTTTTGAAGTTACTGTGCTAACTAAGAACTATTAGTTACTGTAACACTGAAGGTTTCACCCGGCTAGATAGATCCGGCTTGGCACAAACATTTTTACTGCTAAATCAAAAAAGATAAAAGACTTGGTCTGTAGCTGACACATACAGACACACTGTTAAATACCCAGGCTATTTTGACAGATCGCTCCCTCCCAAACACCGTCTCCGTCTACAGGCTATCATTAGCTGCTCTGGTCTCGACTCCGCCACGCCGTGCTTCTGCACGTCGCTCGTTCGCTACTAAAACGGGGTATTTAAGACTGGGCATCCCTCACATAAACTGTACAAAGGCCGTCACCGGGCGGCCCTTGCCGCTCTCGCAAGCCACGACGGGCCGAGGTGCCCCACTGCTCCTTGGGCTCTCTCGGCCCGCCCGGCACCTGACAAGCCGCGCAGCGCCGGCTACCCGCGGGGCAGGACGGGCTGCGGCTGGGTTGATCGAACAGGGATGAGACTTCTCAACCCTTGCCGTGGCTGCCCACGGACACGCAGGAAATGACGGCGCTCGCTCGGGCGCCGCGGCCCCCCCCCCCCCCGCGGCGAGGGGGGGCGGCCACACGCAGCTCCCGCCGCGGCTGGCCGGCTGGGAGGCGGGGCGGGCGGCGCGGCAAGGTGTGTCCCAGGTGCCCGGCCTATATAGCAGGCCGCTCGGCGGGACGGCGCCCTGGCCCAATGGCGGCGCCCGCCATGGCTGAGCCGCGCTCCAAGCGGCCCCGCGTCACGCTGCCCGGTTGCCCGTCGCACCGCCCGCTGCCCGGCAGCCGGGTGCGGCAGAACTTCCCGCCCGCCGTGGAGGAAGGCCTCTGCGGCGTCACCGGCGCCCTGCTGGAGTTCGCCTATTGCCTGCAGGCGCTGGTAAGGCGGCGGGCCGGGACCGGGTGCTGGGGGGAAGGAGGAACGCTCGAGGGAGCGGAGTGGGTCCCTTCTCGCCCTGGCTGGGCACCGGTATAAAGAGCCTCGAGGGCTGAGAAGGGTTCTAGAGTCAGGCAGACCCGAAGAGCGGTGCTCGTCCCGTTTCGTCACCCAGTGGGATTTGCGTGCTCGATTTGCATCCGCACCCCGCAGCTCAGCAGCGGCCTGCCAGAGCCGCCCGTCAGCTCCGGCTGCGCTGCTGCCTGGGATTTTATCCCTGGCTGGCCGGGACACAGCTATAAAAAAGGCAGAAATGAAGGCCTGGAACATGCGAGTGATGAACTGGGCACTCGAGTATTTCGGGTAATTCACACAGAGCTATGCTTGTGGAAAGAGAATAGAGAACACTAAGCACTCTGGAGTGCAAATCTTGTGTGTTTTTTCCCCAAACTCTTCACCTGAAATAATTCTGTGAGGTTAACTGGTGAAATAGCTGCTTGTGAACGTTGCTACTGGCTTATTGTTTTCTGCTCAACACGGAAGAAATTTGGACATGGATTACAGAAGTTACGTCTGATACCATGTAACATTTATGCCAAAATTTTGCCTCTGGTTACGTACCAAGTTTTAAGGCAATTTAAATTTTAAGAGCCATTTAAATTAAAAAAAAAACCAAAACAACCCAAAATTATGTCAGCTATCCACTGAGAAGCAACATTAGCTATACTCAATATAAACCCAAGATCCTTTGATCTAGCTTGGTGTCAGGTCCACTGAAAATGTAAGTATGCAGTAAAACTTCTACTTGTTAAAGTATGTGAATTAAATCACCCTAGTGATTGGCAGTTGTGCAGGATGGAGAAAGCTGTCAGAAACTGACTGTGGGTAAATCTAACCTAGAAATGTGAGTATCTTAGAGTTGATGATTGACATAAAAGATTTACCTTCAGGTTTAAGCAGGTGTGGTATCTTGCTGCATGTCTTCAGGCAGAGCACACACTTGTACTGGAATCCTGGTTACAGAACACTGAATCTTGACTCTTCTGTCCAAAGAAACATGAATTAATTACTTCAAAAAAAAAGGAGGATTATTCAAATACTACAATGAATGTTCTTAATAAAACATTCCAGCACATACTTCCTCTTGAATGGCTTATGGTCACACATGTGCCACAGATTCTGGGTATCCCAAGATGGCCATAAAAATACAAGAGGAAAATGAACTTGCATTGTGCGTGCAACTTTTCTGCATTTTTCCTAAGCAAACATCATAGATGAAACACAATTATTTCGTATTTACACAAGGTAATAAAGTGGACCCTTAGTCCTCCTAGGCAGGCTACCGTCCAACAGCTTGATATGCATACACCAGTCCAGAGTATGCCCAACAGGCAAAAGCTTTGCTGCATTCCATGTGGGAATGAGCAGCAAGATGCTGTAGCTCCCTCGGTTTGGTTCTGGGCATATTCCCAGCTGCTGTCTCTAATCTTCCCCAGCACTGGAATTGTGCAGAGCCAGTGCTGAAACCAGTACCACCTCCTGGCTCTCCTTCATTACCTGTCTCTTAATCCTCTTGTCTCACTGTAAAACAGCAATACCATGGATAAACCCTTTCTAATGAAGGAGCTGACATATATATTCTATTAACATAATTAAATGTTGCAGTGGTTGAAGCTGTCGCTCTCCCAGACAGAACAGAGCCTGCAGTGGGTTTAGACATTTAGTATTTCTGAAGTATTCCCAGGCATATGTACAATATGAAAGTTGTACACAATATGCTGATTTTTAAATAATTTTATCTATAATGAAGTTGCTAAATAGATGCTAAGTTGTGCTTGTTCCCTTTTTGGTATTTGCCTCAATGCTCTCATGCTTTTGAAAGTTAACTTTGCTGGAATGCTGACCTGAAGGGATAAATCATAACGTTCCCCGTGCTGTGACTATATTTAAAAACAAAACATCCCAAAGCACACACACACTTGACCCAGTCATGAATAAGAGATTCTGGAGATCTCTGACTGCTGCTAGGAGGGTGCTACAATTAATCTGCTCAGTACTAAAGGACATAAGGAGTTCTAGTATAAGTAGAGAGATTTTTCCTCTAAGACTGTAACTTCATTTATTGCAGAAATTTGGATTAAGGTCTTCAAAATGATTGTGGTTTGAGTACCTATTGGAAAGGCCTCCCACATTCTGATAAAGCCAGTGTCCACTGTGAGTGAGTACCATCTCCAGAAAATCTTACTCCTCTTTCTGTATGCTTAGGGCGAATATTTTGATCAGTCACATGTGGCTCTACCAAATGTTTCCAAGTTCTTCTTGCATCAAGCTCTGGAAGAGAGGAAAGCTGCAGAGGCTTTGATGAAGTATCAGCAAGAAAGAGGTGGCCATTACTGCTCTAAAACCATCCAGGTGGGTAGCAAAGAGCAAGCTTTGAAGCCACTTGAAGTCTGCAGTAATCACTCTAACTTCTTGCATTAATGTTGATACTTCAGATCTCTGCATTCATCCCCTATTAGACATCCAGATATAATTTCCCTGTCATATGCCATTGATTAATGCAGTAAAAAGAGCTGCTGTTCTGAATAAATGCTACTCTATCTTTGCTTTTAGAAACCGAACTCTGAGTATGCAGTTGGTCTGGTGAAAGCCCTGGAATTAGCAATGGTGCAGTGGAAAACAATGGTACGGTATTTTGAAGAGCTTTATGCCCTAAGTATTGAAAATGCAGACCCTCACAGTGCAAGCACCATCAAGAAAAAGTTTATTGAGCCCAAAATCCGGAAGATCAAGCTGATGGGAGATCTACTGACCAATGCTCGCAGGCTTGACTGCTCCCAAGATGGCAGAAACAGTCTTGGGGATTACTTTATGGACCGGTTGCAGAAAGAGTTCAGAACAGGCATAGAGCCAGAGTCTAGTCAGCACTGCAGCCCCTGCCAGCCTCTCCAGCAGTGTACAGGAGCTGCAGAGGGTCTGAAGCGACCCCAGAGAGAATCTTGCCAGCACAGAAATGGCATAGGGCCAATATATGCAACCATACACTGTACTACCACACTGCCACAGTGCAATGACGGGACAGGAGCAAAAGTGAAGCAAGGCAGGGAGGGCCTTTAATGCTGTAGCTGCTGCAGCTATGAGGCAGTACCTAAAGCAGGCCTGTATGGAGTGGGGCACGTGAGACAGGAGCTCAGGAGATATGGTGCTGTATCACTCTTGCTTTACGCCCTGTCCCCTCATCCTCCCAGTCACAACTCAGAATCTAGCCCATACTATTACCTTAAATGATAACAAGGTTGTTAATTACCTAGGTTGTCAGCATTAGTCACATTTACCTATGCAATTCCTCTCAGAAGCTAAAAACTTCTAAGCTTCTGTTCTGCCTTAAATGGTTAACAGGGTTAGTGCAAATTATTTTTAAAAGTATACATAACTTTTATAAAACCAAAATTAAACCCCAAAACAAACAAACAGCCACAACTTTAGTACAAGGAAACGTCTGTGTGGCAGAATAACCTAAAGCATCAGTTTTATATTAAATATTTTATATTACTAATAGATTTTTATATTGTTAACAAGTACACTAACATAATGAACTTCTAAAAAATACTTGCTGTAATGTTTTCTTGTCTTATTTCTATCATAGTAGCAATTTAAGTAAACTAATTTACTTATTGCCCAGCTATTTCTAGTGGTCTACTTCTCCAAGATGAAGGATGCAAATGTTATTCAACAATGGGAATAAGATGCTATGCTGGGTGTTTTTCTCCACTTCTTTGCCTAGTTGGCTTTTCTCATCTTCAGAAAGATAAGAGATAAATTGTGAGTTCTTACTGGATATAATCCTCACAGTGTCTAGTGTGTATTTTGTAAGTGTCATTGAAGACACTAACTTGAGAGATCTGTTCAGATGTAATCTTTTACTCTGTGCTACTGCTATTTCTTGTATTCCCTGTCCTGGTCCTTAGCAGAGGAGTAAGACTAGGGAAAAAAAATCACAGAATCACAGAGTAACTTCGGTTGCAAAGGACCTCTAAAATTGAATCCAACCATCAAAAATGCAGCACTTAACTGGAATTGCATCATAGAGAGTGGCCATGCATTAATTTTGCATTTTAATTAGAGCCATGTTCAATTAGAGGGAGTGTTAGCATTGCTACAACTAAGGCCTTTAGCCACCTTGGCTACAGTTCAGAGGTATCAAATTCCTTCCATTCATCTCCTACAGGAATGCCTCTTTTTTCCTGGTATGCTGGCTACCAAGGGTACCTTAGAAGAGCAATTGGCTAGATCAGCTACCTGCAGCAAAGTTGTTGTCATGCATGCTATCATATATGTGATTAGTATTTGTTTCATTGAAAGATTCTCACACTTATGTAATTCAGTAAGCAATATTCCTGTTGTGCTTGAAAATAAATTCTTTTCCATGTTAAAACTGGCACTCTGCATCCATGTTGTATTCATGCATTTACCACACAGGCCTGCTCATATTTTCTTCCTAGATATCTTGTGCATGAATAAAAAACTGCACCAGCACTCTTCTACTAGGTAAGAAGTTGTAGAAAATGGAAGAGTAGAACACAGAATAAAAACAAATGTCAGAAAACTCTATTAAGATTAAAAGCACTTTACAAGAAATTGTTTTCACTAAGCTGACTTGTAGACAGCTGTGGTGAAGTAGCCATTTCTGCAATACTGCCCTAGCCTGCTTGCTTTCTGTTGGGGTTAACACCTGACAAACAATTACAACTCAGGTGCTTTCCTAATCTTTCTGTTAATAGGATTCAGCCTTGGAGAGAGGGGGAATCACTTTAAAACGACCCCTGTATTCATCTGTAAAAATACTGTTGTGTGCTACGAGAATGGCTTGAAGCACTTGTGGCAGTGTGCTGTATTTGCCTATGCTGAAGATGGCTGCTTTCTAAATACAGCTGTAGTTTAAAAGATATTTCCATCTGGGGTAAATTCCATCACCCATCCCCATGCTGAGCATACCTTATTCAACAATTAGTTCCACTGACTGCAGCTCTACATGAATAAGAACAAAGAAATCCATCCCTCTCAGTATTAAAATACAGCTTGCTAAGTATGATCAGAGGAAAGCTACTAACTCAATTCTAAACTAGTGCCATATAAAAACACTCCAAATGCTACATGTTTGACTTACTTCTGTAAGTCTTCTAAGAGTTGGTAACCACCTGAAATATAGGTACTCCAGAGTTTCCAGAACTTAAACTACCTTTTACCTTCAATGAATCCCACCATAAGAAGCCCAACATTTAAGTTTTTCAAAGTGAGACACAGCTGTCTGTTCCTTTTCCCCAAAACACTGCCATGTTTGTTTCTCAGAGGCCAAATGTATCCACACAGTCTCAGATTTTAGGTCCTTCTCTGCCTTTTCCAAATCACTTTCTGTGCCTGCTGTCTGAAGGGACAATCCTGCTAATTTTAGATAAATTTACAATCAGCAATTTTCCCTGTCTCTATCCTCTGAAAAAGAAAGGGGAAATAAACGGGTTACCGTAGAGATCAAGCTCTTCTTGTCCATATACTGTTTCTGCCGAGCGTACATGTGCTTCTGGGCGCAGGAAATGCAGGCTGCCTCGATCGTCCCAGCCTCCTTTTCAACCACGCCCTGAAAAAAAAAAATGAAGGGTGAACGTGAAGCAGGTGTTAAGGGCAACAATAATTAAGAGGAACTTTACAAATTCTCTTTCTCTTCTGAATCCTTGTTTGTACATGTACACTCTGGCTTCCACATTACCTCCAAAGAAATGTTCAAACCCACAATCTGGGGCAGCTCAGAACAGCTCTTGCAGCATATAACTGTAAGCTCTGAAGAGACACAATCTTTACCGTAACTAGGAATTACAGCCACAGAGGCTTCCAAACAGGTGTTAACAATGGTGTACTGCTAAATGCTTGCAATAAGCACCAGCTGCAATTGGACAGATGGGGCTCTTGCTGCTGGTTACTCTCAGGGTGAGGTATTCACATGGATTCTCCAGGAGGAGATCCTCTGTTCTCCATCATGTCCCCACAAAAAAGTACAGCACTTCAGGAGATGTTCCTTGCAAGGACTTATTTTCAGGGCAAACTGTACAAGGCAACATTTTTTCTGGACAAACTCATCCTTGGGAATAATCCTGGAAAGTGAATGTTAGTTCTGGTAGCAGCAGCCTCCAGGGCACCTTCACTGAAAGATCACTGAGCAGAATTCATCACCAGGTCAGGGCCTTCCTCTGGAGTTTTTTACTTAAGTGTATCCATGGGCAATTACTAGCAATCTCCTTGTATTGCTTGTCCAAGTACCACCATTTCCTATCACTGTGCCCAAGGTAACCACTACATGTGCAAATCACAAAGTGCCCTTTCCAGGGGTCATATATAGCCTAGACACACACAGTGGCAGAACATACTACAACACTGGCTCAGTAAGAGGTAAAATAATCTTTTCCATAAGTTAATGATGTGGAAAGAGTTTAAGTGTCTTAAGTGGGCCACACAGCCAGAACCAAGCCTTGATAACCCAATTTACATGTTCAATTATTACAGCGTACAACTACTCCTTGTAGTTATTATGTGTCACTGTATGCCTAGTGCTACCTTCAATTATTTTAATTTTTTAACTGTTCAAAATATATATAAGTCTGCTCACTCCTGGACCAAAGAGCCTCTGTAATAGCAGTGAAGTGTTTCTACATGTTTGCTACCCTGCCTTTCAGAAACAGCTGGGAGATACACTTCTAAACGTGTAAGGGTGGTCAAGAGCTGATCTCCTTGGGGCATATTGCTTTTCAGCATTGGTTACAGTGAAAGAAAGAACTTGTACAGAGTCCAAAATAGACAGGTTTTTCTTTAAATTAAAAATTTCATCTTTTGTGTGGTAATGACAGATTGCGATCAACAATCCTTATCTTTGTACTTGAAGAGAGTTAAATAAGTAAAGAACAGGGACTGCACATTAGGCATTTTTGCAGAAAACTGTATCATATATCAACAAAAGAAACAACCATCACTCTAAGTTCTCTCAGCTACAGGCAGTCCCAGAGACAGGCATTGGGCACTACACCACTGATGGATGCTTTTCACCTTTTCGGATTCTCCCTGCCAGCCCTTTGCCCTGCCGAAGACAGAGCTTTACTGTACTCATTTTGGTGCACAGAACATTACAAATCCATGTAATTATTTTAATCATGAAGTCAAAGAAATCGCAGTTGAATCGCTGGGGGGGCTTCCATATCACAAAAAGAGCTAATTCGAAATGATATTCCAAAGCAGAGTAAAAAACGGTGAGCCCTTGAGAAAGGCTACCAAAATACATCCCACTTCTCTAAATCCAAACTGCCACTGCTAGTTACCTGAAATAACAAATCCTTGTTGCACAAGCAATCCAGCTGCACTGCAGTTACACGTGAAGCATAACTTTACTTCACCTGGTGAAGTTATCTGCTTCAAAGATTTCAAATAAAGGTAGCAGTTTGAGTTGGTAGAGCAACCTGAAATGCAAACTTATACATAGTGCCTCCTGTGACGAGTAATTTGCTGAAGCAAATCATAATGCGGGCTTCAGCTCTGCAGTACATCCTTATTAAAGCACTACTAAACTGTGACTTTACTGGAGAAACCAAATAATCCTGTCATAAGCCTGCCTGCAACTTGCTCAGGCACTAGTTGGGTGCCTCGGCCCTTCCCGACACTGCCCTCTCACGCTTCGCTGTGAGTCAAACTGATTCAACAACTGCTCTTAAGTCTTGAGATGGACATTTTCCACCTTCGGTATGTACCTGACCTGTACCCGGGTTCGCGGCGGGCTGAGGCGCCCTGTTTCCTGAGACAGAGGCCAACGCGCTCCGACGGGCCCCACACCACTCCGCTTTTTCTCTGCGAAATGTCTTCCCCAGGTGAGCGCAAAGAGCGACGGCTCTCCTGAACGGACTTGCTCCCTCCTCTCGCAGTCCTGGAGACCTGGCGGGAGTCATATCCCCGGTACCTGCCCTGCCCGCAGCCGCTACTTTTGCCGCAGAAGTGACCAAGGGAACCCGCGGCGGCTCTCGGCGGCCCGCGGCTCCCCTCTAGAGGCCGCCATGTCAAGACACTGCCTGCGCCGAGCACAGCGCCACCAGGCGGGTGCGCTCAAAATGGCGGCCACCCCGCCGCTTCCCCTTGGCCACGACCTTTCAGTCCGGTCTGTCCCCTCGCACCCGCTGCCCCCGAGGTGCGGGCACAGCCCCAGCTCTCCACAGTGTCCCTGGGCCCTGCACGCCCGGGCTCCGGCCCTGGTGCTGAGATGCCGCCTTGAGGTGCCGCCCGCACTGTCCGCCCTCACGAACACCCCGGAGTAGTTACCCTGTGGCCACAGAGCCGCACTGCAGCGGCCGCCGCGGAGAAACCCGTCCCGGGGCTGGGGGTTTCTTCCCTGGAGGATGCAGCGGAGCCGCGGCCCCGCCGCGTGCGCACGGCCGCCGGCGGAACGCGCAGGGAAAGGCGCCGCCGCGGACGGGAGCGCCGCCGTCCCCGCCGCTGTCCCCTTGGCCATGCGGCCGGCGGCTGCCAGCACCTGCGGGCATCGGGGAGCCTCGCTGTGCCTGCCGGGCTGGGCAGGGCGGGCTGCGCCAAGAAACCGGGGAAAAAGCAGAAACGCCACCGCTCAGCGAGCGCCGGCAGCGCCTGCCGCTGGCGCAGCACCCGCACGAGCAGACGAGACACCGCCCCGACGGCTCCCGCGGGCCACCGCGCCCCGCCGACCCTCCCCCCACCGCCTGCCCCGGGGGCTCCTTCGGCCGTGGCCCCCTCCCCGCCCTCCCGCGCCCCGCCCCGTCCCGACCCGCCGGGGGGGCTCCGGCATAAATATGACCCCGAGTGGCGCTCCTGGACCGGCGCGGCTTGGGAGGGGGTCGGCGGCTGCCAGTGCTGGTGGCCTCGTTTGGGAGAGAGTGTGAGGCCTCCGCTCCGCACACTTGCCCCGCGACAGGCAGCCGCTGAACAGCCCGATCGAAGCCCCCTCTCTGAACCCCTCGCTCATCCCCAGTCTCCTCCACCGCCCCCATGGACTTACTGGCCCCCATGGAGATGACAGAGGGCTCCCTCTGCTCCTTCACAGCTGCTGACGACTTCTACGACGACCCATGCTTCAACACGTCGGACATGCACTTCTTCGAGGACCTGGACCCCCGGCTGGTGCACGTGGGGGGCCTGCTGAAGCCCGAGGAGCACTCGCACCACCACGGGCACCACCACGGGCACCCGCACGAGGAGGAGCACGTCCGAGCGCCCAGCGGGCACCATCAGGCCGGCCGCTGCCTGCTGTGGGCCTGCAAGGCTTGCAAGAGGAAGACCACTAATGCCGACCGCCGCAAGGCTGCCACCATGAGGGAGCGGCGGCGGCTCAGCAAGGTCAATGAAGCCTTTGAGACCCTCAAGCGCTGCACTTCTACCAACCCCAACCAACGCCTGCCCAAGGTGGAGATCCTGCGCAATGCCATCCGCTATATCGAGAGCCTGCAGACACTGCTGCGGGAGCAGGAGGACGCTTACTACCCAGTGCTGGAGCACTACAGCGGTGAATCGGATGCCTCCAGCCCTCGTTCCAACTGCTCTGATGGCATGGTGAGTGCCCCAGGGAGGACACCCTGCCACTGATGCACCCCAGGCACTGTCAGTGTCCTCCTGTAGCAGCTGCTTTTCGTACCTCCCCAGGCAGAAGACGAAGTTCTCCCTTGTGCCTTGAGCTCCAGCGGTGAAGGGAGGTGGGGTCCCCACGTGCCAGGATGTCTGTGGAAAAAAGAAATCTCTTTACACAGTTTTTCCCTAGGACAAGAAGTTAGGCAGGTACCTCAGTGTCCTTGTGCAGCCAGAGGATTGCTGCTGTGGGAGCACTTTAGGAAGCTGCCTAAGCTGGGCACCTAGGGACATAACGAGATATGAGCCCTATCTGAGCTGCCAAAGTTCCTGGGGCATCTCTCGTTTCCATCTTCTTCAGCATCATTACCGTTGAATTCTTTAAGGACAACAGACAGGAAAGTCTCCCTTGGCTGTGATAGTTACAGGGGAGCTGATAAGAAAAGGGTTTTGTTCTTTTGCTGTTCATGATGATAACAGGAAAAAGTTCTAACGGGAGTAGTTATTCTTGACCCTTAAGGAAAAGTTTGTCCCTTTCTCCTTGCACTCTATCTCCTCTGTAGACATTTGCCACCAATAGGAAGGAAACCCCAAGGCTTTGGGTCCTGTTTGTTACGGGGAAGGGAGAAGATTGGGTGCTAGAGAGGGTGTTAACATCACATCTTTTCACTGGGACCACAGGCTCAGACTCTGGTCTGAATGTCAGAAATTCAAGTCACCACTCTGGGGTGGTGGTGCCGGAGCAGTGAGTTGAATATCTGTGGTTTTGAGACAGTTGGCAGATTGGAGAGACTATTTACACAAATGATGCCCTCTCAAAGTACAGCCTTTTTCTTTTGTCAGACTCATTTCCGTGTGGATAAAGTGCTGGAAACAAATACATTGGTTGAAGGTTTTTTTTTTTTCCATTCTGTGCAAAATGGAAATGTGAAGAGAAAGTAAAGTAAGTAGCAAGGGGCAAAGGTAGACTAGAAGCTTTTAAAGAGAAACTTGTGTTTGGAAAAACCTTCAAAAGTTAAACCAAAAAAATGACCCTCTTGGTCTCCTTGCTGTAGGCTGAAGATAGTAGGTCAGTATCTGACCAGAATGCTTGAACCCTCATCTCAGGTACAGCATTCAATACAGAAATGGTAATTCTCCTTTGGAACAGCTGTGCCACATAAAATATTCTAGAGTGAGTCCCATTCAGCCAAATTAAGTTCTGCCTTCTTCAGAGAAATGAAAACTCTATGGCATTTCAGCCATGGAATGATGGCAGAGACTGACATTAAATTGGATGGTTCCTGGGATTTCAGTAAATGCTGCCCCCAGCCAGTGACCTCACTCAGATTGCTCTCCTTTCCAGATGGAGTACAGCGGGCCGCCTTGTGGCTCTCGCAGAAGAAACAGCTATGACAGCAGCTACTACACAGAATCACCAAATGGTGAGTATGTGCCATACCGGCTGCGTGAAACCTGGAGACGAAGGCAGTGGAGCTGCCACATGCCTTCTCTGTCCCCTGGTATTGAGCTGACCCTAGCTGGGCTGGAAGAGGAGCTTCCTTTTTCAGCCAGCAAGCTGTGGATACTAGTTAGAAGCACTGGATTTCCTCTAGATGCACTTGAAAATACAGGGTTATATTAACAGCTGCAGTTCCTATTTTGCAAACATAACGTGGATAAAAATATATTCCTTCCTTTAACTAATTTTCCGTGTTTTGCATGAAGATTCTTCTAACTCTGTCATTGATCTAAACTGGAGAATCTGTTGACTGTTTTCAAATCTTCCCTTTCTATGACTGAAGGCCTAGATATACTCATCCCCAAAGTATGGGTTTGGTCTGTTGTCTGTTTTGCAAATCCAAGTCTCTGTTTTCTGATAACTGGTGTCCTTAACCACTTCTCATTTCCTCTGAATCTTTACAGCTTGCACATGCATGCTGGCAGGCACTCACTGGGCTTTTATGTATGAACTCAAATTAAGTACTCACTGGATAAACTGAGTACCTTCTTGTCTGTTTTTTAGACCCAAAGCATGGGAAGAATTCTGTTGTTTCCAGCCTTGACTGTCTCTCAAGCATTGTAGAGAGGATTTCCACAGACAACTCCACATGTCCTATGCTGCCTCCAGTGGAAACTGTTGCTGAAGGGAGTCCCTGTTCCCCTCAAGAGGGAGTGAGTCTGAACGATGGAGGAGCCCAAATTCCTTCTCCCACCAACTGCGCTCCACTCCCCCAGGACAACAGCAGCAGCAACCCTATTTACCAAGTGCTATAAAGGCAGGTCCAGCTGGACTGCACTGAAAACAAATGGCTCTGTTCAGCCGTGCTACAAAGCCTGCCTTCTAAGACTCAAAAGACTTCTCAAGACTTGTTCCAGCTTTAAAATATCACTTAAAATTCCTTCAAATGTGTAACTTTTTGAACATATATTACTTCAAAGTACACCTAGTTATTTATTGGTTGTTAAACTAAAGTTATTTAATGTGTCTAGGGATGAAATTGTGTACCATGAAATGGCCAATATTTAATCTGGGTTCTGGGGAATAGAAACCTGGCTCTTGAATGTGGAGGAGAATAGAAGTCTACAACAGTAGTGGCATGACTGATCCTTCTTATTACTCCTTTTCTGGCCAAAATGAGGTTGTGGACCATTTTTTATAGAACTTTTTTTATCATTCTAAATAAGATTTGCTTTGGAAAGAAAAGAAAAAGGAAAAAAAAAAGGGGAAAAGCAAGAAAAAAAACCACAAAAGCAGAAAACTAAACACAAAATAAAAAGGGGAATAAAAATAAAAATATTTAATATTGCTTGGTTTGTTGTGTCAAACTTTATATATTTATACAATGTGGTTGCCAAGAATGTTTTCAACAGTATTCTAAATAAAGACCCTTATTTATAAAATCTGTGGTGTTATCTTGACTTGCATTAGAGCTTCTAGAATTACTCTTACATTTAGGAGTGGTATTAAGATCGCTGCCTTGGCAGGAAGAAGATACAGGCTCTGATTCAGCAAAGAAATCAAGACCATGATTCAGTTGCGCTGCTTTTGACTGCTTTGCATAAATACATTGCTGAAAAGGAGTCTGCTTTCTTCATATTGTATCCTGAGGGATTCTAAACCAAATCCTACACATCAGAGGCCAGTGTTAAAGAGGTCTGTAGGTAAATAAGTGTTCTCTTCCTCCCTGCATAATTTACAATTACATTGTAGGACTTGATCTTCTAAAGATGTGTTAGAACTAGGAGCTGAAATAAATCTCCAAATTGCAGTCAGCTACCATAACTTAAGGTCACACAATAGTGTCTCACAAGACCAGGTACTACATTCTTGGACAACCTTTCAGATTTTCCATTCAAGTTTTAGTTTGTAAGCCTTTGTACCACATTCATATTTTCTTGGGTGTTAGAATACAATTGTGAAATTTTTTTTGTTGTAGAGTTCAAGATACAGATCACAGTTTTCCTCAAGTTCAGAGTGGAATTTAGGCCAAAGATAAGCAGTTTTAATTTGGATTTGAACTTTACACATCACTGGCAGCATTACTCCAGGGATTTGCTTCTTCTTTAGAGCCTCTAAAAATAACCAGTAGGCTATGTTTCATTCAGTATATATGGGTAACCTTGCAAGCTTGCCAATGAAACTGAAAAATGTTAAGCCCTGAGCAAGTTGTTATTGGTAAGTAACCATCAGGGCATTTCTCTGCACTCAGACAAGAATAAAGAGCAGCTACAGCCAACATGTAACAACCCATTTCTTGTCATATCCTTGTGATTTAGGGTTTTTGTTTAAACATCACAGTAAAAAAAATCCAAACAATAAAACAACACCACCTCCAAAATCAAACCCTGATATTGTCATCAGCTCTAAATACTTCAGTGACAGATCAGTCATCATATTCTCTCTTAGGTGACTACTGAAGAGAGAATTTGTGCAGCTATTATCTCTCAAGCAGGAAAAAGAGGGAACAGCTAATTCCAGAGAAATGTTTCCTACTCCTTTTAGTCATGGGCACCTTGAAGATCAATGATTCATGGAGAGAGGAGCAAGCAGCCTCATGGCCAGCTGAACAATGCACTTGCTTCTCCTTCTGGGGGTAGAAGTCTGCTCTGAGCTTGTTGTCTTATGGGAAGACAGAGGGGTAGGGAAGGTAGGAACCACAGGGATTCCTTTCTCATCCATGTGCTTGTGACCACGGTGGATGATAGACTGGCACCAAGGTGCAGGACCACTCTGTCGAGCAGGCCAGGCTCCTGCAGATTAGCTCTCAATACCTTCATCAATGTCTGACTTGGTAAAGATCTCCCATGGATTTCACTGTGGGCAGAAAACAGTCCAGCCCGTAAAGGTTGTGCTTACCCATTTAATTTTTTCCATTAAAAATACAAATTAAATGAACCTGAGAATGTGCTAACTCATGCTAACATGAAGCAGGATGTCAGAAAAAGAGCCCCAGGTTAATCTGAAGCCATTATTGCTAGTTTACAACCACTAAAGAGCGACAGGCAGAGCCTCACAAGTCAATGCCTCGACACACCAGCAATAAAATGTTCACTGCCTCCAGCCAACGCTGCATCATGCCACATCTTTGCAAAATACTGCAGCTCTTGCCATCCCCGTGCTCTGAGGCTGGTAAAAGTACCGGGTTTACTGTCATGTAAATGGCAACAAAGAAGCTTTTTGCCAGCTCAGGAGCTACAGAGACTGGATACCGGCAGCACAGAGTTCATGCCTGCCTCATCACAGCACCTCACTTCTGCAGGACATACCAAGGTGTACCTGGTTGAAAGCTGGCACGGCAGAGTGGACATGGGCCACTTGTGCTCAACAATGTACATGCAGTTCCATGTGAAGTCATGTATATTGTATTTCACTGATTTATTTTAGCAACCCAAGTTTCCACATACTGATGTTAATGTTACAACAGAGAACAAGCATTTAGCACATCCCAAAATAGATGGATGGATGGATGAAGAAGGAAAAATATTCACAGATTTCCTATGCAGAGCTCATCTTTTTCCCACTGATGTCAGTGAGAAAAGTCCACTGGAGCAAGGCCAAAGGGTGTCCATGCTGATAAACACACATTTAGGTTACAGCTATATTTATCTTTTAACTTAAATATGAAAAATGTGTTCCCTATGCAATTTCTCCCTGTCTATTTCTAAGGTAATCTGTTTGAAACAAATGCCTGGTTACTCTACTCCCCTGGCATCAAGAGGACACCATATCACTGACAGAAGTGTATTTCAGTCTATGTGAAAACATTTAAAAGCTGGAAATACTTGGATTCAGAGCTTTAGTTCCAACAGTGGCAGGGAACGGGAGAAGAGTGGAGAACAGACACAAAACTGATCCAGCACTCACAAACTTCTGTTTTTAAACTGGGCTCCTGGAGGTGTATTTAGACATTGAGGCCTGGTCCTAGAAGAGAAACTGCAGTCTAGCTTGGTCTACAGAAACACTCCATCACGGGCTACAAACACTATGCATGACATGCAGAGCCTGGGAGAAATGGGGGTGACTGCCAGGTAGAGTGTTCCTTTCCCTGAGCTGCCTTGGCAGAACGGCACAGAGCCACCTGAATGTGGGTTTGGAGCTTTTCACCTAAGATGCTTGAACAGTCTGTCATTTCCTATGGAACCCTGCCTCCAAGGGGAAAGTCGTACAGCCACAAAGAATTAAAGGGAAGTGGCTGCCTTTGAACACAGAGATAAATGTGTACACTGACTTGATTTGGTATCTTAAGAAAGCCCCACTGGGGCTGCACGACAAAACCAGTGTTATCAGCTTATCTTATTCAAACTGCTGCTAAGGAAAAAGTGAAGAGGAATTAATTACTGCCTCACCTACACATGCTAATGTGCTTTGATTTGAAATTTCATCAGGCCATTTGCACATAGGAGAGTGAAGAGGTTCCTTTTTTTTCTACCTTAAATTTTTCACAGTAGAAGAAGTGTGATGAAGTTGCTGGGGTTTAAAAGTATGGATGTTACACACTATTCCCCATGCAGTCACTAAAGCTGCTACAAAAAAATTTCACATACTGGAAAAGCAATTTTAGGTAAAGGGAATGTATAAACTATTTCTGGCATATTTTTTTCAGAAGTGAACAGACAGACAAACATTTGTACCTCATGCCACCCAAATGCTAATGAGAAGAAATTAGCATTTCACTTTTGTTTTAAAAGTGCTACTTTGTTCCTTGAAATCAGTGACAAAATTTCCAACTTCAGTGGCAATAGCTTTAAGCTACCACACATAAATCTGTCTGGAATAGTGCTCAGGTAGTGGTGCAAATCCATGAGAAACCCCCTGCTGTGCCTTTGGCTTGTGCACTGCTCACTGACCCATTTCTATTCCAGCACCTTTGGATATGCCAATCCCTGAGTACAACCACACTGAGCAACCTGGCAGGCTTCCCTCCTCACCTGATCTTGAAAACATAAACCAGAAACTATCCCCATAATGACACTGAAAGTCTACAACCTTTCCAAAATGCATGGTTGACATGAACCTGTGGGAGCAGGAGGTGGTATGAAGGTCATTATGCAGAACTTGCACACAGCATTCTTGGCTTCACCATCAGCAGGTGAAACAGTCTCTGTACAGTCAGAGTGCAAATCTTTGACAGCACGATCTGCATGCAGTGTGTGTGAGTGTGGGATGGAGATAATAGCCTCAAATGGCCCAGACACCATCTCCTGAGGCATACCCGGGTACCTCATTAAGCACTATTTACTAATGCTTCTCACCTCAGCGTTTCACACCTCTTGTTTTCCAGTAAAACTGTTGAACAGTCTTGCCTTTCTCTCCTTGATCAAAAGGCTTGTTGCACAACTTGGGCTGTCATTAAGTGGAGACTAAAGACTCTCCTTTCAATGTCTGAGATTTCAGGGCTAATGAGGGAGGGAATGGTCTCCAGTATAATAAACAAGAGCCCCCAGGTGGTCCTTTCACATCCATGCTCCACCAGGAATTAGGAACATGTCTGGCATAAAGCCACCTTGACCAAGGGAAGAAACCCAGAAATTTCCCAGTGGAGTCAGAAATCTGCATTTTGTGTACATTTCTGAATAAAGTCCTTAACATTGTAAGTTTAATAGTGAAGTGTCTCATCCTGTAACCACAGGGTGATAGAAAATGTCAGGGCTTTCCCAGTGATACAGCCAGCATGGCATCAAACTCACATTTTCTTTCTAAAACATTACTAACTTTTCTCTTCTACAACCATCTCAACAACATCAAGTGTGCTGTTTTATGTAAGACTCAAGGAATAATCCCATATTCATCAGTAGGGAGGCAAATCCTGTATATGAAGTTAAATTTCCCCCTATTAATATAAAAACGAATTTAAAATTGACAGACAATAACTCACTTGATCAGAAGACTGGATGAGGTTGTGGCTGGGCTATTGCTGGTTCTTTGTTTGCAGCTCCATTCACTCAGAGGTCTCTTTCTCAGCACAGTCACCTACTGTGGCATGTGACAGTCAAAAGGAGTCTCCCAATCTCAAGGGACCAGATCTGGAGATGCTGGATAAAACCCTGGAACTGTTGAAACCCTCTTCCCTAATCCACCTGAAGTGACACTGTGCAGGTTTTTGGTCCAACAGCCACATCTGCTGGATAAAACACAAATTGCATGTCTTTCTAGAAATGTCCCAGTATGTTCAGCATTCCCTCAGCTTTCTATAACAGAAATTTTGTTGGTGGAGAAACAGCAAGAATATTCATGGTCTTCAGTCAGCACCTGGAGCCCCAAACCACTAAGAACAATAAGAAAAATATGCTGGAAACCCCAAGTTCTTCTTTACAAAAAGCCTCCTATAGAAAGAGGGGGGGGGGAAAGTAGGACTAGTAGGGGGTTTACTTATTACTACACAAATTTTGGAGTGCCATTCTATTTCTCTTTGGTTTAAGTGAAAAAGGAAGACAAAAGGAGAGAGAAATGGAAGGTGTTTGAAAGCACTGTATCACCTGTGATGGTAGTAATGGTCCTGGAAGAGATAGGTTGCTTCCTAGAAGGCAGGTGAGGCAGATGCACGGGAACAGGAGATGACATCAAGACCATGATGTGATCTCTAGTGGTCAGGTCCTTCAGCAAGGTACAATACATCTCAGCATGCATGGTAACCTCCACCTAACATGTAGAACAGGACAGGTTGAGAAACAGACTTGCACATTTGCAATGACCATTTGAAGCCATGCAAGAAGAAAGTAAGCAAGCACAGAGGTGACAAACCTAAAGATCATCTATCTTATGGTTTGGCCATACAACAGTAATTTCTTTCACATTGATGCTTTACTTCTGAATCCTACTCAAAATGCACTTGGCTGCTGTGACTGAAAGACAGAACCTGGAGAACACGTATAATATCTGTGTCTTGGGATTCAAGCTCTGTGATGACATGGTTCACTGACAACTGCATCTGCAGAGTTCTGTGTTCAACTGACTGCTGGGCCAGCATTTGTTTTTCAGTGACAAAACATTGCATTTGGAAATAACTCTCCCGTGAGGCAAGTCTGTCCCATTCATGACCATTTTCTTACACGTGGTTCTGTGTGGTCAGGGGTTGGACTGTCCCCGAGGGGCAGAATATTGCAACACCATTTGTGAGAAAGTTTTTGAGTTGGTTGTTTCCACAAGAGTCAGTCGGCCTGGCAAAGCAATACCTTTTCGTTAGGAATGTCTTTACTTGGTCTTATTCCACCTGCAGGCTTCCTGAGGCTGAAGCCTTGACAACCCAAGTGCCTCTGACAGGCAGAGGTGCATCTGACTGCTGCAGGTGGAAGCCACAGGACTGCAATGCATAAGCAATAGGAATTTGCAAGGGATTTGCAGACCATCGGAGGGCAGTATTTCTATGGAAAAGAGGACCTGCGACTTAGCTCTTCTAACATTTAACTTCCCCTCCCACACCCCTCAAATTTCTCTATCTAACTTTTTCTCGGTTCCGGTGCTGAGTATCATTTCACCGAGACAACTCAAATCAATAAGCTGAATTCCTACCTAGTGTGCATTCAGCAGTCTTATTGGCAGCTGACACAGTACTGGCACCCTTACCTGTCAGAATTATTACAGCAAGTCCAAATTCATGGCTCCTATGTGAAAACCCACAGGCTTCTATGGCTGTGAAATGGCTTCTATGAAAACCCATGGCTTCTATGTGAAAACCCACAGGCTTCTGTGCCTATATGACCCTGCGAGTTGTCTAAATGTGGTTAGGATGACAACACCTTGGAACAAAGCATTTATACAACAGCTTGTAGAGAGAGCCCTGTCCTTCAAACAGGGCACGGAATTCTCCCATTACAGATATAAGACCATGGAATTACAGCTGTGTGCTGGGAGGAACATGCGTCACTCTGGTCACTTCATTCCAATTGGAAAGGAGGCAGCACGGAATGTGCCAGGCACACACGCACTACACTTCCGATGGCTGTCCTCTACAGAACCAGGCATTTAAAGCAGCTTGCAGTTTAAAGCCAGCTGCACATGATGTAGTCCCCAACATGCCTTTCAAAAGCTTCACAAATGCCAATTACATTAAACGATATGAAAAAAGGCAACAAAGTAATGTGCTTGATTAACAAAGCTAGAGATGGAGCCAGCCATTTGGTTTGAAGTACTTCCAAGAGAGATGTTAAATCCAACAGCCAGGGCAACTCTGGAAGAAATAAATTAACATGCTGGGTTAATATTTCAAGCTCTGTGGGAGTAAACAATGTGTGTGGTGAGGGGAAGCAAAGGTAAAAATATCACATGGTGCTATTTTGTTTGTTTGTTTGCCAAAGACACTTTAGCTTTTGCTAGAAATTATGCAAGAAGACAGAAAAACATCAGCACTGTGCCACTGAATTTCTTAAAATGATCTTTTCCTCACCTGTTGAATCTTAGCTCGAGGTAAATCACCATTTCAAGTGCATGAATGACAGGAGAGACACATTCACAAAAAATACATTAGCAGTGTGCCTTTAATACTATGGGCAGCATAAGATTCCTTCATCATGGCACTTCTCAGAGATAGATTTGCTGTTCAGAGAATGTCTTGTACACGTCTTTAATTGCACTATAGTTGGGATTTTTTTTCTGATCCTCACAGCTAAGAAATTATGGATCACTGTCTGGTTCTGTATCTTAGACACCTGTCACTGGGTAAGCTCAGGCCATCACAAACTTACAGCAAGTACTGTGGCTTGAATCCTTTCCAATATTCATCTGTTGGCAGCTGTTTCCATCTGCTCCTTCTTGAACGGCTCTGCTCAGTCCCTAGGGAAGAGCAGGAAGATTGCCATGCACTGAACTTGCTTGTTGTGAGCTGCCTGCTCATGTTTTACCTGAATCTGTCATTTCACCCTGTCTGCTCTCCGGCCTTTTTTGCAGTAAGAATTGCAACATCTGCTGTGCATCAAAGGCAAGGAAAACATTACTCCTCAGATGTGGATGACCAAATGTTATTCCATCTTTTAAGTATGAATAATTATGGTTAAAAAAGGACACAGAAACGATTGTGATCAGATCACTTAATCCTCACAGCTGCTAGGTGTGTAGGGATTCCTGCATGTATGTTTTGTAGCTGAAGCAACATATCTCTGACATGCCTTTGATTTATGGTGAGTGAAGGAATATGCCCTTCAAGCACTCCATGACCACTGCCATTACCTATGGTCTTTTGTTTGTTTTTGTGGTAAACCACACAATGTAAAAAGATAAAACAAACAAAACCAGCCCAAATCCTCTATGTCTGTGTCCCCTATTTCAGACACCAGTGGTCACATTTCCAGATTTGCAGCTGAGCCTTTAAGAACTTTGATTGGTGGAGCAAATCCAGACACATAAAGCTCCTCTCTTAATTTGTCCTATGGCTACTTATTTGCTTGTTAAGTTGCTATCTAAAGACTAATACCAATTGGCCAGACTTAATTAGAAGATTGCATTTTTTCATAAGCAAGGTAATTAGTTTTCTATCTTCAGCTATGAAAGTCTTAATTCACATTTTGATATATCATCTCTGGCCTGATTTCCAGCTGGACCAAATCTTCTTCAAATCTCTTGGGCTTTTAAACAGATGTGGCTGAAAACACAAACCTGTCTGCATAAAGATTTTCTTTTCCTTCCAAAGTACCTCAAAGTACATCCCTAAATTAAAGTGACATTCTGTAGATCCTGCTTAGTTTGGGAGAAGCAGTCAGTAGAAGAACAACAGAACATGGAAACAAAACTTAAGAAGAATCCACAAGAAATCTAAACAAACTCTGATTTTTTCCAGAAATACCTAGATTTGTAGATATATAGGCAAAACCACAGGCAAAACCACTTCCTATAAGCTGCATAAGCACACGGTCAGGAAAACTGACAGTAAATTCATTTGACTTCCCACATTGCCTTTTCTGTGGTGCACTGTCCTCTTGAGCATACTTCTCTCTGAACTGTGTAGTGGTCATGGGCTACAGAAGCATAACACCACTGTGGTACTTCTGCATGAAGACATTTTCATATCCTGAAGAGTTCTTGAGGGCTTTGGTATGATAAAGCAAACAAGAAGCTAAAATACTTCTAAACATTTAACCCAGAATGTAGTATTTTTCTCCACTTTTTAACAGGCAGGATGTCTAGAAGCTAAAGAAAAATGTTAAGAGAGCTTGCTTGCACAAATGTATTTTCATTACAGCCTGAGACAATCCACAAAAATAAAGCCTTTATTTTGGATTTGAGAACTGGCTACTCTCATACCTTCATAGGAAAGCAAATACTATGCCATTGTAGGCTCTCATATATGATAGGAATTCAGCTATGTGAAGCATAGAAAGATCAAAAACAATGCCTGAGGATGGAGCATATCTGAAGGAAGTTCCACTTCTGACTTCTTGTTGGCCAACTCTAAATATTTTGTGTTACACTGATCTTTTGCAACTTCCTCATTATTCCCCAATCCCTTCTACTTCTGGAATACCTAGAGGCAACTGCAGAACCTGGCAGAACCCACAGATGAGTCAGACTGAATCAGTAAACAATGACTAAAAGTGCAGTGTCTTAGGAACAAGCATTATCATTGTGCTTCTTAAACTAAGCCACATAAATACAAACCTACTGCAAATCTTATGTGCTAGCAGGAATCCCAGCCATGGTCTGGAGGGCTGGCACAACCATTGTGCACTGAGATTCCTACAGAAGGCTTTGCAAGGTCCTGGAAACCTTGTGCAGAGCATCTTCCTGTTCCTAGAGTGCACAGAACATTCATGGTAGTATGTCCCAGAAAAGGATGACTGAGGACAAGCTAAGAGAAGTGGCATCCTTCTGCTCTTTGCCTTGATCTAGCTCTCAACACCTCATTCAACTGTAACAAAAGGCTGCTGTTGATGCTGAGCCACAGATACAAGCCCAGGATCAGGAGATCTGCATTCCCAGCAGCTGGCCCAGGGTTTGTAACAGAAGGTGGATTTTGCTTTCCATTCACTCACACTTACACTGATAAATCCTGTCTGTTGACAAAAGCAATGCAGCAGATTTCATCCTTGGTGCCAATTATTTAAGTAGCATCACTGGAACTCTTACACTTTGTGTCTTTTCATATTCAGCATACAAAGAATTACTTCAATGGGATTAAATATCATATTTGATGGGACTGGCTGCGTAAATATTTACAAAGCCAGAGAACAGCAAAGACATCTCAGAGTTATTGATTCATGTCAAATATTGAGAAGCTGGGTTAATCAAGGGATTTAAGCAATGCTTAAAACCTTTGAGTCAGCATTACTGAGATTTATTTGAACTACTCTTACTTTCAACATCCCAAGTTTTACAAATCATCTGTAACAATGAAGATTTACAGGCCATTTCCCCATCTGCTTGTCTGAGAACATTTCAGTCATTATGGCAAACTCAGAGTAGGCTGGAGAAATAATAACAGTTGTGGAAAGTGAATCGTTTAACAAAAACAAAGTTCTGATTTCAGTTTATAAAAAAGAGGAAGAGAGAGAGAGAAGAAAGAAATGTTGTAATTATTTTGATGTATTAGAGAAACAGCCATCTGACAGGCCAGCATATATAGTATAAAATGGAGCATGTCCTACACTCCTCAGTCAGCTATCTAATGGGTTTTTTCTGTGGTCAAATGAAGAAGATATACTTGAGGCACTGAGAACTGCATGCCTTGTTCAAGAAAAAACTAGCACCTCGCGTTCTCTATTCTGTATATAGTGTATATGAAATATATATGTCTGTATCTAAGTGTTTGTGTCTGTTGCTATGTTCATGCACCTGCAAATCAGCTGAGACTTAAAAAAATGTAGTGGCAGCATTAGTGGAGTGTTGCTTTCAGAAAAAGCTGACTAGGTCTGGGAAAGCTAAGGACCTTTTAAGATTCCCCAAACCAAATAATGAAACAAAATAAATCCAAATCACTAATCATTTCTGAAACACTAGTATGGTACATAGCAAGAATTCAATAGGTCAGCTCTGTGTACTCTGCTTCACTCCTTCAGAAGTGTAGATTTAGAGCTCACATAAGCATGTTTTGTAAGCATTGACATGTATATTCCAGTTGTAGAATTTGATTTTTTTCTTGTCACCAGCTGCTTGTTTTGATGGATTACACCAGTGCAAAGAAGACAAAAGACAAGCCTATAACCTTCCCACAACCACACGTGGTAACAAATGCAGTGTATCTAAAGCAGACCTTGCTGTGATTTAGCCCCACGATTTCTTGACAAGCCATCATTTCTGCTTTGGGGAATGCCCCATCAAAGACAAATCCTGGCACTTCTACTATAGCCTTGACTAAAGTATGTCTAGAAACTCACACTGTCTGAGGTCCAAGAAAAAGCACAGTGCCTGACCCACTTCAGTGCTGGGTTCAGGCAGGTGCTGGGTGTTAAGACACACAACTCAACAGTTGTTTGCAGTGCTTAGTGTTCCTCTAGCCAGGAAGGAGCAATCTTCATTCCCTACAGGAAAGTGCCAGTTTGGAAACCTCCCTAGTCTGTTAGCAAGCAGCAGAACACTCCTCCCACCACCTTGCCTTGGTCATGTGCACCACCCCAGTAATCTTATTTACTTAGTTCCCATAATTTTTCATCAAAACCAAATGGATTCAGGTAGGAGTTTCTCTTAGTTAATGGAGTGAGTAAAGACCAATAATAATCTCTAACATATCACAATATTGTTTTCTTTTTTTTTCTCAGAGTAACTTCCATTTATCTCACAGCTTGATATGCATCTGTGCAACATTTCTACACCAGGACTCCTTCTGAAGGATCCTAAAGGGTTTAAAAAAAGTAAAATAAAGAAGCACCTTCACTCACAATTAAATGCTAGCCCAGTCCAAATGGCTGGAGAACAAAATGCTGCAACCCATCAGGCAGAGTGCAGCATTTCTCGGCTCACAGCAAAGCCACACACCAGTTGAAGAACACTGGTGAAAATTAACTACATATTCAAAACAAACTTAGGTAATTAAGAAAAAAATCTAAATAGATAGAAGCATAGGAACTGGCATTTAGTCATAACTCCTGTACTCTCACTACTCAAAAGCACCATGACTTCTCTGAATCAGGCTTTGGGCTACACAGCTCTTCAGATATGCAGCACCTCTGTGACTCCCTCAGTCAGCATCAAGTACCAACATTTTTTATCTCTGTTCTCATTCTTTACAAGGAAGGCTTTTGTCCAACTATTGACAGTTCAAAGGGGTGTATATCTAGTCTTTCAGAAAGTAATATCATCCATGCAACTGCACCTTGCTTTGTTTTTAAATGATTTTCAAGGAAAAAGTGGAGTACATTGCATTCTGAAGTACATCACAGCTTTCCAAAAACCTCAAACCAAATGATTTGCAAAGATCAATATTAACAGATAGAGCAATTCACAGCATTATGTAATCTAAAACTCATACAGAACTGCACTGAACTAGTGTTGAGTTGTCATGAATTTAATACAAGAGAGCAGAGTCTGAATCACAGCATTCAAGCCCTGGCTGCCTTTTGATTTCAGACGATAACTTTTACAAATAAATCTCTCCCTCTCAGCTTCCTCTAGCTTTAAAACATGTTGAATATGCTCTCCAGTTGTATTCATACCTGCACACAAAGTCAGAGATGTTCTTCTCTGAACATCTCTTTTCCCACTTTATATTGTTGCATTTGATAGACCTGGTCAACAAGTTTTTCAGAATAGCCCTTATCTTTGAATATCAACAGGCTGATGAACTCAGATTTAGGCTTAAATTTCATGAGTGACTGCTTTGTTGGCTTTTGCCATTGCTGGTACACTCACCAAGAACCTCAGTGAATGAAAATTCTGAAGAGGTGTGCAGAATGAGATATTCTTGTTATACCAGTAAAGCACCAAAACATATAGCAAAGCTTCCTTATGTGCTTTCTGTGCCTACAAAACACTGTGATGTTGATCTGTCAATCTGGGGTCTTCCCTAAGTGGTGTAATCTCTTCCCACAAAAATGGGGAAAAAAGGTTAAAATTTCACTGCAAAGTTTAGGAATGTTATGGAATAAATGCTCAGTCATCTCCTGCACTGAAAAGCAAGCTCTTTTGGAATTAGATTAGAAATCACTGGAGTTCTCAGCTAAGGCAGCAAGTGGAAAGCAGGAGGATAAACTAAAGAGTAGCACGTGTACTACTTTGTAGATAGAATTTAGACTTCTGTCTGAAAGACAACCTACCTTTCATAGTCTATTATTATCCTGGAGATGCTGAAGCATAGGGCAACAAAGATGATGTCAGGAGACCAGATACAGAGGTGAAAGAAGGACTTACTTTGCCTGTGTCATCAGAATGGAGGAGACAGTGGGGCGACATAACACAGGTCACAAACTTAGAAAGGGGACTTGCTCTCTTTTGCTGCCAGACAGTAGTTTAAAACCTAAAACAGATCTATGTGCCTAAAGCTGTTCTTCCACAGTCACCAGTAAAAATGCTGATTAAGAAGGGCAGAAGACCCAATGACTTTAACAGGACTGCTGAAAGCACATATACACTCTCCTGAGTATCAGTTGTGCAACTCTGGCCTCTCAGAAGACTCCCACTAGGGAGGCCTTTAGAAAGATCTTTGTAAACTCTACAGCTTATTTTCTGTACTTGTGCCCAGTTTTGGTCAGCCCCAGCTCAAGGCAGATGATCATCAACATCTCTCATCAACTGTGAGAGTCAGCTCAGGAAACAAAACACAATTCCAAGGTTAATGTCTTTTAATGCAAGAACTTCTGAAAGCATTGCCTCCTGCTGCTGCTGCACCAAAACCTTTTTTCAAACAGATTGTGAACTATCTGAACAATTCACCAACTCTACTCCCTCCACGGAAATCTCCCCATACTATTAAATCTTGTTTAGTTCTTTTTAGCAAGTAAAACTTTATAAGGTTAGTTAGTAATTTAACTTAAACTGACAAAGCTATGACAGAAAAACTAGGTAATTCCTGGAGCTAAACATCTGCTTTCACATTAAGTCCACCCTGTCTAACTTTTCTTTCCAGTGCAGAGAAGACACCCATCTGGGAAGTTCAAAGAGAACTGTTCTCAGTTCATTGCCAAGGGACCTCAATTTCCACTCATTCATTCATTCATAACTCCCATGAAGCCTATGGCGTTGTATGAGTGACCAAATGTGTGATCCTGCTTCTGCAAAAAACTGTGCTGTCCCCAAGGCACAGAGGAAACGCACAATGATTCTGACATCAAAAAGGCCCATTATGGGTATGTCTGACTGTAGCAAATTCATTCATACATTCATGACATGCCCACGGGGATTACAGAATCTTGTTAGAGCCTGGTGAGCCTTTCCAGAGTGAAGGGAGATCCTTCAGCATCTGTGCTAGTTTGAAGCAGGCTAGAATGTTTTGGTGAGAAGAACTAGATTATAGGCTGTAGAAAGAAAACAATGGTGATGTCTACTTCGCTCACAGTCTTGCTGAGAAGTATAGGAACAAGAAATAAAAGCATTAGATAACACTCTCGCCATCACTCTTGCTGGGGCTGTTGGCTGAACTGCATCTCTCTGACCTCACTCTCCATTTTGGGCTAACCCCCTTTGCTTAATCTTTGGCCGAACCTCCATTCTTCCTTGGGACTGAGGTAAGGTTGAGAGGGGTAGGGGGAAGGTGTAGGGGTGGTTGAGAGCTCCTCCTGGAGACTCAGGTTTCTGGGAGGGGAGTTGTGTTTCTGTATTACCTTTTACCTTGTATATTTCTGTATATACTGTAAATATCTGCTGGTATATTGTGCTAGCTGTAAATATAAGCTTCATTCATATTTCCAGAGCTGGCTGAGTCTAGTCTGGGTGATTTCTACAGTGTGGGGGGGCGGGGAACACCTAAACCATCACAGCATCTCAGCACTCCAGAATCCCAGCACTCCAGCATCCCAGCACCTGAAGATGGAGGCTTCTGGTCTGAGATATCAAGTCTGTGCAAGCAGCTGTTGTGCAGCCAGAAAGAATCTTTAAACATGTCAAATATAAACCAGAATAAAAATATAAAATAAAATAGTTATGATATTGTTATTTTTCAGTGGGATTAGGAGAATATAAGTGTCACTATACAGTTTGGGGTTAAATGAATTTCCATGGAAATCATTTGCTCACAGATAAGATGTTTAGAAATCATTTGGTTTGGTTTGCCTATCATATTCCCAACCTTTCAAATTATGGGAAATTATTTTTTAGAGTTAACTCAGAGTTTTATATTACTATTTGGCAGGCTTAAAGTAAAGCTTTGCCAATAAACAGCACTGTCTGAGTTGACTTAAAACATTAATTTTGTGTAAATCAGGCACTACCTATCTGTTTAGTAAGTATCCTTGTTTAGTATTATTTTCTAATACTTTCCCTCTCAAGCTTGAATTGAATCTTAAAATGTGGTTATCTTTCATTTTTCACATCAAAATAATGTGTAAGCTTCATGTTCCAATGCAGATTTCTAAGAGAGCTTCCCATTTCAGCAGCTATCTTGCTATCATGCCTGCCCATCAGTCTCTGATTTGGGGCACTCTCACATGTCTATTGAAATATCCAGCTCTTCCACATCTACCAGGGTTCCTTTATTAGTTACAGCCTTAGTATCTTCAAAGAAACCTCACAGGTCACTTAAGCATGGCCTCTCCACCTGAGTCCATGAAAAATAGCTTTAAACAAGTGTTCTAGTTTTCAACATGTACTCTCAGATGACTTTAAGGTCTTGTTCCACCTTCCTGCAGATGCCCAGGTAAGAAGGGAAACTGAAGCAATAGAAGCTGCAAGATTTCCCTTTCATCCCTGTCTTAGATCTCAGCACTGAAATTCCTGAGAAGGAATCACTGATGTGGGTAAAGTAACATGGAATGTAGGAGATAGTGACCTGGGAAAGAGCCTCTACAGCTGCGGATGTGACCAAAAGGACCCACTGGCCTAGGGTTCACAGGTTCTTAAATCTCTGTCCTGGGTCACATGTCTTCCTTGACCTTTGTACTTCCCAAAGCTCACCCTATGGTGCATTCCCAGTGATCCCCAGGTTGATTATTTTTGAAAGTAGTGACTTACTATGATTACAAATAATTGGCACTTGTATTATTTCTGTCACTGAGTCATCATTGTCTTTTCCTTTCTTAATGGCAGGTGTAGCCTCACAGACCTGCCACCTCTGCGTTGTGCCCTCTGTCTGACAGTTCTCACGGATTTCAGGCAGGATTTCTGCAGTTATGGTTCTCCCTCTGTCATCAGCCTTTCCACCCCATTCAGTCCCAATGCTCCAGTGGCTGCCTGACACCTCTTCCTGGTGATGGTCTCATTACTATATCTGAGCTGAGGTGCAGGTTGCCTTGGTTGAGCCTCACTTTCCCTTTTTCACTGCTGACAGCAGAAACACGCTCCCCATTTCCAGTGTCTGCCCTCCATTTTCCCACGAGTTACACAAAACCAGCAATCAGCTCCAAGGTCATCCTTCTACCTCACCAGCTGCAAGACCAATCAGTTATCTTTTTCACAGATGGATCTCCTGTCCATTTATCTCTGCTATATCCTACCACAACTACTGCAAAGTTCCCAAACATGCAATGCTCCACCGAGACCCAAAGCAGCTGTGGATGACCAAGCACCTGCTCTCACAAACCAAACCACACCATGTGCTCCTTAGCAGCCCTCCACTTGTCCTTCACCTGCTGTTCCAGCATATTTGAATCCCTGGCCTCCTTTATTGTTCAGCTTAACTGCATTTCTCCAGTCGACTGTCTTCTATTGAGCACCATGTTTTCTCTACCAATTCTGTGCTCCAGCAGCATTCCTCAACTGTATACTCTTCACTTGTATGTTTTTCCACCTCATGCACTCATCACGACACGACCTCCCATGATTCATCCACAATGGCTCAGCCTTCCAGGCTCTCCTAAGTGCACTCCTCCTGAGATGCTGACAGCAAACAAGACAAAACATAGAACATATCTACATACCTTTGTTACTTCCACACAACCAACTCCCTCCTGGTTTTTATGCTCCTCTTGGGGCAGGAACTGGTCTTCTAGTAGATGTGAAATCTCTCCTGGCAGCCTTTGAGAATGAATGAAAACAAAACAGAATAAACAACAGGAAAACATATAGCAACCCAGGTGTTAGGGAAGAAAGAAGTGAACAGCAGGAAGAACATAAGACAAGATGGAGAACCGCAGCAGGTGTGTGGGCCCATAGCAAGGTGTGATGTAGTAGGAGATGCAAGCACCGGGCATTACTGCTCATGATGGGAGAGGTTTATGCCCGAGGAGTTCTTGAATTTTGCCTTTCAGTGAGTCAGCCCACGAAGGACGGGGGCATCCGTGGCTAACTTCCACAGCACCAGAGAGGGTCGTTCACAGCCGGCTGCGGGGCTGCAAACCCCAGTGCGTCCCAAAGGGGACCTCCAGGGCGCCTGTCGCGCCACCGAGAGGGAAATTCGGCCGGTCATCTGGGAGAGGAGCGAGGCCGGCGGGCGCTGCTCCTCCAGCCAGGGGCAGCGGAGCAGGAGCTGCGTCCCGGCACCGGTGAGGACGTACGCGACGTGTCGGACGCGGGATTGCGGTGGTCGGGGCGGCGGCGGCAGCCACGGACGGCGCCCTCGGGGCGCGCCCGGCGCTAGGACCCGGCGTGCGGCGGCGGGGCGGGGGCAGCGCGCCTGCGCGGCGCTGTCCGGCGAGCGGGTGGGCTGCACTGGGCTGCACCGAGCCGCCCGGCAGCGGCAGCGGCGGCGGCGGCAGCAGGAGGAGCAGCGGCAGCGGGAGGAGCAGCGGCAGCAGCAGCGCTCGGGCTGGGCGCAGGGCGGAGGCGGCGCTCGGCGCTGTCCGTTCAGCACCTGCGGGCGCCCCCGCCCTGCTCGTCCCGTTCGGCCCCGCCCGGAGGGGCGCGGGCACAGCCCCGCCGAGCCCCGCGGGGGCTGCAGCCTCCACCGCCGCCTGCCCGCCTCCCGCAGCCCCGCGCCCGCAGCACCTGTGGGTAGCGCCGGTGCCGCGATTTTTCTCCCTTCCTACCCCTCCCCTCCCCCCCTTTTCCCCCGTTTGTTTTATTTTGTGCTTTTGGCCACGTCCACCCGGGGAAGGGCCCTCCCCCTCCGGCACGTCCCTGCGCCCCGGCACCGCAGCGCCCGCGCTCCCGGAGCATGGCCCCCCCTGCCCCTCCGCCGCGGCTGCAGCTACCACGGCCCCCCAGTGCCTGACTTCAGACGACGCCGGTGCAGCTCCGAGAGTCAGCGGCACCGGCTTTTCCTCGGAGCGGCCCCGAGGAGCCGAGCCGGCCGGGCCCCCTTCGCCCCCGCGGGCCTGGATCGGGGCTCGGGATAGGCACCGACTGCCGCCGAGCAGCCGTCCCCTCACGGGCTTGCCGCCTGCCGTGCTTGCTTGGATGAGTCTGCGACATGCCTAATAAGAGACGAGATGGGCCAGGGCGACGAGAGCGACCGCATTGTGATCAACGTGGGAGGGACTAGGCACCAGACTTACCGCAGCACCCTGCGCACCTTGCCCGGCACTCGGCTGGCCTGGATCGCCGAGCCCGATGCCCACAGCCACTTCGACTATGACCCCCGTACGGATGAGTTTTTCTTTGACCGGCACCCGGGCGTCTTCGCCCATATCCTGAATTACTACCGCACTGGCAAGCTGCACTGCCCCGCGGACGTGTGCGGGCCCCTGTATGAGGAGGAGCTGGCCTTCTGGGGCATCGATGAGACCGATGTGGAGCCCTGCTGTTGGATGACCTATCGGCAGCACCGTGACGCCGAAGAGGCTCTGGACAGCTTTGGTGGGGCGCCCCTGGATAGCAGTGCCGAGGACGGAGACATAGATGGCACCGGAGACTCTGGTGATGGTGAAGAGGAGCTGGAGATGACAAAACGCCTAGCACTTAGTGATTCACCAGATGGCAGGTCTGGGGGCTTCTGGAAACGGTGGCAGCCCCGCATCTGGGCGCTCTTTGAGGATCCCTACTCCTCCAGATATGCAAGGGTAAGCTATCCAACCAGCACCCTCATCAAAGCACTCGAACCTCCCTTCAGTCCCACTTCCTCCCAGCATCATCAGTGTTATCTCCACTGTCAGAGCAGAGCAGCCATCCATGTGTAGCCATGCAAAAAATCATGCACAGGTTATGAGAACGTATCACTCTCCTGCAGGCCCATGTATTGAGGCACCAGTGGACATCAATGCATCAGCTTATGTACTCACATGTGGGCTTCCAGAGACCCTTATTTTCTGACAGGCTCCTAAAAGAGCACAGCTTGGGACAGTGTCCCATTCACAAGCCAGGGAGATCTCCATGCACAGATTTTTTTACAGTCAGTCATCTCTCAGTAAAGAGAGACACCTTGTCCAGCCCTCTTATGAGCTAACAGCTCTCCCTTTACGAGATAGAGAAAGGATCATGGGAACAAGCAATCCCTGAGAGACCAGGTGATTTGGAGAGTCTCTCAGCCTGGACTGGAAAGGGAGCCTCTTCCTCTTTTCTCCTAGATACCATGTTAAATATTTATGTTCATGCTTCTCTGAGAACGGGTAATTCAGTTCCTCACCTCCTCACTCTATCTTTTCCCTTGTGGGAAATGCGAAATATTAATCAGAGGAAAGGGTTCATTCATGTAGAAGGGGCACTCTGTGTGACAGGTTTCTTGCCTGGTGATTGAAGGACAACTCCTCCCCTCCCAGTGGCTGCGGTTGTTTTGGAAGGGGAATGCACACTGGTGCAGTTCACAGCATGGCTGTGGCTAAAGATGGTCTTAAACTGTCACCCGTCTCCTCTAAGTAGGTACCTTTCATGCTATTACATAGGACGATAATTACTTTAATTAGGGTCCGATTCTGCTCCTGAAGTCAAAGTAAACATTTACTTCAGGAGCAGCAGCAGGATTAACCCCCCAAGATTACCCTATATTGATAAGCAGGAAAACAGGTGGAGGATGATGCCTTCACAAAGAAACTGGTTTGGATGGGGTTTGCTCCTCACTCAAAAGTACCTTTGCTACAGCATAATTGCTGCCAGCCTTCAGTAGGGATGAGTGGTGCTTTGGTGTGGGAGGATAATAAGTGTTCCTGAGGAGGATCAAAGAAGTGAGATCAGATTATGGAACGAATTGGAGGGACAGAGGAAAAATAAGTGGAAGTGCAGGGAGCAGGGACTGGGGAACTGGTTGTGTATGAATGGGTGGTGGAACCGCAGCTGCTGGAGACTTTCCGTCTGAGCAGAGATCCCCAGCAGGGAGCCACCAGGTCTGCAGACTGAATGAATGGGGAAAGCTGGAGCAGAGCCTGGAGTTCTGTCTTGGTGCTTTTCTGAAAAAATCTTGTTTGCATACCCTTTGGAGATTTCTTCCCTGAACAAAGAAGTTAATATTTTAAATGAATTCCTTTAAACAGCATGAAGGATAAAGGAATAATAAAATATTTAGCACAAGATGAAAGGATGATGCTGTTGCACTGCTGCTTTCAAATCCCTGATTTCTGCCAAGGGAACATGGAAGCATAGAGGAAAGGCTGGAGGGTATCCTTGAAAAGGCTTAGCTAACTTCCTTTAATCAAGCCCTACATTAGCAGGCACGGAGTGGAATAGCAAATCTTTATGGTGCCCAGGAATCTGCTGGTAAAACACATTCTAAGTCAAAGCAGTGTGCTAGTCCAAGACTTTGTGGAGTGGACCAAAAGCCAAATGGATAATGCTGTTCCAATGAAAGGGATAAAACAGAAGCTAAAATGCTCTTTTGCTTGGAAGCATTGTGATATTTTAGGTCATAGGGAAAAACGTGCAAGCAATGTTGAGTTTTTATGAAGTACAAGCTAGAATTCTAGGAGGATATACATTCCATTTTATAATTCTCTACCAGTATCTTAGAAAGAGACATTTTACCAAGTGATTCGGGTTCCTTGTTGGTTTTGTGGTTTTTTTGGGTTATTCTCGGTGGCTGTTATATTGTTTATTCACAATTACATGTGCGTACTGGACCAACCTCTGAGTTACCTCTAATCTGTTCTTTCCTTGAAGGACTGTTACAACTAGAGAAATAAGAATTCTGGGCAAAGTTGAAGTGTGTGCTGAATATTTCATGAGCTAAATATGATTCTTTAACTTGTAGCTGTAGGCCACATGCATTCATATTTTGCATGAAGGAAGATGGCTTTCATCATCAACACATGCACATGCCGTCCATTAAGGAGACATTACAAGATACTGAACATTTTATAATAGAAGTCATATGTTATGGTTATGGATGTAAAAAGAGATGGGAGTTTGATTTATGCTCTTGTAACCTAACACAGGCATGGCAGAAAGACCTTAAATTCACAACAGCTAATTTACAGTGAAATAATGGATAGCATCATTAACAACCGATGGTATATTAAGGCAATCGTTAGTGAGGTACAGGCAACAAATTTAGCCTTACCTCACTTTCAATTGTGTATGCTGCTTTCAGGTACAAACTGCCTTTCAGTCGTGCCAAAAATTAAATTCACATTGCCATTCTGTCAAAAAATGCATCACAAAAATTTGTCATCCTCATTGGATCTGAGACTTGTACCAATGGTGGTTGTGAAATGCGTGTTTGGTGTTTACGTATGGCACCAAAAGAACATCTTAACATCTTATAAGCATCATTTTACATAACCGTTAGACTGTTGCACTTGGAAAAGGGAAAGGAAAACAGTATATGAATATTAAGCTTAAATGAAAGCCAGCATATCTGAATAAAATAAGATTTCTCTGAGCTGTATCTGGTACACTAATTCAGTGAACGTTTATGAACTGTCTACAGAGAGCTCAGCATTTACTCAAATCTAGCCGTTCCTGGAGCATTTTGATGGACACTGCTTGCAAATGCATTTGACTGTTTTGCTTCACTAGCACCTAATGCATACTAAATTACATTGGTTCTCATTGCAGATGGCTGGGGAGACTGAAAGAACGCATGAAAGAAACATGTGTATGTGAGGCAAAATCAGCTAGCTCTGCAAGTTTTGTCTGCTTCTAAACTTACTTTGATAAAGCATAAGCTCCCAGACACTAATCGTTTGTCTTTAGGTGCAACAGAGGCAACAGTTTCTTATTGAAAGAACAGTGGGTGAGTTTAAATTCTAGTTTTCTAAAGACTGATCTTTTAAATAAGGTAGTTCTTCCTAAAATGACAAAATACCTTTAAAAATTGCTTCACCTTCTAAATTTGTAGTAAGAAATGGTAGCTTGCTTTAAATTATGGATTTAGGTAACAGAAGCAAAGTTTGGTACCTGGAGGTCTGAACAGAGTAACATATAAAGAGATGAAAAAGGCCAGATTTGCAGAGATACTGGGTGCACATGCAGGCAGACAGGCACCCCAGTGGGTTTTCAAAAGCATCTGATCAGGCAGCTAAAGATCACTTTGTGTCAATGGATACTGTGCACTTCAATTGGTAAGACATTTCTTTGAAGCTTATTAGATCTGTCTTTTTTTCTAGGGTCAGGCGACTTTGTAAATATTTTCATAAGTAGAGGCAAAGGCAGAAATATGCTCAGAGTCACACAGAAAGCTACACAGATAGACTAAGGCAGCACTTCAGAGTTCTGTTGCAATAGGTGTCCTGCCTGGTGAACTCAGCAGACATTATGGGACCCTCAGCATACAAATGTGTGAATCCTCTCTCCTTTATTTTTATGTCTGATCATGTTGTTCTTAAACTAGCAAACCTCCCACTGACTTCCTGGGGAGTTTGGCCTGCAAATATCGAAGATCTTTGCCCCCTTCCTTCCCGTCCTTCCCAGCAGGATAAGGTTGTGTTTGTGTTAATTCACAGCTGGTAGGTCAGTCAGTGCATGGGAACCAGGAGCTTTCAGCTGAGATTCTGCGCTAGTGCTCACATTCAGATTGGATGCTTAAGATTCATTAATGAACCTTCAGGAATGAACAACTTTACTGTCTTTAAATAAAAGCTGGTTGGGGTCCTATGGAAAGTCCTCAACAGCTCAACTTGCCATCCTGGCATGTGCTATACAGATCTGCTCTGGAAAATGAAAGGGTCATGGGAGAAATCTCACTCACCTGTCTCTCTTAGTCTCCCTTCATGTCCTGTAGAAGCATCTTCTTTCCTCAGTGGGTGATTTTTGAAGGACAAGTTTCTGACACTGAGAAGATAGGAAAAAGGAGAGTGGAGATGAGGAAAAGAGATTCTCCAGCTTTATTCCATCTTTCTTTGGTGCATTCCAGAGCATTGCAACCTTGCTGTGTTCATTTAAACTGATTTTTCTCTATGTAAGCTACATTCTTATGGGAACCTAGTTCCTGAATAACCATACTATCTTGAGGCTTAGAGGCTGAAGTGAATTCTGCCCATCCTTTGCGCTGACCCGGTACAGCTGAGATCAGGAGCTGGGGGAAGCATCAGGGTCTGGGAATAGGTACTCAACCCCCTCGACAAGGGGAGCTTATTCTGTGACCATCTGATGCAGGACACACTGGAGTGGCAAGTGCTGTGGGAGAGAAAGGAGAGCTGCCCCATATGCCTGCCCCTACCTGCCACCACCCTCTCCTGAGGGAGATATCTCAGCAAAGGGAGCCTGATGGAGCTGTTCTCCCATCTTGGGCCTTTCTGCAAGATCTCCCCCTGCAGAGGCATAGCTAATCCAGCACTGAAGCTGGCTGCAGTAATTCTCACCACATACTTTGACAATTAACAACACAGCCTAATTTTAACTGCATGCTGCATTACAGCTCTGGAAAAAGGAGAATCTTTCCACTAAATGAAGTTTCCCTGCACTTGTAGTATAATGGAATTATAGACAGACATGTATTAACTACCATTCTGTCATTCATTATTAATATACTTCCTAAAATCCCAGTTTATTCCTATTTTCTCTTACTGAGGGACACGCAACTGCAAATCCTTATATAACCCATTAGTAAGCATGGTGTAGTCTTCTCTGCGTCCTGTCCAAAGAAGCCTTTGCATTGCCAGCTAGAAAGGGTTCAACTCTCACTTCCCATCCCATGTTCAGTCCCTATTGCATTAGTCAAGGGGAGAGTGGGCACACTCAGAAATAACTCCTGGGAATTGTCCTGCTGACTTCAGAAGTAACAAATTCTGAAACCATCACCAAAAATAATAATAACCAAACGGTCATAGCAGCCATGCAGAGTCATGGCTTCATTGCTTTGAGTTCCTCAGAAACATATAGGAAGATATGGTGCCTGCCCAGAACATCTTACAATGTCTTTGAAGTCAGAACCTCATGGGGAGTTGACAGGGATGATGTAACCCACCTGACAAATCCATGGCTGGCTGGTACAGACTTGGCAGGTTTAATTTAAGGAAGGTTTTTGAATCGGTTTGCCTATTTCCAATTTTATTTCTATTATTCTAAAATCTTTAAAAAGAGCAGCATCTGTTGCCATTTTAATTTTTGTTTTAATTTTACTTAATTTTTATGTTTCTAGGTTACAAAATTTACTTGATTTAGCCAAGGCTGTGATTGTATGGATCATACCATCATATGCATACACATATATATGCCTTCCTATCACTGCCACCTCCTACGATGCTGAGTGGGATTTCCATATGAGGAAGGACTTCAAAATTAAACCATCCCAAAATACTTCTGAAAATGTAACCGCGGTGTTACTGAAATCGATGTAACTTTAGTGACTGGTTTCAGTATGATATTTAGCTCCTTCTCTCTTTAGTCCATCCCTGTGTACCTGCAGTTATTTCCTTTACCCTTCTCCTGACATTTTCTATTTTGGTTTTGGTTAGGAGAAAAAGGCTACCAAATCTTGGTATTGTCTGTTGGTATATCATGGACAAAGGACAAAAAGATCTGTGGATCAATTACAATATTTCTATTTTAGAACTATTCACAAAAATATGATACCTTAGACTATACCTAGAAAAACTATTTTCCCCTCTTGTTTTTCCTTCTCCTGTGCAGTCTAGTGTTCCATGGTATTCATCTCTTTATTTGTAAAAATACATGACTGATCTGTGTGTGTTTCTGGTAGCACCTCAGTAAAGTCTATGCATATTACCTTGCTTTTAAAAGAAGGAGAGGTGTGATCAAATCAGCAACAGAGGGCCCAGCCTTACTGCTATTAAAATTCAGTGCCAAAATTACCAACAGCTTCAAGGATACAAATGAATTTTCCTGCAGTGTGGCTCAGGCTAGCAAATGAATTGCAGTGTACTGCTTTTTTAAATTGCATATTTCCATTCTGAAGCACTGAAGTGCAGTAGATCCTGGGAGTTTGTTAGGAACATACGTATTCAGGTATATATTCTCATGACTGTTTAAAGCTATGAGCAGCTTTAGCACATTGCATCAAAACACAGAGCTCTAATACTGACAAAGCTCTTCATGATCTCACTGGCATTTTTTTATTGCAAAGATTATAGAATACATCTCCATCCAATACACATGACTTCAGTTAATGGTCAACCAAATCATATCCAAGGTCTGTATTTCAGATTAAAAAGGGTAAGCAGAGGTATTCAGCTTGAGGAATTGGGCCCTAATTGATAATCGAGGGCCTAATGCATTCTTATGCAAATACAGATGGCAAAACTGAATTTCCACTTCGTATAGGCTCGATTTGATGACATTTCAGTGTATTCATAGGGGTAAGACTAATAGAACAGCCATTTTGAGATCTTTTCAATTGTATTACAATTAGCTTCTCAGTTACTATATGCTGGGTTTGATGTGAGGAGAGAACAGCATTAGAAGGCTGACTTGGCTTTCTCTGCTGAGTATTGCATTACATAAATATGTGATTCACTCCAAATGGTACACAGGAGTGTTAGGATCAGATGAAACCAGAGAAATCTATGAAGAACCACCCCCTCCCCCTGGAATATAAACCAAATGCTGTCATTTCTCAAAAAAAATTTACATCTCTCTCCTGTGCTCAGTAAGGACTCAGATTTTTCTGTCTTCACTCCTACTCCTGTAGTGATAGCTTACTCCAGGAATATCCCTGCTTACTTCAGGCTGAGAATAAGGTACCACCCAGCATGGGCAAAGGTGAAAGGACCAGGTCCTAATTGATTCTCACGTCTCTTGGATATGATTGATAAGATATAATGGGAGCTCTAGTAAATCATTCTATAAAAAATTATGAAGAAATCTCAGTCCAAGTTTTTTTGCAGTGATTGCTGATGATGTAAAACCCTTTAATGACAGCATGTTATAATTGTAGTGTAATGGCCCTCTGTAAATGCACTAAATCTCGTGTCTCGGTGGCTGTGGACAGGCAGCGATGTGTGTGCTGCACATGAGCTACCACCACAGACACATGCTGCTGGCACACACTTACGTAACTCTGTTGATCCTTCAGGAGCAGCAGTAGATCTTAGCATTGCTAGACTACTTGGAGAAAATGTTTGTTCAAGACCATTGTGGTGGTGTGGCTTCATGAAACAGCTTAAAATAGCCTACTGACTTTTGTGTGAAATCTGGTAAAGAGTGCAATGCCTCTTTTAAGAAAGAATAAAGTAGATTATTTGGTTTTAAAAAACAAAAGCAAAACCTATCCCTGCTGGGTTGTATAATTTCCCAGAGATAAATGCAAGTTAAGTCAAGCATTTCAGTCTGCCCCAGCAAATCAAATCTATCTTCTTTCCTGAGTTTCCTGGACCGTCATCTCAACATTGACAAAGAAATTTAAAAGGTGCACAGAAATACACTAACAGGATATCAGCCCTTTGTTTCAACTGCAGAAGAATCCTTGTTGTTACCCACCTTTGTCCTTCAAAAAACGCATTCAAAGCATTTTCTGCATTTCCCTATTCAGCTACAGAAAGATATGGTCAGTTCAGTTTGCTTATTTGACATGTGTCATCAATTCAGCTGCAGATTTCACATTGCAAATTAACTCCAATAAGGCTTTTCTATTTTCCCGTTTGGATTCTTGCAGTCATGATTACACCAGATCTATTGATGGGTATAGGTGGTGGAGGCCAGCTTTGTGATTTATCCAGTTATTAATTAAATGAAAACCTTCAATCAGAATTCTTCTATTTTTTAAATAGACTTCCAAAAAAATGAATAGGGAGAAACCCCTAAAGATGCTGAGCACCTACAACCTTCAGTGGAAAGGAGGTCATGTCTTAGAGCAGAAAAGGACATGGGTGAAGGCAAAAGAGATCATCAGCAAAATCCTGTCTCAGCTTGTAGAGCCACTGCCACCGCTATCACTGATTTTAGTGGAATTCAGCCAGGAACCTGCGCAGACCTATTTCAGGCAAAAGTGTTAAGGGCAAGGACAACTGTGTAATTGCCACAGCACTCCATGCAAAAGGGTTTGCCTTCACAGCAGCCTCTGATCTCTACTCTAAAAACAAGACAACGTGATGTCAGCCACATTGCGCTATTCCTGTTTCTGTTTTTAGCACGGATCTCCCCATTGCTTCTAGTGTGGAGTTCTGCAAGAAATCTAGTGACAGTACATCTTAGCACTTCTTGGGAATGTGTCCCGCATAATGCAGCACTCATTTTAACTCAGGCTTTTTCAGTAAGGCACTTGCAAGGAGAAACCCAGAGCAGCCTAACTGTCAGTACCAGACTGAGTCAATTGCTGGCAGGTGGCCTTTGGGTTTCTTTTTTCGGGGCAGTAGCAGATCACTTTAGGTCTGAATTTTGCTTAAGCGATAGTGAAATTTAGTGTTCAGCTGATAGGAGTTCAGTGTTTATCCTACCAACAAGTCCCAAAGGTGCTAGTGATTTTATTAAAAGATCTAATGTAAATTTCAAAACTGTATAGATTACTTGAAATGTTAGTTATGTCTAAGCAGCAGGAAATCAATAGTGCAAAAGTGCATTCACTGTTCTAAAGAAAACAGCTTTTGGAGAACCTGCTCCGCTAAGAAAAGAAGCTGAGTTTACCTTCTAAGTGTCAGCGACTTGGATGAAAGTCAAACAAAAAAACTGAGGTTCAATAGCAATTCTATAACATCTTCAACTCCAACCCACAAATTTACATTCACATTTTTACTACCATCAGCTACAGCAACTCCTAAAACTGCACACGTACTGTCCTCAGTGGATATCTTGGCAAGGACGGCAGGGTAAGCCTTTGTTCTTATTAGGTGAACTTTAACATTCATTCAGAGGAGTCCACACTGCCCTAGAAATATATAGAGACCCACAGGGTGTGAATTTATGGGAAAGCAAAAAACCCCCAATGAAACAAAACAAAAAGCACCAAACTAACCTGAGACTTAGACAGATGATTCCAAGCAACTGAATTAGTGTAGCTTATCAAGTGAGCATTTGTCAGCAGATTAGACTCGTGTGCGCCCTGCTAACTTGTCTGTGTGAGCTCTGAAGAACCCTCTCAGGAGTTCCAGCTAGTCCCTCCAGCATGCCTGCAGGACAAAGTCAAGCCACACTCGTGTAGCTCAGCAATAAATGTCTGCAGTGGCACAAGCACACGAATGTGTTATATTAGCTCATTGAGCTGTGTCATTTGGGTATGCTTCAGCTTTTCTAATTTTCAATGTATTTTACTGTGTGTGGAATCATACACGATATCTAGTCTTAGCATGTCATTTTCAAAGCAGGAAAACAACCTTTCTCAGGTTTGCATTTGTTTGTCTCTCCTTTACTGCTCTGTGTTTATTGCAGTAACTAGCACAATAGGGTTACGATCTGTGTTGACACCTCTAAATGCTATCACCAGAAACCCAGAAAGTTAACAGTAAGCATCTCTGGGAAGAATTTTACACTATACTCAAACCAACCTGGGCTGCAACAGGAGATCACCCAAAGCTGTGATTCTCAAGAGGTGCAGTATGCCTGTAAGCTGTGGCAGCTGGTGCAGACAGCAAGGCTGGGCACCCACCGTCTCTCCATCACTCCTGCATTGTGGAAATCTAGCAGTCAGTTCCTACATCTTCACTTCTGAGATCGTGAAAGGATGTAGCCATATGAGTTCAAGCTTACAGTTTCCAAAGCACTAATCTTGCAGGTATTATTTTCTTAAATGCATACTAGCTCTTCCCTGTGCTTCCTGTATGGTTTCTGCCTGTGCCCGCAACTGTTAGTATTGTTGGCAACTGCCTTATATCAAGGACTTCTTAATGCCTGCGTTTTTTCCTCACTAACCGACGCAGTCCTTCAAACGGACTTGCTGAATACACACTGAAGATAAGTTGTTTTCAAAAGCATTCTCAAACAAAACAGGAGGTATTAGTAGTGTGCAACAGTTCCCTGGATGCAATAATCTGTAGCTGTTAACTGGTTTTTTTTGCTTAGAATGTGAAATTTCAGGTTTAATATCTTCCTCCAAGTGCAGGATTTGAAATTTTCCTCTGTCTGTGCTCAAGAGACTTCCCAGCTTCAGACAGCTGCATAATCCAGGCAGTTAGTGAAGTTGATCCCATTTGCATGGCATGACTAATTCACAAACCAATATATTGGGTATGTGGCAAAGCAGCATTTCCCAATAATGTGGAACTAAGAAGCTGTTCCTGTGTGGTAATTCCAGGCTACTGAACTCAGCAAGATTAATAGCAGGAAACAGATAGATGTAGTGAGGTTGCTGGAGACAGTGTAACTTCAGCGTGTGACAACACTTGCTTTTATTTCCACTCAGCTCAGAGCCAGCTCTGGTTAGGAAATAACCACATTGTCAACGTGTGGTTGACTCCAGGATGTGCTATGTGCAATGATTTAGGGCAGCCTCCCTGGAGAAGGGACATACAAAGTGCATGAAGACGTTAAGTGAGGATACGCAGAGGTAGACAACACAGGGAAGCAGAGAGAGCCTCTTTACCCCAGAGTCTGAGCAGTTCTGCTACGCTGAAAAGTGAGCTCCCTAGGCAGTGTGAGGACACATCACATAATTTGTTTTGAAAAGACCTACACCTCCCAGGGCTATCAATCTGTCACCTTTCCAGTCATGCCATGTAAATACAAGCGTTCTTAAAATCTTCGACGGCTGCCTTTTCATCAATACTTCAACGTAATCATTCTTTTAATTTAAATGGAAATTGATTACTTTTTCATTACTTTTCAATAAAAGTGCATTATCACCACTAAAGGAAAGTGATCTGAATTAAACTCTTGCCAAGAGAAATTTAACTGGGAAAAGCACCAGAACAAGATTAGGGCCTTTTACAGCACGTATGCTTTAGCACTGGTATTAACAACCAACACAGAAGTGATCAGTAAACATTCTAGCTATGGCATTCACTGCCTTCATGATACACGTAATGCTAGTTCAAAATCTTACTGGAAACTGTGAAGGGTATATTGGTAAATATCCCTCTCTGCTGTAATTTACCTAATATAGGAGTCTTGCCAGGAGCTCTAATGAAGCAGAGGCAATTTTGCAGTTTTACCATCTGTTATCAAATCTACTCCTGCTAGAGCAGAAACACAATTGTATTTGACTTTAGAAGTGACAAACATTGCAAAAAATGTTTTCTTTCATTGTTGAAACAGCTTTGCTGCGCAGACTAAAGAACAAAATGCCTGGACAATAAATAAAACATTAAAAAATATATATTAGGTAAACCCCAAGGCATACCAGAAGAATGTCACAGTGATAGGGTCATTCTACATAACCACAACACGACAAAGAGGTCTAAATAAGAAATCATGTTATATCCCACAACCTTCAGATTTAGATTTCAATTCATGGTAATTTATCCTATTTTTATATCCTGTAGAAGGAAAAAAAAATCTACTTTAAAATATGTCTCTCACTGAAAATCTGAAAAATTCTACACCTATGCTAGTATTTAAGAACCTAGGACCAAACTGTAGAGTACTTAGAAACTGAATCCTCCTGTCCCTCTTTCCATCCTAAGTAAAGACCTGCAGGGTAAAAACTCTGAGGAACATTACAGTTTAGCTTCACTTATGTGCAGTGGACTAAAAATGAATAGTTAATATTTATATGAATCACTGTCAGTGTCAAGTAAGATGAAGCTTATAAAAATAGAAGCAAATCAAGGAATGAGTTTTAAGACGCGGTGGGTAAATGCCTCTTTACGTACGGTATTATTTATAGATATTTTTCTAATCTGTTCTGTCATCTTGTCTCTTAAATTATTAGAGAGGAAGAAAGGAGGGATTACAGCAAATGTAGAGGGAAGAGAAAATTCAACTGGAAACTGGCAGGAATATGAGCAAAAGCCAGGAAGTTCCGAGCTGTGTTCCGAGTCCTCTTGTTCTCTGTATGTTCTACAGCAAAACCATTCCAGCCTCTTTCATAGTTAAACATGCAGATTTTTGTCTTGCCACAAAAATAAGGTGTTTTCAAGATGCTGTGTTTGACATCCAAAAGGCCTATTACTGCATCTGAAAACATGCTGAAAACAAGCTAAACACAAGCAGGTTTCAGATACTGGGCTAACTCATGTCCAGTGGTCCCACTAAGCCATGGACATCCTGCTGTTAGCAAAAATCCCTTTGAGATACAAACATTCATCTCACAAAGGTGGCCACAACAGGAAATTCAGCATCAGATCCTGATTTTCATACTTTCCTTTAAAGTCAGTGACACCTGCAGACATTCTCTTTAGGTTGATCCCCAAAGATTCTTGAGCTAGGTATTGAACACATTTTAAAATGTCAGCTGTAGTAGCTTTATGTGTCTATTTATCATCATCTGAGAAGGAGACTACCAGTCCTAACATCTCACTACATCATGAAGGTTCTCTATTTGTTTATGGAAATACTTTTAAAAGCTCCTATAAAAAGGAATATTTTTTAGAATTTTAAAGAAGTATTCAATATTGGAAGTGCAAAACACTCAAGACAATTTGGATTCAAAGGAAGGGGACACATAAAGTTTTTGCTGGGTTCTTGCAAATAGGAGAAGTTATCTTTCATATGGAGGAATCTGGGGAAGTCATCTGTATTTTCATTCTGCTAGCAGGTGGAGAACTGTGCTATGAAGCAGTTGAAGCCATTTGTTCCTTTACACAGACTCAAGTTACACACCGTCCATCAGACAGGAATTAAAATTGGCTAGAGCAGGCATCTACTCTTTTCCTGGTCTCTGTGTGGTTATGGAATACTGCACAGGGGGACTGTGTATCCATAGGCTTTTGTTTTGATCATTCAAGTACTGTTTTTATAAGCACCAATGTGAAATACTTGCATGTGCTCTCCTCCTCCAGGCAGGACTTGGAAGTAGCTGTATGTCTGCTGAGTGCACCACACACAACTGCTCTTTGATTTTGTGATGTTTCTTGCAAATACGAGCTTTGCTTGTCCTTGACTTCAGCATCAAGGTCTCAGAGCAGTGAGAAATTTAATCTTCTTTTATCCTAGTTGTCCTAAATCTCATTTAGAAGTGAGATGTATATGTTTATGTCTGCAAGAATTGTGGTAAATTTAAGCAGAAATCCTAGACGTGAATGCTAGGGACAGCAGCTCTTTTCTGCCACAACGATATCTGACCATACTGTTCATCTTGGTAGCTGACCAGGTTTTATTTAGCAATGCCAGTTTCACAGATGTAACTTCCACTTCTGGAAGTGCTGGACAAATCATTCAGTCCAGTAACTGCAAAACCTATAGTAGAAATCCCTTTCTGTGGCATCTCTTGCTCCTCTCTTTGGTTAGCAAGGGAGAGAAAAAAATGAGAGATTTCTACTATGAGCTTGTCCGTGACTGCCCACTTAGAGCAGTAGTTTGGTCTGAAGATCTTCCTACAAGAGCCGTAGTGTACACAGATATCAAAGGGCAAAGGGCTCAGGAATACATTCAGAAGAAAGCAGCAGAAAATTTATGTATGGAAGCTACCTTCACAAGCTCTGTACCGTATTTACTAAGAGACCATGAGCTGTATTTTGAGAGGCACATCAATAAAGATTTGGATACAAATGGAAAAGAATATCTTCTCATTCACTGCCTGCATTGCATGCACTACAAGTGGAAATCAAGAAGAATTTCAAGATGACATGAAGCTATCAAGCTGCATAATTCCTGCTCACCGCAAGTGCCCACTGCAGTCCTGCTATTAAAATATCCACAGGCCACAGAGATGCTCTTAAGCCATTTCAGTAGCCCAAATTATGAATCCTTCTAGTTAGTAAAACTCACCACACCCTGCAGCTTGGGGTAGAATATCTTTTTTTCTTAAAATACCCCTGCCTTCATCATCTTGGTTCTGAATCTCCTGCTGTGCTGAGGCAGTGATTGTGTTTTTCACACACACATGTAGAAAGAGATGAGCCAAAAGTAAAGTCACAAGGCATGTCCCCAGCCCCTCTTCAGCGCTTATTCCACAGCCTTTTTTGTCTTTCAACTCCAGCTGCGAGGGAGGGAAAAAGGTGATGAGTTTTTTGGAGGCTGTGTTTTTGGAAACTTTGCAGATGATGTTTAGGGAGCCTTCTCACAACACACAGACTTTTTGGTGAGGAAACAGCTCTTGGAGTATCAAGAGTATTCCATGTTCTGCAGTTTCAAATTAAGCTGGTCAAATAACAGTAGATACATTTTCTTTGTGACAGGAAAAGGTTTTTTCCCCTCACATTTCTCCCCCATGCCCCTTCCCCCCCCCCCACACACACACAAAAAAAGGTTTATTCAAAGTTTCTCCCTTTTCTCCATGAGAAGAATCCCAAGGGGCTTTTCCCCCTCAGTTGTAGTTTCTTTTTCTCCCCTCACATTTACTTAATAAAAAAGTGAAAAAGTATACTGGTAGTCAGAAAGAAGGAACAAAGCAGCAAAATGAAAATGACCAAAAAAATCATTTTCTGCATAAAATTGTGCTAAAATATTCAGATAAGGAGTAAATCTTGTCAGTCTGAAGTCTGCAGGACAAATATGACAGATTATTTTGAATAATCCAAATTGTCTTTCTAATTTCTATAGAGTTGTTTAGCAAATATACATCCTCTGCTTCTAGCTGTTTTAGTTGGTTTGCGGTGGTTTTGTGTTTGTCTGTTGTTCATTGGATTGAGACTAAAGACAGATTTCCATGTAGACCAGGAAAATACAGGCTTGCTCACAAATATTTCTTCAAACGATTCACAGCCTGGCTCTGTGTTTCTCTAGCCCCCTCTGGACACAAAACTACTCTCCTTTTTGGAGAACCAACATCTTCTTGACCCTCTGATTTCACCCAGAGGCTGCAGGTGAAAGTTCTGGGCTTTAAGGGTATTTTAATTGTTTTGGATTAGTGGTCTGCTTGCAGAGCATGGGATGCTATGCAGTAGAGGAACTGCAGTTGTCATCAGACATTAGAAGGACACTCTTGAAGCGGAACTGGAGAAAATAGCAGTTCCAGTGTAAGCAATGAGAAGGAAAATGCTTGGAGTAGGATGAAGCAGCAGTAAATAGGAGATGGGAGGAGGCTTCAAAATTAGAAGAACAAATCACAGTGGGGAGAGGGAAGTCTCACCCTTCAATCTTCACTAGACATTGAAGAACAAACAATGCTGAGACCCTGGAAGGGGAATGTAGGATGACAAATCAGCAGCCTACTAGTAGAGAAACAAGCCTGTCAAGAGCTTGGAATCTCAGAATGTGGCAACTTAACAGTAAATGCTTTTCCAGCAAGGTGAGAACAACCTAATCAGAATAATTCAAATGAGTTAGCAATATGCCAGTACATTCTGCATGTGCCATAAGCAAGAACACAAGCCCTCACAAGAGCCCAGGAAGAAGGAAATTTGCAATACTAGATTTTTGTGATCAAAGGTGCATATCTTACAGTTGTGAGCTTGCCAAAGAACAAAAAAGGGCTCGGCTCCACAGTGAAAATCCTCATGTATTATCACTGGTGCCTGCACTGGAGAACTTGAGGATTTGGGGTGGTATTCTGATGCCCCTATTTTTGTCTGGAGCCTGTGAAAGTCAAACACCTTTGACAGTTGGCACAAGAGCTTGACAGGGAAGGAAAAAAAAAAGAAAAAAAAAAAAAAGAAGGGGAATTTTTTTGTCTCAAAAGAGGCTAACTTCATCTCTTCAAGAGCTCTAGGGCACAGACCTCAGTGTTCCAACACAGCCAAAACAGCTTTTCCTCTTAGCAGTCATACACAAGAATTATGGCTTTCATCACACACAGAGACTCCTTTCAGCTGTGATCAAAGGCTAAATGGGATTTCAGGAGAAAACAGCGGGCCTAATATATATATAGGACACTTGTGAAAGTGAGAGGGAGCCACACTCTTGCCCTCAAAGTTTGACAGATGCTGTGCAAGTTTCAGTGGCAGTTCCCATAAATATTATTCTGGGGGTGATTCTCTTTGTGCCTTAAATCCATGGAACAGTTATCACTCTTTTGACCTTGTTTGATCACATTAATTAAAAAGGGGAAAATCAAACCAAACAACCCAAGCCAACAAACAAACAACAAAACCACCAACGAAGTCTACACTAAATGGACAATCTTTAATTGATAATGAAATGAAAGCTAATGAAAAGATGTGGCTTCTTAATGTATTTTGGCCACTGAGGACTCTAGCATGAATGTATGTTCAAGATTCAGTGGCAGATACAGTGATGGGGCTAAAGTATCAAGGAGAGATAAGAGAGCAGACAGAAGCAGTACAATCCTGTGTTTGAAGCACTGGAGTTCACCAGCTCTTGATGTGACTTCAGATATGACCTCTGGCAAGTCACAACTTCTTGATAGTGATTTACATCTAAAATCAGGATAACAACACGTTATTTATCTAACTTATATGGGTATTGTGGAGACTAATCAATATATGCACAGTAATTTGGAGATAAATTTGAGGTGCTGGATTAATTTCCACTATTGTGTTTACCCTAAGCAGGTGAAGTGAGGACATCTTTTCAACACAGACAGAACCAAAGTTATTCTCAAAATAAACCAGAGGGAATCAGAAGGCAGTCTTAAATTTGCTTGCTTCTGATTATTCAGCATTCCTCAATAAGATTGACAGGAAAGAATAAAGCAAAGCTTTCACAGATCAGGGAGGTAAAATTGAGGAACATTTAACACTGTATACAAAGCCTTTCTAAATGACAGTTAACAATTCAGAAGATTGTTTTTGCTTTTGGCAGTGAAAAAGTAATGCAAGACACGCCCAGTAGAGTATGCCTAGCAGAATGTTGACAGATCTGCTAAATAACTTTAATAAAAGATTTTTTTTAAATGTAGGCATTTTTTAAATAGGCATTTGAAATCAGAACGTGTAAAATTAAAGTACTAGCAGACTTAATCATGCTCTACATTTTAACTGATTCCTGTTTGCAGCAATCTCATAAAGCCAGAAACTAGTCTAGGTGCAGTTCACCCATTGTGTCCATAGTCTTAGTATACATCAACCCTGAATTAAGGATAGAACAAGCCCTTGGGTTTTATCTTGGCTGTTGTCAGAAAACACATTTCTTTCCCAGAACAGGCAGACTAAGTATGAGCTGAAAGCTGTGTCTAGCAAAGTGGGTCTCTTCAGAGACGACCAGCACCCTACAGAATTAGATGCCAGAGCTGCTGCTGTGAATGCTGAAGCCTGACATATGCTGAAGCTCCCTGAGCAATCACATAAAGACACAAAGCATAGTGAGAGCAGTCACCTTTTTCTCAGCTGGGGTGGCTTTATCTCCGGGATCATCTTTATATTACAAGAATTCTGACACAAAAGCACCCAACAGATATTGAAGAAAAGCTATTTGCTTCCTGAGGGAACATTCAGCCAGAAGTGGCAGAGGTACCATTACAGATCAGGATGAGATGCAAAGTTGGGGTAGACACCACAGGTGACAGACCTCTTCTATAGTTGGCAGTATGTTGGGACAGGGAGTAGCTAGTTTTTCCCCTGAAGACTCAAGGAACAAGACAGATAATAAGAGAGTTGCATATCTTCCTAGTAGATACCAGTCTCTTCGAAAATCCCTTTTGACCAGAGTGTATTGGAGACATGAACAGCACCATATGCACTCACTGGTGCCTCCTTCCACTGGTAACTCTTGCTATAGGAGAGCAGAAGATGTGTGGGTGCCTTTTAAGGAACCATTACATTCTACAAACAAACAAACTGCTTTTGAAGGAAGAATTCCCAATCATATTTACATAGTTTTGCTTGTTTATGGCATACAGGGAAGCCTGAAATTGCTTATATCCTGGTTGTCCGCTTCAAGGGATCAAAAGTGTCAAATCTGACCTCCCTGGGTTTTTTTTCTGGAGTAATTCCAGAAAGTACCATGGATTATTCCTCTTCCAAATGGAAAAACAAGAGAAGGCTGCTGAAATTTTAGAAAAGAAAAAAAAGAAGAAAGGAATAAAAACCAACAAAAGCATTTCTTTCCCAGTGCTCATTAATTATAATTAATGTGAAATTAATCAAAACTCCAAGGAAAACAACAACAACAAAAAAAAAGGTCAGAAAGCAATTACAATAGAAATATATTCCCCAGCCAATTGCTTGCTTTTCAGGCTTTAGCAATATTGTCATTTCAATACTTATGCAACCACTTGAGAATTTTCTAGGTCTCGATTTTACTTCAAAAGCAGAAACTTCTTACAAACGAACTCCTTCAGGTCCAAGCCCAAGAACTTTTCTTTCATAAAGGAAAAAATTTAAAAGGAATTAGCTTCCTTTTAAGTCCCCTTCACACTTTCAGCCTCCTCAGATGCCACCACTGCATCACAGAAGAAACTATCGGGCACCTTCCTTCCTGCTTACTGCAGATCAAGTCAAGGGCACTTTGAATCATCTGGGCGACACTGCCTCATAGCACACAGCCCTTGCAGAAAGAAATGCTCCAGGGAAATCAGTGTATGGCAGATCTCCTGTCGTGCCAGGTTAACAACATGTGTGTCCCTGTCCTTTTAGTACAGCTTGGAAGAAATGCTATTTGCTAAAGCTACATAGGCAGAAATCATGCTTTAAAAATACACCCTGTAATCAAATGTCTGTTTGTAACATTTATGACTTCGCAGATTGACTCGCACATCAGGCACACGTTTTGATGGTTAATTCTGAGCTCTAATGCAGCAGAGCAGTCTTCTATCTGGCTGGTGTCTATCCTTTTCAAAAGGCAAAGGAGTGCATAAATTATGTTTAAAAAGAGGTAGGCATTTTCAACCCACAGTGTAGAGTCACTGTAGGTGGATTATTATCCAGGAATACCGAAGAGGTAGGAAGTCAGTGATTTAACCCATTCTTTGCAGTTTCCTTGCCTGCTATTGTTTTTGTTGCCTACAGCCTGAAATTATCCATATGATAGGATTTTTCAAGTAGTTCAGCAGCACAGCAACTGCATTTCAGAGAGTCAGGAGTAGTTAAAGCCCTAAATTGTGGATTTTATTCTCAAATAATACTCGGTAAGCGCTGCAGCAGCATTCAGTTGCCTCTGCAGATGTTGGCAACTATGAAGTAGTTCCAGCTTACTCCTTTTAATATTTCCCTCAGAAACCCTGCACTAGAGATGCCATATATTAACAGGATGACCTGTAAACCATCCTACACATGATCAGGAAGATTTTGAAGCCTATTTCTTCTGCAGTATCATTACTATTGGGAAAACAGAAAGTGACAGCTTACATACTGCAAACAGAGACATTTGTACATCAGGACACTTGGCATGAACTTTAGCTGATACAAATCGGCATAGAGGTGTTCAGCTGAACAGAAACACCTGAACTTACTCCAGCTGAGGACTTGGCCTTCTACATTGAGCTAGAAGAAAAGATTCTGAATTGTGATTCTATTAGAAAACATTCAGCACCAGGGCTGAGCATCCCTATGTTTCGGTGATTTGCCTGTAACCTGCCAACAGTGCACATCTTTAAGAACAGGACCTACAGCAAGAGCTAAGAAAAGAGACTTTATAAATTCTTAAGATGAGGTTTGGATTATCTTAGGTATCACTGTTCAACTTCTACATTTAGCATTTATGCAAAGAGTATTATTTTACTAATCCATAACATCTCCTTCCAGAAATTCAAAATACTTAGAATTAGTCAGGGTTGGAAGGGACCACAAGGATCATCTAGTTCCAACCACCCTGCCATGGGCAGGGACACCCTACCCTAGAGCAGACTTCCATGGACAGGGCCTTAACCACCTCCCCAGGCAACCCATTCCAGGCTCTCACCACTCTCGTGGTGAAGAACTTCCTCCTCATGTCCAGCCTGAACCTACCCATCTCCAGCTTCATCCCATTCCCCCTAGTCCTGTCACTCCCTGATATCCTGAAATGTCCTTCCCCAGCTTTTTTGTAGACCCCCTTCAGATACTGAAAGGCCACAATAGGGTCACCTGGGAGCCTCCTCTTCTCCAGACTGAACAGCCCCAACTCTTTCAGTCTGTCCTCATAGGGGAGGTGCTCCAGCCCTCTGATCATCCCAGTGGTCCTTCTCTGGACATGCTCCAGCACATTCACATCCTTGTTGTAATGGGGGATCCAACATGGGACTTCACAAAAAGGACTTAATCCTTTCAGAACTTCTAGTGAGACATGCAAGTGTTCAATTTTCTCACAAAATATGCAAACTGAGGCAAAGAAATGTGCCACTTTTTTTCCCAAGCCATTCAAAAGAAATCATTAACATAAATGAGAAGGGAATCCTGTCTCCCACTACTTAAAAACAAACCCCCAGACTTCACCAGACTCACCACTGTAAATAGGTCTAGCCAGGTCAAAAGCAGTAATGCTAAATCCAGGAGTACCTGTGCTGTGCTTGATTCCAATGGATGCCACTCTAAATCCCAGTATTTTTTCTCCCTGAGAATGGCAGCAAAGGCTCAGTATTTTCCAGGCAGACTGGCATCTGTCACAACATCTTGGGTCTTTTCCCCGAATACCAATCTTTGTTCTCTAGAAAACAAACAAATCTCTTACAAGACTCATTGAATGCCTCCAAGATGCAGGCAGGGACACAGGCTTGTCCTCATCTCTTCTGACCACAGTCAGGGAGGAGGCCAAGAGCTGGTGGGCATGCAGCCTCTAAGAGACAGGCCAGGCATGGTGAGTGGAAGGGCATGTTGCTACTGTGACTAAAATAAAAGCTGCATCCTATTCAACAGATTTGGTCATGTTTGAGGGCATGAATGAGAGAGGAATCCCTCATGAGGGCAGTGCACAGAAGCACTTCACTCCTCTCCTTGGCAGCAGCTGAGCAGCTGCCCTTTTCACCTTCCCTCTTGCCTGCAAATGCTACCCTTAGTGACTTGGCCACACTGGCTTGCAAGGTGCTCAGTTTAAAACTGTCACCAGTGAACTGAAATTCTTATTTTTACTCTGAACCTTAGGGGCCCTTGGCAGAATTTCCATCATAGTCAGATTTCTTCTATCCCATAACAAAGGATACTAAATAGTACCACAACTCCTTCATCTTCCTTCAGCAGCCTGTGCATGGGATTGCCCAAGGGCCCCACTTTAAATTTTGCTTGTATGGAATTTATCCCTTCATATTCCCATTTCTGCTTATAGCAGTGCATTAGTGAATCAATTGGTGTCAGTCATCATACATGGAGCATCAAAGTTCAGAATCCCTGGTTAGAAGAAGTCCGGGCAAGGACTGACTACCCTAAACTCCTGAGGAAGATCTCTGTAAAATAAAGCACTGCTCAGCTCTTCTCCTGGACTTCTTGAGTAGTTGCTGTATTTTGTTTGATAATTGACCCCTGCCACCCTGTACCAGCTGGCATAGCTAAGCTGAAATTCTTATCTGTGATCTTGTCAGGGAAAAAAATTTTGTTCTGCAACTTCTTCCACTTTCTGCCCAAACAGAATATGAAGAAAGAAGAATCTTCTTTTCCCAATCTTTTGTAGCACAAATTAGAGAGAGTGATCTTAAGATAACATGTGAATTGAGGGCACCCTCACCATAAGTCTAAATTCGGTTTCAAGACTGCCAAATGTTGCTGCTCTGGAATTGATAGGTACAGAGATTTCCAAAAATAACTTCCCTACTGTGAAAAATTCACACAAGATTCTCATGAAAAAAAAAAATCAAAACTACTTTAAAAGCTTACTACAGCCTTTATTACTGTATCATCCTGAATGTTTTTCAGTGCTTTCCTGGAAGAACACTCAGAGGCCCCAGTAAAGAACAAGACCATGCTATGCCAGCTTACTTAACAAATGAGGCTAAGATTGCTTTCAGTGGTAATTAATAAGAGCAGAGAAGAACCTTAATTTACATAGATAAATACACACATATATAAAATTAAACTCCAAGAAACATTTCTTTTGTAAAAAACATTTCTCCCAGATGGAGACTAGAAAAGACATCCTTCTGCAGAAAATAGATACTCTTGCAGTATTAACCTCTAAGACCTTAAATCTAAGGTCACATTTCTAAGTTCAGAAAAGTTACTGGGATTTTTAGTAAGTTTTCATACTTATCTTGAGTCCTGAAAAGATGAGCCAATAGCAGCCTATCTATTTGTTTCTAAAGGTATGACTTACAGCTAATTAAGTAATCTCTATGCATTTCTCAATATTTCTAAAGCATTCATAAAATAGTTGTCCACTGTACTCCACCACCAGCCATCTGTGGTAAGGCCTCTGGCCCTTGCATCAGAGTCCACCAATCAGCCCAGTTTTCCCTTTGCATGGTCCTAAGTTTGTGCCCCTCTTTAGGAAAGGCATAACACCAGTGGGAATAGGCATTTAAATGCTATTTCTCAGTATTTGTGGCTATATTTTATTGCCTGTGCACTGTACCTTTTCTCAGCAGGATGCTTTCCCATGACAAGGTGACAGAAGCAAAGACAGTACGTCAGCGCCCGTGTATCCAATTTTAAACCCCATGCTGCTTCACCATAGGAAAGTGGGCTTTCCCATGGAGAGGAATGCTTTCCCCAAGGATGGCTGTCTCTCCACTTCCAGATCCCTTAGCTGGTAATTCAGTTATTATGTTCTATGATCATCTTTTGCCAAAAGATCACCCCAAGGAGGAACTGGTTGACAAGCTACTGGTTTGAGAGGCTGAAAACAGAAGAGGTTTACCCTTGCTAAGGCATTTGATTAATTCAGGCATCCACTCTAATCTGCCACTCTATATCTACAGAAGAATTAGATGCCACACTGCACACAGCTTCTGTGACCTTCTCAGGAGCCTGACTTACCTCTAGCTTGCTGCCTCAGTTAAGGGAGAAGAATGAAGCAGTACAGCTTTAAGTTTTATCTGACTATAGCAGGGCGGCGTTGGCAGTCGCAATGCTGGGAGCTCAGAAATCCAGTGCAGCAGCCTGGATGTTATCCGTCTAATTTCAGTATCTAATCTCTCTAGACACTTATAATATGCCACTCACTGGTGTGCTCCATCTTAGCTGATAGTCAAATCATTTAATACAAGTGTGTAGCGAGGTAGGTGACAGGCTGATTGATGGCCACATCTTCAGTTAAAGCTATATGACACCACCAGACAGAGGTCTAGAGCAGTTCAGAAGCAGAGCACTTCCTGAATTTGTGGGCATCCATGCAAGTTTATCATGCTGAAGTGTGCCTCATACAATCTACTGAATCATTTTCCTAAAATGAAGTTGAGCTACATCACATCCCTTTCTTAAAGCAAAGAGCATCGGCACATCACTGGATACTTAACAGTGAGATGAAAGACAGAGTTATCATTTCTCCCTCTTGACAATGAGATCGTTCTTTTCCACTACCTTATGGTAACCCAAAAGAATTCCTGAAGCTACCTGTATTTTACCTGTGATTTGCCTCATTGGCAAGGCTGGTGCTGTCCAACAACAAGCACACTGCTCAAGCTTGCTATCACAGTTCTGTACTGCATGTCAAGTAATAGGGAATGAGACAAACTCTTTGAGGCAAATTTGGAGCCCATCATTTGCTGCAAGTAGATGAGGGAAGCCAGCAGGCACCAAAAGCACAGATGGAAATATAGAGATGCTCCTGTAGAGAGTGGTTCCTAGATATTAATACTCATGATTAAAGCTTGGGAAAGCCTTTGCCTCTCCTACTCAAAGATCCCAGAAGGACAGACTGGAGCCCAGAGGGAGTGCCACAGAAAGTCCATTATTGATGAGACTCCAGTCAAAGCTTAAGAAGCAGGGCTTCATGTCAACAAAAAGGGGGTTGTACTGAGTGTAGGGATCAGGAACACCTGTTCCTTTCTTTTCCCATTGACCTTAGGCACATTAGAATAAAAATTCATGCCCACTTTTCTTCTCCATTCCTTAAGCCCACCTGGCTCTAGGGAAAATGATGGCAGAAGAGCCCCTGTCCACAGGGACACAACCAAACTATAACCTCTGCATCCATGAATTCCCTCAGATCCAGTGGATTTATAGTCTGTAGCAACCTCTTGTGCTTTAAGGAAAAAGATAAAAGAGAATTATGTCCTTTTCATCTCCACCAGCACTCTCATGGAAACTAAGTCCATGTAGTTTCAAACTGTCTGTTCAGAAGCAACCTCCACAAGGAGTCCTGAATGCATATTTGTTTAGCTCCTGTGAAAAATCAAATCACAATCCCCTTAATTTATAAAAGAATATCTGGAGGTGGTAGTTAATTATATCCCAGTTCTTCCATGCTCTATTCAAGCTGTACATTGTGAGGCTGTTTCCAATCCAACAGCAGCACAAAGAGCATCTCTCAGTGAAACCTGCATTGTCTAAGGTGTTCAAATGGGCATAACTGAAAGCCTTTTTCTATGAAAGACTGATCTCACTTTATTTACCATGAGACTGTGACATATCAGTGCTTTACACCCTTTGAATGGCAGGGATGAGATCAAGAGAATTTTTATGTCAGTTGATTGTCTGTCTTAATGAAGAAGCCTTCTCTGCCAGCACCATGTGTTGCAGTTTCTGTGGTAACAACTGACTGCATAGAGATGGAAGGCAGTGTAAATTGCTAGCATGTAAACAATGGCTACCTTGGGGTCTGTCTTACGTACACACTTTTGTGACTTGGTTTAGGATCAATTTCTGGAAGGTAATTGTTAATGTCTACAATATTTATTACTTGTATTTTGGAAGCCATTGAGTAATTGTTCTATATGATGTACTCTATATGGCATACTTTGTCCACATGTAAATTCGACTTCTAATTCAGGATAAAAACCATTTTGTTTTTGTCTTGACAGGGAAAATTCAATCTTTAGTCCAGCCTAAAAAAAAACACAATCACATTTAAACTTACTCAATGAAAAAAAAATCATAAAATAGAAGATATAAGACTATGGAGTGTAAAATATATATGCATATGTATCATCAAAGCAAAACAAATAGAAGCTGACATGAAAGATGAGAGGAGGCAAAGCTTTTTTCTATTGCCTTTTCTTGGAAGAAGCTGATGTATGTTAATCTCAGGGAGCAAACTCAGGTCAGAACACAAAAGCTGTGTAAGAACTTTAAGTGACTGAAAGGAATCGATGAAGAGCACCAGGCTTGATAGCTTTAATTTAAAAAGACACTTCGTAATCAGAGTTAAGGTTTCAGTAACCATACGTAAAACCTTTAAAATAACTCAGGAAATGCCTTCAGAAATCAAGACTGCCTGGTTGGTGCCATTTCTTTCACTACCCACATCTACTCACACCCTACTTCTCTAGAAACACCTTCTCAAAATGGAAGCAACTTCTCAGGCACCAAGTGGTGTTTCTGGTTTACTGAATTCCTGCAGAGTATTGAAGTTCCATTGAGTAGAAACTAAGACATCCAGAGCAATTTGTTTAGTCATGAAAATAACAGAAGAATGGAAGACAAACAAGCTGCAAGGATGGAAACTTGTGAACTAGTTTTGTACCAGCTTCTCACAATCTACATGTGCTTTATGAAATGTGTTTGTGTTGGCTAGGAGACAGGACTAGCTGCTCTGCAAATGGAGCACAGTCGTCACCTCTCTCAGTCCAGCTCTGAAGAGCACTCTTAAACAGATTCCAGGCTGCCATAACCACAGCGCTCTCCATTAAATTACTTTTCTTACCTGAATACCAATTATCCCATCGAAGTATGTTGACACCCCAACCATTTTACAACCCAATTCTACTGTAGTCAAGAAAATATTTATGCTAGCAGAACAAGGCTGAGCTCTTGTTGTGTTTACAGAGCTGAAAACAAACAGCCCCAGAACAATAAATTGAACAGTTGTTCTGCTGTTAGATCTGACCATGGCAAAGCTGATTCACGTGGCTGTGGTACCTATGAGCCGGGGTAATGGAGGTTTCCAGCTTGTCTAGGATTGCTCAGTCTCAGCAGTGCTACATCTTCATTTCCAGCTGGTACAGCACATTCTTTAATATTACATCAGTTTCCGAGTGGAGGTGAATCTCGAACTGCTTTTCACAGGGGAGTCCTCCTAGGCAGTGCTACTCTTTGGCTTTTAGCATTTCCTTTCACAACAGGCAAGAGCTATTCCCATCACCTCCTGGCTGTTTGTCATTGCTCTCCATCATATCAGGCTGTCACCAGCAGGACTGCTACAGAGCTGCAAGCATATTGCAGTCAGTGCTGCTTTGCAGAGAGGGAGATGGCCTTGGAACGGCAGCAGCCTCCTCTCGCAGTTCCATATCTGCTCTGCTGGGGACAACCTCAAGTGACCCCAAGCTACTCTCTCACCAGAGGCACCAGGCTGCCCGGAACTACAGCACAGGCAAGAAGAGTGGAAAAAAAGCCAAGTCCCAAAGGCCATACTAAAGATGTCCCCATGGATCAGCTTTGTTTTAACCAATTGAAATTAAACATCTGCCCTGTGTCAGGAGAGGCTTCAATTCTCCTTGTTGTAGCCTCTCATTCATCTTTCAATGCTAACACTTAATCTCCTTAACCAGTTCAGAGGGACAAACCTGGGACAAATCCATTTTGATTTTGGGCCTATTACTACTCAGGATTTTTTTGCAACTTCATGTTTGAAGGCAACTAGGATGCAGTCTATGTCCTTGGAAAAGGGTGCTCAGTGTTTTGTCTGTCCAAAGGCCTGATTTTGATTGAAGAACTCAGTGTTCAGTTCAGGCACTGATTACCTGTTGGATGCTGAAAGGCAGTGCTTAAGGCACGTGGTGGATACTGAAAGTTTTAAAGTATCCTAAAAGGACTCAGTGCTTAAGTTTCCCAAAATTAAATAACAAAGAATGATTTCAAGAGGAATTAGCACCTAAATTAACAAATCCTATTTGTCCTTTTGAGAAGTGATCCTCTGGATAAGTATTTTAACTGCAGAATAACTTCACTAATTATTTTCTGAACCAGGGAGAGATATAATTATCTGTTTGATTATGGATTGCTTACTGATTCTATTGAAGTGAACACAACTTTTTCAAATAGAAATTAATGTAATTTGCAGGTTACATTTGCTAGTTGTTTGGCCAGCATTTCACTACATCACAAGAAACTCCACTCTGTTTTTATCAAGTGACAGAGGAACTATGTCTTGTTGCTTGAGTACATAAACCACCACCTATCCTTCAGTTCAGGAGATAAATATTTTTAAATTATAATTGTCTAATATTTATTCTAGAATTAAAACAGTGGTATTATCTATCCTATTCTCCAGACTCAAATAATCAGAGCATTATCCCAATGCAAGCAGAAAAGGGGAAGTAAGGTATGTGCAAAGCAATCAGGTATTTCAAGATACTAATTAATATTTAAAGATGCCATGGGTTTAAACATTTCCCCAGATATTAATTACACTGTCCTTGGAGATCAGCAAGCATTTCATTATTGACTGCAATAGGAGCAGAATCTCACCTGTATTCTGCTCTCTGTACTTAACCAAACAATTCATCTAGTATTGACAGATGTCTTGGACAGCAGGACTTTCATGCTGCACTGACGCTAAATCCAGCTATTGGCAGCATTCTTGCTAGCCAAGTGAATTTAGGCCATCAGAGACAGCATTTCCATAACTACTCCTGACAGGAAGAATTATTTTCATGAGTATTTGCCTAAGATTTTAAAGCCTGTATTAATAATTTGCATGCTGTTAAACTGAATGAGAAGTGGGTGCCAATGTCTTCTTATGGTCTTGTTCAGAATCCCTTAACAGTCTAACTTTTCCTTAAAATGTAGATGTTCTTCACAGTTCCCTGTGATTTAGGAAGATGACATATCATTAGCATAACATCCTCAAAGTCTTTCCCTGGCCTCCCTTCCTTCATATTACCAAGAGTGCTGTAAGGAAGAAAGGTCCTCAGCCCAGTGTGAACTAGAAACAGACTGCTGCCACAACTGTCATAATCTGTTTAGGTGATGGTCCATTGCTCACGTGCTCAGAAGTCATCATCAGGAAAGGAGACTGCTTCAGGCTGCTGCCAATCATACTCCACTACAGAGCAATGCCAGGGCACACAGAGACATGCCATGCTCTTTTGGACAGGTCAGTGATAAGCAAATACCTCAGGTGCACTGAAGACATGAAGACATGTCATCTCCCTTCTCTGCCTATGCAGATGGACACTGGTCAGAGCAAAGCGCTTAGGCAGCTATTTTCTTCTGGGAACAAAGATGTTCAGTATTGGTATTAATGACCAAGGTTTTGTGTTTCTGTTTAGCTGGGAGGGTTCTGGCTCGAAGCAAGCCTTGGATGCCAAGAGAGCTATATAAAGAACGTAGCCTTAGTGATTAGGTCCTAGGATGCAGGATGCACAACAAAAACAAACAAACAAGAGCAAGAAGCAAAGAGCTAGATTTATGATCCAGACCAAGAAGCCAAGAGTACTTGTGGAGATTCCCATAGATAAGGAAGAACAATGAATGAGAACACAAAGTACTACAAAATTGTCAGTTATTTAAGGCAGAACTGGTAAAAATGAGCTGGAAAGTTTCCAAAGGATGCTTTCTTGTGCTTTATTATTTATAATGGCAACTGCTTTGTATAAACTACCTTACACAATTGTTTTTGCCTTCACCCTGATTTATCTTACTTTTCTTGACAGGTTCTGCCAGTACTGTTTAAATAATAATTTGATGTGCTACATGCAGATTTCCCCCTGTCTACCCTCCGCCCTCACACATACACAACCCAGCAGTCTTACTGCAACAAATTGCACAGGGATCTGCCATGCAGTTTCTCTACATAAAAGATGCTGCTTTGCTTTCAGACAGAAGAGGTTTGACTTTCTTGAATTTGAGGAGAAAAAGACATTACTGCTATGACACTTAAAGATAATTGTCTCCACAGGGATACCCCACACTCCCCGTTCACATTCTCTGCTTCACCTGCAAGCAGAGCTTTCAGCAGCACTGCAAAAAGCCAGACAGAGAGAACTGAGAAATGCAAAACCACTTAACAAAGGAGAGGGGTTTTGTCCCCTTTTAAGTAGATTGTCCAGTTAAGAAAATAAATCCATTTATTTTACATGGACTCATGAATGAATGTTTTCTAAAGTGCTCTGTAGTGTTAAAAAAATAGTATTAAAATCTAAGGAGATGGAGGAATACAAAGAAATATAAATTCAACAGAAATGTTATTCAGATTCAATCTGCAATTGAAAACATATCAGTAAATACACAGAAGAGGATACAGATGACAGGTGCTGCAGGAGCTGATAGCAATGAATGATGTAGAACAGCTGAGACTGAAGTCCACTTTAGGACAACCAGGATAAGCTTGGACACATAATTTGATGGACAAGTTGGAATAAGACATGAGAAAATGTGCAGCATTCTAAATATAAGAAAAGGGCATTTGACAGTAACAGGGAATCATGAGCCTGTTCTTAAGCAGGGTAGGCACAGAAGGTCATGTCCAAATGTTAACATGCCATTTCTTCAGATATATGTTCAAGTCACACTTGTGTGCTCCCTCATTTAACTGAATGAAAATGGTTGGACAGTGTTTTAATTAGCCCATAGAAAGACATCTGGAGTAGGCATGAGATTTTAGGTTTCTTTGTTTGTTTTTGTTGTTTTTTTTAAAAGACACACTGAATCCAGATTTTATAGGGCAGAAGGAACTAACTTGAGTAGGACAACAATGGTGCTTTTGTATACACAACCTGCTAGATGAAGTCACTCAAAGTTACAGTTAAGAGCAGCTAGATGGCTAACTTCTATGTGGTGCTTTATGACAGAATGCTTTCTTCCTTCTGTCATCTTTGTGAAGCCATGACTTGCAGACACCTGCAAGTAAATTTCATTGAGCCAAAGGCTAAGAGCTTTAAGTATACTTGAGACCACAGCACACTTCAAAGGTCATTATTTATTACCATCATCAAACAGGAAGCAATTAATTTTTAATGGAAAATCAAGTCAATACACCAAGGGCTTCTTTTGACACACCACAGATTTATGAACTGCTAGAAGAAAATGAGGTAGTCTGTAAGGTAGCAGGAAATCTTTTCTTCACTAGTGAGGAAAATCCTAACTGTTTTCTCTTGCATTGTGGTATGCAAGATGAAAGAAACACAGCCAGCTATTACAGCAGCGCTCAAAAGCACATAGCTCAAACACTTCCTTCTCACACAGCCTGTTTTGCTTCTTCCCAAATATTTGCAGTGAAAGTTCATTTTCCCCTTCTGCTTACCCTTTCACCAACAAAAATTATACAAGTGAAAGACAATGCACACAACAGAAATGCAAAAAGAGCTAGCAAATATAATGTAGGCAGAAGGAACCAGGCTAGTTTAATCACATTCTGATTTAATGAGGTTGTTTTGCTTAACAATTATTCAACTTCCTTAGGAAAAAAACAAAATCAAAGAGACAGTGCAACCAGGCTGCTTCCAAGCACCAAGTCATTTACACATATCTCCTCTGAATAACACGAGAGGAATAGAAGTGTCTTGTGGTCTCTCCCCTCTTAGGATATGCATTTCTAGGCCAAGTGCTTTCAGAGGGATGCAAACCTGGAACACAGCACAAAGTCCTCCTGCCTCAAGCCAGGCCTCAAAGCAGTTCATGCCTCCAGAGACTAAAACTCCCCAGAAGGATGACATTTAGGTATCAGCTTCATGTCAGATAACTCCTGCAACTCAGCTTGGGGACAGGCAAAGAAGAAAAGGGAAAAGTCCTTTTGTGTGCTGAGATATCACAGATTCTTTTGCATCAGCAGCTCAGGGCCTGCCTGATGTGGAAGGAGGCATTTAGCATCAAAAATGCACTAAACAAAGGGCATGAACAGTTAAATGCTCTCCAAATGCTGTAGTGGAGAGTTCTGGAGATACTCCAGATTCTCTTGCTCCTCCCTCAAGATGCAAAAGAAAACACATATTCCCACAAAACCTAAATCCATTTCCTGATCCTTCCCATCAGGAGAAGGAAGAAAACGTGTCACACAAAGTAAGATAGCTGTTTCTCTCCCAAAATATTCCTCTAAAATACTAACAACCAAATTAAGGTAGAAAGCCATTGAGTCTCCTCATCCTCATACCAGTCACTGTGGGGCTGTGGATCCTGGGTCTGACAGACACACAGAAAGGCAAGTGAAAATAACAATATTCCTGGGACAAGATGGAAAAACATAGTACAAGGATAAACACGATGCTAATCTCAGAATAATTCTCACTAGGATCATCTAACAAAAGAATAGCAGCAACAAAACATTTCTTAGTCCTTCCACAAGTGTTGCTGAGAAAATCCAGATCAAGGCTGTGCTACAGGGTTAACCATTCCGCCACAGGGGTCATATAATTATTTTTTTCCCAGAGGTTGCTTTATGAAGGAGAAAAGTCCTGAAAATATAATAGTGATTTTTTTTGACACAAAAGGAAAAATTAATTAGGAGAGAGACTTTTCCTCATTTGACTCTAACAGGAAACAATATTTTGGGAATAAAAAAGCAGAAAGCCATTCCACTGTCACCAGCATATTACTTGTATTTTGTGGTCACCACTCTGTGGTATTGCTTTAAGGTATTCAGAGGACCCATGCAAGTGGAGAGCCAGATAGTCAGACAAGCATGGAGGAATGAGGACTGAACCAGCTGGGTATGAGCTACAACTGAAAACGCAGCAATGCATTTCACAGTGTTTTAAGCAAACACTGCAGTCTGAGCCCTTCCACAGTGGCTGGAATTAGGAGTTAATGGATCTGAACATGTTCTCACACCACTATTACCATGGTCACTGCATTAATTTTGTATTATTGCCTTACTGCTTTACAGGAATTCCCAAAAGATCAAAGCCAAACCACTGATCTTCCCACTCCTTTCCTTCTTCTATCTTATTGCCAGAGAATCCATAACAGAGCTCATCAGATTTAGCCCTGCCATGACTCTACTAAGCTCAGTCTGAAAGCTCTGCTGCAACATGAAGTTTGGTCTTGTTTACTGCACTTTAAATTCTAAAGAGATTATTCTAAGCTTAGAATAAATCACTGGAAAAAAGTCTGCATGCAAGAGCGGGGATTTACAGGCTACTTAATGACTTAACTGTACTCTCCATTTCATTCTAATGAAATAACCAGAGCTCTCTGGCCCTCTGAAATGTCTTCAGTACCAAATAATCATTATTAAAGATATGGAACTGTGATGTTACAGAAAAACTCAACCCCAACCCTGTGTCCCTTGTCTTGCAATCTAAAACTAACTTCAGTTCAATGTGGTCCATAAACATCAGAAAGTATTTAAAGTCTGCCAATGTCCACAGGAAGATTAGTGCTAATTGGTAGTGATCTTAGAAAAGAAATCAGTTTGGAAATGTTATAAAGGAAATATGAAATGGCAACTTATCACTAAGGGAAATATCTTTGCTAAGCAGTCACACTAATTAGAGAGAGAGAAAAAGAATAATAAAAATGACCCCAATCTAACAAAGGGCTCAAATAAATTAAACCCATTTGAACTGGTTATCAAAGTTATTCACTCTTCAGAATTAAGCATGCACTTCTTGCTTAGCTGGACCAAGGCCCAGAAATGGGAGACATAATGCACCTCTCCCTTTCATTTTGAAAGCTGTTTTAATTATATGTTGGTGATCCAACTATGGAACAACCCTCATCTCTTTGGAAACAGCCTTAAAGTTTTGCAATTCATAGTCTGCCCAGTTTTGGACATTACTGCCAGATACTTGCCAGCATAGATGGTCCAGGTGCTGCACATGGCATGGCAGTGCAGAACCTCAGCATCTGCCACCACCCTCCCAAGATCTGAGGTTTCTTCAGACCATCATCCTATGCCTCGCCAACAAAATTCAGGTGTCTTTTAGCCCACCTCTGGTGGGCTAAAGGCATCTATCCTCCCTGTCTCACTCTACCTGCCTGCACCCACAACTTCCCAGCTGTGGCCATCTGCCTTCCCATTATGACAAGAACCCAACTTGTTTTCTGCAGTTCTCCTCTCACAATGAACCTTTTCTGTGCCTTCTGAAAGATGTGGCTGTTCTTCTCCCTTTAACTTTAAAGGGAAAAGGACCAGGATGGGGTCCCTCTCCCCACTAAAAATCCAGTGACAGGCATTTAAGTTGACTTTCTGATCTCAGTAAGAAGGGAAGATGTTCAACAGTTTTGAAAACTTGGTCCATTTTTAGTCAGATACCAGCTTGCTTCCCTAAGAGCCCTAAAAGCCAAATTAAAGGAAACATTCCCTGAAGTGGCATTCCATTCTGCACTCTTGATTTCAGAGGCAGGACCATCTGGATGCTATAGTTCACTATATTCTTTTGTCATTTGGCAATTAAGAGAGATTTTTTTTCACATTGTATTCATTTCAGCAACTATTTTTTCCCTTTCAGAAGACCCATAGTGAAAGACAGGTTTCACTGGATTGATGACAGCACTCGGTGATTTGAATCTGGGTCAGTATTTTAATTCACCTCTTGTCTTGAGGCTAATTTCTGAACACGATAGTGTGAAAATTCAAAGCTAGTGATGGGCCTGAAACCCTGCAGACTTCATCCTCACCTCAAGTACAGCAGCATGGCCAACACCACTTATCTGCACAGAAACATTGGTGCTCTTGGCTGTGCTTATGAGATGATTTGAGTATAACACTGTAAAAATCACTGAAATGCAATAACATTGTTGCACATTTATTGCTTTTAACCAACTATAAAAAACTAAAATGTAAGCTTTGTTTCCCTCCATTGGTTTTGGGAGAAAGCCAACTCTCACTCCACAAAGTGTTATTTGCAAACTGTGCCTACCTTGCCAAGCCATTAGATGTAAACCTTTTCAAGCAATGCACAGAATATCATAACCCTAGATAGGCTTTGAATGGCTCTACATCTCCATTCTTTCCTTCTGGAGTCATACAAGTGCTATTTGAACAAGAAACATATTTTAATGCATTGTCATTACTCCCTATCCTTAGTCAATTACGTCGCAAGCACAACCAAAGTAATCCTTCTCACTTACCTTTAAGGACTCGGAGACAAGGCTGTTATGGAGGAAGAAGATTTGCCTTAAGGACAGCTTGAGACTTTTAGATAATCCCAGAGGAGGGATGAGGTGAGGAGTGGGGCCCACCAGTCAATTAAATCACTTTAAATCCATGATGTTATATTAATTCCAATGTTATATTAACTGTCCATTAACTGGACTTGCCCAAGCAATCATCTTTTCCTTATGAGGTACTTTTACTACTTCGCTTTAAAATCAGGGGAAAACAAGGAAGGAAGGAAGGAAGGAAGGAAGGAAGGAAGGAAGGAAGGAAGGAAGGAAGGAAGGAAGGAAGGAAGGAAGGAAGGAAGGAAGGAAGGAAGGAAGGAAGGAAAGGAAGGAAGGAAGGAAGGGTAGAACCCCAAGCCAAAATCATTACCTTTTACAGAAGTTTGACATTTATTTCCAAATTCAAATCCATAACCAATATAATTTTGCTTCCAGCTCCCATATTTAAGGCTTCAGAGAACTGTACCTGCTATTGTTGCAGGATCTAAGAATTTTATGCTTATTCATACAGAGCCCTAACACACAAATTATAGCTGCCATGATTTTCATTTCTGTCAAACTCTAATTCCAAAAAGTTCTTTCAACCTTGTGTAGTAGCAGTACCAAGACCTACTTTGACCCCAATCAGGATTCTAAAATTAATAACAGCATTTAGTAGGGAACTTGAAAATGCTGCCATTCGAAAGGTAAGGAAAACCATCCCGCTGTTCCAAAAAGACTAGAAGAAATATCCTGCCAGTAGCATCTTCTTAGCTTTCAAAAAGAATGGTCTTCCTGCTTGAAATCCACTTGCTTGGCAGAGCAGAATTGCCTAGATGCAGTTCTCTACAGCATCAACTTTACATTTTTAGTCTCTTTTAATTACTTTGATTTAGACAAAATGAAGCCACTTCCACTTAAGATCTGGCAGAAAATAACCCAATTAATATTTCCCTTCTCATCAAGTCTGAAGATTAATTATGCATTCTAATAAAGGCTTAAGGACTTGTTTCTAACAGCTGCTGACCATTTTCATCTTAAACCAACAACGCCTTTAAACACATGCTTGACTTAATTGCCTAAAAAATCCTTTCAGAATAACTGGTTCTGTTGATAGTCATAAGCAGTTAGGCAAAGGATGTGACTGGAATATGACAGCTTAGAACCTGTCAGAAAAGATCCTTTTAAAAATTAAAAGTTTTGGGGTTTTTTGTTTGGTTGTGTTTTGGTTTATTTTAGCTTGAAAAACTTCATAAACCAGGCAACAATTCCTGTTTCTCATTTATTAATTCATGATATTTTTACCCTCCATGTATTCTTTCCAGTAAAAGTTTCCAACCTTTTTTATATTCCTAAAATGGAATATAAATAAAGGAAAGGAATTCACACAAGAAAGAATAAGAAATGAAAATAAGGGGGAGGGGGGAAGAGGGAATAAAGAAAGAATACCCATTTCTTCTAAAGTTTCTCAAAAACAGACCAAAATACCTTACAAAAATATTTCTTGTCTCTTCTTTTTTCTCTTTTTTCCTTGTTTCTTGTTTTCTTTGATTTTTCCCCACAATGAGCTATCTAGACCCCATAGATCTCATTGGCCTTTGCAAAAGGAAAATTGGCACTGGCACTACTGAGAATTTCGGCCAGTCAAATACCCCATTGTAAAGGATGATGAAGAAACATTATTGCCTTGTCCCTAGCATAAAAAACTAACTGCAAATCTATCCACAGCCCCAAAACCAGGTTACCTAAGAGCCAGATCCAATAGTTTTCTCATTAAATTCCCATTTACTGCCAAAGGTATTCTGTGCAAGAATGAGAAAACCAGGTCCAAAGAAGGTGTTTCTGAATAGTTTAAAATAGAAGTAGTAGTTTTCTGATTTCAGTACAAAACACAAATTCAGTAAATTAGCATAGTTTGTGTTGCTACTGAGTGAAAAATAAGTTAGCTACTGGAAGTCAGGAGAGCAACTGACCAGTCAACACCAACAGGTATATTACTAAGGACACAAGACTTGCAAAAGGCTTGGGTAAGTTAAAACGAAAAAAGTCTCTATTTATTAAACATCCATGGGTCAAGCCTAACACAAATTTCTGTTAATGGTAGCTACTTGTCAGACGTAAGAGTGTATACAGTCTTCCTTCTGATTGCAGCAGGATGAGCAGAGCAAGCATATGATGTCCTGAACAGCCAAGAATTCAGGGACTGTATTCCAAGTCCAGAGATTAAGTACTCTTATATTCCTTTACAAAAGAATAACTGAGAACAGTTTAAAACAAAGCCAAAATGCAACAAAACACAGAACCCCCTCCATGGCTTTTGGTAAATGTAGCTTTGTGTGCAGCCATAATCCTGAGTGTGACTTCTTCAGCTTTCTTAAGCAAATCACTTCAAAGTAGTTCAGTTAGGAAATACAGGATATCTTCATTTCTGTCCTTTGATTTCTTTGCTACAGAACAGGGATAATTAATCCCTGGAACTTCCTCATTTTTAGAGAAGCTAAGGATTTTAAGCCCTTAAAATATTAGAAGTTGTCTATGAATTTAAGAAATGACAAGGTCCATTGGAACAGGGCTAAAACTAATCTGGACTTTAAGACTTTACCAGTGCAGTTCTGTGTAATCCACAATTGAGTGCAGAAGGTAGCAGCAACCCAGTGCTGCAAGCAACACCACCATCTGGAAGGTCTGCTCTCCCTGCCACAGATAAAGCAGTGAAAACCCTGTGTGGTTTAAAGGGAGGGGAAAAAAAGGCAAAGCAATACTTGGCCTGTGATTTCACAGAGTAGTTGGTCTGCATTCAGGAACTGATATGAAGTTTGCTGAAATCAAGGGCAGTCTTTAAACCAAACCTCAAGAGAGCACTGGTGGACATGTGCATGTGCATTAATGACAGTTACTTTCTGGAAGAAATCTGCACCTTTTTTTGTTTGCTGAAGATATAAGGAAGGAATCTGCTTATGGAAAATGTGCCATAGTGAATACCTCAACCCTCTCAAACAAACAAACCAAATCCCCAGTCCTACAAAGACTCCCAAAACAAAAACGACTCCCTGATCTCATCCTACTGCCCTAGTCAACTAGAATCCTCAGCTTTTATTTTTCACTTTTCATGGTGAGAAACAGTTGAGTTATTACTCTGGGAGAAAGATCTCAGTATTATCTTATACCTGCTCCTTACAAGCTCTAGTACAGCTAAGAGTACTTTGATAAAACCAGAAAAATAAAAACAGAAAACCAAAGTGCCTTGAAATGTGATTTCAGAACTCTGCCATTGTAACTAAACCAAACCATAATTCAATAAATATTTCTCTGTTTCCTGAGCCAGTCCCTATGCTTTCTGTGTTTGTAAGACATTTCTTTTTTAATTAGGAAGAAAACAGCCTTCTCTCTTCACTCTCCTGCACTGGACTAGCTCACTGAAGTTCAGCATTGCATGAGCTAATACAAGGCTCATAGTTTATGCTCTGTTATTTCTGTTTGGTAAGAAGCCACACTCTCAGGTCCTTACTTGGTTTTGCTCTGTTCCAAATGCTGCTCGTAGGATATAGCCTGAATGGAAAACAGCAGGAACCCAATATATAATAGAAGCAGTTCACATCAGCACAGAGAGGGGAAATGTGTTCTGCACTGCCATTGTTAGTTGTTCTTTGAGGATATAAACCTGATACAACCATTTTGTTTCATGCTAAGTCAATACACTGTCCACTGCTCTTAGGAATAGCTGGAGATCTCTTCTTCAGGAGAATGCTGTTGAAGAGACTTTCTATCAGAAAGCTCAGTTCCAGTTTTGAACTCATGAAATTTAGCAGTGTTCAGATGTGAAGACTTAGCTTTGGACCATGTGAAAAGCAGGTGCAAGTCACAATATCCAAATCTCCTTTCTTAGATGTCTAAATGGAAAGAATGACAAAGCAGACTTGGTGTCTCTCTCTCTCTCTCTAACTGGGAAAGGTTTCACATGAACAAAACCATTCTGTTGCATGACTGGATGTGGTTTAAACTACTTTCCTGGGTTCCAGAAAATGAAATATGTGCAGGAAAGGAAAATCATCTGAATTCACTGCAGTTACTGAGTCTAGGCTGAGTTCCAGTCTCATTAAAATCAGAAACATGAGCAATAGAGAAGATCCCCTATGCTTTCCTCATCTTGACATTCACACATGCAGACAAGGACAAGTGGTGGCATTGCTCCATCTATAAAGATAGTCAGAAGGACAGTGCAAATATACTGGCATGAAGATTTGCAACTGATGGTCAAGGGAAACAGCAGGTAGCTCTTCTGCAGGTACATGTAGTTAAAGGGCAGCTTTGGCTCAGTCGTTTGCTGTTCTGGAGATTCACTCTGCCTTATCAACCTACACAGCTTTGGCCTTCTTGAAGGTTGAAAGCTTTGGAGTGTTTTGGTTTTTTTTTTTCTGTTTAGACAGCTATGGTATAGTGTGGGAACATGGCCAGAGTATGGCTTTGTGGACAACAGGAGCATCTAAGGATCAGCTTCTTTTTCAGCTCTGCTCAGGTAGAACCCTTAGCAAAGAAGATCATCATAGCATAGACCACAACGTTCCCCCATTTGTATGGTAATAAGTAAGCTTGAAATGAACATGATCAAAGGATCAATAGCTACTTTTCCTCCAAAAATACCATTGATCTTGTAAGACAATTGCTGCTTCTGTGCCCTTCACTGAGAAAAGGTATCAGCATAAGGAAGGTGCGTATGTCTTGTGCTGTTAACATTGCTCCTCTCTGAGCAGAGCTCTCTGTTGAATTGGAGCTAGTCATTTCTAACAGATCAATGCTACTGTGACTAGACTGGTTGTGAAGCTGCTATGGAATATCATCAGTTCAAAGAATCTAATACGATTACTATTGCTGTCCTAATTCACTTTCTTATGACGCAAAATTGTAATGGAGAAGAGCTTTTGATGATTGATCCTTAACTAACGTGAAGGAAAAAGTGGTTCACTTTGTCCTTCAACCAGCTCCTCCTTTCATCTTAACATTCAGAGTCTTTCTCCAATTGGAAATAATTATTTTAAAACAAGAAAAAAAGTAACAATAAAAATGTCAAAGTTTCTGAAACAAGTGAAAAGATCCTTTGAAAGGCAATTCTTACAGATGTACAGAGCACTTGTCATTAACATCATCATAAACCTGAAGCTGAAATTAGGAGCAGTTTTAACATGCAGAAGGAATCCATAGATCAAAGGCTACAAAGGAGAAGAACATAATGCAGCTTTCAAGCAAATCTAGATGGAGTTGACAGGGAAAAGGTTAACTTGGGTTAGAAGCACAAACTGAGGGGAAGAATGAACAGGGCACACAACTTTTTTGGGTTTTGGGTTAAATCTGGGCATTATTTAAATTATTCTTTTCATTCAAGTACTTTCACTGTGACTTCCCTGCCCTTTGAACATGCCAGTGCTGTAAAAAGAGAGGGGAAAGGACAAAGAAAGATATAGTGTGTCTATTGGTTGTATGAACACAGTCTTTGATAAAACTCAATTTATGTAAAATTATTCAGCTGAAATTCTTTTAAAAATTGTTTTCAAACATTTAAATAAGTTATTAGAGCCTGTGAGACTAATTTTAAAGATATATTGCACCAATTTTATTGAAGGGAGTACAGAAACTGATTGAAACTTGATGGCAGAGTTGAGATTAGAGAAAGAACCTCTCTTTGAAACAGGTGAGCTGGTACGAATCACTGATTTATCAGTGACACTTGGCTTTAATCTTCCTTTAGGATAGCAGAAATGTCTGAGAGCTATCCTCATTACACTCTCTAGATCAGATAATTTCCAAGTCATGCTGCAATTTTTACCTTTAAGATCTAGGGAAGAATATCTCCAATTCTCATTTTCTTCACTAATGAGATATCTCTCACAGAAATAACAAATCTTTGGCCTGAAAGTTTTTTTAAAAGCCCAAATCAAACCAAATTGAAAAGCTCTTTTCATTCTGGAGTGGAACTTTTACCATATTTATAAGATCTGTACCCCTCTCCCCCCCACCCCCAAACAGTCTATGTGCTGTGAAGATTTGCCTTTGATTAAAATCCTGTGGTTAGAATCAAGAAGCCCATCTTGAGCCATGTGAGTTGCAAAACTTCACCATGCAACAAAATAGAAAGGGGCAGAAGCATGGAGGTGCAAGAAAGCAGTAAGGTGAGAAGAGGTTATACACTTATCCAGAGGAAAGTGGCAGATGTTTATAGGGGAAGTAAGATACATTCACTACTCCTGTGAAACGGTTTAAGCCCTGAATTTACAGCAACACTTCTGCAGCCCAGCTCTGTTAGCACCACAAAAAACTGCTAGATTTGGGGGTGCATTAGTGGAGCTCCTAAGCTAATAAAACACAGCTATTTCTTAGGCCTTTAGGAGGAATCCTTTACTGGGAAGCTGTAGGATATATTGCATGCTGTTAAGTTTAACACTGGGGTTTAACTAAATTTTCTTCATGCCAGCTGAGTGGGGCAAATTCATTCTCAATGCCTTGTGCAATATCCACTTTGTGGCTCTAGCTGGGAACGCAAGCAGAGACAAACACAGCAAAGAGAAAAGTGGGGAAAACAGTGGAAATAATCAATAACTGCACATTGAAAGAAACATTACAATGCTACAGAAATAATTCAATGGATCCTTTTAATAAGACTTGCTTACAAATTCCCTGCATCTCTGAGGTTTTCACTGCCAACTTCTCTTCAGAACGGCTGTGCAGAATCGCAGCCTACAACTGTTTGCAGGTTGGTTCTTGGCTGTGTTGTAACGCATGACAGCTAACGTGCTAGCCACATACTAACAGCTGTAGTTTCTATGCTGCCATGACCAGTCCATCTGCCACCACCACCCATGCCAGTACAAAGGGCATGATTATACAGCACTGAATAAAAAGTCAGAGGAAGGAAATACCTCTGGCAGCAAAATGCTCTTTCTCTCAGTGCTCCTATTTGCTTCTTCCTTTTTAATCAGCATTCATGTCTCCGTCTGCTCTCCAGGGGAGCTTTGGCAAATGCCAACATAAGGCAAACCACAACCAAAAAGGCATTTTTAGGTCATTCCTACTCTTTCCCTTAGAGGGGAAAGGACTAGATGTGTTCATTAACCTGATACTTCTGGTCTAAATGAAGGTGCACACCAAGAAACATGGGGAGGATTTGAGGCGTGTTCTTCTACTTCAGAATCCAAAGCGAGACTGAATTCAGGAGGGGCCTGCTAAAGCTAGAACAGCAATTTTTCTCTGCCCCAAACAGAGAACAAGCGTGCACTGCCATGAACTATACCAACTCACAGGTCAGCTTTGTTAAAGGGGGACTGTGGTCCATCATGGGAGACAACGTGCCTGCAAGCTGCCTGCAAAAGCAAGAGTCAAAGGAAGTGCCAGTGCAATTCCCACCAAGCACTGAACTACTACTTTGGACAAATCAGAAGTGCTATACTTCAAGTTCTGTTTCTCTCAGAGAAAATTGAAGTATTTCTGTAGAACTGAATTTTTCTGGAGTAATATGAAGGGGAATAAAAATCAAATTTTCCAGAACATGCAAATTTAATTAACTGCAATCTATTTCAATGGAAAATTCCTGAGTGTTGCCACCTAGTCTGGGAGAACAGACACAAACCCTCCACCACTGCCACTATGGAGCTCCTGCCAGCTACACTTTGTGTATAGGGGTAGAGGAAGGAAGGGTCCCTGTCAAGCTCTGCCTTCCACTTCCTGGGGCTGTCTCCAGGGCTCAGGTATAGACAGCCAAACCTTCCTTTCCCCTCTCCCATATATCAAACAGTAGGATATGACTGTGGAGCAGGAAATGAAAAGAAATAGCTAACTCTCAACTGACAGTTCTAAGCAACAGCAAATCCCTACTTCTAAAACTGCTAATCCATATCCTCCCTACCAAAAATAGTATTTTTATTCCTCTGTTAGTGGGAATAGGATGAGTCAACAGACAAATACACTCTCTTTTCAAGAAAGGCACAACACACGTTGTCATTTCACCTTTATGTTGCAGATTCTCCTAGGTCAAGAAACCTGCTTTGGTTTTGATCTAACTGAAATGAAACATCAGTGTTTCCCTTAGAATCCCTTGCTATTGCTGGAGTGGGGCAAAGAAGAATTGAAACATAAGCTTAAACTTCACAAATCACTTCTGTATCTGATGGTTAAGATATCTAGGTCTGAGGCTGATCCAGCACAGACAGCTGAAAATTCAAAGAAGGAAACTAGGAAGCCATGGCAATTTACAGTAATTAAGGATCTGACTCATTGATGCCAGCTCTTCTTTTCCTCTCACTAATGGGAAGCCAGAAGTTGTCTTCTGAAAGCACATGCCTGCAAGCACAACTGAAGAAATGGACCCCTAGTTTTTGGTAAATGCTGATCCCCAATTCTCTACATGAATTGGTTCAAGTACTGTTAAGCTGGCAGTCAGGAAATCAGTAATTTTTGTTCAGTTGCAGCCGGATAGATTCAACACTTGGGATAAAGTTGCCTTGAGCAAATTTAAAAAAAAAAAAAGCCTTCCTAAGTGATCCCAAGAGGCCTGTGTCTCCAGAAAACAGCTAAAGGGAAGTTGCTGAGTTGCACTCAGTGGATTCAACAATTTGAAAATCATTAATTTTGTTTTAAATCTTACAGACCCACTTATGCAACAGACAGCAAGGACAGAAATTCAATTATTTTTTTCTTTTGAGACACTTCCTATTTGGAAGATTAAGAGATGGAATCAGTGGTACACTACAATGAAATTTTCATTATCACAAGTTTGGCACAGTGATAGATTCCACTGCATTGCTTTGCCAGTGCACTCTGTCTTCCAGAGGCTCAGCTTCACACCCAGCTTTGAGCTCCGGTTCAGCGAGTCTGCAGCTTGCTCCTCTACAGAGGTGCTGTGTTTTGGAAATGCTGAGACAGAAAACAATCATTTGCCATTGTTAATTGTTGATTGTGCCATAATGCATGGTAGCTTTCCCAGTGCAGCTATGCTGGCCCTACTGCAGTCACAGGGGACAGGGACACGTGTGCCTCTGACTTTGAAGGCCGATTGCACTCAGGAGAAGCTTCTGCAGCACAAAACGAGATCTACAGCACTCTGTCTGTCCTTACAGGATTATTATTGCATGCACCCTTGCTCTCCTCTGCACAGAGAAGCAGTGGGACAGCTAGTGCAGTAAACAGCTCCAACAGCTCTGTGCCAGCACACTACTCCTTCTTTGCCAACTGAATTCCCAGATGGCCATTAGTACCCAGCTATTTGACTTGTACACTTTTAAGGGCTCAGAGCACAGCACCTGCACTCATGCCAGATTCCTATGAGGTATTTGTAACCATAGCATGCACACATCAGCTTTTAGAGCAGATTTGTTCAGGTGTGAAGCATACTTCACCATTTTCAGTCCCTAATTACAGTGGCTAAACATATGCCGTATTCACTCCATTTGATTCCAGAGATGAAAAAACTCACTCGTGTATGTATTTTTATACACATGTTGTTCATGGGGCTTATATTTACCAGAGTAGGGTTTTCAGCTGAGATAAAGCAGAGTAAGTTTAGAGATGCTCTGATTTATGGCAAAAGAATTCTTGCTAGTAGAGGCTTTAGGATAAAAAGCGGTACAGAAAAGACAAGCTTTTTGTTACTGTTTTAGCTCCCCTGTGTAAGAGAAAAATGTGATGACATGGAAGCACATCAGCAGAAAACACTGCTTTCATAGTAAGGGCTAGAGATTAAGTACCCTGTTAATTGCATATTCTCTGAATGTTTTTTTGGAGTCTATTGTGCTAGTCAGTCACTTGGTCTATTTTAGGACAAAGCTCTTCCTGGGCACCTCACCCAAAAAGCTCTTCCTGGGCACGACACACAAGAGTAAATAGAGTTACTTTCAGAGTTAAAATAAACTGCTGGAGGTATATTACACCTTATGGAAATTGCAATTTTCCTCTCAGGTATGAATCAGAGAGACAAAGTCAAGGGCTGCAGTAGGAGTGAGACTGGAAAGGGGCTAACTACAGAGCAGGTCAGCTGCCAAAAACATTGCCTCTGGTGAAGTTTTTCATCCAGAACATGTCTGAGGTTTCTCAGAAAGAATAAACCTGGAGATAAGACATTGATAAGGTTTGTTCTGAAGGAAGGTACAGCTTTCTGTACATAAGTAGAGCTGAGGAAATGCAAGTTCTCTTCCTAGATTGCTGGGAGTGAGGAAAAATAGCATGTTACAATAATAAAGAAAGGCAAGTACCCAGAGGGACTTACAGAATCACACCTACTCACCTGCAAGGAAGGACAATTTTTCACATAAAGCAGGAACTAAATACAATTGTTGTTGCCCTCCATAAGAGCTGAAAATAGAATAAGTGGATCTGATTGTAGCTTCACAATCTATATAAAAAGATGCTGATTTCTTTTTGAATAACATGCTTATATTTAGGATCCTAAATCTGTATTTGGAAACCTAAGGAACTGACCTGATTTTCTGAAGTATTCAGTACCCAGTGAATAGTGGAAATGTTTTTAAGAGGTTCTTGCAGGAACTGTTGGATTCAAGAGCCTTGATTATGAGAAGGAAATAAAATTTTCACTCTATTTCTGAATTTTTGCCTTAGAAATCGAAGACTTTCATTTTCAGAATTCACCACTCTGCAGTAATGTCTGATTTTGCTTTAAATATTGTACTGCTAGAACTACTAAGATTGTGGATTCTTAAAAAAACTTTCAGACTCTTCCTCTACCATTCAGCTAATACCATGGAGCAAACACAGCCCTGCTTTGCTGCCATGCTAGTTTGAAATGTGGATAAAATAATCCTTACAGCAATAGCAAAGCTGTATAAAAAAAGCTGTAGCAAAGCCATATGAAAGCCAGTAGTAAACTACATTTGGGAAGGTTCATGTTATGTAAAAGGTAAATTTCTAGTGTATCAAGAGGACAAAAAGAGGAGTTCTAATAATTAAGTAAATTGTGGAAGCTTCTGTTTCTCAAAAAATTGCCTTCCCACAGCAGATTCTCAACTTTTGGAAGTCATTCTGCTCAGTGTCTTAAAAGGGCATGGGCATCAGTCTCTCTTCTATTCAGAAACTTTCTTTTATCCTCTCAATACTGTGTAAAGCTATTTGGTAAAGAGATTGCACAAATCTAGAGGCTAAGCAATCCATATCAAAACACAAGGGTACCTTATGAATTACTGCTGGATCACTTCTTCTAATGGCATGATGACATGAAAATCCCAGAGCTCATTCTACACAATATTCACAATGAGAGATACTCTTACAGGCAGGGTACCATTATCAGCAGTCATGGAGCAAAGCTCATTAAAAAAAAGACAGTTGGAGCCTTCCTTTTCTCAATGCACAAGTGCAGCTGCCCAGAACAAGAAAAATGTCAAGACTTTTTTTTTTGCCTAGAAATGTCTACAGGCCCCACAAGCAAGGCTGGCAACACTTTGTGATAGACTCTGTGCAAATGCCAGCCAGAGGTAGTCATTACCAGCAGTCATGACATTTGTAAACTGACAGATAAAAGACAACAAGGAGCAGAAAAGAGATGGCCCATCAGATCAGACCACTGAGGAATTAAACAAAACCCCCAGGTCACCCCTCCTGCAAGACCAGCAACTTTTGACAGGCCGAATGTACCGCCCCCCTCCCCACCCCCAAAACAAGCTTGTGTCATTCCTGTGATGTCTGCAAATGTGCGTGAAGTCCTTTCTAACACTTAACTGTAACAAAAGCAGAGAGATGCAACTGCTTCTTCTGCATCAAAGCATTTTTTTAAAGTCTTATCACCTGTTTCTGAATTCCCTATTGGCTGTGGATTGCCTCTATACCTGGGCAAACAGTTTTCCACACTCTTCAATAATTCAGGGGCATATGGACAGTGAATTCAGGCTCTTTGCTGTCTGAAAGCTTTTATATCACTCAGGCAGAATTTCAAGGCAAGACATTCAAAGCACTACAAGGAATATAATCACCTTGTGTTGTTTTCAGTGGAAAGTGTGGGAATCAAAGCCTGCTGCCCCTCAAATTGCTCAGGCCAGGCTTTCCTTCTTGTCTCTGACCACTGTTTAATTGTACAGACTCTTTTGAGTAAACTTGCCAAATCCAAATCTCCAGTAAACCTACTGTTCATAGCCAGATTAAAGAATTTTTAGTTTCTTCTAGTGATGTTGACTAAATATATGAACATGTTATCTACAGTTGAGTTTATTTTAGTGACCAGGGAGAGCTAGAACAAAAATGTGCATTCTAGGGCATGCAGTAGACCCAAATACATGCATTGCCTGGACAGCATAATTATCTTACCATTGTAAAGATGTTCAAGACTGTGATAATCCCAGTACTATAGCTTTCAGGCAGTGTAAATTGGTAGTTTAATAGTCCTACAATAGGCACCAACTTTCGCCATTAGACAGTAAGGTCCCAGCTGGGGCTAAAAATCTCTTCCCTGGGAACCATTCAGCTCAGTGACTGCAGTTCCTGCAAGCGGGCAAGAGGTTGATACCTCCCTGATACTGCCTCCTGGCAAGGGTGTCACAGTGTATGGAGCAGGGGAGAAGGAAGATCTCCCAGGGTCTCACACACAGCTGAAGGTCTAGTGCCTCCCTAAAATGGGTGCAGAAGTGAGTGCTCGTTAGCAGATCACATAGACCTTCAAAATCTCCAAATATCTGAGAGCACTGCAGAAAAGACTTGAAAAGGAAATGGAAAGGAGGATTTAACTCCTTGATTTAAAGCCATTTCCTAATGCCATCCCAGCAAAGTACTATACAGCCTGAACCACTTCTGTCTCCAGGATTAACACAAAGTACTGCAGAAGAGAGGAAGTGCAAAGCGGTAGTCTGTGGTAGTTAAAATCGTTAGTAAGCTATAGGATTTCTGACTGAATCCTTGATTCAAAAGGAACTTCTCTAAGGCAGAACTGCTACAGGACTAGGATCTACCTGACCAAAGCAACAGCCTCCCTTCACTCTGTTGATGGCACAGAATTCCAGTGTAAGGACAAGACAACACATAAAGTGATCTCCTCGCAAAGATACTTCAGTTTCCTGAAAGAGAATCTGTGAAATTGGCAGCCAAGTTCCGCTTTCTGCTGGGCTATGTCTGCTCAGCTGATTCTTTAGGGTACAAATATGATTGGCAAAGTCTACGGAGAATCAGCTGACAACAAGACATTAGTCAGGGGAATGCACAGATGTTCCAAACACCTACACTTCATTCCAAAATTAACTTTTCTATTGGCAAACATTTAATGGTCTCAGGTCTGCCTTAGAACAACAGTCTGCTCATGAATGCACATCGGGGAAACGTTACCTATTAGTTCAGGTAATTTGATCTTAGAAGATACATGAATAATATTAACTTGAATCAATAGGTAGAGGAGAAAAGAAAGAGCTATTTAACCATATACTCTGCACCACTAATTACTTCTCCCCTGCCTACTACCACAGATTACAGTCATTTCTTGTGCACGGTCATGTGTCCTGGATGGCTCAGATATGTAATTATGGTGATAAAGCCATCTCTGGTGAAGTTCTGAAGGCAGCTTTCCTGACAGATTTAGTATTCTGATGGTCCCAAGATTTAGGCTCTCCTATACTGATCTTCTGTAAGTACTGCACTGTCTTCCGGGACATTTGGTCAGACTCTCATCTGATGTAAGTGAACCTGGCAGCACTGCAGGGAAGAGAATTATTTCCTTCTCCACCAGCTGAGTGTCTGGCACATACTTTCTTCTAATTAGTATTCATCTTTAGGGCTATTGAATTTGTGGGAGGGAGTTAGCTGCCCATGGAAGTCCTAATTGTTTAGAAGCTTGGATAATTTTCCTTGTAGCTTGCAACCCTCGCTGAGAGACCTTAATTATTAAAAAATTAGGCTATTATATCAATTGTCCTCAGTAAACTGGTACTGTGCAAGCTAACATGGATCTAAACAGGTATTTATGGTGCCCTTCATGCTCTTATACAGTTTAACAGATAAGCAAAAAATACCATAAATGAAACATTTTGATGACATCATCAGACGGACATGTATTTAAGGTGCATAAGTTTAAGTAGCAGAGTTGCTACCTGTTTTTTGCTCCTAATGATTCCAAGCAGAGTCATGGACTGTCAGCACTCCCTAACAAACATGGTTATGCAAGCAGCTCCCTAGACAGCAACAACTGGGAAACATTGATAGAACCTCCAGACCTCTGCTCATTCAGCAGCTTAAGGGAAGAAAGAAACTTGTCATACATTTTGTCTTGAAGTTCAACAGACCTTGTTCAAAAGCACAGTTTGGTTGCAAAGTTAATGAAAATATATTGGCCCCTGGCCTTGAATTTGCCATTACATGAACCCAGTACATCACATCAAAACACACATAAAAGGAAAAGGTGGAACAGGAGCCTCCAAGAAAATACAGGTATAGATAGTTTATGAGCTTAGATAATCCAGCACACCTACATGTCCTAAGTTATGGCTCAAAGGACTTCATCGGACTGGATGTATCACTTAAGAAGTAAAGCTCTATAGAAGAAAGGGAAAGAAATAAAGGAGGCACTGAAGAACTTTTAACTCACTCTCCAGAAAGTCTAAATAAAGCTAATTGCCAAGGCAGTAACTGAGAGGATAAAATCTGCTCAGTGCCTGTTGTCCAGGATAATTTCTGAATGAAAACCAATTCATCCAGATAAGACATAACTTCTACATAATTCAATCATTTCCAGGTCCTATAAAACTTCAACTGTGTTTGGCCAAAGCCTTTATTTAATTTTCTTAAAGACATCTGTGAGGAAATTATGGCAATTTGCTAAACAGAAAAGTAAACACTTCTGTAAAAATGTAGAATGTTTTCTAGAAACACTGGAATGGAAGAGTCAAAGCCCAGTTATCAAGAAGTGGCAGACCTCTAATCCCACTAACATTCAGAGAAATATAGTGTAACTCTTCCTGAAATTGCTCTTAAACTTCTAAGTCACTTTTAAAATTGGATACATGCACAAAATGCTCTAGACTTTCAAAATCACAGGAGGAAACATTAATGAATAAAGAAGAATTACAGAAACACTCAGGAATTCTGTCTGCTCTCTCCCACCTTCTGTCAACATTGTCATGTAGTATCTAATCTGTAAATGTATTCTACATTTTCATTCCTTAGTCTACAGACCACTTATTTTCCTTCCTGAAGGTACACCTCTCCCTCCTCATCTTTCCTTTAGGCCCCCTTTAAGTACTGGAAGGCTGCTCTAAGGTCTCCCCAGAGCCTTCTCTTCTCCAGGCTGAACAACCCCAACTCTCTCAGCCTGTCCTTACACAGGAGATGCTCCCACATCCTGATCATCTTTGTGGCCCTCAAGCAAGTCCATGACATATTTGTGCTGGGGACTCCAAAGCTGGACACAGCACTGCAGGCAGGGTCTCACCCAAGCCTTCTCTTCACCACGCTAAAGGGCCCCTGCTCTCTCAGACGTTCCTCACAAGAGGTGAGCTATTCCCTTCACTTTTCAGATGAGACATTGCACAACACAAAATTTCTTTTTTTTTTTTTTTTTTTTTTTTTTTTTGGTAAAAATACTCAAATACTCCAAAGGCAACCTGAATCACCTAAGCATTTAATTCAAAATGATAGCAGAATGTTTCCTCTGGATGATATGTAGCCTACAGTACTTCAGCAAGGAAGAATACAAGTTCAGAAAAGTGTTCCTTCAAAGCACCCCATAATACATAATAATATTTTGCATCTGTTTGCTCCCCCCACCCTCACATTTAAAAGAGAACTTTAAAGCAGAAGGCATATTCAGTTTGCTAAATCTACATTTTGGATACTTGTAATTAAACTATGAGGAAATATTTTTTTAATCAGAGAAAAATTATTTTAATAGCCATAATCAACACAATCAAATATAATCAGTCTGTCAAGATAATCACATTGCAGAATCATTTAAAATAATTTTGTACTTCGCTAGCTCACATCTATATGAAGCTGATTACACCTGGAAAAGACATTTGACTTAAAGATTTCTACTTTACTTTAGTAACTGTGCTATGTCATGTATACTCATTTCTGTTCTCCTGTATCCTCACTCTCCCCACTCCCACAGTTTTGAGAGTTTAATCATGGTCTTTTCCTCCACTTTCCACACTCTACTCTCTTCTATGTCTATTCTACACCTTTATGCACAGGATCAGGATCATGCAAATTTCCCAGGAAAAGAAGTGTAAGCTTTATGAAATGTGAAGCAAACATTTTAAGTTTGCTTTATACACCTATTATTGTGGAGTTTTCACCAAATCTGTGCCCCAGCATTACCCCTTTATCTCCAGCCATGCTTAAGACATATCCTGTTGTTCCAAACATCTCTTACCCTGAAGCTACCACAACATGGATATCATTCACCCTTCATCTCCTCAGTCTCTCATTGAATTTTTCTTCGCTCTTGCTGTCATTTTCATTGTACTCTTCCATTCTTGATCCTTCCTCAAGTGTCTACATCTTCACTCTCTTATTTCTGCTCTGCACATTAAGCTGTCTTTGTTTTCCACTGCAAAACAGCAATACTAAATTCAAGCTTACTTTTGTTTCAGAAGACCCTGCTTTTGAGCCTGCTCGTGCTCTGAGAAGTTTCCCTGGCAGTGGCTTAGACCTTCACTAGTCCTCAGTTTCTTCTAAGCTCCCCATCTTTATTCCTGACATTCCAAAAGTCTTTTTTTCCTACTTCTACCTTCCACCCCTCTTTTTTTAACTAGAACATCTTTTATTTTCTTGCTCAAGAAGCACTCCTTTTTCTCCTTCAAATCAGTCTCATAAATTCCTCACAGGAGCTCTTAGCTTTCTGACAAAAAGCCTGTGAGCCCTGGACTTACCAATGCAAGAGTCTCTTTGAAAGTGCTAGTTTCCAACAAAATCTGTGCACAAGTTCATCTGAGCATGTTCAAAACATGCTTCATATTGCAGCAGGTAGAATTCTCCTGCTGTAAATACTGGATGGACATCAAGTCCATCTGCAAAAGGTCATCTGAAGTTACAAAGTATACCAGCAATAATAATGTTATACAATTGCAGTTTTCATCTTCTGTTTTGAGTGTTTCTTAGAAGCAAAATATTCCAAGGACCCACAATTTCTTACCATCTCCCATTCACAGACTATTTTCTAGACTCAGATAAGTTTCCACCAACTGATGTTTTTTCTAAGCAAAACCCTTGAACTCTAAACTTGGGTTAACAGTGTGCTGAAAAAGCACTACATCAGGGCTGCCTCTTGGTTGCTACTATTCCCAAAAATCCACTCTTTTCATTAATTAAACTGATAATTTATAATGATCTTGTCAACAGACTCCTAGCATAGCTTGTAAAATCTTGATTTAATTAGGAGCAAAAATTCTCTGTTTATGGCAACAGATGATGAAGAAAGACCAAGAGATCATGATATACACGTCCTGCTCCTTGAAACTGTTAAATTTTCTTCAAGAATCAAACAGAGTACTTAGTCTTAGCTTTCATGACAGAAAGTTATGGAGAAAAAGGCATATTCTCATTTAAATTATTGTGATTGCTGAAGAAAGTGGAACTAGGTTGGATTTGTAATCTGTTGGAAGCTAGAACAGTTTTGCATTGAGATCGCACTCACAATAGAAAAGGGAAAGGACAAGAAAGAGGCAGTGGGAACACCACCGTATTCATGACTTATCTGTTGGATCTGCTTCTCATGGACATATAATTTCACACAAGTGTTACACTGATGGACAAATCATAGGTCACTGTCAGACTCATGCTATCCTTTCTGTGTTTTTGAACTCTAAACTCCTAAAAGTAGTCAAAGAAACATGAGCAATTTTATGGTGATGTTTGTTACTCTCTGCTATAATAGCCTTCTTTTCTAGTAATTCAATATTCAAATGCTTGCAAACATTAACACGTATTGATTAGTATTGATTCTCCCCTATGGTGAGTGGGAAGAAACAATGAGTATGACAGAAACTGTCTGGATATAAAAACTGATGACAGCATAGTTGTAAGCCTTGGCTATTGTTCCCTTTTTGCTAGAAGAAGTGCTTGAGTTCTTTCTGTAATCCTGTTGCCAAGAGTAGACCTAAGCTTTTTTCTACAAATGGTTTTAATTTGTAAGAGCATCTGTCCTAAAAGCTCCAAGCATTGAAAGCTAGGCAGGTCTGGAGTGTATTTTTGAGGGCTGATAAGGTATCATGAAGCTAACAAAGCGCTTCAGATATGAACAACTTCTCAGTATGCAATTCAATTCCATCAACAGGCAGCAGAACCTTTCCCTAGCTCCGTTTCATGTACAGGAATGGACAGAGAGGTGTTTTTTAAAAAAGCCACAATGATTGGAGCAACTCTTCTATGAGGACAGGCTGCAAGAATTGGGCCTCTTCAGCCTGCAGAAGAGAAGGCTTCGAGAAGACCTGATAGTAGCCTTCCAGTATCTGAAGGGGGCCTACAGGAAGACTGGGGAGAGACTATTTACAAGGTCTTGAAATGACAGGATGAGGAGTAATGGGTTTAAACTGGCAGAGGGGAGATTCAAACCAGATGTTAGGAAAGGGTGCTTTTCAGTGAGGGTGGTGAGACACTGGCACAAGTTGCTCAGAAAGGTTGTGGATGCTCCCTCCCTGGAGATGCTCAAGGACAGGTTAGATGAGGCCTTGAGAAACTTGTTGTAGCGGGAGGTGTCCCTGCCTATGGCGAGGGGTTGGAACTGGATGATCTTTGAGGTCCCTTCCAAACTAAACCATTCTATGATTTGAGCATCTCAAACATCTTTCAGACCAGGATGACCTCAACACAGAAGCACAGGTTCACATTCTAGATGTGGCTGCATTTGGAAAATATCTTTATATCTAAAGGGCACAGAAGCAGACTTGAACACATAAAGAAATCTTTATGCTCTTTAATGACAAGGTCTTCTCATTAAATCAGAAGGCCAAAGATCTGGGTTTAATTTCATATGATCTTACCCTTCAGCAGCTCTAAAAAAAATGGGCCATATCGATTTCAGTTGATTTACTAATAGATGTCTTTAGACTCCACTATTTAAAAATCAGCTGCTGGAAAGAGAAATCACCTTGTGCCTCAGTTAGTTCCTTAAGTTGCCAAATAATTCATTGGAAGAAGGAGAGAGGATGGATGACTTCAAGTTTGTTTCCATGTGTAGAGAACTAATTCCCATTGTTCTAGGGAGGTTCATGACCAAGATCATTGAAGTCATTCTGGAGATAAAACAAGTAATTGAATTTGTTTTCTCAGGTTGGGAAAATGCCTTGACATCTATAACTTTCCAAAACACAATTCTAAGCATACTAGTAATGACATCCACACAGGGGCTTAAAAATATGTTCTGAACTGTAAGAATTAAACCTGCCAGATAAGATGAAAGCTAGCAATGGCAGCTTGAATTCTTAATATTCCTTGTAAAATAGAAGATATCATTCAAAATCTGAAGGTTACACACTCTCAAATCCATTCTCTGTTGTCACCCAGACTGCCCAACATAGCACCCATGGCCTAATTAGAGAGGCATTTGGATATTGCCAGCACCAATTTCACACTGAATGTTCTGAAATGTTTAGCAGACTGAACTAGGTGTTGAAAGCCAGGTGAAATCACAGCACTAGTGAACCTTGTATTAAGCAGCAGGGACAGTTTTTGCAGCAGTACTTTCTTGGAGCTGGTAGGAAAGTCTGACTGGGAGCACTGAAGGAAAGCAACACTATGATTAGCAGACCCAGGGGACTGGCACAAAGAGCAGAGGGAACCTGATAAAGCATAAAGAAGGGAAGATGGTAACAAGTGCAGGGTAAGATGTGCTGATCACAATCTCATAAAAAAAAAAATCCAATTCTAGAATAGGACACTGCAAACATGGAAGAGACTGACTGAGGAAGAGATTTTCATCAGAAGTAAATCTTCAAAAGGTGCTGAATCAGATCATTATCCAGTATAAACTGTCTCAGTGAAACTCCACTCACACACACACACAACATCCCAAAGCCACCACAAGTTCCCCACTCCCAGCACCCCTGCCCAATGCTTACATTATAATCTCCTCAAATCCACAAAAAATCTATGCTCTCTGAGCAATTTCATTATAAAGGTACATTGATGTCACTCAGAGATACTCCATGCATTCTGTCAATGTTAAAACTGTCATTCAAGAGAGTTTTAAAAAAAGTAGGAAAACATAATAAAGAGAATGGCTGTGGTTGGAGAAAGAAAATCAACAAGAATAAATGCTGACTTTTTCACATTTTGATTCACAGCAAAAGGACCTTCCTAATTTCCTATGTCAGTAACACAATTTTCACTAAAACCTTCAACACATTTCAGTTTCTAAAAAGCTTAAGAACAACTCAGTTTTCTGAAGTTAAAAAAGAGGCTTTAAATTTTCAAAATGGAATCTGCTTGAAAAAAAAACACCTCTATACTTGGTTTAATAGTCTAGAACATATCTGCATTTATTAATAGCATCGAGGTAGACACCACATCACCAGGGAGGAGAGCTTCGCATTATGAACGCTGAATTTAAACAGGCACTAAAAATTATTTCTATCTAAAATGACTTGCACTTGTCTCTAATTTGCTTGCTGAAGGGAGGTGCAATGCTTATTCTTTATTAATGGCAGAAACATTTTGGCCAAAAGCTGCAGAAGTCTTTACACACTGTGAGTGTCCAGCATGGCAATCCAAAGCAAGGTGAACTTGAAATACTTGGAGGAGCCACACATATTCTTTCTCTCACTCGGGTGCCTCATCTCACTGTCCATAAAATCCAGGTCTCGTTTTTTCATGTGTACTGTGTAAATGGCTTCCTACTTCATGGTCATTTTGTTGGAAGTGGAAGGGGCTGGCATCTAATGTTACTGGTCAGTTTTCACTCATGTCCATATGGTTGGCAACAACATCTTTTAAAGAGAAGGATTTAGAGTTTGTTGCTTAGCTTTAACATGTCTTTATTATTTTAATATACAGGACACTTTTTTTTTTTCATGTAAAGATAGTATCTGTGCTTGCATGGGAGCTGAGAATGCCAAAGGATAGCTGAACATTCAAGTCCTTGCATTGCTGAGCAGAACAGTTTTGGGAAAGCAACCTAATGTTCATATTCCCCTGCAAGAGCTTCAGGCAACTAAATATGAAAATCTGCTCCTAGAATGAAACAGATCTGCTAATTATGTGAAAAGAATGACTATAAATATAGGAAAGAAGAAGAGCTTAAGTCCAAAATGTGTTTAGTAGATAAGCAGTTGCTCAGTTCTATCTGCCCTTATCAATCTGAGGAAGCATTTAATGCTGAGATGGAATATCAGAGGTGGTTAGGTAGAACAGAGATAAACTTAGAGCTAATTAAAAAACATGCTTCCTGTCATTCATCGACTCTCTAGTAACAGCTGTTTTGAGATATTGCTATAGGGATGATCCCACTGCAATACTGGCTTTTGAAAGCCTTCCAAATCCTGCAATATGTATTAATCTGTGACATTCATATGAATAGCACAGACAAATGGCAGCAATTACTTTCTCCTCTGTATTCTGATTGGTTATCTTTGTTTGATGTGGATAGCTATGCCAAAGATGGATCGATCTATCTATCTATCTATCTATCTATCTATCTATCTATCTATCTATCTATCTACTTTTATGATTTATTGCTTTCTTTTAAATTATTTGGTCTATTTTTGGGTTTCTGATAATGAAAAAATGGAGAAAGATAAACAGTTTTACTATGTAAGAAATTGGCTTACTTCAACACTTCTTCAGGAACCCCAGAGGTCTTTAAGCTAGTTGTTGGAGTTCAAAAAGTTAGGGTTGGGAAGGAAAAGAGAGGAAAGACAGTTGTTTGAAGTACTACAAAATCTGTTACCATCAGCAATCTGTACAAAACTCAGGGGAGAGGGGGAAAATACTACATATGGATTTGTAGAAAGGGGGGGGAGAACTGCAATGGAGAGCCTGGATGCATTATTCCTGAAAACAGGACTGCTTTGGCTTTTCATACGTTGTTTAAATGTAATTAGGAGACAGAGTCTCTTTAGTTTATCCTGAAGATGTAACACAAGCAGTAGGAGCTCATAACACAAGCAGTAGGAGCTCTTTGGATTTTGGAAAACCTCAGGGAATGGCACCACAGATGACTCCTGCTGCCTCACAGATGCAGGATGCTCTCAGAGCTGTTTCAAAGCCCTGGCCAACCCCAAGCTGCCCCACAGCACACTGCTACAGCTCTGCTAAAGTGTGTAGGGGATGGCTGAAAGTCCCCTCGGCCCTGTTAGTGTAACCCTAAGGATATTAGTGAGCTCTGTCATGTCATCTCAGCAGAGCTGAGGAGAGAAGGCAGAAATAAGTATGCCCAGTCCCACCTCACAGTGACAACAACACACAGGCTGCCACTCTGAGCTCTAGATTTTGGCTTCCCACATCACAGCAGTAAGACTTTTTCCTCTTCAGGAAGTGCCTATTAAAGTCTGAGAAAGGTCACTGGTCATGTTTTGAAGTAATGGAAGCAAGAACCCCTTCCCAATAAGCAAAAGATTTGAGATGAAAAGAGGACTGTAATAAGAAAGGACCTAGAGGAGTAGAAGGGAACAGCTCAGAGGGAGCTCCCAGAAGCCTCAGGGCCCCAGGGCTCCTGCCTCTTGCTCCTTATTTTCTTCATCCTTCTACAGCAGCCACACTGGCATGGCTAATTGGGATGCTAATTTTCTCCTATGATATGCAATTTGTTTGGAAAAAGGAGGAAAAAATGAGAGGGAGGAAATTCTTTTTAAAGTTTTTATACCTGCATTCTCCTTGAGAAAGCCAACATGCCTGAGAGATTACTGCCATCACAGCTACATGGACTAGTACTTCATAAAAACAAATAAATCAGTGACCTGAAGCCACACTTGCTCAGCACAGAGTGCCCAGCCTTGCTGCCAGTTTTTAAAACAGAAAGATTTGATCCAAAAGCCCAAATGGCTTTGGATCGTACCCTAAGCCTGCAGCATAACTTATGTCCCTGGCACTTAGAAACGGCATGTGAGGGGCAAAGCTTCCAACTGCCCTGGATCACAACTCAAGCAAATGGCAGAAAGGGAAGGGGGAGTCCAGGACAGGAAAACCTGACAGATGAAAGCCAGTTGGGAGTGCTCTTCTCTGTGGACACAGCCAAGGGGACAGGAAAGAAGGGGGCACGAACAGAGGGGAGAGGCAAGGACATGTTGGCATAAATAAAATACAAGTAGTTGTGTCACATATTGTGTAGAAGGCTTAAAGCTAAGTGTTTGCTGCTGGCAGGGGTTCTACAGAGGGGTTTTGTTGTGGCCTTTTATTTTTTTTAATGCATACATCACATTACACCAAACTGACAACTCTGGTCAACCGTTATGCCAGAGCGGCAACCCTGCAGATCCCCTTCTGTGCATTCTGCTTGCCTGGGCAGCCTGACACTTCCTTCATGACAGCTCTGGAGACCTTAGGACACGTTCTCCCTCTAATGCACGCACAAGCTGCTGGTAATGCTGATCAGCAGTTACCCAAGCGAACTGAACTTCCCTCCCTCTTTTGTCGCGGTTCACAGTAGGTATTCTTTCATGGCAAGTGGGAATCCCATGTCAGTAAGTCACTCAGCCTTTCACTACATGCTGCAGAGGACGGCTGATGTTTCCATCTGCCGGTGCTTTTCCTGGCCTGGTTTGCTCATGGAACCCTTAGAAAATTACACCCAAGAAGTAGCTGTTCAGTCTGCCACAGAAAGCAAATAAAGATATGGAGGAATAAAATGCATGATTGCTTTCTCAAATCAGATTCCAGTCATTATTTCAAAGCACCTGAACACATCCATTTGCATCTTTCAAAGTTCTAGAGAGGCAGAATATGTGGGGAATCTTCAGAAATCACATCCTGCATCCCATTTATCTGGGAATAGTTCTGTGTTCCTAATCCACTTTGGTTCACTTGCAAAAATCCCAGCTCCTGCAGCTAACACCCTCTAGTCTTTTATTCTATTTCTAGGGCTGCCACCACCTGTAAATTTGGACAAAGCCAGAATTTTCTGAATGACTCATCCCTAACTGGGAGCAGCAAAAACTCAGCTTCCATTGCAGGAGAAAAGCTAAGAGTACCCCCTAGTGTTCTGGGTGAAACGTTAACATTTGGCCAGTCTGAAACCAGAGACAAACTCACTTTAGAAGATGGTCTTCAGTTCCTTGGCATCCATCATCTCCCTCTAGAAAAGGGCACTTATAAAATCAGAATTACTTCAGTTGAGAGAGACCTCTAGGATTGTCAAGTCCAACCATCCACCCAACACTGCCATGGCTATTAAACCATGTCCCAAAGTGCCATGTTTACATGTAATTTTGAACACCTATACGGACAGTGACTCCACCACCTCCTTGGGCAGCCTGTTCCAATGTCTGACCACTATTTCAAATTTTTTTCCCTGATATCCAGTCTAAACTTGTTGCAGTGTGGTTATCTGGAAGGGCCTCCAAACCATCCTATTACCACAGGTTACCACTGGCAAGGAGAATCATTACAGCCCACCTTTATGATCTAAATCTACTCAAGTGGATTTATAGCAATGAACTATTTTTTGCACTTCCGATGGGTAAAGGGTGCTCCCAGTCACCCAGAGCTGCTCAGATAACATGCAAAAGTCATTAGGGTTTTGGTAGCTTGACAGCTTTTGATGCTCTATGGATCTCCTATGAGAGTTGTGTGTCTTAATTAACCTGTCAAGTGCTTCAGTATCTCTGGAGAGAAGGTACATTATAATGTAAGGAATTGTTATTTATAACTCTCCCTGCTTTCTGCACAAAAAAGCCACATTACCTCAGATGAAATCCTGTTTTAATGACTGCAAAGTTAAAAAAAATAGTGCAACTTCTGTTAACTGAATCCCTTCCAGACCTGCAGGTTTCTTGTCTTGCCAGGTCAGAAGATCAGCAGGTTCTTCCATTAACCTCCTGCTGTGTGAACACATAACATCTTTTCCCTTTTCTGGCCTTCTCTTCCAACTCTTCTCTCTAGAGATGTTCTTCCTGTAAGGGTTTGCCACTGAGTGCATTTACTGAGTAGCAGTAGTAATTTTTGTCAATAACAAAGGAAATTTGCTGTTGATCTTAGCAATAGTCTTAAGATAGTTAATCTTCATTGCTTTTCTGGAGTACCAACAACTGGAGGGCAAGTTTAATTTAAATCCAGGAAGGCACATGTGGTGTAGAGCACCTGGCAGTACATATGTGGTAACATGCTCGAGCAGCCTGGCCAATAGAGTACTTGCAATAGCCTGTCCATCAAGACTCAAATTCTAGCAGATGATACAAATTGCATGATGAAATGTGAAAGCTTAAAACACCAGCTAGCAGCAGCAGCTTACAGTGAAAAATAAAACAAAACCAAAAACTCCAAGAAAAAAAAACCCAAAAACTTCATGAGAGTCTATCACTTGAACTTCATCTTACACTAGAAAAATACCTTCCACGAGCAAGGCAACCACATTAATAATGCAGTAGTGCCAGATGAGGAAAATGTCTGCTCTGTAAAAGCAATTTCTGCTGTAAGGGTGCAGGAAATGGAAATCTCAACAGGGTAAGAAACACTTACAAGCTCCTGCTAAGACAACTCCTTTAGGCAACCAGAAAATAACTTCCAAGGGGGTCACACTTTGCACTTCAGCAGTACACTTAATACATGCTCAAAGTGCCCAGTCTGGAGGAAGAACCACTAATTATAGAGACCGTGTAACTTGTGCAGGCTAGGACACCAAACACTGCCTGGAGATTTTTCAGAGCTTTTTCTAGTTGTACAGAGCATGACATTAACACAAAGCCCAGAATAGCTTTTACTGCAGACCCTGTGAGGTACATGGATTCATCACTTTCTGGTTTGATGTTCTGATTGATTACCGATTTTTGGGCTGTTTACTTTTGATGAGAGCCTGGTTTGCAGTTTTTGTGATTTTGGCTTGTCCAAAGATGTTTTGCTATTATTATCTGGCTATCTGTGCTTAGTCTCTAAGTGCAGATTTGTAGTGTTAAAATCAGGAACTGAAATGAAGTGCAAGGCTGTCTGAAGCCACAGAAGATGAGCTGGAGTCTCCTGGGTTTTCCCTTAAAATGAAGGTTCAGTGTGACCTCTGTTTCTTTTTCTTGATCTATCACATAAGTCAGCAGTTTTTACCCAGTAAGCTCAAATTGTAAGGAATAGTTTGTCAATTATCACATTCAGGTGAGCATAGGAAGCACTAAGATGCTGGTCAACTTCACTGTGCTGATACCCAGTTGAGGGATCCTTACAATGTCTTGTCAGTTTATAAATCATAGAATCAACCAGGTTGAAAGAGACCTCCATGATCATCCATTCCAATCTATCACCCAGTCCTATCCAATCAACTAGACCATAGCACTAAGTGCCTCATCCAGTCTTTTCTTGAACACCTCCAGGGATGGCAACTCCATCACCTCCCTGGGCAGCCCATTCCAATGGCAAATCAAGATGCAGAAAGGATGAAGGCTCTGTTGTTTTGGAGTGTTGTGTTTGAGTGGGGGTTTTGATGTTGTTTTCATTTTAAACAGGGTTGCATAAGGATGGTTTTCATCTAACATGACAGGCAATAGTACTTGAAAAAATAAAATATCTACCCCTAACCATCCTCAGATAAGCTTAACTGCTCCATAGTGCATGCACAACAGTTGTGCTGTGGGTGCTCACTATCATGATCAAACACAGAAAAGGATGGAGGAGAAGAAAATTAGTACATACAGAGAATATCTCTCTCCAGAGATAACAGGTGGCAACTTTTTTACCACAGATTTCTCTAGAAAGCTGGATAATTTTTTACTACTTCACTATTTGCTAAGCTTACTTCCCATTTTAATTGGCCTGCTCAGTGCTTTAATACGTGAGGAGGGATTTTTGTTTTGCTAGACAGGCTTAGCAGCATAGTTCAGCAGCAGAGACCAGCTTTACAAAGCACAATGCAAGGCATACACACCACAGAGCTTGAACGTGTGTGTCACTGCGCAGAATTACACAGCCCTGAGCAAAACACAGCCCAGACATGGGTTGTTTTCCTGTCAGGAAGCTGAACTGAAAACTCAGAGACTCACATAAAAAGATAATGCAGCTTTGCTAGCTATAACAGAAACAAACAAGCAAATGGGGTATGTCCTACCATTTATTTACACTCCAGTTCACTGTTTCACACTACAGTGCCTGTTCACAGACAGTCCATCTTTGCTGCTCCCCTACCACACACTGCACAGAAATCGCCACTTCATTTCCACACCAAGCCCCTCTAGCTCTTGGTCACTCCCATGATGAATTCCACTTACCTAGAAATTCTGCTGTGGCTTCAAGGAAAATTAAGGAGAAAAGATTTTTGGCCAATGCTCACACAACAGTTTATCCAATGCCTAACTGCTAACATCATGGCAAGACATCATTTTGCAGTGACAATATCTGTAAGCATGCAGGATGCTGGGAAAAGGTGGATGGTGTCAGGCAGCAGGCATTCAGAGTGAAGTTATAGATCAGGCATGAACTGCTATGTTGAGAGATAAAGACAAGGTCTGGGGTGGGGGTTGAGGATTGCTGAGGGGTTGCTGCTTGCATTGTCAAATACTCATTTTTGTGCAAGCAATTGCAGCAGTTCTGGTTCAGCTTCAATTACCCTCTTCTCCCCACACTATCACCAATTCCAATTTAACAAGGTTCAACATGCTGGGAAGACACAAGACTTCTCCAGGTCACAATGAGTAGGGTTGACCTTCCTCAGACTTGGGGACAGATCAGTGCAGACTGTTCCAATGCTTCATTGCCGAAACAAGATACATGGGCCTAGGCTTGGAGAGAGATATTAAGCTGATATACTTCTCCTAGCTTATTGAGATGATCAGTACACAGTCAAAGTATTAGATATGAAGTTTCTGCCTTCTGCTACCTGCTGTCAAATGCCCTAGTTTGGCCAGTGAAAAACAAATGCCAGCTGCAACCTAATAAAGAAAAAGGCCTTGGACTTCATATGCATAACCAAATCCTCTCTGAATGACACTATAAACCTGCTGTTGCAGCATTTGTTCTCTCAAGGGTATAGAGTGCAACATAAAATGGAGGACAACAGAGGAAGATACAGGTACCTTGAGGCACAGACCTGCAAAATCCAGTACTTTCCAGCTGGTATCAGCAATGCCAACGTTGTATATGAATTGTGAAGCAGGAATTGTATATGAATCTTTGCTTTAGCTCTGCCTCTCTCTTCTCTTGCAAAAGTCAGCAACTGCCAACTCCCCACCTCTCTCCCACCAGGAACCGGCTGCTTTCCTCCATCACTGGCATTACCTGGTCCTGAGTGTGCCCAGGAATTACGCTGCCTGCCTCACTGATGGTATTTTTTGCCAGTCTCTCATAAATGTGGGACATCATGTTCTGCCCTCAGGTGGCCCACAGCATGAGAGTCAGGAACCTAGTTTAAGAGGACAGGTATTCCCCTACCAAGAAGGGCTAGTACTTCTGGCTGGCTATATGCATTTGAGTATATATTTCCTGGCAAAATAAGGCAGCGGAGAAGGCATGAAACCAGGACTTATTTCATGTCCTTGTCCTGAGGCCTGGCAAAACCAAATATTTGAAGTTGCTCTTCAGAAGAGAGGGAACAGACCAAACTGATAGGTTTAGGTAGCAGTTTAGGCTATCTGCAAGTCTCTTGCCATCCTACACAAAAGAATGACAAATAGCATCCACTAGCTCTGTTTTTATAGGATCCCAAACTTCCATTTCAACAGATAGATGTGGGATGACCAGAGTTCCCTGCTACACTGGCAGAGGCAAGGGCTTTGGCTCTGTTACAGAGCACAGCTTTGCCACTAATATGCATTCACACACACCCATCTTCCCAGCGACTTGTACCTTTGGTACCTTAAATAGATACTACAAAACATAGTTACTTGATAATGGGTAGAAACAATAAACTCAGCATGCATTGCAAACTCAGTGCCACATGACAACAAGAAACTGAGAACAGGAAAAGCTAGACTAAGCCTTTCTGGGCAAGTTTGGCTCAATACTGAAAAGTTCACAACTGTTCTAGTGACTGCAAACAGCTTTGGACAACACAAAATTCACTACTCCATGGACACCAGAAGCTGAATTTTCTATACAGTGAAACATGCCACAAGATATCTATCAATTTCAACAGCAGCATGATTATGGCTTAGGTGGATGTTTCCTATGAAAGAGGGAAAATATGGCAAGAATAATAATCTTGTAGCTAAAGCACTGAACTCCAAAGACTTTTGTGTAGCTCCTGAGTCTGCAAGAAGCTTCTTAATTTACTCAGGCAAGTTATTTCAGAGTAAAGTCACCCCCCCAGGTGTGCCATTAAAAAATGATGTATTAATATATTGCAAAAGTAATGACATACCTGGGTTTCTTATTCTCCCACTATAATAGGAGTAAGTTGACCACAACAGAAAGCATTCCTTAAACTGTCTTTGTATGCTTCTCACCATGTAGTCCTGTGCAATGATTAGACAAACTCCATAATATGTTTACTGTAGCCACTTTAGAAGGAATAACTTACTTATTTTCCCAGGTTAAAAAAAAAAGGTATGGAGGGGAGAGGAAGTGAGGAGGATTTTGTGAAAGTGCAGTGTGTTTTGACAAGAAGTTTATTAGGAATATCTTGAAACCCAAGATAAAAGGACAGCCTGCCAAGAAAATTGTGACCATCCGGTTTGCAAGGTGTGTAACTACTTCTACAGGATCTACTCTGCACACCAGCAAAACTTGAGTTTTCCCAGAATAGAGCCAGCATGCAGCCTCACAAACACAGCATATGCAGATGCAGTTGTCCTTGCTCTCTCAGCACTCTCACCAGGAAGTGGGTTTTGGTGAGGCTAAAGTATACTCGGTTGTGATATTTCTGTTATCTTGCCAAGCCCCTTTGTCACCATAGTTTGGCCTGATGTAGATGCTGAGGGCACACAACATATACACTGTACATAATTCCAAGCCCTCATTTGAGAGATGCATGCCAAATGTGGCCTTAAACACAACAAAGTGCTTTCCTGAAATTCCCTGGATTTAGGATCATAATGAGGAAAAACCTCAAAGATATATCTTGACCAACTCCGCTAAAGAACATAGTTGGCCAATAAAATTACAACCCTACATGTGAAACTGTGGCATGAAACTTGTGTCTGTTACCAGTTTCACTGATCTGTTAAATCATGGACAAGGGAAAAATAAGCCTGCAAACCCTATCATATTTTTGAGACACAGCACCCTTGGAGGTGCATAAGCAAGGTCTATGTTCTAGTTTAAAATCAGGATGAAGTAGACTACACACCTTGGTTTTCTGAAGCTACTAAAGACTGATGTTTGCATTTTCTACTGTCCCATTAAGCTGTACCATTAGCGTAGCAAATGAATAGAAGCATCATTAGCTGCAGTGCTTCACTATTTAGAACTTGGCTGGCTCTTGTCCATTTGCAACTTCTATCTTAACAAAATTTCCAGAGAAACAAACTTAATGAATCAAGTCTAGTCATGCCTGAATGGTCACTGACACTGCAGCTTCGAAGCAATACCTGCTCTCAAGGGATGTTTTTACTGTATCTATGTTCCACACTAAGTTATGGGTTGTATTTATTTCCTAGAAGCAGGTACAGTGCAGTAGTGAACAAAACCGGTTTCATCTCTGCAGCTTAGTCCTCTCCATACGCAATGAAGAATTAATATTAGCCCATCTCTTTTGAACATCATTTTGAGATGCGCTCATGAGAAAAGCTGTTTATCACAAAGCTATTAACCTTTGCCTTCTAGGGAAGGAGCTGTATGCTGTTGTCTCCTTCTCTCTCCAGCTACCTGCTGTTCTCCTTAAATTAGGTTGAAAACTTACAAATACTTGAGGGCAAAAAGTTGTTCTGCAATTTAACTTGACACTGTAGAAGTAAGTTCCACTGGACTGAGGTTTGAGAGTGGGTCAGAAGCTAATAGAGTCTAAGACAAGAGGCAAAGTAATAGGCCTTATTAATATAAACCAATATGCACTATTACCAAACTTTTGGACACAGTGTCTCCAGGTGGTCTTTTACTCAGGAATCCTCCTGCTGATTCATTACACCTTCCTCCACATACAGAAACTGACAGCAAGAGCATGACCCTCAATGACAGAAGGAAGAGGCTCCAGAAGCAGCAAATCTAGTGAAGTGACTTCTCTGTCAACATGGCGTTACAATGAATTTCTAGAGAAGACCACTGAATACCAGAACCTGACACTGGTCTACACAGCTCTCAGAAATGCTTTGCTTTCCTCACTAAGGCACTGGTTTTCAGCCACTAAGACTTTTTCTTTAACTTGAGTCTAGTTTGGTTGCATTTGATATTCTTTTCACACAAACATAGCCCTGCCCTATAGATTTTTTTGCTGTTATTGAAAGCAACAGAATTCAGCATAGTGAATGAAAAAAGTCACTATTTTCTGACATCTGGCAGGCAGCCTCATACATATGAGATTCTACAAAGCATTAATATCAAAACCTGCCAGAAGCATATTTGTGCAGTAGGTTTTCAGCAGACTGAAAATTAATCTGTCACTTGCAAATAGTAGAGGTGTAAAGCTGACCAATCTAATTCCATGGTGCAAGGAACAACTGGAGCAGCTGAGGGAGAGGTCCATGAAGGGGCAGACAGCCACATCCTTCACTGGGGCATCGCAGGGCAGATGGGCTGAGGATCACCTCAGGGTATTCTAGGGGTAAACTGGACAGCAGGGAGTCTCTGCAATCCTCTGTAAGTCTCAGCAGCAACTTCTAGATGACTACATGAAATGCCAGTAAAGATAATATGCTTTCTACTTTAACAATCTTTCCAAGCACATTATATCCAAAATAATTACATTTCCTGTTCTCTCCCAGTGCCACAGAGTACCTGGTCATTTCTAACACAGCCTTGCTGATTCCAAGGGAAGGAATATAGCAAATTTTCCTCCTTTAGACTTAGCTGAAAACTCTGCAAAGAGTTCTGAGTAAGCTGCATACAAATACAGATCTACCCAATAAGCTTTAATGGGAAAATGGAAACAAAACAAGAAAGCAAATAAGCAAAACTCTATCATACTAATGAAGTCATCTGTATCTAGACATCTCCTTCATTCTGGAAACAAAAACCCACATCTGATCACACCACCTGTATGCAGACCTTGCTCAGTGCACAAGACTTAGTATACTATTGAGCAGATGACAGGATAGGGAATGACCTCACTCAGCTCCTTATTCTTCCATTGATGAGTTTAAAATAAGAGTAAAGAGCAGAGGATAGATTAAATAAAAATTGTTTTAAGCCTTCTCTCAGTTCTGCTACCTGTTTGTCCTTTCAATCTGACTCCTTTTGCTCCCAAATAGTATATATTTGTTGCCAAGCAGCAGAAAACTAATTAGTACAATGTCACGTTTCCTTGTTTTCATCACTTGCTCCTTCCCACTTGCAGGCGCACTGCTCCTCACCTCAGCTCTACAGGATGAAAAGCTATAACAAAGAGAAAGGGCAACTGGCTAGAAGAAACAAGTGAATTGAAAGCATAGTCTTGCACTCAACCTACAGAAACATCCCCTCCCTCAAAGCACTTGCTCTGATCAGTAAAAGCTGACCCTTTAGCTTTGCTCACAGCACACACATTAACATCTGCAGCCAAGCAGCCGGCAGGCTTGGGCTGTGCTGCTAACCTACCCACCAAACAAGCCAGCAGAAAGCTACAGCAGATGCTCCCACAAGACAGCCAGCCACTGCAGTACCGCTGAAGTTCCTGTTGAGGGCAATTTAGAGAATTTAGTGTTTGTGCTGCAGTGCACACAGGAACAAGGGCTGTCAGAAAAATCTATCGGCTTCTGTCAATTCATTTGCTAGAATGAAAGGGAGACCTGATTTTAAGTGGACCCACCATTTAGATGCATTTAGATGCACCACCTTCTCCCCATTTTGTATTTCTTTGCTTCAGCACAATAGTAATCTTCTTCAGAGTGGTGGAGAGCAAAAGGATTCACTCTTTTAAGACACAGCCCAGTTGTGCATCAGCACACATTTTTAACCCAGCAATACAGGTTCCTTGTAGTGAAAGAAGAATTTACTGCCTTCTCAGAAGGCTCCAGCCTACTTCTTTTGAAATAGCAGAACCTCCTCTTTCATACACACTTGCCCAGATGAGAAAGGGATCCCAGAATATGGAAACTGACTGCACACACAAATCAAATGAAGAGAAAGGGTTAAGAGAGTCAAAGTAAGGCAGTCATGGCAACACCAAGCATAGACTGACTGCATTGGAGACCGACATAGTCTAGCACATCAAAAAAGGCCATTTTCCCATCCCCATGGCCACCACTCTTCACAATTTGCCAAGAGGCTCTAGTTCTCCACTACTTTTCACCTCCAGAGCTTTCCCAAATGCTAGAAAGTTGTGATCAACCAGAAGCTTTATCTGAATTTATGCTTACTAGACTGTGGCCTAAAGAATCAACCCAACAGCCATTTGTAACTTAGAAAAGTCAACTGTTATGAAATTAATTCTGTCATAAATGAGAGCTGGGAAGAGACACCCTCGAGTCAGTGTCAGAAACACTCAATCTCAGAAAGCAAGACAGAAATCAAGTCCACTTAGAAGAGCTTGGCACTGTAATAAATGCACTGCATGATGCTTCTTGCGTTCATGAATCAGTCTAGATACTCTTTATGCTCAGGTAGCTCAGCTACCTTGATTCAGTTCTCTGTCTGGCAGACGATGGGGAGGGCTGGGTAAGTGCAGCAGATCTGTCTGTCACTTGCAGCAGATAAGAACATCTTGTACTTGAGCTGCTTGTCGAGTAGGTTTGAAAGGCAACAAACCAACAGGCTAATTAGATTTTTTTTCAGCTGTGGTATGGAGAAGTGAAATCCTTCAAACATGCTATCATCATAACATTTCTCTGCAGGATACTACATTACCCCCATCAATAACAACAGTAGCATTTAAGCTTCAACTCAAACATTAGGGAAAGGGTTAATATTCAACTTCTTAAATATTCTCATCTAAACTGAGCTTTGAAGAGATCCCAGCATTCCCCATCCTTATTTTTTAGACAAACATCACTAAAACCAAAAGATACCTCTGCAGGCTGGGATAACTGGAACCAAGAACACAGCTTGAACCAACTCAATATATCTACCTCTGCTAAGCAGCTGACTAAGGAGTTTTAAAAGGCAGTTTGCAATGATCTGAAGAGCACTTTGACCAAGGAGTAAAAAAACGATCGAAACAAATTACCATATAAATAGGAATAATGAGGTGAGAGAGCATGATAAATAAATAAATATATATTCCAGTGAGGAATTATCCCTTAAATGAAGAGAAGTCCATCACCTATAATACCCTGAACAGCCCTGGAAAGGCCTCCCAGTTGCAACAGGATGCACAAAACCTAACTTTTAGCATTTGGAGGCCAGATTCCATGATCTCTGGAGGTCCCTTCCAACCTCTGAAGTTCTGTGATTCTGTGATTTCCACTTGGAAGATTTGTAAGAATGTCTCATTTAATATGCCAAAAACTGAGGGTTAAACCAACACCTGTTAAGTGATTTGCTCATCTTTAATACCAATGGGAGTTGTGTATGCATGTGATGAACTAATAGGATTTTCTGAGCAAGCATCAAGGAGAATGACTCATGCTAATGGCCATTACAGAAGAACACCGTGAGGACTGTAACATCACAGTCATGTGCAAGCACATTTTGTTCAGGGAAAATAAACCAAGTACCTTCAAAATCTAATGGCTGTGTCAAATCCCATGACATCTGGCTAAATACCTGGGGGGTTTTAAGGGCAGCTTCTTAACTGCCAGTCTTACAGCACTGCTGACACAACTACTTAAACAGATCTAAGGGAACTTTCCACAACTTGGCTTTTCACTAACTCAGAATCTTACTCAGTTTCAGAATGTAAGATTTTGTGCACCTGTTGCAACATGGCTATTAACACAAGAAATGAATGCAGCAGACATTGCACATTGCTGAAGAACTAGATTGTGCTCCCCTTGCAGTTATATGCCCACTGCATGTCCCTGAATGAGTCATCTGTGCAGGCAAAGCACATCCAAATTAGCAGAGTAGCAACTGCAGATCACACACACTTGGGCACAGTCATGGCTACACTCCCTCCAGATCCAATCATTCTACACACATACAGCTCTGACGACCTTCTCCCAGTGCCTCCTCCTTCCACAACTAACCAGTTCAGTCTCAGCACAGTGCTCCACTTGAACAAAACTGTGCTCTCCTACATGGATCTGCTGTTACAGTGGGAATGGCTGCATAGCAGGGAGTGTAGAGAGTGGAGAGCTGAGCAAAGGCACATAGTGCTGGTGCACCCACACAAAACAGCAATGCCACCAGAGCCATGGTCAGAAGCAGGTCCTGGCCTGCATTTCGCAGCCATAGCAGGACACGGTTGCATAAACCTATCACATAACTTACATTGAATTATATGATCTTTAAGTGTTCCTTAACAAGCAGAGGCTACCACAAGTTATTAGTGTTTTGCCAATCAAGGGAAATCCTGAACAAACATCACCTTTTTCAATAACAGGAAATCACGTGTTTGGAACAAGAAATTATGCATATTCTGCCAGGAATAAAAGATAGTGAGCTATAAATAGCAACAAGTCCACTACTAGTATTAGAAAAGACAATCTTTGGAACATGTTTCTTTGCATAAGTTGCAGTGGGTCTTATTTGGTAAGACTATAAATGTCCTAATTTGGTTTTAAAAGTAAAATCAATTGTAAATTTATTTAGAACAATTTACCTGCCTGCCTGCTGTACATCACTGGGCCTGCATTGATTGCTTGAGATGGAGCTCATTCCAGATTGTATTGATTTAATTCATTAGCAAATTTTTAGCTAAATATATTTTGCGGTTTCAGGGCAGAAGTACATAAAGCTCCATTTAGAGGCTGCAGGACTGGAACTGGGAGGTTACTGGGAAGGGGCTAGGGCTTCTCCAATGAATAGGATTCACAACCAGCAATAATATGAATCATCTGTTTCAAACAGAAGAACCATTTCTAAAACAATAAATAAGAAATACTAGGAGTGGAAAAAAGCCTACACTGATAGGGGGAAAGAATCTAAGGGGTGAAATAAGAATGGGGTAAATAATTCATAAATAGTGCAAGGTATTTGTAGTCTTAACAGACATTTCTGGCTTATGCAATTAAGTGCCTAAAATAGCTCAACAATTTCTAAAGCATATTAAAATCAACAGATCAAGAGTAGATTTCTCTGGCTTTACAGCCAGGCAGTTGAGCTGCATTTGTTACCTTGGTAACTGAAGGTACCTCAGTTACCATGGCTACAGCTCCTTTAAAATACGATTGGCAATTCCTCGTTCCCTAACTTTTGTGACTATTTTGAAAAGGAAGAAAAAATTTCCTAGTACTATGTCAACATTTGCACTGGGACAAAAGGTCTGTAAAACGTGACTTTTCTCAGCCCACAAGGCCAGGTTAAGAATAAGCTATTTTTTCTGCTGCAAGTGTTTAGCTCACTGAGAGACTGTGTCATGTAGAGCTTGAGCAACGCACACTCAGTGCAGCACTTCACACAATAACGAGCTCTACTGCTTACTGGAAGGAATGATACAAAAATGGACTCCCACCACTTTGCAGTTTCTCTGTGTATCAAAGTTCTCCACAACAGAGCAGCTGACTGGATGGATTAATGGAATAGAGGGGGCAAGGGGAAAAGAGTCAGAAATCCTAGGTTCTCGTTTCAGATGCAAAGAAAGTGGCAGGGAGTGCATTTGCCTCCCCTGACTCCAGTCTGTATCAGAGACTGGATTCCTATGAAGTCCAAAAGCTTTGTGCAGGGAACAATTTACTACATTTAAAAGAGTGTCCTCTGAATTGTCCTGAGGTTAGAAAGGCACCTACGTTGATGAGCTGCAAGTAACGTGTGGTTAGGGAATTCATGTGCACTTAACACATCAAGATAAGAAAACGGCTTTCCAAAAAATGGTGCACCTTACCTGAAGCACAGGGCACTGAAGAAAGAGGTCACAATGGGAAGCTGCCTCTGTCTCCACATTGAGGTTACACTGCAAGTTACATAAAATACTTCAAGCTCTGACTGTGGCATTATGTTTAAAAACTTGCAAAAATTTTTTTTCCAAACTTTGATTTTGGCACCTTTCAATGATCTAACTGGTTCTATGTTTTAAAGTAATCTTTAATTTCTCCCTGGGAAGCAGCTCTTATGCTATCCTGTGACACTCACTTGCACACACTTCATGCCTTAAGCAGGCCTGTGGCAGCACACAGTGGCAACAGATCACACAAGGATTAGAAATGAGGTGGATCAATAGAACCCCTAAGAGGTGAAAGCTATTTTGCATCCTTGCCAGCTAACTTTGGGAAAGTGAGTGAGTGAGTGTGTGTGCACTCGTGTACTGTGCACACAAGACAGTAAAACCTGACAAACAATTATCTTTGTAGTTTCACATTTCCAAAAGCAAAATGTGAGGCTTGGTCCGATATACATAACGTCCCTCATCTGGCTGCACTTGATCCTAATCATGAGCATGTACGTGAGCTTGGAAGGGGAAAATTAAAAGTTATTTCTAAACTGTGAAGTCTCAGGACTAGGCTCATTTTTGCAAGTCTTCGGGTTTTCCCAGTTGGATTCCACCGAGCTCCAGTCAGGAATTCCCCTTTGTCAAGGAACTGCATAAGAAATGTGTTTTCTCTTCCCACAAGGAAGGGCTGGCAGCAAGTTACAGAGGAAGTGTGATTTTCTCAGGAGATAAAATAGCATTCAGAAGAAAGGTGGTGAGGTGAGATCCTGAAAATCCTAACACATGACTCTACCATCCGTCATTGCTACAAAACCTGCTTTTTCAAATTAGGTTACCTACTGCCTAACAGAAAGAGACTGAGCAACCTAGCAATAATGGGCAACGCAACAGACCTTTGTCCTGTGTTAGTTTGTGTTCTCGTGCATGAGATGTTACATGACTTGCTCATCTTTTTTAAATTCTAGAGCATTTGACAGAACTGACAGCCTAGAAGTGTGGGGCATCATCAGAAAGGAAGATTAACAATTATATTGAATTGATGCAGTATGAGCACAAGCATATGAAAACAGAAGTCTAGGGCTCATGGAATGCTTGAATGTTTAGTGGTTGTTAGCTTGCAAAAGAAGGAAAAGGATGACTATGTCTGCAAACATCTAAATGCCTAGCCGTTTGTCATGGATGGGACAAAAGCAAAGCAGCTGAAAGTGCAGCAAAGATGATTTAGGTTAGGCATCACCAAAAGTACAGATAAAATACGGTGAAGCACTGGGATAAATTTCCTGATGCATTTCTATAATATTTACCATTGTAAGTCCTTAATAACAGTCAGTATAGCTACCTTTCAGGAAGGATCACACTGATTTGGAAAAGGAGAATGACATTTGGAAGTCTCTACCAAACTTATGTTTCTGCACCCCCTTAAAGAAAGGAAACACTTTATTTCAACACTTAAGAGCTCCTTCTGCAGTGTTCCATTTACTTAGCTGCAGAAGTCTTGGGGTGCTTTTGGATCAGCAATCTATATATGTTAAGAATTTCCCATTGAGCTGTTGCTGAGCAATATGAAACATTTCTTACTCCCACCATACTGTCTCCATCTAGTTCTCACTGCCAGCCAGACTAGGGAAATAGCAAGGAAGCTCATAAAATAAATTCATGTCTCTTCTATGACAATGTTCTCCTATCAGATCACAAGATTTCATCTATCCTAGATGAAACTGGAGAACTTGCCTGTGAGCTACAAAGCCACAAAGTCAACCTTTGCCTGTGACCAGCTGGCTGGCCATGTGGTCACAGAGAAATATGGTACATATACTTCCAGTCCTGATGCAGTCCTGCTTATCCCAGTAACTACCCTGTCAAAGCACATGGCTGTCTGCTAGGACTAACATTTGAGAGATCTGCTTCTAATTTATTTATTGCAGTATCAACACCGAATAACTTAAGCATATTTTCCACAGATGACTGCACATTTTTCTTAACACGCTGCTTCATGTCTGTGTGCCACTAAGCATTCCAAGATTTTTTTGCAAGCTGTCATATGGGCTTTTTTTTCCATTGTGTAACCACTTCATCCATGATCTGCTAGTGGACTTTTTAGCTGACTCTAGAGCAAGCTTTGTCTATGTGCAAGTCTACTTCTTCCATGTGTCTCAGCTAAGAAACATGAATTTGAAAAATCTTGTGGGTGAACCAGTATATTTACTGATGTGAGCTTCTGTATTGCTTGTCTTATCACCTCACTGAAAGAAATCAGACTGCCAAGATGGTTGTCTCTTCCTACACAGGGAAGAGTTTGGTGGTAACATCTGATTGTGCCCTCACAGACTTTTATCAGTTATAAAAGCAGAAATAGATTTTTCCTCTTGCAATTTTGGTTTTATAATCATTACTCAAATTATCTTAAACCATCTTACCATGGGATTCTTAGTGAAACATTGCTAAGGTTGCTTTTTGATCGAGTCTAGCTTTTGCCCACTTCCTCAGCATTATCTGGTTGCCAGCATCACGTGCCTGCATTTAGTCATCTGATCAGTCATACAGAGTCAACATTTCTTTCAAAAATTCACCAGAATTACTCGCACATTCAAAATGAGTCATTTGTTTGAAACAGGGTCCATAGCTTCAAGAAAGCCTGGAAAATTGTCTTGACAGATAATAAAACAGTTATGAAACTAAGTGTTTTAAAGCAGGTTTCATTTAACCCACTCTTTGGCTAAGCTGCAGAAAAAAAGATATGCTTCTGTTGCTAAACATTTTGGTGATACATGGACTAAGTTTTCAATGAAGAGTGGCTGAAGTATGCTTTTCAGATTAAAATATAAGCTACGAAAAGCTTTGTTATTCAGGTCACAGGCAAATGTTGGCAGCTTCATTCAGGTATAACAGCATTCAGAGACAAGCCTCAAGAAGATGAACTGCTGTAAAATCGAGTTTATTAAGTATCTGAAGAGATTCCTTGTGAATGGTGATCAGGGGGTTTTATGCAGGTCTAGCAAAAAGCACAGGGTTCTGGATATATCTGAATTACTGGCACTTTGTAGAAAATCAACTCCTGGTTTGCTAACACTAATCTGAAATAGTTTCTTCCTGCTTCCTGCAAGATTTCTGGCATTTACCAGTGATAGATTTACTGAAAAATTACTAGACTTCCAAGCTTTTTTATTATTCTCCCTGTGTACTCCCTCACCGCCAAAAAAATTCCCACACCTCAACATATTAGCTCTCACTAGAGTCCTAATATATTTTTCTGGAAATGCCACAGCAGTAACAGCTCCATCATTTCTTTGGAGACAAAGATGTATGGTGAGAGTACTCTCATCTCCAATTTTAGTCTTGGCAAGCCCTGGGCTCGCCTGTGAGAGAAGCAGCAAGTCTCATGCTGCTCTGAGGCCCTGCTCATACAGACTAAAACAACTGCTTTGTTGGTTCAACAGAACCAGGAGGGTTATGATGTAGTGATTCAAATATTGTTGTCATTCAAACCAAAACTCACCAAAACAGATCAGTAAGAGAAGGTGACTCTTATGTTGAAAATTGCCTGATGCTTCAACAGCATCAGGAAACAGATGTAGTTCAAAGAAAATGCTGTCTTCCTCTGCCTTTCATCCAGAGGTTCAGGGAAAGATAGAATTTCCTGATTTTCCTTAAAACAGTGTAGGGATTAACAGTTGCAAAGGGAGAGGCTGGCAAATCTTCGAGCATGATCTGTTTCTTTTCTCCCATCTAGCCTGAGTCAAGATTGTTAACTAATTCTGAGCAGTATCAAAGCAGAAGAGCAGTATCTGTGGCATGCACTTTCTACTAGCTCACTCTGAACTGTGATCTGGAATGAATTATGAATGGTGTGTTGTGTAGATCACTCTTTCCTAGAAAACAAACTTGGAACTTGACTTGCAAAGGCTGTGCTGCTTCCGCTGCCACCATCCACTTTTTTTATTGTCTATAGTTCAAGAGTGGTGTCTTTCCCATCAAAGACTCATCCAAGGTCTCCATTTCCAGGTCTGCACTCCAGGCATTCTGTGGGCTTGATACTGGGCAGGCATAGATTGGCAGACAGAACCAAATCCCAAAGAATTTACCATCTCAATTTTTAAAAAAGGAGACAAAAGGTGGTGCAAAAGATGCAGACACTCATGCCTGAAGGCTAAAAATGTCACTGGTGGAGGCTGGAAGAGAACATCAGTCATCTGATTTCTGTCCCAGTACTTTCATCATCAGCCTTCACTGTCCATCTGCTGACAACTCCAACCACTGTATCAATGAATGCTACTGGGGTGCTGGGCTTACTTGTTTCAAGCAAAGCATAGAAAATGTTTATTATCTCCAAGATCAGAACTATCCCAGAAATGCAAGGTAGGAATGCAACCAGTCCCTGGGATTTGGCAAGGTCTGGCACTGCTAAGCAGGTCTCTGTTCCTTGTAGTAGAGCCCACCTGAGACTACTGTTGGTATTTACTAGCAGGCCACTAAAAGACCATGTTCAGGAAGGCAAAATTTCAATGTCCTTAACCTTATATCCCACAGAAAGCTCTGAGATGTAAATGTCTGCTTAAAGGTACATTTACACTTAAGTGCCAGCTGTATAGCAATGGATATCCTTCTATACTGCTCTCCCTCCAAGTTTGAGTGTTCAGCTATCTTTACAGGAGAGATTTGGCATCTTAAGCTCACAGGAAGAAGGCTTGACATTATCTCTAGTTTTAATAAGGCTCTTGCCTCTCCCTGGTGTTTCAGAATCAAAGCCTCTCTGCTTTACCTACCATTTAACATTTCTCTCTTATCTTTCCACAGTATGTGGCATTTGCCTCCCTATTCTTCATTCTGGTCTCCATCACCACCTTCTGCCTCGAGACCCATGAGAGATTTAACCCCATCGTGAACAAGACAGAAACTGAGTTCATCGGGAATGACACCCAGGTGCGGCACTACAGGGAAGCAGAGACTGAAGCCTTTCTCACCTACATCGAAGGTGTCTGTGTGGTCTGGTTTACATTTGAGTTCTTGATGAGAGTCACTTTCTGCCCAAACAAGGTGGAATTTATCAAAAACTCTTTGAACATCATTGACTTTGTGGCCATACTGCCTTTCTATCTAGAGGTTGGACTCAGTGGCCTGTCTTCCAAAGCTGCTAAGGATGTCCTGGGCTTCCTCCGCGTAGTCCGTTTCGTGCGAATCCTGCGAATCTTCAAGCTGACCCGCCACTTCGTTGGCTTGCGGGTCCTGGGACACACCCTCCGCGCCAGCACAAACGAATTCTTGCTGCTCATCATATTTTTGGCATTGGGCGTCTTAATCTTTGCCACGATGATCTATTATGCCGAGAGAATAGGTGCTAAACCAAATGACCCTAGTGCCAGTGAACACACACACTTTAAAAATATCCCCATCGGCTTTTGGTGGGCTGTTGTCACCATGACGACCCTGGGCTACGGAGACATGTATCCTCAGACTTGGTCAGGCATGCTGGTGGGGGCCCTCTGTGCTCTCGCTGGTGTGCTGACCATTGCCATGCCTGTCCCTGTCATTGTGAACAATTTCGGAATGTATTACTCCTTAGCTATGGCTAAGCAGAAGCTACCAAAGAAAAAAAAGAAGCATATCCCGAGGCCACCCCAGCTGGGATCCCCCAATTATTGTAAATCTGTCGTAAACTCTCCACACCACAGTACTCAGAGCGACACTTGCCCACTGGCCCAAGAAGAAATTTTAGAAATTAACAGAGCAGGTAGGAAACCTCTTAGAGGAATGTCCATCTGACCGTTAACCTCCATCCCGCGTAGCGATTTAAGATTCAGCCAGACTGCTTTCTTAGAGCAATGGGTAGCACATTTATCCATTCTAGTCCCACCATCACACAGTGAATAATATGTGTGAAGTCTAGGTTGCAGGGACAAATGGTACAGTGGAGGCTGATCAGCAAAACTAAGGATGAGAGCATGCTCCAGGAGCCCAAACTTTGGTCCTGGTTAAGGGCATACAAGTCTCAAGATATTTTGAAGAGCTGTTACATCTAGTGGAAGAATTTTGAAAGTTCTACAGCTATGTTGCTGGACTGTGTAATGCATCTCAGAGGCTCCTGAGAGTTGAATGCTTCTTAGAGCAGAGTAGGAGCCAAGTACTCAGCAATTACAGAGTTTTCTGACTAACAGGGCTGGAATTCAAAACAGCCAGATGCTTTCTCATTTGTTCCCATTTGGGACCTTTCAGCTGTTTTAAATGGCAGATATTGTACATCTCATTACAGAAACTAGGTGCCTAGTAAGTTGAAGGGACAACTATACTGTCATGCATATTCATGAGACAATCCCGTCTCTTTCTGATGATTAACTGCAAAATAGAACAACAGCTCAAATTCTTGACACTAATGCAAAATGACTCACTCTGAGACAAGACTAGATGTAAGGATGTTTATCCCATGGCATGCAAATCAATCTGTTCTATAATATTCCACTAGAATTTAACATTTAGAACTATGAAGAGTTTTGAACCACATTTTCTAAAACATGCTCCTTTTGCAAGTATGGGTTGGTGAGTTACAGCTCTTTCAACCTTCTAGCAGCAAAGGCCAACTGGATAAGGTCTGACTGGTTATTCATTACTGGCCAGTTTGGCCTAAACAGTATCACCTCTTAATATGGTATTCTTATTTTCAATTATACTGATTCATATTAGCAATAGGTCAAACCAGAGCAAAACTAAATCAGACTAATTCTGCTGGGAGGGGGGAGGGAAATGGAAAAAAATACTAGTCACCATGGAATATATTATAATATCCCATGGCTAGTGGTTAATTATGGGAATATCTCAGTTTTATGAGAATCCTCCTATAGCACATAAATTTATGGGGCTCCAATTTGACTATTTAAACCCCATAATCTACCTCTACCCATGGAATATCACTATTTATTCTATGGAGTAATTTCAAAGTAGAAAACCACATTGAAAACAAAGCCAACTTCATTTTTGGCAGATGTTCCAGCCAAGTTGTATAGCAGACATTCTCCAGCCTGTTCAGAATATCTCCCTGTGTTGTGCTAGATAGAAGAGATCGCCATTCAAGTGATATGAAAGGTCATCTAGTCCAAAAGAGATGTTTTGAAAGAGCTAGCATATACCTATGATGGTCTTGTGTTAACAGTTTGGTTTTTTTTCACTTGGAAGAAAACTCTAATCTGTTACTCATTGTGAGTGAGGTATTCTCTTGTCATCTCATAGCCATGCATGTTGATGCCATTGTGAGAGGCACAAAGAAAGTCAGACTTTCCTTTGTGTCTGATTTCACCAATGCCAATGCTAATTTTGGAGGGAAAGAGCTGGTGGGAACCTTTCTCTTCTTTTCTCTTTTCTTTTTTTTTTTTCTTTTCTCTTTTGTGCAAGTATGTAAAATCCATTCAGAGGTAACTAGCTTTCTTTTTTTTTTTTTTTTTTTTTTTTTTTTTGTTAAAGGCTCTTCCATTGCAACAGGCCAATCACAATTCACGTGACTGATAGACTGTCTCTTGCCTATTGTATCTTTGGTGCATAAGCGTATGGTTTTATCATCCATTCCCCTCAGGTTGCAAATGCTTATCACAACTCATGGCCAAGCAGCAAACTTCCTCATAAACAGATGTCTTTGTGGCATCACGCATCAAGAGGGAAAGAGGGCACAAACGATACTGCATGTCTCCTACTGTAAGCAATACACCAACTACCCAATTGTAATGCGCAAGCGATACCAGACTCTTGAGTACTTCAGCAGTCAGCTCCAGAGTGACTTTCTTCTCAGAAATCCCTTGCTTTATAGAGTTCCTTCCATTACCTACCCTGGTCCTCTCTGGGAGCTAGAGGACTAAGAACTCCATGAGTTCAGTGCAATTCCACACTGATATCCTGAGAATATGTGTAATTTTGGTTCAATGGGGAACTGTTTTGCCACCATCAGTGCTCTAAAATCAGCTGTTACTAGAATATCTATGAAGTGTTGATAGCAACAGCAATTTATCTGTTTCTGCAATAATTAAGAGAGACTATTTTTATATAAAATTTCAAGTACATATATTTTAAGAAGTAACAAAGCACACTTACACATCAACTAACAAAACAGACTCGGTAACACTGTTGCTGAAGTTCTGCTTCTGATTATTATGCACCACTAGCAGCAAAAAAATACTGCCTGCATCTCAGCTTCCTAGTAAGGAAAGATCTACAATGTGTGCAAGAAAACAGTGAAAAATAGTAAGATAAGAATTGAACTGTTAAAACAAGATCTGCATTGCCTTGGATGTTGAGGTTCATTTATGTAATATGAAGCATTCATAGGCACTGAGGTGTTCCTGAAACTACAGTCTGCACATTAGATGAAAGCAGGGACTTGCAAGCAGTGAGTGTTTCCCATACTGTACAGTATTTGGATTGGTTGATAGTTCCTAACTGTAAACAACCAGTTAACGTTGTACTAGGAACATGGACTGGGTGCCTAACATTGCTAAAATAATGTCTGAGTTGGCCAAGATATTTCTTGACATTTTTAACTGTAAAGGTTCAGTGTGACAGTGTCTAGGTGATATAAGGTCATTATTCCCCCCAAAAGCCTGATTAGCTGCTCAAGTGTAAAGGACATCATATGAAGTTATTAACTCCATATATTGTGTGGTGGCATAATTAAACACTTCACAAAATAATGATGAGTATGAAATAGTTCCACACAAGATTTTGTCTCCATAGCCCTCTTGTGCACCAAGTCAGCAGTTCTCAGCTGTTCCTGGTCCATACACAGGACTGGGGGCTATGCAGAACCCTGCACAGCCATAGCCCAGTGCCTTTGCTCAGGTTGAGGAACACTTTCCTGGCACAGACAAGCAAACAGCAGAACTCTGCCCACAGGCTGCACAGCTACTGCCAATGATGCCATGGTCATTTACAGGCAAAGTAAAGAGGGTTTGAATATAAATTCTTATAAGTTTGAAAATTGTCCCAAACGTTCTCAGCAGCTCAGTCCAGGGATAATCTAATTTGTCAGGATAGTATCTATAAATAACAGCACTTGATTTTAATTTTATACCAAGAATGTCAGAGTTTGATTCTATCATGTCTCTACTTTCTGTGGCAGCCCTTCCTGCTGTCCATTCCAAGGGAGCAGAAAGGGTGTAAAGGCACTTCAGAGTAGGGGATGGCAGAACTACAGCTGCAGGCAAGCCTTCACCAGCATCATTATGAAAGTAGAGACTTTCTCTATAGAAATGCCTCATGCTTGTAAATTCTCAAAAATCTGCTTATATGGTGCCTGGAGGAGCTAGACCTGATGCAAAGGAGCAGATCTCACATGACCAAATTGATTAAAACTCCTTGACTTGGGGATATCTCTGACTATAGTGGACCAGGCGTCCCCTCACTTAAAACGCACACCAGGTTCTAGCATCCCCATGTCAAGTTATTGACTTTGTTATGCTGCAGTGTTGTTTACAGGCCCAACTCAAGATCAGGGTTTCATTTTGCCATTGTTGTGTATGTGGCAACCAGCATATTCCAGTCAAATACTCAACAGGATAAGTAGACCGCAAAGAGAAAATCGAATTAATCTCCAGTATTTTCATTTGACACATAGCTTAATTTAACTAGGTAAGATCACTGAAAAGGTCTGTGGCAAAGCCACCAGTTGAACCTAACTAAATAAGCAGTGGTCAACCATAGTTTGCTGTCCTGCAGTGCCTTTTATCTAAAGGTTTCTGAGTATTCCAGACAGTCACTACCCTAGCAGAAGTGAAGGAGCAAAAAAGCAAACCAGAAAAAGCCAGTTTCAACCACTTAAACCTAGCTGATTTCTGTCCCAAATCACACACTGCCCTACAGATATAAGTCATTTACCTCAGTACATGTAGTGGAATGCATTAAGGTACAAGTTTGTGAGAAAATCTCAGAACATGAAACCAAATCTTGAAAGTTCTTAGTTTTGTTTGGTAAGTGTTAGCTCTTCAGGCCCTCTTGTGTGAGCTTCTTGCCTGCCTGAAGGTTAAGCTGGTTATGTCATTACATCTCAAAGTTGCCACAGGATGAAGTGGTAACTGTAATTCTCCAACAATATAAAAGAGGTTTAGAACATGAATGGAATTCCTAACTTCATTTGATGTCTACAGTACTGTCTGATACCACAGAGAAATGCTCTTAAGAATGTGTCCAGAATACTTATGCACAGGTGATGGATTATTTTGGGTTCGTTCAGAGAGCTACCCTGATGTTTTATTTTGTACATATATACACAGTGCCAGCACACACAGTGTTTACATAGCTAAACCAAGAATTTATCACCTCTCTGATCCCCTCTGCATGCAGCTTTTTTCACAGTGTACCAATGGCAGAATTTGCTACTCAGTGCAAAGCTGTAAAATACAAAAGAAATACAAGCAGAATTCAGGTGCCTAAGAGAGGAAAAATGTCTGACATTGCTAATATAGTCGTTAGCTTCAGAAAAACTTCTGTGGTTGTTTACTTACCTTCCCCAAGCCAAATTTTCCATAACCCACTCCTCAACTGTGCCTATAATTAAAGCAATCTAAGTCTCACTGACCAAGAGGAATTACATCATTATAGTGACTCCAATGTAACTCCATGGTCATATGAACAGGAGCAAGCTGTGACATTAGGAACCTGTTATCTCAATGCAACTTCTTGAGAGAGAGCTGATCTCCTTTTAAAGAAATAGCGTGGAATTACACATTTCAGCTTTTTCACTCATGCATTCTGAAGGAGGTGCTCTTTTCTCAGGGCTTCATTTTTCATCCCTTCTGTCACCATAAGCTAAGTAACCTGTATTCCTTGTGCAACACCTTGGTTCTAGTGTCAGAAGTGTGCTGAGCACTGTAATTCTAGTGCCAATGCTCAGTGGGAACTGGGGACTCTTAGCAGTTCTTGTCACAGGCCCATTATGCTGCATTAACATTCTGTTGTACTTGAAAACTTCAGAGGCTTTTATGGGTAGCAAAACATTGTTGAAGCTGTAGTTATCTAGTCACTGTGGTGGCCCTTTAATACACAGGGAAGCAAATTCTCTGATCAAATGCCTTTGAACATTAACAACAACAAAAAAATCTAATCTTTGTGTCATAAAACCTTTGACCCTCTCTGTATGATGAACATTAGACAACAATGTGACTGCAAAGAGTTTAGGTCCGTTTCACCTCAAAAGAATTCACAGTTGAAATATGTTGCACACCAAAAAATACTAAAAGGGCAGTGGAAAAGGTAATAGGGAGATGTTTTTTCCTCCCTATCCTTAGCCTCCCTAGCCTTTAAAAACCCAAAGTTCATAACTACAAAATAGAGAATGAGGTAATGATCACATCCACCACAGATGGAGTCCTCTAGATCTAATGCAGAAATTCTAACAGTTTAATATAAAAGCATAAAATATTCCTTTTGTTTTTCTTGTCTAACTTAAAGCATTTGCCAGAGGCACCCCTTATACTGTAAGAAGAGTCAGGCAGTCCTGGAGAGTAATCACTCCTTTATGACCTGAATTGCCCGCTGGAGGTGGCTTTCTCCATTTGTGATCTTATCTCACTGCAGCTCTCACTTAAGATACTCAGTTAAGTGTCCTACAGTTAGGTGCAAGCAATTTGGATCCATTTCTTGACCACTGCCCAATGTGGCATTTCTGCAATTGCAAAGCTGTGGATCACACAGAGAGCAAAATTTATAACTAATATAATGTAATACTTTGTTGTACAATTATTTACCTGTCATTTCCTGTAGAGACACAACCAGTGGGTGTCACTTGTACTATGGTGCTTGTTTACTTTAGAATTTGAATAAAAACTAACATCCTCTATACCAATTTTTTTGAAAGCAAAAAGCAGAAGCTATGAATTCAAGCACAGTGCTTCAGGTTTCCCTGCTTTTCTCTGGCACTATGTGATACATTAAAAACCAAGCCAAACCAAACGAAAAACCAAAACATGTCCCCACACAGCTCCCCATGATCTGGCCAAAGCCAGAGATGAGTGTGTGTAGGGGCAGGATTGCACTGATGTGGAAAAAAAAAAGTAGAAATAAATAATAAATCTTAGGATTTTTCATGCCTTAACTTAATGAGCACAAGGCACTTTTAGCAACAGGAAAACACAGATACAAGTGCTCCAGTCAAGTAAAGCCAACCTGATCCAATCCTCCAGCAAAAGGCAGAAGTAAATATGGTGAACTCTCTTTCTCAAGTGCATGCCTGCCACTGCAGCTCCCATGCCAACGCAGAATGCATTCCTGACATATGAGGGAGGTACTCCTGGCATCTCTCCCTTCTGCTGGACTCAGTATGAGCAGTGTTTGCAGGACAGACAAAGTAACAGTCACCTCTGTGCAAGAAGCACATCCCAGTTGCAGAACTAAGTAGAAAGGATGACTTATTACTACAAAGGGCCAGGGATAAACAGCCTAGTGTGTGAGGTTTCAGTTTTGTGCCCAATCCACTTGCTTATATCCCTCTTACTCTGTACTTGCTGGAAATTTTCTCCAAGCTTTTTGTCTACTGCTTGTCTGTTTATAAGCACACAGCTGAAATAACAAGCAAGCTACCATTCTTGCTGCCATTGCTCTTTGTATTCATCCATGCTCCATGCCTCAGACACCTTCCATACTGTACAGATCATCATACTGTATTCCTCAATTAGAGTTATAAAGTTGTAGCATGACTCACCTGACAACATCTTCTCGCAACCTCTACCTGACCTGTCAACAACCCTATGTGCTCTACAGTATATGGTGATAGCAAGACTCTCAGAAATCCAGGATGGGAATAAGTGAAACTCCAGAGCTGTCAGGATAAAACTAGGAGAGCTTTTCCTGAGCTTTTTGCAATGCAGTACTTCCAGGAACACTAGTGTTCAGCACTGCATTAAGCACCTATCCAACAATACCTGTAATAGCAAAGTGCACTGGGTCTGGCTAACTAGAGCTCCCACATTTCATCTAGCAGTACGATAGGTAGGCAGCCAACATACAGTCACCTCACTTCAAGAAGTAATACCTCTCAAAGGTGATATTCTCTGGGAGTGATGTTACTATGTTGGCCAGTTAGTACTGGGAGAGGTGGTCACCACCATCACTGGAGTGCCTTTACTGGGAGACACGGCTTCCTGGAGGGACCCAGGTCAACACGGTGGTGAGTAAATATTGAAGAGGTAGGTTGGGTTGGAAGGATTCTGCATATTCATGTAGCATACTAAATTTTGCTCTTGGGCCAGTGTAAAGTCCTTAAGTGTGATATCTACTCAGAAGAGCTTCATAACAAATTTGAAAACATGCAGTAATATAAAAATCAGAAAACTTTAATAAAAATACCTAGCACTAAAAAAGACTTATTTTAATGTCCTTAGAATATTGGGGTAACTAAACCTGAGTCGTTATATAGGAATCTTAATTCTTTTACATGTTCTTCACATTTTTCTCTCTCTTTTTCTCTTTTTCTCTTTCACTCTGTTCGTTAACATTTACTTGTTATTACTGTACGTTGCTTGCAACTTGTGTATGTTACAGACTGTCACATTTTATTCTGTGAAGTTTTTCTCCAATTCCCATCAACCTGAGCTCCATGTTGGGCAGCCGAGGAGATTACAAAACAGTTCTTTATTGCAAAAGAACAAGGAATGTCACAGACTATAGGTAACTTCACTGAGATTGTGACACAAAACCTGATGCGAGGTATTAATGCAAAGAGTAAGTACTTGGTATGACAATAGAACTAATTAGTTAAATTACCTTTTTTTTTTTTTTCCAGATAGTCTGCATGGGAAAATTTAATTTTCATTATTCTCCAGCAGAAAAGATTCCCAAACATACCAATTTAGGATTATTTTACTGCCACTCTGATATCCATGCTGACACATCATCACTCATTCTCAAAGGTTTCTATGCTGTTCTTCTCTGTGCTATACCTCCTTCTATACTCTCCAAGCTACAATCTCATCATTTCATCATCCTTTGTCTGTGGTTTAATATATCTTCTCCATAATTCTTTTTCTAATTTAATATAGTTATATCCCTTTCACTCTAAGGACCTGATTTAACAACAAAAATGAGCCCCTACCCATGAGATCCATGGTTTTTAATCCTGCATGAGGCTCTGGAGCCCATAAAAATTGATTTCTGTAGCTGAAGATGGTCTGGCGCAGAAGGATAATTGTTATTTTGCTGAATCAGGTTCTGAGCAAACAATGTTGTTTATGATCTCCCTCAATTACCCCCAAAGACTGCTTTGAAAGAATGATAAAAAATAGTTGATACACATTTCTGATCATTTTCTAGAGGAATAGCATGAAGATTATTGCTACTAATCTTATTCTTAATTGTCAGAATATTCTATCTTAACTCAGAAATCACTATGGCCATGCACTAACTCCAGAGAAGCACGTTTTTCTCAGTGTTCACTGATTCACTATTGTGCTCTGGCCTTCCCTTAATCAGTGAAGAAGCACAGCAGAGTTTAGCTGGAGTGTAGTATAAAACTGATGTAGTTGATGAGTGAGCAATGAACATTAATGAGCAGTAAACACTATCCAGGCAACTAAAACAGAAACAACTTGCTAACAAGAGTTAATTTGAATTAAAGAGACTCGAGAGAGTAAGGAATTGAAATGTAAATATTTCTTTTCTATGCAACATTTAGGAATATAAAGTCAACAGGTATTTTCAGATACTGAGCAACTCTTAAACCTCCCACAAATCAGAGTAAACATTTCTTATACTTGGATTCACCCTCTTAATATAATCACAATTATTTGCTTAGCACAAGAAGTATCAGGCAAAAGTGATGCTGCAATAAAAGAATACAAAAAAGTAATGTAAAATCTGCGCATTTTCTCTAGAATAAACGCAGCTGGGAAATTCTGTCCTCCAGCAGCAACTCCAGCAGCCTCATAGCTGCTACACCTCCTGCTTCCAGATAGCAGGCTCTAAGAAAAGTTAGAGCACAGCACTGTCTACTTGCCCATGCCAACTCTTTTCCTGTATCATTCCATCACTGGCCCAAGAGCCAGAGAAAACCATTATACTAAGACAGTTTTCTGTTGCCAGCATAGAATGACACAAGTAATATTTGTCACATTAACATCCTTTTTGCATCACCAGAAAAATGTAAGAGGACTGAAAACTAGAAGAGTAATTAACTCAACGTGTTATTTCTTCCAGATCAGTTGGTTAAAGTTATCTGCCGTGAGTGACCTCATAAAGATCTTTCTACATAAGAGACTTCACGCAGCTCTTGTGCATGTCAAGGCTAGTGTCAGGTGTTTGAAAATGAGCAAATGAATATAACCCTCAGGCTCCAAATGAAAATCAGAGGATGAATGTCAAGTGGTCAGGAGCAGGACTATCCACAGACTGCAATAATGTCGATCCCAGGTTTGGGATCAGGGCTACAAGATCACGGTCGAGAATTAGATAAGCGCTAAGTTCATTTTGAGTTGTACATGGAGTGTTGGTGTGGAATGTAATTTTAGTCAGACAAGGTGTCCTTAGAAGGAAGAAGACCTTGACCTTTAAAGCAACTTCCTTTGTCAGTTCTGGCCCTCAATTGCAGTAAACTGCTCCTACCTCCTTCCTGCCTGTCAACCCCTCCCACTGTATCACAGGGCTGCAGAAACCCGAAGTCCCTTGAACTTTTGAATAATGGCAAATGGCTCTTCAGAGAAGTAGTAGGTATTAAGGCTGGGCCCTTGTTTCTTTTAACCATTAAACAAGAGTAGTCTATGTTCCTCTGGAAGAGATTGCCACTGAGCTCATGTGACCAAGTAAAACATCACTAGGTCTCTTCAATGCTGTGTTTCTGATCCAGGGCTGAGAAGAGCTGACCTTCTTTAGTATGTCAAAGAATCTGTCATGGTTCACGTATCCAGAACTGATTCATGGGTAAAAATGCATGGATATCATGCTGTGAGTCGTGCAGTTTCTCTCAGTCCTGTTTCAGTCCAAGTAGTTATGAGATACAGAAGCTCCTGTAAAGACTGGAAAAGGCATCAGATTTCCAGTCCTGCAAGGACAGAAAATGGTTCATCCTGAGAGTGTCTTTCAGCTTGGGGTAAGTGACCAATTCACAGCTCTGTGAATTGGGGGACAAAGGAGGAAGGGCAGCTACAATGTCAAGAAGCAGCAGTGTGAGCTGGGAACATGCCTGGCTCACATGTGATTTCTGAAGACATCTAAGATACAAAGAGCAGATCAGGAACTTGTTTTCTTGGCAGCTCTTGGAAGATGGCAGTGTTTGCATACAGGGAGAGGACTGGGGTGACTTTCCCAGTCTAGGGACCACTTGTCTACAAGTGCCACATTTCCAAGCATAGAGTGAAATCAATAATACATCACACAATTATGTCTACCGATAGTCTAAACGTAAGATGCAGTTCAAATAGGTAGAGATTTAGTGTCAGACTCTAGCTTACCATCAAAAACACCAGTACTGGTAAGGCCACAATGGCAGCCCACAATGGCTGGCTGACAAAAGGGATGAGTAGACAAGTATCTCTGCTGTGCTTCTCCACAACAAGCAAAGTATACAATGCAAAATCCAACAGATCTCCTAATATATTTTTTACTCAAAATCTCTCCTCCCCATTTTGAAACTCAGTATTTGCTCAGAAATGCCTGGAGCATTTTAATAGTACTCTTCTGCAAATGGAGATAGATGAGATAGGGGAAAAAAGAAAGCAGAAACCACACAAATGAGGTAGTTGTGAAACATACTACTCCCCTGGGAGATCCGTTGAATTCTTTCTTTAGCCTCTCAGCCAAATCTCTGCAGGAGAATGTTTAAAGCTGGTGCATTTAACTAGGTATTCACAGATAGGACAATTATGGAGATAAGGTACCAAGCTGCGAATCAGAAGATTTTGTTGTAAATAACCTCTTACATAGCAGTGAGCAAGTCACTTCGCTGCATGGTAGCTTTGCCCATCTGTAAAACAGAGATGGTAACACTGACTTTTCTTCATAAAGCAGAACCTAGAGAGCAAAAAAATGCTATACAAACCTAATTCAGATTCTGCTAGCAGGGATGGAATGACTCATGTGAATTTAGTAGGCTGGAATCAAGACTTTGGAATGCTGAACACCTAGAGGTAGTCGTTATTATAACCAGACTGGTAGCCACAAGAGAATAAAGGGTTTATCCGAAATTCTCTCAAATCCAAGGTCCATCTCAGAAAAAACAAACATGCAAACTGAAACTTGGGAAATAATTTTAAAGTTACATCATTTCATCCCATCTTTAGACCTCATTCCTGGAATTGTTCAGCATGTAGATATTCTAGTGAAAACATTAGGAACTTCTAACTCTGGTCTGATGGCATCAGTGATGTTTTCTTTATTCATGTAACAGACTAATCACATATTAAATACCATGTGATTGCCCAGTCCTATCTTCAGAGAATTAGGTGGTTTGGAACAGAGCTACTCAAGACTTGCTTATATACACCAGCGACAGATGCAGTTTTCTGTGCTAGTAATTTCTGTGTCTCCTAATTATTCAGTAAAATTGTCATTGTGCATTAGCACTGCTGTCCAGCATCTGATTCCTAAGATGTGGCCCATGCATGGAATATTCAAGTGACATTAGTAGGACAGCTCAGATATTTGTCTGTGTCTCCAGCTACTCTCTTCTCTTCTTACTGGATAGAAATAAAATAACAAGGCTGTGGATTTTCAATAATTACAAAGGAAATGGCGTCATTGCTAAGGGACTCTGGAGAGCACATTCCAGCTCAAGTGGCTAGGGATATATAATGCTATTTAAGAAATTCAAAGAAGGTCAATTTTCTTGTCATTCAAGCACAACAGAGCCTGCAAGGTGCTTGCAAAAGTGTTACCAGAGAGCAGCCAGGTCCACAACCACTCTGCTTATTATATTTTGAGCTCTAGAATCAGAGCAGTGCCCTCTCCATCACTAACAGTTTAGTTTGCAGATCGAGGCTCAGATGTAGCAATGGGGAAACTCATAAATTGCATTGCAGAGTTCTGCCTCAGTCGTTTCAAGATTAGAGCCTCAGCTTGTAGCAGTAGAAGTTTACAAAGAAGCCCAGTCCCCATGAGGACAGTGGCTCTCCCCAAACACAGTTAAATGATTTTTAAATCAACAGCTCAGTACCTGCAATGTCATTGTTACTATGGCAGCCATGCCAGGTTTTGTGCAGAGTGGCGTTAAACAGAACTGTTATGAACAGGCAGAAAATGTAACTCAGTGCAAACCTAAAACTTTAGAATCCTTCTGAAATTAGCGTCTGCAAATATTACAACACAACTACAGCTTCTGCTGTTTTGAAAACGCATTGAGTGACCTGATTATTTCATCACACAAACCAAAACATTACTCTCTCTCTGAAAAAGTATTTGGCTGATTCTGCATGGAAAAGAAGGGAGGCAGAGGTGAGATCTGCAGAAAAGACTGTTTATGTTGGAACCAACCAGTGACACCTAAATAAAAGTAAAAGCATAGAATTCAATTACTGGTGCTTGGATAGAGGTGCAGTTTGCATTGTATACATCTGTGTGTGTGTGTGTGTGTGTGTGCATGTGCGGATCAACAAACATAACTTTAAGCAGCTTTTGCTCACAAGTCACCTATGTTGTCCATCTGAAGCCAGAGGATCAAAACCCTTCTCTGCAAGCCCTGCCTGATGTACTTTTCCTTTTGTTCTCTCATTTGGTTTCAAAACTGCTGAAACATAAATGACAATATGATGTAGCATTCAGAACAAGTTGGTAGGCAAATCTGGAAGAAGCACTGAAATTAAGTCTGTCTGTTCAGTTTGTCTTTCCTAAAGACTTGCAGGACCACCCATTGCCTTACAGCATCTAGGTAATAAGCATTGTGCAACCGAGGTGTAGGATGCTGCCAATACCACCCAGTTAATGTATCTCAGCATTTGTGAAACTTCAGAAAGTACATTGACTGTTTTCCCTTCCTTTCAACCAAAATACTCACATTGAGCTGTGCCATACTTGGAGTATATTCTTAACATACCAATTTGCACTTTAAGCCCCTAAAATAAATCCTACACTAAATAGCACTTTAAATTGTTTTCTAAATGTCAAACAAGTCACACAGAGAAAACTGACTGTGTTCAGTCTATCCTCATGGGAATGTGTGGAGTAAAATGGGCAAATCTGACAACCTAATTTCATTATTAACAGCTGAGAGAAAAATTTACTCCATCTATTTTCCAAATTTATGGCCTGCTGTAGTGTTTTCTATATGTAGTGTCCTGTGCTGGCATTGCAAATACTGTATGTGTTTCAGAGGAGAACATCAGAAAATGGATTGCCCTTTTTAAAATCCGCATTCTGCTGTCGTACTTCCATATGCAACGTACTCTGTGTGTCTGAACTGTGTACAGCCATTCTGCATGACTGATACTGGAAATGCTATCAAACAATCCGGGTAAATCTGGGGGAGGGGGAGAGCAGGAATTTTCCCCTCAGTAATGTTGCACATAAGTATAAATCAGCACAAACAGAATATACTCAAATACTAAACCCGACCTGACAGTCCACTGCCTCTCCGAAGCGCTGAGCGACAGTAGGCTTCATGACCAACAGGTCGTTCATGCACCATCCGATGTCATGCCAAAACATTCTCCGATTTCTAACTGCAGTCTTCTGCTCACAGGACTAGGAACCAAAGCTCGCCCGTTTCTGAAACTGCCCCTCTGTGCGGAAGTGCAGGTGGCTGCTGTTACACCTAACGCAATTTCATGTTGTTTCTCCTCCCACCTAACAGCCTTTATTTTATTTTGGTGCAGTGCACATGAATGCAGTGTCTAGGACAGATGTGCTACCTTTTGTAGTGTTGCTATAGAACTCTTTAGCTGTGAACCCTTAATTTGCAGCTGGAACTCTAATAAACAGTGCATAGTGTTTCAATAGCCTTTTGCTTATATGTTTGAAGATTCGAAACTGAATGGTGAGGTGGCCAAGGCGGCGCTGGCAAACGAAGACTGTCCCCACATAGACCAGGCTATTACGCCTGATGAGGGCCTGCCCTTTACCCGCTCTGGCACTCGGGAGAGATATGGACCCTGCTTCCTCTTATCAACCGGGGAATATCCCTGCCCGCCTGATGGAGGAATAAGAAAGGGTATGTAGCTGGGGTCCTGTAACCATGTAGATAGCAACCGTTGTAAATAAATATGAGAAAGTCAGCTGTAGCTGTAGCACGCAATAGTGCGCTTGCTGTAGAGATGCACGTTTGGGCTGGAAACCACCACCTGATGTCTGCATTTGGAGTTTCTAACCTATTTCTTTCAGAAAGAAAAGCCTGAGGAGCTGTAACTACCCCATGCAGCTATGCTAGGCAGTTGAGTCTTCCACTCCAGCTGGTGCACTAAGTTTTAGTGGAGGATGCTCTGCAAAGTCCTTAAATTAGCCCATCCTCCAAGGAGAGGTCAATTAGCATTTCATAGCAATGAAGGTTTGCCACTTCGAAAGCTCACAGATCTTACCAGACTCTGAGGAGCATACACATGAAGGTGGCAGACAGAGAAGATAAACTAACCACAAACACAAAACATCCTAAAGAGATAAGAAACTACTATTTGGCTACCTGAATAGAGCACTACAACAAGTTATTTGGCTATTCCTAGCTGTTTAGTTCAACAGAAAGAGAAATATACAAGAACATCTGTTTGCACAGGTGTCTCACAATTGGAAAATAATCAATCTAAAACCACTTTCATAAATAAACCATTGCAAGTTCTTTTCTCAGACTTCTGATAGCCACAAATGTTTCAGAAGCAACTGCATTTTAGATTGCTAATGGTCAGAATAATCTATTTAGCAACAAAGGCCAAATCAAATGAAAAATACTTCCCTTCTTAAAATAGGTTGTTTTGTTTAAGTAATTTAACACAAGGAAACCATATAAACCAAAATCAGAGTTATATATGTACGCATCTAAGTTGATAAGGAAAAGGAAAATTGGAAATCTCTCTCTTCAGATCAGTGTTTATCACTGGTGTACTGTATATAGTATATGATATAGTCAGTATTTTAAAACCACAAAGATTGTATGACATAACCATACCCTGAGTATGGAGTACAGAATTCCCACGTGCCATTGTATGATGGGCAATAGTTATAGCAAATGCCAGTTATAGATAGTGTATGTATTTATAAGTTTAGAGCTTATCATCAACAAAGATAGAGTTGGACCACAAGACTTTCATATGAAAGTATATCCTCTGAAATTTACCTTTGTAGCAAAGCGTTTTACTTGATTCTGTATCGGATAAGCGTTGGCCGTGTTCATTCAGCCTGGGCGAGTTCGGGTGGTTCCAGTGGATCAGGGGAACACTCCAAATGGCACATCCTTTGGGATGAGGAATGTATGGTTTTCACGATGCACTGCAACTGCCTCTCGTTACTGAATGAAACAGAGGCTGGTTGGCTAAAGAGTAATATATGTCAGCATATTGTTGGCCTGTTTGAAACACGTTGAGAGCATCTTAACTGTTGTTCCAACAGAATTTCATCCATAGTTTGTGTAACTCTCTGTACACTTGCTGAGCTACTTACATGCATGTCTGATAAAACAGGGGAAAGGGAGGGAGGGAGTGGGGAGGGAAACTGAATGCATGCAATTATCTTTTTTTTCTTTCTTTCGTAATGCTGAGAACAAAAGAGTAGTATCTCTATAGCAACACAATAAATTCTATGGATTTTGTTGCCTTTTCCCCCTCCTGCCCCTAAAGATACCAGAAACCTTAATTTTGCCTGAGGTCAAAATGCATGAAGTGGAAGGGAGAAGTATGTCTGAATATATAATTGATACAAAGAAAATTCCTCCCACTGACTTTTCTTTTTTAGAGTACAACCATGTTGCTGCCTGTAGGATCAATTACATAGCCTGAACTTCCTTGAGAAATCATTTTTCAAAAGTATACATATATATTTTTTAAAACATGTTCTGTACTACAACAGCCTTCCAGTCATGTTGCAAGTGATACTACTCTCGGCATGTCCATGCATGCAGATGCTATTGAACTGGCTACAATGTTGACCTCATTCTTAGTCCATTCTGTCATTGATCCAATGCTGTACTTTGCATTTTTCTTTTAAATGAAGGTTACGAAATGTCACGGAGCCTTAACAGCATAGCTGGCATAAGTGGAAAAGCGATAGGATTATCCTCAGTGTCTGCGCCCTACAGCTCTCCTAGTCCAGTGAGACGTTCTTGGTCTCCCATCCCATCTATATTGTAGCATGGATCAGTAGCAGAGAATGGTCTAAAAAGCTTTATTTTTAATTAGCCTATGCTATGTTGCATATAATCCAGGTGACTAAGTCTGAAGATGCAATGTCTCACAGTAGCACCTGCTGGGAATGGTGTTACTACTGATGCTAGGTGACAACACTCCTAAATAGCACTCAGATCACAATAGGCAGGCATTTGCATAGTACTGGTGGGCCATACATGCTGCATGGTATCAGTACACAGGATGAAGAGTAGATGCACCAAATAGTTTCCTTGCTGGTGCATCCTGCTAGTATATGCTGATTTTGGTTAATGGTGGATCTACTGGCTCTGTATGGAATGTGTTAGGCATTTAGTCAATAACGAAACATGCCAACGATGGAAGATTTTGCTTTTCTCAGGATATTTTTGAGCCATAGGAACCCTGCAGGAGTTTGAGCAAACAAGCACAGTAGGATGAAACTTTGCATGGGCGCCTATTTTAAGCTGAAAGCAATACTCAGACACACTGTAGAGAGGTCTCGGTCTCGCTGCATGGAAAAAAAAATCCTGTTGAAGAAGAATATGGCTGCCTCTGCATGTAGCTATTTCACCTTTTCCTCCTTCCTTTAAAACTAAGATGCCGAGCTTGATGTGAAAAGCGCAGGGAAGAAGCTCAAGTACTGATTGTATTCTTTACATGCAGATCTTTGCAAAGAAAGTCCAGTCATTGCTAAATATATGCCAACAGAGGCAGTCAGAGTGACCTGACAAGGCAAGATGGAGATGAACATTGATGGCTAATAAACATCTGTGTGGAACTGTGCAGGCATAGAAGACCTTCTCATTTGGACAAAGTTAACTCGCTCCATGCAGGTTTTATGGATGATTCTTCGTCGGTTTGGAGTTGTACTAGAGATGCAGGCTTTTTCTACGGCCAAAATGTAACAAAACTGTAGAAGATCCTCTTTTCTTTTTTTTTTTTTTTAATCTATTTTTTTGTTCCATAGCATGAATTGCATGAAGAAAAAAATTTTTAAAATAAAAAAAAAAAACCAACAAACCACAAAAAACAAACAAACAAAACAACAACAAAAAAACTAACAAGAAACACTGCAACTGTATGATTAAGGAGAAAAAAAAGCAAAGTTATATATTTTCTTTCAAAGCTCTTTACTTTTACATACATTGTTGTAGCCAAAATGTAAAACATTATAAAACTGTACATTTCTTTGCTATGGATCGCTTCTTTTTGTATACAAGATACAGAGTAATGGTTTTAAAGTGCAATCAGGCAGTCATCGGTCATATTGACCACGCCTTCACAGTTCATCACACCCACACGGAAATCAAGAACTTTTATTCCAACTAGAAGTGTATAAAAATAAGAAAAACTTTTTCCTGTCTGTTTTTGTTGGCATGCTTGTGACACATGGGACCTTCCTTCGGACCTGACAGTAACGGCTGGTCTAGATTTAATTTTCCAGCTCTGGTTATGTTGTATTTTATTGATGTATAGATCCAACGTAAAGACCCTTCATAAATTGTTCATATTAAGTAATCAGTATTAATTTTAAACAAAAGAGGTGTTACTTTAAAACTGGGACTTACAGTACAAAATCAGGAAAATATTCAAGTTATAAATGGTCTCAAAGTTTAAGAAACAAGACAACAGCATTGTATGCAATTTAGTACTGAGTAAAATGCATGCACAATGTTATGCAAAACAATTCTAGCATGAAATAAATTTTGTATCATGGTTTCAGTGCCTGCTGTATAGTGTAAAGGGGAATCCTTTTCTGAAGTGATCAGGGGTTTCCAGAGACTTGCTTCTAAAATCTTGAATAAATACAGTGTTCTCAACAGAAATGTAGGAGAAAAGCTTGATATTGCTTTGGTTCTACAATGCTGATTTTGGTTAGTAGATAATAAACGAAGCCTGCAAACACTTGATACAACCGATGTCTGAAGAATTCACACCATTAGTAATTTTTCGAGGGAAGATTAAAATCACCTATCAGTATCTAGGTATCTTCCTTTTCCCCTCCCCAACAATAATAAAAGTTTGTCTTTTTAGCTGATTAAATGAATTCAGTTTTTCTTAAGTCTTTGGGCCCTGTCCTTCACTTGCTTTTCACTGAGCCACAGCATTCCACTTGATATGAAACTCTCAAAGAAATCCAGGTGCCTGAGTTGCACTTTATTTGCTACACAAAACATGCATCAGTCAGAACCAAGAAACAATGGGATTAAATTTCAGTTCAACTGCTATAATAACAACTATGGACTTTGCATCAACAGCATCTTGATTGACTGAGCCTTTTTGGTAATGTACTTCTATAAGGAAGGAAACTTCATCCTCACATGAGAAACTTCAAATGAGCTGGCAATCTTCTAGGCAAGCTATGGCATCTGAAAATGCTCATGACAATAGACATTTAATAGAATAATATTCCTGTGGTCTGGATGAAGTGGAGATCAAACCCAAAAAACTAGAAGAAACACTCAAAGCTCTGGTAAGTGCTAAATTATAAACAAAACCAACTGCAACTGGACCTTGTCTTCACAAAACTCTTGCTCCAAAAGGAAAAATCAGGAAGACTGCAAGCTGTGTTTCATGAACAAAGGCTGATAATCTCAGTTTGTACATAACTAGAGAACTCCTTTGTAGTCCCTTCATGGAGCATTATGTACTTGATTTCTATTTCAGCTGACTATCCTTTCTGCCAAGAACTACTTTTCTCTGTCTGTTTCTATCCTGTTCTTAGCTGATAAACGGGCAATTTCTTACCTCCGGAGTTAAGATCCAGGTTAATCCTGGATCCAAAAGTTGCCTAATGAACATCATTTCCTCTTATAATGTATTACAAAGCCAGAAATAGATTTATCTGCTCCATTTTCTTATTTAACACTAACTCAAGAGCACAGCATGAAGGCTGTTCAAATTGTCCATTACCATAAGGAACTCTTAACAATTCAGCCCTGTAAATCCCACATAGATTTTACCCTTGCACTTCACTCTGCATATACGAGAGCCTTAGCTACCAAGTTGGGTACACATGCTCTACAGCAATTGTCATTCCATGCTATGTTTTACATCTACCACTCCCACTTTCATTTAGGTACTCCCTCAGCTTATTCTTATTTGAGGTAATTGTCTTTTGCTATAAACCCTTCAGAAACAGAAAAGCGCTTCTATCCATGACCTTTCAGGAGATTCTCTAAAGCTTAAGGTCTGTCTGACCTCAGAGTTCCTCCTGCACAACAGCAGGGGAAAAAGAGAATGCAGGGAAACAGAGAAAGACAACTGACAAATTTAAGGAGGTGTTGCACCAAATCCTGACACTGAATCCTCAGAGAAACTTAACACATCATTCCAGCTGCCTTATTCTTAAGGCGCTTTTGCTAGGATATTAAAATGTGGATTCCTTCAAGCCTGCCCACTCCCACCACACAAGGCATGTATCATTACAGCACTAAAACTATACACTTGACTAGATTCTGATCTCAGACCTGCAATAATGCCACCAACTACTTTTGATTCACAGCATCCCAAGTAAAAGCAGAAGCACATTTTGTAGTTCCACTACATTCTGTCTGTTCTCCAACAGAAATGACTATCCAGGTTTCTTCCTCTGCAAATTCAGGCAATGGAACCCCAGCTAGAGGGGCTGATACTTGTCCTTCACCTGAACCTGCTAGCCATTAGTGGTTTATTATTTGGTAACATTAAAAGCACCACAAATTCTATGCATAGAGCTTTTCCTTCATCTGTGTGAAGGTATTCCGTTTTCTGGACTGAGCAGGTGTTTCCACAACTACAATGTCAGACAGCAAGGATTTGAAGTGGTCTCTGCTCTCTCACTCCAATAGAAGTCTAGCTAATACTGCTATGATAACGCTCAAGTGCAGCAGTCATTAATCTGGATAAAGTGATTTTTCATGTAAATTGCATTCTCTCTCCTTAAAGTTTCTGGGAAAAAAAAAAAAATTACATCACTGAAACAAATGGCTGATAGGAGAAATGAGCAGGCTGAAATACAGAAGAGAGCAAATAGGGCTAAGGAAAGTGCATTCAGAAAGGAACTGAGCACAGCACTGCTTAAAAAAAGACAGCCTACCTCTCTGCTTTCCACATAAATAAGCTGAAAGTATCTTTGTCTCCGAGGTCACACAAACTAAATTCCCTTCATGAAAAAGGCTTAAATTATGCAGGTCATTTTTAAGTCACTTATTTGGAGTTTGGGCATAGAGCACGCATCCATTTCAAAGTCCTCAAACCTCTGTACTCACCTAGGACTGTAGGTTCAACATTTCTCTCTTAGAGGAATAGTTATTTGCAATTAGTAACAATATTTGAGCTCAATTTGAATTTGAAATTAGAATATAGATCCAGAATGGCACCATGACTTTCCCCCCCTTATTTCCTTTAAAACAAATGCTTTAAATGTAAGCCCCCATGGGCTTCACCTGTCTCCATAAGATACGCTTCCTGGTTCAGAGTAACAAAGCCAGGGTTTCAACCTCAGCATTCACTCAAGCATTTAAAAAAAACCCCAAAACTTTACACAAATACATAGGCCCAAACATCTCCAGGTGCCAAATATCAAGATTGTATACTTCAAGGCCTTATTGGTTTCTCTACTGCCCATGGAGCACAGGTAAGAGATTCCTTAGTCAGCAAAAGGCAGAGTTCTGCAGTTCCAATAGCCCAGTTATGACTCTAAGGTACCTCACAGCTTACAGACCCAAAGGACAATACAGCCCATGCAGAGGCTGCTGACAGTGAGTCACACCAGAACAGGAGACTCATGGCTTGAGGCCAAGCAAATAAGCTCAGCAGGAGCCATGCTTTGCGTTGGTGGTGTCAGTGCAAGTGGGTGACTGGGAAAGAGGCAGCAGTAGCATAAGAGGTGTGAAATGAGAAGGACACGGGATGGGTCTGGAAAATAGGTCATGCAAGTAGGAGATAGGGGAGCATGTGAAGAGACAACAATCAGTGGTGAGGGGGAAAGAAGAGCAAGGAGAGAAAGAACAACTAACAGCAATGAGGCTTAGTTTTAAAAACACACTACAAAAAAACCCTAACTAATGATAACAACAAAACCCAAAGCCTCAGCCTGGGACTCAAGAGGAAATTTTATTCTTGGCTCTGCTGTGGTCCTGCTTGATTACCTTGTTTGGGGCATTCCAATCTTTTTGTGCCTCAGGATATTATCTCCTTTTTAAAGTCCATGGAGGCCAAAAGAATAAAAGTGGCATTTAAGTAAAAACAGTTATCATAATCTATTCAGAATTAAGGTACCAGAGGAGAGAAGCACTTTTATTACTGAGAAGATGCCACATTTCCTTGTCTGCAGAAAAGCATGATGTCCCTGCAGGAATCCCTTTTCTTTTGTGCTTTAAAGCAAAGGATTATTATGGAACATGATTAAGCACCCACACAGTTAAAATAACAGAGCATCTTCATTACTGATTGGCAACTCCTTTGCTGCCTTAATTTAGGTACCACATGTCTTCATGCATTCAAATAATTTAAAACAAAACAAAAGCTGAACTCCTTTGATGGTTCAGCAAAAAGCTAAAATCATGCCAGAACATTAAAAATCTCACCATTCTTGGTCCCCCTTCTAAATATAAAAAAGTAAAAATGCTCTCTTAAAGTGTTCATGTGTACTTGACAGATGATGATCATATTGATCTGAAATTCTGCAGTTTTGACTGACAAAGTCTTGATCACAAACTCTGCAGACAGTACTCCCCTTGAGACTGCATTGTATCTCAACAATAAGGTGGCCCATAGGCAAAGCAATCTGGAAACTGATGAGGAAAATTGGAACAAATCAAGAGGCTAGGGATCACAGGAATTGGCCATAAAGTTGACCATCTCACAACCTGCAATGACTTTTCTGAAAGTAAATCAAAATTCAACATGTCACACAATAAAAATGCCTAAGGTAGTTTTGCAAAATAAAGGTAATTTCTGAAATTTCTCATCACCATAGGCAGCTTTTTTTTTTTTAGGAGTAATTACTTTGTTGCTCAATTCCAATCAAGCTAAAAAATGTGTTCTCCCAGTATGCTAAATTTATGCTTCCTCACTCTCCCACAAAGTAACACATAGTTCATGCAAGTCACATTCATATACAGAGACCATTTTCACTGCTGAGTATTTTCAGCCACATGCTGTCTTTCCATGTTCAGCAGAGGCGCTAATGAGTAAAAATTGCCCCTGCATTAGGAACAAGTGAATGCAGAGATAGCTTACTGATCAATCTGAAATAAATGCATGAACAGGTAGATAACGTGCCTTACTTCAGTCCTTTCCACCTCTACAGATGCTACAAAGTAATGGATTTATATATGCAGTTTCTCCAAATCAACTTTAAAGGCTGGCATGGTTAACACTTGCCTTTATAGTTATTTTTTGGGACATTCATCCAACAAAAGGCCTTTTCCATATATCCAAAGCATTTTGAATCAAGGCAATTAAATCATTCTTTCTAACACAGAGCAAAACACCTAAGACCAGCATTTATCAGGAATCAAGAATGGCACAAAGGAAAAAACCAAAACATGTACTACCTGTTTTTCTGCACATACATCAAGATACTGATTTGTCAAAAGTTCAAATATCCAATCATTTTTGGATCAGCTAGACTTTTCAGTTAATTCAGTGTAAGTTCTACTTTTCTACTGTTTACCTTTTCAAGTGCAATCAAACCCACACAAGGCAATTCTCTACCACAGACTTCATCCACTCACAGCCTTTGCAAAGCAAGACTTGGGGTTTCTACTTCAGTATTTTCTTCATCCCTTCATGGAATTTTCAGTTTCTCCAAACTCTAAGCTGGGAGTAAATATCACAAACATGACTGATGACATATTCTGGAGTCTTTTTAAAGAAAATATCTAGCTGAAAGTGAAAGCACAAAGCATGCCATATGTCTTAAAAATAACATTGCAAAGACAACGTAAGAGACTTTTTGGTGAAAACAAAGTATCACAATTTCTGTGACAAAGATCTATCATTGTCTTGATTTCTAATACAGAGGAAAAGTGGAATTCCCAAAGTGATGCAAGTCTTGTTTAAATCAGATCCAGAGTTCATGGAATTTATAAGTATTTTATTAAATGCTGAACTGGGTCACAGGCCTGATCTAAACATTGCTGAGGCTGGAAGTGAGCACAGATTTTGCTGTTCCAAATAAAGAGAACTAGACATTTCAAGATATGCTACGAACCAAAAAACAAAACCCACTGCAGGCCAATAATTAATATTATTATTAATAAACAGTGATAAAGGGGAAACAACAATGTTCAAGAAATAGAACAGTTTGTCCCTCACCTCACTCCCATCATACCAGCTAGCTGGAATGCTGCTGTCCCTCTGTGCTTGTTCAGTCTTCTGGACCTGCAGGTTGAATCTGTCTTCGCCTTTTGTCCTCCTTTCCCGCGATGTTTCAGCTGACTATGTCAAGATCTCCACTGCCATGTTTTTCCACAATCACCTTTCTCCTGTACATTCAAGCTCATCTCCTTCATCTGTTTTCCATCTTCATCTTTAAATCTTATGATTCCAAAATGTCGTCTCATGCAAAATCAAACCACATTCTTCCCATCCCCATAATTTTTTCTGTGTTCAACCACACAGCTGAGCAAAACCTCTTGTCACTCAGGCAGAAATTACCTTTATGGCAGTTGCAGATAGCAAGAACTAGTTAGTCACCAACAGGGCTGACAACATGTAGATAGGGGAGGAAATCCAGTGTCATGTAACAAGTGGTGACTAGGCAAAAAGGAAGTAAGACAACTGAATTTTTCTTTCAAATGAACACACTTCAAATCCAGGGTCCAGCAGCTGTAGCAGAAAAGCGTCAAGTCACTCAGCAAAGCTACAGAAAGTCAAATAACCCCAGTGAATGCCAAGCAGCCTAAACAGACTCTCCAAGAGGCAGTTTCTTCTGACACAACACACGTATTTCCCTACCTGCTCTTTAAAATGGAACAGGAGCATCTTGCACCAGTGCATGTGGAGGTTGAATAAGTCACAACTGCAGATCTCCTAGGGCTTTAAACAACAGAAGCACACACAACTTCCTTCTTCCCCTCCACCCAGGAGCCTGAAAGTTCTCTGGACTGAAGGTCAAGGGTTCACAACTTGCTCTCCAGTAAAGCTGTAAAGTCACCTCCTACTCTTCATGAACATGAGCCCATTGGCAGGTTTACTTCTTTTGAGAAAATGGGAGAAGAGAGTAGCCACACAAACACTTGCCTACCTTGCTCTACTGGTTTGTTTTTTGTATATGCACATGAACACATATTTTACAAACCTTGTCAGTTTGCTTGCACATGAAGGTGAAAGTAGAATGCTTACAAAAAAGGCTTCCTTTGTTTAGCACTGAATGTCTGCATACCAATGCCTGTCTGTGTCACAGAAGCATTGCAATAGTGCACTGGCTTGTCAATTTGCCTTGCAGAGACTGATCTTCTCCATCAAGACATTGGCAATAGTCACTAACATCTGGACACCATTGATTACAGGAGGAAGACAGCAAACAGAGCAAACTAACATACAAAACAGAACATTAATTTCTGAATATGAAAGCAACAACTTGAATTTGACACTCAACCATGTACCATCTACAATTCAGTCTTCAAACTAAGCAGCAGTCCTGACTGGTAACAAAGCATTCCGTATGTCAAGCTTTCAAGACGAGACATTACTTCCAAAGTTTTCAATCTATATAGGCAACTAGACAAAGGAGAGAAAATGCAATTCTTGTCCTGTCAAAGACACAGATATGAAATACAATATCAGGCCCAGGAACAAAACAAATCTTCCTTTCTTTCCTCCTCATCACCTCAAATAATTCTTCGCGTTTCCAAATGTGTGTTCATATTACACGTTACAAGTCCAGAACATTTCAAATAAACAAGTCACATTTATTTATCATAGAATTCATCCCATTCTTCTGCAGTTAACTGCAAGAACAGCACAGACAAAATATGCTCAGTACAGTAACCCCATGGTGGAGAGCGCATATACTAGCTGTAATTAATCAAGGAACAGAATTATTTAAAGGACACGATTACTGGAACAAGATCATTTATTCAGTATACACATCTTGGAGAAAGCAAAGAGTAGAAACCTCAGACAGCAATACCAAAGAAAGCATAAGAGGAACTCTTCAGTGCATGTAATAGAGAGACTGTGACATCTAGAAAATGGCACTGAGTAGAGTCAAGAAATAGCAGCTTAGGCGAGTAAAAAGTGCAAGAGGTCACAGCCCAGTACAGTACATGGCCATTAAGAACTACAACTAACACATGGATTAAAACCCCCACTTCAGAATACTAGTCTCAACTCTGCACTTTTTGCAGGAGTCATTTGATTACACTTAAGAATTCTTTCAGTAACAGAACTGTTATAATCAGCCTCATACTCAGTTCAAGTTTCTCATTCACTGAATAGAAAAACAAAATGCTTTACAAATTAGGCTATGAACTGTTATTTCTGTAAAACCAAGGGGAAAGTGGAGAGGGAGAATCTTTGCAGCCCATATTAACACCTTCATTTCTTCCCCTTCATGTATAAGCTGATACATGATTAGAAAACCTTCCTGTCCTATTTCCTAAGAGCCCTTCTCTGAGAGTTTTGTAATGTGTAAACTTCCCTGCTATAAAAATTAAACCACTGTTTAGCAACAGTAAGTCTCATTAAAAGGTGCATTTACCACATAGTAGTATTCTCTATATTTGGAGCTTGAAACACATCAAATACCATTGCAAATGTGGATGGCAAACACCCAGTTTAACATCCACTGCATTTGTGTAGAACAGTTTTATAAATAGCTTCCAAAATTCTGCTCAACTTGGGCAGCTAATAATAGCTTAAGATAATGTACACTTTTTCATTTCCTACATTCTCTGCCAAGCACTCACCTGGAACAAGTACTGTAGACATTCGGAACAGTAACTCAGCTGGGCTGCCAAATGGATGTGAGAACTAACCTGAACTTCTCGGGAGCATTCTGGTCTGTCTTTTAGGCTGGAGAATTTCTGGTTAGATTTTTAAGTCTTCTTATTCAAAGGCAGTTAGATGAAGGAGTTATGTTGGATCAAACCGTCCTCAACAGCTACAACTGACTTATGCCCTTTGACAAGAACTTCACTGCTGTTTCCAAGATTTATTGGAAGTTTTTTCTTCCCTAGGCAATAGCTTCAGAAACTTCCATTTGCAAGTGAATGATTAATTCATGCAGATTTTCAATCCTACAAATCCATAATAAATTGATGTCTGGCACAGAAGATAATTCCTCAGAAATACTACTCCTTTCAGTTCAATCAAGATATAGCTACTTCAGAAGAGTCTCATTTTCCCCTTTTACTGGCCTTCTAAGTTACAGCTTTTTCTTTTTAAAATCCTCATCTTCTGTTTAAAATGCGTGTGTGCATCTATTTATGTTCACTGGCATTTCTCTGTGATGCAGACTGGATTTTCTGAGATGCCAGGAGTTCACAACTCTAGACACTGGCAGGTGCAACACATGCTTATCATGATGCAAAGATACCATAATAAAAGACCAGAAAGGGCCTTATGTATTCACCTTCTCACACCATATCCTCAGTCTGAATTTATACGCTGATGACAGGAAATTAAGCACTCTTTCTTCTTCAAAGATTTTTCAAAAGAACAAGAAAAGAAAAAAGCCCAAAACACTCTGTATCAAATGGTATTGCATCAAAGCAAAACATTTGCCATTCTCTCTGTGTGTGGGTAAGAAAGTCAGTAACTATGCAAAGGACCCAGGAAAACAATAGTTAAAATACTACTATTTTCCATGCAAACTTGGTCCTTTTAGTCTTAGAAAAATCCTCTGCACTTTCCAAAGTATTACAATCCTCTTGTAGCACTTCTGGGATATGCAGTCCAATGGTAGCCATTCACATTCATGATGCTACAACTTCAGGTTTGGAGTTTGACAGAGAGCCATGGAGTGTCCTGCCCCACATCCAACTAAAATCTGCTTCATGTAACTGAGAGCTTTGATTGGCTTTGGGACGTGAACATTCACTTCTGTGCCATCGCCACACATTCCGTGTTCATTCCACCCCCAAGAGAAGCACTGGCCACCTAAAAGAGAGGATACAAAATTCAGAATAAAGACCATAGAAACACAACAGCTTTGGTTAGTTTTGGGGAACAGATCAGCAGATCATCCCTTCTAATCAGATTCTAAGAAATTCTTTTAAAGTGGAGAAAAACAATGTCTGGTTCTCTTTAGAATGTCAATAAACCCAAATGAATTATTCCCCATCTTCTTCCATGTTATTAACAATATATAAGAAATACATAAGTATTAAAGATATTTGAAAATAACTTAGCAAATGCAAGGTTCAGGATTTACAGAGTCCACAGAAATTTCTCTGTGTTTTAATGACCTTTCCTGAAATGATGTGGAAATGACGTGGATTCCCTGTCAAATTCTCCCAAGCAAGCGAAACTATCACAAACCAAGCTTTGTGATTTTAATCATTCACAGTGTGGTCTGTAAGACTGGAGAAAAGAGTCGCAGAGCAGTCAAATGTACATTTCATTCCTATTTTCAAGTTCACATCTCACTTTTTTCCCTTTAAATACAGGTCTCCAACAACTTGCCTTTCTCTTATTCATCCTACCTCTTCTGCTTGCTTCGACATTATTGTGCTGCTTCGATTCTCCTTATTTTGCCTCCTTATTATTTATTTTTTTAACACCTACTCTTTCGTATCCCAAATCATGATCCATGCATTATTACACTGCCACGGTACTCTTTCTTGAAGCACAATATGTAAATTTTGTTCTATATATGGCTGCAATAACAAAAAAATCCACCAATAAAACCTTCTTAGTCTGAACTGCATGAGATATTTCTTTCCTATTTCCTTTTCTTTATTTAGCTGTCACGGCCTGTGCCTGTGAATTTTTGAGCTAAAATAGAAAGCCATCCTACAATGTTTCTGATGCCATTGTTATACTTTTGAAAAGTAGCAGGTATTAACAGCACAAAGTACCACTCTGGAGTCCAAGTTCTTCACTGTGAGTGTGGCGAGGCCCTGGAATGGGCTGCCCAGAGAGGTGGTCGAAACCCCATCCCTGGAGGTGGGGGATGAGGCTCTAGACAGCCTGATCTAGTGTGAGGTATCCCTGCCCATGGCAGAGGGGTTGGAACTACATGATCCCTCTAATCCCTTCCAAACCTGACTGATTCTATGTTTCTAAGTGCCAAAATTCACCAAATTCAACCCCAATCATAATTTCTAAATATTTTTGCATTCAAAATTCAGAAAGATTACTCGAAAGCTAGTAGGACCATTTTTCTTTTCTGCAAATATCGTAACATTCGTGGCTGTTTTCTTTACATATTAGTATATTCAAGTTCTCTCCTTCTGTAATTCAGTGTAAACTTTAGTAAAGTCAGACATAATTGACAATCTTTAAGGCAGTGGAACATCATAAAACATCAGCAGAACATCACAGTAGGCTAGATACAGCAGTTCTGTATTCTTAGACAGCAGATTTTCATGACTACATACGCACAATGTTGACAACCTAATCTGCATCGTAAGTGCACATACACATTCTGCAGGAAAGTACCCAACAGCAAATGTGCAACATATTCCACGTAAGCATCAACAGATGAGAACATCCAAGAGGATAATGGAAATTTTATTTCTTTTTTAGAATTTAAGGTAAAAAAAATTACCCAAATATTAATGAGAATGAAAATGACATCACAAATTGAGACTGAAGACACATCATAGATTAATTACATGGAGGGGAGGGGTGGGAAGGAAATGACAGAAAGAAACCATAACGCACATTGGAAAAGGCATTCTTCTGCCTTTGCAGTTGATATGTGGAACCTGCAATATAAGCCTACTTGGAGGAGAAAAGCTTCCAAGTTAAATGAAGAGAGAACATAACATATCCTTTTATTAATTACATGACTGTGTATGCTTTATGGTACTAGAGAAGCGGCAATTAGCACAAAAGCTTGCATATTTGTACAGAGACTCACTATATCTGAACAAAGGATTTTTTCTTTTAATCTTGTCCCATCAGGACAGAAGAGAGAAAACCAGAAAATTTTGGGAAGCCTTGAATTACGAAGTGCTCAACAGAATGTTACTGGCATAATAAACATTTGAAGAAACGAAGAAGTGCAGTAGGATATTATCCACTCAAATTGATAAACATGGATAGTCAAACATCTGAAAAAAACATCACAGAAACATTTCCCAGACAAGAACATGTCCCCTAAAACAAGGAGATTTACTTCTTCAAGTCTGTAGAAAGGTCACCAGAAACCTTTTTCTATATGACTCCAGCGAGCCCCAAAGTCACTGAAATCGATCAAGAGTGAAAACTGGCAAAAAAAAAAAAAAAAAAAAAAGGGGACCAACTAGGATTTATGAATGGTCATACAAAAAAATTCCTTGTACATGTATGGAGAGGCAGGCAGAAATCTGAAGGGATGAAAGAGCAGCTGACAGATTCAAAATGACAGGCCACAAAAAGGATTCTCATCACATCAGTTCAGAAGTGAAAAAAGCTAAAAGGTAGAGAATTACTGTGGTACTGTGGTTGATTAAACTGCAGGAAAGTACTTCTAGGTAAAATAAATTTGCAGCATATTGGAGAGAGGACAGGATTCTGGGGAAAGGAAAGGAGTTAGGGTCACTCCTTATTGCCAAGTACTCTCTTCTTCAGATGAGAAGAGTATGTGTTCGCAAATGAGATTGCTCTGAGTTAGACTGACTGCACTGAGCTTCAGCCACATAAAAATCAAGCAACTCAACTAGAGATCATTATTGTCTAGTTTTCCTCCAGAGCCAATGGAGTCATTTATGTGTCTCCAACAGGCAATTCCTCTTTATCTAAACACTGGTAGCAAAATCAAATCTATCTCACTCTGGTGACTGTAGAGGGAGACCAAGGTATTGTCTTAGCCCAGACATGTCAGTCTTAAACTAGCTGAAGATAGACTATGATAAATGACATCCTTGCAATTGGTCTGAGGGTAAAGCAAGGAGACCTGGAAACAAGAAAACTACAATTATTTGTGCAGCCTAGTTTCAAGTTACAGTCTGTTTCTAAAGCAGTCTGTGCCCTGTAGACTTATCACTGAAATCTTCAAAAGCTTGCCTCCTTTCTGCTGCTCATCCACTTTTCCAACCATAACAAACACAATTTGGCTGTAAGGACAATCCAAGTGTCTCAAAGCCAAACTATTCATCAGGCAGCTTCACATTTTAAGGATGTGTTAAAATGCTTCAGTAGAGGCTCTACTGTAGAGGTTCTGTGTTCTTATCAGTACTCTAAGATACCACAAATTATTATTTTTTAACTTTAAATTAGTGCTACTGTACAAATGGTTATAGACAAAGTTACAATAGTCAAAAAATCAGTGCCAGGGTGTCATATAAAACTTGAAGGAATGTCCCTCTAGAGCTTTGTATTTTTGTTAGCAGTGAAAGATTTGCAACATGGAAACAGTAACTGAAGGATAAGTCTGTGCATTTTGCACAATGTTATTAAAGGCAGAGTTTTGTAAGTGGACAACGAGATGACATGATTCCAAGACATTATATGGTACCTCAAAAAATAGAAAACAACTTAAGAGATTCATATAGTGCAGTTTTATTTTGGAGCTACATTTTCAAGGAGCAAGCTAACACAGTATGCAGGCAGAAAGCAACATGTGTTTTTGATATTCAGGACAAAGTCATGGTGCTAAAGACATGCCGATTTCAAACATAGCCTCCAGCCAACCATCTGGCCTCACCTCAACTTTACATCATTAGCAGCTCTCTCCAGGCAGCAGACCTAGACCAATTCAGTCCTCTCATCAGTGGTGGTTTTACAGAAGTGAAAAAACAGATGACTTCAGGTCATGCATGTTATACATCCTGGTACCTGGAAAGAACAATTTCCAATGCCCTCAAAGAGCTATTCATAACAAATGCATGAAGCCTGCACAACATAGACTTCTCTGACTCAGTGCTCTAAATTAGTGTCATATGTGATTCGTTATCTTTTTTACAGCAGAGTCACTGTCTTTTAAGTACAGGCAGAGAGAAGGGTTGACTAGTCTATTGCATAATAGAGCAAGGCCTGCAAATTGGGTCAGGGCCTCAATGCCAACTGTCAAAAATACCCAATTACACTCTTGAAGAGAGTCAGAAAATCAACTTGAGTATAAAAGAGGCCAAGTATGGCTTAGAGAGACATGGTGGAATGTGGAGTGCTGTAAAATGGAGCGCAAGACTACACATCTTTGAAATTAATTTCATTTGGGAAAGTCCAATTTCTAGTTTCTCCTTCAATAGCAGTATCTTTCCCAAGGACAGCAAACAGAACAGCTGCACAGAGAACATCTAGTCTTTTCTACTCTCATTTCCTCAGCGTAACAGTATCTGAGACTTACAAAGTGGAATGGGGCAAGAATCCCGTTTATGGTAATACCACGTCTGAGAGTAGTGAAGGGCACTATAGCTCATTTGGCATGAAAACAGTGGGGGGGGGGGGGGGGGGGGGGGGAGTCCAACATACAGTGATACAGAGAAGTAGAGAAAGACATCATAAGAATGGCACTTATCAAAAAATCCCTCACCAGTTTCATACAAACATGCCGTGCATTTCCCTATGCACTGTTTCAAGCCTCAGGTAAATAGCTGAGCCTGCTCACTAGAGGTAATGTTATCTTGCTAATATACAGTGACAAAGGGAGTTTTGTTCTGTCCTCACAGGACATTACAAAACAAGAGCTGAATGCCTCACTGCACAAATTAACATGCATCTATTTTAAAGCATCATTCCATGTTACATCAAACAAGCCATGGCTTAGATTCAGGCTAGTTTATGGCAGATATTATTTTTTTCCTTCTCAGTTATGCATTACTGTTTTGAAGACAAAAGTACGGGGAAAATAGTTACAAAACTATATCCTAAGTTTTTTTTTTTTTTTAAAGATGCTTGCTTCCTTGAGCTGCTGCACCTTTACAGTTTCTGTGGCAAAACTGAAGTACATAAGATGGAAAGATTTGGTTTGCTGTGTGTAGGTATCAAGGAGAGAATTCAGTTGCCAAGTACTATCTGTTCATGTTTCTTTTTTCACAGGGAAACACAAATTGTACTTATGATTAAAACTCAGTGATGTTGCACAAAGTTTTTCTTTTGATTTTACTCAAATATGTCAATTCCTTCCCAACAGGAAAGCATCTCCAGCTCAACATAGAACAAAACCTGGGCTCACGGCTTTGTGCAAGACTGAACGTGTCTGGTCCACTGACAATACATGAGGATTATATCATACATGAAGCAGCTGCAGTGCAGAGAGGATTAAGCATTAAAGATGCCCTTTTTTACAGCTGTAGAAGACAAGAAAATCTTTAAATTTTGCTCTTTTAAGTACAAGACAAAAAAGTCTGACAAATTAGGTAATGGAGAAATTTTTCTTGAGGCTCTGAATGTGGTGGCACTGATGTGTCTGCTCCATCAGAATATCAGCCATGGCAGAGTGACATTCTTTCAGCACTTACATCCCTGCCTCTCAAAATGACAGGCATTAAATGTGTCACAGTGCTCTAACTTTGTATGACCAGAACTAGACAATCATGATCACATCACAGAGCCAGAGACTGCAGTCTCATGACCTTCTGAATGATGTGAAACAGAATGTACAGCAAATACCTTGCACGAAGTGCTTAGTAAGAGGTCATCCATCCAATATAAAATGGATGAATCAGTATGTGAAAGCACATCTAGCAGGGTGTGAGTCATTCAAGTGTCCCATGGAACATATGGGACCATGGCCATTTGCACCCATGTATGCTAGGTACGAAGCATTACCACCTCAAGTTTACACACATCTGAAACTGATGTGAATGATTATGCAAAGAAAAGGAGGGAAAGGCTGAAATTAATTCTGACCTTGAACATCCAAGAGCTAAAACTGATTAAAAAGTTCAGTGATGAAGGCAAAAGCAAGAATCTGACAAAACCCTCATTATAGTAGTTTTCAAAGCACTAAGCATATCATAGAGCAGAAGATAAAGACAGCAAGATGAGCAGCAGCATGCAGTTGAAATGGTGTTTCTGCCTACCTTCAGCCTACTGGCTGAAGTTAGAAATGAGATCTCAGTGGGCTGTCAGGGGCCCTCTCAAAAAAAGGAGCAACTAAGTGGAAAAGAATATTTTAGAAGTGTTTTGGTGCTTAGCATGTTTTACAAAGCAACTCTTTGTATCACACACTCGTCCATTTACAAGTAATGTTAAGGAAATTGTGCAGATCAGGCTATATATGGCTGTCCATCTTTGGCAGCTTGTGAAAAAACTTTATGAAGGAAAAAAAAAAAAGTAGAAAAATATTCAATATTATAACATCTGCCTACAATTTCTTCTTATCTGACTGCAATTCTTTTCCCCTGAAGGGCTGTTTGCACTGAAGAGAAGTGAGCATTCTGAGGTTTGTGTTCTGCAGAAAAGACAACTTCAGAGACAATTCTCTAACTCAGAATCAAGACATGTGTAAACCTTCTATATGAACATCTTCTGCAAAGTAGCTTTGTGTTTAAATGGGCTTTACTTTGCCCTTTGCTCTTTTATTTTCCCTTATTAATTTCAAAGCTGCATTTTGGTCAGGTTTCAAGACATACAATATGAATGTGCATTACTGTTGAACAAAGTCTAAAAATCTTGCTTTTTTATATTAAACAAGTGAAAGCTTTTTTCCCATGCTTAACAAGTAGTCTGTGGCAAAGTCCAGAAGTCATATGCTGAAGTGTTACATGCAAAGAGAAAAGTCCAAGAAGAAAATGGTCACTGAAGTGTCTGTTTCCTTCTTACTGATTGAACCAGTAGATTTTCCTTACAGCTACGCAAATGCTGCCTCAGAACAAAAGTAGATGCAACTCAACAGTGACGCTATTAGGATGCCTTTGCAAGGTTCCAAGTTGCAATCTTAGCATTACATGGTGACTCAGCTGACGGCTCACCTGCAAGCACCACCCTGCAGGTCTGATGGTAACAGCACTGCAATACATGTGTATTCCTGAGAACTTTAAAACACCTAGCTTGATACAAGCTATTGCATAGCTGTCGCTGGAGAGGTCAGGATGAACTAATGCTCCTTCTTGGGCAGGATTTGTGGACTACAATTCCTCTGTGCTGCAACCATTGTACCTGAGTTAACTTACTTGTATCTGGTTCAGGCGTGCCTATACCATACTGTACTGTATTGCAAGTGCACATCTAATAAAACTCCAGTGGGTCATGTGCCCTGTCTGTCTGCCTCAGTTTTTGTGCCTACTGTTACAGGAAACATTGTAGCTGCTACCATGTTGCAGTCTAAATGGGCTAACTCAGGATCTACTCACACATAAGAATGGTTGAGAGACATGAACACCCAGGGAAAAAAAAAAAGTAAATGACTTAGTAACAACCCTACGTTAACATTGCTACCAATGAACAGCACTGTTCCCCCCATCTCATATACATGGTGCATAGAATCAGTCAGGGTTGGAAGGGACCACAAGGATCATCTAGTCCAACCCCCTGCCATGGGCAGCGACACCCTATCCTAGATCAGGCTGCACACAGTCTCATCCAGCCTGGCCTTAAACATCTCCAGGGATGGAGACTCAACCACCTCCCTGGGCAACCCATTCCAGGCTCTCACCACTCTCATGGTGAAGAACTTCCTCCTCACGTCCAGCCTGAACCTACCTATCTCCAGCTTTGCTCCATTGCCCCTAGTCCTGTCAGTCCCTGATAGCCTAAAAAGTCCCTCCCTAGCTTTTTTGCAGGCCCCCTTCAGATACTGAAAGGCCACAATGAGGTCACCTTGGAGCCTCCTCTTGTCCAGCTTGAACAGCCCCAACTCTTTCAGTCTATCCTCATAGGAGAGGTGCTCCAGCCCTCTGATCATCCCCATGGCCCTTCTCTGGACATGCTCCAGCACATCCACATCCTTCTTGTAATGGGGGCTCCAGAACTGGATGCAGTACTCCAGGCGGGGTTTCACCAGAGCAGTTCTGTGCAATAATGACATCCCGTTCAAGGAAGAAAATAGATAGTTAACAGGGCTGTGAGAAAGGATAAAAACAAGCAAGGAAAGAAAAAAAAAAAAGAAATCCCAGGATTCAAACTTAAAACACAGACCTTGAAGAGCTGTAGTTCAAGTGTGTGCACTAAAGGCAAGTCATGTTTGCTCAAAGAAGAAAATGAAACACAATGTTTTCACCTTGGGTTGGCTTGACAGGGCTGGGGTTAACTTTCTATTGCAAGGAAATCAGTAGTTGAATAATGAAGAAAAACACTTTAAAAACCAACCAACACACACAAAAAAAAACGAACAACCCAAACCCCACACAAACCACAAACTGCAAAGTAATACCATCCTCAGTTTCATTTACAGGGCTATACATGGCTAAACCATTTCTCAGGTTTCAGAGAGGATTTTTGGTGTCTACTGTAAAGCAGAACACAAGTGTTCTAGGTGTTCCCATTTGTTAAGCATTAAGAAAAGACAAAAACTTCACCCAGTCAGAAAATTTACACAAAGTAGTGAGCCAAATAATGTCTATCAGAAAGATGACAAAAATTTTCTTTCCCAGGTAGCCAATTGCCATTATGGCCAGGAGCACAGGAATAACTCCTTCAGTATTTTTAGCTGTACATTTAGAGGTATAATTTATAGTTTAGAAAGTGCTCCAGGAAAGAGCAAGGAAAAAAAAAAAAAAACCAAAAAACAACCAAGAGAGAGAGAAAGAGAAAAAATATGTCAATATTGGATATAAAAGAACTAGTAGGAGAGTAGAATTTGTCAAGTATAATTAAACAATAAGGATCACACCATAAGAATTAAAGATAGTCAGGAAGCGAATCAGAACAGACAGCTTCAAAACATGAAGTGCCCAGAAGACAGGACTGGACCTGTTTCCCCAAACATCAGTTCAAAATCATATGTGACTCTTGAGTGAAGTCTGGAGGAATTGCTTGTTAGTATTAAGTGAATGAAGAGTTCTGCTATCAGTATCTGTTAAAAGCAAAGGGCAGTTTGCTTAGACAAAAGCAGATTTTGACATAATTTTCTAGTACAGAACTTTTCTGGACAAAATGTAAAGCAGTCTGCTAACTTCTGCCTTTTCATATCTGCATGTCGGGAAAATCCAGTCTATCATCCTTTACTTTTATTCACTAAATGATTTAACCACAAAATCATAACTCTTGTAAAGAAATATTGAGTTTCAATACTCAAATGGCAAAACCCAAGTGCTTTGAGTAACCTACAGGGCTAGAGAGACTCCAGCCCTGAAGTGGTATGCTGCACCTACAGTTGTGCAAACACTGCTTTTACAAAGGCAGACCATTCACCGGGGGAATAATCCTGCTGCACTGCCACATGGCTCCTCCACGTTTACTCTCAGCCTCTCCCATGGATCAGACAGCCATACGCTTACTCTTCACATCATCCTTGCCTCACATTCAAGAGAAGTGAGAAAGACTGGCCAAGAAATGCAGGCAGAATTTGGGCTGCTAATGAGGGCAAAATGCACCATTTGAGCCATTTTGATTAAGAATGGCAAATATAATCTCTGATACATACCATTTAAGGCATATATTGGGCACACATCACCACTATGTCTCCATCACTGTAAGATGCATCTTAATTCTGAACTGGGGGCACCTCCTTATGCAAAGGGAATGCATAAAGTCAGTCTTTGGAAGATGACAAGCACAAGAGAATGTCCCAAGATGAAAAGCCTCCTCCAATTAACACTGCAGATAAGTTTTCTGAAAGCTTCTGCCCTAGTATGTTTTTCTGGATCCTGGCAAAACAGTCACAGTGAAAACAGCATCTATGCATCAGGTGTGGAGATCTGAGGCTGGAAAGTAAAATCTGTCTTTGGCACAGTAACAAGAATAACAGCTGATGGGCAGAGCTTAAGAGGCACTGTGCCAACTCCAGAAGGTCAGAGGACCAGAATGGACAACACAAGCTGGGTCCCTGAGATGCCATTTGGCACTTTCCCATTCAATCCTCTGCATAACCTCAGAGAGAAGAGCAAACTATCTGGAATCAAGACAGGAATATCCAGCACCATTTTGGAAGGACTGTATCTGCTAGAGACCTAGGATAACAAAGTATTCTTCACAGAATGAAAAACAGCAACAACAAAACCCTCAACCTCTCTTAACTCTACCTATGGAAGAATACTTGACTACATGAAGAACACAAGATTTTCATTATTGATTTGAAGGGATTTGAAACACTGGAGATATGGAGTCTCCTTCATGCATTTGCCTCACTGTTCTTCTCTGAATTCAAAAGAATCCTTCCAGCAGACTTTTACCTATCTCTTCCTCTCCACTGTCTACTGATATCTGACTAGCTCTGACAGTTTAAAGCAGACAAATCTTGCCCTAGCTGACCAGTCCAAGCTACTTTACAAACTTGTCAGCAGACACTGAGCTTTCTGAAAAGTCAGATACTTCAAAGGCAAAATCAGAAATCCACTGACATTTGAAGTACCCCCCAAATCTTTATACAATTTTAAGAACTGTATTCTTCAAAAATGTCATGCATACAGATCAGCACTGCATTATGTGCCACTTCTACACAGTTTTACTGCATCTTTGGTACCCAGGTGGTTCAAATAGTCACCATAGGAAAGGAAATGAAGCAAAGTCTTGATTCAGAACCAGTTGGGTATAATTAAAAGGAACTTCATAAATGTATTCAGCTACCTGATAGATTAAATTTGTTCCCAGTTTCTGCATGAGAATGTATATTGCTATGGAGAAAAACATTACACTTCAGTAATTTCTTAGGAATTTGGAATTATTTTTATGCCTAAGTAGTAGCTCTTTATTGTTTAGAACTGTCTTTAAATCGTTTTGTTGAAATATGGTTCCATTGATTTCAGCAGCTGTGATTTTCAACACCTTCTCTCCTTGCTGAAAGGTTGCTGATGGAACTGTTGACTTTCTGGCATGAAAAGCCATCTTTTTCAGAAACTTCTTAGAAGATCCTGGTAATTCATTAGTTTACAGTTCTCCCACTGCTTTATTTTATTATTTCTTTAATCAGGTTGTATATGGAGAGATTGTTTGGTCAGATTTTTTTTTTTATTATTACAAAGCTCTCTCAGGCAGACATATTTCTTGCTCTCCTGCTCTCTCTGCAAGACATGCTTTTTGGATGGTTTTGCTACTTAGATTCCTCCCTCCCCTCCAGAGGACAATTAAGTAATGAGAACTCTGTATTCATTCCGAAGCATAATTCTACTTTTGAAGACTTTATTTGACTAACATGACACTGACCACAACTTTTCACCTACAAGGCAATGTAAGTCAAGTTCAGCCTCATATCAGCACGCACTAGCTAGACCCTAAGTGCCCCAGGAGCTGCAAAAGTTACTTAACTGACAGTATGATTAGGTAACCAGTTATCCTTCAGGCTGTCTGCATGGATGACTTCAAAGCTGCTTCTCCAACTCGTACTCAGCAAAGGTCTTAACAGGATTTAAGCAGTGGAGGCAAGGCTTGATGGCAATGGCAAAGTGACCAATTGCTTCTTGAAATGAGAAAAGAAGCCATGAGGAAAGAAGTTTGACTGGAATCGAGAGCAAAAACCTGAGTCATGACTAATTCCCCCATTTCCAGCTATCAGTTTCTGTTACTAACACATTGCTTCACTTGCCCTGTGACTCTAAACCTTCTTATTATAGAGGAAGAATTATCTTGCACAAAGCAAAAATATAATCCTCCTTTCTGAGCTCTCAAGGGATCTGCTCAGTCTTTCCTTCCCAATGAACAGCAGAAACATTACAAGAAGCAGCAGACAGAGAGGGGGAGTGAATCTCTTGAGTGCTGCCTGCATTACTGGCCAAAGGTTGGTCACTGACCCTCCAGTTTCTACATTTTCCCACCTTGTTTTGAATATTTTAGCTAGTTGGTTAGCACTTTAAGCCACAGAACACCTTTTACTACATGGTCTGAATTCACCTTGAACCCATAGATGTTGTGGATTAATGAAAACAAATATTAAAAAAAAATAATCTCTGTATTAAACTATCCATGAGACTAGATTCACATTGCTCTGTAAACCTGGAACTTTAGAGTAAAGTGAATAAAAACCCTGCAGTGAAGTCATTATTGAGTCCTGGAATCTTGGATCATCCAGGTACTCATAATATATTTGGAAATGAGCATTCAAATTTAACATAAGACGAGAAATCAAGTACTTAACTGTCCTTTCTCACATGGTGACTGATATGAAATAAACTTGTCCTAATGTATTCTGTCACAAAAAGAACTAGGTACAGAGCAGCATGTTAAAAGCCATTTTGGGGTTCCTGAATGCCTATGAGAGACAAAAACTATTCCTAAGAGGCAGGTTTGATGCCAACATTTGTGCTTTACAGAAGATCAGCAGCATTCTGTGAGTGCAACATACCTGTCTGTATGCAGGAGCATGCCTCTTTAAAAGTCTCTCTTTTCCCAGAGCTAAGAGATACTGTGAACTGAGATTCTTTTTAATTAATTTTAGTACTTATTTCTTATCTTCATCTCCCCCTGCAAAACACGACTTTCACCTCTTTTTCATGCTATCCTCAACTGCTGCATGAAGACAGTATTAGCTGCAAGAATATCAGAGCGACCTAGAATCTGCTCTGTACCTGCACACCAGCACTGTCTCTTCCAATCTTTCTCTTCCAATCAAGGACTTTATAGAATTGCAGGTGGTTTACTTTCTGTGCAGGAAGCTTAAGAGCTGCACTATGTAACTATAGCAACGATTACTGAGAAGGCTCCTGATTTTTATTGACATGCCTCAACCTCACAGAAAAAAATATACAAATGGAGAAATAGAAAATCAAACATCCCAAAGGCCAAAAGAAAATACTGTGGTGATCTGAATATCTCATTGCTTAAATATTTCCCCAATGCTAATTTGTTTCTTTTACTGTATAACACAATTTAAACAGTAATTTAAGTGTCTACAATGCCAACCAGAAGATGTGCATTGCTGCACTTCACAAAGATTCATCACTGAGAAACTGACACTACACAAATGAAGAGAAGAAATAAGGCACACACAATTTTTCTTAGAGAGTAATAAACATTTGCATAAGGCTATACTGAATTATTCATCTCCTACAGATGAGACAAAAGATGCAACTTTCTAAGGAGCCTTACCAGGCATTTGCTGTTCTCACAGCAGCTGAGAAATGTATGAAAACGATACTGAGATGCTCTGTCCTAGTCTTAAAAATCTATGACAGACAATTTGGCATTCCAAATCCAGTAAAATAGAAACATGGAATTGTTTGGGTTGGAAAAGACCTCTACTAAGATCATCGAGTCTAACCCTCAACACAACACCACTATGGCCATTAAACTATGTTCCCAAGTGCCATGCCAACGCATTTCTTCAAACATCTCCAGGCACAGTGACTCCACCATCTCCCTGTGCAACATATTCCAATATCTGACCACCCTTTCAGGAAAGAATTTTTTCCTAATATCCAATCTGAACCTCCCCTGATGCAATTCCAGGCCATTTCCTCTTGTTCTGCCACCTGATATTAGAAAGAAGAAACCAACACCAGCCTCACTATGACCTCCATTTAGGGGAGCTGTAGAGAACAATGACATTTCCCCTCAGCCTCCTTTTCTTCTGACTAAACAACCTTAATTCCCTTAGTCTCATGAGACATCCCAGACCCTTCACCAGCTTTGTTGTCCTTCTCTGGACACACTCCAGCACCTCAACATCTTCTTGAAGTGAGCAGTTCAAAACTGAAGACCAGGATTCGAGGTGGGGCCTTACCAGTGCTTAGTACACTTCCTCACTCCTGCTGGCCACACCATTCCTGATACAGGCCAGGATGCTGTTAGCCTTTTTGGTCACCTGAGCACACTGCTGGCTCATGTCAACTAGAGCCTTTCCTTCATCCACAAAGCAAGTCACCTTGCCATAGGAGGAGATTAGAATTATCAAACAGGACCTGCCGTTTGTGAACCCATTCTGAATAGTTTCAAATGTGCAGAAAAATATGAATATGATGCAGTCTGAAACATCCTTAAGTATCCTGGAAAGCTACCAAATTGCTTACATTGAGCTTGAAAATGCCACCTTTAAATGTGTTCCCAAGGCCATGATCCACAGTGCTGGAAAATTGATCCTTGCTAACAACCACCATTTACAGCCTTAACCTTTACTACATTACTTCAATTGTCTCCAACATCTCCAATATGAATCAAAACCACTTCCAAAGATCTTAACAGTAACAACCAGGTCAAGAACTATTTCTGCTATACTCTTGACCTTATTGACAAAATGCATTTCCATGGTCACAGGAAGCACCAGTTCTGCAGTCAATGAATCAGACTGGAATGCTTCATCCCAGTTGCCAGTTATTTCTCATTTTCAGCTCTGCTGCCATATTTTTTTGTCTACAAAAACACAACAATCCCAACTAGTTTTTTAATTCTCTTGAGCATCCAAACAAAAAATATTTAATAGTAAGGTTTAAGGAAAGCTACTGAGCTGTTAATATAGCTCTTCTGAATTTAATACTATTGCAGTACACAATGCAATCTAGGTTGCCTGGAAAAGAGGAAAATGATGTGTTGCTATGGAAACAGGAAGGCACATGTTTAGATTGCTCATCCCTGAAGAACTGCCCTACCAGTATGTTTAAGTTTAATAAAAAATTAATCAGTAATTAGAATAAAGTGAATTTTACCTCCTGTTTGACATCAGAACTTTGATTCAGACACTGTCAAGCTCTTTTAATGTTCCCTGCATCCAACTATGCCCTACAACATTAGAAATGAATTTATGCACAAACAAAAATTTCACTGTACACTTACCTAGTTCAGATACTTAAAATGATTATCTCACCCAGCAATGGATACCAGGGTCTCAATTTAAAGTTTTGTGCATGTAGGAATGCGCTTTTTAATTAATTGATGCACCATAACTCCCTCCTAAAAAATAACCAAACAGCCAAGAAGACAAAACAACTTATTACTGGCTTAAGGCCAGCAACCAGAGATATACCCATAGAAAATGTGACAACTACCCCCAGTACAGGAGTTGTCACTCACATATTCCCTTTAACATCTCCTGTTTCCTAAAAATTATCATTTCTAGCTTACTATGATTCACCTGCAGAGAGATCTTCCAAAATACCGTGGCTCATGAAATAAAAATGCATTTCCAGACAGCCAAACAGAAAACAGGCCCTGTTGTTTGCTGGCAACACTCCACTTATTTCACCATTGTAATAGCAGAGATTCTGGCTCCAAATGTGCAGCCATTAATCACCCAAACGGTTAACTCTGTCAGTACACCTATTTGCTAATAGATTGGGAAGTCAATAAACAAGACTTTGTTTACCAATACATTGATGCATTTTTTTATAAATAAGTCAGTTAAGGGTATCAGAGTATGGTAATAACCAATTAATAAGCTTCATAGTCTGGATCACAAATAAGAAAGCAAAGCTGAAAAGATAAGAAATCCATATTGTGAACAAAAGGTACATAACAGATTCATTTTTAATTTAGTCATACTTCATAAATTATTCTTTTCAGAATTCCAGTTAATTTCCACTAATGTACACAGTATTTCTCTGTTCAGTGTTCCACACAGAAGGACTCCAGTGTCCACTCTGATAGAAAACCCAACTCCCACACCTACCAACCATGAATCTTTACTATACTGATCTGGAAACAAACTATTAGTCAAGTCAATGTCAGAGATGATGTGTGACAACAGAAGCAATAGGCCCTTTAAAGGGGCCACACAGATCTGCACATGCAGCATGAGAGATTCAAAGTAGGGGTGACTTTCTACACACTGCTCCTAGAATACACCAGCACTTTCAAGGAAGACACCTAGAAAACCCCTGATACTAACCTCCTACTTAATTGTACAAGAATTTTAAGGTGTTTGTTACTTTAAAATAAAACTTAAACCACAGTGATTTCCTCAAAGAGGAGGAACAATGCTCCCATTTCCTCTTCTGGGCTTTGTAATTAATATGAACAGTTAATAATCACAGGCACAATCTCCTCCAAAGTATATTTTGCAAATATGGGTTTAAAAAATATACTGGGGTTTTTTTTAAACGCTATGTTATTTTTCACTCTCAATGCACACATTTCTTCATCTAAGGTAGCCACTGTGATATTTTGAAGGATTTATTTGCTTGCAGATAGACAGATTATATTTATTCACATTGAAAAATTCTTATCATACAATGCCAGTGTTAGTTGTTATTTAATCACCTTTTCTAAGGTGATATCTTATACTAGGGATAGCAGCTCAGCTCAGAATCACACATTGTCTGGGAAGGCTCACACACAGTACACACATATTGTTCCCACTCCAACCATATAAAAAGCCAGTTTTATCAGCAGAATAAAACACAGTCAAATCTCTCAACATTTCACTAAATAAGTATGCTAATTTACCCCTTCACCAATAAAAAACACTCTCAGCAATACAGATCTCAGGGGCTTAATAAGATAGCATTTCATTCCTGTTAGTTTTTAGGCACTGGCTGTTCCCTGGGCACCTGCACAGGCTACCAAACGATTTCCAATGTCCTGCCATCCAGGCATACCTCCCCTGAGCATCAGTAAGAGTTGCAACAGTGCTAGGTATGGCTTTCAGCAGAGAACATTTTGGAGACAAACAGCTTAGGGAAAACAGAGAACAACAGAAAGCCATCTGGGGTCTTCAAGAAGGTTTCTTTCAGATGTGACAATTCAGCTAATTAATGGCTAACATGGCTTTTGGTGCCCAAAACCCAGAGTGTGGCTTCATTGTTCTCCTTTTTTTCATGACTGTATCTTAAACGGAACTTTGTTCTGATTAGAACTTTCATCCATCCCAGACAGGAACAGCCTCAGAACATGGAGTAATTTAATTTGATCCTCTGGATTTCTCCTGCTCCAGCCTTTGCTTGAGTACTTACCACTACACTGCTCCTGTGCCTTGAGATTATTGCACTGCTGTGATACTCTTTGCACCAAGCACTGCATGCAGAGAAACTACTGGCTGCAACTGGGTAATCTAAGGCAACCTGAAGTTTGCTTATCTCAACCAAATTTCCCATTTTCCCAAACTCACAGGATCTTGCTTTTCCTCCACCAGCACTTTTCTGCAGACAACTCTCCTTTGCTGAAATAACTCTATGTGACTCTGCGAAAAATATCCTATGCACTATACAGCTCCAAAATATATCTTTTTCAAAGACAGTTTTCAGCATTTTCCTTCTTTAAAAAAAACCAAAACTTAAAATCCACAGACAAAGCTAATTTCTGCAGATGAAGTAATATATATCATATGAACTATGCAGACTGGCTTTCTCACTGGACACCAAAGGGCTGTTATGATTCAGAAATTATGTTCTAATATTTAGATTTCCACAAGCTACAGATATGCTGATACAAGATCAAACGTCAGAAGGATGATCTATTCTAAGATGCATCAGAAGAAAGCCAACAACTCACTCTGAAATCAGGTCCTGCTTCTGTCTATGGGAATTTGACAGATTTCAGTCAGTTGAGGCAGAAAAGATTGCCAAAAAGGAATCCACCAGTACGGTGCAGCTTTCAAGCAATCGTGAGGAAGCACCATACTGTCACTTCCTTTGTCCTTGGTGGAAAATGCAAGTAATAGTAAACTGCTTTATTTATACACATTGGGCCCCTTTGTCCTCATTTCTATTTTCTAAGTACAGTTTATACCCAGATTCACATTCTGCACCACTCGACTACATCCAGGAAATTTACTCTTCAGTGTAGTTTTTGCCTCCTCTAAAATTTGTTGGACCTGGGATTTGACAAGCTCCTAATAGCTCAGGGGATCAAAACCAAGATGGGTTTGTTTTGGGAGGTGGTTATTTTTCCTTTGTTTCTTAAGGAAATAAACCTTTATGCTGGTTCTGGACTTAAACACTGCATCGAGAACAGTGTGACAACTGGGGAAAACAAGATCTACAGTGTCAGCCACTTACATGTGTTCACAAGTAGTCACCATCTGTTTGGTAGTCCCAGAAGTCAGCAGCTCGTATCACAAAAAGCACTGTCACACTAAACACCCTGCTGATATGGAGACCACAGAGTGAGGGACAGAGCCTGCTAACTGCTGAGCCATCAGGTTATTCCCTTAAAATAATTCAGCAAAGAACCACTAAAGGATAGTTTTTCAAGGTCTTTTCCTTCTCTTCCTTTTCCCAATACAGTTTTCTCATTGATGATGAAACTGCTGCAACTCACATTGTATAAATCTGCTAACCTACAATTTTACAAACTTGCAAGCCTACAAATGTCTCTTATTGCACATGTCTGCAAGAATGAGTTTATGCTGAGAGAAAGGAAAAAAACACAGAAAAAAAAGGTTTTAGTCCCTGTCAAATTAAGCCATTTGTCCTTTATGCAGTACAACAACTGATGGTTGATTGAGTGAAATGGGACTTAGGAGTAATTTCTGAGTAGCCAAGAGGATTGTCTCCTGGGCTTTCATAGAGAAACAATCCAAATCTTTGCTGTCCAGGAGGATGCAGTTTGCTTTCTCCAACTTAACTGGCTTAGGTACATGTGTGTGTGGAAGCTCTGTCCTTCACACTCTGTCTACACCTAAGGGCATAAACACTGCAATGGGCTCATCATAACCATGTGGTTCAAGCTCTGATCCTAAGAGAAATAAATTTCTGATGACCAACCTGACAGCACATGATCACAACATAACTAGTCCCAGTGAGGGACTGGCACCTGTGAAACTGTAAAAAAAAAAAAAAAAAAAAAAAGTCATCTCCAATGGGAAAAGTTATAAACTCAAAAGTGATGACCTGCTCACTTCTCCATGCATACCTGCCTATTCGAAATGTATGTATGTACATATATGCTCCAATCAAAATGTGGATTTATCAAACCATTATTCCTTGGTACAGCATTTTATGTACCTTAAAAGAAGCTAGAAATTGTTCATATCTGCATTATTTGTGACATTTTGGACTTCTATTTATAAATCTTATCATGTTGATTTGTTTCCCAAGAACGAAAGGGCCTTACAAGCTCTAGCCTAACACTTGGGTTGATCTTGTCAGCAGAGATGATGATGATTAGTATTTGCATTCTACAGCTCCCTCCAGCAGATAAGCAGATTTCTGTTTTTACAGAAATACACTAATTATTTTTATGCTATCTATATACTTTTTTTTTCCCCTAAACCTAGTTCTGGAGCACTTAAATCTGCTCCTAAGAGTAGAATGAAAACTTTCCTATGCATGCAGTTCCTTCTTTAGCAATTACTATTTTACAGATGAACTGCAAAGTCTCCATTTTCCCTTCTCCCTTTCCAGTCTTTTAAAAAGAACCACACAGCGGACTCCGCTCATTGGAAGGATCACTGAATGTAACTATCTCAGCAATGAGAACCTAATTGCTCAAAAGCTGTAGCCCAGCAACTTCAGAAGTGTCGACATGGATATATAAGCAGAGGATCCTGGAAAAGCCTTCAAGATTGTTCTGCCAAGTTCTACATTTTGATTTCTACATTTTGATCAACTGAGCTCTCAGCTCCTAAGCCAACCACAACAGCAGACAGCTCATGCAATCAAAATTTGCTCTGAACTAAAGGTCATAGCATAACCGCACTAATGCTATGTCTCTTTTGGTAGTATCAAAAGGACTTCTGGTGGGAATATCCAACACCATATTCCAAATATTCATCAGTAGAATGCAACCAAGTAACAATGGCAAAAGCCAATCATTAGTAATTCAGAAGCCATTTTTATGTTGACACAGTAAGAAAGCCACTGCTCTTCACATTGACACAAGGGCTGGGTTGCCAGGGAGCTCAGAACGATAGGAGACCACCACAGGAACAGTGTCATGTTTCTCCAGAGAGCTGCCCACAAAATCTTTCATTGCCTCGTGCACTGGCCTGCCCTCCAGGCACCATTGCCATACTTTCCTTTCTGTGGTTACATCTGAGCCTTTATCTTAAAACTGTTTTCAGGGCTACACAGAGAGCACAAAGAAAGATGATTCCGTATGGTCAAACCCAAAGGAGAGAAGACAACCCAAAGGTAGGCAGTCAAATACAGGCTCTGAAGCATTAGGGGTAGCCAGAGCAGCTTCACAGTTAGACCTCCCTGGATAGAGACAGACTGCACAGAACTGACAATGAGCAAGCAGAAGTTTAACAACATAGTATTAGCAGCAGGAGACAAGCAGGCTTTCTTTACGCTGCAGGGGATCAGAGATAATTCAGAAAATAGAGAGAGATTCAATTAAATATAGTAAATTAAAGGGAAATCAAGAGAAAAATTGGGGTTGATCTGCTATGCACATGGCATTCTCACTGACAGTCAAGCAGACAACAAGATTTTTACATTTCAGAGTGCTCCAGAAATGAGCAGCACCCAGAAGCTCAGCAGATGGCCTTGAAAAAATGGCCTGCCCAGTGGGAGATGAGTCCTTTCAAAATAACTGGAACAGTCTCTAGCTATCAAGCAACCACCAGCAAAAGAGGTGAATTTGTTTCACAGCATTTCCTCTGGTACAGCCCAAATTTTCTCTGCTCATTTCTGTATCCTCAATTATAATACCATTCTTTTCCCCTTAAGTGGTCTTGCAGTTCACAGCAGGTTAAAAGAGCACAAAAGCACTCAATAATTCAGTCTCAGACATGCATCTCAATCTGCATCTCCAGGGCTCTGACATGGCAGCACCGAAAAAGCCTGTTGCTTCCCTTGACACTCAAGGACAGTGGGATATCTTGGTCTCTGCATTTGTATTCCCTGCCACTGCACTGGCCTGGCCTTTATCCTTGCTCCCCCAAGCACAGACATCATCTCATCACTGGAGAGATGACCCGTGAGCAAACTGCACTGCAGCCTGCATTAGCTGGGAACTGAGACCAAGGTGAGGGAAACAACATGTAACAAAGCTACACTAACAACAGACGTGTGCAGCTCTTGACATGCCTGGATATAGATACATATTCTCTCTGTTGCAAGAAGGGCTCACCAACAGATGCATAATGCCACTGCAATCTCCTAAACCACACTTTGCCTCTGCTTCATGTGCAGTACGAGACTGCAGGCTCATTCACTTTAAAAAAAAATAAATTGAAAGAATGATATATTGGTAGCAAAACGTTTTCCTTTGCCTGCTGCAAATTTGGTATCTCTCACTGACCAAAAACACAGAAAAGAATGTATCTGGGAGAGAAAAGATAAGGCTTTGCTAACAGTCTCATTTTCATTAGGAAGTGAAGGGGGCCCTCTTTGAAAGAAAAGGCAGAGGAGATAGAGATAAGATCAGAGATGGTGAAAAGGCATTCATAAAGGGCAAGAGAGAGAGAGAGGAGGAAATCACTCACAGGTACAGACAAGATCAAACGGCAGCATATCAGTTGCAGCCATATATCCTTGGGAAAAAACACTGCAGGATGAACAGGCAACACAGCACCATGCTGTGAGGAGTGCTGGTCTCCACACCCACTGCATAGGAGAGAGTTGTTCTTTCTCCATAGCAACAAGATACTTAAAAGCCAATCTGAAGACCAGCTTAAAAACAAAACACAACATGTATTGATTTATTATCTCTATTTTAAGCCTCGGCTATGAAGTACACAGGGTAGCATTTTTTTAGCCTGAAAAAGCATCTTCATGCAAAGCTCTCTTCCCCTATTATACTTTCCTGGTTCAGAACAAGCCCTTGGTGTGAAATGAACTGTGGCACTTACACCTCCTCTCAACACTTAGGTAATGCCACATGTATGTGGCACACCTTGTAGCAGTCCGAGCCCACTGGCTGCTGACTTTTGCACAGATGGCAGGAAGGCATCAATACCTCCCAACATGGGAAGGAGGGAAGGAGGGAAGGAGGGAAGGAGGGAAGGAGGGAAGGAGGGAAGGAGGGAAGGAGGGAAGGAGGGAAGGAGGGAAGGAGGGAAGGAGGGAAGGAGGGAAGGAGGGAAGGAGGGAAGGAGGGAAGGAGGGAAGGAGGGAAGGAGGGAAGGAGGGAAGGAGGGAAGGAGGGAAGGAGGGAAGGAGGGAAGGAGGGAAGGAGGGAAGGAGGGAAGGAGGGAAGGAGGGAAGGAGGGAAGGAGGGAAGGAGGGAAGGAGGGAAGGAGGGAAGGAGGGAAGGAGGGAAGGAGGGAAGGAGGGAAGGAGGGAAGGAGGCAAGGAGGGAAGGAGGGAAGGAGGGAAGGAGGGAAGGAGGGAAGGAGGGAAGGAGGCAAGGAGGGAAGGAGGCAAGGAGGGAAGGAGGCAAGGAGGGAAGGAGGGAAGGAGGGAAGGAGGCAAGGAGGCAAGGAGGCAAGGAGGCAAGGAGGCAAGGAGGCAAGGAGGCAAGGAGGCAAGGAGGCAAGGAGGCAAGGAGGCAAGGAGGCAAGGAGGCAAGGAGGCAAGGAGGCAAGGAGGCAAGGAGGCAAGGAGGCAAGGAGGCAAGGAGGCAAGGAGGCAAGGAGGCAAGGAGGCAAGGAGGCAAGGAGGCAAGGAGGCAAGGAGGCAAGGAGGCAAGGAGGCAAGGAGGCAAGGAGGCAAGGAGGCAAGGAGGCAAGGAGGCAAGGAGGCAAGGAGGCAAGGAGGCAAGGAGGCAAGGAGGCAAGGAGGCAAGGAGGCAAGGAGGCAAGGAGGCCACAGTGTTTCGCTGAAAAAAAACCAAACAAAATAATTAACACCCACCCCTCCCCAACTCCATCCCTGCCAAAACTGCTGTTTAGTAGCTACCAGCTCAAGTCACACTTTACAAGCACTTGGAATATGGTCATCTCCTGTCCTTGAAGTGTGCTTATACCTGCTTGGAAACAGTTCTGCTCAGGTAACCTGAATGACTTCAATAAAGCCATTAAGCTGACTGCATTGGCAGAGCTCTGGAAACATTATAGACCTCCTCTCCTCCTCAAAGGCACTGATGGAGCCTGCACAGTGAATTCCAGGATGCACCAGGATTATTTACGAAGCTCATCAAGTTTTGGGTGAATGGATTGTGCTAAAAAAGCTGCAGACCAGCTGAGGCTTCAGCCCTGGCCTTGGTTTAGCTTAGCTGCCGAGATGAGCTTTCCCATAGATGGAGGCCAATCAAAAAAAGCTATCAAGTCACAGTTCCTTAACCATAAATACCACTTATGTCTTGGTAGTTAATTATTCCAAACAGCTGATATTGCACCTTTACAGCTCAGCTCCTAAAAAGAAACATAACCAACAAACATTCCATTACACACCTCCTCTATTTTACTTCCCCAGTAATGAAGAGAACCTGAAGAGAACATCTTAAAGAGAATCATTGCTGCCCAGGTACTACTCAAGAGTTAAAGATATACCAATAGCAATTTCTACTCCTTTCCTACAAAGCAGCAGCATGCAGTAGTATCTCCTAGCACAGACACAGCTAGACACAAGAGAGTAGCACTGTCTGTACTTGGCCAGGAGTGCTTTGCAAATCACCAGACAGGGGCAGTGCAAACAAGAGAGCTCTCATGCATTCCGTGTCTCTCAGTATGATGACATCGCAGGCTGCCAAGGACACATCAGTGTAGAGATTAAGTGAGGCAACTTTTATCCAGTGAAAGAACAGGAAACACGCAAGGTTTTGGAAATGCAAGCTAAAACTCTGAACTGACACTGAGCACTGAAGAATTGATGGAAATGAGATAGCAACCCCCCCAAGGGCATAAAGTTGTTTGCTACAACCAAGTGTGCCAAACATACGGTGCCACTTGTGTTTATTAAAAGTTTCCTTTCCACTGTAAAATGTTAATTGAATTGCATGTCCGAAAAAATACAAGGAGTAAAGAAAAGCCTGGTTTAAGACTATCCAAAGACATATTGCCAGTGTCTGTCATCTTTTGAATTTCATATTAATATGAAACACAGTTCTAGTTTAGGCTCACCTATGAGTCATAAGTTTAAAAAAGAAAAAAAAATACCAAAAAAAACACTGTACTCAGCAATTTTGCCTTGGCTCAGCACTATTATGTTACAGATTTCATCTGTACATCTGCTAAATCAAGAACTCCAGAAAAATCCAATCCACATACACTAAACATCCATCTGGCTATAACCATTTCTTTGCTGGCTAATGTATTTGAATTAATAGTTTGGATTTAAAATACAGAGATTTTTAGTCAGCCGATCCTCTGCCACTGTATCTATCAGCAAAAAAACTCTATGTATCTTAGGTTTTCACCTTGTTCTGCAGCACCTAAGAATAAAATATTTTTTAAGACACTGATTATGAAAGAACTGCACAGAAAGGATAAGAATAATTTTCATCTGCATAGATTATGACGTAGAAAAAGTATGAATCAGCTTGTCCTCATTGAAACTCATTTGCTAACCAAAATCTGTTTCCTATAAAATTGGGTTACAAATGTGGAAAATTTTCTTTTAATAAGTGGTCTCTGAAATTGCCAGGAGCAAATCTCTGTGGAATGGACACAAAGTTGTTCTGTTTTCTTCAGCACAGGTTACTTCACTGAACTCAAAATGAAGTATACACAGAGCACTTCAGGAGATTAAGAAGCAACACAGCTAAAATGTACTTTTCTCTTTTTTTTTTTTTTTTAGACCATTGGAGTGGAATATTATGACATTTATGAGTCTTTTAGCTGACAGCTTATGGTAGCCCCAGAAATACACTGCTTCCCAAGTTTGACCCTAGCCACAGAAAATTCTTTTGCAGAGAGATGCTCACCCTGACTCCCACTCCTACATTCTGAATTGCATTCTTACAGGAGAATAGGCCTGAAGACAACATTTAACTCCTCAAAGCCACTTCAAAATGCTGTGGGACTGCACCACAGGCAAACCTGGAAGGTCTGTTATTCTGCTGGAAACTGGGAGTTTGTGTGCATGGCCAGTTTCACACCTTGCCATGACCTACCATTTCTGCTACAACTGAACAGTGACAATGACATCCATGTCAGTGCAGTTTCCCAGCCAGATAGGGTGACCAGAGGATGCTCTCCCTGGATGTATATATGTAAAAGCAGAGCATCCACAAGAAACTCCAAAATGCAGCTCGTTATACAACAAGATCCAATCTTGGAGAATTTCCTTTAAAAAAGGAGTCTGTGAGACCCCTCAGGATGCTTGACTATGCCAAGCATCACCTACCTTGTGAGGCTTCAGCTTCATCCCACCCTATATCCCTCCCACTATTGAGGTAAACTAGTGGCATTTAGCAGTGTTCCCTCTTAAAGCTGATGTTACTCACACGTGCAGCACAGAACAAAAAAAATCACAGGGCAGAGCCAGTATATCACAAGGGCTTAGTTACTCCATTTTAGGAAGTTTAATTATCCTGATGATGTTAATCAAATGGTAGTTAATTTAAGTTTATATTTAAGCCCAAGATGTGAATACACTTTATAAACTCTTGACGATAGCAAATCTGAAGAGACAGGTGAAGGAAAGGAAAATTACCAGAGAAAGGAAGGTTGCCCAAATTTGATAAATGCAAGCATATTTCAAAATGCAAGCAATTACAGCTGAGGTGTTGCCTTATTTAGGGCTGTCTATGTGAATTAAGTTCCTAAGGGGGAAACAGGAGGGTCTGCAAGCAAAACTTTAAAGCAGATAAGCAAAACAAAACACAAAGTTGATAGTAAGAAGAAAAAAAAATAATCAAAACCCATGAAATCAGAAGTTAGTAGAGAATCTTTGAAGAGTCCTGCTCTGTACATACTTATCTACACTTTTCTAGTTCACAGAAAATAGTGGTGGTCTTGTAAAAAATACCCAGCAATTCAGCAAGGTGCCATGCATTAAAGCCAGAAGTCAATTTGAAAGAGTACATGGAGAATGCAAACCTTTCCAGAGAGGGAAGAAAGAAACTGGCTAGCCATTTCAAAAAGTTGTTTCTTGTTTCTTCAAGGACAAGGAAAATTTAACATGGGCAGTAGAGAGAAAAACTGAAAACCAGGAATTACAACTGCAACTCCTTTTAAGCGTAAGTTAAGTTCCAGCTGTAACTGAACAGATTATGGTGTGGTGTGGCAAATCGCAAACAACACTGCCCTCTTCCTGGCAGGCCAATTCCGACTTGAAGACCTACACTTCACAACCAACATGCTGAACTCTTACTCTCCACTTACAGGCAGAGAGGCTGCTTGTAGGCTCATTTCCTTCTGAGCAGAGCTAGGAGTGCCCCACTTACCTATCAGGAATCTGCACTGAGAATTTTACAAGGTAACATCTTGTATCACTCTAAATTGAATTCCAGCCTTCCAGTCAGAGAAGCATATGCACCTATAACCTTTGCAAGCAATTAAATCTACTGCCCTTGCTAAGTCTGCAACTTCTTCAAGACTTGAATCTCAAGAATGTAGTAATTACTTCTGTTGGCCTTTGGTATGCCATGAGCTTGAGACAGCAAGTTTCACTTCCAATGTGTCAGAATCAGTTACTGAAAAAGTCTCTTTTTCAAAAAAATATCAGTAAAAACAATCAGTCTCCTGCTTACTTCCTTTCAGCAACACAGAAAAGCCTTTACAAAACTAAGACCTGGTTTCTGTGACCTCCACTCTCTCTGAGCCTTTTGTCCAACTTGTTTGCTAGCCTCCTTATTCTCATTTTAGAAAGCTTTTGACTTTGCCTTAGGATTTTAAGTGTTTCTTTACATATACAGATTATTTCACTTGAAATATAGGAAAAAAAAATTACAGTACTCAGTATTTTTAGACAAATCTGGTGCAGGAACTCCTTGTCAACAGACAGTTGCTACATACAAAACCATAATGAGGCCTACAGACAGCAGGCAAGATAATAATGGGTGTATTGATTTTTCTTGGATAAATTCTTTTGAATCTGAGATAGAATAAGTCAAGACTTCACACTGAAGTATCTGAAGAAGTAAACTTAACATTAATATAAACCCTGCAACCAATGTTAAACCAGAAAAAGAAGGATTCATATGGTGGGAAAATCACTGTGACGGTTTGAGTGTTACCTGCTCCCCACTCTTAGGAAATCACCCAGAGTAGACTCAGTCTGCTGGAAATTAAAAAATGAAGCTTTATATTTACATCTTAGCACAATATATAAGGAGGTATTTACAATATATACATCCATATACAGAAATGTACAAGCTAAAGGTAATACAGAAACACAAAACCCATCCCATAAATCAGTCCCCAGGAGAGGTTCCTAACGACCCTTACACCTCCTTTCCATCCCTCTACCTTATCCCAGAATTTGCCTTATGTGCAAGGTGAGTTTGGAGTATTGGCTAGGGGGTTACAAAGCAGAAGGATTAGTTACACAGAAAGCAGGGTAGGGTGAAAGCTACAGGCAGCAGCTGCAACAGAGAGTCACTGCATTATCTGTGTTTTGTGTTCTTGTTTTTATACCTCTCAGTAAGCCTGTGAGTGACACAGACATCACCATTGTTTCCTTTTCACAGCCTATAATCTAATTCTTCTCACCAAAATATTCCAGCTAGTCTCAAACTAGCACAATCACACATGAGATCTCTTCATGGGCTATTGAAGATATTACCTTACCTATAAACAGAGCAATTACATTAATCCATGAAACTAACTGAAACTGAAAGGAAGAAAAATTACTGTCCTCTAAGCATAACTGAGAGTAGAAATCATGCCATTTATTAAATAGAAGGACAAAACTCTGTGGTCAGTAGTGTCTTTGAAAACAGAAACACCATCACTAACCACAGATAAGCAAATACACCATGCAAGGTAAGTCCACCTCCATGAGGAAGTGTGATCATGGTTCAGTGGTCCACATGAGTACAGAGATAGGTAACAACTTAAAATCTGTAAGAAACCTAAGAGGTTACTCCACGAGCCTGCACTGGGTTCTTGGATGATTACCTTGCTGGATGAACACAATGGAAGCTGCCCAAGAACGAGAAGCACAACAATAGGGAAAAGGCAAATCCCAAAGAATTTGTGCAGCCCCAGTTTAAAATTACAAGCACGTGGGAGGACAGAGCTTTAACTGTTTGTTACACATTGGAGATGCAAGATAATAACTAACACTTGAAATCCCAAATGAGTACAAAACGAGTGAGCTTCCCCACTGCAAACACACTGTTGTTTGGCCTTGAAGTTGGCAAACAGATTTTTTACAGATCATTAATCTGTCTGTACAGATGCTCACAAGTGATCACCACAGAGAAACTTCAATAGTATAGTCTCTTTTTTCATCATCCATTTTGTACCTGCCACCCTACAACTTTAAGAACTAAAAATCTAAGGTAACTTTCAGTAATAGTCTCAACTCCTTGTTTCTCCTCCTTTCAGTCCTTCTGTAAGTGGCAGAGATGAAGAAATCTCTGTCCTAAACTTTGCTAACGCAAGATTGGTGCTCATTCACATCTTGGCCAGCAGGCTGTCACTATTCTGGACTCACCACTGAGCCACACTGGCTGTAAACCAACCCTCCTGGAGCAGTCAGTATGACGTTTGTGTGTTCCTACCAGCCTACAGAAGGGAAAGATCCTTATGTCAGCAGTTGTCCTGGCGAAAAATCCAGTAACAGCAGCACAAAGCCATCAAAGTGCATGGCTTGACCATAAACTTCCTTCTATTTGAATAAATGAAATATTTTAACAAAGGTACAAAAAGGGGAGTGCAAATATAATTTCTTTTTTTTTTTTTCACGTGGAGCAGGATATTTTTGCTTGTTTGCTTTTAAATAAAGAGTACTAACTTACTTGGGAGTGCAAAAAGATAAACCATATTAGAAACTTCAGCAAAACCTCCTAACAAAACATGATAAATCTGGCTTACCTCCTACAAACACAAAGCAAACTGTCATTGTGTTACCCTGTATGCATGGGAAACTGAAATTGAGCCCAGTCTCTCTCCTTTTTTTCACACAGGATTAGGTGGTAAGTTATCCAGAAACAATCCAGAAGGAGCTCCAAACCTACTCCTTATATGGCAGATATTTTTGAAAGCTCTGTTCTGTCACTGATTTTGGCAGTTGTGAGGAGAATCTGTCCATTTTTCCATAGCATTTATTTTCCCTACATCCTCTATGGTACACTTAGTTTGAATGAATGCAGCTCTCCTGACATCACTACACATCCTGGAAGTGGAGGCATAATGCCAAGGCCTCCAGCTTTACTGTTTCTGCAGTTCCCCTAGTATGATGCTATTAGGAAAACAATCCCATAAAGCAGATTAGAACTGCAGACAGTGCCCAATGGAATACATGTAACAGCAACTGACATCAAAACCTATTCAACAGGAGGGAAATGTATGGAGCGATGTACTGCAGTTGCAGTGAAGAGGAGGAAGTAACTAAACTTTTGCTGTCCTTAGTGTGACTCACCACATTCAGGTTGCAGATCTGATTTTCTTAAAGATGTTCAAGTTTCTAGAGATGTCCCCAATGCAGTCAAGTGTCTCATTGAACAAACATGTCACCTAGAATTGAGATACAAATCTACGTTCTTGAGTCTTTTAAGATAGTGGCTGATACCCTTCAGGGGATCAAGACAGCTATTAGTAGAAGAATGGAAAATAACAGGCCTTAAAAGGCCTTTCTTGCTGCTAAGGGCAAGTAAGGTCATATCAAGACTATGTTGCAGAAAATGACGAAACTGTCCAACTTTCTCACTGTCTGTCTTCTCTAGACTGAAAGCCATATTCTCTTACTAGAATCCTTCTCCTTCATCCCAAACCAGCAATCAAATACTTCTCAGCAAATAACAGCCAGAGGCCAAGGTAACAGAGACAGCAGCTGGGAAACAGCAGGGACATCTGTTCCTTGCTGCTATGTTCCTGCACTGCTCCGAGCCAGAGGCATCAAGGGGTGACAGGGACCTTATATGTTTCAAGTAAGATTTCATCTTGGGTTAGATGCAGACAAGACTGTCAGGAACAGCAGAGTATTTAGGTATAATGAAAACAAAACAACACTAACTGGAAAAAAAAGGACATCCCAGATCCCATGAATCTGACCCTTTATAGTACATGGATGTATGCATCTGTGCTTGTTAAACACATATATATGTATATACTCACACACACATGCTAAATACATTCCCCAAAAGACACTTTTTCATTTCCAGCCTTTATTCTCTCAACCCAGAACAGACCAAATTTCAGGATCTTCAAGGCCATTTGCCAGGCTCATCTGCTGAAACTAACTTTTCATGATATGTCTGTTTGCTGCAAGGACAATACTGGTTTGACTGAAACTCATTCTGACTAGCCCTACACAAAGGAGAGTCGTTCCTGCCTTTGTCCAAATTAGTATGCCTCCTAAATTAGACTGAAGGTCATTCAACAGATCCTGGAGTCAGATGAAACTGTATTAAAATAGGATAGCAGTGTCACTGCATTTATCAGGTTCAGATCAACCCCATCCATACATGGAAAAGTTGTACATACTACAAACAATTAGAGGAAGGCTATATACAAACTGCCCTTTTTTCTGCTCCAGGGTTTATTCTTCTGCAAAATAAACAGATGTGTATATATCTAGCAATAATCCTAATTCACCAGAGAGCTTTCTCTACCATCAGGTTCCATATAGTGACTGACAAAAAGGAGCAGCCAGACCATTAGTCCAATTTTGGACAAAGGGTGTAAATGAGAGTTTGACACTGCAGATGTGTATCAGAAGTGTGAAAGCAGACAAAAAAATAAGCCATGTAAGATCACAAGACCAGCAATTACAGCCTGCTATCATTAAATATGTAAAGGGTTAACCCTCCTGGGGGAGTGGTCTTGACCCTGACCCCAGGTGGTCTTGACCCCTCCCCAGGGGTGGGTTTGAACACTACCAAGTGTGGTGGTTAGCCCACTCCCACTTCCTGAGATCCATAAAAGCAGAGGGACTCTCTCTCTCCCTGCCTCCTGCTTGCCAGCATGCGCCATACATTTGCCTGCTGCTATTTGTTCTATCACGTGGTGACAACACACGTGGCGGACAAACCATTGCCATCAACTTGCCTTCCACTTGTCTATGCAGAACCCAAAGATGTGGTCTAAAAAAAGGATGCACATTGTCTTTTCTTTTCACTCTGGGAAGCATACTTGAGAAGCATTCCCTGATAAGGACTACACACTGGAACAGTACCTTTAGCTGTAGACAATGGCAGTATGAAATGCTTCTTTAAGTGCTTCTTCTCTATGCAGATAGAAGCATAAAGATCCTTGAAGAGAGGACTGTTTGCCAACCATACTGTTTGCAAGCTGTCCAGGAAATGAGTCTTTCCTATTTAAAAAACCCAGCAAACCAATGCTTGAACAACAAGCCAAGACATTCGAGATCTCTCCTAAGTCATCTGATTTCTTACAAAAATCATCTATCCTTACCTGTCACTGATCTGTGTATTTAGACCTTTCATTACATAAATGTAGTTACAATGGTGTTTGAATATTAAGTGCTTTACATGTAAAATATTTTAGAAACAAGTCTCTGCCTCATTCTTCATCAACTACTCAAAAAAGGAATTTTTTTCCTAGCTGCATACCACTACTTGAAAAAAATAGAACACAGAACATGGCATATACTGCAATAACAAGAAACCTTTCTGTGCCCAAGTAATGAACACACAGAGACAAACCCCATGTTTATCACATCATAAGTGAATTTGTCTGCACTTTCTAAAACCATAGTATGAAAAATATAAAAAGGAAGAGTTGAGCCTCCCTAACATTTTGATGCATTTAATTTTGGATGATAAGCACATCCCAGGGAAAAACTCATCCAGTAATGAAATCTGAAATTAAAAAATGACCACCCAGAAGTAAAAGTAGTCATACACAATTAATGAATTAATTCAGCCAGCCAATAAATCAAACTAGCAAACCAGACTCTTAATCATGCAGAGAAACATTTTTAAGTTCTTCTTATATTGTACTTTGCTCAAGGCATACATTACCAATTGGTTGTTTCTTTAATTCTTAACCATTTACAATATAGCTTAACATTATTTAATATTTAACTGCCATCCAAGAATACTGTAAGAACATATTGTTCTTTCCAGGCTTCTAGTTCTAGATTACATCAGTATCAGAAGATTTAGCTTAAGGGTCAAAAAACCCTGCAATATTGCACAAGTGCTTAGTGCACTTTTCAGAAAGGGTCACAGCTCCTCCCTTTGTGGGTCGACTCAATACAAGGTGTCAAGACTTTCACAAAGTTACCACTGCTTGAACTTCTCACACTTCCATCAGGGATCCACGGGGCCCTAGTGTTACAGATCAAGGGTAACCTCACGAAGTTTTGTCAAAGACGTTTTGAAAAGATTCACTTAATATTCACTATTATGTGCAACAACTGAATGAATTAAAAGAAACAGTAACTCTGGAGAAGCTCAAAGCAAGAAACTATTGACAAAACAAAACAGCAGCTGATCAAAGGCTGAAAAAAAATGGACAAACTTCTGCTCTTCAGGTCCAAGAGTCTTTTGCCCCAAAGCTCAACTACCATCACCTTCCTCCAGTTTTCTCAAAAAAAATTACGAGCACCCAGACACTGCTTCTATTTAACTTTGCAACTGCATGGTTCAATGAGGGAGTTGTGTGTACTCTCCACAAAAACCCATCATAAAATTTAAGCAGAAGAGGCAAAAAAACCCCAGGAATATTCTCCTAGTAAGACTGGATTCTCTGACAACTCCAAATGATGCTCCCACTTAAAGCTTTTGAAATCTGGAGGGCCACTGAAGGATAAAGCTGCCTGACACCTCTGCCTTCTTTCTACCACACTCCATCTATCATTTTGCCTTTTTCCCTTTGGGTACAACTTCAACACACATGTGACCTGAACTAGAACCAAATGAGGACAAAGGACTGTGCTGATTCTCCAGGCTTTTTCGAACAGCAGGGCCTGGCCAGTGTCAGTTTCTAGTGCCAGCTTGCTGATGAAGATCCACACATTTTTCTCCTCCAGATTTCCACTTTCTCAAGGAGGGCAGTGAAGACAAGACTCTACAAAGTGATCTATGATCAAAACCTTGCCTCCAATTACAGTTATTGCAGCTATGATTTCTGAGTGATTTTATTAATCAAAATCTCTGCACAGCAAGATCTTTAAATTGACACAAATTCCTTCAAGTCACCTCCAAACCTGGGAATAAAACCAATTTTCCTCTCCCAAGCAGCTTCAGAAACAGCCAAAGCCTTCCCTGTATGCAACTAAATGCACATGTACACTCACTCCTAACTAATAGGCCATTTATGAGCCAAACTTTCAAAAGGCAGTTTCCTCCTGCATACACACAGTGCTGCAATCAATTCTTTACTCCACACTTACACAACATTTATCGGTATTATTTCACAGCACCTACTAATGCAAACATGAATCAGGACCCTACAACCTAGACTCTACCAAAAAATCAGAAAGATATATCCATGCTCTCTTCCCCAAGAAGCCCACAAGTAAGCGTTCAGTTACAGAGGGAATATACGTACTCAGGAGTATGTGCATTTGAGCACCAAGAGAGCAAAATCAAGACTAATGTGAACACAGCACTCTGGTGCTTCTTTACAAGTCTTGTCTATGATGCTGCTGACATGGATTTTGGCTTGAAGACATACATGCAGATTTTGAAACAGGATTTTTCCCAGGTATCTTAAAACAGGTGAGTCAACAGACCCACAACAAAACTCAGAGGTTACATAGCAGAAACATAACTTTGCACGTTTTTGGACAAACCCCTAATACACATCAGTTACAATAAAGCACAAAAGTAGCTTGTCTCTTCTCTAATTCAAGCTTTCCCTGGGAGGACAGCAGCTGGAATAGCAGCTTGGAGCACTGTGCCTAGCTGCTGGTAGCTCTCTTTGGCCCTGCAGCAAGGCAGTAGGCAGGACAGCAAGAAGAGTCCACTACAGCACCAAGCACAGCTTTTACAACAAAATAGCCCTAACATTCTCCATTCATCTGAGTCTGTTCCAGAACAGTAGGAATTAAAAGTAATGAAATATCATTGGGGGTGGAGAGAAGGAAGGAACCCCTCAAGAATGACTATTTTGTAAAATGGTTTATGTTAGGCAAAAAAAAAATAAGCTTGCTGCTCCAGTGCAATCTGCCCTGTGTATTTTGACCGTAGCAATGGTTGCACAGCTGCAGACAGCCTGCTCCCCCACATATCAATGGCCTGCCCTCATTCTAGATGCAGCTGTTCTCCAACACACCTGAGGTATATGTAAATCCACCTAGCTGGTGGTGGCTTGGAGCTTGCCAGAGAACTTCTTAGGCACAGGGGGAGAAAAAAAAAAAAAAAAAAAGCCAGTTATAAAGGTCCCTTCAGGACAGCATGACTCTGCTGGGAAAACACAGTCTGCTCCCCCTTGCAGCCACACAACACTGTCTGTTTCTCAAACAAACAGCCTCCTTCAGGCAATACACCTAGGAGTGACACGCAACATTTGTGTGCAGGCATTGCTTTGCCCTGAGAAGCATCAGAGCCTAAAGCAAGAACAGAAATATACTTAGCATTTTCCAGCTCGCATATTAATTTTGCAGGTCCTATCTTGCTACCAGCAACGCTCAATATCCACTGCTTATGTCACATTGTGGGGCCATGCTTCCTTCCTTTCTCTGACAATCCACTTTCCTGTGACCCTATCACGACCAAGAGGCCCCGGAGACACGGGCAGCTCGGTAAACACAGGCAGTCACTACACAAGAGAGCTGAAAAAGCAGCCAATAAGGGAGACAGACTACAACCACATTGTTCAAGGAAGCTCTGTTCTAGGAAGTTTCGAACTGAAAGAGATGAGGAATTTTCAGAGGGATGGCAAAAGCCTTACTTTTTCACAGTTATCTAGAATACAGCCAGCCAGGATCTTCCCCTTGGACACTGCCCCGTCAGACCAAACTGCACCCCTCCTTTCGCACAAATCTCCCTCAAAAACCTTATTTTGGAAAGATTAGACTAAAAGTTTGAAGTTGATGAACACATATTCTTCCCCTTCAGGCCACCAAAGGAGACCATGAACCGTTATGAAGAAGGGAGGAATGCATGATGGCAGTTAGCCTCACGACCACTGAAACCCTCCTGGCGGCACCGGGAACAGGACACATCTCAGCCCAGTGCTTATCCAAGCATTGGTCTTTTTCCAGTCTCTGTTTAAAAAACAACTAGTTCTTAACCTCCACAGAATTCCACTCCTGCTGCAGACATCATCTCTCTTACCTCTTTTGGTTGCTGGTGCCTCAGAGCTGCAGCAGGTGCTGTCGTGGAAGAGGGCCCTGTGCAGCCTCTGTGAGGGAGCCGCCAGCCAGCACCAGCCGGTTCCAGCTGGTTCTGCAGCGCCTCAGGAGCACGCACGGGGCCAGCGTGGCTGGTGGCCCAGCCACTGGTGCGGCTGTTTCCCAGCAAAGCCCAAGGCTGTGCAAGCTGTGGGCAGTGAGGAGAAGTGCAAGGAGCAGGCTCCACGGGGACCCCCTTCCCACCCCCAGCCTGGGAAGGTGTGACATGGAGGGAGGGTGAAGAGGGACCATTAAGGCTGGTTATAGCCACACTCATCAGGGTGGAGCAGCTGGCAGTGGCGGACCCATGTCAAGCCTGGGGAAAACAGGTGTGCCGAAGGTCATTCAGTGTTTGCCTTTGTTTCTTAGTATCCACCTCCCATTTTTAATGGCAATAAATGGCATCAATTTTCCCTAAGACAAGTCTGTTTTGCCCGTGATGGGAATGGAATGGGATCACTTTTCACTCATGAGCTCTTGCAGCTTATTTTCAGTGCCCATCCTGTTGAGGAGTGGGATGCCAAGCGCAGTGGCAGCCAACCTGGGTCAATCCAACCATGCCAAGTAAGCCTGGTTTACAAGCGTGCATGGCAGGATTGAAGAAAACCAGACAAGCCCAATAGCTCTGTCAAACAGTCCCTTTTACACTGAGCACAAAAAGCCCACTGCAAGGCCAGCTCAGTTCCCTGTCTATGGAAACCACAAGGCCAAAGAGGTGATCTGAAATTTAAAGCTCTACTTTACATCTGTCTATAAAGGAAAGAAAAGCTGGAATTAGTCATAATCTGAAGAGACACTGAGTATTATCACAGTATCATCAGGGTTGGAAGAGACCTCACAGATCATCAAGTCCAACCCTTTACCACAGAGCTCAAGGCTAGACCATGGCACCAAGTGCCACGTCCAACCTTGCCTTGAACAGCCCCAGGGACAGCGACTCCACCACCTCCCCACTGGCTTTCCCATCAGACCTTCGACTGTCAGATTGTCAGGTTCCATGGTTGATTTCTCCCCAGAAGCCTCAACAGCCCCCAGTAAGCAGAAGATTAATTCCAGAGCAAGGTCCTGTAACACACTGCACACAATCACACTGGTAATACCTACAACACTAAACCTGACTTCACACTACAAAAAGGATGTCATCTTCCCAGCTCCTTATTTTGGCACAAATTGGACTGTGAATCTGTCATACTGAGAAAACACAAACAAAGAAAGAGTTCTCAAAAATTAATAAAAATAAATTAGTTCCTAATGGAAAGCAAAAGTTGTCTTCCAAATTCAAAACCACCATTGAAAGCTAACAACAAAGAGACAGGTCCAGTTACATTTTGAGTGCAAGCTTTCCACCCTATGGTATGTACAGGGTGCAAGAAGATGAGTGGACTGCAGTGTTAGAAACTCTTAAGAGACACTATGAGTGTTTGTGGATTTCTCCCCTTGCATGCCTAGTAAATGAACTCATGGCTCAGCATGCTCTGCTCAGCTGGCTCATAGGTGTGCAGTGAATGGACTGCCAATTGTCATGAAATCCCAGCTCCCACCATGAGTAGTGTGGACCTAAAGACCAAATGGCTGAGTTAAAGTTCAATGACATTGTCAAGCTGTCTTTTGCAAAACAAGGGAAAGAAGTGTGTGTGTGGGGGGGGGAAATCACTGATCTTTTCTGCAGAAAAGAAAGTACAGGGCAGTGTATTTATACTAAAAGACGTTCCTTGGAAGCACATTAAATTACAGTGATTATGGAATACAATCAAAAGCCCCCTCAAGTTTCTTCGAGAGCTGCTGAGAATATCTCCATTGTACTGATCTCACTGGAAGTTTTTTTGGTTTGTTGGGGTTTTTGTACCTGAATTTTAAATCTCAAGTGACATGGTTCTTTACTGGTTACCTGACGTACGCAGTGCTTATTGACAATACAGAAACGTGTCTTCTCTGTAGAAAATTCCACGAGTTAGAATGCAAACTGTATCATCAGATATCTGTTTTGGTTGGAAAGATATCTAAGATGGAGTCCAACTGTCAATTTGACACCACCATGGCCATGTCCTGAATTCCTTAGCAGTTTAGCAACCTTTTTTGTTCTAGAGGATGACATACAACTAACTTGTAATTTTAAAAACTAAGGGCCAAGGAAAGTCTGAGCTTTCAAATTTTAAGCCAGTGATCAACATTTACCTTGATTTCTGCATAAATATGAAATCAAAGTGATAGTATCCAAGCATGTTTAAGCACTATAAAAGCTTTTGTAGATGGTACTTCATCATAGTCCTAATTAGGCAGGTAAGAATATTAAACACATTTGGCTAGAATGGGAGATGAAGGGAAAGTTTAAGGGCATGTCTCACTCATGTCATACAATTGTATCTGTACTTCATAGTACAGCTTAAAGTGGGAACGGACAAATGAGCACCAGTGCAGACACGCACATTCACACCACATTAAGCAGCCCCTGGGGAGATATCTGCTTAGTTCCAAAGCAGAAGAATTGGGCATCCCAGTGCATCTCACCAGGGCTCATTGACTCCTGGAGATAGCTCCAGCAACAGCCTGAGCATTCCATAACTGCACTTCTTTACATGGTGTAACACACTGATACCCATTCAGCTATAGCCAGGAGTGGAAAGGGCTTGCTTCCTGCTAAGCGTGCTTTTTCCAAGGTGAAAAACAGGCTTTAAGGCCAAAGCTACTGTTTTTCTGCTGCTTGTATGGCATCAACATGCACTACTCTGTGACTAGAGCTTATAGGACTTTGCCACACTGCTAATTAACAGGATAGTTTATATCAGCACAAAAACTGGCAAGAGGTGCTTTCCAAGTTTGCTCTGAAATACAATTTCAGATAAAGTAAGTGTGAAAATGTAAAGTAACATCATACAGACAGGTGTGTGTCACAAGAACTGGCCAAACAGAACCTTTGCAAGATTCCTGCAAGGGCCCACAGACTCAAAGGAACAGAATGAAGTCATGCTTCATCTTTGGCACCTTGAGAGGAAGATGCTAGCACTTATCCACATAGATCACTAAGAAATCAAACTGCTAACCGAAGCATGCTAAAATAAGCTTATAAAAACACCTAATAGGGTGGAAAGAAAAAAGAACAAGAACTACTTGTGACATGTACAACACCAAAATGCAAAATCTCCAGCAGTGCTAAAAAGGAGCTTTAAGAAATGGCTTGAAACAACCTGCCCTGTGGTTGGTTTCACCTTCTGTGAATCCCTAAGCTAAGCAGTTACTTATATTCTTTCTCCACTGAAATAAAATATCCTGCTTTTCCTGTGCTTGCTTCACAGTAAAAAAATTCTAACACACTAGTCACATGACAGTATTCAATTTCATTTCCCCCATCACAGGAATTCTGTTATCAGAGAACAAAACAAGCCCCACAAGTGAAGGGGAAGACTGTTCATTTATCAGTCTGCACTACCACATCCCCTGACCTATTTTATTACTAAAAATAGCCCCTCTTAGGTCACTGCTGCAAATTGAATTCTGCTGCTTCATTGCCCACTGCAATCTCATGGAACTGCATGCTGCCTACACACAAAACACTGCCAGGAATGCAGCCTGTCTTCTCACATGAACCAAAAAGATACAAATTATTTTCCCTAAAATAAGTGGGTTTTTTTCTGCAATACAGTTTAAGCCCAAGCCCAATTATTTATATTGTATTGGGAATATAAACATGTAAATGCCTGGCTTTCCATTTGCCCATTCTTACAGTACACTTGTCAATATTTTCCTTGCAAAAATGTGTTTTGAAAGGCATTCAGTGTAAAGAGTAATGGAATATCAGCTGCAATGACCTCTACGGACAAAACACCTAGCAGGAACAACAGCCAAGTCTTTCTCATTAAGTCCCCTACTAAGACAAGTCTAGGAAGGTGTAAGACTAGAGGGAACAAGTTAAAATGTTCCAAGTTACTAAGACAACACTTTCCTTCCAAAGGTCGAGCTAATTCTCAATCTAAACCATCTCATGATTGTCACACTAAGAAGTGAGTTGGCCAATTTAGTCACTACTCAAAGAAGGAGGAAGGCATGAATTTGACAGAGCAAGAACTTACTGGAGGATCCTGAAGCAGAAGACAGAAATAGTATTATCAGCCACTACATGCTTAATACTGAGCCAACAGAGGATATGCTATGACCTTGCTATTTTATTTGAGCTAGGCAGAAGAAATCTAGCATAAGCATGTTTCCCTGGGCTAGCATCACATATTCATTTCATTACTTGAATAGTTTCCCAATCTTAAACAAACACACCCAAAATCCAATCACAGAGATCAAAGACAACTGACTTACTTCATGCCAGCCTTTTGTTTAAATCACTTCAAATTCTTTGGGGAATTTCTTAGTATGTAGCAGAGGCACAGAGAGCTGAACCACCCCAATGATTCGTGGCCTAATTAACCTAACTTTATTGCTATTTAGTTACAAAACCAAGTGTCTCACTTCCTGCTTTTCTAAAGATAACAGCTGTCAAATCTGGGTTTTCCTGTCAGAAAGGAAACTCAGTGCCTTCAGAGGACAAAACAGTCTCAGCTCTGCCTGAGTTTCAGCTGGTGTCATTTACAGAGATGCCAGAGGCACTATGGGTCACAACTGCTGTGATACAACCCTCTCTTCTTCAGTTGAAATACACGTGGCTCATCAATACTGGGAGAATCAAAAAGCCTCTTATCAAGCATGTAAGAAGTATGTTCACCAAAGTAAGAGGGAACTGGCCTTGCTAGCCAAGATGCCATTTCCCATTATTTGAAGAGCTGTGGTAATACATAGTGTGTCTCTAATAATCCCAAGCTGTATTTTAAAGTGTAATAGAAATACACATGCACCACTGCTGCTGAATTTTGGGGGAAAGAGTAGAAAATATGTCATTCATTTTGGACTAAAAGTCCAAGGCAAAATTAGATTAAGTAAGATGTTTTAAAACACATTTCAGTCCCAAACCATGCAATTTACCATTTAAAACTTCAACTAGTTCATCAGTTAGGCTGGGTTCTGCATGTCTCTATCTTCTGACTGTAGGAAGCTGCAGAATCAAGTCTTTTGTGTTTCAGCATCTATGAAAATTTAGGGCTGTTATCAACCATCTATTAAGCCCACATCTCTCACAGGTACTAATTAAATGATCTGCCATATCTTAACTTCTATCACAGAAAACTATAAATTACAGAAATATTGGCAAAAAGACAAAAGAGGCACTTGGAGACACATACAAGCACTCTGGTTAGGCAAAGTGGTATGTGGGTACCTAACTTAACAAGACATTTTTACAGCCACAGCAGTTGGTGCCTTCCATGTGTGGTCACTTTTGCAAGTGATGAGCACCTGCCTGAATGCTTGTGTAAGGCCAGTCACTGGCCACTGCAGCACTTGAGCATTCTGCAGTTTGACTTTCAGGTCTGAGTGGTGAATCTTGTTTTGAAACAGCATTCAAGGCTGGAAAGAACAGAAGTTGTTCCCTCTGGCCAAAGAGTCACAAACCTCTTTCTTTCCCAGGGAAGAAAAATCCTCAAGGTTGAGGCCTCCCTTGGAACCAGCACTGCACTCTAAGTATACAGAAGAGCACATGAAGATGTCACCTCATGTTCACACTTGGTGAAGAAGGAACCAGCTGGTATCTCACACTCCATTTCAAACATCTGCAAACAAATGCTAAACCAGCAGGACACCTCCTGCTGTCAGCATTTTGCCTCACCCTCTTTTCTGCAGAAGCCCTGCTGCAGTGAAGAGACCCCTTGGAAAGCCCAATGTTTCCTGAACCTAAGGAGAACGCTTTTAAGGTTTAAGGCATGACATAGGTGCCAAATCATCAGTTGCAAATCCATTTCAGTTACCTTAGGCTCCAGCAGCTGCAAAATTAAAAATAACTGTCATAGGCAAGCCACGACTGAAGATGAGATGTTTGTTCATTTATTTCAGGCTGATAATGGTGTCACTGTCGACATGTTTGGGCTCTGAAAAGAGCACTAATGAGGAAATGGACAAAATGATAAAGGCAGAATAAAGAACATTCTAAAATTGGAATAGGAAAATTACCCTCCTTTTAGCTTTACATGGAAAATTTGACTAGCCATGACAAGATAATCTGCTTATTTGGCACTTTAGGATGAATTCCTCGTTAATTACAAGCAGAGCAATCATTTAAAGTAGCATTTCCAGCTCTTCAAAATTGTTTCTCACCCGGCCCAAATGAGACTATTTTGCAAGGTATCAAAAATTATACAATATCATTGCCTCCCAATGACTTGAGAAAGATATGGTCAATAAGGAATGGAACAGTATTGCTGTAGAACTTCCTGGCCTGCTGTTGGAATCTTCCAGTCAATGTCTGACAATGAGGAGATACTTGCAGTTCACACCAAAGGAGCCTTCTTTAAGAATGGAAAACTACTTTCCATCTGGTGTAGCAATAGTATTGTCTATATACCATGTGCATTTTTGCTGTTATGCTGTCTATATAAAATATAATTCTCATTCTGTGAGCCAAACAGGGAGGGGAATGTGCACAAAGACTGCTGTGGAATCTGCTTGCTTCATTTACAAACAGCAGCAGTTGCTATGTAGCTAACAGTTGCAAGGGAGCCATTTGGAAAGCCAAAGGTGTCATTTTCATTAGGTGAATCCCTGTGCATTAGTCATACATTTGTCACATTTCCTCTATTACTAAATAGCCATGTAGTCAAACCTTGAGTAACTCAAGGTCAGCCCTGCCTTTTGAGGCTGCAAGCCAGGTTTCTTAAATCCTTGGCATGGTAAAGAGCCATCAGCATGACTGAGACTTGCAAACCATTTCTGAGCGAAAGCTTCCTATCACTGTGCCACAGGGAACAGATACCTCTGCAATGGCCAGGCTCACTGAAAGGTAGAGGCTACCTGACACCCAGGACAGGAAAAGAGCCAACTTTCAATTATCTGCATCCACCCATGAAAGGCATCTCTGGAGGCCTTTGGATAAACATGCTTCTAAAATATACAGAATTAAATGCTGCTAAATGGAAAAGCATCAGCTGTAGCTTAAGTTGATCTACACACTCACAGGTACATTTAATGATCTTATGAGGTATTACACACTCTAGCAAAGGCTTAAATGTTCGGACATAGCTGAGGAGTGGCTCCTTCAAAGTGGATCCCTGCGAGGCCTAGAATCAGCCAGGCACAGATACAGCTCTAGACTGCAGAGGGTAAACACTCCTGCTGCCCTGCAGCCAACCATGGTAACCCTCTGGGCTACACCAACTCCCCTGAGGCTATGCCCTCTGTGCAAGGAGTAAACCCTGTGCAAGAGTTTCACTCAGGCTCCATCTAAAATGAATCCATAAATATCAAATTACACTGCTTTGACATTGTCACATCCCAGGATAACACAGGAACTGCCATTTGAGGCACAGCTTAGCACATTAAATAAAAAACTTACCACTGAAGCCATTTTCACAGTGAGTCCTGACAGGATGCTCTGAGCACTGTAGCATTTTGTATTTTTAAGTTTCATCATTGCACTTAAATATTGCATTTGAAGAGCAGAAATATTTCTAAACCAGGTTGGAAATAAGCATGACCATCACTGAGATCCACTTATTGTGCATCTAGAGTTGAAGGAGTGCCTTGGGTTAAGACAAAAAGTCCATTAAGGTGCTAGGCTAATGTGGTCTAATTCCATGTCACTCGTTTGTTAGTTTGGGTATGACTGCCCTAGAAGCAAGAAGCTATACAAGAACAAGTTTTAAGAGTTTTATGGAGAATAACCAGGATTTGCATACATTGCTGAAGTGCTCATGCAAAAGTTCCTCGTTCTCAGGATTATGAAATGCATACTGGAAGTCTTGCTATGTCACTTCAGTTACTTGTTGTCAATCTGGCAAAGATACAGGCAGCACTTGCCTCATGGAAATTACATATGCCACCCCTCTACCCAGAAGAAAGTGCTGTCTTTTCAGCTATCACATTTACACAAGTGTTTTACATTTCAGACACAAAGCCAGTTTATTGCCATTTTCCTGGTCATCTTTATGATGCCTATTTCGTTCTCAAGTGATAAAGATAGATGGCAGAACAAATGTGGTAGACTGATTCTCAGCCTTGGTGGTTCAGCAGGAAAATGAAGCACCACTTCTGCCTTTTACCAAGACATTTCCTCCTTCTCCTTTGTTGCCTTTGTTCTGAATCAGCCCAGTGATCAAGACAAAGGTTTTGCACATACTGGAAGCTGAAGTCTTTTACTTATTTACAGACGACTGCTCCTTTTGTGCAATGCAGCTCACAGTGCTCTGAAGAAACATCCCCTACTCTGAATTATTACAGACTCCATCGTCTTTCTGTTGAGCATTAGCTTGCAAGGAGATCCAGTATTTCCATGATTACCATGAAGAACAGCAACACCAATGCATGACAGGAAAACTGACAGTACTCTTAAGATGACTCTGGTTTATCAAAATAACAGCTCTGCTAAATATTCCATGCAAAGTGCCTGTCTGAGTCTGGGAGAGAAACCACAAATGACAGTGAACAGGAAAAGATGCTCAGCTTTCAGAAGGCATCCAGGCAATGTTAATATAAACTCAAGCAGTTTTGAGAAAGCACAAATGAGGACACTGAGAAGACACCAAATTCATGAGGGTTAGACCAGGTAAGTGTTAGAGGAACGTTCAGTTGCTATTACCCTCACAAAAATATTAGAGGAATTAATTACTTAACATCCAAATCAAAAGCTCAGCCGTACTTCTACTGAAATAATTAAATAGGCCCTCATATGCCTGCTGTAAAGGCAACTGCCCTTTCTAATCAGCACCTCCGACTGCTCAGTGGCGTCCTGCCAAGAAATCCAGTCCCCCTCTGTTCACAAGTGATCACCTTACTGCAACTCCCTTGGCACCAAATGGATTCTTACGAGTACCACTACGAATTTCCCTGCCACGCTGTCCAAAACACAGAAGAATGCACCTGAACTTTTCAGTGGTGAATTGCAACTGGCACAAGATGGGAAAGCATCAATAACAGCTACATTCAAGACTTTTTGGTGAGCAGGGTGGGCAAGTAAGGTTGAGATTAAAGAGCGCAGGAGGTTGAAGCCATTTAGCAGTTCCCTGACAATTTCTCTTACCTTGAGGATTCCTTAGACCCTCTGACAGACAGTAACCAAGAGAGACAAGTAAAAGCTATTTATTCCATTTCCCCCTTAAAACTGCTAGAAATTGTTGGACTCTCAGAACCAGAATCAGAAATACTTAAACATCCTTTCCACTATCATCTAGATGAGAGGCCAGTGCTTAGCCTCCATTAAAAGGGGAATGAGCAGGATTTAAGTATTAGTATTTTAATGAAATATGAAGATAAAACTCCTTAAGTTATTGCACCAAAGTACTGAAAAATGAATGAGACACAAATGACACACGAATGTTATTCCTGTACATCAGGTTTCACATCTTTGCACACATACATATGGTCCACAAATCTAGGTGAATACACTACACACAACTACAAAATGATTCAGTCATTTCTCTGAAGGGTTGAAATAATAAAGCAGCTGCCCAGGTATGCCTGCCTCTGACACTGAAACCAGCATAGTTTAGAGTGATATAACAAAGAGGGTGCAATCTGGACAGAAAGCAATTGAGGAGCATTACCATGTAATCATTTTGCCTTATCAGAATATGAAAAGGGTACACATTTGAAAAGGAATACCTAAAGCCAGCCAGTCTGATACACCATGAGCCTGACTATCATCCACTGCGATGGGATTCAGACTGCCTTAAGAACTCAAGAAGTTGGGCCTCTAAAGACATCTGTGCTCAAAAAATGAATACTCTTAAAATAACACTAAAAAAACTCTTGGCTGAAATCACTCAGCTTCCATGCAAGCGTCACACATCTCATTTCCCACCAAAGTGCATAGCAGAGAAATTCCAGAGCAGTAAGACGACCACCACGCACCATCCATGCATTACAGCTGCCAGACATAGGTTCACCAGTTCTGAAAGAGACTGAGCCTTGAAGTTGTAGTTACAGTTAGAAATTGGTGATGGCATCTGACTAGATTAGAAATGAGTGAAGTTCATTTCCAGAGAAACTCATCTGGCACAGTTCCATGGGGGCTTTTTAGTTATTGCTTTTGCTAAGGACAACCTAATAGCTGAACTTCAGCTCTTCAGAGCTGGGGAACAACTTCAAAAAATAAAAGTATATACAGACAGACAGATCACTGCACTATGCAACCCAAACTTTCCCACTGCATACTAACGTATCATGTGGTTTTTGCACTGTTTTGTCAGTGCAAATTGAAATTGTCAGCAATTTCCTTCAGCATAGTTCCTCTATATTTAGGAATAGAGAACGTACTTATATTAGACCTACCCCAAGCTGAGGGGAAAAGAATTTAATTAGATGGAAGCAATTTATGTTCAACATTTGCTTATTTAAATTAAGGTAACAAACCCATTTTTAACTTCCTCATCTAGAAATGCCTTTCCTTTTTGCACTTCACGTACAGAATACTAAATGGATGCATGTTATAGCAGGCATTTATTCAGCAAGTTACAGCTTCACAGTACTGCAACATCATCAGCATTTAACTGCCTTGGCCAGGTGTCTAACAGCTTCCAATGTGACTCAAATTTGACTTCAAGCTAGATTGCTCTATCCAACACTAAGGCAGCTTAGCAGACTGCTTTACAGTGCTATAACAACAGAGTGGAAATCAGCTCTTCAGAGGATAAGATACTCACTTCTCTTGCCTGTTTGTTGTTTCTGAGTTTTTGTGTTTTTTTTTTTCCTGTCCACCCAGTACACAAAAAGAAAAGAAGTCATAAAGCAGAGAAACTGGACTTCAGACCAGCTGCATCTACAGAGTTCTTGCCTATACAATGTCTTCAGTGCCTGCCCTCCACTTTTGTGGAGATCACAAAATTTTTACTTGGAATTTTTGCTAAGTTTCAGGGCTGGGGTGAACAGCACATACCCAAAGACTTCTCACTGGACAGTTCAGTAAGCTTTCAGCAAGCCAAGGAGCATAGATCTACAACAGCCTATGAACAGAGAACCATCTAACTCATGGCCCCAGGGAATCTGCCAAATTTGTGATGAGAGTAAGACCAAGAGATCACAGTATCATCAGGGTTGGAAAAGACCTCACAGATCATCAAGTCCAACCCTTTACCACACAGCTCAAGGCTAGACCATGGCACCAAGTGCCACGTCCAATCTTGCCTTGAACAGCCCCAGGGACGGCGACTCCACCACCTCCCCGGGCAGCCCATTCCAGCATCCAATGACTCTCTCAGTAAAGAACTTTCTCCTCACCTCCAGCCTAAACTTCCCCTGGCGCAGCCTGAGGCTGTGTCCTCTCGTTCTGGTGCTGGCCACCTGAGAGAAGAGAGCAACCTCCTCCTGGCCACAACCACCCTTCAGGTAGTTGTAAGACAGCAATAAGGTCTAAGATCATGCAACACTCCCTGCTGTGGAGCCCAAAGGCTCAGCATCTTCAGGATCACAGGATGTTAGGGGTTGGAAGGGACCCAAGGAGATCATCGAGTCTAATCCTCCTGCCAGAGCAGGACCACACAATCTAGCACAGGTCATAGAGAAATGCATCTCTGTAGACAAAGTTCTTTTGGTTTCTGCTGGCCCTGCTCCAAATATCCACCTAAGTATCTTGCAACCTAATATTTAAGGCATAAAGTAAGCATAAGCACCTTTATTATCTTTATTTTGTAGGTGACTACACTTCTATCTCAAGCTAAAGCATCTAAAACAGCCCTGAAATTCTCTAACCCTTAAGTCTAATGGGCAGAGGTCATCAGTTGTGGCCCAAGGCTTCCTAAGGATTAGGATGAAACTCAGCATGTTTGTTTGTAGTCAAAACAATTACCCGTTTTGAACTCCAGCCCTGGAGACTTAAGTTAATGCATGAAGTCCTCAAAATAACACCAATGTATTGTTCTTAGGCGTTAGCTGATGATAGTGGATCTGCAAGTCCACATCAGGCAGAAGCAGAGTGCAACAACAGTGCCAAAGCAAGAAAGCTGGTAATAGTAAACATAAAGAAATACACAGCCTCTGATGCAGGATACTTCAAAATAAAGCACATCCCAACCTTCAGAACAGGTACAGAGCATGCATTCCTGTTATAATATTTGAATAGTAGCTACTCTAATTACCCAGAGAGGAAAAAGCCAAACCACCACACTCTTGTTCAGTTTCTGGCATTTCATCTGCTTGCTGGGAAATCCCTTTGCTTAATAGGTATTTATGCTACGTTACTTGCAAGGAACATGTTGCCATGGAGCACCGATCACGAGCATTAGTAAGTGATTCTGACTTTCTGCTTCCCTCTTTTTCTTCTGCCTTTTTAAACAGCACATCTGTCACTGGTGAGACTGCAGCACACTTCATGTTAGTCTTAACCTTTTACTAGGTATGCAGGGCAAAACTATAGTGAGCTGTGATTTTATTTGATGTCAGTGAATGTTCTCATCCAAAAGCTGCTCTTAGAAGTCTTTCCCCATTTTTCATTGGCACTTTGCTTTGACAGAATGGAGATTCCTTTTCTTAGAGTGAGAAGGTGGCAGATGGGAGAGGGAGGAGGATCTAAAGCAGACAGAGAAGTATTGCACAAGACTCATGCTGAACTTGTCAACAGAACAAGATTTCTTTACTACGGTGCTTAAAAAAAAAGTGGCTGCTTCTTTATTCAACAAATTTACAAAGGCTATACAGTAGCTTCCAGGCTTTATTTTAGGGTAGCCAAAATTTACCTAGGAAGAATCTTGTCTTGCAGCTAACTCAATCAACAGTGTACTACTGAGACTGAAGCAATCTGAGTGACATTTGAGTGACAGCAAACCATCATACTACTCCTGCTGTAAATAGCAGGCAATGCAGGGCTTGGATCAAGCTCAATACATTTGGCTTCCTGTCTCCTTTCATTAGTAGGTGGCAAAACAAGTTGTAAGTAAAAAAAAGCCCTTAAAAATAGAGTAAGTGGTCTTAGAACAGCAGGGATCTAAAACCCTGATATCTTAATATCTTTTTCTTTTGGGCCTACAGAAAAGACACAGCAGCTGAGCATTAAGGATATGACTGGCCAGATGCACCTAAAAAATTGTCACAGACAAACAACCTTCATTATGCCTCCATTCTGGTGCCAGGAGACTTGCAGCTGCCTTCTTCCTGTCTGGTGTTCCTAAGGAGGAATAGAACAGCACTAATGGGACTAAAGACACCTTCAAGCTAAAAATAAGTGTGTCCAAAAGTTGCCTCTAGGATGAATCCTTTCATTACCCCTCAGAAAGTCCTGTAACAGAGGACTGAAGGCATGTTCAGTGACAACAAACCACATGGTGAGATGGTCATCCAATAACTCATGGAAGAGCATGAAGACTAGTGGAATTTTTCTCCTCCTCTGCATAAAAACAACATAAGACAGTTGCCTTTCTTCCCTAAGCTAACATCTACTTCTAGGAAAAGGCCAGAATTATCTGTGTTCTGGCTACATCAGAAAGAATTAGCATGCATTACCAACCTGTCACACACAACACACCACCCTGCATGTTCAGTGTGAAGCACACATTAACAGGATGAATTCACAGGCAACTGCAATGCCTCAGTTCCATGTGGAGGGCTCAGTTACAGAACTTGCCTCGAAGTGACCTACTATGTTACATCATCCGGGAACAGCTACAAACATGAATGATTCCTATCAAAACTAAGAAACAATTTATTCCAAGTAAGCATTTATTAAAACAGCATCACAAAAAATTACATGTTGGCAAACGTAACAGCTACCAAGATTCTGTCAATACAACAAAACTCACCAGACTCCTTACCCCTTGAGCACACAGAGAGCATGCACCACTGGCACATCAGGTATCAAGTGTCCCATGTGTTCATTTAGAAGTACAACATTTTGCAGGGCTTTAAGAGATAAAACTTTTGTTTTGTTCAGTTTTAAAGGACCTTGAAATGTTCAGAACTGAAGAAAACAAATGCAAAAAAAAAAAATCAAACAAAAAAAAGAGTACAGAAGAAAGCACATAAAAATAGTAACGTTTGCATGCCACAGCAAATCTATCTTTCAAGCCAAGTGAACTCTCTACTCAGAACTAAAGTATTACATGCATTTGTAATCCTTGTCATCCTGCCCATTATCTGAGATGTCTCAACTCAGCAAGATAGCAGCTGTGTCACTGAAAATCAAAGGCATAGAGAAGACAACCCGCAGTTTAATAACTTGAGCATTCACAGCAAAGCATCTGCTTACTTCTTCAATCTCTTGGAAATTGAGATTTGTCACTAGGGTCACAATGGGTTAAATATTTTAACAATTTAATAGCAAAATCCCTAAAGGGTAGAAGAGATGATTGTCCCCACTCACTGCAAGGGTGTTGGACTACAGGGCCTAGAGGTCCCTTCCAACCCAAAGCATTCCGTGTTTCTACCATTAATGACATACCCTAATAGAAGAATTTCCCCGTGTTTTAAGTTGGTTTTCTGACATCATCCACAACTGAACAAAAATAATAACATCTCAAGTTATCAATATCAAGTTCAGAATCCTTTCTCTTCAAAGTTCCTGAGTGATAGATTTCTTTCCCTACTGAGAAAAATGGAAACTGCAATCTTCTAGCCATACACTTCCTCCACTCATCAGAATAGGATTGTGTCTTGTGTTGCAGAACATCTCACTGACAGTGGTACTCTAGGGGGGGACAGAACAGCATCATTTTCCTTTTCAAGGTGACTGCAGGTCACTTATCAAAACTCTGAGAATCTATTTTGTGAAGTTCCCCATAGCAACCCAGGTCTGGAAAGGTCACAGGAAGGATGGTCATTGAGAGCACTGGAGGCCACTCTCACAGCTGCTGGAAGCACTGGGAACTTCAGTGTGGTACAGCATCAGGAGAGCTGGCTGAAACTGTGCCTAAGAGCAAATATGGTTGTCAGGCTTCCTTGGGTGCAACCTCACACTCACAGGATAACCCACATTAAAACAAATAGCAAGTGACTATTAACCACGTACAAAAGCACAGTTAAACACTGGATTTTCTGTCCTCTATCAGCTCATTTAGCAGTTTCACCTCTTCCACCTATTGTCTTGGGCTAAGGCTCCCCATAATAATCCCTTTAATCTTGTCATTTGTTCCAATCCAAGGTCACATGAAAGGGAGAGGGAAGAGATCAGATCCTGTACCATGAATTCCTGGCATAACCTGAAGGCCATCCTAGAAAACATTTTATTTAGCGAATCAGCACTAGAATGTAAACAATGTTTAAGCCAGAATCAATACATCATATATTATTTTTGTAATACTCATATTTCATTAGATTTGCAGGGGTGAGGAGGATGTAGGCCAGAATACTTACCAAGATAGAGAAAATATCACTACCTTGTCTAAAAAATCAAGACTTAGCATACTGTAACTACAGTTTGGAGGGGGGGTGTTTCTGGTTTTGTTGACTGCTTTGTTTGTAAGAACACAGACAGCTGCACTATCTTTAGCAAGTTTGGAACTATCACTATCATATGCATAGGTGATAAAAGCTTTTTTTTTGTTAAAAGATTGATGGACACCAAGACCTTTATATGTAGCAGGTTCACCTCCTCACTTCATTCAGTGTTCTTTTAACTACAGCTGTGTTTGAAGACATGCCACAACTGTAACATGCTTCACCTGATTCCTGTTTGATTTACTTGATCAGCATGAATATATCAAACTTCTCTCACTGCCCCCAAAGAAATGTTAAATGTGCCAAGGGAAAGGTCTCTTACAACCCTATTTCAGTCTCACTTTCACACCATTCAAATAGAAGAAAGAAAAGCGAGGCAAAGACATCTGTCAGAAATAATAACAAATTCCTGGTTGCCTCTCAGCCTCTGCAAAAAGCACAATAGTGAAATGAGTCTCAAAAGCCTATTTTAGTTTAATTACTTTGTTACCTTGCTTTCATAAAGAACTGTTTGAGTCAAACAAGTTCAAAAAGCTAGGACAAGGCAAGGGTAATTTTTACAAATATGTCAACCTTCCATCTCTGGTTTGACCTCTTTGCCCTACTATTTTGTTTTTTCAAACACTTCTCTAGAGACAACGTTTTTTGATAAAACACTTCAGTTTTACCCTGAAAGCTTGTTCCAGGGTTGCAAGCTTGAATGGCTGCTGTTTTGTTATCAGTAAGTAAACCAACCTTACTTGCCAGGTAATACCTTTAGATTTTTTCTACTACTATTTCCTGATCCTGAAGTGGGCAAGGAGGATCTGCCCTAACAGAAAGCTGTAGGAACAACTTCCCACTCACCTTGGTTTATAAAACTTTGAATAAACCTGCTTTGCTGAGTCCTGTGCAATTACAGCCACGTGAGGGATATCTGTATTGTGGCAGAGGTGTCCGTTGCATCACCAGCCCTGCAATATTTTCTATGTATCCTTACAGCATCATCTTTCAGAACTCTGTCACCGTCAGCATCTCTGCCTTCAGCTTTAGCTTTCAAAAGATTTTTTTTGACCTTCATAACTGAAAGAGAACAGTTGAAGAATGTGACCAAAATGTATTGTAAAATCCCAAAACTGCATTACCTTTCCCTGTTGTCAACCTTCAAGTTGCAAAATTTCTACTCAACAATACACTTGGAATTTTGCTCAGGTTATTAGATGTAGAGAACCCAGAATTGACTGGCCCAGCCTACTCAGGCATTTGCCAGTAGGACAGCACTGAAGCCTTAAGTTGTTGCACTTTCAGGTGCCTTCAGCTGCTTTAGTGGCCCTGTGCTTTTACTCAGTATCTTTCCCATGTGCTCTAGATGACTCCCTCAAGACAGACATTTGTCATTCCTTTTATTCTATTTTATAGCCAATACTTAATCTCTCTTTGGTGAGCAAGGGTGACTATTTTTGTTACTCCTGTTTGCTTCCATGAAATTTAAGATCAATAAGCCTCATATATAGAGAGAGGATATATTTTTCTTTTACTTTCAAGTAATTGCTCCACTTAAAGCCTGCACATAAATAAATACAATAAAATTTAATTTGTTTTCTAAATACTTAGTATCTACCCAGTGAACCCTCTAACAAAGGACTGCAGGCATCTGGACTTCAGCTCCTACTATTAACAGTCTTCCTATCCTCCTTAATTTTCAGGAAGCAGGCACTAATACCTCCAAGCAAAAGCTCTCTACTCAGTCTGCTTCAAGTGAAATCCTTGCTTGGTAGCACTTGCTGGTTGTTTGCTAGCTTCCTATGACAATTGTCTCCTCTAACTGCCACTTCCAGTTCGATGGTTTTAGCTGTCCCCAAAGGTTAATACTGCACATTTGTCTCTTACTCTTCTTTTGCAGGGTTCTTCACACAGCAGAAATATCCCAGATGTAATCTGGTGTCTCGCAGGAAACACAGCAGTTAGTGCACAAAAGCTCAATTTCAGACAAACCATAAGGTGACACCACAGTGACACATTAAAAGTTCTAAAACAACTGTGAGTTCCTTATCCATAAAAGTAACAGCTTTTATCTTCAGAGCTGAAGCCACTCCGTATGTGCTAACGAGAAGAAACCACGCTGGAAACAATGTGACATGTACTGCACTATTACCTGTTTACATGCTAAATGATGTAAGTTAAGATAGAGACACCCCCACCAGGATTCACTGTATTTTTAATTGTCTCTCTGAGAGGAAGGGAAGTGATTGCAGCTATTATTAGCTGCAATGCAGTATTAGAAACAAAACAGAAATGACAAAAGGGGTCACATTATGCTAGCCAGTGCTCAAACACACTGAGGCCGGTCTGACTCCCAAGACGCCACAATCCCAACTGGTAAGCACACAAAGAGCAAGCTGAACAAAGCATTCTGCAGAGTCACATCACTCAGAACACACATTGGTACAGCGACAAACCCTGGGAAATAAGGCAGGTGTAAAATCTAGACATCGTTTCAGTCATAGGAGATGCAGTACAGGCACATCACAGTATCACAGTATTATTAGGATTGGAAGAGACCTCACAGATCATCAAGTCCAACCCTTTACCACACAGCTCAAGGCTAGACCATGGCACCAAGTGCCACGTCCAATCCTGCCTTGAACAGCCCCAGGGACGGCGACTCCACCACCTCCCCGGGCAGCCCATTCCAGTGTCCAATGACTCTCTCAGTGAAGAACTTTCTCCTCACCTCCAGCCTAAATCTCCCCTGACATAGCTTGAGGCTGTGTCCTCTCGTTCTGGTGCTGGCCACCTGAGAGAAGAGAGCAACCTCCTCCTGGCCACAACCACCCTTCAGGTAGTTGTAGACAGCAATAAGGTCACCCCTGAGCCTCCTCTTCTCCAGGCTAACCAATCCCAGCTCCCTCAGCCTCTCCTCGTAGGGCTGTGCTCAAGGCCTCTCCCCAGCCTCGTCGCCCTTCTCTGGACACGCTCAAGCATTTCGATGTCCCTCCTAAACTGGGGGGCCCAGAACTGAACACAGTACTCAAGGTATGGTCTAACCAGTGCAGAGTACAGGGGCAGAATGACCTCCCTGCTCCTGCTGACCACACCATTCCTGATGCAGGCCAGGATGCCATTGGCTCTCTTGGCCACCTGGGCACACTGCTGGCTCATGTTCAGGTGGGTATCAATCAGCACCCCCAGATCCCTCTCCGTTTGGCTGCTCTCCAGCCACTCTGAGCCCAGCCTGTATCTCTGCATGGGGTTGTTGTGGCCAAAGTGCAACACCCTGCACTTCGAGCTATCTTACCCTAAACTCTTAAGTTTTTTGGGGGGGGTCAACATGATCTCATTTTTGCCTCGCGGCTTTAGTTAGCTTTACACAGCACATTATTCTGCCTTTGCTGTAACCAGCGGGCACTGTTTTCAAACCATTTGGTTGATCCTAAACTTTTTGCAGCCCCACCAGAAAGCTTTTCCACATGCTCAGGTTAGCCTTTCCTCATCACCTTACACCCACAAATTTTAATAGCAGGCAAGCTGGCTTTCTTCTAGCCTTGGAAAAGAAGCTCAAAGAGATCAGAGGATTAGAGTTTGTGACAGTAACTTGCTGGGGGGAAAAAAAAAAATCAGACAGTTGAAATTCATTTTCAGCTTCTATCTTACCAGAGGAACAATTAGTTTACCTGGAGCATGAAACAGTCTATGAACAGAAACACAACGCAGAAGGGCATCTGAACAGCACTGTTCGGACTCACTGTATCTAAACGCGACACGGGAAGCATGAGCTACTTTAACAGTCAAAGCCACATTAAGAGCTAAATGACATACAAAATGGCTCTGCCAGACAACAAATTTAGAAGGCCGACATATAACCCCCACGAAAGCAACAGTGATGGTTACTCAAAGTCCTGCCAGGTGCCCTTTAATAAACAGAGGATGCGATTAGTGTTGCAACGCAAAGAGCCAGCGTGCTGCAACATGACCCCGTGCTGCTGTGCCAGGAAGCCTTTACCAGAGACCCTGCCTGCACCGGGGCTTTTCATGCATAATAAATAAAGCAACAGTCTGGCAGACGGAGGATCCTTGCTGAACACCAGTGCCCTCCACTGTGCATGCCGCAGACTCCTCCAAACGCTACAGCGACATGAAAAGCGAGAGAGAGAATTTCTGCTGTTCCCCCGATGACAGCCTGCTGAGTGCCCCGGGAGGGAATGTCAGACACACGACTGCCGCCGCCCCTGCGCAGGGCTGCCGCCAGCAGCTCCGCAGCGCTGTCAGCGCGGCGCACAGCCCCGTCCGTCAAGCCCGCGCCGGCCTCTCTGCCCATTGGTGCTCACCGCCATAGGAATATGCCTTTCGTAAGCTGTCACACTGCTGCCTCTACTGATGCTTTAGACCATGACTTGGTTGGAATCGTGGAACTTCTCCAGAGGAACGTGACCTCCTTAATTAAGAGGCAGTGGCTCCCTAAGCTTCCCCATTATAAAATGTGCAACTGAACTGTTGGGGATGCCACTAACACCACCACCGTTTTAGGAATGTGTAACCACCTGCCTAATTTTGGCATCACTTTGATCACTTATCTTCCAGCTCATAATCACTACGTTCTTTCAGCATGAGAACATACAGATCATGGAATAATAATTCTTTTACTGCCCCTCCAGCACTGCTGTACTTCTTAGTTTAGAACATTTGAGGCACAACCTGGCGTTTGAGTGGAGAGATCTTTTCTAACTTCCTCTACAAAGACTGTTCTTCCATTAAATTTACCATGGAGTAACTGGAGAACAACAGTAATCCTCAAGTCCCATTTCTTCTTCTGACTGCTGCTGCACCACCATCACCTGCACTGGCAGTGCCCCTGTGATGTAGGTCACTACACAGTGCTATCAAAGGTGGTGTTTGTGGACACTCTGACTGAAGGCAGTTCTAAATCCTCCGTGCAAGAAAGTAACACAGCCTTGAGCAGAAGTCAGCATTCACCATCCTGACTATCAAAGTGTAAGGAAAAGCCATTGGCACTGTTTGAGGTAACCACACATCTGAACACTCTTCCCCTTCAAAACACCACAGAAGATAGTATTTTCTAGAAAGATCCATGTCTTCCTCTCCAAACATACAAAAATATTTAAAGTATCCAAGCAGAAAAATCTCCAATGAGGTTTGGTATCAGCTGCTGCACTACTGTAGGCATGCACAGACTGGGTAAGAAATGACTGCTTTTAAGTGTACAGTCAAGAGGACCTAAATTCCCCTTTGAAGGCTGCTTTAACAAATTATTTCAACTGAAGCTAATAAGCTCTTAGAGTAAGTGTTTCTCCCTACACAGCCTCCAGTACCTGTCTTTTAGCTACTTTTATTGGTTCATACAGGTCAAAATAATGACTAAGAACAAGACCAAAAAAGGGATTATGATGCTTTATCATGGTTTGAGGGAGCCAGGCTATAAAACTGTCATCTTTGTAACATTTTTTTTTACTACCTGAAGGAGGCCTGACATTTATCTTTGGAGGCTCTTCAAGGTATTCTGTTCTGTGCCCTGTTCTTGCAGCACAGTCAAGATACGCACACATTTTATAGCAACTCTACTTCTGCATAGTTAATATTGCTTGCTTCAACTACAGCACTACATGAGCTGCATGTGGCATGCTACACGTTCCCTGAAAGGGTAACTCTTCTTTTAAAAGGGAGGATCAAAGGCTTAGTGGGGAGCAGGGCAGGAACCTGATAAGAGCCTTTTCCTTAAATACCATTTCTATTCACATACTTTTAAGTATCAAACCCCCTTACTTTTACAGTGTTGAAAACACTCCCTGATTCCCAAACATGAGAAAGCTCAACTTTGTCACAGTGATTTAGTTCTATTAGGCACTTCAGTCATTCAAAAATTGTCTTAATATCATGACATTCAGTGCTGCATGGTGCAGCTATCACACTCAGGTTGAAAGTACAGCCTCTGTGGTGCAAACTGCACACACAGTTTTTGGTCCTGGGAGATGTTTTTCAGATATGAGTGATTTAATAAATAATTATTTGTTTTTTTTCTATCAAATAGAGGCTGGCTCCCATGACAATTAATCCTTGGTTAAGGTGAGAAGCACAAGGCTTTTTATTACTAAGCAGGGATTTCTGTTTTCAAGTGAAAGCTGCTTTGACATCAAGTGAAGATGTTTACAGTTTTTCATGTACTAATTATCACTTTTCACACATTAAGTTTAGGAATGCAGGTATATCTGGAGGCCTCCTGTACCTCCTTTTCCTTGGTATCAAACATCTACCTCATGGTCAAACGAAAACTGATTTTCTTCAATTTACCTGGGAAAAGAGGAGTCAGTGGCACCACAGTGAAGATAACAGCCAAATTTTTTCTCATTCTGGTAGAAGGCAGCAAGAACAGAGAACTCAAATAGCTGAACCATACAAATGCGTGCAGACTATATAAAGTAACATGAAAAAACTAGCTGCTTGCTAGCCCCACAAATCAGTTTGTATCATCAGCAAGATGATTGGAACACTGCTTCAGCACTTGTAAAATGAATCATAAATCTAGCCTCTCTGCTTCAAAAATGTTTCTCTTTAAAAGATGATACAAAGTAAAAAAGCACAAACGCATCTGTATATACTACCAGAAGCAAGGACTTGAATATTATACTGTCAAAGGCTTGATTTTCAGTTTATCTTTCACATTGAACTTGAGTTACTTCAGTCCAGAAGTCAATCATCTCAGCATTTGCTGATTAAGAAATGAACTGACGATACAGTTGTCCTAATAAACTCTGCTTGGATCATGTTATCAGAAAATTGGGCACTCAAGCAGACATATTTAGGGAAATCTGTGTGGTGGTATCTTTTAAAGGAATATAACTGTTGACAGTTTTGAACTAAGATTGACAAATGATCAGAAAAATCCTACCACAAAATGTTCCCAGCAGTCAACATTCTAAAAACATATGTAAAAATTCCTTTCAGGAATAAAATGTGTCATAGTTGTTTAGTTTGAAAAGTAATAATAGCATCACATCTCCTTGTCCTTCAAATTGACTTGCTTCCAGCATTGATCATTTTCCTCTTGAATTCACTGAGCATACCAACTTAAGACAAGAACAAGACATTCTCTACATATGCAAAGTTCTTTATTTTAACCTTTTTTTTTCTCCCCTAGAATTTCTCTCCCCTACCCACTTTTTCCAGAGGTTTCTGCCTAGAAGCCAGAAAAAGCTCAAAGGACATGAAGAGGTTGTTTAAAGTTTTGCTTTCATGCACACTGAGGAATCTGCTAGCAGTACACTTTCGCTTCATCAATTCAGCAAGAAACACAATGTGATTCTTCAGATTGCTCTTCAGGCGACATTCAGAGACACCAGCCTGACAATTAACACAGGCATGTGACAGTGAACAAGGAGGGAAAAGGCAAAGGGAAAATCTTTTCTTAAATCCAGCCATGAATTCCACCACAAGGTTTCACTGTAGAAGAATAGTTATAAAATACACTATAGTATATATATGTGAAGAGGCTTTAGCAGGGGGGGTGGACAGGATGATCCCCAGCAGTCCTTTCCAACACCCACCATGCCGTGGTTCTGTAGCACGTGGAAATATACTACTTATACAGAAGTCCACCTCTGTGGCCACTTAATGGAACTGCTAAGACATCAAGTTAAATAAACATCTTAAAAATTAGGACATGGAATGCAAATAGTTGTTTTCTCCACACTTACCATTCTAAAACTTCAACAAATTTTTCCCTTAGCATCTCAATGCATTAGTCATGGCAATCAAAAATGTCTATGTGGATGGAGTGCTAAACTCTAAGTTAGAAGGCCATTTGCAGCTCTGGTTAACATAGAATTCCTTTCTTCACCTCTCTCACCCTATTAGAGGGGATAATTATGCTGACCTCCTTTATGAAGCACTAGAAAATCTACAGTTAAAAATTATCTTAAATGTGTAATTATAAATAATAGCAATCATGTATCAAACTTCAGTAATCAATTCATGGCTTGGAAGCAAGAATCTGGATTGTTCCTGCAATTAGTACACAGAATTCAATTCTGCCCCTGACATTAGCCTCCTTGTACTTTCATCATTATTACAACAGCTTCATTATACTAAGATGCACTAAAGAACCTGACCTAACTACCACTGACTGACATTTTGAAGATTTTCCAAGCTTTGAACAACAAAAGAGCCAGGATTTTTTTTCATCGCAAATTTCCGTGTTAAACAAAGACACTTTTGACCAGTGAAAAGTTTAGATGCTACCCTGGACCAGCAGCTTGAATCATTGCAATGGCTCCATTCTAAAACAGGCCATAGCACTTTGCAAATGTATTTTGCTGCTACATCCATCAGCCCTTCTCTCCTTACATGAACTGGTCAACAAGGGCACCTTTCTGTCATTACCACTCTTGCTGCTGGCTTCTCTTCTTCCACCACATCTGTATGTCACTTTCCTCCTTTCAGTTGCACACAATGCCCTTAATCACCCAGTATGTTTGATGTGCATGTTTTTCTTTCATCTTGTGGAACTTAAAAGTGAAAAAAAGGTGAGAGGATTTGACATAATATTAAGCTACTTACCAACTACTGCCAGATTATGCTCTGAGCCACAGGCAACCTGCAAAAGAAGCTTGAATGAATAAAAGAGAACCCACTTGCCAGTAGGAAGACAGCCACAATTATGACAGGAAATTAAAATTAACCTGAAACAAACAACTACTGTTTGTACGATGCAAAAATCAAGTTTGAAGTGGTTTCACTTTTAAACAAACCTTCATTTTTAATCTCTCTCAGGGATTTGGTGGCAAGGAGGTATGTCTGTTTCGTTAATAAACAGGCAATTGCTTCTCGAAATGCAGCCACCACTGACATCTCAATCCCTAGGAGCAAGACTGACCACAGTTCTGCAAAACAACACACGCTAGACAAGCATCCAACAAGATTATTCATGAGCACAGGGCAAAGGCAGATTAAGCCTTTGCTAGATCAGAGCCACACTGAGAATCTAAAGGGTGATGAAGATCTCCAAGCTGTTTTTCCAGGTGATCCCTGAAGAACTGCACAGGAAGTATTCAGGCTACAGTATACAGGCTCAGTGTGATAAACCTGAAGTGCTACAATCCCTGTGGTTAGTTGTCTAGAATGATGAAAAAACACCACAGAACTCAACTCTTCTGTTAGTAGCAGGCTGGTTTCATTTTTAAAAAGCTGCAGAAGAAAAGAAAGGAACTAATGGAAACATTTTCTTCCCAGCTCATTAAGGATGGAAATCAGTTTTGACTTTCTTTTCAAAGCGAATTCACAGTGTATTTGTCTTTCTTTGCAGCTGCTGTGAACGTGGCCTGTGTTTAAGTTGCTTTAGCATCTATCACATAGTATAACTTACTAAGCTTTCAAAAGATCTTCACTAATTATAGCAATCCAAGCACAGAGAGCAGCAGCCTGCTACCCTACTGCAAGGGCTTGTCTTGTCCACTGAATTAGTTTGCAATGTCACTGCTGGCATAATGGTCTGACGTAAGGGACATCATCTTACACAACGCTACTCTGCTGAGCATCCTCAAGTTTTGACTTCAAACACAAGCAACCCCCTCAAAACTCTGTATCTGGTCCATTGTCTTACACCTACTTGCCCATTACACGAACTACTGAGCTGGAGAAAATTAATAAGCCCATTCTTCTACTTCTTCAAAGTACATTTGCAATGATAAAATATAAACTATAAGTATATGCTCAACTATATTAAAAAAATAGAGGTCCACACCATCAACATTTTATATGGTTTTATGCATGCATAACTTTATAGTTTTTATGGCCAGAGAAACTGCTACAATCACCTCAGTGTCTGCACAACATAAAACCACAGAAGTTAACAAAACAGTCCTTGTACTCAGCTCATTTTGCTTGAGCATTTAGTGGAAAAGAGACACCCCAGACTGAGACACAGACTGGTTTTGAGCAACTCTGTTTATTGCTGAGCAACAGTAAATACTGTGACCACTACTTCTCACAACATAGCCACACCATAACTGCAACAGGAAAACGTTTGTCATTGCCTTCCTAACACAGTGATGGCAAGGAAGAAAAAACACTCTTTCAGATAGAGGTATTTAGTGAGGGTATTAAAGCATTTGGGAAAACAAGGCAGGAAAAGTAATTCAAGCCACAGCACAGCTTCATCTTCAACAAAATCAAAACAAAGCAGCTGGCAAAGCAATGCCTTTGCAAGAGAAACAGCAGGGTTGCATCAGTCTTCTACTCCACAGTATTGCAGAGAGGCAAAGCTTTAATCCCTGACTGTTAAAACAGAGAAGACATCACCATGTCCCATATCACTACCCTTGCCACAAGTCAGAGCCCTACACAGGAGCAGGGCTGCTCCTTAATACCTCTTCATTGGCTAATGCTCCCACCAATGCTTCTCCAGCTTAAAGGTTGATGCCATGGAAACAAGATCCACACATGGAAACCCATGTGAAAGCTTTCTGGCTAAACAACAAATTCTGCATCTCCTCCAAGTGCTGAAAATTAGAGAAACTGAAGCTGCTGCTAATAAAATAAATGTTATCAAGGGTGTGAATAATCCTACCTCAGCTACTTCCCTAGGGCATACACTAACACAGGCACAGGTTCAAAAGCATTGGTACAAAAGAACTGCTCAGCTGGTGGCCTGTACTTACTGCCAGGATCCCCTACAGAAACAGTACGCTGAAAAAAATAAAACAAATCAACAACCAAAAAAACTAAGAAAACAGTACCACACCACACCCCTCAAAAAAAAGGAGAGAGATGTTGTACAGAACATCCCCTGAGAAGCAGCGTTTTCTTCCCACATAGAATAGCAACAGCTACAGAGTCTGGAAACCAGGTAAAAGTCTGGTGACCCCAAACAGCTTTGTATTCTTTGTACAGCTGAGACTCTGCCCACTGCGCAGAGCCAGCTTACCAGATCATAAAGGAGTCAGTCCATCTGCTCTGGGTACAAACCAGGCAGGAATTGCTGCATGACACTAACTGGCCAACTCTGGGGCTTCATCCCCATGACAGCCACCTGGAGACAATGTGCCACACAAATGCACTCACCGGAGCTGTGGCCTGAGGGAGAAAATACACTGCAAACAGCACAAGTAGCTGATGCTGCACACCCTTGGGATGGGTGAAAGCCACCTCAGTGGAAGCATTAGCCTTGCTAAAAACTGAAATGAAGCTAAATGGCAAGCTCCTGAAGGCAGTGCCCCGGATTCGCCTTCAATGGCCCAGTGGAAGCACGGCACAGACCACACGGCAGCACAGTGCTGTGCTCCAAAGAAGAATTTGCTAGACTGAGAGCACCAGGTTCACCACCTCTGCCTTAGCGCAGGGTGTCACCACCTGCCAACACTTATTTGGTGTTTCCTGTAGGAAATCACTCAAACACACCCTTAGGGGGCTCTAAAGTTAGCTTTCTGAAACAACAGCCTTACTCACCATCCATGCCGTCTGCTACAAGCTACATCAGCCACCCACGGGATTCCTGCCGGCCTGCACACCTATGACTCTGGAGCTCAGAAGGGATCACAGTACCGAGGTGAAACGAGGTTGCCACTGCTTAAAGAGCAATGCTGCCTTGAAGGTATTTCATAACATCTTTTTTACCACAAGCACTAAAATGTGACAACTCCTTTTCCTCATGACTCCCCACAACAGGCAACAATCAGCCCAGAACGCATAATTTGCCGGTATCAATACAGAGCAGCTGGAGAACAGCATCGCTGAGCAGATGTTTTATGCTTACATTAGCTGTAATAAGCTCTGCAGTCAGCACAGGTCACTGGAAGAAGCCTGGTATTTACTGCAGCAGCCATCATTTTCTGGCTACTTCTCTTCTGTCCCCACCCCCAACGTGCTGCAGAGAAATTAAATTCCAACAGACATCTGCATGCTCCCAGTGGATAAGCACGTTCAAGGGTACTTATAAACACACTATAATGCTTTCTAATTGGGCAATATTTTTACATTCTGTTTTAATTGAAAAGAAAATATCACTAATCTTAAATCAGTGACTGCTAGTGAGTGCAGCCTTCTGCCAGCCAAAGGAACGTGACCCCCCCACAGGATCAGTTCATATTAGTTTCTTCTCTGTTTAGAGGGGAGAAAAGTAAGAGTTGTGTAAGGATATTGTGAGCTCCCTATCAACGATCTCAAAGTACTTTACAATTACCTTTGAGGCAGGAAAAGAATGCTTAAGGAGCGTTTTACTCAGAACTTATTATCTATGTCCTTTCAACCATAGATAAATTGTTTGTTTCTTCCCTCAAATTGTCTTAGCAAGCTGCTTTCTACCTAGCAATAGTTGCAGTTCAGATCCGTCCATCCAGATTTAACACATATGGTGAGAAACAGCCAAGGGACCTGCATTTTATTAATCACAGTCAGGACATAAGCTGCATGGATGGTGAGGAAGGTCCTTAAGCCAGCAATCACTGACTCCAGGCAAAACATCAAGTGCTTTCTGCAGCCTGCAGATCTGCTGATCTCCTTGCCCTAACGAAAACTGATGGATAGAATGCAAAAACAACAGGTATACACAACATAAAGTATTTCATTTTAATTATGTCTCAACCCCCCCTATATAAGTATAAAACTAATAACATTTCCTATTTATATGCATTCCTGCAGGTGTGTGTGTGTATAGATATATACATACAAGAAAAGGTGTGCATACCTCAGTCTGTGTGTGCACGTTCAGAAGAAGAGATTATGTACTGAAAGAGATGTGATTAGGGAAGAGAGAAGAGGTAATTACAGAGTGCCTCACTCTTACATCCAGGGTAGAGGTTTCTCTGAGCTCCCTTTTGCTCCCCCACAGTCACAGTCCTGTGAGGTAAGAAAAGTCATGTTCTCTCCTTAGTAGGCTGTAAACAAAAATGTACAGGATAAAACTCATGCAGATATTTAGGTACACAATCTCCCATTGATTTCAAAAGGTAATTAAGAGACAAAATACCTTGTGACAGCCAGTCCCTAAGGGACTTCCGAGCTGTATTACAAAACAAGTCTGACAAAGTGTATCAAAATCCACGTTTCGGGCTAGTACCTTGACCACAAGGCTATTCTTTCTTTTCTTTTCTCCCAGGGCTCTGACTGAGGCTCTGTTGTGCAACCCATCAGGATAAATACCGAGTCAGAACTGCCGGCAAAGTCAGCCCAGTGCTGCAGCAGAGGGACTGTGGGGGGGGCTGCAAACAAGAGGCACAGGGAGCTGGACAAAGGTGATTGCAGAAGGAAAACTTATAAGCATCTCAACATTAGGGTGCTTTGCCTGTACAACAAAAGGACCCCAAAGCCATTTATTTTTGGCTCCCTGCTCTGTGAGTGCATGCTAATTCCCTTCAGTGCAATGATTTCCCAAAACGTTCCAGGATGCAGAGGCTTCACTCATTTCTCAGCGATAAGAGCCTGACATAGAAAATAGATTCTTCAGAACGCATGAAGACATGATGCTTGAGTTGCATCCTGACTCTGCTTGCTGCCACTTCTAAATTTTAATTGCACAAAAGTATAGCTTTAGGGGGGACCTGAGTGAGGCAGTGGTCATATAAGGAAAGGAAACCACAAAGAGATGTGCACATAAGCACTTGTATCCAGAACTTTAACCATGGCATCTCATGCCTTTTGATGAATTCCATTGTAAGGAAATTTCCAGGGTCAGAAGACAGAAATTTTTCTTTCTTCTGGGATCAGGAGTCCTAATGGAAGGAGAGGAGGTGACCGAGAGACTGCAGATCAGAGCTTACGTAAGCCAGGGGAATCTTCTCCCCCAGAGCTGTGCATCCATGCCCTTGATTAATGTATCGTAACAATGATTTGTACTGTTTGACACTCTCTGTCCAACTGCATTTGTATGCAGAATTCTACTGATGTGAAAAAAATAAAGGAAAATAAAATGAATCTAATTAGCAAAGCTGTCCTACTTCCACTGATCCTTCACTAGGTACTCTGTGTTCCTCATCTGGATCATTTGATTCCTGATTGATAAGAGAGCATCTTGATAACCTAGTCACATTCCTTGGCAAGCACAAGACAAAGTGCAGCTTAATGCAAAACATGTTAGCAGCAAACCAGTACAACCTCACCAAGAACAGCACTTTGACTCTGTTCCTACCTCTTGGCTCTATCAACTGAAAAGTGAGAGGCCCTGCATCCTATAACATCAGAAGATATTTTTCACTTGTCAATGAATCTCATAATCCAGGATCAAATAGATCCTATTAAAGTGGATTTTTTTGTTGTTGTGTGATTGGCTTTTTGGTTTGCATATAGGTTTACTTTTCACTACAGCAAGAAAATTCACAGCAGGATTTAAACTGAATCCTGTGTACTCAAGTCTGGAACACAATATTCTTCCTCAAGTCATACCTGACTGAAAGCTAATGTGCCACTTAAAAGCATGAAGGGAGAGGGGAAGCCTCAAGACAATGGCAAGATGCAGTAAGTTTTCAAAAGAAATGTTTTAGAACTCTCTATAGCTTCTAGAGTTGTGATTTATGATCTCCCTGCCTGAAACTAGCCCCAAAGCCTGCCCCACTTGTAGTGCAAGACAAAAAATGCCTTTTGCCCATGCAGCATTTCCTTCTCTTCCCTGTCCATCTCTAATAATTCAAAATCCTGCCCTGACAACTGCCTTATACTCACCTAAAAGCCAGCTGGCTAACCCCAAAATCTTGCCTTTGCATCCAGCATGCCATAGGTGACATATGTATAAATCTCTGCACATATTCCCTCTCTGTAACACCAACCATAGAAAAGCAACTGCTCTGTCACCCACTGACACCACTGAACACCACGCTTCCAGGAACAGCTTCTTGTGGCTAAAAGGATGCAGTTGCACTTCTCCAATTCAGATGGTACAGCTTGGGTGCTTTCAGAAGATGGAATCAGTTGTAATTCCAAAGCAAACAAAAAAAACCCCAAACAACTCAACAACAACAACCACCTCCCACAAACAGATACACAGAGAGAACCTAAAAACACATTTATACACTGATCTGCCTCTACCATCACCACACACATCTTTACCGCCAGATTATTCTGATGTTTTCAGGTCAAGAACTGGGACTTTGGAGCATGCTGAAAAAAATCTCCCTGTGCTATTTTACATGCAAAGAGCAGAACCAATAATGTTCATTATAGCATATAAATGTCAGCATTACCTACCCAAATGTGCTAATGTCTTGTACTGTGAACTTTGAAATGAGTCTGTTAAACAATAACTGCAGGCAAACGTTCTGTCAAAGTACCTATCATTAGCCAACATTTTATAGACTTAGAATAAAAGTGATGACAGCAAGACTTATTTGTCAACAAAACAGCAAATTCTACTTCAAAATAAAACATTTCCAAGGTCCCTTTGTTGATGCATAACTGCAGCTTTAAGTTTTTCAACAGAATCTGGACTGCGTATCTCATGCCTTGTGTCCGAACAGTCCATTGGGTTTAATTCCTTTGGAATATTTTCTGGAATATTCAGTGAAGCTGGAGAGAGCCACAGAGCAATCAGCTGTACACATCGTGGGAACTCAGCTCTCCCCTCCCTCTGGTGCTATTGCAGTTGTCTCACTGCAACTCTTCCGTGTTAAAAGAAGCAACACAGAACTCGGCACGCACAGCCTGCAAGGTTACACAACAGCACAAAGCTGTGCATTTTTGCAGAGCTGAAAGGAAAACCAGCACTTCTCACAAAGTTCATACCCTCAGACAACTCTCTCGGTATCCTATTTGGATACTGTGAACAGGCAGACACTGACCCTGAAAGAGCCACTTAAAGGAAGTGGTGGTTGTGTGGCCATGGCTGGGGCCACACTGCCTCAGAACAAGCCATCATTTGATTAGCCCTGTCCAGCCATCCTGCCCAGAGGGAACTGGCTTCACTGATGTGAGATCTGACCTTGTTGACCCTCTACAACCCTTTTTCTTCCTAGCATGTAGATTTTTTTTGCCATCTCCTTGCAGTGTTTTTTTTGTTTACATGCTTTTCACCTACATTGTCTCTCACTGAAGAATACATCTGAAACACCTGGCAGTACTATCAAAAGAACATCATTGATGGTGCCATAAGTAATACTACTCTTTGAGTGCAGAGGCTTTTTTGCCTTTTCCAGCAATAAATCCAAACTCCTGACCAAATTTTGAATGTGTCAGTTCTTCAACACCCAGCACCAGGAGGTGGGAAGACTAATTTTCAGAGAAATTACTAAGTGTTCAAGGAAGCTCTCATGCACAGTTGGACTGACCTTTCATTTCTCTGCTAGCCCTGCCGATCTCAGTGAGCACTGCTGCTTGCACAAACAGGCAGTACACAAACACAATGTCACTGGAAAGAGCAAACCCCACTGTTTCATCTTCAAAACACTCTATGTCCTTTGAAAGAAACAAGCAGGTTACTGGAAGTACTGAATCACTACTGTGAAGTGGCCCTCGATGGACCCAGTGCCTTTGGGGAATATTATTTAAGATAGCTACCAGCTGTTCAAGAATGTAAATCTTTGCCTGACTCCCAACACAACCCTCACTGTCTCTCCCTCTCCCACATACAGGCACGTAAAAATAAAAGTGGCATCAACTTAATTTGTAGTCAAAAAACTCACTAGCACATTAAGAACTCCTCCTAGAATATCACAAAATAAACGGGGGGGGGGGGGGGGGGAACCCCAGAGTTATCATACACCCCCTACCTCAACTTGAGGACAGAGTTTTCTTGATCCATTTACTTTCCAGCAGAGCTACAGGCATGAAGCTTCCATATGGGTTAGCCTCATATAAAAATATCAAGTTGTGAATTTGGCTGGCTGTCTGCTCCTTAGCCTCTCCAAAGAAATGCTGTTTATGCCTTTAGGGTGTCATGTAACTCAGCCCATCAATGCTGGATTCTCTGTTTCTGAAGCACCTGGTTACAGCACAGCTCCCTGCAGCAGGCTTGCTGGAAATAAATAAAAAGTAAACTTGCTAAGACTCCAATGTAAAAATGAATAGAAAAGCTCTTCTGGATAAATAGGGATACCATTTGTAAGGACTCAAACAGAGACTCAGCCTTAATGCTACTCACAAAAAGAGATTTAGGAAAAAAGCCCATGTCTGAAGTGACTCTACACAGTTGATAAAAAAGGCATTTCTATTAAAAAGCTGTATTATAGGATTGTTTAAGTTGATAAAGACCTCTAATATCAGCAAGTCCAACTGTTAATCCAGCACTGCCAGGTCACCACTAAACCATGTCCCTCAGCACCACATCTACACAGCTTTTAAAACCTTTCACGGAGGAGGACTCCACCATTGCCTTGGACAGCCTAGTACAAGGCTTAAGCAAGCATTTGGGGAAGAAATATTTTCCTAATATTCAATCTAAACCTCCTCTGGTGCAATATGAGGCTGTTTCCTCTCATCATATTGCTTGTTACTGGGGAGAAGAGACCACCCTCCACCTCACTACAACCTACTCACTCCCACAGAGAGATTTGTTTTCCCCTCTGAGACAGGGGTACCCCATCTGTCATCTGTAGGCCTGGTGCCCTGCAGATCAGCCCATGATTGAGAAACATCAAAATTCTGCTGCTGACAACAGGCTCAGAATCAGGCACACCTCCTCATTCTTTGCAACTGGAAGGCTAGAGACAAACACTACTTGTGCTCCTGACCCCACAACCAGTCAATTGTAAAGCCTTCAAAGTTCTAACTCGAGCTTTTCTGAGTAAGACTGTAGCCAGAGTGTATTCTGTCAAAACCCCATCCATTAGCTCAAGTAAACAGCTGTAGACAGAAGCAGACAGAAGAAAATGTCACAGACCCTTGCTGTTGCTCCACCAGAGCAAAGTCAGAACACATCTGCTCTTCGCAGGGCTAGAAAGCAAAGCACAGCTGCCCAACACCAGGTGAGCTGGGCAGCCCTGCAATGGACCTCCAGCTATTCATGTTCAGGAGATCCATTCATTCATCTCAGCTGCATTCTTCTTTAAGAGCACACATTCATTCCAGTTTATTTTTACTTAGCAGCTGCCCGATTACAAGACACTTCTATTACGCATCATCTCTCTCACACAACGTCCACTCCTTTCTCTCTTTCAACCTCTGCTACCTTTGAGGCACAGTTCTTTCACACCAGCACTAGCACAAGAGTTTCAAGTGACCTTTTATTCTCTTTTTCTCTCAGGGAACCCACCAGCCTGTTCAAGTTCAAAGGCTCCCAGTCTTGTCAGGGGATCAAATGCCTCAAGGACAGCTGAGAGATGTATCCCAGAACACAAGCCAAAGCATGCACTGACTGGTCTTTTAGTTCACATTATGAAACAGTTTTTCTCATGCCCCATTTATAAACCTGTCTGACTGTGAAAAAAGTTGTTTCACAAGATCAAAGTACACACTAATTTATCCAAATAATGTACTTATGGATGGTTGTGACCGGTGCCTATAGGAAAACAAAAGAAAACCACCTTTTCTCTCTGAAATTGCAGACACTGCCACTCTGCTCAGTAATCCATTACTGGGAATGGATATCATCCAACACCAATCATCTGCACTTGATGCCACAGAAGCACTCAGCACTCACTAGCAATTTTCTGATGCCTCCATCAGCTGAAAAACAGGCCAGATATTCTCAGGAGCAAATATTTCCTTGATTAAGAAGCCAGTGGATGAGGTGTAGCTGTAGAAGTCTAAGTGTAAAGGCTTTAACCACTTACAGTATAAAGTGACTTATACCCTTGGAATCATAACAGACTGAAAATGCACTTGCTCCTGTAAGCTCATTCCAAGGCAGGAGATTTCCACCACATTATAAGGAACTAACAGGGAAAAAACCTCACAAACAGTGTGAGAGATGTGAAGCCCAGCTTCTGAAGAGCTGTGGTTATGACAGCCTACGTCAAAAATGGCATGTTGGTGAAAAGCACACAAATATTTTTTTGTTATGTGGGACTCAAAACTCAAAAGGCAACAGGTTTTTACAAATTTATCCTTAGTTTAAGCCCTCATTTTGATTTTTTCTGAAATTAATAATCTTATTGTAGCAGTATTGCACAACAGTGCCAGAGGGGCATGAAGCACAGTAAATATCTTCGGTTGTGAACTAGAGCTCACCAGAATCTTCTTCTGATCTCACCACTACACTTATAGGACTGCATATGACTGACAGAAACTCATGACCAATAATTTACTTCTCACTTTTATTTCCAAATACTACCACAGACAGAGCTGTTTATACCCTTTCTTTTTAATTTCAAAGAGGCTTTAATAGAGTAAGTTTTGAAAACCTTTCAGTACTCACAGCTGCTTGCACACTGACTGCAAGCACCTGGGATTTATCATGTGGCTATTTGTGTTTCTTTTTTGAGGAGGGATCCTACTTTCAACACTGCAATCCCTTGCTCCATCTGTGTTAAAGACATCATACATGTTATTGAAAGCACCTACAGAGGAAACAGGGTGGATAGTAAAGGTCCTGCAATGTGAATTCATTCACAGTTCTTGAAATTAAGGCATTGAGAATGAATCAAAACTCTGGAAGCAGCTAATAAAACTTGATAAATAGGCAAGGCTGAGACAGATAAAATTTAGTTTGGTCAGGTATGGCATTATAAATGTCTCTGGGTACCAAAAAGAATCATTTAGACTATTCACATACACAGATTCTAAATTAGTTGGAATCTCTCAGGGGAACTATGTAGGATCACTGGACAATTCAACAGAAATAGTTCTCCAATGTGTAACAGCAACCAAAAAAGCCAGAATTTGGACTAGCTTGGCATGGGAGCTGCTCTGCTCAGCCTTCCATGAAGACCAGTCACATTTTAGTTTCACCTTGATGCTGCTGAGAAATAAAAGGACAAGTACCCCCAAGAAGACAGGCTCAATGTCTTGACCCAACAAAAGCAATGGGAACACACGAAAACAAGCTCTGCTTGTGTGCTTGGCTTTTGCTTCACCTGTTAAACTGCTTTTAACTCAGCCCATGAGTTTTCTCACTTTCACCCTTCCAACCTTTTCCCCCATTCCTACTGTGGGGAATGAGCAAGCAGCTGTGTGGGGCGAAGGGTTAAACCACGACACCTGCCTAAGGTCTGCTTTCCCAAAGCAGATGAACTGGTCAGAGTTGGTTTTAAATGCTCACGACTGCACTGGGAAGGCAGGTGTTTGATAAAGACTTCCACTTACAGTGGCATTTCTAGCACTCCTCACAGGCAGCTTGTAGTTCAGCAGCTTTTCCATTTTTCAGTGGTTTGGGGTTCTTTTGGGTTTTTTGTCATGCAGCATCTTTATAGCTTCCTGATCAGAATGTCATACACCGCCTAGCTTCTGCCTGACAGAAATCCAAGCACATCACATCAACATTTCCAAGTCTAAGTACGTTACATCTGCGTTTGACACCGATACATTTATCAAACTTACATCTCATAAAAACCAAGTATCACATTAGTTTGACAAGATGTATTTTCCATAGTCACATACTCACTACAAGCAACTACATTATCATCCTTTAAATCTTTATTGATCAGAATTCATGTCAGCCATGCCATTATTTTGACCGAGGCAAATACCACGCTGACAGGCCGGTAATTATTTGAGTCATCTTGTTCAACCTTGAAAAAAATATTGGCAGGGCATTGTCTTCCAATCAGCCTTCTGAAACTCCCCTGACACATAAGAAAAATAATTATCAACACCACCCATCTAGAGTGCTTTGGCTAGCCTTCTTAAAACTTTGAAATGGAAGCATCTCAGCCTTGGTCTTTAAGCTTCTACCTTTAGGGGCTGAGTAAATGCTGCTATGGAGAAGGGAATCTCATCACTGTGTGGTCCTTCTGCTTCTTCCTCATAGGTAAAGTAGAAATTACTACTCATGTAAAATATGCCTTGGCAGGGTTTGAAGTTTTGCTACTAGACATACTCAAGATGTACTAACAGTGCATGGTGTATTTGCCTTTGAGAGCACACTCACATCATTGCAGCTCTTTCCCTATCTCTATTAGATGGAGCTGGTGGCTCATGACAGGCTGCAGTCAGTGTCTTCTATTTTATTTTGCTTTGGGGAGGGGAGAGGATTTTCCACCTGCTGGGACACCCCTTAAGATCTCTTATTTGCACCTCATAAATGACTGAGCAACACATAATACAATTTTTAATATAAAATACCCCTTTCAATCCTTTAAGGTTATTTGATTCTTCCTAAATAAATTGTAACCACAGACACTGCCACTGCAATCACACAATGTTTTCCACAAAGTTTCATAGTGAAATATTTTGTTATGGCTTAAGGGATTCTCTGATATGCACTACAAGAGTTGACTAACCTAAACAAGGTGGGGAGGGCAGAGATACTGCCAGTGACTTCCTGCATTAATTCATCACTCTTCCTGCTACTCACAAGATTACCACATTCCCACATGCACAGGAGTCAGGCTCCAGTACTCTGCTGTTAAATCACATCTTTCATTCTCACAGGGTGGCTGTGTAACAACACACAGGAGTCATCAAGACAGACAAGACCATTTTTTCAAGTAACTGTATGGAACTATATATTCATTACAGAAAAGAATCAATACTTCAATGTAACTCCTGATGGCAGGGATGCTTTTGTTAATTAACCCATCTAGATAGTCACTGTGAAACACATAGTATCAGAAATTCCTTTACAGACTTATTTTTCTTTAAGTTTATAAAATGTCACCTAAATAATATGCATACTTAAAAATCCAGCTTCATCTCATGTAACAGTCTGACACAAGATAGAATACCAAATGAGAAACTCTGAAGAACAGAGCTTTAACATCTTTTAATAAGGTATCAGCATTCCTGCAAGAGATGAAAAGTACTACAGGTTATATTCCAGTCAGCAGCCCACCAGACTTCACCACTAATTACAAAGCACACCCACCTCTCATGCATTTGTAACGTGAAGTGGCATCCCTCTTTAGAGGCAAGTCAAGAGGCAGCACTTCTCTCTATTTCAGAACGTTTCAGAAGTCTGGTGAACTTATTTAGTCGTCTCAAGTGACACATGCAGCCCAGCTAAGAACAGGAACAGCAACAAGGAAACCCCTTCCTGCATATTCTCAAACCTGATGAAAGTGTCATTGCACAACAGCTAAAACACACCTCCTCTGCCTTGACTTCACTTCAGAAGTGCTCTACTCGCACAACAAAGGGCATTGTGTGCCAAAGATGGAGACCTACTGCTCCAGGGTCCCGTGAGGGAGGTGAAGGGTAGGATTCAAGCCTATATCAGATGCTTACACATTGGCAAGTATCAGGAGTGTCAGAGTTTGCCAGCAGCCAGAGATTTTTGCCATTCTGACTTGAGTGCTCCCTGGTTAACACACCACTCTCAGACACAGAGTAGCAGCTTAAGATCATATTCTTTTCAATGCCCACAGGCTGTAATGTACTGCTTTGCCAAGTCTCTGCAACATCTCCTCTAGATACAAGCCACTTCATCTTAATGGAGGTGGCATCTGGACAGCACAGCTACCCTGCTACTACAATTTCAAATAACAATGAGAACTGAAGCACGTCGCTTCCAGTCACTCCAAAAGCATTTAGCCACTACAGTCAGGAAGGATAATTAAAAAAGAAGATTATATTTGATTTTCCAGCTACTTCAATATATTAGAAATCATCATCACCTGTGGCACATTTCACCTCAAAAACATCTCTGAAGTGTTCTGTAGTACACAGTATCATTTTACTCCTAAGTACCATCCCTAGAATGGCAGTCTCAAGCAACTTGCTTTTTCAGCCTTGTGCTGGAACACTGTGGTACTCACTGGGTAAGGGAGAGCTTGGTTAGTCACAATACCTTTAGAATAACAGGACCTGGAAAATATCTGAGTTAAATCACTTGCTCATATTTTGAATATTGTATTAGCCAGGAAAAAAAATTTCTCAGCTGTGAGTGAATTCCTGCAACAGTATCAACAGATTCATTTCTGAGCACTACGCCTTTGCCACCTTTACATGTAGCACACAACCATTTTCATTACAGAAACTCTGAAAACTTTTAGTTTCTCAAAAGATAAATGAGCAAATGGTATATGTGCTCAAGAGCACTTGTAAGTGAAAATAAGGCGGTAAAATACTTTGCAAATTTTCCTGGTTGACTTTACTCTGTAGTCTGCAAGGCTAAAAATATCCCCTAAAACTGAAAGGGAACAAGGACTGAAAATAAGGATAGTGTAAAGTGACTTTTTTCTGTCCTGCCTTTGAAAACTATTAGTTTTTTTTACAACTCCATGTATATGCTTCCCCATTTTTCCTTCCCCCTCCCCAATTCCTCACTAACACCCAACAAATCCTGTCTGCAGAAGAAACTAGACCACAACTGCTGATTTACCCACAGAGGAGCACATTGAGCATATCTTCAAATTTATCCTCAGTAAGAACATATATAAGCCCATACTTAGAAGGGAAGTTTCTATTTTGGACTTTCCCAAGAACAGAAAGCACTGCTAATTTTATAACCAACAGAAATAAGAACGAGCTCAAGACTATGCTACACCTTTAAAAATAATAAATGTGGCATATGACTGTGACCTACAGAATGCACAAATTATGCTTCTTAAAATCATTTTTAAAAGCAAGATTTTCCATGTGCTTCTCTACGCAAGCTCCCTCTTGACTAAAAGGCAGCTAAAAAGAAACATCAAAGGCTCCAATTGTTCATGAGATTGCCTGAAGAAAAAGGTTCTTTCAGGTCAGAATGAAGGGTAATAACATTCACCTCAGCCTCAGCAATTAAGGAAATTGTTTCCATCTCTACAGGCATCAGACTCCTGAAAACTGACGGAACAATGTCTACAACACAAACATGAATGAAATGTTGACCAGATAGAAAAAAGGACTAAAAATATACTTGGATAACAAAAGGGAAGGGGGGGAGGGGGGAGTGAGTAGCTAGGCAATGCATTAAAATTACTTCCTTGGCTTCCATTCAGATGCTGTCCAAGCACAGCTTCATTGTTTGGCATGTTGCTTGCATCTCCTCACGTCACCTTTGTTCTCTCACTCGAATAACCTACAGACAAAAATATGCAGAGCCCTATTCTAGGATCCGGCAATATTAACCCAGTAGCCAGCAACAAAACCTGGGGCCTTTCTGATTCATAAAGAACGTTCAAAGTCCCTGTGAACTGCAGAGCACCGGGAAGGCGAAAGCTTAGATCAAACCGAGGCATCTGACTCCTTCAGGTTCACTTACAAAGCAGGATGTGGATGCTGCCCATGGTGAGAGGGGGCCTCACCAGCCTACTGCGTCTGCACGTTCCCCCAGGAAGACAGCGCAGTGGAGGAGAGTGCTGAATCTGAAATTCGTTTCATCAGCCCAACACATTTTTGGATTAATTGCAGACAATTATTTCCCACTTCACTTCCACATCAATGATTTTTTTTTTTTTTTGGCTTCTCAAGCTGCTGTAATGCACAACTCTGGTCCCCATCAGTCATCTGCCACTAAAGCACAGCCAGCACAGAACGCAAGTGCACACATCTCAAACTGTTTTGCAGAATACATATGAGGAAAGAAAAAAATAACCTTATCCAGGTGGGATTGCAGTAGGAGATTGTGGTTAATGGAACTCCCCCGGCACCCTCTTCAAAGCAGCAGGAACAGCACCACCAAGCAAGTGGGAATATTTTATTACTATTATTACCAGTATGATTTTGGTTGAAGAGAACGCTGACATTTTATGGTTACAAATCAGGAACAGGCAGCTTGCTGCTGAGAGACATGAATTAGGGCTCCTGTCTTTTCATCCCACCTTTCTGGCATCCCCCGTGTGCCTCTTTTCTGAGCACCCCTCCTCTGTGCAGCACATATCTATTCCAGCCTTCTTTCACTGCTCATCACCACCGCCTTACTGTCACAGAATAACAGGTTCCTCTCCCTCTGCAGAGCAAGGAACAGGACATACTCTGCCCTACTGTTATGCTGTTGCCTGCCTCTGCAAATCATCCTGGATTATCACTGTAGAGCAACAGAAAGCCTGAGCTGCAACAACATATCAGCATCCCTTCCCTTTTCAGCATGGTTCTGTCTTATTAAGCAATATACCCAAACTAGGAGCAAACTAACTGCAAAATAGGAAGGATGAGTTTGATAAGGGAGGCCTTATCAGGCTTTGCTGCCGTCAAAGCTCCCAGAAGTGGGGGAAGGGAGGCACTTGTGAAGGCAATACTTTTCCACACTGCGGTATGTAGGAGCCAGACTCTGCTGAAGCAGAGAGCACACACACAATAGACTCCGTTGCCCTGGCAACAGCATCACGGGGACATTTTTCAGTAAAGCTTCTCGCTCTCTACCAAGGTTACTTTCAGACTACCACTTAGCACAGAGATCTGTATGGATCAGACAACACCTTGCATCTGTCTTGAGCATGCCTGCATGAAATGCTGTGATGACCACACCACAGGGAAGAATAAAGCACTCCACGAGTTAACCAGGGAGCGGAGTTCTTAAACCACCCAGCACCATCTGACAGCAACAGCTTGCAAGCTAATCTATTGTCACCTCACAACAGAACAAAACTGTGATCTCTTGTAATCAAATGGTCCTTCGTCTTTCTTTGTTTCCTTTAAAACTGCCAGCTTTAAAGACCTACAGCATGTATCCACCGCAATTCTTTTCTGCAGCAAGAGACTGAAGTTTCTGACCACAGCCTCCAAGAAATATTCCAAGCAGAATTTTCTTTTTAAATAAAGAGAAGAGAAAATATCTAAACTGCTTATTTTTATTCATCATTATCCTTTCACTAATGTCACTAAAAGGCAGTGAAAGTATGTGGTGCAGCATGAAGAAAAACGTGGTTCCAGAAAAACCAAATCACTTGAATAATCTGCAAGCTTAAACCACACCAATGAGTGAGTTCACCTGGTTTCATTTGCCCCCCCCCCTAGTTTTTCAGATAAAGACAAAAGATGTTAATTCCACCTTCCCCCCACCCCAAGACGCAAGAATTTTCTCACTATTTAAGCTGTGATCATTAACCTCTCCTGGTTAAGAAAAAGAGTAAGTACTTGTTCAAAACAAAAACCAAACACTACTTAAAACACCTCCTCCTCAGCTCTTTCTGCTTAAATGAGGAGTTTGAAACTCTGGCTCTTTCAAGTTTGTGACACACAATCTCTTTTTACTGGAGACCTGCAAAAGTAATCCCTTGCATAATCAAAAAGGAAGAGAGAACTGCTTCACAACTTGCTCACAGGATACAAACTTCCAAGAAAAGGAGTTGGCAAAGAGTCAAAACCAATCATATGAAATGGGACTGTATCTAAATTTGTGTCTTGCTATCTAAAAAGACAACAGCATGTTCTTGAAATACATCTTTATGACAAACAATAGATAATTTCAGCACCAATTGTGTATGTACAGTTCCAACCCAACGGCTGTCACACCTCACCAGAGAGCTTCATTAGGAAAGAATGCTTCAGGCTCCAGTAGAAGACAGGCAGTTCAGAAACTCTCTGCTACTGAGAGCTGCAGAGACTCAATTATACAACCCAACCTTGACAGTTTAGGGAAAAGAACTCTTTAGCTCTGCTGATCTGTAGAAAACTTTCAGATTTCTTGGCCTTCTGTTAATAAAGGATATTGCAAAATAAATACTAACTTTACTTGTGGAAAAATAGGCAAGCATAAGACAGAAGGAGCTACTACGACAATGTAAACAAGACTAAGATGACGACTCCTACTATATGAAGTCATGACAAGGTATCCTAAGGGAGATGCCATCACTTAAAATTATTCCTGTTTAATTTGGGTAAAGGTCTCCAGCTTGAATTAAGAAAATATGACTACAGAACACACTTGTCACTGTGCTTTTAAAACCTTTATGTACACAGCAGCCTAAGATAGAACCAAATGTCTGAAGCAATAGCACCAGATAAGCTGTCAGCCCGTGGCTTGGATGGCAACACTCTGTGCTGGGTTAGGAACTGGCTGGAAGGTCGGACCCAGAGAGTGGTGGTGAATGGTGCCACATCCAGCTGGCAGCTGTCACTAGTGGTGTCCCTCAGGGATCAGTGCTGGGCCCCATCCTCTTTAACATCTTCATAGATGACCTGGATGAGAGCATGGAGTCAGTCATCAGAAAGTTTGCAGATGACACTAAGCTGGGGGCAGATGTGACTGGGTTGGAGGGCAGAAGGGCTCTGCAGCAGGACCTTGACCGCCTGGACAGATGGGCAGAGTCCAAGGGGATGGCTTCAATAGCTCCAAGTGCAGGGTGCTGCACTTTGGCCACAACAACCCCATGCAGAGATACAGGCTGGGGTCGGAGTGGCTGGAGAGCAGCCAAACAGACAGGGATCTGGGGGTGCTGATTGATACCCGCCTGAACGTGAGCCTGCAGTGTGCCCAGGTGGCCAAGAGAGCCAGTGGCATCCTGGCCTGCATCAGCAATGGTGTGGTCAGCAGGAGCAGGGAGGTCATTCTGCCCCTGTACTCTGCATTGGTTAGACCACACCTTGAGTACTGTGTTCAGTTCTGGGCCCCCCAGTTTAGGAGGGACATCGAAATGCTTGAGCGTGTCCAGAGAAGGGCGACGAGGCTGGGGAGAGGCCTTGAGCACAGCCTTACGAGGAGAGGCTGAGGGAGCTGGGATTGGTTAGCCTGGAGAAGAGGAGGCTCAGGGGTGACCTTATTGCTGTCTACAACTACCTGAGGTTGCTCTCTTCTCTCAGGTGGCCAGCACCAGAACACAGCCTCAAGCTACGCCAGGGGAGATTTAGGCTGGAGGTGAGGAGAAAGTTCTTCACTGAGAGAGTCATTGGACACTGGAATGGGCTGCCCGGGGAGGTGGTGGAGTCGCCGTCCCTGGAGCTGTTCAAGGCAGGATTGGACGTGGCACTTGGTGCCATGGTCTAGCCTTGAGCTGTGTGGTAAAGGGTTGGACTTGATGATCTGTGAGGTCTCTTCCAATCCTAATAATACTGTGATACTGTAATTAGCCTCTCACCTAGTTGGAGGCTTTCTGGGGAATTCAGGAAAGAATTACTATCTTCTTTTTCTTTTAAGAGATGTAGCTTTCTGCTTTTCCTGCTGTCCTTCAAAGTGAGCTCTGCAGGGAACTCCCAGTCCTCAGAGCTTTATAACAAGACTAACTGTTTGAGATTGTCTTGAGGTAAATCAGCAGTTGTCCACTGTAAAACTAACTCCTCATGTCAAGCCAGCTTTCCTGAGATGCTCCACATGAAAGGAGTAGAACTTCATGCAAAAGGGAAGGTTATTCTAACAGGAAATGCCTGGGACTGCAATTCAAAGCACGCAGAATCTAGTCCTAGATCACTCAGAGACCAGTGCTGGCTCAGGCAAACCAACCAACCTGGTGCCCCTGCTGTGGAATGCCAGCAGCACTGCTACTGAAGGGTTTCCACCCAAGGCACTTGAGTAGTGCCACTGGAACCACTGAAAGAGAATCTAGCTATTCATGCTTAAACATGCACTTGAAAGGGCCTAATGAACTGCTTATTACCACTGGCTTTTTAGGTTCATTTTTTTAGTGAACCAAACATTTTTTTTTCATGTTTTCAACCGCTCATTTACAGACAGGTGAAGAAGTTTAAGGCTCCTCATTACTAATTAAGAAAATAATGCTAAAATCATGGCCACTTTCCAACCTGCCAACCGTTTTGATCAATACACTTGCAGTCACAGTCTATATCAAGGACAGCAACCTCCTTCTAAGATGCCTTCTTGTGATCACCACCTTTACCCACCCCAGAAGCTGCTGCCAACTGGCCATGTTCCACACGGGGAAAACCACAAGCAAACAAAGCCAACCTAACCCAACACAGGCCACTGAAGGAATGTTAAGTGAGCTACCTGCAATACTGAGACAAAAGCTGAAATGTGGTTACATTAACAATCTTTTGTTAAAGGACCTTTCATGTTCACACTTCTCTGCTCATGTGAAAGCTTCAGTGCATTCTCAAAAACAAGCCCAGTATGAAATCAGATACAAAGACTCAGGATAGCAAAAGATCCCAGAGGAAAGTGACTTTGAGGAAGCATAATACAACTTAAGTACTAAGCTTGGGTTGCTTCTATTGCTGCTTTTAAAATCACAGCCACTGAGGTTCTGAATTAAGGTTTTCTACAGAAGACACCTGACCTCCTACCAAGGAAGACTGTAAAGAGAAAGCAAAAACTAGGTAGGCAGAAGCCACCTCCTGGCAGTGCACAGCAAAAGACTACTTTCTCTCCCTTGTCTCAGCCCTCCTTAATACCACAGCATGAGAAACCATAAATGAAATTTGTGGCAGAGAAGAAAAACATCCCCATCATCTCTTGTGCACTTCTGCAGAAGAAACTCAATTTGAAAGGAAGACTGTCGTGATCCCCACTTAGGAGACCAGAAATAGCTTTACCTTATTTCAAATACTGTGGAACGTTAAGAGTAAATGCAAAATCATGAAACCAGGGATTTGCATACTAAGTTATTCATGGCATTTAAATCTGGGCACTTCAGAAACTCTTTTCTTCTGAGAGAAGACAATAAGTAGCTTGACTTCCCTTTTCCTCACTGAACTTCTGAGCAAGGTTTAGGACTGTCTGGAAGTCTTTTGCCTCTAGCCTAAATAAGACAGCATTCCTCATCACTCAAACATATACTAAGAGCAAAATACAAGGAAGAGAAATGTCAGCTTGTAACAGAAGTCTGCCACTCCTACTCATGTATTTATAGTATCAGGGTTGAGAACAAGGGTAGCAGAATTTAAAATAACAATAAGGATATTAAGGACTCTGAAGTCAATGATCAGCAGTGGCAGCAGGCTAGGCACAAGGGTACATGTGGTCTAACAATGCAGCTATCCCTCTCTCTGTGAAAGCCATCTAGGTGTTAATGAAGTATCTGAACAAAATGATGATCAAGCACTGCCAATACAGCTGAACAGAGCAGGTTTGAAGAGCAAGAGTTCCCAGCAAAAAACGAGAGGTCAAAGGGTTGTACCTTAATTATGGGAGAAATTCCAAGTTCACAGGGCCTGAAATTAGGAATTGCATTAGGAAAGCTTTGTGACTGGCTGGTCACACTTTTCAAACCGCCTGTTCTAGTTGCAAGGTCAGAAACACGAGGTACAGAACATCTGAAGCACTGGGAACACCACCACCTCCATTAGTAACTGCAGTTAAATTACTTCAAGATATTCTTGGCCACCCTGGAGCTACGGTAAGTGTTCTCAGGGCAAGTTTTTGCTGAGAAGGAGGATTTGCATCTCTCAAGTTCAACTGATGCAAAATTTCTTAAGGAAATTCTTCAATATGGATTTTCCAGGTTTTTGATTGGTGTTCTTTGTCTGAATATTACTGTGTTTTTAAGCTGAAAGACAACAGGTAGTGACTTGGTATTTTGTGATTTTTAAGAGATAAACATTGGTTTTGTGAAATTCACCATTTTTTACTACAGTAAGTACAGCAAGAGAGGAACCTGCATTATCCAGAATGCAAGCACAATCTAAAAGCCAATTGTGAACTGGGGGATTTAACAGAGGAATTTCCAACATTAGATAATAGAAGTACTTTTGTTCTGTTTTTTCCATGAAAAGCATCTGAAAATTTATTTTCTGGGGCAAGTTCTTAAAGAACCATTTGTAGTACTCCAACACAAGAAAGAAACACATGAACAATTGCTGAGAGTACTGCTGGCAGCAATCAGAAGGCTGCGTCCACACATTCACTCTCACATCCACATGTGCATTATGCAACCTGTATCATCCCAGTCCCAGACAACACATTTCATCGATGAGGCTGGTGGCTGGGCCTCAGAAGATGCAATGACTGAGACATGCTGCACAGCCTCAAGCTTCAGCTCAGCAAGTGCCACCTTGCTGTGGGCTGTCAAAAGGAATGCCAGAGAATAGGTCAGTCTCTCTCCTTCTGGGCAGCACTCACCAGCTGTCAGGATGAATACTCCTCCGTGGTAAGCCTGGAGAGGGTAATTATTAAAAAGCAAAATACAAAACCAACAAACCACACACCAAAGCACAAAATCCCCCACATCTCTAAAGATGCAGAGCTATAAAGAACCCCTCTGCAGGTCTGCCTGCAGTATTATCAAGGGATTTAGTCTTTCCAGAAGGAGAACTGAAGACTTCTCCTTTTCTTTTTTTTTTCAAATGAGGTCTGATTAAAGTTTAACACAGTTAAATAACATATCTAAGAGCTCAAATAGCCTACTTCGAAAAATGATGGTAAGTGGAAATTGCAAGACAAGTAGCATCATTAAAAACCAGCTTCTTTAAGTGTCTAAACCAGTGCAATGGAGTATGACTTCAGATTCTGGGATTTGGGCTACTCTCTGCTCATTGCTATCCAGACTTGTCACAACAGACAGCACAAGTGTGATGAGGTTTGGGTTCCTACCATTATAACAATGTCATTTGCAAACAAAACTTCTGTTCCTAAGAGTTGGACCAAGCTATTAAATACCATTCAGGAGAAACTCTCCTTAACAAATGCCACAACTGCAGGCCTCAGGACAAGACAGGACAAGCAGCTTAAGTCCAGAGAGGGGCCAAAGACAACATCCAGTCTCACCTTCTCCTTTGGTTACCTGAGAGACTCCACATCCACAACTCAAGGCAAAACAAAAGAGGAAGAGCCTCGATGGCTTAGCAAGACCCTTGCTTGGTATTTAAGCAGGAACAGCATGTAAGACACTACCTGATATTGCCCACAGCCTGCGGTGCAAGCTGTAAATTGTCTTCTAGAGATGAAGTCATTTCCCTTTGGAATGACAGGCAGGGAATGCTGTCATTCCTACAGTCAGCACACACTTGTTTGCCCCTCTGTATTTATGCCCACTGTTGGAAGGGTTGGGAGCTGGAAGAGCTTACAGCACTGTATAAATGCAGAATCAGGCAGGTGAGAAGGGTGCAGTAAGTGAAGCGGGGCAGAACATGAACCATGAGATGTTTAATCAATTCCCAAAGCATCCGACTCTGAAGAGCAGCAGTGACACAGAGCATTGCTGATGCCAGTAATCTGCTCTGGGAAATTCAGGGGCTTTATCTCCAATGGCCATTGTTGCTAAGGGAGTTCTTTGTTATTTTGATGGCTCTGCTCAATTATCACAGTACAATTGCTCTTGGGCTTAAACTAAAGCTAACACTGCTAGCATCCATGATCTTTATATATCCAGTTCCCTAAACTGCCCATGACACTACAATAACTAAAAGTGTCTCAGTCTGAGCCATTTCTTCTCCTGTCTTTGAAATATAATTAATGTTATCATCCATGTACTGCACTCTGGAAACTATGGCACTGACAATGACTTTTTTCTGAGTAACCAAGTTGCATGCAAGCCAAAGCCTTGGTTTTGAAAGCATTTTTTCCATAGCAAACTACATGCACCTCACAATGGAAGAGACACTCTTTAAATCAGTGGTGTGGAGCACTCAGCCCACTGCCTACAGTCACAATGAGAGAGTTACTGGCAGGTCACTTGCCCTGTCTTCATGCTCTATCAGTGTGGACATATTACTTCTGTGTAACAATTCAAGCCAGAACTTACTGAAGTAGGTAAGTGACCAAGCCCTCTGCCTTGTTCTGCTTTCCTTAGCACAAAATGGCTGTAAGGGTCCTGCCTCTCTCATCATGTCTCAGAGACCTAATGATTAAAACAGGCAAGACATCAAGTCATAAGTTACTTTCTCTCTCCTCCATTTCTCCATTTTAACCTAAGTCAAAGGACTGCCACTGTGATAGGTTTTACACCCCTCACATGCAATGGAAGCTTCAGTGGAGCTCAGAACACAAGAACTGTGCAGGCTTTGGCACCTTAAGCCTAAAGGCCTCTTAACCTAATCCCTCCTTTTCCTGTATTATAATGGATTTCATACTTCAAAAGCTCCTAGAAGAGCATTCCCTTTTAGTATGGATCTTACCCAAATGAAAAATGGCCAGCTACCTTTCTTGTCTTCCCTTCCTACTCTTAGCTCCCAAATATCAAGTAAATTTCAAGAATAAAACAAAATTAAAGATATTCGTCCCCATACAAACCAGATATAATCCAGATAATTATGCCTAAGAATAAAAGACACATTTGTTTTTTCTACTGAATTAATGATTCCTACTAACAATGTCCTCTTATGGCCAGGACACAGATGAGCACACTGTACACCAAAAGCCTTCTAAAATGGACTATATTGAGCCACAGGAACTAAGCTCCACAGAGACAAAGACAGGCATCAGAGGAAACAGAATAACTTTATCTTTCTTGGTTTCTTGCACCATTCCCTTTTACAGTTAAGCTAAGCCTTACTACTGCTCTTTTGGGATGTTTTTTTACCCTCCTCCTTCTGTGCTTATCATTGCAACTATGTAGTTTCTAATTTTTGGGTAATTTTAGCAGGTCCCACTGGTTGCTTAGAGATGCTTTGGTTTTTATTGCTCCTTTTCTGTTTGTACTGTAATTTTACTCTGAATGTCACCTCCAGCAAGACTAGATTTGCAAGTTGTGAGCAAGATGCACTCAGAAAAGCCTTTTAAACAATCCCACCAAGGCCTAGAGAGCAGCATGCTACATGCCTTTTTCTCTCTTGCATCTGACAAATGTATGAAAGGCTCCTTAGCAACATTTAACGCCATCTCACTGGAAAGAGCAAGCATGTCTATAGCAGCCCGTCGTACAGCACAGGACAGTTTTGACCTTTAAAGATGAAATGATGTTTCTGTGGACATCTTTGTGCAAAGAAACAGTAAATGGAGCACTGCTAAATTCACTGGGCAAAACAAGTGTGCACAGTTGGGCAGAGAAGGAGAAAAAAAGCAGCAGCAGCAGCATCTTTAGCTCCCAGACATGCACGCTACCCTAAGCACATCCTCAGCTGCTCTCCTGCTCTATGCTTTGTTAGACAGTGCCATGCTGTGGACACTCTGCTCGTCGCCACGGCTCTCTGCAGTCTCTGCAGGTACAGTAGGCCTGTTTCCTGACCCAGTTTCCTCACCAATCTCTATTTAGCTCTACGCTAGTGATGCTCCTGGCATGACAATCAGATACTGCAGCCTGCAGTGCAGCTCGTTACAACACATTCGCAAGCTCCTAGTAAATTCAGTGGAAAAGTACTGTATCAACCAAGCCTAATTGCACTGAAGTCATCTTCATCAACTTACGTCAAACGCAACAACGACAACCAAGTGTTCCAGAGATTTAAAACATGCCTTTTTATTCCACATCTACCAAATCTGCTGGGCACAAAGTAAATCCAAAAGACCTTCTCTACTCAAGGGCTGCGAAAGGAAAAAGCTATTAGAGCTAGCACCTTTTCTGTGGATTACCTAATCAATCCTATCATTTGTGCCACTTAAAACCTGTCAGAGTTCCTCCCACTGTCATTTATTTCTCACTAAGGTGTACAGCCCTTCTCTAACATCTAGTCAAACTGTAAACTTAATCTCACTACAGCTATTATCTTCTTACATGCACTAGAACCAAATTCCTCCCTCAGACACAGCCACTTGCAATTAACTTTGGATTTCACTTGCACATATGTGTGAGAGGGTAAAGTTTGTTTTGGGACAATACCTGCCAGACAGGACTGGTCTGGCACCAAAGTTAAGATCCAAGATGTGGCTACCTCTGAGAACAAGTTACTGGAGGGTTGATCATGTTCCATTTATCTGCAGAAGACCTCAGTCCCTTCTAGGGAAATACTGTAACAAATGGCCATAAACCAGGTCTCAGTTCAAAAATTCTATTGCCAAGCCCATAGCTTTCATAGAATAGAATCAACCAGGTTGGAAGCGACATCCAAGATCATCCAGGCCAACCTAGCACCCAGCCCTAGCCAGTCAACCAGACCATGGCACTAAATGCCCCAGCCAGTCTTTTCTTGAAGACCTCCAGGGATAGTGACTCCACCACCTCCCTGGGCAGCCCATTCCAATGCCAATCACTCTCTCTGCCAACAACTTCCTCCTAACATCCAGCCTAGACCTCCCCCGGCACAACTTGAGACTGTGTCCCTTTGTTCTATTGGTGGTTGCCTGGGAGAAGAGACCAACCCCCACCTGGCTACAACCTCCCTTCATGACAGTGTGTGTTGCTACTATTTTGCATGTAGAAGGCACTGAGATCTGAAATACCAACTCTTTTTATGGCAAGAAACTGTTTCTATTCAGTGGAAAATTTTCACAATTCCAAAACTCAGGTCCTTATCAAAAAACAAGTTGAGAGTTATCCAGAATCATTACACCAAAACATTTTAAATGACTCAGCCTAAAATTGGAAAGATTGGATTTGAAACACTCTAAACTCAGCACAAACTTCTGTTTAGCCTTCACAATAAATTAAAAAAACAAAACAAAAAGGCATCAACAGAAAATGAATAATGGCAACACCAATGGCGTGTAAGCAACAGTCACTCTGGGGCAGCAAATGCCTTACAGAGATATCATCTATAGAGGCTGTTACATAAGGGAGGAAGCACAAGGAACAGTAATTCCAAAAGCAGTCTTTTTTGTGGAGAACCACAAATTTGCTCCTTTACAGAAGTGTGTCCATGTGCAGTGTGGCTGGTTGTGCTGAAGAGCAAGAACTACTACTGAAATAACTTGTAGCTTGGCACATGCCACACACACTGACAGTTTTTTTGCACTGCCATCATCACTCTAATTCACCAATTCAACTAGAATTCCCAAAAATGGACCCCAAAGTGCTTATGCAAAAGTCTCTGCAACAAGCAGACTGATTATCCATTAAAGTGAGGTGATATCAGCCAACAGCAAGAGAAAACAAAAATAAACATCCATCAGAATGCACGACTCATCCAAATTTCATACTACAGGCACCTATAAATACGTGAGTCATTACAATAATGTACAAGGTAATTGTATTTCATCACTCATTACCTTGACCCAAGGAGGATCTCTCATCTTCAGATGGGAGATGCAATCCAGACTTGCATGTTTGATACCAAGAAACTCAGCAAGAAGCACTGCTTACACCAAGCAGTACTCTCAGACAAGAAGCTGTGCAGACATAAATTCAACACCTTAAGTCTACTGCAGACTTGAACTTTTACCTGCCATAGCCAGCACCAACAGTAAGCAGTCCTCTTGGACTAGAATGTTCAACCTTGGGCTCTACAACACACTCTTCACTCACACCAAGTATCTCCCACTTAAACCCAAGGCAAGCAGACAGAATTCAAACAGGACTCAAAGAATTACACAATTAGGACAGCTGTTGGTGACTGATTTACCACTGAGTTACACAGGCACCAGGCAAACCATGAAGATATTTCGAGGTATGCAGCTATTTGTTGCTACCTATGGACAAGCCTCAAGAACAAAACTAAGAGATTATTTTTCTGCCTTATTATTTATTAAAGAGATACTAGGATCACCCCCAGGCCAGTCCCAAGGCAAAGAGTCTGGCAAAGTAGAAACCCTCTTGACTGTTCTTCTCTAGGATTAAATTCTGTATCTCATTTGATTCTTGCTGACTGAGCTATGAGCCACAAAACTAAACTCAGACCTTCACAAGGCACTCGACTCACCTCATGTTTACTCAATTCAAGAAGAGAATTCACAACGAGGCCTGAGAGTTTAGGAAAAGCAAGTTATAGTGGATCATCCCACTCCACTGACAGCTATTTCCAGGCATGTAACAGAGACCTTCACTAGTTATAGAATAACTTACAAAGTCTATCTTTAGGGTCCATAAAAGTTTATATATCCTTTCGAGAGACAACACAGATTTTTGTTTGCTTTTTCCATGTGAACTTGGAAGTCTTCTAAATTGGCATCCATTCACTGAGTCCTGCTATGATGTATTCCCTTCTCAAAAGCATTTGTTATTATTGGTTTTGGTTTTCAATCAGACAAAAAGCTCTCTAGGAATCCAAGGCTCTAATCTGAACTGCTGCTGCTTGAACACCTGTAAAAAAACTAACCTGGCCCTAAAAGAAAGTATTCCAGTTTACATGGAAAACTGCAAATCAAGAAAGCACTTCAGGAGGCATCATCTAAGATGCAATCACTAAATTGCTTCTGAGTCCCAAAGTACAGAGTCAGAGAAAAACCACAAAAAGAAGTGGTGGTTTTGATGGTTATTTTAACATTCCTGTGTTCAGTAGGCTGACTCTTGGTTGCTTTGCAAATCCACACATGCCCATGGGAGTGGGATCTCAGATTATTCAGCATCATGACAGATTTCCACTTCTTGGCAGGAGAGTTGTTTTTTCTCCATGAATCAGCAACTGTCCATCACCACACAATCTGTGAAACGAAAAACCCACCTCATCGGCATAAACTAGATGCATGTATGTGTGTGTGCTAGTTTGAGCCTAGCTAGAATGTTTTGGTGAGAAGAATTAGATTACAGGCTATGAAAAGGAAGCAATGGTGATGTCTGCTGCACTCATAGGCTTGCTGAGATGTATAAGAACAAGAACACAAATATACATGAAAGAGTCGCTCTCTGAGTCTCTCTTGGCTTTGGGCTGAACTTTTCTCTCTAACCATCTGTGTGACTGCCTCCTAATCCCCCAGCTGACCCTCCAAACTATCTTGAGTGTAAAGCAAAGTCTTGGGTAAGGTGGAGGGGTGGGAGGAAGGTGGAAGGGAGGTTGTGAGCCCTCCTGGGGACTCAGGTTTCTGGGAGGGCTGTTGTGTTTCTGTATTACTTTTTAACTTGTATATTTCTGTATATATTGTAAATATCTGCTTGTATATTGTGCTAAGCTGTAAATACAAAGCTTCATTCAATTTCCAGAGCCCCCAAGTCTAGTCTGGGTGATTTTTGCAAGTGTGGAGGGATGGGTAACACCCAAACCATCACAGAGTGTATGCATCAGAGAGGACCTTCTGTTCTCTCTATATATAGCCCACATGCAAGGATTACCATTTGCAGAGCCAAACATGTACATAATGCTACAAGCCAACCACACAATGAAGTGACCTGTCTCACCTTCTGCAGCCATACAATGCTTTGATAATGCAGCAGCACATTATTAGCATTGCAAGATTTTAAATATCATGGTGAAGAACAAAATCATCAGCTCATCCCATTTACTGCTTCCTCCTCATCAACGAGCAACTGCAGGTATTGACCTGGAGTCAACTGCAGAACAACTGACTGTTGGCCTGCTGCTTGAAAAGCAAGCCACATCTGCATTTTCAGACAGTCCTTAACAGCAAATGCATTCTGAACATCCATCAGCAAGGAAAACAAGAAGCAAATAAGTTATGTTTGAAACATCTTCCTGAAACACGCTTTGGAATTTTAACAGCTCTCTATAATACAGATGATACTTCTAAGCACAACAGCAAATGAGATGAATGCTGCCCTAGTAAAATGAACTTACTCTTAAAAACACTCTGACAAGCAAATCATGCACTTTGGAAACAGATTACAGAAAAGCATGTACAAATAATTCCTCATTTTATTCTTGCTGTGTCTGTCTCTCCCTGGTACACAAGAGATTGCAGTATTCTGACTGTACAACATCACTGTGCTAACATTAAATAGCAGATTTGCTGGCTCAAAAACACCACTGCTAAAAGGAGAGAGGGGGCAACTACTATGATCAGAAATGCACTGTGCAAATTCAGGCATCAGCCTTTGTTGGTTGTTTTGGTTTGTTTGTTTTTTTCTTCCAATGATCCATAATGTAAACTGCTACCTGACCCACTGGATGAAGTAGCTCAGCCTGGCTCTCCACTGCTTCCTCTGTTTGAATTATGTGTTCAGGGCACTGCAAAACTCACCCGAACCACAACTCTTTTCCAGAGCGTAATCACAAAGCCTCATGGATATAGATTTACAATTTCAGACTATACATAAATTCAGTCAGTAAACTGGTTTTGTTTCTTGCAGCATTAATTTGCACATGGACTGAAGATCACCAAATACAGAGCAGGCAAGTTATCAAACAGCAGCAGTCTTGCTGAAAGCAAAGCACTGAAGATTTATTCCTTTTTTTTTTTCCTTTTTCATGTAAAAATGTATTTTATTATTGTTAGTTGCCTAAGGGTGAACCATGTTTACACAGCTCAGAGCTGGATTTAAACCCAATTTTAACAGCCAACTGTTTCAACTTGCACATAAACAAACATACTGCATTTCTTCATTAGCTGGAATTTGCTGCAGTCTGTCAGCCATCTGTACTGTCTTGCATTCTGTTCTCTATTCAGAGCACCACCATCAAATGTTGGTGATATAGCATTGCTCTCTTTGGAGACATCATGACTACCCTATAAATAGAGACATAAAGCACTATTTCTAACAGTTGTCTTAATATCTGCTTTTTCAGAATGCATTAGGTTATGTTTCTCATGCAGCTTTGGTCCTCCATGGCTCTTTGTGGATACGAGGGGAAGAGATTTGATTTTGGCACTCTCAGAAGTGCCGAGCAAAAACTGCACCCCAAGCACAATTTACATCAACTTCAGCACCCTCCACTTTCCAGATGCAGAGGCCAAATCTCAAGCACAGCCCTGCAAACACCCACACTGTAGCCCCCGCGGTGACTGCTCAGTGCCAGAAGCCAGACTGCGGTGGCAGCAGCCAGAGCGCAGGCCTGAGCAAGACCCCGTCTGAGCTGGGCTCCCCTGCCCACACACAGAGATCACAGCCCAACCCCCCATCCTCTCCTGGAGCTCAGGAGCTCTTGGAGCCTTGCAGCTTTGCCTCACCTCCAGCTCAAACACCCTTCACTCTGGCAGTGGGGACCTCAGCACAACCCTCTTTGTGCCACTTCTCCCCATCCTCTGCCTCGGATCACAGCGCACTTAGCATGTGCCCTGAGGTGTGCATGCCAGAGGCCCGCCTGATGGCACCACTGCCCTCTGCACCCCACACCCGAGGCTGTCAGGGATCCCCTGGAAACCAGAGCTTACACTGCAAGAGCCCCAGTCCAGCCCGCACTAAGGCCCAGGGCTGTTTGGGTTGCTCTAAACCTCTCCATCTCTCTGAACTCAAAGGGGACCGCAGGACACTTGAGGATATCACCCAGCCAGTTCAGCACCCCCTTGGAGCAGCAGACTGCAGACTTCACAGGACAGGTGAGGAGTACCTTTAGAAGAACAGAGCTCAATAATCCAAGTCCCTAATAAGAGCTTTTGTAGCTTGTTGTATCATCCCTTCAGGAAGTGAGGAGAACTGGCAGTGAGCCAGAAAAGCTCATAAACACCTTAAACTCCAACTTTCATTCTTCTAGAGACAGCAAAGCATTATTGTTACTTGCATAACCAATACCATCGGACCACAAGCAGTTACTCAATAGTCATGTCAATTTTCCAAACCCAAAGCTGCCTGTTCAAAGATGCCTTTTTAGTTCACCCAGTAGATGAGGTTAGAACTTTTCAGGAAGGACTTCATGCTCTACCTTCAAGTTGACCCCCAGACTTACATCACAGTTCTGATCTCGGAGCTGCAGTACTATAAACACACCTTCCTGTAACGGAACAAATTTGCTCCCTTCCAGAAACAGACTCCTGACGTATCTGTGCAGCACAAGAGAGCTAACTCTGATCAGGGCTATTGGAACTCTGACTGCTGACTTTGGAAGTAAAATCACTTCCCCAGAACTGCACATGCCTTTTTCTTAAATCTTCATTTCAGTTCAGCTCTCAGTTTCTGGTTGAGGACAGTGTGATGAAACACTGTCGAATTTTATCACTGTGTCATCCATACACAAAAGGGAGCAGGAATCACTGCTGATGGGAGTGCAAGAGTGAAAGCTTGCCATCCAGTACTCTCCGACAAAACCACCTTCTTAGCAGGCAACTCAGCAGAACAGTTCTGTGGGTTTCTAAAGGTATCACTCTGGAGAATTCTAGGGGGTGGCTTATAGCCATCGCTTCTAATAAAGCCACCACTGGAAAACTTTACCTTTTTCCAGCTTGTGGCTCCTGTTCTGGGACACCAGCAACAACAAATGCCCACACTCCTGTGTCCAAATCGTTTTCAGCAGAATGCTGTGCACATTAACCAAGCCAAGCTGCAGGCATGAAAGCAAGCTGCCAGAGAGGCTCCCAGCCACAGCATGCTCCTGCAGAGCTACAGCACTACAGCTATGTGAGGAAAATTAACTCAGACACGCAAGCATTTAGGGAGCAGGATACAAAACAGTTCTTTCAACGATTCTTTTTTCCCCTTTATATCTACACTTAACAAGCATTAGGTTCAAAAAGGGACTGAAGTGACACAAAAATACAGATCTGTTCAGTTCTGGAAAAAAAAAAAAAGGCAGCACCACTGTCAAACTCTTCCAACTCTATTTTAGCACATCACATCTTAAAACCAGCCTGATCTAAAATCTTCAAACGTTTAACCCCAGAGCCCTTGACAACATCTAATGCACAGGTATCATAAAGTGAGGTGCTTATTTTTGGACTTCACTTTGGAACAGAAAAGAGCAACTGTTTTGTCAGCACCAGAAAAGTTTATAAACCCTGCCAAACATATCAGTATGATGTATTTTAAAAGGTACCTTACACATACAGCAGAGGTACCCACAAGTTCATTCAGCATTACAAAGAGATGTGCATGCTTTGAAATCAATGTGACATGAGGTCATACTGGTAGCCACCAAGACTTACCATCTCAACATGACTACTTATTGAGTTTAAAGCTTTTCAAGTACTAGTGTCATTTCTGATGTGCTTTCTACATGTTTTTAAAACTATTTCCTCTCGTGTTTGTCCTTTGCCAACCCCACAGTTCTTACACAATGATACTACTAACTACATTAACCTTCTGGAGCTCCAACAGCTACAAAGAATTATGTTAAGTTTGCAAGCCTGCACAAGACACCCCTTATAGTGTCTGATTTTATGTATGAAAAGAGCAGTTCTGTCCTTTCTCACCTGCCCCAAACCTGTGTAATGCTGCTCTAGAGCCACTCAAATTAATAGGCATCATGGGGAATTAGAGGTGGCAAGCTGCTTTCCTTAAAGTCCTCTCATACTGCCTTTGCCTTTTAACAATTTCAAACTCTTTCAAACAGTTCAATCTCCCTCCACTGTGGTACCCTTTACCTGCCTTTGGCTAAACTGCTGAGGCATCTTCCCAGCTACACACACAGGATGGATCACTTCAGTGCACAGAGCTGTTCACATTTATGACTGGCTTGACAGCACATCGCCAGCAGCCACCGTCTGTGCTGCTGACCCTGTCACAACCCACGACTACAGCTTTCCACACCTGAGAATGGTGCTGACCCTGCTATGTCACACCTGGGAAGTTTTCAATAGGGCAGTCTCTCCCTAGTCAAACCACAGGATGGTAGCTTCAACAGCAGTGAGCAACCTACCTCAACACTTCACCACTTGTTCTACACAGCAGTTATTCAGTTTCAACCAAAACACTCTGACATTTTATCACTGTTAGGATACCTACAAATGAGAGGGGGAAAAAACCCTGGCAACAGCACAGACTGTGTTGCATGACAACTGCAAACCATGCTAAATCACAACGGTATTGTTTCCTTCCTGTCTCCTGCCTGTAAGCATCTCTACAGACACAGACTACAAAGACCCTGAGAGTATTTTTCTGGTGGATCTGTGCACAACCAAGTCCAAGAAGACCCTATTGTAGACCTCCCAAGTCACTAGGAGAATACAAAAAGGCAAATTGTTTTGAATTGTTACAGACTGAAAACTGCAAGAAAATTCTTTGTTTCTATTCACCACCAGTGATGTGTGCCTTTTATCACACCTGGGCTCACTGGGACTTATGCTCTAACCTCTCACAGCCCTAATTCTGCTCTAGCTGGACCTTCACACCACTGTCTGCAGAAGGTACCTAAATGCCCCCTAAAAATATCCTTTACCTGCCATGAAAAACTATCAAGGGCATTTCCATTCCATATCTTCTGCAGACAAGAACTACAGAAAACATCAGCTACGTGCCATGCACTGAGCCTTGTAAAGCCAAGGCAGTTTGTAGCAAAAGACTGGAGCCTTAGGTGATCTGCAAAAACACAGCTCTTCAAACTTACTTCATCATCTCAAACCCAGATCCACAACAAGATGGTTTGTAAGAACAGCAGCTCTACTGCTCTCACAAAGAATGGGGAAAGTTCCTTATAGCTGTCTTGCAGACTTCAAAAAGTAAAATCCTGAGCTATAGGCTGTTTTTCCACTAAATTGATTGTGAAGCCTTTAAGTCAAACCCAAAGTACAAAGTCCACGCATAAGTAGAAAAGAAATAAATGAAAACTCAAAGCCTTATTTCTAGCGCAGCTATTTTTGGATCAAGCTGACAAAGTGTCAAGAGTAATTGTGGTGAAAAAATTAGCTCTGTGTTTAAAGGTTCACATATGCCACTGAGAATAAAATAAAGGGAACTTCTTCAGACAAGCAAAGATCCTTAAGAACTGCAGACAGCATACATGACTCCAGATGACTAATACCCAACTCAGAAGAAACACTCAAACAGAAATGATTCTCATGAATCAGGACAGTCTTTTCCAAGAAACATTTTAATGATGGCAAAGTCACATCTATGTCACCTCTAAACAACTCAGTCTCCTTTTCCTGTTCTGTTTACCCTTGCAGAAGAACACAGTGTTGCAGACATCGGGGGTTTTAATTTTCTAAAGAGCACAGGCTGGTTTTAGTGAACTAATTTCAACAGCCTATCTGTCATGCAGACTGTGCATCTATTACTGCTCAACAGAAAACAAGAGGACACGGAGAAGGGCATAGAATTAAAATTATGCTTATAAATTTAGAGCAAAACTGTCAGCATAAACCAATATGACTTAATTTTACATGACCAAAGAGCAATTTATGCTAGAGAACTAGAGAAACAGCAAACTCCCAAAATCAAATGATCATTTAAAAAGCATCTAGATCAAGGGCTCTGGTTTTCAAGGCATGGACAAACTGCGGAGTTGCTTCTCAACACATTTTCTACCTTGCAAACTTTGGAGTATAAAAGAAAAAAAGAACAAAGAGAAGAGGACAGCTAATTTTAGTGCTTCTGGGCTAAAACAAAACAACAACAAAGAACCACTGAACCATGAAGCAGTTTGTTCCAAGTTGCTATTTCAGTTACCATCCTCCTCTCCAAAAGCCAGGATTGGAAAGAAGATGCCAGCTTCTACCCTATCAGAGTAATACAAGCACCTTATTTTATCCAAAGGGGCACATTGAGAGCTCTGAACTGCTTACATAATGCTTCTATACATTTTGCTGTGCCCAAAATGTGTATTTTAGCTGACAGGAAAAAAACAGCATGATTTCTCTAATTTCCTTCTCTCACTGGCTGCCTTCCTAGGGAGAAAAATCACTTCGGCAAACCGAACTTGATTTGAGCCTTGCCTGGTGCATTTTAACAAATAAGCTCAAAACTCACCCCTGACAGCTGCCTGTTTTACAACCCTGGACCAAAGCTTCTTAATTCTGATTTTTTAGCAGTTGTGGAAGCAGTTCTGAGGACAGAAACAAGACCTTAGGATCACAGGAAACCTCAGATTTCATGGGACCTCAGGAGATTTCTAGTCCAACACATCCAAGCCTGCTACGAGATCTCATCACATTGCTCAGGCTTCATCCAGATAAATCTTTTAGTTCTAAGAGTGCAAAGCGAACAACCTGCCCAGGCAGCCTGCTCTCCTGTCTGACTGCCCTCACAGTGAAAAAAGTTTTCCTTACATTAAGTCTGAACCTCACATTCAATTTACGTCCTTTGCTTCTCACCCTCCCGCCTAACTCCATCTTCTTGATGAGTTTCCTTGCAGGCACTGCCATGCCCTTGAAACCTTCTCCTCCCCTTGCTAAATAAGTCTAGTTAAGATCTTAATCCTAAGACTTCCACTTATTGGTTTCAATTAACAATAAACAAGATGCTCAAAAAAAACCCCAGTTTTTTCAGCTCTTCAAAGAAACTGTAATCATCTCATCTGAGTGGACTTTTGAACTCTGATTTTTCTGAGATAAGTTCCCTATTCTTTAAGTATCTTCCTACAAGTACTCAGGATAACCCATCTGATATTTCCAACATCATCAGCAGTACCCAAGGGCAGCACAACTGTCCTGCAATTTAAGGAGGTTGGGTTTTGTCATTGTTTTCAGAATAAAGGCAATTTAGAAGAAAGAGCAAAAGTTTCTCTCCCAGGTTACAAAGTACATTAATAATTTTGGGCAACAAAAGAGAAGGCCAGAACAGAAAATGCTGTGCTGCCTTCACACACAGCAGCAAGAGCAACACTATGGTCTGTTGGGTCAGGCTCAGAACACTGCTCTTCTCTAAGCAGCTACAGGCTAGTACTCTGCAAAGCTTCACAAGAATAAATTATGCTTGCCAAGCATTAAAGATACATTAACATGACATAGGTCATGGGAAATTCAAACTTCAAATACTTTCTGAATCCAATAGATCAGAGACCAAATCAATATTAGAACGAGGAAAAGGGTTACGTTAACTAAAATAAAGCCTTCTGAAATGATTAAGTGATTTTTCAGTAACCATGATAAGACACATTCCAGTGGCTCAGATATAAATGAAAGAGTCATTTAGACACAATTTCACTTTTAGTCATTTACTGTAACACATAACTCTCTGGCTCAATTCCAAAAGATTTCTCAAATCCAATACTAAAGAAAAAAAAAAATCCTGTCAGCCTGAGCAGCCACTCATAACCTCCAGCATACCACAGAACTGTAAGCTGCAACAACACACTCAGAGCAGCACAGGAGCACATTTTGAAACTGTCTGCATTTTTTTGGTGCTCTTTAGTTACATTAGAAAAGACCTGACAATAAAGGTTTAGTTTTCTCACCGTTTCACTGACCATGTTATTAGCCAATTCGTTCTGTCGTCCCTGAAACACAGAGCTGGCATGCTTATTCTTGCTCTTAAGTAAATACTGAGCCCCTTTAAAACATTTGCAATGAGCTAAAAGCTGTTGGAGTTAATCATCTTCTGCTTTGCTTTACTTCTCAAATCAATAGGCCTAATCGAGCATACTCAGTGTAGCTGAATCTCACACTGGATGGTTGTCAAAAGACAACCAGAGTATGGCTACCCAAAGACATTTTAGTAACTCAGCTGAAACTACAACATTTAGGTGGCTTAAAATGTGACAGTAACTTAAAAGGGATTTTTTTTTAGTCAACACAGGGCTGCAGTGTTGCTATTTCACATTGGAATTAAAACCTGAAGTTTCAGGTTTCAGAGACCTGACAAGAACAAGATTTCAAGATACATTAAAAAAAAGGCAACCAACTAAAAAGAACAAAACCACACAACCAAACACAATTATCACAAGACTTTCAAGACAAGCTTGCCTTAACACACATATTCAGCAGTCTCTCACAGATGACCACTACAGTCATTACCTTAAATAAATCTCCTTTTTTATCATTAATTTATGGCAGGCACCAGAAAAAAAGAGTGACCACATGGCTTTACAACATGATGGGTAACTCCACTGAATCTTGGAGAGCTCCACTGACTTAAGTGTACCTCTCTACGTTAACATTGGACTTGACCCAGAAACTCCTGCTGCATTTCAGATCTCCAGACTGAAGTACTACAGAGCTGTGCTGTTTGCAAGCATCAAAGGATTCTATAGAGGAGATTTACTGTGAGGAATTACACCACACATCAGAATGCTTGATTCTTCTGTTATCCTTTTTATTCTACTCTGTCCACCAGAGACCTAAGCATTGCTGTTTGCTTCTTCATCTTTCTTTTGTTACCTGTTTTCTTAAGATATGCTTTCAAGTGTGTCATTCCTGCAAGACAGCTCACCTGCAGAGACTGAAAACCCTGCCCATGGGCATATGACTCAGGGCAGAAGGCATGGCAGTTTTAGCACCGCAATGAGGCAAGCGCAGCAGTATGAGCCACAGATTCTTCACAGCTTCTAGATGGGAAGAAGAAGTTTGGCTTACTGCACACTTACTGACAAGTATATTTTGTGCAGTCATCTAAAACCATTGGTGCATTACTTCTGTGCTCCCAAGAGCACACATTTTGTTTTGCCATGATTGGCAATGTGCCAGTCTTTAATTCTTCACACATCTCCATCCAGTAACACCAGGCTTGAAGTGTCTTAAAAAGACAGAAAGACAAGAGAGAACATCTAGGGATTCTTCTACTCATAGCAGAGTTAATGATTTGAGAAAGATGCAACTTTTGACCACTAAGTCTTACTTATTTCAAGAGACGTGGGAGCAGAATCTACCCCAGCGAGGGAGTGGGCAAGATAGGCAAGATGTGCTACTACACTGCCAAAAGAAAAGGTTACTTAGGGATCAGGCACATCGGCTCTAAAACTCAGCTGAAAACTTTGACATTGATCCAGGGGAAATAAAGAGCTACTGCAGCTCACCTTGAGGTATTGCCCTTAGCTAAAATAAGAATGAATAAAAAGCTATACTACAGGTTTCTGCAGTATGTAAGTTTCCTCTCTACAAAAGTAGGAGGATGTATAGCACACAGAGAAAGTATCCTGGAGACAGTGACTGGCAGGCCTGAATGCTACCCCCCAGAAGCTTCAAACATACTTTAGCTCTTCAAGAACTTTCCAATGCCAAGGACACCTGCTTACAGCCACTTGAACACTTCTGGTCCACAAAGTTATGGAATCACAGAATGCTTGAGGCTGGAAGGGACCTCAAAAGATCATCCTGTCCAACCCCCCTGCCTGAGCAGGATTACCTATACCAGATAATGCAGGAATGCATCCAGGTGGATCTTGAGTACCTCCAGAGTTTGAAGAAGTTTTTTCTCTGATTAATAATGCACTGAAGCATGTAGAAGTTCATGACCAAACACACATTTTACAGAAGGCAACACAGCTGCCTCTGCAGACCATCTCTCACAGGGGCAGGTCCAGCACTATGACAAATGGCAACAGTGTGCCAGGCTTGCTTAGGTGCACAACACTGACTTCACAGCAGCCACACCAGATGGCTCTCAGTAGGGCTACACAAGAACAACTCTCCTGGCCAAGAAAGCCAGACAAAAAACGGGGCAAAAACCCTACAAAACCAAAATATCTCACAAGGAAGTTTCAGCTAAGACATATGTAACAGTTATGGTCCTGTGCAAGGGACCTTTGTAAACTCTAAGTGAAAGCAGATTACCTGAGCTGTTGGGAGGTGCAGCTCTGAACAAGGTCACAACCATGAGTATTCTAATGCTCCTTCTCTAAAATCAAAGGTATTCCTCTTCAGTATATCTAAATTGCCTGCAACAAAAATACAACATCTGTGTTTGTACTAATTTTGACATGTGCCTTACCATGAATTTCATTAGAAGTTACTAAGTAAATTACATTAAAACAGCCTCATTGAAGAGCAAATCTAAAATTCATAATCATTTTTCTTAGCTCAAACATAAAACTAATTTAGCATCACCTCTTCAAGTGTCATAATGGTTTTAATTCATTTTTCTCCACAGGTATCTGTCAATATACAGCACTGAGTACAAAAGAAAATAAGAATGGTAGATAGAATCCAAGCATGAGTATTAGTTGGTACACTATATACACCTCAATAAATGTAGAAGCAAACAAGTGTGCCATTGTGAACAATGGATCTAACATGAATAAAACTATTTCAGAATTTGGTCCTGATTTCTCAGGCTATCAGAATTAAGTGCTCAGCTCCATAACAACAAAACAAGAGAAAGCAAAACGTTTCCCTTTTAGTCACAGGACGCAAAGAGAAAGCACAAGTGGTCTCACTGAATGGAACAACTCTTTCTGAAGCATGTTATCTACCACCAAAAGATAATAAGCAGCAGCATAAGCTGAAATTCCTGTAGTAAAGCAAGTATCCAAAAGAAGCTGTCAATAAGTGTAAGGGGAAATGTACAGGCAAAGAAAGAGGTTGAAAGTGTAACCTCATTTCAGCAGTGGTACGTCAGGAGTCCCTCACTATGATTACTGAATTTGAAGTCTTCAGATGAAGTAAGTTTATTAGAATTCCCTCTGGCATGGCATGCTAAGCACAAACCCAACACAAGTGACTAAATGCTCTTTTCTCTCTGGATCTCTGCCAATCTCACTGCAAGTGGAGGTCCTCCCCACAAAACCTGCCATTCCTGGAGACTCTGAATACTGTCAGTCCTAACTGCACTCCTAACTCATTTGACCTTAAGACACTGTAGAAGCCTACATGTACCATGCAAAAAAGCAAACCCAGATACAATACTGTCCTCATTTCTTGAGGGGGCACATTCTCCCTTAAACATGAAAAACATTATAGTCACATCATATCCCATTTCGTATTTATGAGCAGCTTCTTAGCTAAGCTGAAACAATTGTATCTTAAGATTATTAAACACCATCACAATAATTCTCAAATATCATCTTAATCTTCTACAGTAAAAAGGCACAAAGGGTTTTGCTTCTCATGCCCCTCCAAGCACTTTGTATTTCAGACTTGCTGTGGCAAGGAAAACTGGAGACAGCAAATTAATCCTGTAAGACTTAAATGCAATTTGCTGAACCAAAGGAGAGCCTTCTATTACTCTGTTCCAAGTATTCTCTCGTTTTCTGAAGCTGCAAATCTCAACAGTATTTTCAGTTTAGGGGACTTCAGTCTAGCATCGAAAATGAATAAAAGAACTCCAAACAAACTACTCCATGGAAGGTTTTACACTTGACTATGCGAATGCATTTTTGCATTTTTCTTGGCCCCAATTCCGTGGGAGTCTGAGTAGAATCAGCAGTATCACAGAATCACACAATTGTCAGGGTTGGAAGGGACCTCAAGGATCATCTAGTTCCAACCTCCTTGCCATGGGCAGAGACATCTCACACTAAATCATGTTGCCCAGAGCCTGGCCTTGAAGACTTCCAGGGATGGGGCTTCCACCACCTCCCTAAGCAACCTGTTCCAGTGTCTCACCACCTTTATGGTGAAGAACTTCCTAACATCTAATCTGCATCTCCCCTCCTCTAGATTGGATCCTTCCCCAAAATCCTATCACTACCAGACACCCTATGAAGTCCCTCACCTGCTTTCTTGTAGGCCCCCTTCAAACATTGAAAGGCCACCATAAGGTCTCCTTGCAGTCTTCTCTAAACAGAAAGACCCCAACTCTCTCAGCCTGTCCTCATTGGAGAGGTGCTCCAGAATCACAGAATGTCAGGCACTGGAAGGGACCACGAAAGCTCATCCAGTCCAATGGCCCTGTCAGAGCAACATCACCTACACCAGATCACACAGGAACACATCTAGGCAGGTTTTGAGTATCTGCAGAGAGGGAGACTCCACAACCCCCCAGCCAGCCTGTTCCACTGTTCTGTCACACTCATAGTGGAAATAAAATCCTCCTCATGTTTAAATGAACCTTCTTATGCTTCAGCTTCCACTCTTTGCCCTTTGTCCAGCCCTCTGTGTAAGTCTTAGACACACAGAGTAAAACTTCAAAAGGAAACTGCCGTCACCATTTCCATTTTCTTGTTTAAGGTTTCTTCTATTTGCACCATGAAATCATATTTTGTATTCTTCTAAAACAGAACTAAGACTCAAACTACAGCAGGTGCTATGAAACAGCAAAAGAGAAGACTGCAAATTTTTGTTTTCTGAAGACTGACAACATCCCCTCCCATCACAACCTGTGACTTGCATTCCCAATGCAAACATTAGATTCACTGTGAAGCAGAAACCAGCCTGCATGATCTTAAGCAACTGGCATGCAGTTCCAAAGTAATACTTTCAAACATGAGAAACTTCAATTTTCAGAAGACAAGCTGACACCTACTAGCTCAAGACAAGATGACTGATAATAAGACTTACACTCTCAAATACCTGTATCAGTGTTCACAGAACCATAGAATCAAGCAGGTTGGAAGAGACCTCCAAGATCATCCAGTCCAACCTATCCCCCAGCCCTATCCAATCAACTAGACCATGGCATTAAGTGCCTCATCCAGTCATTTTTTTTAACACCTCCAGGGACGGCGACTCCACCACCTCCCTGGGCAGCCCATTCCAATGCCAATCACTTTCTCTGTCATGGACTTCCTCCTAACATCCAGCCTAGACCTCCCCTGCCACAACTTGAAACTATCCCCTTGTTCCGTTGCTGCTTGCGTGGCAGAAGTGACCAACCCCCACCCGGCTACAGCCTCCCTTCAGGTAGTTGTAGACAGCAATGAGGTCACCCCTGAGCCTCCTCTCCTCCAAGCTAAGCAATCCCAGCTCCCTCAGCCTCTCCTCATAGGGCTGTGCTCCAGGCCTGTTGGAAAGAAGAATTGGTTTAATGTATATTCTTCTTGTCCAACAATCCATTCAAGAACATGAAACAAAGGCTAGGATCAAGTAAAACCTGGACCACTTAGGGTACAGTAGAAAGGTTTCCTTTGGCCAACTTCTCTAAACATAAAATGCTGAGAAACAGATTTGCCACATAAATCCACAGCAGAATCCCTTACATATCCTATGCTGTGCTAAGCAAGGCATTATCTCAACAACCAGGGATACAATGCATCAAACATGTGTGTCCGAGCAAGTGGCCTAACATTATGCCATAAATATTGCTGGATCTCAGCAGGTGAAAAACTTCTGCTTGTAGGGCATCACAGCAGCCTCAATGATTCAATCCACTAAGCAAACTGGAAAGACTTCAATTGCACCCACTGGAGAAGTCTCTACCTACATGGTTTTCATGAGAAGGAAGAAATACATTTCAACCAAGAATGTGGAACACTCACAATAAGTAAAAACCCCATAATGGTTTCTACCTCATTTCCTGTTCCCATACTCTCACTGAATTAAAGGAAACAATCCTGCAGTTGTGCTCCCAGAAGCCAGGGGTTTTTTTGGCAATTATTGTCTAAAAGTTTGCAAGTATGCAGCTATTTGCTCTAAAAGTGGGTTCTAGGGTGTTTGTTATTATTTTAACTGCATTACCACACCATTTGCAGATAACCCAGGATGCATTCATCTTTGTTTTGTTGTAGTTTAATCCCAAAAAGGGAGCAGCAGCAGACCAAGAAGCTGAAGAAAAATAATTCACTGCTTGCTATTTCTGGGAGTTAATTTTGTGTATTTAAGTGATAAACCTTTTCTCACAACTATCCAAAAAAAAAAAAAAAAGGGCTTCTCTGTCCAGACATTTAAACACAAATAAATAAATCAAATCCACAAGAAATCAAAATAAAGAAGCAAACAGAGAAGACAATGTAAGAATCACAAAGCATTTTCGCAGAGGACACAGAATTTACAAACACAAAGTACTGCATCTTGGCATACACAAAGGCCATAAAAGAAGTGCACAGTTAAATACTCCTGCAGTGTGTCATGTCACAGCACTTAATCAAACGTTAGACACCACAGTGTCTCTGTCTGGATTCAAGTGACTGAAATCTGTTTAGGTTTGTTGGATGGCTTTTATCCCTGGAACCTCTTGTGAGGTCCAGTACAGCCAGGCTTGCTGGCAATTTTTTTCCCCTTTTTCCTACCTATACTATAGATCAAGGTCTTGGATTGTGAAGGCTTTGGATAGGTGCACATTTTCAAAGTGTGAAATGAACTAACAGTGGAGGCTGCAGTTAAACTTTGGCAACTTAAGCTGGACAGAAGGGACTTGCACCAGAAAAACATAACTAGCATTTGCACCAGAAGTTTCTTGATCTAAATTTCTGGGGTCAGCCAGGTAAAGAAGAATTCATCTAACCCCAAATGAGCATTTTTGCATTATTTTTCCCTCCACAGAAGGAGGTGGGGATGAGATTTCATTGCAGTGACTGCTGCAAATTGATAGCTTTGTTCCAGTTCACTACAGATTCTTATTGATTTTCTCTTGTTTTAGCCTGCATTGATTTGTTAATTCCTTCTCTGTAACAGTTCTAATGACAAATTGGGAATGAAAAACTGCATGCTTTAGGGCCTTTTCCACCAGCCTCTTGCTTCCAAATGTATTTTCACTTGGACTTGGACTACATCCATGCACCTGCCCTGGTTAGATCTGACTCACCTTAAACTAGGATACTTTTTTACATTACAAACTTCTGTTTAGGCTCCTCATGGATGAAGGAGGCAACTGAAGCAATGTCACTGAGAAGGAACTGGATTTCTACACTAACAATTGTCACCTTTCAAGGTTGCTGCTGGCAGAGATTGTCTCAATATCAAGTACTTTTTTTAAGCAGTTCTGCAGTACTCCCCATGGTTGATTAGCCAGCACTAACTGCATCATGCAGGGGAAAGGCACTAGTGAAAGTTCATGGCATTTGTTGGTGCAAAGAAATACTTCAGAGGAGAAATGAGCTGGATCACAAGCTGTCTCTGAGTTCAGTGAGTGTTGCAGTCATGGTATCCCATTATTAGAACAATCCATGAAGGAGGATGTGACCCAGACAATATTTTTCATTTAAGGAACCTAATATGAGCTTTGCATATCAAAATTACCAACAAGGCAACTTAGGTTAGTCATTCTGCTGCCAGTTTGGTTTCATTATTGGGACTACACTACTGACATACCTGAAGCATGTCTGCAGGAGCCCTGGCTACTGCTGCAAGCAGTCTTGGTCTCTACCATCTCCCTGATACTTCTAGATTTCCAAGGGAGGTATTAATTTGGAATCCTAGTTGTAACACACCATCAAAATGACTTTGTGAATTATGAAGATTAAGGATTCACCCACACTTACATTTATAACACCTCAGCCATCACATGCTGGGTGAGTCTCTAACTCCTGACTTCATCCCCTATCAGGTCTCTCCTACTTCACCCAAACTCTAAGGGACTCAACCCCTCGTTGCCTCCTATACAGACCACAAAGCAGACTGACCCCTGACTGCCATTTTGGTGCTAAAACAGAACCCCAGCAGAGAATTTTGGCCATTTTACACTAACCCTCATCTGCAGAAGTGAAAACTCGAAACCCTGTAGTTTGTATTCACACAGCATAAGCTTTCTGGTACAAAGGCAGTGCAGTTCTCCTTTGCCATTCATTTGGTGCAAATCTGATCTCCCATCTCCCTTCCTGCATAGAAATGGAAAGGCACAGGTGATGGGAAGCACAGTGCTGGGAACTAATATGATCTTTGCTTTGCTTTCCAAAAGTTACACACCTAGATTGGTGAGCTAGGCTGCTCTCAGAGGTGGAGAGAAAGCTCCCCATCCTCTCACCTACTGTTAAATAGCTGAGCTTCACCAAGTTATCATGCTAGTTTGAGCCGAGCTGGAGGGAATAATTAGATTGTAGGCTGTGAAAAAGAAACAATGGTGACATCTACATCACTCATATGCTTGCTGAGATGTATAAAACCAAGAACACAAATACAGATAACACAGTTGCTCTCTGGCTTTGGGCTGCACTTCTCTCCAACCTGCTGTCTGTGTGACTAATCTATCTGCTTCCTAATCCCCCTGGCTGACTCTCCAAACTCATCTTGAATGTAAGGCAAACTCTGGGATAAGGTAGAGAGAGGGGTGGAAAGGAGGTAGAAGGGTGGCTGAGAGCCCCTCCTGGGGCCTCTGGTTTCTGGGAGGGCTGTTGTGTTTCTGTATTACCTTTTTAACTTGGATATTTCTGTATATATATCTTGTAAATATCTGCTTGTATATTTTGCTAAGATGTAAATACAAAGCTTCATACTTAATTTCCAGCCTCTGAGTCTAGTCTTGGTGATTTTCTTAAAAGGGGGAGGGGGGACGACCCAGGTAACACCCAAACTATCAGAGTTATTTATGCTAAAAATTGTAAGTCACAATTTTTATGGACAGACTAACATTTCCAGAGTAACTTCTGCTGCCTAACACAGTGGTATTGCTAACTTCAGGCAATTACTTTGCTAGGAGTACTAAATGCCTTCCTACCCAGACCCTAAGGTTTTCTTTACAAACCATGGTCATGTCTTAACAGGCTAAGAAAAGCAAGGAATAAGTGGGATGACTACCTAGCCAAAAAGTTGCACCTGAATTTCAGTAGTTTGTTACTGCCCTCAATTTCCTGCTAGAAGCACAACAGGGAGAATTGACTGCCCTAAGTAGTAAATCCTATTTCCTATAATACAACTGTAAACTCCTCTCAACCTTCTCACAGTGTTGCCAAGACTAGTTTTACCCTCCCATAGAGGGCATGCAGGTCACACAAACACATCTCAGCTAACGAAGTCTTTCTGAACCTCACATGGAGACTGCAGTTGGTGCACCCTGTTTGGGTTTTTTTCCTCCTAATGATAATTTGAACTAACTGTTCTCCATTTTCATTTGTAATTGCAACTTCCCATTTGCACACTAAGTTGTACTGATAACCTGCTTCTCCTTAGCCTTTGTTTGTCACTTAAAATTAATTGATAAACTGAACACTTGATTTCACTCTTGCAAGAATATTAAAAGGTACTATCTCTACATTACCATTTTTATCACTGCATCTTTAATTACCATTTTTATCATTGCATCTCTAAACCAGCATAACAAAACCTACCTGCACCAATCAAAGAAAACCCAACAATGCCATTTCTTGAAGGGCACAGATCAAGAGCAATTTGTGAAAGACACTGATTCACGACCCAAAACCACCATAATACTGCACTACTTGCTTACCAGGTGAGAAATTCCACTCACAAACCCCTTGGTAAAAGACAAAGTGACCTTTCCCACACATGAATGCTATGATGGAGACACAGCCCCATGTGAACAGTGCTGCACATACAGAACAGCTCAGCTACCAAGAAATGTTCGGCACTGCATGATGACTTCTCACTTGTTTAATGCTGCAGCAGAAGTTTGCTGCAGTGTCAACACTATGCTGAATGTACTGTGAACAGTGGAACAACAGCTATTCAACACCAAAAATATCACATGGACTGGAAAAACATTTGGACAAGAAGGAAACATTCAACCAGGTCTTTGTAGCATTTGCTAAATACAGCAGCTCATCACATTTCAGGCCATTTGTATTTAATTGTCCTTTCATCTGAAGAGCGGTGGATATGAATGCACATCAGGCAGCATATGAGTCAGATGTTCTGAAGAGGTCCAATCAAGGACACCCCACAACACCCAGAACATCTCACACAACTCACTTAGGCTGCTGCCTGAAGTTTCTTTGCAGTGCTTTGTCCTGTTCCACTGTGGTCATGCACCAAAGCACTGAGAAAATAATAAACAGACCTGCTGTCAGGTAATCCAAAACAATCTAAACATAGCAGACTCCAGGAACCTGATGTGCACACATTCTTTTAAAGTCACCAAGAAGACCTACCCAGAGTAGTAGATAATTACCTAATGCTCAGGCTTTTGGTGGTTTTCCACTTTTCCAATTGAAAGAAAGAAAATATTCCTATTTCTCAAGGTTAATGTTTCCAAATGAATTTGCCAAATGAAGTCAGACTCACAATGGAATAGGTCACTCACCACACTTAAAAAAAATCGGTTTTCAGAGCTGTACACAGACACAGACTTTATCCATTTCAACACAAAGATAGGAGAATTCCTGTCTTTGGCAGAGAAAGCAAAGAAGCCACGGGCATGGAGACAGGAAGCAGCACAGGAGGTAAAGTTTACTGCACTGTCCTTGAGGTAAACCAGTGCACCTTTTTACACTGTCCTCTATTCTTTGGATTAGTTTCTCCATTTTGGTTTTAACAATATTAACTGAAGTGCAGAAGCAATCAACAGACCACAGCTCTGCCAAAAATTCAGTTGAATCAGTAGAAGTGATTTGTAAAAATAGACCATGGATAGAAATCATTAGTTGTAATCCTCAACTGTTAAAGTGGCTCTCAGCATTAAGTGTGCAAACTGAAATTGTTAATTCAAGGTAACCATGGAGAAGAACTCATTCTCTCTGTATTCCTTTTAATTCAGCTCCCAGACCAAACCTTGCCTCCATGACAGCCAGTGGAGGAAGGGATAGCTTGTGTGTAAGCAAAAAGCAGCTTACACTCCACATGGCCTGCACACTGAAATTTAATGCATTTTTAAGGATAAATTCTAGCTCTGGCATTATTTTGTAATCTTGCACTGAAGCAATTTAGGCTCTTATTGTCTGCTTTTTCCTTGTCTCATCAACACATATCCTCTCAGGGTACAAATGATGGTAGCTCTTGATCACGCTCTTAAATCATCTTCATGCTGTTAGCTCTGCAAAGAATGATGCCTGCTCCAGAGCACTGCCATTGCTAATCACTCAAATCAGGTCTCTCATAGGTCTTTCAAGGGGAACAGCACTGAGGGCAGCAGAACGAAGATGACATTGTTTTTTCTCTTCCTTTTCAAGGAAGAGATCTGAATGCCTCCCTTTCCTTCACCTTCATGGAACACTCGGCCTTACAAGTTCCCCTGTACAAGAGCTACAGCTGCCTTGGGTTTGTGTTGTACAAGAAAGGATACAACTGCATACTTGAGGAATTATCTGAAGCACAGTGTGAAACAGACTCAGCAACTGTGTTCTCTGTAGATACCCAACGACAGAAGCAGAACCCATCTCAAAACATCTAAGAAGGTTTGAGACTCGTTGCAGCCAACACTGACTAAACAAATCATTCATTGGTGCAGCATCCTGGGCTCTGAAGCTCCATTTGACATATGCAAGTGCACACAACCACAGAACACTGATGTTTGCAAAGTCCAGAGGCTGGCTCTTCTAACTGAAGTCTCACCATGGGAGACTGCCAGAAGGCAGGGATATAGTACATATATTGCAGCTGAGGCTGTCAACCTGTGCATACCCCTTGCCTTTTGACCACCAGCTACCCCACAGACACATACTCCTTTTGACTGGTTATCTGCCCAGATAGGACCTGCCCATCACATGCCAATAGGCCAGTTGCCACTCAGACCACAGGAGAAGGTTTGTAGGCAGCACAGGTTGTATGTTTTGTCAGATCACAGCAAACAACTGAAGTGACTTTTTCTTTCTGATCACCTTAATGCTTGAAGATAAATCATTTTGCATTGAATTAGAGATGTGAAAAGAAAACCTCCAGTACTGCTCCAGATATTATAAGGTAGGAAAATACTCACTGTGTGCTTAGTCTGAGCTGCAGCATTAATTTTCATTGGCTAGAGATAGGCCACTGGCTAAACTGTTATAGGGGGCTGCAGCTGGGCAATGTCCCCCCTCACCTGTTCATCTGGATTGCAGCTGCAGCTATCTCCTGCACACATCAGTATCTGAAAGAACATGGCATCTTCTGCAAATGGTAACTCTGATCTCACTAAGGAAAAAAATCAGCTCCTGAATGCAAAAGCCTTTTCATAAATTCTACATAATTGAAAAATTAAATTCTGAGCTTACAGGAAGAGCTGCAAGTGCTCATGCCACAGCTTTTGAAAGGTCTCTCTTGGAAAATTGGTCTGATTATTTTAATGCACATAAAAAAAGGAGGAGGTGCTGCAGGGGGCTGGGGGAAGGGGTAAATAGTCATTGTCTTTACCTGAGATGCTCCATTTAGGCAAGGCACTGAAACAGGGGTGCTACACAACTGCCCCACGTGTTGTTCAGATGTCGTGCATGCCTCCTGCCCGTCGGGAGCCACTGCGTGTCTTCCAAGTTGCCCATAGGCTGCTCTGCCCCAGGTGAATATCTTGCCAGTTTCTAAACACAAAACATGTTTCAAGATTACTTATTCACTAGGTTCCTGGAACATCTGGATACCAGTTCAAAGCCAGAGCAACACTTCTGAACACATCTTATCTAAAGCTTCAAAAACTTACTGAGCACTTTCTTCTAGGAGCTGAGGAAAACAAAATAAGACCAGCTAAAGACATATTACAGTGGACTTCTATGTGGGTGCTCAAACTTCTTTAACTTGTTTTACAGCATCTGTAGGTTGGCTTGGGATATAAATGAAACAGTGGCAATAAAGCTGCTGTATAACCTTTGGTTATACAAAGAACATTTTAATAGAAGGACACACAAAAGATACTTCTCTACTCACAGTCTTTGCCATTGCATGGCCTGTATTTAACACACAGTTTATGTCTCCCTAATAGAAGTTATCTTCTGTCACAACTTCCATTAGCAGAGTAACAGCTCTCAGGACAGCAACATCAGAAACATCATCACAGTTGTCTTTAGGTGTTGGGAATGCACCAGTTTGTTTGCACAGGAATCACAAATTGGCCAAAGAAAGACAACCTCAAATCAAGCCAGCAGAATGTAGATCACCCTCCTCTCCACATATTATTCTGGGCTCACTGCTGGAGGACTGAGACTCAACAAGTCCATTCTCAGTATTTACAACATCCATAAAGCAATGCATCTTACCTTCAGTTCCCTATGTTTAAAAAAGGTCATACCTAAGTGACAGCTTTACTTTCTTAATGAAGATCTCTGCAGGCAAGTAATGAAAAGCTCTCTCTTCTAGGCTTCCAATTTTAAAAAGAACTAGATGCACACACAATACAACCAGTATGTTCTCAACTTGGTTCTAACTGCAAACAGCAATCCACATTCCAGCCCAAAGGAAGCCTGCAATGACCTTGAGCGAGGTACAGACTTTAGTCAAGCCTTTAGCTCCTCTCCAGAATTGAACTCAAGTCATCAAGTCAGATGATGTGGATTTGAGGAAAATACTATGAAATCAAGGAAATCAGCTTCCCATGTTAGTCAATAAAGATACAGCCTGCAGAGGTGTCAGGAGCAGTCCGTACCCCTCACAACAGCCAGGGGTGGCAACTGAGGGTTTTCTTAACACATGCCACAATGGAAAGCTCTAGAAACCTGAACGTCTCCCTTTTCCTTCAGGTGCTGTTAAAACTGGCTTGAAGGGGACACAGGTGGGCACTGGTGGTACATGAAATTAAAGTTGGTAACATATCTCATTAATAAATTGAAAGCCTCTACCTTCATGTATATAAATACAAGAGAAGCATATGCATTTTTCTTGGCAATCTGCTAACAGAGGTAACTTTTACTCCAATCACTGCAAGTTCTCCAGATGCAGTCTCTCAGTTTGTGGATAAAGCTCCCTTGAAATAATTAAGAGATAAAATTAGTTGTCCTTTTCTCTGAAGGGCACAAAGATTTCCTTCCTTTGGAGCTTCCGAGCACTTCACACAAAAATTGAAACTAGTCATACCCTACTTTGGATACAAGTGAGGTCTTTCAGCATAGCAGCTGCATCATGTCAGGCTATGGCATTACAAGTGCCCTCAGAACCACCAGTGTACCTTACAGAGATTAGAAAACAGGTTGCAGTTTAAAAGCCATGCTTGTTCTGGAGGTACTATGCTTTGCAGTCTGCACAGATCTCTGCTAAAAAGGTCTCCAGCTGCTGAAACCTTGCAAGACGACTCCTACTTCAGTATGCTACGTAGCAAACAAAAGCAGACTAAGCTTCAGGCTTCTACATCAGATCAGGTTACAGCACCTACGTAGAACCCAGCGAGCAGACTGGACAAGGCCAGGCAGGCTGCTCTGTTTCACATCCACTACAGGAAATGAAGCTGAGTCTTATGAAACACAAAGCCAGAAATTTTCTGTAACCTCTAGTTAGCTCATCAATAGATCACAGGCTCTCAAGCTCTACCCAGACACTTCTCTACAGATCCCAAGGACCATATCTTAACTAATGCACTTCAGCTCTCAGAAGCCAAAAGCACATCATTTCCATGTGCTGAAGCCTATACAAGTTTAGCCATCCTTTCTTCTATAGTGGGTATTGGTTTTCTTAAGGTTCACCCTGCACTTTCATCACTGGATCAACTATTGAGGCACTACACTAAAATTTCAACAGAAACATCAAGCTGAAATGCAAAGCAAGAGAATCAGAAATAGCATTATCCCAGAGGTTTTTATTCAGCCTTACAAAAGCTTTGAAGTATTCTCATCTCTGTTACTGCAAATGATTTCTGTACATCCAGTGGAGCTGAAGAATGCAAGCATATAGCAAGGAATAAACCCAGAGTGCAATAACACTCAGCTACAACAAAACATTCACAGCATCCATGCTAGTTTGAAACTAGCTACAGTGTTTTGGTGAGAACTACATTACAGGCTGTGAAAGGGAAACAATGGTGATGTCTACACTCATAGGCTTGCTGAGAGGTGTAAGAACAAGAGTATAAACATAGATAGGGCAGTTCAGGCACTGCCTGGGCTTTGAGCTGCATTTCTCTCTAACTTCTCCTTCCATCTCTCTGATCAATCCACTTACTTCCTAACCCCCCTGGCCAACTCCCCATTCTTCTTTGGGGCACAAGGCAACATCTGGGATAAGGTAGAGGGGTGGAAGAAGGTAGAAGGATGGTTGGGAGCCCCTCCTGGCAACTCAGGTTTCTGGGAGGGCTGTTGTGTTTCTGTATCACCTTTTATGTTGTCTACTTCTGTCTATAACTGTATATACTGTAAATATCTGCTGGTATATGGTGCTAAGCTGTAAATAATAAGCTTCATTCCATTTCCAGAGCCAGCTGAGTCTAGTCTGGGTGATTTCCAAAGTGCGAGGGGGCAAGGAGCACCCAAACCACCACAGCATCCATTTTCTTTCACTGGACAAGCAGGCATAGAATCACTTAGACATGCTAAACCAAACAGAACTTTTAGGCAACATTTATAATAAACTTTTTGCTTTCTATCACTATAGGGGAAGCAATTTTCAGGTGCTTTTAAGAAGAACTTCTTCTCTTAGTCAGGTGGGGGGTGGCCTCTTCTCCCAGGCAACCAGCAATAGAACAAGGGGACACAGTCTCAAGTTGTGCCAGGGTAGGTATAGGCTGGATGTTAGGAAGAAGTTCTTCACAGAGAGAGTGATTGGCATTGGAATGGGCTGCCCAGGGAGGTGGTGGAGGCACCGTCCCTGGAGGTGTTCAAGAAAAGACTGGCTGAGGCACTTAGTGCCCTGGTCTAGTTGACTGGATGGGGCTGGGTGCTAGGTTGGCCTGGATGACCTTTGAGGTCTCTTCCAACCTGGTTGATTCTATGATTCTGTGACTGGATAGGGCCGGGGAAAAGGTTGGACTGGATGATCTTCGAGGTCTCTTCCAACCTGGTTGATTCTATGATTCAATGCCCAAAGATTAAGCAACCAACCATTTCTACCTCAGTTCCCATCAACTTAGTTCTCACTTGTCAGCAGAAATTCATTCCCTGTTTATTTGGTGAGCATTCCCCCTCTCATGCTCAGTTTCCCACTAATGGTCAAACATTTCTATTTCTCAGCCAAACACAGCTGTCCAGGGATACTTGAATATAAATAAAGCTGTCTTTCCTGCAAGAGAAGCTAACATAAGCTGATTTAGAAGTGTTTTCTGTATGAAGTAACAGTTCTATTTCCAGCAAACAAAAGAAAAACTAAACAAAAAAAAAAAATCAATTAATAATTAATTAATTTTTTTTTAATTACAATCCTAAGGTCAGTCTCAGGTGCAAATTTCAGGCAGAGGCAAACACCATCACATGGAAAATTCCACCCAAAAGGTTAAAGTCTCATCAAAACGTCAAGTAAAAGCAAGCACTGAGTTATGACAGAAAGCATTAAGCAATTGTATTGAGAGGTATTGCTGCTGTGCTGCTTATAATATAGATGGTATTTTAAACTGTTCTAAGAATATTTGAGAAAGACATTAGTCATACAGAGCAAGGAGGCTGCAGGATGAATTACTTAAGAATGAAGGGTGATAGAAGGAGGAGTGTTGGTCTAATATTAGAATAGAACAGATTTTAATTAGAAGTCAAGAAAACATACACAGTGATGAGTCAACTGGACAAAGTACATCAACCATGGAAGTGGCTCAGGCATCAGGAAAGGAGGAATTTCATACCAGACTCTAGACAGTAAGAGAACACAAAAGGGAGGAGGCATCTCTACAACCTGCATCAGAGAATGAAGCAAACAACATAGAATCATAGAATCAACCAGGTTGGAAGACACCTCCAAGATCATCCAGTCCAACCTATCCCCCAGCCCTATCCAGTCAACTAGACCATGGCACTAAGTGCCTCATACCAAAAATGCTTCCTTGATCTTGCCCTGTTTTGAACAAATAGGCTCTAGTTCCAGAAGGCACCTCTACTCCTCAACTTTGACACACACATTATCCTAGACAATTTCATTGCAACCATGTCTTTTGTCAGCAGGCAAATGCTCCATCATGTAAAGGCAAGAGGGTTCCATATCGCTTGGAATTCAGGAGCAAAAGACATAATTCACGCATCCTCTCTCATTCCCATGTACACCCTGACTGAAACCTGCAGTACAGGAGTTCAGAGAGCTGGAAGAAATGGATAGAGGCCAGAAGAAAAAGGAAAATTTCCCAGCAGACCCTTAAGCAAACAGCACATACAAGAATATGCTACATCAGTTGCGATTCTGCACGGTCATACAGATCGTTTCCTCCTGGCCTCTGAACGGTAAACACAGCAGTGTGCATCAGGGTAGGTACAGCAGCAAATCACCTGAAACACATGCTCGAGGCCAGCCCAGACAGGTATGAAGGGATGTACATATGCAAGCCAACACTACATGAGCAATCCACTATCAGAAAGGCTCCTCTGCTTTTTCTCCGCATTATCCTTCTGTTCTTACACTATCACAAAGTGCAGACAGTTGAGTAGAGCCTCAAAATTACATGCTCACAACCATCTGAGCATTGCAAATCCAGCAACATCACATAAAGCATTTCTAGTTGCTTCCTTTCTGACTCTGTAGCTCTTACTGTGCTGCTTTATGGTGCTGCTGAGGCTGTGGAGCAAGTAATTTCTTCCTTTTAGTACTTCCTTAATCAATCTGCTCAGTCACACAAGCATTTGGAGAAAATTAACAATAAGAGAGAAGAGGCATTTTGGTTCTAAAGGCAAGTTAGTTTCTCATTAAAAGACAATAGATAAATAGGAATATTAAAATTCACTAATTTTAACTAGACTCAGATTCATCTTTGTTATCAGTCTTCCCATTTTCAGATGGTATCCTGACTGCACCAGTGTTATCTCCTTGAAGTCTTTATTCAGCATCCAGGCAAGCTTTGAACTCTCCTTTCATAAATACTAGATGAAAGAGTTCATCTAGGCTATCTCAGTTCATGGTTGCACTCACAATTACTTTTCAAATGAACTCTGGATAGTCATACTAAATACTTCATCTCATTTGGACTTCAAATAGGAGGTTCTATATAAAATTCCTAATGCCACCTTTCACATGAAAATTCACAGGAGCAGGTATTAAAAGCTGACACTTGGAGACTGTCTCTGCCTCATTCCTGCCTCATACAGGGAAAACCAACACTTCTCCCACAGCTACAGATCTCTGCTGTCCCTCAGGACAAACACTAATGGGTTGCATTCTGAGAAACTTCCTCATCTACCTAGAAACAGACTTTCTGCAGGGCAGCCATACAGAAAAAACATTCATTCATCCCTAATTCCTTCTTGGCTAAAAAGACAGCTTTAATTCAGCCGCTAGGAACCAGGCATCACTACTACACCTTCAATGTAACACCTGTACCTGTGCATGGTTTCAGTACACAGGATTATCTGCTCCAGCAAAGGTTTAAACAGCCCCTTCACCCTTTCATGCAGCAGTTCAGTGTCCCAGAGCTTCTCACATCTCTTAACACATCTTCTTTCTATGACCTCTTTACAGGCTTCTGCAACTTTATATAACAGGACATGCTCATGGGGGTTTTTTGTTGTTCTGTTTTTTTTCCCCTCCATATTCTTTTATAATAGGTATTAAAAATGCATCAGTAAAGCACAAATCTATGCACAGTATTGAGGTCATGCCTCTTCAGGAAAGTTCAGACTAAACAACACAAGCATTTCAGGGACATCAGCAACACACAACTAGAGATTGTTTCAACTGCCACTTCCAGCCTTCTGCAGTCATAGGTCGCAGTGTATAGCTAGTTCAAAACAGTCCACAGAGCATCTACTCAATAGGCTGCAACTCGAATGGGTTTCCAGTCACCCTATGAACAGGTGTAAACCTGCAACAAAAAGCCACAAGTGCCACAGGAAGAGAGCCACCAGTTGTCCTGCAAGAGCTACAGATTTGTCAGGTACAACTCCTCTTCAAACAGGCCAGAGATTCCAGACATTCTGAGCTACATCAGATTTCCCCAAAGCTGGTGACCAATTTAAGCTCAAGTGTGTGGACAATATAAACCAACATCTATGGGATTTCACACAACTAAAATCAGTGGCTCATCTATAGTGCAGACAACAACTGCACTGACCCATTCCTATTGCTTACCAAAAAAGAGGACAGGTAAGAAATCAACCTCAGAGACAATTATGCACCATGGAAAAACACTCATCCAGCCAAGAAAAACTCTGTTGCACAGTATTCATATAAACAGATACAGCATAAGGGAACATCATCCAGACTCAGAGCCTTCTGAAGTTACCAAACCATGACAGCCCCTATGGCTTACATGATAACATGCTGTAACAGAAGCACTCTGCTAGACAGGTAAAGATATGAGGATGGGGGAGACTCTCCAAGGGAAGACAACAGGATTGTGACAGCCTTTTAGCACAGACTAACATGTTCAAAATAAACTGAGAACTCCTTAGCCAGCAGTTTACACCAAGACAGCTGGAGAAACTTTGGACCCAAACAGTTGTTCTCATCCCTACGCCACCAACCTTCATTGTGATTGAACTATTTGTGATGGGTGAGGTAAACCCAGACAAGAAATCAATTTGGCTGAAAAACTGTCTTGGGAAGGGGAAGCTTGGAAACAGCAACTATTGCTAAAAGCAGTCCTGTATTAAGTCAATCCAACCCTCTGTATGATGGGCTAGAGATACCTTGCAGTTTCACATGGCTTACTAAATTTATCATGCACTTCACCAACAGATACATCTTTATCAGGACTGCCTACACCATTAAACATCTAAACAGCTCTGACTTTCATTCACTAAACACAGGCATGTTTTCTGGTTTTGCTTTCATAGTTACACCAAGTTCTGCCTTAAGATGGCCAATGTTCAGTTAATGGCATTATTCACATACTTAAAAGGATGCTTCACTGCTCTGAAAGGTAGGATAAAAGTAACGTTTGAGTATGGCAAATTCCAACAATCTCCAAATACCTTGGAAGTCCTGCTTCTGGGTTTAGAGTTTAGATGGAATAAAGTCTGCTTTGCTTTAAGAGGAGAAAAATTCCAAGAATCTCCAAATACCTTGGAAGTCTTGCTTCTGGGTTTGAGGTTTATATGGAATAAAGTCTGCTTTGCTATTAAAGGAGAGACTGGAAACACCAAGCACCATACAAACCTCTAAATAAACTGAAAGAAAATTAAAATGTAAGACTTTAAATGCTTGTAAAGTTATGTTTGTGCTGCTGATATCTAACAGATCCTGGCTCAGAAATGAAAATGCAGACGTGTGGGGGGTGGTTATGAAGACCATGCAAACATGGAGGAAAGCTGAGGATGGGGCAGGGGTAGATGTCAAGGCAGCGATCTCACTTTGCATTCATCCTGCAAGAGAAGAAAATTCCCTTCTTGTTTCTCTCCACTCATGATTAGAGAGTCATGACTGCCTCACCAGCTGTGCCTCTGGCTCATTTTAAATTCAAACTACGATACATATCTCACTTTTAGACTTTTAATAGCAATGCCTTAAAATGCAGATTGCTGGCTAAATTTAGTTACATGATTAAAAACAAATCTAACTCATCTCTACCCTGCAAACAGAACTGCTGCATTCAAGGTTCAATGGAGGACTTAACTCTTCATCTAAAAACAAAGCCCTGACAAAAAGGAGGGGGAAAAACAAGGAAAAAAATATCAAAGCACAATTTAGCAATGCCTCAAAAAAAGCAGGATGCATAAAACATTAACCAGCTATGGAAAACTGTTTGCAAATGCATCATAGTATACCATAGGGTTTTTGTTCTGTACTTCTGCAAATAAACTCTGCACTATGCTACTACAGCAGTATGAGTCATACACTTTTACTGACATTCTATATTTATATCTCCATGTCCTTCTGCACTGTTATATGCTTCCTCCCATACAGGCCTCCCTAACCTGGAATTTCCTTTCTTCTGCAGCTGAGCATCTCTTCCTATAACACTCCCCAGAAAACTGAACTAGTATTGCTTCCTAAGCTCTTCATTCTCTCTGGACATCATTTTGCCAAAGCAACACCTCTGAACTCTTCTAACACAAGGCACACACATATGTTTACAATTATTTTCTTGTGTCTTGTTTTTCTGACTCCTTGTCTGTAAAATTAACTGCTGGGGCAAAGCTCAAAGTGACTCTGTATTAAGCCTTGTTGACTCAAACCAGAAAATCTTATTGGGAGATGACAAATGACAATATATCCATGATCATTTTATGAAAAGCATTACCTAGAGCTCCAATCTTGAAAACATTTGTCAAGGCAAGTGATTCTGTGACTCTCAATATCCCACTGATGCCTAACAAGGTACAGGCATGTGTCTGCAGTAGTGACAAAAAAATGAAGGTAATTAAGTTCCTAACACTAATATTTACCTTGTCTAAAGACCCAAGGGAATGGTGTGGTAAGACAGACACAGAAATAGCAGAAGAAATGCTTTGGAATGGCAGTCTGAAGAACTTGACTTTTTTTTGCTGTTTACAACAAGGTGGATTCCCAAGAACAAATATTCAAAGACCATTTGCACAGAGATTTCACTAGATCAAGAAGTCTCAGACACACATAATTCTGTAGAGTTAGTCACAATACCTACAGAGAAATAGGAAACACCACAGAGTGTTAGATGCTGCTCCCCAGCCCAAACGCTTGCTAAGTGGCTTTAGCGTTCTCGGCAGCTCCAGAAGCAGCAGAGTTGTTCATCCAATGGAGTTCAACTCCAAAAAGGTTAAGAAACGAAACACAAAGAACAGAACAGTATCACAAAACCAACAACTGCACCTCCAGAGCCTCCCAGGAGATCACCCCATTTGTTCAGTCAGAACTCCCAGAACAGCAACTACAATTGACTAAGACAGAGTGGGCTGTTCACCTCAAATAACGAGCAGCTATAACTGCAGCATTCTCACTGACAGGAAGAACAAAACAGTCTAAAAGAGTATGAGGGGGAAAAAAATGTGCCCTTTGAAGTCAAAAGATTAATAATGAGCATTAAGATGAAGTATTCCCTCTGAAATATTATCCTCATCTTTCCATACCCCCAAGAAAGACTGAGTTTATGAGTATGGGAAAAAAATGCAATCACAGGATTCCACCTCAAACTCTATAGAAGCACAATGCTTAATATCAAGGGGACTGCAGGGAGAGTGGGGACAGAGGTATAAATAGCTGCATAATGGTGAAAGTATCTAAATGTCATTTATGCCCTGAAAAAATTCCATCATCTATAAAAGCATGCCATCCAGCTAGCAGATTTCCCTTTGACTCCTGCCTTCTTGTTCCAGCTCAGACCTCTAACTCATTAGGATTCACATATAAAAACCCTGAGAGGTTTTCAGCATTTCAGAGCTCCCAGACACAGAACATGATGGAAAAGTTTGGATCTGAAAGTATAAAAATATATAAATATCTTTGAAATGTTACTACCTACGTAGGTACAATGCAAGTCCCTCCTGTAAAGAAATGTGAACTTAGGTACAAAGAGGAAAACACACAACTGACATTCACTTCTGATGGTTGCCAAATGATGCAAACAGCTGTCCACACCCACCTCCACATACCTACACTGCACCTGTACTTGCTTGCAGTGCCCATCTATGTTTAAACATCAGCTATGTACACAAACAGTGTTATGCTGCCTGTTAATAAGAGGGGTTTAAGTTTCAGAGTGAGAGCATGGAGCAACCAGAAGAGACCTTTTCTCCTTGGGTGTAAGGAGAGAATGGCAATGAAGATAAAAACAAAATGCCCCTGGCTCTTCTTGGCCTTCTTTCCCCTGATATTAAAGAGGGTGCTGACGGAAAGAAGCAGTAGCCTCCCATTCATGCTTCATAAAATACTGTAAGACAGAACAGTTTTTAAAGAGATCATGAGTTTGCTCTTGCTCTAAAGCAGGTGTCCAGATGGGGAAGAGTCATTCCTTTGTTCTGAAGTGAAAATGCTTAAAAATCAGACATTCAGAAAACAATTTCACATGTCAACTTTGTGTCTTCAGAGGATCAGCTCACTGCAAGGTCTTGAATCCCAAGGGCACGGGGCGACCTGATTTTAACAAAGGCTGCTCCAACACAGCTCTGGTGGATTAGAGACACTTTAAATAACTACCCTAGATTTCACAACTGGACACATCAGCAGTTTCTTACATTTCACCTATCAGCTGCTGCCTGCACATGTGCTCATGGTCTTCTGGGTTTGCTTGCTGGTGGATGTTTTTAATCTCTAGCAAAGTGAGCAAGTGAGAGGAGACAAGCACAAAAGGATTCAGCATCCTCCTCTGGATTGTGTGACCTGTCAGGATGATTCTTCAAACTAGATGAACTTCTAAAAATCCACACTGCCACTCTTATTTTGTCCCCATAGCCTGACCTTCTCTTCTGTCAGACTTGTCCCTTTTCCTTTAAATGAACTGCTTCAGCTCTAGTCAGCTGTGTCACAGCAGGCATAGCCCTGAAGAAACAGTTGTGTACAGGCAAATTCCTACAGAACAACCATCAGCTCTTACAAGGTCCAAACCTCAGGATGAGAAATGCCAAAATGATTTTCAGTCTGCTTACTATTTGGAGGTGGAAAGGAGAAGCAGGAAGACATACTCCTAAAGGATTTTCTGTATTTCTGCTTTAGGCCACTTTGTAAGGGTTAAGTTCTTAGAAATTCTTACCAATTTAAAGATTTCTTATGTCATCATGATAAGAACTGACAGCACTATCCCTGAACAGATCTTTGCCTTCACAGTGTTTTGTACAATTTGGTTTTTAATTAAATGACAGTGAGTACAATTGAGAATGAGTTACCTACAAAAACCCCACCCCTCCTAGGGTCTTCTCTTCTGCATGAATCTGATGCTGATACCTTCTTATTGCACGAGCCATTGTTCCCCAAAGAGGAAACATAACTGTTGTGATTATTCTTATTACATAATGTGTTCCTCATAACACTAGACAGAGAAGAAAGCAAGCCTGAACCAAAAGAAAGCTCTTCTATCCAGCAGAATATCCCCAAAACCTGAAGTGCATCCTAAGGGACATAGATAAATGTGCTTCCTGTTTACCTGCAGACCTCAGTCTCAGCTGCTGTGGGTCCAGATAGAATATATGTACTTAGAGTAAGAGGCAGTCTTTGCACTGAAGTTCAGTATGAGCTACAGAGAAAAGGCAGTTGCAGCTGAGTTTCAACTACCATGCCACAAACTGGGCTTGAAGTAACTTCTCCTCCTCCAGTACAAAACAAGTATGCAAAAAACCCTTTCAAACTCCCCTACAAAATTTCCCCTAATGTAGGTATGATTTGTGTGTCCTCATTGCTGTCTAGACTGAGCCTCACTTACCAACAGCAGCTTGCTGCAGAGTCTCTGGAAGCCAGTCTCAGTGATGCCTTTCTGATCAGGTACAGCACTTCCTGTTAACTGGACTTCCTCAAGTTTGTTGTTTTGGCCCTCTTTAGGTTTTGATTGCAAGTTTCTCGAGGCAGCAAATTAATCTTGCTTTGTGGTGTTAGTGCCCCCACAGGGTGCGCTTCTGTGCACACAACTACAAAAAAACATCCAAGTATCCAAAATATACTGCCAAAGTGAAAACTGAGCTGGAGATCAACACCAAGGTAACCCTAAGTTAAACAAAACCAATATACATCCCTACTAGGCCCCAGGAATTAATCAGGAGGTTTGGATTTCAATAACATTCAGAAGCAAAGCAATATCTTTTATGGCTACGTTAAAATCTTTTAAAGAAATCAATACACAGAGCATCACAGGAGAAAAAAAATGACAAAAGAAGACTGATTTTGACTAAGGAACAGAACAAAACACAAGCCCTATGAGGAGAGGCTAAGGGAGCTGGGGTTGTTTAGCCTGGAGAAGAGGAGGCTCAGAGGTGATCTCATTGCTGTCTACAACTACGTGAAGGGAGGATGTAGCCAGGTCTCTTCTGCCAGGCAAGCAGCAACAGAACAAGGGGACACAGTCTCAAGTTGTGCTGGGGGAAGTATAGGCTGGATATTAGGAGGAAGTTCTTCACAGAGAGAGTGATTTGCCATTGGAATGGGCTACCCAGGGAGGTGGTAGAGTTACCATCACTAGAGGTGTTCAAAAAAAAGACTGGATGAGGCACTTAGTGTCATGGTCTAGTTGATTAGACAGGGCTGGGTGATAGGTTGGACTGGATGACCTTGAAGGTCTCTTCCAACCTGCTTGGTTCTATGATAAATGTTGAAGGATATCAGCTCCTAACCACACTTGTATATGTACCAGACTCAAGTGCTAAAATACAGACATCAGTCACCTTTTTCTTTCAGAGCACTCAAAAATCCAGCTAAGGCAGCAGAATATATACAAACACTCAAAAATTTAAACCCCGCATATTAGAAAATACTCCATTGCACACAAAGACAGAGATACAACTTCAGGTTACAATAGCACAGAGACATTCCCAGCACTCAAACAGGGGCAATCTAACCAGCACATATAGCTAACTCAAATCTCTGATCCAAGACTCGTGTTTGGTGGTGTTATGGCACCTCACAACTGAATTTAAAGAATACAAGCCACCAGGCTAGCTATCGAACAAAACAAGCAGATAGCTGCTCCTGGAAGATGTCATTATAGTTCCCAGGTAGCCAAGAGCAAAAAGCCCTTCTAAAGGGCTACAAATCTGACACTCAGAAGTCACAGCTGTTGATACAGCCCCTGAAACCCACAGTAACTTACCTCAAATTCACTGTTGGAAAAGTACCTCAAGGTAATCACGATAAGAACAAACCAGAAAGGCTCTGTGGGTTTTTTTTCCTGTGCTGTTGTTTAAGACAAAGTCCCAAAAGGTACTGTTTTGCAGAAGCACTCAACTGTCACTAAGTTCTTCAGAAACACATTATCTGTGTTCTAATAGCAAGATTCATTAGTGAGCATTAAGGCTGAATAATTACTACACAGGAAATGTCACTTAAAGGTTATGAAAACAAGTATTTAACAGTCTTAAAATCTTCTAAGTTTAGATGAGATCTCTAGATCTCATGCACAGATCCTGCACACACAGGGAGCCTCTTTCAAAAGCTGAGCTTGGCAACGATTAGCTTGCAATGAAGTCACTGCTAATGCAGCAGCCCTGTCTCTTGCATGCACATGCAGGGACCAACAAAACTAAGAGGGCAGAGAAAACAAACATTTTGTTTGGCAATCAGTTGCCATACAGATGTAGTTCAACTGTTAACAATTGTTTTTAGCTTCCAACTCTATTCTAGGCACAGTGAGCAAAAAACACTACCACCTTACCACATAAATTCAATTTAATCTTCTTAGCCTGTTCTTGATATCTTCACTGTCACCTGTGTGTTGCCAGTGAGGGTCCATTAAAACTTTCTTCCTTAAAATGTTCCACACACTGGCTAATGTCCCTGACCTTGTTTATTACATTTGCTAAGTATATGGCTGGCTGGCCATAACTGCAGCAACCTAACCACAGAAACCAAAGAAAACAAACAAAAAAGGGAAGGCAAAGAAGTAAAAACCCAGATCGAGCCATGAATCCCTCATCTCACACACTAATGACCTGAACAAAACCCACACTTTACAAGTTCATTTTTCTGACAGCTTTTTAAAGGTCAAAGTTTCCCCAAGTCAGGACAGACAGATAATTTTGGTCCACAATATCACTATTTTCAACAGCAAGAGAGAGAGGATGTAGCACCAAAGAGAGCAGAGAAATTCAATACAACATAGTCTCTCTTTGCACACATGGACTATCAGAAAAGCCCCAGAGTGTAGCAGTAAATGATAGCAGTCATTCTCCAATCCATTTCAGTCATGGAGCACCTGTGAAAACACAGCTGGACAGGACTGGCTGAGCAAAGACTACAGTTAAGACCAGGACTAGCCTCACCCTGTCTTGCCCTTAAGCTGTGGGAGAGACAATCTATAGGCTGCCATACACATAAGATGAGCAGAACAGCTCTGCAAAATCTGTCATAGTTGTTTTCCTCCTAGCTTACAGTTCTTGTTGAAGACATTCAGCATTTATCATCAGCTAAATTTAACAAAAATGCATTTACACCCTTCTCTCCACAGGCCATCTGAATCTCCATTTGCCCAAACACTCACACAACAGCTTGCAAGGGCAACTTGAAATAACTGTTAAGGTTCTTTGCTCTTAATGCCAATTCCTAATATCTTTATTTTACAATAAACAGCTTCAATCAAACTTTGTGACCATTTAGCATCTTCCTGGCACTTCTGTCTTCACACACAAATTATATGGCTTGGCATGCACAACTATTTATTGACCAACTGGAAATTACTAAGAACAAGGAGAAGCAAAAGCCAGGTGTTGACCAAAGGAACACAATTTCTCAGTGTTATGGGAAACCTGCTATAAAAACCTCTGCATATGAACAACTCTGAACACTTGACGCTAACCTTTCAGAATGAACCTTCATATTGAAGCTAGCCCCCTCCTCAGCAATGAACCATGGAAAGAAAATCTTTGAGACTTTTGCCCAAAAGAATGCCAATCCCTTCTACCTATTTACAGCTACCTAGAATTCAAATCCATACAGTTTTGATAAGAAAATCCAGGATGCTTTATAAAAGTTCAGTGAGCTGAAAATTCACTTGGTAACAAAAGCTGATACTTGACTAAAGCAAGAAAAAAACCAAGAGACTCTAAGCCAGAGCCAGCCCACAAGTTTTGTTTATTCAGTTCTTGTTAAAGAATAACAAAATACATAAGAAACATGTTTGTGCTTTAAGTCAGAGCTAAACAAGAGGGGCTGACACACACAGTAGGATGTAATAGAAGGCTCCCATTGTGCTGGTGAGCCATAGCTGCTGAAAACAAAATCTGTTCTGCTTCAAGAGAGCATACACAGATCCACCACTTACTGAGATCTATCTTCTGGCAGAAAATTCTCCCTGAGATTCAGTGGCAATTTGGCAGATCAAAGAACTATCTTCTACAGTAGCCCTGGCCTCCCCTAAAACATGGTATTGTAGAATCTGGCTGAAGCCTCATTTGCAGAAAGCTTCCATAGATAAATTCAGAATTCAGTTCTTTGCTGCTTGAGGAAAGTATTCCCACCAACCCCTTGGGAATAGATAAACTTCCAAAACTGCCAAGGAATAAAAGCTCTTCCAGGTCACTAGCTTAGGTTTCATCCGTTTCCTTAGCTTTTCCTCTCCAGCAAATTCTGCTTCAGTTAATTCTTGATTTGGTCTACCAGACTAACCATCTCCCTGATGCCATGCACAGAATAAAGCCCAAAAGAAGTGAAGCAAGCAGACCTATGCAGAGGAAAACTTCAGCCTCCACACTGCTAGGATTTCTGTAAAGCTTCAATTTCTGAATTTCAGTTCCCAGGCTTATGCATTTCGATCTCTCTCCTTTCCATGTTCTACTCTTTTGTCCCGGGTTAAGGGCAGATCCCTCCCCCGGGGAGAAATAAACTCACCACAACACAGACCCTTTTTTGAAAGTCAGGGAAAGATGAAATTGTATTTCTTATAGTGTAAGTATAGCAATGTAAAGAGAGATAATAACTAGAGAAGGAAGAAAAAAAACCCAATACAATAACCTTAAGGGAGATGGGGGAGGGGTCAAGCGGCAGCAAAGCAGAAGCAGCAGCAGCCAAAACAGCAGCCGGGGACGATAGGCGAAGCTGAAGCAGCAGAAGCCAGAAGGAGAAGGGGGAGCATAAGCTGTGCTTCTAGACATTAAGCTCTTGATGCTCCAATGAAATTATATTCATTTATCTATTGTTGCCATTATGTGGCCTATCCCTGGAATGTTCCATCTCTCCCCTATGTCTGAGCTAGAGAATCAGCTCAAACGGCCACACCTTTATAATCAAGTGTAAGACCTTCAAGATAGGCCCTGAAGTTTTAAAATTTGCCAGCCTAAACCAGTCTCTGCTTGTGTTGCAAACCAGCTATCTCACCAGTGTAAGCTCAGGAAGTGATGACAACTGACAACACAAGCAATACACGCACCAAACATTTATTTATTGTCAACTTACCCTATCTCAAGCTTCATAGCTTTCAGGAGCCAAAGTTACACTCTGCTCATTCTAACTTCAGCAATTTTGGTACTTAACATGATTGTCCCACTTAGATCTTCTTAGGTGCTCCTAAAAAGCCCTAGAACAAATAAAGCACTACATGGGCTTAATGCCAGCAACACCTTCCTGTTAAATTCCATCCATGAACTCAAGTCAGCCTTCACCTCCTCTCTCTTGTTCACTTTCCCATTTTTTCTTTTTTGCCTTAAGCTGAAGTCTCAGCACTGGGGCAAAATATCAACAGCAGATGCAAACTTACTCCCTCAAAGTATCCTAGCCAAGATGCCAGATCTACTTGGACTCAAGTCAAAACAATCCTGACCCACCCAACCCAGTGTAAGTGCAAACAAGACAACTCCAGTAGTTCCACTGGCACTCTAATTCACTCACTAAACCTGAAAAAAAGGAGAAAAAAAAAACCCACTACTCTCAGGTGAATGCTTTCTAGAGCTTGCATTTCTGTCAAAAAAAAATTAGTGGGCCTAACACCAGGACAGCAGTGGAATTCAGCAGTGTACTTTGGATTCACTCATATGATCTCCCCTGTGGCAGCTACTTCTGCTTTAAGGTCTATGCATCTTGAGTGGTATTCTTTCTTGCTTTCTCTGCATTGCACAGCAACGACAGTATTTATCATGACAGCAAGCAATGTAACAGGCAGGCTCTAAAGTGTAAGTTCCCACTGCTACCTAACATCAGCTACAGCATAACGAGGCAGTAAAAGGCATGAACCACAAAACCACAGAACCAAGACCACAGAACAGCAAGTGTATTTACCAGATTTTACCTAGAATTTACTCAGCCTGAGGCAGATAACAAAGAGGTTTGTCCTTAAACACTCATTCTGCAGGTTCTGCCTCAAAGGGATTTAAGAGTTCCTATCAATTTGCAAATTTAGATATAGCTTATTTGTACTATTCTATCCCAAACCTCAGCATCCTAGCCAACAAAATGCTGCTAAGAACATCAGGGCATCTAGTTTCATACTGATTGACTGTCAGCTATAGTGAGTGGCTGAAAAGAGAAAAGGAGAGTCCACATACAATAGATGCCTTATTGGTACCACAGACAAGCATTAGAAAAAACCACTACCAACCGAAGGGTATTTGCTGTGCTAGGGGACTGCTGGAAACGCAAGCCTGCTTTGCCAGTATGAGGAAGGATTCAAAAGCACACTGGAGAGGACCTCTAGTGGGCTGACACTGCATGCTCGGGTACCAGGGAGCAAGGGCTGCAGCTCCCTTAGCTCGCACCGCATTTACCACATCTCTCACCAAAGCCTGGCAGTTCTACTCAGTGGCTGGCACTACAGAAAGCAGTTCCATCAGTAAGCCTCCTCAGGCCGGCTAATTAGATACATTCCTTCAGTTTGCTCTCAGTGGTTGGAGGGACACATTTCCATTTACTCAGAAAAAACAAGAGATGGGTTCTGTTCTAGCCATGTAGGTCACTAAAGTGCCTGACCACTTCAGAGTTTTTTTTGTGTGGCCTAAATGACATCCAGGGATGCTCAAAGATGCACAAGTTCCCATGCACATTTGGAATCAGAATTCAGACAGTGTTGAGGCATTTTGTTCTTCCAAGGCTTTTCAGCTGTAGACAGTTTTGCACAGGCAGCACACATATCATTTTATCTGCCTTTTTAAGGTAACTCCTTCTGGGTGAAAGAGCTTGGAATTCTTTATGTGAGCTCAAACAAGACATAATTTCATGTGACAGCACATGAAAAGATTAGTGAATGTATGCTGGAGGATACTTAGATAATAAAACCAGCCAGATTAGGAAAGCTTATTTATTAAGCATTCCAGTTAAAAAGAAAATAACTTGTTTTGAATTGAAGTTGATGATTCACCTCTAAGTCTTTAAAAGACTTCTTTGGCTATATTTAGGTTTGCCTTTAAGTCAGATAGGTTCTACTATTTCCCAAAGTAGCTTAATTTGCATCTGCAGCATTATAGGCCACAACTTATCTCTCTTTCAAATGATCTACGCAATAACCTCTCTTTTAGCAGTTACCCTCAAAGGGTTTCTATCACCTCAAGAAGGCCCACAAATTAAAGTTGACATTGTTAAACAGAGCAGTGCAAGACAGCTGCTTGTTATTATTCAAAAATAATATCACCTCCACTGCAGTGGTGCTCCCTGTGCCATTAAGCAGAGTGCTGGGAAGGCAGCAAACCATTACAGAGAGCAGTCACCTGAAGAGAATAATAGTTGCACTTGGAATCTGAAGCCAGAAGAATGCATCTGGTCTGTCCTTCACATAGAGCAATAACAGTTCTGCCCTGTCATAACTGAAGAGCACATCTGAAAGTCACTGGAGACAAGCATTCATGCAGAAAATAATAATGAAATCAAAGACACTAACAAGTTCATATCTTATCATTAGGGACCTGATCAGAAAGACTACTAGTGGTGCTACAAAGCCTAACTGTGCTTCTCTCCTCTGCAGGAATCAGTAATCAAGACAGAAAAGGCTGCAGCTGTCTGTATTGACAGATGTTGTGAGTTGCAGGAAGATCATGTACAAAAGAAACAGTTCAAAAGACACCTCTGTGACTAAAAATAAACATTTGGAGCTGATGTGGATCACTTAAGGGTGAGGATGAAAGCCACAACATTCTATGAAAACATTCTTGAATGTCAAGCAATCTGTTCCTGAGGAATTAACTTCCTGAACCTCAACTACTTTACAAGACAGAGCAGCAAATGAAAGTTGACTGAACTCAAACCAGAAATAACACAAAACTGGCTTCTCAACACAGTTGCTGAGTAAGGTAAAACACAACACAGGAAAGAGATGCAGGTGCAGTTAAAATCCCCTGAAAGAGCAGAATGGGGAAGAAATGAAGAAAAGAAAAAAAGAAGTGTGTTTTGCTTTTGGTCGTAATGCAAAATTTTGCCAGTGGCAGGGAGGAAAAGTGTGTGCCTTTGGAAACAGACTACTTTACAGAAGAGGGGAAGCTTAACATACAACACCACAACATTTATGCTGTGCCCCTTCTTTCTTGATAACAAAGTTGGTAACTTGCTTGGAGTCACTTTAAAGCTGTCAAACCACTGCGTCTGTGAAACTGCCCACTGCTCCTCCAGATGGCTGCTCTTAAGAGCATTGCTGTCCCATTTACTTCTCAATGTGCCATTAGTTCTGCAGTCAAGCACTGCTCATCTGGCAGATAAAGATCAAAATGTCATTTTGAAATGGCAGAATTTGTGAATTTATGCATGAACAGTGTCCAGCTTTTATCCACCTAGTTTCCTCCTGTGTCTTTCCAATGAGCAAAGTTTTAATTTACTGTCAAGAGAGCTGCAATTTTGAATGCTTTATTATTCCTACTCTGTTCTGGGGAGGAGGGGGAATAAATCTAAATGAAATTAAGTGTTTGTGACGACCTCCTAAAATTCCACTACCTTCCCTGAAAAACACAATACCAGACTTCAGATATATAGCATAAATGTTTAACATCATAGTAAGAGTATGAGTTAGAAAAATACTGAACTATTCTTTCTTGCAGCAAAATCCCTACACACTGTGATGCCTTTCCTAAGTGTGCCCCTGCCCTGCACAAGAAACAGAGCAAAGCATCTTACAACAATCTCTCTTCTTTCCATTTTTCTGCATCCAACACAAAAATCACTCTGCTTCCTTTCCACTAATGGTGGAACTCTCTAGAGTAAAGAGAGCAGGAGTCAGGAATCACTCTGATCTCTGAAGCAGAGTGCATGTAGCCCAGGGGATATGCAAGACAATCCACTGGAGGGCTGGAAGACAATAATAACTTCATATTTCAGCTAATTAATGGTTTACATTTAGTTAATAAAATATTGTGAGTAGTGTTTATTTCACTTTTATTTTTAAGATTGTGCATGTTTTATACTTTGCATAATGTATTAGCAGAGTGCATGACAACAATTTATAACTAAATAAGTATAAATACATTTGGAGGAGATGTACTCCAAAAAATATTTGGTGACAGAGTGGAAAAATCAATGAAGACCACTGGTTTATGTGATCTGGTACTCAACCTTCCTGGTGCTGATTTTCTCCTTTGATAGGAGATACAAATAATAGAGGAAGAACTGCATGCAGGGAGAAGGTTTTAAGTGTGTGTGTTTGTCAGTAACTTAGCTGCAAGTTTAACCACAGGCAGTGAGTGGTTTTACACCAACAGGGAAGCATTTAGTTCACACAATGTCTAGTGGTTGAGCCACCTTTGAAAATCCCATGAGATTCTGAATGGTGTCTAGAGGATGCCAAAGGCCATTTTGAATCTTATTCCAGATGATTTAGGTTCAGGTCCATTGACTTAAAAAGAGATTTAAAATTCTATGTACATAAAAATCAAATTCAGCAGTAACTTGGCTGGTTTTCTACTGCAGATATAAAAGGTCAGGTTTTTATTCAAATTCCTTTCAAATATTTGCTTAAAAAAAAAAAATCCCTGCTAGTCACACAACATTTTTTTTTCTTGTTAAGAAGAGGAGAGATTTAAACTAGATGTTAGGAAGTTCTTTACAGTGAGGGTGGTGAAACACTGGAACAGCTTGCCCAGGGAGGCTGTGGCTGCTCCCTCCCTGAAGGTGTTCAAGGCCAGGTTAGAGGAGGCCTTGAGCCACCTGTTCTAGTGGGAGGTGTCCCTGCCTATGGCAGGGGGTTCGAATTAGATGATCTTTCAGGTCCCTTCCAACCTAAACCATTCTGTAATTCTATGACCTAAAATAGTCACTTAATGGCTATGGATAAGTATCAACTAAGTGAAATACTACAGCCACTAAAACTTTGGGGCAGTTTCATTGGTAGAACTGGTGAAGCAAGAAAACCATGCCCACAAAACTGTCCTTTTAAAAATTTAGGTTATCCTGACTAATGTCTTTTTCTACCATTTCTGTTCCAATGAGAACGACACTAAGCATTTAATTCAAGAATTATACATTTTGAGATTAATTCCTCTGCTCCACCTGAAAAGTTTCCAAGCAGCACATAGCACTGACTACAGCTCTGAAATCTTCAGTTAATCACCCTCTAAAAATCTGAGTTCAAACATTTTCTTTTCAATAGCTAAGAGAGCAGCTAGAATAATTCAGGGCTGTAGAGACGACATCTCTCTCGTGTACTTAGATGTCCAACAATGAATGTTATGAAACAGAACACTTAACCAACTTGGTTTTTTTCTAGTCCTGCATCACACCCCTGCAAATTCTAACACTTAAAGTTCACAGTATACAGTAAATAAAAGCATTTTTCTCACAGAGCAAGGGACATCACTGCAAAACCATTTCTGAACTTGCAGTGCTAATAGAACACTTCAGCACATGCTGACCTTTGGGCATCTACTAATTCCACTTAAATAGAACTACCCATGATAAAGGCTAAGCACTCCTCAAGCCAGTACCCATAATTACAGAACCCAGTAACTCTCAGTAAGATATGTGTCCCCTTCTGCCGTTTTCCTAACACACTGGTTGTATCCTGAAAATCAACAGGTTACTTCAGTCTCTATGAATAATACTTTCACCTGCTACTCACTTCCTCACCTGGCAGTTTACACAAATCAAAAGCAGGAATGCAGGCAGACTACCCCAATAATCTCTATCTCTTCTGTTCATTCCAGGGGAGACTTTCACCTTCTTGTTACTCCTAACTAGCACACCACACTGCGCAACAGGAGAAGCAAATAGCACAGAGTGTTCACATGTGAACACCACAAAATAGTTTCATATCTGTCTTACCTTTCTTCTCACGGCAGAACAACATCTAAATGCATCCAGGTGACCTTCACCAGATCAATCATCCTTTCACAAATCAACGTCACTACTACCTAACCTTCCTCTTACAAGGAAGGGATCTAACCTTACAGCCATCTGCACGTAGCAAGCTTTCACAATGTCCTCACTGGAAAGGTTCCCAGGAAGATACATCTTTCAGTATTAAATATTCTTTGATTTCACCTTCAGGAGATGCTTTCCAAGTCTAATGATGCCTCTTTTTAAACCCGTCTTTGCTAAACATTTCTTGGCTTTGACCACAACCACACACACATACATGGCAGCTTATTTTAGTTTATTGACTTTTTTCTGAACACAAGATTTAGTTTGTCCTTAAAACACTTTACTAAATGGGCAGCACAAAAAGCTTGCCTCACTTTAGAAGCATAGAAAGGTTAGAACAGTCGTGCAAAGCCACGTAATTTATCTCACTTACTGCAATGAGACTGCAATGTTTTCTTAGATGTGATGGCAGAAGCAGAGGGTTCTCAGCTATGCCTGTTCTTAAGATCCTCAGCTAACCTGAAAATGGGACTATCTATGGCCCCAAGCCTTTCAGATACCTGTTCAGGACTATCTTACCTTCTCCCTAACTCCTGTGACCTGATCAGGAGAGTTGGGGCTCTTCAGCCTGGAGAAGAGAAGACTTTGAGGAGACCCTGTAGTATCCTTCCAATATCTGAAGGGGGTCTATAGGAAGGCTGGTGAGGGAGTATTTATAAGGTCTTGTAATGACGGGAGAAAGAGTAATGGGTTTGTACTGACAGAGGTGACATTTAAACTAGATGTCAGAAAGAAGTTCTTCACAGTGAGGGCAGACAAATACTGGAATGGGTTGCCCAGAGAGGTTGTGGATGCTCCCTCCCTGCAGGTGTTCAAAGCTAGGTTAGATGAGGCCTTGAGTGACCTGTTCTAGTGGGAGGTGTCCCTGCCTTTGGTGAGGGGATTGGAACTGGATGATCTTTGAGGTCCCTTCCAACCTAAACCATTCTTTGATTATATTATCTTCCTGCCAAATACAGCTATGTATCCTGCAAGTTGCAGCCATATTTTCCTACCTCTCTATTTTCTGAAGCAAGTTTTTCACCAAATTCTTTCCTCTCCAAGGATGATCTCATAACTCACCCAGCAGAATGATCTCTAGGAGCTCATACATATCCTGAAACACCAGTGATCTGAAGATGCCAAGAGACTGCACCTCTGCAGCATGAACACACATGTGCTACTGCATTCATGGAGATGGCTAGGTTCTCTGATCTGTAAGAGCAGTAATGCTTTAGGGAGAAAAGCTGAAAGATATCTGCCCTCCTCATTTCTGGAGACAAACACTTCTCAGGTGAAACTACAAAACTGCATTCAACCAGGACAAGTGAAAGAAAATGCTTGCCTGCAAAAAAGGCTATTGGTTTGGAGACATATGTTACTGCTTTTCAGATATCTTACCTGTTCGTGCCACCAAGTGGGTCCAGCCACTCCAAACTGCTTCAATCTTTTCATGTGAGAAAAACTGAGTCTCAGTCTTCTTGGGCTCAGCAAGAAAGATTTCTTTGCTCACAAGCTGCCCATGTTTGTTGCTCCCCCAGCCATATACATGTCCTTCATCTACAAGAGAGAAGTAAAATTTGTTCAAACTGATATAGCTGTAACAAAACCAGAGACAGGCTCTGTCTCAACTGAGTGAGGCTGAGCAAAGACCAATGTTTCATTACACTTGGGTTTTCATAAATACTTTCTCCTGCCATTTTTTACCACAGGTGCACACACTGCACCCCTGTCACCTCCTGTCCTCCTCCAGAAGGTGCATTTGCTTTATCCTGGGCACTGTCACATGCTCAACCCTCATTTCATCTCTTGACTAAGTTTTAACCAAAATGCAGACAGTAAGATTTAGCAGCACACTTCCACCGCTGGAGACCTCAGGCCAGTTTGGACACAGATAAACTACGATCCTTTTGTTACAGGAACCACCATTCGCGTTTTCAACAACCCATTTTAACAGCTGTGTGCCAAAAACCTGCCTGACTGCAGGTGTTTGGTGTCCTACCAGCAGGTGGCTCATGAAACAGAGCCAAGGAAAATTGCATCCCAGTGTGAGAGATTTCCTAGAAAAAAAATAATCCCCATTTAACTACTACACCCTGCAGTAGTATCTTTACTACAGCAAATGCCTTTAAACTACAAAGTATTTTCAGCAATATCTTGTATGTTGCATGATGAAGGGCAGCAATAGTGTCACTTGATTTGTTAGTCTTGATCCTCCTGCTGCTGAATAAATTGTTCTCTTAAAAAGCAGAAGCATGGAACAAAAATCATCTGCTCACTCTCTAAATAGAGTGCTAATTAGCTAGAGTGGATTCTATTTGTCCTTACAGTTCTTACTCACTAATCGCACATACACTTTGCATCTCAGAATTCAATGGGATTTACATCTTGGAACATCTCCCCATACAACTAAATCTCTCTAGATCTGCATAAGCAAATACTCCAGTGCTCCTTTCATGACGACAGAGGTACCAGATGGCTGCAGATTTTCTCAGAACTTGCTCCTACAAAGTTTGGCAAAGACTTGTCTTCACACACTTCAAGATATCTTCCACACTTCAAAACTGTAAGATTACAGCATGATTAGCTATTCTGCCTCCCCTTCTCCCAGTCTACCAAACAAAACCAATAAAAGCCTTTATTAGACTTTCATTACTGGATGATTAATATTCCAGCATGGGAGCACTGCTTAAAGATCAAAGAACAAATGACAGGCATTATGGAAGTGGCTAAGTGATTAAAGCATCTTCCTAGTGTTTGAAATAACTCTTGTGTTCTTCCATTACCTCTCACAGCTCTGCACACTGCTGTGTTAGCATAGAATCACAGCATGGTAGGGGTTGGAAGGGACCTCCGGAGATTGAGTCCAATCCTCCTGCTAACACAGGCTCACCTAGATCAGGTTGCACAGGAATGCTTCCAGGCAAGGTCTGCAAGTCTCAAGAGGAGACTCCATAAATCTTCTGGGCAACCTAGTCCAGTGCAACAAGATGCAGTGTTACAGCCACCTAAGATAGTCCCAGACCACCTCACATCCCTGCATAGCACAGCCCCTTGCAGAGGCATTAGCCCACATAGCAAAAGCAGGACACACACAGTAGTCTTTCCTTGGACCAAACATGGCCAATTGCACTGCTTCCAGCACTTACCCATAAAGTTACCCAGCAGAGCATAAATGCTGCAGCTCCAGGAACCCAACCATGTGCTTCCACAAATCCTTTCCAAGCCTCTAACCATTAAACAAACAGCACAGGCTTTTATTCACTCCCAAGGGCTAAGTCACAGCCAGGATAAACCACACAGAACTGAGAGAATTCAGCTCCTAAAAACGGTTTTCAGAATCTACAACTATTACAAAGTGATTAACCAGCACTAACTAACCAGGCTAACTAAAACTCACAAACACTCCCAAAGCACAATAACCTCAAGAGGCTTATGCATGGACTTCCACTTCTGTACCTAAGGCCTACCTGAGAGTGACACCGAATGATAGGAGCCTGCAGCAACCATCTTCACCTTTACATCTTCCAGGCCTAGAGAAGAAAGTGTTACAGATATTGTCCAGCAGGTATTCTTTCATTCAGAAGCATGCATACAAATGTAAGAGTATAACCCCTGCTTTTGGGCCAGAGACAGTGCAAAACTCACTGTCACTTCCCGCATAACTATGACTTTGTACACCCATTCTATCCTTCAGGTAACTCCACTGTATGTTTATAATGCCAAGTGGCTTTGTAAGAAAGTGATGCTACATACCACTCCAAATGCATTTCTGCTCCATCCACCTTTACAGAGGACTCAGATTCCTGGATTACCTGCTACTTCACAGGGCTCCTTTGCTGTCAAGAACAGGGGCAGAGTTTTTCCTTGGTGCGCACGCTTTGCCCGAGATGCCAAGCCAGTTCCCCACTGAAGAACCAAACCACTCTCTTTCCAGAGAAAAGACAGAAAGAAGTGATTAAAACACAACCATCAACAAAATCACTTAACTCATCATTAGTGTTACAAGTGCATTCATTTCATTTGCACTGATTTAAATCACGTCTTTTAGAGCTCCATGGCAAAGACGTGAATAACAGACAGTTGTAATCTCTTGACACAGGGAAGAACAGTAAGAAGATATTAAGCAGACCCATCCCAGTATCGAGGGCTAGATCAGTACATTTCTGGGGACTTGGTATCAGAAGCACCTCAGCTGTAGCACACTTGGTAATGGATACCATTTATTTGTGTAAGTTCATGGCTCTTTCTTTGCCCTTTCCTTCCCTTCATGCTAACGTGTCTGAACAGTCCAGCACACTGAGGGAGGGAAGTCACCTGTCTTCTCAGGAGCCTTCAGAGACCTGACCTAGCACTAAATCAAGATGTTCAATGGGTATGAAGCTGAGGGAAGCATAATTTCCAGTGTTCATACAAGCAGCAGAGATGCCACTCTCCTTCCAACTATCTCCTTTGCATCTTCAGCTAGACTCCACTACCTGGAATCCATACTGAAGTTCACATAAAACTGAAGCAAACAAAAAACCATAGTTTGCTGTTCCTCAGTTTTAACACAACCATGACAATTACAAGGTTTCAATTACTATATTTATTCCACTAACAAGCTCAAAGTCTCTAAAAAGAGCAGAGAAATATTTAGATGTTATGATCCTACTAAGAGTACACACAGCAAAGGATGGCAGAAAGACTCAGAGGACCACGTTTTTAAAGGTGTAGGAGTGAAATGAACTGAGTAGTTCTCTTCCTTTTCAGTGAAGTTTCATTCCAGTGATATTTATCCATTACTATACTAATAAGCCACAATTTGTGTGCAGTTCCATTTGGAAACATCTGACACAAACCTAAATCAATTATTTTGCATACTATAATGAATTCCAAATCCCAAGATGAACTTTTTAATGACCAGAAATAAGCATCCTTCTATGTTTCATTTCAGAAATGGAGAAAAGAATCAGTAAGCTTTTCACTCATCAGAAAATTAACTTAATAACCTCTCACTCTGAATTGTTTAGGAACAGTTCCTCATCACTTTCCAGAAAGATTGTTCTAGTGTGTTTATTACTCACGTTAATCTATATAAAAATCTTACTGTAACTATTTTCCCTGTGATATTGAAAATAAATAGAAGCTAAAATTGATTTCATCTTATTTCTCTCCTTTTCCAAGACATTAAAACTCCATTTCATCTGTCACCAAAGCAACACTCAAATTATGACTTACCTGTAGCAGCAAGGGCATGTCTCAGTCCTGCTGCAACATGCACCACCTTCTCTTTGAGAGACTATTCAAAAAAACAAAACAGACAAAAGAAACCAAAGACACCTTTTAGTTGCTTTTTGCATTGAGTGCCTTTAAAATTAAATGCCAAACATTAGTGGAATGCTACCAAAATAGTCCTCACAATTCTGGCCTGCGTGACACAATGTACAGCAACTTTTTGTGCCACAACAGAAGTAAATTCTGGATAATAAACATTAGTGGGAACACAGAATAGAACAGAATCAACCAGGTTGGAAGAGACCTCCAAGATCATCCAGTCCAACCTAGCACCCAGCCCTATCCAGTCAACTAGACCATGGCACTAAGTGCCTCATCCAGTCTTTTCCTGAACACCTCCAGGGACAGTGGCTCCATCACCTCCCAGGGCAGCCCATTTCAATGGCAAATCTCTCTATGAAGACCTTTCCTCTGATATCAAACCTATACCTCCCCTGGCACAACTTGAGGCTGTGTCCCCTTGTTCTGTTGCTGGTTGCCTGGGAGAAGAGATGGGCTCCCATCTGGCTACAACCTGCCTTCAGGTAGTTGTAGACAGCAATGATTCATCTCTGAGCCTACTCTCCACCAAGCTAAACAACTCCAGCCCCTTCAGTCTCTCCTCACAAGGCTTGTGTTTCAGGCTCCTCAGCAGCTTCATTGCCCTTCTCTGGACATGTTCCAGTACCTCAACATCTCATCTTGAAAAGGGCAGGGAAAGGAGTCAGCAAATAAACTGAAGCAACTGAATGCACAGCTCTGTGGCAATAAAAAGCCATAGTCCAAATATTCACATGAAAGATGGAACCTTGGCTAAAATATGTTTATTTCTTCATTTTTTCTCAAAAACTACACCAAAACCCCCACAGTAAATACCAGCGAGAAGCCATAACTTGCATAAAATAGGACCTTCCAAGTCCTACAATCACTAACACTGATGTCACCACCTAGACCACTGATGGTCGCCCAACCTGTTCATTTAAAGAAGACTACACCAAGTAATGTGTGCACCAAAACAGTTAAATTTGCACCAGGTATCACACAGTATCACAGGTACTTCAGTTCTGGCACTTCTCCACTTCTGAGCACTCTGCACATTTATTATTCTTCTCACAGATGTAATGCTATTTAAAACAGATGGCATCAAGCCCAAGCATTTAATAAGATTGACACCAAAATAGAAAATATCCTAGATGAATGAATGGTGCACATGGTCAGGGAGGACACAAGATTCAGATTACCACTGTCCACGCTACCATTTTCACACTGGAATGATGCTCTCAGAAAACCTCAAGGATACAGAAACGTCAGATGAGTTAACTCCTATTCATTGGGAGTTACCTAAGGGACCAGCTGCCCCCCTCTTCCTCTACCCTCAAGAAGCAACAGAGGAATATCTGTTGAGCCACAAGGCTGTATTTGATGTATGAGCATCCTTCCTACTCTGGAGTTACTGCTTTCACCAAACACAAGAGGTTACATGCAGAGGTCAGACAATCTTTGCAAGTTGTTAGAAGCAATATTAAATAGAGCTCTAAAGCATGATTACTTTTAAGCCTTTACCTCAATCTTTTGGGGAATCAAGCACGGACCTGAAATTTGAGGAACTCCTAATTGTCCAAAGGAGTTAGACCCACAGGACAGAACCAGGCCATCTCCTGCAAAAGGAAGCATGAGAGTCCAATCAGTAAAACCACAAGCAAAAGCAAAGCAGCACAACATTCTAAAAACAGAATATGACAACCAAGTAGTTCAAAAAAGGACCTAACATAATCCATTCCTAAGTCCCTGAGGCCATAGGCTTCTTGTCTTAGCACACCATGTTCAGAAGAGCTCTAAAATTAACTAGGATACAAGTAACATGAAGTAATTCAGTTTGCAAGGCCAGCAGCTTAACACCTGCGAGTGCTTGTGCACCACACAAGTAACAGCAACGTGGAACTTGCAGCATGTTCTCTACACCCAGATATTTCTTCTGCTCTCAGACAGATTTACCTACTAAGACGATTGTAAAATCCCAGCCACAGGCAACTTGTTTTACACAGATGCCAGACAGCGCAGTGCACAAAGTAAAACACAGTACATCTTCAGTGTGATTCAGTCCCAACTGCCCATCTTTGTTATGGCCACACACAAAGAGTTCTCCAGCACCTGGGAAAACAACAACAAAACAAAAAACCCATAAAACCCAGGTTCTACTTCACAGACTAAAAAGACAAGCCATGATGTCCTGGGACAGATAGGGGCAATGATTACCTGTCATTGTAGGGGACTGCAATCAAGCAAAAAGAAAGAAATACCTCTGAATAATTACAGCTACAGAGAGATGAGTTTGTCAAGAGAGATAACCCATACAGTAAGACAGACACCTCTCACCAAGGTGCATGATGAACTTTTCAAACCATATTCACATCTGTGTCCCACCTTAACCAAAATTCAATATGGCATTCAGCAGACCCTTTCAAAGATCATATGCTGTCTTCTCCTCCTTACTTTAAAACTTCAGTCTTGACCAACCTCCCATTTGACTGCTGCCTCACATCCTTAACACAGAAAGAGTGGCTGCTGTATATGAAAAGCTGTTCTGGGAAACGTAGCCATTAAGTAACCACACGAGATAACCAAAACACAAATTTCCCCACCTTAACTGGCACTAAAGAAACCTGTTTTGCAGCTAAAAACTGTACTTGCTCAGAAACAGAAAGCACAGACAGGTGGCAGCACCAAATCACAAGGGAAATAGATAAAAAATGTCTGCAGAAGTCACTCGCTCCTTGCCAGTGCAATGTTTTTACCAGTGATAATTGCAGAATGTCCCCCTCCTCCAGTAATGCTTTTAATGTCTTGACATTTGCAGGAAGCATCTTTCAGTGACTGAGGTACCAGCACATCCTCTCTGTGACCCAGGCCAAGTTGTCCATAGCTGTTTGCACCCTTTGAATACATACAGTAAAATAACACTTTAAGTTAACAAAAAAGAGATACACATCTGCTCCTAAAAGCAAACAAGCTCATCAGAGACATAACACAGCTCAGCCTGCCAGCATTTGCTCCTGAAAATCTTCCAAAATTGCCATCTTCATCCTTACTGCTGTCACCCAGGACCCTCAGGATTACACAACAGGACTGTCACAGAATCGTAGAATGATGTGGGTTGGAAGGGACCTCTGAAGGTCCAACCCCTGGGTTCTGTATTGTGATAGTCGAGGCTGCCCTAACAACTCTATTTTAAAAGCATACTGGAATATATTCTAACAAGATTGTAACTGCAAGCTAACAATTACCAAGGAGAAAAGTCTCATTATCAGAATGACTACCACCTGTTGCTAACCATCACCAAAACCTTATTCAAGCCAATGCTTTCTGGCAGTCTATCTCCAAAACACCACCAGAAAGATGTGTTACCTTGATTTGGAACGTAAGTAAAGCAGAAACACTTACCCCTCATTAAGTCTTTTGTAAGTGGTCAAAATGGAAACACACCAATTATTATAAAGTTGTACATTTTAAATTGTAGCCACTAGGGCACAGAAAAGCAACCACTGACAACACAATAATGTGCCAGGACCTTCCTTACCCAATTGAAGCTCTGTTAAGTATCCAACAGTTTGAAGAGCACCCTCCATTCACAAGGTAGATTCAGGAACTTCCCCATCTCACATGCTGCAGTAACAGCAACACTCAACACCTACACTGCTCCCAGCTGGTCATCCTCAGGGCAGGGACTTCCCAGCTCACTTCACCTTCCTACCTGCAAGCCATTTCCTCCCACCTCCAAAGTAGATAACTAAAAGATGCAGCCCCTGGTGTACCTTAAAAAGGGCCTGCTTAGCAATAAGCGTTTTGCACCTGCAGAAAGAACATTCCAGACAAAAGCAGCAGACCGTTGGCCTCAGCCCGCAGCTACCAGGTGGATGAGGTGTCAGGATTCCAGCTCAACAGGCAGATGAAGTTGTCTCACAGCCGCTACTAGCGGCAGACAGTTTCAGAGCATGTTACTACTCAACAGCCAGAAGTCTTTTCAGGTGTGCCACAAGCCCTCGTTTTAGCCTCTAATTTGTAATGAATTTTCAAGACTTTGAAACCACAGCAGGTAAGATAAAGTACAGAAAGGAAACAGAAGGCCGAGACACCGAAAGCCTCACACACCTATCTCCATTCACCCTTCCCAGACTGAGGGGCTATCACCAAGCGTGACCGCCGAGCAGAACGAGGGGGAAAGAAACCGCCACTTGACGGCTCTCAGACCTCCACTGCTCATGAAGCAAAGCCGTGGGTCAGATCAACCACCAAAAACAAGCAAAAGAAGTCTTTCTTTCGGAGATTTCAGCCCAGGCCGCGCTCTCCTATTCCCCCGGCCCGGGTGGCAACTGCAGCCCCCACACAGGGCGTGACAGTGGCTGGGGCAGGGCTCCGCCCGGCGGGGGAAAGCCGCGGGGCTGCAGCCGCCCAGCCGCCGGTGGGGAATGCCGCGGGGCTGCGGCCGCCCAGCCGCCGGCGGGGAATGCCGCGGGGCTGCGGCCGCCCAGCCGCCGTAAGGGAAAGCCGCGGGGCTGCGGCCGCCCAGCCGCCGTAAGGGAAAGCCGCGGGGCTGCAGCCGCCCAGCCGCCGGCGGGGAAAGCCGCGGGGCTGCGGCCGCCCAGCCGCCGGCTCCCTCGCGAAGCTGCCAAGAGCCGGTGAACCGCCACGAGGACGAACGCCACAACTTTCTCACAGCATCAGGGTTTTTATCGCGGAGGGGACACCTGCCCCGTCTGCCATTCCCCCGGAAAGCGAAGCGAGGGCCTGCAGCAGCGCACACGTCCCCGGTCCCCAGAGCCCCTCAGCAGCCCGCGGGAGGACGAGCGGCTGCGCCCCGGGTCCCGCCCGCCGCTCCCTGAGGGCCGCGCCGCTGGGCGGGCGGAGGGGCAGAAGCGACCCAGCTGCCCCGGGGCTGCTCCCCGCGCCAGGCGCCGCTTACCCACGCCAGCAGCACAGGCTCCATGGCAGCGGCGCCCGACAGCCCTTCCCGCCGCGCCGCAGGCCGGGCAGGAAGGGGCGGGGCGGGGGCGGGCTCGGGCTCTGACGGGGCCCAGCCTCAGCCCGGGCGGCGCCGTCCGCCGGGTCCGCTCGGAGCGCTGGTGTCAGCTCAGCTGCTTCGCCTGGGGAGGTCTGGGAGCCCGGAGAGGATGGCTGCAGCAGACAGCTGTTGCCCCTCCCGCACGCAGTTCTCCTTACTCCAGAGGCAGGCTCCGGCTCCTGCTGCCACGAAAAGCCCCAAACACCGAAGTGCCCGGTCCTGCCGGCGCTGGCAGTACCCCACGGAGGACAGGGGAGCACTTGCCAGGGGCAGGTCCTGCGGACTTTCCTCAACACCCGTTTCAAGAGGAAAAAAAAAAGACTAAGTCTTTTAAAAGCGCAGGGCAAACAAGTCCCTCAAACACAGTTCAGAAAGGAATTCAGTCACATGCATGGAACATCTGAATCACAGTATAAAACGCCTAAACCCCGGGTCAGAAGTGAGTCCTTTGTGTTTCTTACTACAATGTTGAGTAAAGGAGGTTCTGCGCCCAGTAATTACCAACAAGTCATTTATTTACTTGACATTTAAAGCCAACACAACCGTTTAAAATACTTAAATTATTACAGTTATAGATACCTAGAAGGTTTGGATGTGTGAAGCCAAACATAAGTGTTATTGACGCCAGGGAAATGCATTTTCTCTGTATTGCTTTTAGCAGTTTACTTAAGTGGGGTTGTTTTTTTTGCTACACAAGTGCAATTAAAGATGCAACCGCTGTTTTTCCCAAGTATTCCAAATTACATGCCCATTTATCAAGTATAAAGGTTTCCTACTTGAAATGTACACACAGTTCAGACAATTATTTGAAGTAACACAGATCTATATATCAGCAACATCATAATCCCAAGGGGTTTTAAAATGTGGCTGCATATTAACTGCTTCCACAGAAGCAGATGAAATAAATCCTCCTTTACTACTCAAATATAAGAAGGGTTTTTCAAAAAGACAAAGCTCCTAAAATCTATTTCAATGTGTAATGTAAGCCATGAGTGCTGTAGACCATATTTCTGTGTCTCAAATGTTTTTGTCAAAAACCAGAGTGGGTTAACAGGCACAGGAAAAAAAATTATCCAGACTTGAATTAAACAGTGATAATGCTTGGAAAGATTGGGTCAGCAGTTGCTTATGTGGCCCGTGACAAAACATGAAACTCAAACTGATTTTCAAGCACAGAGGTTCATGAAAGTTCTTTCAAGTTCTCAAAATTCTGGACTGGCATCTCTAATGTACTTAAGATTCCCAAAACTCTGATAGCTGCAAATTCTGGATTTCCTGATCAGATGTACCTGTCAGGAATCAGTGCCTAGTGTGCTGTGAGTTACACTCTGCACATCACAGATCTTCACTGAAATATAATGTATCCTGTACACACTTTACTGGCGGGGCTGGCAGAAACAGCAGCCAGCACAACTTTATATAGCATGAAACTACAGAGCCCTGAAATGGTGAAGTTTGCTACTGTGTGATATGGATAATTCAGCAGGACACTGCTTCCCACTGCTTGCAAAGTGCTCTTCAGAAGGGCACATACAAGGCAAGTTTGTTCCATTCATAAGCCACAGAGTTTCTATGAAATGCTTGGCCCTTTCAGTCAGGGTTTGCTTGGTGCCATGGTCTAGCCTTGAGCTCTGTGGTAAAGGGTTGGACTTGATGATCTGTGAGGTCTCTTCCAACCCTGATGACACTGTGATACTGTTAGGGAATGAAGGTGTTGAAGGGCTAGAAAAGAAGAAGGAGAATCTATCTTTGTGCAGCCTGTGCAGGTTAATAAAGTGACCAAGCAGTTAACAGGAGACATCCTTCTAAAATGAAGACTTGTCTGTGAACTTCAGCTGCTATTCCAAACTTTGGAGCTATTTTAGAACAAATTAAACTATTTTGAATGTTAAGTTGTATTTTGGAAATAGTTTTAGGCTTTGTGCTAAGTTAGTACCTGATGGCTTGCTGTGTTTTTTTGCTAAATTAATTGAATTAGGAAAAAGGCAAGTAGGACTTTCTTTAAAGGAAGGGCCTTCCCTCAGATGCAACAAAAATCTTGACTCTGAGCCAACAGCAAATCTCTTAAACAGAAACAGGGGTTTGTGCAGCAGCTCTGTATCTCTGCCTTACAGCAGAAGCATGCCAAACAGCAGATGTGCAATTCTTTGGGGGCAGGGATGATCCCATTGAAAGCAAGATTTGAACCCTCAGTATTACCGTGATGAACCTCCAGCTGTTGGTGGCCTGTGCTGTAATCGTTCAAGTTTTAAACTCAGTAGCACAGACTTAAGGGCACTGATTACTATAGCTGCTGTGCTACCAAAACTGCAGTGCTGTAAAATTAGTAGCATAGGCTAACAGTCACAAACAGACATTTTCTTATGGCAAATAATTCACTTATTGCCTCATAAGCCACCTTCTGCAGCATCCTATCACAGCCTTGATGTCCAGACCACACTTTGCTCCAGTCCAGCAATTTCTCTATTCCCTCACCAGCTTCTCAAAGGCAACTCCAGGCTTTTTTTGTCCAAGGGAGATGAAGAAATATATTCTGTAGGGGACTTTACACAGAGAAACAAGATGAAGTTGTTATTCATATGGACCATTCACTCTTCCCTTTGAAAAGGAGAGAGCTCTGTATACAACACATTAAACATGTAGAGAGAAATCAGCAGGGAAAAGGAGTTGCCGACCGCACCACAGTGCCGACAGGTGTGTTAAACCTCCAGCTGCTTGCCCATCTTGCTGAGGGCATCGCTCACAATGTCCAGCTCATGCCGCAGCTCGTTCACCACGCTGGCAATGCTCTTGGTGTCTTTCAGGATCTGCAGGCTTTGTGTGTATGGGTTGTACTTCACACCAAAGGGGCGCTTGATGGTTTTTGCAAACTCCCTATTCAAGTTAAAAAAGAGAGGGAGTTACAAACCAAGCACAAATGCATTCTCTGTATGCAGTCAGCATCAATAACTACTTTTTTTAACTACTCACTTTCTTAAAGACAGTTGCAATTGTTACATAATTCATCTTTCCCAACTAGACCACGGAAGACCAGGCAAACAATAATTCTTGGCTTTCCAATGCCATGAAAGATACTTTTAGAACTGTGATAAAAGGACGTGGTGCTGCTACTGAGAGATGCATGAAATCAAACCTGCTTTTATAGAATGGGAACAAATCTGTACCTCATCTTTTCCTTTGCTTCTTCAAAACTTTCAGAAACATAGTAAACCTCCTGGAAAGTTGTAATGAGGCATTCTTGCTTGCAGACAACCTTTGGATCAAAAGGCTTGACTCTGGCACTGCCAGAGAGAGAGTGCTGGTAATGTAATGTGTTATGTGTCAGAGGAACATCACCACCCAAAGAATCCACGAGGAAGATGACATGAGGTAGAGTCAATAAAATAAAAAAATATTCAGTGAGACCATATTTAGTGCATTGCTGCTTAAGATTCATATCTGCAGATGAACAGTGGTTAAAGATTAACAAATAGAATAACTCAAAACAGTCAATCCCTCAGACAGAATGCTTGCATGTAAACAAGAGCAGTATTTTCAGAGTCTGGTTGAACCAGATGATCTTTATTCTGGAAATAGTTACTTGGACCCTAACATGAAGAAATATCAGTCAACTAATGCTTCTTGCAAAGGACACTGGAGCTGCTCAGCATATATCCAAAAGCAGACTGTCCAGTAATTACTGCCATAGTGAATTTCTTCAAGTCTAGTGGGCATCTAATGAGTTTTCAAAAGAAAGGTTTTTATAATTATACTTCATGAAAAAACAGGGCAAAACAGTGGCAATCATAATCAGGTGGAAACAAAGAGGAGAGGCATCTAAGCAGAAAGTGCAGTTTTACCTTGAGTTCACTAATGGAAGAGAGCAAGCCAGCCCCATACACTCGAAGCTGTCCCTCTTGCTTGCACAAACCAAATTCGACAGTGAAGAAGTAGCACTGAAACAAAGAGGGGAGTAAAATACTTCAGCCTTCAGCAAAGATGCTGTGGTGAACTAGATGGAGGCATTTCTGTTGTAGTGTCAAAGAGTCATCACTTGCCTATCCATCTCAGACATTTAAAGAGGAGGGAAGCCAGAACAGAAGGACAAAGAGCCACAGGACTGCATGCTTCTCATAAGAAAGACTGATATTATAGATCCCCAAAAGGCTAGAAGTTGTTAATGTCAGTAGGCACATTATGATGTAAATCTGTTTGGAGAAATACTGTCATGACAAGATATCTTCAGTACAAAAGAAATGCTGGCTAGAGAGGATCTCCGTGAGTCAGCCAAAACATCAGCCCACCACAGTTTGTTTTCCATTTGCTTACTGTCCTGTAAAGTTCCAGGCATTTAGTTTGCAGGATTTCTGCAGGTATATGGGAGGAATACCATTTCCATAGATTGCTAAGTTCTGCTCACACTCAAGGTGGTAGAAATTTTACCACTAACTACACCAGGTGGGGGTCAAAAATATTTTAGAAATCAGACAATCATTTCCTTCCTAAGTGGCATCAATTATTTCTTCATCTAAATTTAATTTTCATCTTAAAATCGCTTTGCCAGAGCATCCAGAAACTGATATTCAGGAAGGAAGATCAATTTATATTATTTGAATTTCCTGTCTGAAAAGGTTCTAAATACTAGTGCTCACCACAAAACCCTGTTTCATTTCAATTCATTCTACACACTAAAGAAAGAGATTACTTTTAAAGTAATTGAATCATGTTCACAGAAGTAAGAATATTTTGTTTGGAAGAAACACACTATAGAATTTCAATATAGAAAAAGGAATTTGCCACCAGAAGTTGCATCCTTACTTGACAGCTAAGTGAAAAGTACACTAATCATATCAACCTTAAAAGGTACTCTCTTTCTTACCATGGAGGATTCTTATGTGCTGTAAAAGCCAAGGACCATTGAAACACATATGGAGGTCCAGCAGCTGGTGTGACTAACACCAACATGAAGCTACAGATTCATTCCATGGAGTGGTATCAGCCTAGCACAGTACAAAGTTTTCAGTGGGATCAACAGGCACTCAAACACTCACTGTGGCCAGCTTTTGGACAGCCTCATCTGATGCCCCAAGTGATGCAAGACCAATTTCATGGGAGAACTGAGCAAAACTGGGTTCAGCCAAAAGAGGGACATGGCCTAGGAGCTCATGACATGTATCACTGGAAAAAGAAACAAAACAAGAAATCCCAGGAGCTGGCTTCATAGGACAGTGAAAAAGCACCACTGAACTGATAAAATGTCTTGTGTCAAACTGTGTAATATCCAAAAGACATTTAACATTCAAAATATCCTATAGCAAATATATTCTTTCATGTTTAGCTGAAAACAACTAATCAGGTCATAGTAACCCTACATAAGGACATAGACTTCCAAATGGAGTTGTCTAAAATTAACATCTGAGCTCCGCATTTATGAGACAATTGAATGTTAAAGCAGCTGTGCACAATGACATCAGTAAGACCTCTCCAAGAACATGCCATACTTAGGAGGGCAGCACATGAGTATGCTAAACCTTCATTTCATTACATTCAGCATGAAGGCTGAGTCTTCAACACCTTACAAATAAGGATTTTTCTCTGATGTTCCTGAAATGTTTTCAATTAGCTTGGCTCTGGGCAGAGAGATTCAAAACTTAGGCCCCTTCTCCAATTTTACCCCAGAATTAAATGACTCACGGCTCTGGTGTATAGAGAGGGTCGGAGCTGTGTCGAACATACTGAGTGCAGTGAAAGACTCTGAATGCTAATCCTGCCAAGAAGTCTCGGGGTGACAGATAACCAGCAACGGGGCGAATGGTGAAACCTGTGCGCTCTGAAAAGGAATAGAGGAAGCTTATGTCAGTTTAGTGTAGAAATGCACAATGCTGTCACCTCTCCTGCTGCAAATGCAGCAAAAGTTGACTCTACCTTGGCTCAAGAGCAGGTGGAAAATTAGACACAAAGAGAAAACTACGTCATAAACTTGAGAATGACAAACACGAAAGTAAAAATATCCCTACCTCTGTGTCAGATTTCCTACAGTATCATGGTTGTGGCCAACACAACACAGTGAGGTCTCTCTTTAGTCAATCCTAACAATCTCTTCAGAGGCATTGCCTCTCAAATGTCACACTTTGTATATAATGAAGATGCAATATATTAGGACACGGATGGTCAAAAGGTCTCTTAAAGGACCAGGATGGATACAAGGAAAAGTAAACAAGGATGTTTACTTGTGCTCTGAAGGGAGCAGTGTGATTTGCAAAGGACATCAGTTTCTTGGTATGTAAGAACATTAGCACCTTACCTTTCAGGAAGCGAGACACATCTTCCAGCTGGGGGATATTGTCCTCCCTGTAGCCACAGTACTTGGTAAGCAAGGGTATGTTTTTAAGGTACTCTCTACAGGCATGAGTTGGGTAAAGCTTGTTAAGCTCTCGGTACACAGTCCCCCAGGTCTTGATCTCCTCCTCAGTGAATTCAATTCTGGGAATTGGATCACCACTACAAGGAGGAGAAGAAGGAGGACATTCCTTAGTAAATAGCTAATAAGGGACGAGTCATTTACCTACTATTATCATTTAATGTCTATACAACCGTGGCACCTGGTCCCAGTGTGTTAGGCACTGTTATATACACAGTGAGATCTGCTCTATGCTCTGGAAAGCTTTTAGCCCAAGGGCTGCTTCTCCTTTCCATTTAAATCATGTGACAGGAATCTTTGCATTGACCTCACTGGAGCGTGGAGCTGTAAACAGTATCTTAGGTGTTTAATGCTGATAGTAACACTGATTTGTCTTAGAAAAAGAGAATTATCTGAAGTAGCATATTGCACAGAAGCAGCTAAATAGAAGCATGAGGTAAAAATCATGTTTCTATGTAGAGAAGATGAGCACCTGCCTGAACATATTTGTTGTAGTTCATCTCTCCTATTTAGCCCTTAGGATCTTGATTAAAGGGGATTATAACAAGTGTGTGACCTAAAGCCCACTGAAAATTACAGGAGTGTCACACTGAGCTTCCACTGTCAGCCAGGTAACCAGCATTGCAAATGCTTTCTCTAGGGAATCTGTTAAAAACACATTAACAGCAATGGGCTCTGTGCTGAGGTGACCAGCTGCATTAACACACACTGCAAAAGAGCACCTGATACCCACCATTTCTAGGTTATCTCCAGTTGAGGAATTTGGCACCTACAATCAAGCAGGCAACAGCAGCAGCAAACTCAGGTTTAGAAAGAATTCATGGCCCTGGGCCATGAAACTAGAATTTTAAGAGCTCCCTCCCACAAGCAGCATCTCTTAAAGACAGAAGCTCTTCAAGCTTCTTTTCACAGAACACTTCTTATCTACATGTCGCATGCACAGGCTGGATCCCAGAAACAAAATTCAAGTATTAACATTTGCCCAGAATTTGCACTTCACTGTCAGTAGGGTACATACTGGGCTTTGCCTCCACTCCCTCTCCTTCATAAGAGATGAGTCCACCCTAGCCCAGTCAGTGTGTCTTGGCACTTGCTCTTCCTTTTTTGTGCCCATTTCCAGAGAATCATGAAGAGACCGCAGAGTCCAAACGCACCACGCTGCAGGAAGCCCATGCTGGCATCGTTGCCCATCTGAGCACTGCCACAGATGCCATAATGGTGGCACAACCACAGCCTCAGACTGATTAGAGGCCCCAGGAGCTGTAAGAAGGCCTAGATCTACCTTGAATGATTTACTTATGTCTTCCTTCATTTTACCCCCTTAGCTCCAATTCCCAAGCCAAGCATGTCTCAGTGACATCTCAGCCCTGGGAATGTGAGGTCCCGTCAGTCCACTCTGCTATCTTTTCAAGGCACCCAGAAGGCTTACTCTGGAAGAAGTCAAACTTACTGTTTGTAGTTCATAGCCAGGTCTGCAAAATACTTTCTTCTCTTGCGATAGACATTGTCTTTGAAACCCTGGAAGGAGAAAAATAAAGTGAAACAACTTCCTAAAGTGTAGGAAATAAAGTAATTTAAAACAAGACACTTAAAATTTCTTCAGCTGGGAAATGCACAAGTATGCTGTGAGGACAGGGCAGAAACCACATAGCTTCAGTTTGAAATGTTTAATAACTGGGAACTAAGCCAACACTCCCATTCAAAGTAAGAATTAGTGGGTTTATGCATACATCTGTGTATTCAGTAGACATTCCTTTTAGTCATATTAGTATTTATACAAACTTTGTTTCCTTTCTTGGTTCTTGTAAATTAGAGAACAACCAGTCTGTTTGCACTGCCCAAGTACCAATTATAGAAGACAGAAAGAGGAGGAACCCAGTCAGCCTCACAACAGCATTTTTAATTTCTATGTGACCACTCAGGGCCCAGATCTGGACCCTCACATCCTCACTCAAGGAAGTCTTTCAGAAAGGCATAGGGACTGAATTCCGAGACAGCCTCGCCTGAACTAGGAAGACGACATGGAACTCCCCAAGGGAAGGTGCTCAGACCCACAGAAGCACCATTGAGGGGAAGGAAAAGGAGGAGAGAAAGCTGCAGTTTTTTTAAAGTAAGCTCCACAAAGTACACCTCCTCTGGGACTGGGTGTGGGGAGGACAAAATACTTACTGGATGGTCAGCATCCAAATCGGACCCATACATCAGCACTCGGTTTGCACATTTATCCAAATCTGAGATCTTCTTTGGAAACCAGGGAATATTCTCCATGTCTAGGGAATGCATGGAATCCACAAAGTTATTAATAATGCCGAGCATGCTGAGGGAGGAAATGCTACTTTCAAGTATGGCTCGGGTGGTTACAAGCCAAATCTATAAATTAAAAGAGCATGAATAAGACAAGGGAGTTCACTGCCTATCTGGGACCAGCCTACAGCTCACACTTCCTCCTCTGTCATTGCCACAGTCTGCCTACAGAACACAGCCAGTTCCAAAGCATTCAGGGGAGGAAACAGTTAATATGCGGTTTCTGTGGCCCTTAACTGTTACAAGAGTTTGAATAGCATCCAGAAGCTCCCACTGAGACAGGGCCTCCTCCTGTATTCTGTTGAGAATCTTCCAGGGTACGAAGTGTGCAAAGGAGTAGAGAAGTGACTTGCCTGCAGACACTGTGCAGGGCAGGTTTGAGTTCTCTTATCCCTGAATGCAGGAAATAAGCATTGCTCTGTAGTTATGTATCTCAGAAGTACACATCTTTGCTGAGAGGTTTGTGGGTGAAGAGGACTAGAAGGGTCTGCAGTCTTAAACAGACACTTCATAACAATCTTGCTACTGACTACTTGGGGTGGTTTTATAGCCTAAGAGAGTTTTTAGCCAGGCTCTTGGCAGAGCAGTTACTACACTGTTTTTCTGCCCTGATGCTCTTCAGTTTTCTTTAAAAGAACAGGAGTGTTTACATTAAAATGCCCCTACCTAGGGCTAAAGTAAACTGGTTTTATCCAAGAACACCTGGCCTCACCCCTCCCTACCTACCAGCTTGTGTCAAACACGGTGGATTAGAAATACATGGGACTGACACCCTGCTGCCCTGAACTTAGAGGCATCTCTTTAACTATAAGCAAAGGAAAATAGATTGTGAAGCATTTTAAAGTTAGAAGGCATCCCTTTTGCACTAAGTAACCAGTTAGCATGAAAAGTGATTTTAAAAAGCCCAAAACCTAAAGCAAGAGCTACACAAGGGAATTGCGGCACCCATCTCCTGCTCTCACCAGTGTCTGAACTGAACTGAGATCTGTCAGTATTATACCTCTGCCACCACGGTGTACAGTCCCCAGCCAAGCCCAGCACTCAAGCCTGGCCTGAGCTGGCCTCTGTGGGCACAGGGTCTCCCATCAAAGCTCATTGTGCTGTACTGAGAAGGGAGCAGAGCACAGACAATGGACACACAACATGCACCAGCCCAAAACAGGATGTACTCCTGGGTGACACCAGCCAAACCAGGCCTGTTTGTATCAGCCAAACCACACACAGTCACAATACAGAAATACAAACCTGGTAGCTACTGATTGAGAACTCACCACCAAGGCAGATGTTAGCACCATAAAAAGATTTCAAACCAAGACACCGAGAAGTGCATTTTCATCAGAACTGCACTTTGTACTTACCATTGCTCTGGACATTGAAATGCTCTGTTGGGTTCACAGAGACAACGTTGACATGGGATTTCAGAAGCTGGAAGATCTCATTCAGCTGTTCCCTGTTACTGTCACAGCCCACAAAGATCTCAAACTCCGAATTTCGTCTCTTGGACTTCCGTGACTCAATGTGTACCAGATTGACATGCTTCTCCTGGTTTGTAAGGAGTAATGTTTTCAAACAGACTGACTTGAAACAATTGACTAAAAACTACAATTTGGGCTTCAAATGAATATTCTGCTGCCATGGATTGTTCACCACCTTCGTTAAGCTATTTCATTTAACTGGATCTCTTGATAGTAATTTGCTTAGTCGAGAAGGGGAAATGGTTTGATTTTAAAAAGCCTCCCATTCAAGAAAATGAAAGAGAACCTGTGTTCTGTCAATTTCATTTACATTCAAGAAGCATAGAAAAATACAGCCAGGGGGTACTAATTCATAGACCTTTTTCTTTCATTTTCCCCATAGGAAGCTGATTAGGAATAGGATCTTGGGAAGTCACCAAAATGCCAAGCAAGTCACCATATAATTATCTCACAAGCAAGTAAGGGATTTAAAAGTGGGAGTTTTAAGGATGAAATTGTCACTTTTATTTAAAAGAATTATTTAATCATATGTCTTATATCAGAAACACAGAGAAAACCCCAGGTGGCACCATGCATATTCCTTGCACCACACCTGCCCAACGATCAAAGGAGTGTGGTTATGGAAATGAGGTTGCTCTGTGACCCTCAGTCTGCCTAAGCCTGGTGCCAAGGGCACTGCACTCAACCACTGTGGATTGGCACCCTAAGTGTCTACCTGCCATTGGAAGGAGCTTCAAAGCCACCTCTTGCATGCAGCAGAAACAGTAAGTGCCAGTTCTCTTTGCATGAGGAGAAAAGACAAAACTCCTTCAGTCTTTAGCTGGTGCAGCTGACAGATTTTGTGAAGAGCTTTAGTCAACCACCATCTAATTTGAGACATAAATCTGTCTTCGTGGGTAACTGTGGGTGCAAAGTGAGGGGCAGGTTAGGAATCACATCCTTAACAAATAGATGCAATAGATTCTAGCGTGTTCCAAAACTCTCTTTACCATTTAAAAATGCCAAGTTGCTGTAGCAATGTGACTACTACATACCTGAAAGAGCTTCAATGCTTTCACAAGTCCTCCAATTTCATTTTTCAATGAAAAAATTATGGCTGTTCTTCCTCTTTCAGATGCATGGTCTTCATTCTCTTTATTATCTTCAATCATCATGTAATTTGACTTATTTAACTAAATGCAAACAAATAAAAGTAATGGGTAATAATAGGGCAATCTTGTGCTTTGATCATCCACAACAGGAAAGGTGCCAGTTAAATCACTACACAGTAGGCACAAAGAGTCTGTGAGAGCTGAGGATGAAATACTGATATTTCCTTTTTTCAGCTGAATGATTTTATAGACATCTTTAGTCATTCTCTAGCACGCAGAAAATGTTTTCAAGGTATTGTTTATAGCTAGCATTGCTACTTCAGGGGAGAATGATCTCCACAGAGGTTGAGCAAAATGCTCATTGGCAGATTCAGTGAACTTCGGTAAAGGAAATAATCCAAAACTTGCTGGATATAGGCAGGAAAAGATGGAGCAAGATTTAGTGGATCAGAACTGAAAACTTACTGTCTTTCTCTTGTTATGTCACTGTAAAGGACTGCTTTCACAGGAAAAGGAGCCAAAACTTAAGGAGATAAAATATTATGCAGATCAGAATCTGTGGACTATAGAAACAGTCCCATTCTGACCAACCACAACCAAGCTATTCCATCCATCAGGTCCCCTAATTCATGTAGCCAGGCCATAAACAGATTTAATATTGAAAAAACTGAGAATATAGAAGAGACCAATCAAAGTTAAAACATAGGGCTTCAAAGCAGCAGTTGTTTCTCACTTCTTCAAACCCCACACAAATAAAACCAGTCTCTAAAGCAGCTAAAGAGGAGAGGAATAATGAAGGTAATTATTGCCACTGGGAATTATTTTTTGATGACACAGCTTTTAAAGCTATGACTATCTGGTGACATTTTCAGGAATGGAAAGAGCAAACAAATAAAACGCAATCAAATGCAGCACTTCCATTGATGCCTTTCTGCAGCCTCTCCAGTTTTTAACCTCTTGAAAACATAATGCTGAACAGCTACCTACTTCTAACCATAGCAGGTAAGTTCAAGAATACAGGGTTTATCTTTAATCAAAACATTCCCATTTACCTTCCAGGTTAAGCAGGTAAAGTGCCTAACAAAATAATAAAATTAGTTTGATTTTAAATTGTGTGGTTTGGAAGACAGCAGACATCTGATGCTGTTCTAAGGAAGGTTTCAAACAAGTTACTAGATGTGAGCTCTTTTGAGAGCCACAGTATTATTCCACAGAAGAGCTCTTTCTCCAAGCCCTCTGATGCCAATGGAAATATCTGGATTTCTGAGTGGGTCCCCACCTCTAAAGAGCTGTCACAACATGATGAGCCTGGACAACAGTGTCGGTTCATCACACTCTATCTGATCCAGCAGCCACTGGTCTACATCAGCTTGAATCCAGCCATCAAACTGTCTGCTCAAAGTGGGTGTCAGGGCCCAATCCAGGTTCTGCTGAGCAGCCTGAATGGTTTACAGCTCACTTCAGTGAGCATCAGATCAGGATCACAAGAGCCATAAACAGGCACTGAGCAAAGATACTCCAAGCAGAAGACAAAACACTAATAGCTCCAAGACTTCATATGGATAATTCATTGTTTTCTCAAAGCATAGAGGCTGTCACCTGAGTAAGTCAAATCCTGTTGAAGTGGTATTGCTGTGGAAGAAGCTGGAAGCAAAGAAGTCTCCGCTACAAGTAGTTAGGTGGTGGTCTTTGAAGATAGTTGGTCTGGGTTATATACATAACACAGCATGTTGGCTCAATTCGACATTCAGGATCACTGACTTACAATCAGCTTACAAGATCTGGCATAGCTGCATGCAGTATTGTAAGGGGCACAGCTAGGACAAAATACAAGCATGGAAGACTAATGTTTTTGTATTTTGCTATGTCAACTAAAGTATTTAGGATCGGGTGACAACATTTACAAACCAGTGCTTATCATCATAGTATCATAGTATCATCAGGGTTGGAAGAGACCTCACAGATCATCAAGTCCAACCCTTTACCACAGAGCTCAAGAGATCAATGAAGAAAATACAACAAAATACAGCATGTTCTTACATTAAGTTCTAAAAATTACCTCTAACATAGGAATTTGAAAAAGCTGCAAAAGAGAAATTCAGGTGCCTGTCATGCCAAACACATACCACTTACATCTTTAACTACAAACCAACACTCATCTTTCGCTTTCAGTTTAAAAATGGATGAAAACCAGGTCTGCATTAATGCCACAATCGTTTTGGTATGAGACAAGAGAAAACACTAACAGAAAATCAATTTATCTCCTCCAACAAGTGCAACTTCACTTTCATTCTACTGTATCAGTAATTCAGCTCTAGTCAAATCCAATGTTTTGCCTTTGCAGCGTATCACATCTGAGCTTTTTTGGAGAGTGAGGGGGGAATGAATATTGCATTGATACTTGTTATTAATTATATGAATCCTTACATTGATTTTCCATTCATCTGACTCAAGTCTCAATGAAAATATGCTGCCACAGGGATACTCTAAAGCCCTTTTTTAGGTAGATACGTAGATACCTTCTGGTCAAAGACTGCTCCTTTTGGAGCCCATAGCAACCAGCTGTTCTTTCTCCTCCTCCCCAAAGAATATCCTCTGTGAGATAGATACTTGAGTGCATATATTTTGTGTTTTAATCCTTTCTGTTAATGGATAGCCAAGAGATAAAATTATCCAAATATACTGATCTAAGCAAATTACATTTTATAACTATAAATTTAATTTTAAAACAAACACAAAATGTATTTGACACAGGTTGCCATTAATTGTACTTGGTAAAAGGCCTCAACTTACAGCCATTTTAAATCCTCCTCTCTCTAAGGAGCTGCTTACTTTCTCACTGTCCTTCTGACACAGTTCTTAGTAGGGAAGGATGAAGACATCATCTTGCAAGTAACCATGCCTAGATGTCACAAGGATTTTTTTCAGCCACACCAAACATTTAAACTAAATCCTTAAGTTCTCAGACACCAAATCAGAAGTTGTGCTGAACAGTTCATTTGGCTTCCAAGGGATCTGGCAAAACAATCTCTAATGAAACTTTACTCCATTACAGTTGGCATGGTTTCTACAAGGGATTTTCCTGAGTTTGTAAATTATAGCCAACACAAATGCATTGAGCTCAGAACCGCTTCAGTTACAAAAGGCCTTTAGGATCATCAAGTCCAACCATCCTCTAAGTCTACCGGGGCTGGTGCTGAAACATCTCTCAGTAGCACATCTCTGCCTCTGAAACACCTGTAGGGATGGGGATTCAGCCACTTCCCCGGGGTGCCTGTTTGAGAACAGTGTTTGAGAACCCTGTTACTGAAGAAGTTTCATTTCTTCTAATACTCAACCTAAAACTCCCCTGGTGCAATTCAAGGGAGTTTTTCCTCACTCTATCATTTGTTATTAGGGGGAAGAGACTGACTCCCCACCTGGCTCCAACCTCCTGTCAGGGAGTTGTCAGAGCAAGAAGGTCTCCCCTCAGCCTCCTTTTCTCCAGATTGAAGATCCCCAGTTCCCTCATCTGCTCCTCACCAGATATATTCTCCAGACCCTTCACCAGTTTTGTTGCCCTTGTCTATACCCAGGTACCTTTTTCTGGACCTGAAGATGTCATCTTCTCTGATGTACTGAGCACATTCCCACTATAACATCAAACAACTATCCAGGAGTGGATGTTTCTGGATTATACCACACTCTCTGTCTCCTAAGCAATGACTCCCCAGAAGTTACTTTGGTTCTTCCTTAATGTCATCTGCTTGCATTTGGATTTTCCCTACTTTTTTCCCCTCTTCTATCCAGAAACAGAAGCATAACCAACCCATTCCAGCGGCATTGGGAGCTTTCACCGATGCCAGAGTAGCTGCGCCTCCGGGCAATCACTTTTCTCTAAGGACCGAGGGCCAAAGGTCCCCGTTTTAGCCCAAACCCACCGCGCCAAGAACCGCAGTGGCGAGGCGGCCGAGCTGCGGCTGCAGAGCTGCGACACGTCCCCCTCTGTCCCGCTTCCCGTCCCGCAGCCCTCACCTGGCCGGCGCTGTCCCGGGGGCTGGGCGCCTCCAGCGAGCCGCCGCGGCGCGGCAGGGGCTGCATGGCCGGGCCGGGGCGGGCGGCGATCTGCAGCGCCCGGTACCCGCGGCCGCGCCGCTTTATGGAGGGGCGAGAGCCGCCCATAATCGAGCCCCGCGGGGGTGGAGGCGGCCGGAGGGAGGGAGGGAGGGAGGGAGGGAGGGAGGGAGGGAGGGAGGGAGGGAGGGAGGGAGGGAGGGAGGGAGGCGGGGGAAGCGCTGTCCGGCCCCGCTGAGGCCGGGGCCCGTCATCCCTGCTCAGAGCGCCCGCGGAGCGCTGTCTGAGGAGCGGGGTGCTCCGCTGCGGCACCAGCCCTCCGAAACAACCCGCCCCAACAGAGGTGATTTCACTCCCTGTCCGCCCTAAGAGAAGGTGAAGCGGGGTCGCAGAAGACTGACTTTTTGTGGGTTTAGGGAGTGAGCATTTGGATGGAGGGGAATTTATCTACCTCCACCTGTACACAAAGCCTTTCTCCCAGCATGTGCCCGCTCCTCACAAATCACAGAATCACTACTTTAGAAAAGACCTTAAAGATCATTGAGTCCAACTGCCATTAAACCATGTCTCAAAGTGCCATGTCCACACGTTTCTTGAACACCTCCAGGAACAGTGACTACACCACCTCCCTGGGCAGCCTTTTCCAGCATCTGACCATTCTTTCAGGAAAAAAAAATGTTCCTAATCTCCAACCTAAACCTCCCCTGGCACAACTTAAGCCCATTTCCTCCTGCTCTATCACTTGATTCTAGGGAGAAGAGACCAACACCACTTCACTCCAGCTTCCTTTCAGGTGGCTGTAGAGAGCAAAGAAGGCTCCAATAGGTATTGATAGGTATGATGCCTGTGGGAAAACGAAAGCAAACTGATAGTGGTTGGACTTGATGACCTTAAAGGTCTTTTCCAATCCATGATTCTATAATAAATGAGTTGGTTAGGACTGAGTCCACAGCAGCAGGTAAATAAGCAAAGTTACCTGCAAGGCAATGGCTGAGCTACCGGAACCAGTGGCCCCAGTGAGGAGCTCTCCTAAATGCTCTAGAGGGCTGCTGCAACAGTGTGCAGTGCAGGCTGCAGTCTCAAAGAGAAACACAGCAGGAGGAGAAATGACTTCTTTATATATCAGTGCATTTGTTGCTGTAAAAATAAGTGGGAGCATAGTGCTTCATTGTTCAGAAGCTCAATCTCACACAGAAAGCATAACTACATTTATTTTCTGTACAGATCTAGACACGTGTTTCTGTTTTAGAAATGATCATGTTTTTTAGACTCAAACCCAGTCCTCACTGCCTTCTCTCAGGTCAGAGAGATAAGGGGATTTGTGGCCTACAGCAGGAGAAACAAAGTGTTCCTAAGGAATGTAATCTCTTGGAGACATTTAGGGATGGAGGAGAGGAGAGATTGGTTATTTTGTGTCGGGCACAGGGATGTCCAAAACCAGAGATACTGATCCTTCACTACGTTCCTTACAAGTCTGCCTCTCAAAGAAATGCTCAAAATCAGCAACAACTAGTTTTAGCCTCATTTACTCAAGTGTTTGGAAAACCTCCAGTATTTCTCTTTACATGTCTTTCAATACTGAAACCTGGGCTCCAGCTGGATCTCTTAGCCACCGGTGCAACACAATGCATAAATTATACTGATGAAGCTAATATTAGGGTAACCTAACCAGGACAGACATAGTCATACTTGAACCCACATCTCCAACCGTGCCCATGTCTTCCATCTCCCTAGAAGACACTGAACTTCGAACAGCCCTGGTCCTATGAGGATTAAGGGTGACCAGCTTCTGCCCTCCAGGCACAGCACAAAGCTGAAAGAGCACGGTAAGCAATGACATAGCTGGAAAAGCCAGTCTGGTCCAGTTTGCTCATGGGATATATTTCATGACCAGATGTTTCAGTTTTCCCTTCATAAAGGAAGTGCAGTATTGATTCACTATATGACTTAGCTCTACAACAGACATTTCACTTCCTTCTTGTTGAACAGATCTCCCCATCAAACAGGCTGACTCAAAAAGCAAACAATTTGTAGGATCTTTACCCAGAATCTTAAGCAGATGAGAGCCTGATATTAATCATGAATCTGTAAACATGGGCACAATCAAGTATTTATGATAGAATATGACTAATCTGAGAGTTTTCTCTAGCTCAGATGCAGTAATAATAACAACTAACACATAATTTTGTACATGATTTTTAATTACTCACTAGGTAACTGTAGAAGCTCTTCCATTGAAGATGAGCATCTCTGATCTAGAAATCTGGGCTCAGGCTGGGTTCCCATTACTTCACAGTATCAGCCAAGCTGAAATTCCCATATTTTCTGTCAAAATGTTGTGCTCATCCTTGATAAAATCTGAAAGAAAACCAAAGACAAAATTCTCACTCACATTTCCTCAGGCATCAGAAGGCAGCTGACAGTGACCTGAAGACAGGTCACTTCAACTGTGAATGAAGGATTGTTTATGTTTTTTGCTTTAACTCAGATCTGCTTTTCCTTCTCCTTCAAAGACTATAAGCTTTCACAAGATGCCTTGGAGAAAGACAGTTTATTCTTGATGCACACATAAAGATTATCCTAGTATTATAGGGGCATGGACAGTCTGCCTTACAACCCAGACCTATAGGTATGCTCAAAGAAGAGGCAGTCACCCAAGAAATTCTGAAAAGCCACTTTGGAGTCGAAGAGAAGAGAGAGAAGAGAGAGAAGAGAGAGAAGAGAGAGAAGAGAGAGAAGAGAGAGAAGAGAGAGAAGAGAGAGAAGAGAGAGAAGAGAGAGAAGAGAGAGAAGAGAGAGAAGAGAGAGAAGAGAGAGAAGAGAGAGAAGAGAGAGAAGAGAGAGAAGAGAGAGAAGAGAGAGAAGAGAGAGAAGAGAGAGAAGAGAGAGAAGAGAGAGAAGAGAGAGAAGAGAGAGAAGAGAGAGAAGAGAGAGAAGAGAAGCAATGGTTTGGTTAGCATTGACAGGTACCTGAAGCCCACCAGGGCAAGACACAAGACATTCCAAGGGACCACACTAAGTCACAAGATGATGAAGCTGATCTCAGCAGAAGCCCATAAGCTTCACAGCACACAAGAGCCATGGAGGGGATATAAGCTGAGCTCCCAGCTATGCCATGTTAAGAGCACTTCCTACCTCTAAGGCCCAGCTCTGATAAACAGACAAGAGTGTCGCTGCCTCTCATCCTCACTTTGTCATTTCCAATTTGAGCAGGAGCTTTTTGGGGCACTGGTCATCCCACTCCTCATAGCTAACACCGTGGTCAGCTTGGCCTACAACTGCTGATACAATGCAAACAGTACAGCAGCAGCCAAGGAAATCTAATCTAATATAAAATTAATTAGTTATGAAAAAAAGATAACCAGGGTGCCCTGAATTTTGGGGACCAGATTAATGCTGATTCAATGGTTTCACAAGAAATGCTTGTTCACCACAGCCAATGCCCTGTAGTCTGAAAGAGCAGAACCACAAAGCATGAACTGACTCAATTACAGCCTGGTTTCACTGGGTGCTCACTGGAGCCTGCTTTCTTTCTCTCCATGCAGGATTTCCAGCTCCTGTGAATCTGCAAATGGTTTTGTAGAAGAACTATTTCAAAGGTTTCATGCAAAAGCTGAACTGTCACAGTTTTAGGGTTTCAGGGTTTCTGTCACAAGCACAACTCCTTTAGGTTTTCACAGACAGCAGGACAACTCTGCCTTCTCCCAAAAGCTGGTAACATACCCTATCATTTAAGAACAGAGGCTTGGATCCCACATCACAGACAATTGCACAACAAAACTACAAGCAATAAGATATGGAATGCAATGCAAACAGGACAGCAACATACACGGGTGCTATTCAGCTCATCCTGAGTAGCAAAAGAAGGAGGACTGAGGCAGAATAAGGCCAAAGGTTTTCAGTGGGAAATCAGAAGTCTGCACAGACCCTGAGGTGGGAAGGAGCAGTAAAGGACAAAGACAGCCTGGGACATTACACCATAGAGAAACAAGTCTCTTCTTAGCTCATGAGAGTTAAGGCAATACAGTGATTGATTTTTCGTAAAGCCCACAGGAGGTTTCTCACATGCAGCCTCTCATCAAAGCCCTCCAGACAGATAATCAGTACCTAAGGATGAAGTACAAGTCTGGGCCTGCTCAAAAGCAGGTCAAGCCGATCACACATTCTGCAAGACAGTGCTTTGCCACGTCTGGATACTACTAAACCTGTGTCACTGGCACAGAGCAACTGTGAAAGCAGCCACCATGAAGGCTGTAAGAGCTGGCTTTCAGCTGCAGCATTCACTTACAAATCCTCACTAAATTAATCTTTTCAGCAGCCTCCATACCCAAGGGCGGTGTCAGACTGAGAAATCCCATGTTTTCTGGCCCCTTTGCTAGACTAGCTATAAGACCATCAAGTGGTTCCAGAATAGGCCATGATCCCATTCCTGCTTCCCAGCAGCTGACTCTTCTTTAGTTCTTTGGAGGGCTTCAAGTTTTGCTTTTCAAAGCAGGAGCACAACAGAGTTTGAAAGCAGGCAATGGTGCTGGCACTTGTGGGTACACATTTATAGATACATGCTCTGGAAATCTTTTAGGCTGAGAAGTATTAAAAACAGTCACACTTCCAGATCATCTCCCTAGAGAGCCACACAGTAAAGGGACTCCCTTTTCATTGCCTGTGAAACAAGACAACCTAAACCTTCTGCTCTATGTCTTCTCTTCTTCTCACTCTTAGAAAGTTTGCTTGCCATGGGTCACAGGTCAAATGTGTAAAAACTCAACTAAACTGGCACATATTTCCAGCACAGCACAAGTCTTAGATCCACCAGGAAGGTGGTCTGGGAGGGAGAGGAGGAGGAGGAGACAGAAATTAAGAAAAATCAATGTAATACAGGGGCTCCCAAGTGGTCCAGTGCTGGGGGAGACACAAAGGCAGAAGGTGATTTTGTTCAACTGGCAACAACTGACGAGGCAAGAGCCATGAGGAGGCAGATTGGGAATGATCTGCAGGGATATGAATTTTCTGCTGAAAGATAAGATTATCTTCCTGAACACAGCAAGACTGAAAGACAGAATCAGTCAGTCAGTCCTAATCTCACTTGGATCAAGGTCACCAAGGTGAATTACTCCTTCTCCCCATGTGCTAGGAGAAAGTGCTCCAATCTCCAACAACGCAATTCCACAGCATCACTTCTGGGATATCAACCTTCTCGGCCACTCCCTGGACCTCATTTGGAGCAGCCATCTGCCTGTCCAACCAGGAGCATTTGTCTGAGGCACAGTGACCACATAGAGCTTTTCCAGAAAAAGGTATGAAGTGTTAAATCCCTGAGCAAAACAGGTTTAATACGACTTAATACTAAAGTCTGCTCTAATCATAATTACTTGCTCCAGAATAGACTATGGCAAATTCTAATCACAGCCCCTTGCCTTTCTGTTAATTAACTGCTGCAGACAAGTTATGCTTTTAAGAATCACATGGCACTTAGGTAAGCTCTATGGCAGCCGTGGTGAAGAGCCAAGATGAACGTCATGCAGCCCTTTGAAAGAGATTTGTTTCCAGTACAGGTTTTACAGATCTTCCTCATATTCTGTTTGTGGTTTATGGATGCCCTCATATGCTGATGCCTGAAAAACTGCTGCTCTGAATTTCAAATTTTATAAAGATGTATGAATTTGAAATCCCTGGCTTTCAACAAGGGAATTCTGCCACTTGCTCCTTTCTTCTGTGAATCACAGTTCTTTGAACAAGCACTTTCCAGAGCAATTCACCCAACCTTTCACCAGCGTGAGGCTGTATCATCTGCTGCACTCAGAGCAATCACTGAGAAATGTCTGGAAGCCTCAGTGCAATAACTCACCCACAGGGAAGGGGACCACATCCTCATGAGGGTGCTTTAGCAGTCAGCTAACTCTCCATACTGCTGAACAGTCGCTGAATAATAAAGCACTGGATTTGGAAGCAGGTAATAAAGCAACAAAAGGAAAAGGAGAATTTAAATCATGCCATTATTGAAAACATTTACAAGTGTCCTTTTCCAACGAAAATGGCAAGAACCAGTCAGGGAAATTACCCACTTGGTGTGATTCAGCCAGCTGTAGTATCAGTAGCCTTTAAGCAGGTTTATTCTGCAAAGCCAGAGATGCTATGTAAATCTGCTGGAGCAGATCTAGCCAACAGTCCATTCACTGCTTGTATATTTGCTTTGCACTGTTTAAAGAAACAATATTAGTCCTTTCACTCGAGGCAAGCAATAGTTTTCTCTTCACAGAGCTAAATAAAATTATGAGTGACATCCTGCTTGAGCAAACAACGTGTAGTTTTTCCTAACAAAACCTTGGCAAGCTTTTTACAAAAGGTTAGTTAGAGCCTGCTGGGGCAAGGGAGAAGCCATGTTCTACTTTCTGATTTTTTCTGGGGGTGGTGATACCATATTCACAGACAACAGGGAATATGGTGTCACAAATTTAATACTTCAGCTACATTTCAAACAACATTGTTGTCTGACTGGGAACCAAAGTTCTGAGAGAGCTCTTTGCTCCTACTATTCTAGAGTTAGTGGGTACAGAAGTGCCAATTATAACCACTTCTTTTTTTTTTTAACCTGGTCAGAGTAGGCTAAGTCACTTCATCTTATCAAGGTTACATAGCTGCACCACACCAGTCCTGGCCATCAGCCCCAAAGCCCTGGCAAGGGAAGAGGGGCTGGGAAACTGCTAAGAGCTGTGGCATCAAAGCTGCTACTGCTGTGAACTGCAGAGAGCTCAGAGGACAGGGTGCAAAATGCTTAACCTGAACATGAAGGAGAAAGCATGCAAAAAGAGGAGGACAGCAGCAATCTTAGCCACCAACTCTGAAAAAAAGGCACTCCTAGCATCTGGAGTAACATAACATCCAGAGCTAGGAATTACCAGCTCCAAGTAATTCTCCATCCTATAAGCAGTAAGTGTAGTTGGAGTGGACTCCATTCTTTGAGGAACCACCCTGTTAGCACTATTCCTAACTGTATTATCATTGCAATTGAAAAGCCTAAAGAATTATCTGGCTCTTTCACATCACAGGCAACCCAAAGAAAAACAGTCAAATGCATAAATAAGCCTGCTGATAGGAGAAGTGACTAAATGTTAACCTCAGCCTGTTGGCCTAATTAGTACAACAGCAGCATACTTTGCATTCAAAGTGAGGTGGAACAAGCTAACAAAGGAGAAAGCTTTGTACTTGCTAATGATATGAGTAAGCACAGCTCTGAAAGCGATTCTGCAGGCTTTGATCCACTCAGAAAAGAGAAGGAGAGCTCTTCAGGCACTTCTAACAACAGCTTCACCATGAGTGTGCATCGGCAAACAGCCTCCGCCGGAGTCACATTCAGTTGGAAAGTTTATCTGACACTAGATATGTCAAATATGAGAAGCAAAAAGACTGCATTCGATATACTTTACACACCTTAAGAGCCTTTGTTAACCACAGCCTCTTGGTCTAATTGGTATAACAGCAGGGTATTTTGCATCCAAAGTGAGGTGGAACAAGCTAACACAGAAGAAAGCAAGGGAAATCAACAAGATTCTCTTGTAGTGAGAATCAATTTCTTAGTCCAAGGACACTGAGGTACTGGAGCATGTCCAGAGAAGGGCAACAAAGCTAGTGAAGGGTCTGGAGAACAGGTCTGGTGAGGAGCAGCTGAGGTAACTGCGATTGTTTAGTCTGGAGGAAAGGAGGCTAAGGGGAGATCTCATTGCCCTCTACAACTCCCTGAAAGGAGGATGGAGTGAGGTGGGGTTAGTCTCTTCCCATGGCATCAAGTGATAGAACAAGAGGAAATGGCCTGAAATTGTGCCAGGGATGGTTTAGGTTGGATATAGGAACAATTTCTTTGCAGCACGAGTGGTCAGGCATTGGAACAGGCTTCCCAGGAAGCATCACCCCTAGAGGTGTTCAAGAAATGTGTGGACATGGCACATGGTACATGGTTTAATGGTTGTGGTGGTGTTGGGTTGATGACTGGACTCCATGTTCTTAGAGGACTTTTTCAACCCAAACAATTCTATGACTTTATGATCAAGATTCTAAAGTCCAAGCAATCACAGACAGTGGGACTGCCTCTTCCAGCCGGCTTTTGGTATCAGTTTCACCTCCTTGCTCTACTGTCAGCTTTTTTGAAACAGGATGTGACCAGAATTCTTGTTCCTAGACATTCTGTTAAGTTTCATCAATGTTTCAAAGTCAAATGAGACTCAAGAGCCATTCTCTGCAGATATCCCTCTATCTGCTGACATCACAGCAAAACAGACCACTGAGGACAGAGCAATGGGCATCAACACTGACCACTGGTTAGTGTGAAAAAAGGCAAATTAAATCACAGTTACTTTCTGCTGTAAGGACTGGAAAATAGCAAGCAATGTACACAACATCAATTCACAGCAGGAACTTTAAAGACATCAGTAACTGTAAAACATTCAGCCTTGGAGCTGAAAATGCATCATCATTTCCCAAGACTGACAAAAGCTGTTCATCTCATTGCGTTCTCATGACAGATGGTTTTTCTCCCCTCAGAGTTTCTTTTATCTTATTAGATTTTAGCTCCCATTATAGTTAGGGCAATTTTGCAATGGGGCAAAATTAATTAGTTTGCATCAAAGAAAAGCTCCTTGAAACATAGCACTAATGAGTTTCATCTGCCCGATTAGAAGGCTTTGCTTTTAGTAACACTTGGTGCAAAATTCTGTTTCAGAGCAATACAACGTCATAAGAATATCCAAGGCTAAATGCATTAGCTGAACAGTGACCAGGGTAATGGATAAAAGATGAGGATGGTAAGCTGTGAGCAAACTGAGTATTGACAGTGAGGAGCAAGTGAATCCAGAACAAGCTAGTGAAGGTTTAAGGAAGGTGTGTTTGAGCAAGTAGAACTTGGTACAATTTGCAACTGTGTATTTAGTGAATATTACAGCTCCCATCTGTTCACAATGCTTTTAGAAATTAAATGGAAAGGCACTAATTTTTAGCAAGAAAAGATGGGGAAAAGGTTTGTTCTGGGTAAGTCAAACTAATTTTTAGTGTCTGTCAAACTACTCGGACAAAATCATAGATTCATAGAACGCTTTGGGTTGGAGGGGACATTCAAGATCATCTTGTTCCAAGCTCCCTGCCGTGGGCAGGGATCAGATTTCTCAATACTTTACCCAACTCGGACTTGAATGCCTGCAGGGAGGGAGCACCCACAACCTCCCTGGGCAACCCGTTCCAGTGTCTCACCACCCTCACTGTAAGTGTGCTTGAAATCTTCCCTCTTCTTGCTCAAAGCTATTGGCCCTTGTCCTGTCACTACAAGCCCTTGTAAAATGTTCCTCCCCAGCACACTTCAGGCACTGGAAGGTTGCTCTAAGGTCTCCCTGGAGCCATACTTGCTGGTTTTAAAATCTGGTTTTACTCAAGAACAATTTGTCTTAAAATTAACATTGGTTTTGATTGGTGGAAGAACTGTTTCAGAGGACAAAGGTAGCTTCTGCTTTTAGTAATACTGTTTTTCACCTTGTGAACTTTCTCTTACCCTATTAGTGCAAACAATTAAGAAAGCTCAGTCTAGAATGGATTTTCTGATAGGTAGGTGCAAATTCCCCTGAAAAATCACATGGAGAAAGTAGTTATCAGGGATTGCTGGTCAGCTGGGCATAGCACATCATCAACAACACCTGCAGAGATACAGGCCATGATATTTGCAAACGAAAAACACATAAGCATGTGTAGTGGGGAACAAGGGAACTGCCTTTCCCATCATTACAACTCCTTCCATTAACCTCTACAGCACAACACACAATACTGAACATGAACACAGTTAGGAGAGGCAAGCCTAGGCTGTCATCAGGAGTGGCTCCATCTGGGAGAAGACAGAGAGTCCACACCTGGACAAGGATGTACTTTTACACCACACTCTCCATCTGCAGCCAAAGAAACCACTTCAGATTTGTGACTGTGCTCTCAAAACCAGACTGGCAGACACGTGTGCAACACAGCTGAACAGGCAGGCACTTCTGGCTGGTGGAAAATGTCTAATCCAGATCTGCTGCTGAATCACATCACCAAGGGGTCATAGGGTTTAAGTTGGTTAAATGCATTGGATAAGCTGAGAACTGAATTCAAGCCCCTTTGATCTCCTTCTTCTGTTTTGATAAGGTTTCAACTCAAACGTTACCACTTTTTTTGTCAAAATTATTTTGACCTGGAGCAGGCAACACTTTTGAACCCCTGATGCTTTGAAACCTTTTGCCAACCTCAGATAGGAACTTAAATTACAATCTTCCTCTGATGCCATGCACATACTGCGCCTGTGCATAATCTTTTCCCTGCTGGCCTTCTGCAACAGGTCAACAAGAAAACAGACTGTGCCTGTTATTCATGAGCTTTTTGTTATCTCTTGGAAGAAGCAAAAGGGCACAAAGCACATGTGGGAAGGGGAAAGCTTTGTTAACCTTAATTATGTTTGCTTCTTTTAAGCCCAGGTCAGCAGAAGGGTTGGTTGATGAAATCATGACAGCAGGAAGTGCGACCACATCACACTCTGTCACGTTCAGTGGGTTCTTCCAAAACACCACACTCAACCTTTACATGGTGGGCCAAAGATAAATTTATCAAACAGAGGGTACTGCAGAATCAGGAGCTCTTCTAACACTGTGGAGTGATGCTGTGATTATTTTCAACTCTCTTAAGGATGGGCTCCAGATCCATTGGTGAGAGTTACTGCAATAAAAGATCTGATTCTATTCCTGAAACTCATTGCTGAGAGCACTGCAAGTGGGAAGTGAGCAGGATGTGCTCCAAGATGCACTCCCACAGATGCTGCCCCAACACAGTGCTGGATGTTGTCAACAGCCACATGCTCAGGTGTCCAGAAAGGCTGAAAGAAGTTTGTTTCTTGGGTTACAACTGGCTGTTCTTGCTGGGTTTGTTCCTTCTACCCATAAACACATGTGCTGCCCAGAAATCAGCCTGGGCCACTCCAGCCCCGCTCCATAGCAATTCCAGACCAGTATCTTCTGCACCTATCTCCCACCTCCTTTTACAAGTTGCCAAAACCTCTCCAAGAGGAGGAAAAGGGAACGGACAAATTTTCCTATAATTTGGGTTTGGGACTTTCCCACTTGAACAGCTCACATTGTACAGTGCCAATACATTTAGGTTCCTCAAAGACTCTTGCTTGTCCCTGTGATTTTCCAGCTCCTAGGAAAATTCCCACATTTCTTTTCATTCCCCCATAAATGTCTTCCATCTAAAAAGCTCACAAAGCCAGAGCTCTTTCTTGCTCTTCCAGCACGTTTTCAGAATTCATTTTTCCCTTTCCCATTACTCCAGCCTTTTCTATCCACTACTTCTCCTCCTATTCAGCCACTCTAGAGGCCCCAACCCAAGTGACAAAGTGGAGTCGTTTTGCACTTTTGTTTACTCCCACTAAGCTGAAGTGTTTCTCTCACCTTTCTGCTTTCTCAACTTGGAAAATCACAATCTTCCCTAATCAGGCTTGCATAAAGTCAGAATGTCTTCCCATGGTTCCTGTGCCCAGACTTCCTACCTGCCTACAATGAGGAAACTCTCTGATGTTGAACCAAAGAGTTTGTGCACTACAGAGAATTTTTAATGAAAAATAGATCCTGGCTAATTGCAATTTGCTACACTAAAATACAACACTGTGACCATATTGCAGGGCAGGGTAAAAGTGTGCATATTATTTCCTGCATGCTTCAATATCCTCCTATTGACAGAAGATAGGAGGACTGGTCTACAGCTGGAGACCAGGAAATGATTTTTGTGATTTCATTAGAGTAACTGACAAAAGTGTTTTCTTTCTGTGCAAGGTTAACAGATGGCTTGTTAAAGTTACAACTTCTTTAAACAGAGCTGTCACCAAAAATGATGTGCATGACAACAAAAATAATATTGATACAAGCTCATTGCAAAATTAAAATGGAGTTTGCATAACCTAAAGCACAGAATAAATGACCACCACCATTGCAACACAGAGTATCAAGGTGCATTGGCTTTTCCAAGGGAAATGGGATGAAGGGATAGATGGGGGGAACTGTCGACAGCTTGGGACTTCAGTTGTTATCAGCACAAACATGCTGATGGTCACCATGGGTACCCCACATTGTAGGAAGAAACTACAGTGGATTCAAGACCATATTACATCCAGTGTTGGATTTTAATCCCAGCTGTAACAAAAGGAATTAATTCCACAGAACTTTTAATTATAAATAAATGTGTCATCATATAAAAATGCTGAAGTCAAATTCAAGATTGCAGATTTGTTCTCACAGTGACTGCAGTACAGACTCAGTAGACTTTTGCTCTCCTTGAGTAAAAAGCAGGCAGACAACAAGCAGACCTCTTTCCCTCCACACCTACCTAGTTATCAGAACCAGGAGTATGTTGCATCCTCCTGTGCTCACCTCGGACCAGTGTGCAACACAAACATCAACCCCACAGGACTCTGCTTTCAGATCTCACCTGCAGCAGGTTCAAGACCTGTGCATGGCATGGGCATGCAACACTTGAAACTGCCTCAGATTGTGATATGGCTCCCTGTGATGCCTCAGACAGCAAAAAGGAGGGGGCAATGCATGGTTGTATATGTGAATAGTAATGAAATTATTTTAAATCAAACAATACTAGTTTGCCCACCTGCTGTAGTTTTTAAGACCTCAGCTTCACCTTAAACCTGTCTCACTTCCAAAGAGCAGAAAAATTATAAAGGAGATTCAGCTTTGAAAACAGAAAACAATCAATATCATACCTTTTTTATGGGTAACTGCACAGTAGCTGTTCCAACTGACCAGATCTAAAATGCTAACATTGTCACTGAAAATGAATACTTTTCCCCTACAACATCACATTTACTCACTATTTTGCCATAATTCTCCAGGTCTTTTCCTGTTTTCTTTCTCCAGTATTCTTTCTTCATCTTCACAGCATCCTAACACTGTTATCTTTTCAAGCACTTTTTTGCATTAGCCTTTTTACTAATCTCTCAGTTTTCTGAGGGAGAGAGGAAGGAAAATAGATCAGAACACCAGTGGGCCATCTCTGGATGTCTTCATTTTCTTCACAATAACAACTCAGAAGCAAACATTTACTCTTACCAGTCTCAGAGATCAGCTTCTTGCATTATAAAAACAACTTTTTTTTCTAAAGTGGTAAATAATTGAATTGGGAGGGAGGGCGAACAAGAGGAGGAATAGGAGCAGTATTTCCCACTGTAAAACCTCTGCTGATAGCTGTTGGAAATAAATAACCTGGTTTGTTTTACCAACCTTGTGATGTCAGGTTCACTTAGCACACGCTTTGTCAGCTCAGGCTGAAGGGCTCATGACTGATGCACATGGCTGTGACTGGGGAGCAAACACACAGCTGCTTGCTGCTTTTATTTGCCTTCACATGAAGCATTTTCTAGAAGTTGAGAATATGAGAACATTGCAGCAGACTGGTCTTTGCCCCAGGTTTAGCAGGTTGTTTCTTTCTTGTTGGGTTTGCCAGGGCACATGAATTTCATCACCAACATCTAGGGAAAAAAAGATGAACAATAAGCATTAAAAAGGAGGAAAAATGGACATGTAGTTTTGAGGGGAAAAGAAATGCTAAGAAACTGCTGTGACCAAGAGATTCTGCTCTAGAAACAATAGCAAATTCTTGAGGGAAAACGGTAATGGAGATGCTGCTGCTTTTATAGCTCTTAGTAACAACCAAAACACAGCTAGTGGGAAAGAGCAGATTTTCAAAGCAAACAAAGCCACAGTAATAAATCCAGTATCTCTTCATACCAGTATAATAAAGATGGTAGACTTACAAATGATTGTATTTTTAACTTGGTTTTGTATTCAGCTTAGTTATAGCAAGAGGTCAATCCTTACAGAGAAATGACTAACTGTAGCAGTTACAAGGAAATATGAACTAAAAAAGTAGTGACAGAAAATGAGCATGGAGAAGCCTAAAAACAGACCTCCCAGCATATTAGATGTCATGGTTTAGTCTACCAGAAAGGACTGATTTTTGACATGAATATTGGGCATTAGGATATCAACAGCAGCAAGTCTTCTTCTACTGTCAAGGGAGCAGATGAAGCATTCTAACATCACTGTATTTTCCCTCATACATCAGATTTCTTTGGGTTTATGGTGCTTTGTCCCACTAGGAAAAAAGTTACTGTGGGATAAAGATGCCAAACGTACATAAAATGTGAGAATAATTTTAGCATCCTACTTTTATATGAAATTATTCCATGGATCTATGAAATCTAATTTAAAATAGGGCCTTCCAGTCTGATTTCCACATCTGTTTTCTACATGTTGTCATGACACAGTTGACATCCAGTACTGTCCAAGCAGGACTGTGCTCTGATTCCTTCACCTCAGTGCTTCAGACACCCAGTTTTGTCAGAGCTCTGCACACAGCAGTAACAAGTGCTTCTCGTTTCTCCCCAAAGGTAGATGTCATGGAGGTAAGCAGATCTTTGGAAGCAAGCTGCTTGTCTGCTTGTACAGATAGAGCTCCATTCTGAATCAACCAGCCTAGAGAGCTCTGGCTTGCCAGTCAGTGTCAAAGCATAACCAGGAAAGGGATCTGAACAAAAATCAGTATAAAAGCAAACACCTCCCTTGAAAAAAAAACACCACCCCAAAAGGACCAGACACATGATGTTCACGAAGCACAGGCTAAGGGAGACCCCTGCTGGCCACACGATGAAATGCATGCACCTCATTTCAAAACATGTCTAACACAGTTTCTCTTACATCTGAAGCCAAAACCATGCCACATTTACTTTGTTTTCAGTCTGGAACCAGTCTCCCACTCCTAAAGACAGTCCTGACCCACTTACACAGCATGGACTGCACAAGAGCAGCTGTTTGGTGGGAAACGGAGAGAATCGAGGTTCCATTTCACCATGTCTATCAAGGATAAAAATTCCCAGCACAGTGGAATCATCATTCTGCTGAAGCAAGGCTGATGGGCACATTTCTACAGCTTCCTCTGTTGCAGAAGAGAAGGGGGACAGGACCCAGCTGTTTTTGAACTTACTGAAACCAGCCATTTTTTCTACCACATGACAGACTTTAAGAATCATGCCACTTTGGCAATAACTTCTATCAGGGAGATTATGTATCTCATCTAATCATTGCCATTAGTGATACCACAATCAACAATTAATCAACCAGTACTAGATATCTGGGTATCAAAGAGAAGGAACAAAATAAACCAACAGATCTTGTCTCAGCTTTTTTGCACATTACATTAAACAACTACCCCACAATTTCAACGGCCACATCAAGTTTCAAGAGACACAAACCAGAAACAATTCCTAACTATGGTGGACTATCAAAAAATACTTATGACATACCTTGGCACAAACTTCAGCTCAGAAAAATGTTAACAACCAGGTGAAAGACACAAACTTCCAGACCATAAAAATGACTAACAAAGCAACAGAGTCCCAAAAAAGGACAACACATTTACAAGACACTGACATTATGAAGAGGTTCAATTTTCCTCTTAAAATTATGTACTTAACAGACACTTCCAGTGGCTCAAAAACACTGACACATAGAATGAAGGAAAACATACAGTTTGCTTTTTTAAAAAAGAAACTTTATTACAAATCTGTGATGTAAGAAAATACCCCCAAACTGTCAAAGTAGTATGTAAAATGCTGTCATCCTATTCACAGTTAGCAGTTTTCTCCAATAAACATTGCATACAAAACTGATAGAAACCATGGCAATTCTTTTTGGTGACATGAGTCAGATATTTCTAACTCTAAACCCTCTGCTGACAGCTAAGATGTTGCTGGCAGCTCAAGGGAATGATGAAAATTGCTCCATTGTTGAAAACTGGAAGTTTGGTTGAAAAGGCTATATACATATACACATACTGCATTTGATCACATGTTCAGGTAACCCAGGGCAAGCAAAAGATGAGCCCAGCACAATATTTAGTCTACAAAAAACTAGAAACCCAGGAAATTTGTCTACATGGTGTTAAGTTACTCACTATGCTCTGGTTCTCATTTTCTTTCACATCTCAAACTTAATATAAAGATCAATTGTTTTCACTCTCGTCTAAAGAACTCTGGAGCTGATGTGTTGTTATACTGTCTTTACAGAAGATGTCAGCTGCACTGGATCTAAAAATATAGTGGAGTTAAAATACAACGTCATTAAATGGGATTTTTTAGAAGACTGTAGGCTGACTTTACAGTAAGTGGCACTAATACCTTAAGTTACTCTGAAAAACCAAAGCTAGCATGGCACTCCTCATGTCATTCACAGATAATGCAGAAAACCCATGAATGAGGAAAGATCTGTCTGATACACAGTAAACTCCTAAAGTGAAGTATAGACTGTTTTAAAAGAGTAGAAAGTTTGCAAGTACACCACAAATGAAATTCAAATCTGTCCTACAACTCTCAACTCTGGATTAGTGGCTGCAATTTTGGAAGCTGCAGCACAGACTATACTCTAAAATCCTTCAAAATGCACAGGACCCAAACACCGCAACTCAGAGCTGCATTGCGGAAGAGGCTTCGATGTAGGATGGGTGAAGATTTTAAAGGAATAAAATGAAACCTTTCTGCCACAATACCTGCTCAAGGTACTGATATGATGTAGAAGAAAAAGAAATCCAAAACAACAACAACAAAACAACAACAAAGAAAGGGAAACAGCTCCAAACAACTCTGTGTGATTTAACTCTGGTTTTATCAGGTGGTTGAAGGTCCACAGGCAGAGGACATCTGGGATTTCCTATGTTAAATCCTCCTTTTCCCAACAGCAAATGTGAAGAAATCAGCATCATGTTACAAAACTACTCAGAGCATTTCAGTAACTTTGCTGTTCCAACTTAAGCTGAAAAGCACAGAATCAAGAGTAACTAAGAAAATGTAAATCAGCTGCAGAGGACTGAATGAACAGTTTCTCATCAACAAAGCAAACAGGGTGGAAGATGCAGAACTAAATATACAGCAATTTCCACCCCTGCAGACCAGATCAGTGCTGAGTTAATCAGGGCTACCTAGAACATTTCTTAAAAGCCACCTGTTGGTAAGGAGGTTGCTTCCTTCTCCTGCATTTACTGAAAACTTGATTTCTGAAACACAGCAACGGAACAGTCACAACTCTTCATTCCAATGAAGGAAAATATTTCATGTACATTCTTAGGTGTGAACCTTCAGGCTTGGGAAACGCTTCTCCAGATTGTCAGCCAGGGTCTGATCAGTCTCACGCAGAACTTCAAGGAAACTCTCCACCTGGAAAGAAATTGCACACACACACACACACGTGAAAATGGGACACAAAATCCGTATGCTTGGTATAGGGGGGTCTTTGTTTCTGAACCTTCCCACCAATGACAATCAGCAGTAGCCACATCCCATCTAAACCCACAATTGGGCTAAATTCTGAAACATTATCACCTTCCCCACACTGTTACCTTATAGTTTAAAATTACACAAATAAAAGCTCCCTATGGAAAATTTAGAGCAATTCTCTATAAAAACGGACAAATTTTCAGCTAGTCTCAACATGCAGCCAGCCAGCCATTTCAGCAGTTTGACACTTGTATCAGCTGACAACCGAAGCAAAACTCTGCCTGCAGCCAGAAGAGACACAGAGGGTAAGACTGCCTAGAATAGCACATAACCTGTGTGAACAGTTGTGCCTTGCTTCTGTAACTGATTCTGAAACGTTTTGCCATCCGAGTAGTAATTTCTAAAGGAGGTTAGAGACCTTTTCGTATACTCACTGATGCAAAATACAATGGTAAGAGGTTCTGAAATGCACAGGAACATGTCTGCTCATTTAAATGTCCCTGGTGTAGTCCTTCCAATGTATTCTCCTGGAAAATAAAAGAAATACTTCTTTTTTTTTTTTTTGGAAAAGCAAACTCAACTCTGTGCACAGAGTGTCTACAGTAAGTGGTCATTAAAATGGGTAGAACCACCAGAACTGCTGTTGTCAGAGTGCCAGGCACAGACACTGTAGTAAGGGGTGAAGGCTCACACACCCCAAGTCTCTTAATTCAAGCACTGCCATAATAAAAAAGCCAGCTAAGAAGCTCATAGGCTGATATTCTTTCCCCTCCTGAAATAAACTGGCTTTCACTTAGAAGAAATGGCAACATACACCCAGAGAATTCACCATGCAGAATCCTGGCCCTGGAGGCAGACAAGGCAGATAATCTGTGTCTCTGGCATGGAACACACATGTTGCTACTCATATTCTGATGGACTCTAATGAATTTCCACTATGCAACTTCACTTCCACAGAAAAATTTTACATTCATGTCTTTTTTTAGTTACTCATTCTGCAGGAAACCTTTTTTAAGAATTTGGTTTACCTTGGTCAGTTCTTGAAGCATATTGGAAAGTAATTCACAGCAAATATCCTTCAAAATTTTCAAATGGAAATCCTCCTCATTTGTATCAGTCCTTCCAGCCTCTTCTTCTTCAGATTCCTTTGAGTTATCAGCAGATCTCTTCCCACAGCCCTCCATGTATTGCAAGATACGAATCAAGCTCCCAATCAGAGGCATATCTAATAGAAAGTAGTGGAAACTTACTAAGGAAATGGAAGTTTAACACTGAAAAATTATCCCCATCCCTTCAAGGCATTAGAATTTTGAAACACACTGCAAGATTTTATACAAAAGTTACAGGAATGTGTATTCTGGCAGTGTTTTCTCACTCAAAGACTGTTTTAAGGAAGCAAGTGGAAATGTAGTAGGAAGCCCAAACTATCTTTTCTGCAACCTGTATCTATGAAAGGTATGTACCAGTGGAAAGGAGTATGAGAAGGAAAACGTTTCTAAAAGTAACTCAGGACAGACTATTATGGTCAGTTCACACCTAGATATTCCAACCTGGTAAATGAAACTGCCACAATCTTTCTCTGCTGTAGATGACCCTGTGAGAAAGATTTGTCATTCTAAGACTTGTCAATTAATTGAAAAGTAACAAGCTTTAAAGATGGATCTAAGTAAGTGCAGAATCTCCCTCCCACTAAGAAAACACTACCTCTTATTTTAGAACTGATGAACTCTAACATTTTCACTAATTTACCCAGTGGAGAAGACTGAATCTGTAGATTACAGGATCACAAGATATTAGGGGTTGGAAGGGACCCAAGGAGATCATCAAGTCCAACCCCCCTGCCGAAGCAGGACCACACAATCTAGCACAGATCACACAGGAACACCTCCAGACAGGCTTGATTCTCTTACTCTAATTCTTCAAAGACAACCAGTAACTGAACTTTGAGATAGCTGTGATTTTTAGAGTCACCACTACAGAGACTTGCTGCATTCAAACATGCAACTGAATTCTGTGTCCCGATCTCTAGTAAACAGCAATACATTAACCATCTTTCCTCCCACATACATAAAGGCAATGCCAAAGACAACCTTTTTCTAAATAAAAGATAGCAGAAAAAAATCACAACTTGCTTTTCCTCATCTTGGTGTATTCCTGTTCTGTCTGGGAAGCAAACATAGCAGACAGCACAGATAAAATAGAGGCCAACAGAGTCTTCTGCTCCTGCACAATGACTGGTGGATCATCCGGCTGGCAAAGTTCATGGCAAACGAGGTCATAAAGCAAACTCCAAGTCTCTTTTCCTCCATCAGGAGCCTGCACTTGAGAAAGAAAGAGAACCCACCAAGCCAGCAAATTTAATCCAGGTGCATGAATTACTATTTTCCCCATTGAGTGTCTGCTTCTAGAAGTTACTTGGTCCCACCACATGTAGCAATTCAAGTGTCTTACCAATAGCCTGAATTCCCTCATCCACCGTGGTGAGGAGCTGCAAAATATGCATATAAACATCAAGTCCCTCCGGGTTATCTGATCTACACAGAACAAACAGAAAAGAAATTATACACCTGATTGCTGTGTATTTTGGACACACAGAAGACTATCAGCAATCACAAGACATTATCTTTGCTAACAAAATGACTCATTTCAAAACTAAAACACAGGAAAATATATCCTAGTGACCTGTCAATCTATGCAAGTCCCACTGACATCAGGCTGTTCACTCGTAGCCCTTAACAAAGTTAGGAGTCTGCCCAGCCATGAAACTGAAAAGAAATCTCACATACCGGACTTGTTTGGCTGCTTCAAGTATACAAGGCACAATCTTAAAATCTGGAAGTTCTTCAGGGGAATCATCTACAGATGGTCCCACAGATCGACAGCTGCCATTTTTAATCCAGTTTAACATTAGCTCTTCATCTAAATCGAAGAGTTTGTCCACCACTTCACCCACTTTTACCAGCAATTCAACTGCACAAGAGAGAATGTACAAATTTCAACAAGGCTAAAAACAAAAAGCAAAACTTAGCTCACAAAAGGCTAACATATAAAAGGTCAGTAAAGAGCTATCACTAATTCCCATCTTGATTTGCCAACTCACCATTTGTAGAGCTGGACATGATAAAGCAGACACAGTCATACACAGAAGGGTTTTCTCGGATTCTCTCCACCCAGACATTGGCCACCTCAGGCTGGGAGAGGCAAGTTAACAACAACCTAGACAAGAATTGCCCATTTAACAAATTAGAAGCAAAATCGTTCATGTCAGCTGTACAACTCTAATTCCACAATACTGAGAATGATGTGAATGAAACAGGAATCTAGCTCATGGCAAATGGATTCCAGAACAGGATGGACCTTTTGGTCAGAATGAGAGGATAATACAATAGTGAGCTCACTTGTTGGTTCTCTTCCCAGAAACACAGTAGAACTATGCTAATGGTATATTAATTTCCAAGATGTCCTACCTGCTTGTTTCCAGAAGAGTTGGGGAGTCTGAATCGCACAAACGTTGCAGCAGCACTTGGCTTTAGGAAGCAAATGCAAGACAAAAGTTAATAAAGTCTATCTTTTTAAAAAAGTTCTAAGAAGCTCATTTCATAGCTGCAAACATTTTCTGAGATCAAAGCCAGCTTCTCCTGACCGTGCATTCATCTGCAGTGTTGCAAGAGTGGCAAAATTAGAAATTAAAGATTCAAGACTTTGATTGGTGATTAAGCCAGAAAGAGAGGTCTGCATCCTTTTTCTCCTTCACTCAACACTTCCCTCACAAATATGGTCAGTCAAAAAGGTGTGAACAAAGATAACACATTGCAGGTGATTTTAAATCCCTTCTGTAACATTCATTTCATAACTGTAAGTCCAGAAAAGTAGTACTGATGCATCTATAAAGCACATATATACTCACCCAAGATTCTCATCTTTACTGATGGACATGCATATGTCTTGGAAGCAGGCCATATTTCCTAATATTCCTACACAGATTTCCTGAAAAGTCAAAACACAGTATAATGAGGCAACTGTACTGCAGTTCATGGTTTTATTTCCACAGCCACAAGACAAATGCAGGAAAGGTTCAAAGACATTTGTCAGTTTGATTTCCAAGTTCTTATGACCCACTGTTTCAAGGCAGAGATACAGATTTTTTTCTCTCTGCCTTTATAAAATATAAATGTGATCAGGTACTGTTCAGATATGTAGGTGTTGAGGTGTTCCAGAAAAGCAAATATATCTTGAAATCCACTTGGGTTGCACATTCTACATAAACTCCAGGTAAATCTGACATCTCTGTTATTAAAGCAACAACAAGTCTAAGAACAACAAAATCACCATCTAATCTTGAGAAGAAAAGGAGAAGTGGGATCTTATCAACACCTATAAATATCTCAGGGGTGGATATGAAGATGAAGGTGATGGTCTCTCTTCAGAGGTGCCCAGTGATTTGACAAGCAACAGCAGGTACAAGCTAGAACACAAGAGGTTCCATCTCAACACGGTGAAAGCGACAGAGCGCTGGAGCAGGCTGCCCAAAGAGGCTGAGTCTCCTTCTCTGGAGATGTTCAAAACCTGCCTGAATGCGTTCCTGTGTGGCCTGCTCTAAGTGATCCTGCTTTGGCAGGTGGGACACAATGGTCTCTGGAGGCCCCTTCTAGCCCCTAACATTCTGTGATCTATCTATCACGGCTCCTTCCTCCTCACACTCTGTCCCTGTTCCTCCCACAGCAGAGTCCTCCATCAACTTCAGGAACCATTTTTTTTTTCTCCTTGTTCCCACAACATGTTCAAACGTGTAATGGATGGACAAGAGGTATACATGCAAATGCATGGACAGAGCTATCTAGTATTATTAATGTAAGATGACTTTTTGATGGTCCATACTTACAGTAAGACGAGGGCATTTTGACTTGGCAAAAATTCCCATGAATATATCAGGGGCATTGAATTCCTGAAGGAATAAAGCAACATCCTGTGGAGAAAGTGAATGGAAAAGTAAATGGACTTCCACAATTTCCAAATGAAAAATCAAACCTTTCCTCACAGCCCAAGGACTGGATCAAAGACATGTCAAACTCACTGCAAGAGATCAGTTAGTACCCACAACCCCTGCTTTCAGTGAGAGAAGATCAGCAAGCCCCTAAGGTGATTCAGAATGACAGTGATCTGCTATACAATGAACCAAAAAGTCACATTTAGTTTCTTTTGCTCTGCCTCAACAGAAGGTCAGAGACACTAAGCCAGAGTTCAGCAAATAATGTTTAGAGACAGTGACATCACCCAGACATACTACGGTTGTCAGGAATTACCATTAGCACTTGATCGGATCATACAAAAATCTCATTTTACCATATTAAACCACAAGATTAATTCTCTATTTTGAAGTAAAGGACACATAACAGCACTGCAGGATTCATCAAACACCAAGAGGGAAGGCCAGGCACATCACCTTGTCTCTCTTACGTTCACACACAGTTCTGCTTTCCATCCTCAGACAGCATCATGGAGCCCAGCAGCTAGGATGCAACAGAAAGGTGCTTCTGCAAACTAGTGCTGGGTTCTAGAGCTCATGAGGTACTTGCCCATCTTTAAAAGCAGCCTTCACAACGAGCCATCTTGATACCAGTTCCCCACTCCACTCCTGCCATGCCTAAAGATTCACAGCACACCGTGAGCCAAACCAGAGAACAACCAACACCATCAAAGTCAGAAAGCTGACCGAGCCCAATGTATTCTGTGCATTCTTCCACTTCCAGCAGGATTCTGACTGACGATACCGCGCTGAAGCCGTCCGTAGCTGTGAACCACCCTGAAGGCCTGACTCCAGCACATTGCTCCTACCTCATCCATCGACATGTCCCACACTTTGCAAATGTCATTCTCCATCTCTTCGTCCAGCTCCGTCTGGCTTCGCTCAGGGCTCCCGGCGGGCTCCGTCTTCTCGGGGCTGATCACCTGAGAGAAACGGAGGCGGGAGGTGCACACGAGAGCACGACGGCACGGGAGCTACGGCCGAGAAAACCGCGGCGAAACACTAGCAAGGGCTGACTACCGCTTCACTCACTGTTTCAACACAGCCACAGTTTAACCACGCACACACACCAGCGACTTGCAAACCGCTGTCTCCAGCGTCCCGCCCGGCCCAGGCCCCGGCCTCCCCGCAGCCCCGCTCCCGGGCCCACTGGCCTCTTCCCCGCGCCCCCCGGCTCGCACCTCGATGAGGCGGGTGAGGATGCTGAACAGCCAGTGCTTGCTGTACACTGTGTTCCCCACCGCGTCCCCCTCTTCCTCCTCCGCCTCGCTGGACGGCGGTGAGGGGTTCCGGTCCATCGCAGCCCGCCGCCGCCGCCACCACCACCACGGCGACAGAGAGCTGGCGGCGGCCAGAGCGGCAGGCGGGCGGCGCCCACAGCGCCCTCTGACGGATCGGGGAGGCTGACGCTCCCTGCAGGCGGTTGTGGGCTTTCAGAGCCCGCGCCGCCCTCTGCGGAAAGCCCCCGGAGTAGCCGAGGAAAAGAACGAGATCCCCTCCCCTTGGCAGCCCCCCGGTGGTGCCCTGGCATAGCATGCGGGCGGTATGTAGGGAGCGCTCGTCCGCTCCCCTTGAAGCCGTGGCTGTGACTTGAGGACCCCAGCCCCAGAAGGAAAGCCATCAGCCGTGTCGTGGAGAACTCCTTTATTGGGCTGCATAGAGCGGGTGTAAGGGGGGAGCAGTGCTGCCCCCTGAAGGGCAGTGCTAGTATTTGCTGGGCAGGCCCTTGGGTCGGTAGCGGTTGGGGTCTCCGCCGTTTCTGCCCCACGCGTTGGCCTCCTGGTCGGCTCGGGTGTCCTCCGCGCCTCTGCCGCTGACGCTGCCTTGCCAGCGCTCCCGGGCATCACTAGCAGGACAAAAAAGGGTCACCTGAGCCAGCCAGCGTTAACTGCACTTTCTGCCGATGTCCCTACTCATGGAAGACTAGCTTTTCTGCAGAACTTCTCAAAGTGAGATTCAAGCACATATTCAGTGTCATTCAGGACCATTGCATCAGGAAGTGAACCACCAAGAAGAGTTCCTTATTACCAGTACTGCAGAGGTAAGGAATCTACCTTCTTGGAAGGACAAGAATCATAAAATCATAGAATCAACCAGGTTGGAAGAGACCTCCAAGATCATCCAGTCCAACTTAGCACCCTGCTCTATCCAATCAACCAGACCGTGGCACTGGGTGCCTCATCCAGTCTTGTCTTGAGCACCTCCAGGGACGGTGCCTCCACCACCTCCCTGGGCAGCCCATTCCAATGGCAATCACTCTCTCTGTGAAGAACTTCCTCCTAACATCCAGCCTAGACCTCCCCTGGCCCAACTTGAGACTGTGTCCCCTTTTACTGTTGCTGGTTGCCTGGCAGAAGAGACTGACTCCCACCTGGCTACAACCTCCTTCCAGAAGTTGTAGACAGCACTGAGGTCACCCTTGAGCCTCCACTTTCCCAGGCTAAACAAGCCCAGCTCCCTCAGCCTCTCCTCATAGGGCTTAAGAAGAAAGGCTTACATTCAATTCTCTACACTGAAGGTAGTGAGATAACCAGATCAAGTTACCCAAGGAAGTTGTAGACACCCCCTCTCTGGAAATGCTCAATACCAGGTTGGAAGGGGCCCTAAGCAACCTGGCCTATGGCAGGGGAGTTGGAACTAGATGATTTTTAAGGCCACGTGCAACCCAAACTATTCTGTGATTCCATGTGGGAGGAGGGGCACATTTCTTAAGGAGACAAGCTGTTACTGCTTCCCCTCTCCTGTCCTAGGTCAGAAGCTGAGTACAAGTCAGGAAGGACTCCACTGCAAGTAGATGGATTAGATCCCTCGCTGTTTAGAAGCGAAATAAGCTCCATTACCTGATGACTCTGGCTGCCCAAGCACCGCCAGGTCCCCTTCGGGCAGCATCATAATTCCCTCGGGCATGGAAGTATTTGTCAGAGTTTTTGAAGTTGGCCTCGCGCATGTCCCTGTATGCTCTGTACATATCCCACGCCCCTGAAGAAAGCAGAGAAATTGAGAAGATGCTGGCCATTCAAAGAGTTATCTCAGAAACAGTGAAGTAGCATTTCAGCCAGGAGCTGAAAGGCCCAAGGAGCAGTAATGCAGAGGCACTCCTCCACATTGGCCTTTGCCCAGGGTGGGTGCCTACAGAAGGGGCTTATTGAGGCTCTATTCCAGCAGAGGAAAACAGCAAGCTCCCTGATGGGGCATCTGAGGCTGTGTCTACTGCCTGTCAGTAAGCTGAGGCAGGAGGTTCCTGAGAGAAAGGCCTGTGGAACAGCAGCTTACCTCCCACGGCATCCCAGGCAAATCGTCCCCCGTTACGGATGTCAGCAGTTGCACACATAACAAAGGACAGCAACACAAGGCAGATGCAGAGCCTCATGGTTCCCAGCTCAAGCCTGACACGGAGCTGTGAGACAACCAGAGAGATTAGCAGTTCTGGGGCACCTTTGGCATGCTGCTGACACAGCTGCCCTCACACCCTTAGCTATGCTTGGGCAGCTGCCCCAGGGCTGATGGATAGTCCAGGAAGCTGCTTCTTCCCAAGCAGTAATGCTCTCTGCGCACCCAGAAGCTCAGTTAAGGACTCATCAAGAGAGGCAGGTGGACATGAGAAACCTGCATTTTAACGTTCCCCTCTGCTCCTACTGTGAGTACAGAGAAGTCCCACGTCCTAAAGCTTTAGTCCTGTCCCCAAACACCAGCTAAAATCATTGCATACAACTCACAAGTTCAGAATATTACTTACCACTGCAGAAAGGCTAAGCCAGAGCAAATCGAGCTTGTCTTGTGTGCTCTCAGGCACACAAAGGGTATTTATAAGCGATTCAAACCCCTCAAAATAGGAAACTGGAAAGGCTATCAGTGACTGGGAATTCCCCCCAAAACTCCACTGCCAACACAAGAATCATTACGGTAAACCTGTGTTTGTCCTTACTGAAAGTGCTCCTGTTGCACAATGTTTTAGGAAGCACATGGTGCTTTTTCAGCTGTCCATCTGCTCCTCATAACAAGCAGATTGAAAAACTGCCATCAAAGACTGAAAAGTTCTCTGTGTGCTTGAAGCATTGCCATTGGCTCGAGAGTGACACTTTATTTTGCTCCTGTGCTGGACAGACCTCAGAGGAGAAAGTGCCTGCTCATCTGTGCTGTACATAGAAGCACAAAGGACACTCTGCTGCATTACCAGAATGGCTGCAGGAACTTCTAAGTGCAATTCCCAAGTGGAATTGGGATGACAAGATGGCTACCAAAGTTGATGGAATGGAAAGCATGGTGTTGATTTTAACTCCACTGCAGAGCAAACCACGTATGCCAACATCCCTGCTGGTAATGCTTTAAGATAGCACACACACATACCACCAGATCAGGGCCTGGATGCCTCATCCTGCTTTCACTTGCTCTCACACATCCTTCTCAAGGACTTCCACCCATTCTTCTGCAAGAGGGTCTCAGAGGGCCTCAAGTGGGCTAAACTTAAGGAAAGCTTTTGATGCAGCAGTAAACATTTTACCTGAGGGAAGTTCAGATCCGTACAGCTACAACTCCACAAGATTTTAAGATCTATACCTGAACTGTTAGGTCCTGGTTTTGTGGTGCACAGTTTGGGTAGCTACTGTGCTCTCTGCTTAGGACCCTGCTTGCTTCCCTGAGTTGACAACTGTTTCCCTTGCAGAAAGCTCTGGATCTGAGCTCAGTTGCAGTGGCAGAGAGAGTGTGCAGAACGTCTCCCAGCTGCATGGTCTCCTGCATGGTTTAACAAATCCAAGAAATCTTCTTTAGATTCTCTGCAGGAGAGATGCAGGTAGTTGTGCCACTCACAACACTGTCACTGTAACAGTTTGCTGCTGGAGCTGAAGGGCAGAGGCACCAGCTAAGAAGTGTAACAACTAAGCTAATAAAGTACCGGCAGCTAACTTCCTTGGGAATTCTGTGACTTCAAACAAGGGTTAACTTAAGGGAAGAAGACATTTTCTTCAGGCATGCCTGGGGAGGCATGGCAGATATTCCCTAGCATGCTGTACCTCTGAATGGAGCCATCTGAAACAAGAACCTAAAGCCTGACCCAAGAGATGACAAAAGCTTGCAGAAAAAAGGGGGGCAGACAAATCTTCATCCTCCTCTGCCTGTGAACCTGATGCTTAGCAATACTTACAGCTCAGTTACTGCAGCAACTAGAGTGATGAGATTTGCTATGACTTTGTTCACAGAACTTTGTTCTGCTGGCCACCAGTAGCCCTGTCTGTCACCTTTTTAGTCTTTTTAACTTAAGTTAGTCTTTTTAACTTAAGTTAAAAAGAGAAGGGGGAAAAAAGGCATACTAAAAAATCCCTGGAAAATCACTCATTTAAACTGGGGTACAGGCTCACCCTAGAACAGAGCATTGCCTTCAGAACTAACTTAAAGAACTTTTCCCTACAAAAACCCAGACATTCTGGACCTTAGAGGATGTTTCTGAGTCTCTGATATGTTTCACATACTCTCCATACCACTATTTTCTGCACAGAGCACAAACAGGAGAATAATTGAAGGAGGCAGGTACTGCAGGGGATCGTTAGACAGTCTCTAGTTGCATCCACCTGACTTGTAGCCAACAAGGAAGGCAGCAGCAGTGCCAACAATGCTGGAATCGACATAAAGCCCCAGCTTTATGCTCCAGCATGTAGCAACTTTCCCATACCCTCTTGGCCTGCCTTCCAGGTCACAGCCCTTGACCCACAGGCAGAAGCTGCTGCCAGAACTGTTGTTTTTGGAACTGAAAGAGCCAATGGTTTGAATGGAGTATTCTCTTCTGCCCTAGCACTGAAACAGTGTGCACACACTAGATAAACACAGCACATAGAAGGGCACCTGAGTACAGTCTGATACAGTTAAGATAAAAAGCAACCTCAGCCTGGTTGCCCTGTAATGCAATCTACATTCTGCAATCATCCTGCAATGTTTGCACTTTGCTATCTACATAAGTCTCAGATTGAGAAGGCATGAGGGGAATTCCCAGACTGGGCACAATTATTCCTTTTTTTGGGAAGTAACAGAACTTTATCCAAGTTCCAATGAGCAGTAATTCACTTGAACAGTTTCCCCATGCTGCTGTAAGGAATATTTACTAGCACTGGCCTCAGACATGTAGAACAACTGCAATCTTGTCTCCCTTGAAGAAAAAGATTGTGCATGCAGATAGTTGTTTTAAATAAACTGGACTTCCTCAGAAGTTTTGGTGATGATTCCAACAGTGAAATCATGTTTTGAGGTAGGCATGAGCCTTTTATACACTTTCTTGGAAGAAAAATATCAAAGCAAACACAACTTCTAATTAAAGTTGCTCCAGGCGAATCTCCCTTTGTCTCTGCTTTTCAAAGGTCCTCTCCACCAACAGTCACTAAAACCGAGGATGAGCTGCAGCTCACCTGCTCCACAGGCTGGCTGAAATCAGTGGTGCATGCTGAGGTGGCTGACAAGAGTTGGTAGGTTTGTAGCCTTAGGATGAGGCATTGCTCTGAACAGCCACAATTTCTAAACAGAGGCCATTTAATTTCACCTCACCCTTAGCAGATAAAATCACATAACAAGGATAAGAAATGGTGATTTTCCAACTCTTCTTTCAGAGAGTAAATTCTTACTCTTTATTGACAGCCAGGTTGAAACCATCAACACAAGCTCTCTTTAGGCACCAAATCTGAACAAACACTTCCCGTTATGTCACCTGTATGGCCATTCTGACATAAAATTAATGTGTACACACAACTCCTCTAAGTGTGCTAGAGCAGAAATGCCCTCTCATTTCCTGCAGCGTTTTGCTAGCCTTGAGATTACTTGAGGCACAACTTTCATCCCATTTTACATTTGGAAAGTGGTTTCCTGTGGACTATCCTTCTTTAACTCTTCTTTCTCCATGTGTGGAGAAAGAAAAAAAAAATCCTTTCCTGCTTGTCCAGAAGATGGTTTCATGATACCTGTGAGTGATATTAGTGAAATATTGGGAAATTTTTCCTTCCTGAAAGAGTGGTCAAGCACTGGAACAGGCTGTCCAGGGAGGTGGTGGAGTCACCTGGAGGTGTTTAGAAACACGTGGACATGGCACTTGGACACATAGTTTAATGGCCACAGTGGTCTTAGGTTGAAGGTTGGACTTGATGATCTTAGAGGGATTTTCCAACCCAAAGAATTGTGTGATTCTATGATTCTCTGAATGAATTGAATGGTTTCCAGCAGAAGGCAGTCTGACACACCATACCTGCTCCATTTCCCTCATTGCTGTGCTGCATGTGATCTATTGCTGGTGGTTGGCATACTCTTGCCTTTCTGTCTCCTCTCTGCTGCTGTATCATTTTCTGGGCACACTAATTTATGAGCTGTCTCAATTTGCAGTCTGCACTCATCTGTGGGTGCTTCCCCTTCTTGCCATGCTTCTCATGCTTTGGTCCTTTTGTCTTGGCACACTGTTTGAATCCAGGCACCCTTACTTTGCATCACCCCAGCTGTTCATGCTCTGGCTTATCTCTGCTGATGGGGAATTGAAATCCCATCAATGTGTCACCCACCTTCCATGCTCCCTCTTGGCAGTTCTCTCCTCTGCATCTCCTCAGTCTGTCCCCTGCAAGATTTTATGATCTCTTTTTTTCTCCTGAAATTTTTTTTGCTGGAAATACTCATAAGTTCATGCTTGTGGAGACAAAACTTCAACTGCAGCACCCAGAAAGGGAGAAGTGTGTTCCAGTAGTGCCATCACGTGGACAGCAAACACATCTTGTCTTTTATTCTACATAGCTTGAGCAAGATAGCAGAACCAGAGAATAGTTGCAGTGATCCAAAAGGTTTCAGTAAGCCTGCAAGAACACAAGCTAGTGGTGAAGAACACCTTGAAATTGGCATGGGGACCTGTAAAGCACTTAGCTATCTTATTACAGATTTATGGATAGCATCAGGTTGGAGGGGATCCTCAAAGGCTTGTTTGTCCATCCCCTCTGCAGCGAACAGAGACACCTTCCACTTGATCAGGCTGCTCATGTCTCCAGGGACAGGGTATCAACCGCATCCCTGGGCAACCTGTTCCAGTATTTTGCCACTGTCATTAGAAAGAATTTCCTCCTTATGTCCAGCCTAAACCTCCCCTGCTCCAGATTCAAACCATTGCCCACCTTCCTGTCACCACAGGCCCTTCTAAACAGTCCTGCCAAGCCTTCCCATTGAAAAGTAGTTATAAGGTCACCCTGGAGCCTTCTCCTCTCCAGGCTGAACAGGCCCCAGTCTTTCAGCCTGTGTTTGTAGAAGTGCTCCAGTCCTCTGATCATGAGATTGCTGAGGACAGGCCTGTGCCATGTCACTGAGAACAGAGAAGGAAATAGTGGTCTCTCACTGCAGCATGGTGCTCTGGCACTGAAGCAGAGCAGTCCTGCACTCGGGTAAGAACAGCCCCATGCAGTGCTTCAGGCCTGGGGCAGAGTGACTGGAAAACTGGTTTGGAACTAGGGCAGGGTAGATTTGGGTTGCACATCAGGAGGAAGTTCTTCACAGTGAAGGCGGTGAGACAGTGGAACAGGTTGCCTAGGGATGTGGTCGAGGCCCTGTCCCTGGAGACATTCAAGATGAGACTTGCTGCGGCCCTGAGCAGCCTGCTCGAGTTGGAAATGCCTCTGTTGACTGCTGGGGGGTTGGACAAGACAAGCTTTGAGGGTCCCTTCCAGCCCAATGTATTCAGTGGAGGAGGTGTTTGAAAGCCGTTTGGGCTCAGGGACACGGCGTGCAGGGAGTTGTCAAGTCTTTCCCAGGTCTTTTCCAGCTAGGCGGTTCTGTGGTTGATGGATCCCCGGGGGCAGAGGAGCGGCGGCGGGAACTACAACTCCCATGATGCCCCGGTGCGCGGCATGTCGGGCAGGGGGCGGACCCAGGGGGCGGGGCGTGGTGAGGCGGGCGGCCAATGGGGACGGAGCGTTTGAATTTGAAGAGGGCCGAGGCGGCGCTGCTGTTACGGCGGCCGAACCCCTGCGCCTGGTGAATGTGGCGGTGAGCTGGGGCGGCGGCGGCCGAACCCCTGCGCCTGGTGCATGCGGCGGTGAGTTGGGGCGGCGGCGGCCGAACCCCTGCGCCTGGTGCATGCGGCGGTGAGTTGGGGCGGCAGCGGCTTGCTTTCTTCGGCAGCTTCCAGGGTAGGGCGCGGAGTGTCTCGCACCGGCGTGTGGCAAGAGCATCCGGGGGAGGCGACCTGCGGACGAACTGTCCGTTTAGGGCCGTTGTAGCAAACGGTTTCTTCTCCCACTCGGTAGCAGCCGGGGGAGGAACGTGTGGGGCGTGTGTGTCTGATCGCTTCCAGAGAAGTCTGCGCCGCGCTCCTCGGTCCCCCTGGACCTCCTGTCTCCGCAGAGCGGTGGGACTCGCCTGTAATAGCAGCCCGCTACGGTTGCTCTTAGGTGGAGAACCGCAGGGGTTTGACTTGGCCTGAGTTGTTGCCGAGGCTCCCCCTTCGGCCAGCCTCGGAGAGGACAGCAGCGTGGGGAAAGGAAGGACGGGAGTGAGCGAGCACACAGGTCGGAAGGGAAGAGCTTAATCTTTAGTCTGCCGTGCTAGCATCGCCTCGCTGAGACAAGTGCGTGGTCCGTTTCCTATGAGCCTAGTGGAGGGCAGTTACGTGCCCGAGGGTTTGGGACTTACACGGTGCTTGCGGTTGCAGTGTGGTGGGACAGCTAACGAACCGTGGAATCCCAGACTGGGAAAGTACCTCTAAAGCTCACCCAGCCGAGGCATCTGCAACTAGAGCCGACTGCTCAGGGCTCCAAACAGCACGACCTGGAGTGGTTCCAGAGATGGGGCATCTCCCACCTTTGAGCAAACTGGGTCGGGATGTCACCGTCCTCAGTATCCAAAACTTTTTCCTTCTGTGACATTTCAGGTTAGTATCTGACCTAATGAACGAGTTACTGTGTTTATGTTGTTACGGCAGGTTTTGAAGGGAGAGGCTGCCATGTCCGAGGACTGCAACAATGAGTGGGAGCTGCGCAAAGAGAATGTGCAGCCCCTCCGTCAGGGACGGGTCATGGCCACGCTTCAGGAAGCCCTGGCTCAGCAGGAGACCTCTACCCACACTGCTCTTCAGCTCAAAAAACAGTAAGCAACCTTCTGATGCATTCCCTTCATCTTTCTGCTTCCTCAGCATTTTTTCTGTCTCTGTGTATCTGTGTTAACAGTATCACAGTATCACAGTATCACCAAGGTTGGAAGAGACCTCACAGATCATCAAGTCCAACCCTTTACCACAGTGCCCAAGGCTAGACCATGGCACCAAGTGCCACATCCAACCTTGCCTTGAACTGCCCCAGGGACAACGACTCCACCACCTCCCCAGGCAGCCCATTCCAGTGCCCAATGACTCTCTCAGTGAAGAACTTTCTCTTCACCTCGAGCCGAAATTTCCCCTGGCGCAGCCTGCGGCTGTGTCCTCTTGTTCTGGAGCTGGCCACCTGAGAGAAGAGAGCAACCTCCTCCTGGCCACAACCACCCTTCAGGTAGTTGTAGACAGCAATAAGGTCACCCCTGAGCCTCCTCTTCTCCAGGCTAAACAACCCCAGCTCCCTAAGCCTCTCCTCGTAGGGCTTGTGCTCGAGGCCTCTCACCAGCCTCGTCGCCCTTCTCTGGACACTCTCAAGCACCTCACAGACGTGAAAAAGAGCATAAAAGAAACTTAGTAACCCATGTCAATAACAAAGCCAGATTGGATGGGGGCTTGAGGCTTAGTAGGAGGTGCCCCTGCCCATAGCAGAGGCTTGGAGCTAGGTGATCTTTAAGGTCCCTTCCAACCCCAACTGTTCTATGATGATTCTGTGAGTCTCTCTATGCTCTTCTCCAGGCATTTAGGACTACTTGCTGTTTGGATTCTTTTGTCAGTAGAAGCTCAGTATGTGCCAACAAGCCTTTGCTTTTTTTTTTTTTAATGGGCCTATAAAATGATGTGAGTGGGAAGGGAGGTCTTAGTTTATAGTGTAGAAAGCATCTTTACAGTTATAAACTCTCATTTTTACCATTTTGTTTTTCTTCAGGGAATTTGAATCAGAAATCCGATTCTACTCTGGTGATGACCCACTGGATGTCTGGGACCGGTAAGTTTCCTTCCATTACAGAAGGAGGTATGAAAGGTCCAATATTCTTGTGAAAGCTTGGCAAGAAAACCAGTAAGAGGATGATTAAAAGAGAAATTCTATAATGTTTTTTAAATAATATGCTGTGGTGGTGTTCATGAGAATTATGAAAATATGGTGGGCCAATCCAGCTGGTCCCACCACAGTGAGCTGAAATACAAACTGACAGACCAGGCTGTGAAGAGGAACCTTAGCCACAGTGTGAGCCAGATGGTGGCAATCCTTCCTCTGCTTGAAGCCCACTGCTTTATCTTTGACAGGAGGCTTTCTCCCCAGCTGCCTTTTTCATCCACTTAAAAGATAACAGCATTTTGTCATCTTTGCTCCCATCCTTTCTTGCATGATTTGAGGTATAACAAAATGCCCTCTTGTTCATCAACCTCTGGGGCTCCTAGATGTGAAAAGCATCTAAACATTTTTGGCTACTCCTTTTGGGTTCCTGCACAATACTCATACACTTCTTTTCCTTTTTTCACCCTAAATCTCCTTATGTCTTGAGAACTAATTTCTTTGGATATATTCCAGGTATATCAAGTGGACAGAGCAAACCTTCCCCCAGGGCGGAAAGGAGAGCAATCTTGCTGCAATCCTGGAAAGAGCAGTGAAAGCCCTGCATGAACAACAGAGATACTACAAAGATCCTCGCTTTCTTAACCTCTGGCTCAAGTTTGTGAGTGTTTGGTGAATATGTCTTGGGTGCTGCATTTTATCTGTGTGTAAATGACATGACAAGCATTGAGAAGCTGATTATCGTTAACATAGAGTCCCTAGGTTTTATAACAGAAATATCTCTCTGCAAACCCCTTGCCTGGTCTTCACATTTTCAGTAGGATCTTCAGGCCTTTTTTTAGGGTCGTTCACTTTGGACAACTACAAACGCCCTACATTTTGCCTTGGAAGAGTTTGCTGAGATGAATGGAGCTTGATTGTTAGTTTAAGGAGAAAAGTAATTTAAAGATATATTTTTAGATGTTATGTCTGTCCTACCACTTATTTTTACATCCAGCTGTCTTGAGTCTGCACCTTATGTTTAAGCAAAACTGAACTCTTTTGGTCTTGCCCCATCTTTCCATTGTTGTAGTTCTTGTTATTCCCTGTCTTCAAACAGCCTCTTTCCAGGTTTAGCTTCCTGAACTGATTTACCTATTCTAAAACTGATAATTTGGTTGTTTCAGGCAAATTATTGTAATGAGCCCTTGGATGTATACAGTTACCTACATAGCCAGGAGATTGGCACAACGCTGGCACTGCTCTACATCACCTGGGCAGAAGTACTTGAGGCTAGAGAAAGTTTTAAGAAGGCAGATCTAGTATTTCAGGAAGGTCTTCAGCGCAAGGCCGAGCCTTTGGACAGACTCCAGTCCCACCACCGGTAAGCTTCCAGCTGGAGGGAAGGACTTGGAGTAGTCTTAGTGCTTCAGTGGGTGCCTGGTACAGTGAAGTTTACTCTAACTTCTCCTCCATCTTCCTTAGGCAGTTTCAGACCCGTGTTTCTCGGCAGACGTTGCTGGGGCTTGAGGCAAGCCCTGATAAGGACGTGGATCTTCTGGAAACTGCAGAGCCCCAGAGAAGCTCCTTGGTGGATCTGAAAGGCAGGGGCAAGAGAAACATGAAAGCCCCAGTTAGCCGTGTAGGAGATGCACTGAAATGTATGTTGAGCTGTTTACACCACACCTTATTATTGGAGGAGCTGATTCTTTCTGTTGTGCAGTTTGTACTTGCACATGATAATTAGAAGTGAATTTGTGTAAATCCTTTCTCTTACAGCTGTCAACCACACCAGAAGCTCCCAGGCTCTAAGTTCTTGTCAGCTTCCAAATAATCCTGGTTTTGCTGTGTTTGATGAAAATTCAGCTTCTGGACCTGAGATTCCTGTGATTGCACCACAGCCGTGGGCAGCACCTCCAGTTCCAAGGGCCAAGGAGAATGAGCTACGTGCAGGGCCATGGAACTCTGGCAGGGTAAGGAGCCCTGAGCTGGGTGGGTTGAAAAGAGGACTCCTAAACTGGGGTGGACAAGAAGGAAAGTGTATGTAAGCTAGTAACTTCTGAAACAAGAGTCATACCTGTTCTCCTTGCTTGGAGTTTGTGTCAGTTTGTAACTACAGATCTTCCTGCTTCTGCCTGAAGTCTCTGGCTGTGCTTATCCTAGTCATGTTTATCAGGCTGATAGTGTTTGAATAACTTCAAAAAGCTTCCAGAATTCTTAAGCCAAGAAACAGTAATTTTATCTAACCAGAAAAATGGGTATAGATGGCCAAACTGGATGGCAGAAAAGGACTCAAAGAAAAGCACTATCCAAAGAAAGGGAAAGAAGTCAAGCCTCAGTTAAACTTGTAAGAAAGAGAAGCAAGAGTTAAAAAGAGATCACACAACCTAAGAGGAGAACTTATTGCCCATCTTATTGAAGTAAGGCAGGCACAGGTTTTGCAAGTCTGTTTTGAAGTACATGGGAGGGAAACAGAAGACTGGAGATAAAAGGAACTGAAAAACTGCTATATCACTGGAATATTTATCCTGATGGGGTAGGGAAGCTTGCCAGTAGGTGAAAAAAGGATGGCAGTAAGTAGGTCCTAATGCTATAAACTCACGTTGGAGGCATGAGAAGGGGCAGCAGTGCTGCAGGTGTTTGTGCTGTTAGAAGTTATCCCAGACATTAGCTGAAGGAAATGGATCCTGTGAAATTGAGTTTTTCATAGGTGCTTAAATAACCCCTGGTGTTCTCCTGCTCTTTGTAGATTAGAAGGTGAGAATAGAGAGTAAGCAGGTGATAAAAATATTTTATAGAGTTCTCAATATAGAAGTTGTTATACTTGAAAAATAGAAACATGAACCAGGGTGAAGTGAGGGAAGGGAATGGATTGAAATTCACAGAAACTCATGGAACAATGCTTGCCAGATCAAAAGCAATTTGATTAAGTGAATGGAGAAGTCCAGTAAATCTGATTGAATTCAGAATGAGGAAGAGCTACTCATGTCAAATGAGTTTGTTTCCTTTGGGTTGCTCAGTGTTCATTCTGGTGCCTAAGTGCTTCTGTATTTTAATCTCTGCCCTTAGCATTCTCACTGTTCCCACTTCTCATGAAATTTGTTGGACTGAAGAACAAAGGTGCAAGTTAGAGTGGAGGATGCTTAGTTCACCTTCACTGGAGCATGGTGCTTGTTTTGGTGTCTTATAGTGAAAGCATAATCTTTTGTGAACTGTCAGATATTAAAAGCTGCACAGTAAAGATGGCAAGGGGAAAAGGTTGGAAACTGATGGAAAAGAGAATTTGGTGTAGGGAATCCCCACCGTGTAGCTTTCTGCTGAAGAGTTATAGGCAATTTCAAGTAAGCAGATGAGTAGCATGTTGCTAGACTAAGTTCCTTCAGTCTTCTCTTCACTAATGGACTTCTCAAGCAGTTTAAAGGTTTTTTGTGGTGTTGGAATGGCCTCTTGGAGGTTCTTGATGGGACAGCAGAATGAATCCTGTCATTAAATTGGGACGGTCTTGGCTGAAAAATGAGGACTATGGGTTTTGTGGAGAATATGCAAGGAAGGCAACGAGAACACCCAGCTGGATTACCACTCCTGCAGAACAACTGAAACTAGGTACAGCTGAGGACATGCAGGATTGCAGGTGCTATCACTCAGCTGATGATCTGTAACTATTGATCATTGAATCATAGAATCATTTGGGTTGGAAAATGCCTCCAAGATGGAGTTCAGTGTAACACCACCATGGCCCCAAGTACCATGTCCACCTGTTTCTTGAACAGCTCAAGGGATGATGAATCTTCTACCTCCTTGGGCAGCCTGTTACAGTGCTTTATGTATTACAGTAGAATTAATCTTGGGCCAGTCCATGATGTTTAACATTTTTTTTTAAATAACAAACACCAATGAGCCAAATACTGGAAAAATGAAGATCTGGAGGCATGTAGGGTCTGAAGATGAATCTTTCAACTGTTGACTTCACCTTTCCTTCCTTAGCGTCCTCGCAGTGGGACAGGTTCTGCTGTAGAAGTGTCCTATCCACAGCCCAGTTTCACCCTGTACGTGGATGAGTCAGCTCAGCAGCAAATCATGTGAGTCTTCCTTCAGGTTTGACATGGGGATGGCATGTGGAGTTATTGAAACTGCTTCATCACATTCTGACTCCTTTGGTCAAGTAGCCAAGCCTCTAGATCTCCCAAAACCTAACAGTCGGGCAACCTGGAAGCTTTAGTTTGAGATGTAAGCTTCAGTGCAGGATGTGGAAGGACATAGGAGGTGTTTGACTTGCTGCTCCTTATGTGAGAGCCTAGATTGTGTTTACAGATGCTAATTAATAGACTAGCTTAGCTCAGCATGTTTACATAAACACTATTACCTCTCAGGATGATGTTTGCTAAGAAAGCAGCCCTGAACTGAGGCTTGCTACTGTTTTCCTCTGTTGGGAGCTCTCAGCTCTTTCCTAGCTGGAGTTTTATTCTGAGCCAAGCTATCAAAGTTTCCATGCCAACAGCGTTGCTGAGGTTATGGAGCACTGTGCTGCTTTGCCTGAAATGACCTCTCTGCTCATGCAGTACTCCTTGAAATGATCAGTCTTTGGAGATGGGCTCACTTAGAAGGCCAAGAGTAGAGGAGGATGCTTCATTCTGCAGAGCTACTGAACTTTCCTCTGGGGCTACTGATAGCTGCAGAACATGTCAGCTCTTCCTAAAAGAGGAGTGGAGAGGCATATTTGCTATTACAGATGGCTTCCTTGGCTCTGAGTTAGCTATGAGTAGGACTACAAAAATACTGAGGGGCTTGTAGCATCTCTGTGAGGAGGAAAGGCTGAGAGCCCTTGCTGGTGAGGGATGACACAGATCCCATACAATTCAAAGTGAATCCCACTAGAGACCTTTATTGTTCATTCTGACTCAGTTTATATAGTCTCGTGCATAGAACACATCCCTACCCATTACAAGTACAGCCCAGTCTTTTACATATGCCTTATTTTTCCCCTTAGCCAGGTGTCCCACTCTTTCCTTCCCCGTGGGAGGCATCCTGAAGCTGTGGGAATGGAAGTCAAATGCTTATACACTGCTTGGTGCTATTCTGACTTGCATTGCATTCCCACAAGCCCTGGGGCTGTTTAGCCTGGAGAAGAGCAGCCTGAGATAGGACCTTGTCAGCACTCAGCAACTGCTAAAGTGCCTGTGAGGAGCAAGAGGATGCCCCTTGTCAGTGGTTCCCAGTGGCAGGACAAGGGGCAACAGGCACAAACTGGAGCCCAGGAGGTTCCATCTGAAGATGAGGAGAAACTTTGCTGTGGGGCTCCTCAGTGGCACTTAAGTAAAGACCCCTTACTCCAGAACACACAGCAGTTCAGAACATAAGAATTTTATTTGCTCCTGATGGCACCTTATAAACACTTCTGTTTGGATTTGGTTGGGTTTTGTGGCTGAGCTGAGACTTTGTGCTATCATTCCAACTGTCTATTTTGCTTTATCAACCAAACCAAGTGTTTTCATTCTAGACTCTGAGAAAGGCTGTATTCTCTCCTGTGTTTTTCTGTGTTACAGCAAAGCACACAGAATCAGTTTTAACACCATGTTTTTTCCAGGACTCCTTGCAAAATTGAACCCAGCATAAACCATGTCTTGAGTGCTCGCAAACCTGAGAAAGAGGAGGACCCACTCCAGAGAGTGCAAAATCAGCAGCAGGATATTCAAGAAAAGAAAGAGGTGGTGATGTACTGCAAAGAGAAAGTTTATGCTGGAGTTGATGAATTCTCTTTTGAAGAGATCAGAGCTGAAATCTACAGAAAGAAAACAAAACTGAAAGCTGAAGGTATGCTGCTGCAAAATGGGATTCACAGATTGCATTGGGTTGGGAGGAACCCTCCAAGGTCATCTTGTCCAACCCTCCCTGTTGTGAGCAGGGACACCTCCAGCTAGGTCAGGGTGCCCCAGGCCACATCATGTCTGATCTTTCTGATGACATAAAAGAAATGGAATCATTGAATGGTTTGGGTGGAAGAGACCAGAGAGATCTAGTTCCAACCTCCTGTCATGGGTAGGGACACCTTCCACTATACCAGGGTGCTTAAGGCCTCATCCAATATAGCTTTCAACACCTCCAGTGAGGGGAAAACCTGTTTCAGGGTCTCAAAATTATCCTCAGCTCCCTGTTATTACAGCTGTTTTTCTTTTTGTCTTGGAGTGTTTGTGCTGGAGTTATTTAATGGGTCTGAGGTATAAAGTAACAAATCTGGCATCTTTGTGTCAGCTGTGAAAGAGGGAGAGAAGACCAGATATTTTAGCCTATTTCAAAATAATTTATGCTTTAGTCACAGATTGCATGTGAAATATGCCTTGTGCCTTACAAGCTCTTCTTCCTCAGAGGAGATGCGAGCCCTAGCACAGAAGAAGGAGGAAATACAGAGGAAAATTGATGAGATGGAGAAGAAGTTGAAAGGAATAATTGAATTGCAGCCACTACGTGAAGAGGTGTTGTCCTCTTTTTAACTGCTTGTTTACAAATAGCTGTTTTAAGTAACAACACCAAGGGAGGAGCAATATCTAATGTGCTTCTCTTTGGCTAACACTTGTTAAACCTCTTTTTGTACTCTTGTGTGTAGACATGACCTAGTCAGTAAATGCTCACAGAAATATTTCTCTTCTTCTTCCCAACTGGTCCCCAAGCCATATCAAAAACTTCCAGGGTTTGTACTGTTCCTTTCCAAGTATGAAGTTACCTTATGCTGAGGTAAACACTATTTTTTGAAGTAAGGATATGCCAAATACTGAAGGGGCTTTCTTCAAAGCTCTATTCATGTGTGGTTTCTTTTTCACATCAAGAATTTCTAGGGCAAAAGGAGGCTAGAAAGGGAGCTGAAACTGGAGCAAGAAGTGAAGGGTTGCAGAGCAGTGCGAGTTCACTCTACCAGGCAACTAAGCACCACATAGCAGCTCGCTCCCTCTCACTGGGATGGGGAGATATTTGGAAGGGTGAGAGTGTAAACAGCTCATGGGTTGAGATAAGGATGGTTCAAGAAACCCAAAAGCTGTGCACCTGAGCATGCAGCAGTGCTTTATCAACACTGGGTCAAAAGTTTCAAACATGCACCACACCAGCTGCTGTGGAGAAAATTTAACTTTATCCCAGCCAAGACAAGTACACAAAACCATAGCTGATTCATCTTAAAGTTTTATAGGCAGTATGCTCTTTTAAAGGCCAGAAACTTTTCTATGCAGATCAGTCTTGAGTAGAGTGTCTGAAGCACAAATGCTTTTCTTACAGGTTGCAAATAGCTAGCAAGAAGTTCATTATTTCAAAGCTTTTCCCAGCACACATCTGGTGTGTTAATAAAATAAGTTTGTCTCTTTCACCTTTCCCCATTTCCAAAACAGTGCCTTAGTAAATTTACATACTGAAATATACCAAATTCACAACACTTTAACTTCCACTAAGTTACTCAGCTTACAAATATTGTTGCCAGGAAGGAACTTATGCATTTTAACTACTCTGAGCAGTAACAATGGGCTTTTTTTCATGCAAGTAAATTAAATACAAATGAAAATAGCTAAGGACAGCTATTAGTCCATCAGGGCTTCAACCATTTATCAGAATGTTCTTGGAACATTCATTGTATGGGGTGATTCCAATGCTGGTTTTGTTCCTACAGCCAGAAGCTTTTTCACTGCCTTTGGGACTGCAAAGACTTACTCCTTCCAGTGCAACAGAAGTTGAGGACAAACAGTCCCAGATTAAAAGGTAATGCAGGGTTTTTGTATCAGCAATGGGAACTTCTGGGAGTATCTAGTAATGTGTAACTACTCCTAGGTCTGCAATCTGCCTTAGTATAGTTTCATTTAGTTTGAGGGATCACAACTCCTAGCACATCAGCTTGGCTTGCTCTTCATACAGAACGGACTTAGGTTTTGTGAAGGTCTGTGAAGTATAAAACCCAAGTTTGTCTTTTTCACAGTGAAGTTCAGGTCTTTGAAGACATTCAGCTACATAAACCATCTCCTTCTGAGGGTAAGTGTTTCAATTTCTTACCGTGAGAGGAAAGTATTATTCTACATCAGTAGCAAGACTGCAACAAACTAAATCCAAAATCTAGGTGGTTTAGAGGGCTGAGAATGTGCTAGTGGTGCCTTCAACTGTACTCAGCAAAAGACTGAGGCTCTGAGAACTACCAATATTTTACAGCACTTTCAAGTAGAAGTCTAATGCTAATGTTAGGCGCTCTTTTTTTCTCAGGGGATTTGGTAGTGGAGTACAAGCAGAAATTATGTATTGAATGGTGTTGTTGAGAAAGACCTTGGCTGAATAAATTTTTGTGACCTAAATTGACCACTGTTGCTGTTAACAGAGGTTATCCAGTCTCCTGAAGAGTACTCAGATACACAAAGTGATGATGTGTTTTTAAACTTGGAGGGTCAGAAAAAGGAGGCCAGACTTGAGAAAAAAGGTACCCATTCTGAAGTATATTCTAAAAACAGTAAGCTAGCAAATGTAATGTGGTGGTAAAAGTTGTTGCTTTCTCACCTTAAAACATTTAACACAGACTCTCACAAACTATATTAAAAGTAATTAACTGAAATTAGTTTAGTAGCATTGTTGTAGAAAAACTGTTGGTATAATAGAACCTCTTGGCTTTTCTTTACAGATGTAGCTCTCTTTATCCCACCTGGTCCTGAGAAGTCTTTCACCATATTTGATGAATCCTCTACTTCAGAAAATCAGAATATAAGGTAGACTTAAATTTTAGAGGCAGGGGAAGCTGAAGGATCAATCACTTTCTGTAGTAGCTGAAATGCTATTGTCACTTGTAAGGATGTGGGATGGAGTTTTTTGTGTAAGCTTACATCTTTTTCATTTCATTGCTCTGGGAAGTCCACGGTGAGGAAATATTCTCATGGAATTACCCAGAATGCACTAAGTTGAAAGGGACCCTCAAAGATCATCTTGTCCAACCCCCCTGTAGTCAGCAGGGACATCTCCAACTTGAGCAGGTTGTTAAGGGCCCCAGCAAGTTTCACCTTGAATATTTCTATGGATGTGGCTTCAACCATCTCTGGGCAACCTGTTACAGTGTCTCACCACCCTCATTGTGGCAAGCTTCCTCCTGGTGTTCAGCCTGTATCTCCCCTTCTCCAATTTCAAACAGCTGCCCCTCATCCTATTGCTACAAGCCCTTCTTAAACAGTCCCTTCCCAGCCTTCCTGTAGGTCCCCTTTAGATATTGAAACGCAGCTCTAAGGTCTCATCTGTTATTCCTTCCCAACCTAGAACTATTTAAGCTGCTACATAAACTATTTTCTGTCTGGAGAGATGTATGTGGGACAGTGTACTGGTAGTTCTGTGGCACCAGGTGGTAGATTAAAGTTGTTAGTGGACTTGAAGTTTGAAGAGGAGAATTGCTGTGCAAGATGAGAAGCTGCTCTGATAAATACTTAAAGTAATGTGACCTTATCTAAGTTGTCCTGCAGATCACACAAGGGAAGGCGCCCGTCGGCCTCTCGCTGTTCGTAAACCTTCAGAATCTCTTACTGCAAAGGAAAACATCCCACCAGAAGCCTCTGTAAGGAAAGCTATTTACCTCTTAATGTATTTCCTGCCAGGGAAAAAACAGCAAAGAAGGTCCTGAGTGAGACTTGGCTGGACTCACAGAATGCTTGATAAGCAAAGATTCTGAAGATCTTTCTGCTGTGGAAATAACACTTGAATTGGGGAGTGTTGAGATTACACTGCAATTTCCATGTTTTTGTTAGGCTTTAAGGTGGTTGATAAAGATGATGGTAAGAAGCCTTCCACATCAGCCACTGAGTGGCCAGGATTAGTTACACTGAGAGTTTACAAAGTTTGTGCACTGAAGAGCTGTGCTCCCTAATGCTGCCTCCTGGTTCCAGCCTTGTACTTGCCATGTAAATAAACAAGTACTTCAGCTCCTGTGTTTCTCACCCAAAGTACCATGTGCTTGTCTCCCTCAGACCCTAAGATCTTGTGTCTTTATGGCAGCTCTGTAGATGTTTGGAAAGCTTTTAATAGAGGTGGGAGTTGCTGTTTTACCAAAGGGTGTAGCTGCTGCATGCTGCCATAGGCCTTAAGAATTCCTAGGGTTAAGTGTTGTGCTGATCTCGGTTCTAGAGCTGGTCTCAGTAATAGCACAATTCTGCTGTAAGTGTTCTGTGTCTTCAGTGGCCAACTTTTTAGTAACCACTTGAATGGTGTAGTTATAAGTGAACTGCAGTGCAGTTCTGGGGTGGTAGACACTACATAGCCTTTAACAGTTCATGGCAGCTTTGCAGCAATCTAGAGGGTAACAAATCTGCATTTATGTTGCAGTTAGAACTGAAATAGTCAATTTGAATGAGCAATAGAAGTAGAGTACATGAAGTCTGTCTGATTAATATTGGAAGGTGGCAGAGTGGAAGAAAGGAGTAAAACATCCAGGTTTTAAATAAAACAATGTGACAGAAAATCTATAGGCTTTGCACTCTTCTCTTTTCAGGGAGAGCTGAATGCAGCTGAACCTTTGACTGAAGATGCAATAGTGACTGGCTCCTACAAGAACCAAAGCTTTTGTGCCAACCTAGAAGACACATGTGACTTTGTTAGGGCTGCCCATCTGGCCTCGACACCCTTTCATGGGGTAGCAGCTCAGAGAGTCCCAACTCCTCTTTCACAGAGCGACCTGAAGGAAGACAACCCAGAACCTGTGAGTGCACCTCTGAGTGAGGTCACTCCAGTTTCTGAGTACAGTGAAGCTCTCTGTGTGAATAAGCTGAGGTAACTAACAACAAAGCATCTTAATCCCTTTTTTCTGTCTTGTGTGGACTGTGGGGTTACTATTGTGCTGCTGAAGGAAACTTTCCAGTACATTCTGCTCTCGTCAGAAGACAGTCCTTTTTCTAGTTCAGGGTCTGTTTTGCCTGAGACTTAAGATGTAATAGCAAGCCCACTTGGCTTTTCAGCATTAGTGTTGCAGGACTCCATGCTTTTATAGAGTGTCCAGGTGGCCAAGAGAGCCAACAGCAACCTGGCCTGTGTCAGGAACAGTGTGGCCAGTAGGACAAGAGAGGTTATTCTGCCCCTGTACTCAACACTGGTCAGGCCACACCTTGAGTGCTGTGTCCAGTTTTGGGCCCCTCAATTTCAGAGGTGTTGATATACTGGAATGTGTCCAGAGCAGGGCAACAAAGCTGGTGAGGGGCCTGGAACACAGCCTTAAGAGGAAAGGTGAGGGAGTTTTGGGTGTACAGCCTGGAGAAGAGGAGGCTCAGGGCAGACCTCATTGCTGTCTACAACTACCTGAAGGGAGGCTGCAGCCAGGTGGGGGTTGGTCTCTTCTCCCAAGCAACCAGAAGCAGAACAAGAGGACACAGTCTCAAGTTGTGCCAGGGAGGTAGTAGGCTGGATGTTAGGCAGAAGCTCTTCAGAGAGAGTGATTTGCCATTGGAATGGGCTGCCCAGGGAGGTGGTGGAGTCACTGTCCCTGAGAGTGCTCAAGAAAAGACTGGATGAGGCACTTAGTGCCATGGTGTAGCTGATTGGCATGGTCTGGGAGCTAAGTTGGACTGGATGAGCTTGGAGGTCTCTTCCAAACTGGTTGATTCTATGATTCTACCAAATGACTTGTGAAGAAATGAATAAACACTCTGTATTTATAGGCAGAGATTAAAAGTAGAATCACCAGTTGCTTTTATACTCTTATGTTTCTGTAGTTATTTTTAGTACAGAAAATGCATCTGATGATTATGGCTTAGATTTCTTCTGTGGAGGAGAGAAATTGGGTAGAACACTGACAACCTCCTGTTATCTTTGTCAATTAAAAACATCTGTTGCATGGGTTTTTTTCGTTTAGAACCGAGTTGGATTTGCTGGCTGTTGGCATGTAAACATCTCTGCTGTGCTGGTGTTTGCTGACTTGACAAAACCATGGTGGTTTTAATTGGGAAGGAAAACAAAGTTATTTTTCATCTAACCTTCCTGTGCTTTATGTTAGGCCTGAATTTTGGTCATGTGGAGAGTTGGACAGAATAACCTCTAGAGGTCCCCTCCAACCCCTAACATTCTGTGACTGTAAGAATCAGTGTCTACTTTTGTAACAGCTGTTTAATGTGAGTGAAGATAAAATTCATCTGTAGACTAAGATTCTGAGCATAAATAATCATTGAGACCAAAACGAAGCTCTGACATAACTATTTACTTTCCACCAAGGCTGGGAAAGGACTTTAGTAACTTCAAGCAGCCTGGGAATGCCCAGAGCGCTTTCATAGTCACTAGGCTGGCATTATCTAGTCCTTCTATCTTCTGAAAGTCTGAATAGTTGCTGGCTTTATTTACAGCCCCATCATGGAAGCAAGCCTGGAAGATACTCACTCGACAGGTTCTTCTGTCTCTTCAGGATCTTCTCTTACATCTGTTACACAAATATCCACCATTAAATACCTGCCTATCCCTGAGAAACTGGAACTTGCCCAGAGCTTGCCTGCTGATTCCGGAGGTATCAGTGAAAATATTACTGGTTAGTACTAGGCTTGGGTTTCACTCACAACAAATAATATACAGATATTCCTAATTTGTTGTGCTTTTTCTGTACTGCCTTGATTGTCCTCAGCTTTGTCTATTTGCCACTTAGCCTTGTGACTAAGCTTGGAGTAATAGTGAGGTGTACAGCATACCCTGCTTGTCAGTATCTAAAAGGTGCAACCATTAAGGTGATGTTATTTTAGGTAGTCAAAGGAGGGAGTATGTAGAGGTCATTCTGAAAGGAAACACTTTCAACTGGATGGTGGTGAGAGCTTGCTAAGACAGGCTTGTTTTGTTTTGGTATATTTTTTTTCTCACTTGAATCTTTCTGTGTCATGATGTGCTGGTAAGTGCCACATTACAAAAGAATATAGATTTGAAATCTAGTGAAAGGTGTAGAGTTTTCTTCCAGCAGAAACAGTTCTGTGTTTGGTTTTAAATTTGCTTTGCTGAAAGCTACTGGGGCTGCTGTACAGCAGGTTTCTTACTCCAACTGAAAGAAAAATACTGCTACTTCCAATATTTTTCCTGGCCTTTGTTTCTTTCTGTTACAAAGATTTATGTTAGTTAGAACAGGAATGGTCACAGAAAGCCTTCAGTGTTAGGCCTGTAGAACTAGATTTGTGTTGAATGATGGCTTTCACGGTGTTCAATCTGCTTTAACTGCTTTTTGCATTTGATTTATGATCTCTTAATTAGAATTGTGTCCCTGAAACTTCTTAGTACATCTGCTTTAGAGAATAGTGATTGTCTGCAGACTGTTTTATGATTAAGTACACTTAAGACCTGGAATGAAAACAGGACAAGGGTGTTGGCACAAAATATTTTCAATAGGTCAGCACTTGCTGTTTTACCTTAAGAACTGTCTTTAGAGCAAGATGAAGTCTTTGCAGATTCTCTTCAGAAAAACAAGGTGTTTTGTTCAGATGTTTCAGTGGTGCCCCCTTCAACTTCTGATTGTTCCTGTTCCTTGTTTCCCAGCCTGGGTGTAGTAATTCTGGTGAGGACTTCTGATGCTACACAGAGCAGAAAAATTACTTCAGAGATCTGTCAGTTTACTTCTATAAAATATAGTAGTACATCTCAGTAAAATATCAGAACACCTATTTTAACTTTCCACCCCCAACATTTCCTGCATCTGCTTTCACAGAATGATTTCTGAAGTAATCTCTTACTGTAATATATATATAGCTAAGGTATCTATGGAGAGTTGAAGTATATATATAAAGGAAATGATATGCTGATTCTTACCTTTGCACTGTGAAAACTTGATGTCATACAATCACTAGTAAAAAGCCTGAAAAGGTTAGTAGTCATAGTTTTTTGGGAGAGGACTTCAGTAGAAGCCACCTAGTTCTGCTGTATTTTACTCTGCATCATATGAGATTAATGCATCTCAGGCTATCTTGGTTTTGTACAGATGAACTTCAACATCCAGCTTACTTATTGACAGATACAATCACAGAATCATTTTGATTGGAGAACACCTTGTGTTAGTTTGAGGGATGCTAGGTTCCCCTTAACCATCGGGACTGAGCCCCCCCACCAGGGGGTTGCACCTGCTCAACCCAGGGTGTTGTAATATTGTTATTCCATTCCTTTTCCAGTGTCACAGCTTGAAGGATAGTGCCTGACTTGATCTCTCTCCCCTCTCTTCTCTGCCTTCCTTGCTTCCTCTTTCTTCCCTGAGAAGAGTGCCCTCTTATCTCCTGGTTCTTGGGCAAGCCAGCTGGCAGGGAACTGAGCTGCTGAGGGGAAGGGGAGGGCAGTTTCAGCCTACCCTCAGGCTGACTGAGGGTGAAAGAGGTGGAGGATTCCAGAAGGCTGATTTGGGTGTAGTGGATTTTATACTTAATCTGCTTGGTTGCCTTTTGTCTATATGCTCTTGTGAATAGAATTTCTCTTTAAAAGTTCCAATCAGTGTGCAGTGTCCTCATTCTTGCTCCCAGACAGGGGTAAGAGGCACTTCTATCCTCTAGAACTGGCTAAGCTCGTGGCCCAAACTGGGACACACGTTGAAGATAATTTGAGTCCAAGCATTAACCCAGCATTGCCAGGTCACCACTAAACCATGTCCCTCAGCATCACATCTTCAAGGCTTTGAAAGCCTCCAGGGACTCACCACATAGCTTTAGCTCCCCTGTTTCTGTTTGTCTTTCTAGGTGATGTAACTCGGCTCTCGTGGAGCGCTGAACAGCGCAGAAAGCTGTTAGATCCTCTGCCGGCGCTGGTGACTGCTGCTCCGTGTTTTCATTTGAAGGCTGGCTCTCTGCCTGCCATGGGGGTGAAGGAGGACATCGAGCTTGGTAGGTGTGCCAGAGACCCTACAGCAAGAGATCTGGTTTAAGTTCTGACTGGTTTGAAATAGACTTCCTGTCCACTCTTAACGGGTTTTGTGTAGCTGGGGAGTACCTTGAACACCTTGGGTATGTTTGCTGTCACAGCTCTCAGAAGAAACTTCCAACCCAGTCTGAGATTCTGTGGAAGTGACCTCTAAAGATGATCATCTTGTTCCAAAGTCAGGGACACCTACTAAAGCAGGTTGCTCAAGGCCCCATCCAACCTAGCTTTGAACACTTCCAGGCTTGGTGTTTCCACAGCTGTTCTGGGCAATCTGTTCTAGTGCCTCACCACCCTTGTGGGGAAGAATGTCTTCCTAATGTCTAATCTAAATCCAGCTTCTTATGGAATCATAGAATTCTATGTGCTGCTCCATACCCAAGTACAAAGCTCCTCTCCAGCTGTATTGTATCCCCACTGGTATTGGAAGGCTGCTCTAATTCCTGGAGCATTCTCTTCTCCAGGTTGAACAACTCAAACTCTTATGTCCTCATGGATCAGTGTTGGTCCAGCCCACTGATCATCTTTGTGGTGTCCCCTGACCCCATTCTAACAGCTCCATGTCCTTCATAACAGGAAGTCAGACCTTCTGTATCAAAAGGGAGTACTGGACCAATGAAGAGTACAAGATGTTTTTTGCCACTCCAGCTGATTTTCCAGATAGTTCCCTGCTGAGTATGAAGGGATTTGTCATAAAGGTAACACATTTGATGGTTGGTATACAAGAAGCCTCCAATGTATAGATTAAAATGTAAGTTTGGTTCCTAATCTTTAAATTCCCTGCATGATATTTACTGCTTCAAATCCTCTTTGTTGATACAGATTAAAAGTTTCTGCCTGTGGGAAATGTCTTCCTTGGTAAAGTGTGGGGGAGGGAGAAACAAAGGATGAGAAGACTATGAAGATGACCAGTTTTCCCTTTATCCCCAAAATAAGTGTTCCACTGCTGTCCCTTTTTGTAGGTGTCTTCTCACCCTGTGCCTTGGGATTTTTATGTCACACTTGAGTTACAGGAGCGTTTGAATGCTGACTTTGACCAAAGTTTCAGTAAGAATTGCAGCTGCTTCTTGTATCAGGATGGTTGTGCCCTTCTGCACAGTGACATCAACTGCTTCACACTTGAGGTCAGTACTAAGAAATCTTGTAGAAGACATGAGCTCCTCCTGCATAGGCACCACTACTGCAGCTTGTAATGATGCTCACTGCTGAAGACAGCTTCACTAAGCAATTCAGATCCTCTGGGTTTTCTCTCTACCCAAATGAGAAGTATCTATCCTGGCTGGTTTCTCATTTGTAGATCATGTGCCTCTTGGAGGCAAACTTTTAAATGTCTCACATTTTTATTCATGAGTAGCAAATGACTTGAGCCAGGAACCATCAGAAGGTTTGCATCTCTAAACCTCTTTAACTTGGCATCTTGCAGTGAGTTTGTTTGCTGTGGCAGGGTCATAGTACTGAGTATCTTGCCAGAGGATTTCCATCCTAAATGAAGTCTTGCAAGTGCACTTTGAATTGTTGTGTAAGCTAGCAGACAAATTCAACAGCTGTTTCAGTCTTCAGCTCATTCTCCTCCTCCTGGATAATAGTGTCTCATAAGACCTTATGGTTCTTTTGAGTTCTGGCTGGGATGATGATGGGCAATGTCTGATTATGTTGAATTTAGACTGTTACCTCTGCACAGATGTTGGGGGGGGAAAGATGTGGTATAAATGTACTAACCTAAGGTAGAATGTCATATAGATCCAAGCTTATTCCCTGTTTTCAGGATGTTATTCGTGTCTGCAAGCCCATGAGGGAAGAAGCTATTCTGCTGTTTGTTTTTGATCTTCTTGGTGTGGTAGAGAAACTCCACAAAGCAGAGATTGTCCATGGAGATCTGAGGCCAGAGGTGTTCTTTCTGAGAAACAGGTTGGTGTCTCTTGCCTACAGGAGGATGTGTAACACTTACAGATATAGCTCTTGTGTGTTCCATGGAATCATCGAATGGTAGGGGTTGGAAATGACCTGTAGAGATGGAGTCCAACCCCCCTGCCAAAGCAGGGGCACCTAGGGCAGGTCAGAGGAGTGTATCAAGGTAGGTCTTGCAAGTCTCCAGAGCTGAAGACTCTACTGCCTCTCTGGGCAGCCTGCTCCAGGGCTCCAGCACCCTCACTGCCAAGAAGTTTCTCCTCATGTTGAGGTGGAACTTCCTAGATTCCATTTTTGTGCCCCTTGGCCTATCATAGGACACCACTGGAAAGAACTTGGCACCTTAGTGACACCCACTCTTCAGATACTTATAAAACATTAATAAGCCCCCCTTTCAGCCTTTTGTTCTTCAGGCTGAAAAACCCCAGAACTCTCATCCTTTCCTCATCAGACACTTCAGTCCCTTCATTGTTGTGGCCTCTGTTTGACACTCTAGATTATTCAAGTCCATCTTGAACTGGGGAGTCCAGAACTGGACACAATATTCCAGATATGGTCTTCCCAGAGCAGAGGGGGTTAAGAACTTGCTTTGACCTATTGGCCACATTTTCTTTCATGTCTTTCTGGATTCCATTGGCTTCCTAGGCTACAGGGGCACATTGCTGTCCCATGGAGAACTTATTGTCTACCAGGACCCCAAGATTCTTCCCCATGGAGGTGTTTTCCAGCAGATAAACTCCTAAGCAGTATTGCAATTTATGATGTCCTTTCTTTAGCCAGGATACTGGTATTGCAGTCCAGCTTTTTTTAGGCTATTCTGAAACCAGTGACAACCCTTTGACCCTTCAGTTAGGAATAAACTTTCCTTTATTTCTATATAAGTAGTATATGATGTTGTAAAACATGAACCAAAGGAGTTTTGCTGTTGCCTGTGCTCTCAAGTTTCTACATGAGGAACATACTGGGCAGCAACTGGATATTGGTAAATAATTTGCCTTCTGGCTTTGCATATCTGAAACCCAATGAGTGGATGAGACTGTTATATCCAAACACTTGTGAAACTGGTTGCTTAGCCTCCACTGCAGTCCATCTCAGAACTAATGCACAGATCTAGTTTTTCTTTAGGCTCTTTCCCATATTATATTAACAGTCACACATTCCTTGGAAAGTGATCCATGAAATAAGTGTGGGAAGATGGGAACTTTGGAATGCCTGATGATTCAGATGTGATTCCATTAGATGAAATTCACTGGTGCTGTTAATCTTCACTGATAGCTTAAAAATAGCTGTTTAGAATTATTTTGAGCCTAGTCATCTTATGCACAGCCCCAGTATTTTATTGGGAATTTCTTTATATGTAACTTATGTAGTTGATTTATGAAACTTCAGTAGTGCACATATGTGATCTTACCCTTTTCTTTGCACCTCCAATGGTATCTTGCACTTTAGAGTGCATGCATCCTAATTTGAAGGCTTGTTGGACTTGGATATCTCTGGCTGGATTTCTGTGCTGAATACAAAGTGAACTAAACCCCTCCCTGGAGGTATTCAAAGCCAGGCTGGACAAGATCTTGATCAACTTGTTCTAGTGGAAGGTGTCTCTGCCCATGGCAGGGTGCTGGAATCTTGAAGGTCCCTTCCAACACAAATTATTCTGTGATTCCATGACTAAACTGCCAAAAAGTTTAGATAAGTGGGTTTGATTTTTTGTTTGTTTGTTTTTGTTGTTTTCAGATAACAAAAACTGTCTCAGGCCAAGTCTATGGTATACACTACAAAATCTGCTCCTAGCACACAGTTATGTAAGAACATTAGTGAGCAGTGTGATCTGTTTGGCTTGGCACTGCACTGTCACCACAGCAGCCACTCTTGACTGCCCTTTCATTTGTTCCTTCCTAATACATAGATGGGTGAAGGTGGTGAAGCAATTTTTCTCTGAGATCTTGAAGGAGAGGGAGAAGTGCTATATGTATAATCTGTTCTCCCCTTCCAAGTGTTTCAGGCAACCGTGAGAAGTACTAAACTAGTCTGTTTTCTCTAAGCTTCAAACTGCCAGCTGGTTCCCCACCAATGCGAATTCCTGAAAATCCCCGGGAGTGGTATTTTCGGGAGTAGTTCTGAAGCTGACCATCAGAGGGCAGCATTAGCACAGCTAAGACACTTTCACTGCGCTGTTACAAGTCAGTTTTAAAAACAAGTTTTTTAGGTGCCTTATGTTTCCTCTGCTTGCTCTGCCCAGGATGTGTGATTCCTTTGCTAATAGTAAGATGTCAACAGTTCTGAAGATAGTGGACTTCTCTCACAGCCTGGATTTGAGACTGCAGTCTCAAGTAGGTTTGCTGAATGGATTTCCCATAGCTCAGACTGCTCATGGACAACAGCTTCTGGCAAAGAGTTCTCTTCCATACCAGGTGAGTCTCAGGACATCTTAGGTTGTGTGTTTTCCTTAGATCTTTTTTCAAGTTATTATCAAAATTACTTAAGTTATATTTTGCAAACTGTGGAAATTCATGGTAAATAATGAGAAGAATTTGTCTTCTGATAAAATCTTTGGTATTAAGTGAAGTCAAGTGCCTGTGATTACTGTATTTATTGAGCAACCTTCAGTAAAACCAGAACTGTTTACTTTTTGAAGCTGTTCTTGCTTAGCAGGATTCTGGAAGATCTTGCTCAAAAATCAATTCGGATTTAAATGTGTCAAAATACCAACTGAGAGCTGCATTGGATTGCAGGAAGTGGCAGAAGCTAAACTTTGTGGTTTGTGATTGCAGGTTGACTTGGTTGGGATTGCAGATATAATCCATTTGCTGTTGTTTGGGGATCACATCCAGGTTTATCAAGAGAACTCCCTTTGGAAAGTCAACCAAAGTACATCCAAGTAAGTCCTGTTGCAGAGAGGAGGCTACTGAGGTAGAATGGACTTGTCACTCTCTTCACCTTTTTTTTAGTAGTACCATCTTCAAAGATTAGAACACAGCTTGGTGCTGTTGTTGCTTGAAACCTGACTTCTGTGCAGAATGACACTTTGAAGCTACCTAGATTGTTTCCTATGTAGGAGTCAATTTGAAGGTTGAATACAAGCCCAAGTCCACTTCAGATGACTTTGCTTTTTCGTCCCTCCAGACCTCTCTTGTCACTTGGTAGACCAGCCTAGGAGAAGTTTGTGAATGGGTGCTGAGGAGGGAGAAAAAAGATTCTACATGGTTATTTTGGTTTTCTGCTATTTTCCTTCTAGGCTATATTGGAAGGCTAAGACACTCATACCAGGGGTCTGTCTCTAAGAGTTGTAGGAACAGTGTATGTGGACATACAGAAAAGCATTTAAAACTAAAACTTAAGATGGATTAAGTGAGTCTTGTTTTGGAAGCTGCTGTTTGTCCTCAGGCACTAATTCCTTCCTCTCAGCCACATGCTTTAGCTACAAGACTAGCTTCATCTGCCCTTTGTTCTTAGACCAAACACTTGTTCCTTTTGCTAGTCACATCCTGCAGTATTTTCTGCCTTGGTATTCTATAAGATTTTCCAGATCTTTCTGCTCCTGACAGACCTTGACAGCAGGATCCACAGCAGCTACACTGTGGATATACTTCTGGAAGAACCATTGCTCAAGGAAACCTGCTGCCGTTCAGGAATTGTCCAGTTAGTTCCCTAGCAACATGCAGTACTTATACTTTCTAGTTTGCTGCACGTAGGCCTTGAAAAAACATCTCATCTTCTGAAGCTATGTACAGAGAAAAGCACTTCTTTACTGGGCATGTCACTTCTGCTCCATAGAAAATCACAGAATTGTTAGGGTTGGAAAAGACTGCAAAGATTGAGTCCAACTATTAACCTGAACTGCCAAGTCACCACTGAACCATGTCCCTCAGCACCACATCTGTATGTTTTTGAAGCCATTCCAGGGGTGATGACTCCACTGCCCTAAGCAGAATGGTCGAGGGCTTGAAAACCCTCAAAGGGGAGAAATTGTTCCTCATGTCTAACCTAAATCTATTCTGGGGCAAGTCAAGGCCATTTTCCTCTTGTCCTATTGTTTCTTCCTTGGGAAAAGAGTCCTATCTCTGCCTCACTCCAACCTCCTGTTACGGAGTTGTAGAGAGACAGGTCTTACTTCACCCTCCCTTTCTCCAGGCTGAACAACCCCAGGTCTGTCAGCTGCTTCTCACCACATCTGCTCCAGACCCTTCACCAGCTGCTTTGCCCTTCTCTGGACCTACTTCAGCCCTTCAATGTTGTTCTTGGAGAGGCTTGAAACTGAACCTTGGATTTGAGGTGTGGCTTTAGTGCCCAGACCAAGGGAATGATCTTGGGAAAGCTTTTTGAAAAGTGCTGGTTTTGAAGTATTAAACAAATTTTAAGGTAGTAGAACAACTGGCAGAGCCACTAACTTTACTACCAGTTCAGCAAGACACTGAAGTAGTAGGGAAAGCACAAGATTTCTCAAAGGCCAATGGCAGTCAGTAAAAGAGAAACCACTTCAAAGATGACAGAATGAGTGCAAAGCACTGAGGCCAGTGTTGTGGTCAAGACTTCTGTCAAAGCAGAAGGTGAATTCAGGTTTCTTTTTTCACCTTTGAGCATTCCTACAAGATTGACAACCAGCTTTTCAGGGAAGGGAGTTTCTGCAAGTTAACTGCTACTAAGGAACGAATTTGGAGGCTCTTCTGTTCCAGAAAGAGTTTCAGCTTTTCTATTCTCACTGTTGTAGGAAACCTCATCTCTGCAGGTTTATCTGAAGTAAGGTATAGAAGCTGCTTGAGTGTTTAGGGTAGCCTCCTTTGCTGTGCTGTGTCTAAGTCCATGAAGGAAGTGCTCCAAGTCTTGCATATTTTTCTTGGTTGGACTCTGTATGACCTCAATATTGTAGAAAACACAAGAGTTCCTATTAGTGTAATAGCACAGGCAGGTTCTTTCTGAGACTGTGCCTGCTGCTGTTCTGTGAGTCACTTGCAGAAAGCAGAGGCAGATAATTTGTTCTGAAGCTAATGTGACTCCTGACTTTAAGGAGAAAACTGTTTCAGTAGTCAGCAGCTGTGTGTTCCATGGACTTCAGTGCAAGACTGAAGAACAAAGGGTTAGCTCTGACAGAAGTGTTCTAAGACTTAATGAGTCACTTAACCTTTTTATTCATGTCGTGTGGGTATATCTGTGTGTGGGGGGGATTGGCTACTGTGATTTGCTACTATTAATTCTTTGAAATGTTATCTGTGTGAGAACTCTGCAGTTGGAAGGCAGGGAGAAAAAGTAAAGCTGGCTGTAAACCACTCTTTCTCTTGCAGCTTTCCTTTAATATTGACCTGTGATCTTAACTTGCAAATGAGGGAATAAAGTTTAGCTGTAGCCCTTTTCCATGAAAGGAACCTACCAACTTTGAACCAAAGAGTGCTATCTCCTTGAATTTTGAAAGTGCTGTGGCTTATGGTCAGGTATGCTAGAAGTGGTAACTAAAAATAGCGGTTTTGATAGAGCTGTGAAACAGTCTCCCTAGTTACAACTCAAAAGAGAAAGAGACCCATGGGTCTAAATGTAATGCAGTCATAGTGTTTTCTTTCAGTCATGCGAGTGAGACTATTAAATGGAAACCTTGCACACAGTTTGAGAGCTGCTCTCTGTTTTAGGGCTGTCAACAGTGATTTCTGGAGTAAAATTCTGGAGAGAATTTTGAATGCGGATGGTAAGTCCACAGTGCCTCTCCTGAAGGAGCTAAGAGAGGAAATAAGTGACATGTTTGACAGCTGCTTTCAAGTATGTCTTTATGACTGCTTAATTGCCCTGGAAGAAACTTTGCTCATGGGGAGCTTCACGTGATTTCATTGGACAAATACATCTTTGTATTGTATAAAGGAATGTGTTGGGAACTACTTTTTGTCAAATAGGAGTGTGGAGATTGATTGTAGCTGTTCTTGCGATGCTTCACCTGGGACTTGCTAACAAATGTTTTCTGTGCACTGATGTGGTATTGGCATCCTGACCCAGTCTCTCTGAGCAGATTGTCAGAGAAGATTGGTTGAAATAACCTGCCCTCTCTCCTCTTTGTGCAGCTCCTTTTAAAAATGTGTTTAAGACCCAGTTCACACTAGTGTTGGGTTTTCAATGAGTGTTTCATCAAAGTTGTATTTCTTCAATAAAGTTGTATTTTTGGATAGCAACTCTTTCTCAGATACTTCATTTAGTGTCCACGTTGGAGTGCTGCTGCCTGACTGGGATTGTTATGTGACTGCCACATACAGAATCGCAGAAACAGTCAAGTTGGAAAAGATCCTTAGGCTCACCAAGTCCAACTGATATGAAAGCTACCACTAAGTGAGAGGCTTTTGTAACCACCCAGAACTTCCTGGACACTAAAACAAAACTTGGATGATTTTACTTGCACCAGGGTGGTTTAGGATTGGAGATCAGAAGAAACTTCTTCACTGGAAGTGTTCTCACACTGAAACAGGCTTCTCAGATGGTTGAATCCCCTGGAGGCCTTTCAAAGGGGCAGGAATGTGTTGCTGAGGGACACGGTTTAGCCCCAGACTTAGCAGACAGAAGGATTGGACTTGATGGTCTTAAGGGTCTGCTTCTTGTCAGGAAACTGCTTTCTGGATTCTCTGAATACCTGGTATGAGCTGAATCAATGTTGGGGTGAATTTGAGCTGTTATGATGAATGGAATGATTCCACTTCCTACCATCTTGCTACCAATTTGGAAATAAGTTTCTCTTCACTTACTGCAGTGTGAGTGAGATCTTAGATAGGAGAACAAGAGTTGTTTAGCAGTAGTTTGATAATTTATTATTTCTCTTTTAGAAGCTGATGTATTGTCTCTTCTTAAAAGAACTTTTAAATTGGCTTTGGTGAGCTATTTGTCTAAAACTGAGAAAATTCAAGGAGGAAAAAAAATCCACATTTTTAAGGAAGAACCTCACCACATTTTGTGTCATTGTGAGTGATCTGCTCAATTATGGACTCCATGCATGAACTCTGCTTCAGTTCTACCAAACCTGCTCTAAATCAGGTCCAACTGTTTCTTTTTCGGTTCATGAGATTTATGACTACCTTGAAAAGGAGACAAATTACACCTGCATGTGCATCAGCAAATAATTCTAAATCATTCCTCTCTGCTGCTGCTGATTTCCCAAATAATAAATATTCCAACAATGGCTTTAGGCTAAACTGTAACTTCTGAGGTGCTGCTGTGCACTAGTGATTTTTCCAGTGCTATCTTTAGTGTTCTTATTCTGAGGTATTTGACACTAGTCTCCAGAATTGGTGGTGAGTCCCTGTCCTGGAGCCCAGTATACCCCAACATTCCTCTCCCTCTGGGGTTTGAATGGGAGAGGAGAAGGTGTGAAAAAAGCTGTTTTCCCCCCTAGCCCTGCAGGTGTGAAGGGGGGGAGCAAAGGGGTGCCTGTGCTGGAAGTGGGCTGGGGACTGGCTGTGGTAATTTGGCTCTTTGTCTAGGAAGGGTATAAATAGTGGGGGACTGCCCACCTTAGAGTTCTCTCCCACCTGCATAGTTCCTGCAGAAAGAGTCCCCTGGTGCTCCAAAGAAGCCACACTCATTAAGTGATAAGCAAGCAGTACACAGCAGTACTCATGTGTGACTGTCCCCTCTCTTTGTGGCCTGCTCTTGCCTTTCCCTCAGGAGTGGCTGTGTTTCAGCAGATTCTTCAGGACAGAAGTTAATACCCAAACATGACCTCAAAAATTGCTGTGAGCTGGGAAAGCTCAGTCCAGCTCTAATGAATGAAAGTCCAAGAGCTGGCAGCATTCAGTAATTTCACAGGCTCAGAATATCTTCTAACAGGAAAATTCTTTTTCTGAGACTTGTTGACAGAAATGTCAAGAATGAAAGTGCTGCCTTTGCCTCCACCCACCTCAGCAAAAAGTCGGGGGGAGAAAAGCAGCTCTTTATAAATAGCTCTGTTCCTGTCGTATTTGTAAATCCAGAGCTTTTTGTGTCAATGACATCACCCTCTTCTCCATGGCAACTCCCTACCATGTCCAAACTGCAGGGCACTAGCAGAAAAACTTCAGTTAGCAAATGAACAGGTTGATTCCAGATGATTTAATTGAGAAATAGTGCCAATGGGTGACAGGAGGGGGTGGGAAACATGAGCCAAGGGGCTCCTGTCAGCTCTAGTCCTCTGGAAAGCTGGCACCTGCATCGACTGTTTCCCCATCTCTTCTGCTGAAGTCCTTGTTAGGAGGAGGTAGAGGAGGAGGAGGTGGGCGGAAGGCAGGCAGGAATCTTACTCTCCATCTCCTGTGTGTCTGGAGAGAAGCACTCCAGGTGACTAAGCAGGAGGAGCATGACTGACTCACTCTGGAGTTATTTGCTCTCTCCCCCTCCCATCTTTACTGTTTGTTTTTTAGCGTTCACCCAACAGCTTGTATTTTTCCCCAGGCCCTGATGAGAAAGAATTAGCAGCAGGGTTTTTATGTTACCTAATGTTCACAAAAAAATGTGCTTGTGGTGATCCAGGTGAGGAAATCAAAGCCAGCTCTGCTTTTCTTGCTTTCTCAAGGTAGAACAATGAATTGTCTCTTGGATACCACACCTTTATCTTTAAAAGAAAAAGTGCTTCTCCCTTCTGAATGTTATCCAGGAAATGCTGAAGTAACTGAGATGCCAGGAAGCTGTAAATAACTGGCTGCTTTAGCAGGCTACCTATGGAAAATACCCGACTGCCTCACTGGCAGCCCTGCTGGTTTTGACTTGATTTCCAACCCAGCTGCAGTGAGGGGAAGCGATTTCACTTGCTGCCTTGATTAGAGAATTGGATTTTGCTGGGTTTCACTTGGGACTGAAGGAACAGGAGCAGAATGGCTACATCTGCAGAGTCTTTAACCAGTGTAAACTGTCGCTGCTTCAATCAGCTTCAGCAATCTGCCCCAATTTACATCCCTGTGAAGTCGAAAGCCTTAGAGCAATTCACCTCCTTCCTTCCGCAAGGTGCCATGAGATCTGCTGCTGAGATCCAGCCCGCGGAAGCCTCCACTTGATTTTTGTACTTTGCAGTTTTTGCAGTTGCATGACATAAGAGCAGGCAAGTTGTGCAAGATCAGCGCAGCCCCACAGAGCTCTGCCATCCAGCAAGGGCCGTGGCAACACTTAAGCAGCTTGCGAAGGAAGACTTGGGTTTGCCTGAGTGATGGGGGAGCGCTGTGCTCGCTGCTCCGGGTCTGCAGTTTGCACCTCTACAGGGCACAGGAGGCTTTAATCACCGTCTCCAGGTGTGAGGCTTTGTGCTGTCTGTTAACTCCTTCCCCACCGCGCAGTGAAGTCTAAGTCGGCCATCCTGTGCTTTCAAAGCTCAGCAGAGAGGATACGCAGGCATTGTCTACACACCAGAATCTCGATGAGCATTTTGCTCTTGTCTATCGTGCTAAATGTCACTCAAGGCACAGTCCCATCCTCTTTGCTGAGCTCACAGCATCAGCCCACCAGAAAAAGAAAGGTCCCAGAAAACCTCTATTCACTGCATCACAGGATCTTGAGAGGGCTAAGTGTCTCCAGTGAGCTCTCCTCAGGTTTAACTGCAGGGGTTTGATGGAATTTATCGTCGTGGGCTGCTCCAACTGTAGGGATCTTTTGCTTTCAGTGGATTCTCCCAAAGCCTCTGCTGCCGGCCAGGAGTGTGTGTGGGGGTGTGGCACTGCTGTGCTCCCCCACAGGCTCTGGGGCAGTGCTGGTGAGCTGAGGCTGTTTGCTGACTGAACCAGGATCTTTCTGAAGAAGCCTGCAGACGGAATTGAGAATTTTTTGCCTGAAGCAAGGGATGTTTCCCGTGTTTAAGACAAGCAGCAACCTGCAGTCAGGAGGAAGAAGAGGCTGAATTCACTCCAGAAGTATTTCTCTGAGATTTCCCTCCCCCCTCAAGGTAAGGCTGCTGCTGCGGGAGGTAGATGGGGCAACAGGGTCCAGCATTCTCAACACTAAAACCGAGATGACTTTTAGAACGGGGTTTAATTTCCCAAGCTGTAAAAATGAGATAAATCTCTGAGGTCTCTGGCACTCCCATTTTTAGGCTGGAAATTCCAATCAGCCACTAAGAACTAATTTTCCGAGGTCTGAAGCCATTAAAAAGAGGAGGGGAATGCTTTTAACCCTGCCTTTTGCCTGGCTGTGTTCAAGTGGTGAATAAATGTTGTGTGCCCTGCTTCTAAACTGTCCTTAAATAGCATGCTGGGTGTTGTAGAAACAGCGAGTGAATGGAAACACAATTTAGTAAATAGACATAAGCTTATGGCTTATTAATTTAGTTTAGTGCTTCAGAACCTTGATAAAGTATTTGTTGTTTCACAGGCGGCAAAACGAAGACAGGTCCCTGCCTTGGGAACTTGAAGGTTTTTTAATAGGCTTGGTTTGAAGAAATGTTATGGAAACAAGAGCAAGGGGATAAGATATTTCTTTTTGAAAGCATCTATTTGAATTGCACCTGAACAACCAGTTTATCACTGTTGAAAATTATTTGTGGAGAGGCCAGAGAGTAGTAGAGAGCTTCTTGTTCCAGCTGCAGCAACTTGGTTGAAAAGCCCTAAAGTAGGCAAAAACTACCATGGATGTAGAGATGGCTCTGGAGAAAACTGGGGAGTAAGGTCTCAAAAATCTCCTAGCACCTGCATCCTCTCTTCCCAGGGATACACCAAACCCTGAAACTCCTTCTAGATGGGAAGCCTCCAGGCTGAGGGCTGCATGCTTAGGTTCTGGTGTGTAAGTTATAGTCCTTGATGGAAGTGCAGCAGAGCACAAATGTCAAAGAGGTGTTGGAACCATCATGGAAAGCACTTGCTGAGCCGGGAAGTGCAGGAGGGAGGGAAGGCACGACTCTGTGGTTGCTCTTTGAATCCCAGTTGCTCTGATACTTGGGTGCAGCTCCACTTTGCTCTGGGAAAAGGAGTAAAATGGGCTTTTCAGCAAAATATATTGAGGGGAGCAAGTGATCACAGAATCATGCAGGTTGGAAAAGATCTTTCAGAACATCACGTCCAACCATAACCCAGCTACCATGACCACTAAACGATATCCTGAAGCACCACATCCACACATTTCTTGAACACTTTCAGGCATGGTGACTCCAGCACCAATCTGGGCAGCTTGTTCCAATGCCTGAGCTCTCTTCTAGCAAAGAAATGTTTTTGTTATTAGTAAGCTTTTGCACCTAGAGCTGAAAAGGAGGAAAGAAGCCTTGTCAGGGCTGCAAGAATTGAAATCCAAATACTCTCTGACTTGTTGCCTTCCCTCCTCTATGTGAGGTGAGGACCAGAGTGGTCTCTGCAGAGGAAGTTGTGCTCTGTGAAGACCACAGAGTGTTTGGTGAGGCTGCCTGCAGAAGATGATTTGTGCCCAGGATCTAGGCAAGGTTTGGTGGCCAGTAGCATGTTTGATGCCAGCAGACACTGCATAACCCTCTGCTGTCTTGGCAGTTGGCTGTGCCTGGGGCTGGAGCAGGCCATGCTGTTGGATGATGTTGCTGCAGTTTGAGTCCACTTTGTAGGAAGAGTTGATATGAGGATATTCCAGCCAGCTTCACAGTCAGGAGTCATCAGTTCTGCCTCTGACACTTGGGGGACATGAATGAATAGCTCTTAAAACATACCTAGGGCAGCTTCCAAGAATTGTCTGTACTGAAGTCCATAATCCAGCACGAACTGATTCGTTATCCAGGGGCAGCAGAGACTTTGAAGAGGTGTTTGCTTGGTGTGTGGACACAATGAATTTTAAACTCCTGAAGAAAATCTGCCTTGGCAACTTCCAGTGGTGTATTTGGAGAAGACAGACCCAATCTAGAATCCTTTCGTTTGGAGGGGACTTTTAAGGGTTTTCTAGTCCAATTCCTCTGCAATCAGCAGGGGTGTCTGCAACTACAGCAGGTTGCTCAGAGCCCCAAACAACCTGACCTGCAATGGTTCTGGGGGGAGGGGCAGCTCCCACCCCTCTGGGCAACCTGGGCCAGGGCCTCATCACCCTCGGTGGAAAAAAAATCCTTCTTTCTCTCCAGTCTTATTCTTCCTCTTTTAATTCCAGACCATCACTCCTTGTCTTGTAACAACGGGCCCTGCTCAAAAATCTGCCCCCAGCTTTCTTCTTGGCCCCTTTAAGAACCAAAAGGCCACCAGGTCTCATGGGAAGCCTTCTCTTCTCCACGCTGAACAACCCCAACTCTCTCAGCCTGCCCTCACAGCAGAAGGGTTCCACCCCTCCCATCATTGCTGTAGACTACTCTGACCCTGCTCCAACAGGTCCAGATGGAGCTTTTGATGGGAGATGGGGCTTTTGTCAGCTCCTGAGAGAGCTGTAGCAGGAGAGAGGGATAAACAGAAGGAAGCAAGGGGTGCTGCTGGAGAATGGCAAGTAGATAAAGGTGATCTTAATTGAGAAGGAGGATTGGTATTTAATTAAAACTACTGCTAAAGCACAAGCTCTTCATAGTAAAATAAATAATAGCAGGACATGAGTAATTCCTCTCAGGGGAACACTGGAGAGAAAATTACCCTCATGTAATAATGAAAGGGGCCTGTGTGCCATGGCTCAGAGGAATTGTAACGGGATGGGATGATTCCTCACTGCTACCAAGTTCAGACATGGTTCAAGTCAAAAGGAACTGAAACCTGCAAGAGCACGACCTCCTTAAGGCTCTCAGGATGTTTCAGAAAGTAGAGCTGTCTCCCTTACTGAACCCACCATTGGTGCTTCACTTGGCAGTCACAGAATCACAGAATGGCTTGGGTTGGAAAGGACTCCCAGGTCCTTCTCCTTGAAGCTGCTTCCCAGCAGCTCACCTCTCACCTGTACTGCTGCAGGGAAGGTGCACCTTGCCAGGTTCAGGGCTCTACACTTACCCTTGTTGCAATTCACGAGGTTCCTCTCCCCACAACTCTCCAGCCTGGCCAGGCCACGGCATAGCAGAAGCTGAAGTGCCTTTTACAGTGGAGTTGAAGAGCTGTGTTTAGATGGGGAGGGTAAGTATGAAAGCCTCCTCTTAATCTGGGCCAGGAAGAGAGAGGTTAATATGTGTAGTGGCCAGAAGGCACTACATAAAGCTTAAAATAACCAAGATCAAGATAATTTGGCTTGAAAAACCATCTGGGTCTTGATTCAGTACTCATTAACATTCACAGTAGCCTTATGATTGGCTTCTGGAAGAATTAAGCAGTGTATTACACTTTCTGATGAGTACTTTGGGCCCTGGCCAAGAGAGTCCATAAATGCAGCAAAAATCATAGCATCACAGAATGTGAGGGGTTGGAAGGGACCTGTAGAGATCATCTAGTCCAGCCCCACCTGACAAAGCAGGATCATGTAGGACAGGCCACACAGAAATGCATCCAGGTGGGTTTAGATTGTCTCCAGAGAAGGAGACTCCACAGCCTCTCTGGGCAGCCTGCTCCAGTGCTCCATCACTCTTACTGTAAAGAAGTTTCTCCTCATATTGAGATGGAATTTTCTGTGTTCCAGCTTAAATCCATTTTTCCTGAAATGGCCTGAAATTGTGCCAGGAGGTTTAGGTTGGAGATTAGGAACAATTTCTTTTCTGACAGAGTGATCAGGCAATATGGTGGTGGAGTCATTGTCCCTGGAGGTGTTCAAGACACATGTGGATATGGCACCTGGGGACATGCTTTAGTGGCCATGGTGCTGTTGGGTCTTTTCCAATCCAAATGATTCTATGACACTTGTAGTCTGTGAGGGCAGTTCCCTACCTCCACCATGCCAGAAGTGTACTGGGAGCCTCCTGCACTGCTCAGAGCCACGTGGCTGGATTGTCAAAGCCATTGGCTCCAGCTCTCAAATTAGTCCAGGCTCCTGAGAGTTGGGTTTGAACGTACCCAGAGGTAGAGAGTCACTAATGGCAGCAAATGGCATTAGGTTGCTGCTGCCACTATTTTAGCCACCAGAAACTGAGTTCTGGTTAATACTTCTGCTGACTGACCTAGTTATTTGGAGCAGAAGCTGTAGAGCCTGTCTCTCCTCTGCCAGACAAGGATTTCATTCTGCTTGTCTATAGCATCTTTAAGGATCTCAGCAGGCCTGAGAACACCAGCAGATGAAAACCTCCTCTATTCTATAGGGGTCAAGCATTGTCACAGCCATGTTAATAGCCTGCAAAATGAAAGGTGATGTGGTGAGTCTATGGCAGAGATGATCTACCCTGAGCTGCTGAGATGTGGCCATAGCAGACTGATCATACTGATTTTCTTAGTGAGAAGCGGCAAATAGAAGTTTTGGAGAAGATGGCACCAACTTGTCTGGTGGAACATGGCATTATCTCTGGTAGAACCTAACATGGCTCTGAGTTTCTGAAAGCAGAAGATCTGGAAGAGGTGTGAGATGGCTGGGAGCCAAGCTGTCTTGATATTATCTGCAGGGAATGTCTACCAAGCCACAGGAATTTCACCAGCAGCAAAACAGTATGTGCTGCATCCAGGTGATCTTGAGCTTCAGTTTCAACATCTCCTCAGAGCGGGAGTTCAGATTCTCAAAAGACCCTGCTGATTTCTTCTCTCTTGAGGCTTAACCTGCTCTCTTGCTTTGCTGTGTTCTCGGCTCTCACTGCAGCAGCCAAGTGCTCTCAGCCTGGCAAGACCTCCTGCTCCACAGCTAAGCTTTGGTCCACCATTGGAGGTGTCTGGCCCAGGAGGGCCTGGCTGTTGTTTTGCCCTAGGGCTGAAGAAAGCTTGAAGCAGTACAAATCTTCTCCTTTCATGTCACTCAGAATTTGCTGTATTTGGTGGAAGGGACTTCACCACATCACCCAGCCAGGTTTGAGCACCTGGATGTGTCCCGATCTGCCAGCATGTGGCAGAGGTGATGAACTTGCAGAATCATAGAGTTGTTTGAGTTGGAAAATATCTCTAAGGTCATTGAGTCCAACCTTCAGCTCAGCACCACTATTTCCATTAAACCATGTCCCCAAATGCTCTGGAACACCTCCAGCGACAGTGACCCCACTACCTTCATGAGCAGCCTGCTCCAATGTCTCACTAAACCAACTTCCACTTCTTCATCTCTGGGGCATTTGTTGGGCTTTGTTTGTTCTGAATTGGGCAAAAAGGAAACTGGATGAGGCTGTTGTTGTGGAGGTAGGGAATTCATGTGGCCAAGTCAGGAATTTATAGAAAAATAGAGTTCTGTTATTTTCCCCAAAAACCTGCCCCCAAAATGGTATACAGAAATCAACTCAGTTTTAATTAGCAGATTCGGTCAGATTGAGAAGATCTACAAGGATACCACAGGTAGTTTGACTGCTTTGGAAGTGAGGAGTTGGAAAAGGCTGTTAAATCCAGCATCCTCGCCTACTCATCAGGCTGAGCCGTTCGTGTTTGCTCACAGGTGAGTCGGGCCGGCTGAAAGGAAGGGCGCTCCAGACGCTCGTCCCCTCGCTCTCTTTCAGAGGCCCTCCAGAGATCCTTAAGGACTATCAAGCTGCACAAAGGGTGGTAATGGTGGAAGCCTCCAGAGCAGAGACCGCCCTGTCCCTCGGGAGCTTGTCCTTCGGAGCGCCAGGGGCCTCCTTCTTGCAGAATCTACCCAGGCCGGGGGAGAACTCTAAGGCGGGCACCCCAGGGCGGGAAGTCCCCCAAGAGTTATGCCCTTCCTAGACGCAGAGCCGAGTCCCCACTGCCGGGGCGGGAAGGGCACAGCCGATCCGCAGCGCGGGCACTGCGCGGGCACCCCTCGCGCCCGAAGGGCCCTTGCTGCCCCCTCAGGCCCGCAGGCAGCGGGGGTGGGACAGGTCTTTTCCCGCCTTTTCCTCCCCCACTCAAACCACCGCAGAGGGAGAGGAATTTGGGGGTATTCAGGACTCCAGGACAGCTCTCAACCTTGGAGACAGAGGCAGCTGAGTGAGCTCCTGAGGTGGCGATGCAGATGAGGCTTTGTCATGCTGGGATCTTGAGGACACCACCTCCATCAAGTCAGCAATGCATAGTAAGCAGGAGGCGAACCCTAATGTTGGAGCCAGCAATCCAAAGAGTGCTCTCCTGACGTTTTCTGGCTGCAGTAGCCTTGGGGGAAGGTAGCTGAGCTGTAAGCACTTATTTAGAGTGAAACTGCCTCTGGATTGCTGCCTCCTTATCTGCAGCCCTGGCTAATGTCAGTTTTGATTACCAGACTTACAGACTTGATTCCTATCTCTAGTGCTTCCTCCCACCAGTTGGTGCTGATGCTTTGTGAATTTCCAGCACACCCTTTCTCCTAGTGACCGCTTTGTCCCTACTGTTGGTCTGGTTTTTCACTTCCCTACCCCGTTTGCTCTCGATTTCAAGAGCCATGAAAGAGAAGAGAGACCACTCTTCTTTGATGAAATATGTTGGAGCCACCTAGAAAATCCTAGAGCTCAGAGGAGCCTTGCTAGAAGTTCTGGTTCTGAGCCATAGCTTAGCTCCACGGGTGCAGTCTCCTCAGTCCTTTCTTGGGCTTTCCTGAGCATAGAATAATCACAGAATGGTTTGGGTTGGAAGGAACCTTAAAGACCATCGAGTTACAGGCCCCCTGCCATGGGCAGGGATAGCTTCCACTAGGCCTGATTGCTCAAGGCTCCATCCAACCTGTCCTTGAACACCGTGAGGGAGGGGACATCCGCAGCCTCCCTGGGGAACCTCTTCCTGATGCTTTGGTGTTAGTCTTCTCCTGGGAGCTCTGCTGAAGCAGGATAATGTTTTCTTAACAGATTGCCCAGTTCCCTCGAGCTCCAAACAAGTGGCCAGGTTTCTCCAGGCTGAGATAGCAGGAAGACATCACATGTGGTAGAGCTGGTCTTGGGGCCTCTAATGCTTTTGTCCAAGGTTAGAAGTGCCCAGCCTTGCCTGCTGGCACAGTAAAACCTTGAAAAGTGGGGTGGTTTTTTGGTTTTGTTTTGGTTTTCTCTCTCTCTCTCACCAGGTACTGCTTCAGGAGGGATGAAATGGGCTTGAATGGAACCTAGATTGGATATTAGGAACAATTTCTTTACTGAAATAGTGCTCAGGCATTGGAACGGGCTGCCTAGGGAAGTGGTGGAGTCACCCTGGAGGTGACAGTGTGGACATGGCACTTGGGGACATGGTTGAGTGATGGTGTTAGGTTAATGGTTGGACTTAATGATGTTTGAGGTCTTTTCCAGTCTGAACAATTCTATGATTCTGTTGCAGCATCAGAGCAGGACCCGAGGTGCTGGTGCTCCCCTGCTGCAGTGATGTGGATGGGCAGGGTGAGAAAAGAAGCCAGATCAGCACTTTTGATCTGAAATTTGCTAGACTTTGCGTCTGGGGAGGGGACTTGGAGTAGGGACTGGCCTTTGTGTAGATAAAGCAGGCAGCCTGCCATGCAAGCATTTCATCAACGTGCCCAGCAGCCCTTACTGCTTCCAGAGCTGGCCATGGCCAGGAGAGGCAGGACCTGACTGAGCACAGAGAGCACAGCAGCCGTGGGAGGAGTGGGAGGTGTGTCTGTGTTTGGATAAATGAGTGAGCATCATTATTTTTATTCCCCTCTTGTGCAATTCCCCAGGTAGGAAGGGAGCAGTGGGCAGGGAAGGAGCAGGGAGACGTTTAATCAAGGGACAACTGCTAAGGGGGGAAATTAGAGATGCATCACTTTTCCTGGGAAAATTTTTCTTCAAAGTGTGTAGGACTGCAGGGATCAAACTTGTGAATAGAGACTGGAAAGGGTCCTAATTTCTCATTAAGGCTGCAGGCAGCTGAGATTCACACTGGCTCAAAGCTTGCCTCAGCTTCATCTGCACTTGTGTCTTGACAAGTCACGCCAGGCTCCTCATTTGTAAAGAACCTGTGCCCAGTTCTAGAGACTGCCTTAGCCTGCAAGCCTGGAAATGGAATAGGCATGCAAATCCGAAGCCACTACCAAGCCTGGGTGACTCCTTGTAGAATATAAATGACATTTCTTTGTGAGGCTCCCGCAGCTGTCATTGTGCAGATGACTCCTCACTGACTGGCCCATCAGCAAAGCAGAGATGCAACAGATGACAATGACAGGTTGCACTCACTGTCACGTTCCCTCTGATCCTCCACCACGCTCCTTCCTTACAATCATAGGCTTGTAGAATTGTTTGGGTTGGAAAAGACCTCTAAGAACGTGGAGTCCAGCAGGTCAACTCAACACCATCGTGGCCATTAAACCATGTCCGCAGGTGCCATGTCCACATGTTTCTTGAACACCTCCAGGGATGGTGACTCTGCCTCCTCCCTGGGCAGCCTGTTCCAATACCTGACCATTCTTGCAGGAAAGAAATTATTCCTAATATCCAACCTAAACCTCCCCTGGCACAATTTCAGGCCATTTCCTCTCGTTGTATCACCTGATACTGGGGACAAGAGGCTGATCTCCACCTCATTCCAACCTCCTTTCAGGAAGTTCTAGGCAGCAATAAGGTCTTCCCTCAGCCTCTTCTTCAGACTAAGCAATCCCAATTCCCTCAGCTGCTCCTCTTCAGACCTGTTCCCCAGAACCTTTACCACGTTTGTTGCACTTATCTGGACACTCTCCAGCAATTCCATGTCCTTCTTGGAGTGACTTGCAAGTTCCACTTTGCAAATTCCAGTCTTCTGGAAAAGACTGTTCTCTTTTCTTGATTTTAGCTTATTTGCTGCTATTAACATGAACTTTCCCTGTTTTGATTGCATCTGTGCATGGGGCCTGCCCTGTGGGAGGAGGCAAGGCTGATCCCCAGACAGAAAGGAACCTGGCTAGCTTCATTTCCTATACCCCAGGGACGCTGCTGGGAGGCTAGAGGCAGGAATCCTCAGTCTCTTTGGCAGGCTCTGGCAGGCAAGGACCTGCAGTGTCATGTAGAAGTGGTGACTGCACTTTCAGGAAGCAGCGTTCCACAGCTCAGCTAGCAGGTCTGGAGGTAAGGATTAGGAACCTCAGATCATCAGCTGCAGTGCCAGGGTTTCCTTTATGTTCTCTAGATGAACCTCAGTTCTGTTCCTCCTCCACATTTCTGTAGATCTTGCACGTTCCTGCTAGATCTGTGACTCTGGTTGTTGTACAAAGATAGCTGAAGGGAACCTACCTTCCAGTGTCTGGGAGGAACCTGCAGGAAGGCTGGAGAGGGACTTTTCATAAAGATGTCCAGCAACAGGATAAAGAAGGATGGTTTTAAGCTGAGTGAGACTACGTTTAAACTGGATCTTTTCAGTACAAGGGTGGTGAGACTCTGAAATAGGCTGCCCAGAGTGGTTGTGGATGCTCCCTCCCTGGAGGTGTTCAAGGCCAGGTTGGATGAGGTCTTGAGCAACCAAGTCTAGTCAAGAGGTGTCTGTGCCTAGGGCAGGGAGGTTAAAGCAGATGATCTCTAAGGTCTCTTCCAACCTAAGCCATTCTATTGTTTTATGATTCTATGATACTGCAGGCTAGTGAGGTAGGATGAGTAGGTTGGAAAGAAAATGGGAATGTGGGGACACTGGACTGGTCCACCACTGCTGGACAAGCAACTCCTGGCAGAAATGATGACAGCCTAATGGTTGCAGCATGTCCTTTATTTATTTTAAAGGCAGATCAACAAAAACAACATAAAAAGACATGGAGGTAGGCTTTTTAAAGTTTCTGTCTCTGTGCTTTGGGCCTGCAAGTACCTTAGGGCTAATCCAGCACTGGTAGTGGTTTGGAGACGCAAAAAAGTTCAGGCATTGAAGTAGATTGCCCAGGGAGGTGGTCTAGTCACCATCTCTGGAGGTGTTCAAGATATCTGTGGACATGGCACTGTGGGACATGGTTTAATGGCCATGGTGGTGTTGGGTTGATGGTTGGACTCCATGATGTTAGAGGCCTTCTCAATTCCATGATTCTGCAATTCTTAAGAACCCACTCCACCCGCAGTGAAGAAAGAGCAGCTGATGGGTTTGTTGACATGAACTTTCACCTCTCCCAGCTTGCAGTCCCCAGATTGTCCTCTTATGATGCCACCTTTCCACCCCTGCCCACCCACCAGCACTACTGGTGGAGCTGGTGTCCTGCTGAACACAAGTCACTTGCAGTAATCTCTGTTTTCAGTAGTTAGTAAACCCCAAGGCATGGCACAGGCAGTACAACAGGATTCCAGGGTGACAACCTGACTTCAGGCCTTGCAGCCCTGCCTCCTGCCCAGCCACAGCACCAGGTCACATGCTGCTCGTCTGTAATGCAAATCCCTTTGGGAATGTTTCTCTAGCCAGCCACACAGAGCAAGGAATCAAAGCTTTCCTGCCCGGAATGAGAAGGAATCGGTAGCAGGTCTTGAATTTTGCAGCCAGGTGATGCAGGTGGAGATGTCAGGATTGGTTAGAAGCTGCAGCAGCTCCATGCCCCGAGGCTGTGGAGCAGGGAGAGAAGAGCTAACCAGCAACTTGGAGCTTTAATAAGTCAGCAGTGAACTGGGGGTGGGAGGGGAAGTAAAAAGAGAATGGGAGACGATCTGATGAGGAACTTGGGCACATTGGCACATTGAACAGGGCTGGGTGATAGGGTGGACTGGATGATCTTGAAGGTCTCTTCCAACCTGGTTGATTCTATGAGTCTATGGTCTAACATCTGTGCACAGGGAGATGTCGAGTTACGGTTGGACTTGATGATCAGGCAATTCTGCCACCTCTCCAAGGTTCTTACTGAAGACCCAGCAAAACTGAGTGTCCCAGGAGTGACTGATCTCTTTCTGTCTCTCATCCTCCCTAGGGACTTCAAAATAAGATCGTGAGGAGAAGACAAGAGGATCCCGGGTGGCTCTGCTGTCAGCGTCTCTCGTTTTCCATAGAAGAATCTGAGGCTTCTCCTCGCCGCCGAACGCTTCTGTGTCCCATCTGCTACCACACCCTGAAATCAAACTCGGCAGCTTGGGTGAAGCAGGCACTGTACAAACATGTCAGACTTGCCTCCACCCCTTTTTCCTCTCCCGTTTTCTCCTGCTGGCTTCTCCTCTCGGGTTGATCAGTGTGTCAGCGGATTCCGGCGGCGGCGGAGCATTCCCGTTCTCACCTCACCCCTGGTGACGGAGCAATGAGGAGTCAGGGGTAAGCTCCCTCCCGCAGGTCTGGGGCTCTGCCTTGACTCCGCTGCTTTCGGGCGGTAACCCCAGCACCCTAATGGCCGCTGTTCCGTGCCATTTGTTCCCTCTCTTTCCAGAGGACTAGCTTTGTCACTTTGAACTAACGTCTTCATCTCGGCTCCCTACTGGCTGTGCTGCCACAGCTTAACCCCTTCCCTGCAGAGCCGAGCCCCTTCACTGCCACTGGAGAACGGTCCCACGACCGTGGGCAGTGCCAGCCTAGGGCGAAGTGGGAGTGAATTGGTCTGAAGGGGGTCATACTTTTTTTTTTTAATTTATTTTTTTTCCCCTCAAGGGATGGTTCTGAAAGGGAAGAAACCCTTGGAGCTGAATTCCTTTGGGAAGGAGTTTGCTTCATCTTTACTCCTATAGCCCAGCAACACTGTCCTCCAATCGGCTTTGCTGCATGACAGTGGGAGAGTTTCCCTCCAGATCCTTCCTTTCACTTGGACTTGTCCTCCACCAGCGTTTCTGCAGTAGGACTACCGGTAAGATCTTGTGGGTTTTGCTTTCTTTTAAGTGGGCTTCTGTATGTGTCTGTGGTGCCTGGGAGTCTAGTGAGCTGCTGACATTCCAGAAGATGGGGAGTGGGGAGGAAAAGGCATTATTGAGTCTTGCAGGCAGATGTTCTTCACCGCGGTGAAGAAGGGGTTAACAATGACTGTGGGTGATGCTTGAGAAAGCAGACAGCACGTCAGGAGCATGCACGCTCATTGCCTTTACGGGAGAACTAGCAATGTCTCCTCTGAAGTCTTTGCAAGGACCCTCACTGTATCTTAGGTCTACCTGAATTACCAGTCACATCCCCATGGATGTGTTCCTGACCTGCTGGCTGCTTTGCCCACCCAGATCCTCCCAGCACACCTTCCCAGGCCATGCTGTAGTACTTACGGGTGTAGGGGCTGGCTGAGCTCATCTAAGTGAAGTTACAACCTCAGATTCCATTGGGCGTTTCTACTTAATTCTATTGGCCAGGTGGCAACCAGTGGGTGCAGCTGCAGAGGACAGCCCTGTCCCTCAGGGTTTGCTGATGCCTCCGCTTTCTTCTTTGCCAGGACATTAATGCTTTGATGTGTTTGGGGACAGAGGACTGAAAAAGCAGAAGAGAAGTTTGTGGCTGGTGAGTGGGAGTGCTCGGGTGAGGCTGGGGGAGGGAGGTGAGATCACCCTCTACAACTCCCCGCAAGGAGGTCGGAGTGGGGTGGGAGTTGGGCTCTCCTAGCATGCAACAAATGTCAGGACAAGAGGAAAGGGCCTCAAGTTGTGCCACGGGAGGTTCTGTTTGGATATCAGGAGGAATTTCTTTACGGCGAGGGTTCTTGGGCACTGGAACAGGCTGCTTGGGGAGCTCGTGGAGTTGCCGTCCCTGGAGAAGTTTAAAAGCTGCTTGGATGTGGTGCTGAGGGATGTGGTTTAGTGGCAGTAGCTTAGCAGCACTGGTGGTATTGTGATCTCCAGGTGTGCAGTTGGACTTGATGATCTCAAAGGTCTCATCCAACCTCAACAGTTCTGTTGTTCCATGATTTACTCTCTTCCTCTGCTGTTTTGATCTTTGTGCTTGGGTAAAACCTGGCTCAGCCCCTTCACAGCCACTGGGGACAGGGACACTGCTGTGTGGCTCTCTCTCAAGGCTTGTCCCACTGAAAAGTCGTTCTGGATGCTGTGATGAAGCTGTAGATGAATTTCAATATTTTATCCTGCTTTGGTGTGTGCATCCTGTGTGCTGATGTTTCTATATCTGATCAAATACTGGGAGGAGCTATCAGCAAATAGTTTGCTGGGGTTAGTAACTGTGCTTCCAGATGGAAACTCTTTCCTATGCAAGGCATCTTTCTGCCTAGATGGGTGTGAGCATATATGTTCCTGGATAGAATATCCTGGGTCCTGCTGCCAGGATTTGCAAAAGTGAAAAATACCCTTGTTTGGTCACAGAATGGTTTTCATACCCAAACTGGAAGAATTTGACTATCCTGCTGCAGTCACACACACACACACACACACACAAAGAGCACTTTGTAACCTACTTCTCTGATGTGCTTGAGGAAATTCTAAAGCAGACAGATGAGCTAAATTCTATGTGCAAATTGCTTAAAACAGCTAGGATTAGCCAATAGCATCTGCCAGGTTCTGAGTTGTGCATTGCACAGCAGGTTTTCTTGAGGGTCCCAATTTAGGCAGATGCTGAACCAAGTTCAGTTTTGGAACATGTCCAGAGAAGAGCAACCAAGCTGGTGAAGGAACTTGAGCACAAGTCACACCTGAGAAACACCTTAAGGAACTGGGGTTATTTAGCCTTCAGAAGAGGAGGCTGAGGGGAGATCTCATTGCCCTGTACAACTTCCTGAAAGGAAGTTGGAGCCAGGGTGGGGGTCAGTCTCTTCTCGTGTCCAACAAGTGACAGGACAAGAAGAAACAACCTCAGGTTTGCCAAGGGAGGTTCAGGTTGGGTATTGGGAACAAATTCTTCCCAGAAAGGGTTCTTAGGCACTGGAAATGCCTGCCCAGAGTGGTGGTGGAGTCCCCATCCTTCGAGGTGCTTAAAAGCTGTGTGAATGTGGTGCTGAGAGACATGGATTAGTGGCAGTGGCTTAGCAGCAGTGGTGAGATTGTGATCTCCAGGTGACATGGTGATCTAGGAGGTGTGTGCCTGCCAGCATCTCTGCTGGGATGAGCTTTGCAAGCCATCACTGTTCTCACTGAGTGGAGCTGCAGCTTCCCTCTTGTAACCCAGCGTGCCAGAAGCATGACATGGCATGGGGGAGCACAGGGTGACAGCGCTGCAGGTAGAGCTGCAGGACGTGGCACCCAGTGCTTGAAGGGCTTTGCTGGAGTGGTGTGTTCCCCAGATGCAGCAGAGAGCTTTGGCTCCTCCACATGTCACATGACCCTACATGCCAGATGTGGCCCTTTGCACTTGTCCCAGCATAACCTCCTGTCTGGTATGCAAGATGTTGTTGTTCATGGGAGTTTTTGGAGGCAGAACCTTAAACATCCTTATTAGAATCTCAGTAGTATTTTAACACTCATTTTGAATGGGTCTGTCATAAAAGGCAGTGGAGAGTAAAGCCTGGTGTTATGGAATCATAGAATCACAGAATGGTTTGGGTTGGAATGGACATTAAAGCTCATCTAGTTCCAGCTCCCCTACCATGGGCAAGGATGCCTTCCATTGGACCGGGTTGCTCAAGGCCTCATCCAACCTGGCTTTCAACACCTCCAAGAAAGGGGCATCCACAATGTCCCTGGGCATCTTTTTCCAGTGTCTCACCACCATCACTGCAAAGAAATTCTTCCTAATCATCTTACTCACTCTTGAAGTCCTTTGGTGGTGTGGATCAGCAGCAAAATGCAGCCATTTGTTTTAACCCTGATTTGTCCTTTGTGGCAAAACCTGCTAGGAACAGCACAGTTACTCCTTGGACATGGAACAGTGAAGTGGGGATATGCAATGCAGGTCTCAGAGATGCAGTGCTGTGCGGGTTTGATATCCAGAGCAGATGACACAACCATATCAAAGGTTTAGAAGGTGGAGAATCACAGAATACATCATGTTGGAAGGGATCCTCAAAGGACCTATTGTCCAACATCCCTGCAGTCAGCAGGCGCATCTCTAAACAGATCAAGTTGCTCAGGGCCCCAAAAAGTTTGACCTCAAATGTTTGGCAACCTGTTCCAGTGTTCTACCACCCCCATTTTGAAGAACTTCCTGCTGATGTCCAACCTAACTCTACTCTGCTCTAGTTTCAAACTATTGCCTCTCATCCTGTCACCACAAGCCCTCACAAATAGTTCCTCCCCAGCCTTCCTGTAGATCCTCTTCAGATATTAAAATGCAGCTCTCAGGTCTCCCCAAACCCTTTTCTTCTCCAGGCTGAACAGCCCCAACTCTCTCAGTCTGCCTTTGTAGGAGTGCTCCAGCCCTCTGATCATCCTTGTGGCCTCCTCTGGACCTGCTCCAGCAGCTGCATGTCCTCCTTGTGTTGAGGGCTTCCTAGCCTCAGTACTCCATGTTAGGTCTCACCAGAGCAGAGTGGAAGGATCACCTCTCTGATCTGCTGGTCATGCTGCCTTTGATGGAGCTCAGGATGCCATTGGCCTTCTTGGAAAAGGGTCATAAGTGTTGGCATCTGACCTGCAGCACACTTCTTGCTGGCCTTGGGTGAAGAGGATGCAATGAGGTGCAGCCATCTCTTGGTGCTGCAGGGGGATTTGCTTGCTGTTACACTCTCACCAACCACATACAGGTGGGGAAAGTCCAATCTTATAATGGAGGCACTGGATTGCAGGTGAGGTATGGGTGTGATTTTGTGTCTGTAGAGCTGGTTTTTGTCACGGTGTCTAGCCTGCATGCTGGTGTTAAGAGCAAATGTGTGGTTAGAGCTTGCCTTGGATCCCACCAGCCCTGTGCACCCGTGTTTTCTCTCCACAGAGGCCAGGGTGTGTTTGGCCTGGATCTGGACTTAATAGGAAGCTAAAAAGCAGCCAGGAGACATAGCTGGAAGCTCTTTTAGCTTTACCACTCTAGACATAGATAGGAAGAAACAGAGCTAGTAATTTTTTTTTGTCTGGTCTGCAAATGAGGGTAATAATTTCTTTTCCTTCTCTTTCTTGTTTATAAGAAACCTCTGAAGGGTGGGACCTGACTTCAGAGCCTGGCATGATGGGACAGGGACTTCAGCTGGGATTTCTAGGGGACTGTAAAGAATGGAAAACTTTGTCTTCTTAGTCAAAGGGGGGAAAAAAGATCATTAGCATTTGGGACATGCCTGTACTGGCTTCTGAAAGTTCAGGAGGTCTTCTCTTTGCAAGTGCTTTTATAATGTCCCAGGATATACTTGGTCTGCTTTAGGTGTGTTTTGGCTGTGCGTCACAGAGCAGCGTCCAAAACAAGCTCAGCACAGGGGCATTCGCCTGGCAGGTTTCAGGAAAGCAGGTCAAGGGAGGTTCTCCTCCCCTTCTGCTCTGCCCTGGTGAGGCCACAGCTGCATTGCTGGGTCTGATTCTGGGCTACCGAGTTCAAGAGAGACAAGGACTCGCTGGAGAGGGTACAGCAAAGGGCTACAATGATACTTATGTGACAAGAGCATCTCTCTGAGGAGGTAAGACTGAGAGGACTGGGGCTTTTTAGGCTGGAGAAGAGAAGACTGAGGGGGGGACCAGTGTTTTTTTCAGTGGTGCCCAGGACAAGGGGTAATGGGCACAAACTTGAACATAAGAAATTCCATCCAAATGTAAGGAGGAACTTCTTTAATTTAAGGGTGGTGGAGTCCTGGAGCAGACTGCCCAGAGAGGAGTTAGAGCCTCCGTCTCTGGAGGGATTCCAAACCTGCCTGGTCATGTTCCTGTGTGACCTTTTCTAGGTAACTCTACCTTAGTGGTGGTGGGGTTGTACATGATCTCCAGAGGTCCCCTCCAAACCCTACAATTCTGTGATTTATCCCTAATTTATGATCAAGGAAATGGAGCAGGGGAGAAAGAGGCAGCACCAAGAGCCTTCAGACCCTGCTGAGAGGAAGCATGGCAGAAAACCCCTTCCAGCAGTTGTGTTCCTTTCCTCATTCGTCAAGAATAAACCCACCAATACAACAAATATGTCCCTCCCTAAGCTCATTTCTAATGTTATATTAATCTGTGCACTCCTCTGTGTGTGTATGGGCAGGATTTAGAGCATTACATCAGTTTGCTGTGCCGCTGGTTCGCTCTGACACAGCTCTGCTGCTGGGGGCTGGTGAGGAGAGAGAGCAGTGGAAGGAAAGGGTTTGAAACAGGGGAAGCAAGTAATATGGTGAGTTACAAGCACCTGAACTCAAATTGCAGACAAATGTGGAAGGTGTTGAAAGTGGCCAGAGAAGGGCCACGAGAATGACTGAGAGGACTGGAGGAGCCGCCAGACAAAGAAAGGCTGGGAGAGATCACTTTGTTCAGCCTCGAGAAGGGAAGGCTTAAGGGAGACCTTCTTACCATGGACTGTACCTAAATGGTGACTACCTTTATCAAGGAGTCCCATGGAAAAGACCAGGGGTAATAGGTGGAGGCTACTCCTGGGAAGATTCCAGCTGGACTCCAGGAGAACATTTTGCCCCATGACATTGGAATCATCTCCCAAGGGAAGTGATGGATTCCTCTACACTGGACAGTTTCCGCTAGACTGTTAGATAGAAAGGTTGGACCAGATGACCTACAAGGTCCCTTCCAACCTGGCATTCTGGGTGATCATGCCAAGGCTCTGTGTTTTTCCACCCCATTTCAGATCTCAGACAAATTTGCTCCTCTTTGTTGTCATTTCTGACTGCACGAAGTCCCAGTTTGGTTTGTGAGCTGCTCAGGGAGGTAGCCTGTTGTTCTTTGCCTGCAAAGTGCTGCGAACATTCATGGCTTGTTAGAAATAGCAATCATGTCAGAAAGCTTGAGAGGGTAACCATCAGGATTTTGGGAGGTAGGGAACGCAGTGAACTGTGTTCATGTGAACTACATGTGCATGTTCACACATATGTGTCCATGAGCACCTGTGTGCATGCCCCACACATCAGGAGCAGCCTGTTTAACTTGTGCTGCCTTTGAGCTCCCTTTGGTGACTGACCTGTAGAGCAGAGCATGCAAAACCCTCCTGTGTTTAAATCAGTGCCTTCTTTGAGATGTGCTTCATCTTCTGAGATAGAGGTGGTAGGATGGGAGTCAGTGTCTTCTTCCTGCTATCAGGTGAAAGAATGAGATGAAATGGCCTGAGATTGTGCCAGGGAAGGTTTAGGTTGTGTAGTAGGAACAATTTTTTTGCTCAAGATCAGCAGTTGGACTTGGTGATCTCAGAGGTCTCTTTCAACCTCAACAGTTCCATAATTCTGTGATTACTACTCCAGGCTCAATCTGCATGTTGCACTCACATCCTGCAGGAAGAGTTCTCCTCTTAGAATCATACAACTGTTTGGATTGGAAAAGACACCTAAGTTCATCAAGTCCAACCATCAACCTAACACCACCGTGGCCATTAAATCATGCCCCCAAGTGGGATGTCCACACTTTTCTTGGAACCCCCCAGTCTGCGCCAGCATCTCAGTTTGCATAAGAATAGAAACTACACTTGTGTACTGGCATTGAATCATTTTGCCTGTCATAGACTCATTAAGGTCAGAAAAGACCTCTAAGATCATCAAATGAAACCTTTTACCCAACACCCCCACGACCACCAGACCATGTCCCAGAGTGCCGCAGCTATTCATTCTCTGAACACCTCCAGACACAGTGACTCCACCACCTCTGAGCAGCCTGTTCCAATGTCTGACCACTCTTGCAGTAAAGAAACTGTTCCTTATCTCCAACCTAAACCTCCCCGGCACAGTTTCAGTGTAACTCTTGTAGCTGGCCAGAGCAGTTTAGTGCATCAGCTGGGAAGTGCTGGAAATTGCTTCCTCCAGCCCAGGACCAAGTGCTGCATCTGCTCTGGGACAGGAGGAAGGTAGAAATCTGCCTCCAGACCTGTGACAGCAGTGCCAGAAGTGCTGAGGAGTGAGTTCAGTTACTGCAGCAAAGAAGCGGGGGAGGGAGAGCTTATTTTTAACTGGAAACTGCCTAAGTGAGGCGAAGTCGCTCCCTGCTCTCTTGCTATCATCGAGTGTACGTGCGAGTGAACACAGGCAAGGGCACAAATAGTGGGGGGAGGCAAGCCAGCTGGAATGGCTGCGTCTGCTGGCTGCTTTGTCTGAGCCTTTGAACCCCTGTGTTGTCATGAGGACTTCCTGGGAATGCTGATCTACTTATTTTTTACTTTTCCAGCAGGGTTGATGCTTTTTTGTGCCCTGCTCCCTGGCTTGCCTCTCTCCTAGCTATTCCTCCTTTTCTAGCTCTCAGTCCCCATTTCTCTCTTCCATCCTTAATCTTCCCTCCCCTTCTTCTTATCTGAGACTCAGGTTGCCTCTCTCCCAGCCATTCCTCTCTCCCAGCCATTCCTCTCTCCCCTTTCCCAACTCTCATTCTCTTTTTCTCTCTTCCATCCTTGATCTTCCCACCCCTTCCTCTCATCTGAGCCTGACCCTTCTCTCTTCTTGCCCCTCCTTCCCAGCTGATCCCTCCCCCTGCTCTGGATCTGCGGGCTGTGGGATTTTTTTGCTCCTGCTCAGTGGCAGATGTGACAGCTTTTGGAGCTGTATCATCTAGGAACCGCTCTAGCTGGAGTTGCAAAACCCTAACGTGGTTTCCCAGGCAGCAGGAATGGATCGCTGAGAGAATTTCAATCTCCGACTGCTTTTGTCTGGTGGTAGAGACTTTTCTTATTTCTGTTTGTGACATTTCTTGCAGCACAGTTGTCAGCAGGGAAAGAAAGGCTAAAGTCTGGTGGATTATTATAAAATCAGCATCAGGGTATTTGTATTATTCTATTAAACAGATGCTGTCTATGTTTAAGTACAGGTTTGGCTTGATTTGCAAAATGTTATCTGCATAAAATGTTGTTATTAATTTACTGAATGAGCAAAAGGCTTTTGTAATGTCTTTTATTTCAACAATCTTTGGCTGGATCTCGGGGATATGAGTAAATAGCTGCTGCATGGAAAGCACGGAATGAGAGGAGACTGCCTAAATACAGGCAGGGAAATGCAAAACCTACAGAGATTGTGGCAATCCAGTGGATTTTAAATCACTATTTTTAGTGCTTGGATTTCCTTTGCTCTTAAGGCAGCCTACCTTTAAACCACCTGTCTGCTATGGCACTGTCTTTCTAATCAGAGACTGATGCTGGCCAGAGACAGCAAATGTCACTGGGTACCCAGGGGTGCGTTGTGTGTTTGGAGCTGATGACATCGTGGTGGTGTTGCTAAAGACGTCTATTATAAGGCAACAAGCCTGATGCAGACCATGGCACTTTAAAACTGACCAGCAGCACAGGAGATGTTTCATTCTGGGTTTTGGAAGCATGCTTTTATATCTGGGATCTAAGTGAAGTCCAGGTGTTGACTGACAGGGGTAACTAAGCTGGTGAGGGGTTCGGAGAGCAGGGCTTACAAGGAGAGGCTGACAGAGCTGGGATTGTTTAGCCTGAAGTAGAGGAGGCTGAGGGGAGACCTTACTGCTCTCTGCAGCTGCCTGAATGAGGTTATAGTTGAGACTGGCATTGGCCTCACCTCCCAAGTAACTAACAACAGAATGAGTGGTAATAGCTTCAAGCTGCACCAAGGGTGTTTTAGGTTAGATATTAGGAACAGTTTCTTTACTGCAAGAGTGGTCAGGTATTGGAACAGGCTGCTCAGAGAGGTGGCGGAGTCACTGTGTCTGGATGTGTTCAGAGAATGAATAGCTGCGGCACTCTGGGACATGGTCTGGTGGTCGTGGGGGTGTTGGGTAAAAGGTTTCATTTGATGATCTTAGAGGTCTTTTCTGACCTTAATGAGTCTATGACAGGCAAAATGATTCAATGCCAGTACACAAGTGTAGTTTCTATTCTTATGCAAACTGAGATGCTGGCACGGAGGCCCTGGTCCATTCGGGGCCAAAATGTCATCCCTTGCCACCTGAAGCCACTAAAGAGCAAACTTGTAAGACAGAATCACAGAATGGTAGAGGTTGGAGGGGATATCTGGAGATCATCAAGACCAGATCCCCTGCCAAGGCAGGGTGCTGTGTGCTATGCTTTGAATGTCTTCTCATTATGGAGATGAAATTAGGAATGCAGCTGTGAAAGTAGGAGCAGGGGAGAGAAGGAAAGACACTGGTTGAAGTAGCGAATGTTGGTCTGGAAATGCTTCTATCCTAGTGGATCAAGTAGCTGCATGAGTGTTGTGCAGTCAATGATTCAGAATTAAGGCACTTGATGTAATACTCCAGACACACTTCCTGCTTTCCTTGGACGCTGGGAAAGCTCCTCAGCAGCACCAGCTGTTGGTCTGAGCAGCACTAACATCATGAGATAGAATATTTTTTTTTCCCTTTCTGGGACTGTCTGCACTTTTTTTTTTCCCCCTCAAAGATTTGCCCTATGACTTTAATCTTGATTATTAGTTAATATGCAGCACCTAAGGGGCCTTAGAGATGAATCACTGTGTTTGAGGAGGTGCAACAGAGACCTGGAGCACAGACACCTTTCCCATAAGCTCTCCATTAAGATGTATTTGGGTTTTCATTGGAGCATATTATAAGCAAAGATTATTCTGGCTGTGAAACCTCTTCTGGGTAGAGCAGTTGCTTCTAGCCTCATTTGTAAGTGTTTTTTTTTCAGTTGTCTTACCTTCTCTTTTCTCTTTTTTTTTTTCTTTTCAACTGTAAAGTGTCCTTAGTAGGCTCCTAGACACAGTATGACAATGGCCATAGTGTGTGAAGTCTGTCTGTCACCAAGGATGGATTGCATGAGTTTCGACAGTGCAGAGGTCCTTCTGTGCCTGTGACTACAGGATTACAGTAACCAGATGCTAAGGCAGTGTGGATGTGTTTTCAGGATCTAAGTTTAGCACTAGGAAGCAAAATAACACCTGGTGGCTGGACTTTGCTCCCTAAACAAGTTTAAAGTGGAGCAACCTGGAAAATGTTTGACACCTGGGGGGAAAAACCACGAGGTGTGCTGACCATGGAGACCAGTGCCCTCTGGAAACGTGCTCATGTCTACACCATAATATGTTATCTCTGTCTGTGTTCTGTGTCTCTGACCCTTGGCAATAATTATTCAGCACAAATAGTTGGAAGACCTCAAGAGGTCTGTAGTCCAATCCCCTTCTCAAAACAGGGCATGCTGTAAGGGTCAGGGCCAAGTTGCTCAGGGCTTTGTCTTCGAGAGTAAACTTGCCCTTAAAAACCTCTGAGGCTGGAGACTGCACAGCCTCTCTGGACAAGCTGTGAGCTGTTTCTTCATGGGAAGAATAACTTCACCCTCACCTCATCTTCCACATTTGTCTTTTGTGCTGAGTTAGTGTCCATCCCTCACAGTTTTCCAGCTATTCAAGCTTCCCACCTCTGTGACTGCTTCCAGAACACCAGTTCTTCCTTTTCCTTCATATCTTCCCAATTGCAAAAGGATCTGAAACTTCTGCCTTTCTATCTGTCTGCATCTCTCTTTCTTTTCCAGTCAGATTTGGACTGTCTCTTGTGTTTGGATATGTTTAACTGTTAGCTGCTTTTGGCTTGTTGCTGTTGCAATGGCTGTTCACACAAACTGACTCTTTCAGCCCCCGGGGGAAAGGAATCTTAGCTTTTAATTTTAGCTTCTTCAGCTACCTGCTGACAGAGTTTGATTTCCACCTACCACCTCCTCCCTCCCTCCTAAACACTCCAAGCTAGAAGAACTGAGATCCAAAAATTATTCTTGGGTGGTTCTTCCTTTGGCAACAGCTCTGTTGTCTTCAAATGGGAATCAAATGGATGTTACTTGGAGTAACCAGTGAGAAGACAACCTGAGTCCTTTTCACAACCACTCTTCATTCCAGACTTGCCATGAAATCAACAGTGTCTTAAGTGGCTGGACTGTGAAGCCACGTAACCTGGGTACGAGCCTGTAAAGTATTAAGTATCTCTCTCATGTGTATTTAACACATTTATATCAGGCAAGATAAATGAAGGAAGCCAAGTGGTGGGAGTTCAGCTGTAGACTAACAGGTGTCTGGTTCTTTTCTGAGCTAGGAGCAGTTTCGCAGTGGGCAGAGTACTGCAAAGGTCACTACGCATCCTGGCTCCACCAGTGACCTGTGAGGTGGTCCTGAGCGAGTCACTGTCTCCTATTGCCATCTGTAAAAGGAGATGATTGACTCTGTTGTTAAAGTGCTTGGTAATGTTCTTGGTCAGTGGAATTAACTAATAGAATTCATAGAATTATTTTGGTTGGGAAAGATCTTGGCACTGGTGAAGCCACACCTTGAATCCTGAGGCTGGGGCAGGTCTAGAGAAGGGCAGCAAAGCTGGTGAAGGGCCTTGAACACAAGTTCTGTAAGGAATGGCTGGGGGAACAGGCTGCCCAGGGAGCTGGTGGAGCAAGCATCCCTGGAGGGGTTTCAAAGCTGCGTGCATGTGCTGCTGAGAGATCTGCTTTAGTGGCAGTAGCTTAGCAGCAGTGGTGTAACTGTGAGCTCCAGGTGAGCAGCTGGACTTAACGATCTCAGAGATCTCTTCCAACCTCAAGCATTGTGAGTTTATGATAAGGTCACTGAGTCCAACTGCTTTGTGTTAGCTGATACTGGCCATGTTGGTCCTGGACACATGAGCACTGTGGCATTGCCTTCTCTGCTTCAGGCACCATGTTCCGCAAGAAGAAGAAGAAACGCCCGGAGATCTCGGCTCCGCAGAACTTCGAGCACCGTGTCCACACTTCCTTTGACCCAAAGGAGGGGAAATTTGTGGGCCTGCCCCCACAATGGCAGAATATTCTAGACACGCTGAGGCGCCCCAAGCCAGTGGTCGACCCTTCAAGGATCACAAGGATGCAACTCCAGCCTATGAAGGTAAGAGAGGAAGGGGAGGACCAACCTGAGGCAGTGTTTTCATTGCCCCAGGTGTATTGAAATGGAGCTAGGGGGGAATCTGTAAGGAATCTCCCAGCAGATCCAGAGAGATGATTCTACCATAGAATCATAGAATGGTTTAGATTGGAAGGGGCCTCAAAGATCATCTTGTTCCAATCCCTTGCCATAGGCCGGGACACCTACCACTAGGTTGTCCGAGGCCTCATCTAACCTAGCCTTGAACACCTCCAGGGAGGGAGCAGCCACAACCTCCCTGGGCAACCTGTGCCAGTGTCTCACCACCCCCATTGTAAAGAACTTCTTCCTAATATCCAATTTGAATCTCCCCCCTGCCAGTTTAAACCCATAATTCCTCGTCCTGTCATTACAAGACCTTGTCAATAGTCCCTCTCCAAACTTCCTGTGGGCCCCCTTCACATACTGAAAGGCCACTCTGCTCTGCGCTGGTGAGACCTCACCTAGAGTGCTGTGTCCAGCTCTGTGGCTCTGTACACAAGAGGAGGCCACAAAGATGATCAGAGGGCTGGAGCACCTTTCCTATGCTGGGACATTTGGGGTGTTCAGCTTGGAGAACGGAAGGCTCTGGTGAGACCTTAGAGCTGCATTTCAATATCTGAAGGGGACGTACAGGAAGGCTGGGGAGGGACTGTTTAGAAGAGCCTGTGGCAATAAGATGAGGGGCAGTGGTTTGACACTGGAGGCGGGGAGATATAGGTTGGACACCAGGAGGAAGCTTTTCACAGTGAGGGTGGTGAGACACTGGGATGTGTTCCTCAGAGAGGCCACATCCATGGACATATTCAAGGTCGAACTTTCTGGGTCCCTGAGCAACCTGCTCGAATTGTAGATGTGCCTGCTGACTACAGGGGAGTTGGACAAGATGACCTTTGAGAATCTCTTCCACCTCAGTGTATTCTGTTATTCTATGACTCTGATTCAGTGGATAGCAGGATCTGGGCTCTAATAACTGGGACATTTGAGGTGATAGTAACTTGATCACAAATGAGGTGGTATTAGTGCCACCACGCACATCATCAACTGTCTGCCTGCATCAGGAACCTGTGAAAGCTCCTCTGGTAACTGACAGGGCTTAACATGTGTTCAGCTGTTGTAGAGAGAAGCTAAGAGGAGACTTCATGGAGAGCCCTTTGTTAGCAAGCTTGTCATGCTGGTGGGTGATCAAACTTGGCTGGTGATGAAGCTGAGAGGAAAGCCTGAGTGGGAGAGCTGGGATAGCACAAGCTGGCTGCTGATGGATGGAGATGAGAAGTAGACACCAGGGAGCAAGGCTAAACTGGGGGTTAGTCTGAGAGAGTTCATAAAGCAGCAATTTAACTGAAGGTGGAACATAGTAAGCAGGAGAAAGTTCTTAAAATGCTACTTTAAAGTAGAGCAGAGTAGATTTAGGTTGGACATAAGGAAGAAGCTTTTTACTGTGAGGGTGGTAAGCCAATGGAACAGGTTGCCCAGGGGAGTTGTGGATGCCTCATTCCTGGGATTGTTTAAGATCAGGCTGGACAGGGTCTTGAGCAACCTGGTTTAGTGGTAGGTGTCCCTGCCCATGGCAGAGGATTGGAACTAGATGACCTTTAAGGTCTCGTCCAACTCAGTTCATTCTATGATTAAAGCATATTCTTCAGTAAGGAGAAACCAGTTCCTACTCCTGTAGGTGAGGGAATCTTGGTGGCTATATTGCTTCAGTGGCTGTTGATAATGGCATTTGGAGCCAGTGTGCTCTTCAGTGGTGCAGGGACCTGCTGGGTGAGAAGAGTCAGATTTGTGATGACCTCTTGGAAAAGGAAATGAAAGCTGGTGACAGAGTTACTGTGCTTAGAGTCTGGCCAGCTTGTGGGAAGTTTTTGTTCCTGGTTAAAGAAAACCCTGAACCCAACAACCTACAGGAGCCTAAAAACTGAATGGGAAATTGTAAAGATGTTGCTACTTGAATTTTAGGAGGGCCATGGGAAGAACCAGTTGTCTGGTGAATATATTGATAGAATCATAGAACTGTCATCCAGTCCAACCATCAACCAGACACCACCACGGCCATTAAACCGTGTCCCCAAGTGCCACGGCCACACATTTCTTGAGCACCTCCAGGGATGGGGACTCCACCACCTTCCTGGGCAGCCTGTTCCAGTGCCTGATCACTCTTGCAGGAAACAAATTGTTCCTAATCTCCAACCTAAACCTCCTCTGGCACAGTTTCTGGGCATTTCCTCTTGTTCTATCATCTGACAGTAGGGAGAAGAGACCAACCCCCACCTCGCTCCAACCTCCTTTCAGGCAGTAGTAGAGAGCAAGGAGGATTTAGCTTTTTGTGTAAAGATGCTTAAAAGATGGGAACTAAATGGGACATGTTTAATACAATGCAAGAATTAAAGCAAAAAGAAACCTGCAATTTAAATGGCACCTCAGGATGTTTGAGCAGTACCCTGGTTTAGAAAGGAAAAGCTTGCTCAGGAAAATCAGGTAAAGGAAAAGAGGGAGGAGGTATTTCCTTGTGTTTCATGGTGTCCCAAATGTGCTTTTGAGGTTCAAAATGTAGTAGAGATAGAACCACAATCCAGAGGAGAGATAAAGTGTGTAATAAGAGACCAACTTGGTTAGATCAGGAGCACTCTAATGAGCTTAAACTGCAGGAGGATTGCTCAGAAGGGTGGAAAGTAGGTCAAGTTATAAAGGGCAAATAGAAAAGAAATGTATGCAGGAACAAAACTGGAAGACCAGGGCAGAAAAAGAGATGTTATTCTCAAAGAACATAAAGGACACAAGGAGACATCATAAGTACATGGAGAAGGAGAAGGAGGATGAAGGAAAGAATTTGTTCACTTCTCATTTTGGGAGAGAGTTTAATAACAGATGGCACTGAGAAGTCTTACATGTTTAATGATTTTTCTTCAGTCCTTATTGAGAAGGTTAACTCTGATTAGGAGGCTAACACAATTAACATGGGCATTGGAAGGAGGAAGATGATGAGACTTCTTAGATAAGTTCTGTATCTTTAAGTGAGATGGGCCTAATGGAATTTAAATTCCCAGGAAAGGACTGGAAGAAATAAGCAATCTGTTTGCAGCCCCTTCCAAGGAGACAGCAGGGTAGTAGTTAGCTGCCAGCAGGGATTTGTGGATGTGGCACTTTGGGACATGGTTTACTGGCCATGGTGGTCTTAGGTTGATGGTCTTAGGACCTGATGACCTTAGACGTCTTTTCCAACCCAAACAATTCTATGATTCTATGATTTATAAACAAATCATGTGGAGCACCCCAGTTTCTGTCAGTGACAGGTATCAGGCTGTGGGCTAGGGAGAAATGAGAGCTCTCTCCTAGAACTTTACTTCAGGTGATGGCAGAGGAAATGGCCTGAAATTGTGCCAGGAGAGGTTTAGGTTCAAGACCAGCAACAATTTCTTTCCTGCAAGAGCTGTCAGGCATTGGAATAGGCTGCCTGGGGAGGTGGCGGAGAAGAGACCAAGCTCCACTTTGCTTCAACCTCCTTTGAGGGAGCTGTAAAGAGTGATGTGATCTCCTCTCAGCCTCCTCTTCTGAAGACGAAACAACCACAAACAACACTTCCCTTGGCCATCCCTCACAGGACTTGTATTTAAGATCCTTCACCAGCTTTGTTGCCCTTCTCTGGGCATGCTCCAACCACCCTATGTCCTTCTTGTAGTGACAGATCCAAATCTGAAGCCAGCATTTGAGCTGTGACCTCACCAGTGCTGAGTAGAGGAGGATAATCGCATCCCTAGACCTGCTGGCCACACTGTTCCTGATCCAAGCCAGGGTTCCATTGGCCTTCTTGGCCACCTGGGCACATGCTGACTCATCTTCATCCCCAGGTCCTTCTCCAACGAGCAGCTCTCCATCCACCCTGCCCCATGCTGATGATGTGCATGCAGTGGCAGGAACTGGATTGTCCTTTCTTCATCTTGCTTGCCAGAATCTCCCATTCTGCCCTTCATTTTCCAGTGCTGAGCAAACCAGGTGCTCATTCTGTGCACTGTGGTGGCATTCTGTGGAAATTACTGGAGCTGCTGCTCTGCACCAGCTAAATATTAGGCTGTGTGTAATTAATTCAGCATCTTTAAAGATCCCTGGAGTTTGGTTTGCAAACAGGAGATTGCCTTTGCTCCAGGGAGGGACTTTCCTCAGGCACAGTCTCATGAAAGTGTAGGAGTGAGCCTAGGCTGTGAATTTCTGTGAAGAAATGAAACATTTGAGTTCCTAGCACTAAAAAAGCTTCTGTAAGCTTTTCAGGCTCCAGAATAAACAAGGTAGAGCACTACATCATATACCCAGAGCTTCAAGTCTCCTACTTGTATAGTACTGGTGCTTGTTTGGATGGAAGCCTTGTTCTTCATCCTTTGCTTACAAGGCAGTTGGGAGTTGTTGTGACCCTTTGTCCATCAATTTAATTATAATAGCTTGGCAGAGCAGAGGGATGTGGTGCTGGAACAGTGTGGTCTTCACTAGTCAGGAATAAGATGCATTAGCAAAAAAGCAGACTCAGGGAGGATGACGTGCTGGAAAGCAGCTCCACAGAGAAGGACCTTGGAGTCCTGGTGGACAGTAAGTTATCCATGGGACAGCAACATGTCCTTGTGGCCAAGAAGGTCAGTGGTCTTCTGGGATGCATTAAGAATGTGGCCAGCAGGTCAAGGGAGGTTCTTCTCCCAGTCCCTGACATTCCGTGATTCTTCCCCTCTACTCAGCTATGGTAAGACCACGTCTGGAGCATTGTCTTCAGTTCTGGGCTGTCCAGTTTAAGAGAGACAGGGATATACTAGAGAGTGTCCAAAAGAGGCTACAAGGGTGAAGAAGAGACTGGAACATCTGATGAGCAGAGGCTGAGAGACCTGGGGTTGTTTGGCCTGAAGAAGAGAAGGCTGAGAGGGGGTCTCATCAATGTTTACAAGTCTCTGAATGGTGGCTGCCAAGAACAAAGGGCCAGGCTCTTTTCAGTGGTGTCCTGTAATAGGACAAGGAGCAACAAACACAAACTGCAACTCAGGGAGTTCCACCTCAACACCAGGAGAAAATTCTTTGGTGTGAGGGTGCTGGAGCCCTGGAGCAGGCTGCCCAGAGAGGTTCTTGAGTCTCCTTCTCTGGAGACTCTCAAGACCCATCTGGATGTGCTCCTGGGTGACCCTGATCTAGGTGATTCTGCTTTGGCAGGGGAGTTGGGCTCAATGATCTCCAGAGGTCACTTTCAACCCCCACCCTTCTATGATTACAACGCTACTGAGAGCACTACAGGGCAGAGATGAAGCTCGTGCTGGAGAAGCAAGGTGATGTTTGCAGATAGAGCTTATGGCCTGCTGTAATGTCTGCTGAGAACTGGTGTTCTCAGGAGCTTGTGGAGTCTAAATGATGTAGTGCAGCACAGTTCCATCACAGGAAAAAAAGGCACAAGTGCTAGAAATATCCCAGCTTTGCTCTGATGTTGTCCTGTAGAGTGTGAGTGCAGCAGCAGAAGGGGCTGGCTGAAAGCACTGCTGCCTCTGACAGAAGGATGGAGCCCAAAGATTCATTCTCCCTGCCTAGTAAGGAGCAATGAAAAAGAGACAGAAAAAATTCTCCTCCTTCCTTAATCCTTGGAGTTGTTTTCAAGCAAAATCCACCCTCTGTCAAAATAAGCTCAGCCTCAGTTTTTCCATCTCTTAACTTTTTTCCCTCCTCCCCTGTGTTTCACAGACTGTGGTGAGGGGCAGCACAGTGGAAGTGGAAGGTTACATCTCTGGGATCCTCAATGACATCCAGAAGCTTTCTGCCATCAGTTCCAACACCCTGAGGGGAAGGAGCCCCACCAGCAGGAGAAGAGCACAGTCCCTTGGGCTCTTGGGTGAAGAAAGACCCCCAGATATGTATCTTCAGAGTCCTGAAGCAGACTGGGCAGACAAATATGGAAACTACCTCAACTGCAATGGTGGGACCAAGGTGACCCGGAGGCAGACTATGTGGCCAGACTACAAACCCCGCTTGGAAGGACAGGCTCATCCCAATGGTATGGTCATGAAAGCACAGTCCCTTGGGCCTTCAGAGTTCCAGGGTGCTGATGGCAGCTGCCTCCAGCGTGCTCCTGCTCTGCAGCACATGCCAACCCTGCCTGGGGAGAGTGACAAGATGGGAAAGAGAAACTCAGAAGAGTGCTGGCCTCAGCCATGTCTCCTACGCCAGGCAAACTCCAGGCCCTCAGGGGAGGGCAGCCCCAGCTCCAAGTCAAGGGAGAACAGCCTGAAGAGGAGGCTGCTGCGCAGTGTGTTCCCCTCGTCCAGCAGCTCAAACAAGTTGGGTCCTTCCCTGCAGATGAAGGTAGAGTGACTCAGTGTGTGGAGCAGTGGGGACTGGAAGGGACCTCTAGAGATTAAATCCAACCCCCTGACAAAGCAGGATTACCTAGATCAGGGTCACCCAGGAGCACATCCAGATGGGTCTTGAGAGTCTCCAGAGATGGAGAGTCCACAGCCTCTCTGAGCAGCCTGCTCCAGGGCTCCAGCACCCTCATACCAAAGGATTTTCTTCTGGTGTTGAGGTGGAACGTCCTGAGTTCTAGTTTGTGTCCATTGCCCTTTGTCCTATTACAGGACACCATTAGTAAGAGTCTGGCCTCTTGATCAGACACAACTGAGGTGCTGTTATAAGGGTTTAAATGTTCTGCTTCAGTTTGGAGAAGAGGAAGCTGAGAGGATACCTCATTGCTTTCTGCAACTGCCTGAAAGGAGGTTAGGGGCAGGTTGGGATTGATCTCTTCTGCCTAGCGTTAGGTGACAGAATGAGAGGAAACAGCCAGAGGAGGTTTAGGTTGGATATTAGGAATAGTTTGTTTCCTGCAAGAGTGGTCAAGCATTGGAATAGGCTGCTTAGGGAGGTGGTGGAGTCACCGTCCCTGTAGGTGTACAAGAAACGTGTGGCCATGGCACATGGACATGGTTTAGTGGCCATGATGATTTTGGGTTGACTGTTGGATTTGATGATCTTGGAAGTCTTTTCCAGCCCAAACATTTCTATGATTCTGTGTAGGGGCTGTCAGATTACAGGAGGTAATACTTGCATGTGGTTGGCCAAACGTGTGTGAGCTTGCAGGTGTGTGACGTGTCCTTCTGCATGCTCTAGGTTATATAAAACCTTTCCCCAACGCCTTCCTGAGACCAAACAAGAGTTGGGAAAGAAATGCTTGGTTGCCATGAGCATGTCTCTACAGGACTGCAAGGGTGGAGCTGGTAAATGAGGAGGAAGGAACTTCTGACAGGCACAACCCTGCAGCCAGCCCCATCTGAGAAGCTATCATAGCGGCAGTGTGAAGATGAGCTGTGTGTCAGGCTTAGGCAGGTCTGACTGTTGCCAGAAATCCTTGGTTGAAACACAAAGTGCATAGAATTAAACTTTATTTGGTGACGTTAAACACAAAAGGACATGGAGTGGGTCTAGAGGAGGCCACAAAGATGGTCAGAGGGCTGGAGCACCTCCCCTTTGAGGACAGGCTGAGAGTTGGGGTTGTGGAGAAGTTGGGGCCTGGAGAAGTGAAGGTTCTGAGGAGACTTTAGAGCAGCCTTCCAGTACCTAAAGGGGCCTACAGGAGAGCTGGGGAAGGACTGTTCAGAAGGGCTTGTGGGGATAGGATAAGAGGCAATGATTTGAAACCTTATTATTTGACCTTATTGTGGCCTTCCAATATCTGAAGGGGACCTACGAGAAAGCAGGTGAGGGACTTTTTAGGGTGTCAGATAGTGACAGGACTAGGGAGAATGGATCCAAGCTAGAGGAGGGGAGATTTAGGTTAGATGTTGGGAAGAAGTTCTTCACCATAAGGGTGGTGAGACACTGGAGTAGGTTGCCCAGGAAGGTGGTAGAAGCCCTATCCTTAGAGGTCTTTAAGGCCAGGCTAGACATGGCTCTGGGCCACCTGATCTAATGAGAGGTGTCCCCATGGTAGCGGAGGTGGAACTGGATGATCCTTGAGGTCCCTTCCAACCCTGACAATTCTGTGATTCTGTGTGATTCTCTGATTCTGTGAAGCTGGAGCAGGGAAGATTTATGTTGGACATCAGGAAGAAGCTCTTAACTATGAGAGTGGTGAAACACTGGAAAAGGTTGGCCACGGAGGGTGTGGATGCCCCCTCCCTGGAGGTGTTTCAGGCCAGCTTGGATAAGGCCTTGAGCAACCTGGTCCAGTGGAAGATGTCCCTACCCATGGCAAGGGATTTGAACTAGATGGTCTTCTAGGTTCCTTCCAGCCCAGAGCATTCCATGATTCTGTGATCTTTAAGGGCCCTTGCAACTCAAGCTATTCTATGATGCTGTATTCTGTCTGAGACAGGGAAATGAATGCTCTTGCAAACACTTCTCTGTTGGCAGTTTGTGGTTCCCATCCCCTTGTTATTATGAACTACATTACTAAGCAGTTAGAATTGTGAGAGGGAAAGCTGCTTTGAAGTTTTTCTCCTGCCCTGTAATAGCAGTGATTGGCTTGCTCCTTCTGAAGTTGCCACTTTGTCAGCTCCACTCTTCTCTTACATATGACCAAGACTGTAATGTATTTAATGCCAAACCTGCTTGGTGCTGTTGACTTTGAATTAGTCAACATGTCCAGGGTGAGTAAGAGCACCACAAGATTCATCCTCCTGGGGAAGGAGACCTCTGTGAAGTGCTCACATGGGAATGTGTGTCCTGAAGCCACGTTACCACAGGCTGTGGTCTTACTACAGCTCATAAACTAAACAGAGTTGGGCCCTCCCAGTGCTTGAGTGGGAGGTCTCCAAAAGTCTGTAGCTCATGAACTAAACAGGTTTGGGTCCACATAGTGCTTGAGTGGAAGGCATCTGAAAAAGTGAATTGACTTTAAGCTGGAAGAGGGTTGATTTAAATTGGGGATTAGGAGGAAATTCTTTACAGTGAGGGTGGGGAGACACTGGAACAGGTTGCCCAGGGAGGTTGTAGATGCCCCCTCCTTGCAGGTGTTCAAGTCAAGGTTGGATGAGGCCTTGAGCAACCTGTTGTAGTGGGAGGTGTCCTTGCCCGTGGCAAGGGGTTGAAATTAGATGGTCCCTGCCAATCCAAACCTCTATGAAAAGTCTTCAGAACTTTGGGAAAGGCACCAAATCCAACTTTATTATAGGTTGGTTTTGAGCTGGCAAGGTGGCAGGTGGCTGTGTGCAGCTGAAGTCTCCTGCTGGCCACCCACAGCTCTCCTGGTTCATGGTGCTCACCCTGTGTCTGATGGCCAGGAATGCTCCGCAGGTACCTGGGCAGAGTGCAGAGGGAGTTGTCAGCAAGCAGAGCCTAATTACCCAGAGGGAGTTAGGCCAAGACATCAAAGTGATTTACAGCTCTGGCATGAATCCTCTTCCTTTTTGTACAAAGGAAGATCAGAGGCAGAGAGGGATCAAGGATTTTCAAGTTCTCTGCAGCACAGGTTGCCCCTGAGTTTTGGTGGCAAGGTTGGAATGCTTGATATTTTTAGCAGCTGGGTTTTTTGGTGCTTGGGGTTTTGCTTGTTTCTTTTCTGTGGGTTATGATTTTTGGTGATTTTTTAATTTAATTTAAGATCCCTTTTAAACTACCTCATTTTGGAGGTCCTCAAAGCACAGCACCCATCCTGTAACTGGCCCTCAAAAATCATGTGGCATTTCCTGGTCATGCAGCATGTGTTGGGCAGACCTGGAGACCTGAAGCTCTTCACTCCAAGCTACTACACCATTACAACAGGCTGCCAAGTAAAGTGGTGGAGTCCCCATCCCTGCAGGTGTTTGAAAGCCATTTGGATGAGGTTCTTAGCCACGTAGCCTAACAGTTGTGTACAAGTAGATGTTAGGTTATAGTTGAAATTGTTGATCTTAAGGTCTTTTCCAAGCAGGTGATTCTGTGATAAGATGCACTAGGCCAGAGAGGAGTAGCACACAACTGCTTCCTGACCTTTCTTTCTTATTAACCTAACCTTTGCTTTTTCTTTCTTCCACTTGTCCTCTTTGTTCTTCCCAAAGCCTAATGCTTTCTTCAGGCCCCAGCAATGGGGCTCACCACGCAGCCCTGCGGCCAAAGCCCTGTCTCTTCCATCAGATCAGCCTGCATCTGATTTCCCCAGGATGATCTCAGAAGCTGGAACGCCCCAGAAGTCACCAACAGTGGAGAAGGTGGCTGCAGTGCCACAGGGCAGGCCATCTCCAGCAGGTTCTCCCAGGAACCGGCAGACTCAGACCAGTTCCAGCAACCTCCACCTTCCTCAGGACTCCTTGGTGAAAGGGCAGCTGGCCAGTGAAGACCCAGTGGTTGTGACTCACGAGCAGTTCAAAGCTGCCCTCAGGATGGTGGTGGACCAGGGGGATCCCCGGACAATGCTGGAGAACTATGTAAAGATCGGTGAAGGCTCCACAGGCATCGTCTGCATCGCTCGGGAGAAGCACTCGGGGAGGCAGGTGGCAGTGAAAATGATGGACCTGAGGAAGCAGCAGCGCAGGGAGCTCCTTTTTAATGAGGTGAGTAGAGTGATGAGAGGTGGGTTCTGCTGTCCTCCACCAAGTCAGTGTGGCAAAAAGGAGGGAAAGGCAGGAAACATCTTCCCTTTAACAGAATGATGCTAGCAGCAGAACTAAGATGAGTGTGGGGATGGAGACTGCTGTGTTGTACTCACAGGGCTACACATGCTGGTTTTGTTGGGTAAGGTCAAGTGTTGGCAGTGTCAGTTTGGCCAGGCTGGAGAGCTGGGTGGAGGGGAACCTTGTGAAGACCAACAAGAGCAGGGCTGGCACCTGGAGAGGAATAGCCCCCTGCAGCAGTACAGGTAAGGGGCTGACCTGCTGGAAGGCAGCTTCATAGGAGGGACCTGGGAGTGCTGGTGGGTGTGATGGTTTGGGTGTTACCCGCCCCCCACACTTTAGAAGTCACCCAGACTAGACTCAGCCAGCTCTGGGAATATAAATGAAGCTATTTATTTACAGCTAGCACAATATACAAGCAGTTATTTACAATATATACAATTATATACAGAAATATACAAGGTAAAAGGTAATACAGAAGCACAACTCCCCTCCCAGAAACCTGAGTCCCCAGGAGGGGCTCTCAACCACCCCTGCACCTTCCCCCTGCCCCTCTCAACCTTACCCCAGTCCTAAGGAAGAATAGAGGTTCAGCCAAGAGGTTAAGAAGCAAAGGTGAGTGGAAGGTGAGGTTAGGGAGATGCAGCTCAGTCAAAGCCCAGCCCAAGAGTGCAAACAAAATGGCGAGAGTGTTATCTAATGTTTACATTTCTCCTTCAGTGAGACTCTGAGGGAAGTAAACATCACCATTGTTTTCCTTTCACAGCCTATAATCTACTTTTTCTCACCAAAACATTCTAGCCTGCTTCAAACTAGCACAGTGTGCAACAAGGTCACCATATCACCATGAATCAGCAATATGTCCTTGTGACCAAGAAAGAACATGGGGGGACATAAAGAAGAGAGTGATCAGCAGGATGAGGCATGTTCTCCTCTCCCCCTACTCTGCTCTGGTGACACTGCATCTGGTCTATTTAGTCCAATTCTGGACTTTCCAGTTTGAGGGACAGGGAACTACTGGAGAGAGTCCAGTGGAGGTTCTGAGGATGCTGAGGGGCCTGGAGCACCTCTGTGAGGAGACAAAGCTGAGCACCCTGGGGATGGTGAGTCTGGAGAAGAGCAAGCCCAGAGAGGATCTGCTCAGTTCTCAGCAAGAGCTAAAGGGTGAGGGGCAAGAGGATGCAGCCAGATTTTTATCAGTGGTGCCCAGTGACAGGACAGGGGGCAACGGGCACAAACTGGAGGCCAGGAGGTTCCACCTGAAGATAAGAAGAAAATTCTTTGGTGTGAGGGTGCTGGAGCCCTGGAACAGACTCCCCAGAGAGGTTGTGGAGTTTCTTTCTCTGGGGAGAACCCCCCTGGCCATTGTGCTCCTGGGCAAGCTGCTGTGGGTGCCTCTGTTTCAGCAGGGGCATTGGATTGGATGATCTCCAGAGGTCCCTTCCAACCCTTCCGTGCTGGGATTCGGTCATTAGTGATTTTGGGGTGGTCAGTTGTTTGTTGTGCTTTCACAGGTGGTGATAATGAGGGACTATCAACATGTCAATGTGGTGGAGATGTACAAGAGCTATTTAGTGGGAGAGGAACTCTGGGTGCTGATGGAATTCCTGCAAGGAGGAGCCCTCACAGACATTGTGTCTCAGATCAGGTATGAAGCAAAATCTGAAACATCAACACTTGTGTTCCCTCCTGGTGTACAAGATCACCAGAGAGACTTCTGGGAAAAACAGTGTCCCTCAGAGGTCTTATGTGTGTAATGCCCCAGAAGAACTGCTACACGTAACTGTCATCCATCTGAAGTGTGCCATAATACTTCTGATGTAGAAGGGGCCTTGTTCACAGCACTGGTTCCTTTAGATAGCCACCCCTCTTCTGTTTGATGACCTTCCCTGTAAATCACAGTGCTCAACAAAAGCATTGTTTGCTTTGTCTGTTGAATTCTGGCCAAGAAGCTGATTAAATAAGGATTCAAGACCATGCAGAAATAGTTTTCAGTGGTGCAACCTTAGTAAGGTTGAATCTGTGACTAACTCTTCTGGAGAAGTGCAGCAGAGCCTTTAGATCTGGACTCCTTCCCAATTTTCATTGCCTAAAGATAGCAACTGCTGGACACTCTCCTAAATTTGCTTTCTTATCTACATCACTTTGTATTCATTAATGCCCCGAGCCTTTCTGGAGGGCAAAGAAGGTGTTCTCAAATGGCCTTTAGAGTCCCACTCACGAGGTGCTCTAGTGATGCTGTTATGAGTGTGTCTTACCCTGGAGCATTCTCCTCCTGCTTCCCAGCAGTCCTGTGAGGCCAGAAACTGTCAATGAAAAGACTGACCAAGGAAGCCTGGCATGAGCTTTCCTTTTATTGAGGATTCAGAATCTCACCTGGGTGACAGTTGGGCAGTACTACTCACACTGAAGGTCCTTGTTCTGGTATTCCAACCAGAAGGCCCTTCCAAAGACCGGGTTCTTGGTGCTTGTGCTCAGTGTGCTAACAGAGAATGGCAAAACTCAGGAGTGGCTTCCACCTGTGCTGCCCTTAGGAGTGAGAGTATCCAGGATGTTCACCTGTGATAAAGCTCTGAAGGTTCCCTGTCTTTGCTGTCACATTAGGTGTTTAGATGCTTTTTGGATGAAGTTGCAATAGCTTTACTATGTCTCCTCAAGAAAAAGCTGTCTCAACAGTTACTGCAGCACCTGGGCATGGGGACACAGTCCTGCCTGGCAGAACTGCTGGAAACAGCATCTTGCAGGATGACTTTAGATACAAGGTCTAAGATGCAGTTCCTCTGGGTTAGACTCTGGGAAACTTCACATTGCAAAGCATGGAGACCAAAAAGTTCTCAGCAGTAAAGTCAGTCATGGGAGAATGGTGGACGTGAGATGGTCACAGCCAGGGGGGAGCCAAAGTTCATGGTCCTAAGGAACCAAAATATCTACTTGCAGTACAACTTCAGATTTGCTCTGTGCCTCGAGAGGACCCCTGAGTGGGAACTGCCCACATGTTCTGTGTCTTTAATTTCAGGCTAAATGAAGAGCAAATTGCAACAGTGTGTGAGTCAGTGCTGCAGGCTCTGACCTATCTTCACTCTCAGGGGGTCATTCACCGAGATATTAAGAGCGACTCCATTCTTCTGACACTGGATGGAAGGGTACAGTGATGTCCTTCTGACAAACTGCTTCCTGCCTTCTGCCTTGCAACCTTTAGCTGTCTCCTTGTTTCCTTTCTGTTCAGAGTTCTGTTTGTACCTTGCCCTCCTCCTCCCTTAGCCTTCTTTGGTGTTTCTTTCCATGTTTTAAGGTTGGTTGCTTTTCTCTTTGGACAGGTCAAACTCTCAGATTTTGGCTTCTGTGCTCAGATCAGTAAAGATGTACCCAAAAGAAAGTCCTTAGTAGGTACTCCTTACTGGATGGCTCCAGAAGTTATTGCAAGGATACCATACACTACTGAGGTAAGAGACCACCTCCCTAATGTCAGAAGGACCAGATAATCACAGAATCATTAAGGTTGGGAAAAACCGCCAAGGTAATTGAGTCCAACCATGAACTCAGCACTGCCAGGTCACTACTGAACCGTGTCCCTCATAACCACATCTCCACAGCTTTCAAAACCCTCCTGGGATGAGGACTCCACCACTGCTTGGACAGCCAGGGCAAGGCCTTGACAGCCATTCCATGAAGAAATTGTTCCTCAAGTCCAACCTAAACTTCCCCCGGGGCAACCTGGGGCTTTTCCTTTTCTTTGGGACAAGGACCAACCCTTACCTGTCTCCAGCATCCTTTCAAGAAACTGTAGAGAGCCAGAAAGTTTCCCTCAGCCTCCTTTTCTCCAGGCTGAACAACCCCAGGTCCCTCAGCTGCTCCCCACCATTCCTGTTCTCCAGATCCTTCCCCAGCTTCACTGCCCTTCTCTGCACCTGCTCCCGCCCCTCAATGTCCATCTTGGAGTGAGGGCCCCAAAACTGAACCCAGGAATCAAAGTGTGGCCTCAGCAGTGCCCAGTCCCAGGGGATGATAATTTCTGAAGCATCCCAGGAAAAGAGGCTGTTTAAGACGTAAATGCAGCCTTGTGATGGTATTTCCTGCGAGAGGAGGGAAGCCAGGTTTTTCTGCTTCTGAGAACAAGATGTAAACTTGCCCTTTCCTTACACCTGGGGCTTGGCTTGGGATTGTTGTATCTGCCTCAGCATGGACAGATGTTGGGAAGGAGTGGCCTGTGACATGATATGGATCAGTAAATCCATCAATGCCAGGAAGGGAGGGGAGGAGGAAGGGCACATGAAATCCCAGGCAGGTGGCAGCAGCCTGCTTAGTTTTGTTTACCAGGAACCAGGTGTACCACAAGCAGGTACTTGCAGACCTTTGGATGTTACAACACCAGTGTGGCCCAGGCTAAGGTGTAAACTGTTCAGCTGTGGTGTGGAGTCCAGCAGCATCCAAGGGGGTTAATGTTTTGCTCTCCCAGTACTGTTTGTTGGGGGTGGGGTGCTGTGATCACAGAATCACAGGGGTTGGAAGGGACCTCTGCAGATCATTGAGTCCAACTCCCTTGCCAGAGCAGGTTCACCTAGACCACAGTGGTGTCCAGGTGGACTTTGAGTAACTCCAAGCATGGAGACTTCACCACCATCAGCCTGTTCCACTGCCCCACCCTTAAATTGAAGAAGTTCCTCCTCATTTTAGATGGAACTTCTTATGTTCCATTTTGTGCTCATTACCTCTTGTCTTGATCTTTATGAAAGCAGCAAAGCAAAATCCTGTTGAGCTGAACTGTATTGATGTGACCTTGTCTTCTACAGGTGGATATCTGGTCTCTGGGGATCATGGTGATAGAGATGGTGGATGGAGAACCCCCATATTTCAGTGACTCACCAGTCCAGGCAATGAAGAGACTCCGTGACAGTCCTCCTCCCAAGCTGAAAAACTTCCACAGGGTGAGCATCCATGTGAGCGCTTGTGAACGTGGTGGTAACACCGCAAACCTGGCTCCAGAGGAGGCCACAAAGGTGCCCAGAGAGTTGCAGCACCTCTCTTATGAAGACAGGCTGAGAGATTTGGGGTTGTTCAGCCCAGAGAAGAGAAAGCTCTGGGGAGACCTTAGAGCTGAAGTGGGCTCCAGGAAGGCTGAGGAGGGGCTGCTCAGGAGGGCTGTGGTGACAGGATGAAGGGCAATGGTGTGCAACGGCACCAGGGTAGAGGTAGGTCGCACATTGGGAAGTTCTTCACAATGAGGCTGGTGAGACACTGAGACAGGTTGCCCAGAGAAGTGATGGAGACCTCATCCCTGGATATATTCAAGGTCGAACTGGATTGAACCCTGGAACCCTTGCTGGGATCCTTTGCCTGCTCTAGTTGGATATGTCCTTGCTGCCTGCAAGGTGGTTGGACAAGATGACCTTCGAGGGCTGCTTCTGACGTGATGCGTTCTGGGAATCTGCGGCCCTGTCAGCCCTTGCCAGTGCATGGCTGCGAGTGGGGCATGTTTCTTGAGGAACATCTTTAGCCCTGGTACCTCAGTGGCTGCAAGCTGCTGCTGACAGCTAGTGGCTGCTTTGAGACATAACCCTAATGAAGTAAGGTCGCCTGGGCATGAACCTGGTCATGCAAGCCAAAAACCTGCTCGTGCAAATCAAAGCCTCTTCGGGTGTCTCCCATAGTTAATATCTTGCCGATGTCACAGAAGCCTAGAAACGTTGAGGTTGGAAGAAACCTTTGAGATCATCGACTCCCTGAAAGGAGGTTGGAGTGAGCTGGGGGTCAGTCTCTTCTGCTATGCAACAAGTGTCAGGGCAAGAGGAAAGAGCCTCAAGCTGTGCCAAAGGAGGCTTGGGTTGGATTTTGGGAAAGATTTCTTCCCAGAAGGGCTGCCCAGGGAGCTGGTGTGTGGATGTGGTGCTGAGGGACGTGGTTTAGTGGTAGTGGCATAGCAGCAGTGGTGGGACTGTGAGCTCCAGGTGGGTGGTCAGACTTGATGATCTCAAAAGTCTCTTCCAACCTCAGCAGTTCTGTTTCTGTGATCATCAAGTCCAACTTCATGCAGCCACCTGTCGTTGTTACGATTAATGCTGGAATCAAAGGAGCTCTGGGCAGGGGAAACATTCACATCTCCTCTTGGTCTCCTCCAGAATAAACCCCTCTGGTGCTGGCTCCTTTCTGGGACTGACCTGCTTGGTTCTTTTTCCACAGACCTCCCCAGTTCTGAGAGATTTTTTGGAAAGGATGTTGACCCGGGATCCACTGGAAAGAGCAACGGCACAAGAACTTCTGGATCACCCCTTTCTGCTCCAGACAGGACTCCCAGAGTGCCTGGTGCCCCTCATCCAGCAGTACAGGAAGCGTACCTCCACCTGCTGACTTCAAGGACAAATGCTACAACAGAGAAATGTTTCTAGGAACCCCAAACATATCAGGAGACCAAGAGTCTCCTCCTGCAAATGGTGCTTGGAACTTGTCAGCAATCGTTTCAGAAGATGGCTGTGACTCTGTCCTGGCATTCTCAGCCTTTTGTGGCTTCTTTTGCTGAAGACAATCAATGCATACCAGATCCCAGTAAGACCAAGGATGTCTCAAGAGTAAAGCAGGTGGATCACTTGGCTTGTGGATCACTTCTTCCAATAAACGGAGCCTGAAGTTCTGGATCTGAATGTCTGCAAGTTTCTGCAAACCTTGGCTGCTGTCTACTGAACTGAAACAATATTTCCCAACTAGAAATGTGATCTTCATCTCCTTAGCTATCCACTGGAGGCTTGAGCTGACTCAAATGTACGTTTTCGGGCACAGATCCCTTTAAACTCTAAACAATGCACAAAGACTCAACATTTTTTTCCCCCCTGACACTTTCTCACAGGTGATTTTAACTTCCTTTGGTGAAAGGTGGGCCTAGAAAGCTGCAGGTCCTTTCCCAGGAGCAGACGTGGTGTGTACATACTTGTTCCTAAGTGGCTCTCTTGCATCAACGTGCTTCTCTTTTGCTGCGGAATATCTATGGTTTAGTGGTCAATCTTGAATCCATTTCATCATCTTGAACTTTTGGAAGGGGGAGCCTTTGGATCCAGGCCTTGAAACAGACTCTGTGATGAAGGTTCTCTTGCCAGCAGGATCTCGTAGTTGAAAATTCATCTGCAACACTTCCAGTGCTGGCTGGAATGGAGGGTCTGTGACAGCTCGTTCCTGTGTTTGGTTCCCAGGCACCTTTCTCTCCAAGCCTTCTCCCAGGAGAGGCTGAGAAGGTGCTGCCCTGGGTAGTGCTTTGAGGATGCTCTAGGAGACTGAACTAACAGGTTTCAGCTGTCCTGGAAGTTCCAGGAGAAATTTCTGTGTTCATGTGAGGTGTTTTGTTGAGCCTCTGTCACCTCCCCTGCTTCCTATGGGGGGAGAAGGAAAACTTTGGATGTGTTTCATTGTTGGTGTGCCCTTCCCCACCATCCCTGTGCTGCTAGGTTCAGAAGGTTGCTACTGGTTGTCTCAAGAGCTCTTTCAGGTGTCTGCAAAGAGATGTAGCTGTTGTTTGGTGCACCTTCTGATCATGAGACAGCTAAGGGTCACTGGGTGTCACAGGCTGAGTTCAGCCCATGGCACTAGGTCAGGATGTGCTGCTGTACAGTAACGGTGTGTGTTGTGGTGAGGTCTCTGGATGTAATCTTACACGTGGAACTGGGATCCTGTTTGGAAACTCCAGATACAAATTCATTGGGATTGAAGTTGTTCTTGGGCCAGTCCCACTGTCTTGGAAACTAACCTCAGAACTGCATTTTCTTCAGGAGATGTCAATCAGCTCTGTCTTCTGCTATTTATTCCAGTTACAGATCCTTGCTTCAAGGTTGAAGCCACAGTTGATTACTTGAAGTAATATGGGGTGGAATTCATCTGCACTGATGCCAGCCATCAAATGGTGGTCACCTAGTCTGCAAAGGGTTTAGGTTGGCTTTGTAGACCCAGGTGAGAGCAAACCTCCATAAGGGTGTTCACCTCCCTTCCCTCAGATACCTGCTGAAGGGTGACCTGGTTGTCCTTTGACAGCACCCTGCCTGTGGCCAGGAGAGGGATGGCAGATGGTGTGCCAAGGCTCGATGGCAAAGTTTGGGGCTGATGAAGCTGATTGAAATGAATTTGTTTAGCTCCTCCTTAGCTGCACTGGAAAAATTTTTGATGTAAAATGTTTCTGTATTCCAGATATTCTGCTTTTTTATGCAAAGGAGCAGGGCTTTGAGAAGATTTCTAATTTGAGACAAACGATCCTGCTCGTCTGTACTTGTGAATCCTTTGCACTTGTGTTTTAAATTAAAGTAGATCTTGATTTATTCATAAGCCTGTTGCATGGCTGAGATGCTTTAAACCATCTCTGTAGCTCAGAGATGTAAGGGATCTGTGGACCTTGAAGTCTGGTCTGACTTTTCTGTTCAGGGGCTGCATGACTTTTAAAGCAAGAATAGACCAGAGCAGAGTCTGGATGCTGGAACAAACATTTCTCAGAAATCATGGAATCACAGAATGGTTTGTTTTGCAGAGCCCCTTGAAGACCATCTTGTTGCAAGACCCCTGCCGTGGGCAAGGACACCTTCCCCTAGACCAGGTTGCCTAGGGCCTTGTCCAGCTTGGTCTCAAACACCTCCCTGGGCAACCTGTTCCACTGTCTCACCACCCTTTAATAAATTTCTTCCTAATCCTCAGTCTCAATCCCCCCTCTTCCAGCTCAAAGCTGTTGTCCCTTGTCCCATCACTGCAAGCCCTTCTCAAAAGTCCCTCCCCAGCTCTCTTGTAATTCCCTTCAGGCACTGGAAAGCCTCTAAGGTCTCTCTGGAGCCTTCTCTCTCCAGGCCGAACAGCCCCAACTCTCCCAGCCCAGGGCTGATGGATTTACATCTAACTCCACTGCCCAACCCTGACTAAACAGAGTGAGGGAAGGCCCAGGAATGACTGCTGTGAGTCTAACATTTATCAGCATAGCTGTGCAGGATGCAGAAAGGATCCAACTTCCTGTCCAATATGGACTGCAAGAAGCTGGGGAGGGACTGTTCCCAAGGGCATGTGATGATAGGACAAGGGGCAATGGTTCGAACCTAGAGCAAGGTAGGGTTAGGTTGGATATTAGGAGGAAGTTCTTCACAGTGAGGGTGGTGAGACAGTGGAACAGGTTGCCCAGAAAGGCAGTGCCAGACCCATCCCTGGAGACATTCAGGGTCAAACTTGATGGGGCCCTGAGCAACCTGCTCCAGTTGGAGATGTTCCTGCTGACAAGATGACCTTTGAGGGTCCCGTCCCACTGGGTGTTCTGTGATTCGGTGTTGTCTTCTCTGAGCACCTCTGTACATGCTTTCAACAAGGTTGCACTTGTGTCTCTGGGTGTTCTGTTGGTTTGTGTCATGTTCCACCTGAATCTTTCCCTTTCATATCTGCCTCCTGTCAGCTCCACAGCCTGTTCCATGCTGGCACAGCCCTGGCAGTCAGCACACAGCAGCCCTTTGAAGATGGCAGCTTGAATTTATCTGAACAATTTGCTGCATCAAACAGGGAGTCTGCAGCTGCTGTCAGCTCCCTCTGCACTTGTTTGCAGAGCATTGTAGACTTGTTTGGGTTGGAAAAGACCTCCAAGATTGAGTTTAACCCTCAACCCAACACCACTATGGCCATTAAACCGTGTCCCAAAGTGCCATAGCCATGTGTTTCTTGAACACCTCTGGGGATGGTAACTCCACCACCTCCCTGGGCAGCCTGTCCAAAACCTTGCTAATTTGGTTACCTAAAATAAGGAATTGAATCATTGAATCTTGGAGTGAGCTGAAAGGGACCTTTAAAGCTCATCTAGTCCAACTCCCCTGCAGCCAGCAGGGACATTTGCAACCTGATGAGAGCTCTGAAGAGCCTGACCTAGAATGGTTGTAGGGATAGGACATCTCCCACCATTCTGGGAAACTTGGGTCAGGGTCTGACCACCCTCATTATCAAAAATTTATTCCTAATATCTAATTTAAATCCTTGGCTTCATTCAGGAAAAAGTTATTTCCAAGTCTGGTGAGGGATGGTGAAGACAGAATGAGACAGAGGAGGATGTTGTGAGAGGTTATGGTTACCAAAGCCCCCTCACCGCAGATTCAATGGCTGAAGAAGTTGCACTTGGGACCTGCGAGCACAGATGACAGAGAACTTGGGGCACCTGATGTCTATCAACCTCTGTGTGCATCCAGCAAGGTTTGGGCCTTGTTCCCACTCACCATTAAGCCCCAGGTGAGCCCATGCTTTAAGAAATGTGATGGTTTATTTCTGTAGACAATAAATAACTCAGAAATGTACAATTCCAGTATGAAGTTACCACAATGAGGTGGGATGGGGCTGCCCTTGACGCCAGAGCAGGCTGGGAAGATCCTGTCCCAGCCCCAGGTGAGCTGGTTGGTGGCTGATAGCAGCACTTTAGGACATGTTTATCATGCAGTGTCCAGGCTGCAGGTCTGTTGTGACTGAGCTCCCTGCTCCAGGAAAGACAAACCTGAGGAACAAGCTGGGGGGCAAAGAGAGGGCTTTATGACAGAAGTTCTGTTGCAGTGTGGCACTGAACATCTTGGGGAGAGAAGAGAAACTGTGGCTCCAAACAGGAGCACACCTTCCTCCTACTATCTCAAATTAAGGCAACAGTTTCAATAACAAGAGGATGGAAGAAGCTCCTTCTCAGACCATGGTTTCACCTGTTTCTCCTCTATAGCTGGTTCAAAGCTGCCCCACCCTCTGCAGCTCTGTAAGGCAGCAGTAAAAGGACCAGTCACATCAATACACCAAAGCTTTCAGCAGCACAAGGTTCTCCAGGTGCCAAGACTTGATGCAGTCCCACATCTGCTCAACTGCAGGGTGAGCTTTGGGGGTCTCATCTCCCCTTCTTACTTCAGCAGTGTTTAGATGGGTTTTTGGGTGGTTGGTGGTTTGGCTTTTGTTGTTTCCTTGAATAACTGGAAGATGTGACCTACAGTGTTTTACTCCTAGGACAAATAGTTTGCACTTCCTTTGAGGTCCCCAAGTATATCTCCTTCCCCCTCTGTCAAGGATGGTTGCTGGTTACAGATGGCTGACTGAAGAGGAATGGCTCTTTTTAAGGTCCCTGGGACCTGGTGCACACAGATTTTTGAGAGGCCAAACCTAGATCCCTGAGCTAAGATTATTTCAGGACACAGTGTGAGGAAGGCTGGGATGGCTGAGCTGAATTATTGCTATTTCCTGCTTTTTCTAGCCCCCACGAGCAACATCTGTCCTACATGGTGCTAGGGAAAGAGTTGGACCACAGGGTTCTAGTTCATCCTGCTGCAAGAGTTGAGAACTTGCTGTGTCAAAGCTGTTGAGTCACAAGGTCACCAAACAGATGAGGGAAGGTAGGTGTAAATTCTGTGTTCACAATAGATGGTGTGGGAAGGTGGTTAGGAGGAACCTAGCTCTTTCCTGTTGCAAGACAGGACCAAGATTTTAGGAATCTGGACCTCGAGCTGTGTTCTGCTGGAAGGTTTTCTGTTAGTGAAGGCAGAGAGCAGTGAGTACCTGCCAGGGCTGCAAGAGGCTGAAAGCCACTTGGCCTTTCAAACTGTACAGCTGGGCAACTTTTCCAGGTTAGACCTTGGACAAGATTTCTAACTTCTGTCCCCAAAGGGGAGCTGCTGTTAGCTGCAGATGCCCAGGCTGCAGGGAGAAATGGGAAGCAAGCCAAGAACAGAGAGTGGAGGAGTTTGGATTTCCCAGCAGCAGGGAACAAGTCCCACAGGTCACTGCTGAGCCTCTTGTCATCACCTGGTATGGCAGCATGGAAAAGCAGCTCCTGAGAACCTTCTGCACTTGATTGGACAGTTCAGTGTGGTTTATAAAATCACAGAATTGTTCTGGTGGGAAAAGACCTCTAAGATCATTGAGTCCAACCTAAGACCACCCTGACTGAGCTGTCTGTGTGCAGGAACCTCAGAGGTGCTGTAACTGGTTGGTTCTTTATCTGAGCAACAGACTCATAAGCAAGTAATTTAGGTTGCTAACTGTAGTTATCCTAAGCCCATAATATGGAACTAATTTAGCTACATAAGAAAAAAGAAAATCAGAGAAGCCCTAAAAATATCCAGTTTCTGCAAAGGAGAACTCTGCAAGTGGTTTTTGTGGGGGCTGAAACAAATGCTGAGGCTCTTTGCCTCTTTCCAATATGCCTTAGACTTACCTAAGGAGCCTGCTCAGGGTAGTCAGGAGATCAGGATTCAGGCTTGAGAACCTGCTCTAAGACTTATGAGAGGCAAAGTGGAAATCAAGAGTGAGAATCACAGGGCAGGACACACAAGAAGAGGACAGAGCAGGCCAGGCCAGAAAATGAAGGTAGCCCCATCTCCACAGGAGGAAATGCTGGGTCGTGGTGTGCAGACAGCAGTGTCTGTTGACACCAGCTGCTCCAAGGTCCAGCTGACCTGTCCTCTAACCTGAGGCTGGCCTTACACCAGCAGGTAGTGCTGCCAGAAGGAAGGCTGCTTTAGAGGATGGTTTGGCCGCCCACACTTAGATGAATCTCAGGCGGCTTTATTCTGGGCTAGCCCTCAGCTGGTAGGAGCATGAGAAGTGGTTACTAGGGAATGTCTCCCAGTTAAATTTCCTTCAAAGGGATCTAGCTCTGAGACCATGCTGATGTGAAGAGCTGCCTGTGGTAGATGCTGAGGGAACTTACTCTAAACCCAGACTGAATTTTGAATGCAGATGCTGCTGTGGATGCCAAGAACTCACTTCTCTCCAGCCACAGGTCCCTTTGTGCTGCTTAAACCCCTCAGTGCTACATCTGAAGACGATAAAATCAGTGAAGGGCAGATCTCTAGGTGCCAATACCTAGGATAACAGAGCAGTAAATTCCTGAAGGATTTCAGGAGTTCCCTGGAATGGAAAGGGACAGCAGAGGTTTGTCAGGCTGGTCTTGACTACACAGCTCCATAAACTATCCTGAAGTGGAACAGTGAGGGAAGTGTCTCTCACAAAATGGTTGCTTCAATCTCGACATCTGGTTCAGCTCCTGGAGGCTCAGCCATGGCTCCTTTAAGCCTGGACACCTCTGCTGCTGGGGCCTTTTCTTTCTGTTGTTCTGCAGAGCCTTGTTCTCTCTCGGGAAGTCTCTGAACTTCTTCCTCCTGAGTCTGTGGCACTCCGGGAAACCCTGCTTTTGCATAGTTCTTCACCATCTCCCGCACCTCCATGTTCAGGCTTTTCAGTTTCTCCTCGTACTCTGCCAGTGCCTCCTGCTGGAGCTGCAGAAAGAAACCTCAAATCATTCTCCAGACACTGCAACCAAACAGGTGTCAGGCTGAGGATGGTAAAAAACCTGCTCCATGAGAGACCAGTATGGGATGTGTTAGGTCTTGATGAGTTTTGAATGGTCTCCATTCCTCAGGCAGCTGTCAGAAGGACTTACCACAGGCTGATGTACAGCAACCCTGAGAGAGCAGGAATGTCTTCTGTGAGTTTGAGGGAGCTCAGGGATAAGACTCCTCTCCTCTAATGATACATTTCCATCACACTTTTCCTTTAGGGGATTTCTATGGTTAGCTGAATGCTGGTGCTGGCTCAGTGTAGGAGTGCAGCACCTCTCGGAGCTGTGTAGGCTCCTGCAGAGCCACATTCTAAGTCATTCATCTTCCCAGCGCACTGGGGAGTGGGTGGCTGAAGTGTGTGTGGAGGCTGAGTGTGGCATTCATCAAAGAATGCCCAGTGAAGGCTGAGCTCCTGGAGTGGGCTGGGTTTGCTGGCTGATTAACAACAGTGATCCTGAGCTTCAGCTTTGCCCTTACCTGACTTTCCTTCTCCTTGATTGCTCTCAGATTATCTGCCTGCTTCTCCTCCAGTTTCTGCTGGTACCTCTCTGTCTTTTCTTTCACCTTTAAAAAGAACAGATTAAACCAAATTAACTTGGATTAAAATACAGATGCTTTAGCCACCCCCAGCTTGTAACAGCAGCACACAGCACAGTGTCCCCTCACCCCCACTTCTGACCAGTGTCTGCTGGCTCTGAGTTATCTGTGTAGAACTCCAGCGCAGCAGGAGCATGTGGGGACACACACACAAGTGCTGCTCTGTAAGGGAACAGGGTTTCTGCAGCATAAAGATGAGATCCTCAGGATCTCCTCTCCTTCTGCATAATTTTCAAAGACTCATAGAATTGTTTGGGTTGTAAAAGACCTCTAAGCTCACTAAGTCCATGGCCATTACACCATGCCCCAAGTACCACATCCACATGTTTTTTGAACACCTCCAGGGATGGTGACTCCACCACCTCCCTGGGCAGCCTGTTCCAATGCCTGACTGCTCTTGCAGGAAAGAGGTTGTTCCTAATCTCCATCCTAAATCTCCCCTGGCACAATTTCAGGCCATTGCCTCTCACTGTATCATCTGATACTAGGGAGAAAAGACCAACCCACACCTGGTGCCAACCTCCTTTCAGGGAGCTGTAGGAAGCAATGAGGTCTCCCCTCAGCCTCCACATCTCCAGACTAAAAGAGTTTTGCACATTACTAAACAGATGTGAGGTGATTCTGCTCATTAGCTGTGCTCCAGAAAATTCTGGAGTTAGAAATGTAAAATACCACAGACAGCTCTGTCTGTGCTGCCTCTGACCAGGTGGGAGGCCTCTCCCAATCCTTGGGGACCTGCAGTGCTTTAGAAGAGGTAGCAGCTGTCTTTAGCCACACCATGGCTATCTGATTCCACACTCAAGAGTCCTGGATGGGATTTAAATGCCTCAGAGACCTCACCCTGTCTGTGAGCTTTGCTCACACCTCACAGAAGATGGAGACTCTGTGGCAGACTGTGAGAGAAGAACTTACCAGCTGGATTGTTTGCACCACTTCCTGGATGTGAGAGTTATTAATTTCTTTCTTCAACCTTTAAAGAAAGGAAATGTATAAAAAGCCTCTCCTCCATCTGCTCCCTTTATATAACCCCCTTTCTCAGTGCTGTGCAGGAAGGCAAGACTCTCCTGCCCACACAGACAGGTGTGGTGTCTTCTCAGTGTCCTCCCACTCTGAGAGACTGCTGTAATTTTAGGACAGGCAAACAAACCCCCATTCATTTGTGACTGAGACAGCAGCCACATCACCAAGGCCAAAATTCTGGGGTTTTTCAGCTTAACAGCTAAAGGACCTTGGCCTGAGCCAGGAGCAAAGGATGGAGTGTCCCCTGTGTCCTTGACCTTGAGGCTGTTCAAACTGATCTATGGTTTGGGTTTTCTGGCTGAGAACAGCACTGACCCTGAGCTTCAGGGCGCTTGGAGACCCAGGCTCAGGCACAGTGTCACCTTTGTAACATGGAGGGAAAAGGAAGGCTGCAGCCTTCATCTGCCTGAGAGCTGCTGAAACTCATCACAGAGTCTAGAGGGGCTGGGGACAACCCACCTTTGGCTCTAGCAGGGGATAGATACCTGCCCGAGGCATGAGGGTAGGCAGCAGGTACATGGAAGAGCCTGAAGTGAGTGAAAGGTGAACCCTAAGGTACCCTTCAAGGTACCATTTCTCCATTCCCACAGGAGCTCCTCCTCCCTGTGGCAGGACACTGCTCCTTTCTGGCTCATCAGAAGTCCAGCCAGTGAAACCAGTCTCACTGACTGCCTTACACACAAAGAATGAAGCCTCTGGAGAGGGCTCCAGAAGCCAGTCTCAGCAGACTGCAGGGGTGATGTTCCTGCTGCAGCTCAGCAGATGTTTGGCCTCTGTGCCTGTGCACTGGAGAAAAACTGCCAAGCCAGGAGGGAGGGCAGGCCAGGCCAGCACACCTCCTCTCATCCCCACACTGCCTGTCTGGCTGCTCTGTGAAGTCTGTGCTGGTGGCAGACCTGCCTGGAGCAGGCCAGCAGGCGTTCTGCATGTGCAGAGCCCAGTGACATCTCCTCCCGTACCTCTCCTGAGCAGCTTTGTCGCTTGTGTTCCTTATCATGGTCTGGATTCGCTCCACTCTCTTTGCCTCCAACTTCTTCCTAATGTCTTTAATGTTGCTGTGGAGAGAAAAGGGTGTTGTGAGGGACAGGGCTGCTCCCAAGGCCCACAGAACAACACAGCTCCCTGCATGGAGAGCTCCTGCTGTCCAGGGAAGCAAAGTCTGGGTGAGTGTCCAGCAGAAAGCTCAGCTTCCACAGGGCAGTTTCCAGCCACTCTGCTCCCAGTCTGGAGCTGTCACAGGGGTGTTGTGACCCAAGTGCAGAACCCAGCACTTGGCTCTGTTGACCCTCTTTCCATTGGCCTCAGCCACCAATCCAGCCTGGCTAGATCTCTCTGCAGAGCCTTCCTACCCTCCAGCAAGAGCTGTACAGCCTTCTGGCTGCTGCAGATGCGACTGTGCTAGATGACATTGTGTTGGTAACAAACCAGTTCCCACCTGCTCCACCTGGTTCTCTTAATCTTGTCTGTATAAGCTCAACCTGCTGAAACAGAGAATCTCTCCTGCTGGACCAAGTTTTGCCTGACTTAACACCTACAGCCTAAGAGAGAATGTAATGGGAGGAAGGAATGAGTGAGGAATTTAGCTGCAGGACAGTGTTATGTTTGCAAGAACAAATGGAGAAATGCCTGTCTAGGACCAGGGAATTGATTCTGCCAGTTGATTGAAGTCCTGGAGCCAAGATGGTCAATTCATTCAGAAGAGTGAACTGAGCTGTCCCTGAAAGGCAGCAGTTGTAATGGACTGACTGGAGCAGATAGAGATGATAGCCAGGGACTATCAGTCTTATTTCCCATCCAAATGAATTAGTCAAGGCTACTTACTGCAGCCCTAATGCTAACTCCTTCTTTGCTGCCTCATGGCAGGAACACTGTCCTGGGCAGCACAAGAACTGTGCTGCCACCACTGTCACTGTGTAAGACTTTGTGTCACACTGGTGAGGGATGGAGGCACAGCAATGTCAAAGAAATGCTTCTCTTGCCCTTATTCATAGAATCGTTTAGATTGGATCATTGAGTCCAACCATTAACCCCACCCTACCAAGCCCACCATTAAGCCATATCCCCAAGCACCACCTCCAGATGGCTTTTAAACACCTCCAGGGACGTTCACTCACTGTCTGCAGGACTGTGTTTTGACACCTAGCAGAAGATGTGCTCCCCCAGAGAAGAGCTCTTCGTTACTACTTTGTGACTCCAGCACTGAGTTTACCTGTCAGACGACTCTTTCAGTGCCTTCAGCTCAGCTGCCTGCCTCTCTCTGGCCAGCTCTGTTATCCTGATGGCTTGCTGTTCAAGGGATGAAAACAAGATCAAAACCAAGCAAACCAGGGTGAGACTCACCACACCACTGGATTCAGCTTTATCCCTCCCTGCACTGAATTGTAGTGGACTGGCTCTCTCAAGGCTCCAAAGCCCCTCTGACCCCTCACACACCTCCAGGCTATCGTCAGCTTCCAATCTGTGTGTGCAGCAGTCAGCATGAATTCATGAAACCACAGAACTGTTGAGGTTGGAAGAGACCTTTGAGATCATCAAGTCTCCACTTGCCTGGAGCTCACAATCCCATCACTGCGGCTAAGCCACTGCCACTAAACCACGTCCCTCAGCACCATATCCATGTGTCCTTTAAACACCTCCAGGGATGGTGACACCACCAGCTCCCTGCGCAGCCTGTACCAGTGCCTGACAACTCCTTCTGGGAAGAAACTGTTCCTCATGTCCAACTTGAACCTCCCTTTGCACAACTTAAGGCTGTTTCTTCTTGTCCTGTCACTTGTTGCATATCAGAAGAAATTGACCCCAACTTGGCTCCAACCTTCTTTCAGGAAGCTGTAGACAGTCAGAAGGTCTCCACTCAACCTCCTCTTCTCCAGGCTGACCAGCCCCAGGCCCCTCAGCTGCTCCTCACCAGCCCTGTTCTCCAGCCCCTTCACCAGCTTACCTCTGTGGCATGCTGCTCCTTCTTCCTTCGAATCCCATCGTGGTGTTCCTCCCCAAGGAGGACCAGCTCCATCTCCAACCTCTCTCTCAGTTCCAGCACTTGGCTGTCCACGCTTTCTCCCATGTCTACAGGATGTGCACAGGTACCAACATCACCTGTTGTCAAACTCCTGCAGAACAGATACAGCAGCTGTGCTGCTTCTAGAGAGGCTGACACAATCCTGACCTTCCTATCCACTCTCAGTGGGTACATCCAGCACTATAAACCTAGGGAGGTGCAGATGCCCACTCAGAGAAGGGGAGCCCATGTTTCTCTTGGGGAGCCCTCTGTGTTGGTTTGAGGAGCTGACCTGCAGGCCTTACCTCTTCTTCAGGGTTTTCCTAGATTGCATCATCCTTTTCTTGCCTCCAGAGCAGACAGGCTCCAAAAACAGCACAGAATATTTCTGCAGCAGCTCCTCCCTCCGTTTACTTCCTTTCCTCTCCAGTTCCCTCAGTTCCTTCTCCTGCCTCTTCAGCAGCTTCATAAAGTGCTTCATCTGCTGCAGCTCTGCCAGGGAGGCTGTCTGAGGCTCTAAAACACAAAGTTAAAAAAGAGGCTGTTTTCTCCCACCCAGCACTTCTTAACCTGTTCTGATGCCTCTTTTGGATGGGACAGAAGTCTGCAGCACTGCCTTCATTCTGCTTCTCCTCTTTCTCAGCACTGCACCCGGTGGACACGTGGCATGGGGATGGTCAGAAGTCATGGCTTCAAGCTGCACCAGGGGAGGCTCAGGTTAGATCTCAGGAAAAAAAATTCTTCCCAGAAAGGCTTCTCATGCCTGGAACAGTCTGCCCAGGGAGCTGGTGGAGTCACGATCCCTGGAGGGGTTTAAAAGCTGTGTGGATGTGGTTTAGAGGCAGTGGCTTAGCAGTAGTGGTGAGACTGTGAGCTCTAGGTGATTGGCTGAGCTTGACCTCAAAGGTCACTTCCAATCTCAACAGTTCTGTGGTTCTATGATTCCATGGCAAAAATTGCTGTCTGTGGACTCCCAGTTCCTTTTCCTCAGAGCTGTTCTCCAACAGACCAGCCCCCAGCCTGTACTGATCCCTGGGGCTGTTCTTCTCCAGATGCAGGAGACAACACTCGCCTGTAGTGCATTTCATTAGGTTACAAACCTGGCTAGAGCACAACTCATGTGACAGCCCCAGCCTCCCACCCTGCTCTAAAGTTGTCTTACTGCAGTACTAAAGCTGGGGCAGCCCAAAGATCTTCTGAGCTGTGCAGGTGACAGTGGCCCAGCTTGTGTAAGGCATTGGCCATTGTGACCCCAAGCCTCTTCTCTCCTCCTGATCTGCTGTGAGCTCAGTTCCAGCCTGAGAGCTCACCACACACCATGCCAGGGGTCAAAATGAGTTGATGGTGCTACAGGCAGGGAAATGGAGTCCCCAAGCACAAAGTTCCACTAGTATGTCTTTAGTGCTGGCTACAATAGGTAGAGCTGGGATAGGGCTTTTTGAATTCACCTCTATGCCAGTCAGAAACTGGGCAGAGAGGGAATGTAAGATGACTGGAAGGGCCTCAACCCACGTGAAGAGCAGAAGGTCTTACCTGCTATCTGTGTCACTTCTCTCCTGTTTTCATCCTTGGCAAATGCTGCTGCTCCTGAAATCACAAAACCAGAGCCTGTTCATGTTCTGTCTTAGCTCTTTGGGTTGAAAACAGACAGCAGAGAGCTCATCAAGAACAAGGGCCACATAAAGGTGTGAACACAAAGAATTCATTAAGCTGCTGAGATACTTGGGAGCCTAACAGGCACAAGAGAAAGGGAACAGGGCTCTCTGCCTTGCCAGGCAAAAGGGCTATTTGTTTCCTCCTAGCTTGGTATTGCTGGGGATGATCTGGCACGTGGAGACTTGTTTTGATTAGGTGAGAAGGATGTTCCGGTCTGAAATTTGAGAAGCTGCTTGTTTGGATACCAACATATTTGCAAGGGCATTACTCAGGTTGACACAGTTTATAAGGAAGGAATGCTGATTAGCTGTTGATCACTATGAAACACAACAGAAGAGAATGAGATCATCTGAGCTGAAATTATTCTATCAATTAGCTGGTGTTGGAAGCATGTTTGAGAAAGATGAGGGAGGCTGCAAATGCTCCCTCACTGGAGGTGTTCAAGACCAGGCTGGGTGAGCTCTTGAACAACCTGGTGTAGTGGAAAGTGCCCCTGCCCACGACACCTTCAAGGTCCCTTCTATGACTCTATGAACACCCTTCTGGCACTTCCACCAATACTACACCTTTACCATTTGTTGTCTATCTTGTATGGCCAAGAGGGTGCCAGTGTGAAAGGAACAAATGTATTTTCAGGACAAACTTTCTCTGCTAGAGCTTCTTTAACCTAGCAGTCAATATTGGCATTGTGTTTTGATGTCTATCAGACATGGTGCTGAAGGATGTAGTTCAGTGGTAGTGGCTTAGCAGCAGTGGTGGGACTGAGCTCCATGTGAATGGTTGGACTTGATGATCTCAAAGGTCTCTTCCAGCCTCAGCAGTTGTAAGAATCTATAAATCCCTAGCTTCTCTCCACTTCATCTGATTGGTCCAAGCTGAGCAGCTTTTGCCTGTTATGTTAATGGGCCCCCATTTAATCTTGCAGTCAGCACCCAAGACTGTTTCTTTCCACCTTTCAGTGGACAGGCCTTCCCTTCTAGCTCAGCCCACACCACCCACAGCTTTACCTGCAGGCCCATTTGGAAGAGGAACCCCAAATTTCCAACTGGAGTCTGGTATCCCATTAGTTTCAGCAGATGGGAGGTTCCTGTGTGTGCCAGGCCTCTAAAGCAAAGATCATCAAAGCTCCATTATTCCAGACTGAAGCCACTCAACATGCTGGAGACAGCAACAGAGCACAACAAACTCACCTCCACCGAGCCATCCTTCAGCTTCACTGATCTCTTGTCTTGCAGGCTGAAGAATTTGATGGGGTTGGAGAGAGCAATAGTCAGATCTACAAAAACAGAGGAGGCCTTTGCTCAGATTGTCTCTGACTTCCTTTGCCTTCTGGCCTGGGACAGGGCTGTTTTGTGTTCTCTACTTGTCACAAGCTTCTCCCTGACAGAACAATGGGAGGGGACCATCTTCACCTCAGTCCTTTTCTGGGGTGCTGGCTCACAGCTGATGTTTAGGGCATCTCTGTGAAGCTGAGGAGAGCATCCTGCTCCCAAAATCCTAAACCAGGCTCAGCCTTTGCAACCTGCACAGGTCCCTGCTCCAAGCCCAGGCCATGCTGTACAAACTTGGCCTTTTGGACGAGTATGTTTTAAAGCCTCAATCTCACAGGATTGCCCTTTTGAACAGGATTCCTTTGCAGGAGCAGAGGAGAAGAGGGAGTAAACATGTGCAGTATTCACAAGAAGCTCTGTGGCTGATACTGTTCATTCTGTGTGGCTTTGCTCAGGACTTTAAAAGCTTTGCTGTCAACACCTTCAGCAGGGCTTCTCCCTGATTCATCTCTCACTTTGACCATCCCCTTTTTAAGGGAAGATCACTCTGTCTCAGCACTACCAAGAACGTTCCTCTCTTCAAGCAGGGAAGAATGGTCTTAAAGGTCCCAAAAGCCCTGTTCTCCTCAGTCTCTAACAGTTTTCCTAGACTCTAGGAAACAGTTTTCCTCAAACTCTAACAGGTTTCCTAGAGTGAAGCAGCCTTCACTCTAGGAAACCTCTACCCTGCCTCTGAATAAAAACAGTGAAGAGATTGACCCAGTCCAAAGCAGAGACAGCTACATCTGCACTGCACACGCCAGTATGGGTGTGTGCCTCCACCCATACTGGGAGCCAGTCAGAGCTACAGAGCAGGCATCCATTGTCTCCTGATGAGAGCAGGGGTGTGACAGGATGCTGGTGAGTGCTCAACTCCCATCCTGACAAGGAATTAAGAGTGCAGCAGGAAAACAACCCCCAGGCTGAAAAAAATGCTTCTGGATCAGAGTCTGGTCAAAGCCAGAGCTGCCTCCACATGGACTCTACCTGCCCAGGCATCAGGGACGTAGTCCTTCACCTCCAGGTACACGAAGAGCGAGGGCATGGTGAGCGGCATGTTGCTCTCGCTGCGCAGGCACACGTGGTGGTAGCCTGAAACCAGGGAGAGAAGCTGTCCCCTCTTGCCTGTGTGTTCCAGCAGCAAAACAAATTCTTTCCTTGCAGAGGGTGTGGGCAATGAATTAGGGAAGAAAGCCAAGGCTATGACAGGATGAATTCCAAGGCTTCAGAGCCTATGGGACTCATAGAATCACATAGACTGGTTTGGGTTGGAAGGGATCTTAAAGATCACCTCCTTCCAACCTCCTTGCCTTGGGCAGGGACACCTTCCACTAGACCAAGTTGCTCAAGGCCCCATCCAACCTGGCCTTGGACATTTCCAGGGAGGGGGCATCCATAAATGGAGATTAAGTAGCAAAGTATGCAGCTATTCATATCTCCCTTCCAATGAATAGTCCCCCAGGGCTCAAAAGCTGCAGGAATTCCCATCCCATTTACCTGAGTGCACTGCAGTGACAGGAATGACACGGTGGCCAATGAACTTCCCTCCTTCCTCCCAGGCCACGATTTTGAGAGATGCCAACTCAGGCATCACGATCTGAGGAGAAAAGAGCAGAGTAAGACACCAACAGAGAAGCAGGTTAGAAAAGATCTCTAAGATCATCCAGTCCAACCATCAACACAACACCACCATGGCTATTGAACCATGTCCCCAGGTGCCATGGCCACACAGTTCTTGAATACATCCAGGGATGGTGACTCTATCACCTCCCTGGGCAGCCTGTTTCAATGCCTGACCACTCTTGCAGGAAAGAAATTGTTTCTAATCTCCACCCTAAACCTTCCCTGGCACAATTTCAGGCTGTTGCTTCTCATTTTGTCACCTGACACTAGGGAGAAGAGACTGACTCCCACCAAAGCCTCCAAAGCACAGCTTCTGTGCAGCAATTCACCAGAGAAGGGAATGAACTGGGAAGGATAATTCCAAGCACAAAAACTCTGCCATAAGGGCTCCTGTTTCCTTCCTCTCCCATTTTCTTCTGCCATAAAATGGGCTAAAAACTACTCTGCCAGAACTGGAGCCTGAAAAGTGTTTTCTGGAATGAGGATAGGATTTATCTACCACATCCCGAGCAGGCTGAAAATATCTGCTGCTTCATGGTGTGCTTGACAGAGAGGAATTGTGCAACCTTGGGTTTTGTCTCTGGAAGCTCCTGCAGACAGGCCAAATGTTCCTGTCACCTCTGACTTAACCCTCTGCACCCTGGAGCTGGGTTAGTGACAACTGAACTCTTGTGGGCAAGCAGGGCAGCTTTCTGTATCCTGGCACAGCTGAACACCTTCCTCTGCTCCCATTACCCTCCTCTCCTCCAGTTTGTCTGTGTCTCATTTACAGTTTAACTGCAGACAGTTAGAGTCAGTTCCTTTCTGCTTCTTGGTGCTTGAAGCTTTCCAAGATGATGAGTCTGAAGTACAACACAGATTTATGGAATGACAGGGGCTGGCAGGGACCTCTGGAGATCAACAAGTCCAACTCCCCTGCCAGGGCAGGGTCACCTAGAGAGGGTCACACAGGAACACATTCAGGTAGGTTTCAAACTTCTCCAGAGGTGGAGACTCCACCACATCTCTGGGCAGCTTGCTCCAGGGTTCCTTCACCTTTAAAGAAGTTCCTCCTCATATTTACGTGGAACTTATGTTCCAGTTTGTGCCCATTACCCCTTGTCCTGCCCCTGGACACCACTAAACACAAACTGGTCCCATTCTCCTGACACCCACTCTTGAAGTATTGATCAGCCTTGAGGAGATCCTACATTCTGTCTGCTCTTTTCCAGTCTGGAAAGCCCCAATTCCCTCAGTCTTTCCTCATCACAGAGATGCTCCAGTCCCCTCAGCATCTTTGTAGTCCTTCTGCTGACTGTTACTGCCAGGAATGTTCCCAGCTACCCACTGTCTGCTCAGGGAAATGCTGATGGGAGTTGCTTTGGATGTTACCAGCTTCAGCAGTGCGTGGCACCTTGTGTGCCTAAAGCCACCACTGAGATCTCCAGGAGGGGGTCCCTGCTGACCCTACCACTGACCTCTCCTGAGGCAGGGCTTGTAGCCAGCAGGACCTTTAGGGATTCTCAGATGTAATTACCTTTTCAAACACAAAAGCCTCCTCTTTCCAGACAGGGTTAATGGAATTGGCAGTGGAGGTCAGTTTGGTTCTGTATTTGCGTTTTGTGTCCCTCGGCAACCCAAACAACTCAACTTCCACATAAGTCTTCACACTGCGGTCAGAGAGGAACTGGCCAGAGAGTATCTAGGAACAAGCAGGAAGAGAATCAGCAGCTGCCAAAGTGCATAGAAGAACCCACCCATATCTTCACCCCAAAGTCCTTCTCCCAGCCCAAACCATCTTTCCTGCTGCAGCTTCCAATCCACCACAGGCTTTTTGTTTACCTCCACCCGTGTTCCTTTGCTCCAGTGCTTCCTTCAGCCTCCTCCCCTCCCCATCACCACAGCCTTGGCTTCTCTCTGGCAGATGCTAATTTTCCATTTTCATGCAATTATGATTAATTTAAAATAGTGAGAAGCCTGGGAGTTGCCATGGCAACAACTCTCCCACAGGCCTCTCTGGGTTCATCTGCCACTACCAACTCCACTGAGTACCAAACAGAGGGGACAGAGATGCCAGTTACAGAATCAAGGGATGGTTTGGGTTGGAAGGACCTGCAAGTTCCATGTCCTGCCATGGGCAGGGACACCTCCCACTAGTCCAGGTTGCTCAAGGCCTCATCCAACCTGGCCTTGAACATCTCCAGGGAGGGAGCATCCACAACCTTCCTAGGCAGCCTGTTCCAGTGTCTCATCACCCTCACTGGAAAGAATTTCTTCCTAGTCTCCAGTCTCAATCTCCCCTCTTCCAGTTTAAAGCCATTGCCTCTCACCTTAATACTACACCCCCTTGTCAAAAGTCCCTCTCCAGCTCTCCTATAGCCCCTTTCAGGTACTGGAAGGCTGCTCAAAGATCACCCTGGAGCCTTCTTTTCTCCAGCCTGAGTGGTCCCAACTCTCTCAGCCTGTCCTCTTAGTGGAGATGCTTCAGTCCTCTGATCATCATCATGGCCTCCTCTGGACCCACTCCAACAGGTCCATATCAGGGGCAGCAGGTCTGGATGCAGTATGCAGGTGGGGTCTCACGAGAGCAGAACACAGCTGGAGAGTCACCTCCCTGGTCCTGCTGGTTACACTTACACACGAGGTGCCAGGAGGAGGTGCCTGGAGAGGCCCATCCCCATGGTGGTACTTGCCGTGACAGAGAGGGTGCTGGCCACCACCACGTCAATGCGGTCCACAGAGAAGGGGTCAAACTGCTTGTCTGGGCGCCTCAGGAATTCATGCTTCAGCAGGTAGCCACACTGCCCGTTGAACTCAAAGAGAGCCATGTTCTGCTGCATGGGGACATCTGCCAGAGGGGAACATCACAGGGACAATGTCTGTGGCACCCCATCACATGGCTTGTGTGCTCTGAGCGAGCTGGAAGATGCTGTACCAAAGGCTCACAAAGCCACTGGAAAAACTAACTAAAACCTCTCAGCACCCCACAGGGAAAAGTATGACAGCAGCTGCTGGGAGTGCTTGGCTCGTGACTGTACCATAAGCCATAGCTAGGACTAGATTAAAACCTGCTTTAGGAAGTCCCTGCTGGTGTGGAGTGTGAACTAAATAGTTGCTTGCACCCCTCTGTTCCTTCCCTGTTTCATTTTGAGCCCCCTCTAAGTTCATATCCTCTGCCTCTGCTCTCGAGATCACTGTCCCCTGGTTTCTGCACCTTGATAGGATAGGTGCTAGAGGCTAGGATAGCCTCTTCTTACTTACTCTCTCACTCCCTTTTGAATTTGATTCTTTTTTCCTCTCATTGATCCCACAGATTGTCTCCAACACTCTCTATAGACAAAACACTCTTCAGCAGAAGGAAGGATATGAAGAACAGCTTCACCTGGAGGCTTTTATTTCCTCCTCATGCTGGTTTTGCAGCAAGGGAAGGTTTTTCTTCCCTGTTCAGGTCAAAATACTGGCAATAATAGCACAGCCAGGCCAGGCTCTGCCTGCTGCCTTGCAGAAGAAACAGCAACTTGGAGGAAGGAGGAACTCCATAAGTATTTGTGAACATTATTTAGCCTGACACCATGTTACAGCACAGCCAGAGATTGTACCCAGGGTGACAACAGGTCCATGTGTTTGTAGACACAAGCGTGTGCCAGGTTTGTGCTGGGCCCAGCAAGGTGCCTGGGCCTGAGGGAGATGGAGTCAAAGAAGAATGCTGTGGGAGAAGGCACACAAAGGTGCTCAGGGAAAGAGCAGTGTAGGAGGAGCCAAGAAATAGGAACGGCCAGCCTCCTCTCAGCAGCGGAAGGACAACGTGGCACTCACCCATGGTCTGGAAGTTGAGTGCCACCATCTGACAGCCGACGTTCCAGAACATCTGGGGCATGTAGTTGGAGGAGTCCATGCGGGTGCCTTTGGGGTAGATCCGGCTCATCTGGCGCTTGTTGTAGCTACACAGGCTCTATTGGAAACAAGTCTGGAGCACTCCTGGGGAGCCTGGGGCCAGCTCATGAATTCTAGGGTGGAAATTGTTCAAGCTCTGCTACCAAATACTCAGACCCTTTCCGAGAAGAATAAGAGGCTCTGGCAACAAGAAACTCCTTTCTCACAACCTTTCCACTTAAGGACAAGCATCTGGATCACAGTATGTCAGGGGTTGGAAGGGACCCAAAGAGATTGAGTCCAACCCCCCTGCCAGAGCAGGACTATAATTTAGCTCAGGTCACAGAGGAATGCATCCAGACAGGCCTTGAAAGTCTCCAGAGAAAGAGATTCCACAACCTCTCTGGGGAGCCTGCTCCAGTGCTCTAGGACCCTTACAGTAAAGAAGTTCCCCCTTGTGTTGAGCTGGAACCTCCTGTGCTGCAGCTTCCATCCATTGCTCCTTGTCCTATCCCAGGGAGCAAGCGAGCAGAGCCTGTCCCCCCGCTCCTGACCCCCAGCCCTCAGGTATTTACAAACAGTTATTAAATTCCCTCTCAGCCTTCTCTTCTCCAGACTCTTCTCCCAGCAGCCTTGCAGAAGGATGCATGCTGTTGAGAATCTCTGAAGAGCCCCAGAGCCACCCTGGAAGGTCCAATGTCTCCAGCACCTGAACACTTTGTGTCTCTGACAAAGAGTTTACAGGTTCTGACACTAGAAGCCAGCTGGAAATGCCTCAGCCTTACCCAGGCTCCCCTACTCCACACAACCAACCAGACGAGCCAAAGGTGGCCAAAAGGATACTCCACGAACTGCACAGGGAACTTGGTCAGCAGGTCATAAGCCTTCAGCTCGGTGAAGGAGGAGATGACATAACTCCGGTTCTTCTCTAGAGGCAGGAGATAAGGAAGCATTCAGAAGAAAGGCAGCCCCAGCTCTCCCAGTCTCTGTGTGAGGAGCAGGGAACCCAAGGAGCACTTGGCCTCTTCATTCCCACTTTCTACTAGCTACCATTTTCTATCAATGGTACCATTTTCTATCAATGCAATTTACCTTCTCCTGGTCCCCGGAAAAGGGACTGGACAGTAACAGTCCATAAAAGGTGTTTTGTTTGCCAGAGAGACAATGGCTGTGTCCTGCAGGGCAAGGGCACAGGCAGGATGGACTTACAAACCTGGGAAGGACAAGAACTTTGCCCATATCCTCCCAGATTTCAGTGACATTTAGAAAATAGTTCCTGCCCAGAGCTTTAGTTCCAAGTGAATCCAAATATTCAGTCTCAGAACTCATAAAATCCTAGAGCTGTCAAAGTTGGAGGAGACCTTTGAGGTCATCAGGTCCAACCATTCACCTGGAGCTCACAATCCCATCACTACTGCTGAGCCACTGCCACTCACCCACACTCCTAAGCACAAATCTTGCACAAAGTCCTTTATTTTGTCATGTTTCCTCTTCCTCATTCCCCTGTTTTTCCTCCTTTTTGTTCCATCAATCAAACCAGCTCACTCAAAGCTAGACCCAAATGTGGGAAGTGTTTAGAGGAACCGATGTGCCTAAAAAAACCATGTGCATGGTCAGTGCCTCAGATGTTCCTCTGCCCAATCACCAGAGAAGAGGAAAGCCAGGCACACACGTTCAGAGAAGCTGGGCTCATCCCCTGCCTTCAGAAGCAGCCAAGCAAGCCCACAGAGATGTCACTAGCCTCTAGGCTCTTTGTTTTCACCCTCGGTTATACAACTGCCACCAGTATCTGACACCTCCTGTCATCTCCTTACCAATACCTCACTATAAATATGTGACTGTGCAGGCTGTGAGGGGAACACAGCAGAAAATGGGTGAAACCAAGTCACAAGGGCAGGTGGAGAAGAGCAGCACCTGAGGGCACTGCTCTCCTGGTTGAATGGATCCTGGAAAAACCCGAGTTGGACTTACGGGCAGAGACTTCAAAGGAGTCAAATTTGATAGGCTGTATGTAATTAACCAGGCTGGACATCTCCTCGTAGGCTGTCACCTCCAGACCAGCAGTGCCCTGGGCAGAAAGCATGACCAGAGAGAAGAGAGATGCAGAGAGCTTTTGAGAGATGAAACAAAACATGCCTGGTCCTCACAAAGGACTCTGCTGGCTGCCCGGACCAGAGCACAGCAGCTCTTGGTCCTCTGCAGGCGGCACAGACAGGGCTGCAGTTCCCAGGTGGCTTCTTGAAAACTGAAGCTGGGTCATACAGAAAGGTACCACAGAACCACAGAGCAGCAGGGGTTGGAAGGGACTTCTGGAGATCACTGAGACCAACTGCTCTACCAAGACAGGGTCACCAGGAGAAGGTCACACAGGAACACATCCAGGTAAGTCTGGAATGTCTCCTGAGACATTCTCTCTGCAGAGAGCCAGGACCTCTGTAACCTCTCAAAGCACAGAGTCTGGGACAAACCAGACACATTTTCCTCCTCTCTGAGGAGAAGGAAATGGAAAATGCTTTACTTTGTTGGGTTTTTTTCTGTTCATGGTAATGCTGACCTCCTCCCTCCACTTTCTGCAGGAGCACTTCATGTTTCAGTAACAAATTCTGTCAGACTAGGGCTGAACCTCTCTGAACAGCCTGAGGCAGAGAGTTATCCCCAGTCACGCAGTGATCAGATAGAAGTAACTCTTCTGTCATATGCTCTGTGCTTGCAATGCAGAATTATAGAATCACAGAATGGTTTGGGTTGGAAAGGATCTTAAAGACCATCTAGTATCAATTCCCTGCCATGGGCAGAGACATCTTCCACTAGTCCAGGCTGCTCACAGCCCCATCCAACCTGGCCTTGAACACTTCCAGAGAGGACACACCCACAACCTCCCTGGGCAGCCTGTTCCAGTGTCTCATCACCCTCACTGGAAAGAATTTCTTCCTCATCTCCAGTCTCAAGCTCCCCTCTTCCAGCTCAAAGCCATTGCCTCTCATCTTACACTATAAGCCCTTGTCAAAAGTCCCTCTCTAACTTTCTTGTAGCCCCCTTTGGGTACTAGAAGACTGATCTAAGATCTCCCTGAAGCCTTCTCTTCTCCTGGCTGAACAGACCCAACTCTCAATCTGTCCCCATACCAATTCCCCTGCCTCGGGCAGGGCCACTTTCCCCTAGACCAGGTTGCCCAAGGCTTCATCCAACCTGGCTTTGGACACCTCCAGAGGAAGAGGGCACCTATGACCTTCCTGGGCAACCTGTTCCAGTGTCTCACCACCCTCATCGTAAAAATTCTTCCCCATCTCCACTCTAAATTTTCCCTCCTCCAGCACAAAGCCATCACCCCTCATTCTGTCATTACAAACCCTTGTCAAAAGTCCCTCCCCAGGTCTTCTGTAGCCCTCTTCAGGTACTGGAAGGCTGCTCTAAGGTCTCTCTGGAGCTTTCTCATCTCCAGGTTGAACTGACCCAGCTCTCTCAGCCTGTTCCCCTAGGCGAGGTGCTCCATCCATCCCTCTGACCATCTTTGTGGCCTCCTCTGGACCCACTCCACTAGGTCCATGTCCTTTTTGTATTTGGGGCACCCGAAGTGGACACAGTACTCCAGGTGGGGTCTCACCAGAGCAGAGTAGACTGGCAGAATCACCTCCCTGTCCTGCTGGTCACACTGCTTTTGAGGCAGCCCAGTACACCGTTACCTTCTGGGCTGCCAGCGACCACTGCCAGCTCATGTGGAGTTTTTCTACCAGCTGACATCCCCAAGTCCTTCTGCACAAGACTGCTCTCAAGCCATTCTCCAGCCAGTCTATATTTGTGTTTGGGCCACCATTTCTCTTTTGCAGTTTCCACTGAAAAAGTGGTGTTGTGTGAAGGAAGGAAAGCCCCAGCTGGTCACAGCCCAGTTCATTCCTCTTTGCATTTTGAGCTTTTCTGTAGTCAACATGGAGAGGGCCCAGAGAAAACTGGAGGCCAGAACAAAAAACAGAAACACCAAAACATCCAGAAAAGGAACAGAAACCACAATGACAGTACCTCATCTGACTGCATCTTTTTAATTTCCTCTTCATCCAGGTTTCCAAGGTGTTCATCCTCTTCCTCTGGTTCTTCTTCAGCCACATCACCTGCCCAGACTGAGCACACACAGAGCCCACATCAGCCAAACACTGAGACAAGGCACTGCTGACTGGTAGCTAAGGAAAGCTCTGCAGCCCTCACAGCTGGGTCATGCAGGAACAATGTGTGGAAGAATCATACCATGTCAACAGCCCAACTCCAGCAGGAACCAGCACACTCTGGACCACCACCCTCCAGACCAAATCTTTCCTCCTTCAGGCCCCCCTCACACCCCAAGAGTGACAATCACAGAGCTGCTTTCCTCACTAAGGTCAAACATTCCTGGGAAAGGATGTCCATTTAGGGTGTTCTGCAGTGGTGCTCACCTTGTCTTCATGACTTCATCTCCTCCTACCACAGCTCCCCTCAGCTCAAGGGGTGGCAGCCTTGAGAACGGAGGGAGAAGTGTGGGGGCTGAAGGTTCTATAAACCTAAAGCCTCAGAGTGAAGAACTAGGCCATGCTGAGTTTGTGGTTATCAGAGAGCTACAAGCAGGAAAATATGATCCACCTTTCCATCAAGCCAACAAGCAGTGCCTACCATGAGTCCCCAGCTCATGCAGCCAGGTGCCCCAGAGTAGGCAAAGAGCTAACTGATGAGCAGGGCATAAGCTGATTGCCTCTTTGGCTTGGAATGAGGCATCTGAACATACTCTGAAGATTTGAGCTCTCTTCCAAGCATATGCTGCTTCTTGAGATAACTGAATTAATGATAGTACTGGCTTGCCTCAAGCTAGTACTGGGTGATGTGGAAGGTCTCCCGTGGACCAGACTTGCTCAGCAAGCTAGACTAGCCCCACTCTCCCTTCAGACATACCAGTATCTTCAGCATCCACAGGGCTTGGCTGCTCCATGACTTCTGGTTCCACATTCTTCCCTTTCTTCAAAGAGTTCTGCCTCTTCCCAGATATAGATTGGTTCTTTTTATTCTTAATCAAGATTTTCCCCAAGAGATCCTTAGGACTTGGCAGAGGAACTCCTGGCTTCAGCTGCAACATAAGCTTCATACTGAATTCTCCTCATAGAGACAGTTCCAACACTCATCTGCCCTGGCCCTCTCAATACCCTTGCTCTGGCCATTTACTGGTGCCTGGACACCTCTCTCACTCACTGTACTCTCCAAGTTCTCTTTTTTCTGGCAGATGCCACTACTTTCATGAAGAATCTCACCTTTGATTTCAGAGCAGCATTTTGCATCCCTCTCTCATCCCGCTGCCTGCACCCCCCATGCTGTTCCCAGTCACCTCTCCTCCATCACCAGCTAGAAATCCATCTACATGGCCTCAAGGCACCCCACACCTCTGGCTTTCACATTCCACCTACTTCTTTCATTATCCCAGAGCTTCACTCCTGGATCAGTGCTGGGACCAGATTTAGACACTCTGCCTGAGCATATTTGAAAAACAGATCCCAGAGTAGGTGGCCCAAGACAAGGATGTGAGTCAGACTGTGCAACTAGACCCACACTCCGCCTGCAGAGCCAAACAGACCTGGTCATAATTTAGCTTATTTGGTGTTCAAGAAAGTGGGACATGGCTCAAGAGCCATGGTGGTGTTAGGCTGACATTTGGTCTCCATGATCTTAGAGGTCATCTTCAACCCAAACAATTCTACAATTCAATAATACCCTGAGATGCTTCTCCACATTCCCACACCCCACAGCTTCTCCCCATTGCCTGGACAATGGTGTGGGTCTGGGCAGTGGACAACTGCTGATGTGTTCACTGCTTCTTCTCAGCTCTTCTTCTGACCTCAGTGCTTCAAAGATGATGCTTGGCTAGGTGTCTCAGCTCCCCCCTCCACAGAGCAGAGGCACTGCCTGCTATCTGTAAATCACTGTCTGTTCACAGGACAGCTGAAGCAGCAGCAGCATGCATGGGGGTCACCAAAGATGCCCCCCTGTCCAAAAAATACATGTAGAAGAAGCTGATGACTAGAGTCAAGCAGACCAGGAGCTTTACTCAGCTCTTCTGAGCACTGGGCTCTGCATGTCCCTGAACTGCCCACCTATGCCTGGGAGGGAGAATTATCCAGGCTGGATGCAGGAATTGAGGTGCATTGGTAGGAAGAGCCTGAAATGCTACTAAGGCCTTGGTCCTGTTTCTCTGCAAAGCAAGGACTGGCAGACAGACCTGACACAGCACTGTGTGCAGCCACACTGACTCATCTGGTACAGCTGGCACAGCTTGGCTACCTACAGCTCTGCTTCCAAAGTCAGAGTTAAACAAAAGCAGAGCCAGACAAGTGCTTAGCAGAACCTCTGGACTAAGAGGTTTTTCCAGCCATTGTGCAGCTCACCAGTATCATTTATCCAGAACATAATCTTCTCTTTCACTGCCCTAGTATCCATGCTGCCCTTCTATCTGTGGTGGCATCTCCCAGCACCAGCAGTGACCAATTTTCCCCCAAACACCTCTCTACTCGCCCCCTTCCCAGCTTGCACTTACTGGGTACTTCTCCAGAGGTTCTGTCAGCAGCATATCTCCAAAGATGGTTCTGCAGTACTCAGCCATCTTTGTCTGCTGCTTGGGCCTGAGGGACAGAGACATGAAGCAGGAGTGACCAGGAAAGCAGATGCCCAACTTTAGAGCTCAGCATGAATCACCATCCTGAGATTCATGTGCTCCACTCAGTTAACTACCTCTTGCCTTCACATAGATACTCTGCAGGTCTTCAGGTCCCTTCCTGGCCCAACTCCCATCTGTTCATCCTGAGCTAACAGGCTGCACAACTGTGGCCACTCACTCTCTCTGCAGGTCACAGCTCATCTATCAGCACCAGTACACATCTTGTTGCTCCAAGTCCCAATCACAGCCTGGTTTGGGTTGAAGGGACCTTTAAATCCCCCATCAGTGAGCAGGGACTTTTGAAGCAGGCCCTTTAGAAGGGAAATGAAGCTGGTGAAGGGTCTGGAGAACAGCTCTAGTGAGGAGCAGCTGAGACACCTGGGGTTGTTCAGCCTGGAGAAAAGGAGGCTGAGGAGAGCCCTCACTGTCCTCTATGACTCCTTGAAAGGTTGGAGGCAGGTGGGAACAGGGCTATTCTCCCTAGCATCAGGTGATAAAACAAGAGGCAACAACCTGAAATTGGGCCAGGGGAAGTTTAGGTTGGATTGTAGAAAAACAATTCCTTGCAGTAAGAGTGATCGGGCACTGGAACAGGCTGCCCAGGGAGGTGGAGTCACCACCCTTGGAGGTGTTCATGAAATGTGTGGACATGGCACCTGGGGACATGGTTTAGTGTCCACGGTGCTATTGGGCTGGATGCTGAATTTGATGATCTTAGAGGTCTTTTCCAACCCAAACAATTGTATGGTTCTATCTTTTGATGTTTCATTTCAGCTCAGGCACTCAGGACCCAGCAGCACTTTCTGCTCTGGACAGCGGAGGACACAGCTCTCCCAGGCACCAGGTACTCACGAGTCCACATGGTTCTCAAAGGACAGGATGACAGGGTAGAGAGACGTTTTAAAGGCACTTTCTGCAATGGCCTCGATGGCATCCTAAACAGGAGGTAATGGTTAGAGAGAAGATCAGCACTTGCTAGTAACAGAGACATGCAGGACCTCTCTCTCACTGACGAGACTACAAACTGACTGCTGTCAGGAGCTGCCCTGTGAGGTAACCAAACTTCCCCCAGCTAGGTGCTGAGAAGTGTTGTCTCCATACTCACCCAGATGTCCCACTCCAGAGGGTAGAACATGCAGCTTGACTCAGCACCAAAACTGAAGCTGAAGTCTGGAGTATGTGAGTTTTGATTTGTATTACCCAGTTCAGTGTAGACACAAATGATTGTGTAAGCATCTTGCCAGACAAGCCACTGCCACTTCCACTTTGAACAGGCAGAGGAAGGTGCACCCAGCACCAGATTCAGCTGCTTCAAATCCTACTTCTACTTGCTTCTGAACCTGTCCAATTTTCTCTCACTTCATCTGCTAATAAAATCCTGACTAGCAGCAGAGAAAAGTGGAATGTTCAGTACCAAGCAGTGTTTCTGACATTTCAAAGGCAAATACCATGGAAACGTTCTCAGCATTAATGAGGTAAGAAAAAATAAACATAGTTTCCCTAAGCCCCTCTTAAACTGCCACGAAATTTCCACTCTTTTCCTTGCTGGTGGTGCTATTTGACACAGTAGAGCAGAGTTAATTGCTCCTGGGCAGTTACAGCCACCCAAACTCTGGTTTGTGCAATTACAGTCCCTTACTCCCCCAAACCCTGCTTCAGACATCATTTTAGCACACAGGGAGGCTGCCACAGCTGCTCCTCCATGGACCACTTGGACTCCATCTCAGAAACCAGCAAGGTTCAGAGGAGAACAGAGGGCTGGCTGCTGAGGGGACTGGAACATCTCTGTGATGAGGAAAGACTAAGAGAATCAACGTTTTTAGCTGGAGAAGAGCAGACTGAGTGGGGATCTGATCAATGCTGATCAATACTTCAAGGGTGAGTGTCAGGAGGATGGGACCAGGCTTTGTTCAGTTGTGCTCAGTGACAGGACAAGGGGAAATGAGCACAAGCTGGAACATAAATGTTCCATCTAAACACAAGGAGGAACTTCTACATGTAAAGGTACTGGAGCCCTGGAGCAGGCTGCCCAAAGTGGTGGAGTCTCCATCTCTGGAGACATTCCAAACCCACCTGCATGTGTTCCTGTGTGACCTTCTCCAAGCAACCCTGCCTAAGCTGTGCTTGATGATCTCTGGAGGACCCTTCCAATTCTTAACATTCTGTGAAGCTTCTGAGAAGAAGCTACAGAAAAAGCTACTTAAAGGCTAGAGGCAGTGGTGGGAAAGGGAGAGAGGTGTGGAAAGAAAGATCTGTGCATTAGGTCAAGCTCAAAGCTGGGCACATGCTACATGAGCAAGTTATCATTTCTTTAAGGTACAGTCAGAAGCTTTAGCAGATCTTGGCAGCTACAGCAGCCACAGCTGTCACTATTCCTCCCCTCTGCAGTGAGCTGCTGAGCCAAAAGCAGCAGTGGTGCTGCAGGACCTGGGACATGAGTGATGCTGAACATGATGATCCCTGTAATCTGAAGGACTGTGTTGTTCTTTTCCCACCCCCACATAAATATTTTATTAATAGTGAAGTGTGGAAACTGGGAGGACAACAGGGAACTAGAATAAAGAGCTTTAAGAGGAAGATCCAGTCCTCCTGTGGGCACTGGTGGTGTAAAGGAGAGCAGAAAAAAAAGGGATTGTGATGTGCTGGGTTTTAACCTGCAGAGCTGTTTGTAACTCCTGTGGGTATGTGGTCTGTATTTCCAAGGGAGAAGGAGGCTTTGTGCTGTGCTGATGAAGCCTGGAAGCTGAAGCCTCCAGGCAGCCACCTGCCCAGCAAGCTAGAGGGCAGCTGCTCCAATTCCAGACACTCATCTCATTAGAAAGGAATTGAAACCCATTCCTCCAGAGCTGCCACCAGAGAGGCTGTCTGCCACAAAAAGTCAGAAGATAAACTCAACTGCTTGTTTTTTTGACATGCATCCATCCATAAGCCCACCATCCTCGTGGAATTTTCTGTCCATCCATCCACCTTGTTATAGAGCCCTGTGTGCAAGGCACATCTACTCAACCATCTCTCCATCTTCTATCTGACTGTCTGCGTTTCCCTCATTCACTCATCTTCATCCAGCTAACAGCCTCTCTTCTGGTCCTCCCACTCCAAAAACGTACACAAACTCCAGCCTATTGCATGCTTGCTCATCTTTCATTCTACCTACACATTCATTCACTTGTCATCAGTCTTCTACTCTCCAGCATCTTTGCCCTCTGTCGGCTTCCTCAGCCAGCATCTTCAAGCTGACATCAGTCTAAAACCAAGCAAGAGAAAGGATATATAGAGCAAACTCCTTCCATACCTTGAAGAGGATCTCAGTTGTCATGGTGAAGCCATGAGTGATGATGGGCTCCTCATCTGGGGGCCGGCCCTTCCAGCAGTCCAGCTCCACGCAGCGGCAGCCAGCCAGCAGTGCCTGCCGATACATCTCCGGAGAGGAGATACCCGAGAACTGGCCAGCTGGAGAAAGCAGAGAGAGGGAGGTTCTTCAGCATCACTCACCCATCCCCTCTGGTGGGACCGAAGTGCTGCAGCAGACTGGAACTACTCATACCTGTTAAATAGGTGTTGTGTGAGGAATTGATGAAGTAGTGGGAGAGTGGCTGGGTCATGTCCTGGTACAGCAGCAATTTGTCCAGTGCTATCACATTGTTCTCAGGGCCACAGAGAAACCAGACCATCCCTTCTGGAGACAACTGCCCTGCATGGAAAACAAAACTGTTAGTAGCACCAAAACAGAACTCCAGAATGGTAGGGGTTGGAAGAGGATTATCCAGTCCAACCTCCCTGCTAAAGCAGGGGCACCCACAGCAGCTTGCCAAGGATCACAAGGGTATGGGGGGGGTGGGAATATCTTCAGAGATGGAGACTCCACAACTAATATGGGCAGCCTGCTTCAGGGCTCCAGCATCCTCACACCAGACAAGTTTCTCCCCATGGTCAGGTGGAACCTTACAAGTCCCAGTTTGTGCCTGTTGCCCCTTGTCCTGTCACTGGGCATCATTGACAAGAGTCTGGCCCCAGCCTCTCGCCCCCCCACAGGTCTTGATGAGCACTGAGCAGATCCCCTATGGGGCTGCTCTTCTCCAGGCTAAACAGCCTCAAGGCTCTCAGCCTTTCCTCCTCACATTGCTCCAGGCGCCTCAGCACCCTCAAAGCCTCCATTGGACTTTCTCCAGCAGTTCCCTGTCTCTCTGGAACCAGGAAGCCCAGAACTGGACTCAGATGTGGTCTCTCTAGGGCAGAGTAGAGGGGAAGGAGAAGCTCCCTCGACCTGTTGGGCACACCCTTCTTCATGCTCCCCCAGAAACAAAATGGTTCTGGCATCTTCTTGCAGGTATAACACAGGAACTTGTGAGAATCAGCCTGACTGCCCCCTTGAGAGTTAGGACAGCAGAAGACACAAGGCCCTCTGCTGGTTTCATACTACCTCTAGAGCCAGGCGTTGGGCTGATCAGGACTCACCTCTCTGGATGTTAATCCCACTGGGCTCATACTTCTCTATCAGGCTCTGCACCTGCTCAGGCTTGGCTGGTGGGAACAGGATGTCATTGAGGCGAGAGTCTCGCTGCTTCTTGTTGATAAACTTTGCCAAGTGCTCCTTGGTCATGTAGGGCTTTGCTTTTAAATGGCTACAGTGAGAGAAGGACAGAGGAGCAGAGGTGAGCTGCAACCAGTCCTCCTGATGGTAACAGCTGACTCCCCACAGCACAGTGAGGTCTCATCCTCTTTATTCAGGCTGCGAGTAAAAGAGTTAAGTGCACTGGCACTGTTTTGTGACCTGGGTTCCTGCCTTTTTAAGGCTTGAGCCCATACACAAAATATGAAATCCCCTTGCTCCTCCTTTTGACCTGTCTTCTGCCACAAGAGATCAAGTTCTGTGGCTTGAGGGAAACTTACTGCGAGGTAAATATCTCATCAATCTCAGGCCGTGGACACAGATTCATGAGGAAGGTTTTGTACACAGTCTCGGGGAAGTCCTCTGGGTTGATGGCATCATTCTGAGAACACATTAAAGACAGGTCACATGCCCTTGATGGCTTCCACTCCTTCATGAACACCCCCAGCCCAGCACTTGTTTGTGAGTGGAACCTCTGGAAGAACAGATGGAGAAGCACCAAAACGTCCCACTTCAGAAGGGACAGTTACTTAAACTGCCCCTTGGTGCCTCTTGCATGATGATGCAAAGCTCAAGCTCACTGCAGAGGTAGGAGCTGTCAGGCCTGGACTGTACTCTGTGGGTTGGCAGAAGCCAACCAAGATTAACCATCAGAGTTGTTGCTTCAAAGAAGAGAGAGTGAACCATGGAGAAAGAAAGGTGCTGCCTCCTGTGCCACCTAACCCAAGTGATAGAGTTGTGTTAAAGCAACACAAAGGATGAGAACTGAGCCTGGCTGCAGCTGAGGCATAGCAGATGGCACTAAGAAAAAGGTCTCACAGCAACAAAGAGCATCTGGGCTGATGATTTTTCATCATCACAGAGCAGGCAAAGATTCTTCTCAAACTAGCAAGACCTTTGGCTCCCAGGGAAACCCTTACCTTGCCCTTTGGAAGATGACAAGCACTCAAGGCTGCTTCCACCCTCTTCCTGTCTGCAGGAAACGTCTGAAAAATACTGAGCAGAGAGGGGAAAAAAGAAATCACCAGAGTGCAGGAGGAGGGCAGTCAGAAAGGCTGGGGCTGGGTGGCTGGCAGCTGCAGCCAGAGCACAAGGCACTCAAAATGAGCAGTGAAGGAGCCAGACAAGACAACTCTAAACATGAATCAGAGAAGACAGACAGTGTCCTGCAAGGTAGTAACTGAGGTATCACATCCTAGACGCTACAGTGGAGTTCTGACTGCTGCCATAATACAGTTCTACACTTCTACTATGGAGAAGGATGAAGGGAGACCTCACTGCTCTCTACAGCTCCCTGAAAGGAGGTTGCAGTGATGCACATGTTGGTCTCTTCTCTCAAGTAATCAGCAACAGGATGAAAGGAAATGGCATCACATGGTGCCAGAGGAGGTTTAGATTGGACATGAGGAAAAAATTCTTTGCTGCAAGAGTGGTCAGGCAGAGGAACAAGCTGTCCATGGAGGTGGTGGAGTCACCGACCCTGAAGGTGTTCAAGAAACATGTGGACATGGCCCTCTGGGGCACGGTTTAGTGGCCATGGTGGTGTTGGGTTGATGGCTGGACTCGATCTTAGAGGTCTTTTACCATCTCAGTCACTCCATGATTCTGTAAAGTCCCTGTCACTGAACTGTATCAGCACACTCTCAAAATCTCTCTTCTCTGTCCTCCCCTGGCCCTGATGGAGGTGTCTCCTGTGGTAACATACTCATGCCACACGCCCCCCAGGACACCGTCCTGTGGCAGCAGATGGCATTAGCAAGGAAGAATTTGTAGCCAAGACAACATTCAGAACCAGCAAACAAACCTTTTGAACATTTGCTGCTTGAAAGAAGGGAGACTTCTCTGGAACCAAAACTCCTGCTATGAACTGAAGGAACAAACTCCTGATGCAGGCAGAGAAGCTGGTTTGCTACGTGGCTTGGTGTAATGGCCATGGTGGCGTTGGGTTGACTGCTGGACTCTATCATTTTAGAGGTCTTTTCCAACTCAAACAATTCTATGATAGAGCACAAATGTCTGCTTCTGCAGACACCAAAACTCACCTCCCACTTGGGAAGATGAGTCCTGGTCTCATGGGCAAAACTGATTTGGTCAAGCCTTCAGCTTCAAGCAGCACGTGCTGCACTAGGGAACAGTACCAAAAACTGAACTTCCCCTGCTTTCAGAATATCCCAGACAGCAGCACTGAGGTCTCCTCTGTGGATAAATTCAGATGCCAGCTCTATTAAGCTCCTGGCATCACAGCTGCTCCCAGCCAGAAAAAAAAGGGGAACAAAAAGTGCCAAACGTGTGGACAGGTGGACAAGTGCTCAGAGGGAGCTGCAGCAGACATATGCAAACCCAGCCTGCCTTTGCAAGGCAAAAGCTGCAGCATCCTGGTTAATGAACTCAGAAGAGATTTAAATGCCCAAACAGAAAGGCTCAGAAGAGTTCTCAGAAGGATTCAGACACAGATTTTGAAGCCTTACATACATCTGGCACCTGGAGATACAGAGTGGCTTGGTAAGTCTGACTCTTAATGTGGACATTCAATAGTCTAATGTTTTACACACAAACATAGGGTGGAAGTGACCTCTGCAGATCACCAAGTCCAACATTCCTGCCCAAGCAGGATCACCTGGGGCAGGTCACACAGGAACGCATCCAGATAGGTCTTGAAAGTCTCTAGAGAAGTAGGCTCCACAACCTCTCCGGGCAGCCTGCTCCAGGGCTCCAGCACCCTCACAGCAAAGCTTCTCCTCATGTTGAGGTGGAACTCCTTATGTTCCAGTTTGTGTCCATTGTCCCTCATCCTATCACCACTGAAAAAAGCCTGGCCCCTTCTTGACAGCACTTCAGATATTTGTAAACATGAGTAAGATCTCCTCTCAGTCTTTTCTTCCCCAGAGTAAACAGCCCCAGGGCTCTCCCCTCTTGCCTCTCCTTTCCAGACCCTTCCTTGGGAGGAACCAAGGTGCAACAGGAGTCCTTCCATGGTCTGAATCCTGAAAGAATGACCTTTACCTCTTAGGTGCAGCAAAAGCAGACAGCTGAAGCAACTGCTCAACCAGACACTCTTTATTTAGTCTGACTGAACAGCAACAAACAAATATAGAATCACAGAACTGTGGAATGGTTTGGGTTGGAAGGGACCTGAAGGACCATCTATTTCCAACCACTTGCTATGGGCAGGGACACTTTCCACTAGACCAGGTTGCTCAAGACCCCATCCAACCTGGCCCCTCCAGGGAGCAGACACCCACAGCTTCCCTGGGCAACCTGTTCCAGTGTCTCCCCACCCTCCCTGTCAAGAATTTCTTTCTAATTCACATATCCATACTCACTTCCTGACAGGAATCTTCCCCTCTGCATTAAGCTGCATCTTCAGCTTAACCAGGCTGTGGAAAGAAATAACCAAGATTATGAAGTGCATTTGTACAATTTTAGAGGTTCTCTTAAGTAAGGAGAAAGAAAAAAAAAAGAAGCAATTAGGGAAAGAATCTGATGGTTAACTGAAAATCAAGGTCCTACAAAGTGTCCCCTTAGCCAGAGCCTATTGTTGCTTCTCAGGAAGCAAAAATGGGCAAATTATTAAAGCTTAAACACTGAAGTGTGTGAGACTCAAGTGCTGCACTTGGGCCACAACAGCCCATGAAGGGGAAGCCTCCTGCTGCTGGCAGAGGCAGAAAGGGAAGCAGAGGAGAGCTCTGGAGGCCAAGGTGTGTCAGAACTCACTCACATTTTCTCCAGGAAGGTGTATCGAGAGGCGTTGGACGTGAGGGGGTTCCGCACAATGGCCATGATGTCCTCTGCCCAGCTCTGGGGACAAACACACACAGAACAGAGGCATTTGGGGACTGCGCCACAAAGCACACAGCAACAAGCACGGAAAGGGCATGGACCTGTTCTGCTACTGCTGGCCTCCAAACCCCAACAAGTGCTCCTCAGGCTTGCCTGTATCACCTTCCTACTGTTCACAGACACCAGCAGCTGAAACTTCTGACTTCTCCACTGAGTCTTCTCAGCTGTACTGAGTATCCACACAAAGCACAGCAATGACATACTGAAGTTCTTCCACTGGTCCTTCTCTCCATGCAGGGCAGAAGCTTCTAGAACTACGGAGGTACCACACCTTACTGGAACATAAACCTCCTTGTTTATAACCTTGCCAGTAACACTGGCAGGGTTGAGTTCTCCACCTTTCCCTCTCCCCTCCTGCTCCCCCCTTACTTCTGGGATTACACTGTAATGACATACTTCCTTATACTGAGAAGCCCTTCCTGAGAAGTGCTTCCTTGCCCTCACCTTGCCAACGTTCTCCTTGTAGGACACAAAGTTATGGAAAGTGAGGTCCACCATGTCAGGGCCAGACACAATAGTCAGAGTCTTAAGCAGGAAGGTGCTGTGAGGGTAATCCAAGTTAAAAACCTCTCGGAGCTTCTGGCACTGCAGAAGAAACAGAACAGATGGGGATGAAGGGAAAAAGAAGCAAATGGCAACCAGAAGACCCAGAAGGTCTAACTAACACTTAGTCAATGCTCATAAAGAAATTCCTCACTGCACATCCCTATGGATTATACTTTTGATGAGAGAAAATGGCATCAGATTGTGTCAGGGGATGTTCAGGTTTGACACGAGTTAAAATCTCTTTCCTGAAAGAGTAGTCAGGCATTGGAACAGGCTGCCCAGACAGGTGGTGCAGTCACCACCCCTGGAGGTGTTAAGGAATGGGTGGGCATGGCACCTGGGGACATGGTTTAGTGGCCATGGTGGTGTTGGGTTGATGGTTGGACTGGATGATCTTAGAGGTATTTTCCAACTCAAACAATTCTGCGATTCTAAGGTCTGGTAGCAGCTTTAGACCTGGTTACTGGAGGGACTTCTCTCCCTCCAAACCCCTTTCTGCTGGTTGTCAGTTGCTACAAGTAGGTTTTTCCATAGCAATTGCAGTCTCCTGCAGCAATGTCTCACCAGAGATTTATTTTGTTAAGTAGAAGGCTCATCTGATTAGTCACACTTGTATTTCATCACCAAACAGAAGTATTTATAGAATCTCTTTAAATTATTTAGCATTTTCTGCATTCCCACGTAAGGCATCACTAAGCCAAGGAATCCTGGAGTTGCACTGAGGGTCCCTATTTATCTTGGATGGATAAAATTCCCAGCTCCTAGAATAAAGCACAGCAATTCATAGAGTTGTTTGGGTTGGAAAAGATCTCGAAGGCCATCAAGTCCAACACAACATCACCAGGGCCACCAAACCATGTCCCCAAATGCCATGTCCACATGTTTCTTCAACATCTCCAGGGAAGGTGACTCCAGCACCTCCCTGGGCACCTGCTCTAATGCCTGCCCCACTTGTGCAGCATGGACAGTTTTTCTAACACGCAACCTAAACCTCTCCTGGCACAATTTCAGGCCATTGCCTCTTCTTCTGTCACCTAATACTAGGAAAAACAGACCAACCCCACCTGCCTCCAACCTCCTTTCAGGGAGGTGTAGAGAGCCAGAAGGGCTCCACTCAGCCTCCTCTTCTTCACTCTCAACAAATCCAGGTCCCTCAGCTGCTCCTCACCAGAGCTGTTCTCCAGACCAGTTTCATTGCCCTCCTCTGGACAAGTACAGCAACTCAATCACCTTAGAGGTCTTTTCCAACCCAAACAATCCTTTGATTCTATGATCTCACCTTTGGATTTGCTGTAAACTTAAGAGCTCCCCCAGAGTCAGCTCAGCTCATGTTTAGTGGCTTGTTCCCTGCTGCTGACTGGGCAGTGTTGGCCTCCCAGAAGATTTTCCTGGTTTCTATGAGTTAGAGAATTTCTCAGAACGCTCAGGTCTTGCTTTGTGAGCAATTTTCCTTCCCAGAAGCAAGCAGCCCCCTCATGCCCACATCTCCATTCCCTGCTCACAACAACTTCTTGATGGAGCAGAACTTTTCAACACGAGTGGCAAAGCATCAGGACCTTCATTTCATACTTCATCTTACAAAGCTACTGGCGTTCCTTCAGCTTCCTCACCTCTCCCGCTGTAAATGATACGCAGCTGAGACAATGGAGAACTTGTGGTCTGTGCTGAACTCATTTCCTGTATTTGTTACAGATCAGCTCCTCCCAGCCCTTCCTCCCCTGCAAGCTGCTGATGCTGGCTCTCCAGCAGCTGTTTCTCCTCATGCTGTATGTCTGCAGCGAGCTGCACCAGAGTCTGCTTTCTCTCAGGTATGCTCTGCCAGACAAAGCTGACCCACGGTGTGGCTGGTAGCAGCCTGATCACCTTCTGAGAAGTCATTGTTCCCATTAGCCTTAGCCTGTGTCACTTTCTATATGTCATGGCCTTTATCAGCATTAGCTTATGACACCTCCCAGTGCCTCAGCGAGGATGGCTTCGTTTTATGAGAAGCAAACTGCAGCAGGGAGAGGAGAGGATCATCTTGTGGGGGATCTAAATTGGGTCAGATTTTCCTAGTGACTGATTTCCTGCCTGGCCTTAAGCAAGTCACTCACTCTGTGCTGCTGCTTTGCATGGGGATTATTTCCCTCACGGGATAAAAGCACCAAATGAAGACGGTGAGAGAGGAGCAGAGACTATGTCCAAGGGCACAGAACCTGATGCCACGGCTCTTCCATAACCTTCAGCACCTTGTGCAGCAGCAGCTTCATTATGTCATTACTTAGTGTCAGAGTGCAGGTGGCCATAAAGGGAAAAATGGGAATGAAAACCAGGACAACTGCATTAGCCATGCAAATCAGAAAGCAAACAGGCTTAGCAAATCCACTTAAAAATCTCAAGCAAACAGAAAACCGCTCACAGGCAGAGAGGCTGAAATGCAGACTCAGCTTCCATTCCACTTCACAGAATCACAGAAAGCCCTGGGTTGAAAGGGACCCTCGAGGGGCATCTTGTCCAATGACCCCTGCAGTCAGCAGGGATGTCTCCGATCACAGCAGCCTGCTCAGGCCCCCATTAAGTATGACCTTGAATTTCTCCAGGGATGGGACCTTAATCCCATCTCCAGGCAACCTGTCGCAGTGTCTCACTGTGCTCACTGTGAAGAGCTTCCCCTTAATATCCAAACATCACAGCCTCCTGATTTGCCTGAAGCCCTCTCACAGTCCAGAGAAAAGCAAATTCCCATGCAAATGTAATCAAAGAGCCAGGGCTAAAGCAGGAGACAGTGACAGTCCTTTCACCACTTGAAATGGGACACAGCCCAAGCACAGCCAGGATGTGCCACAGCAGCACTTGGACTGCCTGCTCTCTTCTCCCTGGGACTGTTCAGCCTAGAGAAGAGCAGGCTCCAGAGAGACCTTAGAGGTCTTCTAGTACCTGAAGGGAGCTACATGAGAGCTGGGGAGGGATATTTCACAAGGGCTTGCAGGGGGATGAGGGGTGACGGCAGGGGCTTGGAACTGGATGCGCTTTAAGATCCAACCCAAACCACTGTATGATTCCACAGTTGTGTTTGGTGTCGTTGCGATGCACTATGTGATGCAGCACTTGTGGTATTAGGAGACAGGACGTGACAGGGAGTCTTCTCTCTCAGAGAAGATGTCTGGGTGTCAGAAGGAGCACCAGAATTAACCGAGCACCTTGGCTCTGCAGGTAACCCTCATGTCCTCCCTAGCAGCACAGCTCCATCACCGGATTCACCGCAGCACTGATAACTGAGACGCGAGGGGGGCAGCCTGTCCCCGCGACAAGCATCTCAGCAAGATGAGGCAGGAAAAAAACCCAGGCAGATGAAGCGCTCTTGGCTTTTGCTGAGGCCTTATCTAAAGGAAGCGGAACAGGCAGCGGCAGCACAGATTCGCACGGCACGAAACAGCCTGCGGCGCTCGGGAATGCAGCGGGAGCAGCCCGCCAGGGAGAGAGGCGCTGGCCGGAGGCGGCAGGGCAGGGGAGGCGCAGCGCGGCAGGGGGCTCGGCGCGGCAGCCGAAGGCGGCAGGGCAGGGGAGGCCGAAGGCGGCAGACGGCGGCGGTTCAGGCGGCGCTTCCTGCTGCTCACAGACCCCTCACAAACCAGGGGCTCCTGCACTCGGGACCCGCCTGCCCCCCCGCGGCCGCACCGCTGCCGTGGCGCCCGGCACTGGCCACCCACCGTGTGTTTATAGTGCGCGGCTCGGCCCCAGCTGCAGCCCGAGTGCTGCTCGCCCCTGGCTGACGGCCCCGTCACAGAACGCTTTGGGTTGCAAAGGAGCTAAACGATCATCCTAGTTCTGACTCCCCTGCCCTGGGCAGGAACACTTTCCCCGAGACCAGGTTGCCCAAGGCCTCATCCAACCTGGCTTTGGACACCCCCAGAGGAAGAGGGCAGCCGTGGCCTTCCTGGGCAACCAGTTCCAGGGTCTGACTGCCTTCACTGGAAAAAGTCTTCTTCGTCTCCACTCTGAATCTCCCCTCCTCCAGCTCAAAGCCATCACCCCTCATTCTGACATTACCAACCCTTGTCACAAGTCCCCCACCAGGCCTCCAATAGCCCCCTTCAGGTACTGGAAGGTGGCTAAGGTCTCCCTGGAGCTTTCTCTTCTCCAGGCTGGACAGACCCAGCTCTCCCAGCCTGTCCCCCTAGGGCAGATGCTCCATCCATCCCTCTGATCATCTTTGTGGCCTCCTCTGGACCTGCTCCAGCAGGTCCCTGTCCTTGTGGTGCTGGGGGCACCCGAACTGGACACAGCACTCCAGGTGAGGTCTCACAAGAGCAGAGTGGCAGAATCACCTCCCTCATCTTGCTGGTCACAATTCCTTTGATGCAGCCCAGGACACAGTTGCCTTCTGGACTGCCAGTGACCACTGCCAGCTCATGTTGAGCTTTTCATCATCTGACACCCCCATGTCTTATTTTCTCCAGACTGCTCTTAAACCACTCCTCACACACCCTGAATTTGTGCTTGGGATTGTCCCAACCCAGCTGCAGAACCTTGCACTTGGCCTTGTTGAACCTCAGGAGGTTGGCTTGGGCCTGTCTCAGCCCCTCTAACTGCCATCCCTACCCTCCAGCATGTCAACCACACCACACAGTTTGGTGTCATCCACAAACTTACTGAGGGTGTCCCAGTCCCACTGTCCATGTCCCTAGCGAAGATGTCAAACAGCACTGGTCCTAGTAGTGACCCCTGTGGGACACCACTCATCAGAAGAGAGCCTGTGAAATAACTTAGCATCACCTCCTCCCTTGTACATGCTCAGTTCAGAGTCACCATCTCTGAGATCAACAGCAACAAAATCCAGGTGGAGGATGAAACTGGTTTATAATAGTGATAGTCAGAATACACAGCTTCTGGTTTTAGGAGAAGTGATGCTTGTTTCAAAGCCAGTGCCTGCTGAGATGTCTAAACAAAACCCAAGATGAAGCCAATAGCAGCATGGCCTAAGCCATCGTGGATTTTGGTCCCAATTATTACATTCTCTGTCAGCCTTCTGGTGTCGAGGTGATCAGAAGGGGGAAAAATAAGCTGTTACTGTTCCTTGTTACTCAAAGGGAAACAGAACTGCATCATAATGAACATCTTGGTCTGCTCCAGCATGCTGCTGAACCACAGTCACTGGGTTTCTGCCTTGCCTTGGCTATGTTCAAAGGCCCTGCTAATTCTTGCCTTTATTACTCTTGACCACCTGCCAGAGTTCGTTCTGCCCTGTCTCTCCAAAAGAAGACAGGCTGTGGAGCACTGAGCAGCTCTCACAGGCAGGCAAGCAAAGGGGTGAGGAGTGGAATGCTGCATGTTCACAGGGTTTTGGCCTGCTGAGGGGCTAAAGTGCAGGTGGTGAAGACAGGAAGAGAGAAGAGAGCCTCTGTTTAAAGACAGCACCAGTGTCCTCACCTTCAGGCAGGAGCCATGGAGCTGTCTGGGCTGGAAAAGACCCCTAAAATCACTGAGCCAAACCATCCACCTATGACCACCACAGCCACTAAACTATGTCCCAAAGTGCCAGGTCCACACATTCCTTGAACACCCTTCTAGGGCAGCTTCTGGCACTTGGCATCACTGGGTTTACCCTAAAGCTGTTTCCAAACCTAAATGACTCGAAGAGCAGTGGTTCTTCTCACTTGAAGGAGGCTCCTCCTGCTGCCAACTCTCAGTGACTGGCCCACTGTCAGTGCCACCCTTACTCTGCTGGGCACCGCAGGCCGACTGCCTGCATCCCAAACACTTCAGTGTCACAACGAGGGTCCCAGCAACCCCTGCCCCTCGCAGCCTGCAGGGACAATGCTGTGACTTACAACAGTGGTGGCAAGGCAGTGTGCCTGATGGCAGCCCTTTCCAGAAGTGGTTTTCTGTGTGGGTGCTCTGGTGGCATTGTTCTTCATGCAGAGGTTACAACGAAAATCCCCAAACCTCTTTCTCAGCAGCAGGAGGAAAGTGCTACTGAAAACAGGTAACTCCCAATGTCCACAACACAACCCTCTGAGCAGAGACTCACTTAAGGCATGCTCCACTCTCATGCAGCTCAAGCCTCAGCCAGAAGAGCATGGGATCTTGCAGGAGATGGCACCAGCAGGTGCCCTCAAAGCACTGCTCTTCGCTGGGAATGTCTTCACTAAGCAAACCAGACCCTGAGCTTTGTCTCACAGAGGTTGTGGTTTTTCCATGGTGCTAGAGGCCAGGAAGTGGAAGAGGATTTGATTTCTTGTGGGCACTATCCAAGTCTCCTCCAGCAGCTGTGATTTCCTTCTCATCTTAATACCCATCAGCCCCACTTTTAGGCAATGAAACACATAACCATTGGTATTAACTTCAACAGTCACATCCCACAACCACTCCAAGGCATTTGTTTGCAAGAGGGAGGCAGCATCCTTTTTCACTCTACCACCCTCCACCTCCAACAGACCTTGGCTTGCCTTGTCACACCTGTTTTAACTCGACACCTTTGAGCAACAACGCACCAGGTTCATGTGAAGTAATTGTCACTGCTTGCTGCATTCCTTTGAAGAAACTCTGGTCTAGGATAGCCAACAGAATGCACAACTCAGCCCTGCAGAGGCATGGTGGATGCCATGCTTCATGGTACAGCCATGAAGCCACTTCCAGGACTGGATGCCAAATCTCTCCCACCATCTCGGTTCAATGGCCATTTCTGTGCTCACAGCAGGCCTTCTACCCATCATTCCCCAAGAGAAAGCTGGGTAAGGAGCCACTTTGGTGCATTTTACAACACCTTGTCACAGAAATGCCAGAAAATTCCTTTAACTGAAAAGAGGACTCATTTTAAATGGGTCTATGTGAAATGCAGAGCTCAGAAAGCCCTCAGGGTTTACCCAGCAGAGGTTGTCATCAAGCACATCACTTCTGCCTGTTCAGAATACTTAATAAATCACTTGGTGCTTGACCTTTCTTTCTTTCTGTGTAGGAAGTGAGCTGTAGCCAACTCCCAGGACTGTACAACACTGCCCGTGGGCTGCTACAATAGCTAGAAGACAAAAACTACACCAGGTCAGACCAGAGGTTCATCCATACACCTGGGGAAGGCTGTAAGAGCAAAGGCAATGACACTTCTCTGACACATCTCTGCAGCTTCCAGAAATGTATGATTCAGCAGCTTCCTAAGCCAGAGGCATTACCATGGGATGACAGAATGGTTTGGGCTGAAGGGGATCTTAAAGATCATCCAGTTCCAACTCCTTGCCATGGGCAGGGACACCTCCCATGAGACAAGGTTGCTCAAGGCTCCATCCAACCTGGCCTTGAACACCTCCAAGGGAGGGAGCGTCCACAGCCTCTCTGGGCAACCTGTGCCAGTGTCTCACCACCCTCACTGTAAAGAAACCTTTCCTAACATCTCGTTTAAATCTCCCCTCTGCCAGTTTAAACCCATTGCTCCTCACTCTATCATTACAGGACCTTGTAAATAGTCCCTCAGCCTTCCTGTAGGCCCCCTTCAGATGCTGGAAGGCTACTACAAGGTCGCCTTGAAGCCTTCTCTTCTCCAGCTGAAGAGCCCCAACTCTTGTAGCCTGTCCTCATAAGAGAGGTGCTCCAGCCCTCTGAGCATCTTTGTGGCCCTCCTCTGGAATCACTCTATTTGATGTCCTTGTGTTGGGTGCTCCAGAACTGCACACAGTACTTCAGGTGGGGTCTCAGGAGAGCCAAGGGGGAGAATCCTCTCCCTTTCCCTCTTCTCCCAGATGAAAGTATTCACCCCTGGTCCTATCACTGCAAGCCCTTATCTCACATTTAATAACCCTCAGAGGGTGTTTCCTTCTACTCCTGAGTTTTCCTAGCTGGTGCAGGAAGACATCCCACAGCACATGACATGCAAATCAGCAGCACCTCCTCCTGCTTGAAAATTCCACTTGATATGTAGTCCTCTTAATGGAAGAAACACTGAAAACTGCTTCATGCTCACCTTCTCCAGTCACCTCCTCACTTTACAGCATTCCACAATACTCCTTCACATCCTCCCCCCTTCTCTCTTCCAGACTACAGTTCCTGCCTCCTCAGATGCTCTTCCTACAGCAGCCAATTCTTTCTTTTACTCATCTTGCTGCTGCTATTCCCTACCTTTTCCAGTTGTCTCATATGGGAGGAGGACGCCAAAGAGGCACAGAAACATGAGTGCCCTCAGGGTGTGCACAGTGGCACCATTTCCTTTTTGTTTCCTTCTAACTCCTAACTTGGAGCTTCATTTTTGAGCACATGCCTGTGAACACTGCCTTGGTATTTTACCACACCCTCATGATGGTGTTTCTGAGCAGCAACACAAAATTCAGAGCCTGGTTAATTACAGATTAGAATCAAGGTGGGGGGGGTGCGTGCCTTGTCTGGTTATCTGTACTACATGTTATCACTTATTAGATCATGCAATCAGCAACTTGAGGCCTTTCTACACATCAGCCCATGTTTTGTTACCCCAAGTAGCTTGGTACTACTGGCAAATTCTGTCTTCTCTCTGTGTGCCACTCTTGCAGGTCACACATGAGCACACAGGGTGCCAAAGCCTGAGCACTGATCATCCTGGATATGTCTCTCACCTTTTTCTTCTCCTTCTTCTCCTTGTTTCAGACAGTTTTGGACTCACTGAAACTCAAATCATATAACCACAGAATACACTGGGTTGGAAAGAACCCTCAAAAGTCATGTTGTCCAACCCCTTTGCAGTCAGCAGGACATCTCCAACTAGAGCAGGCTGCTCAGGGCCCCAGCAAGTCTGACTGTAAATGTCTCCAGGAATGAAGCCTCTACTACATCTCTGGGCAACCTGTTCCAGTATTTCACCACCTTCATAGTAAAATACTTCCTCCTAATCATGGAATCAACCAGGTAGGAAGAGACCTCCAAGATTGTCCAGTCCAACCTATCACCCAGCCCTGTCCAATCAACCAGACCATGGCACTAAGTGCTCCATCCAGTCTTTTCTTGACCACCTCCACAGACAGCAACTCCACCACCTCCCTGGGCAGCCCATTCCAATGTCCAACTTAAACCTCCCCTGCTCCAGTTTCAACCCAGATGTTTCATTCGAGTGAATTTCCAAGAAAGGAAGCTTTTCAGAAAGAATTGTGTAAGATGGGCACTGCTCTCAAGCTCTGCTGGGCCTTTAGCACCCAGCTCACTGTGGTCTTTTGGGAACCATCAGTCTCAGGAAGCTCTGGAGGGACATTTTAGAGCAGCACCAAGAAAACAGCCTCACCAGTTACGCAAAGAGGCTGCTCGAGTCTCTCGGGTTGCAAAACCTTTCCCTTTTGCAGCAGGCTGAGAATTGCCTCTGTTGTTGTCTTTACTCCTTGGTTTCCTTTTCACATTCAAGCTTTCTTTCAGTTTTTTGCTTGCCTCTTCCATACATGGAAAGTTAAAAACAAGCAAACAAAAAAAAGAGCCAGGAAAAAAAAAATGTCCTAACAAGGACAACTTTGCTCCAGGAAGCTTGAATTATAACTGAAACTGCCCTTGAACTGCCACCCTGCAAGCAGAGAATTTTCAATTCTTTGGTGGAGAAAAACAGAAGAAACTATTTTTTTCCCCCTGAAACTACATTTTCTTCCCTTTAAAGGGCAAAAACTCCACCAGTGTGCTCTAACCTCACTATAACTACAGGTTCGTAGCTGCCTTGGCCCGGTCTATGCATCCTTGCACAAAGGAAAGCTCTGGTGACTCAGAAGCATCACAAGCCATCAGTGTTGGACCAGATGATCCTTGGGGTCCCTTCCAACTTGGCAGTCAGTGATTCTGTGAAGTCTCCTGTAGGACTTTCCTGTGTAGCTCACGGAATGTAAAGGTCAGGCTAAGATGAAAGCTTGAGAGAGAACCCATCTGCTGAGCACATCTCTAAAAGGCTCCTTTGAAAGGCACATGGAAAAGGAATTGTTCTCCTGGCTTTCTGGCATGTTCCTTCTAGCAAGCTCATATACCCTAGCCTGGAGGTGTCTTTGTTTTGGGTACACTCCCTTGAGGAGTTCAGAGATGACAAATGATAACTCTTTTATGTCATTGTGAGGTAAAGAGACAAGTACCAGGAGTAGCAGCTGAAGGACCTAGAGAAAAGGAGACTGAGGGGAGACCACCTGACTCTCTACAACTGCCTGAAAGGAGACTGGAGCCAGGTAGGGGTTGGTGTCTTCTCCCAAAGACAGAAACACGGGACAAGAGAAAACAAACTCAAATTGCATTGGCACGGTTTAGGTTGGACATGAGGAACAATTTTTTCATCTTGAGGGCTGTCAAGGTCTGGCTCAGGCTGCCCAGGGCAGTGGTGGAGTCCCCATTCTTGGAGGGGTTTCAAAGCCATGAAGATGTGGTGTGGAGGAACATGGTTTAATGGTGAACTGATGGTGCTGAGTTAATGGTTGGACTCCATGATCTTAAAGGTCCCATGCAGCCTAAATGATTCTGTGATTGAGGCAAGGTCCTCTCCACCTTGCAGGAGAAAGCCGGGATAAGCTGAATCAGCTGCTGCCAAAGCCCCAGGCAGCCCTGCCTTTCCCATCTGAACAACCAAACCAACTCCAGCAGAAATGAAGCCATGCACTCACCTTGGGGATTTTGGCAAACCTCCCTACACGGGTATCTCTGATGCTGGTTATATCCAACATTTCCATCTCCTACAACAGAACAAGGACAAGGAAGGTGAGGAAAGGCAAAGGAGCCATTCCAGAGCCCACAGAAGCTGCCAAGCAGGTCTCAGACAGCACCCTCGATTGGGAAAGAGCTCTCCCACCAGGAACAAGGCAGGTGGGGAAACATCAACAAGCAGGACATCAGACTGTTGGAGAGGACCCAGAGGAAGCCACAAAGATAATCAGAGGGCTGCAGCACCTCTGCTATGGGGACAGGCTGGGAGAGTTGTGGCTGTTTAGCTTGAAGAGAAGGCTCTGAGGAGACCTTAGAGCAGCCTTTCAGTACCTGAAGGAGGTTACAAGAAAGGGTGAGGGGTGAAGGCTTTGAGCTGGAAGAGGGCAGATTGAAACTGGAGATTAGGAAGAAACTCTTTACAGTGAGGGTGGTGAGGCACCAAAACAGGTTGCTCTGGCTGGCTGTGGATGCCTCCTGTATTTAAAACCAGGTTGGCTGGAGCCTTGAGCAACCTGGTCTGGTGGAAGGTGTCCCTCCCCATGGTAGGGGGGCTGGAATGAGATGATCTTTAAAGGTCCCTTCAAACCCAAACCCTCCTACGATTCTGTGATGTCCATCTGCCCAGTGCTGAGGTAGTGGTGGTCTGCAGCACTGCCCTCTTCACAGTGAGGCCAGAAGCCTCTCCATCCGTCCTTTGCCTCCACCCATTCAACACTGAGCAGCTGAGCTGGAAGAGAGGCAGGACCACCTCTTCTCCAGATCACTCCCAACAGACTTGTTCTGAAGCAATTCCCATGGAGGACATTCCACAACCTTCCCCAGGCAGCCCACCCCATGTTCTCACTACTGTTATCATGTTTATTTTGTTTATTCTTTTAATATCCAACCTGAATTTCCTTCCTCTGTTACTAATTTGCCTGCTCACAGTGAATCTGGAGAACAAATTATACTTGCTGCAGCAGATAATGCTCTTTTCCAAGATCACAACAAGGAACAATGTGGATACCATACCTTCTGGCTGGATCCCTATTTCATTGTCAAGCAGAGTGGAAATTTTACTCCTAATCCCTTGTACAACAGCAGCACAGGTTTTTTTTCTTCCCTGCTGTTCATCACAAGAGGAGCTGGCTGGGCCAAAGAAGCCATGTGAGTTCAACAGATAAGCTACTGACCATATCTCACAAAGCTTTGGGTGCTCTGCTCATGCCAGCCCTCACAGGACCTCCTCAAGCCAGTCCCAGCTCCCTCTGACAGCCAGCATTTACCCACTACCCTTGCTAGCTCATGCCACCTGCAGATTCCCTCAGAATACAGGTAAGATGTCCCCCAAGTGCTTCCAAGGATGCAAACCAGGCTGCTGAGGGCTGGCTGGAGCTCCCACAGCAAAAATCCTACTGTCAGGAGTGGACCTTGAAAGGAAAAAGAGCGTGATGGATGTGGCTGAAGAGAGAGCAGATCTTCTACAGGGATGTGACAGTGCTCAGCCTCAGGACACTGTGTTCTGGGAGGACATGGCTGTGTGACAGTGCCTTGCCCACTGGCACTGGGGCACACTTCTCTGAGAATCACACAATCATGGAATTGTTTGGGTTGGAAGAGACTTCAACCTAAGACCACCATGGCCATTAAACAGCATCTCCAAGTGCCATGTGCACGTTTCTTGAATGCCCTTAGTGACAGCGAAGAGCTCCCCAGAACACTTCACGTCTCCTGGCCAGGACACTGTGCAGGACTCATCTCTTTATCTACACTATGCCTCTTCAACATGTAGGTCATGAAGAGGAAGTAGCTGCACCACAGCCCTGCTCTGGAAAGCAGAAGTAAGCTCAGCCTTCCACCTCCAGTCAGCCAGACCTCTCCACTCCTTGTGGTTTCTCCTCAGTGAGGAACTGAATTCTCTCTCCTTGGTTTGTTGCCCCTCACTCTCCTCCAGCAACCAGTACCCTGTGGTTTCCCACTGGCACTGTGCACACCCATCCTGGCCAGAGAGGAGCCCAACTGCCTCTCCAGACTTGAAGCCTCCATATCCTTATGGTCACTGCTTTTATTTGGAGACCAAGTTGTGAACTCCAAGCACTTACCTTGCTCTGATAGGTCCAGTACAAGTAAAAGCCCTTTGGGTCCACTCGAAGAATGACAGGAGAAGCACTTGCCGTTTCCTGCCAAAGCCAGAAGAGAGGAGGTTAGCACCTTATGTGACTTGGAGAAACCATTATGGGATGTAAGGTTCCCAGTTCAAACATAGACCCAGTTGGGTGAATCACCCTCTGTGATTTATGGAACTGAACTGGATGATTTCAGAACATCTCCAGGGTAACGGTGTGAAACTTCTGGAAGCTGAGCACTGCTGAAGCCCAAGTCTCACCTAATACTATGCATTTAGCTTAGAATGGCTCTTTTGGAGCTTCCTAGACAATGAATCTAGAAAAGGAAGCACCTGTAGATGCAATTAATGGTTTCACTTGAACTTCTTTCTCTCCAAGGCACCTACTTCATTCCACAAGCTCTAGAAGTAGCCTGGGCCAAGCAGAGCCAGCACTCATCCATGGCATCTATGAATCCATGCCACCTAGCATCTAGGGACTCAGTATCTAGGGACTCCAGGTGCTCTCTTGATAGAGAACAGGTCTAGTCAGGAAGACCTGGAGTAGAGGTCCACCTGCTACAGCAGATGAATCTGCTTCGGGGGTGATTCTGGAACTCCATGGCCTAGCTCTACACAGACTATAAAAGGAAGCAGATACTTAATCACAGGCACAAAAAAAAAACCAAGAAAATATTCAGGTCTGGTCCTGAACCACATCCAACAAGGACATCTTCCAGATGAGAACCAAGGTGGACAATCTGGACAAATGTGGCCTCAAGCTGCACCAGGAGATGTTCAGGTTGGATTACTAGGCACAGTTTCTTTGCTGAAAGAGTGGTCAAGCATTGAGACAGGCTGCCCGGGGAGGTGGTGGAGTCCCTGGAGGTGTTTGTTCAAAAACCAAGTAGATGTGGCACTCTGGGACATGGTCTGGTGGTCATGGAAGCGTTGGGTAGAAGACTGGAGTTACTGTAGAGATCTTTTCCCACTGTAATGATTCTATGACTATTATTCTCAGAAACCAAACTCCTGTTCCAATGCAGAGAAGCCACAAGTGCTCCACTGAAAAGGAAGGCAAAGTTGTGCTATCAACCACACCCTGCTGTCATCCCTTGGTTTATGCACTGCTCATGGATTAACTGCCCAGAGATATTCCAACCTGTGCTCCTCAGCATCCACCCTTTTTATCCATCATCCTTTCCTATTACATCGCTTCCTTATTCCTCAGTGCTGCTGCACCATCCCTGCTTATTACAGAATGGTTTGGGTTGGAAAGGACCTCAAAGACCATCTAGTTGCAATGCCACTAGCCCAGGTTGCTCAAGACCCCACCCAGTCTGGCCTCAAACACCTCCAGGGAGGGGGCATCCACAACCTCCCTGGGCAACCTGTTCCAGTGTCTGACCGCTCTCACTGTAAAGAGTTTCTTCCCAATCTCCAGTCTCAATTTCCCCTCTTCCAGCTCAAAGCCATCGCCCCTTACCCTGTCACTACAGGCCCTTGTCAAAAGTCCCTCCCCGGCTGCACACAAGTGATCAGCCACACCCACACACTGCCTTCAGACCTCAAACTCTGATCCAGCTCTACACCCACAACAGCTGCTGGAGGCTCCTTCGAACACATCTCATCTGCAACACCACATCAAATGCTTCCCTCAGAGCTTGGTGAACAATCAGAACCTGCCCTGCCCCTGTTTTATCAACATTCACGCTCGACAGCAGGTGATTCATGCTGCAGACAAAATCGATGGACAGCTGCTGTCCCCTTGCTAGGGAAGTGGATGCTGGGGCAAATCCTCTTTTGCCTTCCTACTATGCAAGGAAGGGAACTATTACAGCCAGATCCATGTCTCCTCTTCTGCCGTTCCACACTTTGCCTCTTACAACAAAAGGCAGGGAAAACAGGTGTTTTGAGGACACCAGAGGACACGGAGTTGGAGAGCTGTAGCGCTCTGCAGCTAGGCTGTGGCACTGGTCCAGCGCAGACTCTGTGCTGCTGGAACACTGCATGGGTTGGAGCACACAGACCCCGAGGCTGGGCAGATGTGGAGGATATGGCTCACCCTCAGTCCACTCCAGCAGCTGGGCCAGAAAAGAAAAAAATCTTGGAGCTTGATCTCTCTGTCTGCAAAGTGAGGGGAGTCTGCTCAGCGCTGGAGTGAATCCCACCCTGTAGGCCCCTCTGGACAAGCCCAAGTGCAGTGGGTGCCCCTCACCCCAAGGAGACTTCCACCAGTGAGCACCTTCCCAAGGGTTGATTTGCACAGGCAGGACTCTGGAGTCCACACAGACCCTGTGACTCTGTTTGCTTCACACACACTCCCAGCAACAGGCAGCACATAAGTGACCTGCCCCCCAGCACCTACACTCCTTGCTTTTAGCCTTCAGCTCTCCTGTTCATCTCCATCCACTCGCCACGATGTGCTCCCAGTCTCCCCAGAAGATGGTGCCTGCACAGCCACCTCCCACAGAACCCAGCGCAGCCAAGCCCCTGGTACTCACATCATCCCACTTGATGAAGCGCTCGCCCTTGGACAGGTACTCCTTCACCTCTAGGGGCTGCAGGACAGGTGTCAGCACTGACATTGTCCCACAGATGTGCTCCTCGGCTACCACAACCAACAGCAGCTGCACGGTTTGCTCCTCCTTGGCCCCCTCTGCTCTATCTCTGCCTCTCACATGGCAGGGCTCTGCGCCACAGCCGCTGTTGGCATCAGAGAGCAAACAGGCTCTTCTGTCCCGGCCAAGTTTAGGAGGGGCAGGGGCAGACGGGCTCGCAGCGAGCAATCTGCATTGTAAATCAACGGCTCCCGGGCAGGCACGCGGAGCTCAGCCCAAGGTCACCTCCAGGGCAAGCCCACGACGGGTTGAGATGCCTGAGCTCAGCCCAAGGTCACCTTGAGGAAGCCCCCGACGGGTTGAGATGCCCTGGTGGGCAGCACCGCCACACACCTCCTCTCCAGCAGGGACCTTCTCCTCCGAGCCGTGCAGGGTTCACAGCACTTCCGCAGCTGAACTTCCTTAAATGTTCTCTTGACGAAGCGCAGGCATTGCCAGCCCACACTTCAACTGCCTCGCAGCTGTGGTCAGGGAGCTCGGGCTCTGACTAGCTGCAGACTGCCCTCTTTATGTGACAGCCTCACACCACCTCCAGCTCACTCCTTGCTCCACACTCAGGCTCCATGTCTGAGGCCACTTGCTGCACTGTGAACATTTTTCCTCTCTCCTGTAGGTTCTGCTGCATTCCTAGAAACATAGATGCACAGAAAGGACCTTAAAGATCATCTAGTTTGAACCCCCCCTGCCATGGGCAGGGACACCTTCCACTAGCTCAGGTTGCTCAAGGCCCCATCAATCTGGCCTTGAACATTTCCAGGGAGGGGGCATCCACAACGTCCCTGGGCACCCTGTTCCAGTGTCTCCCCACCCTCACTGTAAAGAATTTCTTTCTAATTGCCACTCTCAATCACCCCTCTTCCCCTCAAAGCCATTTCCCCTCATCCTGTCACTATATGCCCTTGTCAAAAGTCCCTCCCCAGTTCTCCTTTCAGGTACTGGAAAACTGCTCTAAGGTCTCCCTGGAGCCTTCTCCAGGCTGAACAGACCCAAGAATTGCAGCCTCTCCTCATAGGGAGGTGCTCCAAGCCTCTGATCATCTTCATGGCCTCCTTCTGACCTGCCACCATCCCTGTTGCATAAAGGTGGTCACAGAAGCTGAAGCTCACTCCTTCTGCATAACCCAGCCTCCCTTATCTTTCATTTCACACTCCTTGCTCGCTTCAGGAGTTTCCATCCCTTGCATGAGGAGATGGCTGATGGAGCAGTGATAGAACAAAGCAGCAGCAGTCCTGCCCTCTGCTGAAGGCTCTGATAGCAGAGCAGGCAGATGCAGCAGCACTTGGAGCAGCATTTATGCACCACCCTGCATGTCTGTCCTCTTGCAAGACCATCACCCTGGCTAAACTCATTCTTTGCCTCTTCTGTTCAGGGCTTCCTCTGCTTTCATCCCTCACCTTCACCGTGGTGCATCCCACCACTCACCACAAGTGTTTAAATAGTAAAGTTGGCCTTTTTTCTCCCCCTTTTTGATGCCTCATCCTTACCTTCCTGTCTGGTCCATTCCATGGCCTCCCTCTCCATTGAATCTCACCAGATGGCAGTCACAGAATCATAGAATTGTTTGGGTTAGAAAAGACCTCTAAACCTGAGTCCAACTGTCAATCCGTGGCCATTACACCATGTCCCCAAGTGCCATGTCCACATGTTTTTTGAACACCTCCAGGGATGGTGACTGCACCACCTCCCTGGGCAGCCTGTTCCAATGCCTGATCACTCAAAGCAATTGCCCCTAAATGCAACCTAAACCTCCCAGGCACAATTTCAGGCCATTTACAGTCATTCCTATCACCTGATACTAGGCAGACTGACTCCCACCTCACTCCAGCCTCCTTTCAGGGAGCTGTAGAGGGCAACGAAGTCCTCCCTCAGCCTTCTCGTCTCCACACTGACCAACCCCAGGTTCCTCGGTCAGCACAGCCGTCGAGAGGTTTGGAAGAAAAGGTCTGCAGACAGCGATTTAAGCCATAGCTGCTATTAAGCCACCTTGACTGGATGGCTCCTTGAGGTTCAGCAAGTTCTCCTGGACCCTCAAGCCCACCCCACGCCCCCAAGCCTGCAAGCGACCTCTCCCCGCACGGCTCTGCGGGAGGTAGCCTTTGCAGCGTGCAATGCCGCCCCCTAGTGCGCAGCTACAGCATTTCACCCGCAGCCGTCCGCGCCGCCTTCCGACACCAGCTGAGAATCCACAGCCAATCACAGGATGGGCTGAGTCGCAAAAGACCTTTGTGCTGCCCTCTGAGCCCCGGGGATTCTGATGGCATCCACCACACAAAAATGGGAGTCACCAAACTGATGAGATGAAGTTGAAGTTGCTGCTGCATGCTGAACTGCCAGAGGCTTCCTGCCCAAGGCCTCTCTCCAGAGCAAGCCCAGACCTCTTGCTGTTGCATCTCAAACTCAGCATGAGTTTTGTCTTCCCCATCCACCCCACGGCCTCTGCAGATCACTTTCCAAGTCAATGCAAGTCAGTGGGTTGAGCAAGCTTCTGACGCTACAGCTACATCAGAAACTGAAGGAACTAAAAGAAGAGAGACTCGCAGAATGGTTTGGGTTGGAAGGGACCCTAAAGATCATCTAGTTCCAGACCCCCTGCCACAGGCAGAGACATCTTCCATTAGACCAGGTTGCTTAAGGTCCTGGTCTAAGAGAAGGCACACCCCCAGCCTCCCCTCAGCTGTTAACTGATTAACAGGACAGCATCTTCCGTATCAGACAGACGAGACTTCAAAGTATAAAAGGAAAATGCCAAAGCATTCCTGTAGACCTCAAGCAGGAGACTGGAAGAAGTGTGAAAAGGAGGAGCATTTCCCTCCCAGTGCATAGCAGAACATAAGAGATTGTGCCCTGTCACCAGCAGAGACACCCTCTATGACAGAAGGCTCCAGCCTTGCAAAGTATTTGCTCAAGGACTTCAGCCAAGAGAGAAAGATGGATTCAAGCACACCTATTGCATCCTTTAAACATCAGGAGACACGCAGGAATTCCTCATCCATCTCTCCCTAAGTGCAACCAAGGAGACAGTATGATCTTTAAAAAGCAATACAGAGCCAGAGTGTCACAGTTCTTTGTGAAGTGATAATGTGCCTGCACAAGTCACACTGCCAGGGGTGGGCACCAGGAACAAAAGCCAGGGCCAGAGCTTAGACAAAGCAGTGAATTACGATTTCAGTCACACAACCAACCCAAGTGCAGCAATCACAATCTGGGGGTGGGGAGTGTGTGGGGGGGTTGTCACAGCAGCTTGTCTCCTGCTGGTAGGGCACAGGAAGGGCATAGCAGCTACCTTTGCTTATCAGAATCGCACTGGGTTGGAAAGGATGCTGAAAGGCCATCTTGTCCACCCTCTACAGTCAGCAGGAACATCTCCAGCTGGAGCCAGTTGCTCAGAGCCCCAGCAAGTCTGACCCTGAACGTTTCCTCCACTATGTTTCTGGCTAACCTGTTCCAGTGTCTCACCACCCTCATTGTGAAGAGCTTCCTCCTGATGTCCAACCTAAATCTTCTCTGCTCCAGTTTCAAATCATTGCTCCTCATCTTATCTCCACAACACCTTCGAAACAGTCCTGTCCAAGCCTTCCTGTAGCCCACTTCAGGTATTGAAATGTAGCTCTAAGACCTACCTGGAGCTTTTTCTTCTCCAGGATGAGCAGACCCCAGCTCTCTCAGCCTGTCCTCAAGCAGGGAGCTCCAGCCCTCTGATCATCTTTGTGGCCTCCTCTGGATCAGCTCCAGCAGGTCCATGCCCTTTTTCTGTTGAGGGATCCATAGGTGGATGCAGCACTCCAGGTGAGGTCTCACCAGAGCAGAGGGGCAGAGTCACCTCTTTCAACCTTGTTGACCATGCTGCTTTTGATGCAGCCTTCTAGGCTGGAAGTGCCCATTGCTGGCTCTCATCCAACTTCTCATCCACCAGCACCTCTCTCCCTTGCTGAATGAAAAGCATGGGGGCACTGGGGCTGTGGGAAGCCACTCAACCCACCCCCGGTCCCAGGGCAGAGTGAGACATGACATTCATCAACTCTGGCAGATATCAGGGTGTCACGAGGCCTCTGATAGCAAGGAAGCCTCAGCCACGTCCCAGGCAACCCAATCCAGCATTTCAAGGTCTGTGCAGAGGTAATATCTGAGGCCAATAATCTCCCTTAATTAAGTCTTCCATGTCCTGAAGCATTAGATGCAACCCGCTGACTGAAGATGGGAAATCAATAATGTGAGTTTATTTAGCTCCATCCTTCAGGGGCCCTTGGAGAGCAAACAAACAGCCCAGTGCCAGAGGGAGCAGCAGAACTCAAGCAGTGCTGTTCAGGCAGGTAGGTGGAACACCAAACTTTCAACAGTCTGTCTCAGCTCTTGGTGTTTGAACTAAACACAGCAATAAGGCAGCAAGTGATGAGCTCTTTAAGAGTTTTCCAGTGAGCTCTCAGACCAGAGAAGTAAAAACTAGAGAGGTTTATAAATAAAAGGACTCTGAAGTGTCCATGGCTTGGCCTGTTGTGGGAGAAATGGTGCATGTTCAAGAGCTCTTTGGCAGGCAGGTCCAGTTCCAAGGTGCACTATGTGCCCTTGGCTCTGCCTTGGGTGAGTGAACTCTTTTTTGACCTTCAGGGACTTGCTGGAGAGAGTGCAGCAAAGGGCTACAAAGATGCTGAGGGGACTGGAACATCTCTCTGAGGAGGAAAGACTGAATCAACCTTTTAGGCTGGAGAAGAGCAGACTGAGGGGGGGATCTGATCAATACTTCAAAGGTGAGTGTCAGAAGGACAGGACCAGTCTGTTCAGTGGTGCCCAGTGACAGGGCAAGGGGAAATGAGCACAAACTGGAACATAAGAAGTTCCATCTAAACATGAGAAGAAACTTCTTTAAGGATGCTGGAGCCCTGGAGCAGGCTGCCCAAGGAGATGGTAGAGTCTCCACCTCTGAATCACAGAATCAACCAAGTTAGAAAAGACTTGGAAACATTCCAAACCTGTCTGGACATGTTCCTGTGTTACCCTCTCTAGGTGGCCCTGCCATGGCAGGAGGTCGGACTCAGTGACTTCCAGAGGTCCTTTCTAACCTTCTTGGGATTCTTTAGGAAGAAAAGAAAAAATTAGATCTCACTTAGAGGACTAATTTGCAGCTTTGTCTACTGCCTGCCACACCCCCTGCTTTTACAAGGCCTGTAAGTTCTGTACTCCAGAGCTCCATTTCTGCACCACAGGAGCCTACTCAGCACACAGCTTGGTTATGGCTGTTAAAACCCTGAGGACAAAGAAGCGATCATTACTGCAGCTCGGGCTTCCTGGCTCTCCCTTGCCTTGGTGGGTGGTTCTGAGCAAGGAACTAAGCTTAAGAACAGAACAGAAGGCACAAGCCTTCCGGCACCTGCTTGCACTTCAACAAAAGGACCTGGGGAGAGGTTCACACCCAGTTATTTGTGCTCAGTAAAAAGAAAAGCTCACACCTGACCTTGGCAAAAGCCAATGAGACCAGCCTTGTCTTACTCAACACTGAGGCAGCAGAGGGCTTGGCACACAGCAGAGGGCCTGAAAATCACAGAAACATATAATTGTTTGGGTTGCAAAAGACCTTTAAGATCATCAAGACCCAAGACCACTGTGGCCAGATCAGAGTTTTTTAACACCTTCATTTTTAGATTTTGCTTTTGTGACACCATAGGAGTGTTGTTGTCTGGTACAGACTCCTGCAGCTTGAAGAAGCAATGACTGCATGCCAAGGGAGACAAAGATGCTGAGCTGAAGGCAGCGTTGCCAGAGTGGCACAGTTGAGTTTTAGTGTTTGAGTCCCAAAGAGTGAACAAGAGGGGAACAAGAGAGCTGGATTCAAAAGCAAACTGGGGAGCTGCTAGATCAAAAAAGGTCCAAACTCAAAAATGTGTTGTGTAGTACAAAACCTCAAAAGTCTCTGGCCTCAAAAGAAACAGCTCAGTGACTCTGGTAAAGCAGAGGAAAGGTGTGCCAAGAACTCACCAAGTTACAGACTTCTCCTTTGGAATGCAAAGACAGAGCAGCAGACAGCTGCTGGATAGAACAGATGAAGCAAGGGGAGAAAAGGATGGAGCTAACTCATCTCCAGAAAAAAAAAACCAGCCTGAAAAATGACAGAGAAAACACACTTTGTAAGAACTGCTGCGAACCCACTGGTACCATGTCAACACAGAGCCCACACTGCATACACCATCTACAGGAGACCACAGAAGATGAGTTTCTGTGACTCAGGAAGGCTCTGTCAGTCAGATGCCATCAGCACCTGACACCAGAGAGAAAAGACCAACCCCCAGGTCACTCTAACCTCCTTTCAGGGACCTGTAGAGAGCAGTAAGAGTCCCCCTCCTCCTCCTCTTCTCCAGTCCAACTCCCCTCAGCACTTCTATGACCCTTCGCTAAACTCTCCCCTTCTCTTGAACTAGGGAGGCCAGGGCTGGACTCAGTTCTCCCCCTATGGCCGCCAGAGGGCAGAGCAGAGAGAGTGGCAAATGTCCCTCGCCCTGCTGGCCACACTCTCCCTCATGCCGCCCCAGGAGACCATTTGCCTTCTTGGCTACAAGAGCACGTTGCACATGGCCCCTCTGCTGTCCCCCAGCACTCCCAGGACCTTCTCCTTGCAGCTGCTTCCTAGCAGGTTACCCCTCATCCGTACTGGTCAGGGGGTTACTACCTCCCACGGACAAGGTCCTCCAGTCGCCCTGGTTGAACTTCACGAAGTTCGCTGCTGCTCTGCAGCGAGCAGGGCTCCGCGACTCTCTCACCCGCGGACCTCCCGCTGGCTGCGGCGGGCAGCAAAAGGCAGAGGGGAAGCTGCAGTAAGCCGGGCACAGAGATGGACAAAGGGCCCGGCCACGGGGAACGCAGAACCGCAGCCTCCCCTGCCCGACGCAGCAGCCACCACGCTGCGCCCACGGAGGGACGAACCCCACCCACCCCGGCCATTGCCCCTTTAACCGCCCCCTCCCGCCGCCGATGCCCCTTTAAGCCCCTCCCCGAGCCCCCGCCCGCGGCCGGCGGAGCTGCCGGGAGCAGCGCGGGCCGCGGGCAGCGCTTCGGCGGCGGCGGCGGCAGTGGCGGGGCCCCGGCTGCGCGGGTGGGCAGCGGCACGGCAGCGGCGGCAGGGAGCTGGTTCCCAGGCAGCGGCATGTCCTGAGGAAAGCGACTGAGCGGCGCGGAGCCGAGCTGGGCCTCACCCCTGCACCCACCACGGAGGGGTCGGTGGAGCAGCGGGCCAAGTGCCGGGCCCCCATGAAGGAGAAGGAGGCGGGGGCGGAGCGGGGCAAGCCCGCCACTTACACCGGGGACAAGAAGGCTCGTATGGCGGCCAAGACCAACAAGAAGTGGGTGCGCCTGGCCACCGTGCTGGCCTACGTCCTCTCCGTCTCGCTGGCCGCCATCGTCCTCGCCGTCTACTACAGCCTCATCTGGCAGCCGGTGCGTGGCGGCGGTGGCGGCTCCGCTTCCAGCCCCGGCCCCGCCGCAGCCGCCACCTCGTCCTCCCAGCCCCGCGCCGCCCCGCCGCTACCGCCGGGCGCCGGGGCCGGCCCCGCACAGGAGGCTCCGCCAGCGTCGCCGCGGACGGGCCCCGACCACCGCGGCCTCGCCCACACTGATCGCCCGGACGCGTCGCAGCCGCCGCCCGGGGCCGGGCTGGAAGCGCGGGACGCGGTGGACGGTGCTGCCGCTGCCGCGCTGCAGCGGGCGCAGGGCAGCCCCTGAGGCGGCGGCCGGCGGCGCTCGGCCCGAAGCGCTGCGGGAGGACGGGGCCCGGCGGACAGCGGGGAGCGGCCGCGCTGCAGCGTGGGAGGCTCGGGCCGACCCCCGGCGGGGGATGTCCGCCGAGGCCCGCAGGAGGACGGAGGCCGGCGGGGCGCTGCCGGAGGTGGGATGGGGTTGGGAGAGCCCCGAGGACCCCAAGCCGGAGACTGACTCGGACTTTGCCTCGGCACCGCTGCGGTGGCTCCTGTTTTCTTCCCCCATTTTTCCTCCAAAGGGAATCCCGCGGCTGCGGTTTTCCTCTCCAGGGCTAGGCTCCCCCCTTCGAATTCCTCCGCTGTTTCTGCCACTGTTACCACCTACCCACGGATCTCCCTGTCCCAGATCCCTCACTATTTACCGGACCAGCTGGGAACAAGATGAATTTAGAGGCTGTAATCCATTGTTTAAGTAAAAACAAACCCAGTTTTGTTTAACGATGAGCATAAACTTATTTAAAAACCCTGTGGAAGGTAAATCGACTTGTTTACTATATTAAAGTATTTTCCCAATAGGAAAGTCTCTGCAATACAGCATGTTCTCTTACGTGGCGGGGTGGACGGACTGGGAGCGATGTCCTACTTCCCAGGTAGCAAACGTGGTTTGCCCTCTCTAAAGGGCAGCTGTGGCACTTGATGATGTTGATACATTTGTCATTAATCTCTTTAGGTGAGGCTGGAGGAACCTCTCTGCCTGCCTCAATCCCACTGGTGATGGCAGCTCAGCGTGGGTGATGGCAAAAGGTTTGATCTTCCCTGGCAGAAAAGCTAAACCCAGATCTGGTGCTTTCTTCCCTGGAGCTGCTGCAGTGGGCATGGACGGGCAGCTGTGCTGGGTGTGCTGCAAGCTGCTTTCTCGCTCCTTTATCCTGCTCTTGCCTGCCTGGTGTGACTGTAGAGGCAGCTCCCAGCACTGTGGTGGTATCAGGAGACAGGGCTGTGCCAGCCAGTTCCTGATGTGCCCTGGGACAGACTGTCCTCTCAGTTTGATACTTTTCCTGGCCTGTCGTCTGCAGAAATGCTCTCTGCGGCCCTCTTCGTGGATGAGCTGTGCAGAAACTCTGGCTTTTCCTGACTCTGGGATGTGGGCTATTGGCTGGGGGAGCTGTGAGACCTCTTGTTCAGATTGATGGTTTTGGTTGAATGCGTTAGCTCTGAGGCTGCCAGGCTCTTGGTGTGTCCCTGTGAAATGGTCCCTGGAGCTCAGATTTTCTCTGCTGAGGGATAAAAATGTGCTCTGAGAAGCTGTAGGCATTTAAGCAGTGCACATCAAGAAATTGCTGTAGAATACAGCACTGAAATGTATAAAGTTGAGGGGGGGAAAAACCTGTTTTGTACCTAAATGAGCATGTTTAGAACTGGTGGTGGTGTGTTAAGCCTGCCTGGTCAGCTAGGCATTCCTTTACAGCACCTGCTGAAGGGAGGAACAGGACTGGAGGGCTCCCAGACAAAAGTTAAATGGAATAATATGGGTGTGAGCTTTCACTCTCCTTTTCCACCTTCTGGAGAGCTCACAGAGAAGTCTCTGCATTGTTGATGTGCTGGAAAAGGTGGCTGGCAGGTGGGAAGGACAGCAAAAAGAGCAGTATTCAGTTTTAGTCCAAAGCATGCATGTGCTTATTGCCACCTCACTGCAGGGCAGGTGGAGGATTCGGTGGAAGGAGCTGAAAGCCCAAAGCTGTGGCTCTAGCAGGTGGCTTCCCTGCCACTCTGTTACCTCCTGAGCTGCCCCTAAACTCTTTCTGCTCTACAGCCTGCAGGGGCTGGGGCTGCTGGTGTCCTGGCAGCGTTACCAGAGCTGGGTGGCAGTGGGTGACTTTGTTTCCTTGGCAGTGGGACGCTGAGACCTGTTTGTGGGGTTGCCACACATGGGCTCTAGGTCCTGCTGAGATTGCTCTCCTTCATGTATGCCTCTGGTTGTAAAGTGAAGGCCTTTCCACAGCTCTCTGAGGGAGAGGTGTGTGAAGGAGATAAAAATCAGGCTCATTGTGTGGTGCCAGCTGAGTTTATTCTGTTTGTTGGCTTTGGTACTAAGAACCAGTTGGGAAGCATCTCTAGGAGGGAGCTTGTGTGTAACTCTTCAACCCTTTGGAGATAAAAGCAGGGTGGAATGACAGATGTTGGAATTTCATAGCATCATAGAATCCTTAAGGTTGGGAAAGACTTTTAAGATGGAATCCCACTGTAACCCAGCTGCCATGACCCTTTCTCTGGTCCCAGCCTGCAGGTTGGGCTTGGTGGATCTCTAGTGGATCCAGTGGATACTGGAGGTACTCAGATTCCTGGCATTTCTCACTTTCCATACTAAGCAAGTGGGACTAATCAAGCGTGGCTGGGAGAGCAGATGGAAACCAAAGTGGATTGACTTAAATGGGCTGTGTGACCCTGCTCCAGCCAGCTCTGTAGCTGCAGAGTGAGGCTGTGAACAGCTTCAAGCTCTTCACCTGGCTCGTGGTTTTGCTGGCATGATCTCTGGGACAGCTGCTGTGTTCAGATCTTTGTCAAAGGGAACGGTCCCACTGCTATCTGTTGCCTCCTGGTGCTAAAAATAGTTGATGAGGCAGCAGGGAGGTGGTTGTGACTGTCTTTGTTCCTCTATGAAAGTGCAAGCCTGAGGAGCTCCCAGACTCTGGCTTTGCCTCTTCTCCTTTGCTGGGAAATTGGGATTTCAGTGAAGCACTTCAATTTCTGTACCAGTTACAGCTGGCTTTGGAACATCTTGTCACTTCTCTGCTGGGCTACTAAGTATGTGATGGGGAAACTTTGTCCTGTAAAGATGCAGAAGGATTGCAGGGTGCTGGGAGCTTTGATTTCAGCAGCCTCATTCTCACTTTTGGACCTCAGTTTTTCAGCTAAAATCTCTTCTGTGCCCTTGCCCTAGCCAGGAATCAGATAGTCCTCTGTAGGAAAAGTGTATTCCTCCCGAGGCACTGCTGTTGCCAGCCTGTGATGAGCTTGTGCCTGTGCTTGCTGCTGTCTTCATGACAGACTGTCCCAGAAATCAGTGACTAAGTGTGCTCTGCAAGTACTTCTAGCACCAAAAATGGTTTGTCTGGGCTGGTTTCTGGGTGTGAGCACAGTATTTGAAATCCAGGGTACTAGGGATTTCTTGGGAAGTAGGTTGGCTGTGACAGACAGCAGCTGGGTTGTCATCTGGGACTCAGAATTCTTGCATCCCATTGCCATCTTTGTTCTGAGACAGTCATCTGCATCTGAACTGAAATTTAGTGCCTTAAAACTGTGTGGTCACCAGGCTCAGGTGAAGCTGAGGTTTAAAAGGCAGACCATCTCCTCATCTGTTGGATTACTTCAACTCCAATTCACTCTTTCCCTTCATTGCTCCTCAAAAAGAGCCAACAAGGTCAGTTGTGGTAGTGGGATTGAGTCAAGGGAGGGAAGGCACAGGCTTGTTGCAGCAGGATCACAGAATGTCAGGCTGGCTGGGACCTTGAAAGAACATCTAGTCCAACCTCTCTGCCAGAGCAGGATGAGGGATGATGGTGTTAAACTGGAAGAGGAGGGATTTAGACTGGAGATTAGAAGGAAATTCTTAACAGTAGGGGTGGTGAGACACTGGAGCAGGTTGCCCAGGGAGGTTGTGCCCCTTCCCCAGAGGTGTTCAAGGCCTTGAGCAACTTGGTCTAGTGGGAGATGACCCTGCCCATAGCAGGGAGGTTGAAACTAGAGAGCCTTGAAGGCCCTTTCCAACCCAAGCCAGTCTGTCATTCTAGATGGAAATGGCTGAAGCCTCCTGGTTTGTAATGTCATTTCCTGGGTGTTGCTGGTGAGGATTGGTTGAGTTCCACAGAAGCTGTTCCTGCAGACAGAATTGTGCTGTGTTTCCAGTGGGAGCAGATCTGTCAGAGAGGGAGATGCCTGAAGTCAGTTTTGGTGAGGAAGGTAATTAAACATGAGGGAAATGCTGAGCTGAGGCCTTTGTCTTAGTGGTAGAAGAAAGTTAACAAGTCTCAGAACTTGGAAGTGTGGGATGCTCCAGCGTGATGGCTGTAAGGATATGGCTGGAATAGTGGCATCTGTGCTTCATTTTGTCATTTAGTCCTGGAATGCCAACCTCTCTCCAGGTTTTTAGTCTGTATGATTTGTAGGGTCTGAGTTACAGATTTTTGTCCTCTAATGGCCTTTTAAAACTGGTGCCATGGGGAACTAAAGTCACCAAACCTCTGCTTTGGGTACACTGCAGTCCTGACATGTGTCAGGGGAAGGTAAATCCCAGGCAGCTTTGATTTGTCCAGTTCCTAATCACAGTAATCACTTAAGAGGATGGAGAGAAGACCAGGCCATGTTTCTCCTTTCTGACTGAGAGGAGTCTCATGAGGGAAGAATCAGGCTTCTGGGGAGAAACATGTCTGCTAATACTGCCTTGTCCTGCTGTCAGGTGGTGGTGGTGACCCTCCAGTTCTGTGTAACGCTGCCTCTGCTGTGATCCTGACAGCAGGGTTTGACCTCTGAGCTTTCACATGGAAGTGCTTCCTGAAAGGATGAGTGAGGAGTTACTAATGATACCCACTCAAAAGTATTGCCTACATCTGAAGGTGTTTTCTTGAACTATCTTGGTGCCATCCTTGCATGCAGATGCCTTTGGATTAGTACACCTGTTTATTGGCATCTTATGTCCTCTGCCTCTGCATGCTGCTCTTGCCCCATTGATCTCAATTTGTTCGCCTGCAGAGGGACAGGGGAGGAGAGAAATAGCTGGACAAGAGTTAGTGGAGCATGTAATGCACTCCAGCAGCTGGCTCAGGTTTGCTTTGCCTAAAAGCTGCCTTTTCTTCACGTGTGCTCTCTCATGTTCTTAACTGATGTCGTGCTTAATCTCAGCTTCCTGGGGCTGGGCTGTGTTTCTGACAAGGAAGGTGGGACACTTATTCTCCAGACCTCGACTTCATGAGTGTAGCTGAAACAGTGTCTCATGGTATAATGCTGAACACAAAACCAGTGGTGGCTGCTGAGCACTGGAGAGGGCTCTAGGGAGCATCTCTGATGAAGAGAGGCCCGAGGGAGCTGGGATTACTTAGCCTGAAGAAGAGGAAGCTGAGAACAGACTTTATTGCAGTCTACAAGTACCTGAAAGGAGGTTGGAGTGAGGCCAGTGTTGATCTTGTGTCCAAAGAAACTCATGGCAGAACAAGAGGCTTCGGGTTGCACCAGGGGAGATTTAGGTTGGAGATTTGGGACAACTTCTTTGCTGTGAGAGTGCTCAGGCATTGGAACAGGCTGCCAGGGAGGTGCTGGAGTCACCATCCCTGGAGGTGTTTGAGAAATGTGTGGGCATGGCACTTGGGGACATGGTCTAGTGGTCATGGAGGTGTTGGGCTGGAGGTTGGAATTGATGATCTTCGAGGTATTCTCCAGCCTTCATGACTCTATGCCCTTCAGAGAAGTTAAAACTAATCCTGGTGGACTGCTCTGGAAGGGTTCTGCACAAAAGGGGATGCATTACTGGTGCCTGGCTGCAAGTCCTGGAGGTGCTGAAGTGGGGGATGGTGTAAGAAATAATCATTTTCAAGCTGAACCATGCAACTAAGGAGGTGAAGCTTGATTTTGGGCTATTCCATGTGTGTTCAGAGGCAGCTTTGGTTGAGCCTCGTGTCTGGACAGCTGTTGTGCCACTGCACTAAGCTGGTGTGAGGAGGCACCGGCATGGAATTCCCAGTACAGTGGCTTTGCCTGTCAGTAGCTGCGGAGTCCTTCAGGCTGTGAACTGGTGGAGCTGTTGGCCTACAGCCTTGCCAAGGGACCTGAACTTCACTGCTCTGCTGTACCCTGCTCCTGCTCTGTGCCTCTAATTCACTTAAAAAGCTTTCCTCATAACTTCAAAAGGCCTCACTGCTGCTTTACACAGCAAAACTGCTGAGTGATGCAAGTTGAGCTTTAGGCTGCTGTGCCTTTGTAACCAGTTTTGTCTGGAGGGGAGTTGGTGTGGAAGATCAGTGAATGCTCCTGTGATTCCTCCTCAGCACAGAGCTGCCCTTCTCAGTGGTCTGTGGGGTGAGCTCCTGCTGTAGGAGTTAAGACTGGTTGAGATGGGAACAGGGAGCTGGAACTGCTGACGAGATGTTGTGGTGGATCCTGCAGAGTTTGCTCAGTGAAGCTTTGGAAACTGAAGCATCTCCTAACGTGTTTTTATCCATGGCTTGAGGGTTTTTAAATCAATCTCTTCATGCAGGAATTGATTCATGTCTGAAATCTTGATATGAATCAAGGATGGAGGTGACTCTGCCTCTTTCCTCTCACGAGACTTCACCTGCAGTGCTGCATTCAGCTCTTCAATCCTCAGCACCGGAGCGACTTGGACCTGTTGGAGCAGGTCAGCATGATTCAAGGGCTGGAACTCCTCTGCTGTGAGCCCAGGCTGAGAGAGTTGGGGTTGTTCAGCCTGGAGAAGAGAAGGCTCCATGGAGACCTGGTGGACTTTCAGTCCTTAAAGGGGATGATAAAAAAGCTGGGGACAGACTTTTGAGCAGAGCCTGTTGTGACAGGGTAAGGGGTGATGATTTGGAGCTAGGAGAGATTCAGACAGGAAAGAAAGGAGAAATTGTTGACCCTGAGGGGGGTGAGAGCCTGGCCCAGGTTGCCCAGAGAGGTGGGAGATGCCCCATTGCTGGAAACATTCCTGGTCAGGTTTGGGGCTTGGAGCAGCCCACTCTGAGCAGTTGTTGGTGCTGACTGCAGGGAGATGGGTGAGATGAGCTGTAAAGACTCCTGACCTGCAGAGAAGCTTGCATGCCGTGGTTTCACCAATTTTAGCCAGAGTTGCTGTGTTGAAACTGGTGGTGAGCTTTGCCAACGAGAAGGGTGTCCAGCCGCAAGCTGCTCTGTTGGTTCAAAGGGTTTACAGCTTTGTTTCTGCTGCTTTCCTGTTGTCCAGAGGATCTGGAATAACTTCCACAAAGCCTCTGAGCTATCAACCACTGCTGGAAGGAATCAGGTACTGCTGTAACCAGATGACTTTGCACTCTGCAAGCTGCCATCATGTTTGCTTGCACGAGAAGTGCCGTGGCAGTGAGAAGGCTTTGATGGCTCTCCGAAGTCATCACTGCAGTGAGCTTTTTGGGTGCAGGAGCTGAGCTAGCCCAAGAGTTGAGCACCCTCCTAAAGGGTAAGCAACTTAAATTGTTGCTGTTGCTCTAAAAAAGCAGAGATTACTGATTCAGTTCAGAAAACTCCATGTGTGGGACCAAGAAAGACTAAGAAAATGGAGTGTGGTTTTTTTCTCTCCTCATGACAACTTTTATTCCATATAAATAACCCTTCTACATCAGATTGTTCAGCTTTTCAGCCTTTTCTCTCACCATAAAGAAGAAACAGCCACAGTTTTCTGAAAACTTGCAATCCAGGCACCAACCAAAAAGTGCATTTGAGCAAAGTGTTAATGAGCAGGGGGAAAAAAATGACACTTGGAACAGGCACGATTTGTACAGTCCCATCCCCAGAGCTTGGAACAGACCCAGTCCTTCCTCAGCATCATTCAATGCAGAATAATTTGGCTTTGCAGGAGAGGGGGGGGAAAAAAAGAGGTGGTAATAGGGGGGGAGTGATGTTTTTCCTTTCAAAAAGGAGTCTGGGGTGCTAAGTAAGATAGAACAGTTGCAGTTGGGGTTTTATCTCTACAGCTCAATTGCTGGAGCAGGGGCAGGGTAAAAGTCTTTCCTTGGCTGGGTGCCCAAGTGCTGCTGAGGTGCCACAAGCTGGATCTGAGGGTGTATTTTGCATGGACCTTGAGGCAAGGCAGCTTCTGGTGTGTGCTGGTTAAGGACTCAGCCTGCCTGAGTGACAAATCATCAGAAATGGAACAATTCAACAGCTGTAAGCAGGCATTCGAGCCAGGCAGATAAGGAAAATCAGTCTTCAACAGCCATGGAGAATCTCTAGGACCTGGAGCACTTCTACAATCTGGCTTTTATCTGTCTGCTGGATGAGTCCAACTAAACCCATCCTGGGCTTTGGGCGGGGTGAAGATGTTTCTGCTGATAAAATGTGAAAGCTGCACACTCTGTTTCCTGATAATGCCTGGTCTGAAGCCAGTAAACCCTCCTGAATTTGGCAGCAGAGGAAATTCTCAGGCTAAGTTGGGTGGAAATAAAGCTCCCCTGTGCAAATACTAGTTTATTAAAGCAGCATGGGGCGTTTCTGTCCACACAGGCCACCTTTTCCACCAAAGCAGCTTACTCTTCTGCTTAGCATCACATCTTGTGATGGAACCACATTCATCTCCACTCATAGCTCTCCACATCTTTATTTACTCCTGCCTCAAGTTTTAGGGCAGCACTTCAAGGTGAGGGTAACACCCTCTGTGCTCTGTGTTTAGTCAGGAATCAGAATCACAGAATTGTTTGGGTTGGAAAAGATCTCCAAGATCATAGAGTCCAACCATCAACCCAACACCACCAGGGCAACTAAACCATGTCCCCATGTGCCAAGGCCACACGGTTCTTGAACACTCTACCACCTCCCTGGGCAGCCTGTTTCAATGTCTGGCCACTCTTGCAAGAACAAATTGTTCCAAATCTCCAACCTGAACCTCCTCTGGCACAATTTCAGGCCATTTCCTCTTATCTGATACTAGGGAGCAGAGACCAGCCCCCACCTCACTGCAACCTCCTTTCAAGGAGCTGTAGAGAGCAGTGAGGTTTCCCTCAACACAAATTGTGTTAACTCCTCCTCTGGCAGCCACACTTCAGCTGGCTTCTACTTGCTGTGATTCTCTTTGCTGCTTGCCATCCAGACAGCTGGGATCTTGGCACATTTATGCTTGTAACTGCTCTTTCATGACTTGAAAAGTGTCTTTTAAGGCTGGGCCAAAATGCCCTTGCTTCAGCTTCTAGGGGAGCTGCTCCCCTCTTACTCCAGCACAAAGCTGTGAAAGGCACAACCAGGAAGGTGAAAGCATTCAGAGGAAGCCTTAGGCCTTTGTGGTATCACAGAATGCTAGGGGTTGGGAGTGACTTCTGGAGATCATTGAGTCCAACCCTCCTGCTAAAGCAGGGTCACCTAGAGGAGGTCACACAGGAACATGCTCAGGCAGCTTTGGAATGTCTCCACAGATGGAGACTCCATCACCTCTCTGGGCAGCCTGCTCCAGGGCCCTGCCACCCTTAAAGAAGTTCCTCCTCACGTTTAGATGGAAATTCTGATGTTCCAGTTTATGCCCATTGCCCCTTGTCCTGTCCCTGGGCATCACTGAACGAAGCCTGGTCCCGTTCTCCTGACACCCACCCTTGCAAGTATTGGTCAGCATTGATGAGATCTCCCTCTCAGTTCAGTTCTGGTGTGGCCTGGCTGCTGCTGCAAGCTCCTCTGTGCAGTGTGGTGGAGAAGCAGGTGATTGCATTTGTGCCGCCTTGCTCGGCACATGGAGCTGCAGGCAGCCACAGCTGCTGGGGCCCGGCCTGTGTTGGGAGGGGGTAGTGTGTGCTGCTGAGCTCCGTGTGCCTCCTCCAGCAGCCACCTCAGCAGAAAGCCCAGCCTCCTGGCCCAGCCTCCTGACCTGCTGCTCCTCTGCTGCTTGTGTCCTGCTGCATCTCACAGGAGGAAGGAGGCTGCTCAAGGCTGAGATCATTGAGCCACAGAATGGTTTAGGTTGGAAGGGACCTTCAAAATCATCCAACCCCCCTGCCGGGAACACCTTCCACTAGACCAGGTGGTGTTAATATACTTAACAAAAGCACCTGCACTTCACAGCTAATTGAAGACTCCCCTTCCCCCTTTGTGCCCTGCAGCCCGTGGCACTGCTGCGCCCCTCTGCCAGCACTTCAGCCACCTCCAGCCCTGCTCTGAATACCCCTTTGTCACCCACCTGCTGAACCACAACTTCACCACCCCTGCCCCAGCTCCTGCTCCCTGCCCAGCAGCTAGGGAGAAGCTCCCCCAGCCCCTGCCAGCCTGTGTGGAAGGGAAGGGGGTGTGTGCCTAGAGACCTGCGTCCTAGCTTGAAACAGGATTAGTTGACTAAGATAAAGTGCATCCAGTTGATGTGTCATTGGCTTGCCACACAGCTGCAGCAGAGGCAAAACAAACACAAAGCACAAGTGATGATGTCTCCTTTGTAGGTTTGGGGTGTGCAGCCTTCCCTGTCCTTTGGGATCAGGATAGGGAAGGGTGAGGCCAAAACTGTTGCGTGAGGGACGCCAAAGGAAGACCCCACGTGTAGTGGATGGTACTGAAGGGCATGGGGCAGGTGCTGAAAGCTGGTTTCATAGGAGGTCAAAGAGTGAGGACAAGCTTGTGCTCTTCTCATCCACCACCTTCAGCACGTTATCCTGTGAAAGGAGAGCAGACAGCAGTGGGATGAGCAGGCTTCAGGAACTGCTGAGCAGTAAATGAAAAACACCTGCTGAGTCTCAGCCTGACCTTCCTGCGGGGCTGGGGCTGCTTCAGAGGCACCAGAGACCCAGCTGCCACAAGCCAGGGCAGCAGTGGGAGCTCGGCAGCCCGGGGGACAAACTGAGCCTATGAGTCCGGATGAAACATGCTCCCAGTCATCCTCTGCATCAGGTAAGACAACTTTACTCTCTCCTTTTTGTCTCAGGAGCAATAATCTTTATGTGGTTTTGTGGCTCAGTAAGAGGAGGAGCTGACCTGGGGCTGGGCTTTGTGGCACTCCCTTGTGAGACCTGGCTTGGGGATGCAGCACTTAGGGAATTACAGAATCATGAAGGCTGAAAAAGACTTCTAAGATCATCAGGTCCAGCTTTCTGCCAAACACCTCCATGACCCCCAAACCATGTTCCAGGGTGCTACATCTCCTCATTTTCTGAACACCTCCAGAGGTGGTGTATGCTGTTTTCTCTGGAGAGAAAGCTAAGCCACAAGAGGAGCCTGCTGTCCTGTGGCTGCCTCCAGACCCAAAGAGGTTGATTTTAATTGGCAAAGGCAGACTTGTTTTGTCCTCCAGTTGCTTGGGTGCTGCTCAGAGCTGCTGAGCTGGCATTTCCCTGCATCCATGGTTAAATCCACTCATCTGCTGATGCAGATTTCAGCACCTAAGGCTGAAAGAAAACAGCAAAGGGAGGAGATAAAAACAGATCAAACCCCACAAAAGCAGGAGAGGTAATGTGTGTTTGTGCAACCCCATGGATCAGTACAGGCTGGGGGCTGGTTTCTGGACAGCAGCTCTGGGGAAAAGGACCTTTAAATGCTGTGGACAATAGGATAAGAACGAGCCAGCAATGTGCTCTTGTGGCCAGGAATCCAAACAGTCTTCTGGGGGGCCATGAAATGTGGCCAGCAGGCTGAGAGATGTTCTCCTCCCTCTCTGTTCTGCCCTGGTGAGGTCACATTTGGAGTACTGGGTCAAATTTCTGCATTCCCCAGTTCCAGAGAGACAGAGACCTACTGGAGAGGCCAGGGGAGGCAACCTGTTCCAGTGTCTCACCACCCTCACTGCAAAGAGTTCTTTCCTATCTCCGTTCTAAATGTCCCCTCTTCCATCTCAAAGCCACTGCCCCTCATTCTGTCACGACAAGCCCTTGTAAAAAGTCCCTCCCCAGCTTCCTTGTAGCCTCCTTTAGGTACTAAAAGGCCACTCTAAGGTCTCTCCGGAGCCTTCTTTCCTCCATGCTAATCACTGTGTCTAATTAGTAAGAGATCCCACCAGCTGTGGCTATGCAGCCTCCCTTGTGCACAGGGAGAAGGTGTCTGTGCTGCAAGGATAACATTGCAGAAGAGTGACCAGAACGGTCTGCCAGCACCCAGAGCACTTTGGGTTGTCACAGAGACCTTTGAAACCCTTAATGACAAACAGCCAACAACCAGCAGAGATGGCTCTGGAGCAGCTCAGACCTGGCAGATCATTCTACAGTACCTGGACCACCAAGTGCAACTCAGAAAATCTCCTTCCTGGCCCTTCCCAGTAGCATTAAATCCCCAAAATGTGCTGCTGCAGCACTGAGCAGCCCCTTGGCAGCAGGATATGGCCAGCCCCATCCACTGCACACACACAGAGCTAGGAAAAACGTCTGCAGCAACAGCCTCAGCCTCTTGCTGTGGGTAGCATCGATCACTGCAGCTCCTTGGGTATGATCTCAGGGCACTTCCTTATTAGATATCCATGGCAGCGTCTGCACATGAATCCTTTAGAGGCTTCCTTTTTATGCAAGCCAAGCTGGTTATAACAGAATCACAGCATGGCAGAGGTTGGAGGGGACCTCTGGAGATCACCGAGTCCAACTGCTCTAGCAAGGCAGGGTCACCTAGAGAAGGCCACACAGAAACACATCCAGGTGGGTTTGGAGTGTCTCCAGAGATGGAGACTCCACCACCTCTTTGGGCAGCCTCCTCTTGTGCTCCACCACCCTTAAAGAAGTTGCTCCTCATGTTTAGATGGAACTTCTTATGTCCAAGTTTGTGCCTATCGCCCCTTGTCTCGTCGCTGGGCAGCACTGAACACAGACTGGTCCTGTCAGTTGATGCCCACCCTTGAAGTCTTGATCAGCATTGATCAGACCCCCCCTCAGTCTGCTCTTTTCCAGCCTAAAGAGCCCAAATCCTCTCAGTCTTTCCTCCTCAGACAGACGTTTCAGTCCTTTCAACACCTTTGTAGCCCTTTTGTAGTGCCTTTTGATCCTTAAGTCCCTGGCCCTATCCTCTTGCCCCCCTACCCTTTAACTCTTGCTGAGCATTGAGCAGATGCTCAGCCCTCTCCAGCTGCTTTTATCCAGGCTCAATAGCCTGAGGGCTCTCAGCCTTTCCTCCTCACAGAGATGCTCCAGGCCCCTCAGCATCTTCCCAGCTTTCACTGGACTCCCTCCAGTAGTTTCCCCATCTCTCTTGAACTGGGGAGCCCAGAACTGGACATTATCTGCCTTGCATTTGCCAGCCTGACAGCACCTGGCTGGACACAAATGCCACTGGGATGAGTTCTGCGGTCAAGCTAACACGGCAGAAGCTACTGGTTAACTCTCACATCATGAGGCTGGGTCTACAGGAGGTCCCTGAAAACTACAGCTGAATGCAGCTGAAGAAGTCTGCCAGCCTGGCTCTTTTTCCTTCAGCTGAGGCTGGTGCTATCCATCCTCTGCTCGGGCTGGAGGGCATCGTTTTGCTGGGGCTCTGCTGGGACAGGCCCAGAGGTCTCAAAGGGCAGTTTGCTCTTGGTGAGGCACTCAGACAGTCTGGTGAGACACCACAAGGCACACTCAGACGTGCCTTGTGAGGACCATCTGTTAAGCTTCATCACACCAGCTTCTCTCCCTTAGCTTTTTTTAAGTGGCTGTACCTATCTGCTCCTCCAGCATGCACTGTGAGGCCAGAGATGAGACCTCTAAGACCATGAGGCACCTTCTACCTAGTCTGGTGGCCATGGAGGTGTTGGGTAGAAGGTTAGACTCGGTGATCTTAGAAGTCTTTTGTAACCTTTATGATTCTATAGTGCTACTCCCTGCCAAAGCATGCTGGTCAGGCCAGCCTTGAAGGTGACTAGAGTCACTCCAACCATGGAATGCTTCTAGGCCATCTGACAGGTTAACAACCTCATTCATTTTCCCAGATTTATTTACAGCCTTCCTTACCACATTGGTCCTTCCACCAGCCTTGGTTTCTGCCTTGACTGTTTCTCCTCCCTCGCTGGTGTTCACTAAATTGCTGTATTTATACAGATCCACCTCCATCCTTGCTGCCTTCATTTTGCTAGACTAAACAACCACTTCCTGAGCATCCCTGGAGCCCTTCCCTGTGGTTCTCCAGTCCTTTTCTTCCAGACCCATCCTCACATAATCCCTGGTTCCCAAAGTTAGCAGCACTTTCCCATGGCGTGCCACAGGAAGGGCTTCCCATCACTCCAGAGGTATGAAGATTAACTCTGCCAAGTCCTGCATGCAGCCACACCACGTCCTAATTCTGCAGCAGGATGAACAGAAACTTGTTTGGAGTGAGGGTGCTGGAGCCCTGGAGCAGGCTGCCCAGAGAGGTTGTGGAGTCTCCTTCTCTGGAGACGTGGAAGACCCAGCTGGGTGTGTTCCTGTGTGACCTGCCCTAGGTGAGGGTCATTTTTTTCTGCCTAGTATGAGGTGATAGAAAGAGAGGAAATGGCCTGAATTTGTGCCAGGGGAGGGTTAGGTTGGAGAGCAGGAAATTCAGGAGCATTTCCTGCCAGAATGGCCAGGCATTGGAACAGGGAGCACCTGCCCAGGGCGCTGCTGGAGTTGGTGACCTTAGAGGTCTCTTCCAAGCCGAACAATGCCATGGTTCTGTGGTTATCTTGTCTCCTGAAGCCTGAGGAAGCTGCTGTGTCCTCTGGTAGCTCCACAGCTGTATTGAGAAGGGTCGGGTCCTGCTTGCACTGCTTCCTGCACCGACCTTGGGTGCTGGTTGGGCTCAGGCAGTGACCTCCTCCGCCCGCTCCTCCTGCAGCGCTCAGGCCCTGCCTGCTTCGCTCCTGTTTACGTCAGCCAGAGCTGCAAGGTCAGCTCCCTGGAGCTGCTCTGGAAATCTACCCCCAGCTGCAGTTTCTCTAAAGATGTTAGGATTAATTTTCTCAGGAGAATTCAGGGAAAAGCTTCTGTGGTTTTTGTGTATGGTTTACTTCTCTGGGACTTGTTGGCCGTTCTCCAGGGATTCCAGCCCTGCACTTGGGGTAAATATTTATCCCTGGTTATGTGAAGCGAAGGATGAAAGCTCCACCACACTCTCTGCACTCTATCTCCAACTGGTTCGAAGGTGCTGGAGATTTTTAGTGCCATAAATAGACATCAGCAGTGGAAGCTGGTGAAACCCACAAGGAGCTGCTCTGCAGAGAAGGGTGAGCAGCATCTGTGGTGGGGAGCAAAATCTGCCCCTTAACAGAGGGCTGAGAGGCTCCACAAAGCCCAGGAGCAGGGCAGGTGGAGACCATATTGTAGAAGCACAAACTGATTTGGGTTGGAAGGAACCTTCAAGATCATCTAGTTTCAACCCAGCACCATGGGCAGGGTCCTTCACTAAGCCAGGTTGCATGGCCCTGAACACCTCCAGAGAGGAGGCAGCCACAACCTCCCTGGCCAACCTGTGCCAGTGTCTCTCCACCCTCACTCTAAAGAATTTCTTCCCCATCTCCAGTCCCAGTCTCCCCTCTTCCAGCTCAAAGCCATCACCTCTCATCCTGTCCCTACAAGCCCTGCCCCCATCACTGGTGTTCACCATTGGTGCTGAGCTTTGGGATATGTGATAGCCTGGCACAGAGGGCACATCCATGGCAGCACAGAATCATAGAATCAAGCAGGTTGGAAGAGACCTCCAAGCTCATCCAGTCCAACCTAGCACCCAGCCCTAGCCAGTCAACCAGACCATGGCACCAAGTGCCTCATCCAGTCTTTTCTTGAACACCTCCAGGGATGGTGCCTCCACCACCTCCCTGGGCAGCCCATTCCTGGTAGAGGATTTTCTGCTGGATGGGAACTCCACAGAGATGATGTTTTTTAGTGGTCTGATATTTTTAGATTCCTTTTGGGGCTGGCAGGTGGCATTGTGCAAATTCCTGCCATCTGCTTCCCCACTGATTTGCCAGTAACTGCAGCACATCCAAATGGAATCTCCAGGCTTTAAACCCGCCCCATGAACACTTTCTGTGCAGAAAAGGTTTAACCTGGGCTCCAGTTTGGGGACTGTGGAAAATGAAGGGCTGAAGGAGACACAACTCTGGTACAGGCATGGAATCTGTCACATCTGTCTTTCAACAGGAAAAATAATGCCTCTCTGGGAAGTTAGGCATTAGGAGGAAGTTCCTCACATTGAGGGTGGTGAGACACTGCAACAGGTTGCCTGGAGATGTGGTTGAGGTCCCATCCCTGGAGACATTCATGGACAAACTTGCTGGGGCCCTGAGCTCCAGTTGGAGATGTCCCTGTGACTGCAGGGGGTGAGCAAGATGGCCTTTGGGGGTCCCTTCCAATCCATGCATTCTGTGAATCTGTGAAGTTAGTTACCTGATACCTCCTGGCAGGAAGTTCTGAGCCAGTCCTGACAACCTGAGATGGTGCATCCCACCAGATGCTTCTCCTTCAGGCTGGCCATAGCCTATGGGTCCTGACTGCATTAATCATCTTTCTCGTCTCCTGTGACCCCTCTGTCCTCCAGGACAGTTGTCACTCAGGCTCTTCATAACTTGGACCCTCAGCCCACACTTTGCTCCTGTTTTCCATCAGGCACTTCAGGACATTCCCCAGTACAATGTCTGCTGGTGACATGGACACAGAACCAGCAAAGGTTTCCAGCTGGCCTGGATTTACCAAGACAGCTGCTCAGTTCTGGAGTGGCTGGAGAGCTGCTTGGTGGAGAGGGGCCTGGGGGTGTTGACTGACGACTGGCAGAAGATGAGCCAGTGTGTGCCCAGGCAGCCAAGAAGGCTGCTGGCATCCTGGCCTGGATCAGCAAGAGTGCTCAGCAGCTCTAGGGATGTGATTTTTTCCTGTCTACTTGGCACTGGCAAGGCCACATCTTGGATGCTGGGGTCAGGTTTGGGCTCCTCGTTCCAAGAAGGGTTTTGAGGGCAGAGCAGGTCCAGAGAAGGACAACAAAGCTGGAGAAGGGTCTGGAGAACAGGTCTGGTGAGGGGCAGCTGAGGGAGCTGGGTTTGTTCAGCCTGGAGAAAAGGAGGCTGAGGAGACACCTTCTGGCTCTCCTGAAAGGAGGTTGGAGTGAGGTGGGAGTGGGTCCCTTCTGACATGGAACAAGTGACAGAACAAAAGGAAACAGCCTCAAGTTGGACATGAGGAACAATTTCTTCCCAAAAAGTGTTGTCAAGGCTCAGGCTGCCCAGGGAGGTGGAGAGGTCACCACCCCTGGAGGTACTTAAAGACTCTTGGATGTGCTGCTGAGGGACATGATTCAGTGGCCGTGGCTCAGCAGCAGTGGTGGAGCTGAGCTGCAGGTGAGCAGCTGGACTTGGTGGTCTCAAAGGTCTCTTCCAACCCCAACAGTTCTGTGGCTCCTGGAGGCCAAGCCACTAACCGTGCCACATGAAGTCCTTCATCTACAGAGGACCTGTGGTACTATAATTGACGCCCCACAGGGTGAAACCACCCCCTCCTTCCACCTGCTGCCGTGGGATGATGTGGGAATTGTGTGTGGCTGACATCAGCTCTGCACAGTTGGGCTCAGGCTCTGCAGCTGGCTGTGAGCAGCTCTTAAAAGCCACACGTGAGGCACCACCCACAGCCTCCCACTTGCTCTCTGCGCCGTTCCCGCAGGAGTTCCTTAAGGACTGTACTCAAGTGGTGAGAGGAAGCAAATAATGAGGGTGGTTTGGGCACCAGAATCCATGGTGCTGGGCACAAAGAGGAGAACAAATGTATAGTTCTGCACACTGAAAGCACAGCTTCGGCGCAGAGCTGCTGCTCGCTGCCCCAGCGTGTTCAGAACGAGCACAGGATCAGAGCCACAGCCTGCTTTGGGTTGGAAGGGACCTTGAAGGTCCTCTAGGGTCCACTTTGTGCCCACTGCCCCTTGTCCTGTCACTGGGCACCACTCACAAGAGTCTGGCCCCATCCATCCTCTCGCTCTCTGCCCTCCACCTCTTGCTGAGCACTGAGCAGATATCCTTTAGGACTGCTCTTCTCCAGGCTCAACAGCCCCAGGGCTCTCAGCCTTTCCTACTCACAGAGATGCCCCAATCCCAGCACCTTCAGAGCCTCCACTGGACTGGCTCCAGTAGTTCCCTGTCTCTCTGGAACTAGGGAGCCCAGAGCTGGACCCATTACCCCAGATATGGCCTCATCAGTACAGAGTAGAAGGGGAAACCAACCTCCTTTGACCTGCTGACCATGCTCTTCTTCGTGGCCCCCAGGAGACCATTGGCCTTCTTGGCCATGAAGACACAGTGCTGGCTCATGGTGACCTTGTTGTACACCAGCACTCCCAGGTTCTTCTACCTGCAGCTGCTTCCCAGCAGATGACCTCTCACCTCTACTAGTTTCAGGGTGTTATTGCTCCCCAGGTGCAGGACCTTACACCTGTCCTTGCTGAATTTCATGAGGTTCCTCTCTCCCAGCTCTCTAGCCTGGCCAGGTCAAGTGATGCCCACACCTGTGAGGTCCCTTGTATGCCACACACCATGGATTTGCTGAACACAGGTTTCCCTGCAGGTTGCCCTTTGTGCAATCCTTGCCCTCAAGCATCACCTGGAGCCAGGCACAGGCACCAGGATCTACAAACCAACAAAAGACCAAACAGGAAAGCCCTGCCAAGGATTCAAACCAACCTCAGATAGAGGCAAACCTGAAGGATCTGGTTCCAAAAAGCTGCTGTGAAATAACACCTGAAGGAGAACTCCATGGAAATACAGCAGAGCTCTGCAGCTCTGTATGCACACTGTGGTCTAAACCTGCTGCCTGTGGAGCAGTAGGAAACAGAAGCCAGGGGAGAGTGAAGGGACTGCCACCAGCTGGTGGCTATTTATGGCTGCCATCTGTGGTGCTGTGCAGCCTGCCACGGGGAGCTGGGGAACTTCAAAGCACCAGCAGGACAGACATGAGACCTTCTCACTCCCAACACGCTGACAACGTAACCCCCTTGAACCAAAGGAGCTTTTCCTTTGTGGTGGTAGTTGTTTGGCTGCTCCTAGGAGCCCAGCTGGACAGCCAGGCAGAGGGATTGTGCTGCTTGTGCTGAGCTGGTGCTGGAGAAATCCAGGGGGTTGGTTTGGGTTTTTTGTCTCTCAAGGAATGGTCATAGAATCCCAGACTGGTTTGGGTGGGAAGGGACCTTTAAAGCTCACCTAGTCCAACCCTGCTGCAGTCAGAGGGACATCTGCAACTAATGCAGTTGCTCAGAGCCCCAAACAACCTGAACAGGAATGGTTCCAGGGATGGACCATCTCCCACCTCTCTGGGCAACCTAGGACAGGGTCTCACAACCCTCAGTGTCAAACGTTTCTCCCTTCTCTCCAGTCTGAATCTCGCTGTCTTGGTTTAAACCAACGCTTGTCCTGTCACAACAGGTTCTGCTCAAAAGCCTGTCCCCAGCTTTCTTCTCACTGTGAGAGGGTCTTAACAAGGCCTGCCCTCAGCCTCCTTTTCTGCAGGCTGAACAATCCCAGTTGCCTCAGCTGCTCCTCACCATTCTTGTTCTCTAGACCCTTCACCAGCTTTGTTGCCCTTCTCTGAACCTGCTCCAGCCCTTCAACGTCCTTGGAGTGAGGGGCCCAAAACTGATGCCAGGATTCAAGGAGCAGCCTCACCAGTCTAAGTACAGGGACACAAACACGTCCATACTCCTGCTGACCACAAACTTAGCCAAACTCCTTTCCAGAAGGGCCTGTACTGCTGTTAGTGAGCACTTCTGGGTGGTTATCTGGTGCTCTGACCCATTATGGCCACAGAAAATGGGGCTGTGGGGCTGTACCATGGCTGAGACCAGCAATACAATAACCAGCACAGTGTGGGGAGAGGGGTAAGGGACTCACCTTTTGTCTCAGGCCAGCTGGTACAATCTTTGCTAGTTGTGGGTGTCCTCACTGTCCTTGTCCTTGCAGTCCTCAGGCTGGTCCCCTTCCCTGGACTGTGATTTTGCTGTGTCTTGCTCAGACACAACAGTCTCCTCAGAGCTGGTGTCCCTCGGGGGCAGAGGCTCTCTGTGTTCAGTGCCTTCAGCATCTTGCCCATCTTTCAGTGCAAATGTCTGCCCCTGAGTGGCACTGGTTTGGGTCACTTCCTCCCCTCTTTTTCCCACCAGCTGTCCTTGACCTGCATCCAGTCTGTCTCCTGCTGCTGTGTCCAGCTTTCCTCCGTGGCTGGCTGGGGAGCCCTCCGTGGGCTCCTGTCCTGAAGCTGAGGTTTGCTCTGAGCCAGGTGCCACAGGCAGTGACAAAGGCTCCTCACTGCTGTGCCTGGTGGCTTGCACAGTGCTCGGCAAGCTGCTCTGTGGGGCAGAGCTGTCAGCGCTCTCCTTCTCCTGGCAGACACCAGCAGTGCCAGGCGTCCCATCGGCATCTTCCCCGGTGCCTTCCTGACTTGGCTTGGGCGCTGGCTCTGAGGCACCTGCGCTGGGCACGGCCACCTCCATGCCCTTCACTCCTCTCTGCTCCTCCTTCTGGCCGTTGTGGGCAGACAGGACCTTCCCGCTTCGGAGACTTTGTGAGAGGGGGGCCCCCTGATCCTGGGGGCTTGTCTGTTTCACCTTCTCCTCCTGGTCAGCTGTGCAGTTCTCTTCCACCCCCTCCTCACCTCTGCTCTTCCACTTGTCCATAGCGAGGCTCCTCTGAGAAAAGGAGGGGATAATTAGCTCAGCTCATTAAAACAGCAGAAAGAATTCCTTGCCAGGAACTTGAGGAAACTTTTGTGAAGGCCATAGAATGACATAGGTGGAGAAGTGTCCAGGGAGCAGAAAGAGTGGGATTATTGTGCTGGCAGAAGGTCAGTGCAGGATGTGAGGCTGCTCTCACATCAGGCCAGCTGCAGGGTGCCAACGAGGGGCACGTTCACCCCAATATGGAGGCCTCCCAGCTCTGCCCTGGCCAAAAGCCTTCAACTTTCCTGACAGTGGATGTTTTGAGAGAACTCAGCAGCTGGCCTTGAAGTCATGCACCCACCTGGCTGTCAGGGTCATCCTTCAGAAAAGACAGCTCCTCGCCTTCTTTTGCATCCCACCTGCCAAGGAAAAAGCCAAATCAGGATTTAGGCCTTCAAGTTCTCCTGTGGCAAAGGCACTCTCCCTGCCTCACCCCTGCGTGGGAATCCCTACTAGGTCCAGCCATTCCCTGTCTGAGCCCTTTGAGCAGGCAGCAAGAGGTAAAGGTGGCCAATTCCTGGTTGAGTTGCTCCTGGCACCTGCAAAGGACTCAGCCCTTCCTGAGACACTCATCTGAGACAACTACATCTCCATGAGCTGGTTGTTACAATTCCAAATGGAATGAATACCTAGAATCCAGCAGCCAGAAAAGGCAGCTGGCCCCAGACTAACAAGACCCACAGGTGGCTCCTGCTGATGTCTGCCACAGCCCTGTCCTGCTTGTCTGACAGTACTCAAGTGTCCCAGATCTGCACAGTGCCAGGCAGAGAAGCAGACAGGGAGGGGCAATGGGCCATGGGCACAAACTGGAACCCTGGGAGGTTCCACCAGAAGATGGGAGGAAACTTCTTTGTTGTGAGGGTGCTGGAGCCCTGGAGCAGGCTGCCCAGAGAGGTTGTGGAGTTTCCTCCTCTGGAGGCATTCCAAAGCCATCTGAACATTGTGATCCTGAGCAAGCTGCTGTTGGTGTCCCTGCTTTACCAGGGGGGTACACTGGATGATCTCCAGAGGTCCCCTCCAAGCAGCACGCTGGGATTCTGTGCATGTGAGATCTAATTCCTCTCTGGACTGACACTGCTGGGCTTGCTGGCCTCTTCCTTTGGCAGATTTGGGCCAAGCCACAACAGGAATGGAAATGCACACTGAGGTGACTGCAGGCAGGCGTTCCCAGGGGCAGACGTGTGACAGTGACCCCACGTGTCCTCCCGAAACTGATGTGGGAGTTGCACCACACAATCACACCCAGCTGCCTCACACCTAGCCCACTCCTGAGGGCAGGAGTCAATTGCCTTTGCTGCACCTCCCGAGTGCAGAGCTGGGGACAGTGTCCTCATTGACAGGGTGAAGAACTGCTTGCAGCAGTCCTGCGGGGCTCAGACACAGACTCTGCACCCACCCCAGGGTGGGTCCTGTCCTCAACACAAAGTAGGTCCCCATCACCAGCTCAGACCACCTTTTTGTGGAAGAAGCCTGCACCAGCAGGGCCGCATTTTCAGTGGTGCCCTGCAAAGGCTCAGAAAGTCAGGCTGGAGAGGCAGAGCTCATCACAGATCATCAGCCATGAGAGACTTCAGGTGCTGCCTTCAAGACCAGCTCCCCCTGCATCCAGCACTGCTGCTGATGGAGCTGATGACCTCTTTCCCACACAGAGGAAGGACTTGCTTACTGCAGGTTTCTGCCTCTCCCTGCTCTGGCTGTTCTACAACTGCCTGGCTCCCGCAGAGCCAGCCCAGAGCAGACATCCCCTCCCCACCCCAGCTCTAAAGCTAGCCCAAAGGAGCTAGACAGCAGTTCTGCACTGGCCAGTGTGCTCAACTGGCATGTTCCAAGGAGTTTATAGAAAGTAGCAGCACCCAAGCAGATCTCTTGGTGTGCCTATGCTGAACATCTCTGGGATCTGCTGGGATCCAGCCGTGCTGCAGTCCAAGCTCAGGACAGATCCAGCAGGACTACAGCTCATCAGCTTCTTTCCCAAGGACATTACATTAGGGATGGAGCTGAAGAATGGGAAAGGGTGGGATGTAACTCCCAGGCAAAGCTAACTGGATTGTGTGCTGATGATCCCATGCTTCATCCAGTTATGAGAATTACATCTCATTTTAACAAGGCTGATTAACCAGCAGGGCTTAGGAGGGCAGCAGGCAACTCATCTTTAAGTGGATCCCCAGTCCCTAGCAAAAGGAGCTGCAAGTTCTGGTTGCTCAGGTGCACCTCCTCAAGCACAGCCACTGGAAACAAAAGCAACATTCCAAGATCTTCAGGCCTAATAGAGTGTGCCAGGCTCTGAATGTGACACCTACTGCTGTCCTGAGAGCAGAATCCTCAACACGAGGAGAATCTTCTTTGCTGTGAGGGTGCTGGAGCTCTGGAGCAGAGAAGGTGTGGAGTCTCCTTCCCTTGAGACTTTCAAGACCTATCTGGATGCTTTCCTCTGTGACCTGTCCTAAGTGACCCTGCTTTGGCAGGGGGGGTCAGACTTGGTGATCTCCAGAGGTCCCTTCCAAACCCTAACATCTTATGATTTTATGTCCCTGCTTACACAGACCCTGCCTAGCTCCTCAGGTCAGTCAAGGAACAGGCAGCAGCAGCTGACCTTCAGCTGAAGAGTTTCTTACAGGATCATTAACATTGGAAAAGACCTCTCAGCTCAGCTGTTCACCCACCACCACCATGCCCACTGAAGCATGTCCTGAACAGTTCTGAGGGAAACAGGGCTGCTTAGTCTTCAGAGCAGAATGCTGAGCAGAGACCTTCTGGCTCTCTACAGCCCCCTGAAAGGAGGTTAGAGGCAGGAAGGAATGGTCTCAAGCTGCACTAGGGGAGGTTCAGGTTGGATATGAGGAACAATTTCTTCCCAGAAAGGGTTCTCAGGCACTGGAGCAGGCTGCTGAGGGAGGTGGGGGATTCACCCTCGCTGGAGGGGTTTACGAGCTGTGTGGATGTGGTGCTGAGGAAAGTGGCTTAGGGGCACTGGTGGCTTTGTGAGCTCCAGGTGAGCAGCTGCCCATGACGATCTCAGAGGTCTCTTCTGACCTCAACAGCTCTGTGAGTCTATGCTTCTGTGAGCAGCTTCTCTGGGAAATGCTGCCAGCAGCCCTGTGAAGCAGGACCTGGATGTGCATCTGCCCAGTGGACTGCATGGTCATAACTGGCTTGGATGGTTGAAGAACACCAGCACTCAGTGCTCAGAAAAGCTTTTGTGTCTGCATAAATGAAGAGGCCTGGGGTATATAATCAACTCCTCATCCTTTTGTTGCCTGCTAAAGGGCATGGCAGTGCTGTGAAGATGATCACTGTTATTAAACCATCAGCGTGGCTCCAGGAAACTGGAGACTGCATTGAGATTTAATTACGGGGAGCAGCAGGGGAGGGGGCCTGGGAGGCCATGGGAGAACCTGCAGAATGGCTTTGTTTTGCTGATGTTCTGAAATGACTCCTGTGCAAGTCACTGCTATGTGCTGCACGCAGCTGGCAAGAGCAGGTCACCTCCCTCCCCACCAGGTCAGGGGGCTTTAGAAGGAGCTGTTTAAAGAAGGAGACTACCACAGTGTCAGTCTTAATTACTGCTGGTTCAGTTGGGAACCACCTTTGGAGGCTGTTCCTCTACATCAGCCATGCCTGGAAGTCAGATGTGTTCAAAAGCTGCCTGGGGCATGTGCCAATGCAACCCGGGGACACCCTGCCCTCCCCAGGCACGTTTAGCAGAGATGCAGGATGTCAGTACAGTGAGAACAGACCCCACAGATACCACAGACCCCACAAAAACTGCTCCTGCCAGACAAGGCCCCAGCCAACCTGAACTCATCCAAACAGCTCTCCTTTTGGAGCAGTATCTTTATCTCTTCACAGGCAACAAATGAGACCTGAACATCCTGACCTGCATCAGAAACAGTGTGGCCAGCAGGGCTGGAGAGGTGATTGCTCCCCCCCTGGACTGAGTACTGGTGAGGCCACACCTCAAATCCTGGGTTCAGTTTTGGGCCCCTGACTGCAAGAAGGACATTGAGAGGCTGGAGCAGGTCCAGAGAAGGGCAGCAAAGCTGGTGAGGGGTCTGGAGAACAGGAAGGGTGAGGAGCAGCTGAGGCACCTGGGGTTGTTCAGCCTGCAGAAAAGGAGTCTGAAGGGAGACCTCATTGCTCTCTACAACTCCCTGAAAGCAGGTTGGAGTTGGGCTCTTCTCCCAAGAACTAAACAACAGCAGAAGAGGAAATGCCCTCAGAGGAAGTTCAGGCTGGACACAAGGAACAATTTCTTCATGGAAAGTATGTCAAGGCTTGGCTCAGGCTTCCAGGCAGTAGAGCAGTCCCAATCCCTGGAGGAGTTTCAAAACCAAGCAGATGTGGTGCTGAGGGACAGGGTGTAGGGGTGGCCTGGCAGTGCTGGGTTAACGTTCAACTCCATGGTCCTAAAAGGCCCTTTCCAGCCAAAACAGCTCTGTGATTCCATACCTCTGTATCACAAGCACAGTGCCCATGGCACTGCTGGCAACCTCCTTACCTCCTGGCTCTGCCCGTCAGTCTGTCCTTCCCCTTGGCTCGGCTGCTCATAGCAGGCACTGCCTTCTGACCAGGGTCGCTCACATTCACTCCATGCTGTCCTCCACCTACAAGACAGGTTGGAAATGCCATGCAAGAGCAGGAAGAGCCAAAGGACCTCCAAAGGAACCAGCACCCTTGTATCACTGGGAAGGACCTGTGGTGGGGGAAGCCCCCAGAACTGTGTGCATGCTGCACATGTCACTTCTAAGGCAACAAACACAGACTGAGAATTGAAGGGGCTCTCCTCTGCAGTTTCTGTTCCAAAGTCCAGTTAGAACTTTAAATCTTGTTCCTGGGACACAGTCTCCCTCGTGCCATTCTCAGAGGACATGAGATCATGGTTTAGCCCCAGACTTGGCAGGGTTAGATAATGGTTGGACTCGATGATGTTAAAGGGATTCTCAAACTGAAATAGAATCACAGAATGGTCTGGGTGGAAAGGGACCTTAAAGATCATCACTAGATGGGGACACCTTCCACTAGCCCAGGTTGCTCAAGGCTACATCCAGTCTGGCCTTGAACATTTCCAGGGAGGGGGCACCCACAACCTGAAAAAGCCTTGCAACCACCAATCTTATGGAGCACTTCACCACACCAAGAACCTACTTTTCTTGCAGAAACAGGTCTGTAAGATCTGTTCTTCTCCTCCCTTGCCACACAGCACAGACTTGCACCACACAGCTATGAGAGCAACCATGTTGTGTGATACCAAATCTCAAGTGGACTCTCTCAATGAGGACATATCAGAGGTGCTGACGTTTAGAGGGGTGAGCAACCAAGTCTTGGGCTTTACTCACCTCTCCCGTTGGAAGGAAAAGATCTGTGCTGGAATTTCCTTGGGTTTCTTCCCCCTGGAAGGACAAAGCAAAGCGTGCATAGAGTGAGTGAGGTTCTGCAAGGGACAGGCAGCAGAAAGCCTGACATTCAAACAGGGTGTCACAAGGGAAAGCTTTGTTCTGCCAGTCCATCTCCTGAGGAACAGGACTCGTGATGGACATCTGCTAGTAAAGAAGCCAGCATGTGCCACAGGGATCAGAGATGATGTGCTCTGGAATAGGATTGCCTCTCAAACCAGTGTCTGGGACAGGAGGCAGCATCCAGCCTCCAGGTCATGTCATAGGAGGTTACAGAAGCCACTGCTCTGGCTGGGAAGGTCAAAAGCTCTAGCACCCAGACACTCAGAGCCCTGGGCACTCTGCAGGGCAGAGAGGGCTGGCACCCCAGCGCTGCACTCAGAGGCGTTTGCCCAGGAAGCAGTTTCACAGCTGACATTCGGCATTCCCCAGCATCAGGGCAGAGTCTAGGTGTCCCTTGCCAACCTTTCTTATGGCTGGGATTATCCAAGGCTGGCTCCCCATCCTTAACAAAGTCCTCTTCAAACCTGCAGGTTAAAAACAGGCATTGTCAGACCTGATGGCTCTCCTCCAGCAGGCAAAAGCGTGGGCAGGAGACCTTGAGATGAGCAGGCTCCAGCCTGTGGCCCTTTCTGCACCTGTCCACTGACAAATACATGCAGGCTTGGCAGCAGGATCTGCAACTGCACTGCCCAGGGAGGGCTGAGGCTGTGAGGCAATTCTACCCCTGAAGGAGACCCTCTAAAACCTTTGCATCAGCACCTATATGGATGGATTTAATTCTAGCATGGAATCATAGCATTGTTTGGGTTGGAAAAAAAGACTTTTAACATCCTTCTGTCCAACCAACAACCCAACACCACCATGGCCATTAAACCCCAAGTGCCATGTCCACACAGTTCTCCAACACCTCCAGAGATGATGACTCCACCACCTCCCTGGGTATCCTGTTCCAACACCTGACCACTCTTGCAGGAAAAAAATTGTTCCTCGTCTCCAGTCTGAACCTCCCCAGACACAGTTTCAGGCCATTGCCTCTCTTTCTATCACCTGATGCTAGAGAAAAGTCATTAACCTCTGCTGAAGTTCACATGGCACAGACTGTGTTAGGGTGCTGGTGAAATGTAGCTGTCCCAGGCTCAAATGCAGCTCCCCAAGCTTCCAAACACAGTCTGGAGTAGCTTCAGGACCTGTCACCTCAGCTCTCACTCATTTGATTGGTTTCTAATCCTGCTTGGTTTGTATTATGGCTTTTCTCTCCAAAATTGATGTAAGGAGAAGTGTGGGGCTCAGAGCTGCCTTTACAGCAACACTCAGCACCCATTTGAGTCAATTTACCTCTCATTATTGAGGGCTCAGGGAGTGAAACCTATGTATTTGGTGCCATTCCTCAGCCAAAAGGTTGTCCCACCAACCAGCCCTGTACAAGCTTCTATCAGAAGACATTCCCCAGCTCCACACCCTGTCAAGCCTCATCCTGCTGCAGGTGCCAACCCATCCTCCAGAGCCTTCTACCTGGTGTGACCCAGCTGAACAAGCACAGCTTGGGGGACAGTGCTTAAAGCAGGGAGATGCCAGACCTCAGTAACAGCTTTCCCATGTTGCTGTCCCCATCATTTCCCCCAGAGCAGATGTTTAAGTGACTCCTTCCCACTGCAGCACCTGAAAGGGCTTGGTTTGTGAGGTGCAGAGGATTTAGGCCTGTTGCCCTCTCCTCTGGCTGACAAGCAGAAACAAGCAGGGCAGTGAGAAAGCCTGCAATGTGAGTTTGTCCGTCCCTGTCTCTAGGAGAGCACCTCCTGCTACTGGATTTGTCTGTGCAGAGATGGAGAGGATCCTCCAGCTGTGGACAGAGCACTGATTCATGCTCCACTCTCTCCCACAGTCCAAGTCCTGGGGGGGACCAAAAGCAGGCAAGCTTTGTCAGCAGCACACAGCACCTCCTATCAGGGGAGGAGACCCCCATCAGAAAGCAAACAGGAGCAGCACTCAGATATCTGGTCCCACCAGACACGGTCAGGAGCAGAAAGAGACAGCACTGCGGACCTGGTCCGGGGGAGGCACAGGAGCAGAGGATTCCATCAGCGAGAGAACTACACAAGGTCTCGTCCCTGGCTTTAGGTGGCCTGCTGCAGACAAAGCGCACGGGGCCGAGGAGGACCTACATGTGCTCCGACTTCTCCACGTCCCAGGCCCGTCGCCACTCGCCCCTGGCGTTCTTGTGTCGCGCCAGCCGCTCCAGGTCGATCTGGTCCCGCTCCCGCTTCCAGCGCACGTACTCGGAGCGCTCCCGCCCCGTCAGCGCCAGGCTCGGCTCCCCGGGGCTCTTCTGGGCTGGCTTCCCACCGTCCTGCAGCAGGCAAGAGAGCTTCTTGTTAACCGAGCGTCTGAAAGGGCTGTGGGTGGGCTCCTTTTTCTGTCACCACCAGAAATGCTCGGTGATGGTGGGGAACAACCTGGAGCAAGGTCAGCTTCCCCCGCTGAGGCGATGCAGACACGGAAGGGCTCAGCTTTGCCCACAGCCTAAATGCCTGAAAACTCTTTTTTTTCAACCCAAACGATTCCATGATTCAATACTGGTCCCCTGGTTGGGTGACCTCACAGCCCCCCAGTTTAGGAGGGACATTGAGATGCTTGAGCATGTCCAGAGAAAGGCGACGAGGCTGGGGAGAGGCCTTGAGCACAGCCCTACGAGGAGAGGCTGAGGGAGCTGGGATTGGTTAGCCTGGAGAAGAGGAGGCTCAGGGGTGACCTTATTGCTGTCTACAACTACCTGAGGGGTGGTTGTGGCCAGCACCAGAACGAGAGGACACAGCCTCAGGCTGCGCCAGGGGAAATTTAGGCTCGGGGTGAGGAGAAAGTTCTTCCCTGAGAGAGTCATTGGACACTGGAATGGGCTGCCCGGGGAGGTGGTGGAGTCACCGTCCCTGGAGCTGTTCAAGGCAAGGTTGGACGTGGCACTTGGTGCCATGGTCTGGCCTTGAGCTCTGTGGTAAAGGGTTGGACTTGATGCTCTGTGAGGTCTCTTCCAGCCCTGATAATACTGTGTAATACTGTGTGTGACTTTAAAAGCATTTCCCTTTGAAGCCTTCAGCAACCTGCTCTAGTGGGAGGGTGGTTTGAACCAGGACCTTAAAGATCATCTAGTTCCAACCCCACTGAGGCTTCCAGCCTCTTGGTTTCTCACTCCTCCTCATGAAGTACTAGTTAAGGGCTGCCACCGTTCCAGAGTTGAAAGCTTAATGAAAAGACAGCTGCAAGCTGCTGGAGCATGTGAAGGGAGGGGGCAGGTAACCCAGCTGCCAGGGTAATGGATGTGGTGGAACGAGCAGCCAAGTGGCCGTGCCGTGCTGTCAAGCAACACGGCGCAGAGAACAGCTTAGTGCAGAGCCGGGGCCCGAGGTGCTAATTGCCAGTGGTTAATTCATCACTTCGTGCCTGTGCCCTTCCACACCAGCCACCCTCACCCCTTCCCCGAACTAGGATTAACGCCCTGGGTTGTGCTGCTGATCAAAGCAGAGCAGCAGGGAAGGAGAGACTGAAAGCCCTGTTACCAAGGAGACCCAGCAGCGTGGGCTGGAGGTGGGGTGGCAGTGATTGCTCCTCTGTTCCTTAGCTGGCAGGAGCTGAGCGACCCGAGACTGTGCCCACAAAAAGGGAGAGGTGAGGTGCACAGAAAGGCCAGGAACACAGGGACAAAGAAGGAGCTGGGGCACAGACCTGGAGATGCTTCCCACAGCTTCCAGCCTCACAGCACAGTCAGGTACAGCAGGTCCTGCCACGATGGATCCTGATGTGCCCACAGAGAAGCAGCACACAAGAGCTGAGCATCACACGGCTCCTGAGAGCAGGGCTCCTCCTCCAGAGCTGGAGGACAAGGGAAGTGCCCTGTGCCATCACCTTGCCCCTTAGCAAAGGGAAAGGCAAAACTTTGGGCAAGACCAAGGCTAACACCTGCGCTTCCTTGTGGGGAGATGTAGAGGTGGCTGTGGAACCCCAAGAGCAGGGGCAGCTGCTCCCCGACCAAGAACTCAGCTCAGTCGCAGTGTGGCTGTGGTTAGCTAGGCCACAGGCTACTCTGCCTCCCTTTTCTGCTCTTGAGGGGTCTGTATTCAGCTGGAATTAATGTTTCAGAGCCCATCTGTGTCCTCTTAATGAATCCCACTGAGGTGGGGCTATTAAATTTGAGCTCTGTTAATTAAGAGCATCTGCAGGCTCGGGGGAGCCAGCATGTCCTCCAGGGTTTGCATTAAAGAGTCAGTGGGAAGAGCTCTGCTCTCATTTACCTCCAACCTCTTGGCTTCTGCTGCAGGGAGGAGCTGCAGCTAACACAGTCCTGAGCTTCTCAATCCATGAGCAAGAGGTTTTGCCAGAGAAACCAACAAGGACAGTGCTGCTACATGGGTGAGGACCCTACCCTGCAAAATACCCCTGCTGCTGGGCTGCTGGCTTGAGCAGCCACCACAAGGTGTGAAGGGCAGGTCCTTTACTACCTTTTTCCAGTCCTGCTTTGCTTCAGGTCTGTTCTGCTCAGGAAAAATCTGGATGAGAGGCAATGACCTGAAATTATGCCAAAGGAGGTTTAGATTGGAGATATGGAATAATTAATTTCCTGCAAGAGTGGTCAGGCATTGGAACAGGCTGCTCAGGGAGGTGGTGGAGTCACCATCCCTGGAGATGTTCAAGAAATGCAAGGCCATGGCACTTGGGGACATGGTTTGATGGCCGTGGTGGTGTTGGGTTAATGGTTAGACTGGAGGATCTTAAAGGTCATTTCCAACCCAAACCATTCTACGACTCTATGGTGAGACCACATCAGAGCACACTGCTGCTTCCCGAAGGGCTGAGGGAACCCTCAGTGATGGGGAGGCACATCCTACTGGTTTCCTCTCCCAAGCCCAGGCTCCCCTCAAAGGGACACTGGGCTCCACTCACCTTCCGGCTATGCTCACTTTCTGAGCCTCTGTCGCTGTCTGATCTCCTCTTCTCTGCTGTTCTCCTCTCCTCTGCCTGCAGGAGCACAGACAAGGGGATTATTTCAAGGATTGAGCAAGGTCTCCTGGCAAAGAAGTCAGTGCCTGACCCTGTGCCCACCAGGACATGTCAAACTGCCCAGGGAAGGCCAGCAAGAGAAGGAAGATTGGTTCCTGGGCCCCTGACTCAAACCGATGCTGAGGTAAAAAAAGTCAGAAAGAAGGGATGTATGAAAACATACAGCTCCCTGGGACAGGCTGCCCAGGGTGGTGGTGAACTCACCATCCCTGGAGGTGTTCAAGAAAGGTGTGGACATGGCACTCAGAAGCATAGAATGGTTTAAGTTGGAAGGGACCTCAAAGATCATCCAGTTCCAACCCCCTGCCACAGGCAGGGACACCTCCCACTAGAACAGGTCGCTCAAGGGCTCATCCATCCTGGCCCTGAACACCTCCAGGGAGGGAGCAGCCACAACCTCCCTGGGCAACCTGTGCCAGTGTCTCACCACCCTCACTGGAAAGAACTCATTCCTAACGTCCAGTGTAAATCTCCCCTCTGCCAGTTCAAACCCATTACTCCTCATCCTGCCATTACAAGACCTTGTCAATAGTCCCTCCCCAGCCTTCCTGTAGCCCCCTTCAGATACTGGAAGGCTACTACAAGGTCTCCTTGAAGCCTTCTCTTCTCCAGGCTGAAGAGCCCCAGCTCTTGTAACCTGTCTTCATGGCAGAGCTGCTGCAGCCCTCTGAGCATCTTTGTGGCCTCCTGGACTGGCTCCAACAGTTCCATGTCCTTCCTGTGTTGGGGGCTGCAGAACTGCACACAGGACTCCAGGCGGAGTCTGAGGAGAGCAGAGCCAAGGGGCAGAATTCCCTCCCTTGCCCTGCTGCCCACACTGCTCTTGCTGCAGCCCAACACAGGGTTGCTGTCTGGGCTGCACTCACACTGCAGGCTCCTCTTGAGCTTTTCATCAGCCAAACCTCCACCTCCAGGGCCTTTTCCTCAGGGCTGCTCTCAGCCATTCCCCACCCAGCCTGGATCTGTGCTTGGGATTGCACCAACCCGGGTGCAGGACCTTACACTTGGCCTTGTTGAATGTCATGGGGACATGATTTAGAAGCCATGGTGCTGTTAGGTTGATGGTTGGACTGGATGGGCTTAGAGGTCATTTCCAACCCAAACAAGTCTAAATTCTGTGTCACTCCTCCTCCTCCCAGGCTAGAGGTAGAGAGGTGTTCTGTGCAGCCCCATCTGTCTCCAAGGAAAACTGCATTTTGTGTAGCTTTTCAGACTTGGGCCAAAGACCCAGCTCATGATGTGCCTATAGGAGGGCTGGGAGCCCATCTGGGATGCAGCTAAAAGCCAGCATGGAGAAGTTGGCAGTGATTTCTGTCCCTGTCAAACACACTGTCCTTCTGCTGGGGTCCATCCCTGCTTCCAGTGGGGTCAGCCAAGCTGCTATCACGAATGGAGAGGACCCAGGGTGCAGAGATGAGGGATGCCCAAATTCCCCTCCCTGCCAAACTGCTCCAGGGCTGGGGATGCGTGGGGCATGAGATGATCATGCTGCCATTTTGCACAGCCAAGCAAAACTGGAACACAAAGGGCACAGCAGCAGCCAAACTGCCCAGTCAGCTCTTCCAGAAAGCGTCGGTGCTGAGCTCCGTCCCTGCCTGGGAACAGGGGATTTGTTCCAGTCATTTGCCACCCCCAGCATTCCAGGGATGGATGTGGGAAACTCAGGATACCAGTCTCAATACAGAATCTTCCAATCCCAGCATGGTGGTGTTGGAAGTCACCTCTGAAGATCATCCTGCTGGAGCAGGAGCACCCACAGCAGCTTGCCCAGGATCACAGTGTCCTCAGGGGCTGGAATCTCTCCAGAGAAGCAGACTCCACAGCCTCCCTGGGCAGCCTGCTCCAGGTCTCCAGCACCCTCACACCAAAGTTTCTCCTCATCTTCAGGTGGAACTTCCTGGGCTCCAGTTCATGGCTATTGCTCTGTGTCCTGTCAATGGGCACCACTGACAAGTGCCTGGCCCTGTCCTCTTCTCCATACCCACAGGCCCTGTAGCTCTTGCTGAGCATTGAGCAGATGCCCTCTGAGGCTGCTCTTTTCCAGGCTCAACAGCCTTTCCTCCTCACAGAGATGCTCCAGACCCCTCAGCATCTTCTCAGCCTCCCCTGGACTCTTTCCAGTAGTTTCCCATCTCTCTTGAACTGGGGAGCCCAGAACTGGACCCAGGACTCCAGCTGCAGCTTGCCCTGGGCAGAGTAGAAAGGGCTGCAGAATGGGCCAGGAGGTGGTGAGAGATGATCCTGAGTGTTTATTTTGAAAGGATGCTGTGAAAAGTTAGGTAACCAAAAGTGCTCCATCCAGGCTCAAAGTCAACCTGTCCTACAGCCCCACCTGAAGAGCCTAGTGCAAGGAATCTAATGAGTGCCTGCAGCCCTCCTCTCTTGCACTGTAGAGGTTAAGCAGCAGAAAGATGGGGAATTTGCTGATTTGAGGAGGCTGGCTGGGGAATGAGGAGCAGATGGATGCTCAGCCTTTAAAGCAGCTGTAAAGGAAACTCATCAGTTTGGAGAAAGTATGAAGGAAGCAGCTGCAGCCAGAGCTGGAGCCCCTCCATCCCTGAGGGAAGCCTTGTGTGGGAGGAGAGACAGGAGGGAAGGAGCACGGATTGCCTCAGAAATGACAAAGGCAGTTCATAACTAGGTTCAGTTTTGGGGGCCTCACTCCTAGAAGGAGGTTTTGGTGCTGGAGTGGGTCCAGAGAAGGGCAATAAAGCTGATGAAGAGTCTGGAGAAGAGGACTGGTGAGCAGCAGCTGAGAGACCTGGGGTTGTTCAGCCTGAAGAAAAGGATGCTGAGGGGAGACTTCATTGCTCTTTACAGCTCCCTCAGAGGAGGCTGAAGCCAGGTGTCTCGTCCCAGGGAACAAATGACAAGAGGAAATGGCCTCAGGTTGCCTCAGGGGAGGTTTAGGTTGGACATTAGAAGAAACTTCTTCATTGAACATTTCTCTGACAGCAGATCAGGCTCCCCAGAGAGGCAGCTGAATCCCCATCCCTGGTGATGCTGTTTAGACGCTGCAGAGCTGTGGTGCTGAGGGCTGTGGCTTAGCCTTGGTACAGTTAGAGAATGGTTGGACTCAGCCTTTGCACTTGAAGACCTTTTCCACCCAAAACGATTCTGTGACGCTACAGCCGACGGGAAGCTGGGGCAGGGAGCTGCACGGCCGTGCCCACTGCCTCATCTGAGCCTGCCTATTTCTCCTGCAAGCTCAGGCAAGGAACAACTCAGCCTGGAGCCTTCTCAAGGGCCGAGTGCACCCCCGAAGAGCAGAGCCGGCAAGCTGGAGCATCCGCAGAGCCCCGCCAGGCTGCGGGGGTGGCGCTGCCCTGCCTGTCTGCAGCCCAGCACAGCTTGTCCTCAGCCCCGGCTCTGCCAAGGAGTGGCCAGTGGCCAGCAAATGTGCCGGGCAGGCCTGGCCGAGGGACCCCGGGGAAGGGGCAGCGCCTGCGTGGCTGTGAGCTGCAGCCCGGAGGCTTTGGGGCTGGGGCACATCACAGGCGGCTGTGCCACAGGAGCGCTGCGCAAGTCGCCATCCTCTCAGCCCTCGCTCGCAGCCAGGCTGCCTTTCCTCTTAGTCTGCTGCTATTTTTGCTCCTCAAAGGGCACAGTGCAAACCAGGATCTAAACGAGCCTGTCCTCCCCCAGCAGGACAGCAGGTCTGAGCTGTGCAGAGACAGGGACAAGAGTAGCCTTGGGGAGAGGAGAGAAGGATCCAGAGAGACTTTAGAGCCGCCCTCCGGTAGCTGAAGGGGGGTACAGGAGAGCTGGGGAGGGACTTTTTACAAGGGCTTGTAGCGACAGGGTGAGAGGCAACGGCGTTAAGGTGAAGAGGGGAGACCGAGAAGTCCTTTCCAGGGAGAGTGGCAAGACACTGGCACAGGTTGCCCGGGGAGGCTGTGGATATCCCCTCCCTGGAGGTGCTCGAAGCTAGGCTGAGTGAGGTGTTGAGCAACCTGAGCTAACGAGAGGTGTCCCTGCCCATGGCAGGGGGGTGGAACTAGATGGTCTTTAATGCCCCTTCCAGCTTGGGCCGTTCTGTGACCCCTGCCTGTGCGCCGGCTGGGGAGCAGGCTCTGGCGTTCGCTGCGGGCTGCCCTAAGCGGCTGTCAGCTGCTGTGACACACCCAGGCCACGGGGAAGCAAAACATGTTTTTCTCCTCCTTCCTCCTCTCCGCCCCCAAAGTGATGAAATATGACAATGACATTATCAGCCCAGGGTTTAACTGTTCCTGCGCAGCAGGGGAGAGACGCGGCCAGGGAACCGACTCCGCAAGGAGGCAGAGAAGATGACGCTGGTTTATCCTGAGATGTATGCCAGGATTTCTCCACTGGCTGGGACAGAGCCTGCTTCTAACCAGGATGCAGCTCTGGGATCCTAACTGCCTTCTGTTGCCGGGCTTGTCTCACTCCCAGCACACACACACAGAGCTGAGGTCCACCTGCAGCGGTGACAGTGCTGATGCCATTGTCCAGCGTTATGCCAAGCACTGTTTTGGGCTAACACTTCTCCAGCCCAAAAGCTTTCACAGGCTTCTATGTCTCTGAGCTACTTCACTGTCACCTTATTCTAAAAGGACCCACAATTACTAAATTGACCTTTTGGTGCCCACTTCTCCAGGCACATGCAGGCACCAGAAGCAACCTTTCTTTTGCAGAAGGAGTTTTGTGACACTCAGGGCTTTTTCTTCAGTACTCAGACCTCCCCCAGACAGGATTCTGGAAACTAGTACATGAAAAGATACTCTTTTCTAGCTCTGTGTTGAAAAAGGTCTGCTTAATAATCTCACTGTCTGAAGGCAGCTCAGAGCTTTTCACACCTCCCTCTTTCTGCCTTTTCTCCCATCCCAAACCCAAGTGCTTCTCCTGCCCTGGGTTTGGACCCTCCTCCATGCAAGCACAGGAGTCAGACTGATTTGTCTTAAGTCCCTGAGAGCAGCTTTTGTGCCTCTAGACTACAAACAGCCACTGCTGCTCCACCATCCTGGGAAACTGTTAATAGAAGGCCAGTTTAAAAGCCCTGAAGCCCTATCAACAGTCCATTTAAAAGATGATTTGTAACCTGCTAATTAACCACCATGCTCCGCTGGTCCTGGGCTGCCTGCTCCCAGCTCTCACGTATTAATCATCCTGAAGCACTGCCAGAGTGGCTTTTAAGGAAAACTGGTGCTCAACATTAAGCATTATCCCCAGCCCTGACACAGATGTAGGGGCTGCCAGGCAAAGGTGGGAAGGAAGGTCCCAGGTGTGCCTCCTCAAGCCAGCAGCAGCGCTGGAGGCCATGAAGTTGCATCAGTAGAGTGACATGCTCAGGCTCCTTGCAGGATAGCTTGGTTCCTTCAGTCCTCTGTGCTAACAGACTGACAGTCTCTCACTGGGTAATAAAAAACAGGCTTCAAGATGGCAGGGTAAGGGCACTGAGGCTGTTTTAGAAGAGAAAATCAGGAGAACAGCTTTTCTCTTTGTCCTTGCACTTCCTCTTTGGCAGCTTCTGCCACAGCTATGTGCTGCCAGCTGATGTGGACTGTCAGTCCTAACTGGAATCACCAAGGGCAGCAAGAATAGAAGTATTTTATGACCTCTTCCTTACTTTTACTGAATTTTATCATGAATAAAAATAGAGAGGGAAAAAAAAAAGGATGGTGAGGATGCCTATCAACTGTTTTAATTAGGTACAATGGGGAGCTGCAGAGAGGAGGAGGCAAGCTGGACAGTGGCCAGTCTACAGGATGTCACCCAAAGGGGAGTGGTGGCTGTGACCCTCTCTTCTGGGCACCATTTCTGTGAGAGGGAGGACACAAAGAATCCAGAATGAGCAGGAAACCATCTGGGGCATGAGGTGAAAAATCCCAGCCATGCTAGGGTAACAGGAGAGGCTGAAAGCTAAGCCTTGGACTGGGGATCTCAGCTCAGGTCCTAACACTCAGCTACTCATGTAGTTGGCTCATACCCAGTTTCTCATTCACCAGTCCCCTAAATCCTTTTCTGCAGGTCTGCTCTCAATCTCTTCATCTTCCATCCAGGACTGCTACCCAGGACTGCCCTTGACCCAGGTGCAAGACCTTGCACTTGGCCTTACTTATCTCATGAGGTTCCCCTGAGCCCACTTCTCCAGCCTGTCTTGGTCCCTCTGGATGGCAGCCATCCCATCCTTCAGCTACTAGTGCACAGCTACTCAAATGACAAGGATATAATTTGATGATGAAAATGATGTTTCTCTTTTGGATAAACAACTAATTAAAGGACAGAAACAAAAAAGTGGCAAGAAAAGGCCATTTTCCATGGCAGAAGTTTAGCAGAGGAGTGCCACTGGAACATGGGCTGCTCAACATGCTCATAAATGGTCTGGAAAAGGAGCTGAAGAGAGAGATGACAGTTTGCTGATGATACTAAATCATCCAGGGCAAAGAATGTAATTTGCCAGGGAAAGAGCTGCAAAAGATCTCTTGACACTGAGTGTCTGCATCGTGAAATCACAGATGAAATTCAAGATCAATACTACAAAAGGAACTCACATGGAGCAAAATGCCCCTTTTTACACACATACAGGCAGTAATGAAGCCTGAGCTGTGATTAACACTCAGGAGTGACATTTTGGTATTATTGTGACTAGTTCTCTGAAAATGTCAGTTCAATTGCTTGGGAAAAATAAGCAAAGAAAATGCAAAGTTGTTAGGCAGAAGAATAAAGAATGAGCTGGAAACGTTGCTGTGCCACTGAGTGCATCCACAAGAGCCCACAGTGTGAATACCACAGATGCTTCTGGCCCTCTTGTGTTACAAGAGTACAGAAAAAATAACAAAGGCACCAACGAGGGCAATGAGAGTGATCAAAAATACAGAATCACAGAATCAACCAGGTTGGAAGAGAGCTCCAAGCAGATCCAGTCCAACCTAGCACCCAGCCCTGGCCAGTCAACCAGACTAAGTGCCTTATCCAGGCATTGCTTGAATACTTCCAGGGACAGTGACTCCACCACCTCCCTGGGCAGCCCATTCCAATGCCTGACCACTCTTGTTGGGAGAAAATGTCTCCCAATGTCCAGAAGGTGCTGGGGCTGGGATGGTTCAAAGAGAAATCGAGGGCCAAGCTCTCTGTGCCAGCCAGAAGCATGACACTGTCGCTAAATGGGAACTGCCAGTGACATGAGTCCCAGGCTGCTGTTGAGCAGGGCTCCTGTCCAGACAGAGCACCAGATGATGGAGCAAAACTGATCTTCCTTTAAGGCCTGGAGTCATGCCGAGGGCATATGCTGCTCCTCAGCAGGGTTATTTGATAGCTGGAGTTACATGAAGCCAGTGTGACTTTCCTGTGCTCCTGACAGAGATCCTTCTCTCCTTCAGCCCAGGACAAGGCACCAGATTGATCAAGACCAGAGTTGAATGTGGCACGGGAAGGCACCAAATGGCTCTGCACAATCCTCCTCCCTGCAGAGTTCAGCCCCAGCATGTGCTCATCCAGCACCAAGCAGCCCTCCCCCACAGCACACTGGTGCTAGAGGAGCTCCTGAGCTTCAGCCCTACTCTGTGCCAATGGAGCAGAGGGGTTTGGGTTAAAGGGAAAGTAAAAGGGAAGACTTGAAATGAATTTTGGTATCTGAGGAGGAGCAGCATGGAGCTGTTTGCATTCCTGGGGATTACCAGGACTACCTTCTAGCCCAGCCTGGGTGAAGGAGACTGCACAGCTGAGGGATGCAGGGTGATTCTGCTGACTGAGAATTGCTTTCTGAAATGAATGGTGGCCTGGTGGGAGCTGGAAGTAACAGGAGCAAGACCCAAGCTGCTGAGTCACCAGAATTTACTCCACATCCTCTGTGCCAGGCTATGATTCAAAGCATCAGACTTTCAGTGTTTCATGGAGAAAGGTGTAAGCAGATATGGCTCTTGGCAAGCTCAGCTTGGGGCTTGCTCTCAGATACACTGAATCTAACTCCATATGCCTGGTCCCTCAGCCCCAAAGGGACCCTCAGTTTCATGGTGAAAGCACAGGAGAGCAGCCTGATCTAGTTGGAGGTGTCCCTGCTGACTGCAGGGAGATAGGCAAGATGACTTTCAAGGGTCCCTTTCAACCCAACACAATCAGTGAATCTGAGAGATTTCATCCATTCCAGGGCTGTTTGTGCACTTCAATCAGGGCACAGGATCTGAAGCCAAAACCTAGGCACTCCTCCTGCTGCTCTATCCTCACACAGTCCCAGCCCTGATGACCTCAGGGACAAGGATTTAAACAAGCCCAGCAAGAGCAGAAGCAGAAACACTTGCTCTACATATCACAGGATCACATCTGACAGCTTCAAGGACAGCTCCAGTGTGGACATGGCCAAGCCACTCTCATCATGTCCAGGTGTGTTAGAATCGTGGAATCAACCAGGTTGGAAGAGAGCTCCAAGGTCACCCAGTCCAACCTAGCACCCAGCCCTGGCCAATCAACCAGACCATGGCACTAAGTGCCTCATCCAGGCTTTCCTTGAGCACCTCCAGGGACGGTGCCTCCACCACCTCCCTGGGCAGCCCATTCCAATGCCAATCACTCTCTCTGCCAACAACTTCCTCCTAACATCCAGCCTAGACCTCCCCTGGCACAACTTGAGGCTGTGTCCCCTTGTTCTGTTGCTGGTCACCTGGGAGAAGAGACCAACCCCCACCTGGCTGCAATCTCCCTTAGGTAGCTGTAGACAGCAATGAGGTCTGCCCTGAGCCTCCTCTTCTCCAGGCTACACCTCAGCTCCCTCAGCCTCTCCTCAGAGGGCTGTGCTCCAGGCCTCTCACCAGCTCCATCATGTTGGTGATGCCTGGACTGAAATGGGCTACAGATGCCACATGAACCTCTGGGGAAAGGACAGTTAGCAGTGGCTCAGGCAGTACAGATCACAGAATCCCTCAATCCCAGCATGGTGGTGTTGGAAGTAACTTCTGGAGATCATCCAGTCCAACCCCCCTGCTACAGCAGGGGCACCCACAGCAGCTTGCCCACGTACACACTGTTTGCTGAGGTTTGGAATCTCTCGTGAGGAGAAGACTCCACAGTCTCTCTGGGCAGCCTGCTCCAGGCCTCCCTCACACCAAGACAGTTACTTCTCATCTTCAGACAGAACTCTCTGGTTTCCAGTTGGTGCCCATTGCCCCATGTCCTGTCACAGGGCACCACTGGCAAAGAGTCTGACCCCATCCTCTTGTCCCCATAGGCTCCTTCACTCTTGCTAAGCAGTGAGCAGATCCCCTCGGGGGCTGCCCTCCTCCAGGCTCAACAGCCCCAGGGCTCTCAGCCTTTCCTCTTCAGAGCCTCCACTGGACTCTCTCCAGTCCTTGAACTGGTGAGCCCTAAACTGGACTGAATACTCCAGAGACCTCTGGCACTCAGAAACCCCCTTGGTAGACATGGCAAAGGTGCACAGGGGCTGCCAGAGCCTAGGTAATCGCTGGGGAGGAGGAGAAGCTGAAGTCTAACGTGGGCAGTGAGCAGATGGCTGGCTGCAGTCCCAGAGAGGGTGCCTCATTGGTCTCCCAGCGTTCCTGGGTGTGTTTGGCAGCTACACCAAGTGTTGTTTTCCTTCACAGTCCTTGCTGACCCTGTCAGCTGCAGGCATTCTGACTTATCTCTGCAAACTCTCCACCAGAAAACATCACAAGTCTCCATGTGTGCGAGGAGGAAGGGATTGGAGAAGTATTTGAAGTATGTTTGAAAGATGAACAAAGTTCAGCCAGCTCACCCAGTAGGTTATGGCCAGGCACAGCAGGGCCTGGGTTCAGATGAAGACATTGCCCAGCTCTGTTAACTTCCAAGTCATGTAATGAGTGAAGAGAACACTGCTCCTGACCCACTCTGCTGTATGGCCCCAGAGAAGCTGGCCAGGGACAGGAGGAGAAATTCATGCCCTGTATCTGGCAGTGCTTTCAGCCATCCTCCTAAAACTGCATCTGATGTCTTTGAGAGAGAAGGTTCAGGGAGAGAAGAGAAGGCTCTGGAGAGACCTCAGAGTGGTCTTCCAGTACCCGAAAGTGGCTACAAGAAATATGGGGAGAGACTTTCAACAAGGTCTTGTAGTGATAAGGTGAGGAGTGGTGGCTTTGAGCTGGAAGAGGGAAGATAGAGACTGGAGATTGGGAAAAACACTCTACAGTGAGGGTGGTGAGGCTCTGGAATGGGTTGCCCAGGGAGGTTGTGGAGGTGCCCTCATGGAGGTGTTCAAGGCCAGGCTGGATGGGGCCTTGAGCACCCTGGTCTAGGGGGAGGTGTCCCTGCCTGTGGAGGTGGTGAGTATGCAAGGAACGAGCTGATCTTGAAGGTCCCTTCCAACTCAAACCATTCTGTGCTTCTGTGGTCTTAAGGACTCAGTATGTTTAAGAGCCTGCTAGCTCCACCTGGGCTCACAGTCCTGTGGCTAGCTCCACCTGGGCTCACAGTCCTGTGCAGCCCTGTGGCTAGCTCCACCTGGGCTCACAGTCCTGTGGCTAGCTCCACCTGGGCTCACAGTCCTGTGCAGCCCTGTGGCTAGCTCCAGCTGGGCTCACAGTCCTGTGGCTAGCTCTAGCTGGGCTCACAGTCCTGTGCAGCCCTGTGGCTAGCTCTAGCTGGGCTCACAGTCCTGTGCAGCCCTGTGGCTAGCTCCAGCTGGGCTCACAGTCCTGTGGCTAGCTCTAGCTGGGCTCACAGTCCTGTGCAGCCCTGTGGCTAGCTCTAGCTGGGCTCACAGTCCTGTGCAGCCCTGTGGCTAGCTCTAGCTGGGCTCACAGTCCTGTGCAGCCCTGTGGCTAGCTCTAGCTGGGCTCACAGTCCTGTGCAGCCCTGTGGCTAGCTCTAGCTGGGCTCACGGTCCTGTGGCTAGCCCTAGCTGGGCTCACAGTCCTGTACAGCCCTGTGGCTAGCTCCAGCTGGGCTCACAGTCCTGTGGCTAGCTCTAGCTGGGCTCACAGTCCTGTGCAGCCCTGTGGCTAGCTCCAGCTGGGCTCACAGTCCTGTGGCTAGCTCTAGCTGGGCTCACAGTCCTGTGCAGCCCTGTGGCTAGCTCTAGCTGGGCTCACAGTCCTGTGGCTAGCCCTAGCTGGGCTCACAGTCCTGTGCAGCCCTGTGGCTAGCCCTAGCTGGGCTCACAGTCCTGTGCAGCCCTGTGGCTAGCTCTAGCTGGGCTCACAGTCCTGTGCAGCCCTGTGGCTAGCTCCAGCTGGGCTCACAGTCCTGTGCAGCCCTGTGGCTAGCTCCAGCTGGGCTCACAGTCCTGTGCAGCCTGTGGCTGCAGCCTTCCCTCTTTCACTGTGACTGAGGACCATCTGTTGGTGAGAAGCTCCACGCCAGCAACACACAGTCTCTTCCAAAGTCCTGCTGCTGGGCTAGCTCCTAACCTGTCTAGACAGCCTTCCTCAAGCCAGCAGAAGGAGCGGTTGCCACTGCCAGGCTGCAGTCCAGCCGGCACCAGTGCACTCACCTTTTCCTTGTTGTCCATGGTGATGGCAATCTGCATCCTCCTGCCCCTGCGGAAAGCCACCAGGTGGTCGGTGCCTTCCTCACCCAGGTCTGGCACCCTGCCCGGGCCAGGGAAGCCCTCGGGGCGCTTCTCGCTGACGATGCGCTTGCCCTGGGAAGGACAGGCTGAGTTAATGACCCCTGCCTTAGCCCTCTGCCCCTCCCAGGGAGTGGCCACCCCCAGTCTGCAAAGGGCTTTTGTCTGGCAGAACAGAGAGATGAAGGAGATGGTCATGCTTCTGGGTTTATAAAGCTGCCACCCTACTCTGAGGGCTACATCACACCACAGGGGTGTGTTTAACTGAGCACACCTTAGCTAGGCTGGGATTTACCCCAGTGAGATGCTCTGCAGCATGAGCACTGAGGGGTGTTTAATGGCCATTATGATCTTAGGTTGATGGCTGGACTCCTGTCCACCCCAAACAACTCTGTGCCTCTAGATTTGCATTTCAGACAAGCATTTGTGCCACTGAAACACTCAGGAAGTTGTCCTCTGGCCAAACAACACCTCCCAACAGAATCACAGAACTGTTTCAGTTGGAAGAGACCTTTATGATCATCACATCCAACCTTCAACCCAAGGCCACAGTGGCCATTAAACCACATCCCAAAGTGCCATGCTCACACATCTCTTGTACACCTCCCAGGCAACCTATTCCAATGCCTGACCAAAATGCAAGGCTGTGGTGGACCAGAAGCCTAGAAGCTAAAAGAGAAGGGAAACCAGGGGTGAATCCAACCTTGCCCAGAGAGCAGTTGCTACCCTTGAAGTGCATTAACACAAGCCTGGCAGTGTTCCAAGTTCAGGTTGCATGGGGCCTGGAGCAACCTGGTCTAGTAAGAAGTGTCCCTGCCCATGGCAGGGGGTTAGACTTAGGTGATCTTGAGGCTCCTTCAACCCTAAACCTTCTGTGATTCTATGAGTTTATCCTCTTCATAGCCAGTGGTGTTTGTATTTCTCAACTGACTTACTCAGCAGCAGAATAGCTGAGGAAACTGATCCATCAGCTCCCTGCAGAAGGACACTTTGCCTCTCCCAGGTATCATTTCCAGCTGCCAGTATCAGTTCATGACTTTCCTGTGTGGATTTACATCTGGTTCATATTTTGCTGATGATCTGTTGCTGGCTGAGCTCCTGCCAGCGCCCTCAGCCACTGCTTACACAAAACCAGCACAGCTTTTTGGACAAAACAACCTAGTTTTGTTCATTCAGAAGTGTCATCTTTCAGTTTCATCATGTGCCCTTTGATTTTTTCCTCAGAAGGAAATGAGAGATTTAGTAAGCCATCCCCATCTTTCTCTCTCATCTTTTTCTTTTCTCTTCCATCTGTATGAGTCCTCTGCTCAACTTTACTAGGGATGAACCAACTTTAGAAGCTCCCCTCTCCAGAGGATGCCCTGCTTTGCTTTCTGTTTCTCCTTGGACTTCTACAGGTACTGGAGTCTTGACTTCAAAGGAGTTCAAGATCTCCAAGTAAACCTCACTCAAACTTGGGTTTTGAAAGCAAAGAGCAGACACTGACAGCTGGTGTGTCTGGCAGGCCTGCAGGCACCAGAGAACTTGCCATGATGTCAAGATGCCTTGCACTAGCCTCATCCTCACTGGGCTCTGCCAGAAGTGCAGATGTTAGCGTGGAGGGAGTCATGCTGCAGACAGCCCCCACCAGCAAGACTTTTTGTATCACTTCTCCAGTCACTGAGCTTCCTCACACATGATAGGTATTTCAGGAGGCATTGGTGCATTTTCAGCACCAGACCCTCAGTCTCTTGTTTTTCTTCACATCTGTCTCATTTTGCAGTCTCAGTAGAGACAGCTCTTGTCTGGTGCAGGTGAGAGAAGTGAGCCTCTGTGCTGCTGTTGTCTCTGCCCCTTGTCTCTGCAAGGGCACACTCCTCTGACATGCCTCAGTCTGGGAGCCATCTCACCAAGGGCCAGGAGTTCCCAGTGTGAGACAAGCAGTCTAGGAAATCACTGACAGTGTTTAATAAAGCAGCAAAAGAATCATAGAACTGTTTGAGCTGGAAGAGTCCTCTAAGATCATCCAGTCCAACCATCAACTCCAGCACTTCCCTGGGCAGCCTGTTCCAACACCTGAACCCTTCTTTCAGGAAAGGATTGTTCCTGATCTCCAACCTAACTCTCCCCTGGCACAATTTCAGGCCATTGCCTCTTGTCCTATCATCTGATATTAGGGGGGGGGGGAAATACCCACAGCCAGCTCTCACCTCCTGTCAGGGAGCTGTAGAGAGCAATGAGCTCTCCCCTCAGTCTCCTCTTCTCCAAGCTGAACAACCTCAGTTCTCTCAGCTACTCTTCACAAAACTTATGCTCTAGACCCTTCACCAGCTTTGCTGCCCTTCTCTGGACCTGCTCCAGCCTCTCAATGTCCTTTCTGGTGTGAGAGACCCAAAACTGAACCCAGGATTTATCAATCCCTTCTCAGCAGCTAAGTGCCACCATGCCAAAACTGCCTCTAGGCTCATTTTATCCTGATGCATAGACACCATGAGGGATGGTGGAGCCCAGGAGGGGCTGGTTTGGGATTTAAAGCATAAAGCAGCATTTTCAATTACTTTTGCCTCTCACACAGGGTTTAATTAAGTCTGCAAATACCAGGGGACATTGGCAGCCGCAACAGGCGGTCATGTCACTGGGCTCTGCTGCTGCATGTGGGACTTGCTGGGATACAGCAGCAGGGAGAGATGGTACTGGTTTTACCACCAGACATCATTGCCTCCCTGGGGAGTGATGCAGCAAAAGCTGTCTGAGCCCCCACCTATTTCCATCCTCTTGCAAGGCATAGTGATGTGGTTTAGCAAGCCTGTTGGTGGCCCAGGGCACAAGGAGGGGACTGATCTCTCAGAAGGGGGTACTGGATGGAGCTACTGAGAGGTTTAGCAAGGCCTGGGGCTGAATCAGATATGGGGAGGAAAGTGTGTGGCAGCTGAAGCTGAGGACTGAGGTGGTGCTGAAAGACTGAGAAAAGAGGGAGAAGCAGCAGGAAGCAAATTGTTCCCTTCAGAGAGGGGACACCAGGGACGTGCTGAGCAGAGCGCTCAAGGGAGAGGCAGAACAGAACCTCCTTTGTAAGTCAAATGGCTGCAGTGTAAGAGGAATCCTCCTCCCTTCTCACCTTGGCTTTGTTGTCCATGGTAACAGCCAGCTGCATCCTCTTCCCCATCCTGAATGTGAACATATGATCTGCTTCCTCCTCCTCCTCCTCTTCCTCACTGCCAATGCCAAACCCAGGGCTCGTAGGACAGGGGCTGACCCATTTCTCACTCACTACCCTTTTGTCCTGGAAAAGGAATGATTCCTGTTAGCAAGCCCAGGCCCCTCTGCTCCCCACAGCAAGCCCCTTTCCCAAACACACCTGCAGAGGAGCAGGGAGCCCAGCTAGGACCAGGCTGGCCTTGCCCCAGGAAGCATTCTGTGCCTGGCCCTGTGCTGTGCCATGCCAGCTCTGGTGGACAAGGGGCTCCTTGTCTGCTCAGCAGCCAAACCCACAGTGACAGCAGGTCTGGAAAATCCTTTGCACTTACAAATCTGACATTTCAGACTAAAATGCCAGAGTTATGTGAAACAAAGGCCATCCTCAGCTCTTTCTGCAGCGCTCTGAGTTAGCTTGGGCAAGCCTAAGTCCTGATGGAGATGGCCTTGGAAGCCAAGGGGATGGCTCCTGAGGGTGGTGCTCACCATCGAAAGGGCTGGGCTATCTTGTCCACAGAGTTCAGTCTGGGTAATTGCATCTTTCAGGTCCTGTATGAGAGAAAAACGTGTGCAACAGAGCTCCCCTGGAGAGAAGCAAGGGCTGGGCTGTGCACCAGGAGTGAGCAAAGTACCAGCCTGGAGCTGACAGCCCAGGAGCACTGACTATGCTGAAGGGACTGGCAGGGGGCTTCAACCAGGGCTTCCAGCAGGACACACTGGGTGGTTTACTGAGCCCCACGCTGCCAGGAGGGGTGGGCAGACACTGGTTTGGTCCAGTGTGGAATAGGGGACCTGAAGATTTTGTGCCAGTTGTGGGCTACTTGCTTTGCTCTGCTCACTCACAAAGCCTAAGGAGACTCTGCCAGCCTGCAGGCATTCCCAGGGGCATTCCTGGTGTCTCCAACAACACACACATGGTCTGCCTACATATCTGCAGTGATTCTGACACTTAAGACCCATCCAGGGCCATGTGTACCTGTCCACACATGTTCACAGAATCACAGAACAGCAGGGGTTGAAAGAGACCTCTGGAGATCATGGAGTCCAACCCCTCTGCCAAGGCAGGGTCACCTAGAGAAGGTCACACAGGAACATATCCAGGTGGGTTTGGAATGTCTCCAGAGATGGAGACTCTACAACTTCCCTGGGCAACCTGCTCCAGGGCTCTCTCACCCTTAAACTAAAGAAGTTTCTCTGTATGCTTAGATGGAACCTCTTATGTTCCATTTTGTGCCTGTTACCCCTTGTCCTGCCACTGGGCATCACTGATCACAGACTGGTTCCATCCTCCTGATGCCCAGTGTTGAAGTATTGATTGGGATTGGTCAGATCCTCCCTCAGTCTGCTCTTTTCCAGACTAAAAAGTCCCAATTCTCTCAGTCTTTCCTCCTCAGAGAGATGTTCCAGCCCCCTCAACATCTTTGTACTCCTTTCCTACACCCTCTGCAGCAAGTCCCTGTCCTTCCTGAATTGGAGAACCCAGAACTGGACCCCATGCTCCAGATCTGGCCTCACCAGGGCATAGCAGAGGGGAAGGACAACTTCCCTTGACCTGCTGGTCACCTCTGCTAATTCTATGTGCTTGGGTACAGGAGCCTGGGCAGGGATGGAAACTCATCTGCACCAGCTCAGATGACTGAGCACACATCCTTGCAGAGCTGTCACATCCTTTGGCAAAGGCTGAGGAGCTGTGACCTGTGTCTGCAAGGAGCTTTGCTGTGGAGTCTTTCCAGAAGTGTCACTTTGCTGAGAGTTGTCCTGTGGCAGAGGAAAGGCAGCACTTACATTGTGGGCTTTGGTGATGGTAATAGTGAGTCCATCCTGCTTGGGTCTCCTGGAGGTGACAGCCATGCCCTCCTGCTCAGCTCGCTTTTTATCCTCTTCTATTTCCTGAAACACAGGGAAATGCTCAGCAGCAGCCTGTACCTGGATATATGCAGGTGCTGTATGCAGACACTCACAGGGAAGGCTAGGCAAATCCACAGAGACAGCTCTGGGTTACCACAGTGTCACACAAACCAGCTCAGACAAGCCAGGCTGGATATCTCCTGCAGGCCTGGGCAGACTCTCTTGGCCAAGACAGGATCAGAAAACCCAGGGATGTAGCTGGAGAACTCCTCCTAATTCCAAGGGAGAAGCTGCAGTAACCATCTGGCAGCTGCAGCCTCCATTTGCCTTCATCTTCCTTTTTTTCATGTAACCTTTAGGACACATCTGTGTTCCATGGAAACACTGAGACCACCTTGGGAAGAGCTTTAACTCATATCCCTGCCCTGGCACCGAAGATAAACTTATCAAAACTCCTGAGGATGCAGCCTGCCATGAATCCAAGAGGATGAGGAGACACTGGGAAGGAGACACAAGAAAAAGGTCAGGAGAGTATGAGGTGAAGGGGAGGAATGGGTGTGATGGACATAAAGGACAATCTGGTGAGTCCTTGAGTAGTGTGTCCACTTTTGGGCACTGCAGTATAAGACATTGAGGGGCTGAAGCAGGTCCAGAGGAGGGTCACAAAGCTGCTGAGGCATCTGGAGAGTAGGTCTGGTGAGGAGCAGCTGAGGGACCTGGGGGTTGTTTAGTCTGTGGAGAGGAGGCTGAGGGGAGACCTCATTGCTCTCTACAACTCCCTGAAAGGAGGTTGGAACCAGCTGGGGATTGGTCTCTTCTAGGTAACAAGTGACAGGACAAGAGGAAACATCCTGAAATTGTGCCAGGGGAGGTTTAGGTTGGACATTAGGAACAATTTCTTTCCAGAAGGAGTTCTCAAGCATTGGAACAGGCTGCCCAGGGAGGTGGTGGAGTCACTGTCCCTAGGGGTGTTCAAAAAACTTTGCAACACTGTCTAGCAGTCATGGAGGTGCAGGGTAGAAGGTTGGACGCAGTGATCTTAGAAGCTTTTTCCAGCCTTTATGATTGTGTGAGGATGTTAGGGTGAGAGGAGATGCTGCAGCCCAAGGTAAGTGTCAGCAAGCCAGCAATGCAGCAGCTGTGTCAAAAGAGAGAGCTCTGCCAGCCTGCTCCCAGTGCTTTCTGATATAAAAATGGCACCTGTGCCACAAAGTGACTCTGAGACTGCTTCACACTGAGCTGAAGACCCCAAGGTGAGCAGGGGTGGGGATGCCCCTGCAGACTCACCTGGTACCTTCGTATGAGAGCTTCGTTCTTCTTCCGCAGCGCCAAGATTTTCTTATCGAGTTCAACATCCTTCTGCTCTTTCTTCCTCAACACTGCATCGTCCACAGCAGCATCCTGAGAGCAGAAGCAGCACAGATCTCAGTCATCAAACCACCAGGGTGAAGCCTGGCAGGAGGTTGGAACTAGATGACCTTAAAGTTTCCTTCCAACCCAACACGGTCTATGCTTCTGCGACCTTCGCTCCCATCCCCAGTGAGGGGTTTTGTCTGTGCTGGTTTAAGAGCCCTGGCCAAGGCTGCTCTGCCAGCACAGGCAGCACTTTTTCAGGTGGAACAACAGGGACATTTATATCACCTCCACATCTGATGAACAATGAGATTCTGACAAGGTCTGCAGAAGAATTAAATGTGCTTTTCCACTGTCATCTATCGACCAGGTGAGGAGATGGTCCGAATGAGCAGCGACTCTTCCAGGGCCAGCTTGCAAGGCTGACTAAGGTTGAATTCAGCCTTTACCTGAACAGAAGCTTCTCTGTGAGCACCAAATTGGTAGCTTTGCTGAGTGCTGGGGTGTTGGCTGCCTGAGGGTGGGATCAAATTGGTGCATGGCCTCCATCACACCCTTTTCATCTCCAAATTCCTTTGAAGGAGGGCTGACAGAGCTGCCAGCTCAGAGAGAATCTGACATTCCTGCCCAGGTTCTATTTGAGCCCTTCTCTTTCCAGAGGCACAGGGTGGAAAGGACCTGTCAGGCTGCTCGCCCTCTCCATGCATTTGTCAGCATTTTGTTTTGCTGCAGCACAGCAGCACAAGGGGACAGTGGGTAGTCTTTTACATTTCCAGCTGCAGACCAGTCACTGGAAGGGAAGTTTTGCTGGTACTCAGCACTTCTTCTCCTCTTCATTATCACTCTCAGCACAATTTGGTTTATGCAGTCACAGAATTGTTTGGGTTGGAAGAGACCTCTAAGATCATTAAGTCAAACTATCAACCTAATACCACAATGGGATTTAAACCATGTCCCCAGGTGCCCCCAGAAAAATCAGTTTCACCTCCCCAGAGGAAGACATGAGGGTGATCAGAGGGCTGGAACACTTCTCCTATGAGTACAGGCTGAGGAAATTGGGGTTGTTCGCCCTGGAGAAGAGAAGGCTCCAGGGAGACACAGTATCTGAAGGGAGCTATAGGAGAGCTGGGGGGAGACTTTTTCCAAGGGCTTGTAGTGACAGGATGAGAGACAATGGCTTTGAGCTGGAAGAGGGGAGATTGAGACTGGATATTAGGAAGAAACTCTTTACAGTGAGAGCGGTCAGACACTGGAACAGGTTGCCCAGGGAGGTTGTGGATGCCCCCTCCCTGGAGGTGTTCAAGGCTAGGTTGGATGAGGCAACCTGGTCTAGGGGAGATGTCCCTGCCCACGGCAGGGGGGCTGCAACTAAATGATCTTCAAGTTCCTTTCCAGCTCTGGCCATTCTGAGAGAAGCTGGGGAGCTGAGGGTGAGAGGTTCGCTGCCCCAAACACGCTGGGCCACGGAGCAGCGCAGAAGCTGCCAGCAGCGTGTGGAGCTCGCAGCAGCTGCAGGGGCTGAGCCATTGTGTGCTTCCAGCCAAGTCAGCGCTAGCTCACCGGCCGCTCGCAGCCAGCTGGTCACAGGGCGCCCTGCCCTCTCCTCTCCTCTGGAACAGATCCACCACCCCAGCCCGTGGCTGCAGCTGATGATCGGGATGCAAAGGGGCTCCTGGGTGCCCTCCCCAGAGAAGAGCTCTTCCGGGGAGCCCCGGTGCCCGTACGCCAGAGTTAGAAATGGCTTTGGCAGAGCAAAGCTGCCACGGCTTTGGTGCCCAGAGCAGCCCAGCCCGATGCCTGCCGGCCAGCGAGGCAGAGCAAGGCAGCACAGGGAGAGGCCTCTTGCTATCGCAAATAGAAATGCCACCAGAGGAGGGGGAGAAAGTGAGCAGCTCCGTGCCTCGGGTGCGTGACGACATCTGGCTCTGCCATGCCCCCACTCCTGGGTGGGACACGCACAGCCCACAGGGGCTGTGGGGACGCCTTGCCCCAGGCTCTCCGGGCTGTGTTTTCCCACGTAGTTCCACCATCTCCTGCTTCTGCAGCCAGGGAGCTGGGAGGCAGCAGGGCTGGGAAAGCGAGGAAGGCAGGAGGGGGGAGGGAACAGGGCCCTCAGCTAACCCTCTCCTGCGTAGGCAAAGCCATCCGCTCTGCGTACGGAATATCCTCCGGCTTGGCAGCTGCAGCCCAAAGCCTTCGCCGGGATAGCCGACACCCGGCGCTGCCTGGCTCTGTTTGCCATCGACCTCGGTGTCCCACCCTCCTGGCAGGCACACTGTCCTCGGCCAGGCACCGCAGCCTGCCCCTGCCGCGGACGCGCAAAGCCTGGCACCCGACAGCCGCCCCCCGCCGCTGCAGCGTCTGCTTGCTGCCCGAGCCTGCCGGCAGCCGGGCGAGGACGGCGAACGACAAAGCGACAGCCACCCAAAGGCCACCCTGAAGGAGACAAGTGCAAGTCCTTCGGTGGCCTTTTTGGGGGTGTGTGTGAAGGGACCCCCCCCCCCAATCCACGCCCCTCCCGGGCCCCAGGAAGGCAGCACTCACAGCTCGGTGCATGGTGGACATCGGCGGCAGCGCCCGGCGGATTCCAGAGCAGAGCTAAAAGAGGAGAGCCATCAGACGGCCTCCCAGCACTGGTTGCACAGCCTACAAGATCATGTTTTGATTACAAAAGCCTCGTCTGGGCTCCCAGCCAACAGCACTGGCTGCCTAATATACCGAGCACAGACAGGGTTTGGAGAGCCTGTGTCCTCCTCTCCAACCTCACTCTCTTTCTAAAAGAAACACTCCCCCTTCCCCCCCATCTCCTCCCCCCCCCAAAAAACCTCCTTTTAACTTCCTGATGCCTCCAGCCCTGATTCAAAGTGGAGAAAAGCTGGGTGAGCAATGAAAAATGGAGCAGAGAAGCAGCTTGACTTCACTCTGGCCATTCTTGGGGTCACAGAATCACAGTGATAGAATTATTTTGGTTGGAAAAGCCCTCTAAGAACTTTGGGTTGTGTTTGTCATATGTGCTTAGTTGCATGCCTGCCAGGGTCACAAAGTCAGAATCACAGAATGGCAGGGGTTGAAAGGGACCTCTGTGGGTCAGGTCCAACCCCTCTGCCAAGGTAGGGTCACCCACAGCAGGTTGCACAGGACAGCATCCAGGTGGGCTTTGAATGTCTGCAGAGATGAAGACTTCAGCACTTGTCTGGGCAGCCTGTTCCAGTGCTCTATTACCCTAGACATAAAAACTCCTGCTTGTGTTTAGGTGGAACTTCTTACATTCAAGTTTGTGTCCTTTACCTCTTGTCCTGTCTCTGGGCACCTCTGAACAAAGCCTGATCCCACCCTCCTGACACACAGCCTTTAAGTACTGACCAGCAGACCTCTCAGTCTTCTCCAGGCTAAAAAGCCCCAAGACCCTCATCCTTTCTTTGTAAGAGAGATGTTCTGTTTCCCCTATCATCTTCATAGCCCTCTGCTGCACCATCTCAGCAATTCCCTGTCCTTCTTGAACTGGGAAGCCCAGATCTGGACCCAGGACTCCAATTATAGCCTCACCAGGACAGAGTAAAGGAAGAGGAGAACCTTCCTCACCTGGTGCCCATATTCTTCTTGATGCACCCCACGATGCCATTTGCCTTCTTGGCCTCTGCTGCAGTGAGCACCACCAGCAGGCTCCACGGTCTGCACACTCATTCCCTCTGTTGGTTCTGGGCCTGGGAGGACACTGAGTCCAGAATGTCTCCTGAGTGTGAGCTGGGCATGAGCCTCCATGGAAAAACAAGTGCTGGATTCGCATCGTTCTGGTGATTCTGATCTTCTCCAGCAGTGATTCCCCTGCTTCTAAAATGTGCTTTCCTCTCAGGGAGGGAACAGAAGTGGTGCTGTGGGGAGGACATCAGCACCAGCACGACGACCAGCAGAAAGCACATAGTCAAAGGAGAGATTTCCCCAGTATGTCCCCATCTGAAAGCTGACAAGGTGACCCTCAGAAGAGTCACAAATAGCATGTTTGTGGCAGACAGGCAGCGTTCTTCTTCTGCACCTTGGGTTGCTGCACTCCAACCCTTATCTCAGCACCGTGTCCTGGCAGTGAGCTGTGTCCTCACTCAGCTCAGACTGGCTGCCCTTTCCCTCAGCCTCCAAGAGACTTAAGGTCATATGTTGAAAACATCCAGTGAGCCCACTGCTGGAACCTCTCCCACCTAAGACCTCTGAGTAGGTCAGATGCTCAAAATGTCCAAAGAGGTCAACCTGAAACTCAATTTGGTTCAAGGGAAGTCTTCAAAAGACTGAGGAACTCTCAGTCTGCCCCTTCTCTGCACAAAACTCTGGAAGGTCAATGCTCACAACAGCCAAAATGTTCAACCTGAAACTCAATTTGGTTCGAGGGAAGCCTTCAAAAGACTTTGAAGACCTCTGAGTCTGCCCCTCCTCTGTACAGAACTCCAGCCATGGGAGATCAGGGTTCAGGCACTAAAGAAATTGGCTTAGTGAAAGAGCTTAGAGGAAAGACTGACCCACGTTAATTAGTAGCTACTCAAATCATGAAAGGAAATTGAAACCATTTCCCAGGCAGTGCCTCTGGATTCAGGCTTAATGAAGGAAATGAAGACTCTGCCATGGATGGAAAGCTGGGGAAAATACAGGAGAGCTTTGCTAGAGGCTGAGTGCTGGTCTGTGTGGTGGACAGCCTGTGCAGGAGTTGTGAGCCACGTGGGGCTTTCTCTTGTCCCAGGAACATAGGAGATCTGGGAGGGTGGTGCTGCTGTGGGTTTCTGTCATGCCCAAGCTGTCAAGGCTCCAGCTAAGTGTTTACAAGGAGCTTCTACAGTCATGATATCCTAGGTCTCTGTGGTTATTGATGGTGTGGCCAAGCTCTTCCAGCCATGAGCAGTGCCATGAGCAGGCACAAAGAGCCCCCAAATGTCTTTGCCTTCTCTAATGTCCCTGGAGAGCTGCAGTTTCCTGCAGGGCAGTGTCAGCTGCTCCACTGCACTCAACACAAATTGCTGCCACTGTTTTACCATGCCTGAGTGACACAAGTGGCAAGCATCTACTTCACAGAACCCCAGCATGGGCCCTAGACCAGCCTGTTCTGCCTCACTGCTCAAGCTGCAGATGCTGCTCCCTTGGCTGGGCCCTTTTGCCCCTGTTTTTTCGTGTCCACAGCATTAACCAAGCATTTATCTTCTCAAGCTGTGGAATCTCTTCTGGAGAGATTCCAAACCCACCTGGGCATTGTGATCCTGGGCAACCTGCTCTGGGTGACCCTGCTCTGGCAAGGGGGTTGGACTGGGTGATCTCCAGGGGTCCTTTCCAGCCCCACCATGGGACATTTAGAGAAACCACCTGAATTGCTCAGGAACTTGTCCACCACCTCAAGAGCTAAGCCCTTCTGTAATCATCAGAAGACCTTTAACAGGCAGCATGGCCTGGTTCTGGCTCTCTGTTGTGATCTCACTGCTGTGGTCTCTCTTGTGCCCTCTCTGAAGCCTGCTCAGCGCAGAAGCCATGGGGTGTACCCAGCACAGAGACCCCAGGCTGGCTCTGCGCTCTGTTGTGTGGAAAGGGGACATGTCATCTCCTGCTAACTGCTGGCAGCCTTTGAAAGGGCAGCTCCTGGAGCAGACAGCAGCTGGCCTTCAGGAAAGCCTGGAAGCTGTAAGAATCCAGAGGACATAAGGGGATTTGGGGCTTGGCTCACCTCCTTGAAGCATACCCTCCAGCTGCCTACTTGGAGCCCCTGCTCTCCACTCAGGACAAAGCTTGCTGGAGACTTTTCTGGGGCAAAGAAAGGAAAGCAGGACAATGAGCTGTTCTTTTTGTGCTTGTGATGATGAGACAGTGCCTTTTGCTAGCTGGGGGCTGCAAAGCCTCTCCAGTTTGAGCACAAAGAACCATTTCTGACAGGAGTCCACAACCTCTCTGCCCCAGGTCAGCTTTCAGCAGCTTGCTGGAAATACTGCCCCATATTTCAGCAGCAGGACTATTTGTTTCTTCAGGGGCAGAAGGAAACAATCTGATGCCCTGATGAACCCAAGCCTGAGTGCCCTGAGAAGCATTCCTGGCATGTCTTCATCAGCCCTTCCACCAGCAGAAAACACCTCAGCCTGAAACTTCCCTTCCTCCTCCCTCTGCTCTCTGTGAAACTCCTCCAAAACCACTTAGTCCCATGCTGCCACTTCTCCTAAGTGCACTTCACCCATCTTCGTCTTGGCTTCCCTCCATCTTTTGCATGACTTCCATTTAGTCAACAGATGGCACTCGGGAACTGCTGGGAGAAGCCAGCTGCCTAGAAGCCCACTGTGGCAGCAGCCCGAAGCCTGCCCGGGGAAGCTGCGCGGATGCGGTGCGCTGGGGCTGCAGGGAAGCTGCGCGGGTGAGTGGCTCCGGTGCTGTCTGCAGCAGTCAGCTCACAGATGCTGCTGCCCAAGGCTCCTGAGCAGGACCAGCCACCCCTTCCCAGGCCTGTGGGACAGAGGGAGGGACGGGAACCTGCAGTCTATCAAAGAGGAGGTTCCTGGTGGCCTGGAGGCAATAGGCACAGAACAAACTCCCCCGCAAGAAACAAACTCCTCCTCTGCCTCCCTCCTTTACTCCCTGCTCTGGTCCTGCAGCTGCAGGGTAAGGAGGAGTTTGAGGAGCTTCCTCCAGCCAGCCAGGACAAGGGCCAGCACATTCCCTAGACTGGGAGGAGGGACCAGGCAGAAGGCTTAAACTAGCTGTGGCTGCAGACTCCCAGGGATCAAAGGACTGCTGAGCCATTCCTCTTTAAATGTGTCAACATGCAATTAACATGAAAACTGCCAAAGCTGGTCATAGGATGGAGTGGAGCCTGGTCCTGCTTGAGATCACCAAGGACCTGCCTTCCCACAGCAAGACCAGCACAGAGCCCTCTCAGGCTGTTCAGAGTAGTCCTGTTCTCCTTGGAGGACACATTTGTCCCCTCTTTATTCCCTCCCTGCACATCAACCCAGCCTGCAGGTGCCCCCAGAACTGTGTCCACCTGTGCTTAATGCCACCTCAAATAACTCCATATCTCATCACCTCCCCTGACTCTCTGCTCCTGAAAAACCTTATACTTCTAGTGTAGAGCCTCTGAAGCTGAGCAGACCATAAGAGGCTCTATCTTCATAGTTCTTCCCACCTCCAGCCGTGGTACAGCAGAGCCAAGTGCGAGTTTGCTGACCCCGTTTGCTACCCTAACCTTCAGATGTAGGACACAGGACCTTGGGAGGGGTGCCAGACTGTGGGAAGTGGCCAGGACAGCCAGTCAGGCAGGTTCTCTTCATCATGCATGGAAATGCAGTCCTTGGGGAACACATGGAGCGCTGCAGACAGCAGCTGGTTCACCCTGGCTGAAAGCTATCATCAGCAGGGCCCAAGGGAGGTTCCCCAGCCCAGCCCATGGCTTAAGCCCAGATCTAGGAGGACTTGGGCAGCCCAGTGGCCCTGTTGACTTGTAGCTCACAAGAGCTTACCAAGAGCTCCTGACACAGTCATGTGCCCTTTATGAACTACAAAAGGTCAAAACTGCTCAGCACAGAGCCACTTGGGGGCTGCACCAGAAGCAAGGTGATCCACTTGCAGTCTGAAGAAGGAAGAAGCAGCAAAACCAGCAGCTGTTCTCCTGGCCCATGAGCACCTTTCATCCCCACCAAGCTCAATTAGAACCTGACAAACCATTTCACTCTCCTTCACCAGCAGAACTCAAAAGTAAACTCCAGTGACCAACCTTGGCTCCAGGGTCTAAGACAGGCTGAAGACTCTTTGTGGGCTCCAGCAGGGTCACATCACACTGGTGCTGCATGGGCTCTGCTGGGGCTCAGGCCACAGGGAGGTGGGTGATTCTTGCACAGGGTCAAGGTGTGGAGCTGATTTGGAGAACAAGCCCAGGAAAAGGGCAAGGACCAGCCTGTGAGAGGCACAGAGACACCTGAGAAGGGAGGAGGTGAAAAGTGGTGTCGAGCTGGCAGTTAAATATTTAAGGACCAGTTCAGCAATAATTAATAGCTGGGTGGGGAGAAAGGGTGGAGGTGCACGAAGCAGACACTTGCTGTGCTGAGCCTGGCTGGCTGAATGCTTCACTGAAGTGGCAGAAAACTCTTGAAACTGCAAATAATCCAGGCTCCAGCAGATGGAAATCATGATTCAAGAGGGTCAATTAAAACCCAGCTGGAGATGCTGCTGCTTCTCCCAGCCACGGTCAGAGTTTCAGCTACGTTAGCCTTAGTCCAACTCTTGCATGAGCTGAGCTCAGGCTGTGATGAATTTATATCCCGTTTATTGAAGCTTAAGAGGAGACCACACCACTCCCCCTGGGGGTTTGCCTAACTGAATGCATCATACTCAGAAAAGCCCCTATAAAATGTGTGAGGAGCCACCACATGCACTTACCCTGTCCTTTTCTCTAAGCATCCATCTCAGGTCTCTGCCTGAGCTCCCTCCTTTGGAAGTGCAGACATAGAAGCATAGAATGCTTTAGGTTGGAAGGGACCTCAAAGATCATCCAGTTCCAACCCCCCCCCGCCCCCATAGGCAGGGACACCTCCCACTAGAACAGGTTGCTTAAGGGCTCTTCCAACCTGGCCTTGAACACCTCCAGGGAGGGAGGAGCCACAGTCTCCCCAGGCTACCTGTTCCAGTGTCTCACCACCCTCACTGGAAAGAACTTCTTCCTAACATCTAGTTAGAATCTCCCCTCTGCCAGTTCAAACCCATTACTCCTCATCCTGTCATTACAAGACCTTGTCAATAGCCCCTCCCCAGCCTTCCCGGCCCCCTTCAGATACTGGAAGGCTCTGGTGGCCAAGAAGGCCAACAGCATCCTGGCCTAGATCAGGAATAATGTGGGCAGCAGGACCAGGGCAAGGATTGCCCTCCTAGACTGGGCACTGGTGAGGCTGCACCTCAAATCCTGTGTTCTCTTTTGGGCTCCAGCAGGTCCATTTCCTTCCTGTGTTGGGGGCCCCGCAGGTGGACACAGCACTGCAGGTGAGGTGTCCCCAGAGCAGAGCAGAGTGGCAGAATCACCTCTCTCAACCTGCTGACCAGGCTGCTTTGGATGCAGCCCAGGCTGTCGTTGGCCTTCTGGGCTGCCAGTGCACATTGCTGGCTCCTGCCCAGCTTCTCACCTGTTCTGCAGGGGTGTCTGGGATTGCCCCAACCCAGGAACAGGGGCTTGCACTTGGCCTTATTGGACCTCAGGAGTTTCTCCCAAGCTCACTTCTCCAGCCTGTCCAGGTCCTTCTGGGTGGCAGCCATCCCTTAGTCTTACCAGCCACACCACTCAGCTTGGCCTCATCTGCACTTGTAGCCTCCTGGGAGCCACGCTCAGAAAGCCAGTGAGTGTGGGGAGGAGGCATCTCAGGGTGGAGCAGGAGAGGCAGAGCTGTGAGCACCCAGGAGCTTCACCTGGCTGCCATGTGGAAGGCTCTGCAGAGCGTTCTGAGTGCAAACACTCCTGTCTGCTAACACAGCAGGGGACAGAAGTCTCCAAGGGCCTATCTACCTCCAGCAATACTTCAGGAGTTGGAGGTGGTTTAATGAGACATTTTATTTCCCTCTGGGGAAATATCAATTCAGGAAAAGAGACCCTTTTCTTTTTTTCCCCACATGGGAAGTCCTGTGCCAGCAAATCTGCTTCACAGAAATCAGGATTCTGACATTTTGGAGCTGTGACCCTTTTTGTGCTTCCAGAACAAGGAGCCCAGATCCACAGGCAGCAGAAATGTGCTCATCTCTCACTGGCATGTTCCTCAGCATCCATCAAACCCCCCATTTTGTGCAAAGCTGTGCCACTGTGCAGCTTACAGCCCCAAGGTACTGCCAGCAAATGGTCCCTTCTGGTGTTCCCCTTGTCACAGGCTCATAGAATCACAGAATGCTTTGAGTTGGAAGGGACCTTAAAGACCATCCATTTCCAACTCCCCTGCCATGGGACAGCTTCCACTCGCTCAGGTTGCTCAAGGTATCGTCCAGCCTGGCACTGAACACCTTCAGGGAGGGTGCATCCATGACTTCCCTGGGCAACCTGTTCCAGTGTTTCCCCACCCTCACTGCAAAGAATTTCTTCCCAGTCTCAAGTATCAGTTCCCCCTCTTCCAGCATAAAGCCATCACCCTTTCTATCCCTGCAAGCCCTTGTCAAAGTTCCTCCCCAGCTCTCCTGCAGCCCCCTTCAGTTACCAGAAGGCTGCTCTAAGGTCTCCATGGAGCCCTCTCTTCTCCAGGCTGAACAGCCCCAACTCCCTCAGCCTATCCCCATAGGGCAGGTTTTCCAGCCCTCTGATTATCCTCATGGCCTCCCATGGATCCCCTCCACCAGTTCCATGTCCTTCTTGTGCTGTGAGCTCCAGAACTGGATGCAGTGCTCCAGATGGGGTCTCACTAGAGCAGATGTGCAGGAGCCTGGGCGAGGGGATGGCTGCTCTGTATGTGCTGGATCTCACAGGAGTATTTGGCCAAGTCCTGGCAGGACCACAGCATGCAGGCTGTTGGCAAGATCCTCAGTTCCACTACAAGTGGATTTTCCAGCCTTTCTGAAGCTAAAGAGGGCACTGTAGCAATGCCAGGTAGTCAGGGTATGCTGATGTATCCCAAGGTCTTCTCTGGCCATCTCCAGGGCGAGAATTTGCATCCCAAATGCTCATAGCAAGACCATGAAGATGAGTTATTCTGGGATGTCTCAGGATGCTGGGAGGGAACTTGCTCACTGTCAGTCACACAGGGAAATGGTGTGAACATATGGGCTGCCTCAGAGCCAACGTGGCTGTACTCCCAGCACACTGCACCACTGCACATGGAACAACAGATCCACAGTGAGGTCCCTGCCAAAACAACACTGATTTGGGCCTCCTACCCCTTCAAACCCACAGAAAAGCCATCACATCCCTCAGTTTGCTTGCTTCAGTTTGCAATGTTCTGGTGCCCCAGGAGCAGAATTACCATGTACCTTCTCAGGCCCTGGAATTGTGTCAAGGGCCACTCAAAGATTTTCAGCACTTCATAGTCACCCTGAAAAGCAGAGGAGGATGCTGCATGGACCTCTCCTTCCTGTGCTACATGTGGGTCAAGCTCCAGCAGGCACCCTGGGAACATGTGAAGGGCAGAAACATGCTCCTCTCTCTGCATCAAAGAAGTGGGGAGATGCACTCGTCCGCAGCAGCAGCTCTGGCCAGTGAAGGTGAGTGGGACTCCATCTGCTAACTCAGCACCAGCCCTGTCATGGACCTGAGCTCTGGTTTAGGAAGCAATTTCACAGCTGAGACCACAGGAGGTTTATGAAGCAGAAGAGGCCAGGACTGCTGCGGCTGGAAATGTACCCATGGAAAGGTTCCAGGATGGGAGGGAGGTGCCTGGCATGCTGTGGATGGCTTTGAGGAGCAAAAATACCCTTGGTGGTTGATTGCTCCAGGGAGCAGCAAGGGGCCAGGACTCAAACACAGCTGGTTGTAGATCTGCAAGATGTTGGAAACCAGCAACTGCTGCAAACCACAGCAGCTGTGCAGTCATCTCCAGCCTTGCCTTGACTGTGGTGACAAGAAGGGCTCAGCTGTCCACCAGACTCCTAATAAGGGTGGTTCTGCCCTGCCCATAACATTGTGGTGGTCACCACTGCAAGCAGCCAGCTTGGCGTGTGGTGCTCCTGAGGCTCAGCATAGCAAGTCCTGCAGCAAGGGAGGCAAAGGCACAAACTTGAACATAAGAAGTTCCATCTAAGCATGAGGAGGAACTCCTTTCATTTAAGGGTGAGGGGAGCCCTGGAGAAGGCTACCTAGAGAGGTGGTGAATTCTCCAGCGCTGAAGATATACCAAACCCACCTGCAGGGTGGCTGGACTTGACCATCCCCAGAGGTCCCTCCCAACCCCTGCCATTCTGTGATTCTGTGTGATTCTGCCCACATCCAAAGAGATAGACCCAGGCCGCTCTGTCTCCAGCCTGCTGACTCACCCATCATGGTTTGCCAAACACTGGGGAAGAAAGCATTCCTCTGGATGAAGTTCAGACTGGAGGAATTGTCTTGCTGGCATCATTTCTGCTCCTAAAACAGTTTGGGAGCCCCACTTGTGCTCACTCTCAGGAATTTCTCTGTAAAGGGATGCAATCTTGGGATCACCCTCCCCTAGAATGGCACTGAGATCTGTTCCACCAGCCTCAAAGTGGCCAAGCATGCAAAAGCCACAGAGGGGCAATGTCCTAGATGGCAACAGGCACTGGGGACAGCATCAGCTTCTTGGTGGTGCACACTGATGGGCACAGGCAGATCCTCCAATGCTGCAGTGCAGGGGAAGAGCCAAGGAAATTCTGGAGAAATTTACTCCTGGCTCCAGGAATTTGGCCACCAGAGCTGCTGCCTCCCACCCACTGCAGGTGGCTGCAAGCCCAGGCATGGGTCTAGGAGGAGCTCCTGCTCCATGCCAGCCTCCTCTTTGGATGTGGATGGTGCAGCAGGAAGGCAGCAAGCAGTGGTCTGCAGGGATAGGTTGCCAGGAGGACTGCAGGACTTGCTGCTCCTCTCCCCAGCTGGCATGGGCAGCTCACAAAGCCAGACCCACACAGAGCAGAGTGGAGAAGCAGCCACAGCTGCAGCACTGGATCCAGTTCTGGGCTCTCCAGTTCACGAGGGACCAGGAACTACCAGAGAGAGTCCAGTGGAGGCTCCAAAGATGCTGAGGGAACTGGGGCATCTCTGTGACGATGAAAGGCTGAAAGACCTGGGGCTGCATGGCCTGGAGAAGAGCAGCCTGAGAGGGGATGGTCTCAATGCTCAGCAAGAGCTAAATGCTTCACCTTCCTAAAGGTCAAGAGGATGGGGCCAGACTCTTAATAGTGATGCCCAGCAATAGGACAAGGGGCAACGGGCACAAACTGGAACCCAGAAGGTTCTGCCTGACCATGAGGAGAAACCTCTTTGGTGTGAGAGTGACGGAGCCTTGGAGCAGGCTGCCCAGAGAGGCTGTGGATTCTCCTTCTCTGGGGGTATTCCAAACCCAACTGACCACTGTGATCCTGGGCAAGCTGCTGCAGTTGGCCCTGGTTTAACAGTGGGGCTGGACTGGATGATCTCCAGAGGTCCCCTCCAAACTCCACCATGCTAGGGTTTGGGGATCATGTGGAGAGAATGGGTAGAATGTGACAGGAGATATTTGTCCTGCCTCTCCCAGAGCTGTGCTTTCTGACATTTTCCATGTCTGAACAGCTCAGCATTTCACTAGCAGAGGTTTCAAGCCCTGCTTGAGGAGCTCGAGCCCTGAGCCAGCAAGCTTTCTGCTATTGGAGCAGCTTCCTGAAATAAGGAGTAGTTGATGGATGCCTGAAGTTTCTAGGGGTCAGCAGCAGAAAATTGCTGTCTCAAAGGACTTTTTTGCAGCATAGCAGCTTCATAAACCTGCCTGAGCCACGTCTTACATCAACCTCAGTGCATCTCTGTCCCATTCACCTGGTCAGTGTCTTACAGTGAGGGTGGTGAGACAGTGGACCAGGTTGCCCAGGGAAATTGTGGATGCCCCCTCCCTAGAGTTGCATGAGACCTTGAGCACCGTGGGCTAGTGGAAGGTGTCCCTGCCCATGACAGGGGATTGAAACTAGATGATCTCTAAGGGCCATTTGCAACCCAAACCATTCTGTGATTCTATGGTGTATTTGCTCTCTCCTTTCTCCCTCTCCTCATTTATGTGCTCACCTTTTCTTCCTTCCTTCCTTCCTTCCTTCCTTCCTTCCTTCCTTCCTTCCTTCCTTCCTTCCTTCCTTCCTTCCTTCCTTCCTTCCTTCCTTCCTTCCTTCCTTCCTTCCTTCCTTCCTTCCTTCCTTCCTTCCCTCTTTTTCACATGTAACCATTACTGCCTTTTCAGTATTCCTGTCCCTACATCTCTTCCCCCCCTCCTCTATTTTTCTCTTTGCTTCTACTTTCTTCCCTCATCTCTGTCTCTGTCCCTCTTGTCCACCTTCCTCCACCTTCACGTCACAGGGACACCAGGGACCAGCTGGACCCGTCTGACACAGGCAGGTCTCAGATGGGGGTTGCCATGGCACAGACCCAGCTCCTGTGCTGACAGAGTGAAAAAAAAAACACAAGGTGACGTAGGAGCAACTTCTCCAGCCCTGGCCGGGTAGCAACAGCCCCGAGAGTGATGTGGGCAGCCCAGGTACTGCCTCCCGCAGCGTGTCACAGCTCAGAGGCAGCAGCAGCTCTGCTGCTGTCCCTCCCTAAGGGAAATTAAAGATATTAATCCGTCTTGGATAGTTTGCAGGGCAGCAAGGAAAGCTGCCAGGCTGGGAGAGTGGAGGAGTGGGATCACCCCCGCTTCACAGCCAAGGAGCTGAGACAGACTAGAAGCTGCAAGATGTGGCTGTCTGTCAGCAGCAGGGGGATGTTTGCAGCTCAGCCTGTTCCCACCACCCTGGCAGCTCCCAGGGCTTTATTGTTGTCATTGCTGAGGCAAGGGTTGTTATTTAGCCTCAGGAGGAAAGGAAATGGCACCCATGCCCTTGGCACCACGCTAATGTCAGCCAATCTCCTCAGCAGATACCAGGTTTCAGCCTTTCCTGCTGGGCCAGAGCAAACATGCTGCTCTGCAGCAGCTCCTCTCAGCTACCCGATCCTACCAGGGAAGGGACTTTTCTGTGGCTAAGGCTGAGAAAAGCAGGCTGGTCTCCTGGGGGTGGGCAGCAATCTATGCCCCAGCCCAGAAGGGGTCATCACAGAATCCCAGAATATCTGTGGTTCAAGAGATGTTCAAGATCACCTGGCCCAACCCCTGACCCAGCACTCCAAGGTCACCATGTCCCTAAACACCAGGTCCACACACCACTCAAATATCCTCACCCTGGGCAGGCCATTCCAATGCTTGACAACCCTTTCAGTAAAGATGCAGTGAAGATTCACTGGGAGCCTCTGGATGAGAGCAGCACTCTGTGACCCAGCCCAGGAGGAATCCTCACACTGGGATCCTGTGGCTGTGAGCAGCAACTCAGCCCAGCAGGGATCATCATCCGGGACATGGCATCAGCCTGTGGTTGGAGAGTCACCCACCCTGGCATTAGGAAAAGCTTTTTGTTCTTTAAACTGCCCCGGGCATTAAGTCATTAAGGCAGGAAGGGCTTACTCTAAGCGGGCAGGGGATTAGCGGGAGTTAGAGGATACTCTGTGCTCTAATACTCTCCCTTCTCGCTCTGGCTTTTCTGCAGCAGGCGAAGCAGAAAGGATGCCATCCTCTTGGGAAACAAGGGCACTGCCACAGCGGGCACAGCCGTGAGAAAGGAGAAGGTCGTGGCTATTGCTGTGGCCACACACAGGGTGATGAAGAGGAAGAAGTTCACCACCGCTTCCACCACCATACACGGACCCAGGAGAAAGGCCTTTCCTACAACAAGGAAGGGCACAGTTGTTGGCATGGGAGAGGTTTTAGAAGGGGCAGCCACTTTGAGTCTTCCACAGGCTTAGTGGGAAGCTCTCCCTGGGGCACAAGGAGACAGAACTTGGTGTGGTTTCATGACACCAATACACAATGTTAGCAGGCTCCTGCAGGGAGGGGACTGCCTGTGACCTCCTCGTGTTCTTCATGCTACCGACTTACTTCACAGCTGCCATCTGCTTCAACAAACTGCTGCTTCTTTAACGCTGCTGGATGCAGAAGGTGAACCCAGACTCTTCAAAATGCTGTCCTGTGGGATTGGAAGAGCTTCTGGGAGCATTCCCCCCTTGGGTCTGAGAAGGAGCACAACTCTGCTGAGGGACCTGCCACCCAAAGGGGCTCACAGAATCTTGGAAAAGGCCTTTGAGATCACGGAGTGCAACCATTAACACTCTAAAGTCCACTGCCATCCCTCAGCACCACATCTACCTTACCTGTGCCCTGTTTGAGCCTGCAGCCCCCTCTTGCCGTGCCGTCCCCCGTCTCCCCGCTTCGAGCTACCTTCCCTCGGGAGCTGCTCCCTGCCGGAGGTGAGCACAGGGAAGGGGCGGTTGTGGCCAGCAGAATGCCTTGGTGCGGGTGTGGTGCTGAGGGACGTGGGCTACCGCCAGCCTTGGCAGAGTTAGAGAACGGACGGGCTGGATAAGCTCAAAGGTCTGTTCCAGCCCAAATGCTCCTGCGATTCCATTCCCCACCCTGGAGAGGTCACCACCCCCCGGCTCCTCCCCGCACCCTGCCCGCTGCCCACCGAGCCGTGCTGATAGCGGAGGCGGCGGCAGGCGCCGGTCAGCCCGAGCTTGGTGCTGTCCTACGGTGCCATCCCCTCCTCCGCTCTCCCCGGGCCCCGGCGGCTATTGGCCGCCCGCACCGGGCCCGCCTCCGCGGCCGCGCAAGCGCTGGGCGGAACCGAACCGGGCGCTGCCACCGCGCCGGGCGCGCTCAGCACCGCGGCCAGAGGCGCTCCGGCGGGTTCAGCACTGCGGACAGAGCCATGGAAGCCGCCTCGGGCTCCCCGCCCCCGGAGCAGCCCCGAGCCCCGGGGCCCCGCCGCGGCCGCGCCGCCGCCGCCTCACCCAGGTAGGAGCCGCCAGCCAGGGACTTGGCCCGGGGCAGGTCTGCGGGGACAAGGGACACCAGGGCCGAGGGTGGGAGGAAGAGGGCTTCCCTTCCAGTCCCGAGGCCCCGTGGGGCCCGGGCTGTGGTCGGTACTGGCTCTGCGGAGCTGGAGCCGCGGAGGATGGGGAGGTGCCAGGCTGCCGCCGCTCCTGGCTGCGCGGGGGTGGCGGTGGCCGGTGCCAGCAGGCATTTCCCGGGGCTGGGCCCCGCTGCCCACCGAGCGGGCGGGCAGAGCCCCTCGCTGCCCACCCCTCGCGGTCGGGAGGTCTGTAGAGCCCAGCTGGTGTCCCGGTGCTACTGCCCGCGGCCAGGCACACCGTGCCAAAGCCACCAGCCCGGGGAGGCTCAGCTGCCCCACTTGGCCTCCTTGGCAGGTCTGTGTCCTGAAGCACGGTGAGCTCTGCCCCCTGCAGCAAGGGGTGAGCTCTGCCCCCTGCAGCAAGGAGTGAGCTCTGCCCCCTGCAGCAAGGAGTGAGCTCTGCCCGCTGCAGCAAGGGGTGAGCTCTGCCCCCTGCAGCAAGGGGTGAGCTCTGCCCCCTGCAGCAAGGAGTGAGCTCTGCCCCCTGCAGCAAGGGGTGAGCTCTGCCCCCTGCAGCAAGGAGTGAGCTCTGCCCGCTGCAGCAAGGGGTGAGCTCTGCCCCCTGCAGCAAGGGGTGAGCTCTGCCCCCTGCAGCAAGGGGCGAGCTCTGCCCGCTGCAGCAAGGGGCGAGCTCTGCCCGCTGCAGCAAGGGGCGAGCTCTGCCCCCTGCAAGAAGGGGTGAGCTCTGCCCCCTGCAGCAAGGGGCGAGCTCTGCCTCCTGCAGCAAGGGGTGAGCTCTGCCCCCTGCAGCAAGGGCTGAGCTCTGCCCCCTGCAGCAAGGGCTGAGCTCTGCCCGCTGCAGCAAGGGGTGAGCTGGTTCTGGTGGAGCAAGTCATGGTTCAGACCACCCTCTTTGCACTAGGCTATGGGCTGAGGCAAGCTGGTTTTCTCTGCAAAGCTCTTCTCCCACCCCCTGCAGCCTTCACCTTCTTCCCCCTGGGCCATATGCTCGGGTACCTGGTGTCTCAGGGCAGGTTGGCAACCACAGCCATTGGCATTTTCTGGAAACGTCACCAAGCCCATGGTGATGGGCAAGGAGCCATCTCCAAGCACACTGTCTCCCGTTGGATTGGAGACAACAGACCTTCTGAGCTCTTCAGACTGTTTGTCCAGAGTCCACCTTGAGGTCAACAGCACACAGACTCCTTTCTGAAAGCCACGGAGTTTCACTTCTGCCTGTCTGTGCTGAGACATCCCCACCTGCCCAGGGGAAGCAACAGGGCAGCTGCTTCTCCTTAGTCAGCTCTGAAGATCTCAGCCAGAGGCTGGTGTGCTTTGGGCTCTGGGTGCTCCCTGAGTGGCTTACACAACCCAGCCCTGCTTTCAGTCTTGGACACACGGAGGGGTCAGAGCTGTCACTGAAGCCCTGGCAGCTTTGCTTGCCTGAGAGATCTTTGCTCATTCCAGCAGGTCTTTTGAAAGGAATGCTGAAGATTGGGAGAGTTCACTTAGATGAATTCAGCTACCTGAAATGGGTGAGGTTTGAATTTCCCTCTGAGGTTTGAATTTTCCTCTGCCCAAAGCCACTGCTGCTCATCACCACTGCTCCATTCAGCAGCAGAGAAACAGATGTTTGGAAACACCACCTCTCTGCAGGCTGGGATTTTCCTTCTCCTTCCTCTTCTTCTTACCTTCTCCTTCCCCTTCCCTTCCTTTTTCCCCTTCAGATCAAGCCTTACCAAACCCCATTTCACCAGCAGATCTCCGAGCCAGCTCAGCCATTCCATCCAGAGCTATTCCAGCTCTGAGGGCTGGGTGGGGACCTTGAGCCCCTTGTGTCTGGTTGCGTCGCATCACACATTCCAGCAGCCCAGGCTGAGGGTGAGGCTGTTCAAAGAGTCAATGGAGAGGATTAGAGAAGGAAACTTTTATTGGCAGACTTGGGAAGGAGTTTTGGAGGCTCATTAAAGATTCATGAGATGATTTAGCACACTCCAGAGTCTCATTAACAAAAAGAGGACTGGCAGTGCCCTGATGCTGGAGTGGAGACCAAAGCAAACAGCAGCTTCATGGAGAGATTTCAGTGTAGGCTCAGTTCAGGATCTGACCCAGCTTGAGGACATGAAGGCCTCGGGAGGTGCCTGCCTGTCTCTCCTTGTCAGCTACAAGAGGACCTAGAGAGTGAGGTGTGCGTGAACCAGGAGGAGCTCTCAGCTCACCTCTAGGCAGGGGCACTCCTTTCCTCAGAGAATGCATGAATGGAAGCTGCCCTGGCACACGGGGATGAATCAGAAAACATTTACATCTCCTTTGGGAAAGCCTGTCCTGCTGACACACGAGCAAAAACTGGAATAAGAAAACATGAAAAATGAAACAAAATGACCTTCTTTCTTAGTGAATCCACTTTTGCTCCATCATAGAACCATAGGACTGCTGAGGTTAGAAGAGACCTCTGAGATCACCAAGTCCAACCACTTGCCTGGAGCTCACATTCCCACCATTGCTGCTAAGCCACTGCCACTAAACCACATCCCTCAGCGCCACAGCCACACATCTTTTGGACACCTCTAGGTATGGTGACACTGCCACCTCCCTTGGCAGCCTGTTCCAGTGCCTGAGAGCTCTCTCTGGGAAGAAATTGTTCCTAATGTCCAACCTGAACCTCCCCTGGCACAACTTCAGGCCACGTCCTCTTGTACTGTCACTTGTTTTTGGGAGAAGAGACCAACCCTCACCTCACTGCAACCTCCTTTCAAGGAGTTGTAGAGAGGCAGACCTCCTCCCAGCCTCTTTATTCCAGGCTAAACAACTCCAGGTCCCTCAGCCACTCCCCATCAGACATGTTCTCCAGACCCTTCAACAGCTTTGTTGCCCTTCTCTGGTCCTGCTCCAGCCTCTCAATGTCCTTCTTGGTGTAAGTGGCCCAAACCAGAACCCAGGATTCAAGTTGTGACCTCACCAGTGCTGAATAAAGAGGAAGAACCTCTTCCCTGGATCTGCTGGCCACATCATTCCTGATCCAAGCCAGGATGCCATCGGCTTTCTTGGCCACCTGAGCACACTGCTGGCTCATCTTCAGCCAGCCCTCAGATAAGCAAAGGTTCCAAGGCACAAGGGCTCTGTTTGTAGTCAGGATGCAGATTCTTCTCCCCTCTCTCACTTGTTTTTGTTCCCCCTGGAGATTTTCTGCCCACAGAAGTTGTGTTTTGAGTCAGGCACCAGACAGCTGCATTCTCCTGGTAGGTGTTTCCCAGCTTTCATATGCAAAGCACTCTCCTTAGCGTGGGGAGGGTGAGACAACGTTTCCGTTAAAAGCTTCCAGAAATGAGCTTGGGGATGAGGCTGGAATTAGCAGACCTATAAAAAGGCTTTTCCTTAAGAACATTTAAGGTTTTGGCCCATTTCTCCTATCTTGGGCATGCTCTCCTGCTGCATAGCTCAGAGGGCAGCAAGACCAGAAACATGCCAAGGGAATGGGGTGGCTGAGGAGAGGGAAGGTGGCAGGATGCTGTCACTTCCCTGCCCCACAAAACCTCTGCCTGGGATGGGTTGAGGCCCCAGCCCTGGAGACATTCAAGGTCAGACTTGCTGGGGCCCTGGGCAGCCTAATCTAGTTGGTTTTGTCCATGCTGCCTGTGGGGAGGTCAGACCTTTGAACATCCCTTCCAAACCACACATTGTGTGATTCTGTGGGAAGGAGACAGCCCACATCTGGAGGCTGGAACCACAACACCCTTAGCTCCTGCTGCAGCCTCTGCAGGGCCTTCCTATGCTCTGTGTCCCAGGTGAGGTGGAACAGCAGAAAGCTGTCTCCTTAGAAGTCTTGACTTTATCCTCCTGTGTTCCTGTGAGAAGAAACTCCTGTGTTCCCCCACATGAAGTAGGCTGCCCACACTCTGGTACTCCTTCCAGAAACCCCCCACTGCACCCAGAGTCACTCCAGGCAGCTCCATAAGCTGGGTTTTCCCACCATCTAGACAGCTGGGATGCAAAGAGCATGAGGAACACACCTCATTGCCATGGGTACCAGCAGCAGTTAACTCCAGCCTGTCCCTTGTCCTTGTCCTGCACTTCATTGTCCTGCACTTCATTGTCCTGCACATCCTTGTCCTCTCTTTTGCCAGCAGGTTTTTTATTGCATCCAGCTCTTCTTGAGGAAGAAAATGGAGGCTCTCAGGCTGCCTCTGTAGCCTTCTCTGTGGTTCAGACACCATTGCTGCCCTCTCAGTTCCAGAGGTGCCAAATATGCTTAAAGGCCTTCAGCAACTCCAGCTTTGGGTAGCAGCGGTCTCCCTGTAGCACAGGAGGCTTCCACCAGTGACTGTGCCCAGGAGCTCAAACCCTTGGGTGGCTGTGATGGCAGAAATGCCTGCTTAGGTAAGACAGTGAGAGGGGATTTGAAGAGGAACGTGAGGAAGGGCTGGGAGAACTGATGTGTCAGCAAAACAAGAAGGCTGGGCTCCCATGTGAAATATCAGAATCAAACACATCAGTGTGTCTGCAGCCTGCCACCTGCAGCCCCCACCAGGAGCTTTTTGTAGCTGAGGGGTTTTGGAGGGCAATTTTTTTACTGTGCTTCCTGCCTCTCCCCAACCATCTTCAAAGTGGATTTGTGAAAAGCCTTTTCCTTCTGCCTAGAATGAGATGTTCACTATGGGAAGCAGCAGACTTGGCACCCAGCAGATTAATTTAGCTATGAAAAGCCTCTGGTACCAATTTCCTGTGCAGGTCCAGGCTGGATCCAGGTGGGGGTCAATTTCTTCTCACAGATTGCCCAAGGAACATGTGACAGGACAAGAGGCAACAGCTTCAAGTTGCCCCAGGGGAGGTTGGACATGAGGAACAATTTCTTCCCACCAAAGGTTGTCAAGGCCTGGGACAGGCTGCCCAAGGCAGTGGTGGAGTCCCTGTCCCTGAAGAGGTTTCAAGACTGTGGAGATGTGGTGCTGAGGAGCATGGTTTAGTGGTGACCTGGCAGTGCTGGGTTAAGGGTTAGACTTGATGATCTCAGAGGTCTTTTCCATTCCAAAGATTCCATCCAAAGATTTTCCACATTTCCAGACTCTGTGATCTGATGTTGTCATGTGGGAGGCCTGTGAGAATCTCCAGTTGGCAGGACACCACCTCCCTGTGTAGCCCTTCTCCTGCCCTGCTGGGTGACTATAGCACACCTTTCTCTTCTCCCACAGAGACAAACACAAAGCAGGACCCTGCCAGACCTGCCTTGCCATGCCAGAGATCGGGAACATCGAGCCCAGCTACAGTGGCACTTCCTGGGAAAGGATCTGCCCAGTCCATCACTGCCCAATTCCTGCATCCCCCAGGCTGGGGGCAGACCACCTGCCCTCCTCCAGCCACACACTTGGGCCAGTCTCCACCCAGTCCAACGGGCAGGTGCCATCCAGCTCCCAGGATGCACAACAGCACCACCCCTACTATCCCTGCAACCAGCAGGAGCCGCGGGGAAGCTTTGGTCTGCCCTCGCTCCCAGGGCATGGCGAGAGGCCCATCCTGTGTTCCCACCTCTCCAGCAGTGATCCCACAGCAGTGTCCCACCAAGAGGCCTCAGAGACCCCCTGGAAACAGTGGTCACCAGGACAGCGGCGGCCGCTGCAGCACCACGTTGTGACTGTCAGGTAAGAGGCACTTGCGGAGAGGCACAGAGGCTCTCCAAAAGCATCTCCAGAACTTCCTGGTGGGGAGGAGAAGGGGCTGGGTGAGGAGGCATGAAAGATGAGTTTCATAGAACCATAGAAAGGTTTGGGATGGAAGTGACCTTAAAGATCACCTAGTCCCAACCCCCTGCCGTGGGTAGGGACAATTTCCACTAGAGCAGGTTGCTCAAGATCTCATCCAACCTGCGAGGAGGAATTCACAACCTCCCTGGGCAACCTGTTACAGTGTCTCACCACTCTCACTGCAAAGAATGCTTTTCCAAATCTCCAATCTCCTCTCTTCCAGCTCAAAGCCACCATCTCTCATCCTGTCACTACAGGCTCTTGTCAAAAGTCCCTCCCCAGTTCTCCTGTAGCCCACTTCAGACACTGGAAGGCTGCTCTAAGCTCTCCCTGGTGCCTTCTTGTCTCCGGACTGAATATCCCCAACTCTGTCTGTCTCCATAGCAGAGGTGCTCCAGTCCTGGGTACAGAGTGGGTGTCCCAATAGTGACAGCTCTGCCCCTTCCACTCAGCACCATTCTTTCTTTTGAAGCCTACTCTTGCCCCCCAAACCATCATGCCTGTGCTAGCAGAGCAGTAGCCACCAAAGCTGGCCAAGAGACAGCAGCTTTCCCCAGTGCTGCAGGGTTAGGCACGAAAATCCTTTCAGGTCCCATTTTCTGGCCACTGACAGAGGATTTAATTTGCTTGTCTTTGCAGTTCAGAGCAATTGCAGCCACAAGAGTGGAGCCTGGGTCTTGCTTAGCTCCAACCCTAATTGGCTGCTATGTTCTGCCCACAGGTTCTTTAAGCAGGAAATGCAACTGGATTCAGATCCTGTCTACGCCTCCTGAAAGGAGGTTAGAGCAAAGTGGGAGTTGGTGTCTTCCCCCTCATATCTCCTGCTGATAGAAGAAGATGAAATGGCCTGAAATTGTGCCAGGGGAGGTTTAGTTTGGACATGAGGAGCAATTTATTTCCTGCAAGAGTGGTCAAGCACTAGAACAGGCTGCCCTGGTTGGTGCTGGAGTCACCATCTCTGGGGGTGTTCAGAAAACATGTGGATATGGCACTTTGGGACTCAGTGGCCATGGTGCTGTGGGTTGACAGCTGGACTCAGTGACCTCAGAGGTCTCTTCCAACCCATCAGTTGTATGAGTCCATGTTTGCAGGAGGTGCAGGGCTAGCAGACTGGGAAGTCATCATTCTGGAATGGGGCTTTTAATCCCAGCAAATCTGCTTGCGAAGCTATTGTGGGAGAATTAGCAGAGGATGGGCAGTGTGCTGCCAGGAAGAGCCCTCTCTTCATAATCCTTGAGGATTTTTCACTGTTCCCTTCTCTCCCAAATCTCCAGGGCGTTTGTGGGAAAGGAAAACACCACCATGTGGTGCAGGTGCCATTGAGAGCAACTCCTCCACGGGGAATTTGCCTCGGTGGCTCTCTCAGTTCTTCCCCTCCTAACACCCTGCCAGGAAAGATGTGCTGGCACAGTATCACCAGCTGCCTGCCCCGGATGGAACAGGGACCCAGAGCCATCTGCCCCACACAGATGTCAGGGTGCAGCAGGAAGCTTCTCCTAGTCTAAGCCAAGGGTGAAGGGAGGAGAGAGCGATCAGAGCTGAGCTTGGCAGGGCTGTGACAGGAAGGAGCCGCAGCTGGGAGCAGTTGGCTGGAAGCTGTGGTGACACCCGAAGCTGTGTCAGGTTGGGGCATATTTGAAGGGAATATCTCAGTGGAAACAGAGAGCTGAAGGCAAGATTGGTGACCCACTGAAGTGCAGCTGTTTTGTTAAGCTCCCAGCCCTCAGGGACTCATTGACAAATATGACCTTGAGTCCCCTGGGGACAGCTTCTCCATTTCATTCCTCAGAGCCCTACCAGGAGGAATAACTCCTGTTGCTCTGTGAAAGAAACCCTGGTAAAATGTTTTGAGGAGCTCCACTGGTGTTCTGCTCCTCTCAATGGGACAGATGCTGCCTTGCAAGGGCCCAGGAAACAAATCAGAGCCACCCTTTTGGAACAGCCTTGGTGATCCAAAGAGGAGATGCATTTCTCTAGGCATTGCTAGCCCAGCTGCTGACATTTAATAAAGGGATGTCCTTTTGTCAAGAAACAATTTTAACTCAGTAGGGAAGCCCTTAAACCAGAGAGACCTTCATAGATAAGAGCTGCAGTGTGATTCCTACCAGAAGACCTTGCTAATCACAGGATGGCAGGGGTTGGAAGGGACCTGCTGAGGTCATCGAGTCCAACCCCCCTGCCAAGGCAGGGTCACCTAGAGAGGGCCACACAGGAACACATGTGGGCAGGTTTGGAATCTTTCCAGAGATAAAGGCTCCACCACCTCTCTGGACAGGCTGCTCTCCTGCTCCAGCATCCTTAAATTAAAGAACATCCTCCTCGTGTTTAGATGGAACTTCTTATGTTCCAGTTCCTGGCCATTACCCATTCTCCTGTCACTGGGCACCACTGAACAAAGCCTAGTCCCATCCTTCTGACACCCACCCTTGAAGTATTGATCAGCATTGATGAGATCCCCACCACCACAGTCTGCTCTTCTCCAGAACAGAAGGTCAATTCTCTTAGTCTTTCCTCCTCAGAGAGATGTTCCAGTCCCCTCAGCATCTTTGTAGCCCTTCGATGCAGCCTCTCCAGCAAATCTCTGTCCTTCTTGAACCAGTAAGCCCAGAACTGGGACTTGCTTAGAGGGGGAAAGATGAGGAGTGGGTACCTGTCTTTCTCTGGTTAAAGTGACAGTGGGAGAGGAAAAGACTGTTCTTCATTAACTGAATTCGTGCAGAACCAGGGCTGCTGCAGCAATGGCTCAGTGTGGTGTGCTCAGTCTCTGAAAGGGTTAACTCAGGGGTAGATTTAGACTGGAGATTAGGAAGAAATTCTTTAGGGTGAGGGTGACACTGGCACAAGCTGCCCAGAGAGGTTGTGGATGCCCTTTCCTTGAAGATGTTGAAGACCAGGTTGGATAGGGCCTTGAGCAACTTGTTGGAGTGGAAGCTGCCCCTGCCCATGGCAGGGGGTTGGAACTAGATGGTTGTTGAGGTTCCTTCCAATCCACACCAGTCTGTGATTCTATGAACTTGCTTATGGGTCTGGTAGGAAAACAATAAATAAACACAGCTTTGTTTTTCCCCTTTCCTTGCTTGCAGACATGACAAAGCCTTCAGGATGCCAAAAAGGTATGTTCAGTATTAAACTCTCCTGTCCTGCCCTGTCACTGCTCTCCTACCCTGTGTCTCCTAGGGGTAAGACCCCCAACACCTGCCTGTCTTACAGCCCTGGGGTTCTGCCTGGAACTGCCTGGCAAAACCAACCTTTGCCTCTTTCTTGTGCCCCAGTAAGGATTTGCCCTGCCCCAGGTCCAGAAGGCTGACATGTTATGCACAGGTTTGGTTTATTAAGTGACAAACACAGGCAGCTACTTGCTTAGATTGCACAATGAGGTGGGAAAAGAGGAAGAAGCTCTTTGAAAATGCAATTTTATGAGTTAAATACTTAAAGCTTCATTCTGCCCTAGGAAGCAAGAGTCTGGGCTTTATTATTTCTGATTGAAAAAGCAGGAAAATGTAGGGAGGCCAAATGTAATTACCCAAGTTAATTAGCATGGCCTACGAGCATCCACAGGGAGGGGCAGCACGTTCATTAACAGCTGCACCACAGCCTCCCAGCTCTCCAGTAACTGCTCAAACCAGAGAGCCCTAATTCTGTCCTTCCTTTGACTGCTTCAGCAGCAGAAGTGCCTTAACAGCTGCATTTTCTCTCTCCTGTTGGTTCCAGTTACTCTCAAATGGTCGCAGAGTGGCCCGTGGCTGTGCTGGTGCTGTGCTCGGTGACAGCTGTGGTTTGCACCGTGGCTGCTCTGCTTGTTGGGAAGCTGCCTGACTTCTCAGAGCCCTTAATGGTAAGTCCCTACAGATGGCACATCAACAAGAGCATAAAGAGAATCTGCAGCCCACCCAGAGCACATTGTTGCTGCCATATAAAATGAGCCTTTACTTCTGCCTTCTTTGCAGATAGAGGCAGTGAGGTAGGGCAGTAAACCAGGAGCATTAAAGCCAGCATAAAAAATGTCCATGGCTGGCAATGAACTGCTGTCCTTAACTCACATCTTCCCAGGCTGCAGCCAAAGCCAAGGTTCCTTCAGGATGGACATAACATGTCAGAGTGACCCCCAGCATTTGCTGTTTCTCTGACACCACAGAAAGAGCACAGTCCACCTCTCAGCAAAGCTGAGCACTCACACAAATGCCCTAACTCTGCTGTGGGGACACTTCCAGCACAAACTGGGATTGCTTCTTTTGCACCCCCCCGGCTCCCACTTGCTGGAGGCTGCCCAAAAGGATTAACCAGGCTGGGAGGCGGATCTGGCTTTGGCTCCTACAGCCTGTATGCCCTTGGAGGCTGCCCTGTTCTGAGCACTGCTGCGTGGGGTTTGCTGTGCAGGTTCCTACATTTCCTAAAGTTATCCCAGTCTCTCATCAATGGGAGAACCCTGAGAACATAAATGTAGAACAGAGTTTGTCCAGGAACAGGAAAATTGCTCTCCTTTTGTAAGAGGAGAAGAGCCTTATGGCCCCAGGGAGAGAGAACCAGAGCCATCCTTGCTCCAAAAAGTAAAGGAAAGGGGAAACATTTTCATTCTGTCATCCCTAAGAGGGAGCATTTCAATTTGTGCATCTCTCCAAGATGCAGTAATAAAGTCAGGCAGCTTCTGTGTCTAGAAGGAGGGTGAAGAAAGACTAAGCTGAGCTAAACTGCAAGCTGCTGACAAAGCTCTTTTGCCTGGCTGCAGGGTTTCGAGCCCCGGGACACTGACATTGGCAGGAAGCTGGTTGTCTGGAGGAACATGGAGAGCCACACTGGCTACAAGAAGACTCTCTCCCTTTCTCCCTATGCTGAGAAGAAAAGGTATTTTAGTTTGGTTTGAGGAGGCTGAGGAAGATGTTGGCTGTAAAGTAACAGATTTAACGTTCCAGGGAATCTGTGTGAATTACAACACACATGGAACCAAGGTGCTGGGGAGTTTAAAGTCTGTTTGGCTGTGATGGACTTATTACAAGGGGTTAAAACATGGTGTTTGCCCCAGTCAGGGCCTTATCATGGCCAGCTCTCCTTCTCTGGGCTCCAGACACATGGCTATAGCAGTCTTTGGCTTTAGTGTGTCCCTGGGACAGTTTGAAGTGTGTTTGGCTGACACAGACTTGGGCTCCCTGCTCTGAAAACCAGGAGTTAGGCTCTGAACACTTCATGTCTTTATGTCACTGTTTAGCTGAGAGACTTTAAGAACTTCCTGTGTTCTGGGTGCAAACTAGAGCACAAAACGTTCCACCTGAAGCTGAGGACAAACTTCTTTGGTGTGATGGCCCTGGAGCAGGCTGTCTAGAGAGGCTGTGGAGTCTCCTTCTCTGGAGAGACACCAAACCCACCTGGACATTGTGATTCTAGGCAAGCTACTGTGGGTACACCCCAGTTGGAATGGATGATCTCCAGAGGTCACTTCCAACCCCATTCTGGTGGGATTAAGGGATTCTGTGACTGCAGAGGCTGCTCAGCCCATCTGCACAAGGGGATGCAGCTTCTCATCCTTATGAAGATCCCTGTAAAGGGGCACAAAGCTCACATGCAGGCAAAGCTCCCTCAAGAATCTCCTTGCTGCCATCATGTCATGTGTAGCAGCAGTGCCTGTGGTACTTAGCCAGATGACCTCTAGTTACACAAATCATCTGATCTCTGACTAGCTATGATGACATTGGCATCAGCAGAGGACAGAAGGCTGCTCAAGGAGAACAAGAAGTGAGGACACGGAGAATGGTGGAGCAAACCTATGGAGCAGATGGCTTCTTTTGTGGCCCTCCAGGTGAGTGAAGCCTGGATGGGATGGGGAGTGCCACACACCCAGAACTCCACAGCACACAGAACTGTCAGTGCTCAGGGCACAGGGAAATGTGCTGAAAGGGCTCTGAGGCAGCACTGTGTCCACCACAGTCCTGGGAAAGCTGGCTCTGGGGTAGGGAACTTCCAGAACTTTGGACCTGATCCATTAGAAAAGGTTTGTCCTGGAATTCTGTTGAAGGGTTGTTTCTCCTCAACTGTTTGCTATGTGTATTTTCATACTACCTGATCTAGCAGGAGGCATCCCTGGCATGGCAAGGGGTTGGAAACAGGTGGGCTCTAACTTCCCTTCCAACCCAAACTGTTCTATGATCCTACAATTTTTTTTCCCTTAAGTAATGTGACTTAATAGCCCAGTACCAGGACTAAAGTTTGCATTACTTACCTGTATCAACAGGGAATACTGTGTAAAACTGGTTTATGCCCCACTCCCCCTCTACTCCCACTCCCTACCTGACCTCATTTCCTCCCTATTCCCACTCCCTCTCTATTACCGCACCCTCATGGCTCCAGTTCCCTCTGTTCCTACTCCCTTTCTGTTCCCACTTCCTCTTTGTTCCCATTCTTTTCCCATTCCCTCTCCCTGTCTGCTCCCACTCCGTCTCTATTCCCATTCCCTCTCTATTCCCACTCCATTTGTGTTCCCAACCCCTCTCTATTTCCATCCACTCTCTGCTCTCACTCCCTCTGTTCCAATCCCCTTTCATTTCCACTCTCTCTATGCTCCCACTCCCTCTCTACTCCTTGTTTTCTTGACCAATCTAAGTGGTTGGAAAAACTGGAGTGAAAATAAAAAGAGGAAAATTCCAAGACACCCAAAATTTGTCCCCAAATGGGCACTAGTAAGCAGAAGAAAGAGAAGCAGCATGTAGATATTTTTACTCCCTTGCCTGCCTCTACTCCAGCTCTACAATTAGTCAAGGCCTGGGTTCTCATGGAGTTTTTAACCCTGGTGTCTGTTGCTGAGCCTCCAGAGGTTGAAGACAAAGGTGTGGTTGGCATAAATGCTGCTGAGAACTCCTTGGGAGTTCCTGGCTGGATTCATGCTCCTCACTTGCCCTAAGGGTGCAGAAGCAGATGCCAGAGCTCACTGAACACACACTGGCACCAGAGGGACATTTCCAAAGCCTCCCCAGGCTGCTGACAGATGGGTGAGGAGCAGAGCTCAGGGCAAACAGGCAGATGCTACCTGTCACTACAGTCTTCCTTCAGGGAGTCTTCCAGAGGACTCAGATGGACATTGCTGTCTCCAGAGACTCTGCTCCAAACAGCCTGTTTTGTCTTCATTACCTAGTCCTCTTTGGGTTGTTGTTTGTTTGTTTGACTGATTGATTTCTCTTCTCCATTTCAGAAAAGAGCTATTCTCAGCTGGTGTTTATGTCCACAACTGCTGGGAGCTTATGGAACTTGCAAGCTATCCAGTCCATGTGCCAAATGGAACAAGAGAAGGTTAGTAATGTCAGGAGGAACATACATCCATGCTGCCTCTCCCCTGACTGCCCAGTCACAGAATGGCTTGAGTTGGATAGGATCTTAAAGATCATCAAGTTCCAACCCCCTGCCATGGGCAGGGACACCTCACACTACTCCAGGTTGCTCAAGGCCTCATTCAGCCTCATCTTGTACATTTCCAGGCATTAGCTTTCCTGGGCAACCTTCTGGCTCTCTGCAAGGGGGTTGGAGCCAGGTGGGGGCCAGCCACTTCTCCCAGGGAACAAGTGATAGGACAAGTGGAAACAGCATCAAGTTGCACAAAGGGAGCTTTAGGTTGGACACAGGAAGAAATTCCTACTCTGAAAGTGTTCTCAAAGATGCTGGGACAGGCTACCCAGGGAGGTGGTTTAATCCCCATCCCTGGAGGGGTTTAAATGATGCAGAGATGTGGTGCTGAGGGGCATGGGTTAGCACCAGACTTGGTAGAGTTAGAGAATGGTTGGACTGGATGATCTTAAAAGTCCTTTCCAATCAAAACAATCCTATGACTGCATGATCCTACGCTGCTCCCTCATCTCCTTTGCAGATACGCTCCCATGTCCATTTCAGAGACCTCTGCCAGCGTACTGAAGCCAACGAATGCTGCCCAAGCTGGTCTCTGGGGAACTACATTGCTGTCCTGTACAACAGATCTTCATGCCTGGAGATAACCCAAGGAGACATCTCCCACACCCTGGCTCTCCTTCGTGCCTGTGCTCCAGACTACCACAAAGGAATCCTCACCCCCTCCTGCATAGGTCCTGAGCCTGTGAGGCAGAAACACTCTCAGTGTGCCCAGGTCCCAGAGAAATGTACCCACTTCAATGCCATCTACCAGCTTCTTCACTTCCTGGTCGACAGGGACTTTCTCAGTCCCCAGACGATGGAGTACCAAGTGCCATCTCTCAAGTACAGCCTGTTGTTTTTGCCTACCAGGAAAGGTGCATCTATGATGGGGATCTACCTAGACAATCTTGAATCCTGGGATCTGTTTGATAACTACACATCAATCACTGGAATGGACCTGGGCCTTAAACAGAAACTCTTCCAGCACTACCTTCTGCTGGACACTAAGTATCCAGTCCTGGCAATATTAGCTATTTTTCTAGGCATTTCTTTTTATCTCCGTTCACTCTTTATTACCCTGATGGTCCTGCTTGCCCTTGTCAGTTCTTTAACCATCTCCTACTTCTTGTACAAGGTGGCCTTCAGATTCACCTACTTCCCTTTTGTAAACCTGACGGCAGTCATCATTCTCAGCAGCATTTGTGCCAACCACGCCTTTGTCTTCTTCGACCTCTGGAACCTCAGCAAGAGCCAGAACCCTTCCGCTGGGCTCTCCCAGTGGGTGAGTCAAACCATGCACCATTTCGGGTACCTGACGTTGGCATCTTGCTTCACCACGGGTGCTGCCTTCTACGCCAGCTACATCAGCAGCATAACAGCCATCCGCTGCTTCGCTGTCTACATGGGCACCTCGGTGCTGGTCAGCCTGGTGTTCATGATGACCTGGCTTCCTTCTTCAGCCGTGCTCTACGAGCGCTACGTAGCCACCACCTGCATTTACAAGCCAGAAGACTACTGGAACAAGACTGGCCACAAGAGAGCTGCTCTCTCCCTCCATTACATTCTCAGGGGTCTCCAGAACATGCTGTCTGAAACCTCCAAGCTGCTATTTGAAAAGCTTCTGCCTTGTGGGGTCATCAAGTTCCGGTACATCTGGATCTGCTGGTTCGCTGCCTTAGCCATAGGAGGTGCCTACATCTCCTGCTCCAGCCCCAGACTCAAGCTCCCCACTCTGGAGACGTCGTCTGTTCAGGTGTTTAGGCTGAGCCACCCCTTTGAAAGGTACGACTCTGAGTACTGCCATCAGTTCATGTTCCAGAGGCTGGAGCGTGGAGAAGGGCAGCGTATGCCTGTCATCATGGTCTGGGGCATCCTGCCTGTGGATAATGGGGACCACTTCAATCCAAAAAGCAACAGCACCCTAGTGACAGACGTCACCTTCACCATCCAAACCGCTGATGCCCAGAAGTGGCTCCTCGAATTCTGCCAAAAAGTGAAGAACAAAACTTTCTACTACCCTGACACAGAGCAGAAATCCACTGTGTGCTTCATGGAGGAGTTCCTCAGGTGGATGGACAGCCGCCAGTGCTCCCAGCAAGACCACAGCTTCAACCTTTGCTGTAACCAGTTCTCTTTCCCTTATGGAAGTGAAGTCTTCCTACACTGCATAAAAATGATGCTCCTGGAACAGGACAGGGAAGGAGCAGAAATGTATGACCTAGGCCTCAGGTTTGACAGGGAGGGAAATCTGGCTGCTTTGGTGCTGCAGTTCCAAACTGTTTACCACTACAGCTTCAACTACAGCAAAGCCAAACAATTCTATGAGGAAATCAACCTCTGGCTAACAGAGGAAATGAAAACTGCCCCCGTGGGGCTTCAGAATGGGTGGTTCACCAGTAAACTAGAGCTGTACAACCTCCAGCACAGCCTCAGCACAGAAACGATGGTGGTCATGGGGCTCTCCATAGCTGTTTCCTTCGTGGTGCTGCTGCTCACTACCTGGAATGTTCTCCTGAGTGTCTTCTCTGTTACTGCCATCGCAGGCACTGTCCTGGTAACCGTTGGCCTTTTGGTCCTCTTGGAGTGGCAGCTGAACGCGGTGGAGTCTCTCTTCATTTCAGCTGCAGTTGGTCTTTCTGTTGACTTTACTGTCAACTACTGCATCTCCTACCACCTGTGCCCCCACTCTGACTGCCTGAGCCGAGTGGCCTTTTCCCTGAAGCAGATGAGCTGCGCCACGGCCATGGCAGCTTCTGCTCTCTTCTCCGCAGGGGTCATCATGCTGCCCGCGACGGTGCTGGCCTATCGGAAGCTGGGCATATTCATCATGATGATCAAGTGCATCAGCTGTGGGTTTGCCAGCTTCTTCTTCCAGTCACTCTGCTGCTTCTTTGGCCCGGAGAAGAACTGTGGGCAGATCCTCTGGCCTTGTGCCCACACCATGAAGGACTATTCTGATGAGTCAGGGCTGAATGGGAACTTCGCCTGTGGAGGGAGCGAGAAGCAAAACCGGTTGCGGAAGGTCCAGGAGTCCAACACCGCCAACGAGCAATACGAGCTGCAGCCCTTGTCCAGAAAGCTCAGCGACAGCTTTGACAACAGCACGTCCACAAGCAAGCTGTCCAACCGGCTCTCGGAAGACACACAAGCTGAAGACAACAGATGCCCCAGAACAGGAATGCATCCCTCCCTTCAGAGAGAGAGACAGAACCTGCAGGAGACCCCTGGAGACCAGCGGGTTGGCCTCTGCCGGTGTCCTGCCTTGCAAACTTCCTCTCCGTACAAGCACAGCAGCTCAGAGGCAGAAATTCACAGGGAGAGACTCTGTGGAGATTGTCACTGTTGGAAGTACAGTCCGAAAGCTTGGGATGTGTCTGGGCTGGACCACGTCCAGCCAGAGGGTGCGAAAGAGGAAGAGCAGCTCAATAAATCCCAGTGCTCCAGTGACACTGCCCAGCAGCAGTCGGATTATACCTCAGAGAATAGCCATCTCCCTGCTGCTGACACCCACAAGATTCACAGATGCCTTTGTTCCCTTGGCAGCTCTTTTGACATGCTCAACATCTCCAGCGAGACGTCCATCAGCGATTTTGAGCAAGGCCTCAAGCTTGCTGAGTCAGCCAGCTCTTGTCCTGACGTCTTGGAGCTGTCTGATTCCTACAGCCAGCCAGAGAGAGGCTACCTGAACGGGAAGAGAGATACCCTGCGGCTGGACCTGAGGGAGACCGTCTTTGACGCCTCCCCAGCAGCATCGCAGCAGAACAGCTCCTCGTGGAAGAATCGCTTTGGCTTGGGGAGCGAAGGCCCAGTGGTGCTGCCCAACAGCCAGCCAGACATGCCTGACGTCTGGATCAAACGCTCCAGCGCACAAAGTTCTGGCTACAACAGCTGAAGCCCTGCGGAGGGCACAACTGTGCTGCTAGGGGAAGTTGAAATCTCCTCGGAACTGTAAATATGAGGCTTAGTTTCCACCAGTTTCTCCTAGAGCAGAGACTAGTTCTTGGATTTCAGCTCATCTTTTCGCAGACCCAGCAGGTCTGAGACTAGGGAGAGGAGGTGAGGTCAGACTGGGTGGAGTACAAACCCTCAGACCTTCTGAGCGTCTGGTGCCATAATCACAGAGCTGATGGAGAAAACCTGTTTTGGCATCTCCTACAAGGTGGTGGGATTTTGTTATTGTGCCAAGATCACATGGGAGAGGAATCATGAGGTGAACCTCACCAGGTTTCTAACAGCAGAGAAAGAGAAATAAATAAACCAGCCCCCCAAACCTGCAGCCACTGGAAATGTAGATATCAAGTGAGGAGTGTATTGTTAATCCCCAAGAGAGAAAGCCTTTCATTTTCTACTCAATCAGAAACTCCTTTATCATAGAATGATGGAAGTGTTTGGGTCGGAAAAGACCTCTAAGATCACTGAGTCCAACCATCAACCCAACACCACCATAGTCATTAAGCCATGTCCCGAAGTGCCACGTTCACATGTATCTGGGACACCTCCAGAGATGGTGACTCTGCCACCACCCTGGGAAACCTATTCCAGTGCTTGGCCAATGTGAAGCCCAGGTTCATAGATGGCATCAAAGTCATTCAAATAGTACTTTAAAATCTCCTTCAGCCTTCTGAGTTGATAAGAGTCTCTTGCTGATCATGCAGGAGGCAGCAGAATCCAACCCAAACCTATTTTCCGTAGCAGTTCAGTTTGCTTAATCAGCAAAAAAAAACTTCTAGTACTGCCAAAGATATTCAGTGTGAATGTTCCCTCTGAGAAGTGGTTCAGTGCTTTGTGTCTCATCTCCAGAGCTCGTTCCCACTTGAGGCATCCCTCAAAATCATGTAACCTTCAAAAATGATCTGGTGAATCTTGAATTCTACTTTGCTTTTGGTGGTGGTGGTGGTTTGTTTTGTTTTCTCCCTACCAGAATCAAGCAGGAAAACAAACACTTCCTTGCCTTTAGCTGTTGAAAAACACATTCTCTAGAAGAGTTGACATGAAATAAATGCTTCTGAGAAACTTTCCTAAATCTGACTGATGCTTCATTTTCACCAGGAACATTGTGGTTCACTGTAGAACATTAACAGCTGGAAGAGACCTTTGAGATCCTCCAACACAAGAAGGAGATCAAACTGTTGGAGCAAGTCCAGAGGAGGGCCATGAAGATGCTCCAAGCGTTGGAGCAGCTCTGCTATGAGGACAGGCTATGAGAGTTGGGGCTCCTCAGCCTGGAGAGGAGAAGGCTTCAAGGAGACCAAGTATCTGAAGTGGGCTACAGGAAGGCTGGGGAGGGATTATTGACAAGGTCTTGTAATGACAGGATGAGGAGAAATGGGTTTGAACTGGCAGAGGGGAGATTTAAACTGGATGTTAGGAAGAAGTTCTTTCCAGTGAGGGTGGTGAGACACTGGCACAGGTTGCCCAGGGAGATTGTGGCTGCTCCCTCCCTGGAGGTGTTCCAGGCCAGGTTGCAGGAGCCCTTGAGTGACCTGTTCTAGTGGGAGGTGTCCCTGCCTAGGGCAGGGGGTTGGAACTGGATGATCTTTGAGGTCTCTTCCAACCTAAACCATTCTGATTCTATGATTCCATCATTGAGTCCCACAAGGTTCACAACCCAAGCACTGCTGTTAAGCTACTACCACTAAATCACATCTCTCAGCACCACATCCATGTAGCTTTTAAACAGCTCCAGGGATGGTGACTCCACCACTTCCCTGGGCAGCCTGTTCCAGCAAAGGGGCTGCTCATGGTTTTGTGGTACATGTGGGCACATGCTGACACTCCTGGTGGCACCTCTGGGCACAGAGGGCAGTGGGACAATCTCAGACCGTGCCTCCTAAGACCCTTGGAATGAGAACAGAGGTGGCAACCCCCAGAGCAGGCACCAGCCCCATATGTCAGTAGCTCCCTGAGGTCGAGGTGGATCATCCACAGTCCCAGGGTCCGGGGACGTCCAGGGTTAGACTCTTCTCAGTGGTGTCCAGTGACAGGACAAGGGGCAATGGGCACAAACTGTAACCCAGGAGGCTCCAGCTGAAGATGAGGAGAAACTTAGTCGGTGTGAGGCTGCTGAAAGCTTGGAGCAGGCTGCCCAGCGAGGTTGTGGAGCCTCCTTCTCTGGAGAGCTTCTTGGACAAGCTGCTGTGGCTGATGCTGGTTTAGCAGGGGCTTGGACTGGATGACCCCCGAACGCCCCTCGTCTCCGCACACCACCACACCGCAGCCAGCATCGGCTTCGGCTGCGGCTCGGCTCGGCTCTCCGGGCGCCGCACTGCGCCTGCGCCCCGGGCCGCGGCGGGGGGGGGGCGGTTCTGCGCAGGCGCCGTAGCGCCGCTGTTTGGGGGCGGCTGGATTCAAACGGCGCCGGGGCGGGAGCGCGGCAGCTATGGACGGTAAGGCTTCGTCCTCTCGCATCCCTGTGCGCGGTAAGGGGCACTGCGCCGGGCTTTCTGCAGGTGCGTGAGCGCCGGGAGCTGCAGAGAGGAAGGGCTGAGCCCGGGCCGGCTCCGCCCGTCCGAGGAGCCGGGATGGGGCCCGGGGCTAGGCCGCGGTGAGGGAGTTGGAGGGGCGGGACGTGAGTTTTGGCAGCTGCTGGGCTCGTGGTGGTCTTGGCAAGGGGCTGGTGGGCACCAAATTCGCCGTGAGCGATCAGTGTGCTCTTGTGGCCGAGAGGGGCGATGGTCTCTTGGGGGCCGTGAAGAAGAGTGTGGCCAGCAGGCTCTCCTCTAGGGAGGCCACAGCTGGAGAACTGGGTTCGGTTCTGGGCTCCCCCATTCAGGAGAAACAGGGAACTACTGGAGAGAGTCCAGTGGGGGTTCTGAGGGTGCTGAGGGGCCTGGAGCGTCTCTGTGAGGAGGAAAGGCTGCTGAGCCTGGAGAAGAGCAGCCCCAGAGGGGATCTTCTCAAAGCTCAGCGAGAGGTAAAGGGCGGGGGGCAAGAGGATGGGGCCAGACTCTTGTCAGTGGTGCCCAGTGACAGGACAAGGGGCAACAGGCACAAACTGGAACCCAGGAGCTTCCAGCTGAAGGTGAGAAATTTGTTATGTGGGTGCTGGAGCCCTGGAGCAGGCTGCCCGGAGAGGTTGTGGAGTCTCCTCTGGGGAGATTCCAAAGGCCCCTGGTCATTGTGCTCCTGGGCAAGCTGCTGTGGTTGGATTGGATGATCTCCAGAGGCCCCTTCCAGCCTCCACCAGGCTGGGATTGAGTGAAATCCAGTTGCAGGCTTTATTCACTTGCTTTGTGTCTGTTTGAGACTTCACTTAACGCCTCTTTTTGCTAAATAGGCACCTTTGAGCCCTGTTTCCGTGCTGCGTGTACAGACCCTGTGTCCTCTGCTCACTGACAGCTGTGGTCTACTGGGGGTTACAGATAGTTTCCTTTAGGTGCTCTGATTTCCAGGAGCCATTTGATGCTGCTAACAGCCCTTCAGAGACATGAGGCACCCAGGCTTCCTGTTCAAAACATAGAGCCAGTCTGTATCAGAGGAAGCTCCCACGTTACTCTGATTTCAGTATAGTTGTCTCATTGGGAAAATATTTAACCCGAGGGGAAAAACTGCTTCCTAAACTCACTGTGGGAGCCAGCTGTTGCTTAAAGCCAAATAAACTTTGCTTAGAGGCTATAATTCCCCACAGTGGTTTTTCTGGAAGTGTATCTAATTGCAGTGAACTGAAAGAGGGGAAGCTCCCATAATGGGGAGTTTCAAGTGGGCTGTGTTTGTTTTTGTTTTCAGTAGTGAAGAGCTGTGCTCAGAAACCTGTGGCATGCAGCCTGCTTGATGCTGAGACCTCCTTTATCATGCTTGTGTTATCACTCTCAAGTTTTTTTCTCATTAGTGATAGTCTTGTAATTGTTTAAACACTGAGCTATCTGTGGGTTGTTGTGAACTGGAGTCTCAAGCCTGCCCTTAATTGTTGCTACCTTAAAATCTTCATTCTAGCCCAATGTAATGGTGATTTACCTCAAAGTGAAGATTTAAGAGGTCACAGAATTGTTTGGATTGGAAAATACCTCCAAAATTGAATTGAGCCAGCAACTCAACACCACCATGGCCACTACAGCATGTCTCTAGGTTTCTTGAACACCTGCAGAGGTGATCACTCCACTACCTCCCTGGGCAGCCTGTTCCAATGCCTGACCACTCTTGCAGGGAAGAAATTCTTCCTAAAATCCAACCTAATCATCCCCTGGCACAATTTCAGGCTATTTCCTCTTGTTCTATCACCTGATACTAAGGAGAAGAGACCAATCCCCACCTGTCTCCAACCTCCTTTCAGGGAGTTGTAGAGAGCAATGAGGTGTCCCCTCAGCTTCCTCTTCTCCAGACTAAACAACCCCAGGTCCCTGAGCTGCTCCTCATAGGACTTGTGCTCCAGATCCTTCACCGGCTTTGTTCCCCTTCTCTGGACATGCTCCAGTCCCTCAATGTCCTCATTCAAGTGAAGGGCCCAAAACTGAACTCGGGATTTGAAGTGTGACCTCACCAGTATCAAGTCCAGGGGGACACTCCCTGCCACGCTCTTGCTGATACAGATTAGGATGCTCTTGGCCACTTCTGCACACACTGCCTTATCTTCAGCTTCTGTCCAAAATGACAGCTCCATTGCCATTGCTAGGTTCTGCCGCTCATGTTCAGCTGCTGTCAACCACCACCCCCAGGTCCTTTTCTGCTGGGCACTTTCCACCCATTCTGCTCCCAGCCTGGAGCTTTCATCCAGTAGCTGCGTGTTATGGTGACGTCTTGCTGACTGTGGTGTTTTCATTGTTGTCTTTCTTCTCTTGTGGAAATGCAAACAGCTTTTTCTTCAAAGAAGCAATGTGGCAGCAAAGCAGCAGAGATGGAGTTCAGCAAAATTCCCCACTTCAGCGCCAGTGTTTCAGTGGAAGGTGCCTCGAAGGCCACAAAGCAAGGGTAAATGGAAGTAAAATGCTTTACGGATGGATTTATTACTTGGCAAATGACCTAAAGGTGGCTTTGCATTTTGCAGACTTGGTCATTTGCCAGAATGTGGTGGTCTTCTAGTAACTGCGTTTTTCTCATCTTCTAAGGTTGCCTAAATCTGTCAAGAAAGTGGAACCACCTTCAAAGATGACAGCTACGAGAGCGTAGGTGTCCTTAAACCTCTGTTAGCTTTCTTGCCAAGTTCACTGACAAAAGCTCTTTGTCAGAAAGAAGAGCAAATGCTTCCAAAAAAAGGGCATGTTTGTGGAAGGCAAAGAGCAAGTGTGTGATACTTGTTGGGTTTGCCCTAAATCTTTGATGTTTGACTCTACAGACTTCCCAAAAGATCCAATCTACAAGTAGGGCTGCAGATGAAGAATCAGATGTTGGAAACAGAAAACCAGCAGCTACAGTTCGAACTGACAGAAGCAAGGGTAAGAAAAAGTGGGGGAGGTAGATAAATTGTTGAGTAATTCTTACATTCTGATTCCTACAGGATCACATCAAAGGCTTGACTGCTCCTTTTCCTGTCTCCATTAGAAGTCAGTAGAGTTTGGGTGGGCTGGGTTTTCTCCTCTGGTACCTCTAACATCTGCTAGAATCTGGAAATCAGAGCTGCAGAGGTATGTGGATGGATTATGCACCCAGACTGCTGTTAAATAGTCATCAGAGCTCTAACATCACTTTAAACCTGTCATGGAAGAACATTTCCAGCTCACAACTCTACACTTGCATGAGAATTTATTAAAGCAGCCTCAGTATTGCCAGATGCTTCCTGGCTACATCTGCAGAAACTAAATAATCACTTGACACTGAGGGTTGAGCCCTATCAGTTCTTTTCCTTCCATAGCTCCCAACTTAGGGTAAATAGTCAATTTCCTTGGGCAAAAAGAACATCTCTCCTCACCTGAGCCCATCCAAATGCATGCAGTGCTGAAACTGTTGGTTCAGGAATGGGTGTGGTCTCATTTTAGTGCTGGGGGAAAAGGACCTGGGGCTGTTGGTCAGCATCAGAGTGTGCTCTGGTGGCTAAGAAGGCCACCAGCAACCTGGTCTGTGACCAGCAGGACTAGGACTGAATCAGGCGAGTTGGACTAGATGATTTCCAGGCCCAGCATGCTGGGATTCAGTGATGTTTATCTCACAGCTTGATTTCTTTAAGTGCCTTTGAGACCTCCTGTAAGATGTTCAAATAGCTTCTGAACCTGTCAGCTGGATCACTCTAATCCACAGGCTTATTGATTCTCTTGGAAAGCTGCCTTCAATCTGTGAGGCTGATCAGCTTATCCCATTGCCTGCTGATACCTGAAGTGTGTAGGGAATAGACTTGTGGATCAAGATGCCTTTTTCTTCCCAGGCTTTATATGCTCTTCAGTGCAGTAAACTCCTGGATTATCTGTATATCCAAGAGGGAGCACAATGAGAGGCACTGGGGCTGCATAAGAGAAATTCATCTCTAGGGTCCATTCTTTTTTCTAGTAATGGGTACAAGGTGTAGATGTGATCAGTGCATGAATCACAGAATGGTAGGCGTTGGAAGGGACCTCTGGAGATCATCAGGTCCAACCCTGCTGCCAAGGCAGGGTCGCTTAGAGAAGGTCACACAGAAATGTGTGCAGGTGGGTTTGGAATATTTCTAGAGATGAAGGCTCCACCACCTCTCTAGGCAGCCTGCTCCAGGGCTCCAGCACCCTTAAATTAAAGAAGTTCCTCCTCATGATTAGATGGAATTTCTGATGCTCAAGTTTGTGCCTATTACTCCTTGTCCTGTCACCAGGCACCACTGAACGCAGACTGGCCCCATCCTCCTGATGCCCACTCTTGAAGTATTGATCAGCATTGATGAGATTCCCCCCCCCAATTCCCTCAGTCTTTCCTCATCAGAGGGATGTTCCAGCCCCCTCAGCATCTTTGTAGCCCTGAATCCTTTCAAGAATCAGAAGTAAGGGTCAGCAACAGACTCATTTGCTGTGGCAGCAGAAACAGACAAGATCTGATCCATGGTGTTAGTGGAGCACTTGAGCCATTAGTGATACCAAACATGATGCTAATGAGAAGAAAATCTCCTTGGAAACTTGATTTAATTACAGCCTGTGTCCATGACAGGGCACTATAAAAGAGCTGGAGGAGGAGAAGGGATTGCTGATGCAAGAAATTGAGAAACTCAGGAAGTCCCAGGAGACTTGCATGGTGATTTTAGCAAGAAGAGTCATCGATCCTGGTAAGGACTGTGCATTTCTCACATTCTGATTCTCTTCAAGAAATGTTTGGACCCTGATTCCCAATGCTGCTGTAACTCCAGGGTGGGCTCTTTTTGAAGCTTAAGAGAAAAAGCTGCTTCCTGTGGTAGGCCCTGTTCTACTTTGAAAATTTAGTCTTTCTTGCTGTAAGAAGTTACTTTGAAAAGGTGCGAGCTCTTGAAAGCAAAATTAGCTGTGTATTAGAGGTTCACCAGTGCATCCCATCAATTAATTACAGACAGCAAGATTTTGGAGGAGGAAGAGAAGATCCAAGAATGCCAGCAGCACACACAGGTAAGAACATTTTGAAAGAGCAAAGTTAAATGGGCCTTCAGAGCTTCTGTGTGCTACTGAGGTTGTGGATACAGCTGCTGAGGCCTGCATTTTTTCACATTATATGAAACTGTTTTTCTCTTGGCTCTTCAGAGCTTAACTCAGAAGCTCCTGGAAGAACTGAAGCAGTTTAATCAAGCAGCTGCAGAAGAAAGGGAGGCACTTCAGGTAAGACACTGACTTTGTGACGATTGTGACCTCCTGGTGCTGTGTGACATCCTGAAGGTTATTTTGCTCCTCCAAATGACCCAGAAGTGGAAGCCTGCATTTACCTGTTACACATACATGAAGGAAATGTGTGGTTTGCTCTTAAAACACAGTTGATGGTCACAGGCTGGTTTGGGTTAAAGAGACCTTTAAAAGTTATGTAATTCAGTCATCAGGGGTCTTGTATGATTCAACTGGAAATGGTTAAATTGACCTGGAAAAAAAGGCAGACAGTGAGGGTGATGACTGATAGCTTTTAATTTGGGTTGGATCAGTTCCAGAGTGAAGGGGGTGTTAGCAGTGGACCAGAGGTGTCCCTACTTAGACCAGCTCCTCTCCAGAGAGAGTTTTTGAGACTTTTGCAGGTGACTGCAAGCACCACTAGCAGAATACTCTGCCTGTGAAATCTTCTAAATCCCAGTGACCTCAGGTCGTCTCTCTGGGAACTGAGGTGCACACAAGCAGCTTCAATAACATCTACCTGCTGACCAAGAGAGTCACTAAACTGTACTTTTGTGACTTGGTAAGAGCCAGTCAGTGAAGTCCTTGTAAGACTTCTTAAACTTTGGTTACGGAGGTTCTCCTCATGGAAGTGAGGTCAGAGACATCATAGTCAGGGCAGGCTGACCTTGGCTTAGCTGAAGAGCTCAGGTCCTTTAAGTGGAGCTGCTTTGGAACTTGGCTTTGCTCGTCAGTACTTGGGTGTTAGGAAAATGTGTTCCCTCCCTAAACCTTTGTGTTCCTTGACTCGTGGTGTTGCCCAGCCTCTCTGAACATTGTGTTCCCTGATGTCTCCACACAGGCATGCATGGCCAAGTGGCAAGCAGCTACAGCAAAGATGCAGCGGGAGACCATGGAGAAACGTGCCTCTGTGCAAGTACAAATGAAGAATTGCACAGCAATCCTCGACGAGATGGAGCAGCTCCTGGATATGTGAGGCTGGAGGCTGGACTGTACTCTCTGCTTTTTGAGGGTTTCTTCCTTGTTCAGTGGTCTCTACTATTTGATGGTCTTAACCAGCAGGAGGGTGCGTTGCTGGAGTTGGAGCAGGATGGGTAGCTATGGTGTGAGAGTTGCTCACGACCCTTGCTGCTCTCCCCAGACCTGCCACGGCTTCGTCGGGCCCCTCTTCACCGCCCCCCTCCCCGGTGCCCGGCCGTCTGTCGCTATTCGTTCCCTTGTCTTAACTCTTTCTGCTCTTAACCTATTAAACGTATTTCAAGCACACAGAGACGCTTTCCACCACTCAGACCAGCTCTGCCCGCTCCTTCCTCCCACCGGAGAGGCGGGGCGGAGGGGCGAAGCTCTTCCCCCGGAGCCGGGCCGCGCCTGCGCAGAGGGTGGGGGGCCTGGGGGTAGCTATGGCGGCGACGGTCATGGCAGTGGCCAGGCGGGCAGCGCTCGGTGCGGGGCTGCGCGGAGCCCGGCGCTGCCAGACGCTGTGGGTGCTGCGGCGGGGCTGCGCGGGGCTGGCGGTGGACGACACAGTGAACGGGCTGAGCGCGGAGCAGCGGCAGGTAGCGGCCGGCGGTGGCCCCGCTGCTGCCGGTTGCAGCGGCGGCGGCAGGGACCGCGGCGGCCGGGGCGTGGCGTGTCGCTGTGCGGGGGTGTGTCGGGCACTGATTGGCTGAGGGAGAGCTGAGCTGGCCAATGGGAGGGCTCGCAGAGGGGGCGCGGTGCGACCGCTGCCGGGGCAAGGGGGGCCTGGGCACATGGGGAGGGGGCTCAGCATCTCCGGGGAGGCCTGGGCCGGGGCCTTACGCATCACGTCCAGTCCAAACCTGCCCGGGGGCAGCAGTAGGCTGCTCCTCTTGCCGCATTGCATGCTCCTAGGGGGAAGAGGCCGACACCCACCTGTCTCCAGCTTCCTTTCAGGGAGTTGCAGAGAGCCAGAAGGTCTCCCCTCAGCCTCTTTTTCTCCAGTTCTCAGCTCCTGTCCCTTGTTCTCCAGACCTTTCAACAGTTCCGTTGCCCTTCTCTGTACCTGCTCCAGTCACTTGATATCTTTCTTGGAGCATAGGGCCAAAACTGAACCCAGTGCTCAAGGTGTGGCTCAGGGAGAAATCCCTGCCCTGGTGTGCTGTCCACACTCTTGCTGATCCAGTTCAGGATACTGGTGGCCTTCTTGGCCACGTGGGCACACTGCTGGCTCATCCAGCTGTTGACCAACACCCCCAAGTCTTTACTGGGCAGTTTCCAGCCACTCTTACCCACTTCCATGTTTCTGAGTGTTTAGATTTTACTATCTGGGCACAGATTTAGGGACTTCTAACACCTCACCAAACATACCTGCTTCCATCAACTACTCTCTGTGAAGAAAGCAGGATGAGTAATGTCATTTCAGGTGGATACACCAGCACAGTTTAATCAGTGTACATACATGTTACAGGCATCTGCATATAACTAAATGAAGGCATAAGCAGCTACTGGCTTGGGGTGATACATGACAAGCTTTTCTCGGCAGTAGCAGTTGGGGAAAGGCAGGAGATTAAGTGCTGAGAGGACCTTCAGTACATCAGTCTCTGATCTTCAAAGAACTCATGGGGCTTTCATATATTTCAGACAGTGACCCAAAACATCCATTTCATTGTGGCTTTGTGCTTTTGTGTTTGGGAGTCCTCCCTAGGGGTGTTCAAGGCCAGGTTGGATGGGGCTTTGAGGGACTATTTACAAGGTCTTCTAATGACTGGACAAGGAGTAATGGTTTCATGCTCACAGAGGGGAGACTTAAACTAGATGTTAGGAAGAAGCTCTTTCCAGTGAGGGTGGTGAGACACTGGAACAGGTTGCCCAGGGAGATTGTGGATGCTCCTTCCCTGCAGGTGTTCAATACTAGGTTGGATGAGGCCTTGAGCAACCTGTTCTAGTGGAAGGTGTCCCTGTTTGTGACGGGGAAGATTAGAACTTGGGTGATCGTTGAGGTCACTTCCAACCCAAACCACTCTGATTCTATGATCCTGTAGTCACCTGGCAGGTGAATATTGGCAGTATCTTAGGGATGACAGCAGCAAGCTATTGATGAGATGTAACCTATCTGTTTCTCCCGATCTCTTTCCCAGCTTAGACAGACCATGACAAAGTTCTGTCAAGAACATTTGGCTCCAAAGGCCCAACAGATTGACCAGGACAATGAATTCAAGGAGATGCGGGCAAGTATTTCATGTGTGTTTAAAGCAGAGAGGGGTGACAGCCCATCTGGGCTTTGATCTGTGCCTAAGCCCAGACAGAGAACCTCAACCCGCAGCCACACGTGGATTAGCTTTTCAAACTTGAAAGCCAAGGAGTTCACAAGTTTTTGATTTCCTGTCTCATCTTTTGTTAACAACTTTCAGCAACCTGGGGTGGAAGCCAGGCAGCCTGGAAAAAAAAAACATTGATAGTGGTCTTGTTTAGGTTCTCATCGTGGGATATCTGGATGGCTCTCAGACATCTTCTCTAATGTGTGTTTTTACCTGGGACCCTTGGACACCTTGGCTTTCTTCTCAAATTTATGCTGCAAAGAGAGTCCTGTGGGCAAAGGTTGCAGTGTGGAGCTGTCGAGCTGAGCCTTCCTCATAAACCCGCCCAAATTCTGTGCAGCAGGAGCGTTTGATGGATGAACGTGAGAGATCCAACTATCAGCTTTCATAAGCTCCACAAGACTTTAAAAGCTCAGAACATCTGCTGGGCTTTCCTGGAGCTCTGATGTTGATGGTTTCAGGGCTATAGGCAGCGCTTTGAAGTGAAGTATATAAATTTAGTCTGGTGCACCAGATGTCATCCAGAGCTACCCAGCCAGCAGGACCTGGGAGGCGATTCTCCCACTGAGAGAGACTCTCTGCTGAGACCCCTGCCTGCAGTACTGTGTCCACTTCTGGGGCCTCCACCACAAGAAGGACATGGAATTGTTGGAGTGGGTCCACAGGAGGCTGCAAAGATGATCAGAGGACTGCAGCTATCGGGACAGGCTGATAGAGTTGGGACTTAGCCTGGAGAAGGCTCCGGGTAGCTGTATTTTAATAACTGAAAATGACCTACAGGAAGGCTGGGGAAGGACTTTCTACAAGGGCTTGCAGTGATAGCACAAGGGGCAATGGCTCTGAGCTGGAAGAGGGGAGGTGTAGAGTGGAGATTAGGAAGAAATTCTTCACCATGAGGGTGGAGAAGCACTGGAACAGGTTGCCCAGGGAGGTTGTGAATGCATCCTTCCTGGAGGTGTTCAAGGCCAGGTTGAATGAGGCCTTGAACAACCTGGTCTAGTGGGGAGTGTCCCTGTCCATGGCAGGGGATCAAAACTAGATGATCTTTAAGGTCCTTTCCAACCCAAACCATTCTGTGATTCTTTTCTATGATCATATTCTTTGAAGTCTCTGGAGACTCTTCACTGGTAATTGTCTTGTGCCGAGCCCTCACCTGCACGTCTATCATGTGATGGAGGAGAAGCTGCAGTCTGAAGCAGCAGCAAGGAGATGGCCCCACCAGTGTAGGTCTGCTTCTCACTGGGAACATCCTTTGCTGCTGAAATATGTCAGGGCTTCCCTTTTACTCTGCTGCCACGTTGTAGACAGAGCTGATGTGGATGTCTCAATCCATCTGGCAGCTCTGTGTCTGGACTCGTGCTGGTTTTGCTCAGGTGGTAAATCTGGGTAAGTAGGAAATGAAGGAGCTGGTGGCCAAGGAGAACAGCTCACCTCCAAACAGGTGAACTCTGCAGCAGCACACAGAATCACAGAATGTCAGGGGCTGGAAGGGACCTTGAAAGCTCATCCAGTCCAACCCCCTGACAGAGCAGGATCACCTCTACCAGATCACACAGGAGCGCGTCCAGAAGGGTTTTGAGTATCTCCAGAGAGACTCCACAACCCCCAGGGCAGCCTGTTCTGGTGTTCTACCACCCTCCTTGTGCTTACATGAAAGTTCCTGTGCCTCAGCTTCCACCCATTGCCCCTTACCCTGTTGTTAGGCATCACCCAGCAGAGCCTGGCTCCAGCCTCCTGACACTCACCCTTTACATATTTATAAACATTGCTGAGGTCACCTCTTCAGGCTCCTCTTCTCCAAGCCTCAGCTCCCTCAGTCTCTCTTCATAAGAGAGATGTTCTACTCCCTTCATCATCTTTGTGGCTCTGTGCTGGATTCTCTCAGCAGTATCCACCTACACAAGGCTCAGTGACACTGTCCAGTTCTCCTCTGTGTCCTGGCAGCCCTGAAAGCCTGCAAGTTATGTGCCTATGCACTCAGCTCCTTCAGCTTGATGAGGCCAAAGCACCGCCAGATTCTCTGCTGTGGTCACAGCCTGCAAGGTGGGCAGCACCTCTGTCTGCCCCAGCTGTAACAGCTTCTCTTTTGTATCTCTCTTAAGGAAGCCCCCTTGGCTTAGTGGTTTGTGTTTTACTAGAAGAGGGTTAAAGTGTCAGCAAAATAGCAACTTTTCCACCTGTTTCCAGGATTTTGGTTGTGGGTAACTGCTGTTTGCAGCAGCTACAGGCTGATAGGTCCACAGAGAGATGAGGTAAAAGACAAACATAACATCCTAAGTAATCTATATCAACAGTAGTGTATGAAAGCCCCAAAGTGCAGTTTTTTTAATTAAGAGCAGAGTTTAATTCACCAAAACTTTCCTCAAACTGGGCAGTGAGTTAAATCTTAGGACCCATCCTCCCAGAATTAAATTTAGCTTGTGAGTCTTCTCTGAATTCAGCAGGCTACTCCCACCTCTGCATAACTAAGGTCCTTGAGTCTGTCTGAGTTCTGAGTCCAAGGGAGGAAGCACTTGAGGAAGTCTGGGGGAGCACCAGGAGAAGGTAAATTGGTGTCTCTGGTGAAGTACCTGGGAAGACTTCTCATGTTGGTGCCCTGACTGGGAGGCTGGACTGATGGCTTCTTCTGTATTTCTAGGAGTTTTGGAAGAAGCTTGGGGAACTGGGAGTTCTGGGGATCACAGCTCCTGGTAAGTCTGTTCCTACTGTTATTTTCTGGCATGTGATTCTTCAAAAAGGATGAGAGAGCCCTTACCCCTTTCCAGCTCAGCCTTGGCCTCTTGTGACAGGACAAGGGATGATGGTTTGAAACTAAAAGAGGGAGATTCATTCAAACTAGAGAGAAGGAAGGGTGATGAGATCCTGGCCCAGGCTGCCCAGATTGTTGGGAGATGCCCTGTCCCTGGAACCATTCCAGGCTGTTTGGGACTCTGAGAAACCTGCACTAGCTACAGATGTCCCCAAGGACTGCATGGGGGATGGACTGGATGAGCTTTAAAGCTCATCTTTGAGTCCACCCAAACCAGTCTGGGGTTCTGTGACTGTATAATAGCCTTGTCAGTGACACCACATCCATCTTGTCCAGAACCTCCAATCCTCATGGTTTTAGAAGTCTTTAGCCCTCCACAACTTCTGAAAGGAGCTGAGAGTGAGGTAGGAGTTGGTCTCTTCTCCCTAGTATCAGGTGATAGAGCAGGAGACAATGGCCTGAAATTGTGCCAGGGGAGGTTTAGGTTGGAGATTACAAACAATTTCTTTTCTGCGAGAGTGATCAGGCATTGGAACAAACTGCCCACGGGGGTGGTGGAGTCGCCATCCTTGGAGGTGCTCAAGAAACATGTGGACATGGCACTTGGGGACGTGGTTTAGTAGCCCTGGTGGTGTTGGAGTGAGGGTTGGACTCGATGATCTTAGAAGTCTTTTCCAACCCGAATAATTCTATGGTTCTATGAACTTTTGTTCCTCTTCACTGACTCCAAATCTTTTCCCCTACTGCACTATGTCCTTGTTAAAGTTTTTGTCCTTGTTATAATTCTGTTCAGAAATGGTTCCTCCAGCTATAACTTGAACTTGTTTGCTACCTCTCCAACGTGAAGCATTTGCCACAGCTGTTAGAAGAGCAGGAGCTATAGATCAAAGTATCCTAGAGCAAACATCCATCTCTAATAGGAGAAGTTAGAGCCTGTCAAACCATGCTGGGAAAAGCTGCCATAACTAATGGAGAGCTGACCACCTCCAACCAGCCAGAATAAACAAAAATCAGGGTAAATCTTATTCAGCCTTCTCCAGGTTAGCTGAAAAGTGTTTTGATTGCTGTGGTAGATGGCTGAGGCTGCTGAGGGCGCGCTGAATGCGCTAACGCAGCGTAATGAGGAGAAGCCCTTAGCGGAGAAAAAGCAGCCAATGGGGCCTTTATTTCCCCATCATAAAGTCTGTGTTTCTTGGGGGGGGGTGGTGGTGGTTGTTTGCAAAGGCTGCTGCAGGAGCAAGCTGAATAGCAATGCCTTGAGATAATGCCTCTGCATTTCTTTCAGTGGCTCTAAGGCAGTCTGAAAGAGGCTGGATTTCTGCTTGCTTTTTCTCTTCACTCTTCCCAATTTACTGCTGCTCCTGTTTCTTCTCACTCTTGCCTTCTTTCTTCTTTGATCTTGTGCCTGAGGCTTACAGCAGTTTCCCACACTATAAATAAGCCCTCCCCTCATGAGTCCTGTCCTTTCTGATTTCCTTAAAGATTTGTCTCTAAAACCCTCCTATGCCTAGATTTTTTTTGCCTTGTTTTTGGTGGTACCGTTGAGTGAACTTTCTCTACTGGCACTGGTTTTGCTGCAGGAGCTGGAAACTGAGATTTAGGATGTAAAGATGATGTGAAATCTTATGAAGGGGTGTGCTGAATTAAATGGATGTGTGTTGATCAAGCCTGTTAAGGAAGCATTTTAAGTAGCAGTGCTTTTAGTTTTCTTCTTATAAGTAAGAAAACTGCCTTGGTCTGTAATTTTCTGTTTGTTTTGTACAGAGCTGAGTTAAGAAATGCAAATCTATAGCTGCTGTGGAAGGACAATACAGACCTGTCACATCTCAAGGGTGATTCTGAAGGGGCAGCACCACCCCAAATAACACCCTGGTTTGGGTTATATGAGGAGCAGTCTGGCAGGATTGTTTTCTTGTAGTCGTGGGCTCACACAGAGGGAGTTACCTTTCCTTCCTTGAGGCAACTGCACCAACGATGTCCAAAAGGAACGAACAGAAACCTCTCTTTTAGAGTATTGCTAGTAAACCCCCAAGCTCTGATGTAGCAAAATCAATGATACAGTCACAGCAAGGTCAAAGGCACCCTCAGCAAGCTTACTGATGATACCAAGCTGAGACTGAAGGGTGGGCTGTTGTCCAGAGGAAGCTGGACAGGCTGGAAAAGCAGGCTGAGTTGAATCTCACAAGGTTCAGTAAGGCAAAGTGGCAGGTCCTACACCGGTGTCAGGGTGATGTTGGATATCAGCCCCGGTTGGGGGAATGATGAGATTGGGAGCAGCCCTGCAGAAAAGGACTTGATGGTGCTGGTGGGTGAGAAGCTGGACAGGAGCCAGCAATGTGCACTTGTAGCCCAGAAGGCCAATGGCAGCCTGGGCTGCATCAAAAGCAGTGTGGCCAGCAGGTCGAGAGAGGTGATTCTGCCACTCTGCTCTGGGGGGACCTGACCTGGAATGCTGTGTCCAGCTATGGGGACTCCAACACTAAAAGGGTATAGACCTGCTGGAGCAGGTCCAGGGGGAGCCGTGAAGAGGATCAGTGGAGCAAAGCACCCCTCCTACAAAGACAGGCTGAAAGAGTTGGAATTGTTCAGTCAGGAGAAGAGAAGACTCCAGACACACCTTAGAGCTGCATTTCAGTATCTGAAGGGGACCCACAGAAAGGCTGGGGAGGAACAGCTTGCAAGGGCTCATGTGCTGGAGCTCTGAGCAACCTGCTCTAGTTGGAGATGTCCCTGCTGGCTGCAGGAGGGTTGGACAAGATGGCCTTTGAGGGTCCCTTCCCAGACTGTGATTTCAGAGGATGAAGAGCCCTGCAGATAAAGCCAGGAGTCAGAATGAGTGACCTGGGAGGAAAGGCCCCGTTAATGCCAGTGGCCAGAGTGACTCTGGTGGGGTGGGGCAGTGACCCTCCTTGAGCCCAGGCTATGTGCTCAGCTCTTTGCTTGCTCTGAGCATACCAACACACCTCTAACCACGTTGCTGCTTGCTTCCAGCATCCATGCTGATGACAAGTAAGTGCTGCTGGTTTACCTCCCTGACTGCTTCATGATATTGATGTCCTCCTCTTGTAGTTCTTCTCCTAGCAGTGCAATCGCTTGCTGCTTGCCTGCAGAACAAAGCTTTTACATGGGGATGGGACTGTGTTTGTGTGTCTACAAAGGTGTGTGTAGGTAGATAGATGTGTATATTTATGTAGGCTGTCAGCTGCTCAAGGCCATTATGCATTTATCAGCCTTTTTTCCTGCCTCCTCTCTCTCCCTTTCATCTTTGCCACTGATTTTAGACTCAGCTCCGTGTGCCTGGCTAGATTCTCAGCTGTGATCACCCTGCTCTGTCTCACTTCATCCTCTCTTAAAATCCACTTTTGTGCCACTGATGAACTGCAGCAGTTACAGTGCTGGATGATTCTCATTCTGAATTGTCCCCTGCATATTGGTGGGCACAGAGAAGCCCCTGGTGTCCCACACTCTGAGCACTTTGGAGGTCCTTGTAATGACAAACACATGGCAGGAGGGCTAGACTAGATGATCTCCAGAGGTCCCTTCCAACCCCTACCATTCTATGACTTCACAGTCCTATGTTCCTTTGTCCTCTCACCTAGTACAAGTTGCCACTTTGGGATTTAACCTTTGTGTTAAGATGAAGGCTGCACTTGCAGATGATTGCCAAGAAGGACTCACTGCTGTGCAAGTGTCAGTAGCATGGTTTAGATGCATCCTTGTGCATGTCACAGGGGTAAAACTGTGCTGTAAAAGCAAATTATTGATTTTACTGCAGGACTGTCATCACTGTGCCTTTAAGATAAGCAAACTGAAATTCAGAGAGGATGGAGAAAACCAGAGGTGCCCAGTTCAGGGACAGTGTCAGTCCAAAACAGAACTTATTTCCAAGTGTCTCAGGTCTCAATTTAAGGCTAAGCCCAGTCCTGGGACCTCATGCTGTGCTGCATGGTGTTCATGTGGGAGTTCTCTTCTCTTTGCAGCGGAATATGGTGGATCTGCTTTGGGTTATCTGGACCACGTGCTGGTGATGGAGGAAATTTCTCGTGCATCAGCAGCTGTGGGACTCAGTTATGGTGCCCACTCCAACCTCTGCATCAACCAGCTCGTGCGTAACGGGAACGAGGCCCAGAAGCACAAGTACTTGCCCAAGGTGTGTGGTTGGAAATGGGGGGGACTGGAAAGCATTGCAAGGGTGAGGAGCTGCCCTGCTGGGCAGCAACTGAAGCACTTAGCTGGTTGCAGTCAGCCAGCCTTAGGGCGGTGAAACACTGGAGCCGGCTGCCCAGCTTGCTGGTGCAGTCACCGTGGCTGGAGGGGTTTAAAAGCGGCGTGGATGCTGTGCTGAGGGAGGTGGCTTAGTGGCAGTGGTGGGACTGTGAGCTCCAGGGGAGTGGCTTGACCTAAGGATCTTAAAGGTCTCTTCCAGCCTCAACAGTTCTGTGATTTTATGAAATGCAGTGTTGGATCAGATTGGTTGAACATATCTCCTAAGCATTGAGTCTGGTTTTAATAAAACAAGATCAAAAGGGGGAGAAGATGATAAAACTACACAGGAGAGAGAGGGGGAGGGGGGAAAGGCATGGAGAAAAGGACAAGATGAAAGGAACAGTGAAGAGGAAGTGGCAAGTATGCCAGAGCCTGGTATGAGCAGGCACAGACAGAGTGTCCATCTGCTGTTGAGTGTGAGGGGACTGGGCTGTGAGAACACTGTTGGGAACTTGCAGTGATAGGACGAGGGCTGATGGCTTTAAGCTGGAAGAAAGGAGAATTAGTCTGGAGATCAGGAAGAAATTCTTCACAATGTGGCTGGTGAGGCACTGGAACAGGTTGCCCAGGGAGGCTGTGGATGCCTCCTCCCTGGAGGCGTTCAAGGCCAGGTTGTGTGGGGCCTTGAGCAACCTGGGTTAGTGGGAGGTGTCCCTGTCCATGGCAGGGGGCTTGGAACTGGATGATCTTCAAGGTCTCTTCCAACCTAAACCAGTCTGTGAAGCTGTGAACTTGGTAATCTCTTTTCACCCCCCTCATTGGTCTGTTAGATTTCACAACTCCAGTTTGTGGGAAAAGGCAAAAATGCAGGACAAGAAGCCTCTGAAAGGCCTATGGCTACCTGCATGGTTCTTCTGACACCTTCCTGGAGAAGATGTGCTATGGGCAGGTCTGTGCTAGCATAGCTTGGGCAGGAGCCAAGTTGTCCTCATCCCACTGGGACTTGTTCTTTCCCTCGGCACTGCAGCGCAAGAAGTTCCTTGCTAGGACTTTACAGGATCAGCAGTTCTGTGGATCAACTGCTGTGGAGGTGCAGAGCAGGACAACAAAGGGAAGGCTAAGGAGGGGACAAAAGTAAGGCTGCTGCTGTTCCCCATCCTTAATTTGATCTCTTCTTCCAGCTCATCAGTGGGGAGCACATTGGAGCCTTGGCAATGAGTGAACCCAATTCTGGATCAGATGTTGTGTCCATGAAGATGAGAGCAGATAAGAAAGGTGAAGCCCATCACGTGCTGCCTGGAGAAATAACTGGTGTAAATGTTATCTCCTGGGAGTTTGGACACCTCCCCAAAACTGTGGATGTAGTGTGCTTGGTCTTGAGTACTGCAAGCCATGTGTGCAGGCTTGTCCTGCATCCCAGGAGATGCAGCATGTGTTAAACCCAGGTAGTGAAGACACATGGGTTGAAGGTCCAAAAATGAACTTCTGATTGTGGTGGTGGAGATTGGTGATATAATACAAAGAATCACAGAATGGCTTGGGTTGGAAGGGACCTCAAGGATCATCCAGTTCCAACCCTGCCATAGGCAGGGACACCTAACACTAGAACAGGTCACTCAGGGCCTTGTCCATCCTGGCCTGGAACACCTCCAGGGAGAAAGCATCCACAGCCTCCCTGGGCAACCTGTGCCAGTGTCTCACCACCCTCACTGGAAAGAACTTCCTAACACCCAGTTTAAATCTCCCCTCTGCCAGTTTAAACCCATTACTACTCATCCTGTCATTACAAGACCTTGTTAGTAGTCCCTCCTCAGCCTTCCTGTAGCCCCCCCTTCAGATACTGGAAGGCTACTACAAGGTCTCCTTGAAGCCTTCTCTTCTCCAGGCTGAAGAGCCCCAGCTCTTGTAGCCTATCCTCCTAGCAGAGCTGCTGCAGCCCTCTGAGCATCTTTGTGTCCCTTCTCTGGACTGGCTCCATGTCCTTCTTGTGTTGGGGGCTGCAGAACTGCACACAGGACCCCAGGTGGGGTCTGAGGAGAGCAAAGCAAAGGGGCAGAATTCCCTCCTTTGCCCTGCTGCCCACACTGCTCTTGCTGCAGCCCAGCACAGGGTTGCTGTCTGGGCTGCACTCACACTGCAGGCTCCTGTTGAGCTTTTCATCAACTCAGACCCCCAGGGCCTTTTCTTCAGGGCTGCTCTCAGCCACCCAGCCTGGATCTGTGCAGGACCTTACACTTGGCCTCGTTGAACTTCATAAGATTGGCCTGGGCACACCTCTCCAGCCTGTCCAGGTCCCTCTGGCTGGCATCCCTGCCCTCTAGCAAGTCGACTGTGCCACACATCTTGGTGTCATCTGCAAACTTGCTGATACAATGAGGATGTTCTTCACAGGCAGTGGTGAAATACTGCAACAGATTGTGTGGTTGGGGCCCCATCCTGGAAAAGAATCAAGGCTAAACTTGATGGGGCCCTGAGCCACCTGCTCTCGTTGGAGATGTAGAGGAGGGCAGAATTAGACTGGAGATGAGGAGGAAATTCTTGACAGTGAGGGTGGGGAGACACTGGAACAGGATGCTCAGGGAGGTCATGGATGTCCCTTCCCTGGAGGTGTTCAAGACCAGGCCGGATGAGGTCTTGAGCAACCTGGTCTAGTGGGAGGTGTCCCTGGCTGTGTCAGGGGGTTGGAGCTACATGATCTTCAGGGTCCCTTCCAGTCTAAACCATTCTATGAATCTGCCTCTGCTTGCTGCAGAGGAGTTGGACAAGATGACCTTCTCAAAGGTCCCTTCCAACCTGATACATTCTATGATGGAACCAGTGTTAGACGTCTGATACTTACCAGGCCTTTGCTAAACTGTCTCCTTAAAGGAGAAGAACTCCTTTAAGGGGGACAGTGTCCTGGAGCAGGTTGCTCAGAGAGGTCAAGTCTCCATCTTTGGAGACATTCCAGAAATGAAGGAAATGAGTTCTCTTGAACCTGGTAAGGATTTGCACCTGCTGTTTGGGAGGGGCTCTTAAGGAGCATCCTTAGAAGCCTTTTTTGAACTAAATAGAGTGAGGCCATAGGTATTGCTCTGCTCTGAGCTAACAGTTTGCATCTCATTGCTTCTAGGAGACTACTTTGTTCTGAATGGCAACAAATTTTGGATCACCAATGGGCCAGATGCAGATGTGCTGATTGTTTATGCCAAAACTGATGTCAATGCTGTGCCAGCCTCCCACGGTATAACGGCGTTCATCGTGGAGAGGGTAGGTGGGCTCCCCCTCACTGGCCTGTTGCACTGTGCTTTATGAGGCCAGCTTCTTCACCCTCCTGTAGCAGCCAGCTGGTTTTCTTTAACTGTCAACCTACTGCTAAAAGACAAACTACTTTCTGCCTGCATTTTACAAGCCCAGGAGATATTTCAGTGGTGCCCAGTGATAGGACAAGGGGTAATGGGCACAAACTATAGCATTAGAAGTTCCATCTAAACACGAGGAGGAACTTCTTTAATTTAAGGGTGATGGAACTCTGGAGCAGGCTGTCCAGAGAGGTGTTGGAGTCTCCATTGCTGAAGAGATTCCAAACACACCTTCTCTAGGTGACCCTGCCTTGGCAAGGGGGGGTTGGCCTCGCAGAGTCACACAACTTCAGAGGTTTGAAGTGACCTCCAGAGATCATCACGTCCAACCTCCCTGCCAGAGCAGGAGCCTCTAGGGTGCTCTGCACAGGAATGCATCCAAGTGGGTTTGGAAAGTCTCCAGAGAAGGAGAACTCCACAGCCTCTCTGGGCAGCCTGCTCCAGGGCTCAGTCATCCTCGCTCTAAACAAGTTTTTCCTTATGTTGACGTGAAACCTTCTATGTTCCAGTTCATAGCTGTTGCTTCTTGTCTCTCTGGTATGTAGAGGTCCCTTCCAACCCCTACCATTCTGAGAGCTTAGTCCTCTGCCCCAGGCACGTGGCACACTGTGCTTCTGGCTGGGCACTGCTGGATTTTGGTATCCAAGCAAGCAGCCAGTCTTCAGAGCTAGAAACAGAGAGGAAATGGACAAGATTCTAATACTAAAGGGCTTGTGACCAAAGTTGTCAGAACTATTGGAGGGCCTTGTTAATATGTCCTGCTATCCCACTGCCTATCTCTGTGTGGTGAGTTTTCTTAAGCCAAGGCATTAGAATATTAACTTCTCCCTCTGATTTTCTTGCACTGCTTCTTTGGAATGTTGAAATGATCCAAACATGCAAATCAGAGCAGGCCAAAGTGAGCAGAAACAGACTGGTCAGTGGGGAGCCCTTGGAAAACAGGAATTTGTTGGGAGGAGTTCCTCCCTTATAATTATTTGAGGCCATGCTAGACACATAGATGTGGTGCTGAGGGATGTGCTTTAGTGGTGGACTTGGCAGGGCTGGGTTAATTGTTGGGCTTGATGATCTTAAAGGTCATTTCCAACTTACACAATCCTATAATTCTGTCCTCACCTGGCAGGGAATGCCAGGTTTCAGCACAGCCCAGAAGCTGGACAAGCTGGGAATGAGGGGGTCTAACACCTGTGAATTGATCTTTGAAGACTGCAAGATCCCAGGTGAGTTGGGTTCAAATGTGGCAGCATGCAGGTGGTGCTTTCCTGTCTTCTTGATCAGATAAGTTGGATCACTAATTACATGCATGTTCAGACCTAGAGGGCTTTGCAGATTGTTATCTGCTCTTTGGCAGCCAGGAGAGAGCTGGTGGAACTGGAAAAGTGTAATCTGCTGGATTGCAGTGAGGGAGCACAGCCCTGGTTAGGTCATGCCTGTTTCACCCTCGTGGACCTAACTCTTAATCTCTGCTTCTGCAAAGCTGAAGTGAGGCTTCTAAAGAAACATGTTTGCTTCCCAACTTGAGTGCAGGAGAGCTTCTTTGCCTGGCAGTTTGTTTTATCTCCAGAAACATTCCCAGTGACAAGACAAGGTGTGATGGACACAAACTGAACATGAGTTCCATCTAAACGTAAGTTCCCTTTAAACATGGAGGAAGAGCTCCTTTAAGGGGGACAGTGTCCTGGAGCAGGTTGCTCAGAGAGGTCAAGTCTCCATCTCTGGAGACATTCCAAACCCACCTGGATATGTTCCTGTGTGACCTCATCTAGGTGACCCTGCCTTGGCAGGGGGATTGGACTCCATGATCTCCAGATCCCTTTCAGCCCTTACCGCTCTGCGATCCTGTGTGATCGTTCCTCTTCCTAGCTCCAGTACCACGATGGTGTCCCTGACACCACGATGATGTCCCTGCAGAGGCTGCCCTTCTCCAGACATTCCATCAGTAACCTTTTAAATAAGCAGGAGGCAATGCAGTCCCTGAGCTTGTGCCACTGAAAAAAAGTTGATGATTTATTTCAGGAGACCATCTGCAGGTGTCCACGTCCTGTCTCATTTTCACTTTGCATATCACACCTCTCAGATCTCTGGTGATCAAAGCCTGCAGTGTATGGCAGCTCTCCTGCATGGTGTGATCAATGGATAATCTCTGCCTGTCTACAAAGCACAGTTGTTAGGCTTCAAGTTCTCTCCCAGTTGTAAGAGCAGAGCCTTGCTGAGATGAGCTTTTTGTTCCTGCTTCTTTTTTTTTATATATACCTGATAGCATCAGCTCCTGCTTCAGATTGTCCCAAAGTGAAAGGGTTTGGGCAGGGTTTTTCCCAACCCATTGTGACTGTTTTGCTGGTCCCTTTGCACAGAACGTTTATTGATAAGATCTGCGATGCTCTGTTCCGCCCCTCTCGTGGCAGGAGGGCTGATGACTGTTTGTGTTCTCCAGCCTCAGAAGGCCAATACCCATCACTCTGACAAGTGCTGAGCTTTGATGGGAGTGCTGTGTCCGGTTCTGGGCTCTCCAGTTAGAGAAGGACAGGGACTTGCTGGAGAGGGTACAGCGAAGGGCTACAAAGACACTGAGGGGAATGGAGCATCCCTCTGAGAAGGAAAGACTGAGAGAATTGGGGATTTGTAGGCTGGAAAAGAGCAGACTGAAGGGGGAATTTCATCAGTGCTGATCAGTGCTTCAAGGGTGGGTGTCAGGAGGATGGGACCAGTCTGTGTTCAGTGGTGCCCAGTGACAGCACAAAGGGTAAATGGCCACAAACTTGAACAAAAAGGAGTTTCATCTAAATATGAGGAGGAACTCCTTTAATTTAAGGGTGCTGGAGCACTGAAACAGGCTGCCCAGAGAGGTGGTGGAGTCTCCCTCTCCAGAGACATTCCAGACCTTTCTGATTGTGTTCCTGTGTGACTTCTCTAGGTAACCCTGCTTCAGCAGGGGTTTGGGCTCAGTCTCCAGAGGTCATTTCCAACACTACCACTCTGTGCTGTGCGCCTATGTCACCTTTTGTTCCTGAATTTGGAATGCTCAGAGAGGTGACCCAAGCAGAGCAGCCCAGGGTTTGCATACATTAGAGACACTCAGCAGGTGGCAATGCTGTCAGTGTGGGGTAGGTGCAATCTAATGGGGTGGTGAAGTGGGCTCCAGTTTGCCCTCCCAAGCTATTAAGTCTGCTGTTCTTGTTAGTGGAGATGTTGAGTTGGAAGATCTCTGGAAATCCCTTCACTCTTCAGAAAGTAGGCAAGAGAACAGCAGCGAGTGTAGATGCACTTTAACCCTTTACTGCCTTTTGCTTTTGGCTGTAGTTAGATTGAGAAGACCTTTCAGGGGTAGGGAGTGTTTGTATCAAAACTCAGCACCTGAAGGTTTATATCTCAGGCCAAAAGGCAAACTGAAGGGGACTGAAGGTTTGGATCCTCTCCCCAGTGAGCAGATGACCTCTGACAACAGCTTCTCTCAGTTTTGCACTCAAGTAAATGCCTTTCCTTTGCCCACTGCAGCTGAAAACGTCTTGGGAACACTGAGCAAAGGAGTCTACGTTCTGATGAGTGGGTTGGACCTGGAGAGACTTGTGCTGTCTGGTGGGCCCCTGGGGTAAGGGCTTGTCATCTTTTGTAGGTTGTAAGGTCAGAAGGGTCCTTCACCATCTCCTCACCTGCTGGGTCTCCATCTGGGTTTGCAGCTCTCAGTAGAATGCGTCTTGGGTGGAGAACTGAGATACTAGGGCAGCTTCTGAGAGAAGTGGAGAAGCTGGGTCCAGAGCTGTGGGAAGGAAGAGAGCTGCAGATGAGGCCGGAGCAGAGAGATCCCATAGCTGCTGTGTTCTCCAGCTGCGGTGGAGGTGCTCACTGCTGGAATAGATGTTTGCCAGAGAGGTCCTTTTGGCACTCCACAGCTTCCTCTGCTTGTGCTCCAGCTTGAGCTCTCTTCACCTCTCCACTCCTCATGCAGATTCACCAGTTTGGAAGCAGCTGTGTGGAGCAAGGGGTGGAAGAGTTTGTGCCAGAAAGAAATCTTGGAAATCTTTGGCTTCCCATGTAGCTGAGGCCATGGACCCTGCAGAGTAGGCTTTGGAAAGTATCAGTCTTGATATTAAACCTTCCCAGGCGTGGTCAGTCTGCCATGGACCTTGTTTGTGTGTGTATCCCTACAGTGTGCATTACCCTGGGAATAGTCAGCTCCTTCAGGTCCAAGCACTGTCCAGACTGGCCCACAGAGGACCACTGGGCTGGGTAAAGGCTTGGCTCTTCATTTTCCCAGTCCTTAACCTCCCCAGGAATTATTTTTCCCCTGCAGTCCTTTTGTCCTCTCAAGTGGTCTCAGTTCTAATCCTCACGTGGAAAGACCACCTTCCACCAGGCAGGAGGAGGACTTAATCCTCACATGCAAGGACCACCTTCCACCAGAAAGAAGGAGGACCTAATCCTGATGTGGAAAGACCACCTTCCACCAGGCAGGAGGAGGACCTAATCCTGACATGGAAGGACCACCTTCCACCAGGCAGGAGGAGGACTTAATCCTCACATGGAAGGACTACCTTCCACCAGGCAGGAGGAGGACTTAATCCTCACATGGAAGGACCACCTTCCACCAGGCAGGAGGAGGACTTAATCCTCACATGGAAGGACTACCTTCCACCAGGCAGGAGGAGGACCAATCCTGACATGGAAGGACCACCTTCCACCAGGCAGAAGGAGAACTTTTCACCCTTTGTGGTCTTTCCTATGCTTTTTTTTTGTGGCACTGGCCAGTTCTCCATGAGTTGGTGGTCTCTGGAGGTGCAAGGCAGCACACACTGTCCTAGCTGCAGCTGTAAGGAAGCTTCTTCATCCTAGCTCCCTGAAGCAAGGGACCTTGCCACAAGATGTCCCAAATGAGCAATATGTAGAGCACTGGAGAGAAAAATGAGGCCTTTGGATTTTGTTCTTATTGTCAATTGGAGCTGCAGGAAGGCAGCAGCATATCACTTTGGGTATCAGAACCTTTTACCTTAGGTTGTCCTTCTGAGATTTAGTGGTTACTAGTTAACAGTTCTGTTGCTTTCCTGTCTGTCTGTGCTTTCCTTAGGCTCATGCAAGCTGTTCTGGACCATGCAATTCCCTACCTGCACGTGAGAGAAGCATTTGGGCAGAAAATTGGCCACTTCCAGGTGAGACAAAATGAAGGGGAAATAGAAATTTTTGTCATCTTGCTTTTCTCTTTGACAGTGAGAAGACAAAAGTGCTCTGCCCCGGGGTGGGCTTTGCATGGAGAGTCATAGAATGGGTTGGGTTGGAAGGGACCTTAAAGATCATCTCCTTCCAACCCCCCTGCAGGCACAGGGGTGCGGACAGCAGCAGGGACCCCTCTCACCACCCGCGTTGCTCAGAGCCCCATCCAGCCTGGCCTCGAACACCACCAGAGGTGGGGGCTGGAGTTTGGTGTGGGGCTGCATAATGTAGTGGTGTGGCGAGAAGGCAAAGGGATCTCTGATCCTGTTCACCTGGGGCTGCTGCTGGTGGTGGGCGCGGGGCTGCAGCTGCCATCTGAGAGGCTGGAATCAGGCAGCTGCCTCCGTGCCAAGCCTGTGCCCTCTGGTTTGTCCCCGGGGCCGGCGTGGGGAGCGGGCGCTGGTGCAGACAGTCACCCCCGGCCCCTGTCTGCGCAGCTGATGCAGGGCAAGATGGCTGACATGTACACGCGGCTGATGGCCTGCCGGCAGTACGTCTACAACGTGGCCAAGGCCTGCGACCAGGGGCACTTCAACGCCAAGGTGAGCTCCCCCCGGCCTGCGCCGCGCCCTGCAGGGCTCCCTCTCCTTCGGGCCCAGCCGGCAGCAGAGCTGAGCCCGAAGTGCCTCACCCCCAGCTCGGCAGGCGTTGCGCTCCCACGGAGGAGAGCAGAGCCTCGCTTCGGGCCCTCGCCCCGAGAAGGACATCGAGGGGCCAGGGCAGCTCCAGAGGAGGGTAACAGAGCTGGGGGAGGGGCTGGAGGACAGGAATGGTGGGAAATGGCTGAAGGGAGACTGCCAGAGAAGGGTAACAGAGCTGGGGAAGGGTCTGGAGGACAGGAATGGTGGAAATGGCTGAAGGGAGACTGCCAGAGAAGGGTAACAGAGCTGGGGAAGGGCCTGGAGGACAGGAATGGTGGAAGTGGCTGAAGGGAGACTGCCAGAGAAGGGTAACAGAGCTGGGGAAGGGTCTGGAGGACAGGAATGGTGGAAGTGGCTGAAGGGAGACTGCCAGAGAAGGGTAACAGAGCTGGGGAAGGGTCTGGAGAACAGGAATGGTGGAAGTGGCTGAAGGGAGACTGCCAGAGAAGGGTAACAGAGCTGGGGAAGGGTCTGGAGGACAGGGCTGGTGGAAGTGGCTGAAGGGAGACTGCCAGAGAAGGGTAACAGAGCTGGGGAAGGGTCTGGAGGACAGGGCTGGTGGGAAGTGGCTGAAGGGAGACTGCCAGAGAAGGGTAACAGAGCTGGGGAAGGGTCTGGAGGACAGGAATGGTGGGAAGTGGCTGAAGGGAGACTGCCAGAGAAGGGTAACAGAGCTGGGGAAGGGGCTGGAGGACAGGACTGGTGGGAAGTGGCTGAAGGGAGACCGCCTGGCTCTGGCAGGAGGGTGGAGCTGGGTGGTGGCTGATCTCCCAAGCAACAAGACAGGAGAAAATGGAATAGGTACCAGGGGAAGCATAGGTTGGAAACTAGGAGAAACTTCTTTAGTGAAAGGCTTCTCAAAGACTGGAGCAGGCTCTCCTGGGAGGTGGTTGAATCCCCATCCCCGGAGGGGTTCAGATGACACAGCTGTGGTGCTGAGGGACATGGTTTAGCCCCAGGCTTGGTAGCCTTAGAGAAAGGTTGGAGCAAACGACTACAGAGATATCTTCCACCCAAAAGTGTCCTGTGACTCTGAGGCCACAGATCTAGCAGCCTCAGTAGGTGTTTAGTGGAAGCCCAGACACAGCCTCCTGGCTGTCAGAAGGGGCCGTAGCAATCACTACAGGATGTCATCTCCACACCAGCAGTGTCACCAGGCCTCCACCACAGGAGGATACAGAGGGTTTAACAGTGGGAGCATGCAGATTGGACTCCCATGGGTATGATGTCGCTGGTGACACCAGCTCCCCTGCCACACTCTTTGTTTTTACCCTTTTTTTGTCTTCATGTGGCCTTCACAGACCTGTCACAAGAGCTGTGTGGGCACAGAAAAGCTGCTGCAGCTTCTTGCTCACCGGGGGACTGACCTGTGCCTTTGTGAGCAGGTAGCCCAGGCTCATTAGCAGGTGTCTGTAGAGCAGTGGGCAGGTCAGAGCAATGCAGAGGTTGGAGACAGGCAGGAGACTCCTTTCCTGACAGTCATCTTGTGGCTCTCCCTTAGGACTGTGCTGCAGTGATCCTCTACTCGGCAGAGTGTGCAACCCAGGTGGCTCTGGATGGAATCCAGTGTCTGGGTAAGTCACTGAAGGGATTTGTTCCATAGAATCCTGGAGTGGTTTGGGTTGGAAGGGACCTTCAGAGGTCTTCTAGTTCAACCCCCTGCCATGGGCAGGGACACCTCCCACTAGAATAGGTCACTCATGGCTCATCCAGCCCTTGAACACCTCCAGGAAGGTTGTGAAGCACAGAAGCACCCAATGTGATCTTTGATCAAAGATCACATTGGGTGCTTCTGTGCTTCACAACCTTCCTGGGCAACCTGTGCCAGTGTCTCACCATGCTCACTGCAAAGAACCCTTTCCTAACATCTAGTTAGAATCCTCTGCCAGTTTAAACTCATTACCCCTCGTCCTGCCATTACAAGACCTTGTCAATAGCCCCTCCCCAGCCTTCAGATACTGAAAGGCCACTCCAAGGTCTCCTTGAAGCCTTCTCTTCTCCAGGCTGAAGAGCCCCAACTCTTGTAGCCTGTCCTCCTAGCAGAGCTGCTGCAGCCCTCTGAGCATCTTCGTGGCCCTCCTCTGGACTCACTCTAACAGTTCCGTGTCCTTCTTGTGCTGGGGGCTGCAGAACTGCGCCCAGGACCCCAGGTGGGGTCTGAGGAGAGCAGAGCCAAGGGGCAGAATCAGTCAGCTCTCCCATCTCAACCCCTGCCACGAGAGAGAAGAAACTGACGTTTGCCTTCTCCTGGGTTGCAGGTGGGAACGGCTACATCAACGAGTACCCGATGGGGCGGTTCCTGCGCGATGCCAAGCTGTACGAGATCGGGGCGGGCACCAGCGAGGTGCGCAGGCTCGTCATCGGCAGGGCCTTCAACGCCACCTTTAAGTAGCAGCCGCCCTGGCGGAGCAGCCCCCGACCACCGCGAGGCCTTGGAGCACAGAGGCTGCAACGCACAACTCCTCCTTCCTGCCTGTGGTTTGTCACTTGTGGACTCTCTTCTGCCTGCTCCGTGAACTGGGCTGTGATGAGGTGAATCGGGTGGTGGCATGGAAGGAAAAGTTTCTTTGTTTTGCTTTTTTTCCTCTCCTTGTGATCATCCTGATTGATCTTGCTCACAAGCCATGCTGCTTGTCAGCCTTGCAGGGCTGAGGTTCAGCCAGGGGACATCTCGCCGTGGAAGCAGGCTGGTCAGCAGTGTGCCTAAACCAGGAGGCAGCCATTGCTGAGCACCAAAAGTCAACCAAAACAATGAATAGAAGGACAAGAAGGGAACAATTTTGTTCTTTTCAAACAAGCCTGAGTGCCATTGTCTTAGAAGAGACCGTTGAGATTGAATCCAACCATTAACCAAACACTACCCAGTCCACTGTTAACCCGTGTCCCTCAGCACCACCTCTCCACGGCTTTTCACAGTATCATCAGGGTTGGAAGAGACCTCACAGATCATCAAGTCCAACCCTTTACCACAGAGCTCAAGGCTAGACCATGGCACCAAGTGCCACGTCCAACCTTGCCTTGAACAGCTCCAGGGACAGCGACTCCACCACCTCCCCGGGCAGCCCATTCCAGTGTCCAATGACTCTCTCAGTGAAGAACTTTCTCCTCACCTCCAGCCTAAATTTCCCCTGGCACAGCCTGAGGTTGTGAGGCTGAGGCTGTGTCCTCTCGTTTCAATCCCTTTAAGGATGGGAATTCTACCACTGCCCTGAGCAGCCTGTCCCAAGCCTTGATGACTCTCAAGGGGTCCAGTCTAAACCTCCCCTTGAGGACATTTCCTCTTGTTTTGTTACTTGTTCCATGGGAGAAGAGACTGACCCCCACCTGGTTCTGGCCTTCTTTCAGGGAGCTGTAGAGAGACAGAAGGTCTCCCTCAGCCTCCTCCTGTTCAGACTGAACAGCCCCAGGTCCTTCAGCCACTCCTCAGGCATTCACCAGGTCCTTCACCAGCTTCATTGCCCTTCCCTGCAGCCACTCCAGACCCTCAGTGTACTTTTTGGAGCAAGGGGCCCAAAACTGACCCCAGTGTTGAAGGTGTGGCCTCACTGGTGCCTGGCACACGTGAAATGGCATTTAGCAGTTTACCACTGGAAGGTGAAATTTCCTGTTGTGACCTTCTGGTGAGATTAATCACTTCCATTTTGGGAACTTGATACCAAGCACATCCTGATGCTTGGGTGGCTGTCACTCTGGCATCGTCACAGGACAAGCACCTGTCCTGTAGCACTGGAGAGGTCTGATCTGTACTGCACACCATAAATCATGCCTTGGCTTTCTGGGCTGATCAGAATCTTGAAGCTAAGGGTGAAATGAGTCAACGTTTCATGGGACAGGCTGAAGTGGGAGGGTCATAAATCTTGAGCAGAGTTGTGCCAAATCTTCCCCCACACACACACAGCAGCACTGCCTGGGAAGGACTTCCCTGTGCTGAGCAGGTCTCAGTGGGATGTAGGAAGCACAGCTTTCATTTTTTGAGTCATGCCCTGTAACAAGGGAAGCCTGAATCAAAGAATCAGGATTGGAAGAGATCATGGAGACCAGATTTTCCTTTTCTAACTTTATTTTGCATGCTGGAAAGCTGGGACTACCAGAAAAAATATAGTAGTTACAGCATCTGAGGGGAGTGTGTTAGGGAAGGAAAAATGGGCTGAGGTCCTGGCTTCCACTTCATCAGCCAGTTCCCAGAGGTTTGATACCCGAGATCCCTTCTTGGCAGCTTGACCTGGGCTACAACAGAGGGGTTTAAAATTGCAATTAGCCACAACTGCTTTGTGCCAGAGGCTGTGGATTTGGGGATTGTGTTTCTGGGGATTTAGTGGTTTGGGTTTTCTTTTCCCACCCATGTGCAGCATCTTCTCTGTCTCCATCTCAACGCATTTTGGCTGCATAACTGAGCAGGAGGCAGAAGGTGAAGGCAGCCAAGCTGCCCTGAAGTGCTGGTGTGGGGGACTGGAGGTTTCATCCTTCCACTGGCTTCCCCCAACCCCTTCAGTAGGAAACAACTCTACAGGTGGGAGCAGAGAGGGTTTAGGGAGAAATGATGGTGATGCTTTGCCAGAGAAGAGTTGGACCAGCTGAACCTTGAGGTCTGTTCCAGCCTGGTGTTCAATGATTCTATTCTAAGAAGAGCTGTGGAGAGCCCTAGGGAAGGTAAAGGTTCTAATCTGTACATGACACTAATAAAATGACCTTTTGCTGGGTGGCCTCTGCTCCTGGGAAGGGTCTCCAACACAGGATGGGTGCAGACCTTGGCTGAGACCCACCACAGGGCATCCAGGCTGGCAGCAGCAATGGGCACACTGATGCTTTCCTTTGTCCCTCTTTTTTTTCACCAACCACAGCTTTCCCCCTAACTTTTGTTTAATGAAAGTAGGTGTTTGGAGTGATGGATCTGGGCTGTGCCTCAGACCTCCTCTGGAGAGCAGCAGAGCTTGTAGGGAAAACATGCTGGGCACTGCCTCTGGATATGGTCTGAACAATGTCTGCTCTGGATTTGTCAGGGAAACTGTCCCAGCCTGAGAAGCCTCAGGGCAGGGCTGGATATGCTGCACCTTTCCTGGAACTCAAGATCACAGAATGCTAAGGGTTGGAAAGGACCTCTGAAGACTAAGTCCAACTCCCCCTGTCCAAGGCAGGGTCACCTAGAGAAGGTCACACAGGAACACGTGCATGTGAGTTTGGAATGTTTCTGCAGATGGAGACTCCACCACCTCTCTGGGCAGCCTGTTCCAGTGCTCCAGCACCCTTAACTTTCTCCTCCTGTTTAGATATAACTTCTTATGTTCCAGTTTGTGCTCATTACTCCTTATCCTGTTGCTGGGCACCACTGAACAAAGCCTGCACCCATCCTCCTGACACCCACCCTTGAAGTACTGGTCAGCATTGTTCAGATCCCCCCTCAGTTTGCTCTATTTCAGCCTAAAAAGCTCAAATTCTCTCAGTCTTTCCTCACCAGGGAGGTGCTTCAATCCCCTCAGCATCTTTTGTAGCCCTGTTTGTGGCTGGCTACTGAGCAAGGGCAGTGTGGAGAGCAGAGGGAAGTGCTCATGAAGGTAAACAGTTTATTTCCTCAGTCTGTCTATAATGGGGGACTTTGGGATGAGGCAGGTCCGTAAGGAAACATCGCTTATTTGGAATCCTCAAACGCTACCTGTCCTGGGAAAGGCAGGACTGGGAACCTGCACACGGCAGCATTTTCCACCTGAGGGAGCTCGGAGGTGCTCCACAGCTGGTCTGTATGTATGAAGCATCCTTCCTCTAGCAGCTGGGTAGGTTTCACTGGTGAGAAGTTTATTGATTTCCTCAGAGAAGGAAAACCAGCCTGGATCCCATGCAGAGGCTGCTGGCTCCTGGGGCATCCAGCTCTGGTGATTTCTTTCTGGCTGGCTGAGATCAGAGCTCTGTAGCTTGTTCTCTGCCGTTGATGGAAGAACAGTTGGAACATTATGTCCTGAAGGTAGCAGAGCTCTGGCTGGGTTTGATCTTTGGCAGGTGAGTCTGGCAGCTCAAGGCTTTCTGCTGAGAAACAGCCACCCTTGATACCCAGGCTCTGCTTATGCCAGCTGCTGCAGTGGGTGGGTGAGAACAAGGCTCAACAACAGAGCAGATTCTTGACCTGTGTGGAGCACTGCAAGGGCAGGAGGGTCTGATCTCCTGCTCAGTGTTCCTTCTGTGAATGCTGCAGTTCTGCTCTCTCTGAGGTCCTCAGCTGCACATCCAAGCTACAAGAAAGTCTGGCAGCATCTGCATGAGGAATCCTTGCTCTGTGCCTTTGATTGATGTCCCTCTGCTCCAGCAGCCCTCTCTGGAGCTGATGGCAGGAAAACCCAGCTTGTCATGGAAAAGCTGGACCAGTACTGAGCTGCAGCACTGCCAGAACAGGCACTGAAATGTGCTTGATGCAGACATTCGTACACCAGGAGTGAAGAGGAAGGTGTAGCAGAAAAGATGTGCTGTAACTTCTCTGATGCCCTGGGGCAGATGGGGCGGTGGCTCCCCTAAGCTATGTCCACAGGTGCAGTTGAAAGAGGACCACGTTTGTGGGGATGCTGCAGAACCAGGTGCTCTTAGCTTTGGAAACACACCAAGGACCTCGGCTTTAAAATGCCTGCGGGGTAAAACCCCCTGTGGAGGGCTTGGCTGCATGAAGAGCTTCGCGGCAGACACCCTTGGCAGGGGGAGCAGCGGCCGCGGCTGGGGCTGAGCTGTGCCTGCGGCAAATCTCCTCTGGTCTGGTGAGGTCAAACCACGCTAAGCTGCTCGGGGTGCAGAAGAAGGACCGTGCTTGACCAGCATCCTGAGCAGGGCAGTGGCTGTTCCCATTTCTCAGCAGGGACCTGTGTGTGATGGTTTCCCCTCCAAACTACCTCCGGGCTCCCACAGCTGTCAGGTAGGATTTCCAGCTGGCTGTGCTACTGGGGGACCACCTGATGGCTTGCTGCAGCTCCCGGGGGAGCTCCTGTTCACTCAACTGTCTGCCCCGCTGGCTTTGGATGATGCAGGGAGCATGGGTGCTGGTGTTGGGGTGCTGGTGTCTGTGCCTGCATGTGGCAGGAGATGCAGTTTCTTGCCCACGGGGCTGCTCCGTGAGGGGAAGGTTTTGGTAACCTGATGTTCTCCCTCCTGCACTGGGCTTTGGTGTGCAGTTTCAGTTCAGAGTGACACAGAATGAAAGTGTCACCAACTCTCGTTTTCACTGTGCAGAGATGTGCAGAGGCCAAGGCTGCAGTGGTGCCTGAGCATTGTGTAGCACTTTGCTCCCTCCCTGCTGCTGAGCCTCTCTCCTGCTCCTGCACGATGCAGAATCCCAAAGCGTTGCTCCTTTGGGCTCTCCCTCGTCTCCCAGCCCTCCCCAGGGCTCCTAGCACAGCTCAGTGTCAGAGCAGGGACCTGCTGCTGTAGCACCTCCGCGTGTCCTGCGTGTGCCTGAGCTGGTTTTGGTGCCAGCGCATGGGCAAGAGCCTGGGTAGCTGCATGGTCCCGATGCCAGTGAGCCAAGGAAAGGGAAGGGAGGGCACAACCCAGGCAGAGAGGGCAGGATCCAGCAGACAGGGCAGGATCTCCTGTGTCCTGCCCACACTGTCAGCCGCCAGTGCAGGAGCAGATCCCCTGGCACGGCGCCGCCAGACCACGCTGCCCTAGCAGCAAGGCACCCACTCTTCCCCGGCCAGGACCAGGCAGGAAGAGTAGAAAGAGATCTCTTTTCAATCTAGAAAAGAATTCGCAACTGCCGGGGGGGAAACAAAAACATTCTTGAGGCGAGGGGACAATATTGTGCGAAGGGGGGCCCGGGGGGAGACTGCAGCCCCGAGTCGCACTGCCTGCACCTGCTGTTTGCTGAAAGGCTGATGCTGAGCAACCAGCAGCTGGTGCTGAGGCCCCAGTTGTCAGCATGAATGGGAGGAAAAAAGCCTCTGCTGGCTGCACTGGCCAAGGCACAGGGCAGGACTCCCGGGGCCGGGGCTGCTTGGCAGGAGAGGAGCTGGCTCCCCTTCGGCACATGGAGGTCTGGGGGTGAGCACCCAGCTGGGGATTCACCTTCTCAAAGGGACGTGGGAGAAAGGGGATGATCCTGAACCTCTGAAGAGCAGGAGCTCTGCCCAAGCCATCCTGCTCCCCCCAGCCCAAAGCTGCCACAACAGGGGCATGAGGGTGATGTGTACCACTCAAATCAAGCCTGTAAGGCAGTGCTGATCCCCTCTCCTGGGCTGGATCGTTCTGCTGTTCCCAGTCACAAACACCACGTCAGCTACCTCTGGTGGTCAAGGTAGGAGGTTGGCCTTCATCTTAGAGATCCCTTCCAACCTTCATGATTTTGTGGTAGAGACAGAGATGGTCAGACAAGTGTGCCCTGCAGTATGGGGACCAGAAAGTGACACTTGCGTGGCCCAGCATTGTCACCCAGAGGTGCTGAGGTGTCTTAATGAGAGCCTGAAGTTCCCTGGGGTGTAGATGAGCATCAAGACACCCTGCTCAGCACATACACCCCCACCAGAGCATCACTTTTGCCCCAACAAACCTCCCACGGAGCAGAAGCAGAGCAGGAATGTGGAGTCCTCGGGAAGGGGGGGGATTCAGGGGGCTGAGGGCCTCTGCACAAGCTCAGCTCCCTCCTGCATGAAGCTGTCCGACTTTGGAGCTGGGACAGCCTGGCCAGGGAGCTTTCCAGCCCTTCACAGAGCTGCCTGCAGCTGCCTTCCCTGACAGGCCGGAGTGGGGAAGTCTTCCTGCAGCTGTTGAAGGGATGAAAATAATTCTCATGCCCTGGGCGTCTGCAGGGTGAAGAGGAGTGTGCTGGATCGGTGCTCCCCTGCGAGCCAACCACCCCCTGGCCGGAGCTTTGGGGACAGCGCTGTCTGTGTCCTCTCCGTGCCTTGTCCCCGAGCGCGGAGCTGCTCCGGGATGAGAAGGAGCTGGCCCGAAGGAGCTGCAGAGCCCGGGAAAGGAAAAAGCAGCAGCCGTCTGGTGAGTCCAGCCTAGACAGGAGAAGCACATGGTGATTTCTGCCGTGCACTGGGGTTGCTGGTGGGATTCAGCACTCGAGTTCTCACCCAGCACAAGGAGAGGTGGCTGTGCCAAGGGGCTGGCCTGTCCTTGTCCTTGTCCTTGCTGGTGGCACCCGCTCAGGAAGCCCACGGAGGTAATTTCTTCTGCTGCTTCTCTCCCTCGGGCACAGCCAGAGATTGCAGCATCGGCAGAGGGTGCTTAAAACCAAAAACCCATCTGGGGCAAAACAAACTGCGTCTACACCAAGCAGGCTATTGAGCCTCGGGGGCTGGTTTTAGTCTGGGCTGGCTGCCTGAGCCAGTGCAGGTTCTGCCCTCGATGGCTGCAGGGAGGATCAGGCAGCTCTCACCAACACTGCAGGAGCAGCCTTTGTGCAGCCCCCCCGGGCCCTGCTTCACCAAAGCACTGGCATCACCCTGCCAGGGCTGGTCTTCCCTGGAGCTGGGGTTTCCAGCGTGGCTTCACCAAGAGCTGCCCAGTGGGACCAGTGAGAGCTGGGAAAAGCACAGCCGAGCTTGCAAGGCTTGCAAGGCCAGCTCCTAGCCTGCAGCCAGGCTGATGGGCAGCTCACCAGGCCCCAGCAGCCTCTAGCCTGGGAAACAGCTTTGTTGGGGGCTGCCCAGGGCACTGGGGAGGGGGAGCTGTGCACAGCTTTGGGAGGCTGTTTGCAACAAGGCTGCTCTGACTTCTGTAACTGCCCGCAGCAGCTACCTTCTTAGGGATGTGTGGAGGTTGTTTCATCTGCTTTGGGTGGTCCCAGCTGTGCCTAGGAAGGTCTATGAGGCAGATAGATGATAGTGGATAGGTGCAAAGGAGGTGGTAGGATGCTGCAGCTTTGCAGAATGGGAAGGTTTCCAGTCTCAGTCTTCCCTCTCCCAGCTCAAAGCCATTGCCTCTCATCCTATCACTGCAAGTCCTTGGAAAATGTCTCTCCCTAGGAATCATTAGAGTTGGAAAAGGCCTTGAAGATCTTCAAGTCTAACCATCTAAATCAAAAAGCTCTCTAACACTATTCCTCTTCTACAGGTGCTCACACACTGCAGCCAGATCCCCTCCCTGTGCTCTGGTGGGTCACCCAAGCAGGCTGAGCCCTGGAAGCATTTCATGGTGGAGCTTTTTCTCCTGCATCAAACATTTCTTTGTGCCTTCACTGTATCTTCTCCCCTGATATCTCTTCCAAGCCACAGGTCAGACCTGGAGCAAGACCAAAATCAGCCTTATTTTCTTCTCCCTGTTGATGATCAAGGAAGGACAAAGAGGCACAAACCCCTCAGAGCTTCCAAGAACCCCAGGCTGAGCAGGGCCTGCAAGTGGTGGCTGTCATTAGACCACTGTCTTTAATTGCTGCTTGGCTTCCTCTGCCTGTGCCCAAAGAGCCAGTCCCAGCAGGTGACAATGGGCAGTGTCCTTTAAATCAATTATCTCCCATTCAGAGCCCTTCAGCCTCCCCTTCAACCCACCAGCCCCATCATTTATTCATCCTAGGCACATCTGCTCTGGTGCCATCTGACTTTGGCAGAGCATTAGCTTGAAAATTTGATGAACCACGGTGCAGGTGGAAAAATCAGGAATTAGGGATTCTAATCAGAGCAAAGCTGGGCTGGGCCAGGCTCCCCAAGGGCTCCCTCTGGCTCTGAAGCAAAGGTTCTGGGGGTTTTGTGCCCAGCAGGTGTGAAAATCACACATTTCCTCCCATGTTCCCATTTCTGAGGGACAGGTTGGGAGAATCACTCGGGAGTGCTGCACTCCAGTGGGTGCTTACAGAAGTGAGGAGAGCATCCTGCACTCGTTGTTCCTCAGGGTGTTGTGGCTTTGTTGTTGCTGCAGCAGCAGATTTCTGGCAGGGGGACTATTTTGCCTGTGAAGAAGACACCTTTTCCTTCTTCCCCACCAAAATGAGACCAGCAGGTTTCTAATGGCACACTGCAGCCCAGCCCTGCTCACGGGAGGAAGGAGGAGTCCACCCTGGAGCCACCTCACAGCTGCACCTCTAGCCCCACGCAGAGAGATGTGGCTGCTTCACACCTCCCCACGGGCAGGGAAAGCCACATCTGCTCCAGCACCAAGGCACCCTTTTTCTCTGTGAGTCTCTGCACTCCATCAGCAATACCAATGCAAGTGGAAGTCTGTCAGGAGAGAGGGCAGCTCACTCTTGGAAGGTGTCTTCTCCAGTAGGAAGCCTAACTCTTGTTCCCAGGAGAAAGCCTTCCTATGGCTGCAGAACCTTTCCCTTCAGGCAGATCCTGACCATCTCTCTTGGGCTGGAGAGGGGGGGACATTTCCTCCCTACTTCTTCTCCCACTCCACTTTTCCTCTTCTTACTTTCAGATGATTCCCACTAGTTTCCCCCCAGGCTATTAATGAAAAGCACCAAACCTGCATCCAAACTCCACAAGACTTTTAGCATCTTTCTGCCCAGGTGCCTTTGAGCTGCTGTGCTGTTTCCTGGCAAGCAGGGATGCACACGGGACACAGTGGGATCTGCCTGGATTTCCCTGTGGAATTGACCCACAGCCTGGCCAACTGGGAAGATGCTGCCCAGTGGGACCAGGGTGCTGTGAGATGACATTGATTTGGGATGCTTTTGCTTGGCTGTGAGGGAAGGGATTCTGATGTAGTCCACAGCTAATGGCTTTCTCTTAAAATGACAGAAAATCTGTCCCCCAATTCCTGCTTGACTTCTCTTCCCAAATGTGAAGAGGAAGACCAGGGGGATTAGGAAGCACTCAGCTGTGCCTTGATGCCTGGAAAGCTTCTGGAGTACAGAGGGGGGCTTTAAACCCATGTAAGCAGCTGGAAGATAACAAGGTGATAAAACGCAGCCAGCGTGGGATTTGTCAAGAGGAGATCACATCAAACCTCTCCAGTTTCCCTCTCTGAGGCAGAAACAGGCTGAGAGGATGAGGAAAGAGCAGCAAACAGGGCACATTCTGCCTCCCAGAAGGGTTCAGATTGGGTCTCACATCACATTTTGGGAAGAAAATCAGGGCTTGGGCTGACACAGCCCCCACTACCCAGCACAGCTCACCCCAAATGTCATTACAGAGCTCGAGCCTTCAGCAGATCAATGTAGGATCTTCCCTCCATCACCTCTTCCTCCTGGTTTTGTGCCCTGCCTTCAGCCCTCTTGTACAGAGGACCTTTATTCAAAGAGAGGAACCAGTTTTGGTGTTCAAAAAGTCTCCACAAGATTCAGTTTAAGCCCAAGCATGGGCTCAGGTCTGCAGGCAGAGCCAGCAGTTAAGTCCCTGGGCAAGGAGTCTGTGTTGGGGTGTCAGCTGGGAGTGAAGAGCTGGGGACCAGGGAAGAGTGGGGCAGGCTGCCAATGGAGCAAATTAGGAAACACATCTTTCCTGAGTGTGGCCAGGCACTGGAACAGGCTGTCCAGGGAGGTGGCAGAGCTGCTGTCCCTGGAGGAGTCCAGAAAACTCACGGACATGGCACTTTGGGACATAGTTTATTTGCAATGGTGCTCTTAGGTGGCTGGTTGGACTCAACGATCTTAGAGGGTTTTTTCCAAGCCAGACAATTCTATGCAATCCACCAGGACAACCTGTAGGTGCCTGAGGACCCCAAGATACGAATCTCAGGGCTGTCAGGTACCTCCAGCTGACCCAGGCTTGCTCAGATCTTCATTTACAATTCAGAGAGCAGGTCCCCTGCGAGCCAGGCGTTGTGACTCCCATGGAGTGATTTGTACCTTCCCTGGCTGATCATCAACGTGCAACTTTCATCCCAGAGTCCTCTTCCCTCAGGGAAACATCTTCTCCCACCTGAGCTGGCAGTGAGCAGCACTGCGGATGGGGACAGAGCAGCATTCCCATAGCAACAGCCCGGGTGGCTGCAGGAGGAGAGGTATGACTTTTTCCCTGTGCTGGCTCCGGGAGAGGCTGGGCTTTGTGGGATTAGGCAGATCCCAGCTCAAACATCCAGGGTAGCACTGGAGGGAATAAGGAATACTGATAGCAGAAGGAATGGCTTTTGATGTAATGCTCTGTCCAAACACTGCTAACAACCCACCTTGTTAAACTGGGTTGATGCTGATGTGCTTTCCGTGCTCTGTGTGAAACCTTTGGGGCCTGGGGGCTTGCCAAACTGTAGCCACCCAAACCATCAATAGACACAGCTTTCCAAAAGTGACTCCTGACCACTCTGGCCAAGACAACAGCAGTGACCTGCAGGATCCAACCCAAAATGATCTGCTCATCACAAGCAGATGATACAAGGATCATTGAGTCTGAATCAGTGGAGCTGTGATTAGGTTGGGAGGTTGGGGCTGGCAGGGACCTCTGGAGATCATCCACCCCAACCCCCCTGCTAAAGCAGGGCACCCACAGCAGCTTGCCCAGGAGCACCATGGCCAGGGGTGTCTGGAATTTCACCAGAGGAGGAGACTCCACAGCCTCTCTGGGCAGCCTGCTCCAGGGCTCCAGCACCCCCACAACAGAGAATGTTCTCCTTATGGTCAGGTGGGACCTCCTGGGTTCCAGTTTGAGCCTGTTGCCTTTTTTCCTGTTGCTGGACACTACTGAGGAGAGTCTGGCCCTATCATCCTCTTGCCCTCCACCCTTGAGTGCTTTCTGAACTCAAGAAGCTCCCCACATCCTCTTTGGCTACCTCCTTCCTCTTGCTCCTCAAACAAGCTCCCTCCTCTCACTTTTCCCTTTCCTCCTGCCTTTCCTCTCATTATTTCAGGGCCATGTTCACCCCTGTCTGTCTCTCTTTCATCCTTTCAGAGTGGCTGCCACTGCTCACCCAGGGCCCACTATTTGCCCCAGCTCATTTCCCTCCAGATCACTCACCAACACCAGCTGGAACAGCCCCACAACGGCCCCAAATCCCTGAGCCCTGCCCCAGATTCCCTTCCCACAGGAGCCACCATCCCCAGCCAAACCCTCCTCTGCTCCCAGCTCTCCCTTTCCCAGTAGTTGTTGATTTTTAAGCCATTCCCAACGGGATTCAGTTTCTGTGCAGACTGTGAGGATTTAGCCACGCAGCCATGTTAATGCTAATAGGATTTGTACAGCTAAACCCCAGCCCCTCCCCGACAAACTCACTGCCCCTCCTCATCTTAACTGCTCTGCTGCTCAACAGGTACCCAGCTGATGGCCACCAGGGGATGGAGGGCAGATGCTCCTCAGCACCCACGTGAGCTTCAAAATGGAAGTGCTGAGCCCATCCCTGTAACCCATGAGATCAACCAGACCTGAAAGGGTGATGTCCATGTGTGTGTTTTCCTGCTCCACTAAGAAGCTCTTGGTGTCTTAATGAGGCTTTTGGAGCTTTTTCATAGAATCATACAACTGTTTCAGCTGAAAGAAACCTCTAAGATCATTGAGTCCAACCATCAGCCTAAGACTGCCATGGCCATTGAACCATTACTGAGTCCAACCATCAGCCTAAGACTGCCATGGCCATTGAACCATCACTGAGTCCAACCATCAGCCTAAGACTGCCATGGCCATTGAACCATCACTGAGTCCAACCATCAGCCTAAGACTGCCACAGCCATTGAACCATCATTGAGTCCAACCATCAGCCTGACTGCCATGGCCACTGAACCATCACTGAGTCCAACCATCAGCCTAAGACTGCCATGGCCATTAAACGATGTCCTCGAGTGTTATGTCCATCCATGATGTTGCTCCTTATTCTGCTGGGACCTCAAACTACTGAAAATAAGGAGTAAAGCACAACCTCCAGAGCTGAAAATGTCTCCAGGTGGGATTCTGAGTAACAAGTGACAGGACAAGAGGAAAGAGCCTCAAGTTTCCCCAGAAGGGAAGGAGGTTTAGGTTGTATATGACAAACTATTTCTTCCCCTTGAAGGGTGTCAAGACCTGGCACAGGCTGCCCAGGACAGTGGTGGAGTCCCCATCCCTGGAAGGGATTCCAGGCTGTGCAGATGCAGTGCTGAGGGCCATGGTTTTGCAGTGACCTGACAGCACTGGGTTAAAGGTTGGATTTGATGATTTTGAAGGGCTAATCCAAGCACAATGATTCCACGATTCTGTGAAGTCGTGGTGCCAGGTATCTCGGGCTGCTCGGGACGAGCTGAGGCTGAAGCACCCAGCAGTGGTGGTTTCTTACACATTAAACAGCAGCGCGTCCGCGGTTGGAGCTCCCCCAGACCGTTGCGCTCTGCCGGCTCGCTGGGGGCTGCAGGTTTTCAGCCGGTCTGTGGTGGGTCCTTGCACCTTGCAGCAGACTAAGTGGATGCTTTCAGGTCCTTACTGGCCGTGATCCAAGCGTCAGGAAAAGCGGTGGGACCAGGAGGCAAGACCGGGATAAACCTGCCTAAAGCGCCTGCCGGGGATGAGGGCGCGGAGCTGGCGGCGGCACGGAGAGGGGCTGGGGGGGTTCGGGCCGGGTGGGGATCCCGGGGGCTCCGCTGCCAAATCTAAGCTCTTTTTTCCTGAGCCTCGCCCAAGGATGCAGCCGGAGGGAGTCCACCGCAGAACCCCTACCAGCGGAGGATGTTTAGCAAAGAAACTTCTGGTTGCGGTGTCGGGGGAACGGAAGCCTCCAACCCCCCCCGCCGCCCGGCCCTTCTCTGCTCCCTCGGTGTGTGTCCCCCTCGGTCTCCACTCTCCGGGAGGCAGAGCAGCCGCCACCCCTCCCCGCACCCGGCCCCGCTCCCGGGCAGCGGATCGCCCCCGCCCGATCCGGTTCCGCCTCTTCCCCTCTTTGTCCCCGTTCTCCCCGCCCCGGGCACCGACGCCTTCCCCGGTCCCTTCTCGGCGCCTGCCCCGGCACGGCGGGACCCCCGCCCCGTCCCTACGGAGCATCCTCGTGCTGAACCCCCGGGCCCCCCGCCCTGAATCTCCGAGCGTCCTCATCCCGTGTCCGCGAAGCATCCCCGCCCTGAGCCGCCGATATTCTCGCCCTGCCCCCAGGAGCATCTCTGCCCTCTCCCCTGAAGCATCCTCTCCCTGTCCCCCGGGACCCTTCTCTGGGCCTCCTCCAGACCGCCGGGAGAGGCTCAGCCCTGCCCAACATTGCTGCAAAGCTCCCGTCCCTGGGGCTGCAGGGTGCAGCAGGGAGGGGGGCAAGGAAGGGGACACCCCCTTCGGGTGGAGGGCAACAAGGATGCCTTTGCTGAGCTCATCTATTTCATCTCCTCAGTCAGAATTTGGTTCATTTACAGTGATTCTGTAGACACCCCTGGTGTGGTGTGTAGATGATGCATGGACGATGTGCAGCTGATGGCACTGCCATCCATGTTCCTGTAGCTGCAGACTTTCGGGGTGCCAGCCTCACCAGCTCAGCTCTGCGACCTACCCTGGAGCCAGCCCATCGACGGCGCTGACAAACCCTCCGCAGCTCAGAGGGCTGCCTGCTCCTTCACACCCTCTTTTATTGCTGAGCAAAGAGCTGCTGTCATCTCCTGCTCCGGGATCCTGGCGTGGGAGTGGTAAGGACCAAGGTCCAGAGGAAACAGGCTCCACGGGGCCTCTCCAGCTCGCAGAGCTGCCTTCACCACCTCGCCGGGCACGACCAAAGAGCCTGGGACAAGGCCAGACAAGTAATCGAATGCTGAAGCTCAGGGAGGGGTTGGGCTTCAGATACTCACAGTAGTTACTTCCAAGCCCTGACTCTGGCCCCCTCAGATGGTGTTTGCTGTCACTGATTTTGTCCCCTTGTGTTATCTCATAGAATTGGCTGGGTTGGAAAAGACCTCTGAGGACATCGAGTGTGACAGCCAGCCTCCATGTCCATCAAACCATGTCCCAAAGTGCCATGTCCACATGTTTCTGGAACACCTGCAGGGATGGTGACTCCACCACCTCCCTGGGCAGCCTGTTCCAATGCCTGACCACTCTTGCAGGAAAGATTTTTTTACCTAATATCTAACCTACATCTCCCCTGACACAAATTCAGGCTCTTTCCTCTTGTCCAAGGTCCTCGCAGCCTCCATCAGGTGGAACCTCTCAGAGTCACAAGGTGGGGGAGGAGGGGATGTAGTATTTTTCTCATGCCAAGGTAGCCCCAGGTGCTGCTCAACGTGCCTGTAGCTCTAAAGCTTCAGTGCTGAGGAAACTCAAGAGCCTCATTAGAGAATAAAATGCTTAAGGCAGCTCCGGGGAGGACACACAGTGGGGCTGCCCTCCAAGAAGCCCCATACCATGGAGGTCTGTGTTAATGAGGACACATATGCTCAGTTTACACCCAAACTGTGGTATGCTTGCTCCAATCAGGTGAGTGGAGATCTGTCTTAGCTGCATTTTTAAATCTTCTTTGGATGTGCCTGAAGCTTGGTGCAGAGTGAGGAGCAGCGGAGGAGGAGCTGCTAAGCAAGAAAGCCCCAGGTTCACCATAAACCACTTGGGGGCTAAATTGCTTTGGAAAGGCTGAGCCACCTTTAGTCAGAAGGCCTGAGGAATTAATCCATGACTAAGAGCAATCCAGAGATAAATGCATTCCCTGCATGCTCAGCGGGCTGCCACTCAGGGAATAAGGAAGCTGGGGAAACATCATCCCCAGTTTCAGTCAAGGCTCCAGAATTTCTGAGGCCATCAAGTGGAAAACTCCAGGCTGGGTTTTCACTGGGCTTAAATAAACATCCCCAGTTTTGGAGCTGTAATGCTTTTTATCATGTGAGGGCACTCTGAGGGGGGATGCACCACATCAGCTTGGGGTTCAGGGGAAAATCAGCTTTTGGCCAGGCATTAGCTGAGGAATGTCCCATTCCAGGGAGTTTTTATTTCAGGTGGTCATCAAGACCACCTGAATGCAAATGGATTGAAAACTTGAAACTGCTTCTAAATACCAGGGAACCACCTAACTCCTCCTGTGTGCAAAACCTGGCAGGCTCCCCTCATGCCTCTGCAGACATTTCCTGGAGTGAAGTCACCTTAGGGTGGCCAGCAGGGATCATCACCATGGACTAGGCACTGGTGAGGCCACACCTCAAATATTTGGATCAGTTTGGGGGCTCCCACTCCAAGAAGGACATCGAGGGGCTGGAGCAGGTCCAGAGAAGGGCAATGAAGCTGGTAAAGGGTCTGGAGAATAGGGCTGGTGAGGAGCAGCTAAGGGAGCTGGGGTTATTCCGTGGAGACCTCATTGCTCTCTACAACTCCCTGAAAGGATGTTGGGTCCGGGTGGGGGGTCAGGCTCTTCTCCCAAGGAACAAGTGAGTGATGGGCCAAAGGAGATGGGCTCAAGGTGCACCATGGCAGGTTTAGTTAGGACACAAAGAACAACTTCTTCACCTTGAGAGTTGTCAAGACCTGGCACAGGCTGCCCAGGGCAGTAGTGGAGTCCCTATCCCTGAAGAGGTTTCCAAGCTGTGGAGATGTGATGCTGAGGGACACAGTTTAGCAGTGCCCTGGCAGTGCTGGGTTAAGGGTTGGACTTGACAATCTGCAAGGACTTTTCCAGCCTGGGTGGCTCCAAGATTCGGGTCTCTGAAGCTGTCTGAGCTCAGCCAGCTCTGGCAGCTGCTCCAGCGCTCGCAGCCTCTGAAGCCCTGTCCTTCGGCACCGCTGCTCGCTCGCAGATGGTCGCATAATCACCGCTCGCTTTCCCACCATCGCTTCCTGGGACATGTGTTTTGCGTTGGGGTTTCTGCAGCCTCCCTGGTCTTGTGAATCACACTTCATAAAATAACGGCTGCCCAGGGAACCCGAGGCACAGCAGTTCCATTCCTCTCCTGCAGATGAGTTTTTCACCATGAGCCAGCTCCTGAAGCAGAGTCCTGGGGGTTAATCCTTCGTTTGCACAATACTTAAGCTCACGCCTACCCTCGCCTCCGTCCCTCGTAACACTTGGGCATGTTTGCAGCTCTTCCACCTGTGATTTTCTGCATTCATTTAATCGAGATCTCATGTCCTGGTCCCCACTAAGCTCACCTCAAGCAGAATTCATCGTCCCCTCATTTTTTTCTCTCCATCACTAGCAATGGTGCTCAGACATTTGGAGTCACTGTCCCTGGAGGTGTTCAAGAGATGCGTGGCCACGGTGGACATGTTTCAATGGCCATGGTGGTGTTGGGTTGATGGTTGGACTCGATGATCAAACATTTATATCATTCTGTGGTTTGATGATGTACAGAGAGATGATGGCAGAGTCTTCTCCTCCAGCCTGAATCTCTTCTAACTCCTTTTGATGGAAAAAGGGAGATGTCCTCAGCCATCTAGGAAGGAGCAGAATCTGGTGTTTAAGCAGCAATCCCAAAGGAAGCTCCTGTGTAACCACAACTGGGTTGATGCATCCCAAAATGCTGACAGCATATCTGCTTTTTTGGTGTAATAAAAGCCCGAGTGAGTCAAGAGAGCTCCACCAGGAACTCGCATGGCCTCTGCTATTGACTGGGTTAGCCCCAAAGTGGGGGAGGAAAGGAGGGAAACCACTGAAACCATCTGTTTTGCCACTGGAGCTGGCCCAGCACAAGCATCTCTCATGCTGAGGGTCAGGTGATTTGGATCTGGGGTTGCTTCCTTGGTTCTGGTCCATTTAAGGATACACGTGGGAAAGGAGGGAGTTGCGGGGGATGCATCTGACACCTGCTGAAGGAAAAGGGAACTTTTTAACCCAGCCCTGTCACTGCACTCAGGAGTCACCTAAAGCAAGGACCCGCCGCAGGGATCCTGAGCAGACAGGGTGGGTTTAATCCTTCTGCAGCCACTGAGGCTGCCTGGAAAGGTGGGAGGCTAGAGACACATAGAATCATAGAATGGTTTGGGTTGGAAGAGACCTTAAGGGTCATCTAGTGCCAATCTCCCTGCCATGGGCAGGGACACCTCCTGCTAATCCAGGTTGCTCAAGCCCCCATCCAACCTGGCCTCGAACACCTCCAGGGAGGGGGCATCCCCAGCCCCCCTGGGCAGCCTGTTCCAGTGTCTCTGCACCTCACTGGAAAGGATTTCTTTCTAATACTCATTCTCCATCTGCACCATGCTCTGCCCTGCAGCCGAGTCCTTCCCTAAGGCCTGACCAAGGAACCAGTTGGTGCAGGATGCTCCAGACTACTCCAAGTTGCACTTTCAGTGGGTGAGCTCACTGGGCTTAAGCCTGTTGCTTAAGCTTCCCTGCCTGGTTGCAAGCTGCCTGTGGAGTGGGAGCTTTCCATGAATCATGGCATGGTTTGGGTTGAAGAGACCTTTAAAGGTCATCTAGTCCAACCCCTCTGCAGTCAGCAGAGACACATGCAACTAGAGCAGGCTGAGTCAGCAGCAGGGCTGTTTGCAGGTGCCCTGGGTGGCCAAAAAGGACAATCTCAGCAAGTCACTGCTATAGCCCCAGTGGTGATGTTGCCCAAAAAAGAGATTCTTTCACCTACAATTTCAGATCAATGAGATGGGGAGTGAGTTCTACAAAGGTGCTGAGGGGCCTGGAACATCTCTCTGAGGAGGAAAGACCAAAAGAATGTAGGGTTTTTTTAGGATGGAGAAGAGCAGGCTGAGGGGGAATCTCATCAATGATGATCAATACTTCAAGGGTGGGTGTCAGGACAAGACCAGGCTTTGTTCAGTGGTGTCCAGTGACAGGACAAGGGGTGATAAGAAACATAAGAAGCTCCATCTGAACACTATCTTCTCCTCCATAGTGTGTGGGTCCTGCAGAGATAATACCAGTGGCTGATCTGGCTCCTGCTTTTAAAATCCTCATGGACCAAGTACCACAGGAAAACAGCAGAAGAAGTATTTTTTGTCACTCAGGTTTTCTGCATTTTGGTTGTATTTCAAGCAGACCCTCAGGGCTTGGAGGAGTTGAACTCATGGTGTTTTTTCCTCCTGGTGTACTTTGGGTTGCTTGTCCTGTGTGTCAGTTTCTTGCTTCTCAGAAGTTTCCTAGGTTTAAAAGGAATGGAACAAACAAACAAACTATTCTGCTGCTAGTAGAGAGACTTCAGGAGCAGGGAACTGTAGTCCTGCCGAAGGCACCACATCATGGCAGAGGGACTGGAACTAGAGGATCTTTAAAGTCCCCCCCAGTCCAAACCATCCTGTGATTCTCTGATCAATGATTAAAGAGCTCTCAAGGCTTGTCACATATCCTCTGGTTTAAAAAAAACACAACACTTTTCGGGAGAATATGGAGAGTTTTGGATGCTCTCCCACTTGGGAAGAGGACTTGGTGGAATCACCATCCCTAGACGCGTTCACGAAACGTGGACATGACACTCTGGGTTTGAGGGCTTAGGTTGATGGTTGGACTCGAGGTTTGGACTGGAGGTCTTGTTCAACCCAAACAGCACTACAGTTCTGCATGAAATTGCTGCCCTGTCTCAGGCCTGTCGGTGGAATCTATGCAGACCTCGTCCTGGTGAGGACTCAGCCTGTCCTAATAGGGACAGGTTGCGTGGGGAAGCTCTGGGACAAGCTGCTCAGGGGATCATGGCGTGATTTGGGCTGGAGACTCAAAACCCAACCTTGCTGCAGCTGCGGGGAACTGGTAATCTCCCGCTGGCCTCAAAGCAGCGCGATTCCAACCAGTGCTGAGCTGACGGGGCTGCTCGGGAGGGACAGCAACCAGACGGGGAGGGTCCTGCGCCGGTGGCCACTCTCGGCTCTCCCGAGACGATGCGGGTGGGCACAACAGGCATCGACCTTCTCTACGCTGTCACCCTCTCCTCGGTTGCATCTCGCACTGCCTGCGATCAGCCTGCTCCCGCCGTCTGCCGGGACGCCCCGGCACGCCAAACTTTTGCGGAGTTTGCGTGCACCAGCCTGGTTTGAGATGGGGACGGGGAGCACCGGCGGGGTGAGCAAGGGGGGACCCCGGTGGCGACCGGGCGCTGGGGCCCGGCTGTGGTCACCCGTCGGGCCTCGCAGGCCGCCGGTGCCCGGGCGGGAGGTTGTGGTAACGGCCCCAGGGTGTGAAGGCGTCTCGGGGAGCGCAAGGGAACGGCCGCTGCTCGCCGCGCTGACAGCGGGTCACCGTCCCACGAGCAAAGCGGGGCTGCCCCGCTGCCCCCTGCTCCCTGTGCCCTCCCAGGGGAAGAAGGGGGCGGTGCCCCCGGCTCCGCGGTGCCTCCCCCGGTGCCTGCGGGCCGCGGCGTGGGGCGAGGAGGTCGGGCGCGGCCGGGGCCGAACGAACGAGAAGGTGAAGGGAGAAACCGGGACCGGGGCGCGGGGGGGGGGGGGAGAGGGGGGAGTGAGGAGGGGCTGCGAGGGGGTGCCAAGGGGGCGGTGACATGCACGGCGATTGGTCAATGCGGCGTGTAGAAGGGCAGGTGATTGGCTATGTCAGCGGAGCGAGCGGCGGAGCGGCGACTGCTGATTGGCTGTGGACGAGGAAGCAGGAAGGAGGCCGGAGGGGCTCGCGGCTTGCGGGGAGTTCGCGGCGGCGGCTGCGCCTCCTCCTCCCGCTGCCGCCGCTGCCCGCGGCCCCGGCGCCCGCCCCCGCCCGCTCCTGCCTTCTGCGCGCCGCCTGCCCTGCCCGGGCCGTGCCGGATCACGACGGCCTGAGGAGAGAGCGGGCGGTGGCGGCGGCAGCAGCAGCAGCAGCAGCAGCAGCGGTGGGGGCCGCCTCATCCCCATCCCGGCTGCCGAAGAGGAGGAGGCGGCGGCAGCAGAGGAGGAGGAGGAGGGCGGCGCTGACGCAGCAGCGTGGAGCCCGGGAGTCGGGCGCCCCGGGAGGGCTCCCGTCGTCGGATCTCTCCCCAAGAGGGGCCTGCGGCAGCCCAGCGGCGGCGGGAGCGCGCCCCGGTGAGTCCCCACTCGACAGTACTCGACCTCCCGGAGGAGCCCCGCGGCGCCGCCTCGTTCCCTCCGCCCCCCCCAGTAAACTCCGGCGGGCCGGGAGCAGGTGCTGCCGCCGCAGGGTGGGAGGTGGCGGGGGGAGGCGAAGCCACCGGGAACTTTCCTCGCTAATGGGGGTGGGCGGCTCTGGCGGCGGTGGGAGCCCTTAGGAGGGTATCGCGGGCAGCCGCGGCTCGGTGCCCGGCGTGGAGACGGCCTCAGCGGCAGGTGAGTGGGGCCGCTCTCAGGTGCGGGCGGCGGTTGGACTGCCGTTAACTTGCCAAGTCCCCGCGGGGCGAGACCGAGCCTCAGTACCCCACACCTCTCTAGTTCCCACCGGCCCCACCAAGCTTCCTCCGGGAGCCCAGCGGGTCCCTCCCCTGAGGCGAGCCCGTCCCGGCCCCCGCGGCTCGGCAGGACAAAGGCGGCGGGGCCGGCTGACAGGCGGGGCGGGGGGGCCCGGGCTTGCGGGACGGACAAGTCGCGGGGACCGGAACCGGTGCGGGCTCAGGCTGGGGGATTGTTGCCCCCGGGGGTGTTGCACAACGGTCAAGGGAAGGTTCTTCAGCGCAGCGCCGGCTTTTGGGAGACGATTCCCGGGGAAAACCGCCGGCAGCGGGTGCTGGTGGAGCTGCTCTCCCCTAGCCTTTCTCCGGACCGGTGCCTCCCGGTGCGGGAGGAACTGGGGACGGCAGAACCCGCTCCGTTCATCGGGAAGTTGGCGGCGGTGGGGTCGGTGTTTTGGGGGGGTTCCCCCACGCCCGAATGTGGAAATGCCACCCCCGCGTCCTGGGCGCCGTGAATTGACCGGGCAAGTTCCTTGAGTTGTTTCTTCTCGCTGGCTGTTCGGTGTGGGCAGTGTCGTGACTGTCGTGAGTGTCACGTCTCCGTCAGCGCAGGTGCCATCGAGGGGCACGGCACAGGAGTTTCCATTCCCATCGTGTTTTCATCCCCCTTGCCACACTTCGCCACTCGTTTCCCGTGGCCGTCTCTCCTTTGCTGTCGGTAGCTCCCGGTGGCTCGGAGCTTGTTTCCTCTCCTTCTTTTGTGTAGCGGTGGCTCCTAATGGAGGCAGCTCTGCTGGCTCCCTCTTTTCCAGCTGCTTCTACCAGGCGCAGGAGCCAGCACATGTGACTGGGCAGATCTGGGCAGACTGGTGAGTGCTCACCGGGCGACTGCTCCGCAGATAGCCATGGCCAGGAGATGTCCGTGCCCCGTCATGGGCATCCCTTCTCTTATCAAGAGCAGCTGTGAAAACTTGGAGAATGGGAGCATTTGAGATCTATTCTTCCCGTCTCTCCCCATCTCTCTCTCCTTCCTTCACCTGCCCTTATCGGAAAGAGGTTCTGGTTTGGTTTTGTGGTGGTTCTGTGCCCCCGGTGCTCGCTCCCCATCTGAAGTCTTCATTGTCAACCTGGGAGCAAGAGGCTCGGCTGGGCTCTGGCTCGCTTGGTTAATTGATCTGTCCATCAGTTTGCCACAATTAGAAGGCGCTCTCGCCAGACGGGCGGGCTCGGCGGGCTCCTGGGTGCTGTGGTTGCAGGGCTCTGCTCCCGTGGGAGGTCTCTCAAGGGGTTTGTTTGAAGGCTTCTAAACATTTGGTTGCGAGAGGCAGGGTGACACAAGCTGTGTGATCTACTGATGCTGCTGAAATCTTAATATAATTTAAATACCAGCACGCTGCTGATGGCTTTAGCAGAAATACTCTGCTGACATATTCATCCTGAGCCATCCTTCACGTTTGGCATGTCCTGGCTAACTGAATGGTTCTCCAGCTTCAGCTCAAACTGTCTAAATATTTGCTGGCAATGGGAAACAGGGCATTAGTCTGATTTCACGGGACCCTTTTGGATTTAAACATCGATTCCTGTTTGTCTTCCTAATGAATTCAGTGCAGCAGTTGAAATGGATCAGCAGCAGAGGTTTCCCAACCGCTGCTTTTCAGAACTGCTGCCCCAGCGAGGTCCAGCATCGCTTCTAGGTGTAAAATCAGCTGGAGTACACCGAGCCTGCGGGTGACAATGAGCCACTTAACTTTGGGAGAGCAGCTCTGCTCTGGATGCTCTGCTCGCTGTGGGTTGATGGTGACAGTCTCGTAGAACAGCACAACGTCACTTCGAAATGTAGTGTTGGGGGGGAGGAGTGTGGAAATAGCCACGGTCTTGGTCCTGTAGAAGTATTGTTGTTTCTGAAGCTGCTGAGGTTTCCTCCTTCGACTGCATCAATCAGCCTACTGGCAGTGCTTTGCCCTTCTTGCCAGTCATCTCCATCACCTTTCTGTCTCTGGTCTGGCAGCTTTATTATTTATTTGGCTATTTTAACCTCTCTGGGCAGAATGCTTAAGCTAATTTTGTTTGCTGCGATGGTGTTAATTGCTGCTGTGTGATTGTGGAGCTTGTCGGGAGCGTAGGACACGTGTGCTGGAGCTGGCTGTGGCTCTCTGATTTAGATAGTGATTATTTTGGGGGTAAGACTCCCTTCAGCAAATGCTTTTCTAATATTACCACAGCACCAAAAATAAGCCCTTAGCAGTAAATCTATCTAAAGTCAACAACTGAAAAATAATTAGAAACGGTGGGCTGAGGAGAGCTCACTGCTCAGCATCGAGCTCAGATCATGAGGACATGAATGGATGATGCTGGCTGCTGCTGCAGGAATAGGAAGGTGTCCTCAAACCCTCTCACCTGCAGATACTGCATTTAGAAGGAGCCATGTGGGGCTTTATTTTTTTATTCCATCTAATAGTTAACCACAGTGATGCACCTCAATGAAGGAACCACAGGAACAACCCCTACTTTGCACCCAAGCAGCCAAACTAATTAAGTCACAATTATCACATTGTTAATAATGTGAATCAGCAGTCGAGAGAACTGGGGAATAAAAAAATCAGAATAGAAAGTAGCCCAAATAAGTCACAAAACTAAAAAGGCTTCAAACACAAGCTGTGTGTTGTGCTACAGGCTGGTGTGGCTGGGGAGGTTTGGTGTCTCCAGGTGCTTTCCTCTGGGTCCAGAAAGCTTTCTGACTCTCTGGTGTGGTCTCCTGCTGCACTTTGTGATGTATCTCCATACAGGCAGCTCAGAGGTGAGCTGTGAGTAAATTGGTTGTATTTGCAGCTGTAGGTTTGGGTCCATCTTCAGCTATTTCCTCTTGGTGTGAAGGATGTTAGTCGTTCTGGATGCAATTGGGGGGGAGGGGAAGGAAAGGAAGCTGCTTCGTGCATGGTGTTCAGTGTTCAGGAGGGATCGTGCCCCTTTGCTTCAGGGTAAGACTGTTGTAAGGCTTTGGGGCAGAGGAGGGGTTTTTCAGGCATGCTCATGGCTGTCCAGCACAGCATCTCCTTTCTCATTTGGACCAAAGGCATGGGGTTTAATGACAGAAAATATTAAAATTCAATGCCAGCATGCTCCTCTGAGTTATCTGTAACGAGAGCATTGTGATTTAACCCTCTGAGCTCTCCCACTTGCAGCTCCTCTGCTGACAACCAGTGTTCTTGAAATGGGTAAAGTGCACTAGAAAGCACAACTGCTGGGCTTCTTTCTTGAGCTGGAAAGGAATAGGATTGTAAAATCCACTGGGACCTGTGCAGGTGGGATAAGGGGAATAAAGGCGAAGGTGGCAGTTTTCCAGCTTGCTGCTTCCCTTTTGAGGGTAGGAGTCAGCTGGACCTACAGAAAAGCCCCATCATGTATGGGACAATGCAGTGGGCATAAAGAAATTCCATAAGTATCAGTCATTAGCTGAATATGGGGAAAATAGCTGCTTCTGCAGGCAAGTCACCCTCATTTGCACCTGCATTTCCCCCAAACCAGAGAGCTGTGCTGCTGTTCCTAGCCCACTGCCTTCCACTGCAGTTTAACTCAAGATACTCTTTGGAGATGATGTTCCTGCAGTATCAATAGTTCAGGGATTTTAAGAAGAGGTTCAAGTTGTGCTTTTTACATCTGCCAGCTCTCCATGCTCTCTCTTGCTTTTGAATGGGTTTTCATCTACACAGCAAGAGGAGAAGTAGTGAGAATTAAATCCCAGCAGCACAGATATTGGCGGGACAGAGAACAGGTGCAAAATGAGTTCATTTTAAATCAGATTTATGTTTATTCTTCCTAATCACATCCTTTGATTTAACTTTTTCATGATAATATCAGCCCCTTGTTTCACTTTACAGCAAGATAAAGATTTTGGTGCTCCTGCCCTTCTAGTGGAAGGGGTGGGGTTTTTAGTCACGTGAATTATCGCTGACTTTACTTTCTACATTCATATCATAAAACTTCATGCTGAAATGTCAAGTCTGAACAGTAACTGGATCAAGGCCCATTGCATTGTCCTGTACATGATGGGGCTTTTCTGTAGGTCCAGCTGACTCCTGCCCTCAAAAGGGAAGCACCAAGCAGGAAAACTGCCTTCCTCACCTCTTTTCCTCATTCCACCTGCGCAGGTCCCAGTGGGTTTCACAATCCTATTCCTTTCCATCTCAAGAAACCAATTCAGTGGTTTTACCTTTCAGTGCATTTTACCCATTTCAACAACACTGGTTGTCAGCAGAGGAGCTGCAAGTGCAAGAGCTTAGAGGGTTAAATCACAATGGTCTCATTATTGATTTGATCTCCATTTGAGTCAGAAATAAGAGATGCTTCTGCCTTGCTGGGGTTGTCTAGATGTGAGCCTGCTGGCTGCTTAGGCAGCTCTTAATCAGGCTCTTGGTGATGGGAAGCTGGACACAGAATCATAGAGTCGTTTGGGTTAGAGAAGACCTCTAAGATCATTGAGTCCTACCACTAACCCAAGACCAGCATCCACTAAACCATGTCCCCAAGTGCCATGTCCACACTTTTAACACCTCCATGGTGGTGAGTCCACCACCTCCCCTGAGCAGCCTGTTTCAACACCTGACCATCCTTGCAGCAAATAAATTTTTCCTAGTCTCCAACCTAACCCTCCCCAGACACAATTTCAGCTTATTGCTTCTCATTCTGTCACCTGATACTGGGGAGAAACCTCTCCTCAGCCAGTTAAACACCATAGGAGCATGCAGCGTAGTCCACCTCAGCCTGGTGGCACTGGGCAGCCCACTGGGTGTCTGAGCTGTGCTGTTAGCATGGAGCACAGCAGATAAACCCCCTTGAAGGCAGGTAAAGGATGTGTGTCAGCTTGTGGAGAGCACGGTGCGTCCAGCGCCGTATACCTATGTGCTTTTCACACATGGCACTGCCACAAATGCTGCTTTTAGCACTTGATTTCCACGTTCTGAGATGGTTTGGAGGTGAGGATGCTTGGCTAGATTCTCACTGCGGGCCGCTTTTGGTCCTTGAGTTTGTAATTCTCCATCCTTTGCTGTGCATTTAGAGATGTGCAGGATGGCCTTTAGAGAGGACTTTGCTGGGACACTTGCAGCCAAGCACTGGGACAGAAAGGAGTCTCATGGCAGCACTGTTGACTCGTGCCAGAGTCAGCCATAGAATCACAGAATGCACTGGGTTGGAGGGCACTCTCAAAGGCCATCTTGTGCAACCCCCCCTGCAGTCATCAGGGACATCTCTAACTCGAGCAGGTTGCTAAGGGACCCAGGAAGTTTGGCCTTGAATGTCTCCATGGATGGGGCTGCCACCACCTCTTTGGCCAGCCTGTTCCAGTTTCTCACCGTCCTCATTGTGATGATGTCCAACCCAAATCTCTCCTGCTCCAGTTTCAAATCATTGCCCCTCATCATTGCCACTACAAGCCCTTCTAAACAGCCCCTCCTGAGCCTTCCTGTAGGTCACCTTTGGATATTGAAATGCAGCCTCAGGGTTTCTCCAGGCTGAACAGCCCCGACTCAGCCTCTCCCCATAGGGGAGGTGCTCCAGCCCTCTGATCATCCTGGTGGCCTCCTCTGGACCTGCTCCAGCAGGTCCACGTCCTCCTTGTGTTGTGGGCCCCACAGCTGGACACAACACTCCAAGTGAGTACCCACTGGGGTGTCAGCTCATCCCATTGCCTGTGCTGGGTGCTGAAGCAGGAGGCTTTAAGGGTGATGCAGGTTGTGGCTGTCTCAGGGTGTCATGGAGCCTGGGTGGTCTTTTTCCTGCTGTCACTGCTGTCACATCCCTCTGATCCGCTGCTGCCCTGTGCGTCGTGGGTGTCACTGCCTCTGGGAACAGCAGATGGAGCAGGTGGCTCCTGCGGGGCTGACCTGGAGTGGTTTTGGCGTTGCGGAGCGTGGGATTTGCGTTCAGCGTGTCGCGTTCAGGAGCACGGTGATGTTTCGCTTCAGAGCTGCCAGTTGCTGTATTCCTGGTGTCCCAGTTCCCTTAAACAAAGGTGTGACTAAACAAGAAAATGATGATTTATTCTAACACACACACCTCCCCCCCCCCCCTTTGTAAGCCACATCACAGGAGCGCTCGCTGCACCCATTGTTCTTCAAGCAGTTTTGAAGGGCTTTCTCATGCTCAGCTTTGAAACTGTGCAGCTTGCCCGGCTCAGCAGGCTAGATTTTTTGATTCTTTTTTGTTGTTATTCTTAATAAAAGATCTTGGCTTTTAGCAACTGCATGTCTATCAGTATTGCAAATTATTTATGATGCTCTCAGAAATAAAAAGGAGGCATTTTCCTGGCATCGATTCGGATCGAACTGCTTGGCCAGCAGCTCGTTTTGGGGGTGGGAGTTGTCATCTTTTTAATTGAAATCGCAGCACTGGAGAAGCATCAAGATGCACGAGCATCGCTGCACTCTGCTGCTTCATCCCTGCACACCATGCATGGCCTTCTATTGTTCCTGGCTGTGGCCTGTGCAGAGCCCCGAGCAGTGCGAGCTCTCGCTGCCTTCGCATTCTCCTCTGCTGCTGCTGCTCCTCCTCCTCATTGTGTCCCCCCAGCGCCTGCACAAGACCTGCAACAGCCTGGAATTGGCAGCCAAGAAAGGAAGCGGGGGGTTAGAGGAAGGATGGATTGAGTTGACTCTCTCTTTGCAGGCTGCTGCGGGGAGCAGGACCCAGCTGCGGCAGCGCGGTGCTGGCAGAGCCAGGAGCATCCGCCTGGGAAGTTCTTGAACTGAAGAGTCTTTTGACTGAGAGACCCTGAAAGGGAGAGGGCTCAGCATTACCCTCACAAAGAGGTGTGAAGGGAGCGTTGGCTGTGTTAGGGCAGTTGAGCACAGTCGTGCTGATTTAGGTTAGGGAAACCATAAAAAGGATTTAGAGAGGGAGTGGAGAGAAGGACTGAGAACAGGTCTGATGAGGAGCAGCTGAGAGACCTGGGGTTGTTCAGCCTGGAGAAGAGCAGGCTGAGGGGAGATATTATTGCCCTCTGCAACTCCCTGGAAGGAGATTGGAGTGAGGTGGGGGGTCAGACTTTTCTCCCTAGTATCAGGTGATAGAATGAGAGGAAATGGCCTGAAATTGTGCCCGGGGAGGGTTAGGTTGAGTATTGGGAAGAATTTCTTTCCTGCAAAGAGTGGTCAGGGATTGGAACAGCCTGTCCAGAGAGGTGGTAGAGTCACTAGAGGTGTTCAAGAAATGCATGGGCATGGCACTTGAGGACATGGTTTAATGGCTGTGGTGGTGTTGTATTGATGGCTGGAGTCTAAGAGGTCTGATTCCCTGATTGTCTCTCCCTCTGCAGAGGTTGGATGCGAAGGAATAACCAGCAGTAATCCCAGATTGGTAAGAGGAGAGCACAGGCTTATGAATTCCAGTGGTGTGCAGCAGGAGGGTGGAGTTCTTAAATTTCAGAAAGCCCAACAACAAAAGCCCACCAAAACCAAACCAAACAAAGCACCTAAAAAAAAACATGCGAGAGGCAAATTTGGGTTTGTTTCTTTGTTTGGTGAGCTCAGCCAAAATCAGTCCACGTGGGCAAGGCTGGGGGTGGCTCTGAGTAACATGCAGTGGATCTCTCCAAGGTGAGCAGGACAAGCAAAGGAGAAAGGATTTGGCAGTGATAATCATGTGTAAGCAGAATAAATTCCCTTAAAATCCTGTTGAAGTGGCAGTGGCAGGACAAGGTGGGGGAAATCCTGACCACAGGTAAATCCCAAACTGGAAATTCCTTAGAGCTGAGGAAATCGGTTCCCTTCCATGCCTTGTGCAGGCATTTTGGGGCTTTGTGCCCTGAACAATCGCTTGTTAACCCCAGCTCTGTCACACAGCCCTAATTAGCTGGAGGTGGTACCTGCAGTAATGAAGCATGGGCTGGGCAGAGCACGGGGCAAGGCAGAACACGTCAGGGCTGCTCTCTGCCCTCCTTTCCCCTCATCAGAGCCCTGCCAGCTTGTCTCTCCCTTCCTCAGATGATGGATTTCATGAAAAATCTCCAAGAATGTAGTTCTTTGGGATTTCTCCTGTCCTCCTTGTAAGGAGGTGACTCCTTCCAAATCCCTTTAGAGAGGCCAGGCAGCATGCTTGGGAAGCACTGCAAAGAAAAAAAAAAAAAGGAAAAAGCTATTTCCATTCCTTGCCATTTCCATTTCTGCCCATAAAGTGGAAAGAAGAGCCAGGGAATAATTCCCACTGCAGAATAAATCACCAGCTTTGCTGAAATTGCAGCCTTGGCACCTGCAGGGCTGTAAAGATTTGATAAAGCCTCTGCCCCTCAGGGTGCTGGGTCCACATTGTGATTTAATGGCCGTAGTGGTCTTAGGTTGATGGCTGGACTCGATCTCGGAGGTCTTTTCCAGCCCAAACAATTCTGTGATCAGGGATAACTTCACCTCCTGCCCGAGCGTTTGGTGGGAGGAAGCTGAATGCGGTGTGGAGGTTGCATCTCTGCCTGCGAGAGGCTGCTCTGCGCTCTGCCTAAGTGTGACTGGCATCGGTTGTCCTGCTTGAAGCCACTAATGAGCTTAAGGACTCCTCTGTTTAACCGAAATGAAACCCTTCCCTCCAAACAAACCTCGCGTGCTCAGCCTGCTGCTTTCACGCAGGCACAATGGGCAACTGCTGACCTTGCTTGGGATGCCACCTCCAAGCTCATTACTGAACAATTAGCTGATCCTTAACCTTCCTGCAAAGTTTGGGGGGGGTTGGGCAGCTCAGAGGGGTGGGGGTTGTGCTGTTAATGTGACATATCCCAAGACTTGGCCTTGAATTTCAGGCACTGGGCTGTTCCCAACTCCCATCTGTCCACTAAGTGAATGTCAATCCAATTTAAGCTTGCATATGTTTCCAGGGAAACCATCGGAGGCAGTGGGGAGAGCTGGACCATGGAGGGGCTGGGAAGGAAGCACAACAGCAGCATTTGTACTTTTAGCTGCTTAAACATGACTGAAAAACCTAGCTGGCTGCAGTAGCCCTTCCCAGAGCAGTGTTTGGAGGACTCGAAGGTCAGCTAGTTCCTCCTGGAGGAGGCTGTGTTCTGTGTGAATGAAACAATCAGATTAAAAACAACACACACACAAAAAAAAAGAAGAGGGAAAGCAGCTTCAGGTGCTGTCCCTGAGGTCTCATTCCAGCTCTTGGAGCTTTACACTTTCCCATGCAGAATTTGAGAATTCAAGTTCATCTGAATTTATGCTTTCTTAGTCCTTCCTAGCTAGCAGGGTGGAAAACTCATACAAAATGCTGCCTGGCCCCTCAGCTGAACAGAGCAGCTGCAGGTGCCTCTCCCTGTCCCACCCAAAGGAGTCTTTATACTTCCTCAAAAATATAAATTGCAAGTGTTTAGGTAAATGCAAGATCAGTGTCCTGGTGGTGTTAAAAGAACAGGGTATGTCAGTACTGTGTGCTAGTTTGGGGTGATGTGCACTGCCTGAGGACCAGGAGAGGGCATGGATGTTGGGATACCTGCAGTCTGAGAGATCTGTTGGGATACCTTTAGTGCTCAGGCATTGGAACAGGCTGCCCAGGGAGCTGGTGGGGTCACTGTCCCTGGAGGTGTTCAAGACATATGTGAACGTGGCACCTGGGGACGTGGTTTAGTGGCCACGATGATGGTTGGACCAGATGACCTTAGAGGTCTCTTCCCACCCAAACAGTGTTGTGATTCAGATCACTCAGACCAGTTGAAGGTGCTGCAGAGCTCTGAAGGCTCATCTTGTAGCCGTGGCATGAGAATCTGCAGACACAGCTCAAGGATGCTCAGCCTCTCAGAGATAGAAAAGCAAATGTGTAAGGTCAGACTGAACTTGGGACTGTGGAGGCTTACTGGTGTTCAGTGTCATGCTCTGGGTTGGAAGGGCATCTAGTTCCAACCTCCCCTGCCATGGGCAGAGACACCTTCCACTAGCCCAGGTTGCTCAAGGCCCCATCCAAACTAACTTTGAACGTCTTCAGGGAGGGGGCAGACACAGGCTCCTTGGGCAACCTGTTCTAGCATCTCACCAACCTCACTGTAAAGATTTTCTTCCTATTATCCAGCCTGAATCTCCCCTCTTCCAGTTCAAAGCCATCACTCCCCCCTCCTGTCACTGCAAGCCCTTGAACAGAGTCCCTCCCCAGTTTTCTAGCAGGCCCTTTTGGGTACTGGAAGGCTGCTCTAAGGTATCTTCAGAGCCTTCTCTGAGCAGATCAGGCCAGCAAGGAAGGTTAACCACAGCAGAGATCCTCAGAGCCTCCTCTCGGCAGATCAGGCCAGCAAGGAGGGTCAACCACAGCAGAGACCCACAGAGCTCATTGCATGGATGAGAAGCATCTCTCAGCTCTGTGTGCCAAAGCTGTGAGCAGGGCAGAAAGCAGCAGAGCAGCCTGGAGACTCCTGCTCAGGAGAAATGAGCATTGCTTCCCTGCTTGGAGGAACTCATCTCTAACCGAGAGCTGAGCTTCAGCAAAAGCTGGAGCTGCAAGTCAGCCTGGCTTGCTGAAGAGGGCTGCGTTTCTGCCTGCTTATGAAGCCACTAAGTACAACGTTTATCTTGGTTACTGAAATGAGTAAGGAAGTGCTGACTTTGGGGCTCTAGAGTGGGAGATTTTCTGTCATTTTAGTATACAGAATGCCGCTGGCACGCCTGGGCTTCAGATGCTTCACTGCGACAAAGAGCTGGAGCAAGGACTGAAGTTCTGCTGTCTGGGGATATCCTGCCTGGTGTTTTCTGTTCTTCTGACTGCTACATGAGGCAGAAACTCACAGAATGACAGAATGGTGGGGTTGGAGGTGTCCTCTGAATATTGAGTCCAGCCCCCCCTGCCAAAGCAGCATTGCCTGGGATGGGTCACACAGGAATATGTCTGGATAGGTCTTGAAAATCTCTAGAGAAGGAGACTCCACCACTCTCTGGGCAGTCTGCTCCAGGGCTTCAGCACCCTTAAATTAAGGAAGCTCCTCCTCATGTTTAGATTCAGCTTCTTATGTTCCTGTTTGTGCCCATTATCCCTTGCCATGTCACTGTGCACCATTAAGGCAGAGTGGTCCCATCCTTCTGCCACCCTGACGTAATTGACTCCCCCCACCATCTGCTCTTTTCTGGCCTAAAATGCCCCCATCCTCAGTCTTTCCTCCTCAGCTCAAAGTTTGCTGCTTCTCTTCTCCAGCATCAGCTCCTCTTTAGATCAGATCTCCCAAGATTTGGGCTGCCAGCAGCCGAAGTGGCTCCGGGGAGGAGGGCAGCAGGCCACGGAGTCGTCCTTGGGGCTGAGGTTGTGCGGCAGCAGGCTGCTTCAGCCAGCGCAGGGGGAGTTTGTTGCACTCGACTCCTTATCAGCTGTTTATCCTGCCCTGTCTGGGCACAGCCTGGGAAAGCAGAGCTTGCTGCAGCCCTCCTGGATCTTCCAGCAGCTCCTGGAAACTTTCTGCCAGTTCTTCTGCCCTTCAACCAGTAGCTGCAAGCGGCTCCTGCTGCCACTTTGGCTCTGCTTCAGCTGGCAGCTCTAGCAGCTGCAGGCATCCCTCTCTGATCCCTCTCTGCTCAGATTTATGGTAGTCTGCCTTCAGATTTGGTCTCCTGTACTGCAGCCCAGCTGGAGTCTAGCTCTAAACTGGTGCTCTTATCCAAGTGTTCTTGTGCTGGTGATAGGGATGTACCAGGGCATTTTTCTCTTCCCCACCCATCTGCCCCATGTGCTGTAGCTGACAGCCAAGGGATGATAGTGATTATTTTGTTGTTTCTCCATTTGTTGGTGCTGAGAGTCAATCCAAAGTTTTGCTCTTCCTTGTTATAAATCCACTCTCTGTGAAGCCATAGTTGGAGGAAGCAGAGGAAGGCATCCTCAATGCATCAGAGCACCCATCTGTGAGCAGCAGCTTCCACTTGCAGGGCTCTTGTCTCCAGTGCTCTACACACCCAGATATTTTGAACCACAGCCTGAATTCAGGGAACGTTCCTGAAAGTCCAGTTAGGTTGAACTGTTGGAAAGCTCTGTGGTTCCCAAGAGTAAGTTGTAATTATGCTCTGTTGCCAGAGAACTGATGGTTTAGCCTCTAGAATTCACCCTGGCTTCATGGTGACCTGCAGTGATGTGAAAATTGAGGTCTTCAAAGACTTGTGGTTGCTGGGTTCTCCTTGAGATGAGATGGAGCCTTTGCTTCAGGAGCAAATGGGCCCCTCTTGTAGCCTCAGGTCTGCAAGTGAAATGTGCAGGTATGAATAAACATGGGATGACTGTGGGTAAGAGTTGTCTTGGAGCTGAAAGTCATCTAATGAGGCTGGTTTGGTCTCAGAGCAAGTTGTGGCTCTCGATGCTCAGGAGTTTGCAGAGAACATGTCTGTGAGCTGCTGGGCTTGTCTTGTAACAGCCAGCACAGCACTCATTGGGGCTCCCCAGCCCCCTTTTTTTGGTGCAACCTTATGAGAAGTGCTGTTAGGCTGACATTGAGGTGCCAGGTGGATGTGGAAGTTGGAGAGATGTGATCCTGAACGTGTGTACTCTGAAAAATCAGTGGTGCCAGCCTCACTCAGGCTTTAAAGCTTCTTCTCCAGCTCTCTGGCCCCGTTCTGCGTGCACAGAGAGAGGGAACTTGAGGTGGTCATAGCCAAGCCTGTTGTGGGGCAGGGGATGGATTGTACCAGAATGTTGCTAGCAGATGTTCTTCAGTTTGTGGTTTGTTTTGTTTGGGATTTTTTTAACCTCCGTCTCTGTAGGCAGTCTCCTGTTTTTTCTAGCCCAGCAGAAGGCTGCAGGAAGAGACTTCTGCAGCTCCCTAAATGCAGTTTAGGTCCTGTCCTCTCCTCTCGTTCCCTGGAGGATGCCATATCAACATCTTCCACGTTTTGAGCTTTTTGTTTTCTCCACCCTCTTTATTTTTTCAGTGACGTGATGTAAGCTCCTACGCCCTCTCCTTGCTGGTCACCTCCAAGTCCTTGGCTCCTCCAGCGTTACAGAGTAGGACAGACATGGGCCAGCTGGAGCCTGCTCCTCCTGGACTCCTTCCACGCTGCACACAGTGTGGCTGACATGCAGCTCTCCTGGGCATCTACCCCAGGATGATGCTGATTTTTCTCACAACAGAGGGATGTTGTTGACTCATGCAGCTTGTGTTCCTCAGCAAACCTCAGCTGCTTTCTGCAGAGTCTCACCTTGCTGCCAGGCTTGTGTTGGTGTGACTGGTGATGCATCAAACCCCAGCATGGTGAGATTGGAAGGGACCTCCAGGGGTCATCCAGTCCGAACCCTCTGCTAGAGCAGGGGCACCCACAGCAGCTTGCCCAGACACACAGTGCGGGGGGTGGGGGGGCTGGAATCTCGACAGAGACGGAGGCAGCCTGCTGCAGGGCTCCAGCACCCTTATGCCAAAGAGGATTCTTCTTCTCATGGTCAGGTGGATTCCTGTCTGCCTGGTAGGTTGTTGATGGGCTTTTTAAACCTGTGATGCTTTCAGGTCCACCAGCATCATACGTGACCCCATAGCTTCTCTTCTGACTTGCCTGCTGTCTCTGCAAGTGTTACCTGCAGGTGAATGGCAGAGTCACAGGCTGCTCTGGGTTCATCTAGTCCAACCTCCCTGCCAACAGCAGAGACATCTGTAACTACAGCCCCAAACAACCTGACATGGAAGGGTTCCTGTGACCCTGCTTCAGCGGGGAAGTTGGACCAGATGATCTCCAGAGGTCCCTTCCAACCCCCATCCTGCTGAGGGTGTGTGACACACGATATCATCCATCCATCCATCACCCAGCATGGGGTGTTGAAGCCCTTGGCTTTCCTGGGCTTAAATGACCAAAATCAAGTTTGTGAGGGGATGGTGACTCCTCTGCCTCAGCCAGATGTGGCAGCTGTGATGATCGATGTAGTGAATGGTCCAGAGGCTGTGCTTGGGTTTCTGCAACCCACCCCACCCCCCCGATAGCTCTGCAAAGAACCATTGCTGGGCACTTAAAACCTTCAAGTGCTAATTGCTAACTAATGAAAAGTGTAATCACCAAGTAATTAACTGTAAGTACTTAGTGCTGGTGGAGCTTCAGGCTGGTCTGATGAAGACATTAATAACTTCAGGTTTCAGACTAAAATCTCATTCCTTTCCTCTGCCACTGCATCTTGGGACTTCCCCCACACTCTCACCTTGGTATCCCGAGTCTGTAAACATCTCCCACCTCTCTATCCACTGCCTCACAGGCTGTTTGTTCCCTCAATGCAGGATCACTTAGTAAACTGCTCTTTAAAACCCAAAATAACACCAAAGCCACCCCTGGCTGCATTCAGTCCTGTGAGAAATCAGTGAGTGATGCTGCAGCATCACTCCTGCTCAGTGAATTTTTTTGACTGGCCTAAGACATTAAACCAGTTGAATTGTGACATTTTAAGAGGAGCTTCTTCATTTAGCTTGGACTCATTTGGAACTACTGCTTTTGTATATTGAAAAGAGGGAGAAATGGGCCCTGAATGAGTTTAGTTAGGCTCAGCAGTCTCACCTTGGTCATAACTGCTGCCTGAAGATGAGTGAGTGTACCTCTGGATGGGAGGTGCTGGGTGATGCTGTATCTTGGGAAGGAAAAAATGGTTGCATGTGGATTCTGAAGTGCCTTTAGTGGTTTTTTGAAGTGGTTTAGCTTCTTCAGGAAACCTGTGTGGGCATCTTGCTAATCTAAGTACTGGGATCCGAGATTCCCAGCATGGTGGGAGTCAGAAGGGAAGTTGTTTGGAAGCTTTCCAGAGAAGGAGACTCCACAGCCTCTCTGGGCAGCCTGCTCCAGGGCTCCAGCACCCTCACACCAAACAAGTTTCTCCTCCTCTTCAGAAAGAACCTCCTGGGTTCCAGTTTGTGCCTGTCACTGGGCAGCACTGATAGGAGTGTGGCCCCATCCATTTGCTCTCATACTGCTCTTCTCCAGGCTCAACAATCCCAGGTCTTTCAGCCTTTGCTTCTCAGAGATACTCCAGGCCCCTCAGCATCTTTGTTCCTTTAATGAGCTGGTAGTGGGTGTCCTATAACTTCACACTTCCCTCTCTGGATCTCCACGTGTAGAAATTCTGCCCAATTTGATGAGAAGATCTTTTAAGATTCATCCACATCTGAATTTTTTACTCGATAAGTTCAGCTTCAGATTCAAGCTCCGCTTACTGTTCAGTGCAGTGCTGCGGTCTGTAGGACAGAGAGGGAAAGAGAATGGTTGCTCACAGGGTTTCTGGTGGGAGTGCAAGAGCTTTGTGAAGCCCTTGACTTCAATTCTGGATTGAAACTGAAGCTCTCAAATGGGAAACCGCTCAGCATGAGTTGTCTTCTGCCCTGTGTCCTCAGCTGAGGCAGTGTGGAGGATGCTGTTTCTGTAGAGACTTTCAAGACCTGTCTGGATGCATTCCTGTGTGACCTGCCCTAAGTGATCCTGCTTTGGCAGGGGGGTTGGACTCTGTGACTTGGTGATGCTGCTATGTCGAGTGATGGTAGGGAATTGAGAATGAAGACACAAAGTCTCTTTTCTTTTGAAGTGCTGCTGCAGTGTGAACGTAAGGAGGAATTCAGACCTGTGATGAAGGAAATGTGAAATCCCACCAAGGTCTACAACTTCTAGAATCACAGAATCATTTGGGTTGGGAAAGCCCTCTAAGGTCGAGGCCAGCCACCAGTGTAACACCACCAATGCCATTAAACCATATCCCCACGTTTATCAAACACCTGCAGGGAGGGTGACTCCACCACCTCCCTGGGCAGCCTGTTCCAATGCTTGAAACTTGCTTTGCATGGCCCAGGCTGAAGTTGAAGTAAGATTGGTAGTGCTTTTAAAACTGTTTAGAAAAGACTTTTTTTTCCAGCTGGAAGGTGATGCTGTCTTAAGGACTTACTCAGGAGCTGACAATCCATTCAGATGACAGTTGCAGGCTGAAGAGGTGGTTCTCATCAGCGTGGGGCAGCTGGGGATGAGTCAGAAGACAAGAATCCTCAAAAATACTCCATCAACTTGTTACTTAATGTAGCCTTTTTTTTTCCCTGCTTGGTTTTCAGGGTTCTGTGAATTTCAGCTGAGGTTATAAACGCACATGTCTGTTAAATGCTAAAATTCAGGCTCTCTCCTGCTCTCCCTGAAGGTGATGAGTGATGAAGGCTCTACCTGCAGCTGCAAAGCCAAGTGTTGAGGCATTGAGGTTCTGTGGGATGCTCCAAACTGAGGAAAAGATGAAGATAGTAGAAAGGGGAAGGGGGGAGAAAGAAGATTAGAAAAAAAGTTCTTGGAGTTATATTTTGGGATCGGATTTAAAGGGTGGTTAATGCAATGGGATGTTGAAGGAATGTTTTGTCTTCCCTGGAACATCCTGGGTTGCTGTTTTTCTCCCCTAAAGCACCTTTTGTTGAGCACTAACATGTTGTCTTGGGATCTGAAGAGTGCTGTGCTGACAGTCTGTAATCATCACAGAATCACAGACTCGTTTGGCTTGGAAGGGACCTTCAAGATCATCTAGTTTCAAGGCAGGGACACCTCCCACTAAACCAAGTTGCTCAAGGCCCCATCCAACCTGGCCTTGAACACCTCCAGGGAGGGAACAGCCACAGACTCCCTGGGCAACCTGTTTCAGTGCCTCACCACCCTCACTGTAAAGAATTTCGTCCTAATCTCCAGTCTGAAGTTAGGCTGGAAGAGAGGGGAGCTTCAGTGTCCTTCTTATGTTTGGGGCTCCAGAGTCAAAAGAGTTGAATGTGGAGGGAGGTGTACCAGAGAGAGGAAAAGGAGGGAAGTTTGGATCTTGAGATAGGATGGCAGTGACAGCTTCTAAGTGGAGAGGAGCTGGCAGGGTTACACCTGCCCTTGGAATCCCCAGAGGCAGCAGTTTTGCAGATACAGGTGTCAGACATGGAATCATGGCACATCCTAAATTATTGAAGCTGAGCAGCTTAGAGGAAGCTCCTAAAGCTGTTGCAGAAGAGTGTGACTATGAGATATGGAAGAGCTTTCCTATTTACCTTGTTCTTCAAAATAAAGCCTGGGAAACAATTAGTGATTCCACTTCATGCATGGAGCCAGGAATGGTGCCAGAGCTCTCTGAACAAAGTGACACATGATTGATATTTTCCCAGACTCAGCCTTCTGAGTTTAGTTTTGCATTTTGCATCTAGAGAGGATCAGATGAGTTGAGCTTGATTCACTTATCTTTTTTCCCCTGTAAACCTCGATTAAGTTGATTGGCAAAGCTTCTTCTCCTTCTAAAAGCATGCCTCTCAGAGCTGTCCCAAAATACTCCTGACTTGGATTTTCAGGCTAGTTGCAGGCATCTGGCGAGGCGTTGCTGGCGTAGCTGGCACGCAGGCAGCTCTGCAGAACCTATTTAAAGTGCTGATACGTAGCTCTTTGGCAACGTGTGGCATTTAATACCTCTAGTACTTTGTGTGGTGTTGTAGTTTCTGCTGCTGCTGTGCTCTGGGATGTTCCAGAAGAAATGCAAAATCCCTGGGAAGCTTGAACCCTCCTGCTTCTTGAGTGGTTCACTCTGTGCAGCCCTAACCCCTGCCCAGGGCGCATCTTGCCTGCTCTCAAAGACAGCAGTGACCCAACACAACTCGTGGCATGAATGAAAAGCATCTCTCAGCTCTGGACGTGCGTTGATGGGAGGAGAGAAACGAGGCTGTTCTGCAGCCCGATGAGCTCTGCACGGTTTGCTCTGATGGAGCTTTGGATGGGCCTCAGGAGGGAAATTTGGGCTGCACTCCGGGAAGGCAGATCGCAGCCTGCAACAATTAGAGTTATTGTAAATGTTTGGGATTGGAAGAGCGCTTCTGCTCCTGGGACTCGTGTGCTGTGTGGGTAATTCCAGGCGGGATACCTGGCAGTGCTCTGATTTATCCAGCTTTCCCAGCACTGCCGGGACGCTGCCTTCACACAACACCTTCCCTGCAGCACCGGCAGTGATTTGCCGGCAAAAGCAGCAGGGAGGAAGGAGCCAATCCTCCAGATACTTAAAGTTTTAGAGCTGTTGTCACAGCCTAAGCTGCACCACTTTAAGTGGATAAAACTTCCCTGAGCAGACGGGGGCTGAGCATCGGCGAAGCGCACGGAGAGGAAGAGCTTTGTCATCGTCACTCCTGGTGCCTGACGGAGCTGCCAGATGGGTGAGGAGCTTTGCAGGCTTGGCGTTCCTGTGCTTTTGGCATCAGCTCCTTGGAAGGAGCACACCTCTGTAGGAAGCGTTGGGAAGGAAGTGGTGCTTGAACCACTGCCCCACTCACTCCGAGAAGGACGTTGAGGGGGTTGGAGCATGTCCACAGAAGGTCAAGGAAGCTGAGTAAGGGTCCTGAGAAGCAGGTCTGATAGGGAGCAGCTGAGACCTGGGGTTGTTCAGCCTGGAGACAAGGAGGCTGAGGAGAGACCTTCTGGTTCTCTACAACTCCCTGAAAGGAGGTTGGAGCCTGGTGGGGGTTGTCTCTTCTTCCTTGTGTCAGATGATAGAATGAGAAGAAAATGAGAACTAGGAAAAAGTTTTTCACAAAGAGAGTGGTCAGGCACTGGAGTGGGCTGCCCAGGGAGGTGATGGAGTCACCAACCTTGGATGTGTTTAAGGGTCGTTTGGATGTGGTGCTTAGGGATATAGTTTGAAATGAATCTTGTTGAGTAGGGTTATAGGTTGGACTTGGTGATCCTGAGGGTCTTTTCCAACCTGGATGTTTGTGTGATTCTGTGTGCGAGGAAATGGGCTGAAATTGTGCTAGGGGAGGTTTAGGCTGGAAATCAGGGCCAATTTCTTTCCTGCAAGAGTGGTCAGGGATTGGAACAGGCTGCCCAGGCAGGTGGTGGAGTCACCATCCCTGGAGGTGTTCAAGAAACATGTGGACATGGCACTTGGGAACATGGTTTAGTGACCCTGGTGGTGTTAGGTTGATGATTGGACTCGGTGATCTTAGAAATCTTTTCCAACCCAAACAATTCTGTGATCCTAATGGGTGGTCCCAGATTAGTTCCTTCTAATTTCCCTTGTAATCAAGTGATGGAGAGGCAGAGACAGATGCTGCAGCTGCGTGATTACGGAAGATGCAGCTGTTAACACACTTGCTTTTTCTCCTGCTAATGAGGCATCAACTCTCTCCTGATTTTGCTGTTTGGGTAGTGGCTTTATTCTAGCAGAAAATTGGACCAGTGTTGGGTTTTTTGAATTTTTCTTTTTTCCTCATCTGGTTTGGGTTCAGCAGCTGTCAAGAGAGTTTTTCAGAACTAGTGTACTTTGAGAAAGGAAGCAACAATTCCAGGAGCTTTGAAATGCTCCATGGGCTGTGGATGAGGCTTTTTAGTCCAAGCTGCTTCACTGAACTTGGAGTTGTACCTGAATGTCTCCTCACTGTTTGTTAATCCAGGTCCTCAGCTGAGAGCAATAAATGGGTGGTTCTGGCAGGAATATTTTCACTTTCAGTTCTTTGCCTTATGCTGTGATTTCTTGGAGGATCCTGGGCACCGTTGGACTTTCTTCTTTGCTTTGTGAAGTGATACAAAGGTGGAAAGAAGATGCAGAGCCCTAATGCTCTGAAGTGAGTACAATACCTGCTGTAACTAAACTCAACATGACTCTGATTTTTGAGGCAAGAAGCACTCTGTTGTCAGATGGTTTTGTTGTGAGCAGCGTTGCAAAGCCTCTGTGCTGAGCTAGGGGAAGAACAGAGGCTGTTAGATGAAGGCGAGCCAGTCGCCTTAGCTGCTCCGTGCTTTGTGCCAGGAAGGGAATCACAGAGTGCTGGGTTGGAAGGAGCCCCAGGGATCATCTGCTCCAACCTTTCTAGGTAATAGCAGAGTTGAAATGAGATGGAATAGCAGGGACAAAGCCGGCTGTGTGATGCAGAGGACTTGGGGGTTGGACTGGTGGATGGTCTCCAGAGGTTCCTTCAAACCCCCACCATTCTGTGACTGATCATGTAGGCATGGAGAGGATTCTTGGTAGTCCCAGTGTGCTCAAGATGACTTCAGTTCATTGCTGGCTCAGTTTGGCCGCTTGTGCAAGAAGAGCTCTGAATTGAGGGAAGTTGGCTGGCTGACTTGATAAGCGTCCTCCCAGATTCCAGAACCTGTTTTTTTTCTTCTCAGAAAGACATAGCTCCTCACAGAGCACCCTCCTCTGTGGAATCATAGAGTAGCTTGAATTGGAAGGGACCTCAAAGATCATTCAGTTTCACCTCCCCCTGCCATGGGCAGGGACACCTTCCACTAGACCACGTTGCTCAAAGCCTCATCCAGCCTCATCTTAAACACTTCCAGGGATGAAGCATCCACAGCTTCTCTGGGCAGCCTGTTCCACCTCACCACTCTCAGAGATATCCAACCTAAATCTACCCTACTCTAATTTCAAACCATTACCCCCTGTCCTGTCGAGATCAGCAGACACTAACCAAGGAAGGCTTCCCAAGTGCAACAGGGTGTAAGGGACACTTAGTGTCCCCAGAACACATTGGGACATCAGGAAAAGCTTTGTCCACCCCACAGGGGCTTTCAGTTGCTGGGTCTCTTGTAGTTAATGCACATATAGACAAGGCAATTAAAACACATGGGGCTTGTTTCAAACAGATAATCTAATTATGGGCTTGATTAACCCTTATCAAATGAACAGTCCTTGGGTAGCTTTGTTCTCAGTGCCGTAGAAGCAGTCAGAGCTTTAATTAAGAGCCTCAGAAGTGGCAGAGCAGCATGGATGGTGTGGATGGGAGGGGGTGTGCCAGCAAGGATCTCACTGCAGAGAGGATCAAACCACCCCTAGGTGGATGCCTGTGTGAGGATTGACTCTTTGGTGCCAATAAAGGGAATCTGACTGGTTAATAAACACCATTAAATCAAGCACTTGTGCTGTCCTCCTCTCTCTAATGCTCAGGTACAGACTTCATTAATTCTATTCCAATATCACTTAATTAGGCTGATTGGGAATGTTTATGGGTTGCTCTCACCTGCCTGTCTCCTTCCTCAGCATCACCTACAGCTGTTAGGTGGATGGTTGCTCTCCAGGCTGCCAAATTGCTCTACTCTCTTGGACCTTCAGAAGAGGAGGTTGAGGAGAGACCTTTTCACCCTCTTCAACTGCCTGAAAGGAGGTTGTAGGGAAGTGGGGGTCATTCTCTTCTCATATGCAGCAAGTAACAGGGCAAGACAAAATGGCCTCAAGTTGTGTAGGGGAGGTTCAGGTTGGATATTAGGAGCGATTTCTCCCCAGAAGGGGTTCCTAGGCACTGAAACAGGCTGCTCAGAAAGGAGGTGGATTCCCCATGCGCGGAGATGTTTAGAAGTCGAGTGGACGTGGTGCTGAGGAATGTGGTTCAGCAGTGGTGGCACTGCGAGCTGTAGGTGAGTGGCTGGGCTTGATGATCTCAGAGGTCTCTTCTGACCTCAGCAGTTCTGTGGTTCCTCATACATCTGTCATGAGCCTGCTGCGTGAGTTCAGAGCCAGACTACTTCTGTGATGTTCTAGCCAGCAAGGGAGGTCCAGATAGCCTGAAGGTGTCTGGCTTGCCAGCGATTTTGTTGGGGTGCTAGGTACCTTCAGCAAGGCACTCCCTGGGCCAGGTTGTCTCTTTCCTCTGTATTGTAGTAATTTGTGTTGATTTTCAGCAGTGACTTGACATGGATGAAAAGTGAGGAACCTCATGAGTAAAACCTCCTGAAGGAATGAGGGGTGATCTGCTGGGAAGCAGCTCCTTGGTGGGCTGGTGGACAACAAGGTTTCCATGAGCCAGCATTGTGCCCTCATGGCCGAGAAAGCCAATGGCCTCCTGCCATGTAGGAAGACAAGTGTGGCCAGCAGCTTGAGGGACCTTCTCTTCCCTCTCTGCTCTGGCCTGCTGAGGCCACTGCTGAAGTCATGCATCCAGTTCTAGGCTCCCAGTTCAAGAGAGACGGGGAACTATTGGAGAGAGTCCAGTAGAGGCTTTGAGGGCCTGGAGCATCTCCGTGAGGAGCAAAGGCTGAGAGCCCTGGGGCTGTTAAGCCTCGAGAAGAGCAGTCCCAGAGGGCATCTGCTCAATGCTCAACGAGAGCTAAAGGAGCTGTGGGGGGGCAAGAAGATGAGGCCAGGCTCCTGTCAGTGGTGCCCAGTGACAAGACAAGGGGCAGCAGGCACCAACTGTGACCCAGGAAGTTCTGTCTTGAAGATGAGGAGAAACTTGTTTGGTGTGAGGGTGCTGGGGCCCTGCAGCAGGCTGCCCAGAGGGCTGTGGAGTCTTCTCTGGAGACATTCCAATCCACTCCAAACATTGTGCTCCGGGGCAGGCTGCTGTGGGTGCCCTGCTCTAGGCTTGAACTGGATGCTCTCCAGAGGTCCCTTCCATTCCACCATGCCAGCGTTTGGTGAGTGACATACAGATGAGTATCTCTCTCTTTTTATCTCCCTTAAATGTACTTTTGGGGTCTTTTTGCCAAGTGTGGTGATTTGGTTACCCATCCACAGTGCTGGTGCCAGGGGCTAAGCTGGACGGGCGTTTGCGTGTGCCCAGTTCCTCATGCTGGCAGACCTCTGCCTCAACCCAAGCTTGTGTATCACCCGAGTAGGTGAACTTTCTCCTTCTCTTTTGTCTGACTGTTTTGGAGAGTGACACCCAAAAGCTCTGCCTCAATCGCTATGCCAGGGATCAAATTCCAGAGGTTTCTTCCTGCCCTGGACCAGATTCTGGGTCAGCTTTAGCAAATCTGATGGACATTTGTAGTGTTGGAAGGAGCATTGGTGTAACAGGGAATGTGCTGGGGTGAGAGCTGGGTGGAACAACCTTCTGGGCTGTCCCACCTGCTGTGGCATTTGCTGTCACCGCCTTGCCTTTAATTACTCTTATGTTCTGTGGCTTAATACTGAAGCACAGCTCCTGTGTCTTAATTGGCTTAACTGGCCAGCACCCAAAAAGATTCAACTGTGGATGGAAACAAGCTTCCCAAATATTTCCTCATCGGCAGTTGGCGCGTTGTGAGGAGATGGGCCTGAAACTGTGCCAGAGGAGGGGAGCAACTTCTTTGCTGCAGGAGTGGAACAGGCTGCCCAGGGAGGTGGTGGAGTCACCATCCCTGGAGGTGTTCAAGAAATGTGTGGACGTGGCACCTGGGGACATGGTTTAATGGGCATGGTGGTGTTGGGTTGAGGGTTGGACTCGATCGTCTTAGAAGTCTTTTCCAGCCCGATCAATGCTATGAGTCTGTGGGTCCCGTTCAGCCATATTAATGGATGTTTCCTTCTGTCCCTCCCCAGGACTGGACATTGATCCTATGACGCATGCCCGGAAGAAACAGCTCTTCCTTCTGAAGCACCCAGCTGGTTCTGCTGGCCAAGCCTCATCACCCACGGGCAGCAGCAGGATGGAGAGGACTGAAGCGGAGTGTGACGAGCAGCGGGACGGAGATGCCGCCGAGGCCCCCAGCTGCCCCGGCGGGTTTGTGGGGACGAACAAAGCCAAGAGCCTGCACGAAGTGCGCAAGACCTACCCGCTGCGGAGACGGCTGCTGCCCTCGGTCAGCAAGAAGACCTGCAAGGTGCTCCTCACCAGGCTGGAGGATGTGGCTGGGTCCCTGTCAAAGCAGACCCAGAGCTGTCAAAAAAAGGACCTTCCCAGCTGGATGGAAGGTTTGGGACCTGCCTTGTTCCCCGAACAAGTTCAGGCTGTGGGCGCAGGGCAGAGCGATTCAGCCGGGGAAAAGCGCGCGGGGACTTACGCAGGGATGGAGCAAGAGCTGGAGGCTGCTCCCTCGGAGCCCAGGAAGCGCCGGCTGGCCTCGCTCAACGCGGAGGCGGTGAACAACCTGCTGTTCGAGCGCGACGAGGCTCTCTTCAGCCGCCGCTGCCGCAGGGACTCGGCCAGAGCCGACTGCGGCGGCAAGGGCCTGCACTGCAGAGCTGGGGACACCTGGCCCGTGCTGGAGAAACCAGCCCAGGCCAAACCGGGCAAGGGCAAGAGCCGCCACGAGCCCGCCCAGAAGTGCAACAGCTGCGACCACTCGCTAGAGGAGGTCTTTGAGGATGGGACAAAGAGGGAGGATGGAGCCGTCTCCTATCACCCTGCCCCAAAGAGACTGGCCAGCCTGAACGCCGTGGCCTTTCTGAAGCTGACCCATGAGAAAGACCAACCCCTGAAGCCGAGGAGTAAATCTGATGGAGAGGGCAAGTCCGAGAACCACTGTTCAAAGTCAACGCTCAAATGGGCCAAAGCTGGCAGGAAGAACTGCGTCAAGGCTAAGAAGGAGGTGGCTGGTTTGAAAGTGGAGAGTCAGCATGGCTGGCAAGGACTCACCCTAGGAGCTTTTGGGAAAGGAGAGCAGCAGGACTCCTCTAGGCTCTACGGGACAGCAGAACCTGTCCCTTACGAGTCGCTGTCCAGCTCCTACGCCAGCACAGAGGGTTTCTACCACAGACTGCCTTTGCTCATGGGTGGCCAAGCTTCCATGAAGCCAGAGTATGGAAGGCCTGGAGAGAAATCCCCGACCCCCAAACAGGAGTTCCACCAGCCTTCCTTCCCCGTGCAGCAGTTCCCTCCCCTGCCCGTGCCCGGGAACCACACGGACTGCGGATGCCTCTTTGAGTCCTCGGATCTGCCGCCGCTGAACGGGTTTTACGTCTACTATGGCCAAAGCGGATACAGTGGCTACTCCCACTGCTCCCTCTACCCCAAGGACCAGCTTTCACAACCTGCTACCTGCGAGGGGCTCTTGGTGTCACCCACTTCCTTGCCATCGGGTGCTCATTTCCAGCCACTTCCCTGGTGTAACTCTCCGTACTGCTGCGGGGAGGGGACGACCATCAACAGCTACAGCGTCTGCGGGGTGGTGCATGTGCCCGAGGGCAGGGTGGGCAGCCTGCACACGGGGCGCAGCAGCTACCCCTACAAAATGCCTTTTGCAGCAGGTAAGGCGCACTCAGGAGCGGGGGGACAGGCTCTGCTCACTTGCTCCCTGGGATAGGACAAGGAGCAATGGATGGAAGCTGCAGCACAGGAGGTTCCAGCTCAACACAAAGCGGAACTTCCTTACTGTACAGGCTCTGGAACAGGCTCCTCAGAGAGGTTATGGAATCTTCTTCTCTGGAGACTTGCAAGGCTTGTCTGGATGTGTTTTCCTGTGTGCCCTGAGCTAGATTGTCTGGTCCTGCTTTGGCAGGGGAGTTGGACTGGATGATCACTTTGGGTCCCTTCCAACCCCTGACATCCTGTGAGCCTGTGATCTTAGCATACAGTCAGAGTCGAGGGATAGGGTGGGTTGGAAGGAACCTTAAAGATCATCCATTTCCAACCCCCTGCCATGGGCAGGGGCAGCTCACACTAGCCAAGGTTGCTCAAGGTCTCACCCAGCCTAGCCTTGAATATTTCCAGGGAGAGGGCAGCCACAGCGTTCCTGGGCCGCCTGTTCCAGCACCTCGCCACCCTCACTAGGAAGAATTTCTTCCTAATCTCCCCTCTTCCAGCTCAAAGCCATTGTCCCTCTTCCTGGAAGGAAGCCCTTGTCAAAAGTGCCTCCCCAGCTCTCCTGCAGCCCCCTTCAGGCACTGAAAGGTTGCTCTAAGGTCTCTGTGGAGCCTTCTTGTCACCAGAATGAACAGCCTGTCCTCACAGGGGAGGTGCTCCAGCCCTCTTGATAATCTTCATGGCCACTCCAGCAGGTTCATGTCCTTCCTATGCTGGATACAGTACTCCAGGTGAGGTCTCATCAGAGCAGAGTGGACCAGCAGAATCACCTCCCTGCTCCTGCTGGCCACACTTCTTTTGATCCAGCCCACCTCACAGTTGTCTTCTGGGTTCACATTGCTGGCTCATGTGGAGTTTTTCATCAAATGACAACTCTGAGTCCTTCTCCAGACTGCTCTCAAGCTACTCCCTGCCCAGCCTCTCTTTGTGTGTGGGATTGCCCCAACCCAGGTGTAGGACCTGGCACTAGGCCTTGTTGAACTTCACGAGGTTGGCATCTTGGTTGGTGTTCCTAGGAGAAGGTGGCTTAGGGATGTCTCTGGTTGCCAGGAGGCAGGCTGAGAAAGAATTCACCTTTCACCTCCCCTTCCCCCTCCTGAGCCCTGAGGGATTTTCCCGATGAAAGGTCTCATTGGTGTGGAGAGCAGAGAATTGGTGAAAGGATTGGGCAGTGAGAAGGTGACTCATGACTTGTGTTGGGGCTAACCACTTAGCTTTGATCTGTGTCAAATGAGTGGGGCTTAGCTGCTGCGTGCTCTGCTGTGCTGTGCTGCTCTGAGCAGAGGCAGCTCAGCACCTGGGGCTGAGTTTCTCCTCCCTTCCCCAAGTCTCTTTCTCAGGACCAAGCTGGCCTTGCAGAGCAGCGTGAACAAGCAGCATTGCCTGGGTCTTTAAGACTCATACTGGTGGGGACTGCAGCCTCACAGGATGTTGTAGATGATGTAGATGAGATCTCAAGGGTTGTGTAGTGGTTCTGTGTGGGGCTTCTGCTTGAGCAGGTGCTTGTCCTGGTGATACAAGTGCCAGCGAGGCTGTGGGTTGGGTGAGCAGTGCTCCTGTCTTTGCTCATGATGTCTGAAGGTGAGACCAGTGATGGTGTCAGAGATTCCTCAGCTGCCTGCCTGCCTCAATCCTGTCCCCAGGCTGTTTTCAGGCTTCACTTTATCTCCGAGCTTTGCCTTTGCTGGTGATAAACCTCTTGAAATATTTCAAGCTAGTGGTTGGGAGGTGGTTACCAGACAGCAGGACATTGTCTAGAGACCACCTAGCTGATGCTGCAGGACCTGGCCCTTGGTCTGGTCCAACCCCATCCCATTGACCTCAGTCCATTGATCCAGCCTGGCCAGATCCATTGGTAGAACCTTCTCACCCTTCAGCAGATAAACACTGCCACCCAGTTTACTGCCATCTTCACACTGGGTAAGGGTACACTCACCCTCTTTGTCCAGGTGAGCTGCTGGGTGCTCCTGATGCTGGCAGGGGCAGGACTGGTTCCAGGGACATGTGTTGTCTAGCTGGGTGTCACCCTGCTGCTGAGACTTTCTGTGGTGTGGTTTCCTTCCTGTGAGCAGCTCTGGTTTAAAAGCCTGTGACCTTGGAGTGTGGAGTGGATGGAAGCGTACAGGGAGGTCTCCTGGAGCATTAGCAGTGAAGAGATGATTTTTGGAGACATGCTTCTGGAATCACAGTCTTCCCTGGAGTAGGTTATCTTGGTGATTTCAAGGAGAACTTTGGCTGGAAACAGGCTCCCACCTGAGAGCACTGACACGAGAGGTTCCAGCTTGATGTGTCCTGTGCCTTGTGTGATACCTGTCTTGCTTGGGCATGCACATGTCTGTTGGGTATGAGTCAGGGGATCAGGCTGTCATCTGGGGCAGTCATGGGCTGCCATGCATGAGGGAGAGGCATTGCTTTCCCTGCCCCATGATGGTTTGAAAGTGGGACAGTAGGGGTGAGCTTGAACAGGCTGTGAGGTGCTCCAACTCCAGTGGAGAGGCTGGAAGTGTCTGTGACCAAGGAAGGAGTCTTGGGGGGTCCAGCCAGCCAACTTTGCACAGTTACCCTGAAGCTGGGTAGGTATGGAGCTCCATCCTGCTTTAGTCCAAGCTGGAAAACTGCTTCTGGAAGCAAAACACTTGAGGTGATTCCTGCTTTGTGGTACCTGAGACTCGCAGCTGAGGGCTCAGCTCCTAGGGGAGCTGCTGTTCAGGGTCAGCAGGGTCTGTGATGGTCCACAGCAGTCCTCACTCTTGCAGGCTTTGCTGCAGCTCTTTTGGGGAGGGTCAGGGGGGAGACAGGAGGCAATAATTCCCTGTCACTGCAAGAGGATCCCAGCAGTTACTCAGCTGGAACTTGGTGACTTCAGCAGTGCAGGCCACAGAGCTTCTCTAACATACTCTGATCTGAAGGTGTCCTTCTAGCCACCCCAAAAAACATGCTTTGATTTCAGCCAGGGCAAGTGTAGGGTCCTGCACCTGGGGAGGAAGAACCCCCTGCACCAGTGCAGGTGAGAGGTGACCTGCTGGGAAGTAGCTGCAAGGAGAAGGACCTGAGAGTGCTGGTGGACAAGTAGTTCACCAGGAGCCAGACGTGTGTGGTCAAGAAGGCAAATGGGCAAAGGGGGTTGTGGGCAGCAGGGTGAGGGAGGTTCTGTTTCCTCTCTGCTATGCACTGGTGAGGTCACATCCGGAGTCTTGGGCCCTGTTCTGGGCTCCCCAGTTCAAGAGAGACAGGAACAGCTGGAGAGAGTCCAGTGGAGGCTGGGAGGATGCCGAGGGGCCCAGAGCATCTCTGTGAGGAGGAAAGGCTGAGAGCCCTGGGGCTGTTGAGCCTGGAGAAGAGCTGCCCCAGAGGGGATCTGCTTAATGCTCAGCAAGAGCTAAAAGGTGGGAAGCAAAAGAATGGGGCCAGACTCTTGTCAGTGGTGCCCAATGAGAGAGCAGGTGGCAGAGGGCACAAACTGTTACCCAGAAGGTTCCATCTGAAGATGAAGAGAAACTTGTTTGGTGTGAGGGTGCTAGAGCCCTGGAGCAGGCTGCCTAGAGAGGTTGTGGAGTCTCCTTCTCTGGAGAGATTCCAAATCCCCCTGGCCATTATACTCCTGGGCAAGCTGCTGTGGGTGCCACTCTTTTAGCATGAGGTTTGTGCTGGGTGATCTCCAGAGGTCCCTTCCACCTCCACCATGCTGGGAGTTGGGAAGTAGGAGTGTGGTGTATCTTGGTCTGGGAGCTTTCTTCCTGCTGACAGCAGGGAGCTCAGCCCCTGCTGGACTTGTTGGCCTGGGCTGTGGGCTTGCTTTGTGCCTGCTGGAGCATGTGAGGAGTTCTGAGATGCTTTTGAGGGGCAGCCTCAGCTGAGCTGGTGACCTGGCGTGGTTCAGGCGTCCGCTGTAGGGCCAGGACTCTGCTGAAGGCAGCAGCCTGCATCATCTTACTGGCTTCTGTTGCACCTCGTTTCGTGTTTCTGGAGCTAATTTGGAGAATCTCCTCAATTTTCCCTGATTAAGAGAATTTGGCTGTTGGAGAGAAGCTCTGGCAGCTTCTGCTGGTGTGGTTTAATCCTTCCCAGCCTTTGGATAAGCCTTTGATTTCCTTTGTACACAGTGACAGGCTGGAGCTGCTTTGGAGCCTGGCCAGCCTCCCGTGCCGCGCTGGCGGGCGCTACCTCGGGGGGGCTCAGATGGCTTTGTTGTGGCATCAGCAGCAGCATGTTGGAGCAGCTCAGGCTCAGAAATGGCTTAGCTTTGGGAATCCACCGACAGTGCAAAAGGAAATTGCAACCTGCAGGGTCTTTTACTGCTGTCACAGAATGGGGGAGGTGGAAGGGACCTCCAGAGATTGAGCCCAAGCCTCCTGCCAAGGCGAGGTTCACCTCGGGCAGGTCACACAGGAATGCAACCAGATAGGTCTTGAAACTGTCCAGAGAAGGAGACTCCACAATTTGTCTGGGCAGCCTGCTCCAGGACTCCAGCACCCTCCCACCAAAGAAGTTTCTCCTCATCTTCAGATGGAGCCTCCTGGCTTCCAATTTGTGCCTATTGCCCCTTGTTCTGTCACTGAGCACCACTGATAAAGAATCTGGCCCCATTTCTTGCCCCCCCCATCCTTTAGTTCTGTTGAGCACTGAGAAGATCCCCTCCCAGGCTGCTCTTTTCCAGGCTCAAAAGCCCCAGGGCTCTCAGCCTTTCATCCTCACAGAGGTGTTCCAGTTCCCCTCAGCACCTCTGGACTCTCTCCAGTAGTTCCCTGTCCCTCCTGAACTGGAGAGCCCACAATTGGACACAATATTCCAGATGTGACCTCACCAGGCCAGAGCAGAGCAGGAGGAGAACCTCCCTGGACCTGCTGACCACATTCTCCTTCATGCTCTGTAAAGCAATAAAGGGGATTTTGGGGGAAGGTGGTGGCAGTTTGGGACGGTCTGGATTGTGTAGTCATCTGCTGTCTCTTCTTCCCTTCTGCTAGAGGGCTGCAAGTCTCTGGACCAGCTGAACCTCACAATCCCCGTGGCAGGACACCCCGCATCACCTGCCCACCCGCTCTCAGGATGTCCTGTCCCCAGCGTGCCACCGGCTGCAGAACCTGTTCCTCATCTGCAGACCCCCAACTCTGACCCTCAGACCATGGCCCGAGAATGTCCGCAGAGCTCCAAGCCCCCCAGCGGCTCCAAGTCCGGGCTGCGCAACACCACGGGCTGCCTGCACGCCGCCGACAGCAAGGCGGCAGGAGCTCACTCCCACCCCAAGCAGCAGCGCATCAGCAGGAGGAGAGCCACCAACGGCTGGATCCCCGTGGGCACCGCCTGCGAGAAGGCTGTCTACGTTGTGGTAGGTGTTTGTGGCCACTGCCATTTGTAGCTCTTCAGGAGACTGAGGTTGTGAGAGTCTTCTGGTTCCTGGCTTCGGGGTGGAGGTGCCATCTAGAACCTCTTGTCCAAGCAGATAGTGCTTTCTGGCTTCTCTTCAAGGCCAAGCTGCTCTTGGCTTTGTTTTCCTCCTGTGCCCTGGCACTACTTTGCACAGCGTGACGAGCAGGGCAGGAGAACCTGCTGCTCCTCTGCTAGCATCAGCTGAAATGCCACAATGATGAATGCTGCTGGCTTCAGCCTTTGTAGGGGTGGCACCTGTTAGACCTCTGAGTCCATCAGAGAGGCTGTCCTCCTGCTGTCTCCTCCTTGGTTATGTCAGACTTGTGTAAGAAGTGAGGGAGGGATTGGCCTTGTTACGAGGAGCACTTGTCTAAAGGTGGCTCTCTCGAGGTTGTTCTTCTCACTGGTGGTGTCTGTCAGCCCAGCGGGGATCTTCTGGAGGGCACAGAGGACTGAGACAGTGTCCTGGCTCCCAGGTGGAGTTTCTCTGGTACCTGATACCTTCCTTCTTGTATCTTCTCCAAGGATTTCTTGTCTGTACTTTTCCATTTGTTGTGCTCAGGGGCAGAGAATGGCTCCTGCAAGATAGGACATCCAAAGCCTGCCAGGATGTGTTCCTGAGTGACCACCTCTAGGTCTCGGCAGGGACGTTCGGCTCAATGATCTCTAGAGGTCACTTCCAACCTCTACCATTCTGTGAAGCCAGAGATGAGGTTTTTGCATCCACAGCTCAGCCTTTGGCGCTCTGGGGGAGCAGCACACCCATCATTTCCTTAGGTCCTGCCCTATAATGCTTCCCACTCTCCCTGAGTTATCTAGCTGAGGTTGAACCTTTCCTGTCAGGCCTCCTCAGATGAGCTTTCAGAGCAAAAATTGAAAGAACCCTCCCCTAGTCCACAGTCCTCAAAGTGATCATTTTGTTACACCAGAGGGTACAAAGGCAGTGTTGGCAGTGTCATCAGGCAGAGCTTCATGGCATGGCCTCTGCTGCTCCATGCCCTGCTCAGGTGAAATACTTCATGGTTTGTTTCCTGACACTGCATGGCAGAGCTGCTGAGCATTGCAAACGTGCCCACGTCTCCCCACCCTTGCACAGCAAGGAAATGCAAGCCTACAGACAGGCAGAAGTGGTGATTCCTCTGAAGGCTGGGGTGGTTTTGCCTGTAGAGTTGGAGGTCTAACTGGGGTTTGGTTAGAAATAAATATCAGAAATAGCTGCTTGTGAGACCTGCTGTCCTCTGGTGAGCTGCTGCTCGCTGCCAGCACCACGCAGGAGGAGTAGTTGTGTGCTGGCTTATTAAAAGTGGTGGCCACTTGTGACCTGTCAGCTCTTAGATGCTGTTCCTCAGTGAACCTTCTTTACTTGAAGGGTTTGACCTGATCTTTGTGGTTGTCATAGAATCATTAGATCACAGGATGTTAGGGGTTGGAAGGGAGCTCTGGAGAGCATTGAGTCCAACCCCGCTGCCAGAGTGGGACCTTAGACTCTAGCACAGGTTGCACAGGAATGCATCCAGACAGGTCTTGAAAGTCTCCAGAGAAGGAGACTCCACAACCTCTCTGAGGAGCCTGTTCCAGTGCTGTGTGACCCTGACAGTCAAGAAGTGCTTCCATGTGTTGAGCTGGAACTTCCTGTGATGTAGTTTATATCCATTGCCCCTTGTCCTGTCACAGGGTGTGAGTGAGCAGAGGCTGTCCCTGTCCCTTTCTTCTTGACTCCCAGCCCTCAGATATTTATAGGCATTTATTAGATCCTCTCTTGGTCTTCTTTCTTCAGACTAAAAAGTCCCAGAATGGTTTGGGTTGGAAGGGACCTTAGAGAGCATCTGGTGGGAATGGCGGTACCATGAGTGGTCTAATGCTGTGTGACTTCTCTTCGAGTGGAAGCACTTTGCTCTGAGGAGCCTTAGGTGCATTTGCAGCAGGACCAAAGGAGTCTTGGGTGGAGGTGGCAAATAGTCACAGCATTACAGGGTGTCGGAGGTTGGAAGGGACTCAGAGAGATTGAGTCCAACCCCTCTGCCAGAGCAGGACCATAATCTAGCTCACATCACAGAGGAATGCATCCAGACAGGCCTTGAAAGTCTCCAGAGAAGGAGACCTAACAGCCAATAGCTCTCTGTCTCTATCAAGTCATAGCATCATTAAGGTGGGGAAAGACTTCTGAGATCATGCAGTCCAACCTTGTACCAACCACCTCCACGACCCAAAGGGCCACATCTCCTTGTTTCTTAATGCCTCCCTGGGTTGGATGGTGACTCCACCTCCCTGGGCAGCCTGTTGCAGTGCCTGACACCACCCCCCTGTCAGAGAAGCAGCTGTTCTTGTGCTCAGGTGTTTGTGTTCCCCTGATGCAGAACGAACCGGAGCCTGCTGTTCGCAAGAGCTACCAGGCGGTGGAGAGGGACGGGGAGATCATCCGGGTGCGCGACACTGTGCTCCTCAAGTCAGGGCCCCGCAAGAAGTCCATGCCCTACGTCGCCAAGATATCGGCGCTGTGGGAAGACCCCAAAACAGGTACTGTGCCTGCTGGGGCTGTGTTGCCTCAGGCTTTGATGAGGGGGAGCTGAAGCTGGGGGAGTGATGAATCTGCAGCCTTGTTAGGGTGCTCCACTGCTGCCTGATTGGGTGACAAAGAGGAAGAGAGGAGCTCTGTGTCATCGGTTCAGAGCGTTCCGGGAACAGGAACGCTCTTTAATCACCAGCCTGGGACTGCTCAGCAACATCTTGCTGGTCATGAAAGCAGAGATCTGCCAAGGGCCCTCTTAGCAACAGTCTCCTCTCCTTATTTCATTGCAACAGATGTCTCGGGAGCTGCTGTTTGCTCACATGCTCCATCCAGCAGCTGGGCTGGGAGCTGGTGTGGAGCACAGGCTTGTCTGCAGATGCTCTTGGTGGGACCTGGGTGGGGAGGTGGTGATGGAAGGAGGGGCGGTTGTCATGTCAAGGTCTCATATCTCACCAGTGATACCCGAGCTGAGGAAGCTGTGCCAGCTATTGTAAAGCACAGGGCTTGCTGAAAAGTCAAAAAAGTCAAGTTAGATGCAGAAGAAGTGGTGAGAGTCACCTTGGCTGTGCCAGCCTGCAGTTCTGGCAGTAACCTGGCAGCAATGCTGCAAGCACTGAGCTTTAGATGGGCATCTCCAGCTTGTGGTCTGAATGGATGCTGTTGTCAGGTGGAAAATGGAAAAAGGTTGATTTTATTCCTTTTTTTTCCATCTCTTTGTGTTTTTTTTGGTGCCTAACCAACCTCTTTGGTGATGTAACATAAATAGAAGGGGCTGAAGATGTCAGAGAACAGCAGTGTGGCTGACTTCACTCAGCATGAAGTCTTTATCATGGTACAGCTGCCTGTGCCTGAGCACTGGGGTGTGTGGACTCGGGGAAGGTGCAGTGGGAAACCAGGAGTAGGCTGAAGCTTGATGCTTTTTGATGGCTGTCCTTGCAGGGGAGCTGATGATGAGCCTCCTGTGGTATTACAGACCCGAGCACACTCAGGGAGGCCGCAACCCCAGTATGCACCAGGTGAGCCAGCCAAGGGGGGCACGTGGGGCTGGGGGTCCTGGTGGGGTTAGGAATCTGCTGGAAGAGGGATTAACTTGAGGATTATAGGTTGAACCTATAACCTGAGGGTGTAAGGTTGGAAGAGGTCTCCCAAGATCGAGTCCAACCATAATCAAACTACCATGACCACTAAACTACATCCTGGAGAGCCATATCTGCATCCTTCTTGAACACCTCCAGGGATGGTGACCCCACCACCTTCCTGGGTAGCCTGTTCCAATGTCTAATTACTCTTTCAGCAAAGAAATTGTTCCTAATCTCCAATTTAAAACTCCCCTGGCATGATTTCAGGCCATTTCCTCTTATCCTGTTGTTTGGAAGGAAGTGGAGCTGTCTCTTGGCTGTGATGCAGCTGTTCCAGATGTGTTGAGCAGTGGGGTCCTGTTCATGGGTCTCTCATAAAATCATAGAGATGTTGAGGTTGGAAGAGACCTTTTAGATCATCAAGTCCAACCAATCACCTGGACCTCACAATCCCACTGCTGCTGCTAAGCCACTGCCACCAAACCATGTCCCTCAGCACCACATCCACTCGACTTTTAAACCCCTTCAGGGATGGTGACTCCTCCATTTCCCTGGGCAGCCTGTTCCAGTGCCTGAGAAGCCTTTCTGGGAATGAATTGTTCCTACTGTCCAACCTGAAGCAGATGTGTGGAGTGCAGGGGTCCTTTTGCTGGGCTTTTCTCCAGTTTTCTGTCCATGTGGAAACTCTGGACTGTAAAGAGAAGCTGCTGCATTCGCTACCTGCCCAACTCTGTTAAGTTTTATTGTTTCTTCCTTAAATTCCTGTGCATTAAGCAACCATTTGCTCTGCCTGCTGCCTGAGGAATGAGTTCATCCTGCACCAGAACCAAACATCTTCCCCAAAAGGGTAATTCACCCAGAAATGCAGAGCTTGGTGCAACATCTCCCAGTGCAGTTCTGCAGGAGTTCCTGTGGCCTGTGCTGCATCTTTATCGTAAATCCTTTCTTCTGCTCCTCAAACTCCAGGAACTTGTTTTGTGCAGAAATGTGGCTGCATTGCACCTCCCCTGTAGAGGTTTAGGGTTGGAGACTGACTGGAGGATGTTGTGCCCCTCTTAAGTCTTTGCTTCTGCAAAGGTAAAAGCATGTGGGTCATTGAGTTTCCCCCTTGCTCTGCTTTACATGGGCTTGTGTGGGTTGACAGCAAGCTGGTTTTAAACTGGGAATGGAGAATTTACTGCTGGTTTCAGTCCACTTGGTGCCTTTTCCCTTTTTACTTCTGTAAGTAAGAGCAGGGAGGGGGAGGCTGAGAGCAGCACTGGGGAACAGCCAGGGAGTTGGATCTGCCTGCCTTACAGGGCACAGATGAGCTTCTGCAACAAAATGTGGTACCAAACTGTAGTCCTCTGGTCCATAAGCAAAGTGTGACTGCTTCCAGTTGTGCTTCAGCATGGAGCAGCCTGGCCAGCAGGAACTCAGCCAGCTTTTGGCACATCTGCTTAATTGCACAAGAGTCCAAACAAGAAAGTGCTGGGACAGGCTTGCTAAGGATGACTCAGATAGTTTTGATGGAAGCAGTAAACCAAAACCCCAAGGGGCAGCAGCAAGGTGTGGCATTTTCAGTGTCTCTCATTCAGTGTGTCCCCAGATGGTGACCCTTTTGTCAATCTTTCCTTCCAGCCACTTTCCTCAAGGCTGTGAACAGAAACACAGTCTGCAGGTAATGCTTCCAGGCTTGTGCAGAGCTTGCTGAGTCCCAAAGATCATCTCTGCTGATCTAACCACAGCTGAAATTCTGTCAGGTGGCTCCATCTGGGTTGTCTTACATCCAGCCAATCCTGCTGGCTGCAGAGCCAGCTTCCCTAAATTACCTGGGGGAAAAAGGCTGCTGCCACTTCCCTCCCTGAGCAGCCTTTTGAACTGAGCTGGGGTGAAGAGAGGGTTGGGAAAGAAGGCTTTGAGACTTTTGACTTTGAGATTAATTGTTTTAGCTTTGAGATGGAGATGGCTTAGAAGGCCTGGTCATCTGCTACAGAGAGTAGCAAAGACAGCAAAGTGCTGTTCAGCCTCCAGTTCTTAGCTGTAAATGGGAGAGATTCCAGCACAGGAAAGGGAAAATGAATGAAGAACATCCCTGAAGATTGGAGGAATGAGGCTCTAGCGAGGCCACAGCTGGAGTCCTGCATCCAATTCTGGGCTCTCCAGTTCAAGAGTACTGGAAAGAGTCCAGTGGAGACTCTGAGAATGCAGAGGGGCCTGGAGCATCTCTGCCCTTTAAGGTGATGTGTGAGGATGCGGAGCTTGTCCTACCTGCCAGGGGCTTCTGGCCAAGTTGAGTGACCTCTTCCTTCTGTTGCAGAATGAGATCTTTGCATCCCGGCATCAGGATGAAAACAGCGTTGCCTGCATCGAGGAGAAATGCTACGTGCTGACCTTTGCAGAGTACTGCAGGTAGGTGGTGCTCTTAACTTGCTGTTCCTGAGACCTCCATCAGTCCCCAGCTCTTGTCACTTTTCCCATCGGCAGCCGTCGCCCAGCAGACCTGTCCCAGCCCTCCAGACCTTGACCTGGCTGGAGCTGGATGAGTTACACTCGCTCTACACAGAGGTTCGGTGCTGCTTCCACCCCAGGTTCATCACCTGTCTTGTTTCTGTGATATTTGTGTTTCAAGGGACTCAGAAATGTTTGTTCTTGTGTGACCTCGGTGCTATAGCATGTGGACATCAGTAGAGAGTGCAGGAATGCCTACAGCTTGGAGCTAAAAATTAAGCAAGGCAATAGAGTTGTCTGATGTGGTAGACAGCTGCTGGAGGTATCCAGAAAGCCCGCTGAGATACTCTTGTCCTTGCTGCTAGAGACTGGGGAAGGTGCTCAGAGAGAAGGGGGATTCTGGCAGCACCATGCACTCAGAATGCTGTTCAGGCTTTTCCTGGTGAGCTCTTATTGATTGAATTGAAACTTCATCAGTGAGAACCTCTGAGCATCCACACTGAGACATCCTTGGGTGGATGGATGCTCAGGACAGGCTGAGGATAAAGGCTGAATGGCTGCACAAATCCACACTGCAAAATGGTGCTTTAGATCTCCTCAGCTTTGCTGGCTTTATCTTGTTAACCATGCAGTCTTACCCTGGAGAGGTGCTGAAGCCCCAGAGCACTCCTAGCCCAGGGCTTGCTGCAAGCAGACTGCTTCACAGACTCCTCAGAAGCTGAATTTTGCTCTCTTTTCAAAACTGGGAAACAAACAAAACAAGAAAATACAGAATGGTAGGGGGTGGAAGGGACTTCTGGAGATCATCTGGTCCAAAGATACCCAATAGAGGAACAGGTTGCCCAGGGAGGTGGTGGAAGCCTCATCCCTGGAAGTTTTTAAGGCCAGGCTGGATGGGGCTTTGAGCACCCTGATCTAGTGCGAGGTGTCCAGGCCTGTGGCAGGGGCGTTGGAACTGGATGATCTTTGAGGTCTCTTCTAGCCCTGACAGTTCTGTGATTCTGTGATTACCAGTGCTCAAACACACACAGACTGGCCAAACAGCCCCCAAAATGCCAAACAAATGCCCCAAAAAGCCCAAATAAGCTTCTCAAGAACTTGCCCAGACAAACATCTCTTCTCCTTGGCCAGCCACACTTGTGGCTTCTGATGAGACCCAGACTGTGCAACATGAAACACACAGACTCACAGAACGATTTGGGTTGGAGGGGAGCTTCAAGATCACCCAGTTCCAAGCCCCAGCCATGGGCAGGGACACCTCCCACTAGCCCAGGTTGCTCTTGCCCCCCCCCCAGCCTGGCCTTGAACACCTCCAAGGAGGAGGCATCCACAGCCTCTCTGGGCAGCCTGTTCCAGTGTCTCACCACCCTCACTGGAAAGAATTTCTTCCTAGTCTCCAGACTAAATCTTCCCACCTCCAGCTCACTTACAGGGCCCCATCCAACCCCATCCAACCTGGCCTTGAACACCTGCAGGGAGGAGGCATCCACAAAGCACAGGCTCACAGGATGTCAGAGGTTGGAAGGGACCCAAAGAGATCGAGTCCAACCCCCCTGCCAGAGCAGGACCATACAATCTAGCTCTGGTCACACAGGAACACATCCAGACAAGCCTTGAAAGGCTCCAGAGAAGGAGACTCCACAGCCTCTCTGGGGAGCCTGTTCCAGTGCTCTGGGACCCTTACAGTAAAGAAGTTCCCCTTGTGTTGAGCTGGAACCTCCTGTGCTGCAGCTTCCATCCATTGCTCCTTGTCCTATCCCAGGGAGCAGTGAGCAGAGCCTGTCCCCCCAGCCCTCAGGTATTGCTAAACGTGAATTAAATCCCCTCTGAGTCTCCTCTTCTCCAGACAGAGCCGCCCCAGCTGGCTCAGCCTCTCCAGGCACACGATGCCCACATCCACGCTCACTCTGCTGCTGTCCTTGCCTTGCAGATTTTGTGCCTTGGCCAAGCGTCGAGTGGAAGGGATCCCAGGCAGGAAGACCATGATGGTTCCTCCCTCGGAGGAGTACTCCACGCCCCTGCACCGCAAGGTGCCCGAGGACACTGACCCCGAGCTGGTTTTCCTCTGCCGCCACGTCTACGACTTCCGCCACGGCCGCATCCTCAAGAACCCGCAGTAGCAGCGCGGGGCCGGCGGCAGGCTGGCGGCTTGGGGACAGCCTGGGGACAGCTCTGGACAGCCCAACCTCGTGCCGCTGGAAGCCAGCAGCACCCAGCGCCCTGCCCGCGCCCGGAGAGCGCCCGCAGAGCCCAGCAGCGCTCGCCTGAAGCGTCAGTGAGAGTCTGTACCGGGGAGCAGTGGCTGTGGAGCTAGGTGCTTGCTGCTGGGAAGCTGTCTCTCTGCTTGGAGCCGGAGGGGCTCTCTTGGGAGGGCTTGCAGAGGATAAAAGCCAGGAAACTGAATCCAGAGTCATGCCCTGGGGGCAGATGGGATGGTGGAACGGTGCAGGAGGTTGTTTTGGTGCATTGGATGAGCCAAGCTGGGGTGGTTGGGTGGTTCTCGTGCCATGATGTGCAGTGTGAGGCTGAGGCAGAGCCTCTCCTGTGCTCTGCCACAGAGCAGAGTCTCCTTCATCCCACAGGACAGGCTGTGAGGATTCCCAGGTGTAAGAGAAGCTCCAGAATCCAGCTCTTGCTTTAGAAGCCGTCTGGATGTGGAGTGGCCTTGTGTCATGTTTGGAGAGGTTTTGCTCTGTCAAGGGGAGGAGATGACCCTGATTTTCCCTTTCTTTTCCTCTTCCCCTCACCTCCCCTTTCTGTGATCCACCACCTGGACTGGGGCTTGGCAGCCAGGCTTGGAAACCTGCTGCGTGGCAGAGCAGAGAGGGAGCCAGCAGGGCTGTGGGCTTTCCATCCCAGTGTGGTGTCCCAGAGAGCTGAGTCTCTGCCATAGTTCCCTGACCTTCCCTGAAGGATCTCCTGCCCCGTAACACACAGCCCCAGCAGGCTTGTGTGGCTCTGGAGCTGGAAGCACAGAGAGTGGGGTGCACTGGTGAGAACCATGTCGTATCTCCTGAGCCTTGCTCTTCCTCTCACGGCATAGGGGCTGCAGTGATAGAAGTGGGTTTACTCTTCCCAGTTTTTCCCACTAACACCATTTACAGTCCCTGTGTCACCCCACATAGAATCATAGAACCACAGAACCATTGAGGTTGGAAGAGACCACTGAGATCATGAAGTCCAACTGCTTGCCTGGAACTCAGAATCCCACCACTTCTCCAGTGTGAAGCAGCCAGAGGCTGGAGGTGACACAGCAAAGCCTTTTCTTGAGCGATTTTGGCTTTCTTCATATCTTGTGCTCCTCCTCTGTAACTCTCATGACCCTGGTCACACTGAAGCCATCAGCAGTGCTGGCTCACCACTGCCCTACAGCTTCTTTCCCTCCAAACTCCTCGTGGTGTCCCAGCGAGCCCACCAGAGTGGCTTTGTGACTCCCAGAAGGAACTGAGCACTGGGAGGTGTTCTCAAGGACAGCTGTGACCCCAGCCTAGCAGTATCGCCTCTTGCCTTATGTTCAGAGCCGAGGTAGACCTTGGTTTATCTTCACACAAACTGCTGGAGTTGATCCCAGAACAAGCCAAAGGACAGCACTAACATCCAAGTTGCAAACCCCAAGCTGATCCAGGTCTAGATTGCACTAACATGGAGAAGGAGAATTGGCACCACCATGGCCCTACTGGTTGGAGCTGCTTGTCCAAACCTGAGATCTGCGTTTCTGCAGTCTTCTGAGGCTCCCAAAGTGGTGCAAGTGTTCATCCTGCTTTAATGTTGTCCTCCCAGAGGAGGTAGCACTGCCCCTACTCCCCATGGACTCGAGCACAGTGGCAATGGCTTCAGGCCTGCTTGACCCAGCACCAAGTCCCTTAGATGGAGAGAGTTCAACACAGGAGTTCTCCAGAGATTTGCTCTATGTACCAAAGAGGGGAACCTGTCTAGAAGAGAGGAGATGACAATGCCTGGCACACAGCTCCCTGATGTCAGGAAATGATTCCTGCTCAGTGTCCCAGAGTCAGGGAGGGGTTGGAAGGCAGCTCTGGAGATCACTGAGGAGGCTGTAAAAGCCCTGTTCATTCCTGCCAGCAGCAAACACCCAGCTCCAGCAGGTTCGATCCTGGCAGGCAAGCAGGAATGTGTGGGTGAAGCATCTCATTTATACCTCAAGGTAATGCTGGCATCAAGGAAATGGCTCAGATTTCTCCTCAACAAGTCACTTGGGTACCAGTGGTCTCTTAGAAGGGCATGGTTGGGCTGCTGTGTCAGGATGGGAGCCAGGAGCACTTCGAGGATTTTGGGGTGAGGGTGCAAGGGCTGTTGGAGAAAGTGGCCTCTGGTGCTGCTGGGAGGGGACACTCAGTGGTTCTCCCCCTTAGCAGAGAAGGAGGCAGGCCCTGGAGGAGCAGAGCTGCTCCTACCCACCATGGGAGAGGGGATGGTGGTGCCCAGTGAGAAAGCTGCTCCCTGGGGCAGTGGCATACAGTGGTGAGGTGGAAGTCGACAGGAACCCTGCATGCACACACTTGACTCTGTAGGGACATCCCTGACACCCAGCCTGGAGCAGGCAAGCTGCCCACAGCCACCTCCCTCTAGCAGAAGTGCCCTCAGGTGCAGGATGCTTCTAGAGCTACCTGGCAGGCAGATCCTGAGCACTGCTGCACAGTCAGGGAAGGGTTTGAACCCAGCCTTGGAAACCACAGCAACTCCTGAGCCCTCTCCCCCTCTGCTCCCACCTCTGTCCTGGCTCCTCTCCAGGTAGAAAACAAATTGTCCTTGCCCTGGGTGTGGAACAGGCTTTAGCCCATACCAGGGGAGGACACCTCCTGCCTCTGCTCATGTTAGAATCCGCTTCAGGCCAAGACCATTGTCCAAGATTCCCCTTGGTTGCTTCATGCTGTTGTGCAGACAGCATGTAAAAGAGTCGAGATGTCTTATCCATGATGATAAAAGAAGGAAAAAACAAACAAAACAAAAACAAAAAACTATTTCTCTTGCTTTTTTAATCTATTAGATATGGAAATATTTTTTTGAACCTGAAAATGCAGTGGGTAGAATTTAAATGGAAAAGGTTAAGACATGTAAAATATATTTTAGTTGATAATTTTTGTAAAATGCACTTTTTTTGTGTCTCTTCCCCTGCTTTCCCAGATCTGTATTTCAGTGTTTACAGATGGAATGAGAACATTCCCTATGCCCTCCTTCTGTGAGAAAGATATATTAGAAGTAATTCTTAACAAAAACAAACACACAAAAAAAGGAAAAAAAATAAATTTGACAAATGGTATTGATTTAGAAAACAGAGCAAGTGCTGAACTCTCCTTCTCGTCCTCATCCAAGCCTCCTCCTCGGCTCTGGGGGGGAGTTAGAAGCGCTTGGAAGGTGCCAAGTGTGGAAGCGAGGCTTGGGGGCGAGCGAGCTGGGCACAGCCCAGAGATGAGCTGCTCTTGGGTTTCCCAGTGAGAATCACAGAATTGGTTGGGTTGGAAAAGACCTCCAAGATCACTTGAGTTCAACCATCAACCCAACACCACCATGGCTGTTAAACTGTGTCTCCAAGTGCCGTGGCCACGTGTTCCTTGAGCATCTCCTTGTCCTGTTGCTGGGCACTGCTGAAAAAAAGTCCCTGTGCCCCTGCCAGCATCGCTGGCATCATCAGACTGGGCATGAGGAGGAAGTTCCACACCATGAGAGTGGTGAGAGACTGGAATGGGTTGCCCAGGGAGGTGGTTGAGGCCCCATCCCTGGAGATGTTTAAGGCCAGGCTGGCTGAGGCTGTGGGCAGCCTGCTCTAGGGTAGGGTGTCCCTGCTTATGGCAGGGGGGTGGGAACTGGATGATCCTTGTGGTCCCTTCCAACCCTGACTGCTTCTATGATCTTAGCCTGGCTTTGTCAGGCTGGGCTCCTATCTGGACTTCATGGGATCTCTGCTTTTTGCTTTCTGCAGCCATCAGGTTTCTTGAGGAGCTTGTTACACCACAGCTCCTCACAGGGACTGCTGGGTGGGTTAGGCACAAACCTGGAGAACTGGGTAAAAATGAGGGAGCTGAGGCTGGGAGAGGCACCTGGCTGGCTGCTCAAGTGGGAGTCTCTTGTCATTGAGATTTGCAGGCCACCACTGGGCCTTGGGCTTCTGCTGAAGAACCAATTTGACATTCTTCATTTGGATTGAATGTGATTTGGCTGCCCAGAGGCACCGGTGAGTGCCAGCAGGAACCTGTGCCCAGCCTGTGCTCCATGCCTCTGGGCAGGAACAGGCACTTGTGAGGGTCAGCTGAACACCAAGAAGCTTTTCTATCCCAGCTCTTCCCCACGTGGTGAGCCATCCTCAAAAGGATAATCTGTAGCTGACTGAGAAGTTGGGATTAATGTCAGTGAAAATTGGATTTGCTGCTGAAATCTGCAGCCCGAGGGAGCGGCGCTGGGTCGTATCCAGCTCCCCTGTATCCCATGCTCAACAAACTTCTGCTCTTGTTCCATGTCTCATGCTGCTAGGGACTTTCTGCTGCCACAGTGGTGGAGTCCTGCTGGCCTTGGAGGTGACAGCAGGTGTTGGCAGAGGTGGCCTCACACAGCTGTAGAACAGAGAGGCGTGTTGTCACCTGATTCCTGCGCTGCTTTGGCCAGCTGAGGGTCTTGTGGTGGCTCCAGGTCTGCTTTTGATGAGCCAAGGGTAATTGAGGTACCTGATGAAGCCAGCCTGCTGCATTACCTCTCCCTTCACTTCCATGGGTTGTGTGTGGAGATGATGGACCCTCATTGCCTTGTGGCAACTGTAGGGGGAAGGTGGCACTCCGGGTGCTGGGAAGGAGCAGTTGAGACTGCAGGCATCTGTGGAGACTCCAGGTAAGGTTTGGGCACTGGGACAAGTGTGCTGGATGGTGGGAGATGGGCAGAGCTTTGGGAATTCAGCCCTTGGAGTAGGTCTGGCTGCATGATTGCTGTGGTTTCATGCGGCTAGAGAGATGCTGTTGTGGCTCTTTGCTTCGTGGCTTGATGCTTGGGTTTGGAGCAGTTCCTTGTGCCAGGGAAGATGCCAGCTGGGCTCCTGGCACACGCTGCTGGCTGAGGGAGTCTTTCCCACCGCGTGCCTCGCCCCATGCATCTCCCAGCCAAGCAAACCTGAAGCAGCATTTGGGACTTGCTTTGGTTGCCAAAGTCTCTTCCTACCCAAAGCAAAAGCCAGGAGCTCCTGGTTCCATTTAACTGCTGCTTTAATGTCACTAATTACAGCTGACTGGAACTGTGCCAAAGCCACCGCAGCCAAGAGGCAGCAGCAATCTGGCCTGTCACACCAAGGTGACAGAGCACTCTGTCACTGTCCCGGCTCCAGCCCTTTATGCTGATAAATGAGCTGTGCCACAGCAGCTTCTGTCTGTGTGGAGTTGGCCACATCAGGGAGGTTGCAAGATCAGCCCCCAGCAGCGCTGGGACCACCCAGGGAGCAGAGAGCCTCACATTATTAACCTGGTGTCCCTAGGGCCATTCACCAGCTTTACTCTGTCCTTACCCTGCTGAGACAGGAAAAACGCTCTGCTCGCCCAGACAGGGCTCTGGGGGAAGACAACAAGGCGAACGCTCTGCCCCCTCCGCAGTGATGTTGGCGCTGCCACCACGAGGTAAGTTCTGCTCTGAATCCTTCAGCTGGTTGCCAGCAGCACAAGCAGGGCTGCAGCCCAGGCTTCATCCGATGGGAGCATCCACAGCCTCTCAGAGCCACCTTCTGTATTGCTTCTGTGCTGGCTGCTTCTTGAAGCTGAAAAAGAATGAGGTTGAGCTCTTAATGTTCCTCTCCAGCTGCTGCTTCTGCCTGCTGCTGCATTCCTGTGCCCGTGCTGCTGGGTCCAGATGTTGAGATGTTTCTGTGCAGTGACCTCAGGCTCTGGCAGCAGCAGACAGCTGCAGGTCACCCCACACAGCACCATTTCTCCAGGAATGTCGTGTCCCTGGGGGCTGTTTCCTGCTGTAAAAGCCATCAGCGGGAAGGTAATTTCCATCCAAGCAGGGAAAGAGATACGCTGGAGTCCTGTGTGGCGAGGATCAGCCCCATCCCTGGAGGGGCTTCAGAGCTGGGGAGATGTGCTGAAGGACGTGGTTTAGTGGTGACCTGGCAGTGCTGGGTTAAGGGTTGGACTCTGTGACCTGAAAAGGCTTTTCCAGCCTGGGTCATTCAACACTTCTATGGCTCTATGAAATGTGCATGTCCTGCTCCCATCTGCGCAGCGCAGGATGGAACCCGTGAGCCTATGCAGAGGAGCTGCTGTCACAAGGTTCTGAGCTCAGGCCCAGCGCCAGGGAGGACATCCCCGGGGGAAGGGCTGTAATGGGGCTATTGAGAGGGGACGATGCAGAGGCTCATGGCAGGGGTGTTTGTGTCACTTGTTGCTATAGGGACGCGGTGGCTTTTCCGTCAGAGCCCCCAGTGAGATCTGTTAATCCATTCTGGAGAGCGAAGGATATTTAATAAAGGAAACCATTTAAACTGGATTTACAAGATAGGCTGAATGGGAGCCCCATTTATTCTGTGGCTCCCTGTTTAATTTTAATATCTCTATAAACCTCTCCAGAGCGTTCTGCAAAAACAAGCTGGAGTCAGAGCGGCTTCAGCTGCCCAATAAATTCTTAAGAGCAAATCAATTTAACAATGCTGGGGTGGGGAAAGGGTGGAAAAAGCCCTCTGCATCTCAATGAATATTTTAATGACTGTTTTTCTGCTCTCTATAGCAGCAGGAGCCCTGGGACAGGCATCTTAGGAAACAAAACAGCCTGTCCTGATGGAGGGTGGTTTTGAAAGGGCACCAAGCAAAAAGCTCAGCAAAGCAGGGCTGGGAGTGTCCAGGGTCAGCTGCAGCCGTGTCCATGCCCCTGCACACCTTCGTGTTCTGTCAGTTGTGCAGGATTTCACAGAATAGTAGGGATTGGAAGGGACCTCTGGAGATCTTTGAGCCCAAAGGGATGGTCACACAGGAGCACATCCACATGGGACTGGATTGTCTCCAGAGATTGGAGACTCCGTTACCTCTCTGGGCAGCCTGCTCCAGGGCTCCACCACCCTTAAAGCTCCTCCTCACGTTTAGGTGGTGCTTCCTATGTCCCAGTTTGTGCCCATTGCCCCTCGTCCTGTCACTGAAGACAGACTGGCCCCATCCTCCTGACACTCACTCTTCAAGTATTGATTCACTCTTGAAGTATTGACCTCTCCATCCCTTCTGTACCAGTACCTTCAGGTACTGGAAGGTTGCCCTAAGGTCTCTTTGGAGCCTTCTCCTGGAGGAGCAGCCCCAACTCTCTCAGTCAGCCCCCACAGGGGAGGTTGGATCCAGCCCTCTGGTCACCTTCGTGGCCTCTGGAGCCGCTCCAGCAGCTGTGCAAACTGACCTGCTCTTTCGGGCAGACCTGGGAGCAGCTGCCTGCAGCAGCAAAGCTCCGGCCGCTGGAGCCAGCTCCGCGGTGCCGGCGCCTGCGGGACTTGTGAACTTCCCCTGACCCGCAGCGCAGCTGGAGCCGAGCTCAGCCTGCGGCGCCGCCGGCTCCTGCGCGCCGTGGGTAGCCCTGGGGACCCAGAGCTGCGCAGCTCCTGCCGGCTCTGCTGCTGCCTGCCCGCAGCCTCAGGGGCTCCTCCGCACACCCGCTGGCTCTGTCATCCACAGGGACCCGCACATGATTCCCTTCTTCCTCCAGGCATCGGCATCCGAGCTCTGAGCCAGGAAGCCAGGCATAGCCTGGGATGAGCTGCTGTGGCCTCTGCTGACCGTGTCAGTGGTGGTTCCTCTGTCATACAGGAACCAAAGCCCCTCAGTTCAGCCTGGAGACGAAAAGGCTCTGGGGAGACCTTAGATCAGCCTTCCAGTACAGGAATGGGGCTACAGGAGAGCCGGGGAGGGACTTCTGACAAGGGCTTGCCATTACAGGACGAGGGGAAATGGCTCTGAGCTGGAAGAGGGGAGGTTGAGACTGGAGTTTGGGAAGAAATGCTTTCCAGTGAGGGTGGGGAGACACTGGAACAGGCTGCCCAAGGAGGTTGTGGGTGCCCTCTCCTTGGAAGTGCTTGAGGCCAGGTTAGATAGCATCGATGGAGCAACCTGCTTTAGTGGGAGGTGTCTGCCTGTGGCAGGGAGTTGGAACAAGATGAGTTTTAAGGTCCCTTCCAACCCAAACCATTCTGTGATTCAAAAGCCTTTCCATGGCTGCACAGGATGGAGCAGGGACAAGCAGAGCAAGGCTCAGCTGAGGCCTGTGTGAGTTCAGCCAGCTGCATATCAATTAATTTGCAGTTGCAAGATAAGCAGAGCCTCTAGCACTGCATTTGCTTGCAAACAGTGATTTTTGTTACAAGGGAGACAGACCAAGCCTAGCACAGCAGTCTCCCCTGGGTTATTTACTGCATGCACCCAGAGTGTTTGACTTAGTTTAGACAGACTTTTGGTCTTTCTTTCCTAGAGATAAGAAACTTGGCCTTGCAGAGTGAGCTGATAGGGACTTGGCTTCTGGGCTTATCCACTGGGTTAAGAGGCTTTATTAGACTAAATTACAGGATAATCTCTGGACACACAACCACAGCATCAGATCTCTTCTTCCTTTGCTTGCTTTACTTTTTGATCTAGGGAAGCTCAGATCCATCCAAGCAGTCTTGTTTGCCTAAGTTAAAGAATCATAGAGTGCTAGGGTTTGGAAGGGATCTCTGGAGACCATCAAGTCCAAAGCCCTTGCCAAAGCAGCATCACCTAATGCAAGTCACACAGGAACATATACAGACAAGTCTTGAAAGTCTCCAGAGGAGGAGAGTCCACAACCTCTCTGGACACTCTGCTCCATGGCTTTAAGGTTCCTTCCATTCCAGATCATTCTGGGACTCTATGAAATCTCTGTTCTTACCCAACTGATCAGCAGAGTTTTGACAGGGCACTTGTGATAACAGTCAGTGCCCAACCTCAGTCCAAGCTGGAAGGGCAGGGGTGTCTTCCTCTCCCTCCTTTCTGGGAACTGGCATTCAGAGCAGCATTTCTGAGAGTCAAGGCTGAGCTGCTTTACACATGAGCGTGCTCCACAGTGGTGATGCTGGAGAAGCAGCTTTTTAGTGCATTTTAATGGTGTTTTTCTGCTCATGGTAATTGGTGAGGAAGAGATCTAGAGGACTGTTCAACACCAGCTGGTGGTTCCCTGGGGCTGGACGCCTGCTGCTGCTATGGTGCTCTTAAAGCAAAGGCAAATGTTGGGGTTTGAAAGTGTCTCGAAGTGCTGCAAGATTCAAACCCCTTCTTTAAACACCTGTAAGGAGTAATTATGGGGAGGAGGCTGCTGCTGCACCCCCAGGTATATGAGGATCACCCTCAGATCTGACAAAGCATCTTCACAGACAGGACTCTGTGGGTTTCTATTGTCCCTTGGAGCTGCATGTGTCTTGGGATGCAAACAGTTCAGAGTGGCTTGAGGCTGGTCAGTGATCTCTCCCTTCAGCACCAGTTGCAGAGATCTTAGGAGGAAGAAGGGTGCAGTTTAAGGACATACAGCAGCTAGGTTAGGCTGATCTGTCAGGCACACTGCAAAGCCTGCCTGCTATCCCAGGCACTCACAGTGAAGGCTGCAGAGCTGCAAGTGCTGCCAGGGTGGGGGGACAAACAGCAATGAGCTCCGTGGTCAAGTTCCAGCACCGTCTAAGCTCCAGCAGGCAGGGATTCTTGCAGCTCCTCTGGATGTCTTGTTTAAACGTGGAAAAAGCAAAGGGGCAGACTAAATCTGACACTAAGAGGTTGGTGCCCTTTATTTCAGACCAAGGTGGTTTCCTAACACAACGCTTAACATGCTCCAGAGGTCACACCGGTTTGCTGGGGCTTGTCACTGTCGTTGTCATCTGTCTGGGCTGGGCAGGCAGATGAGACTCCTGCAGAAATCCCTACCTGCAGCAGAGGAACCAGCACCACGAGTCGGCAGATCCCTCGGATGGAGCAGCACATCCACAAGGCTCCTCCTGCCCAGGCTGGGGGCTGTCTGTTGGGATCAGCAAGACACTGCCACCAGCCAGACTTCTGGCTCCACCTGCGCCTCCTGCGTGGCTCCTGTCACCGGGGCAGTGCCGGCAGAGACTTTACGCAGCCAAAACAAGTTGTGCTTAGCCTTTGGCTGGTTGAAAGTGACAAGGTAAGTGGTGGGGTTTGAAAGCACCTCCAGAAGGGCTGTGAGTGATACAAATCCTTCTCGCCTATCCACTTGCCCCACCTGTGAGCCTTTCAACTCGCAGGCAGACCACAGCAGTCTCAAGCTGGGTTTCCTCAGCAGCATTTTGATTTCTAAACCTACCTTTCCTGAGGACGTGGATCTGCCTGTGAAACACAGTCCCATGGTTTCACACATGCTGAATGTGAGGCTTCCTACGACTGCTACTGTCTACAACTACCTGAAGGGGCATTGTAGCCAGGTGGGGGTGGCCTCTTCTCCCAGGTAACCAGCAATAGAACAAGGGGACACAGTCTCAAGTTGTGCCAGGGTAGGTATAGGCTGGATATTAGGAAGAAGTTCTTCACAGAGAGAGTGATTTCCCATTGGAATGGGCTGCCCAGGGAGGTGGTGGAGGCACCGTCCCTGGGGGTCTTCAAGCAAAGCCTGGATGAGGCACTCAGTGCCATGGTCTGGTTGATTGGTTAGGGCTGGGTGCTAGGTTGGACTGGATGATCTTGGAGGTCTCTTCCAACCTGGTTGATTCTATGATTCTATGATACTAATCATAGTAGTTTATTACAAAGAAACCCAGAATAGCTGATGCTTTGAAGATCAAATTCATTAACAGCCAGAGTGAGCAACAAGCACATTCAGCATGACCACAGCTAATTTTCTTCAGTGACCTGGGGTTTAGCCTTGAAAATGAACTAAACAAACCCCTGGAGGTGTTCAAGAAATGTGTGGACGTGGCACTTTGGGGCGTGGTTTGATGGCCACGGTGGTCTTGGGTTGATGGTGGGACTCAATGATCTTAGAGATCCTTTCCACCACCCCCCAAATTCTATGGTTCTATTAGCTTGGCTGAGTTGTTTCTTTTTGGGGCTTTACATCCTACCAGGCTCTTCAGAGCAGTCCTTAGATCAAAGTTCCTGTGCATACCTAGGAGAAAAAACAAACCCTTTGTCATCATGGAGAGTCTTCTGGTTTTGCAGTCTGGGATACATCATCAGAACCACTTTGGTGTCTTATAGAACTATTCTAGACCTATGGATAGGAGAAAATGAGGCTGAGGGGAGACCTCTATGACTCCTTGAAAAGAGGTTGGAGTAAGGTGGAGGTTGGTCTCTTCTTCCTGGTATCAGGTGATAGAATAAGAGGAAACAACCTGAAATTGTGCCAGAAAAGGTTAAGTTTGACTTGAGGAGCAGCATCTTTGCTGCAAGAGTGGTCAGGCATTGAAACAGGCTGCCCAGGGAAGTGGTGGAGTCACCATCCCTGGAGGTGTTCAAGAAATGTGTGGACACGCAACCTGGGGACATGGCTTAGTGACCATGGTGGTGCTGGGTTGATGGTTGGACTTGATGATCTCAGAGGTCTTTTCTAAGCTAAACAAATCTGTGGTTCTGTGATATTAGGGCTGAATGGAACCATGTGGTGCAGATTAAGTTGCCTTCTAAGAAATGGCAGTTCCCTTGGCTGCTCTGGCCTGTACTGGTCTTGACTGTGCAGACTCTTTCAGAGGGAGGCTTTGCAGAAGGGTCTGACTCTTGCCTGTGTGCTACAGATTATACACATCGGTGCAGCTTCAGTTTACCCTGCTGCTGATTGAGAACGAGATCAGATCCTGGGACTTGCCCTCAGAAATCAGAGTAGACATCAGATAACATCACAGAGTGTGCAGATTTACAGCTGTGCTGCTGGTGGCAGGGTAGAAATTGCCATCCCTTCCTACAGCTACTGCTGTATTTACATCAAAATAAAACTGTGAAACGTAAAATAATCTCGCTGCAGGCTCTGCTACAGACACTTTGTCTGCCTTGGCTGACAAAACGCTCTTGGCTTTGGATCAAAAGAAACTAAGTGGAGGCTGTTTTCCTCTTGATGTTAAGAGAGCTTTTGACAGAGAGAGTCCTTGCAAGACTAGTGAGGATGCAGAAGCCCCCTGGTATGCTCTGAAAACACACTGGAGGAAATTATGCAGAGCAATGGCAGTGTGAAATGATTCCTGTTCCAGGAAGGGCTGTCTGTAGATATGGCATCCTTACAACAATGCCATGGCTGATGCTGCCCAGGCTGTCTGCCCAAGCTGTCTGCCCTGGCTTTGATAGCCAGCTGCTGGTTATAGCTTGTTGTTGCTTTGGCCAAAGCTTCAGCATCAAGTGGTTTGGTGTAAGTAGAGGTGGTGGTGGTAGAACATCAGCTGGAGTCATTCAGTGGCTTGGGGGAGATACTGACAAAGCTTTGGAAGCCTTGTCCTTTGACTTTCAGTAGGTGGCACAGCCATACGTGGCACAACTGTGCATGCTCACCAGGTAGTTCACATCTCCTTCTCCTCTGGGCTGCTACAATCATGCAGATATACAGTGATAACTAAGGCAAGTTCAGCCAAGCATCCCAAAACCCACTGTGGCCATTTAATCAAAGTCTGCACCACTGTGTGCAGCCACAGAAGGGCTGGCAGGAGCTGGGGAGCACTGGGCTGCAAACTGTGATGTGATCAGAGCAAAGCCTGAAGGGGCTTACAAGTTTGGTGAGGACAGGCTGAAAGAGTTGGGGTTATTCAGCCTGGCTCCAAGGAGATTCAGCCTGGTGACCCTTCAGAAGTTAAAAGGGAGGAGAAGATAACTGGGGATGGAGTTTTAACAGGACAAGGAGTCATGGGTTGAAACTTAAAGAGGGAGATTCAGAGTGGAGAGAAGGAAGAAAAGATTGACACTGAGGGTGGTGAGACCCTGGTCCAGGCTGCCCAGGGAGGTGGGAGATGCCCTGGAACAATTGCAGGTCAGGTTGCTTGGGTCTGTGAGCAATCTGCTCTACTTGGACTAGATGAGCTTTAAAGTTCTGTTCCCATCCAAGCCAGTCTGGGATTCTATGAGATCATGTCTGTTTCTTCCCTTGAGGACTGTCAAGGGCTGGCCCAGACTGCCCAGGGCAGTGGCGAGGTCCCCATTCCTGGATGCATTTCCAAGCCCTGGAGATGCGGTGCTGAGGGAGGTGTTTTGGCGGTGACCTGGCAGCGCTGAACTGACGTTCGGAGTGCAGGATCCGAAAGGTCCCTTCTAGCCCAAAGGCTGAGTCCGTGTGTGTAGGTGACATTTAAACTGCCCTTCGGGGAGAGAGGGCTGCGGCTGCCCTGGCGCCGCCTGGCGGCGGTGACGGGAAAGGTTAAAGACCCCCGGGAGCCGGGGCGCTGCCGGGACGCAGCAGCCTTCGGGCTCGCTCCCGGTCACCGACCAGCCGAAGGCTCACCCCCAAGCCGCCGTGCCGCTCCGGGAAGCGAGCAGCAGGCGAGGCGGGGCCACCGCGAAATGGCCGCCGCCTCCTGCCCGCCCTCCGCGCCCGTCACTGCCGGCCCGGCCGCCCCGCCTCGCTCAGAGCTCCGGCAGCCGGGCGGGAGCCAGCGGCTGGACCCGTTACCCCTCCTCCAGCCCCGGCATGCGGCCTGGCGACGGCGGCTGAAGCGGCGGCGGCGGCTCCTGCGAGGCCATGCTGCCCCGACCGCCGTTCCCCGGCGAGGGCAGGCGAGTAGTCCCCGCGGGCCGTAGCCGGGCCCGGCCGCGGGGTGCCGGCGGTGGCACGGTGCTGCTGCCCTCCATGCTGATGTTCGGCGTCATTCTGGCTTCCAGCGGGCTGCTGCTGATGATCGAGAAGGGCATCCTGGCCGAGGTGAAGCCGCTGCACCCGGCCGCCGTGGAGGGGGCACGGCGAGGCCATGGTGCTGGTGACCGTGGTGCTGGTGAGGAGGCCCAGGGCGAGCTGGAGTACCAGGTGCTGCGGGACATCCGTAACCGCACCATCCGCACCGTCTGCGGGCAGCGGGCCATGCCCCGCAGCGTCTGGGAGCTGCCGGCCGGGCAGCGGCGCACGGTCCTGCGGCATCTCCTGGTCAGCGACAAGTACCGCTTCTTGTACTGCTACGTGCCCAAGGTGGCCTGCTCCAACTGGAAGCGCATCCTGAAGGTGCTCGACGGGGCGCTAGAGAGCGTCGACGTCAAGATGAAGATGGACCACAAGAACGACCTGGTGTTCCTGGGGGATATGAAGCCGGAGGAGATCAACTACCGCCTGAAGCACTACTACAAGTTCATCTTCGTGCGAAACCCTATGGAGAGGCTGCTCTCAGCCTACAGGAATAAATTTGGGGAGATCAAGGAGTACCAGCAGAAGTACGGGGTGGAGATCGCCAGGCGCTATCGGAAGAACGGGGGGAATTCAGCAGGAGACGACGTGACCTTCTCTGAGTTTCTGCGCTACCTGCTGGACGAGGACGTGGAGAGGATGAACGAGCATTGGATGCCCATCTACAACCTGTGCCAGCCCTGCGCCGTGAGGTACGACTTCATCGGCTCCTACGAGCGGCTGAACGCCGACGCCAACTACGTCCTGGATCGAGTGCAGTCGCCCTCCTTCGTGCGCTTCCCCGAGCGGCAGTCGTGGTACAAGCCCGTGACGGCCGAAACGCTGCAGTACTACCTGTGCAACACCCAGCGCCGGCTGATCAAAGAGCTGTTGCCAAAATACATCCTGGATTTCTCCCTCTTTGCCTACCCCCTTCCCAACATCACCAGCGAGTTCTGCCAGCAGTAAGGACATGGCAGCTGGGAACATGGTTTGATGGCCATGGTAGTCTTACATTGACAGTTGGACTCATGACCTTAGAGGTCTTTTCCAACTGAAACAGTGCTGCAGTTCAGTGGTTCCATGAGCTCTCCTGCTCGTGATGCTGCGAAGCACAGAATGCACCGGGTTGGAAGGGACCCTTGAAGGTCATCTCATCCCAGCCCTCCTGCAGCCAGCAGGGATGTGGCCGTTTAGATCAGGTTGCTCATGGCCCCATCAGTTCTTACTCTGAACGTCTCCAGGGATGGGGCCTCCACCCTGCCTTGGCTGCAGGGCTTTGCCGAGGCAGCTGTCACTGCCAGTGCCACGTTGCTGTAGGGCCTGTGAAACATGCTCTTCTATGCATTATTTCCTAATTTTATACCTCCTAAACACTCTTTATATAAACGATTTTCTATTGCCTTTTGCTACCAGAATCTCTTTTCTATTGTTCTGCTTTTACCCTGTACATACGATGCTGGCCTTAGCACAGCAGCCTTTTGTACATCAATTCTGCTTGAAATTCTATTTTTTTGTGTTTTAGGGTTTTTTTAGGGTGCAACATGGAAAACATCTGCATGGAAATTGAGGAATTGATCTGTTTAAAGTATTTTTTTTCCTCTTTGTTTTTGGTGTTTTGGGCTGGAGTTGCCATCATGACATAGGGGTTGGTGTGCTGAAAACGAGCACTGTTAAAACTGCTTCTGGCTTAGTTTTTTGGGGAGGATGGGTAGAAAAAAAAAAGAGTCTTTTATAAACCAGGCCCTATTTATTATTCATTTTCTCATTTGCAGATCATACAATCATAGAATGGTTTAGGTTGGAAGGCACCTCGAGGATCCTCCAGTTCCAACCCCCTGCCATAGGCAGGGACACCTCCCACTGGAACAGGTCGCTCAAGGCCACATCCAACCTGGCCTTGAACACCTCCAGGGAGGGAGCAGCCACAACCTCCCTGGGTAACCTGTGCCAGTGTCTCACCACCCTCATTGTAAAGAACTTCTTCCTAACATCTAGTTTGAGTCTCTCCCCTTCAAGTTTAAACCCACAGATGGTGGTTAAATGAAAACTGTCTTTGTTTTTTTATTTTCCTGTGACAGTAGCACCTCTGTGCTTTATTATTGTTGTTATTATTATTATTATTATTTACCATTGAATCAAAACTAGTGCTAGGATAATGTTCACCTTTTTGTGGTTCTAAGGTTTGAAAGCACCAATTCTTTACCCAGCGCCACACGCTGGATGCAGTATCTAAGCCATAACAACTCATCCTTCCCTCTCTCTCTCGTGCAATGTGAGCAATACAGATTTCTGATGAGACCAAAAACTATCCTGGGACAGAAAGCCACAGAAGAAATGCCCACAAGGTGACAGCTCCCAGCCTTGTCAAGTGTCTGTGTGCCTGTGTGCCCACAAGCCACTGTGGAAAAAAGCTTTCTCCAGCCATGTTTGAAACAATGGCAGTCTGGGGATTAGTTCTCCCTCCTTTGCACACCAGTTTTGTAGCTCCTTGTGTTTGATGATGGCTGTTAGGTTGGAAGAGTTTGAGAAGTGATGTAAAATGTTGCTCCCAGGGGGCTGTGTTCTCCTCTCTAATAAAGATTTTGTATGAATTAGCCTGTTGCTTTGTGCTTCTCCTTCCACCTTGGGGTTGGTTGGCAGCAGCCTCCTGCCCCTTGTACTAAAGCATGGTATGGAAGTGTGATGAATAAGGGAGTTCTGCCTTGATTAATTCGTGTTTTAAGTGCTAGGGCAGCAGTAACAAGTGGAGAAAGAAGCACCCAGGCAGGATGAAAAGCAGCAGGTGGCAGCAGAATGGGGGCCTAATTGCTGTGGAGGTGATACAAAGCAGCAGGGATGGATGAGAGGCATTTCAGGGAGTTGGTGGTTTCCTGGGATTCATCTCTTTGCAAAAAGGGGAGAAGGAAAGTGAAGGTGTTTTCTTCAGGAGTTGGGAAATTGTCTGGAAGAAGGGCATGAAGCCACATCCAGGCAAAGTGGAAGCAGTGGGATGCAAAGTCTTGCCCAGGGCATGACTTAAGGATCTTTATAGACTTACTGTCTCCATGAACCCCCTGAAAAATCCCCATCTCCCTCTGCAGGAGTCAGAAGCCAAGGGCAGCATGAGATGAGTGGGTTTTACCCTTGATAACAGGGTTGTGGGTGGGCATGAACATCTGAACTGGTGGCTCCTGGTCTTCAGCTCCTGGCTGCATCCTCTCCCTACCCTGCACAAAAACGAGTCAGAATCTGTCCTTGCTCTCCCTGTGCCCAGACTGAAACCTGCACATTTCTCTGCCCACAGTTCTGGTGCCAGCACAGGCATGTTCGGTGCCCAGAACTGGAAGAGCTGGAGGTTTGTCTTATGCTGCAGCCAGAGGCACCAGATACCAGCTGGGAATGTGTTTTTCATTTATAAACCAGATGCCAATGGTGGGGTGGTCTGAGTTTTAATTAAGCCTGACCTTAGGCTTAATTAAAGCTAAGAACAAGCTGGTTGGAGTTTCCTATCTTTGCCTGCTGCTGGGTAGCTGAGGGAATGATTCCTGCTCGCGTAGCGATCAGGCTTGTAATTAAATTCTCATTTCTCAGTAGTTTAAAAGGTTTGTGCTGCTTGTTTGTTAATCTGCTGCAGCTTCTGTTCCCTGTATTAAGTTTTCTGTCATCCCTTCACTCAAATTTATTGCACACAGGAGGATTTTCCTTTTCTTTGACTGTCTCTTTTACTGGATGTCATTGATCACCTTATTAAATGGAAGCAAAAGGCCTCCCAGCTCTTGTGGGCTCCTGTCAGGAGAGGTTAAATGCAGGAAAAAACCCTGCAAAACCTCCTAGTTTGGGTAGAAGTTTGTCCCATACCTGGCAGAAAAAAAAAACCATGGGGAGTGTGGAAAAGCCTCCCAAAAGTTGAAGTGGGGGCATTTGATCACGTACCTCTAACCCTTAGTTCTGTGACTTGATGGAGGTTGAGGACTCTCTTTGGTTTTACCTCTGCTGCAAGCCAGCAAACATGAGAAATCAGTTAGGGGCTGCATTTGATCCCTGGCCCATAGCAGAATTTTCTGAGAAAGCTTTTGGCCAGATAGGAAGGGAGGAGGTGGTGGTGGTGGGAAATCTCTCCCTTAGCAGCTGTACCCTTTCTATCTCTCGTCAGGTGTTTCTCTGCTGTGGAATAAATCAGGAGCAAATTCCACAGCTGACAGCAAGCACTGGAGGTGAGAGATGCCGAGTGCGATCTAACCCTCCCTCTGCGAGGACCTGGGGAGCAGGGAGGGAGGGAGGTCTGGGAGCACAGAGGGGATTTCATAGCAGCTTAAGTGCAAACAAGGAGGAGACTATGAAGTTATTAACTGTTCTGGATTAAGCAAGCTCATTAACGTTCTGCTTCTGATCTGTTCCAGCTTGGCAGCTGCTTTTCCCACCTTCCCATCTCCACACTTGCAGCCAGCAGCACAAAAAGGTGATGTGTTTTTTTTTCCTCTTTTGTTTTATCCATTTTATGAAGCCTCAACACTGCACTGAATGCCTAAAGCTTCCCCAGGTAAAGAGGTTTTGGCTTTGGGGTTTTGTCGCAGCATTTCTCTTGCGTGCTTTTTCTGACTCTTGAGTTGGTAAATCCTAGCCCTGCCCCTGCCCTTTTAGTGTTTCCCTGTGGGAACATGTCTGGATGTATGGAGACACTCCAGCACTTTAATTCCATGGAGAACTTCTGATTCCCTCTAAACTACCACAATATTGTTTTGTTTTGCTTTGTCCTTAGCCCCTTCTTAGCCAGCTTACCTCAAAACAAACAGAGGAAACCAGAAGCATTTTCTGTGCTCATGATTTTTTTCCATTTCCTTGGCTTTATTCCCCCTTCTCCCCCATAACTTGTGGCTCTCCTAATCCACTTCCCCCAAAGTCGAGAGGACACTTCATTTCACTGTAGCTTGTCACTGCTCGCACCTCTGGTGGCTTCAATGCGGTGTTGCAGAAAGGCATTGGGTGCTTCACTCCCGCTGGTGCTGGGGAGGAGCAGGGACCTCCTGATTCCCCTCCTTCACAGCCTGGCTCATTTCTTCAGCCTTTTGCAGATCAGCTTTGCTGTACAACCCAAGCCTGCAGCCCTGACGCCTTCCTGGTGCCAAACAGGGAATGAATCTGGTGGGGCAGGATTTTGGTGTTAATCCCATCAGCATATCTACCCTTTCTGCTCCTTCCTTTCTGCAAGTGGATGGAAGTATTTCGTGGCAGGTCTGCTCCTATGTGCAAGGCTGGGACAATGTCTGTGTGCAACAAGAGGAAAAAAACTGGCACAGGTTACCCAGGGATGTGGTTGAGACCTGGAGACACTCAAGGTCAAATCTAGCTGGGGATGTCCCTGCTGACTGCAGGGGTGTTGTCAAGATAATCTTTGAGGGTCCCTTCCAACCCAACTTGTTCTAGGGTTCTGTGTGCTTCAGGCATGACTTTGCTCTTTCACAGAGCTGATTCCTGCACTGCTGTGGGTGCAAATGCCCCCCCAGAAGGCTGGTCCTGTGTGTGGGATCTGACTTCACTCTTGCAGTGCAGGATCACAAAGTATTAAAGCAGCTTAAAGATAAAAGAGGAGTGAAAGAGGAGCTGGGATTGCACTCAGAGGTCAGACTGGTGCTATTTCAATGATCAGGTGCCTTTCCTGCTTTGCTTCTGCTGAGATCAAGATGCAAGCTGGAGAGAGACAGGGAAAAAAACCCCAAGCTTATGGAGCTGGCTCCAGTGCCCAGCAGAGCAGCCTGAGAAAGCCTGGGACTGGAGCTGGAGTTTCCTCCAGTGTACATACACATGTCTGAGCAACCCTGAGCCATGGGAGGGTTTATTCAGTGAAGGGAAAAAAAAAAACACAAAACATTAATTGAGTGAAAACATCACAGAGGCTTTTAGAGCCCTTTTGTGTGTAATGATATCAGCCAGGATTTGGCAAGCCACGGGGCTCCAGCATCGCCCTCAGACCCACAAAGCTCCCAGAAAAGGCCAGCAGAGCCTTTGTTGGAAGCTTTAGGAGATGTTGTGGGGAAGGGTGGGATATTCCAAGGGCTCCTTTCATTTTATTCTCCGCTGGAGGAGTTTAAAAGCTGCATGCATGTGGTGCTAAGGCATGTGGTTTAGTGGCAGCAGCTTAGCAGCAGTGGCTGGATTGTGAGCTGCAGGTAAGTGGTTGGACCTGATGGTCTCAAGGGTCTCTTCTAATCTCAATGGTTCCATTGTTCTGTGTTTCTAGTCCCCCCGGCAGGCAGTGAGGTGGGCAGCATGGACCTGAGCCCACCACACTGCAGGTGGAGAGGCCACAGGGTGCTTGGAGCAGAACTGGGGCTTGTGGTTGCTCCCAGGTTTTAAATGAGATGTTATGAGGGATTAAAGTTCCTCTGGCCACCAGCAAAGAGCTGCCTTTTGGGCAACCCCTGGACAACTTCGTTTCCAGCTGCCAGCTCCAGTTCCTTGCCCCCTTCATTGCCATCGAGGTTGTCTCCAATCCCAGTTCTGTAGTGGTTTTTGTTGAGAGATGATGGAAGAAAGGCTTCAGGGTTGCTCCTGGCTCTGGGCTGCTGCAGAAGTGATAACAGAAGTGAATGCACAGGCATGAAGTGCTTCTTATTTTGTTGCTTTCTCTAATGAACAGCCTAATTATTTGTCAGGAGGTTGACTTTGACATTAGGTGATCCTGCTCTAGCAGGGCTGTTGGGCTTGATGATCTTCAGAGGTCCCTTCCAACACCCACCGTGCTGGGATTCAATTCCCACCTACCTGAGAAAGCTGGGCAAAGCTGTGTGAGGCAAAAAGTCAGAGATGAGGCCAATGAGTCCTCTAGGCTGAGTTTTTGGAGGGGCTTCCATGGCTCCTATGAGTTGGATTTGAGAGCGAGCCGGGTACGAGCTGGTGTCCCTCTATCCCAGCAAGGAGCATGGGAAGCAGGACAGCAAATGTGAGCCAGTGTCTGTCATGGCACAGCAGTAACAGCCTTGTGTGCTGGGAGAGGGCAGGAGTGAGGAGCTCCGTCCCCTTGGGCTGGGGTCTTGCTGCACTTGCTGCTCAGCAGCACCACTGACACTTGAGGTGCCCTTTGCTGGTGTGCTGACACACAAAGGTCTTCCATGGCACCTTTCAGACGTTCACTTTAGGCTTGTTGAGAGCCAAGTGGAGAGGAGGGCAACAAGAGGAGGGAGCCAGTGCAGGGGAGGGCAATGAAGCTGGGGAAGGGCCTGGAAATGAAATCTTAGGAGAAGCGACTGGGGGAGCTGGGGGTGGTTAGTGTGAAGGAGGCTGAGGGGAGACCTCATTGCCTACAGCTACCTGAAAGGAGGTTGTGGAGAGGCTGCTGCTGGTCGCTTCTCACGGGTAGGTAGTGATAGAAGCAGAGGAAATGGCCTCAAGCTGCCGCTGGGTGGGTTTAGGCTGGACGTCAGGAAACGTTTTCCCCAGTAAGAGTGGTCAGGCACTGGAATGGGCTGCCCGGGCAGGTGGTTGGGTCACCAACCCTGGAGGGGTTTGAAAGTCGTTTGGATGCAGTGCCTGGGGATATGGTGAGCATTGCAGAGTAGGGGTCTGGGTTGGGCTTGGTGATCCTGGGGGGCTTTCCCAACTGGAATGATTCTGTGAGATAAAACCTGCTGGAAGCTGATGCTTCCTGCGAGAAGGGGACAGGGAGCAGAGGACCCCTTTGGCCTAGGAGGGGGCTGGGGGCTAGGAGGCATCACCCACATTCCCAGGAGACCCCAGGGAGGCTTTGACAGAAGCAGATCAAAGCTCCCATTGATTGAAGCAAAGAAACCTCCTTTCCTTGAGGCCAGGGAGATCTCATTGAGGGCCGATGCCAGCCGGGCTTGGCATTGTCTGAGCACCCCAACCCACCTCACGGCTCCCGGTGTCACCAGTGTCACAGGATGAGGTTCTTTCACCAAGCAAAGGAGGAAGGGTTGGATGAAAAGCAACATGCCCAAGCCATGGGGCCCCCTCCCCGTACCCCTCTGCTATTATTGCAGCTGTTTTGCATCTGAATGAGAACTTTCCCCTTTTGCAGCCCGCTTCTTCTGGGGCTTGAATTGGCAAATGGAGTTGTTAAAAAGCAACAATCTCCAGTCTTGAGACCTGACAAAAGATGGTTGCTATGGCAATAATGGCAGTTGCATCATGAGCAAAATATCTTCGGGCCGGGAGCCAGCAGGAGGGAGGAGAGGACACCTCATTGGCCACACAACTTCTGCAGGAGCCCATGTGCCTCCACGTGAGCTCCCTCGGATTCTTGGCAATTCCTCCTGTGGCTAAAAAAAGCCACAAACGGAGAAATGGGAAATAGCAGCTGAATGGAAAGGGCTTGCCCCAGCCTCATCTGCTCTTTTTTTTTCCCGGTGCTGGGGCCACCACGGTCAGCAGAGTTGTCCTGCGTGCACATTTCTCCCTCATCGACGGCTGCAAGTGCTGCCTGTGCACCAGCCAAGATGAATCTCCATCACAGAATCACTGAATCCCAGGCAGAACTGGGTGGGAAGGGACCTCTAAAGCTCATCCAGTCCAACCCCCTGCAGTCAGCAGGGACCTCTGCGACTAGAGCAGGTTGCTCACAGCCCCAAACAACCTGACCTGCAATGGTTCCCACTTCCCTGGACAGCCTGGACCAGGGTCTCACCACCTTCAGTGTCAAAGATTTCTTCCCTCTCTCCAGTCTGAATCTTCCTCTTCTAGTTTCAATCAATGTTTTGGTTGGAGTCTAGTAAGGAAAACACAAAAGTTGATGTAGATACCAGAAGAGGCATTTGGCAAATCAAGCCAGGCAGTGCTAGGAGCTCTTTGAGTCTGGTTTACACTGGGGCTGCAGAAACATCACTGTGCTGCAAGAGGGGCTAAGAGTGAAGCACTGGTGGGGTTTGTCCACGAGCATCAGAAGTCTCTGGTGAGGACCAGCTGTGGGGACCTGCAGCTTTCCACATCTCTCAGGTTCTGTGCAGCATCTCAGCAGCATCTCATGGGATCAGTGTATGTTTTGCTGGATGCAGCCTGTATTTACTGGGAGCAGTGCATGTTTTGCTGGATGCAGCCTGTATTTACTGGGAGCAGTGCATGTTTTGCTGGATGCAGCCTGTATTTACTGGGAGCAGTGCATGTTTTGCTGGTTGCAGTCCATGTTTACTGGGAGCAGTGCATGTTTTGCTGGATGCAGCCCGTATTTACTGGGAGCAGTGCATGTTTTGCTGGATGCAGCCTGTATTTACTGGGAGCAGTGCATGTTTTGCTGGATGCAGCCTGTATTTACTGGGAGCAGTGCATGTTTTGCTGGATGCAGCCTGTATTTACTGGGAGCAGTGCATGTTTTGCTGGTTGTAGTCCATATTTACTGGGAGCAGTGCATGTTTTGCTGGATGCAGCCTGTATTTACTGGGAGCAGTGCATGTTTTGCTGGATGCAGCCTGTATTTACTGGGAGCAGTGCATGTTTTGCTGGATGCAGCCTGTATTTACTGGGAGCAGTGCATGTTTTGCTGGATGCAGCCTGTATTTACTGGGAGCAGTGCATGTTTTGCTGGTTGTAGTCCATATTTACTGGGAGCAGTGCATGTTTTGCTGGATGCAGCCCGTATTTACTGGGAGCAGTGCATGTTTTGCTGGATGCAGCCTGTATTTACTGGGAGCAGTGCATGTTTTGCTGGATGCAGCCTGTATTTACTGGGAGCAGTGCATGTTTTGCTGGATGCAGCCTGTATTTACTGGGAGCAGTGCATGTTTTGCTGGATGCAGCCTGTATTTACTGGGAGCAGTGCATGTTTTGCTGGATGCAGCCCATATTTCATGGGAGCAGTGCATGTTTTGCTGGATGCAGCCTGTATTTACTGGGAGCAGTGCATGTTTTGCTGGATGCAGCCTGTATTTACTGGGAGCAGTGCATGTTTTGCTGGATGCAGCCTGTATTTACTGGGAGCAGTGCATGTTTTGCTGGATGCAGTCCGTATTTACTGGGAGCAGTGCATGTTTTGCTGGATGCAGCCTGTATTTACTGGGAGCAGTGCATGTTTTGCTGGATGCAGCCTGTATTTACTGGGAGCAGTGCATGTTTTGCTGGATGCAGCCTGTATTTACTGGGAGCAGTGCATGTTTTGCTGGATGCAGCCCATATTTACTGGGAGCAGTGCATGTTTTGCTGGATGCAGCCTGTATTTACTGGGAGCAGTGCATGTTTTGCTGGATGCAGCCTGTATTTACTGGGAGCAGTGCATGTTTTGCTGGATGCAGCCTGTATTTACTGGGAGCAGTGCATGTTTTGCTGGATGCAGCCTGTATTTACTGGGAGCAGTGCATGTTTTGCTGGATGCAGCCTGTATTTACTGGGAGCAGTGCATGTTTTGCTGGATGCAGCCCATATTTCATGGGAGCAGTGCATGTTTTGCTGGATGCAGCCTGTATTTACTGGGAGCAGTGCATGTTTTGCTGGATGCAGCCCGTATTTACTGGGAGCAGTGCATGTTTTGCTGGATGCAGCCTGTATTTACTGGGAGCAGTGCATGTTTTGCTGGATGCAGCCCATATCTACTGGGATCAGTGCATGTTTTGCTGGGAGCAGTGCATGTTTTACTAGGATCAGTGGATATTTTACAGGGTACAGTCCCTATCTAGTGGGATCAGTGGCAGTTTTAGTGGGATCAGTGACATATTTTGCTGGGACTGCTGCTTTTTTTTACCAGTTACTGCACATCTTGCCAGAGCCACTGTCTGCCTGCTGTCTGTTACTGGCCCTGCTCCATGTTTCAGCAGCCCACCACATGCTTTGCAGCTCCACCACATGTTCTAGCAGGACCACCACAGATTTTTTCAAGGCTCTCTCCACATTTCCTCAATCACTGCACTGTTGTTTTTTTTTCAGTTCCCACTGCAATTTTTGCCAAGCTGCTGCAGAAAGGGAAAAAAAAATCTTCCCAGAGAGCATCCTCAGGCTCTGGAGCAGGCTGCCCAGGAAGCTGGTGGAGTCACCATCCCTGGAGGGATTAAAAAGTTGTGTGGATGTGGTGCTGAAGGATGTGATTTAGTAGCAGTGGTTTAGCAATAGTGGTGGCTTTGTGAGCTCCAGGTGAGAGGTTGGACTTGATGATCTCAAAGGTCTCTTCCAACCTCAACAGTTCTGCTATTCCATGATTCCATAGTTCTGTGGTTCCGTTATTCCAAGATTTTAGGATTTCATGGCTGTATGATCTCATGATTTTATGATTCCATAGTCCTATGGCTCCATGATTCCATGATTTTAGGATTTCATGGCTCTATGTTTTTATGATTCCATAGTTCTATGGCTCCATGATTTTAGGATTTCATGGCTCTATGTTTTTATAATTCCATAGTTCTATGGTTCCATGATTTTAGGATTTCATGGCTCTATGTTTTTATGATTCCATAATTTTAGGATTTCATGGCTCTGTGATTTTATGATCCCACAGTTCTGTGGTTCCATGATTTTAGGATTTCATGGCTTTATGATCTCATGATTTTATGATCCCATAGTTCTATGGTTCCATGATTCTATGGTTTAAGATTCTATGATCTTCTGATTCTCTGTTTTCCCAAGTCAGTGCATGCTTCCTGGACCACTTCCCATGGACACTGCACACACCACCCCTGCAACCTCTCCCATCTCCCAGGCTCTGTCTGCAAATCTGTTAGGAGCAAACACACTCCTCTCCTGTTGACTCCAAACTACCCAACCCTGAGACTGTTCTAGCACGAAGGGAGCGTGGCAGGGGGTGGAGGGGGCCCTCTGCCAGCTGCTTCCTCCCATCCACACACAGCCCTGCAGGGCTCCAAGAGATATCCCAGCCCACAGGGATTGCTGGCAGGAAGCAATCTGGCAGACAACATGTTTAGAGGAGACTAATGTCTCGGAGCCACTGAACCATTTAATTGCCAATAAATACAGCCCACGTGGAAATAATTATGGAGACCCAGAAACTGCCTCATCTTCAGGGAAGGGAAGGAGCCTGCAAACTCCCTGTGGCAAGTGTATAAATGAAGATTTCTTGTTAATGCAGCAGGAACAAGCAGCAATAAATCTGCCTGAGTGCCTCCTGGTGCTGCTTCAGGCTTGGAGTGGCCCATGAGGGTGACAGTCCTTGCTGGGATGAGAAGGGTCATGCTGTGCTCTTGGCTCAGCTTGAGGGTAAAGCTTAAAGATTCATCTGTTTGCCAGATCAGGCTTTGTCTAGGCTCCTGCTGCAGCCCAGTGTGGTTGCTGCAGCACCTTTTTTTGCCCTGATTTGGGGCTTCAAGGACCTCACACCCAAGCTTTGAACCTCTATTAGCATCAGGTGTGTGCAAGACAGAGCCAGGACAAACCCTTCAGTGAGCCTTCAGCCACTGCCAAACCCCAGAGGCTTTCTCCCTTGGGTCCCTCATGCTCTGTCTCCTTTCTCTCTAAAAGCCTCCTTTTTCAGGAGGTTTCCTTAAGGGACTGGCACTGGGAGCTGACCTCACTGTCTGGCACCTCTGCGCTGCTCCTGCATCTTCGTGTTGTAGCTTGCATCAAGCCTGCCTGGGGCTGGATGCAGCAAACATGGGGGATTTGGGCAAGTCCAGGGGCTGGATGCAAACAAGCAAGCTGAAATTAGGCAAGTTTTGTACTGGATGATCTCCAGAGGTGCCTTCCAGCCCCTCCATGTTGGGATCTGGTGATTTAGTTTCCCAGGAGCTCAGAAGCAGAACCGGCCCCCTCACTGCTCACCCTGTCGATGCAAGGTGTTGGCTTGCTGCCAAGCAGATGGCACTGGTGACACTGGTGGGGAAAAGTGAGCTTTGAGACAGGGGACCAGGATGTGTCGGCACCAACTGGCCAAGCTCGGTCTGCAACTCGTTTGTTGTCACCCTGCAGCAAAGCAGGGAGCTGGAAGCTGGGACAGCTCTGATGTTTGACAGACACCTCAGGAATTCCTACATGGAGGTTCCCAGCGGAGAAGCTGTGAGTGCCAGGAGCACCAGGGCAGCTACAGATGATGGGAGCAATCACTCAGTGCCTGCTGAGCACGTCCAGCCCTCTGCATCCCTCTTTGGCACAAGAGCCTTAAAGGCTTTGTCATTCAATTAACCAACAGCCTCTCCCTGGAGGGGACAAACCAGAGGACCAGCCGAGGTGGGTGGGGGACACCAACCCAACTGTGTGTGTTCTGTGGTTGCCAGGGCGCTCAGCAGCTTGCTGCAGGCAGGAGGTGTGTGATGGAGAGTGACAGGGAGGCAGCTGGAGCTGGCAGCGGCGGGCAGGGCGGCCTCTGAGCAGCCTGACCCAGCGTCCTCCACCAAACACAGTGGCTCGTTTTCCTCCGGGGCAGATGACTTCTCCTTTCTGTAGAAGCAGGAGCAGGTCTGCCAAGTCCCACAGGGTCTGGCAGGGAGCAAATTCGCTGGAAGAGGAACTTGACAGCATGAGATGGTTGAAAGCCAACTTGGCTGCTGATGCCAGCTAAGCAGGAATGTGGCCAACTGGCTGCTCGAGGGGTGATCTCCTGGAAACTCCAGCCCTTTTCCTGCCTGAGCCTCTTGCTGGAGACCCCCACGACCCTTGGAAGCTGTAAAAAGAAGCAAAGTGTTATGGTTTCTGTATGACTCTCCCTTTTTCATCTGTATGAGACAGGGAGAAATGACTCCAAGAAGCAGGTGTCAGTGGTTAAGGAGTGTCCTGGCTGGCATTGCTGGTGGAGCAAGGTGCAGGACCTGAGGCTGTGACCTTTCTAGGTAAGGACTGAGCCATGTAATGTGGGAGATTAATTTCTGGCAGAGTAAAATCACACATCCAAGTCTGAAGAACAAGAGAATAGACCTTCTTGTCTGGCAGAGCCCCAGTAAGAAGTCACCATCACTATGATGGACTTAGTACCCCAACTGTGGCCAGGAGCCCTCCTTAGAAGTCTCAGTGTCTTTCCTTCTGCTGCTGCTCATCTTAGCTATCACTTTTTGATTTCAAAATAGTTAAATCTGAGTTAAGAGAAGCCCCCTTGGAACAGTGGCTGGGGAGAAGAACTGCCTTACTGATAAGAAAAAAATCTGGAAGCCTGAGCTGATTTTACCCCAAAAAAAACAAGTGAAAATAAGCCCAGGTCCTCTTCAGCTTGACCAAAGACCTGAGCAGGAAGAGATGAGCACAGGTTGCACAGCCCATGAAGCCTCTGCTCACAGAGGAATGTGGGAGCTCATCTGCACGACCTGCCCAAGAAATCAGCAGTGAAGAGCTCCTTGGCCATGTTATGCTTTAATGAACCTGGAAATGGTCCAATCAAATAACAATTCCTAAGCATTTCTCACCCAGGTTGCCCCACAGCCACAGTATCTGATGACCCTGGTTCAGCAGAGGAGCTTCTCCCACTGGCTGCTTTGTCAGCTTCGGTCATGTTCATCCCTGATGACATCAAGACACAGGAAGGAGGGGAGAGCTAAAACCAGGCTGAATATGTTTGCTTGTGCCTTGTTGGAAGACAAGGGAGCCACCAAGTCACTAGAGGTCAGAGAGGCGTGGAGGATGAAGCCAGTCTGGCTTGAAACAAGCAGGGTAAAGTCATGCACCTGAGCTATTGAAATCACCAGTTGTAATCAATTTAAGGGGGACTATGTGAGCAAGAGGAAGATGGTGAGCCACCTCAGTGACAGCCTGGGTGATCTTGAATGCTCCCAGGCCACGTTCTAGCAGGTGGGAGAGCTACAGGCTGCCAAATATGGAGCAAAGCTGGAGATGGGTAAGTTCAGGCTGGATGTGGGGAGGAAGTTCTTCACCATGAGAGTGGTGAGAGCCTGGAATGGGTTGCCCAAGGAGGTGTTTAAGGCCAGGCTGGATGGGGCTCTGGCCAGCCTGATCTAAGGTAGGGTGTCCCTGCCCATGGCAGGGGGGTTGGAACTAGATGATCCTTGTGGCCCCTTCCAGCCCTGACTGATTCTATGACTCTAAATCTCACTAGAGAAGAGGCTCATGAGGTCTGTAAATACCTCTCTAGAATATGTTGGGAAAGATCTACAGAACTGTGAAGGTTTGCAGTCTCTCCAGAGGAGACTCCACAGCCTCTTTGGGCAGCCTGCTCCAGGGCTCCAGCATCCTCACACCAAACAATTTTCTCCTCATCTTCAGCTGGAAGCTCCTGGGTTCCAGTTTGTGCCTGTTGCCCCTTTTCCTGTCTCTGGGCACCACTGGCAAGAGTCTGGCCCTGTCCTCTTGTCCCCCACCCTTTAGCTCTTGCTGAGCATTGCACAGATCCCCTCTGGGGCTGCTCTTCTCCAGGCTCAACAGCCCCAGGGCTCTTAGCCTTTCTTCATCACAGAGATGCTTGAGGCCCTCCAGAGGATGAATCAACAAAACTCTCTCTTTTATACCCCCTGGTTTCTAACAGCATCTTCTTGAGGAAGGCTCTGCAGGACATGTTTTGATCACCCATTTATCTAATTTCCTTTCATTAAGTAGATAAATGCTGTTCTCCTTCCTCCAGCCCCGTTCCTTGAACCAGGGGCTGCAGCTGCTGGGATGCTGAAGTGGCTCTGAATTTATTCTCAGATGACACTCAGGTTTTGGCTGATTCTCACCAACCACCATTTTCCCACTCCCCTGTAGGTAATTTGAGGAGATGAGCAATTCAGTGGGGAACCTGGGGGTGGGAGTTTGTTCTCCTGGTGGCTCAGTGATTGAAATTCTGGATGTGGAAACATGGAAGAGGAAACCTCATACATGCCATGGATCAGTTCTCCTGGGAAACCATCAGGCAGTGGGAAGGAGAAGGTGGTGGGTCTCATCTTTTGAGGAAAGAAGGGGTGATGGGTTTCCTCTTTCAAGGAAGGGAGGGATGTGGGTTCTCTTTAAAGCAAGGAAGGAGTGGGGGTCTCCTCTGAAGGGAAGGAAGGGATGGGGGTCTCCTCTTTCAAGGAGGGAAGGAGTTGGGGTCTCCTCTGTAAGGGAAGGAAGGGGTGGGGGTCTCCTCTGTAAGGGAAGGAAAGGGTGGGGGTCTCCTCTGTAAGGGAAGGAAGGGGTGGGGGTCTCCTCTGTAAGGGAAGGAAGGGATGGGGGTCTCCTCTGTAAGGGAAGGAAGGGGTGGGGGTCTCCTCTGTAAGGGAAGGAAGGGGTGGGGGTCTCCTCTGTAAGGGAAGGAAGGGGTGGGGGTCTCCTCTGTAAGAGAAGGAAGGGGTGGGGGTCTCCTCTGTAAGGGAAGGAAGGGATGGGGGTCTCCTCTGTAAGGGAAGGAAGGGGTGGGGGTCTCCTCTGTAAGGGAAGGAAGGGGTGGGGGTCTCCTCTGTAAGGGAAGGAAAGGGTGGGGGTCTCCTCTGTAAGGGAAGGAAGGGGTGGGGGTCTCCTCTGTAAGGGAAGGAAGGGGTGGGGGTCTCCTCTGTAAGGGAAGGAAGGGGTGGGGGTCTCCTCTGTAAGGGAAGGAAGGGGTGGGGGTCTCCTCTGTAAGGGAAGGAAGGGGTGGGGGTCTCCTCTGTAAGGGAGGAGTCTCCCCTGTCAAGGAAGGCAAGGGTGGTGGATCTCCTTTTAAAGCCTCTGAGCCCAAGTTGGGAGAAATAAAAGGCCAAGATCTATTTAGAGCAATTTAAGGAGGTTTAATTAAGAGTGAGGTAATGGAGCTTGTGATGGGAGGAAATGAAGAGAGAAAGAAGTGGCAGTGGGTAAGGGCTGATGATTTCCTCCTTGGTTGTCAGGAGGACTGAGAGCCCAAGGCTAGCAGTGAAACCCCATCTTCCTAGCTCAGTTAATGCCCAGTGGGAGCAAACAGCTGTGTGCAGGAAGGGCTGGGGTCCTGCCCCTCTTCCTTCCATTTTCTGGAGTCATCTGCTGCCTGTTGACAGCTATGGGACTGTGATAGAACACCACACCTGTGGGCTCTGCCTGCACAATAAATGCCTCTCCTCCAGCCCTCAGCTGTTTTGAGGCTGGGTTTGATGCCCAGAATTAAGAAGAGGTTTGTCTGGAACTTGGAGACCACAGGGATTTTTATCAGTCAGGGAAATTAATAAGGAAAGAAAATGGACCTGCTGGAGAGGAACCTCCTCTCTTTGCTTTGTTTGCCTGCTCTCAAGCAGGAGACTCTCATTCTTCTGAGAAGCCCTCACTGGGACTTGCTCTGTGTTTCTCAGCAACCTTTCAGAAGAAATGGGTTTGCATCTCTGGCCATTCCCTGAAGCTGAAGGTGAGCAGTGAGGAGAATAGAAAATGTCACAGGATTGGTGAAAGAACATCATCTAGAGGGGTTTGTGCTCTGATTGCTTTCATTCTCTCCATGGTGGAACCCAGCACTTTGTGCTCTGATTGCTTTCATTCTCTCCATGCTGGAACCCAGCACTTTGTGCTCTGATTGCTTTCATTCTCTCCATGCTGGAACCCAGCACTTTGTGCTCTGTTTGCTTTCATTCTCTCCATGGTGGAACCCAGCACTTTGTGCTCTGATTGCTTTCATTCTCTCCATGGTGGAACCCAGCACTTTGTGCTCTGATTGCTTTCACTTCTCTCCATGGTGGAACCCAGCACTTTGTGCTCTGATTGCTTTCACTTCTCTCCATGGTGGAACCCAGCACTTTGTGCTCTGATTGCTTTCATTCTCTCCATGGTGGAACCCAGCACTTTGTGCTCTGATTGCTTTCATTCTCTCCATGGTGGAACCCAGCACTTTGTGCTCTGATTGCTTTCATTCTCTCCATGGTGGAACCCAGCACTTTGTGCTCTGCTTTCATTCTCTCCATGGTGGAACCCAGCACTTTGTGCTCTGATTGCTTTCATTCTCTCCATGGTGGAACCCAGCACTTTGTGCTCTGATTGCTTTCATTCTCTCCATGGTGGAACCCAGCACTTTGTGCTCTGATTGCTTTCACTTCTCTCCATGGTGGAGCCCATCACGTTCATGGGGCATAGAACTGTGGGAGGTTGACACCATGGATGAAGGGATGAGCTTCACCTCACAGCAGCCACCCATGATGGCTTTGTTAACACCCCCACCCCCCGCCCCAGACCTGAAGTGAGGCATTGGGCAGACCAGGTTTAGCTAGAAAAGGATCATTCCCAGGTCCCTCAAAGCCCACTCTGAGGTCTGCCTCCCACCACAACCTGAGCCTGCATTTTTGTCCTCACTGCTCTTGTCCCTTCTTGTGTTTCCTTTGGATTCTGTTCAATGTAATTGAAACCATGGGGGCCAGCAGCAGTCCCAGCCTGTCCCAGCTGCACCCCTCTTCCTTTGCAGCTGGGTGATGGCTGAGGAGGGCTGGTTAAACCCAGGCTGATGCTGGAGTGAATTCCTTGCTTCAGACTTTATGCTGCAGATGCTCAGAGTCTTAGGATTTGTCTTCTCTGCATCTTTAGCCAAAGGTCAAAAAGATTTTGGGTTGGCTATTGTTTGTTGTGAGATTAAACCAGAGCAGAGCCTGGCTCATAAAGCCCTGAAGTGCTGCACACTGATGATGTTCTCCAGACCTCTTCTTCCCACAGGGAGAAACAATCCATGTAAAGCCTGGAAAAGCTTCTTCCTGCCTCAAAACAACAGCACAAGCAGGAAAGCATCCATCTGGCAACAGATGCTTCAGCCTTGTTCACCTCAAGGTGACTTTGGCTTGGAGGATCTCTTGTGGCTGAGGGTTGCAGGTCTCACGTCCTCAGCAGGACCCAAAACCTGTCCCCAGCTTCTTCCCTTGCTCATTTTGAGAGTAGAAGACTAAAAATACTCCCTTAGCAGACACTCTCAGGCTTTGCTGGAAGATCCTGGCTTCAGGAGGAGGAGGAGGCAGGCAGAGCATGCAGCAAGCCCAGGCTGGGCACAGGGTAGGGGGGTTTGGGAGAAAATCCTCCCCCACCATTCCTAACAGCACTTAATGAGGTGGAAAGGTCAAGGAAAAGTTGAGCTCCACTCGTTGGATAAATGAAATGGGCTGTGGGGATTTCTGTGCAGTGCTGGGCAGGGGGAAAGCCTCCTTCCAGCAACTCTGCAGCCCAAAGCAGCCCAGCCAGGTGGAGCGAGCTATGGAGTGCCCTGTGCCACCCTTCCCTCTCCTGGGGACATGCTCCCTGCACAGGAAGTTGCTCCTACTGAGGACAAGTCCCAGTTGATTATTTCTTTAAGCTTTAAAACCAGACAGAGATTGATGTGATAGGTGGACACTTTGATTTTCCTCTGGGGCAGGTAAAGACAGGGATGGGCTTCTCTAGGTGAGTCCCAAGAACCTGTAGGCACCAGGGGAGGGGATCAGGAGGGTTCCAACCCTGTAACTTGAAAGAGAAAATGCTGGAAAACATGAACTGAGGAAAGGGAGAAGGAATTATCTCCCCAGTTCTCTACCCAAGTGATCTTCCCAGAGCAACCAAGCCCCCCATGGAAAATCCCACGTAGAGCAACCCCTCTGCTAAAGCAGGGTCACCCTCAGCAGGTTGCCCAGGATCACAATGCCCAGGTGGGTTTGGAATCTCTGTGGAGAAGGTGACTCCATAACACCCCTGGGCAGCCTGCTCCAGACAGACATATCCAAGGTGGTTGGTTTCCCTGGGGGGTAATTAAGCTCCAGCCAAGGACAGATCACTTCTGCTGGGTTCAAATCAATACACGCACACAGCCTGAGCTTTGCAAGCCTTTATTAGAGGGAAGGATGAGCAATGAACCTTCTGCTTTGCTTTGCTCCTCCAGGATGAGTGATCCAACCCTGAGCACAGCCCTGCAAGGACAAGAAAGCTGCGAAGCACAGTGAGTCACACAACCAAGGTCACAACCATGCACAATGACACTTTGCATCTGATGGGTCCCTGTCTCTGCTGGCTGCACCACAGAAGACAACATGGTCCTTCAGGACTATAAGGTCAGCAGGAAGGTGAGCTGGCATAATGAGAGCAGATAAGGGATCCCGTTAGGGTCCAACCAGCTGTGTTTCCACCAGAGGGCGCCAAACTGGTCTCTGAAAGCCTGAGTGATGGCCAACACCGCAGATCTGTTGCCATTGGGCTCCTCATGAGGAGTGGTGGGACCCAGATGGCTCGGCCACATGAAGCACAGCATGGCTTTGGGTGGCCAGAAGCTGTCAGGACCCTGGGGTGGTGATGCTGGTGTCTCTGGGCTGTAACCAAAGGCTCCTCCTCAGAAGTGAAGCTTTTAAAGCAGAGATAGGCATCTGGGTGCAAGGAGATGTTGTCTTCTCAGTGCTTGCATGGACCCCTCTGCTGGCATCTGGAGACAAGGAGTGACAGCTGACAAGCAACCCCACCCTTTATCCAGCAGGTCCTGGGCTAGAGCAGCCCATCACCAGGACTTCCACCTCCACCCATGGAGCTTGAATATAAATGTACATGACCTCAACCTACCCTGAGACCAGACACAGACATCTTGCCAGCATCTTGAGGTGTTTCTGGGTGCCACATCCCCTTGACTCCTTCTCATCTGTGAAGAATGCTTTCCCTGATGTATCCAGCCCTGTGTGCAAGCTGTTGGCTGGAGCAACTGCAACCCTCCAGGCTGCTTCCACAAGTGGCTTCTTCAGGTGGGCAAGCAGGTCACAAAAGACAAGCTGTGCACTCACGGTGGCCAGATGCTCCCACCTGACCTTCAGCAGAAGAATGCACAGTCTGAATGCACATTGTTCTCTCAACAATGAGCTGTAATTTAAGAGAAGAGACTCAAAATTGAAGCACTCCTGGGAGAGCTGCTGTTGGTCCTGGTGGTTGCTTAGGAACAACCTTCATCCTACAGTGGGAAGACATGCGCTGTCCAAAGAGGGTCTGCAGCGTCCCCAGTCTGTGTTTGTCTTGTTTAGCAGCTGAGCCACCTCCTCAGCAAACACTGGGGAGAAGCCTTTTACTCCAGATACAGGCTGGACACCTGCTACAGCCAGCCAAGAGTCAGGGTATGGGGTCTATGCTCCATACCCCACCATGACTGAAGGTATAGACCCCACACCCAACATGAGCTGAGATTTCAGCTGTGTGCTCTACACCCAGCCATGCCCTGAGGCATAGGGCACAGGGCACAGACCTCCTAACCAGCCATGGTTTGAGATGTAAGTTATAGACTCTGTGCCCAGGCACAGTGTGGGATATCAGCTGTGTGCTCTGCACCCAGCCATGCCATGAGGCATAGGGCACAGACCTCCTAACCAGCCATGGTTTGAGATGTAAGTTATAGACTCTGTGCCCAGGCACAGTGTGGGATATCAGCTGTGTGCTCTGCACCCAACCACACTTGGTGGGATTGGGAGCTCCAGGAGAACAGTTGGACTCGATGATCTCAAGTCTCTTCTGACCTCGACTGTTTTATGTTTCTATGACTGAAGCTATAGGGTATAATGCAACCCCATGCCCAACCACGAGTCAAGATATGGGGTATAGGCTCTAGACCCAGCCATGCCATGAGGTGTAGGGTACAGACCCCACACCCAGCCTCAGCAGGAGATAAAGTCTGTAAAAGCTCTGTGGGACACTCACTCATCCCAGGCCCTCTTGACTTCCCTGCCCCCCAACCCCAGCAAGACCTGGTGGTGGCAGAATGTGGCTGAGAAGTTGCTCCTCACCACATGAAGCACACAGAGAAACTGAAGCAGACTTTGGGCATGCTGGTGCAGTGGCATTTCTGGAAGCTGAGGCTTACAGGGGACTGCATCAGGCTAGTTGAGTCTCTGCTCATCAGCCTGGATCCTCACACCTTGTTCTGTTCCAACAAGCCAATTAGCTGTGCTTTCACTCACACATTTCTGTAGCTGCCTGTTGGACTAGGTCAGGTTTCCCCCTCCCACTGCTCCAGCACATTTTGCAGGTGCATCCTGCTCCTCCCTGGCTGTGGTGTTTGTGGTTGCACTGCTTTGTTTCCCTACAGGACAAAGCATCCTTGAGGCACTCAGAAAAGCAGCTCAAAGAACACAAAGTCCATGGGTTTGTTCCTTGATGATTGCTCTCCTTGCCAGGCACAAGAAACATCTGGGAAGTGCAACATACCACCATGCCCAGCTGCCAGCTCCTATGGCCAGTCTAAAGCAAAGTTCTCACCAGGCCCAGAAGCAAAACTGCTCTCTTGGGGCCCTCCAATTAAGAGAACCTAGTTTGCAAAGCAATCTTATCAGAGACCCCGGTGGGAGCATCTGCCAGGGTGGAGCAGGTGTTGATGCGAGAAGCCTTGCAGGATGTGGCGCTGGAGCTCTTCTTCTTGCGGTAGAAGTAGCTGCTGAGGTGGAACCAGAACTTGTCATGGAGGGCAGCGTAGATGAAGGGGTTGTAGCAGGCTGAGCTCATGGCAATCAGGTGGCACGAGACCTGGATGACATTGACATACCTCTTGTCCAGGATGGTGAACTCCTCATCGATGTCTCTGATGAAGTTCACCACCTGGAGGGGCAGCCAGCAGATAGCGAAGCACACCACCGAGACAGTCAGCACCCGGAAGGTCTTCTGCTTGGTTTTGGTCCATCTGTCTTGGCACGCATAGGCAGCGCCCGGGACGTGCCTCCTCCGCAGGTGGTAGGTGATGGCACAGAAGGAGATGGACACGGCCAGCAGTGGGAGCATGTAGGACAGGAGGAGCATCAGGCAGGAGTACAGCAGCCGCTCGCTCTCCTCGTGCTTCCAGAACTCTTCGCAGATGATCATGTCGTGGCCAATGGTGTTAAGGTCCAAGTAGTGAGTGTGCAGGGATGTGGGCACAGAGGCCACGACGGAGAGCAGCCAGATGCAGGCCACCAGGCAGACGCAGGACCTGCGGCTTATCCTCCTGCGAATGGGGTATGCCACCACCACGTAGCGGTCGATGGCGATGGCGGTGAGGGACAGCACCGAGACGAAGACGGTGGCAGCCTGCATCAAGGTGACAAAGTAGCACATGAACATCCCAAAGAGCCAGCCCCGCACCTCAAAGGCGTAGGAGACGGTGAGGGGGACGCAGGCCAGGCACATGATGAAGTCGGCTGCCGCCAGGTTCCCAATGAGGAAATTGGTGGTGCAGTGAAGCTTCTTGGTGAGAGCGATGAGGAGGATGAGGAAGAGGTTCCCTGTGCATGCCACAGCCACTAGGGTGGCGTAGAGAGGGATGAAGAGGGGCTTCAGCTTCAGGAGAAGGTCCAATCCAGTGAAGAGAGGAGCTGAGCTATTCTGCCAGGAGCTGTTGGGCAGCTGGCTGTGGGCCATGCTGTGGTCCTGCAGCTGGTGCCGCTCCACTTCGCCTTGAAGTCAAACCAAGAGGAGGCTGTCAGCCCTGGAGGAGAAAGAAACAAGCTTTGGTTATACTTCTGGGCAGAAGAACCTATCCCCGGGGCCCAGGTCCTCTTGCACAGCCCATAGTGATGGAACAGCTGATTTAAACCACACTGTGACAGTTTAAGAGCGACCATGGCAGATGCAGCAGAGCTCTGGTGTGGGGAAAACAGGGAACCTGGCTATGGAATTGTTAACCAGCCCAGCACAGAGCTGCAGGACCAGGAAAGGAGCTAGAGATGTCTCCTGGAGAGTAACCCAGGAGCTGTGCCAGCACAAAGAGAAGGCACTCCTGCATGGTTTGCTTTCTATTCTTCTCCTGCCAACTCCATCCCAACCCTCCAGCCCCACCACTGCCCTCCAGCTTGACAGAAGGGTCCTCTCCATCTCGCTGCTCTCCCACCCTACCACTCAATCCTCTGGGGTTATTCCCCCCTCGGTTATTTCTCTACCACCTGTGGAGCCCAGGTGTGTCTTACCCAGGTGGTTTTCTCCCCAGCAAGAAGGAATTTGTGGCCCCTGAACATGTCCACAGACCTCAGAGCAGCAGGAGGGGGACAAAGTCAAAATTATTCCAGCAGAAAGTGGGAGGAAATGCAGAGCCACCCCCTAAGATCCTCCTCCTGGTGCCCACACCATCAGACTGAGCTTCTCAGCCCCACACCAGCACCTGGACACTGCGTTCCTGAGTGTCCACGGGGGCAGGGGGAGTCAAACCAGCAGTAGTTAAGCCTCCCCACGAATAAAGGGGAGAGTGTTCTGGTTGCTCACCTCAGGGCTGCACAAGCCGCAAGTGATGCAGTTTCAGGTCCCCCTTGTCCTGCCCGGGGACCAATTAATCACCAATGTCAGGAACCAATGTTCCACCTCATCCCTGCCCAGCATCTGGACCAGCCCCTCTGAACACCCCCAGGCTCCTTCTCCAGGAGCTCTGTGCCACTGGGTCCAGCTGGGACCAAGCCCAAGGCTGGGGGGCTCGCACTGACCTGCCCAGGGGTGCGGGAGCCTCGCCGGTATTCCCGGGAAGGTGAGGGAAAAGCAGATCCTTCCCGGATGTTCTTCACCAGGAAATTCCCTGCAGCTCCCGTTGGCAGCTGCCTTCTCTCTGGTTTGGGTGGGATTCGGGATGGCTGAGGCTTTTAAGGCGTGGAGAATCAGGACTTTCCCACCCACCGTGCTCGGTGTTCCCGGTATTCCCGGCGGCGCGCACATCTCACCCTACCCGGTCGCAGGTGGAGCCGCAGCTGCACCCACCCTGCAGCCCCCAGCGGCTCACGGGGGCGGCAGCGCTGCGCGGGGTCTGGATGGGCATCCAGGAATGCTCGGGAATGCTCCCAGATACTCTGACAGCGATCTGGGGATGATCCGAGAATGCTCCAGGATGTCCCGGGAGCATTCGGGGGACGCTCCAGGGACGCTCTGGACGTGCTCCAGGCTGCTTTGGGGAGCTCAGGGATGCTGTGGGATGCTTTAGAGTTGCTCCGGGAATAATCTGAGGATGATACAGGGATGCTGCGGGATACTTTGTGGGTATTCTGAGGATGCTCTGGGGTTGCTCTGAGAATAATCCAAAGATGCTCCGGGATGCACGAGAGTGCCCCGGGGATGCTTGGGCATGCTGTGGGATGTTCCAGGGATGATCTGCTGATAATCCGGGGATGCTCCGGGATACTCTGGGAATGATTTAAAGGTGCTCCAAGACTGCTCCAGGCGTGCCCGAGTGATGATCTGCGGCTTGCTCCCCCGGGGAATGGAGAGGAGGAGAGGGCGCTGCGGGGCGATAAGGAAGGGTTGCGGGGGAAATGAGGCGGGCGCAGGGACTCCGCGGAGCTCCCGCTCAGCGGCCGCAGCCAGCCCTTCGTGAGGGACCAGCGCTGGGGAGCAGAGTGGGGGCGGCAGAGTTGGGGGACAGCAGCTGTGGGCAGACGGGTACCCAACGACTGGGTGCTAGTAGCCCAGCTGTGGGGCAATGGGCAGCCAGCCCCTGGGTGGGGGTGGCTGAGGCATGGATTGATGGGCACTGAACCACAGGGCAAGGAAGGCTGTGACGTGGCACCCCCAGCCAGCCGCGGTGTGGGGACAGGAGTGGGGCACAGTGTGCCCCGTGGAGCTGAACTGCCCCATGCACCTCCTCCCCAAATCCAAGTGCCTCTGGTGTGGGGATGAGGGGGAAGGGTAGAAATGATTGCACCCAGCCCTGAGGAGGAGAGATGAAACTGCCGTTTTTCCTTTCATTTCCTGGGGGACAAGAAAGACTCAGGACAGGACTGGATCCCAGCTGCCAGGAGCAGTGCTGGTACCACCAGCCTGAAGGGTGCTGGGTGCTGCCTGCAGCCACCCAAACCCCAGCCCTTCTTTCCACCCGTGGGAGATGAGGCAGAACTGCCCCAAATGCAGCAGGGAGCCAGGACTAACCATCAGGTCTCTGTCCTTCTCTCCACCCAGCCACCAGCTTCTCCCATTTTCCAGGAACAGTTCATCATGGATGCTCCTGAGAAGCTTGGTGCTGCAGGATGGGCATGCAGGGACACCAGGAATCTGTTGCCTTTGCACTCCACAGCCATTTGCCTTCAAGGTAACATTAATAGGGGTATTTTCAAGAGGTTGGGGGTGGGGGAAACCCTTGGCAGTTGAAAAGGCTTCTGAGATGGGCGTTGTTTAGAGACACACAAGAAGCACAATTAGGATTTTATTGCTTGGCTGCTCCCTCCTCTGTGTGTTCATAAACAACCTAAATGTCTTTAAAACCAAGTAAAAGCCACCTCTGCAGCCCTGCTGGCTCTCAGGATGAAGCTGTTGCTATTTCCACGGCTGCTGTGTGATTCTTTTATCGATTTCCACTCATCTTCACTCCTTATGGGCTGCAGGTTTTGGTTTTGGAGTGCAGGCTGAGGATATCATCCAGCAACACCATCATAGGCTCACAGAACTATTGAAGTTGGAAGAGGCCTTTGAGATCACCAAATCCAGCTGCTCATCTGAAGCTCACAAAGCCACCGCTGCTGCTAAAGCCACTGCCACTAAAGCCACTGCCACTAAAGCCACTGCCACTAAACCACATCTCTCAGCACCACATGCACTTGGCTTTTAAACCCCTCCAGGGATAATGACTCCACCAGCATCCTGGGCAGCCTGCTCCAGGGCCTGAGGACCCTTTCTGGGAAGGAATTTTCCCTAATATCCAACCTGAAGCCCCCTGGCAACTTGAGGCCATTTCCCCCTGTCCTGTTACTCGTTGCATGTGAGAAGAGAATGAGCCTCAGCTCACTCCAAACTCCTGTCAAGGAGTTGCAAAAGGTGATGAGGTCTCACCTCAGCCTGCTCTTCTGGGGAGACCTCATGGCATCCTCCAGCCACAATCCAAGGTGGGCTTTGGGTTTAAGGCAAGCAAGACCCATATGGCTTAAGCCACCAGAACTCTTCCTCTGCTTAGCCCAGCGGGTGCCTGATGTACTGCGCCCAGGTCAGTGTGGGTGAGCTGTGTGGGCATAGCCCCAGAGGTGGTTGGAGCTGTTTTAATGAGCTGTCTCCTTTTCACCAGAGATCTCACGCTCTGGCAGAGCTGCAGCAGCAGCTCTTTGAGCAGGGTGAAGTTCAGGCAGCTCTCTGATGACAGCACGCAGAGCTGGTGCTGGTGCTTTGCTCAAGTCCTGCACTAGGACCCTCCCCCAGCACTGCTAGGGCAGCGAGGCCAAGCCATCAGCTGTGCCCACAGCAGCCAAAAGTGCTTCAGCAGGTGAAAGCAATTCCCCACTTAGCCATGAAATATTACACCAGGGCTTTTTGGGGGAGGGATTGCTCGTGTTTAGCAGCTCCTTCTGCTCTGCGGAGCCCAGCAGGCTGCTGGGGCTATTTGCTAAACTTAGAAGCAGTGATTTTAGTGATTCACAGAACCTGGGAAAGCAAAAACAAACATGGGAGGGAGGAAACAAACCAGGTTTGTTCTGCCGGCTGGAAGAGGTAAGAGCTGCCTGTGGTGGTGGTGAGAGGGTTCCATCTTCTCTGTGTGAAGGTATGAAGTTGCTTTGGCTCCCGTGGTACCCATCCTGCACCACGTACAGGGCAGAGAGGTGAGGTGGGGTTACCCAAAACCAGGGGCACCAAGCCCTGGAGCTGCCAATTTGCAGGGAGCTGGGGAGGAGGGGGAAACCCTGAAGGGAGCAGGGGAGATGGGGGAAGCCTGTGGTTCTTTCCCCTCAGCTGCTTCCCAGCCACACAAGTTGGTGGCAGTGCCTTGCTTCAGCTTCTGCCCTTCTGCCCTGGGGATGTGTTCCTGAGGGATGGCAGAAGTGGCTGGCAACTTGAGGCCATTTTCCCTTGTCCTGTCACTCGTTGTATGTGAGAAGAGAACGACCCTCAGCTCGCTCCAAACTCCTGTCAAGGAGTTGTAAAAGGTGATGAGGTCTCACCTCAGCCTCCTCTTCTGGGGAGACCTCATGGCATCCTCCAGCCACAATCCAAAGTGGGCTTTGGGTTTAAGGCAAGCAAGACCCATTCCCCACTGAGAGGGGCAGGAGGACAGCAGCCTGTGTAATGGGGTGGCCATAGGAGATCTGGCATCAGGGGGGTTGTGTGGCTGGAAAGAAGAGGGGGAATGAAATTAAAATGAAACAGAAGTGAGGTCAGTCTCAGGTGCTGTAGCAATGAGCACAAAGCTCTTGGCAACCAGAAGCTGCTCAGGCTTTGCTGGAGAGGTGTCAGGTCACCAGTTTGCGCCCAATCATCTCAGGAGATTACATGAGCAGAGCAATGGGGACAGCAGTGTGGCAGGAGTGGGCTGGATGGGGGAGATGCAGCATAACCCAGATCCAGGTGTAAGCACCCACCAGCCCTTCCTCCCTGCTCTCTTCCTCACCTTACAAAGATCAAAGGCAAAGTGTTGGAAACCAGTTTCTTTCCTGCTGAAATCATAGAATGGTCTGGGTTGGAGGGGACCTCCAAAGGTCATCCAGTCCAAACCCTTCTGCAGTCACCAAACCTTGATCCTGGGCTGGAGGGTGACCATCCTGCAAGTGCTGCTATTCACAGGTTGCATCTTTCCCTCTGGTGTAGCCACACAACCTGTGGGTTCTCCTCCATCCTCTCTCCCACCCCTTCAGCCACCCTCTCATGCCACCTCAGCCACATCAGAGGTGCCTTCTCCACGCTGATATCTTTTTTTTTTTTCCTTTCAGAAAGGTTTTCCAGCTTGTTTCAAACCAGTGAGCTGCCACGTGTGGAGTTGGTAGGTGAGGAAGGGCTCTAGGAACTGGGGCTGGGGAGAAATGAGCCTTAATTGGGCAGTTATTAGTGTAAGGGAGCTGCCTCGAGTGATTAAATGGGGGAGCAGGAGGAGGGTAATGATGTCTGACTGCTGATGAGGTTTGAGTGGCCAGCACCAATATCGGTGGCCAGTGACTGGAGTAATGACTCCATTTCCATTACATTATGCAGGAGTGCTCTGCCAGCCTGGGTGGTAATGAGCTGAAATTAACCCTGGAGCTAATTACTCTGCTGACCCGAGCGCTGGCCTCGATGCTCAGGCAGGGCAGGGCAGGACCCATAGAAGGCTTTGTGCCCTTTGGGTTGTTTTTTAGCATGGAGGGAACCCACAGCCAGCAGTTTATGGAACACCACCTCTTTCCTGGGGCAAAACTGCTCCAAAATGAGCCACAAGCCCTTCATTGGCTGGGCAGAGACCAGCTCCATCTCAGCTCCTCCCCAGCAGTGCCTTTGGTTGTACCCAGGTCTACCAGGGGCAGTTGGTGTCACAGAATCAAAGAATGGCAAGGGTTGGGAGTGACCTCTGGAGATTATTGGATTCAACCCCCCTGCCCAGGTAGGGTCACCTAGGGCAGGTCACACAGGAGCACATCCAGATGGGTCCTGAAAATCTCCAGAGGAGGAGACTTCACAACCTCTCTGGGCAGCCTGCTCCAAGATTCCAGCACACTCACAGCAAAGATGTTTCTCCTCATGTTGAGGTGACACCTCCTGTGTTGCAGGAATGCACACATTCAGCCCTGGCAGCAAACCTGGCTTGTGGTTTTCAGGATCACGATGGAATTTTCCAAATGGCTTTGATTTGCCTGGGGATTGGTGGAAGTGCTGACTGGGCGGTGTTGTGTTGGCAGTTTCTGGATAGGGTTTGGCTCCTAGTCCCAGTTGGACAGAGGATAAGGGTGGTCTCAGAGATAACTCAAAGCAGAGTGAAAACAAAGCTGAACATGTTTGGAAGTGCAAGGGGGGGACATGGCCTCACTTGCCAGCCCCTGAGGCTGAATTCCCCATGACATTGCTGATGGGTAGGGGTCACTTGGGGCAGGGGATTATGAAGGTACTGCGAAGGCAACAAGCACCCAGAAATCCACCCTGGGCTTGCAAAGTTTGTCCCAAAAGACCTGAGAAACTGCATTCCCTCGGAGACAAGCAGCACCTTGCAGCCAGAATTCTGTGGTGAAGGTTTTATCAGAGATGTCAGGACAAACACTGCAAGGATACAGTTCTTGGCTCTTCAGCAATATGCTACCAGGGACCTGCCTTGGAGCACTTGCTGTCTCTTGTGAGAAGATTGAGGCTTTGTCACCTTTCTCTTTCCTTTACTTCTTTCTCCCATGGAAGGAAAACCAAATCTGCTTCTCCACCAGCCTGGGCTGGAGTCAGATGGGTTAATTGCTGTGTGCCGCATAATCGAGGTGGGGTGGGGAGGGTTAACCTGTCTGCTAGGTCCAACCTTGCCCATCAGCTCCACCTCCCTTGGAAGCCTTTGATTCCCCATCCAAGCAATTTTTCATCTTTAGCTTCATTGCTGACTGAAATGAGGGAAAATTAAAGATAATCAGCATCATCCACAGGTATATTTTGGGGTAAGAGGAATGGAAATTCTCTGAAGTTCTGCAGAATTGTGACTTTGGTGAGAGGAGGCTGTTACTGTGTCTTTGTCTGGTGGCTGAGGGTTGGAGTTATTAAAGCTGGCTGAGAGCAGACTCAAGGGGCAAGTGGCTGTCACAGCAAGACTCAAATCATCTTTGCCTCCATATCAGAGTCTGTCTGAGAGCTGCTTTTAATTTCCGAGAGCAGAACAGTCTGATAAAGGAAGCAGAAGGCTCTTAACATCACTTGAGATGAGAGATGGAGTTTGAATGTGACAGCAGAATGGTGAATTGCTCCGTGCAGAGACACAGCACAGCCACTTTGAGTCACCCTGAGTCCAGACATGCCACGGCCAGTGCAACCCAGCGGCAGCACTGGGAGCTGTTCCCTTTGCACTTGCTTAGCCTGGAAAAACCTTTTCTGACCTCAACTTCCTGCTTCCAGAGACCCCCACAGGAGAAGTCACTCTCATTCCAAACCTCTTATTGCCCCACACTAGGACTTTGCCTCAAAATGGAGTGATGGGTTGGAAAGCTGCAACCTGCTTTGCTGCCCCTCAGTCTGCGAGCATGGTGCCGGAGGCATCTGCTGTGACATCCTAGTGTCCATCCTGGCCCATACAGATGATGACCAAGAACTGAAGTTTGCTGAGTTCTATCCCTGCCTTTGTGCATTGGTCACCAGCTTGGCTTTTAGCAACAACCAGAAGCTCCCGGCTTGGATAAGCAAGCAGGAGGTAGCCAGCAGGATCAGGACAGGGATTTTCCTCCTGGACTGGGTGCTGGTGAGGCCACACCTCAAATCCTGGGGTCAGTTTTGGGCCTATCACTCCAGGAAGGACATGGAGGGGCTGATGCAGGTCTACAGGTCAGTGAAGCTGGTGGAATGGTCTGGAGAAAAGCTCTTGTGAGGAGCTGCTGAGAGACCAGGGGTTGTCCAGCCTGGAGGAAAGGAAGCTGAAGGGAGACCTCATTGCTCTCTCCAGCTACCTGAAAGGAGGTTGGAGGCAGGTGAGGTCAGGCTCTTTTGCCAAGGACCGAGCAACAGGACAGGAGAAAAGGGCCCTCCCCACAGGAGGTTTAGGTTGGATTTAGGAACAATTTATTTCTCTCAAGGGTTGTCAAGTCCTGGCCCAGGCTGTCCAGGGCAGTGATGGAGTCCCCATCCCTTGAGGGGTTCCCAATCCATGGAGACGTGGCGCTGAGGGACATGGTTTTGTGGTGCCCTGGCAGTGCTGGGTTAAAGGTTGGACTTAAAACATCTTGGAGGTCTTTTTCACCATTTCTAACCACAGAGACAGGAAACAAGGAAGGTCTGGCAAGAATCTACTTTTAAAAATGCATTTCCATACAGGTACAAGATGAAGATTACTCCAGCGTGCAAAAACTACCAGAAGTACTCCTGCAGCTCCTGCCTTCATGAGCTGTAGCTGACAGGAGCTGGCTGCTGCCTCCCTCTATCGACCTCCAGTGTCAATGCCGAGGCAAAAAGCACAGGGAACAACCAGGTTTGTACAAATAGAGGATTACAGAATTTGATTAGTAATGGGAAATCTGCAGAATGAAACAGGGTGGAGAACAATTAAATACTAGGAGATATTTAAATGAGGCAATTCTGTGCAAGTCTGTGGTGAAAGCAAGTTGCTTGTAGCCTCCATGGTTGCCACTCTTGGTTTCCTGATACAGAATCTCATCTGAGCCTCTTTTGGAAAGGCTGAAGGAGATAAAGAACAGGTCCAAAATGACCAACAGGAAGGAAAAACACTCCTCCTCCAGCATATCCTACAACAGCTTGGGCAACGAAGTGGGGCATTGCAGGAGGCAGCACTACAAAGAGGAATGTTAAATAGTGACCACCAATTCGAGTGCCTTTAGGGCTCCAAATTCAGGTAGGTGAAATCTGTCTCCTTCAGCCCAGGGCCAGCTCAAGCTGCAACAGCCCAGAACTACAGAAAACACCACAGTGGAGTTTGCAGGAAAGGAAAAAAAAATGCCCAACTGAGTAATACAACAGGTGCAAGACAGGAGGTGGTTTTCTCTGTTCTACTCTAGACCAGGAGGTTTTCTGCTGCTTCTGAAGGGCTGCTTTTTGTTGTCTCACATCTCCTGATGAATCCCCAACACCTCACACTCAGACTGGAACGTTCATGCAGCTAAAGGCTGGGAGAAGATCAAGGTGAGGTTTCAGCTGTCACTAGTGCTCCACCCTTGCCCTTAACAAACACCAATTGCTGTATCTGGAGGCCCCGAGGCAGGGGTTTGGTGTGCTGGGTTTTTTGTTTTCTACATGACAGATAATTGGCATTTCCTCCCCTCCCACCCGGTTACTGCTGTCGATGTCAGCAGGGTTGGACAAGAGGCAGCTCGTGGCGTGGCTGGTGTGCATCTCACTGCTCTGCAGCTGGAGGTTCTTCCTGGGGCTCCTGCTTCTCTGGCTGAGGTTCTGGAGGGATGAGGCACTGCACCTCCTCGGTGTTGATGGCTACTTTATCTGGCTGCAGCCAGCGCTTCAGATGTTCCAGTGTGCTGAGGGGAAGCAGAGACACAAAGTGAAACAAGACAGCAACAGAGGCTCATGGGAACACACCAAACAAACCCTCTGTATGTGGCCAGGTGGCCTTGGAATCTCACCAGAGGAGATTACAACCTGTCTGGGCAGCCTGCTCCAGGACTCCAGCACTCTCAGGTAGAACCTCCTCAGTGCCAGTTTGTGCCTGTTACCCCTCGTCCTGTTGCTGGGCACCACTGACAAGTGCCTGGCCCCATCCTCTTACACCCCAACCCTTTGTCTCTTGACAACCCTTGACAGCCCCTCTGGGGCTGCTCTTCTCCAGCCTCAACAGCCCCAGGGCTCTCAGCCTTAAAAAAAACTGAGACACATCAGACATCCCCGACCCGACTCCTCCATCTTTTCCCTTCCCCAAATGTGTCAGAGGACATTATCAAGTAGGTTCCATTTGTCTGAGGGATGCAAAAAGCAGTGAACAGCACTGAAAGCTCAAATCTCAAACTGTCATCTCCTCTGCCATGGCACAAATGGTCATTACCAAAGTGTTCCAGAAAGCCTGTCAGAGCCTCACCAAGCTGCAGTGAGAGGTTATTCCTGTCACAAGTCCTGACAGGACCTGATTCTAGTTGTGAAGCGGAGCCCACACATGAGTGGTGATTCCTCCTCACCAACCTACTTGTTACCTCTCATCAGTGTCGTGCCCCTCCAGGTAAAACTCAGACTCAAACTTCTCCTGCAGGAACCTGTCCCAGCATTCCTTCTTGGCCTGGGAGAGCGTGTGTAGCATGTCCTTGGAGGTCACCTCCTGAGACAGGCCTTTGATTCTCATCAGTCTTCTCTCTGTCAAGAGATAAAGGTCTGGATTAGGTCTTAGCTATGTTTGTCTGAAAATGAAGGTAAGAAGCACCTGGATTTTTAAACCAAAAAGCTTTGCAAGACTGAGGTGTGTCTTAGAAGTGAAAGTCTGGAACAGGTTGCCCAGAGATGTGATTGAGGCCTCATCCCTAGACAGATTTGAGGTCAAACTTGATGCTCTAGTTGGAGATGTCCCTGCTGACTGCAGAGGGGCTGGACAAGATGACCTCTGAGACTCCCAACCTGATGCATTCTGTGATTCTATTCTAAAGTTGTGCCAGAGGAGGTATAGGCTGTACATTAGAAGGAAGTTCTTCCCAGAGAGAGTGATCTGCCATTGGAATGGGCTGCCCAGGGAGGAGTCACTGTTCCTGGAGGTGCTCAAGAAAAGGCTGGATGAGGCACTTAGTGCCAGGGTCTGGTTGAATGAATAGGGATGGGTGATAGGATGGACTGGATGAGCTTGGAGGTCTCTTCCAACCTGGTTGATTGTATGATTCTAAAAGTAATTTTTCCTCCCTGAATTTGAAGTCCATGCCTATGTGCACTGAAGACATATTTTAGCTGAAGGAAATAAGGTTTATGGAATCGCTCTACTCTGCCCATTTCTGACTTGTAACATACTTACTGCTCAGCTTCCACCCAATCACATAGGAGAATTCAGAGTTCACAGGCATGAAGTGCCCACAATTTCCATGCAAATGGGCATAGGTACAAATGACTCTGATTGCAGTGTGAATCCAAAGAGTGCCCAAACTGAGGGAAAATGTGAGTGCAGCAGTGCTACAGCTGGCTATCTCCTCCCAGAATGGGACATCACAACTTTCTCAGCCATGGGGGAGAGGATGTAAAGTGCTGCCCAATTTAAGGCCTTAGGCAGGAACTAAGAGAAACAACCATGCAAAGACGATCAGTGTGATCTGTCACCTTAAAACACAGATTCTAGCTGGCATCATTTGTGAAAGCATCAGAGCTTTCTCTCCTGTATCTGTCCCCTTCCACTTCAAGCAGAAAGCAGGTCACAGAAAGAAACCTCCTTTTCCTCTATTTAGAACAATCTCTCGAGATTCCATAAAAAGAATGAGACCAATACTGGTGACCCACAGAGGCTCTCTAACAAGTTCTGAACACTCTGCCTCCTCCAGGTAAACTACAGCATCCTACGTGCTCTTCAGAGGAAAACAACAGTGTCCCAACCTCACTTACTTTAGGGGGGAAAAACCCAAGATTCCTTGGTTTGTGCTTGATAAGAAGTTCCTTTCTGTGGCACAGCTGAAGACTGTGCACCTCAATTCCACTAATGCACTTGAAGTAAGTGACTCAGATGTGCTATAACACGGTTGGAAGGCTCCTTCCCAACCAGAACTGTGTGCACCATCATCTCAGTTGCACTAACAAGACCCACAGCTGTCACCGAGTACCTAATCAGAGAAATCAAATACTTTATTAAAGACTCACCTAGGGATGCTAAATACACCTCTGAATCATTCAAGGGTGCCCAGGGCTTCAGGCTGGTTTGGGAAGAGCCATCTGAGCCACTGCTCTGGCTTCCTCCGTCAGCGTAGGAGTCCAGGAAGGAGTCTGTAAAAGCAGCGCTGGCGTCCTGGTCAGGACGAGGCAGACACGAACAGATTTCAGCCCAAAGGTCTTCACTGGACCTGGTGGCCACGGAGTCAATGCTTTCAATCATCCTCATCCTGAAGTCCTGAGGTGGGGTGGATTAAATGATGAACAGAAAATCCTCTCCCAGGCCTTCCCCTGTCTACTCCCCGCTGCCCAAATCACACCACCAGGGTTTCGGGACCTCTCACCCCACCTGTGAAGGGCGACCTCCCTCCGTGACACCCGCCAGTGTGTCGCGTTTACATCCAGGGGCCCAGGGAGGGCCTGAGGGACCGAGGAGAGGAGCCAGGCCGCGCTGCCCCTGCCTGCACGCCGCCCGCTCTGCCCTTTCCCCGACAGGTCCCCGTCACCACCGCTCCCCGGGGCCACCCGAGCCTCTTCCCCGCGGACACGAAAGAGCCACAGCGAGCCCGACCTCCGCACTCGCCTCCGCCACTGCTACCTTCACCGTAACGACATGAAGCCGCGACAGCTTCTGAGCACGTATTGATTGACATCCGAATCTGACCAATCGCCAAGCTCTCCCGGCGGAGGGAGGGCGCCTATTAGCCCACGGCCCAGCGGAGGGCGGGAGATCAGCCGGATGCGTGCGGCAGAGTGACGCCACTGCGGTGCCATCATGGAGTGGGGCGGAAGTTGTCCTGCGCAGCGCAGCGCAGCGCAGCCGAGGGAGCTGTTACACCTGGCAACGGGCCGCGGGGCGCCCTGCGGCTGCGCCGTGACTCGTGGGGCGAGCGGGTAAAGTACCGGGGCGGACGGGGCCGGGCAGCGCGGGGAGGTGCGGGGGTTGTGCTGTGGCCTCTAGGCTACTCTTTTCCCGGCAATGCGGCGACCGCTCGGGGCCCTCTGTCCCCGTCGCCTGCACCGGGGCGCCGGCCTTGTCCCTTCACGGCCACCTGGCCGTTCGCAGGTGTCACCCCGGCCCCCGCGGCAGCCTCGGGCGTGCAGCGCTGCCTGGAAGCTGCCGACCCTATCGAGCGATTCTCCTGCTGTGCGTCCACCCCCCGGCCCCGGCAGGTGATTTTTGCGGGGCTGAGAGTGAAGCCGCCGCTTTGGGTGCGCTTTGTCTCGTTGTATGTGAACTGCAGCGGCTGGTGATGAGTCCTTAAGCTCCGGTTGTAAACAGAGTCGGGGCTGCTAGTCTCCTACGTAATGGGCAAGCTCTGTCGTGTTTCAAAGCTGGGGAAGGGTCTGGAGAACAGGTGTGGTGAGGGGGGACTGGGGCTGTTCATCCTGGAGAAGAGGACTCATCCTGGAGGAGAGACCTCATTACTTTCTACATCTCCCTGAAAAGAGGTTGGAGTGAGGTGGGGGCTGGTCTCTAGTAGGTCTCTATCAACTAGTATCAGGTGATAGGAGAGGAAATGGCCTGAAATTGTGCCAGGGAAGCGTCGAGTTTGATAGTAGGTATAAGTTCTTTGCTGCAGGAGTGGCCAGGCATTGAAACAGGCTGTCCAGAGAGGTGATGGAGTCATCATCCCTGGAGATGTTCAGGAAACGTGGACATAGCACAACAGCTAGGGTTTAATGGCCATCGTGGTCTTAAGTTGACTGCATTCAATCTTAGATGTCTTTTCCAACCCAAATAACTCTGCGATTCGAATTAGTACTGCAAGTGCATGATTAAGGAGAGGTCAAGTTCTGGTGTGCCTGTCACCAGCTGCTTGTCTGTTTCCTCTCTTGGCAGGCCGCTGTCTGTTGCTGTGGGATGAGCTGTCTGCTGCCCTGCACTGTGCTCGCACTCATGGGACTGCTCTTTGCCCGGACCATGGCCTGGACCTCCAGTGGGAAGACTCACCCAGAGCTGGTCAACAACCTCTACAGTGAGTACCAGCACCTAAAGCTGTTGATGGAACCTGTCAGCACTACAGCATGAGGTTGTTTTGCATCAGGCGGTGATGTGTGGTGATGCTGTGCACTCAGGGAGGTCACCTCGCCTGAATTTAGGTGTTTGGCCCTGCCTGAACTTGTTCTATTTATAATTGGAAACAAGATGTTATGCCAGAAGTGGCAGGAAAGACTATCTCCAGGCTTCCTTCTACTCCTGGAGTAGTAAATGTGTCATACCTTTACAATGCTGCATAGCATGACATCACTGAGGGGCTTGGTGGTCTGTACTGCCTTCTGGTGAGCTGCCTTAGGATTGGAACACAATTAAAAGCAGCTCTGAATTTCCCTGGCTGCTGAAGGTGGTTCTGCCCCTATAGAAATCAGCTCTGGCTCTCCCCTGCTGCTGAAGCTGACTATCTTCCTGTACGTGCTTGCTCACAGATGAAGTGTGAAGGACGGTCAGTGTTGTCACAGTTATTGCTCTCATGTTCAGTTTACTCACACCAGTGCCTGTGCTCCTGAAACCTGAACCTGAGTCTTCTCTTTCAGGAGCAAAAAGGTGGCTCGATTTCTCTGTCACCATGTTTAGCAGCCCCACAGACATTGTGGATGGCAGCCCCAGAGACGCTGTGGATGGCAGCCACCATCCTCGAGTGTGAGCTGATGGTTGGGACCACAGTGTGATTGAGTGCAGCCGAAACTGAGCAGGGCATCCTTCTGTCTAGGGTTTTGTTGTCTGTCCCTTCTCAGATCTCTTACTAAGCTGAACTCTCTCTGAAGTGTCATTTCCTCTTCCAAACCTGTTCTTGCTACACTTCCCAGAATTTAAGTCCTTTCTGCCTGTTTTCCTCCCAGAAAAAGGAATAATTAAATCCCAGCGAGTCTTTGATGTGCTGTTGGCTACTGACAGAGGTCACTACATCAAGTACTTCCCATACATGGATTCTCCTCAGTCCATCGGTAAGTTGTGTGGTGTGCCATGGGACTGTTCTTGTGGTGCTGACAGAGGGGCACAAGGTGGTCTCTGTGCCCCAAAACACCAACTGAGTTTCACCATAGGTCACATAGGTCAAATCCCATCAATATTTCATCTGTGGGTTCCAGAGGAAAGGAGGAAAAAGCTCTTCCACACTTAAAGAGTTCATCAGTTGCTTTGAGTCATGCTTGGGAAGCAGAAGCAAGCTGTGCAGCTATCCTGCACTCCTTAGTGATCTCGCAGCAGGAGGGTTTAAGGCAGTGAACAAAAGTGTGGTGTTTTGTTGGGGCTTTTTTAGGGGCAGTTGGGGAGAAAATTCCCTTTGGTAGTTGTCATTTCTTTATCACAAACTCATGTCACTCTTTCTGTTTTAGGATACAAGGCTACAATCAGTGCACCACACATGGTAAGGCGAAACTCTTGTAACAGAAATGGAGGAAATCATTTGCCAATTTTCATTTCATTTTTTTCTTTTTCTAATGCTAAAGCAGAAAAGTGAAACATCCCATGGGTGTCATTGGCATGCTTGTTTCTTCAGACACTCTGTGGGTGAAGCTTTTTACTTTTAAGAGAAGTTTGCCTCATGCTCTTGAAGCTGCTTTTAAAATGTGCTCAGGTGGGAATCCTGCACAGCTGAGGCCAACATCAACATTGTCCATTTTTTTCATGAGGCTTTTTCTTTTTTTTCCCTTCATCCTGCTGCTTTACATCTTTGGACATTAAGGTTGGACACAAGGAACAATTTCTTCCCTCAAGGCCTGGCCAAGGCTGCCCAGGGCAGTGTTGGAGTCCACATCCCTGGAGGGGTTTCAAAGCTGTGGAGATAGGGTGTTGAGGGACATGATTTAGTGGTGACCTGGTAGTGCTGAGTTACCAGTTGGATTTCCACTGTCTCTCAACCAAAATGGTTCCATGATCTTATTACCAAAGCTCTTCTCAAATCCTGTTCTGCAAAAAGTTGTCCCAGATGCAACCCTCGAATTTCTCTCTGTCTCAGATAAAATGCCTGGGGTGCCCAGCTCAAATCAGAGCAGGGAGAAAACGTAGGAGAGGAAACTAACACGGGATCTTTCACACCTCCTTGTGCTTGCTGTCCATGCAGCATGCCCACGCACTGGAATTGCTGAAGGATCAGCTTGTGGAGGGTGCAAAAGCTCTGGATGTTGGATCTGGAAGCGGATATCTCACAGCTTGCTTCGCCAGGATGGTGAGATCACAGGACTCTCATTCTAGAACGTGGAGTGTTTTTCTGGGGAGAGGAGGAAAGAGGAGTAAACTCCTCACAGACCAGCTCATAGTAAAATCCAGTACAGTAATTTGGGGACTCTAACTGGATGTTGTATCTGCTGTGAGGTGTTTTATTACCCCAGTTCAGATGGAGAGGAGTGGGTTCAGCTGCTGTGCAAATCCATTGCAGGTTCTTTGGAGTTTGTTTCTTAAGTAGCCACATTCTCTCTGTTTTCTAAACCCTGCTGGCAACCTGATCAAGTTACTCTGCTCCAGAGGTTGTTCAGTCAAGAACTGGCTATGGCACAGAACCTACTAATTCTACCAATATTCCTTTGGAATCAAAGGATTACTGGGAATTCCCATGGTTACCTGAGCAATACACAGACTCTGACTAATAACAACAGGGGCTACTCAGCCTTACAACCATGGGAGCAGAGCATTTGCACCTCCTGGTAGAAATTCTCCTTGTAGTAACACACCCTGTAAAATGCATCTCTCTACACACACAGAGGGTTAGAGCTGTGGTCTGCTTCTTTCCAGATGGGCCCCACAGGGAAAGCTGTGGGCGTTGAGCACATCAAAGAGCTGGTCCATGAATCCATCAGAAATGTCCAGGAAGATGATCCAACTCTGCTGAGCTCTGGCCGTGTGAAGCTTGTGGGTGAGCTCTCTGCCGTGGTCATGTTAGCTCTGGCTTCCTGCAGAGCTCCGCTGCTCAGGGTAGTTGATCCAGTCTGGGTTGAGGCTTTTGCCAGACATGACTGTCTGAGGAAGGACTACGCTGGGCTGACCTAAACACTATGGTGTAAGCTAGTAGTATTTAGTGTTACAGGCACTCTTCCAGCGTGCAATGATTATCTTAATTCAGTCAGAGACCCTCCTCGGAGGAAAGAGGTTGTACCACATCTGGGTTTTAATGTGTGTGGGTCTGCACACACGGTTTGGATTTTGGGGAGGGTAAATTGAGGCAGCCCTTCTGTACCTGGAATTGCACAGACTCATAGAATGGTTTAGGTTGGAAGTGACCTCAAAGATAATCCAGTTCCAACCTCCCACCATAGGCAGGGCCACTTCCCACTAGAACAGGTTGCTCAAGACCTCGTTCAACCTGGCCTTGAACACCTCCAGGAAGGGAGCACCCACAGCCTCCCTGAGCAACCTGTTCCAGTGTCTCACCACCCTCACTGTAAAGAACTTCTTCCTAACATCCAGTTTGAATCTCCCCTCTGCCAGTTTAAACCCATTACCCCTCATCCTGTCATTACAAGACCTTGTAAATAGTATCTCCTCAGTCCTTTTGCAAGCCCCCTTCAGATACTGGAAGGCCACTCCAAGGTCTTCTCGAAGCTTTCTCTTCTCCAAGATGAAGGGCCCCAATTCTTGTAGCCTGTCCTTCTAGCAGAGCTGCTCCAGCCCTCTGATCATCTTTGTGGCCCTTCTCTGGACTCACTCTAACGGGTCCAAGTCCTTCTTGTGTCGGGGGCTCCAGAACTGCATACAGTATTCCAAGTGGGGTCTCAGAAGAGCAGAGTAAAGGGGGAGAATCATCTCTCTTGCCCTGCTGGTCATGCAGCTCTTAATGCAGTGCAGGACACAGGTTGCACAAAGCCATTATGTGACTGAAAGGTCTTCTTGCAGTGACTGTTTCTTCTTCTGGCATTGCATAGCTCCAGAAATAAAGAGACTTTTTCCTAGATTTTCCCTCTTTAAAATAGTAAACCAATGCTAAAGGCAGTGCTTTGATTTGGTGATTCAAATTCTCATCACAGTCCTTTTATGAAGCTTTCATCATTTAGGTTTTAACTGAAGGGAAATAAGAATTACTTTTTAGTGGAGTTCTGAGAACAAGACTCTTCAGCATGCTTTTTCCTCTTCCAGTGGGAGATGGCAGGCAGGGGTACCCTGAAGAGGCTCCTTATGATGCCATTCATGTTGGAGCAGCAGCAGCAATAGTTCCTAAGGAGGTAAGAGTGACCATGGTGGATGGTTGCTGCTCTAGGCTGCCTGCATCCTAGCTGTGAAAAAACTAACAATTAGGGAACCACTGAAGGAAATAACAATTAGGGAATCACTTGAGGCTGCTTTTTTTTCTGTCTGTTTTGCACGAAGTTAACCTGAAATCTTGACCCTCACAGCTTATTTCTGTTGTCTCTTTTTTTTGGGCTCTGCTGATTGTGGTTTCTCTGCTTGCCAGCTGCTGAATGAATTGAAGCCAGGAGGTCGGCTGATACTGCCTGTTGGTCCTGAAGGTGCAAACCAAGTGCTGATGCAGTATGACAAAACCAGCGATGGGCAGATCATCGAGACACAGCTGATGGGTGTCATCTATGTGCCCCTGACAGACAAGGAAAAGCAGTGGCCTCGGTAAAAATCTGCCCTCCTCCAAGGAACATTTCTTCTGTCCCTGTTTGCTTGCTTTCCTTGGCTGCTGGCTTTACTGACGGACAAGTCCTGGATTCCTAGCTGATGCTGTTTGTAAAGAGAGAAGGAAGAGGCTTAGCCATGGGCGGGCACAGCAGAGCAGAATGTGTTTATTAGGTGGGGCTTGCAGACTGAGGACTTGAGCTTTGTGCTTTTGTGGAGCCTGCGGACTTACTTAAGTACTGTAGCCGTGTTGATTGTCTTGTGGAACTGAAGGCTACAGATAGTAACTGTTGGTTTTTCTTTGCCTCAGGGATGAATTCTGAAGGATGGATTATCTCTAATGTGACCTCAGAAAGCTGATGAATGGGACTTAAGACTGTTCATGGTCTGTATGGTTTTGCTTTTTGAACAGCAGCTTTATCAGCAGAGGTGATCCTGAAGGCAAGTTCTGATTTAGCAGAACTCCTTACGGAGGGATGGAGGAAGGGTGTTGGTCCAGCAGCAGGAGCAGGGCAAGGCTTTTGAGGCCATGTGGGTGGTTCCAAGTAACTCCAGTTGTCGTCTCAGAGCTGCAGGTAACATCTATTTACAGAGAATTCCAAAAGCAGACAGGAATACTTAAAACTCCACTAAACCCACTCTTTAATATTGACTGCTCTGCCTAATGCTTCGAGAAAACAGATGCAATTACTGCTTCAGAGCAGGGATCACCCCTCCTTTGTCAAAGTTAATTACGAGTGCGTGTTCTCCTGTCTCGCAACGACTAACTCTGCGTTTGAGAGTTGGGGGGGTTCAGAAAAGTGCCGCTCTCCGCTTTTCCTCCTCCCCCTTGGCCACACGGCCGGCTGCGGTGGGTGTGCCGGGGATTCAAGGGACTCTTCTGCGACGGTTCTAGGGGAGCACTGTCCCGTCGTGCCGCTAAATAAAATCGTTTCCCCTCCGTTGTTCGCTGCAGCCTCGTCCCTGCGCCCTCTCCCCGCCGCAGCCGAGGGAAAAGGGCGGGGACAGCGTTGGTGGCCGCGCGGTGATTGGCTGCGGCCGTGCGCGCCGCGGTGAGCGCTGCGGCGTGCGCCGCCCTGTGCGCGTTGCGTCAGGCCGTGCGCCGAGCCGGCGAGCTGCGGGCAGCGTGGCTGTGCCCCGCCGTGCGCAGGGCGCTCTGCCCGCCGCGCTCCCTCCTGCCCCGCAGCTGCAGCATGGCGGAGCCGGGCTCGGGCGACAACAAGGAGCCGGAGCCGGCTCCGGCGGACAAGGAGGAAGGGGCGCCGGCCCCTAAGAAGCGGCGGCTGGCGGGCGGAGAGCGGTACGTGCCGCCGCCGCGGAAGCTGAGCACGGGGGTGAGTTTCGGCGCGGAACACTTCGCTGAGACCTCCTACTACTTCGAGGGGGGATTGCGGAAGGTCCGACCCTACTACTTCGACTTCCGCACGTACTGCAAGGGCCGCTGGGTGGGCCGCAGCCTCCTGCACGTCTTCAGCACCGAATTCCGCGCACAGCCCATCGATTACTACCGCGCTGCCGCCCGCGCCGGCCGCCTCCGCCTCAACGAGGAGCCCGTGCAAGACCTGGATGTCGTGCTCAAGGTGGGCATCTACATGCAGACGCCACGGGGCTGGTAGTGCTGGAGCTTCTGGAAGGGTCTGGGTGATGAGACAGTGGCCGGCTGGGAACTCAGGGTGGGAGAGCTCGGCTTGGCCTTTTTATTTCCTTTTTATCAATTGGTCTGGGTTGGAAGGGTCCTTTAAAGCTTGTCTGGTGAAACTGCCCTGCAGGGGCATCTGCAACTAGAGCAGGTTGCTCAGACAACCTGACCTGGAGTGGTTCTGCTTATACCGGTCTTCACTTACTTATGGACGTGGTCACTACAACGATTTGAGTGCAGCCACACAGTTCTTTATCCATCCACCAAATCCACGTCTCCATTTAGAGTCGAGAATGTTGTCTAGGAAGAAGGATGTTGTGTAGGCTCTAAGTATGAGTATCACCCTGATGGCCATCAGCACAATGAAATAACCATGTAGCAGTGATGAAGTCCACCATGCTCAAGGGGAACTGGGTCTCCCAGGGAATCCTTACCCCAGGAAAGGCAGCATGCCCCACAGCTTCCTGCGTGGCCCCTGCAAACAAGTGAGGTACAGAGGGATCCCTTAGGGCAGGTTACTGCATTCAAACAGCAATGTACAGAGTTGTGTTAATTGCTTTTTTTTGCCCCGTTGTGGGTGGTCAGACCGGCTGGACTCTCACTGTCTGTCTTTCCCACAGAACAACGACTTCCTGAGGAACACCGTGCACCGCCACGAGCCACCAGTCACTGCCCAGCCTATCCAGATCTTGGCGGAGGACACCGAGGTGGTGGTAGTGGACAAACCCTCCTCGCTGCCTGTACATCCCTGCGGCAGGTTTCGGCACAACTCAGTCATCTTCATCCTAGGCAAAGAGCACGACCTGAAGGAGCTGCACACCATCCACCGCCTGGATCGCATGACCTCAGGGGTGCTCATGTTTGCCAAGACTGTGGAGGTGTCCAAGAGGATTGATGAGCAGATTCGGGAGAGACAGGTGAGAGCCAAGGGCTGCAGTATTTGGAGGTTCCTCACGTGGTGTTTTCCTGAAATGGGCCCAAAGTCAGCAAAATTTTTGGTCTAAATGAGCACAAGGTCCCAAAGCTGCTTGTGGTCACCTTTCTGTCCTTATTGTATGAAGCCTGAGAGGCATCAAGAGGAAAAGACTGACTGAAAATGGAATTGATTTTTGGTACTATTGGATTGAAAGAGATCTCCTGCCCTCAGGAGCTGTGCAAACTGACTGGGATGGTGCAAACCAGTTAAGAGAGCAGTGTTATTTGTAAGTGGGCAAATGTGTCAGTCATCTAATGCTTGTTCCTTTTTAAAAGCTTTAGGAGTATTTTTGCTTTTCCAGTGGCTCCAGAACTGCAGTTGTAGGGTGCTACCTTCTAGAAATTCCTTCAAGACCATAAACCCTTAAAAGTTCAAGCTGGCTCTTGAATTTGAGAAGACAGCCCAGGCCCTTGTGTTCCTTTTTTATTCCCTGACTAGTTGGGAAAGTGTGAAAGAAAATTGGTTTTAAATAGCTGATTGTATTTATGCCTTTCTTGTTCAGTTGCAGTAAGATTTGGGCAGTGTGTTGGCTACAAATCTATATTCCATTGAAGAGAAGAGAGGAGTAGCTGGGATGGGACTTGGGTCTAACCAGGGCAGAGATGTTTTCCTGCTGTGTTTGGTGAGAGTTCCTCTTCTCTCTTGTGCAGCTGGAGAAGGAGTACGTCTGTCGCGTGGTGGGGGAGTTTCCAGAACACGAGGTGGTCTGTGAGGAGCCCATCCTGGTTGTTTCCTACAAAGTGGGAGTGTGTCGTGTGGACCCCAAAGGGAAGTTCTGCAAAACCATCTTCCAGAGACTCAGCTACAACGGCAAGACCAGCGTGGTCAAGTGTCTCCCGCGTACTGGCCGCACGCACCAGATCCGGGTCCACCTGCAGTACTTGGGACACCCCATTGTCAATGACCCCATCTACAACATGGATGCCTGGGGCCCTGAGAGGGGCAAAGGTGGCAAGGTCGATAAAACAGATGAAGAGCTCCTCAAGGCACTGGTAGAGGAGCATCGTTCCAAACAAAGCCTGGATATCCTGGGTGTCTCGGAAGAGGACTTGAGCTCCAGTGCTGAAAATAAGGATTGTGGTGATCCAAGTGACTGCACAAAACCTGTGCAGGCTGATCCTGTCAGCGTGACTTCCTGCCCTGCCAAGGATCCTGAAAGGGATGCTAAGGATCCTGAGAGGAATGACACAGCTGCTTGTCCACTTGACTCTAATGCCAACCTGGAAATGTTTGACAAAAGTAAAGAACTTGGTTCCTCTGAGACTGAGAATGGGCAAACGGGAGAAAAGAGTTCAGAGGAGAAGGACCCTTTGTGCCTGGAGTGCAGGATTACGAGGAGAGATCCCTCTCCCAAGGAGCTGGTGATGTACCTCCATGCCCTGCGCTACAAGGGAGCGGAGTTTGAGTACTGCTCCAAGATGCCCCAGTGGGCAATGGAGGACTGGGAGGAATGACCAAGGACATCTGACACCTTTGGGCTCTGTTGGCCAGGAAGGTGTCTTGTGAAGACTTTTTTTCCATGTGGTTGAGGTTAACAGACTGCCTGTGCCTTGAGATGAGGTGGGAAAGATTGTTTGGGCCGGAGAAGGCTGACCTGCAGCCCCATCTTCTCGTCTCTTACACTAGAAGTGTGCTGCCCTTCAGAGAAGCAGCACTAGAGGGCAGCAAACACTGCTCAGCACGGACAGCTTTGCCTTTCACCTCAGCCCGCTCTGCGTCTGATGCCGTTATCCACGCAGATAACTATCAGACAATTCTTGTGTCTTACTCTAAGAGCTGCTGGAATGTCCTTCAAGATGTTAGATGTCACCTGATACAAACTGGCTTTACTGTGTTTTATTGGCAGGCTGAATCTAAAACTCATACGTGATCGTTGTATAAGGGCAGCCCTGAGCACTGTGAAGCTAGTTAATATTGTGCTTCCTTTTTATCCACGAGGTAGACTTGGGTTTGGCATCACTCTTTTAGGATTCGTTCAAATACCTATTTAAAATTAGTAACCATAGGGGCTGATCTCTCTATCTGGCCTATTTTGAGAGGTGCTAGTCCTCAGATTTTGTCTTTATGAGATTTGTAAGACAACTGAGTAGATTTTTTTTTTCACCTTCCTGTTCTCTCACTTCCCCTGTGACCCATCTCCTACCTTCTCACAAACATCTGGTTTCTCTGTTGAGAACCTGTCTGTCTGTCCCTGATGCTTCATGGAAAACATCTCCATACCTGAGCAGAAATCCAGAGCAGAGGTCATTCAGCTCAGTTCTGTTTTAAGTTGCACAGTGGGCTGGTTGTTTCTGATGGGCATGGAAGTGGTGTTAATGTCAAGTGCAGCATGGCAATCAGCTTTAAAGAAATACAAGAGCTGATTTGTGAGCCAAGGGACATTTCTCTAAGCATGTGTGTCCAGCATGATAAACATCACCACAATTCTTATTTTCATCAGTGTTTAGATGGTGATCTCTTGGCTTCTTGGGAGGGTCACCTCTCATCTGCAAGCTCTAAGCCTCAGCTCGCTCAGGCTTTCCTCATAAGAGAGATGTTCCCTTGCCTTAATCATCTTTGTGGCTCTGTACTGGACTCTCTCAGGCAGCTCCATGTCTCTCTTGAACTCAAGGGCCCAGAATTGGACACAGCACTTAAGATGCAGCCTCACCAGGGCAGGAGAACCTCTCAACCTACTAGCTACAGCCCTTTTAATGCACCCCAGAATGGTGTTAGCCCTCCTGGCATAAGTGCACGTTGCTGGCTTATGGTCAGCCTCCCATCAACTAGGACTCTCAGGCCCTTTTCCCCTTTGCTGCCTTCTACGAGTCAGTCCTCAACCTATACTGATACCTGGGGCTGTTCTTTCCCAGGTAATGGTTAACATGAGGGGTGACCCCCTTGGGATGCAAGCTCAGTATGGGGCCTGCCCATGAAGGGTGTCCCGCCCATGAACCGTGTCCCCTACCTCTGAGGGCTGTGCCCTGTCCCTGAGAGGTGCGTCCTACCTCTAAAGGTGTGCAGATACGAGGGGTATCCTCTAAGGGGTATCCTCTAGCCCTGCGCTTTGCCCCGACTGCAGCATTTGCCTTCCCGGCCCAACCAGGCGAGGCCCCTGGGCTGCCGCCGGAGGGAGAAAAGGAGGCGGTGGGCAGGCGGGAGTTCGACAGGGCAGACTGGCCTCGCCTTCAGAGGCCTGGAGAGCAGCGGCAGCGAGCATCTCGGAGCTGGGCGGGGTGGGGAGAATATATGTGAGGAGGAAAAAAAAAAAAAAAAAAAATCCAAAACCAAAAATTTTTCGACGAGGATGGGATTCGAACCCACGCGTGCAGAGCACAATGGATTAGCAGTCCATCGCCTTAACCACTCGGCCACCTCGTCGCGATAACTCTCTTCCTCCCTCAGCCTATAAGAGAGGATATCCACCGCTCCGGGCATCTTCTTTCCCCTGCCTTCCTCTTGGCGAGATGGTGCCGGCTACTCGGCCGCTCTCTCGCACAGCGCAAAGCGAGACTATTAAACAGAGACGGAGCAAGCCTGCGCGAATCGGGCGCTGCCGCGCCAGCTCATCGCTGCTGCCGCAGGGCGCCCTGGATAGGGGGAGTACGGAGATGCCAGGGAGCGCGCTGGCTGGAGCAGGCCGCCATGCTGTACGGCGCTCCTAGGGAACCGCCATGCTGTGCCGTAGCTGCTGCGGAGCGCCGCGGCGCTGTCGTCACGACGGCGGTTTGGCGCCAAGCGCAGGCGCGGCGGTTGGGTTTGAATAGGGGAACGGCGACGGCGCTGCCTGATGGCAGTAGTGGAGTTCAGAGGTAGCGGCAGACAGGAGCGGTGAGAGGAGCCGGCGGCAGCAAGCGTGAGGGCCGAGTCCGGAGCGGGAGGTGAGAGCGGTTGCGGGTGGGTCTCGGCGGGGACAGGCCGCGTCGGTGGAGCGCTGGAAGAGCCTGAGACGACAGCCGTGGCCTGTCGGTGGGGCGGGTCCTACGTGGCCACGAGAGGGGAGGGGAGGGAAAGAGCGGGAGAAGAAGGTCGGAGAAGATCCTTCCCGCAGAGCTGGTGCCTTCAGGAGCGGGTGGGAAGGGGGTTGAGGGGCGTCGGGCCGGGGCCTGAGGAGATTCCACCTCGGCAGTTGGAGCCCTGGAAGGGTGAGGGCAGCATCCCGATAAGTGACCGATAAAGCGAGGCTTAGTGTGGATAGCTGTTGTCTGGGAAAGCAGCGCTATAATTGGCGATGAGGTGTAAATTAGCATTTGGAGGCTGTTCTGGACAGTGCTGACATTGCAGTAAGGGAAACCATACCTGGGATTGTGATGGAAATATCTTGAGAAAGAAAAAGAATAGTAAGGAGATTTACTGTTCCTCGTCGTGAAGTTACTGAGAAGTCTTCTTACTTCAAGTGGGCATCTGAGAGTTCCTGAGCGAACTGAAAACAACCCTGGGGCGTTCAGAGTGTGGAACTGGAAGGTGTTTAGTTATCAAGTATGAGAATAAAAAGAGGTGTTTTTCCCCAGATGGAGTTACAGGGCATTTAGACTGCCTGTCATATGCTTATATAGGCCCAAAATGTGTAAATAAGTCCAATGAAGGATTAGGGAATGATGCCGATCGGGCATGGAGACTGGGATGTGAAAGCCAGGTGAATGGAGCTGCTAACAACAAGGCTCCTGGTAGACTAAAGTGGCTTAGCCCTGATCGTTTCTGCTGCTCTTCTTAACCCCTCTGCACGCACAGCCATCTTTTGTCACTTGGTTTAGTCTAATCTACAGCAGCAGCTTCTCTCTACAGGCACAATGTCAGTCTGGGAAACACTTCTTGCTCTTATTTGTTACGTCTTTGCATGTAAAGTTGTCTTCAAAATAGTGCTGTTTTTAAGCAAACAAAATTGCTAGGCAAAAATGTGTTGTTAAGTTCTCTCATTGTGCTTTCTCACTCTGCCTAACCATTGTCCTTGTGCATACTGAAAAGTCATTTTCCTTTCTGATTGTTCCTTTTCCCCTCCCCTATAACACAAACTTTCCTCTGCCGTGTGAGCAATCCCCCAAGAATATGCAGCAGCATTTTATGTCATCTAGCACGATGCAGAATTTGTGGTGCTGATTCCGTGGGTACATATTTTTGTGTGGTCTTTGTCAAGTCCTTGAGTGATAAGTTAGAAGGAATATTAAACAGGAGTTCAAAGCTCTGAATTGTGTTGCAGTTTACAAGAAACATTGGTAATATTGAATCTCTGTCAACACTGCCAGCCTGTCAGTGGTTAATTAATTTTATCCTGCTAGTGAGTGAATTCGTTTTGATCCTGTTGTGAAAGTTTTGGTAAGTGTTGTAGTTTTGTGTACTAGTGGGAATTGTTTGCATTGGCATATTTGGAGGATTGAAGTAAAATGAGCAGTTGAAGAGTTTGCCCTGACACACAAGACGTTAGACTTTGTACTGTGTAAGGTCTGACCAGGTTGATTTCTAACAATAGAATAATGATTTATTTTAGATTTAAGATCTTGGAGTCCAACCATTAACCCAGCACTACCAGGTTACCACAAAACCATGTCCCTCAGCACCACATCTCCTTGTCTTTGAAACCCCTTAAGGGATGGGGACTTGATTAATGCCTAGGCCAGACTTTGGCAGCCCTCAAGGGGTTCCCCATTGTTCCTCATGTCCAACCCTGGGGAATCTTGAGGCCATTTCCTCTCATCCTGTTACTTGCCTATTGGGAGAAAAGCCCAACCTCACCTGGCTCCAACATCCTGTAAGGGAGTTGTAGAGCGCCAGAAGGTCTCCTCTCAGCCTTCTTTTCTCCGGGTTGAAAAACCTTAGGTCCTTCCTCAGCTGCTCCTCACCAGATCTGTTCTCTAGACCCTTCACCAGCTTCCCTGCCCTTCACTGCACTTGCTCTGGGCAGGTCCTTCTTGAGTGAATCTTAACATGACATAAAAGGACACCTACTCAGCAAGACTCAAACTGTTCACTCAATTGGTTTATAATATGAGCTGTAACAGGAAAATGTGGTCTTAAGAGGCCTGTTAAACTTTACTGTGTTCTTGTGACCAGAGAAAGATGGAGAGAAAAATTACATCATCTAAGGCTAGTATCTGATTGTGGTTGTATGGACTTTCCTTCCTGTGTTTCATCAATGGTTTTGGATTTCAGTTTTGTGTCTTAACAGCAAAACTACATGCTTCAGACATGGAGAAGATTTACATAGACCCTAACATGGAAAAGTAAGTTGGAACTTTCTATTGTGGTATAAATATCATTCACAGGCAAAGCCTTTCTTAATCCCTACAGCATCTCTTGAGTGAAATCAGGGTTTGGTTGTGAAGAGGAACAGGGAAGGTTTTTTTATGTCATATGGGGAAGTGCTAAGGAGATTCCCTGGAAATGAGTTGTCCAGAGATTGACTGTGGGATGTGGAGAGCAGCCTGAAGTTTCCAAAGCTTATTTTTAGGAACTAGTGTTGGAATTTATTCTGTTTCAAGGCAGCTTGCTTATTTAATTCCATGCTGATAATCATAATGCAGAAAAGTTCATTAAGCATAAAAACCTGGCATTGCTGCTCCATCTTGGTTCCAGTTGGTTCCCTAACAGCTGTTTCTCTTCTTCTCCTTCAGTGATAACACAGAGCACATCAGAAGGAAGCGACTATCCTCTGTGAGTAACTGCAGCATTTCTGAAAAGGAAACTGTGTGAGTGAAGGAAAGCAAGGGGAGCTGTGATGAGGAGCTTGTTTTCTCATCTCAGTGAAAGAAATGCTTCTGAAAAGCAAAGAAAGAGACTGTGAGATTGCCGTGACTGACTGAGGCACTGGTGGCTCTTATAAACCCAAGTTATGGGTTCTTGTAGCTGGAATTGATCTTCTCAACCATTTTATTTACTTTCAGATTTTAAAGGCTCCACGAAATCCTCTTGATGACCTGGGAAATGGGAACGAATTGACAGAGGTAAGCCTGTTAAGTCCTTTCTTGCCAATGCTCTTAACACCTTCAGTTTGCTCCTCAACATGTCACTGGAATGTGTAAAAACAGGTGTAAAAACTCTTGTACCAACTGCTAAGAAGAATAGCATTGGTTTTTTTTCTTCAGCTTTACATCAGAATGTCCCCTTTGTCAAGAAATGAGATATAAAATGATGTTAATAGGTGTAACTTGCTCTTGCAGTAGTGCATTTGACTTGAAGTTTGAACCAGCAGTGTGCAGACTGATACAGTCAGGAAGGTGATTTTACAAGTGAAAAACACCCAGGCTGCCAATTTATTTAAAGTTAAACAATAAATACTTTCTTTCAGAAATACACTCACAATATATTTCATAATACAATAAGGTCTCTGATGGGACCTTATTGTGGCCTTCCAATATCTGAAGGGGGCCTACAAGAAAGCTGGTAAGGGACTTTTAGGGTGTCAGATAGTTACAGGACTAGGGAGAATGGGCCCAAGCTAGAGAAGGGGAGATTTAGATTAGAAGTTAGTAAGAAGTTCTTCACCATAAGGGTGGTGAGACTGGAACAAGTTGCCCAGGGAGTTGATGGAAGCCTCATCCCTGGAGGCTTTTAAGGCCAGGCTGGATGTGGCTCTGGGCAACCTGATCCAGTGTAAGGTTTCCCTACCCATGGCAGTAGGGTTAGAGCTGGATGATCCTTGAGGTCCCTTCCAACTCTGACAGTTCTGTGAAAATCCATTTCACGTTTGCAGTGTTGGTTTCTTAGAAGCTGTAAGTATAAACCTATTCTCTTTGGATTTTTGTTCAAAGCCTTTAAACACCTCAATAACAAATTGGAGACTTTGATTCTTTCATCAATCCCTCCTTCTCTTCCATAAGCACAAACCATTATTACTACTTTTTTTCCCCAGATCTTGTAATGGAAAACTAAAGGAGAGAAAAATAGTTCTTCAACTCTTGCTAAGCAACTAGATAATATTTGCACTGGTATGCTAAACAATCCCAATAATAGGAATTCTGCTGCTTGGGTCTGGAACCAGGCAGTTCTCAGTGATCAGCCTCACCTCCATCCCTGGAAAAATGATGGAGCAGCTCCTTCTGGAGGGCATCTCAAGGCACTTGGAAGAGAAGAAGGTTATCAGGAGTAGTCAGCATGGATTTACCAAGGGGAAGTCATGCTCAACTAACCTGATAGCATTCTAGGATGACATAACTGAATGGGTAGATTCAGGGAGACCAGTGGATGTAGTCTACCTTTGTATCTTGGTGACAGGAGAAGCCAAAGAACTGCAAAACATTTCATGGATAAATATCTTGTAAAAGTAAAATTTCAGAGAAATATCTTGCACTTGCTGGATTATTCTTTCTTGGGGGGGACGTGTGTTTTTATTTGCTTGTGCTTCATGAAAAGCTGCTTCTTACGGACTAAGAGCAGTTCTCTCTCATGTTCTTTGTTCTCAGGGTATCACTGTAGAAAAACGTAGGAGAAACCTGCGCCGCGTTAGCTTCGCTGACACCATCAAGTAAGTTTGAGCTGAGGGATGCAGCTTTACAGCTTTTTTTCTTTAGGTGATCATCTGGTACCCCCAGAATTGTTATTTGCCTACATCTGTGGGTATTCAGTGAAGTCAAAATGGTCACTGTTGCATCTTAAGAGTAATTATTCCTTTTCCTAGCTAGGAAAAAAATATATTTTCCTAAATTTAACATAATTAGGAATATCTGTTTCACATTACTTTTAAAAAGTAATTTCCATCTCAAATATGATAATTGCATCTTCCTGATGGAAAATATGGTTGGGTTGAGTAAGGTTCTGGCTTTTGATACCCCATTGCAGACTTACCATGTGGAAAAGATCAAAATCAGGGCCATTTTTTTAACTTTGTTTTCTTTAGTTTCAAGCAGATGCTTTTGTGCTTTTCAAAAGCCAGGTTTCAGTTGTTTTGTTGTTGTTTTTTTCTTAGCTGCAGAGTCTTTGAGCGAGATCTTAAGAATAACACAGAAGGTGGCACAGGTAAAACTCCTTTCTGTCCTCCTGATAGGATTTGGAGTCTTGGCAACATGATTTTTAGCCTGAATTTAAGAGGTCAGGCCTATTAGTCACAGGTAAGGAACAATGTGGGCAGCTGTTTATAATGGACTGGTGAGAAACCTGTTTGTTACTGGTACTGTAGACTTTGTAGCTCAGAAAAAGGAATTATTTTCTCACACCAAATGCACCTAAGACTAAAAACGCCTTGAGGATTTAGATGCAAAGAAGGCTGAACAGAATGTTGTATTCACTGTCAAAGATTACCTTGGGGTAATCTGGAAAGCTGCTGTGCTTTCTAGGCCTCTCTGAGGTTTTGCCATGGTAAGAGAGCACATGAAGAGTGAGAACTTCAGAACATTCTGTTCTGTGCAGTTCACTCTTGTCTCTGAATGGTTTGATTGTGCATCTTATTGGTGATGTCTCATTTCTTCACTGTTTTCAGAGCATGCAGCAGATGCAGAGAACAATGTCCTGCCTCATCAGTAAGTTCAAACAAAATTTCCATCACTACAGAGCTCTGTCCTCAGCTACTTTCCTTCACACAATGTGCAGCCATCACAAAATTGCTCCTCAGAGAATTAGAGTAAAAGGATGCAGAGCTAAAACTGCTCTGTTCTAGTGATTGGTGAAAGAAGGGATGCAGCAAAAGAAACCCTTTTGCTCTGGTCACTCACATAAAGATAGTGGATGCTGAAAATTTGAGCAGTTGTGGCTTGAAACTGCTTCCACTGAAAGCTGATTGCTTGGGAATGTGTTCCAGGGAAGGCCTCCCAGGTTCCATATCTGATAAATATCAAAGACCATAAATTCCCCCCACCTGCCCCGAGGTAGATAAAGTTAATCAAAGTTCCTGTCTAGATCAAACACAGTGGTGAGATTTTTGCTGTTAAAATGACCTGGTAAATAAGAAATTGAGAACACTTTCTGTGAGTGAAGGGGAAATTCTTACATTTAAAATCTGTGGCAAGGAAGCAGCTTATGTACAGCTGTGGTAACATCCTGTTTTTAAAGGTATCAATTCCATAGAGTAATGTGTGTGTGAATATGATTACATTTATATAAACCAGAAGTAAGTTCTCTGGCTAAGGTGTCTTGGGTTTCAAAAAGCAATTACTGAAAGAGTGGAGAGCAGAAAGCATTCCAGGTTAGACAACCACACAAGCTGGATGTTGTACAGAGAAATGATTTCAGGCTGTAGGAACATGGGGTCAGTTTCAGGAAGGAATAACTGAAAGTTGAAGGTCTGAGTTAAATAATTAATTGTTTCTCCTCTTTTACTGGTCACTGGGGAATTAAAATGCCACCTGTGTGGTGAACAGTGACTTGTGACATGCCAAGATGAGAATCTAATAGGAAAATGAGATGGCAACTAAAGTGAAATGTTTTGAAGACACATAAGTGGTGTCTGGTACTTGGTGCCCAATCCTATGTGAGCTCCACACAACTCTGCCTTTTCACTGTAGTGCTGAAGCTTCTCTTTTGAATCCTTTTAACAAACTCTTTATCTAACCCACATCTAATAGAAATGAAGAACCTGGAGCTGTTTCCTGTGAGATCACTGGTAAGTTTGGAAACAGATATGATAACAAAATAATTTTTATTCTAAAATAATGATTTTGTTTGCATGACTCTAACAACACTCAAAGCAGTCTCCCTGAGACCACTACTGCATGACCATGCTCTCTCCCTTTAAGTTGTTAAGCAGTGTTGTGCTCTAGAAGGTGCAGACGCCTCCTCTACATGCTGAAGCAAATAATTTTCAGGATATATTTGGGTTTAATTGTACTTACTCAGGGGTATTTGTAAAATGAAGACATAAATCATCAGCTCAACATAAAAAGCACAGTGCAACAAATGGAGTATTTCCTTTTCTTTTGCTAGGGATGAACACTTTGCTTCATGCCCCAATCCAAGCAGTGGTGCAGGAGACTGAGGTAGGTGAAGCCTTGGATGCTTTGAAACTGAAAATACCAGTGTCCAAAATACATTCAATAATTTGTGTAGTAAAGATAAGAGGTGTAACTCATCTGCCTGGAAAAAAAAAATCCCTTTATCAGATTCTTCTGGAAGCAAATCTCTGTGGTGAAGTGTTTTCCTCATCTGATACTGCAGCATGGATAAAAACTGCTGCCTGATTTTCCTCTACCTGAGCTAGTTAATTCTTCTCAGTTCTTATCTAAGAATATGAAAGGAGCTTATGTTTCAGGTAGGTCTGGTTGTATGAGTTTTCTCATGTCTTACTCTCTGCTTGTGTATTTTTCTTCTGTGGGTAGAAAGGATATGCACAACTCTGCTCTGTACCTGCTGTTAAAAAGCTTTAGACAAACCACACTGATTAGCATGAAAATAGAACTGAATTTCTTCAGCAGAACCAGGCAACAACACGCACAGTTCTCAGCTAAGACCTTTACAAGCACAACTGCACAGAAACCCTGAACTCAGCGATGACCTTCTTAAGGAATTTTTCAGGGGCAATGGTTTGAAACTGGAGCATGGTAGATTTAGGTTAGACAGTGCCATGGTCTAGTTGATTGGATAGGGCTGAGTTATAGGTTGGATTGGATCATCTTGGAGGTCTCTTCCAACCTGTTTGATTCGATGATTAGGAGAAAGTTCTTCACAATGAAGGTGGTGAGACACTGGAACAGGCTGCCCAGGGATGTGGCTGAGGCCTTCTCCATGGAGACATTCAAGGTCAGACCTGATGTAGCCCTGGCCAACCTGATCTAGTTGGAGATGTCCCTGCTGACTGCAGGAACATTGGACAAGATGACTTTTGAGGGTCCCTTCCAACCCAATCTATTCTGTGAATATTGTTCTTAAAGCAGTTGTCAAAAGTCTCCCTTTCTGCAGTGGCTGCTGGCTTTTGTTTTGACTTCTGCTTTAAAGTTGTAAATCCTCAGCAACTCATTTTTTCCTTTGTCTTCTCTTAGGCACAGGATGAGGACAACACCATTTACAGAGCAAACAGGCAGGACACCACCCTCCTCTTTGCAGAGGATAACAAGATGGACATGACAGTGTGTCACACAGCAGTGATTGCCCAGGAGCTGAGAAGCAACCAGACTGAGCAGCCTGGGAAGATCGACTTCACCTCATTCCTGGCTGGGTGTAACCAAAACAAGGGAAAGGCAGATCCCAGCACACAATTCCGCTTCTTCCCTGATCTTCCCAAGCTTTCGTGGCCAGTTGATGGCCAGCAGGAGGATACTACTACTGTAAAAAAAATCAGTTTCTCTGAATTTTTCATGAGCTTTAAGTCAAACAAGACACTCACTTCTGCTGAGGGCCCTCAGTACACCTTTCTTTCCCCTCTTCGAGCTTCAGGAAACATGGCACAATCCTCAGTGCAATTCGTGTGTTCCCGTGAGCAGCTTCACACCTGTGATGTGACTAGAGTCTTTAAAGGGCAAGATGATGGGATGGAGATGACAACATGCCAGGCCTCTGCTGTTAGAGCCACATTCCCTGCTCTCTGTGACGCTCCACCACAGCAGCTCCCCTGTGCAGATGTCACCAAGGTGTTAGCAGATGACGGGATGGACTTGACAAGCAGCCACACTGCCATAGTGTCCTTTCCCTTCTCTACTGTTGGGAATAAAAATCTGAACTTCCCAAAGGATTCGTTGCCCCTAGTGACAGGTAATTCTGTGTTTGAGAGAGCATCTAATCAGCACTTAACTGTTCAGCATGAGCAGCCCTGTACAGACCAAAAACCAGCAAACACAGAAGACAGACAAGATCCTGCAGCACTGCAAGCTGTTATCCAAGAGGCCAGAGGGATGTCTGCCATCCCAGGATCTGTTTCTTCCGAGACTGTCTTTCGAGATGATAAAACTGGACTTTCTTCTAGGTGTGAAGACATGGAGATTACTGGGGATTACACAGATGTGATCTCTAATGACATGAAAAGCTCATGTCCCCAAACCTCTGAAAAGCCAGTGAACACAAACTCCTGGCTGGCAGAGAACAGAAGCCTGACACCTGGTGACAGGGATGTCACAAGAAGTCTAACAGCTTCAGCCAACCCAGCTCCTGGATCCTATAAATCACTTGAGCTGTCTTCAAGCTCAGATGGACCACCCGAGATGGTGACCCAAGATCACAGCACTGCTCCAGTGAATGTTTGGCTTGACTCCTGTAGAAGTTCAGTGTCTGCTGGTGTTTCTCGGAGCAGGCTGCAACCCAGACTGAGCTCTCACCTTGTCTCTCTGCCCACTGAGAAGACAGCGATACTCTCTGAAGATATGGACTTAACTAAAATCTCGGTTGTCAGGGATGATGGAAAGGATGCTGAAGTTGAACGTCCTGCTGGAGTGTTCACCTCTGTCACCTGCAAACCTCAGTTCATTGTTGACAGAGCTACATCGCACAGTTTAAGTGAGCAGGAAGAAATGGAAATGACTAAATGCCATATTGTTGTCATTGATGATCAATGTAACAGGGTAGCTACAGGAGAAAAACAAATGCATTGTGAAGTAATTCCAAGAAAGAACCAGAACAGCACTGTCAGTGAAGTTGTAAATCCTTTAGATATGGACAAGGAGAACGTTGGGGTGATCAGTGATAGGAATGTCAGAAGAAGCCAGGCTATAAAAATTAATACTAAAGGTCTTGGGGTGATAAGGGCTGATAAGCTTGGCAGAACAAATTTCCAGACAAGTGATCCAAGTTCCTCTGCAAAGAGTGTGTGTTTGTTGCAAGAGCAAAAGAGAGAAGTCCCTGAGAATACTGTCACCAGCACCTCTGGGTTTGTGTCCTTGCAAAGTCAAGAAGTTGCATCACAACCTTTGGGAAAAAACCTTCCAAAGGCTTCAGTTTCTAAAGGCACCATGAGTGGTTTCAAACCTCTGTCCTGTGCAGATGAGAAAACCACCATCTTTTCAGCAGATGCTGACAGGGACATCACCAAAAGCCATACAGTTTCAGCAGACCACAGGATCATTTTGCAACGTAGAAGTGCAGACAATGACATGCCCTTACCTTCTGGAGATCAAACTTGTATATTTACCTACAGTGATGACATGGAAATGACTAAACTCAATAGTGTTGAGGTTGATAAGCCTCAGGGGATGTTTAACCTGGCTAAAAGGACAAGGAGGAAAAGCTTGAAGGGACCAGAAGGAGAGGAAACATGTTGTTTTTCACTGGATGATGAGAACAATGACATGGACATCACCCAGAGCCATACTGCTGCAATAGGCCATAAGATTCTCTCCCAAAACAAGGGAGGGCTTTGCTCTGTCTCTTCAGCTCATGCTGTTGACACCATCCTGTTCCCAGGCAGCCAGGCTGACATGGACACTACCAAGCCTTGCTCTGATGATCAAACCACCAGCAGTGTTGTCTGTGATGACAAACCAAACCCAGCTCAGGAGGCTAGCCAGCAAGCACGTTCCAATGGTGAAGCCACTGTATTAGCTGTGAATGACATGGAAATCACCAAAACCCATGACCTATCTGTGAAAGAAAATGCCCTGCCAGGTGGACAACCTTTGACTTCCACCACTATGTTTCAGAGTTTCCAGGCTGACATGGAGATGACTCAGGCTCACTCTGTTGGGATAAGTATCAGAAGAGCCTTTCATGAGGAGAGATCACAGCTGGCCCAGCAGGAGACTGTTTCAGGTAGCAAGACCAACATTTCTGATTCTTCTGAGGACATGGAGCTCACTAGAACTCATACATCACTGCCAAGGGGTAGTGTTGGTGTCCAGATCAGAGAATCCATTCCAGCCATTTCTGCAGTTCCTGCTGATAAAACCCTTGTGTTTGCCCACAACCAGGATGACATGGAAATAACCAAGTCCCACACTACTACTGTTAATAACAACATTCATGTGGCTGAGAACCAACAAGTGTCACATCGAAGCATACAGCAGCCAGAATTGAACCTGGAGATATTGCCTTGCAGAGATAAAAGAGATTTCTCACATAAAGACCCAGATAGTGAATATCACCCAAACTCCAAGGATAAGCCAAACATTCCTCCTTCTGCTTCATCAGCCTCAGCATTTCCTGATGAGAAAGGAGCTATCCAAGTCCCCAGTGGCACAACACCAGATTCTGTTTGCTCTGCCTCACTTCCAGAAGAGACTGTGGCTGTGCAGACACCCCAGGATCCTCAACCTCCCAGGGATAATCCTGCCCCTGAAAGCTCACAGCAGGATCTCCTACCCCTAGAAAACCTGAAATCAAAGGGATTGTCTTTCAGCCTTCCAGATAATAAGCCTGTGGATCATAGTGAAGAAAGTGGTGGTTTGATATCTGACATTGCACCTCCCACTCAACAACCAGAGTCTCTACTGGCTTCTCCAGATGCATGTAACACTTATAGAGACCAAGCGCTGAAAAGTGATTCATCTGAACATGAGGATTTAGCTACAGATTTAGGCTTGGCTGCAGTTCCAGCTTCTAACAAGGAATCACAGGAGAATGAGGAGTTGTCAACTGAAGGAGAGGCATCTCCAAAAGATGTTTACATCAACTCAGAACAAACTAAACAACTTCCAGTCAGTGACAGCTCCAGAGATGCAGTAGATCCTATCCTTGCACCTAAATTATCAGGCATCTTAAATGTTTGTTCAAAACTGAAAAATATTAGAAGGAAATCTACAGTTCTCTCCATTTCTGAAACTGCTTTTTCTGACCAGCTGCCCAAACCATCAGTTGAGCCAGAGGATACCTCGAGCTTAGAAAAAGATGTGGTAAAGCAACCAGATAATTCTTTCTGCACCAAAGAGCAGGAGAACACATATCGTGAATCTGGAGCTGCTCCCACAGATGCAAATATTGACATGGCACTTAAGGATCAATATCAGGGAGTAAAGGTCTCTCTGGGTATCTTCCAGCCCAAATTACCCAACAGAAGAATTTCTGTCTCTAGTATGCAGGATATAAATGCCAAGTCTTCTGCAGACAAAAGAGAAGCACCACCTTCAGGCATATGTGCGAGCAGTGGTGAAACCCCAGGTCCCAGCAAGTCTGTTAGGCAGAATTTCATCCCTTCCCAGTTTATAGCAGAAGAATTTCTTCCTGTCTACCTGGAAGAGATGGATCCAAATGAATCTGTAAGCTCTGAACTCATGGAAAGTGCTACTAGTGAGAGAAGCAAAAAACAAATCCCCTGCAGTGAAAATCCATTTGAAAGGACAGAAATTTGCAGTAAAACAAAAAGACCTTTGGAAGATGATGAGCAGCATCTTCAAAGCCCAAAGAAGGTCAAGAGTGATGAAAACTTGCATGATGAGGCCTCCCAAGACTTGCAGGTGAGCCAAATCACTCAGTGTAAGGTTATAGTGAGCTCTGACAGGACTTTGGTTTAAATTTAGGGTGTAAGCAGGCCTGTTGGTGGGTTTTGTTTCTCTCAGGCACCACTTTGCTGCCATTTAGCTCTCCGTGCCCTGGACTTTTCATTGTTTTGCTAAAAGAGAAGACTGCACATGTGCAACGTTTCTGAACTGTGCAAACTGTTTGCCAGTTTAAATCATTCTCTGCAGTACCATTGTGATCCTTTCTTGACTAAATACTCTTGGTCCTCTGGACTCAGCTATTTGCTAGTTGTTGCCTGGGGGCAACAATAGATTAAACCCTAAAGCAATTAGTGGAGATCCAAACATGAGTGTTTAGTTCAAATTAGGTTTTTTTATAGGCATCAGAAATTGCAGCTGAATCAAGAACATCTGAGCTAATACAGAAGATTCATCTGACTTTAGAAAGGAGATTGTAATTTTGAGTAAAAATGTTCTAGTTCCAGAAGCTGGAAGAGTGCTGTGGTGGGTACTTCTCTGACTGAAAATGAAGGAGTTTGCAGCTTTATTTCCCTTATATCATCACAGGATATGGCTGAACTAGGCACATGCTAGGTTTATTTAAAAACAATCCAACCCTGAATGTCAAGAAGCAGCTACAATAAACTACTGAGTGTCTTACATTGCTTCATATAACTCTTAATATCAGGTTACGTTTGGTGCTGTGTCTCAAAGCCAAGCAGAAGTTCATGAAGGTGAAGATCCTCCAAACCTATCAGTTAAAAGCCTTGACTACACTCATGCCAACACCAGCAGCTCCCTGGATTCTGTTAAGGCTGACACAGAATTAACAAGTAAGGCTTCTCTTGTGATAATGCTCTCACACCTAGTGTTCTTCACTCTTAGCCAAAGAAGAGCCTCACTCGTGCCATATATTCCATTTGGGAAAGGCCTTGGATGCCTGGGTCACAGCTTCCCACTCAACGTGTGTTTCTGTTCTGGATAAGAGTCAAAGGAAAAAGATTGGAAGCAAAAGGAGCAGAACTGAAGCACAGCTTTGCTTCCAAGGGCAGATTAGGCTGATGAAGCAGTTGAATTGCCTTAGCACAGAGCAAAACCCCCATCCTAAAGCTGGCCCAAAGGTGATTTGAGGCTGGTTCTGTGCAGAGCAAGTCTGCATGTCTCAACTTTGCACTCTTGGAAGAAGACTCCTCAGAGTGCATTTCAGGCACAGGCTCTGAATGGGTTTGGTTAGCTTTTCCTCATCAGCTGACACCTTATTGAGGCAAAAATCTGCCAGCTGCTAACAGTGATGGCTTTGCCTCTATTTACAAAACAAATTCCAGTTTTGACTCTTGCATCTGTACAAACTATGCCTTGTCCAGTAGAAGTTGGGCACTTTCTTTTGAGTGGAAAATAGCCCTTTGCAGCTTAGAACTTGAATGCTGCCTTGTGAGCCTCGAAGTTTGATGTCTGACTGTCTGTGCAGGATCACTTCTATGAACTGCCTGGAGCCTCTCATTTTTATTCCTTTTTAGTGTGTCAAATATGATTTTCATCCCAAAGAACAGTGAAGTCTGTCATTTATTTGACATTCTGACACAGTTTGTTTTTTCACATTACATTAGGAGGAAAATAGTCCTCCCTGTTTATCCCAAGTAGTTGGTTCCTCAGTTACTTCATTCAGCACTGGAAACACCTGAAGGTTTAACTGTACATTGCAATTCCAGTTTATTTCTAGAGCTAATGAGCTTAGGTTCATGTTTCTATAAGAAGAGATAAGGATTCATATTTATCTGGTCAGGCATTGGAACAGGCTGCCCCGGGAGGTAGTGGAGTCACCATCCCTGGAGTGGCTCAACAAATTTGCGGACATAGCACTTCAGGACACGGTGTAGTGGTCATGGAGGTATTGGGTTAGAAGGTTGGAACTGATGATCTTGGAGGTCTTTTCCATTCTTAATGATTCTGTGCCTCCAGGAGCATTGTTAACCCCAGCAATATCCCCTTCTTTATTCTTACTGTCTTGCTAGTTCAGCGAAGCAGCCAGATGGAGTCTCAGCTTCTCATCTGTGAAGACAACTTGAGGGAGGTAGGTAAATAGCTGGAAGATGCTAACTCCTTCCAACAAGAAAAAGTAACTTGTGTCTGTAAATGCAAGTAAATGTTCTTCTTTGAAAAATGGGTTTACCTCTGTGTTTTTCCTAATCTTTACAGAAATTCCAGAGTGGCCTTATCACAGTTAGGGAGTTTCTGACGCTTCTTCAAGTCCATATTCCAATCCAGAAGCCACGGCATAGCCATGTTCCATCCAGTGTGAGTGTCTCTCCTTTTGCTATGTGGAATATAACTGACTTTATATTCCTTGATTTTTTTTATCAGCTATCCAGTCTGCATTAAAGGCCTTTAAAAGATGAGGGCAGGAGACAGCTCCACCTTGACAAGGGTGTCAGGCACTGTGTGCCCTGTCTTGTCCCGGGGCTCCTTCACCTCTGATTAGTCTGATCCCTTTTTCCTGCTCTCTGCTGAAAACCAGAAGAGGGTTCAATATTTTCATCAAATACCATCTATTCAGGATGCTCTGCTGCTGGATAAAGGTGCTAATTCTTATCTTTTTAACTTGTTTTAAGGATGCTAAATTTGCAAGTAAGAATTAGAAGCTCAGCCTAACCTTTTCACTTTATTTCCTTACTATGATCATCAGCCACTGGACTCAGAATCCTGAAATGCTGCTCCTGCCTTCTGCTACCTGTGATGTTCCCCTCATATGTGCTTCTCATGACATGACTGCTCTTTATTTCTTCCCTTTAAGTCTGCCCTGCCTGAACTCAGTGCCAGTATCCCCATCCTGAAATGCTTACAGGACTAGTCCTGAATGAAAAGTGGTAGAGTCACCATCCCTGGAGGTGTTCACAGCACGAGTAGGTGTGGCACCCTGGCACTCCGAGACGTGGTCTGGTGGTCATGGAGTTGTTGGGTAGAAGGCTGGATTTGATGTTCTTAGAGGTCTTTTCCAACCTTAATGGTTCTATGAAAACTGATTTCTCAGGCTGCCTCCACTGGGGTTGAGTGTTACTTTTCTGTTCTTCTAAAACAAAGCTTCTGGGCCTTTTGCTGGTTTCTGACTATGAACTGATGTGGAGGTTAAAATCACATGCCATGATTTTATTTTTCCTCTTTTCTTCATTTCCCCTGTGCTTCCTCAGTGTGCAGTCAGTGCACCACCCACACCAGAAGACCTCCTTTACAGCCAGTATATTCACCGCCCCAGGCTGCAAGTTTATGAGGAGGATTGCCAAGCCCTTGCTCAGAAGACAGAGGAGTAAGTGACCTTCCATTCACAGGCTCTATTAGTAATTTTATTTTTTTTGGTTCTGGATGGGTGAAAAGTGGCCTGAAGACAGTTAACATGTGAAAAATAACAAAATCATGGTTAACCTGCTTTGTGCTGGTAGCCAGTTTGTGCCAGATTTAGGCAGCTGCAGGCCTAACTCTCAGGGAGGAGTTATGCTTATGGAGATAATTAAAGTTTGGGTTCTTCAATTGATTTCTCTTTTTCTAATAGAGTGTTTCAGTTGCACATCACAAGAGAAAAACTGATCTTTTTTTTTACATAGTTTAGAAAGATAAAGCAGAATCCTAATGTGCGGAATCCAAACACCCAAACATGGATGTTTGTTTCCATATCCCAGTGTTTATTAGATTTAAATGCTCTTATTAGGCTGGAGATGAGGAAGAGCCTCTTGAAAGTGAGGGTGGTGAGACACTGCAACAGACTGCCCACAGAGGCTGTGGATGCCACCTCCCTGGAAGTGCTGCTTAAGGCCAAGTTGGATGAGGCCTTGAGCAACCTAGGAGTGTGTGGGAGGTGTCCCTGCCCTATGGCAAGGGCTTGGAAGTAGATGATCTTGAGGGTCCCTTCCAACTCAAACCATTCTCTGTGGTTCATTTTTGCATCTGAGGGACCTTTCTGGTCTGCTTCAGTCTCAGTGTTACAATTTCTGTACAAAATCAAGTTTGCTGATAAAATTCAAAGTCAGTTAATATTTTTTCCCAGCCTCGTTAGCACCATTTCCTGTTTCTTTGGCTCTCCACCTCCTTTACCAGCTTCCTTGCCCCTCTCTGGACTTGATCCAGGACTCAAATGTCCTTTGTGGAATGAGGGGCCCAAAACTGCTCAGAATTCAAGAGATGGCCTCACCACTACTCAATATAGAGTGCTCATCTTCAGCTGCTGTTGACCAACGCCCCACAGTCCTTCTCCGCTGGGCAGCTTCCAGCCTCCCAACCTGGAGCCTTCATGGGGTTCTTGTGCCACAAGTGCAGAACCCAGCACTTGGCCTTGTTGAACCTCAGCCCTTCAGTCCATCTGGGCCAGGTCTCTGTAGAGCCTCTCAGCCCTTTATCAGATCATACTTCCTCCAGCTTGGTGTCATCTGCACCCAACAAAATGAAACTATTTACATTTTCATGTATGAATTAGGAAAAGGGATTTAATTACATAGATCCTAACCTGCTGCTTCATGTGCTCAGTGCAGCTGCCACGAGACTTTCTTTCAACTTTTTTTTTTTTCTACCACATTTCAGGTTAAAACTCTATGTAGATGTCCAGGATCAGCTCCTGGTGAACTTCAGCAGGAGTCTGTGGGAAGTCATGAGAACCTGCTCTGACGAAGAGGTAATGCTGCATGGAAAGATGATGTTTCTCACATAATGTCAAAGGAAAGTTAACTTATGTGTTCAAATAAAGTAAGAACCAGAAGGGTCACGGAACAGCAGTCGGCAGGTGAATGATTCAAGGCAAAATATGTTCTGGAGGGATAACAACTGTGAGAACTTCCAACACGTCAGGAGAAAGCAGGGATAGATGCCCTTTAAAAAATGTTAAATAAGTTGCTATTGAACCAAAAACTTACTAATTCAGTTTGGTAATTGAGGGCAGGAAAGAGGAGAGAAACTTCAAACAGGCCTAAACAGTGCAGTTTTGGATGGAAAGTAGAACTGCTGATGCTATAGAGACTGTGTTGTTTCACTGGTGGAGCAAGAACTGTCCATTAAACCTTTCTTTAGTTGAGAGAGACATCATATTGCAAGGATGAACAGAAAATGTGCCATTGCACAAAAATAAAACTGCAGAGGGCATTTGGAGTGCAACAGTGATGTCATATGCCAAACAAAAAGATGAGGCCAGGATGTATTTAAGGGAGAATGCTGTTGATAAAAGGCACAAGAAAGCAAGGGGCAATGGTTTGAAAATGGAGCAGAGTAGATTTAGGCTGGACATCAGGAGAAAGTTCTTCACAATGAGAGTGGAAAAATACTGGAACAGGTTGCCCAGAGAGACTGTTTGAGGCCCTGTCCCTGAAGGTCAAACTTGGTTCAGTCCTGAGCAGCCTGATCTAGTTGGAGATGTCCCTGCTGACTGCAGAGAGAGGGTTGGAAAAGATGATCTTCAAGGGTTCCTTCCAACCTGACACCTTCTGAGGCAGGAGACAGATGATAGATATAGTGAAGGTGCTCTAGTTTGGGTAACAGCAGCTCTTTAGTTATTTGTGCAGCTCCCTGTTTGAAGACACCTTGTTGGATCTCAGCAGAAGAAACCAATTACTTCAATAGGTGACTACTGACATTAACAGGGATTGCCCAGGCTTAAAACTGTCATGTAATACTGCTGCAAGAGAAATAGGGTATTGGGAGGAGCAGGGAATGGCCTTAAAATCTGAAGGCTGAACAATCTTTTCTTGCTCATTTCCACTCACTTCTGCACTTTGCCCTCTTTGCAGCTGAAGAAATTTGGTGCAGAACTGAACCAAATGAAGTCCTATTTCACCAGGGAGAGTAAAATCCTAGCTCATAATGAGAAAACAGCACTGTACAGCAAGCTGCTGCAGAGTGTGCAGGTAACATGGAGGAGGCTGCAGAGCTTTAGCTCTGGACGAGGCAATTCTTCCATGGTTCGTTTTTCTGTCGGGTGTAGAAGCCTAATGATTGTCTAAGTCTGCATTCTCGTGCAAGTTTCCTCATATTAAATGCATTTCCCTTTTATTTACATGCAAATGTAAAGCACACTGGGCCAGTGACTGTCTTGCACTTACACAACAGGAACTTTCTGCCTAAAGGGTTTTGGCAGTGAAAGTAAGGGTGGAAAATGAAGTATTAAAAGGCAAACTCCATCAGAAAGTAGCTCTTTATTCTGCAGTGACATCACAATTAGTAACTAACAAGGAAATCTGACTGACAGAGATCTTTGTATTAAAGCTCTAAGGTTATTCCCACGTCTTATCTCTTCATAAGAAAAGGCATTAAGAAGGTACCCAATTGAGTATCTTCTGTTTTCTTACACGTGGCTCCTGCCCTGGTGTTTGTCATTCTGCTTCTGCTCCAATGATAGATAACACTGACTTCTTTAGTCACATGGTCCCAGGAGCCAGTTCAGCTTTTTAAAACCTGTCACTGACTTGAGCACACTCCTTCCATCTTAGGAACAACAGGGAAAGCTACAGTCAAGAGCAGAGAAGCTGGATGAATTGCTCAAGGAGGCAACAAAATGTCTGGCTGGTCTGGGAGCTGGTATGTGACCAACACACTGACTTCTCTTTCCTTTCAGAGCTGCTGCTTTAAATGGTGACTTCAGGATCCTCTGTTGGGTGGTGGCTTGGAATTTTACACTCCCTTTGCGAGTGTTCTTTTTTAGTTCTCAATGTCTGTTTGTGTATGCAAATTTGACTGGTGGGAGCCACTTAACACAGCCTATGAAGCTCAACGATCTCCCCGTGCTGAAATTGTTAGCTACAATTGTAACCCCTGAGCCCACAGCCAAGCTGGCTCCCTCTGCTAGCAGTTGCAGTCCAGCTGCTGGCAGCACACAGGTTTTGAAGACACTTTGAACTATGATTTTGCAGGCAGGCAAAGCTCAGCTCTGTGCTGCAGGGCTCAGCATCACAGCTGGATGGTTTCAGACTCTCAGCTCTCTTCAGACAAGCTGCAGCCAGCACTTGGCTTCTTCCAACTGTATTTTCTTCCAGTGCTGTAAGCAGAAATCAAATTGCACAGCAGCAGCTTCAAAACAATGCAATAAAGGGAATTTTCCTTCCTATCCATTGCTTTTTTGAGGGTTTTGGTAGATACCCTTCCAACTTTTTCTACGTTTTTCTTAGCTAGCTTTGAAGCACTGGGAGTTAGAGAACCAACAGACAAATAAACTGGAATCTATGTACTGAATCAGGGAGTTCTGATACTTCTTTCTCATAGATGCCGACTGGGAAGAATGGGAAGAAGAGTGCAGTGATGAAATGGCTGGAGTGAAGCGCCTGGAGAGAGGTAAAAGTCCCACCTGAGCAGCTCTTTTCATTTGAGTTTAAATGCTGGAGAGGGTGATCCTCAGCCCCAGCCTGATAGGTTAACTGATCTGGACACAAACATAGATGTTAAAGTATAAAAAGAAACGTTTTTCCCCTGGAAGAAATAAGTGGTTTTGGCTTTGTATGCTGTGACTTGAGGACTCTCTCTGATGCTCAGCATTTGAGCAGTTCAGTAATGACTAATCTTTGCTGACCAGGTGTCTGTACCCAGGAAGGAGCAGCAGCCATCAAGCTGAGATCTCCTTGTTTAGAACAGTGACTGCACTAAGTTCAAGCATTGTTTGCTGTTTTTCCATCATAGCTTTACTTTTTTTCCCTCTTTCTCTTAGAACTGGAAAGTATTGAAGCCCAAGAGAAGGAACTTCAAAGGTAAGATGTCAAAGAGCATGTGAAGACCTTCAATATCACAAGAGGTAATGGCCTTGGGCTGGAAGAGGGAAGATTTAGACTGGATGTTAGGAAAAAATCTTTACAGTGAGGGTAATGAGACACTGGAGCAGGTTGTCCAGAGAGGGCATGGATGCCCCTTCCCTAGAGGTGTTCAAGGCCAGATTGCACGGGGACCTTGAGCAACCTGGTCTAAGGCAGGGGGTTTGAAACTAGATGATCTTGAAGGTCCCTTCCAACTCAAACTGTTTTGTGATTCTATACCACGTGCACCTCCCAGGTTTCAGAGGGCTGATGTTTCTTTAACCCATGTGCCACATCTCACAGGGCAGCTTTATCTTTGCAGAGAGCTCACAGATCTGGAGGCTGAGAACGAGCGAATGCTTGTTAGGATGAGCCAGCTGAAGGAGGAAAAAAAGTACTACTGGGAGCTCCTGGAGAAATCTGAGTAAGGAAAAGACCTGCAGCTTCTACTTTTATCAGCTAGTTCTGGGGGCTCACATTAGTATATAAATGGGATTTGGGTTTGGTTTTCCTTGTTCTTTGCTTTGGGCAATCTCTGGATGCCCATCTCCTCACAGCCTAGGTTAAGCAATAAAGCTTCTGTCTATTGTGTTCATTCTTTCTAGCTCTCCTCCACTTCCAAAATGAACATGCTTGTGTTCCCAACAGATCCTCACAGGCTCTTGGAAAGTGATAATTTCACTGGAATGGGCTGCCCAGGGAGGTGGTGGGGAGTCACTGTCCCTGGAAGCGTTCAAGAAAAAACTGGATGAGGCACTTAGTGCCATGGTCTGGTTGACTGGATAGGGCTGGGTGATAGGTTGGACTGGCTGAGCTTGGAGGTCTCTTCCAACCTGGTTGATTCTGTGATTGATCATGTGGTAACAGCTGCAAGTGCTCTTAATACTCTGGTCTTTGTCCTTCAGATCATTGATTCAGTTGAAACTTAGGTTGATGGGTTTTTTTTCCTCCTCTTTTTTAGATCCACTGAATGGGAGCTGACTGAATGGAATGAGCAACGAGGAGTCTTCAGTTTTCTTTATGATTCTGTTGAACTCACAGTTGTGTTTGAACCCCCAAAAGGTAAGGCACAAAATGGGTGGGTTTCAGTTGTATGAATTTGAAAGGTTAAATTGTCATACCACAGAAACCTAAGCTTTTAGTATTTGTGACTATCTGCTAAAAGGAGATAGAAAACAGACCACAGCAGGAGCCTGTAAGCTGAGAGGGGTGGCTTTGAGTGTGTTTATCAGTGTTTGCTATAAGAATTCAGGAAAGTATGCAATGAGTGGCTGTTGCTGAAGAGCAAGAACTCCAGAACTAGAGGTGGAAATAACTAATCTTTGGGATTTATTTTCCTTTCCTCCCCAGATGGGCATTCATTTGAAGATCCTTCACGGAAGATCATTAGCCTGGACTTTGAATCTCTTTTGAATGGTAAGACTTTTTTCAAGTAGCTTGAAAGCAGCTGCCCTGCTAATCTTGGGAAGGCATTTGTGCTTTACCTACTAATGTACATTACATGGCTTTTAAAAGATCTTTCTGGCAATGTGGTTTTTCTTTTGTGTTACAGAAGAAGCAGCTCCCCCCTCCTCATGTTTAGTCCATAGGCTCATCTTCCAGTTTATTGCAAGTCAGGGATGTTGGCAGGAAAAGTGTCCCACGCTGTGCCACCTGCCCCAGGTAATGTCCCAGGAAAGTCTGCAAGATTCTGCAAAAGCTTTTCTGTCTCAGAGAACCCAACTGACATAAACATAAACATCTTCATAAATGGTTCAGCAATGCAAATCAATCTGCCTCAGGAGTATGCTGAGGTGTGCTAACAGATGTACCTGTCCCTGAAAGCCAGTCATAAAAGCTGTGATTTCTTAATTGTAGAATCACAGACTGCTTTGGGTTGGAAGGGACCCTAAAGATCATCCAGTTCCAACCCCCCTGCCATGGGCAGGGACACCTCCTGCTAGACCAGGTTGCTTAATCTCCCATCCAACCTGTCCTTGCACACCTCCGGGGAGGAGGCATCTGTAACCTCCCTAGACAACCAGTTCCAGTGTCTCACCCTCATGGGGAAGAATTTCTTCCTAATGTCTAATCTAAATCCGTCTTCTTCTGGTTAGATGCCATCTCCTCTTGTTCTTTGTAAAAGTCATTCCTTGTTTGCTGTGTTCATGTCTGCCTGCCTTTTGCTTTCTGCTGATAGAAGCTAAAGAAATGAGCTGAAGACTGTTCTGCTCCAAAAGAATTAAAGTGTTCAATTGCCAACCCAATCTTGGTGTTCCAGCCTGGCTGTGTTACCCCCACTAACAAAACTAAAGGGAGAAACTTGGGGCAAAGAGTTGTCTTTCTTGTCTTGTACATCTTCATCTGCAGATCTAGGCTAAGATGGTGAACAATCTGCATTTCCAAGTGGCACAGTGTGTAGTAGCAAAAGGGCCAATCTGAATTCTTTTCTGCTTGCCTACTTAGGTTCTTCGTGATATCTCCTCGGTCGTGAGCAACTGCAGGCTCTTGGGAGATGAGATTGAGTTTCTGGAGAGATGGGGTGGAAAATTTAAGCTTCTGAAGACAGATATCAGTGACACAAAGTGAGTACAGATGGAGTTTACCCCAGTTCTTCAGTGAGTGTCTCTAATCTGAAACCAAACACTGGAAAACCTTCAATTTGGTTTTCTTGAAACTGAGAATTTATGTCACTGTAATTTAACAAGTCTAATTTATTGCATCCAATGGCCTCCTAGAGGACATTAAGAAAAGTCTTACCAGCAGGTTGAGGGAGGTTCTCCTGTCCATCTACTCTGCCCTAGTCAGGCCACAGCTAGAGTCTTGGGTCCAGTTCTGGACCCCCCAGTTCAAGAGAGATTGGGAACTACTAGAGAGAGTCCAGAGAAGTCTGGGAAGATGCTAAGGAGCATCTTTCCAGCATCTCTCTGAGGAGCCTGTAGAAGAGCAGCCCCAGAGGAATCTGATCAATGCTCAGCAAGAGCTAGAGCAGCTGTGGGGGACAATTATATGGGGCCAGACTCTTGTCAGTGGTGCCCAGTGACAGGACGGGGAGGGCAACAGGCACAAATGAATCCAGGAGTTTCTAACTGAAGGGGAGAAGAAACCTGTTTGGTGTGAGGATGTTGAAGGCCTGAAGCAGGCTGCCCAGAGAGGCTGTGGAATCTCCTCTGGACAGATTCTAGCCTCTCCTGGGCAAGCTGCTGTGAGTGCCAGGAGGTTGGACTGGATGATCTCCAGAGATCCCTTCCAACCCAGCCATGCTGGCATTCAGGGATTTGTACAGGAGGCAAAACAGTCTCACTGGAAAGTTCAGAAATCTTGAACTACCTGGGAATATTTTATAGGAACTAGAAAACATCATTTTTATTATTAATTTGTGTTATTGCTATGATGTTTGGAAGGTTCTCTGAGTTGAGTCTTTGACTTCTGTGAGGAAAAGCAGGGGTCTGTAGTCTTGCTGTCAGAGTGAGAAGGTAGCCCTTGCTTGTGAAGGTCAACCTCATTGATGAAGTTGCTGCTAATCTCTGGTGGAATTGAGCTCATTGCATCAATTAGAAGATTTCATTTCACTTCTTGACCCCAAATATGTGTGAGTGTGTTGATATTTCTGGTGTTTACTCCCCATGCAGAGTGCTGCTGATGTTCTGCTCGTCGGCAGCTTTTGCCAGGTTTGAGCTGACCCTGTCTCTATCCACCAACTACCCAAATGCTCCTCTGCCTTTTACAGTCCGAAAAGTCATTGGCAATATTGGGTGAGTTGGCACAGAAAGAACCACTCCTGGCTGATGTTCCAAAGCTGGGGCTGGGAGCTGAATATTTTGTGCCCTCTCATACATGTGGGATCATTTTCTTTCCCAGGGAGGAGGAAGTTTCTGCTGTCCTCTCCAAGGTACCAGTTGGTGTCAACTACCTGCGGAGAATAGTCAGCTCAGTTCATCAGGACTTGCTGTGGCACCCCAGATGATTCAGCAGGCCCACCTGCAGGGCTGCTGAACTTCAGCCACATCTGCAGTGTCCTGGTGTGGTCTGGGATGGGGCTTTTGTATGTGTATTTTGTGTATTATGTATGTATATGTGAAAGTTCAATAAAAGTCAGGATCATTGCTCTTCTCTTCACACTGTGATTGGTGACTGCTCTGCTTCAACTTGGGCCTTCTACCAGTATGAAAACTTGGTTGGCTTAAGAGGACTTTTCAAAATACAAATTGGAGGGGTTGTTTTTGTCTCCTGGTGTTATATAGCTACAGACTGGCTATCAATGAAGAATTTTACCTTCTTAATTAGGAAAACAGGGTCCAGGTCAAAAATCACTTAGGTGTTACACCTGCCCTTCCTTTTAAATGACTCTGATTTAACCATCTAAGATAATTAACCAGTGGAGGACGGAGCAGCAGCTCTTCAGGAGCCAGCTCAGGCTCTTTGCTTTGGTTCAGTTCTCTTTCAGGGCATTTCCAAGCAGGAGAACCTGGAAATGGTGACATCTGAAGGCATTTTTTGGTGGAGTTTGTCTTGCTCTAGAGTGAATCAATGTTGCCCGGAGATGTGGCTGAAGCCTTATCCCGGGAGACATTCAAGGTCAAATTTGATGGGGCCCTGAGCAACCTGCTGTAGTTGACGTCGCTGCTGCCTGCAGGGGCGTTGGGCAAGTTGCTCAGTGCCTTCTGTGCTTCCGTGCAGGTGGCAGAGAACACAGAGCAAACTCGGGGCATGCGCAGGCAGAAGCAGCGAGGGGGCAGCAATGGAACAGCTCCAGTGTTATAGCTAATTTGTATTTCTTAGAAGCACAGAAGCGTTTAGGCTGGAGGACGCCTCCCAGCCCGGGCAGCTCTGCCCGCGGGACGCGGCCCCTTTAAGGCGGTGCCCGCGCGGGGTGGGGCTCGGCGCGCGCCCGCCGTCACGTGACGCCGTGGCGGGCTCCTCGAAGCGGCAGCGGAACCCGCGAGCGGGCCGGGGGTGGCGGTGCCGGTGCCGGGGCTGGCCCCGCCGCTGGGTGAGCGACCGCGGGCGGGCTCAGCCGCCTCCCTCCCTCCCGCCCAGCTCGGCCCCTCCTGTCCTCCTCCGGGACGGGAGAACACCGGGCTGGGACCCGGTGACCGGCTGGGCCTAGAGAGTGAGGCTTCGGGCGAGCCTTGGGACCGGGAGGGGCGTTACCGGCGGGTTGTGTGGGGGAACGAGAGGCAAGAATAGCATTAGACACGGTGGGAGCGAGCAGAGTCAGGGTTATAACGTGTGGGGTGTGGAGGAGGCCTTAAAGGCCCAGCGTGAGCGGTGGGTGCCAGTCTGTAAATACTGTGAGGCCTGCCGCCCGCTCACGGCTCCGTGCCGCCCGCTCACGGGGTCCCTGCCGCCCGCTCACGGGGTCCGTGCCGCCCGCTCACGGCTCCGTGCCGCCCGCCCACGGGGTCCCTGCCGCCCGCTCACGGCTCCCTGCCGCCCGCTCACGGGGTCCCTGCCGCCCGCTCACGGGGTCCGTGCCGCCCGCTCACGGCTCCGTGCCGCCCGCCCACGGGGTCCCTGCCGCCCGCTCACGGCTCCGTGCCGCCCGCTCACGGGGTCCCTGCCGCCCGCCCACGGGGTCCCTGCCGCCCGCTCAGGGCTCCGTGCCGCCCGCTCACGGGGTCCCTGCCGCCCGCTCACGGGCTCCGCGCCGCCCGCTCTTGGGCTCTCTGGCCTTGGTGGCTGATACTGGGCTAATCAGCCTGGCTCTGACACTCGTTGTCATCTCTGGCTCTGCCGACTCCAGGGGGCGGTTGGTACCTGGGAGGTGCCATGAGTGTGTTCAGTATTGGGTTTCTGCTAAGCCTGGGTCTCCTGAGGAGCATTACTGTCAGAGTGGGCAAATGTCCTCATTTCCCACCGTTTCCCTCGGCTGTTGGTGCCTCCCGTTGTGATTCTCAGCTTGGCCTTCAGGAAGGCAGCACAGATGTGTTGCAGCATTAGCAAGGTCCAGATTGAACCTCAGACCCCTTTCAAACTCCCCAAGGTACTGGCAGCCTTTGCCCTTGTTGTGAGAGCAAAGCTGGAACATCAAGGGCCAGTTCCGAGCAATCTATCTTTTAGTGTGGCCCCAACTGCTTCCAGCTAAAGTGAGGTACTGCTTATATTGGGTTTCTTAATTATGCCCCTAATTTTGTTGGGCCCTGTATTGAGCATCTCATTACTCTTTACTAGGTAACATGAAGAGTTGTTTGGTTTGGGGTTTTGTTGTTTTAATGTTTCCTATGTAGGAAAGCAAACAAAAAGAATAGTCTTAGAGTACACACATACTGTTGTTTGGGAGATGAGAAACCCATCACATCCTGCCTGGGGTGATCAGTTTTACCACACCTCACTTCTGTTTCTGCTTTAAGTGGTGCACACTCTGGTTTTCTTGCAGTGAGGCTGCTCTGAATCCTTGGTTCGATGGCGATGCAGATGCAGCTGGAAGCAAGTGCAGACACCTCAGCAGAAGATGAGAGCTTTGGGCCACAGCTCATATCCAGGTTAGAGGTAGGTAAGGAGATCCCTCTAGAGTAAGTTTTCAATTGGTCTGCTGGTCTTTTCCATATGCACAAGTTGTAGCTGAAAATAGTTGCTACATTCTTGTGTTGTATCAGAAAAACCCCCAAGACCTCACCCTGTTAACACATCCTCTTAGAATCACAGGAGGGTTTGGGTTGGAAGAGACCCTAAAGATTATCTAGCTCCACCCCTCTGCCTTGGGCAGGCATGACACCTTCCACTAGCCCACCTGGCCTTGAACACCTACAGGAGGGGACATCCACGACCTGCTTGGGCAACCTATTTAAATGCCTCACCACCTTCCCTGGAAAGAATTTCTTCCTCATATCCAGTCTAAATTTCCTCTTTTTGGCTTAAAGCCAGTATCCCTCGACCTACCACTACAAGCCCTTGTCAGAAGTCCCTCCCTAGCTCTCCTGCAGCTCCCTTTAAGCACTGAAAGGCTGCTTTAAGGCCTCCCTGGAGCCTTTTCTCCAGGCTGAACAGACCCAACTCCCTTAGCCTGTCCCCACAGAGGAGGTTCTCCAGCCCCCTAGTTGTCTTTATGGCCTCCTCTGGACCCACTCCAACAGGTCAATGTTGATTTTGTGTTGGGGGGCCCAGAAGGAGAGCTGTGTGCCCTTCTGTGCCATCCCTGTCATTAGTAGCTTATGCAAAGATTGCACTGGTAAACAGAGTTTATGTTTCTCTGTGTGAGTGAACAGGGAAGGTAATACTCAATATGCTGATTTGTGCTAAGAGAGTTTGGTCCAAAGCTGCTGAAGGCATTCAGAGGCTGTGAGATTAAGGAATTTGTATCTTAGCTTCTCTTTTTTGTCTCCCTCTCAGCAATGTGGGATAAATGCAAATGATGTGAAGAAGTTAGAAGAGGCTGGATTTCACACAGTTGAGGCTGTTGCCTACGCACCAAAGAAGGAGCTACTGAACATCAAAGGCATCAGTGAAGCCAAAGCTGACAAGATCTTGGTAAGAGCATTATGGAAAAGCTTTAACCCAAGATATTCACCTAAGTTTTATTTCTACTGGCTTAAAATGTTCCTGGTGGGTTTGGTAGCTCTCCACTAGGGACATACTGAGAAGAGAATGATGATAAGAAGAAACAAAAGCCACTAGGGCCAGCTTCAAGAAGTGAAGAGGCACCATTAGAGAGGACTCTAAAAGTGATAGAAGGTCTGGAGAATATTCCTGAGATGGTGTTTATTTCTAGTTCAATGTTTCTTGTGGTAAGCCTACAGCAAAGAAACTGCTTTGTCATACCAGTTATAATGAAGTTGTAGACTCCTTGTCCCGAGACACTGTGGCCATCTGTAGCACGAGTTGTTTCAAAGAGGGACTAAATGCAGTGTTTGTGGTGTAACACTCAGAACAAGAAGCTCACTGGCTGAACCAGGAGCTCCTAGGCAGGGGATCTGTTCCTTGTTCCCTGATTTGTCACACTTCTTCACTGAGCACCCACTGTTGGCAGTTGCTAAGGCAGAGTGCAGAGGATGCTGGGTCATAACAACTGGGCTGACCCAGCAGAGCTGTTGTGTTGTTCTGAAGCATGTTAGTTGTGTACCTCAGGTTTTCACTGTCAGACCTGGCCTTTACTTCCTGGGGACTGGGAGTGAAGCTTGAGCTGAAGTCTCCCAGCATCTTCTAGCTCAGAACAGTTTGTGCCAAGCTGGTTCTACTCTATCAAAATCTGACCCAGTGCAGTGTTTAACTCAAGTAATTCCCTGCTTTGTGTATTTACTCACTGTTAGGAAGAGCAGTCCTGATGGCTGTGTGCTCATCCTAAGGGAGTCAAGTTTCACAGAAACAGAACTGAACCAACAGAGGCTGAGTGAGCCAGTGAAGGAGATTTCCATAAAATACACAAAATAGCTGTTGAAGCTTTTTTTGTCTGAGCAGAATTTCAGTTCCCTTCAGAGGCACCAATTTCACACAGCCTATGAAATTAAATGTCTGCATCACGTTACATAGGTGCTTCTCAATTTCACAACACAGGAGCTACAGTATTCATTACAAGAGGGAGTAAATGAATGGGTTGTACTCCCCTTGCATGGTTTGGTTTGGTTTCCTTCAGGCTGAGGCAGCTAAACTGGTTCCAATGGGTTTCACCACGGCAACAGAGTTCCACCAGCGAAGGTCAGAGATCATCCAGATCACCACTGGGTCCAAGGAACTCGATAAGCTCCTTCAGGGTAATACTTTTATTTCTCTTTAGTGAATAATTTCAGTTATCTGCTACTTTGTTTTGTTGGTTTGGGGTTTTCTTTGTAGCTACAAACATGATTCTTGGGCAAAATTATGTGAGATACACAAGTTGTCCTTGGATTAAAGTTCTCCACAAGTCCTCCTCTCTTGTATCACAATGGATTTCTCTTTTAAAAGCTGCACAAACAGATTGCAAACCTTTTGGTCATGCTGCAACAACCAGAACTGTTCATCTGGGGTGATTCTGCTTGAATCTGTGGCTAATTTCAAGGAAACAAACCTGTGTCATCTCCTCTTCCTAACTGCAATCAAAAAAACCCACCACAAATCATCTCAGCTTTTCAGCCTCTTACAAAACACACTCCCCTAAACTTCTGATCTGCAGCATGAACACCTCTCAGGCAGTGGTGTGTTGTGAAGCTTTTAACCAGAGGTGTTCATGTGAGCCTCTGTGAGTTGGATATTTACACATGGCTTTTGATTCACCTTTGTGACATTTGTTTTCTTATTATCTTCCCTTCAGGAGGGGTAGAAACAGGATCCATAACAGAGCTGTTTGGGGAGTTCCGCACTGGGAAAACACAGCTGTGCCATACCCTGGCAGTCACCTGTCAGGTAAGCCTGGACCAGATGAGCTTTGGGGTCCCTTCCAACCTGACATTCTGTGAGTGTCCAAACTCAAGTGCTCAGATGGCCCAGCTCTGGGAATGCTGCTGATCTGTGCACTTCCCACCCTGTATGAGGAGGATGCATAAACAGCTGCACACAACAGGAGGATTTGCACTAACTGCAGCTTTCCAGGACCTTCTGTTCTGTGCTTTGCCTGCCTGCTAAGATCACTTTAGCAGCAGTTCAGTCTGGAGTTGGTTTTTTTGCCCATGTTTGACAAGTCCTGGAGGCTTTTTTTGTTTTCTCTGCAGTATTCTGATCACAAAATTTAACACACCTTTGGCTTGGAGCATAATTCTAGGTGTTAAATGCAGAGAAGCTTTCGCTCTTTGCAGGTACTCTGGACTGCAGGGAACCTCTCTTATCACCAGGAGTGCTGAAAAGAGAGAGGATATACTGTTGGGTTTGAGGAGCTTTTGTGACTAGGAGCTTTTTGTCCTAATGTATCCTGAGGTCACTTCCCTTGGCTTTTGTAAAAGCCTTCAGCCGGTTCCTCCTACCAAATGGTTCCTCAGTTGGGAGGAATCTTTTTTCCTAGTCTCAGTTGAAACAATAATGTTTATTACTTTCTAGGGGGTGCTGTTTCCTAAAAGATCAGAGGTGTGGGGCTTAATACAGTCATTTAGATAACCCCCTGCCATCACCTAAACTTCCCAGCTCAAAGCCTAGCACAGAGACTGGGAACAGGAATCTTTCTTCCCACTTCTCCCAGATCAAGTGACTTTAATTGCAGTATCTCGCATGTTCTGATGGCAGATGAGGGCATAAGGCAGCAGCTGGGTTATTTGTTGGTGCTTTATTGAATTTTTCACTCATTTTCTCCTCCTTTAGCTTCCCATCGACCGAGGTGGTGGCGAAGGCAAAGCCATGTACATCGACACCGAGGGCACCTTCCGCCCAGAGCGGCTGCTGGCTGTGGCTGAGAGGTCTGTGCTTGGGGCTGGGGGTGAACTGTTGTTAGCTGAAGGCAGGAGCACATCCCTCGTGGCACAGCTTCCTTAATGAGGATCACTGTGTAGATTAGCCTGTCTCCTGAAATTCTTGGGCTAAACCATTCTTGTCCCTAAAAACCCAACCAAATCCCTGCTTTCTGTGGTTTGCTGTCTGCCTGCCTGCACACATCTTGTGGCACCACACTCAGCCCTGTTACAGCCAGTCTCTAGTTTTAGGCACAACAGCAGCTTTTGTCATTGTCCCCTGTGTGTGATGCCTGCACTTCTTACTAGTGTCTCACACAATCAGTTTTGCTGTCAGTGAAACACATTCCAAGGTTGTTCTTGAATTCTGCCACTTGCATCAGCCTGAAACAAGGATTCTTTGGTCAGAGGTTATAGCCACAGCAGCTGGAAAAGTTTTGTTAGGAGCTAGGAGAGCATCCACTGATGCTGAAAAGCTGAACATCATGTTTTTAACATCCACCAATGCTGACAACAGCTGAAAAGGCTCTTTTCTGATCTCCTGCCTCTATCTCAGAATGTCCTGACATGTTTTTTAGGAAGTAAAACTTAATGACCCAATTAAAAATGACGCTGCGCAGAGATTCTGGTTAGATCTAAAAGCCTGAAGTGCTGGTTCTGTACTCAAGAGGAGGAGATGCTTCTGCCTTTTGTGAGGCTTTAAGTCTTTCAAACTTACAGCTGCTTCTGTGGGCTTTAATTCTCTGCGAGTGCTGTTTCAATTCAAGGCCAAGGTATTTTTGCAGCCTCAGTCAACCTGAAGTATTTTTCTTGCACTGCTTATCAAACACTGGAATTGTGTCAGCTACAGCAGAGAAGCAGCCTTCTCCCAGCATTTGTATCCTTGCTTTTAGTTAACCCAACTAGATACCTGCTGCTGTCACTTCAAGCTGTGACCTTTTCCTCTCTGCTTTCTCTAGGTATGGCTTGTCTGGCAGCGACGTCCTGGACAACGTGGCCTACGCCCGAGGTTTTAACACAGACCACCAGACCCAGCTGCTCTACCAGGCCTCTGCTATGATGGCTGAGTCACGGTGAGGGCTGCTGGGGGTGGACTGCTGCTTGACAGTACATCCTGGTGTTGTCAACTGACCTCTGGAGGGTGAACAAGTGCTAGATCACTGTGAAACCTCAAAGAAGTTGCTTACCTCAGAGATCAAATTTCCTGCGGTCTATTTGGCTTCTTCAGGGCTTGGCTCTGTTAGATCAGGTTTTCACAGAATCGAAATCCCAGCGTGGTGGGGTTGGAAGGGACCTCTGGATATCATCCAGTCCAGCCCTCCTGCTAAAGCAGGGGCACCCACAGCAGGTGCCCGGGGGTGGTGTTGGAACCTCTCCAGAGAAGGAGATTCCATAGCCTCTCTGGGCAGCCTGCTGCAGGGCTCCAGCAGCCTCACGCCCTCACAGTTTATCCTCATCTTCATCTGGAACCCTCTGTGCTCCCCACCAGGTACGCGCTGCTGATCGTGGACAGTGCCACGGCGCTGTACCGCACGGACTACTCGGGCAGGGGGGAGCTGTCGGCCCGGCAGATGCACCTGGCCAGGTTTCTGCGCATGCTCCTTCGCCTGGCAGATGAGGTAACCTCTCAGCTTGGGCTTCCTGCCTCTCAAGGGCTGGGAATCAGGCTCCTGCTTACCAATCTCAGCACTTTTGGGCAGGTGGCCTCTGCCCACTCAGCATCTGCTACCCTTTGCTGCGAGAAGCATGAGGGAGTGGTTATGGGCAGCAGAGAGGGCAGCAGGGGTACACACCTCCCTTCCTTCTTTCCTCCTTCCCCTCCTTGGTGGTTTTCCTTCTCCCCCTTCTCCTCCTTGGTGTTTGTCCTTCCCCCCTTCCCCTCCTTGCTGGTTTTTCCTTCTCCCCTCCTTGCTGGTTTTTCTTTTGCCCTCTTCCCTCCTTGGTGTTTTTTCTCTGCTCTCCCATCCATGCCTTTCTCTCCCTCCAGCTCATGGCAGGTCCATGGTTACTGACAGGTTGCTTTTCTCCTCCCAGTTTGGCGTGGCAGTGGTGATCACCAACCAAGTGGTAGCTCAGGTCGATGGAGCAGCCATGTTTGCTGCAGACCCTAAGAAACCCATTGGAGGAAATATCATAGCCCACGCTTCCACTACCAGGTGAGGGATCAGAGCAGCCTTCTGCTGGCCTTCCTTCAGGAGGGTTTGTGAAACTGTAGCTAAATACCCTTGGAGTTGTGGGTGATCAGCCCAGCCTGCTCCTCAGCACCAGTGCTGCTCTGAGCCTGCTGCAAAACCCACACAGCATCCTCAGAAGCTGTTCCAGCCCCAGCAGGAGCTGCAGCCATGTGCACACACTGTAGTTTTATGGCTGTGGTGGTGATTCACTGGCACTTAATCCCTTCCCTGGCTTGTCTGCTCCTCCCTGCCAGGCTGTACCTGCGGAAGGGCCGAGGCGAGACCAGGATCTGTAAGATCTACGACTCTCCTTGCCTGCCCGAGGCCGAGGCCATGTTTGCCATCAACGCTGACGGAGTGGGAGATGCTAAAGACTGAAGACTCCACTGCATCTCCTGCCTAACCCAAGACTAGGTGCCCATAAAAGGCTCCTTTCTTCATAGCACCTTAAGGGTGCTTTCCCAAGGTGGCTGCTGTTGAGACGCTGGCAGAGGAATCTGTTGGGTTTCATGGAAGACCCTCAGGTGAAGACACCTTGGCACCCACCTGGAGGTGTTGCTTGGAGATCTTCCCTTGGGCTCCTGTCACCTGTTAGATTAACGTGGCTCCTCGAGGACAGTTGAGAGGACCACGACCTGCCTGTTTTCCTCACAGCTCTTGTTCCAGCTGGGTTCTACCAGTGGGCATAGCTCAATAAGGCCCAAGGGTGTGTGGCTGTGGTTCATCACCTGGGGAGTTGGGAGGGGCATGGGTGGGGTTGCCCAATAAAAGTGATGACTGAATGATTCTTGGGTTGCTTTAATGATCAAACAAACCAGGTTGGTATTCCACAGAGAACTGGGCATGGTGCCCACAACCCCTGCTCCTGACCTTCATTTGCCTTTGGAGTCTACAATGTGCTGCACTTGAGGGACTTCATTTACAGTTCAGTGCTGCCTCTTCTGCCTTTTTTTTTTTAATTGATTTTTCTTTGACTTCATTTCATTAATTCTCTGTGACAAATCTGCTTTCAATAAAAAGGACCATGAAAATACTGCTGCCAGCACAGGTTTCTGGGGGGCAGCCAGATGTTAGCTAACACCAGGGTGCTTTGTATCTGCAGGCAGGGACAAGAGCCCATAAACTTCCATGAATTTGGCTGTTTTTATTGTGCCAGTGTCCTCTGTGATTCAAAGTGTGCAGTGTGACTGCTCTGAGTGCCCTGTAGATGTCTCTCTAAGAGTATTTGAGGGTAAAAGTGTTTTCTAGTCTCTGTTTTTAATCTAAGCTATGCTATTGTCACCTACTCTGAAGTTGATTAAAGAGAATAGTGCCCTAGGGGTGGTTGGAAGCAAAAAAAGTATTTTCAATTGTTCTTTTTCTCTGGGAGAAATGAGGAAGGGGAGAGGCAGAGGGCTCCAGCTTCTCGTCCAGGCCAGCAGGAACATGATCCATCCAGTAACTGAGCCTGGAACAAGGAGAGAGCTGTGGTGATTCCCCATGGCACATCTCAGGAGGGATGTTCTCAGTTCAGCCCCTTCCTCTCTAAGGCAGAGCTAGAAATTGGTTGGACATGAGGATCTTAAAGGTCTCCAACCTAAAGCATCCCATTTTTCTGATTCCCACTGGCAGGACACTGCCTTCTCTCTACTAGCACACAAACACCCCCTAATAGCTGATTAGGGGCAAGGAGATGCTGCCAGCCCATGGGGCATCCCTGAACCACTGCCATCTGACTTTTAGGACTTGTTTATTAAGTCCTGGAGAAGTCAATGTAATCCCCTGGAGCCCGTGGCTGCTGGAGGAGAAGGCTGGTGCCCCCAGCCCTGCTGGAGATGTTCAGACCCCCTCTGAGACTCAACACGTTCCAGAGCCTGAACCTAGCTGGTTGGTAGGCCCAGGGGTGACACAGTGGCTCCATTACCACAGCTCCGTATCTGCAGCCCTCTGATGCTTCAGCTGATGCCCCAGGACCAGCTCTTGCCCCCTCACGCTGATGGGCAGGCAGGAGCTGCTGGTGTAGTTTATAGCTAACTTCCTTCCCTGGGGGGTGTTAAAGTCCCGTGGGTGCAGCAGCGAATGTGAACACAGGAGGTGTGCTCAGGAGCTCCCCTCAGCCCCTGTTACACAGCTCAGAGTGACACTGACCATGTTTTCCTCCTTAGGACCTTCTCGACATCCACAAACCTGCATGTCCTCTGGGCAAATCTCACCTGATTTTCAGCCAAATTATCTGGAAGGACACAATGGGAAGAGCTGTGTCTCTGCTGGCTTCCCAGGAGAGTCCAGATTGCAGCCTATGTCCTCCTCTAGAAAATAAAATAACATTGCATTCAAATAAGGTTAGAGAGAAAAAAAAAGAGAGAATCTAGGCTGCAAATGACCCAGAGTTGATGAACACCTTGAGGAGGAGGTGCTCAGGAGGGCGCAGAGCATCTCCCAGACATGGTGATAGAGCCTGGGTGATGGCAGGGCCTTCCCCTTCCCTCTTCCTCCTTTGATTTCCCTTTCCCTCTTCCCTTCTCGTTTCCTTTTCCCTCTTCCCCTCTCGTTTCCTTTTCCCTCTTCCCCCATTTCTAAATGGTTGGCCTCAGGCCCAGGAAGTAGCCCTGTCCCTGTGCTGGCAATGGCAACGCATCCATGTGTCCCATACCAAAGCAGAGATACCTTAACCAGTTGCAGCAGCACCTCAGAGCCCTCGGAGCACCCCCACAGCTGGCAGGGGCTGGCCGCGGGTAGGGAGTTTGTGCTCCAACGCTGAGCACCAGGAGAAGACCCAAAAGCTGCACTCCAGTGGGGATGAGCTTCGTTCCTCAGCTCTTCAGGGCACCTTTAGGCAGGGAAGGACAGAAATACCTGGGAGAAAGGTGGTACCTGGGCAGGGGAAGCAGCAGAATTTCTGACCCCAACTGCCCATCCATTTATCTAGTCACATAAGAATATTGAACTCTCTTATGTCTATTTTACTTGTAAAGGAAAGTCACTGAGGCATCAGCAACCAGGCAGCTTTAGGTGAGTTTTCCCTAGGGCTGGGCTAGGAAAATTACAGGAATATAGAAAAAACACAGAAATAAAGGGGAAAAAATACAGAAATATAGGGGAAAAACACCAGAAACTTAGGAAAAAATAGAGAAATACAGGAAAAAATACAGAAATGTAGGGAAAAATCACAGCAATATAGAAAAAAACCACAGAAATATAGAAAAAACATAGGATAAAATACAGAAGTACAGGAAAAATAGAGAAATATAGGAAAAAACAGAAATATAGGGAAAAAATACAGAAATATAGGAAAAATCCACAGAAATATAGGAAAAATCACAGAAATAGATGGAAAAATACAGAAATACATGAAAAAATACAGAAATATAGGGAAAAAAAACAGAAATATAGGGAAAAAAACCAGAAATACAGGAAAAAAACAGAATCACGGGGGAAAATACAGAAATATAGGGAAAAAACCCAGAAATATAGGGGAAAATAGAGAAATATAGGAAAAAATACAGAAATATAGGGAAAAAACAGAAATATAGGAAAAATAGAGAAATCTAGGAAAAAACAGAAACACAGGAAAAAAAAAAAAACAGAAATATGGGGGAAAAGAGAAATATAGGAAAAATACAGAATTGTAGGGGAAAAAACCAGAAATATAGGGAAAAAAACAGAAATATTGAAAAAAGAACAGAAACACAAGAAAAAATATGGAAATATGGGGGGAAAACCCAGAAATATAGGACAAAATACAGAAATACAGGGGGAAAATACAGAAATATAGGGAAAAAACACAGAAATATAGGGAAAATACAGAAATACAGGGAAAAACAAGAAATATAGGGGAAAAAACAGAAATATAGGGGGGAAAAAACAGAAATATAGGGGGAAAAAAACAGAAATATAGGGGGGGGAGGGGGAAACAGAAATATAGGGGGGAGGGAAAAAAACAGAAATATAGGGGGAGAAAAAACAGAAATATAGAAAAAAAACAGAAATACAAGAAAAAAATACAGAAATGTAGGGAAGAAACCCAGAAATATAAGGGAATAAACATAAATATAGGAGACAAAAAAAAAAAACAACAGAAATATAGGGGAAAAAAACAGAAATATAGAAAAAACAACAGAAATATAGGGGGGAGAAAAACATAAATGTAGGGGGGGGAAAACAGAAATATAGGGGGAAAAAAAAACAGAAATATAGGAAAAAATACAGAAATGTAGGAAAAGAAACCCAGAAATATAGGGGAAAAAACCCATAAATATAGGAGAAAAAAAAAAAACAACAGAAATATAGGGGGGGAAAAACAGAAATATAGGGGGGGGGGGGAAACAGAAATATAGGGGAAAAAAACAAAAATATAGGGGAAAAAAACAGAAATATAGGGGGTAAAAAAGAAATATAGGGAAAAAAAACAGAAATATAGGAAAAAAACAGAAATATAGGAAAAAAAAAAGAAATACAAGAAAAAATTACAGAAATGTAGGAAAAGAAATTCAGAAATATAGGGGAAAAAAACATAAATATAGGAGAAAAAAAAACAACACAGAAATATAGGGGGGAACAACAGAAATATAAAAAAACAAAACCAGAAACACATGGAAAAAACCCAGAAATACAAGAAAAAATACAGAAATATAGGAAAAGAAAACCAGAAATATAGGAAAAAATACAGAAATACAGGGGGAAAATACAGAAATATAGGGAAAAACACAGAAATCTAGGAAAAATACAGAAATACAGGGAAAAACATGAAATATAGGGGGAAAAAAACATAAATCTAGGGGGGGGAAACAAATATAGGGGGGAAAAAACAGAAATATAGGGGGGAAAAAAACAGAAATATAGGGGGGGGGGGAAACAGAAATATAGGGGGGGGAAAAACAGAAATATAGGGAAAAAAAACACAGAAATATGGGGGGGGGAACAGAAATATAGGGGGGAAAAAACAGAAATATAGGGGGGGAAAAACAGAAATATAGGGGGGGAAAAAACAGAAATATAGGGGGGGGAAAACAGAAATATAGAAAAAAAACAGAAATACAAGAAAAAATTACAGAAATGTAGGAAAAGAAATTCAGAAATATAGGGAAAAAAAACATAAATATAGGGAGAAAAAAAAACCAAACCCAGAAATATAGGGGGAAAAAAACAGAAATAAAGGAAAAAACCCAGAAATACAAGAAAAAATACAGAAATATAGGAAAAGAAAACAAGAAATATAGGAACAAATACAGAAATACAGGGGGAAAATACAGAAATATAGGGAAAAAACACAGAAATCTAGGAAAAATACAGAAATACAGGGAAAAACAAGAAATATAGGGGAAAAAAACAGAAATATAGGGGGGAAAAAACCAGAAATATGGGGGGGGGGGAACAGAAATATAAAAAAAAAAAAAAAACAGAAACACAAGAAAAAATTACAGAAATGTAGGAAAAGAAACCTAGAAATATAGGGAAAAAAACCATAAATATAGGAGAAAAATAAACAACACAGACATATAGGGGGAAAACCCAGAAATATAGGGGAAAAAAAACAGAAATACAAGAAATATAGGAAAAGAAAACCAGAAATATAGGAAAAAATACAAAAATACAGGGGGAAGATACAGAAATATAGGGAAAAAACACAGAAATCTAGGAAAAATACAGAAATACAGGGAAAAACAAGAAATATAGGGGAAAAAACATAAGTATAGGGGGGGAAAAACCAGAAATATAGGGGGAAAAAAAAACAGAAATATAGGGAGGGAAAAAAACAGAAATATAGGGAAAAAAAAACAGAAATACAAGAAAAAATACAGAAATGTAGAAAAAGAAACCCAGAAATATAGGGGAAAAAAACAGAAATATAGGAGGAAAATAAAAAACCAAAACCACAGAAATATCGGGGGGAAAAACAGAAATATAGAGGGGGAAAAAACAGAAATATAGGGGAAAAAACAGAAATATAGGAAAAAAACAGAAATACAAGAAAAAATTACAGAAATGTAGGAAAAGAAACCCAGAAATATAGGGGAAAAAAACATAAATATAGGGGAAAAAATATAGGGAAAAAAAAACACAGAAATATAGAAAAAAAAAAAACAGAAATACAAGAAAAAATACAGAAATATAGGAAAAGAAAACCAGAAATATACAGAAAAAATACAGAAATACAGGGGGAAAATACAGAAATATAGGGAAAAAACACAGAAATCTAGGAAAAATACAGAAATACAGGGAAAAACCAGAAATATAGGGGAAAAACCATAAGTATAGGGGGGGAAAAACCAGAAATATAGGGGGAAAAAAAAACAGAAATATAGGGAGGGAAAAAAAACAAACAGAAATATAGGAAAAAAAAACAGAAATACAAGAAAAAATACAGAAATATAGGAAAAGAAAACCAGAAATATAGGAAAAAATACAAAAATACAGGGGGAAAATACAGAAATATAGGGAAAAAACAGAAATCTAGGAAAAATACAGAAATACAGGGAAAAACAAGAAATATAGGGGAAAAAACATAAGTATAGGGGGGGAAAACAGAAATATAGGGGGAAAAAAACAGAAATATAGGTGGGGAAAAAACAGAAATATAGAAAATAAAAACAGAAATACAAGAAAAAATTACAGAAATGTAGGAAAATAAACCCAGAAATATAGGGGGAAAAAAACCATAAATATAGGGAAAAAAAAAAAAAAACAGAAATATAGGGGGAAAAACCAGAAATATAAAAAAACAAAAACAGAAACACAAGGAAAAAAACCAGAAATACAAGACAAAATACAGAAATATAGGAAAAGAAAACCAGAAATATAGGAAAAAATACAGAAATACAGGGGGAAAATACAGAAATATAGGGAAAAAACACAGAAATCTAGGGAACATACAGAAATACAGGGAAAAACAAGAAATATAGGGGAAAAAACATAAATATAGGGGGGGGGAACAGAAATATGGGGGGAAAAAACAGAAATATGGGGGGGGGGGGGGAAACAGAAATACAGAAAAAACCAGAAATACAAGAAAAAATTACAGAAATATAGGAAAAGAAAACCAGAAATATAGGGAAAAGTACAGAAATATAGGGGGGAAATACAGAAATATAGGGAAAAAACACAGAAATCTAGGAAAAATACAGAAATACAGAGAAAAACAAGAAATATAGGGGAAAAACATAAATATAGGGGGGGAAACATAAATATAGGGGGAAAAAAAACATAAATATAGGGGAGGAAAAAAAACAGAAATATTGAAAAAAAAAACAGAAATACAAGAAAAAATTACAGAAATGTAGGAAAAGAAACCCAGAAATATAGGGAAAAAACATAAATATAGGAGAAAAAAAAACCAAACAGAAATATCGGGAAAAAAACCCAGAAATATAGAAAAAAAACAGAAATACAAGAAAAAATACAGAAATATAGGAAAAGAAAACCAGAAATATATAGAAAAAATACAGAAATACAGGGGGAAAATACAGAAATATAGGGAAAAAACACAGAAATCTAGGAAAAATACAGAAATACAGGGAAAAACAAGAAATATAGGGGAAAAAACATAAGTAGAGGGGGGGAAAACCAGAAATATAGGGAAAAAAAAAAACAGAAATATAGGAAGGGAAAAAAACTGAAATATAGGGAAAAAAACAGAAATACAAGAAAAAATACAGAAATATAGGAAAAGAAACCCAGAAATATAGGGGAAAAAAACAGAAATAAAGGAGGAAAAAAAAACCCACAGAAATATAGGAAAAATACAGAAATACAGGGAAAAACAAGAAATATAGAGGAAAAAAACATAAATATAGGGGGGAAACAGAAATATAGGGGGGAAAAAACAGAAATATAGGGGGGGGAAAAACAGAAATATAGGGGGAAAAAAAAACCAACAGAAATATAAGGGGGGGGTAAAACAGAAATATAGAAAAAAAAACCAGAAATACAAGAAAAAATTACAGAAATGTAGGAAAAGAAACCCAGAAATATAGGGGAAGAAAACATAAATATAGGAGGGAAAAAAAAATATAGGGGGGGAAAAACAGAAATATAGGGGGGAAAAAACAGAAATATTGGAAAAAACCAGAAATACAAGAAAAAATTACAAAAATGTAGAAAAAGAAACCCAGAAATATAGGGGAAAAAAAACAGAAATATAGGAGGGAGAAAAAAAAAAAACAAAACCACAGAAATATAGGGGGGAAAAACAGAAATATAGAGGGGGAAAAAACAGAAATATAGGGGAAAAAACAGAAATATAGGAGGGAGAAAAAAAAAACACACAGAAATATAGGGGGGGGAAACAGAAATATAGAGGGGGGAAAAAACAGAAATATAGGGGAAAAAACAGAAATACAAGAAAAAATTACAGAAATGTAGGAAAAGAAACCCAGAAATATAGGGGAAAGAACATAAATATAGGAGAAAAAAAAAACCACAGAAATATAGGGGAAAAAAACAGAAATATAGGAGAAAAAGAAAACAGAAATATAGGGGGGGGAATATAGGGGAAAAAACATAAATATAGGAGAAAAAAAAAACCAGAAATATAAGGGAATAAAAAACAGAAATATTAAAAAAAAAGCAGAAACACAAGGAAAAAAAAGAGAAATACAAGAAAAAAATACAGAAATATAGGAAAAGAAAACCAGAAATATAGGGAAAAATAGAGAAATACAGGAAAAAAAATACAGAAATACAGGGGGGAAATGTAGAAATATGGGAAAAAAATAGAACTATAGGGAAAAATACAGAAATATAGGGGAAAAAACCACAGAAATATAGGGGGAAATACAGAAAATTGGGGAAATAAAAATATAGGGGAAAAAAGATATAGAAGGATATAAAAATATAGACAAAATACAGAAGTATAGAAGACAAAATAATAGAAGTCCAGGGGGGGAAGTATAGCTGGCTGGGGATGCAGAACGACCATTCCAGCCCAGCTGCTGCTCAGCTGCACCCTGATTTACCTCTTGCTACCAAGACATTAAATACACCACCACAGGACCTAGGCTAGAAAAGAGCTCTGAGCTCATCAAGTCCAGCCCAGGCACCACCACCACCACATCAGCTAAACCATGCCACCAAGTGCCACAGGCAAGCTTCCCTTAAAGACCTTCAGGGATGGGGACTCCAGCAGCTCCCTGGGCAGCCCATGCCAGTGCTTAACATAGACATCTCTATAAACACAGCAGTAAGTAACCAAACAGAAGCAGATGCTTTTTTCCTCCAAGTAAAACGGGAGGCACTGAGTCGGACAAGCCCTAAACTGGGTAAGATTCCCCCACCTAAATCCTTTTCTTTTTGCTGAACACACTGATCCAGGTGGGAGCAGGGACCAACCCCACACAGTAGGGGTTTTTTTGGGGTGACCAGCATGGGAAATGGTCATTTTCCCCAGTTCACACAGAATTGATTTTCCTTCACTCACGCAAAGCAGATTTGCTGCTTCAAGGGAAGCCTTCGCATCACCAGGACCCTTTCATCCTCCCCAGAGCTTGAGAACCCTCCCCAGAGTCCCTCCAATGTGTGCACCGGGGCAGAGTGCAACAGTTACCAACTTCGGGGTTTTCCAGGAAAGGAAAGAGCCGCCGGGAGTGAGGGGCTGGCTGCAGGCAGCGTGGTGGGCTGGGAAGTGCAGGGTCCTGATACAGCAGCTCCAAAATTGCTGCTTAGACCACTCGTGTCACTGCTCGGCACACTTAGAAACGCATCCTGCATCCTCTCCATCTCTCATCCCCCATCCTGTATCCCACAGCCTCCATCCTGCATCCCTTATCCTTCCCCAGCCGGTACCCAACGCCTCACCTTTGGCACCTCGGTGATGCTCAGGACCAGGAGGTACTCAAGACAAGGAGATGCTCAGGACCAAGGGCAGGATCCCTCGCTGTCCAAACGCGGAGCTCCGTCCACAGTGCCGGGCCAGGCGCTCACAGCCGCAGCAGAAGGGAAAGAACTTGAGGGAAGTGGGGACACTGAGTGGTGCCAAACCCGCCCGCGGAGGTGCCCCGGGCGGGTTTGGCAGGGCGGCAGCTCTGGCTCTAAGGGAGAAGGGGTCGGGCACCAAACTCCCCTCCCAGCCCCACCGAGGCTGCTCGGTTGACTCCCCTTGCGCGGCGCTGATGGCAACCAGCCCACCACTGCCCCTTCTCCCAGTCCCCTCCGGCTTCTCGTCCCCGCATCCCACGGCTCTGCCCGGCTCCGTCAGCCCCATTGGAGCCCACTTCCCCCCCCCAAACAGCCCCGGGTGGGCCCTGCCCGGCCCCCTTCAGAGCCTGGGGAGGGAATGGAGGCTCGTCCCACTCGGAGGCGGCAATAAAGCTGCTGCGAGCGGCGGTGCCGGGCAGAACAGCCGCGGCCGTGAGCGCTGCGAGGAGTCCCGAGGGGGCGGCCATGGGGCTGCTGCTGCTGCTGCTCCTCGGCCCCCTCTTGCTCTTCGGCACCCTCCTGCTGCTGGTCGGAACCCGACGCCACACTGGGGGCAAGTTGGGAGGTTCAGGAAAGCGGCGCCCCCCGGGCCCCTTTGCGTGGCCGTTGGTGGGCAACGCGCTGGCGCTGGGCCGCCTGCCCCACGTGGCGCTGGGGCGCCTGGCACAGCGCTACGGCCCCGTGTTCCAGCTGCGCCTGGGGCAGCGCCCGGTGCTGGTGCTCAGCGGCGAGCCCGCCATCCGCCGGGCCCTGGTGGGCTTGGGCAGCCGTTTCGCCGGCCGCCCCGACTTCCCCTCCTTCCAGCTGGTGTCCGGAGGTCGCAGCGTGGCCTTCGGGTCCTGCTCGCCCCGGTGGAGGGCGCGGCGGCGGCTGGCCCACGCTGCCCTGCGCGCCCACTCCACGGGCAGCGAGGTGGAGCGGCATGTGGTGGCCGAAGCCCAGGAGCTCGTCCGGCTCTTCCTGCAGCGCAGCCAGGGGGGTGCCTACTTTGAGCCCTCCCCGCTCTTGGTGGTGGCCAACGCCAACGTCCTCTGCGCCCTCTGCTTCGGCCGCCGCTACGGCCACGCCGACGGCGAGTTCACGGCGCTGCTGGGCCGCAACGACCGCTTCGGGCAGACGGTGGGGGCGGGCAGCATGGTGGACGTCCTGCCCTGGCTCCTGCTCTTCCCCAATCCCGTGCGCCGCATCTTCCACGACTTCCAGGCGCTCACCAGGGAGCTGCACAGCTTCGTGCGTGCCAAGGTGGCGCAGCACCGCCAGACCTTTGACCCACGCGTGCGCCGGGACATCAGCGACGTGCTGCTTGCTGCCGTGGAGCACAGCGACAGCCCCCCCGAGGGCCTGGCACCCGAGGATGTCGATGGCGCTATGACTGACATCTTCGGCGCAGGGCAGGACACCACGTCCACGGCACTCTCCTGGGTCCTCCTGCTTTTGCTGAAGCACCCAGGGCTCCAGCAGGACCTCCAGGCCGAGCTGGACCGTGTGGTGGGGCGCTCCCGGATGCCCACGGCTGAGGACCGGCCCCACCTGCCCCTCCTGGAAGCCTTCATCTACGAGACTCTGCGCTACAGCAGCTTCGTGCCCATCACCATCCCGCACGCTACCACGCAGGACGTGGAGCTGGAGGGCTTCCACATCCCCAGGGGCACCGTGGTCTTCATCAACCAGTGGTCAGTCAACCACGACAGCAGCAAGTGGCCTGACCCACAGCGCTTCGACCCCAGGCGCTTCTTGGACTCACAGCAGCGCCTGGACCGCGACCAGGCCAGCAGCGTCATGATCTTCTCCGCCGGCCAGCGGCGCTGCATCGGCGATCAGCTCTCCAAGCTCCAGATCTTCCTCTTCACCGCCATCCTCCTCCACCAGTGCTCCTTCCACGCTAACCCGGCAGAGCAGCTCACCATGGACTGCATCTATGGGCTTGCGCTGAAGCCGCAGCCCTTCACCGTCACCGTGCGGCAGAGACACGCCGCGGGCGGCCAGCCCTGAGCATCTGCCAGGGAGGGTGGGGGCACCCATCCCTGCTGCACCCCCTTGGTTTGGAGCTGGCAGAGCTGCGGGGTGGGGGACAGACCCTGCTTTGTCCACAGGGTTCTTGCTGTGGCACAACCCTGTCCCCGTTTGTAGGGTGAAGAGCAGCAAGTCCCCACAGCAATAAACACCTTAAACATGGGACCTGGCTCTGCTCCGTTTCTCCAGGGGGGTGGTGGCTGGAAGCATCCACATCCAAGCTCCTGTCCTGCACCCCCTTTGTCCTGTCACAACAGGCCCTGCTCAAAAGTCTGGCCCCAGCTTCCTTCTTGGCCCCTTAAGCACTGAAAGGCCACCAGAAGGCCTCTCTAGGACCTTCTGTTCTCTGTACTGAGAACCCAAACTCCCTCAGCCTCGCCTCACAGCAGAGGGGCTCAAGTCCACCCATCATTGCTGTGGCTTCTCTGGCCCCATGTTGCCAAGAGCATGACCACAGCTCTGCTTCCTCTGGTGGGGGCAGGAATCTGCTCCCAGCTCTTCCCTGAACGATTTTGCAATGCTTTGACCACCTCATTTCTGGAGGGAGCTCCAGAGACAGAAGGCAATCCTGGTTTATCTGGCCTGAGCCCTCTCAGAGGAGGCTCTCTGGCTCCTGAAGTTGCTGAGACCAGGTTTTCATGGTCTGCACAGAGAGCCTAAGCCACAGCAGGTCTACAGCAAGCTCTGCCACTGCCCAACTTCATCCCCTCCTCCCTTACCCATGGTTTTGCCCTCAGTTGCCCTTCCAGTGAGAACATCTCCCCTAGTCAGCTTTCCCTCCAATTTCATGACCTGCTTTGCACACAAGGCTCAACCTTTGGCCAAGGCAACTAAGTCAGTCAAAACAAGGCAGTGAGCCCATCCTATGTCCCATGTCCCACCACAGGTTGTCCCTCCAGCCACGTGGGGTCTGGGCAGCTCTGATATTGCCAGGGAATTTCCAAGGAATTATGAGTGCCACTGAACCAAGAAATGTGGGTGCAGCAGAGCCAAGCCAGGGTGGGAGCTGGAATGAGCATCCAGCTCCTGGGAGGGAGGGATGTGGACATTTCTCTTCCAATACTGACTCAGAAGTTTCCCAGCAGCACATGCAGAGGTGCTCACGGCTCTGGAATGCTCCTTTTAGTGGAAATCAGCTCCATAACCAAGTCTGTCTGCTTTCAAATCCCTCCTTCTGAACAGGCCATCCTGTCCTAAGCCACAAGCTCAATGCTGACCTCTCTCATCTTGGCCATGCTCTAAGCCATCACTCCTGCTTGCCAAGTCAACACTCAACTATTGCAATATGTCCCTTTTAAAAGTCACTCAGAAACTTCTGATAGTCCAAGACCCAGAGATTTGGACTCAGCACAAGCTACCTACAAGATCTTGAAGGTCACAGAATCAACCAGGTTGGAAGAGACCTCCAAGCTCAGCCAGTCCAACCTAGCACCCAGCCCTGTCCAATCAACCAGACCATGGCACCAAGTGCCTCAGCCAGGCTTTGCTTCAACACCTCCAGGGACAGTGACTCCACCACCTCCCTGGGCAGCCCATTCCAATGCCAATCACTCTCTCTGCCAGGAACTTCCTCCTAACATCCAGCCTAGACCTCTCCTGGCACAGCTTGAGACTGTGTCCCCTTGTTCTGTTGCTGCTTGCCTGGGAGAAGAGACCAACCCCACCTGGCTACAGCCTCCCTTCAGGTAGTTGTAGACAGCAATGAGCTCTGCCCTTAGGAGCCTCTGCTGCAGGCTGCACACCCCCAGCTCCCTCAGCCTCTCCGCACAGGGCTGTGCTCCAGGCCCTCCCCAGCTTTGTCGCCCTCCTGTGGACACATTCAGTATCTCAGCATCCAGGAGCTCGGTATCCAGTATTATCTCAGCATCCAGGACCCAGTCTCTTCCAACCCAAACAATTCCATGATCCTCTGATTTCTTCCATGCTTGCAGTTGCTGGTGAGGCCTCAGTCCTCCTTCCAAGGATGGGCTACCTCCCCTGCAATGCACCAACAGGTGAGGAATTGAGCACAACCAGAACTGCTCCTGCCTGCTCCAAACCTTGCTTCCCACCCTTTCTATAGCTGCTGTGGTTGAACTCCTGAAGTAAGCAGGTTTGGAAGGATGCTGGATCACTTTCTGCAAAGTGAGTTGAAGTAAAATGAGCTAAAGCCAGGCAGGTGACCCACCCTGACCCACCGCTGGCCAGCCTGCAGGCCCTCCCTTCACAGCCTTTGCCCTGGGGAACCTGAAATGGACTTAAAATCACAGAATTGCCAGAGTTGGAAGTGACCTCAAGGATCATCCAGCTCCAACCCCCTGCCATGGGCAGGGACACCTCACAGTGGATCAGGTTGCTCAGAGCCATATCCAGCCTGGCCTTAATAACCTCCACGGATGAGGCTTCCCCACCTCCCTGGGCAACCTGTTCTACTGTCTCACCACCCTCATGGTAAAGAACTTCTTCCTAACATCTAATCCAAATCTCCCCTCCTCTAGCTTGGATCCATTCGCCCTTGTCCTGTCACTACCTGACACCCTAAGAAGTTCCTCACCAGCCCCCTTCAGATAGTGAAAAGCCAAAATAAGGTCTCCACAGAGCCTTCTCTTCTCCAAACTGAACAACCCCAACTTGCTCAGCCTGTCCTCATAGGAGAGGTGCTCCAGCCCTCTGTTCACCCTCCTGGCCCTTCTCTGGACAGGTTCCAGAGGACACAGGTTGAGCACAGAATACTCAGAGCAGGTCACAACTCCTCATCCACCTTTATTTAAAACCATCTTGTTGAGGCCATCGTGTGCTGCAGAGCTGTGGGGACTTTGGTGCACCCTGAAAACACAAGCAGTAGTGGCTGCTCTGCCACACACCAGCTGCTGCTGGTGGAACCCCTAACCCACCTTCTGACCACAGGAACTACAGCGTCTGTGGCTGCCCCATCAGTTCCCCTGGCATTTGGTACAGCCACTGCCAGCACAGAGAGGTGACACAGAAGATTCTTCACCTGCCTCTCAGGTGAGGTGCTGGTTATGTGCTGCCATAAAAAGCAGGAGAGCAATGCAGGAACACACTGATGGTTTACAACTCCTCGAGTTCACACTGAGTAGTTCACTCAGGATAAATTACACAGCTTCAGGCATTCTCTAGTGCCACAGTTTTGTCACAGGGAGGGATGGCTTGAAGTTAGGACAAGAGTAGCTCCAGAAACTAAAGCTGAGACAAGAGTAGCTCCAGTAATTATTCCCTCCTCACCCCAGGTTAAGTCCAGAAGAACCCCTCAAGGAAATGGAATGCAGATTCAATTGGTCAGAAGAAAAAGGGGCTTGGTATCAGCTCCTGAACAGGCTCTGCTACCTGTAACCCAAAGTTGGGTTTCTACAGCACTGCTGTGTGAGGACTTCAACAGAGGCTGCTTTGTCTGGAGAGCTGCTGCCAGCCACCTCAATGAACAAAGTAACAAAATGTGCATCCTCCTCCTAGAGACTTAACATAAATGGGATTGAACCCTCACACCAAAGCCAGCACAGAGGAAAGGAACAGCAAATGGGCACTGGGTCCCTCAACCCCCTACAGCAGGAGGTTGTTTTCAAACAGCCATTACTCTCTCCCCCAGAAAAAAGAATTAAGAAGAATCTAAATCTTTGGAAAGACAGAGGGAAAGTTGTCTCCAGCAATGACAGAATCCAGAGGCCCCTCTGAACAGCTTCTGCCTTGACAAAGAAGGCTTGGAGGAGTCTGTCAGCAAGGAAAGCCAAAGACTTTTGTTGGTGCAAACACTTCCTCTGTGCCCTCCTCCTGTTTCATACCCTGAGACCACTCACCTCTGGGAGGCAGCTACACACAGCCTAGCAAACATCACTCTCTAATATCACCCTGGACTTGCTGGCAGGGAAAGACAAGGTAAGTACCACTCACTCTAAGACTGATTTGAGAGCCATTAGAATTTATCTCCCACCCAAAAAAAAAAACCCAAACCCTGCAAATCCTCCATGAAAAAAATCAAGTTGCTGGATTAGCATCTTTTGGGTATCACTGCTGGGAATTTCCCAGCTTGGCTTAAGCAATTAGAAACAAACCAGAACAAAAAGCAGAGCAGAAAAACATTGAAAGCAAATATTTAAAGCCTGGATGCCAATTTTGGGTGCAAATATTTAAAGCTTGGATGTTCTAGGAGGAGAAAATGGGCAGCCAGTGGGGAAACACTCCAAACAAGGCAGAGTTTGCACCAAGGAGAGAAGGCAGCTTTGTCATTCCAGTGAGGAATTCAGAGAAGAGCAAACATTAAACACCAATTACAGAGCCACTAATCACACCTGGTGAGAGGAGCACTGCACAGAAACACAGGGATCAACTTAAGGATTCAACTGCAAAGAAAGCAAATCCCACACTTGCCTGGATCCTCCTAAGTTGAGATCAGCACCAAAATTTCAGAGACTTTGATTTGGAGTCAAATAAAAAAGGAGAGAAAAACCACAAACCCAAACTAAAAAGTGCCAGATGTATCAAAGGGGAAGTTTGCTACATTGTCCCCTTCAGTGTGATTTCCACGAGGTAAAACTCCACCAGTTCAACACTCCTGTGCCAGGGACTAAAAAAAAAAAGGTGACTGATGAATATTTTGCTCCTGCACCTTTGTACTGCAGACACCACACAAAGTGGCAGGACATAACTAACATTAAAAAATAAGCATCCTGTTAGCTGCCAGCTGCAATCTGCAGGGCTACCAGCAGCAGAGACTTGCTAAAGGCTCAGGGAAACTTCTGAGGGCAGTTTTTTGCTTCCCCATCTCTGTCAGTGCCCAGCACAGAGGACTTTTGCTACCCAGCAGCTGTCAGAGGAAATGTCAGTTGTTGGCTTCACCTTTTTAGTGTCACCCAAGGAATAGAAAATTGGCAGAGGAACCTTGCAGGGAAGCATCAGCTTTGCCACAGGACATTCCTGGTCCTGTACCCAGTGTTTCACTGATCAATAACCACCTCTTTAACCACAGCAGGGCAGTTTAGAGGGACAGCAGTTTGCAGTCTCAAGGGAGTGAAGGGAGAAGCATTGCTGGGAGGAGGCCTCAAGTTTAAAATCCTATTGCTTGCTTCTCTGACAAAAGCATCCTCTTGGAAACAAAGTTTGTGCTGCGAAGGAAATCTTGCTGGTCCCTGGCAATACCTCACTCCAGTGAGCAGTGCTGGCTTCCCCCAGTGGAAAACCAGTAAGGTAGTTCAGATATAGCTGGGAAGGACCCACAGGAGGGTGTTTCAGACACCACCATCAGTGCTTGCACAGCAGGGAAGGAGGAGCTGAGCACTTATAAGTTAGTGTGCTGCTCTTTTTTGTTTTGGCAATTGGCTTTTTGGCTTTTTTTTTCTTCCCAGGCACAGCTTTTGTGCCTGATGGCATGGACAGGCTGAGGGCAGTGGGAACATCCCCTTGCCTTCAGTGCCTCAAGCCAGTAAATGCCAGCAGCAGGCTGAGCACCGAGCACAGGGCTTGCCACTGGAGCTCACCTCATCCTCTGCAAAAAGGCATCTCCATATGAATCAATCCACTGATAGAAGGAAAAAGGGTTGAAGACTCCTCAGGACTCAAGGGAGAGGCCACCAGGCTGAAGCTCAGGCGGGCAGAGCTTGTGATACAAAATACAGAGGTGTGTATCCCTCACCCCTATGCCCGAGCTACATACCCACAAACACTTCTACATCATAGCTTTTACCTGCACCTCCACCTCCCCCACTCTGGTTTTGTTTTTTATTCAATTTGCCATTTTTCAGGGGTTTTCAGATCAGACACCTGCAGTGCTGTGAGAAGGGAGAGAACACACAGCTCGAGTCTGGTGAAAGCCCACACCAAGGTCTTGGTGCTGCACCACCCTGCTGGAGCTGCCGCATGGTTTCTCCTGTAAACTCTTGTGGTGTCTCCACGGAGTGCAATCAGAGCTGTCAGGCTCATGGAATCCCTCCAGCTGGAATTTTCTCTGTCAGTGCAGTCCCAAGGGGAAGGAGCTCTCAGGGCTTTACTGCTCCCAGCCTGCGCGCAGCTCTTCAAGCTCCTTCTCGCTCTCTGCGTCCTGGAAGGGGAACAAGAGCAGAGCTGAACCTGCAGCCTCCAGCTGTGCAAGGAGAGAATTTCCCCTGTCTTTGCCAATTCCATGGCAGAGAATCATGGAATTGCAGACTGGTTTGAGCTGGAAGGGACCTTTCAAGCTCATCTAGTTCAAAATCCACTCTAGGCAGCAGAGGCATCAGGGACACCTTCTTGTGTGACCTGCCCTCAGTGGTGCTGCTTTGCAGGGAGTTTGGGCTCCATCTCTGGAGGTTGCCTCCAACCTCCAGCATTCTGTGATCTTCAGCTACATCAGGCTACTCAGAACTCCAGACAACCTAGTTTTGAGTATCCCCCAACAGCCTTCCATTTACACTCCTGGTGCCCATTTCCCCTCCCAAAGCTCTCTTTGAAGTCTATTTCAGTTTTCCAAGTATCAAAGAGTTTCTCTTCTATTTCCTCTTTAGAGGCAATCAAAGCAGAACCTAAACATCTGCTCCCTCCCTGCCTCTCTCAGCCTGGGACCATCAGGGCTAACTCAGCACCAGAAGTTCAATATTGGCAGCTCCTCCAAAGCCACACAGGGCATGAGGAGGGGTGAGAGAGGTCCAGATCTAGGACAACCTCTGAGATTAAGTGCCCCCATCTGAACTGATCTGCCCAGACAGGACAGTGTCTGAGAGAATTAAACCTTCCTCCAGAATGGGGCAGAGGGAAGCATCCTGCAATTGCTCAGCAGCTACTGCAGCTTCTGAAAGCATGCAGGGCAGCTCCCTGGTGGACAACAAGCTCCTCATAAACCAGCAATGTGGCCTTGTGGCCAAGAAGGCCATCGGTCTCCTGGGGGCATTAAGAAGAGTGTAACCAGCAGGTTGAGGGAGGTTCTCCTGTCCCTGTATTCCGCCCTATCCAGGCCACAGTTAGAGCCTTGGGTCCAGTTCTGGAATCCCCAGTTCAAGAGAGACAGGGAACTGCTGGAGAGAATCCAGTGGAGGCTGAGAAGGTGCTGAGGGGCCTGGAGCATCTCTGTAAGGAGCAAAGGCTGAGAGCCCTGGGGCTGTTGAGCCTGGAGAAGAGCAGCCCCAGAGGGCATCTGTTCAGTGCTCAGCAAGAGCTAAAGGAGCTGTGGGGGGCAAAAGGCTTTGGCCACTCTTGTCAGTGGTGTTCAGAAACAGGACAAGGGGCAGAGGGCACAAACTGGAAGCCAGGAGGTTCCAGCTGAAGGCAAAAATGAACTTGTTTGGGTGAAGGTGCTGGAGACCTGGAACAGGCTGCCCAGAGAGGCTGTGGAGCCTCCCTCTCTGGAGAGATTCCAAGATTCCAACCCACCCTGTCCATTATGCTGCTGGGCAAGCTGCTGTGGGTGCCCTTCTTTAGCAGAGGGCTTGGACCAGATGATCTCCAGAGGTCCCTTCCAACTGTGAGCTGGACTCTGAGCCCCTGTCAAGCATATTCTCAGCTTCTTAATATTTTTCATTATTTTGCTGAACTGCTTTAGGCATTTGGCTAAGAGGTCCCCAGAGAAGAAAGGAGTCCAGGCTGAGAGGCAAAGCACTTTAAACCCTGGGGCTTACAAGCTGGAACAGCTTTTAGAAAACTATTTTCTCTCTGTAACCATTTCGTCTCTGCTCATCACCAGTGTCTGCTTACTGAGCCTGGTACCTCTTTTGTGTTAGCTGGCAGCTCTGCAGCAAGATTCACCCAGAGGACAGCTGCAGTCTTGTTCCCCAGGTCCCTGTAACACTGTGAAATAAAAATGACAATGTGAGAAGACTTAAACAGGAAAAAAAAACCCAGGCAGCAAAAATGACTTAAGTTGTGGATCCTAGCAACTGGTAACAAACTATTTCTGCCTCTGAACCATTTGCACAGAATACTTGCAGGCTTCTGACTCTTCCTTCACCCACAAAGCATTCCAGCCACCATACAATACTAAATCTCCTCCTTTGGTTTGCTTTGGGCATGGAGAATAGTTTTTTTAGTAGGAGACTTTAAGTCCCTATGACTTGCACCATTTTCAAAGGGCTGTTGTGGTTTCCACCTGGCCACTACTCCTTAACACCACTCTCACCATAAAACCTCTGCTCCAAGAGCACATCATCCTTGGGGTCTTACATTCCTCAGGCTGTTAAGAAATGAGGAAATGTTAGAAATCTCCAGGTCTCACAGCAGGTGGGAAACAGTCTTCAGCATGAACTCTTCTCCAACAGCAGGGAAACAGTCACCCCCCTATGCAGCAGGAAGGTTTTTGGTGCCTAGAGAGTCATGGAGGCACTTGGGAACGATGAAGTAAGCATGGTGAAAGGAGCAGTTGCTATAAAACCCCTTCAGCAGTGCAGTTAATCACTGGGGTAATTGCCATCAAAAGCCAAAGCAGTGCCACTCCTGCCAGGCTGAGACTCTGAAATGTCACCACACAGTCTGTGCCTGTGAGTATTTTGGTGAGTTTCCTGCGTGGTGGGATAGTTCTGGCAGAGAACTGTCTGTTCTGCTGTCAGCACTGACAAACTTCTGCATCTGCTGAATTCAGAAGAGGTGGAGTTGTGGAAGCCAAAAAAAAAACCTGCCTGCTACTCACAAGTCTTGGAAGAGGACTCTAAAACACAAATCTTTCTGTCTTTGAGGTTTGAACACCTGTACTGGTCAAACAGAGACAGACTTGATCCTTTACTTTTCTCACCACAGAGACTCATGGTGGTGGTGGGATTGAATTTCCTCCCCCTGCCTTACAAGTCCCCAGTGTTGCTTTACATAGAATTTGATCTGTTAAAAACCAGGAAGGAGATATCTCACTGGATAACCTAAAGGCAATTTTGATCCCTGAATTTTGATCTCTCTGCTGTTAGTGGACATGTCATCCTCTCACAAAACCTTGCTTGTGCACAGGGTAATTTACAGGTGTTTAGCACTTTATAGCCAAAGATCATCCTTCAAGACCAATATTTCTTAGCCTAGAAGCAGGTGTGTAGCCTAAAGAAAGCCCCAGGTGCTGCTTACCTTGGCAATGTACACTCTTCCTGCTTTGGAAAATCCTGGGCTCAGCTCCTCAACCTAGAGAGAAGAGAAGGGAGGGTGGGAGAGGCAGAGGAAAGCAAGCATTAGGACATGCAGAGGACACAGTTAATGCCTGTACCAGGCTCACTGTTGAAAAACATGACAATAAATAGATGACTAAGCTCTGCTTTTGTAAATGCAGAGGTCAGTGCCAGAATTTGTCATGGGCTTGCCTGGCTGGGTTAGCAGAGCACTCAGATTCCCTTGGAGCATCATGAAGGAACATTGAGGTGGTGGAGTTGAGCATGGGGAAGCCAAGGGAAGCTCAGCAACCTCCACCACACTTGTGTGCACTGTCCTTAACCTCCCTGCCACTGGGTCTCATCCTCTTGGGCTTCTCCAGAACATGCTGCTGTCCAACCTCAGGAATCTTCCCTCAATTTTTTATCTTCTCCTCCTTGCTAATTCCCAGTTTCCTAGTTTAATCCCTTTGCCTTCCTCCACTCATCTCAGTTATAACTCAATGCTCTCCAGGTAGCTTGGTTCCACGTTTCTGTTAGGAATCCTTGGCTTGACCCATATCCCAATCTACCTTCCAGCCCCTCAGCATGCTCAACCATGAGCCCAGACCTCAGAGGAAGCACAGAGAGCGCACCACAGACAGCAGCCCTCCTCTTCATCCTGCTGCCTGGCCTTAGACCTCCTTCAGCCTGTGACTAACCCAGAGCTGCAATTCACCAGAAGATTTCTACTCCCCTGACAGATGCCAGCTGTGGCCAGAAGCTGAAATGGACTCTGTGGAGCACAGGGGACGTGCAGTGGCTCAGAGGCCAACTAGCTTGCAGAGGGATGGGGCTTGTGTCCTTTTCAAACCCTCTATGCATTTGAGGATGGGGTTTGTGTCTTTTCCAAACCCTCTCTGCATTTGAGGATGGGGCTTGTGTCCTTTTCAAACCCTCTCTGCATTTGAGGATGGGGCTTGTGTCCTTTCCAAACCCTCTATGCATTTGAGGATGGAGGTTGTGTCCTTTCCAAACCCTCTCTGCATTTGAGGATGGGGGTTGTGTCCTTTCCAAACCCTCTCTGCATTTGAGGATGGGGCTTGTGTCCTTTTCAAACCCTCTCTGCATTTGAGGATGGGGCTTGTGTCCTTTTCAAACCCTCTCTGCATTTGAGGATGGGGCTTGTGTCCTTTTCAAGCCCTCTCTGCATTTGACCAGAGCTAAACCTCAGGAAAATCCAAGTTCCTGTTCCCAAGCAGAGCACAGCTCCAGCTAATCAAGAGAAGTGACAAGCTCTTTTCCTAACTAATTAAAAAGAAACAAACCCCTTTGCCTCAAGCTGCTCTCTGAAATGATTTAACCACTTTGGCTGAGGGCAGATACCCATCACGAATTTCCCTCTCAGACAATTACAATGAAGTAAGGATGATATTCCCTCACACTGTGGAACTGCTGGCCCCATCTGGGAGTTATGAAGTGGTAGGACAATTTGTTTCTGTAACACTTCATCAGAGGTGCTTAAGAGTGGTTCTCACAGGCACAGCCAAAGACAGGCTGTTTAACTCGTTCATCTCGGGCACAGCCTTGCAACAAGAGCTATAGGATCAAATAAATGTGACCCAGGTGATGTCTTGAAACCATTTTCACCAAAAGAATTAAAAACAAACAGAAAAAAACCCCAAAAAGGTCCTCAGAGAGCTGTAGGAAGCACTTGTAACAATTAACTTCTAGAGCAAAGTGCTGTTGAAACCTTGAAGGAGTTCCTCCAACACCTGGAGGAGTCTGAGCCTATCAGCCAACCTGTTAGTGAAACTGTCAGAATCTGCCTATGCAAATGTTCCCAGAGATGAGCTCAAAGACACTGTACAGACCCTGGAAGAGCACAGACCATGTGCAATTAGTATCAAGCAATGATTCACTCCACAAAACAGCCTTCACATCAAACCCCGAAGCCTTCAAAACCCATTCTGAGCACTCTGGGTCTAGTTCTGATGCCCTGAAGCTCACAGTTCCCCGTCTGGCCAGTCAGTAACAAACTTCTCCTTTCACCAGCTCTGCGTCCACAGGTTCTGCTGTGGAAGCTCTGCTCCACAGTGGAGGTGTACTGTGGAGCACCTGGGGAGTGAGGAGTTTGAGCAGACCAGAGGTACTCCAATCCCTGGCGACTGCACTTGTCAGGTTGGCGATTCCCTCGCTCATCAGGTTCCCTTACCCGTAAGAAGTTCTGCAGTGCATCCTGCACAGTGGCTGTAGGGGGTGCTTCAAACAAAGCAGAAGCAGTCTTCTTCTCAAGCCATCCCAGATGGGAAACCTGTAGAGGCAGTGAGATCAAACTGTCAGACCCACGGGAGACACAGCCTATGGAAAGCACATAGGCAAGGAACATGTCCAGAGAAGGGCAACAAAGCTGGTGAGGAGCCTGGAACACAAACCCTATGAGGAGAGGCTGAGGGAGCTGGGGGTGTTTAGCCTAGAGAAGAGGAGGCTTAGGGGTGACCTTATTGCTGTCTACAACTACCTGAAGGGACATTGTAGCCAGGTGGGGAATGGCCTCTTCTCCCAGGCAACCAGCAATAGAACAAGGGGACACTGCCTCAAGTTGTGCCAGGGAAAGTGTAGGCTGGATGTTAGGAGGAAGTTCTTCACAGAGAGAGTGATTGGCATTGGAATGGGCTGCCCAGGGAGGTGGTGGAGTCACTGTCCCTGGAGGTGTTGAAGCAAAGCCTGAATGAGGCACTTAGTGCCATGGTCTAGTTGACTGGATAGGACTGGGTGCTGGGTTGGACTGGATGATCTTGGAGGTCTCTTCCAACCTGCTTGATTCTATGATGCAGTTTCATGTGCCTGCAAGGTCTTGGTAGTGGTGGCAGACTTTGGATGAGTGGCCAAGTCCAGCCACTGAATTAAAGCTGATTTGCTTCTCCTTGGCCCCATTTTATACTTCAGGTCAGCTTTTGCAGTTCCAGGCTGCCACATGCACAATGCTCAAAGCCAGATTTGTCTCTATGGCTGAGTACTGCAGGTGTGGAACACTGTGTGTGGTGGTCCCACGTCCCAGACAATGGTATTGCAACCACACCAGCTCCTGGCAGCTCCCACCTGTGCATATGGAGCCCTCCTGTCCCCTTGTACAAGAGCATGTTCTCACCACACAAAGATCTCTGGAGAGAGACAGGCTGAAGCCTTCCCACCAACAGACACTTTGTGAAATAAGCAGCTATTAGAATGATTTCATGGAACACTTCCAGAGAGGAGCTGGAGCAGGAGAACAAGAAACAATCCGAAATTTCAGGGCGGGGAAGCATGCATAAAGACTTCAATTTCCAAGAGTATTTTCTCTCTTTAACATTGTGTAATTCCTAGAGTGCAACCAAAAAGGTTTTCAAGGCCTGGCCCAAGCTGCTCAAGGCAGTGGTGAAGTCCCCAGCTGCAGGGGAGTTTCAAAGCTGTGGAGATGTGGCGCTGAGGGACACGGTTTGGCGGTGACCTGGCAGTGCTGGGTAGATGGTTGGACTTCCATACCTGAAAGGCCCCTCCCAGCCAAAAAAAAAATCTGTGGCTCTGCAGCAGAAGCACTAACATATTCTAACTAAACATGGCCTCAGCAGCTCTAGGGGCAGTAGGGTTGAGTGGAAAGTCCACAGAGAACGGAGAGCTGAGAGGTAGCACTCGTTCAGCTCACTGCTCCTCAGCCACCATCTCTGCAACATGAGTGCAGTCTGGACAGCAGCAAAGCACTTTCAAAATGCATAAACCAAAGAGGAGACATTTACTGCAAGCTCACATCTTTTTATAGACACTAAAGCTGATTTATGGTATTTGACTCCAAGCTTTTCTCTGTCAAGAAACACAAAGCAGCCTGAACGTTGCTTCTAATACCTCCAGTGCTTTGTGTGGCAAGGGCAGAGGAAACACATGCAGAGGATTAGAGATCAACTGTATGCAGCAGCCCCTGCCAGCCCTGAAATGTCCTTGATTGCATCCAGATGTGCTTAAAGAACTGAAGGTAGCATGTTGTTACTGCGTGCAGCACAGGGCACTGTAAGCTGGTTTGCAGCTAGTGCTCCTCCTAAGCTATCTTTTGCCATTTCACCTCCTGAGCTGCCTGACAAAACAAAGTATTTTGGAGCCCCAAACCCTGCAGAACTCCACTTCAGAGCAGTAACACTTCTAGAGTTTCTAGAACCCATGCAAGTACAACTCTTCACTTCTTCAAGTAGCTTCCTATCTGTGCTCTCTGATACAACGTCTGAGTTGAGCAGCTAAAGAGTGCCCTCAGCCATCGTGCCTGGTGGTTTAAACTCACTTCTTTCATGCAAACAAGGAATTCAATTGAAAGGAGGGAGCAGAGAGCAGTAATGAGCTGTGTTACCTGATAACACCACCTGCCCAGAAGGTAGTAAGACTTTGGGTCCTCTGGTTTCAGTTCAATTGCTTTATCAATGTGTTTCTGTGGAGAGCCATCACCGAGACATGTTAGTCTTGTTACAAGCAAATACAACATCCACAAGAGCAGGTGGGCAAAGGTGGGAAGAAGAAAAGAAGTCTGCAAATTCAGTATGGACTACAAAGAGATTCCAAATGCTCCTAAATGGTTTCAGTGAACACAGAAAACCAACATTTTATCAGCCTCAGAGACGAGAACACACAAACCAAATGAAGCTGTCTTTCATTTTACTCTACACCCTTTTCATAGCTTTGCCACAGCCAACTGACTGCTCATGTAATGAGGTAATAACTACACATGGCCTGGGTTGTAGTGATTATTCCAGGTGCCTCCTCTTACCCTGCACCACCCCACTACAGATGAAAGACAAAATGAGAGAATAGAAGAACTGCTTAGTGTCTCTGGGAAGGTGTAAACATCAGAGCTCAGCAGCTAAAGGCTGTCCCCAGCCATTGTGGCTGGTGGTTTGAATCCACTTCTTTCATTCAAGCTGGTGTTCTTCTTTAACTTCTGGTTGTATCTTCTGAATTTAGTATTCTGTAATCCCTAGAGTGCAACCAAAAATGTTATCAAGGCTGTCAATGCCTGGCCCAGGCTGCTGAGGGCAGTGGTGAAGTGACCATCCCTGGAGGGGTTTCAAAGCTGTGGAGATACGGTGCTGAGGGACATGGTTTGGTGGTGACCTGGCAGTGCCTCTCCTCTTTTTGTGTTTCAGGTTCTCAGACTCATCACACACACACACACACATTTCATTTGCAGGACACCTTTTGTTTCTGAGATTACAGCGTGCTAAAAAAGTGCAGAGCCAGCCCAGCCACCTTCATCACACTGCTGGAACCACCTTCAGCCCAAACCACCTGCTCACAGCATCTCTTGGAGACCTATCACTTCCCTAGTAAGAACTGGAGTCAATTCTCCTAAGTTACTACTACAGAGATGAGCATTGTTCAGTGCTTAGACAAAAGCTATCAGGCCCTTTCCACTCACCTTAAAAACGTACCCAGTCTGGATGCGCTTCTGAATGCTTTCATGCTCCGACAGCTGCCCACACAGAACGGCGTACCTGCAGGAGATGGCTGCATGGAACCAAACCTTTCCAACTGCACAGTTACATTCTGGGGATGGCTTCAGGAGGAGGACAATGAAATGCATCAAAGCTTCACAGCTTGTTGGAGAAAGCAAGAAATACCACACACTTTTTACAGGGAAGAGAGGCGCAGTAACAATTTAGGAGTTAGGCTGAAGGACCCCAGCAAGCCAACAGCAGTGGCTCGGTGTGACACCAAAGCTGATTGGAATGATGGTTGGAAAGCCTTCTTTCTACATACACACTTCTACACTCTAAATTTAATCACTCAGCCAGCAAAGCTGTCTCAAAACAGAGCAACAAACAAACTACTGCAACGAGAGCCAGAGCTACAAAAAAGCTCTAAGGGGCACAGTGACCTTCCAGACTGACACCCAATCTATAGCTCAGAGGTTGTCTACTTCAAGGGGAAATACTGTGAAAAACCTACCTAGGTCCTGCAGCCCCACATGGCCACCAGTCTTGGGAAACAAAATAAAGATGTTTTCAGTGTTGTAAGAGCAAAGACATTAAGTTTTGTTTAGAAAGAGGCTGTAAAATCCTGACCCTGAGAAGCACAGTGCCTGGCAAAACGAGCTGCGAGTCAAGGAAGGTTAATCACTCATGGATTTACAGCCTCCCACCTCACAGAGCTTCAAACCCCCTCCTCTGTCTCTGCAGGAATTGCACTGGGATGCCAGAGCACTACTGCTGAACAGAGTATGTGAACTGAAGCTTCAGCCATGCTGATCTGGTCTCTGCTGTCCTGCTGAGGTGGAAGCTGTGGGGATGGAAGAGGGTCTCCAGAAAGTAGTGGGTAGGCAATGAATCACCAACACAAGTCTCATTCTTTCAAAAAACAAAGCTGGAATGAAGAAGGACTCAGGTAATGCTCCCTTGAGAGTTCTTTTACTACACTCCTACTTCAGGGCTGTTGGAAACACTCTTATCTCATTTTGCCACACCGTATCCCCAAGCACCTCTGGTGATGGTTAACCACAACAGATGCTCCTGCAGGAATCTGCCAGGAGGCTTCTGGAGCTCCAAGCACACTTCCTTCAGCGTCAGGAGAAAAGCCACAAAACATTTCACACCTCATTGCTCTTGCCTGAACCGAACTGTCAACGTGTTAAGTTACAGCTCAAAGAAGTTACAGTCTGAACAGTTTACAAGTCCATCCTTACATCTCATTCCTCTAAGCTGCTCATTTCCTTGTGAAAAAACCTCTGGTTCAGCTCTAAAATTCCTATTTTCCATGACACTGGAAGAGATGATCAGAGCAATGTTCTTCCTGTGTCCACAGTCCAACATCTCCCTCCTCCCTGGGGAGAACCTTCTCCCCCAGCTGACAAAGCTGACAGCAGCACTGCCATGTGCAGCTCAGGAAGCAGTCTTTTTTATGACCTCCTCCTGTTTGTTTCACAACAGCCAGCAGCTTGTGCTAAGCATCCCCAGCCACAACACGACTGGGGTTTAGAAATACAAGCCAAGAAGAGGCTCATTTTCTAAGATCACCAGATAAAATATCCCTGTGCCTATAAATCATGGGAGCTTGCCAGAAGACAGCTCCAACAACCACACCGGTTCGGCTCCTGAATACGTGGGCAGGCATCAAACACAACTAGGCTGAGCTGAAAGCTTTGCCACAGGACAGGGGAAGGTGGAGCCTTCTTAAAATGGAAGCTACAAGGCTGCAGAACCTCCCTTTCTACTGCCTCATCCTTTCCCAGGGATAGCTTAACCAGCCCCTCCAAAGAGGCAATCAAGCCCACAGGACACTAAGCTGGCCCAGCCTGATGCCTCCACCCCCAGTCACAGACAAACCAAGTGGTGCAAGAGGGAGCTGCCAAGAAACAGAAATCTCTGATATTGATGAAATATTTCTATTTATTAGCAGTGGTTCTGTCTGGGTGTCATGAAATAAACTGAAACAGAATGACAGAATGCAGCAGGTTGGAAAGGGGCTCTCAAAGGTCATTGTGTCCAACACTCCCTGCAGTCAAAAGGGTGATCCCCAACTAGATCAGGTTGCTCAGGGCCCCAGCATGGGTAATAATAATTTGGCTAATGATTATTAATAATAATATGGTAAGAGCTGCCTGAACTGGTTCTTCATCACAGCCTCAGGAAAAGGCAACTCCTCCCAGCTCAACTCTGCTGGTCTCAGCCTCTCACTTGAACCTTCCTTACCAAGATGTACATCCACTGCCACCAGCCTGCTGGTGATGTTCACAAGTAAGACTGCAGCACTGAGGTAGGCTGCACCTCGAATCCTGGGGTCAGTGTGGGGTCTCTCACACCAAGAAGACATTGAGATGCTGCAGCAGGTTCAGAGAAGAGCAATGAAGATTCTGAAGGGTCTGGAGAATAGGGCTGGTGAGCCCTATGATGGAACTGGGACTGTTCAAGCCTGGAGAAATGAGGCTGAGTGGAGACCTCATTGCTCTCTACAACTCCCTGAAAGGAGGTTGGAGCCAAGTAGGGATCAGGCTCTTCTCCCTAGTATCAGGTAACAGAATGGGAGGAAATGACTTGAAATTGTGCCAGAAGAGGTTTAGTTTGGAGATTAGGAACAATTTCTTCACTGCAAGAGTGGTCAGGGACTGGAACAGGCTGCCCAGGGAGCTGGTGGAGTCACCATCCCTGGGGGTGTTCAAGAAATGTGTGGACATGGCACCTGGGGACACATTTTAATGGCCATGGTGGTATTGGGTTGATGGTTGGACTCACTGATATTAAGAAATCTTTTCCAACCCAAACAATTCTATGATTCTATCATTTTAGGCTCTGGAGGTCTTCAGTTCCTGACTTCCCTCCCTCTCTCAGCCATGCCAGCATGGCTCTGCTTTTATTGAGCTTGGCTTGTTGAAGCTCTTTATTCCAGCTCATTCTGAAAGGCCTCAGGCCAAGTGTCACAAGAGGATTGACTGGCAATAACAGGACAGATTAAAAATAATGAGTTAGGGAAGGGGATTTCCACCCTCTGTAAACAAGGTGGAACTGCTGAGGCACTGCTCAGATCCATGTCTCTGCAGCTGCCCAGACCCTGCATTAAGCTATAGCTCCACTAATTAGTAACCAGAACTCCTCATCAAGCTGCTGACCCCAGTCAAACTGCTGCCTCCCTGAGGGATCTCAGCTCAGCAAGGATTTCCCCTTTATTAGAAAATAAACTCTGTGGAAGCAGACACCACCAGAGGAGAGACGCAGCTTAAATCCCTGAGCTGGGAACACGCAGCTTTGAAGGAACTTCATTTGGGATGCTGCACTCTGGCTGACTCTCACCAAAGCAGGACTTTTGGCCTCTGAACACAAAACACACAGCTCCATGCAGCCCAGCACCTCCAGCCCCACGGCCTGGGTGGTTTGCCAAGCCAAACACATCTCTTATCTCTTTTTAACTGTTTCAGAGACTGGCTAGCTGAGCTTGATGCTGCTCCTCTCTGCAACCAGTAAATTCAAAAGAGATGCTAAGGCAAAGGGGAATGAAAGGAGAAGGGGAAGAAGTGGGGAGAGGCAGCTGTTTTACAGTCACCTGGCCAAAGTGAAATAGAGTGCCTGGTGCACTGCTGAAGAGCAGTAAAACAGCACAGTCTGGATCACAAAATTAACCAGACTGGAAAAGACCTTTGAGATCATCGAGTCCAACCTATCACCTAAGACCTTCCAATTAACTAAACCATGGCACTAAGTACCTCATCTAGTCTCCTTTTAAACACCTCCAGTCTGGCCACTGGCAACAGCATGAAGACACTGAAGCATGAAAGTGCTTCCCTTTTAATGGCATCAAAATCTCCTTCATACATATTTAATCATTTAATGTTTTTTTTTCACGGTGACACACAAAAATTAATCATAGAATCACAGAATCAACCAGGTTGGAAGAGACCTCCAAGCTCATCCAGTCCAACCTAGCACCCAACCCTGGCCAATCAACCAGACCATGGCACTAAGTGCTTCATTCAGGCTTTGTTTGAACACCTCTAGGAATGGTGACTCCACCACCCCCCTGGGCAGCCCATTCCAATGCCAGTCACTCTCTCTGAGGAACTTCCTCCTAACATCCAGCCTAGGCCTCCCCTGGCACAACTTGAGACTGTTTCCCCTTGTTCTGTTGCTGGTCACCTGGGAGAAGAGACCAATCCCCACCTGGCTACAGCCTCCCTTCAGGTACTTGTAGACAGCAATGAGGTCACCCCTGATAATAATGAATCATGGAATGGTTTGGGTTGGAAGTGACCTCCAAAGATCACCCAGTCCAACCCCCAACATGTTCTTATTCCATCAGAATGAGCTGTGAGCTGCACAATCATTGAATTGTTTGGGTTGGAAAAACACCTCCAAGACCATCATGTCCAACCATCAACTCAGTACCACCACAGCCATCAAACAATGTCCCAAATGCAACGTCCACACCTTTCTTGAACACCTCCAGGGATGGTAACTCCACCGCCTCCCTGAGCAGCCTGTCCCAATGCCTGACCTGTCAGGATGCTCAGTGCTACTCACACAGCACTGCCAGTAAATCAGGAGAGGTTTTATCACATGCAAAGCAGCTAAAAATCCTTGCCAGAGCTCCATTTCAGCTGAGTCAGACTGAGAAGACTAAAATCCGTGGTAATCAAGAAAATAACTTGGCGAAAGAGAGCTCCAAAACATCCATCTTGGTAAAGGATTTAGAACTCTCTCCAATATTTTATGAGCATTACCAGATTTTTTGCCTTCCTGTGTATTGTGTAGATCTCTGTTACTCTCATCACTTGGTAAAGGAAGCAGACAGATGAATCAGCAGGTACTTGAACTGTCTGTGAAGCTCCTGGCAGCAAACAAAGGGAAGGTGGTGCAGCTGTAACTGGTACAAAGCTGATCTGCGGCTTGTTGGAGGGTGAATGTGGGAGGTTCATCACTGGGATCTGTCTAACCTGGTCTGAAAAGTGCCCATCTGAAAGAAAATTACTTTATCTGGAGTGAATAAATGACCTGAGTCTCTCTGTCCTCGTTTTCCCACCATGAACTGTTCTCTGGAAATGATTGTGAGCAAGTGTACATAGAATGGAGCAGCAAAAAAAGGCCTGACAAGACTGATGCTATTAAATCACTCCATTAAATTAGGTAATGCAGTAGAGATTGAATTTAAATAGGCTGCAGCCTAGCATATGCTGGAACATTCAGCAGCTAACGGGGGGTGGCTGCAGAGAATCCAATTTAAAGGTTCCAGTAGATCATAAGCAGCCTGAGGCAGTAACATGATGCTGCTCCAGCAAGTCTCAGCTCAAGCACTAAGTCCAATTTTGGAGTAATACATTTAAAAGGATGAGCTGGAGAGAGTCCATGAGACAATGCTGAGAACAGGAGGTTCTACCTCTAAGTTGTTTGTATCTGCTGAAGATCCCTAGCCTGCTGTGGGAGGTGGTGACTGTCCTCCTGTACTCAGCATTGGTGAGGCAGCAGCTCAAATCCTGGTGTCAGTGTGGGGCCCTTCACTCCAAGGACATTGAGGGGCTTGGAAGAGGTCCAGAGAAGAGCAATGAAGCTTCTGAAGGGTCTGGAGAAGAGAGTTGGTAAGGAGAAGCAGAGGGAACTGGGATTGTTCAGTCTGGAGAAAAGGAGGCTGAGAGGAGACCTCATTGCTCTCTACAACTCCCTGAAAGGAGGTTGGGTCCAGGTGGGGGTCAGGTTCTTCTCCCTGTTATCATGTGACAGAACAGAAGGAAATGGCCTGAAACTGTGCCAGGAGAGGTTTAGTTTGGAGATTAGGAACAATTTCTTCACTGCAAGAGTGGTCAGGCACTGCAACAGTCTGCCCAGGGAGGTGATGGAGTCACTATCCCTGGAAGTGTTCAAGAAATGTGGACATGGCACTTGGGGACATGGTTTAATGGCCATGGTGGTGTTGAGTTGATGGTTGGACTCACTGATCTTAAGAGATCTTTTCCAACCTAAACAACTCTATGATTGTGTAACATACAGAATATCTCCAAGAGGGTCAAAGCTTCTAACTTCGTCTGCCATGACAGCAGTCAGCAAATGGCATTTGATTTCTGAGGTGAAATACCCCTCACACAAAAGCTGTTAACAGGGCACCTGCAAAGCTTTTCCCAGAGGGGCCTCTGGAAGCTCTTGTTGCTCCAGGTGTACTTCCAGAACTTCTTTTTAACAATAGAGGTAAAAGCCAAGGCAAACACACAACTTATTGTCCTTTCCTGATCCTCAAAGCTGCTGGTGCCTGCTTGCAGCTGTAATGCAGCCACAGCAAAAACATGGAGGGGAATCCAACAGTCACAGCTATTTCTCTCACTCCATCTGTGGGGATAACACAGAGTCATGGCTACGCAACAAAGCACATAGGTTTGTGCAGTAATCAATGCCCCATCCTTCCTTCCATCCATCTACCCAAGAGCAGCCTATCAACTTGCTCTGTTCTCCTGTTCATCAGCTGAAAGCAGCTCTCAGTTTAGTTGGACATGATGTCTACCTGTTCTGAGATCTTTTACATCAAAGAACACTTTCCATGCCTGTATCAATAAGAAGAGTCAGGAGTACAGAGGCATTAAGCACCTTTGATATCACATCAATGAGACTAAAAGCCCTAAATCTGTTCTAAAGACACTCAATCCATCCAGCTTCCCACATTACTCTGACACGTTTCTGTGTTCCCAAGTGGTGCCCACAAGCAAAGCACAGCCAGAGACCAGTTCCACTGCACAAACTGCCTTTGGCCTGTCTGTGCAGCCCTGATCAAATCCCAGCTGTGTGCAGATGGTTCTCATGGGACCAGCTGACTTGCAAGAGCAGTGACTCCAGCAACAGCTTTGTACCAAATCTGGTGTCAGGAAGACCCAAGAGATCCACAAGAGGCCTCTCCTTCATGTTTGGGCAGATCCCAATTCCAGCCCAGACAGAGCCCCAGACACTCACTGCTTTCTCTGTCATTCTTGAGAAACCACTTGGTCTCAGCTGCCAAAGCCCCCAAACCCCCCAGCCACAGAAGGCCCCAGAGCTGCAGCCAGTCTCACTCCGCTCAGCGCTATCTGCGCCAGCACTTGCAGCCTGCTCCCTCCCAGAGCCAGTTCCTTTGCGTGCAGCCCTGGCTGCAGGAACAGAGGGGCACTGAGAGAGGGGAAAAACATTTCACTTGCAGTGGTGACTCTGTGCAAAGTGTCTGCTGCCTTCTTTGACAAGCACCACACCTTAAAGCAAATAAACCAGGGAAGGACTCCTGCAACAGACCCAAAGAGCCACCGGGCAGCCCCCTAGAGAGCATAAACCCCAGTGAATCAGCAGCAAAATCCAGCACAACTGCACCTTCACTCAGCCATAAGCATAAGTGGGAACTGATCAAATACAGAGTTATGGTCCACATGAAATAAGTATGGTCAAGTCTGATCCAAGGTAGGGTGTCCCTGCCCCTGGCAGGAGGATTGGAACTAGATGATCCTTGTGGTCCCTTCCAACCCTGACTGATTCTGTGATTCTAAGAGGTGCAGCTGTGCCAATGCCAGCAGAGCTCCCACAGCCTGTATCACACAGCAGAGACATTAACAGCACTGGGAATATTTCCATGGAAATCTCCATTTAGTGAGTTGTGGCAAAGAGAAAGACAATGTTGCTTGCTGTTTATGGAGGCAAGAAGGAAAAGGGCCAGCACAGGAGCATTACACAAGTCCATGTTGCTCCCCCAGCTTCTGCTCTGCAGTGAATTTGCCTGCTTTTGTCTGAAAAGCCAGGGATGGTGCTGGCTTAATGGCTGGACTTGCTCTTGGAGGTATTTTTCAACCTTAAGGATTCTGTGATCAAGGAATTCACCAGAACACCAGACCAGCACATTCCCATCTCTCTCCCTTTGTGCAAGGGGTCCCATGGAAAAGGCCAGGGGTAAAGGGTAAAAGTTACTCACGGGGAGATTCTGACTGTCCAGGAGAATGTTTTTCACCATGAGAACAGTTGGACATTGGAATCATCTCCTAGAGGAGTGCTGGATTCCCCTGCATGGGACACTTTGAAGACTCAGCTTGCCAGGGTGCTGGGCCATTGCTTTTCAACTAGACTGTTACCTAGAAAGGTTGGACCAAGAGATTCTTGGGGTCCCTTCCATCCTGGCATTCTGTGCTCCTCTCCCAATATCTGTGCCCCTCTACAAACTCTCTTGGGGGGCTTTTCAAAAAGCAGGGCAGTCCTTTCAATCCCACACCCAAGCTGCAGTCAAAGCCTGTTTGTTTGAGGTGCTGAGGGCAAGATGCCACCCCCTTGCCCAGCCCCTCACCATCTGCAGCATTCAAAGACACAGCACACTTTGCCTGGCTGAGCTGCAGACCACATCATCTTTGACCAGGAGAGAAAGATGTAAAGTGTCTTTGTAAAAAGAAAGAGCCATATGCTGCTGGCCAATTCTGCTTCCCAGCCAGAGGCACCAGCAGCAGCCCTGAGCAGAACACACCATGCCAGGCCAGAAGACACTCTCCAGATGACTATAAAAGCTGTCTGAGAAGAATGATGTTCCTCCTTGCATCTGTCTTAATTCTGAAGTAAGAACACTGGCAGAGCACTAAGCCCACGCTCCCAGGTCTAGCTGAGGGAGGCACATCCATCACCTCCTGACACAAAGCAAAAGACTCTGCAGCATAGCATTATCAAAATGTCAATAACAGAGTAAAACCCAACCATTAACCCAAGAATGCTGGAGGAGCACAAAGGAAAGAACTCATTCATATTTACTCTGTAACTCTCATGACTTTGCCCTCCCCCTCCCCAAAGCTGTGCAGCTTGGCTTTGAGGGCTCCATACATCACTCCACAGGGGGCTGAAAAGGGGCCAAAGGAAACAGAGGACTCAGGGAAGATCATGCACAGTCTACTGAGCTCTCAAAGTCAGGAACTGCTTTCTGCAAGCTTATCTGCATGAAACATGTTCTTTGGCATCCCCTCCACACCCAGCACAGAGCAGGTCGCTCCCATATGCCCTTTCCCAGGGTCTGCAGAGTCAGAAGTGATGCTGATGGAGCTCAGCTCCTCTCTGCGCCAAGACGCCTGCCCAGGCACACACACAGCTCCAGACCAGCTGCTGAGCAGAGCTTTGTCCTCCAGGTTCAGAAAGGTAAGCAGCAGAGTCCCTAGGTAAGCTTCCTAAGAAACTTTCCTTCACCTTTTCAACGTGACATCCTCCAGCTATGAGTAGCCTGAAGACACTAGAACAGGTTGCCCAAGGAGGTCCTGGACACCTCCCTCGAAGTGCTCAAAGCCACCCTGCCACACGGTGGAACAACCACCTCCTGAATCTACCTCCATCCACTGCCATCAGACTGGTTGTGTATATATTTTGTAGCTTGTTTCCCTTCCCTTTTTCTAACCCTCCTTACCTTAAATACCTTTCATTTATTGTTCAAGTTTTTTTCCTTTAACTTCCAAACTGAAGCAAGACTACTCTTTGGGTGTTTTACCCCTTTTCACTCTCCACATCTAATTCCTTTCTTTCCAAACTGGGGAGGGAGGGGAAGGTATCCCATTATTATATTGTTCTATTAGTCTTCCAGGCTCCAGGAAGCTTAAACTAGAACCAATACAGTGATCTTCAAGGTCCCCTCCAGCCCAAACCACTCTGATTCTATGACTAAGCATTTAGTTTGCTAAAGTCCTCCTCATAGACACCAAACAGAGCTCACTGTGTATCTCAAACTCTTTTTGTCAGGAGCTTGTTTCCCCAAGCCTCATCCAGAAGTTCACCCTTCACTACCACCACCAAAGCTCACCAGATTTTAGGTGCAGGCTCACTAAAGCCTTGACAAAAGAAGTTTGTTATCCTACCTAGGAGCTTGTGCTCTAGAATGCTTTTGGCCATCTTGGCTCGGAGAGAAATTCATCATTGACACCAGCACAGCTAAGCCTGTTGCCATAACCACAACCAAACCTACCCTGTGCCAAGCCACTACTTGTGCCAACTAACCAAAGCTGGTAAGAATGGCTCTTTATGGAGGAACACCACCAATGCAGCACACTCCTGGTAAGAACAAGCAAGCTCTTTTTTCCCCCCCTTCTTTCTTTAATTAGTTTTTTAAATGCAGCTCAGCTCACAGCAGCCTCCAAGCCCTTTTCCTATGCTTCTTAAAAGCAAAAAGAAGTCACATACCACTGATGACACTCAGCACACTGGTCCCATTTCTGCAAGGCAATTTCTAGCTCTTCTTTGCCTGCATATAAATAGAGGGGTAAAGAAATTCAGCCACTTTAAGTTAGAGTGTGTTAGAGTACAGTAAGAGGACACAGTCTCAAGTTGTGCCTGGGGAGGTCTAGGCTGGATGTTAGGAGGAAGTTGTTGGCAGAGAGAGTGATTGGCATTGGAATGGGCTGCCCAGGGAGGTGGTGGAGTCGCTGTCCCTGGGGGTGTTGAAGAAAAGCCTGGATGAGGCAGTTAGTGCCATGGTCTGATTGAATGGATAGGGCTGGGTGCTAGGTTGGACTGGGTGAGCTTGGACTCTCTTCCAACCTGGTAATTCTATGATTCTATGAAGAGAATGGCATAAAGGTCATAGATTTGCTCTCTTTATATTGGGCTTGACAACATCTCCTAAATAACCCCATGCTCTTGCAGTGCTCTGGAACATCTCGGATCACTCAGAGACAACACAAACTTGCAGTGCAGCAGCAAACTCTGCTGACCTGCCAGCAAGGCTTCACCTCTTTGGCAGCACCATTAATTATAACGAAAACACAAACACCTTCCACACCACATTGAGCAAAGTGAATTAGTGCCTTCAGTTGGCTTGTTTGGATGCCTTTCACAGCATCAGATCTAGGACTCACCCCCACTCCCTCCCCTCTACTCCTGAAGCCTCAAAGAGCTGACTACTAAGCACCTGCTGAAGGGTAAAAGGACTATACCAAAGTAAAATTTGAAATGCCACATTTTTCAATAGCTACACTCATTTTCAGAACAGAACCATTTAATTCTGGTGTTTATTAACTATGTTTACTCATGTGCAATGTAAACAGGATAGAAATTAGTTGGAATAGTATCTTCTGTTGGGTTTTGGTTTATTCTGATCCATGCACAGGCCAAAGCACATCCAAGATAGAGAAGAATCTGCACCCAGTTCTGGAGCCCCTATTACAAGAGGGATGTGGAGATGCTGGAGCACATCCAGAGAAGGGCCTCAAGTTTGCTCAGAGGGTTGAGGCACCTCTCCTATGAGGACAGACTGAAAGAGTTGGGGCTGTTCAGTCTGGAGAAGAGGAGGCTCTGAGGTGACCTCATTGTGGCCTTCCAGTATCTGAAGGGGGCCTGCAAAAAAGCTGGGGAGGGACTTTTTAGGCTATCAGGTAGTGACAGGACTAGAGGGAATGGAGCAAAGCTGGAAGTGGGGAGATTCAGACAGGACATGAGGAGGAAGTTTTTCACCATGAGGAGGAAGTTTTTCACCATGAGAGTGGTGAGAGCCTGGAATGGGCTGCCCAGGGAGGTGGTTGAGGCCCCATGGCTGGAGGTGTTTAAGGCCAGGCTGGATGAGGCTGTGGCCAGCCTGATCTAGGGTAGGGTGTCCCTGCCCACAGCAGGGGGGGTGTAACTAGATGATCCTTGTGGTCCCTTCCAACCCTGACTGATTCTACAATTCTAAGAATGAGGGCATGAAACTAAACTGGCTCCTCTAAGCAAAACCACATTTGAAATAAATTACTCAAAAAAATAAATGTATATATTACAAAAAAATTAAGTGTCTTGCAGCAAATAGATGTTTATCTTAATAGCACACATGGTATGGATGATAGGTTTGAGAAACAAACTTTGACACCTTTAACCACCCCTTAGCCTGCCTTGGAGCAAGCAGAAATGATATACCCAGTCCTGCTAGCTGAAAAAGAAGTGATCACAAGGGCAAAACCAATCCACTCTCTTGTCTGCAAGTGTGGGGTTTATAAATGTGAAGTGTGATATCAGCTCTGAACACCCCTTTCCCTCATCCCAGACAGACAATTCCTCACCATCAGAAGCATAGGATCTCTTCTCATCTGCATCCTCTGTCATGTCACACATGTCGCTGTGTGCTCGGGCCAGGCGCCAGAGGAAGTCTTTCTGGTCCGCATACTGTGGGGGAAGCAGAAATGTTTGATGTCAGGACCCATTCTGCCACTGACAAGGAGCAGCAGAAAAGAAAAGGCAAGTTGAGGCACCCACTACAAGTCACACAGACATCTTGTGAAGCCTTCAAAGGCTCTACAGAATCACTGAGGCTGGAAAAAGAACTCCGAAACCAAGTCCAGCCTATGACCTAACACCACAACATCAGCTAAACCATGCCACCAAGTGCCACAGCAAATCTTTCCTTGAAGACCTCCAGGAATGGTGATTCCACCACCTCCCTGGACAGTCCATTCCAGTGCCCAATCACCCTTTCTGTAAGGAGGTGCTTCCTAATATCCAACCTAAACCTTTCCCTGGCACAGCTTCAGACCATGCCCTCTTGTCCTGTCACAAGTTGCCTGGGAGAAAAGACTGACCTCTAGCTGTCTACAACTTCCTCTTAGGTAGCTGTAGAGAGTGACACAGTCACCTCTAAGTATCCTCTTCTCCAGGCTGAACAACCCCAGCTCCCTCAGCCTCTCCTCATAAGACTTTCCCCTCCAGCCCCCTCACCAGTCTCCACCTCTGCAAGAGCAGAAGCGGAACCACAAAGGAGCAAACTCGATGGCCAGGTTTATCATTACACTTATGAACTCTTACTGTTGCTGCCTTCTAAGCAGGAACCCCTCCATTCTAAGCCCAGACTGCAGTCAGCTCAGCAGCCTGCTAATTTCAAAGCACTGGGGGAAAAAAAAACAACACCCCAAAGCTCACCACCTCATAAAAAAAAAAATCACCATTTTTTCAGCCTTCAGCCCACATTCAAACAGTTTCATATCCTGCCTCACTCCTAAGGCCAGGGCAGCTCTGCAGGTGCATGGCTACAGCTCAAGTGCAATGTTCTGACTAACTCAAACTTTAAAATACCCAAAAAAATAGAAAATGAAAGCACAACGACCTGACCATCTGACTTCTTTTGCAGAAGTGCTGTAATTAAAAGAAAGTGGGGGAATCATCGGGGAAGAGCATACAAGAGAATTTCAGAAGTCAGCAGGTCTTGCTGGTGGGCAGGAGAAAAACCCCAATCGACCTGAACTGAGAACTGATCAGGTGATCTGTTACCTCCTTCCTTCTGTTCTTCCTGGAAATACAGGGGGCAAAAAGGTTTTGCTTTGGAAAAGGCTGGTAGCCCAAAACATTTTCTGTGCTGGCCATGCCATACTCTTGGGACACACAAAACAAGGCTGACGGCGGTGCCGGTGCGGCAGGCACAGGCTGCTGCAGGTGACAGCAGCTGCAGTGACACATTTCAACCGTAGCATGTCCACGGGTCTGAGCTGTCTGCAGCAGCTGGGGCAGAGCTATCAGTGCCCCTTGATCCACTGAGCCAGGGATCAACCTGCACAGCCTGTATGTGATCAAACCCACGTTCTGCAAGGTAGCAAAACACCTGCACCACCTCATTAGCCAAGAGCCACCTCGGTGTTGCCCAACCCTTCTGTTTGACTCTGTAGCCTATTTATTTTGCGAGCACATGTGCACTGGACAGTCCCCACCGTGGCCAAGCTTCCTGGACACAGCCCCAGCCTCTGCACCCACGGTGAGGTCGATGTCCTGCCAACATCTGCTGTGTTTGCTCTGCACACAGAGCCCTGCTACTCAGCACTTGCACAGAGTGTTCACTCAGGGAAAGTGATGACAGGAGAAGACACAGAGTTCCAAGACAGCGAGCCACTGGGAACTGGCTGCTGCTGCCCCAACAGTTTTGGCTTCTAGCCCATTCCCAAGCCGCTCCTGAGGAAGGGGGCCACTGGAAATGGGCCAAATTGTTGTACAGGAACTGGACCCCACTAAGATATGCAATTTCCTCTTTCCCAGCTCTTTAGCTGAAAGCACAAATCACTGCTGGCAAACAGAAAAAAAAGCAGCTCTTACCACCAGCTTGTTATTGAGCAGCAGCTGGAAGCCTTCTCTCCTCTCCTGCTCATCCCCGTTGTGCAGGCGGTCAGCCTGCTGCAGTAGCTGCCCCAGACCTTCCTCCAGTGAGGAATCTGAGACTAAGTGTGTGTCATCCTCATTGACGAGGTCCAGGGAATCCCGTCGTGCAGTCCTCACTGTCTCACAGCTCACTTCATCCTCCCCTTCTTCGCTCTCCCGCTCCGACTCCCGGTCGTAATCGGACTCGGCGTTGGCTGTGCTGTACCTTTGAGCAACAAAGACACAACCCAAAACGAGCTTGAGGGGATCATAGAATCATAGAATGGTCTAGGTTGTAAGGCACATTAAGGATCATCTATTTCAATCGCTTTGCCATGGGAAGGGACACCTGCTACTAAAGCAGGCTGCTCATGGCCCTGTCCAACCTGGCTCTGAATACCTCCCAGGGAGAAGGCATCCACATAGGCTGAGCGAGTTGGGGTTGTTCAGTTTGGAGAAGAGAAGGCTCTGAGGAGACCTTATTTTGGCTTTTCACTATCTGAAAGGGGGCTGGTGAGAGACTTTTTAGGGTGTCAGGTAGTGACAGGACAAGAGGGAATGGATCCAAGCTAGAGGAGGGGAGATTTGGTTTAGATGTTAGGAAGAAGTTCTTTACCATGGGGGTGGTGAGACACTAGAAGAGGTTGCCTAGGGAGGTGGTGGAAGCCTCATCCGTGGAGGTTTTTAAGGCCAGGCTGGATATGGCTCTGAGCAACCTGATCTAGTGTGAGGTGTCCCTACCCATGGCAGGGGAGTTGAAGCTCGATGATCCTTCCAGCCCTGACAATTCTGATTCTATAACAGCTTCTCTTACACCTTCTATCTTCAGTATAAGAGAAGAAAAGAACCAATAGAGCAACAAATCTCATCTAAATGTATAGGTTAGAAAAGAGAGCTTCAACAACATCTGACACCCTCATCCATGTGGAAAATATAACCTGATGTTTTCAGCCTGTGCCAGGAAATGTCAGACACAAGAACTGCTTTGGCAATGTCTGGCATCTCCATCATCTTGCCTGAGCACTGAATGAGAAACATCTTGCTCACACTGACATGTGAAAAGGTGCACAGCAGTAGGAGCTATCAGAACTGCTCTACTGGAGCAAGGAGACACCATTTGCACAAGAGTCCAGGCAGCAATTAGCTGCTAACGGAGCAGGATAAAATTCTGATCAATGTTCCTGAAGATGGCTAAAACTGAGCTCCTCCAAATCATATACAGGCACCTAAGGTGGAAATTTAAAACCACTTTATCCATTGACTGACACAGGTGCAGGAGAGTGTCCACTTACAGAACTCATTTCTGTTTAAATAAGACTCTGTTTTCTCCACCTCACACCTACCTGCAGGCTCGTAGCTGGCAGGCAGCAATTCCAGAATGTGCACTTTTGTACTTGGAGTTTGTTGTTTTTTTTCTGAACAGAAAGCTCTCTTCCTGAAGGAGGCTCCTTCAGATCCCACAAACACTTCATTCCAGGGGATGTTAGTAATTATTGTCCAATGAAATTGTGCCTGAGTCAACGTGGCAAGTTCTGCTAGAACTCAACACCACTGCAGTTTAGGGGCATTTGCTGGTTGCAGCTGCACTCCCTGCTGTCCTGGCTGAGGTTCTCCTCCCAAGGAGAGCAGAAGACTGTGAGGCTGCCTTTGTCTGGAGACAAAGATATGTGCCCAAAGCCCTTATCTGAAGAAAACAGGTCTAGTAATTTGGCCCCACAGATAACAAAATCCATTTGGCTATCAAAGCTTCAGTTTTCTGAGAACCATCACTAACGCTGACAAATTTCCCTCTCTGGTAGAAGCTAAAGAAATGCTCACACTCAACACAGCCTCCAGCCCTCATCCACACCTTTTAAAATGCACCACTTGGTACTGAAAGATTTAAAGACAAGAACTAGAGTCAGCCTTATCACACAAAGCCAGGAAAGCAAGGCACTACAGGGGGAGATCGGGTAGGCAGCACTCAGTTTGTGGATGAGGGAGCAGCATGGTTCCAGGTGACACTGGCACAGCTCCACTTCAGATTAAAAGCCTCATTTCCTGCTATTTTCTTCAGATTATTGACATTATTATCTCTTTAGACTGCCTCACTTTTGGTAATTCAACACAAACTCCTCAAATCGATTCTATCAGCGGATCCAGAGAGGTGATTCTGCCACTTTATTCTGCTGAGACCTCACCTGGAGTACTGCATCCAGCTCTGGAGCCCTCAATAGAGGAATGACATGGACCTGATGGAGTGGGTCCAGAGAAGGGCCATGAAAATCATTGGGAGTTGGAGCACCTCTACTACAAAGATAGGCTGAGGGAGCTGGGGTTGTCCAGCCTGGAGAAGAAGAGGCTCCAGGAAGACCTAATAGCAATCTTCCAGTACCTAAAGGAGGCCTACAAGAAGCATGGAGAGAGACTGTTTACAAAGGCCTGCAGTGACAGGACGTGGGGCAATGGCTTCAAACTAGAGAAAAGCAGATTTAGATTGGATGTTAGGAACAAGTTCTTTACTGTGAGGGTGGTGGAACACTGGAACAGGTTGCACAGGGAGATGGTTGTGGCCCCATCCCTGGAGATACTCAAGGTGAGGCTCAACAGGGCTCTGGGTGACCTGCTCTAGTTGAAGATGTCCCTGCTGACTGCAGGGAGGTTGGACTGGATGACCTTTGGAGGTTCCTTCCAGCCTGGACCACTCCATGATTCTATGAAATTCTCTAATTTCCACTCACAACCTACTATGCAGCTCAGCTGTGGACTACTCTGTTTTTAACTGGCAGCTGCAGAGACTTCAGCTCTCCAACTGAAAACCACTTTCCATGCTGAAGGCTCCTGAAACACAATATGGTTTTTAAACACAGGCAGTGATGGATGGCTCCTACCCACAGCTTTTCTCCACCACAAATATGTGTTTTCTTCAAGGCAGTTCATACGAGATGCTGCCAGTTTAAAAAGCCAAGCAGCACTGTATATAACTTCATAGAGTCAGAGTTTTCAGAAGGATTATAGGATTTAGATGTTATCAGCCTGTTTTCTCCAGTTTATGATGATGGAAAGTTCTGTAATGCTTTAGTGTACTGAGGGCTCTGGCTAGCAGACATCCTGAAGGAAAATGGAAACAGACTATCTGGAACAAGAAAGCACATAGCAAGAGGAGGCAGAAAAGCCCAAAAGCCTAATGCAGTGCCAAGGCAACACAGAGAAATTACACTGCTCAGGAGCTCTGGCCTCCTGAGAGCTTGAGATGGTTACTGAGAGCTGTATCTGAAACGGGAGAAGATGCTTTTGTCCATGTGGTTCACGAAACACAGCTGAAATGTGAGCTCTGCCTTCTGAGTTTCATTAAAAGAATCCAACCGCCAGAAGCGAGCACGCAGCTGAGGTCTGTGGAGAATGGTCTCATTCTTCCTCCCAGTGGCTGCTAAAAACCTTCAAGTCTTTTCCATACCTACATTCCCTACCCCAACCTGCTACTAAAAAATGCTGGTATTTACATCTGAAAAGACAACATTGCTGGTCCCAGCCAGTACTTGTACAGGAAGAATTCCAGAGTGACAGATTACACTGTACTATGTTTTCCAAATCAGATGAGAGCTGCTCACCCACCAATTCTCCATTCCAGTCATTACACCTAACAGCAGATTTTAAATACAACACAAGAACCAACCCCAAACCATCAATAACCTCCCAATAAAGCACTGAGCTTGAGCAACAAAGTGTATCCCAGCTCCACAGCTCCCCTGAGGTGCCCTCAGGAGGAAGCCTCCTCTGAAGCTTAGAACTGCTGTTGGCCTCTATCACAGCTTGCAGCTCTCTGAGGAGAGCTGGGGCTCTTGCCTGTGGAGAACAACCACCCTTTCCAGCAGGCTCTACAAATCTCCTGGCACCCTGATGACTCAACCCATCTGTAATCATCCAGATAGCGAGGTCTTGTCTTCTGAACCAACTAGATAATGTCTGCTCTGCAGCTCATGATTCACTTGCTCCTTCATTTTGATTTCATAGCAACACCCACCTCAGATAAATGAACCTGAATGAGATCACATCAGCTCCTTCCTTCTCCACTGACTCCATCTACCAAATACCCAAACGACTTCTACAGTGGTCACAAAGCCACATTCCTGCAGATCCACATCCTTTGTTCTAGAATGCTGCTGCAGTGACAGCTGCTTTGTCCCCTCGTCACAAACTGTGCTGCCAAGTGCCAGCCTGCACCAGCTGCTGGTCATTCAGCTGCTACCAAACAGCATGTCACCTCCAAACTCTGCCTGCCTCTCAGTGTCTAACCATTAACTGCTTCTGAAATTGTTTTTCACTGCAGCTTCCCTGTGAAAGCACACAGAGCCAGTGCTGCTTGTTTTAAAGCACCATGCCACACCTCACCAGCTACAGAGCTCCTCTGATTATGGCACAGAGGAAGGGACTTCCTCAGAAAGGCAGCAGCCATGTACCTTTTACATCAGGCATTCTGAACTATCTGCTTGCATGGAATTTCAGGTATAAACTCTCACTCAAGTCCCAGACTGGGCTTCTACTTTTCTTCTCCCTGCAAGGGTCCCTAATAAAATTACTGCTTTAAAAACATCCTGCAAAAGTATGTTTTTTTCTCTTCTTTCTTTACAAGTCAGATTGCTTCACTTCTCTCACTTTGGCTGTGGCAGTGGTAGATAAACTGTAATAAAAGCAAATAAAAGCAGGATAGAAAACCCTATCTTTTCTGTTGCACACTGCTCAGAAGCAAGTAAGGGGGCACCAAAGCCCCACAACTGCTCCTGACCGTCTGCTCTGCTTACCCTCCTTCACTTTCTCCATCATCTGTATTCGCTGCTGCTGAGCTGGCAGTGAAATAAATGGAACTGGAGCCTGTGGAATCGCTTCTTTCCCTAGGGAATGGGAACCGCCTCCGGCGAGATACTTTCTGTGTTTCTTCCAGATGGGCCCTTTGGGGAAGGAAAAGAGAAACAAATAAACCTTTGATGGTGAAATGGCTGTTATTTCACTTGCCTCCTCCTCCCTAGGCAATTCTAGAAAGGATTCACAAGGTGAATTGTTTACACTCCCTGGCCCTGTCGCTACATGGCAAAATGTGGTACTCTGAAGTCAGAGCTGCTCTGACCCCAGACCTAGAACATCACAACCCACACACACAGAGGTAGTCACGGTACATGCATCCCTCTGATCTCCTCAGTGAACAAAGGCAAAGCAATCCCAAAACACCTTCTATTCTACATCAGAAGTTACCTGCAGCTGGCAGCAATCACAGAAAGCAGTAGTAGCAGCAAGACATTTACAGCCCAAATAACCTTCCCAGTCCAGAACGCAAATCGAATGTCACTGCCAGGTACTCCACAAGGAAAAAAGCCAACCCTGGCTAACCAGACCCCTGGAGGCCAAAATGTAACACCCATGGAAAACAGAGAAACACATTTTCCACCTCTGGGTTTAAATTTTGTGTGTGTGTGTCCCCAGGTCCCGGCAGTTTTACTGCAGAGCAGGAGGAAAGGGCAGGAAGGGGCTGGGTCTGTACCTGACCTCCCCCACGATCTCGGCAGCCAGGCACTGCAGGCTGTTCCGCAGCTCCTCCACTTCTCTCCTCAGCTCCGAAATGTTTCTCAACACGAAGTCCAGGCTCTCCAGCACGTCTGCCTGCTCCTCCTGCCTCAGCAGAGGGGTGCACACAGCATCACCAGACCCCTCCACGGGAACCGGCACTCTGGGCACCGCTGGAAGACAACGTGAGGTGAAGCTTGTCAGATGTGAATGGAGAGGGGTTTGACATGGGAGATCTGGGTACAATTTGGTGTGCAGGTGGAGAACACAAAGCTTGGTCTTGAGTACTGCTGCCTAACTTAGCCTGAGGTTCTGGTCTCTTTGGCTGGGTTACTGCTCCCTTCAACAGCACCTGGCCACAGAATCACAGACTGTTAGGGGCTGGAAGGGTCCTCTGGAGATCACTGAGTCCAACACCTCTGCCAAGGCAGGGTTACCTAGAAAAGGTCAACCAGGAACACATCCAGGTGGGCTTGGAATGTCTCCAGAGATGGAGACTCCACCACCTCTCTAAGCAGCCCTCTCCAGTGCTCTACCACCCTTAAAGAAGTTCTTCTTCACGTTTAGATCAAACTTCTTTTGTTTGATTTTGTGCCCATCACCCCTTGTCCTGTCACTGGTCCCCAGTGAACAAAGACTAAATAGATCTGTGAGAGCAATCAGGGCTGATCAGAGATCTTCTAACTGCACTCCTGTAAAAACCCCCTTGTAATTGGTGGGGTTTTTAAATAACAAAATCCACCCTAATGTCACATACTGTAGATGAGGAAACTGCTAGGGGGGGGGGTTAAAGTTCTTACTATAAATCAATTTAATTCTCACTGTCATCTTCACACTTCTGTACTAACATCACACTGAAAAAACACACTCTGCTGGTCTCCTCAGTTGAACTCAACTCAGGTGGCCAGCAGCCAGGAAAGCAACCAGCCCACAGGAGAACATATGACAATGAAGGAGGACAATGAAAGCTAATTTTAGCCAAGAGACTTATTCTTTAAAAGAAATACAAATCACCCCCCCAAAACTCTCTGTTCTTACCCAAGGAAAACATCTCCGCAGAAACCCACGGTGGAGACCTCAGCCAAGAGCAGCTGAGTCCTTCCAATGTGTCACTGCCTTCTCAGGAGCATCTAGAACCTTCACCTGTCTGGCTAATCCTTAGATCTCCCTGCAGGTATCTGAAAGGTCTTTCCCAACCTAAGCACTTCTACGGCTGGATGATGCAGCATGATCAACTAGTCTGTAAGAGTACATTCTCCTCTGTGGATTTTAAATAGGTTTGCTTGAAAGTTCAATAACTTTATAGATAAAAATACCATCAGTCATGCCAATTACTTAAGGAGAGAGACTCTGATACCACAACAGAGTCACTCTCCAGCAAGCAGCCAGATTTGAAGCAGAAATGAAGCTTAATGCATCTAAACTCATCGAGAAAGATCTGACTAAATAAAGAACTACTGTCATCTCTTCCTCATTCTTCACTTGCTTCCCTGAAACCATACTGCCTCCCTCGCTCTCTCCTCGGGAAGGGGCTGCCCAGGCCCTCAGTGTGTGTTCCTTTTAAGCCTCTGCCCCAGCATCATTTCCCCCTGTTCCCACTGTCCCATCCGCAGACGCTGATACCTCCTACCCTCCTGTTTCTGCTCAGCACCTGCTCCTGCAGGGTGAAGTCCTGCGGAAATGGATGGACTAATTCCCTCTGTAACAGACGGCCAGAACCAGGGGCAGACATTCCCAGGGGCAGTAATCGCAGCCTCTCAAAGTCCTCTGGGTCTGTCTGCTCTCCTGTCACTGCCACAGCGCCTCTGCGGAGCGTCCTACACGGAGCGGCGCAGGAAACCACGAGGAGGCAGCTACCTAAAGCCTCGTTCCGCAGCACCACAGATTAAAACGCTGTTCACAAACTGCTCCTACCCCAACACAGGGGCACAGACAAGACACCAGATGGCCCAGACACGCCGGGAGGGCCGAAGCACAGCTCCCTCCGCCCAGCCCGGCACCGCCGCTCCACCTTACCCTGGCTCTGGCGCCCTGCAGCCGCCACCTCCTCCACTCCCCAGCCGCTGCCCCGCCGGTGCCGATGGCGTCGCAGCCGCATCAGGCAAAGCAGGCCCAGCCCGGCGGCCGCCGCCGCGCCCAGCGCTACCCCCAGCGCCAAGCGCCCGGGGCCGGGCCGCGCCATGGCCGCGCCGGGCGGCACTGCTGCGGGTGGCGCGGAACAGTGACGTACAAAGGGGCGACCTATGGTGGGGCGTTGCGTCATCAACATGAGCCGTGACGTGCGGGCCCGGGGGGTGTGACGTCACGATGCACCTGGCTCTGAAGCCAACCTGCGCAGCGCCCCCAAGTCCCAGCATGGTGGGGGTGGGAAGGGGCTCGGCAGCATTCAGCCCCCAGGGCACCCACCGCACCTAGCTCGGGTCACAACGGCCAGGGGGCTTTGGAATCCCTTCCGAGGAGACTCCACAGCCTCTCTGGGCGGCTGCTCCAGCGCCCTCGCAGTGTAGTTTTTAACTTGGGGGGGGTGGGGGAAGAGGAAGATTACCTACATCTGTGTTTGAACTTGAACTTGCACCTCCATCTGCACCTGCGTGTAGATCTGTACCCGAATTTGAACCTCTACCTGCAGCTACACCTGAGCTGTAGTTTTTAACTTGGGGGGGGGGGGGGGGGGAGGAAAGGAAAAGTACCTACATCTGTGTTTGAACCTGAACTTGCACCTCCATCTGCACCTGCGTGTAGATCTGTACCCGAATTTCAACCTCTACCTGCAGCTACACCTGAGCCTGTAGCTACGTTTGCATCCAAACCTGTAGCTGCACCTACGCCTGCACAGGGACGATCTGTCCCAGCAGCACAGCTCCTATTGTCATAAATACCGGGCATAAACTTGCGTTCGTGCAAAATAAGGCTTTTAATAGAGTTGCAGGAATCAAGCAATGCGCAGGGCTGGGTGCGCGGGGGAGGCTCTGCTCTACCCTAAAGTACACCTTTTGTTTTCAGTTTTCTCTTTTTATATCCTATTCTGATACGTATTCATTACTAATTCTGAGGTCTCTTCCAACCTTGGTGATACTGTGATACTGTTTTCCTTATCAGTTCTAAGAATGGGAGGTGTCTCTTCCACGCGTGTCTCTTTTTATCCGGTGGTCCCTCTGGTGGTCTTCAGGGATGAAGTAAGGGGTCTTCCTCAAGTGTCCTTTCCGTGAACTCCAAACTAGTCCTCTGTTTGCTCATGCGCAAAGGCTGTCTCTTCCACCTGCCTCCCTCCTCCACCAAGCTTTCTAGTTTCTAATTATTTATTGCTGTTATCTTAAGCCAAGTGTATGCTTTTGTGATGGTTGTGCAAGGAGGAGTGCAGCTCCATTAAAACCCCCTTTCCTCCCTGTCTGTGGCCTCTTGCCACGAATTGATCGGATCAAACATATATTTCTCACACTATCACAGCAGCACAGAGGCTGTCACATCAGCACAACTCCAGTCACACCAGCACAGAGGCTGTCACAGCAGCACAACTCCAGTCACACCAGCCTGCATGCGGCACTGCAGTTCCATCCAGCGCTGAAACTGGGCGTGTGTGGGCTCCAGGTGTGATCACATCAAGGCAAACACCACAACTACCGCTGGCTCTTCACCACCAGTCACCTTACAGCCTGTCCCTGTCCTTTCCAGCCGAGTGACAAGCAGAGGGACACGACGCCAGTGCCTTGCCGCGGGTGAGCAGGCTGCATTGCGTGGTGCAGCGACGCGCAGCTGCAGCGCTCAGAGCCGCACTGAGTCCTGCTGCCCGGATATTAAAGATGGTATCTGGTAGCCCCTCTGCCAACCTCATCAACGTTCTCCCCGTGGCAGTAATGAAAAGGAGGTTTGTGGAGGAAATAATTTCTGGGAAGAAGAGGAGCTCAGCTCCCTCCCTTTAACCCTTTTATCCCAGCAGAAGGCACTCACACGCTGGTGGGTATATGGAGCTGAAACCTCCATTGGGTTGGAAGGTCTCTTTTTGCCCCAAACACACCAACTCCACAAACAAACCACCAAATTGCCCTGGTATTTCTGTGACTGGCACTAAGCTGTTGTGCACCAACAGCTGGGGACAGTGTGGTGACAACACCTTCACACAGACCCCACATTCAACTGTGAATTCTTTTTGCTGGGGCTGTGGAGAGTGAGTAAATTCCTGCCTGGGGGGAAGGTTGTGAATAACGTCACTGCTGGTCTGAAACCCTTGTAGAAGCCAGAGTGCCCACCATTAGACCAGTCTTGTCAGCACTGAGGGATGGGGGAGTGCTGATCTGAGGGATTTTCTTTCCCTAAATGCTTTACTTTGCCTAAAATACCACAGAATGCATCGGGTTGGAAGGGACCCTCCGAGCTGATCCTGTCTCAAGATGATGACCCTCATGATTCAGCTCAGTTCACCCCAAGAAGCAAACTCACACCTCAGGCCCACAGGCACTTGTCCTAAAGTGCTGCCCACCACGCAGTTAGCACCACCTTGGGCAGGAACTTTAACCAGGTACTGCAGCAAGAAGTGGGTGTTGGTTAGAATGAGCCCCTGCTGTGGGAAGAGGAACAACAAAGCTCTTTGTGTGCCCTTTGCTTCTGAGTGTCGCTAACAGGGTGAGGATTTCTGGCAAAGCCAAACAACCTTTTGCTGGCTTTTGTATGAATAATAATAATAATAATAATAATAATAATTATTATTATTATTATTATTATTATAGCATCCTAGAATTGTTTTGGTTAGAAAAGACCTCTGAGATGGTTGAGTTCAGCTATCAACCTAAGACCTCCATGGCCATTAAGCTGTGTTGCAAAGTGTCATGCCTCCATATTTCTTGAACACCTCCAGGGATGATGGCCACCTCCCTGGGCAGCCTGTTCCATTCTTGCAGGAAAGAAATTGTTCCTCGTGTCCAGCCTAACCCTTCCCTGGCACAATTCCAGGCCATTTCCTCTCATTCTATCACCTGACACTAGGGAGAAGAGTCTGATCCCTCCTCATTCCAACCTCCTTTCAGGGAGCTGTAGAGAGCAATGAAGTTCTCCCCCTCCCCAGCCTCCTCTTCTCCAGGCTGAGCAGCCCCAGGTCCCTCAACTGCTCCTCACAAGATTTGTTAGGATTCCTGTGGCAGTCAATCACAAGCTGGGTGAGCTCAGGTGGGTTCCTTGCCATTAGCTGGGCAGCAGAGGCAGCAATGTGTTTGTCTTATTCAAAGCCAGGCACAGGTTTCCATGGGGAGAACAAGAGTTCTGAACAAACCCTGGGGCTGTTCTGGCTGGGGGGGGAGTTTGGGAAGAGTCTGCTTTGGATGTGGGTGATCTAAATGAGGTATTGCTTGGCTCATGGAGTGAGGTACCTCACATACAGCCCAAAATTAATATTTCAAGGTATTTGGGCCACATTCTAGGAAGATGACACCATGGACCTCTGCTGGTTCTTTTCTTTTGTCTCTCCAAACCCCCCACTCCTGATGGTAGCAATCCCAGTTACAAGGTCTCGCTCTGTGGGAGCCTCTCCTTTGGCCTAGTTGAGCAGAAATGTTGATTTTTCTGCCTTGCCCCCGGTGAGGGCTAATAAATAACTCGGCACAGCTCAGAGAGCCCAGCCCCGGGTCAGACAAGAAGGACGCTGCATGATCCCAGCTCTTCCGCGCTGAGACGTCCTTCCACTCTCTCCTGCAGTCAGCTGGTTCTGAAGGTTATTAGCAACTTCATTAGGAACTGATTCGGGCTTGCCGCTCCTTTCTGCCGAGCTGCATGGAGAGGTTCCTGCTGCCGGGAAGCGGACCCGAGAGCCTCGAGGGGGACCGGCGGCAGGCAGTGCCCTACGGGGCCGCGTACCCACCCCGGCCCCGGCGGGGATGGGCTCGGTGCCCCGGCTGGGGCCAAAATCCACTCCAAGCGCCGCCTTAAACATCACCGGAGGGCACTCGTACCCCGGCCCCCCGCCCTCGCCGCAGCCGGGGCGGGCGGGTCCCGGGTCCCGGGGGCGCGGCGGGGCGGGGCGGGAGGCTCGGGGCCGCCCCCGGGCACGGCCCCCCAGTAGCGCTGGGAGCGGAGCGGGAGCGGACCATGCCGTACCTCCTGATCAGCACCCAGATCCGCATGGTGAGCCCGGCCCGGGCGGGCACCGAGGGGCACGGACGGGGCGGGGGAGATCCGCCGGCGGGACGGGAGCGGCGGAACGGGAGCATCGGGCGCCGCTGCTCCGGCAGTCCTCGGGGCTGTGCTGCTGCTGCTGGGAAGGGGTGGAGGTGGTGGGTAAGGGTCTCTGGGGGTGATGCCTGCCGGTGGAGCGCTTGGGTAAAATGACTCTTTGTTCACCAATATGGTTAGAAGGTCATAATCCGCTTTATTTCCGTGATGCAGAGACTTCTATGCACTCTTACAAGAGGCTTGCTCAACGTAAGATTGGTTACAAGTGATGAGTGCAAGGTTACATGTAATGCGTGCATAGGTTAATATGAAATAACATTCTAAAGGGTCAGCCCTCCAGACCACCTACTCCAGCCCCCTTGGCTATCTAACTCTGCCCACTGCAGCTGTGTGTGGGGCGCTCACTTGTTTACAGTTTGGTTTCCTGGGCTAGCAGCGTCCCAAGGACATTTCTCAGCACGAGTTGTTCCTGTTTATCAATTTATGTCCTCTACTGGTGAGAAATTCATCCACAGATGCCCAGCAGATTTAGGGGACCCCCAGCACAGTCATGTTGTGCCCTGGTGCGAGGTGCCCGGCACGGCCATGCCATGCAGAATCACCCTTGCACCTCCCCCAGGTTCATGCCTCTATCACCTTTATAACTCAATCACCTTTATACTTCCATCACCCTCACGTCCCCTTCACTCCCACATCTTCTTCACCTCTACAGATGTATCACCCCCACATCTCCATCACCTTCACACCTCCATCACCCCATCCCAAAGGGCAGAAGGTGCCAAGGAGTAGGAAGAGTCCCTGGGATTCTGCACCCCAGCTCCTTTCCCCCTAAACTCTTCCAAACACGGGATTCAAAACTTGCTGTAGAAGCCCAAGAACCTCAAAGGAACCAACCTCGGGCTGCGTGTCCTGGCTCCTGGTTTTCACTTTTCCCTCCAAAGTGGTTTCAGAGTAGGGAACACAGAATGAAGCTGGAGGAATGGACGCTGCTGGCAGCAGCGGGAGCCCTGGCCGAGGCTGAGCTGAGAGCTATCTCTTGAGCCACTAATGTCCTCTGAGGGCAGAAGGGAATTGGGATTTCCTGCAGCTGCTGCCCACCCGCTGCTCGCTGCTGAGGAGCCGATAGCTGTGGATCTCCGGGGGGGGGGGGGGGGGGGGGGGGGATGTGTTCTCCTTTCCCCAGCACAAAGGGGAGCCTAACGTCTGAGAGCCAAAATACAAGGATGTGGGTTTGTGGTAGGAAAGGGAGTAACGGTGAAAAAAGGCAGCTGGCACCCTGCTGAGGGGTTGGTGAGGATGCTGCTGCTGAGCTGTCCCCTTGCACATCCCAAACCCAGGGAACAGAATGCCGGCAGCAAGGTTTGGGGCCATACGGGTGGATGAAGTGGACATGGGCCAAGATGAAGCATTTAGGAGAAGGCAGGAGACAGGGCTCAGCACGTTGCTGGGAAGTTGCTTTACAGCAGGACACAGCAAACACACACCCCTGAAAGCTGGCATTGAGCCCTGACTGGGCACAACCTAGCCTGGCCTCGCTGTGGGCTCAGCCTTGTTGCTTTCATGGCAGTGCCGGAGGGTGGGGATGGGTCACAACCCCTTGGCACATCTCCCGTGGGGCTGTCAGCACAGGGCTGCAGGCAAGAGGCTGCTTGGGGACCCCCAGCAGAATGCTCTTCCCAGCTCCACGGTGCCTGTGTGCCACAGAGCTCAGCACCCAGTCCCTGGCATTGCACAAGTGCTTATAACTGGGATGGACTGGGGACATAGTTTGCCAGCATGGGTTGGGAGAGGAGTGCTGTCTGCTCTGCTGCTCCCTTGCCCCACACCAGCTCTTCAGCCACCTGGGACTTCTCCACTTTCTGGCTGGTCAGTGGCAGGCTGCTTTGTGGCTCAGCTCTCCCTGAGTCAGGGGTGCTGGGTTCTTGAGGACAAAGACCTGGGAGTGCTGGGAGACAAGTGGCCCATGAGCCAGCAAAGCCAATCTCCTGGGGAGCACGAAGGAGAGTGTGGCCAGCAGGTCCAGAGAGGTTCTCCTCCTCCTCCTCTGTTCTGCCCTGGTGAGGTCACAGCTGGAGTCCTGGGTCCAGTTCTGGGCTCCCCAGTTCAAGAGAGACTGAGAACTACTAGAGACAGTCCAATGGAGTTTATGAAGAGGCTGAGGGGCTTGGAGCACCTCTGTGAGGAGGAAAGGCTGAGCCCTGGGGCTGTTTAGCCTGGAGAAGAGCAGCCTGACAGGGGATCCGATCAATGCTCAGCAAGAGATAAAGACTGGGCGGCAAGAGGATGGGGCCAGACTCTTGTCAGTGGTGCCTAGTGACAGGACAAGGGTCAAAGGGCACAACCCGGCACCCAGGGGTTCCGTCTGCTGTCCTACAGGATTGCCGAGGGTGGATCCTCGAGGACCGGAGCCACCGAGAGCTCAGCCAGCAGGTGGCCCTCTAGGAGCAAGGCCATCAAGGTCCTCTCCTGCGGTGGGCAGGCGACTCACACTAATCCCCTTCCCAGTGAAGCTCTTACTGGAGCTGCAGTAGCCCTGCAGCTGCACATCACTCACCCACTGCCTTCTCTGCAGGAGGTTGGCCCCACCATGGTGGGAGATGAACATTCGGACCCCAGCCTGATGACCTTCCTGGGTGCCACGAAGAGGAACATGCTGGGGAACAACTTGTAAGTGCTCCTTGGTGACACTCTAAGCTCTCTCCTCTCCTTACATTCCCCAGAAGACAGAGAAAGTTCCCACTCCTCATGTCCCCTGTGGTGCCTTCTGGCTGCATGTTTAATCCCAGGACTAGCTGATGGTGACAGGACCTCGCCCTGCCTGCTGATGCTCACCAGGGGTACACTGTCAGAGATTTCATTGAGTTCTTTCTTTGTCCTTCCTCTGACCCCACTTTAGCACCTAACCTGCCTCCCCTCCCTCCTTACCCCTGGGTCACTGGGGATGCTTTGGATGTCACTTAACATGTCCCGACTGAAATGACGCTGGCACAGTCAGCATTTGAGTCTCTGCCTTCATCCTTGATGGTCTTGCAGGCCTTTTCCAATTTAAGTGATTCTGTGACTCATCCCAGCCTCAATCTTCACAGACAAACCTCCTCTGCTTTACTATCAGCTCCATCTTATTGTCATCTCCAGCCCTAAGATGCTCAGAAGCAGACGGTGCCATCCCATCCTGCTCTGGCTGTGGCTGCTCTTGGTCCTCAGCCACCCAACACTCTCCTCCACAGTCTGTCCCTTCCCATCCCACCCTCCTGCAGCATGAGGTTTCTCCCCTTTTCTGGAGTCTGAGCCAGCCCCTCCTGATGGCTCCCAAGGCTTTTCCTTGGGCTGGAGCTACCTTCCATCATGTCCCCCCACTGCAGCCCATTACCCTGTCTGTTCCCAACCATATGCTTTTGGCTCTCTCCATGTCCCCAGCCCCACCTGGACATTGTGAACCTGGGCAACCTGCTGTGGGTGACCCTGCTGGAGCAGGGGGGGTGGACTGAATGATCTCCAGAAGTCTCTTCCAACCCCCACTATGCTGGGATTCTGTGATGAGAGCCCTTCTGAACTCAGGGCACTGCCAGCTCCCCACCTCTGCAGGGAGGCTGGTCCCAGGCCCCTCTCCTTGCCCAGCAGCTTGGGGTGGCTTTGCTAGGCTGAGCTATCTCCTGCTGCTGCTCCCAAGCCTGTGGGTGGGCAGGAGATTGGCAGCAGCAGCAGCTTTGTGCTGGTGCCTGCCAAGCCCAGCCTTGGAGTAGGCAGGGAGTTATGCAATGGGAGAAGGGAGAGCTGTGGGGAGACAAAAAGTGGCTTCACAAAGGCAGAAGGGACAAGGCTCTCTAGGAGTGGGGTGGAGAAGAAAGAGATCAAACACTGCTATGGGGTCTGCTCCAGCAGCCCAGGAGGAGATGCAGCATTATAAGGAAGCAGAGTGACACATTTTCCTTGCTTGGGAGAAGGGATTTGAGCATTCCATGGGATTTCCTGATGGATTCCCCACCTTTCATCCTTGCCTGTGGCCTGGAGCATTTTGAGCTCCCTTCCTTCTCAGATGGCTCAGCCTGTGTCAGACCCAGGGCAGCTCTGCGGTGTTCCCCTGGCACATCTTCCCTGTTTGAGCAACTGGGGTGGAGGAATCAGCTGGCTGGGCTGTGGCTGCTAGCACCTCAGGGGCACAGCAGCAGGCCAGAAGGGTGAGCTCCAGCTGCTACACTGCCAAAAATCCAAGCAGGCATGAGAAGAGCAGCAGCTGCCCCACGGCCCAGGAGGATTTTCCATCCACCGCAGTTCAAGGCTTTGGCAGCAGCCAACCTGACTGCAGGACGCTGAAGATCTTGCCCTTCCTGTAGCACCATGTGTCCCAGAATCTTCAATGTGACCTCAGAGGGAGCCTGAAAGGAAAGGTCTAAGCAACAGGGACCTGCTAGGGCACTCTCATCTACAGGTGAAGTACTTAAAGCTAGCAGTACTTGAGGCAGCAAGTTAGCCCCTCACCACAGGAAAGACACTGAGGTGCTGGAGGGTGTCCAGAGAAGGACAACCCTGGTGAAGGATCTGGAGAACAGATCTGGTGAGGAGCAGCTGAGGGAGCTGGGGTTGTTCAGCCTGGAGAAAAGGAGTCTGAGGGCTCTCTCCTGAGAGAGAGGCTGGAGCCTGATGGGGGTCAGTCTTTTCTCCCTAGTATCAGTTGACAGAAGAAGATGAAATGGCTCAAAATTGTGGCCAGGGGAGGTTTAGTTTGGACATGCAGCCTTAGCTGCAAGAGTGCTCAGGCACTGGAACAGGCTGCCCAGGGAGGTGGTGGAGTCACTGTCCCTGGAAGGGTTTGAGAACTGTGTGGACATCTCTCTCCTGTGCTGAGGCACCTGCTGACACATCAGTTCAGCTGTTCCCCAGGACAGAGCCAAAGCCCCTCTGCAAGGAAGATAGGAGAGCTGGGCAGGTGTCACCAGAAGGTTATCTGCCCCATCTCTGGCAGCAGCTGCCTGTGGAGGATGCACCTGCCCCAGCTCAACCCCCATCCCCATGCACTGAGCTGAGTGCCCTGGCTCTGGCACATCTGGCAGCAGGGCTCAGCCATGGGCAGTGTCCTCTCCAGCCTCGGGTGACTTTTCTGTTCCCTGCTGGCATTTAGCTGGGAGGGAAGGCTTTGCAGATGCTCCCAGCCACTCCATCTCAACCCAAACTGGTTCCACAGGGAAACAGCAGCGTATCTGATGGGCACAGCATGCAGCCCTTTGTGTCACTCCACACGAGTGTGCTGTGTGAAGCCCTGGGCAACTCCTTCCCTCCTGCTTTCAGCTGGGCCGCTGGGATCTTAGGTTCCTGCAGATAACAAACCAACCCCTCCTGCCCCAGCTCCTTCCTCTGCATAATGGGAACAATATTTACCAGCCCCAGCGTGCGGGGCTGAGGGCGATGTGGCAACCCTCTTAGAGAAGGAATTAAGTTCAAAGACACTTATAATCATACACATTATCTCCACAGCACAGCTGTAATTACAGCAAACTATAGTCTGCCTTGGGAAGCTGAAGCAAGCTTTCACATCCTGCTGCCATCCCTGGCTTTACAAGCATTCCCCTCTCCCATCAGTGTTTTGCAACTGGAGCAAGAGCAATGTTGGAAACAATTTGGGACCTTTTCTATTGTTACTAGAGTGAAAACGAGGAGAGCCTTTGTTGAGGTGCCCAAACAAGATGGCCAATGATCCTGTAGCCCACCATTATCAGCTTCTCCAGCACAGTGAGTCATCCAAGAGCTGAACTGTTCTGGAGCTTATCCCACCTGCTGGAAGATGCCCTGCATCCAGAAGCTCTGATAAAAGAAATAGGAAGGTGCCAAACCCTGCACTGAGGGTCACCATCCACTGCAGCTCTGCTGCCTGCCCACCTCACTCATGGGATCATAGACTGGTTTGGGTTGGAATGGGCCTTATAGGTCATCTAGTTCAACCCCCCTGTTATGGCCAGGGACACCTCTCTCTAGACCAGGCTGCTCGAGGCCTCATCCAACCTGGCTTTGAACACTGCCAGGCTTGGAAACTCCACCACTTCTCTGTGTAACCTGTCCCAGTGCCTCAGCACCCTCATGGGGGAGAGTTTCCATCCCATTTTCCTTCATCCCGTTCTGTCTCTGTGGTGCTGCTCTCCCACTCCGCAATTACCATCCATTTTCCAGCCTCAAGTCTTCAGGGAAGGAGCAGCCTCAGGGATCAGGACAGCTGCTGCTCCAGAGCCAGCAGAAACTAGAGAAGAATAAAAGCTGGACAAAGATGCCAAGTGTCAGCTCTGGACACCTACAGCACACAGATTGCCAGGGCAGGGAGGAGTCTGTGCTCCACCCTGCTTGGCAGCTCTCTTAATTAAGCCTTTGGAAAACCAGGAACATTTTATTCCATTCCCCAAATTTTTTATTACAGGTTCTTACAAACACTCAACTCACAGACACAGAATCAGGCTGGTTTGGGTTAGAAGAGACCCTAAAGATCACCCAGTTCCAAGCCCCTGCCATGGGCATGCTGTTTGTCATTTCTCAGGACACCTGCCCCATTCTCCTTTCCTTATTTCCATGAATTTCTTCCTCCCCTTTTCCTGTCAGCTCCCAGCTGTGGATACTGATGAACCCTTGCTGCTGCAGTTTCAGCCCAGCTAACCAAGCAGCACATGGCTTTGGCCAACTAGTCCCCAAACCATGTTTCAACTGACCACAACCCTTCCATTTTGGTCAGGCTTTCTCCTTGGTTTGGTAGATGAGAGGTTTGGCCTTCCTCCTCTGGTTAACCAAGACAGTGTGTCACATAGACATGGTGCCAGCTGTGGTTGCTGTGGTTCAGATTCGCTTCCACAAGGAAATTCTGCTCTCTTCTTTCTCCACCTCATTTTCTTTCTGCTCCTTCCTGCTGGCAGCTCCGAGTACTACGTGAACGAGGCGCCGCGGGTTGTCCTGAACAAGCTGGAGAGCTGTGGCTACCGGGTGGTGAGCATGACGGGTGTGGGGCAGACCCTGGTGTGGTGCCTCCACAAGGAGTAGCAAGCAAGACTCCTGCCTTCCTCCTGGCCAACATCCTGCTGGAGATCACCTTGCACGGGACTGATAGCAAACCTTCCCCCACCGTTCCTTTCTGTCTCTGACTCCAGGCACTTGGGCACAGGGGAGGGAGTGGTGTAGAGGCACAACTTGACCTGGCGGAAGCTTTCCATCCTGCTCTTTCACAAGTCTGGGGAAAGGAAGGGCTGCCCAGTCCAGATGAAATCAGGCATTGAGAGCAGATGGCTCCACCTCTGCACTCAGATGAACAGCAGGCTGGAAAACACCATCTCTTCATACCTTCATCATCATCTACTCAGTGTACACTGGAGGAAGTTCCAGTAGTCCTCTGCCTGTTCCGCCCCAGAGAGGTCCATGCTGGGCTGTGAGGTCAGGGCATGTCTTCTCCTGGGCTGTGGGAGTAGGGAGGAGAAGCCAAGCATGGATGGCATCCATCTCATCCCTGAGACATAAGCAAGATGTGCCCAACCTACGCAGTGCTCCTTGACAACCCCTTCACCCAGCAGCAAGCCTGGTTCCTCTACAAGTGGGACTGTGGTTAGCAGCAGCAGCCTTCCAACCCCAAAAGTGCTGTTTGGGTGTAACCCTGATCCTGAAACAGCCTCAGAACAGCACAGGAAACTCTTGGGGACATTTTGGGTACAGGCTTTGTAACCTCAGCTGAGCAACAGCCACACTGGATGGTTTGGGACTGTGCATAGCTACTGGGGGTAACACCAATAAAATTCCTCTCAAGAGACCAACATCTTTCTGTGGCTTGTCTTAACCAAAACCTTCTGGATCCGTGGCTCCTGAACAACCTTTCAGGAATTAAAAGCAGTGGTGGGGTGACAACACCCCTCACACCTGGCTAGACAACTGCTCTGTGCACTGACCAACAGGTTAATGCAGAGTAACTCTGCACCCTTTCTGCTCCCCACACTGGAAGGGGATGAGGGCTGCACTCACAGGGAATTGCTATTCCTACAGTGGCTTTAAAAAAAGGAGATTTATTGGCTTAATTTAAGAAACAGCTCTGGAGATGAAGACTGATGAGTGGGGAGAATCCATACTCTCTGGTGCTAGGTGTGAGACTCTTCCTCTTCTTCCCGCTTGAGCTGCTCAATGAGCTGTTGCCTCTCTGCTGCTTGGCGCATCCTCATCATCACCAGGCTCTCATAGTCCCGCTCCGACACCACTGAGGCCTGGGAGCAGAAGACAGACACAACTGGTCACAGACAGCAAGCCCCAGCCCCTCAAACCACCCTCAGCACCAGGAAGGTGCTTCACAGCAGGCTGACCCCAGAGACCCCAGAATGGTTTAGGTTGGAAGGGACCTTAAAGATCATCCAGTTCCAACTCCCCTGCCATGGGCAGGGACACCCTGCACTAGAGCAGGTTGCTCAAGGTGTTGTCCAGCCTGGCCTTGAACACCTCCAGGGAAGGCACAGTACCAGGTAAGGTGTAAAATCTGCCCAGCCTACACAGAAAGAGCTGCTTCAGAGGCATGCTGCTGGTGAGGCAGGAGTGGGGCAGGCAGGGAGCACTATCACCCTCTGCCTGCTGGAGCACCCAGCCTGGGTGGGGAAGCAAAGCAGCCTGGCTGTGGCTGGTTGTTGTGGGTGAGAAGCTTGCTCTGCAAGTCCAGCTCTGGTGGCCTGAGTTCAGCACATGCTGCACCCGTTAGATAAGGGTAATGAATGAAACCCAACCAAACCTCCCTGAGGTTTTGCCACAGAATCACAGAATACAATCTTTCGGATTGGAAAAGACCTTTAAGATGATCAAGTTCAAATTCTCTGTCCCTACCACATCTGGTGCTAATCCATGCTCCTCAGCATCACATCTCTGCCTCTTTTAAACACCTCCAGGAATGGGGATTTGACCACCTCCCTGGGCAGCCTGTTTCTGTGTTTGAGAACCTTTTACTCATGAAGTTTCTTCTCATGTCCAACCTAAACCTCCTCTAGGGCTGCTTGAGGCCATTTCACACAATCACAGAATGTCAGGTTGGAAGGGATCCCATGAATCACCTGGTCCAACCTTTTTAGGTAGTATCTTCTCATTTCTGGGTAATTTCTTCTTATTCTATCACTTGTTATGAGAGAGAAGAAACCAAATGAAAGTGGCCACACGAAGAAACCCACCAGCTATGTTCCTGAAGCTGACACAAGGATGTTTTAAGATCCTAACAGCTCTTGGAGCCTTTCTGCTGTGTGTGGTACCAACTGTCACGTACCAAGTTGATTGCAGACTCTACCTAATAAATGTGGGCAGCAGATGACAGCTGCTATCGTGGAGCAAAGTGGTGGTTTTGGCACTCTGCTTTCAAAAGCCATTGAACATTAGTAGGTGGCCTCACTGTTTCAGAGGTATTCAAAGTGCTGCAGTGCTTGGAAACATCCATCTCATTTGGCTGACAGCTCAGGTGGAAATAGAAAGAGTCTTGACAGAAGGTGAATGAAAAAAGAATCTCACATTCATTTTTCTAGGAACTAAATTTGGTTGTGGTTTGAGGACACTTTAAACACAAGGGATGGAAAGGCAACAGAACTGTTCAGTAAGATCTTCTCTACTTTGGAGAAGAGCAGACTGAGGGGGGTGGAAATCTCATCAGTGCTTCAAGGGTGGGTGTCAGGAGGATGGGACCAGTCTTTGTTCAGTTGCACCCAGTGACATTACAAGGGCTAATGGAGCTTCTTATGTTCCAGTTTGTGCCCATCTAAACACGAGGAGGAACTGCTTTAATTTAAGGGTGCTGGAGCACTGGAGCAGGCTGCCCAGAGAGGTGGTGGAGTCTCCATCTATGGAGACATTCCAAACCTGCCTGGACATGTTCCTGTGTGACCTTCTCTAGCTGACCCTGCTTTGGCAGGGAGGTTGGACTCAGTGATCTCTGAAGGTCCCTTCCAACCCTGTGCTTCTGCATGATAATGAGGCTAGTGCAGATCTGGTTTGGAGTGCCCTCAGATCAGCTCCTGCAGCTGTGGGACCGAAAAGAGAAGCCCACAAGAGATGAGAAACTCGACCTGGGAAATGAAGAGACCAAGACACCATAACAGGCACATTAGGAGCTGCATGACTGAAGTCCCCGTTCAGAGCAGGCAGCGATGTGCACCGTGTCTGAGAAAGCACCAGCCTCTGTCAGCCTCCAGTGGCAGAACCAGGCTTTCTCAAGGCCCCTGTCCACCAACCACAGATCCTCACTATCATCTCCCGGGCTGAATGAAGTAGCCTAGATGAGGCTCATGCAGATGAATCACCCATCCAAACCTGAATCACCACCTCAACACTCTTCATTTACATTTAAAACAGACAAGCGATTATTTCTGTCCTCCTTTGGGAGCACTGCTGATACAAGGAGCCATGAGGAGAGCACCCGGAGAAGAAGCAGGCAGATCCAATGCGGGCTACCAGTCACTGACAGTTCTCCAGCAGCCCAGGTGCTGCTAAGGGAGCTTGTCTTCTCCAGCAGAGTGTGGGCTGGAGCTCTGGAGCTCTGCTGCTCCACACACCTACTTCCTGCAATCCTGGCAATCACCAATAGTGTAAACCCCAGGTTCTGACGTGGCTGACTCAGCAAGGGCTTGGCTCAAAACAAACACTTCCACACACGGAGCTGCAGCCTGGGAAGTGGTAACAGGAGGCACTTGAAGAGAAGAAGGAATTGGGCATTTTCAGTGTTCTGGGTCCAACCTGGCTGAATCCTCCCTGGACTTGCTTCTTCCAGCGTTCCATGTACCGGTGAAGGTGGTGGCCACAACTCTGAGTGCTTCAGCAGTTTCTCCTCGCTGCCTGTTGGACTTGGGTGCTGCTCCCACACAGAGTAAGTTTATTTTTCATTCAGTTCTCCCAAAGATTGTCTTTTCCATCTGCATTTTGCTGCTTCTCAGTTTCCGCTGGAGCGTGTTCCTTCGGTTTCCTTCAGTGGGACTGAGTCACCGTCTCCCTTCCAACCACCCACGGAGATTTTGTGTGGTGCCCTTCCCCTAGAAGGTGGCTGGTTACCATGGTACCAAGTGCCCTTCTGTTCTAGATGCTAGATTAAGTCTGTTCTCATGGTGACTGTGTGCCTTTGCTGTTCTTCACCAGCTCATTCCTGCAGCAGAGATTTAATACCCTCAGCCACTGCCGTTCCTTCTCCTCTGAAGGAGGAGACTCCTTCATAGCCAAGACAGGCCACCCGCTCCTGAGCACAAGGACCTAGTGAGAGCTTTGCATTTCCTGCACTACCAGCCTCTCTGTTTTCCTTCCAGCTACGAGAAGAGGGAAGAGGTTGTTCCTGTTGTGTGACTTGCTGCAGGTCCTGCGGCTTCAGCCCAGCACCTGGCTGTGAAGAGTCAGCAGCTTCCTGCTCCTCGCTGCCCTCCATCAGCATGGATACGTGGCGGAGAGGCTCCATCAAGTCCACAACCTTCTTCAGACGTTTCTCACTCAGGAGACACAAAAAGCTGGGCAACCAAGTCATCCTCTTGAATCAGAACAGCCACACTCTGGACAGTGATGGACAGTGCCAGAAGAGGGAATGCTTGAGGGACCTGAAGGACAAGTCTGATTACCTGTCATGTCAGAGTGAGCAGAACCTGGCCAAGGCACAAGCACCTCCCAAGCCTCCCCGGCTCTACCTGGACAGTTCTAGCTGCCCTAACATCATTGATCACACAGATTCTCACTCTGACATCTCCTTCTCTGGTACTACTCATCAATACCACAAAGCCACTCAGACTCAGTTCTACAAGGACCAGACTACAGACTGCGGGACCCCAGAGGCAGGTTCCCAGAATGGCACCACTCTGCCTGACCTGTCTGACCCCTTCCTGTCCTTCAAAGTGGATTTGGGGCTATCACTTCTTGAGGATGTTCTGCAGACCCTCAGGAAACAGAACCCAAGGGACTACGCCATCTGAAGGTATTTAGCATTTAATAGATCACATTTCCCTGCTGCTGCTGCTGCTGCCAGTTTCTCCAGTCCTATGAGGAAGGATGCTGCAGCATTCCTGTTGTGTGTGGCCCGTTCTGTTGTCCTCACTTCACCCACCACAGACCATCCTTGTCCTTGCTAAGGAGTCCTCTGGAGCAGTGCTCACAAGCTCAGACCAGAGCACTGCCTGCTGGAACATCGTAGGCAAGCTTCCCTTCTCCACACTGGGAATCTCCCACTCCTGACTGTGCATCTCCTCCTCATGGACAAAGGGAATTGTTTGGCAAGAGACTTGTTTTGGGGATGTGGCTGTGACCCTGTGGAGCACGGACAGAAGGAGACATGGCACACATCCTTTGTGGGTAAGCAGCCTGCACAGAGACAGCAACACTGCACCTCAAAGCCATAGCTACAGCAAGGATCAAGAGACAAAATTCTCCTCCCACCAGGTCTGGATGTGAAAAATCAAAGCTGTTCCTCCTTTTAATTTTTCCTGTTTTTCTTGTGGGTTTCTCTTCCCCCAAGTCAAGTGCAGTTGGCCTGGAAACAGGTAAGCACCCATCTAGGTGGTTTGTTTACCCTACTAGCAGGAAAAGGAATGTCTCTAGATACTGCTGCTTGAAGCATGCACTGATCTATCAGCTGTACAGATGTGGAAGAATAAACGTGTCTGTGACTGGAAGCGTCTTGTTGCCTCATTTCACTGGTAGCAAGCCAGAAAAAGCCCAGGGTTAGGGCACCAAATGCACAACTGGTAGTGACCAGGATCTATCCTCCCTGGCACTGCCAGAGAATGCTGAACGAGGGTGGGAAGCAGTGTGGCTCTGTTCTTCTGGGCTGGGAGGAGGCTGGAGCTTTGTCTTCCCCCAAGGAGTGATGGCAGCTCAGGCCATGTGCCAGCTTGGAGAGAAGCAAACAGTTCTTCGCCCTGTGAGCTGGGCAGTGGGAAGAGCTCTGCCAGGCTGAGAATGTTTTAAGCAACGTTGGGGCAAAGTGTTAAAAGGACACTGCACGAAGTACTGGGTCACAAATTCTTACCTTTTTTCATAGCTAGACTAGATACCAGGGCTCTTCTTAATCATGACAACCTTCATGCACCCAGATAACCCCAAGCTGGCTACACCAAATTGCAGAGATAATTTAGAGAAGGCACAAGTGGCTCTAACCTATGGAAGTCACATCGGATAATACAACCCAAAACTTTATGAAACCTCAGAGAAGCTTAGAACAGATGCCAGAGGGCCAGACAGGGTAAGTTTTCCTCTTGGTGTGACTGAAGGAATGGTGAGGAGCACTGGCAGGGAGATCCCACTGCTGAAAATGAAGACCTTGCCAGCAGTGAGCACTTTGTGATGTTGCTGGGGCAAAATGTGCTCTTCACAGCACTGTACAGCCATTGTGCACTGTGAACATGCAGAGTTGCAGCCATCAGCACTGCCCACACATCAGCTTTTGGATGTCAAGCAGAACTTGCCCACTTGGTTCCAGCAGCTCTCCTGAAACTGCTGGACAATGCACACCCACTGCTGCAGAAGAAAATGAGCCACCCAAGCCTGTGGGGGCAAGTACTTGGCACTCACTGCCTCCTGACAGCACCATTTTTCCACAATCAGCCCTGCTGTCACCCAGGAACTGCTGTCAAACCCCACCAGGTCTAGCTGGCACATGGTTGTCCTTCCCTGGAAGGCTGTGGAGCACAGCTCCTGGGCAGGGGTGAGCAGTGAGCATGTTGCCATGAGAACACTGCAGCTCTCGGGCTGCCTCCTGAAGCAGAGCTGCATTTGCAGGGTGGGAACAAACAAGGGGGAGGCTTCAGACAGAAATAAGAGCAACCTGGAGGGAGCAGCAAATGGGAAGCAATGGCAGCTTAAACCAGGACTGTATGACTGCAGCTTGCAAGCAAGAATGTGGACCTTGATGTCTGGGAAGCAAGACAGAGTATGGAGGGAAAAAGCAGGGGGTGGGTTGAGGCATGGCAAGAGGTACCTGAAAGACCTCATCCTGTGTAGTCCAGAGATAAGTAGCTGAGGACAAGGCAGCTAAAAGCCATACAGCCAAGAGAAGCTATGACTGAATTCCATCATTTCCAAAGTTTGGAAGCAGTCTAGTGGAAGCAGCAGCAGGATTTGGAGCAGGAAGTAGGAAAAGCAGGGAGCAGCTTGAAGACCTCAGCCTGAACAGCAAGACTGCAGCTAACACACAGAGTAGTAGAAAGGACAAACAAGCATCAGCAGTGCTACTCCTGAGAAAGGATGCAAATCATTGACCACAGCCCCTCACCATTTTGAGAGCTAACATGGGACTGAGGCTGTGCTGGGCAGAAGTGAGTCACTTCCATTTGCTGCTCTAGTCTCTCCACCAGGCTAATCCTTCTCAGCACACAGACACTGCAGCTCCACACCAACAAGTCCTGGCCATGGACACTACTCAAGATAAACTCAGCAAAAGGCAGGGCTTTGGAACCCACAGAGGCAGCTCCAACTGCGCCAGCCACCCCTTAGATAGGGATGAGCCAGTCCCTATTCTCTTCTACTGAGGGATACCCAAACTGGATTAGATTCTGCTTTTTCTCTCCCAGTTTACTGTCTGACATTGTTGCCAGCCCTGTGAATTTGCTGCTCCTGCAGGATTCTCACTGGCTCTGCACTGTGTATGGAGATCTGCCTGGTTCCTGGGCTTAACTAGTAGATATTGTCACCTCCCCTGTGTTTTGTGGCTGGAACACATCTGGCTACTCAAGAGCATCAGCTCCACAGGGATTACCTGGTGAAACAAACAGGAAGCAGTTAGGAGCTGACAAACACCTTGCATTCAGAGCAACCACTCTGGCAAAGAGGATCCAAGCCAGGCAGGGTATTTGATCTGCTGCTGCTTTCTCTCCTCCTGCAGACCCTGAGAATGCAGGTTCCCTTTCAACAATGAAATGTTCTTCTCCTGTGAACACAGTGAGTAACCAAGCCTCTCTAAAGAAACCTTCTAGGACACCCATTTCAACCAGCTGCCAGGCAGAGGATTCCCACAGTTAAAGCACATTAGAAAAAAAATCCAGAGGAACAGCATTAGAGCCTTGGGCTAAGCAAGGCACTTCGTGTTTGATCCCTTGGAGAAGGGAGATTGTGTAGTGATCCAGCCACCCAAACAGCTTGTGTGCTCAGTGTGCTGCCCCTCGAGCAAAAGAGTCTTTACAGAAGCCAGCACTTAGCACAGAAGGGCTCACAGAAAACCTTTCACCAAGAGCTTCTTCACAGCTCTGCTGTGATCAGCGTTTGGTACCATAAATACAGAGCAGTTAAACCCAGGTTGCTATAGGAACAGCTTTCAGCACCCTCACCTGTGATGTCCTCGGCTGACTGGTGCTGTCAGAAAGGAGAGAGCTGGGACTGCGCTGGGGCTGGCCCTCCAGCCAGGAAATCTTGAGAGGATTATTTGTCAGGCCAACTTCATTCTTCACAGCCATCTCCTAAAAATGAAAATATTCTCCCATCACCACCTGAACTTCAGATCCCACTCTCTCACAGAGCACTACCAACTATGATTTCTCCATCTCAACCACATACGGCATAATCAATGAAGGTGCCCTATACTAGCACCCTTCGAAGGCCACATCTGCATTAAACATGGACAGAACCCATCATTGTCAGTTACATCTGATAAACAGGTCACAGAAATTGGTGAGGGGTTTTGTTATCTGGATGTATGAGGGGGAAAGCAGGTGCCAAGGAAGAGAGACTCTTGTACAGTGTAAATTCGAGTTGATGGAAGCACTAACATTCAGGGCAATCAGTGAGTTCTGTTTACACAGTCACATCAGTTACAAGCCATTGGGATTCAAGTACCAGAAGGAACCTCTACACCTCCCTGAGCCCATCTCCACAAGGGTAACTCAACCTTCAGTGAGAGCTGACTGAACAGCCCAGGGCCAGCTTTCAAAGCAGTTAATGCTGACAGCTCTGCCACTCCTTCAACCACTTGCACCTTCAGACTCTCACCCCTGTCCACTGCCTGACTGACCAGCAGCATCTCCAGGCTGTCACACTGGGAACTCTTCCCTCCTGCAACACCTCTGCTTGCCCACTCTTCCCACACACACATCTGGGGTCTGTGCCAGACTTACAGCAGCCTTCACTGAGGCAAATTCCACCACTGCACTCCCAGTCTTCCTACTGGAGATCAGCAAATTGAGCACATCTCCATACTGCTGAGACAAAGGAAGAAAGGAAAGTTAATTACAGAGGCAGAAGAGATGTCAAGTTCCATTATGGCATGAAGGCAAAGAGGAAACATGTGTTCTCACAGACTTGAGCTGACACTCTTTCTGTCTTGCATCAGGCTTCTACTGATCCCAACCTGTCATAAGTTCTGTCCCTCTAGGAAATAATCCTGGGAAGGCATGGAGCTACACACTGCTCCCAGCAAGCCCCAGTGCAAGAGAGCTGCTCATCTCAAAGTACTACAGGAGGTACTTGGATGAAGGGAAAATAAAGATCACATGCTGGGATTAGCCAGATCAAAGGTTTGTCTACTCCTGCCTCTGACTTCTCACAGCAGCTAACATCTAGTGCTCTGAGTGAAGGCTAAAGTGAACATAACCACACAGCTACAGAGCACATCAACCATCACTGGGAAGAGTTTGCAGTTGCTCTGTCTCAGGAGGGAGACAGAGGTTCCAGCTGGGGAATGGATCACGCTGCTGACCTCTGTAAATGGCAAGAGAAAGCTGAACAGGAGAGAGAAAATGAACCACTGTGGGTTTACAGCCTCCCAGAATTTACTGTCCTTCCTTACACACTGAGAGCAAGAGAAGATCAAGGAGTAGGAAAGTGTCAGACAGGACCTTTTGCAGGATCTGCAACAGAACATCTTTTGTGTATCCTCCTCTGGTCTCGTCCTCTTTCCTGCATTTCCATTTGAGCTGGAAAACAAACACAACAAGTTAAATTTGCCCATTTCAAGATGTGCTGCCATGCTCCAAGCAGCTCCTACCACCTGCACATGAATTGAGTTTGCTATTTACACCAACACTCCCAGAAGTACCAAGGCAGTGTTTTCAGCATCTCAGTGTGCTTGAACAAATTATTTGGGGAACAGGGGGAATCATTGCTCAGTGCAATAAAAAAAGCTCAGACTCAAAAGGCTGTATCAGGGTAATAAGCAGATGTTTTGCCAAGCTTAAAGCAGAGCTAACTCAATTTCAGGCTCAAATCTAGACCAGACAGTAGAGGGCGAGGGAGGAAGGCTAAAGGCAACAAAAGGGACTGTTCATCTCCATAATGCACATTAGATATTGCTGATGTGTCCCTTCTGTTTTCCCAAACTGCATAATGTTTTATCAGCTTCCACCAAAAAACAGCTTTCTAAGGATGTCTTACTTTGAGTTTAGGAGTTATTTCATCTTTGGCTCTATTTCTGTCTTGTTTGCCTGAAGAGGGAAAAGAGGAAAGAAGAACCAATCAGATGAGTAAAACCTGCTCAGTTAAAGAGCATTTAGCACAGACTACAGCAACAGCAAACACTCCTCCACTAGAACACTTGAGCTCCAAAAGTCACCAGAGGATGAGGTTCTGGGATTCTGGAGAATCTCCCTTCCTTTATGGAAGAGATTAACTGCAGCTACTAAACAAGAAGAGAGTTTCAAAGGTGGGAGCTGCCTGTTGCTGTGTGGCAGTGCAGAAGGCAGAGGTTTTCCAGCTCAGTGTGTGCTCATTTCCTGACACATTTGCTGCTGCTCTTTGTACAAAGCTGGGCTGAAGGCCTTGTGTGCCCAAGGAACAGGAGAGAACCAAGGCCCAAAAAGTAAAGCCTCATCAACCACAGACTAAACAAAACTTCATTCTCCAGGCCAAGTCCCTTTTGGGTGGCAAGCACTGTGAGCTCTTTGAAGTGGCACAGAAGTGGTAGCAATGGCAACTTATTTTTTACAGACTTGGATCGCTGCTGTGAGCCTGCCACACTGACTGCTGCAATTGTGACAGAGGAGCAGGGCTTTTGTTTCCCCCCAGTATAACTGTGGGGCTTCAGAGCAGACCACCTGGATTCAGTGCTTTAGAACAGCCACTGAAGAGCAGCAGCAGCAGCGAGGTGCTGAAGAGCAGGACATCATCTCTAAGCAAGCAGCACCACAGAAATCCTACTCTTTTGCCTTATCCCTGAAAAAGTGCTGAGCAGGATCCTGTACAAGGCTGCATATGTCTGTGAGCTCTGCTACAGAAGAGCTGGACACTCAGTTTATGTTGGCTGAGGGCTCCAGTCTCACTTCTTCTCACCTTGGATGTGCTGCTCTCTTTCAAGCCGGATCTGCTCCCGAATGAGTCTCTGCTGCTCCTCAAGCTGTCGGGAGCCCTCTTCACGCAGCCGTATTATCTACAGCAGAGGGAGACCACAAACACCTGAGGGCGCAGTTCTGTGTTTGGTTCATGCCATCTAGACTGTCAAAGACAGCTTTTGTCTTACACTCTCTCACTGCTCCTGTTGGCACAGCTTCAATATATGCCCCAAACCGGATCCCTCATGTTCCCTGACCCTATCAGCCAGCACAGAGCCCATGAGCTGTTGTTATTTGTCTGCTATGCCAAAGGAAAAGGATAGACAAAAAAATACAACCCCAAGACAGCCACATTTGCCAGATTGCTACAAGGTCCCTTCCAGCTGCCTCTCTCCCCTGGTGCCAATTAACCCAAAAAGCTGAAGGATGCAGCTGCATGCATCTCATCCCATGTTTTCATCACAACTGTAAAGACTTCCAGCAATTCTTCTCCAGAGAAGCAGAGAAATGCAAGAATTTATCTTTACTTCTTCTTCTAATGTTCTCGTTGTCTTGATCTCCTCCTCTTCATTCTCCCGGCTCTGGGCTTCTCGTTCTCTGGCTTCAAGATCTGCAGAGAAAGAAACACAATTAAAACAATCCAAAGGGAATTTTCACTGCTGAGCAGAGGTGGGAGATCACAAACATGGGTACACCTACATCAATTTCAGAGCAGAGTTCTGGCAGCTCTGCTCCCTCTCCTTTGCCCAGCACATCAATGGATCAGCAGCCTTAGCTGTCATTAAACCTCCTAGTTCCCTCCCAGAGCAGGACCACCCTCACTGACTGTGGGAGATTTCAGGTGGCTACAACATTATACTGGGCATAAAGAAGCCACAAATAGGCAGTAGGTTAGTCAGTGGTGAATTTATAGAATCATTTTAGTTGGAAAAGACCTCTGAGATGATCAAGTCCAACCATTAATTCAGCAATGCCAAGCAGAGTGAGAAGGTCTCCTTTCAGCCTTCTTTTCTCCAGGCTGAACAACCCCAGGTCCCTCAGTTGCTCCTCACCAGATCTGCTCTCCAAACCCTTCACCAACTTCATTGCTTTTCTCTGGACCCACTCCAGCTGCTCAACATCCTTGGAGTGAGAGGCCCAAAACTGAACCCAGGATTTGAGATATGGCCTCACCAGTGCAATTCCAACAGCAAAAGCAACACAAACATGCAGCTAACTAAGACTTTGAGCAAAGGAAGTTTTGGTTTCATTACCAAGCTTCACTTTCTTTCGCTTTTCATCAAGTTTCTGTGTCCTCTCTGCAGCTTGTTTCTTTGCCCTTCTCACTTTGTCATAAGCTGCCTGTCAAAGAACCAGCAAAACAGGGTGAAACCAGAGATAAAATGGCAAGTGATGAACAAGGGCAAGATCAGACACTGAAATGCTGCAAGCAGGGGTACAGCATCTTCTGCTTCTTGCTGACCTCCCTCCTGAAAGTGCTGGAGTTAACACAAATATCCTGAAAACATGAGAAGAAGTCCAAGGATCTCCAGATGGAGCCTGAAAGAGTGAGGAACTCCAAGAATAACTGCAAAATGTATGGGAGAGAGTCTGACCTATCTTTGGGGCTGAGAGAGAATATTTTGGCTCCCTAAACATAGCAAAAGCAGCTTTAGGGGCACTGGTAACAGATCAGGTTGGGTTCAGAGGAAGGTTTTATGACTAAACCAGCCTATTTTATAGAAAAGATAAATGCACAAAGCAAACGTTTGACTCCTGTGGATGTAGGAGATCAAAGAGCATCAGAACTCTTCAGCAGCAGTAACACATCAAGGTTCATTCAGCACTATGGAGACTTAAGAACTTGCAAATTCACTGGCACCTGTTTAAACCCTGCACAGAGCTGTTCTGTGGTAGCTGAAGCACAGAGCAGCAGACACGCTCAGGTCCTACCTGTAGAACAGTTACAGAGAGCACTGCTTTTCTTTTAGTAATCAGAGAAGCTGGCACTTATCCTCCCTGCATGAAAAGGGCTTGTTCAACACCTTTTCCTTTTTAAAACACAGGAGCCAAAAAGCTGTTAGATACCAAAAACTTGACTGTCCCACGGAGGGAGGGTGAGAAGCTTTGGCAGCATTTGAACAGAGGAGAGTTATTCCAGGTTTTTAGATCCTATAATCTGAACTATCAATGTGTCTCTCTCTGGAGTTACTTGCTCTTTTTGGCTTGGTTTTTATTCTCTCCCTTCATAAGTCCAAAGACTTTCAGGCCTGGAGCAGAAGACACTCAACCACCTTCTCATGGCAAGAAGAGCCCAAGCTACATCTGGCAGCCTGCAGAGCTCCCACAGCAAAGAGACAAAACAGACAGAGTCTGTGACCCAGCTTTTTGCTTTCCCAGTCTCTTGTGCCCCATGGAAAGAAAGGCTCCAAAGATTACATTTAGGAGTTATTTATTTGTCAGATCTTGGCTTCAAGGGAACTGCAAAAGCAGCACTGTCACAGGGATTTAATGAGTTCTCGTGCCAGTGGTGCTCTCTTTTATTTAGCCTTTTATTTTCACACATCTGACACGTTATTAAAGACAGTATCTCACTCTTACAGCAAACAGACAGAGCTACTGCCAGCACATCTCCTCAGACAAAGAACAGCTGTCCAGGTTTTTATCTGGCACCTGCAATTTAATCTCATGGAGAACTAGATAAACAGACAAGACTCACATTCATGAAGTCACAACTGGAGAAGAGAGCAGGACAGACAAGGAGAGAGTTGCCCACACTTCTCCAGCACGTTTGCTGAGAGTTACACCCCACAACCCTCCCACCACAAGGCACCACCATCCTTACCCTTGCTGCTGTATCTGTGAGGACAGCTAAGGCCTGGGACAGCTGGTGAAAGACTTCCGCTGGGAATGAGAAGAAAACAGGGTAAGGTGCAGAGAACCAGGCCTGTGGCTTGGAGATCAACCAGGAAAGAGAATCCCTCAGGGAAGAGACCTGCAGAACAGCAGCAAGAATCACCTTCCCAAAGCATCCATAAGCCAACCTACAGCCAGGATCGCCTCAACTCAAAGGACAACACCTGTCACACAACCTTCAATGTAAATGAAGGAACAAAACCTGGAACCATTCCATTTTAACAGAATCCTTGAAAACATGGATTCAGAATAACTCCTCTCAGAAACATGTTCCTCAGCCTGAAGATCACTGTGACAAACGAATTGTCCCTTTCATCACCAACAGCTCTTCAGCCTAAGAGCCAAACTTTGTATTTCACATCAGTACAGCTCACTCTCTTCCTGTAAGATCACATCCATAAGGCTTCTCTGCATGCTTCAAATCACTTCTCAACCTCCTGCAGATGTCAGCCTCCCCTGGCTTTCCCCTCATTGCTGCTAAAGTGGATTTACTTTTTCTGGCAGACATATTTTCTCTGTACCAGAGTTATAAATTGTCAAGACTGTAGTCCAGCAGGTTGGGAAATGTCAAGATGCAGAGTGTTGCCTATTTTGAGGGGTCCTGATGAGCAGCACTCCTCTAGTTACCACTGCTGCCTGTGACTGTAAAATATAAACCCAAGGTAGCCACAGAAGCCAGGCTCTGCTGACAGTTTAGGTCCAGTCAGCTGCACAGCCAGGGCCTTGCCTCAGACAAAGCAGGCACTGCTCATACAACATCAGATTTAATCTTGTTATTGAAGTTTTGACTGCAAGAGGTATGAATTAAACCAGTGACCAGCCAAGAAACACTGGGGACAGGATGGCTGAGGGGCTGGGATTCAGGTACCATGGGGGAAAGACTTTGAGAGGTGCAAATATTAATTTCAGCACCAGTTTAACCCTGCTGTTTCTAGCACCAACATGTACACATTCAGCCCTAGAGCCCAGCACTCTCTGGCAGTGATGAAAACAACTCCTGGCCCTGCACTTGTACGCCTGCTGTGACACAAATCCAGACATTCCCTGCAGCAGGTGTAAAGGCAGACCTGAAGTCAAGCAAAGCCAGCTCTAGGAGTCAGCACATGTGAGAACAGGAAGAGTTGTTTGTGTCCCCATCTCACCTGCTCTGGGGTTGTCTGGGTTCTTATCCGGGTGACATGTCAGTGCCTTCTGCCGGTAAGCCTTCTTAACCTGCAAGAGCCAGAATTGGCATTTACTGGGAAGTGCTGCTGAGATCTGTGCTGGGAAAAGCAACTTGGAAAAAAAATTAACCCCAAAACACTACACAAGCAAAAAAAAAAAATCATCACTATGCTGAGGGCTTCTGTTGTAGGTTTTGCTGCAATCAGCAGAAGGCTGAGGCTGAAGCAGCATCCATTTGCATTAGAGATCCCCCAGGACTGGCAGAAAATAAAGGCCATGTCTGGAGTTCCAACAGCCTACCAGTAAGGTCTCCATAGGACAGCAGTGTGCCCTTGTGGCCAAGGAGGCCAGGGGTATCCTAGGGTGCACTCAGAAGAGTGTGGTCAGCAGGTCAAGGGAAGTTCTCCTTCTCTGCTCTGCCCTCGTGATACCGTATCTGGAGTGTTGTGTCCAGGTTCAAGAGGGACAGGGAACTACTACAGCATCCAAGGGAGACTATGAGGATAATGAAAGGACTGGAACATCTGTCTGATGAGGAAAGGCTGCGAGACCTGGGGCTGTTTAGCCTAGAGAAGGCTGACAGGAGATCTTATTAATGTTTATACATATCTGAAGAGTGGGGAACAAGAAAGGCCCAGTCTCTATTCAGTGGTGCCCAGTGATAGGACAAGGAAAAACATATACAAACTGGAACCCAGCAAGTTTCACCTCAGCATCAGGAGAAACTTATTTGCCATGGGGGTACTGGAGCCAGCTGCCCAGAGAGGTTGTGGAACCTCCTTCTCTAGAGACTTTCAAGACCTATCTGGATGCCTTCCTGTGTGACCTGCCCTAAATGACCCTATACTGGGAGGGGAGTTGGTCTCGATGACTTCTAGAGGTCATTTCCAACCCCTACCATTATTTGATTCTATGATTCTGCCTGGCCTAAATAGCATGAGACCTCTTGAAGGCCCAGTGTTCAACCCCAAGGGAGTGACCTCTTCTTTGTAATCTCACTGTCCTGCAAGGACAACCAGGACACTTGGCAGGCAGGCGGACGTAGTCTGAATGGCTCAAAGCCTTTCAAAGCCACAGGTTTTACTTTTAGATGCTCAGTATTACAGCAGTCAAACCTCACCACCATGACAGCCAAGTCTGGTTCAGCAGGGCAATCTTCTAGCCAGAGGGATGCTGCACTCTCTGCAGCTTTAACTTTGGCAAATACCATTTACTGTGCAAACGCTGAGTCTGGCAAGGTGAAGAATATTTGTACCAAAGAGTGCTTAACCTCCTTTACGCCTCATAAAACGATCGTCAACTTTCTGAGCTAAGTCACTTCTACCAGAGAGCTCCCGTTGACAGGAACACACCTGCAGCAAGACAGAAGAGAGGAATTGCTGCTCTGGTCACTGCCAGGCACTTCTCCGCCAAAGGGAAGGACTGAGCAGGGGCCTGGCGCCGCCTGGTGGACAAAACTCTGGGAAGAGAACCGCGCAGCTAAACCTAGCCTGGCCTCTTGATAAGGCAGAGGTAATTCATCTCCCTGTGCACTAGTCACAAGTGGCACAAGAGCCGTGGCAAACGTTTGGAACCTCAAAGAAAGGTTTCATTACTTGATCAGCGTTGCTCTCTCTCATCTCTTGGCCATGCTGCTCTGCATGCCAAGGGGTCTTTGGGGTATTTGGAGTTGTTTTACATAAGGATAAGCACTCTGAACACACTTCTCAATTAGTAAGTTGCACCATAATATCCATTCTGTCATTTTTTCATCCTCTTAGTATCACAGAACTCTATTTATCACCCTCTCCCTGCAGCATCTAACTCAGTGTCTTTCACCTGGTTAAACCCTATGTGGAATTTCCAGGCAGCCTCCAAGTCACTGGTCAGCCCCAGACTAGCTCCCAAGCTTTACTCTCTTAGAATCATAGAATCAACCAGGTTGGAAGAGACCTCCAAGCTCATCCAGTCCAACCTATCATCCAGCCCTATCCAGTCAACTAGACCATGGCACCAAGTGCCTCATCCAGTCTTTTCTTGAATACTTCCAGGGACGGTGCCTCCACCACCTCCCTGGGCAGCCCATTCCAATGCCAATCACTCTCTCTGGGAAGAACTTCCTCCTAACACCCAGCCTAGACCTCCCCTGGCACAATTTGAGACTGTGTCCCCTTGTTCTATTACTGGTTGCCTGGGAGAAGAGGCCACCCCCCACCTGGCTACAGCCTCCCTTCAGGTAGTTGTAGACAGCAATGAGGTCACCCCCTGAGCCTCCTCTTCTCCAGGCTAAACACCCCCAGCTCCCTCAGCCTCTCCTCATAGGGTTTGTGTTCCAGGCTCCTCACCAGCTTTGTTGCCCTTCTCTGGACACCTTCCAGCACCTCAACATCTCTCTTGAATTGAGGGGCCCAGAACTGGACACAGTACTCAAGGTGTGGCCTGACCAGTGCTGAGTACAGGGGCAGAATAACCTCCCTTGTCCTACTGGCCACACTGTTCCTGAGCCAGGCCAGGATGCCATTGGCTCTCTTGGCCACCTGGGCACACTGCTGGCTCATCTTCAGCCTACTATCTACAAGCACCTCCAGGTCCCTTTCCTCCTGGCTGCTTTCCAGCCACTTTGTGTTGCTACTGCTCTTTAGTGATAACGAAAAACAAAACAACAAAGTCTTCCCACGAAGTGAAATCAAAGCATTCCTTTCAGATTAAACTTTGTTCAGTTACCAATAGTCTTAACCCAAAGCCTTACCTCTCTTGAAACATCACTCTCCTAGGCCAGTTCCCACCTTAGAGCTTGTGTTTGGTGTTCACTTACCCATTAAGTACTAAGAAAACCCAAACAAAGATGTAATTTTAAACCCACAGAATTAATAAGGTGGCTTATGGGAACCTCCAGGAGCAAGAGCAACCTCTAACAAGCGGATTCTTGATCAGCACAAGGAGGTCTCCTGAAGGAACATACACAAACCAAGCAAGAGATGCATTGCCTGACACAAATGTTGCCATTCTCTCCGAGTGGTTTAATGCTCCTCCAAAGGCAGGTCTTGCCCCCCCCCCCCCCGGCTTCAGAGTAGCCAAGGGAAGGCCAACGCCAGGAGAAGTGGGGTTTTCACACCTGGAACATCTCCAGCCGACAACGCGGCAGGCCCCAGGGCAGCGAGACCATATTAAAACAGCAATTTAAGCAATCGCCCAGCTAAACACCCGGAAAGCAGCAAACACCGCCCCACGCCAGAGCAGCCTCCTGGCCCCGGCCACAGCCTCCGGTGCAGAGGGCAGGGAGGCAGCGGAAGGCCCCGCTCCGAGCCTCTCCCCGGCGCAATGAGGGCTCCCGGCCCGCGGTCCTGACCTCCTTCTCCGACGCCTTCTCGCCGATCCCCAGCAGGCCGTAGAGGTCCAGCTGCAGCAGATCCTTCCCGACCGCCATCCCGGCCCCGTCGCCGTCCGCCGGGAAATGAGGTCCCCGTGCGCGCCGTGTCCTCTGCGCAGGCCCATGCCTACAAGTCCCAGGATGCACCGCGCCAGAGCCTGCCGGGTCCGGCGGAGCGCGGTGCGTGCCGGGAAATGTAGTGCCGTGGCGGCAGCTGCTGGCGGGACTGGTACCACAGAGCACAGGATTGACCAGGCTGGAAACGACCTCTAGCATCATCGAGTCCAACCTGTCGCCTAACCCTTCTTATTGGCTAAACCACGGCACTAAGTGCCTCATCCAGCCTCCACTTAAACACCTCCAAGGATGGCAACTCCACCACCTCCCTGGGCAGCCCATTCCAATGCCAATCACTCTCCCTGGCAAGAACTTCTTTCTAACATCCAGCCTGAACCTGCCCTGGCACAGCTTGAGACCTTGAGACCGTGTCCTCTTGTTCTGCCCCTGGGTGCCTGGGTGAAGAGACACATTGAGCAGGGCATTGCCAAGGGGAGCTACATTGCCAGGTTGGGGCTGGGGCACCTTTGAGTGCAGTGCCAGGGACCTGAAACTGCTAGATGTGCCTACGTGAATAACAGCACCCAACCTCTCCGCTGGAGCCATTTTGCATGGTGGCTGTCTCTGGCAAAGATGAATCTCTGCCAGTTTTGACTAACAGCTACAAATCAAAGCCTTCAGCAACTACAGTATCCTTATGGCCCCAAGTTGTCTTCTCCAGTACATGGCACAGGTGCTCAGATGTGGACACGTCTCTCTTCTCCTGGGCAGCTCAGCAGTGGTCATAGCACGCTTTCCAAATAGGACTTCTTGTTACTCGAGACCGGAGCTTGTGTCTTCTGTGTGTGGCGCCTGAAAGCTGCTTCCAGGAGACGTAGAATTCACCCTGTTTTCTGGTTATCCCCACCGCTGGGATCCTGTAAGTCTCTTCCGAGTAAGTTGATTCTACGGCAGTACGAAAACCACTGAAAGAGAAGGGGGCCTGTCCTCACAATGACAGCTCCGAGAGACCAACGGCAGCGGATGGCGCAGGACGCTGCTCTGAGAGAGGCAGAGGCTGGACCAGTTGCGACCGCTTGAGGGCGCTGCGCGGCGGCGCCTCGCTCTCCCCGGCCAATGGCGGCGGTGCCCTGGCGGTTGCCAACGGCAGCCGGGGACGCCCTGCGCTCCGCCTCGCCCCGCCCAGACGCGCTCTGCGCTTGCGTCGCCCGCGCGCTCCGTGCCGACGTGGGGCTGCGCGGGGGGGCGGGGCCCGGTCCGGCGCGCGGGGCTGTACTCGGGGGGTGCCAGCATGAGGCGCGGCGAGCGGCGGGGGCCCGGTGCCGCCCTGGGCAAGGCTGCCCTGGAGGAGCAGCAGCCGCCGCCGCCGCCGCAACAGCCCCCAGTGCCCAACGGTGGCAGCCCCGCCGCGGCCGCAGAGCGGCCCACGCTGCCCGGCGCTGAGAGGGACAGCCCCGGCCTGCGCCGCAGCACCGAGTCCGAAGTGTACGACGACGGTACCAACACCTTCTTCTGGTGAGAGCCGGCCCCTCGCTCCGGGGTGTTTTCCAGCCGCTGTATTGAGCTGCGGTTCCAGGCTCCCCGCAGCTCTTCTTCTCCCTTATTTCCTTGCCCTCTGCTCCGGAGGCTGCTGGCGGCGGCGGGAGCCTTGAATCCCCCCGTCGCCTCCGTTTTGACCCGCCGCTCGGCCGTGTCTGTGGAGCTGTTGAGGGAGCGGGCTCGGGGCTCTGGAAGGAGAGAGAAAGAGTATTGTGCTTTAACGGCGGCTCACAGAACTCCTGCTCCTCCACCAGAGGTAGCGGTGCTAACGGAAAGCAGCAGGGGCTGTGTCTGGAGACGGAGGCCTCGCTGTTGTGGTGCTGTTAATTATCTCCTGGCAATTAACAGTGAACAGGCTTTGGGCAGTGGCACCTCCCTTCTCAATCCGGTCGGAACTCCACCGGCGAGCAGCAGGGTGAGTGTTTCGGAGGTGCCTTCTGTGCTCCAATGGAATCCTGCAGCCCCGGACTGCAGGCCGCTGGTAGCATGCAGTCAGCCAGGGCAGCTCAGCTGGCTACAGGTGTGGCCCAGGTCGTAAACATCACACTCGATATCAAGGGAAAACTTTGCTGAGGATGGGGTCCTCTGTCTTAGGTACTTTTTTCTGCTGCCCTCCTCCTTCCTTCTCCTAAGGACTGCTTTACTCTTTAGTGTTGCCGTGCGTTCGCTGAAGGGCTGAGTGTAAAATGTTTCAGGTTTGTTTCATTAAATCCGTTCTCATTTCAGCCCATAGGTCTTATCTCCTTCTCCCAGTTCCCCTTCCCGGCTAGTTAGGGGCTGTAAGGTGACAGAGCAGTTGTTATAGCTTATCTCCAGGTTGTGGGCACGCTCTAGCGCTCCAGGAGCTCACTGCCTGTGGGCAAGATACCGTGCTTGTTTCTGGCTGTTTTATCACTATTGCTGATATAAACTACTTGATCTTCCCCCTCCCTCAGGCTTGGGTAACACCTTTTCTGTCCATGTTCTTTCCTGTAATCCCAGCAGAAAGATGAAGCTGTCACACTATAAAGTTCTGGTCAGGGATTTGCAATGGTTTTGTGGCATGCTCTGTGCAAAACCCAGGACTATCTGTCTAAGGCTGGTGAGGCAGAAAGAGATATGATTGTAGCAAGGAACATGCATTTCTAAATCCTGCCTTTGCTGGAGTTGTTCCAGAAATCCCCTTCAGCGTATTTGTGTGCATGGCCATAGCTTTACTTTGTGTGTCCTCCTTGGCTAAAGAAACGAAGACACTGGTCCCTGGTTTGGAACACGAGCTGAGGACGAAGTGATTTGGCTTGAGTTCGATATTAAGGAGTAAAAGGGGAGGGCACTTGGCACTTGCTCTGCCTATCTGGGCAGCAGCAGAGCAGAGAGTGTTGATCTTGATAAAGCTGCCAATTCTAGGTGGCATTTCTGCCAGTGCAGGCTGCAAAGAGACGTTTAGATGCTGCTGGATCTCAGGGTGGTCTTTCAGAAGCCTGAGGTATGCAGGTGTAACTGAGGGACATCGTCAGCAGGAGGACCTTTCTGGGAGAACCTGTTAGCGTTGCCTGATGTAGGCTGGTTGAATAACTGGATCCTGCTGAAGTCTGAGGAGGGAGCAGTGCCTTCTTATAAATGGAAAATGGGTAAAGCTGTCCTTTCCTTACTATCTGGTTAAGGTGGCTCTTGCCAGCTGTTCTGTAGTGCTTTAAAAACACCTGTTGCTGGTTTTGTTGTATAATCTCACCTTCTTGCTCCTTTTTCCTGTCGTGAGGCCAGTGTGCAGTCTGCCACCCATCGTCCTAAAATAAAGGCTTTACCTGTAGCTATTTTGTCAGGGCGAATTGTTCCTCTGGCAGTCCCAACGTGTCGCCGTTCTTTCAGGAGCTTCCCATGTCAGCCAAGCCCCTTCCAGGAGGGCAGTGGGGACAAGCATGCTGTCAGACTGTCCCTTATCTGTTTATTTTATTTTCCCTAGCAGTGTGGGTCACTTGTTCTGCCAGCCAGGAGTTTAAAGGCTTGTGGAAGTCTGTCCTGTACTTCCCTTGGACCCGCTTGTGGCAGTGCAGAGTGTGTTACCAGATCCTTCAGCAGTGCTGAAGGTAAAGGTTGTAGAGGGGAAGAATTTTCTTCCCCTGACCCTTGTACCCTTCTGGTGCTGTATGCTACAGAGGTGGTCACAGAAAATGGAGATTAAAGAGTAGGTGTCCATGTGGAAAAGTATGGGAAGTATCTTTTCTCTCTGAAGCTCAGAAGCTGGGGTAAGGTTACCCACACGGCTGGCTCGCTTGGGAAGAATTCAACCATCTAGGACTTGCAGACGTGGCCAGAAATTACTCCAGACCTAGCTCAGTTTGCAAAGGTGCTTTTTCTGCTATAAATGTGACCCTTGGGCAAGATATCTTCAAGCTGTCTGCCTGCTCTTTTTCAAATCTTGAGCTCTGAAAAAACATGTGATGTGCTGTAGAGTAGTTGTGTTCTTCAGTCTCCATAACATGAAACCGAACAAGACTGGTTTTAATGACCTCTTGGGAACCTGCTCAGTCAGTCCCTCGACAGTTCTTTCTGTCATGGGGAAATGTCAAGGCAAGGAAGCAGGCAGAGGCTTTATGAAACAACTTGGCGGGCTCTGTCTTTTATCCCTGAGCTCATTTTCAAACATCCATTCCTGCTGGCAGAGAGCTGGAACTGCTCCAGCCTGCCTGGCAAGCTGTTCTGCCAGGCAAGCGCAGTCACTCTTGTTTCCAGCACCTTTGATTGTTTCTTGCCCCTCTGCTTGCAGAATCAGCTTTCTGAATGCAAACAAAGGATCTCTTTGTGGCTCAGATTTTGACTTTTGTTTTTGGAAGGGTGTGAAGCACAGAGGATTTGATACTTTTACTGAGCTAGCAGAAAAAAAGCACCACTTTGTTTCATTTGTTTGTTGAAATATCCCCACACAGAGCTTTCCACAGCATCTCTGGGCTCTGTTCCTGTAAGCAGTGGAAGACTGAGTGCTTCAGGCTTCTCTTACTGGGACTTATTTCTGTGTGGGGAAAGGTGATACCAGTAGAAACTGGGACTTGGTTACCTCTGAGCAGTGACCATGACAGATGCCTAAAGATACTGAAGCTGGAAAAAGAGGAGCTGGGTGACTTTCTGGGGAGGAGGGAGCAAAAAAACTGACTGAAGTAGAAAACTGCTCTCCACCCTGTGATAAACAGAGAGGCGTGCAGCACCTTTATTGAAGAGGAAACCTTCCTCCTCACAGCAGCCAGTGAAAGGCAGCAGAAGCTGCTGTGGTGGTGAGTGTTTCTGTGGAAGCCTATCCTGACCCTGAATTACCAGTTTGGGATCATCCCATTACATACTGGATTTTTTTAGGGTAACAAATTTTAGGAGAACAAAAATCCTGTCTGAATTTCACAGCTTGTGTTTACCCATGATTATATCTGCCAAGAAGGTTTCCAGTCATGATTTGAAGGTGTTGGGAGGTACCAGATAACACCTTTGCCATACATTATATTGTGACTGTCTGGGTTAATTGCTTTTATAAGTCTTGCTTTAACTTGAATATAATTAACTTTAATGGCTTCTGTGGGTGATTGATGTGATTTTCATCTCCCACACTAAACAATTCTTTATTGCCATCACGTGGATGTGATGTTTGTTACTGAGGTCATAGTGTGGCAGCAGGTATCTGTGGAGCTCAGGGAGTTTAAATATGGAAAAGAAGAAAAAGAGGGAAGTGGTTGGTAGAAGAACCTGTGGGTTAGTACAGCTTTTGTAGGAACTAAGTAGCTCAGCCTGTTTGGAGCAATAAGCACAGCAGTGGCAGGTGAGGAAAAACAGGTGCAGAAGCCTCAGCCTCTCTCTGTCATTTTATTTGGTGTTTATCTGGGAAATACTTCCTGATGGCCAGCACAGGAACATCTCCATGGAAGGGAGGCTGGTCTCTCTTGGGTACTGTGTGCAGGGGGCTGTGTTCCTGTGCTTCTGAGAGAAGTGTTTTGAGAGGCACCAGCTTGTGGCAAGGAAGAGGAAGGTTACTATTTTGGAGTGTCACAAGTACATGCAGAAATATAATCAGCGTTGCATATCTATATAGATGTGCCCAAGCCTTGTTACTGCTCTAAGAATAGACACTTTGGGATATTCTCTGGGGGTTCAAACAGATTTTTAACCACAGCTTCCAGCATCAAACCGACAGCCGTGTCCCTGTTGTGTCACAGATGACTGTTTTGGACAGTGTCGCACACAAGGTACACAGGATTCCTGAATTGCAGCATGGTGGGGGTTGGAAAGCACCTCTGGAGAACATCCAGTCCAATCTCCTGCTAAGGCAGGGTCACCCACAGCAGGTTGTCCAGGGTGACAGTGTTCAAGTAGCTTTGGAGTCTTTCCAGAGAAGGAGACTTTGCAACCTCTGTGGGCAGCCTGCTCCAGAGCTCCGTCACCCTCACACTAAACGACTTTCTCCTGATGTTCAGCTAAAACCTCCTGGGTTCCAGTTTGTGCCCATTGTCCCTTATCCTGTCAGTGGGCACCACTGACAACAGTCTGGCCCCATCCTCTTGTCCCCCACCCTGTACCTCTTGGTGAGCATTGATCAGATCCCCTCTGGGGCTGCTCTTCCCCAGGCTCAACAGCCCCAGGGCTTTCAGCCTTTCCTCCTCACAGAGATGCTCCAGTCCCTGCAGCATCTTCCCAGCCTTACTGGCTAGTCTCTGGAATTTTGTGTCACTTGGAGAACTGATAAAAAGGTGAATCAATGCATCCTTGAATGTTGTTCCTAATGATTTGCTCTAGTGCAGCTGTTGCATCATTTAAAACAAACAAGAGCAATAAAGGTGTGGTCCTGCTCACTTCAACCTGATTTCAGTTTGTGCTGGAGGTGGAATGTGGTCATTAATGCCCACCCTGTGGGGTGTTTCTCCCTCTGCCGTGGGAGCTGCTCTGGCCTACTTGCCCCAAACGTTCCCTTAGGTCATTTTTGGTCATATACTTAACTTGTAAAATAAAAGCTCTGGTTGGAATTTGCTTTAAATCCTGTCGTTCCTAAAAGTGACAGAAGAAAAGAGAAGCTGAACTCGAAGTTGATCCCAGTGCTGGGAAAATGCCACCGTTTGGAAGCTGCAGCGCAGAAGTGGTGTGGGGACTGGCACAGCCTGAACTGCTCTCCCTTGGTGTTTAACTGAGTTACAGGGCAAGCGTGTTTTGTAAGAGCAAAACTGCAGTGATTTCACTTAAATGAGGAAAGAGACAGATGTGAGGTGCAGGAAGTCAGGCAAATGAGTCCAGAGAAGGAATCTATTTCATGTAGCAGCTTGGCAGTAGTTTGGTGTGAGGGCTGCTGTAAATTCTCTTTGACCTTCCTGCTTTACCTGGTCTGTGCACACTGCTTCTGGACACTGCTTTCCCAGGCTTTGCCACCAACCCCCCTTTCCCCGCTTGCAGCTGGTGCAGCACTTGGGCTCCTCTGTAATTCCATGGACTCTGCTGAGCTGAGCTCTTTGCAGTCTCCCCAGCTCCAGGCCAGGAGCCCATAAGCCTTCCTGCATAATTCCTCTGCTGCTTACCTTGCTGGCGTGCTCTTAGCTCTTGCTGTGTTCTCTGGGTGTGTGGAGGCTGAAATAATTCCTCTTTATGGGGTGTAGTTCATCCTGGCTGAACTTCATTCACTCTTCTCTGAGTGGTAAATGTTTCCTGGTTTATTTTTTTTTAGTCTTTGTAGATTCCTCTTTTGTTTTGTTTTTTTTCAAACTCTCAAGCTGTGGACAGTTAATCTGTTTGCATGCTTCATTTTTTTGGCTGTGACAGGTAGGTCTGTGGGATGCTCTGCTACCTCTAGCAGCTGCCATCGCTTGTGTCACTGCTTTCCTGGTCAGAGCTGCCAAATGGCTCTTTCCAGAAGACAAACCTACCCAGAAAGTCTTTCATCCTGGCTTCTTGGATTCCATGCTCGACTGAAAATTCACTTTCATGACTAACCATCTTGAAAGCCTTGTGTGAGAGAATGTAGCTTTGGTTGGGAATGAAAACTGAGCTAAAAGGGGATTGATGAAATGTAGAGCTGCTTATTTCCCATTAGGTAGGAGCTTGTGGACTTTCCCCTTGATGATTGTATCACCGAAAATGAACCAAAAGCAGAGTGTGAGCCTTCAGACACTGATTTTTCACTCTGCTGCAAGCTCCCCACAGGGATGGAGGAAACTAGAACGTTTGTTTTTCTGGCAGGGGAGTTTTCTAGAGCTGTTTCTCCAAAAGAGGACGTGCCAGTAACTGAGTTGTTGGCAATTCTGCAAAACACTCATCACGTCGAAAAAAATCAATCCAGGTGTTGAGAGGGTGTAAAGGTAAGGTGACAGGCAGCCTTTCTGGAGTTATTTTAGTAGCCTCTTGAATATTAGCTGCAAAGGAGTAAATGGTGAGGCATAAAATCAAATGCATAGCCCTGCAGCTGGTGTAACCTTGTCCTGTGATCAAAAGGTGGGGGGTTTAGTATGTATTCTATGCATAAATAAATACAGAGAACAGGGCCATGGCCTGACTCCAGTGATTTAGAGGATTTATTGCTGCACCTCACCTTTGACAGGGCTGTATTTATTTATTTATTTTTAAACTCCTGTAGGTTACAAAATCAGCCTCACACCACGTGGCTGTGAAATGGGGCTGAGGTATGGGCTATGAATCACCTGGGGTTGGCATCCTGGGAGGAGAGCAAAGGGAAGATGCCTCTGAAGCAGGAGGCTGGCTGCTGCCGAGCCTTGGTGCGGGGCTTTGTTTTGCTGATTCCCTTCTGATCTGTCAGATCCTCCTGGCTCCTTCTCCTTGGGTCTGCCCCAGAGTGGGTCAGTCTGTGTGCCCTGAGCTGAAGGAAGGACAGTGGTAAACACTGTGAGCCTTGCAAGCAGGGGCAGAAGAGGATTGCATCTGCTTATGAGGTATTGCCTGTGTTTGCCAGGGGGATTAGCAGGATGCTGTGAGAAGTTGCTGGGGTTTGGATTAGGGTGAAATTGTGGTTCAGAGTAACTCCTACCTTAACTTTGAGAGCAGGTTTGGGTAGTTTAATGGATTTGGTATTCACTGGCAGGTCAGTGGACCTTTTAGAAATCCCTGATCTCTGGTTTATCATGACCTGTGCAACTTGAATATACAGAAACTTTGGTCTTTTGGCATTAAAAAGGAAGTGTAATGTTAGTGTCTGTTACGCTGGAACATGAAAGGAGCCAGCATGTACAAATCCCTGTCACACAGAGTTAATTTCATCCACAGCTTTCCTGTTCTCTAACATTGATTCTCTGTACCTGGGTTATTTGAATTGGCTGCGTTCAGAGGTGTGGTGTAGTCCCGAAACAGAATTCCTGGCTTTATGATTTTGTCCTTGCTTGCAAGCTGAGGTTAGATGAGTTTTACACTGAAAACAGTAAGTGGCTTCTCATTAGGAAAGGAGTTTTCAACTTTAAAGAAACCAAAATGCAGACAGAGCAGCGCAGGAATATTCTGTCATAATCGGTCTGGGTGTGCGTGTCAGCGAGCTGCAGGCAGCTCCCAGTCCTGCCTGCCTGTGCTGGGCTTTGCTCTCCCATGCAAGTGCTTTACCAAAACCAGTGTAACCAGCAGGACTCATGGATGGGGAGGTGAGAACTTGTGGCTCCATGGGCACTGATGATGTTCTGACTGTACCAGTGTGTTACAGCAGCAAGGTCACACATTCCGACTGTGCTTTATGGTGGAGCTCTGCTGGTATGGTTGTTCCAGGAGAAGCCCCTTGGGTGCAGGGGGCTGTGTCCAGTCCTGCAGGCACAGATATCATTCCCTATCTTCTCTGCAGATCTAGGATGGAATGAAACCAGGAGAACTGCTGGAAATGAGGCACCGAGAGGCAGCATCCTAATTTTTGCAGTTACAGCTGGTCTTGTTCAGAGTTTTTTTTTCCCAAGTGCCAGGCTTTTCCTATAATGTCCAATTCCCATGTCTGGGGATGTGTTTTTATTAATGGACTTTGAAATTAAGCTCTGCAGCAGCACCCTTCAGAATACACCTGACAAACTAGGAGAGGAATATGGAGGTTTTCAGATTGAAGTGTTAGCACAGAGCTCATTCTTTGCAGGTTGATGCTTTTCACTTGGCAGGTGTTTGTCCAAGTATTTCCTTGACTCAAAAGCTCTGCGAGGGAGGAGTAAGCAAGGCCCATCCTGGTGGTGGACAATGGGCTAATCCCTGAATTTAGCAGCTCTGGAAATTCCCTTTTCTCTGCTGAGCTTCTCTAGCATTGCTGCCCCATCTTTCAGTGTCAAACTTCCTGAGGCTTCACTGACTGGTGAAGATGTAAAGTCTTCAGCTTTCTGATGTCTGTTTTCTGTTCTGAATTTTAGGAGAGCTCACACCTTAACAGTCTTGTTCATCCTCACCTGTGCACTGGGCTACGTTACCTTGCTGGAAGAAACCCCTCAAGACACAGCCTACAACACAAAGAGGTAAAGGTGTGAGAAAAGGGTCTCTAAAGGGTGTGTGTTAGAAAAGGGGAACTATGAGTAACTCAATTACCTCATGGATAAGGCACCTCAAATCACCTCTGCATTGACTTGTTTAAGTGCCTGAACCCTTAGAAAGTGACAAGACCAAGCCTAAGTCTCTAAGCTCCTTTGAGGCTGGTTGTTGAATTTAATTTCTAATCAGTTTAGTGTCACACCCTGTCATACTGTGGCTGCTGTCTGTGTGATTTATAATACAATACAAAACTTCCTAAAGCCTCAGAGTTCTGGCTGTGTTTCTTTGGCAGAGATCCTGCTTCTTTCTTAACCTAACTTGCTAAATTCCTTGAGCTGTGATTACATTTTTGTGACCTGAGTGCTTATTGTACAATTCTAGTCAGGATTTCAGCACAGATCATCATTTACTGTTGCAAACTGACTTGAGAGCTTGCAGCCTGAACAGAGGCTCTGGGAGAAGAAGAATGAGATGATGCTTGCATGTGTGGTCCATCACAATTTAAACTGATTAAATGTAGCAGAATTTCTCCTGTTTTAAAAGAAATACAGTGGGGAACAAAAAGGGAGAAGAAAAGTAGTCTTTTACTGACTAAATGTAGTGGAATTTCTCCTCTTCTAAAAGTATCACAGACTATATCTGGTTGGAAGAGACCTCCCAGATCATCCAATCCAACCCTCAACCCAGCACTAAACCATGTACCAGGTCCACACACTGCTTAAATACCTCCTACCACTGGCCTTGAGCAAGCCATTTCTTCTGAAAGAAATACAGTAGGGAACAAAACAGGGGAAGAGAAGTGATCTTTTAAAAAATCTAAGTGTGTTTTAAGAGTTAAGGGGATGCTTGCAGACTGCAAAATGTCCTTGCTGTGAGCACAGTAATCAGCTTGGCTTCTGCCAGTTTGGTTTCTTAAGTATCAAGCTGTGTTTTTCCTTTTGCTCTTAGAGGATTTCTTCCTAGTTTTTTTTCCCCCATTTTTTTCCTTTAAAGTGCCTCAGGATATAGCATTCATTGTGGTGGAGATGCAGGAATTGGGGTATTTCCTGAGATAATCTTGGTGGTTCCTCTCAGTTACACAATAGCTCACGGAATAATTCACACTCGCCCATGAGGGTTGTGTTTGCGTGCGTGGGGGTGTGATGGAACAAGTTGGAGCACAGTGCCCTGGCTGGAGCTGGAAAAAATTCCACAAGGCTTTGGGGTGAACAAAAATGTCATTTTATTCCCAGTTCTAACGAGTCTGGAGAATGGATGGGTGTGGAATATCCTCTGGAACAGCAGTGCCAAGCAAGGAAGGGGAAAAGCTGAAAGAGAAGTGATGACACATTGACAGGGGATGATACAGAGCTGAGGTGACTCAGTGGAACATCTTCTTATTGAGATTAGAGCCTTCACTGCTTTAGTGAAAGCGAAGCCAGAGCAAATTCAGCAGCAGATCAGTCTTTCTTGCATGAAATAGAAGTTGCTTTCTGCAGATTCAGTGCAGGGAATAACGTGGTCAGCATCACACCAGGCAGCCAATGCTCTTTGATCACTTCTGCCTGCAGCATCATGAGAATTGAATGTGGTGATCCAAATATTGGGGTTTGGGTCCCTCTGTTTCCACTCGTGCTGCACTCTTAGTCATTCAAGCACCATGCTCAACTCTAAAGTAGTCATTAACTCACCCCAAGCTTGTCCCAAGCTGAAGATCAACACAGATCTAACACACAGGTACTGTAGAACTTTACTAAGCTTCATCTCTGCCTTGGCCTCGACTTGTGTCATGGGTCAAGTGGCTGTGGTGTTAAGCACACTCATGCCAAGTCAGTTTTCAGTCTAATAGAATGGCTTAGGTTGCAAGTGACCTCAAAAATGATCTACCCCAACCTCCCTGCCATGGCCAGGGAAACCTCTCAACTAGATTCAGTTGGCCAAGGCATCATCCAGCCTGGCCTAGCACACCCCCAGGGAGGAGGCATCCACACCCTTCCTGAGTAAGCTTATTCCAGAGTCTCACCACCCTTGTACTGAAGAACTTCTTTCTAAGATCCAGTCTAAACCTATTTTCCCTCCAGCTTAAAACTCATTCCCCTTTGTCCTGTCTCTAGGCATCCTTGTGAAAAATCCAGTACCTGAAGGAATCCTACAGGAAGGCTGGAGAGGGAAGGTAGCTCTAAGGTCTCACTGGAGTCCTCTCAGTAGAATGTCTTTTCTGAGGTCCATGCTAGGCCAAGTTTAGCACCATTAAGCATGAAACTTGACTCATGTCCCAGCCTTGTTCCTGCCTTCTTTAGCATTCGTGTGTCTCCTGCAATATCTCTTTGCTCCTGATCAACTTGATGTGACTCTTGGAGCATATATGAACAAAAAGGTGTTTCAGAGCAGGACTAAGATGGCCACAACATCACAACTGTATCCACGACTCTCATGTCCACAGATATTTTAAAATGTTTGCTTCCACAACTTAAAATACCTTGTTCCAACCTGAGATCTTTTTGTGGTCTTTTCACAGAGCTGTTGTGTGCTTTGGTGCAGAATTTTGGCCTGTGTGAAGCTGTCACTGTGCAGATATTCCATGGGAACTGTTGCCTGCTTAATGAGCAGGAGCAGTTTGTTAGCAGTGAGCAGTGTCTCTAGCTGTCATGCTTTTTTATTTCCAGCTCCTGCACACTGACAGTGAAGCAGTGTTTCTGTGCTTAGGTGCAAAGTCTGAATGCACTTGCAAGCAGCTAAACTTCCTTTGTTTTCAGGCTCTTGCTGAGAGGTGCCAGACTGCAGATGAGCTGCAGTAGGTGCTTAACGTTGAATTGAAGCACACAAATTCCTGTGCTGCCTGCTCTTGCTGTGTCTCCTGCGCTGGATAAAGCAATAAGGAGGCATCTTGAGACTCCTGTCTTTCTCCCCTGAAAGTGTTTCATCTGGCTGCTTCCAGAAGCAGCTGAGAGCAGGAGAGGCTGGATTCATGCAGTAAATCATCAGGATAAATGATGCACAGAAACCCAACTTAGAGCCTGAACCTCTGGGATCTTTGGGACTGGTATCTATAACTGAGATTTATGTTTGCATCTGACATTTGAGTGCTGTTTTCCTTCCTGCAACATGTCAGGGCAATAAAGTAGGAATATTTAGGGGTTTAAAACAAGATTTTCTATAAATGTATGTTTAGTCAAAGTTCATTAGGAACATACATACAGATATGGATGTGATCAGATCACCTCTGTGGTAAGACAGTTGAAAATATGCTTTGTTAGCTGAAGAGACATTTGAGCTGCAAAGCCTGGCGGCTGAGACGCTTCATTCACATGGTTCCTACAGCACTCAAGGCAGCCTGGAAATAGTCCCTTCTGTCTGACAGCTTCTTCTCTTCTTTTAAGCACCCAGGAGGAGCTGACAGGACTGAGCTCCAGCTCTCTGCCTAAGCACTCAGCAACCTCCTTTGCTAACAATGGTTGTGGAAGAAATCCTTATCTCCCAAAGACTCTGGATGCTGAGCAGGGCTTCTTGGGGGGAGAATAAAAAAGGGAATATACTTTGCCATCTAAAAAACATATTCAGGCTTAAAAAATCCTGAGTGCACTGGATTTCAAGCTATGAGACTGTCCCTCTTCTGAGATGCCTTTGCAGTAGTTTTTGACAGTAAGTGGTCACTGCTCAGCCATGCTGATAACTCCAGGTGTGTGTGTATTTGCAGGTGGATTATCTCTAGCTCCCATCCCTGAACAGCCACAGAGAAAACATGTTATCAAGGAGGCCAGACCTCCATCTGCCAGTCTACCAGGCTTTCAGCTTGTGATAGCAATGAGAGAGTTGTACCAATTGAGCTACTGTAGATAATGCTAGGGAGGGGACAGAGAGTGGGAGCTGCCTTTTTGGGAGCCCAGAATGAAGGAGGGTACACAGACACTTTAGACAAGCTTCATTGTCTTGTGTCTCTGAATCAACTCTTCAGATAAGACAAACAGAGCACATTTGTGCTAATCGGGCTAATTTGTGCTAATCCAAGAGTTGCCACACTCTCTGTTTTCCTGTGTGGCCAGTGCTAAAATTCTATTTGGAGTCACACTTTAATGTCTGGTGTCTTCCTGAGCTGCTGCTCAAGAGAACACATGAGCCATGATGGATCATCCAGGCTGTCTACAGGGATAATCTGAAGAAGACCTTGTCTCAAATCCTAGAGACTTTCTCACCTCAACTACTTTGTGATAAGCCAGCAGGCCAAGCTGCTGGTTAGGTTTGGGGAACTGCATAAGGAAGCAGCATGAGAATGGTAAGAGGGAAAATGTAGTTACCACAGGAAGAACAAAAAAGCTAATGGACCTGGCATGGGTATGATGCACATTGGTGGTTTTTCTTCCAAGCTTCCCTGTCTGTGAAATGTCGTGACTGGAGCTGCAGCTGCTGTTTGGCTGAGTGGTGTAGGTTAAGGGAAATTAAGAGTTAATTACTATAACTACAGAGAAAAGTCCTCCAGAGAGAGACTAGAAAGTCTTGGTGGAGGACACAGGACATCGTAGTTGTTTATTCTGCTTTCCTGTATCTCTCAGTATGAGGAGGATTCACAGCCAGTTCTCTCCCTTCTCTCCCTCCTCTCTTCTCTGAACGTGTGCAGTGGCTGTTAGCTCTGTTTTGTGGGGGAGGTTGCAGCCTTGGCTGGAGAAATAACTTCTTGCTGTCCAATTTTGGCCTAGCCTCAGGGAGGGGCCTAATTCATGTGTATATATCCCTTTTTCCCTGAATACATTTTGTATTTCTGTATGTATTTGCAAATAGCATTCATATTTAACTTCCAGTTCTGTGCCAGTCTTATTTATTTTACTCCCTAAAGGGTAAAATATCTTTCTGTCCTTTTGCCCTGGGCAGCTCGTGGCTCAAAACCAGGACACTGAGCAAAGATTTTAGCTAAAGGTGTGTAACTGTTAAGTTCCTGCGGTGATACAGATTCAGGTTATCTCCAGGAAAATGACCCTCACAAGGCTGGAAACAATAAGCTTGGACATGTTGATTCCTAGCTTGGGCATAGTGGGAGTGACCAGATTGCTCTGTGTAGGTACAGCACCCAGGATGCAGTGTAAGTCCTGGTATTTCCAAACACACACTAATGATCTAAATCATAATACTGTCACCATTTGAGAGCAGCTGCTGGTTTTTTTTTCCAAAGAAGCTGCCAAAAGGCATCTATTTGATGGCCATGTTTAGTAGGCAAGAAATAAAGCCCAAACTACTTCTCCATCAAGGAATAGAACCTGCATTTCCACTGGGAAGGTGAAGCATTCTAACCAGTTTGTTCTGTTTTTCACTTTCAGAGGTATTGTTGCCAGTATTTTAGTTTTCCTCTGTTTTGGAGTTACCCAAGCTAAAGATGGACCATTTTCAAGACCTCATCCAGGTAATTGAAGTTGCTGAAGTCACTCAATTATTTCTGGTAAATTGCATGGGTGATGGTGAACCTAAATATTTGTGTTAGTTGGGGAGAAGGTAAATGGTAATTGAATAATAACAGAGGTTCCTTATCACTGCTCAGTGATCAGGTAGCCTCCCTGCAGCTCTGGTAAGCCTCTCTGCTTTCAGTCTTCATGGAGCACAGGGTTATTTCCTTGTTTTTTTAGGATCTCCCTGTTTTGACTTCCTGTTGTTAGTTAAAAGCTTTGTGTGAACTGCCAGATCCTTGAAACCTTTGTTTCCCTTGTTTATCCTTTTTACCCCTTTCTGTGGTGGGACTGCACTTCTGACCCTGTGCTGGGTGCTGGAGCCCTGTGCTCCATTATCCACAAGAACTGGGAGATTAGAAGACCTTGATTATGATTTTAAAGGTTTTTTAGTTAAGTCTTTCAAGCATCTGAAAGCACAGCACAAAACCTCCTCCAAGTAGCACTACCTTGGGTGAAAATATTTTAAGATCTTTGATCTTGTGAATGACTGAGAAAGAATTAAGTGAGTTTCTTTAGGCTCATACAGTATTCCTGAAGGCATTAGGCTCTCCTGCAGTCAACTGAACTCTGTTTCTTATGCCAAAAATGTAACCTTCCAGTTCAGGAATGCTGCTCTAGGTAAGAAATAGCAGGCATGTTAAAAACTTCAGAGCAGAGGTTGCTCTGGAGCAGTGCCCACAGCACACCTCTGCAAACTTCAGCTTTTATTCAGAGGTTTTCATTCTTGAGGTGTTGCTAAACAGCAGAGTTCCTTCTTGAAGACAAATTGGTCCTTTTATTGGGATATTAGGGTACTTTTAGTTTGTCTGGACCAAAGCTGTTTTTCTTCCCTGAAACAAAGTGCTGCGAATTGGATGGAGAAAGTGCAAAAGTCAGAGGTATCTGTGGCAAGCTTCTTGTGGAGAGTGAGCCAATGTCCACCACCTCTGTGTGCTTCTGTCTGGGTAGCAGCCCTTGCTGGATTCAAGCACCTTTCAGCAGAGTGTACTTGTCCATGAGCAGGATTGCTGAAGAATTTGCCACATTCAATCCCTTCAAATACTGAATGTTGACAGTTAACATCATCCTTCCTCTCACTTGTTTAATGATATGATCTTCTGAAGAGTGGTTTTCAGGAGCTGTTGCAGTTTACTAAGACAGCAGGTACAGTTACAGCAGCACATTTGGGTTCCCATCTGAAAGAACAGCAGCCTTTTTTCCTGCCTGCTACAGCAAGGCTCTTGCAGGCAGCAGGGCATAGCATTGCATCCCCTGGGATTCAGTATGGGCTCTCCAGTTACAGAGGGGTGTACTGGGAAGTTCTCACAAGGCAGTTGGGTCTCTGACCTTCGCTTTGAGGTGCTGTTTGAGGAGAAAGGTCTCACCTCAAAGGAACTGGCAGCAGTAAAGTGTACTGCTTCCATTTATAGGGCAGAAGGAAGCCCTGGCTCAGGCAGGTCACTGCCAGCACACACAGCTCCAGCAGATCTGTTACATGAGCTCATCAAGCTCTGTCTTACAAGTAGCTAAGCTTCTTGCCCTGCTGGTCGTTTTTGGAGCCCTATTATTCAGCGTGTTTGTGCCTATTTATGACCAACTCAGGAGATATTTTTTGCCTGCTGTTCTGTTTCAGTGGCTCTTCTCACTCAGTGTTGCCCACCTGGTTTGTTTGCACACAGCCCCCATCTGCCAATTCATCACCACTTCTGCTACAGCAACAGGTTGTGCTTTTAGTTTCCTCCCTCAATTTAAGGCTGCTTTCCTCAATTTATTTTCTTCATCAGTTTAGCCTTTTAAGGGGCTCAGGTCAAACTCACACCTTTGTTGCTAAATAAGGATGAGGGGCTGGTTGTGCACTAAGCTGGACAGGGATCTCTTGGTCAGTGTTCATCTTGTGTTCCCCAGCCTCCTAGCACTGGCAGCAGTGCATTGTTTGAGCACGGTAATTACCGAGCTATCAGGTATGTAAATGATTAGTTGAAGCATCCTTCGTCAGGAAGAGAGTCCTAATTTGAGGGAGGTTCATGGTGACAAGTGCATTTAAGGGAAACAAATAGCAGGGGTATGCCAAAAATAACTTTACAGCTGAAGCCAGTCCAGGAAGAGATAGAACACAATGTTTGTACAGCTCTGAAAACATCTCCTTGCTGGTGTGCATGTACAGATAGAAAGTAGTCTTCAGAACCCCTTCTGTCAGCTGGGGAGAAAGCACTACATTATCACCAGGTCTTTTTTATTCTGCAGTATGTCTGAGTGCATTCAGCAGCTGCAGGTCAGCTCTTGCCAGCACCCTGTGTGTTTATGTACAGGAGGAGAAAAGCTCAGCCTGCCCTGTGCGTGTCTGAGTAGCGTCAGATCTGCCAAACACAGCCTTACAGGGCAGGAAACAGCATTTCCATAGCTCCTTGTCTGAAAGTGATGTTTGAAGGAAACAATGCTCAGTTCTTGTGGGAGAAGTGTGTTAACGAGGGGCTAGCTCTTCTGGCTGGAATGTCATGTTTACTCTTCAAGGTATGTGGTCATGGGACAGGACAGAAAACACTTTCTCAAACACAAACCCATTTTTTACATCACTTGACGTCAGCACTGCATTTCTGCCCTGCACACTCTCATTCTCAGGTGGTTTTCATCAGCACAGTGGTGCCTGTTTGAGGACAGGTTTCTCTCTTCCAGAGAATGTGACCATCAGTGAGTAGGTTTGCTGGTTTGTTTTTCCTAAGCTGCATTCTGGAAGAGCAAGAGGGTGCAGGCACCCTCTGTCAGCCTTTCCAGGGAAAACTTGCCCATGGATTTGGAAGCTTATCAAATCTGAAAGAGAGACAGAAGCCATGGTGATGGTTCTTACCTTCATGTAAGGACAGCTGCACCAGAGGCTCTAATCACTGCTTCACCAAGGGGCAGGTAGGCTGAACTCTGCTTTTCTTTCCCTCAGGGAGACCAAGGGGCAAAACCACCTTGTGATGTGTGTTTAGAGGTTTGTTTGGGTTTTAATGACTGACCCCTGGGAAGACACTTCATTGATTGCACAACTGAGGAATTACAATTATGTCTGCAGACTTCAAGTGAAAACCTTAAAAGTTCCCAATTCCCAGTGAAAGCTGTTACAAAGCTTTGAACTTCTGGTGTCCAGGCCACATCTGTCCTCTTTGGTTATCCTTCTATGGTAGGATGGGTTTTTTCTTCCTTGAAAGTGTGAAGTAATCTGTTTGAATTAATTTAGCAGCTTTGCTACACCTTCTCAGTTTTTAGTCTATTTTCATGCTGCTGGCAGAAGCAACCTGCCAGAGACTTCTTATAAAAGTGGAGATTTTTTATTTCTATTTTTTTGTGTGGTTTTGATTGGTTGTTTAATGGTTTTGTTTTCTCCTTTGATGCTGGGTTGGGCAATGACTACATTTATTTTTGTTTCAGTTGATAAACAAGACTCTAAGCAGCTCTTCAGCACCACGGCTGGTTGATTTTTGGGTTCTAAGCTGATCACCAAACACATTTGCAATGCACTAGGTCCTGTTTTTAGCACAGGACCTGTCATGGTCCTGCTTTTACCATTAACCTACTTAAGCTGCCTTGGAGTTAATAGAGACAAATGCCCAGATCAGTCTTGAAGGCTCCTGATCTTCTCACTTTGTGGCTAACCACATTCATGCAGGTGGGATCCAACCATCCACTCCACTTAAGAACAACTCTCTTGGTTCCTCTTTGCCCCACTCTAATTTTACTCAGCACCTAGATGTTCCCATGGAAGGAGTGCTCTGCTTTACAAGGGTAAACAGGAAGCATCTAAAGAAAGTCTATTAAAGTCATTCCAGGGTGATTAGGCTGTGACGTAGCTGGAGGTTTCAGTATCCACTTGGAACGAGTCAAGTCTGGCTGAGTGACCTTGTGCAAGCTTCTGGCTGTGGTTAGGAAGAAGTGCTGGAGCACTCTCTGCACATCCTGGCTCTGCTTTGACCTGTGGCCCAATACCACTGGGTGAGATTTCGGAGCCCAGAACCCACTTTATGGAACAGAAACCAAACCAGTCTCAGGGTGGAGTAGAATGAATTAGGGGCATGAGCGTAGCTCATGGACCACACCACATGTGGCCAAGACAGTCAGAGAGCCTGTTACCCAAAGTCTAAGTCCCTTGGAAGGACTGAGGTGATGGTGATATGTTCAAAGCCAGGTTGGATGTGGCCTTGACTAACCAGGTCTAGTAGGAGGTGCCTCTGCCCGTGTCAGAGGGTTGGAAGTAAATAATCTTTAAGCTCCCTTCCAACCCAGACCATGGAATGATAATATGATGGAGCTGAATACATGAATACTTCAATTTGTGTAGAGTCTGCTGGTACTTAGGTGTGAGAAGAGCTGTAATAGCACATCTCAAGAGGATGAAAAAGGCAGATGAAGTTTTCATTATATTCATCTTACTATGAAGAGTTTCAGATGATCTCATGGATGTTGCACCTGCTAAACCTTTTGTTCCTGTTGTTTAGTTAATTCCTAGTAAAAGTGGAAATAGCTTTGGTCTTGTGAAACACTTTCTTCTCTTGTGTTCAGGGACAGAAGATGGATTTGCAGAAATAAAGGAGTGACTCCTAGAATCATAGAATCAGTCAGGGTTGGAAGGGACCACAAGAGTCATCTAGTTCCACCCCCCCTCCCCCCCGCCCCCACCATGGGCATGGACACCCTGTCCTAGATCAGGCTGGCCAAAGCCTCATCCAGCCTGACCTTAAACACCTCCAGGGATGGGGCCTCAACCACCTTCAAATCTACTGTTTGGTTTAGCAGGACACAAAAAGTGTCAGAGTGTGGTAGCCATGGCAGGGCTGGGAAAACCAAAGCTGGTCAGATGAAGTGAGAGTATGAAGAAAGGGAGTCAAGAAGGATGTAAAGTTCTCTTCCATGGAGTGCTAGAAAATATTGTAGGTGGCATCTGTCACTCTTTATGATTCCTGATTATTTAGTCCATTGAATCGAGGTGTTCCTGGTCCACCCTCACAGCCCCAGGCTGTTGCCTTCCTAATGCTGGCTAACTCCAGAGTAGCCTCTCTGGCTGTATCTTATAAGGAGGAAGTGGAACACTCCAGTACAGGACTCTCCAACTTCTCTTGGTGGGAGCCTCCCTTCCTGAAATGATATCAGAGTAAAAGAATAATTGTCCAAGCAAAAAGCAGACACTTGCTAACACCCCCTTGGTCTGTTTCTGTAGCTTACTGGAGGTTTTGGCTGTGTGTCAGCGTTGTGTATGAGCTCTTCCTCATCTTCATACTCTTTCAGGTAAGTAACTTGAACTCTAAGTACTAAAAGCCAGTTTAGTGTGGATATAAAATCCTTTGCATTCTTCAGTTTTGTCACTGACTGCAGGAGATGCTTTTCATCTGTGTGAAGCCTTGGAATTGTTGTGCTGTTGCATGAGACCTGTAGGTTGAGGAAAAATTATCAGGTTAGGGAATTGTAGAGTGTGAGGGGTTGGAAGGGACCTCTGGAAGTCATCTAGTCCAACCTCCTTGTAGTCAGCTCAACTAGATGAAGTTACTGGGAGCCCCAGCAAGCCTGACTTTGAATGTCTTCAGGGATGGGACCTCCACCCTCTGCCTGGGAAACCTGTTTCAGTGTCTCATTACCTTCATAGTAAAGAACTTCCAAATGTCCAATTCAAATCTACCCTGCTCTACTTTCAAACCATTGCCCCTTGTCCCATCATTACAAGCCTTTGTAAAAAATCCCTTCCCAAGTCTCCTGTAGCTCTCTTCAAGCACTGGAAGACTGCTTTAAGGTCCCCCTAGAGCCTTCTCCTCTCTAGACTGAACAACCCCAACTCTCTCAGCCTGTCTTCATAGTGAGGTGCAGAGAATAGAGCTGCACCTTGAAAGTGCACCTGGGTCCAGGAACCCAGAAAAGCTTCTAGTGCAGGAGGCACAACTATTAAACCAGTATTTCCTGGCTTTCTCCCTGCTTTTTCTTAGCCTCCTCAGGCTCGAGGAGGGGAGAGGAAAGGCAGAAGGTGCAGTAAGAAGGATGTGTCAGGTAGAGTGGTGAGGTTTGGGAGAGAGGAGGCATAAAGGAGTAGGTTAGGAAACAGAGTTAAGGCTCTCAGATTCTTCATCTATAAGGAATCTTCATTCCATAGTATTTTTTTCCTTGTTATTTACCATCAGAGGCCCAGAAGGTGGAGTAGATAGACTGGCTGATGCTTCAAGCTCCGGGTGTACCAGACCTACCCCACCCATTTGAGGATGCAGTGCTGATTTCAGTCAGCTTCTGTCTTTTCTGTGCATTGATATGTACTAAGAGAGAAACCCAGGCTTTGTGTTCCCCTCACAGACTGTGCAAGATGGCAGGCAGTTCATGAAGTACATCGACCCACACCTGGGGGTGCCTTTGCCGGAAAGAGACTACGGGGGCAACTGCCTTATTTATGATCCTGGCAATGCAACTGATCCCTTCCACAACATCTGGGTAAGAAGCTGAGTTACTGCCTAGTGAGTCTGACTGGCCTTTGGTAAAAAGTTGTTTAACTGAACTCTTCAAGATGCAGCCTTTCTGAGTGTTGAACAAAAGAACAGGTTATGGCTGACTTTCGGCTTCCTTCTGTCTCTTCTCTTGATGTTTCCTGCTGATCAGATGGAGATGTGGTTCTGTATCTTAGTTACAGAGCCCAGGAGAGAGGGTAAAGTGCTTATCAGTCCTCCTTTCTCAGATTATTGGCATAAACCCTTCCCCCTAGGTGTTTGGGTTTGTGTGCTTAAAGAATCTTCTGCTCACACCCACTCTGAACACAGAGTTCAGAAGCTGCATGTTTCCCAGCAATCTCTAAGTTGCACTTTCCTGACTAGCAGAAACCAGCAGGTTCTTGTTCCTTGCTGGCAAACAGAAGACTTCAGATTCAAGGGCAAAGAAATTTTGGTTATTTACAGCTCACTCATTGAGCAGAACTGTCAGTGCTTGTGTAAGTGAAGAGCACTGAATCTTTTGGGTCTGCCATGGAAGGTCTTCAGTGTATCAGGAACCAGAGGACAGGTACAGCTGTCCCTTTCTATCTATGCACCAAAGATAGGAGGAGAAAAAGCCCTCTCTGCCCAGAGATTTGTGGTGTCAGGGCTTATAAGATTTTAGGAAGCTCTACTAGATGCATTTATTTCTCCATCAGACATGCATGTTTTTGCTGTGGCTAGAACATATTCTGCTTCTGTCCCCTTGGAAGGCAATGAATGGTATCTCTGCTTTATCCTAATTACAGTTTCTGCCCTTAAGTTGCTGGCTTGGTGTGGCAGATAATTTTATTCCCTGTGATCGAGAAGAAACAAACTGGTGAAGTGCATCTGGGGTTTGTGTGAAATATCTGAAGTTTGCTGCTGCATTTTTCTTGGGGAAACAGTAAGCCTTGAGAGCAGGCTGTTGCTGTAGTGCCAACTGACCTAGGCTCTTCTTGGGTTATAGGACAAATTGGATGGCTTTGTTCCTGCTCATTTCTTTGGCTGGTACCTGAAGGTAAGACGGTCTTCAGTTACCTTTCTATTACAGTGCTGGTCTGCTTTTAGAGCTTGACTGTCTGTTTTAGCAATGCCAGTCGGTTATATTAGACAGTCAGCTATGGACTAAACCAGCTGTTTGTGATCATGAAGGGCTTTTCTCTTTCCCCTGACCACGTTGGGTCACCTCATTTCTTTCCTGAGGTACGCTGTATTGACAAGCTCCATTCTCCACCATAACCCTGAAGTCAGATCAATGAAAGTGGAAACCTTTGCTGCTGCACAGTAAATGCTGGAATGAGCTTTGGATGTGCAGTGTGGAGAGGAGGGTGTTCAGAGGAGGTGTGAAGTCTGTTGGTGGTACCCCAGCACAGAAGCAGGATGATACTTACCACTGCTCTAAGACTCAGTGGCATCCAAGGCTTTAATTCTGTTTAGCCAAGACCAACCAACTGTGGAAGGAATTCCAGTTGTGCTTGTCTCTGGCAAAACACATTAAACATGTGATTATTTTGGTTTAAATATTAGCTCTTTTTTAGCCCTGAGCAACTTAGTGTCTAACTTTATTTTGCCCTTTGCACCTTGCTTATTTTTTTTACCTCCAAGACCTCTGTAATTAAACTGAAAAGGCTCAGGCTGTCTTAATAAGCTACAACCACTGTTTTGGTTTTCCTTTTCAAAAGTGATATGTATTCCCAGGAGTGTTCCGGTTTGGCCTGGGTGCTTTTTTAACCTCTGTAAGCAAAAGATGAGTGTGCTGGGTGTGAGGAGGCTGACTTCTGATCAGCTTGGTGGTGACTTGCTGTGTTCAGAATTGTCAGTTTGAGGAAACTTGGACCTTCTTCACACAAGGGAATTATATTAGAAAGTTAAAGAGCAGAACAGCATTTCAGTTCCAGGCTGTATTTATTGTTACAGATAATGTCAGACTGAGGAAAAACACCTAAGTAGGGAGAACCTGGTGACAAGATGGGAGGGAAGCAGTAACACCTCCTGGGGAGCTAGAGTAGGGCAGAACCCAATATGCCTGTCTGCTCCATCTATTGTCTGTCTTGATCTGGAAGAAGCTGTTTTGATTGAGGAGCCTGTTCCTGCTGAGATGCTGGGAGTGATACACCAGCTTGCCAGGCTGCAGCCTCATCTGAAGGGCTCCAGACTGCTAAGCTTGAGAGACACTGGCTGCTGTAGTTCTTTTTTTTTTGTCAGCATATTTTTTCTATAAAAAGCTGGAAGTTGAGTGTCTTGTCTTTATGAGGAGAGATGAGCATGTGTTTGGGTTGTTCCTTGGAGCAGCAGACTCTTAAGCTGAGTCTCAATGCACCAGAAGGGCAATACTGAGAATAAAGTTGGAAATCATCCTGGGCCTTCTTGTCTGCTGTGGAGTCATTTGGCTCATTTGCTGTCAGACTAACCTGTGATGATGCCTAGCTTGTATTTTTCTCCCCTATTCTGGGTGGGGTGGCCAGTGCCAAGCTGCCTTTACTCTTGCAGAATTAGTACTGGCACTTTTAGCACTGCCACCTTCCACCAAGGCACCCAGTTGAGGATGCAGCAGACTGGGTGTGTGGCCTCTCTGTGCTCTGAACTGCTTCAGATAAGAAATGTCAGCAGAGATGCCTTGTTGTGCCAGGTGATAGATGTGTTCTAGTGCTGCAGGCCAGCTGAATCCTTCTGCTGAACAGGGAAGGAGATGCTGCTCCTCTCCTCATCCTGACAGGCTGCTGGCTGGCTTGTGTGTCCCTGCAGAGTCAGGGCTGAGATTCAGCACAGGTGTCTTTTAAAGTTTGCATTTAGCAGGCTCTGAAAAGCCTTTTTGAGCAGCACTGGAATAGTGCTGCTGTGGTGGTCAAGCAGTAATTCTATTCATTTAACTTGATTCCATCTGAAGCCCATCTCACCTGCTTTATTCTTTCATGTAATGACATCAGTGTCACTGTCTGTTTTCTTCACTGTCTGCCTTGTCTTTGTGTTGCATACTTGATAGGTTTAGAGACCTGTGAGCATTTGGCTTCACTAGATGATCACATCCTGGAAATCAGATTGTCAGGAGTCTCCAGAACCTTTTCTGGCTACTGGAGACAAGATGCTCTCAGCTGGAGAAATAACCAATAAACAAAGCTCACCAAAGCCCTGAAGGGTTAATCTTATATTATGGTTACTGGAAGGAATATTTTTTGCATACACTTCCAAGTCTTTAAATGTGAGCAATATCTCCACAGTGCTGAGTTCTCTTTTGTTTGGTCTCCAAAAGGCTTTAGTGTAAGTGCTGTCTGTTTCTGCTCAGGCTGGTGTGCAAGTCTTCATTTGGGGAATGGTTTTTAGTAACTATGGTTTAATGGGTTTAGTAACTAATGGTTTAGTGACATTGCAGTGCAATGGTTATTGATATTGGAAGGACTTTTTCTCTCCCTCTCCATAGACATTGATGATTCGAGACTGGTGGATGTGTATGATCATCAGTGTGATGTTTGAATTCCTGGAGTACAGCCTGGAGCACCAGCTTCCAAACTTTAGTGAATGCTGGTGGGATCACGTATGTACTGCCCAGATCATGGTCTTCTTGCCCAAGTGAGGTGCAGAGAGTAAAGGAAGTGGTGAGAACTGAATTATCTCATGTGGCCAGAGGGGTGTGTGATCTGCTCCAGCTCAGCAGCTTCTCTGCTTCTTCTTGTTGACTTTGTAGGTGGTGTGTTGCTCCTTTTGCAGGTTTTCAAACCATTGCACATGGTTAAATATTTGCCTTGGCTCATTGCACACCAGAGAAAGAATCTAAAGCTTTACCCTGATGCTTTCTAATATCTGGTGATGGTACAAACCATACAATCTGAAATGAAGAGTGAAACTTGGTAAAGTCTCAGATGGTGATTTTGTTCTTGTCTGTTACAAACCAAAACCCAGACTCAGTCCAGTTTGTGCCCCAAATCGATCTTCGCTTTTCTCCAAAGCACTCACTGTGTTTAGAGTTTCTGTTGTGGTTTATAAAAGGGTTTTAGAAGAGAAACATTTGGCCCTGCTGAAGAGCTGAATGGGCTTTGCACAGGACAAGATGTAGACATTCTTCTCCTAAAATACTGCTGGTGTCTAGCTTCTCAGGCCAGAGGGAACAGGTCTACCTTCTCTGTGGAATAAAGGAGCTCTGTAGCTTAAAGTGAGACACTTCTCTTTATTTTTCTGGGAAATGTAAATTGGTTCCCAAAGGAATCAGAATTAGCCACATCCAGGGCACACAGCTTTGATTCTTAGTTGGGTTTGGCTTGGTTTTGTTCTTGAAGTACAAAATCTTTCCCAAGCTTGCAATGTTTTGATAAAAGAAAAATGCATTATGGATAAGACATCGAGCAAAGCTGCTCTGCCTTCAACAACAAAAAAACCACAACAACTTGGCATGAAATTAACACTCAGTGCTCCACTGCTCTGCAGCTGGAGGACAGGCAGATTTGTGTCAGCTCAAGAGCTCCATCTCCAGAATGAACACTTGGCAATAAAGCACAGAGCGTGGGCAGGAGTCCTCTTTTTGGTTTTGCATCCTGAGCTTGCAGAGAAGTCATTTCCTGAGGAGGCAGCTTGAAGGTTGAAGAGGAGGTGACGTTATTGGGCAAAGTAAACTCCAGCCCATGGGAACAGGCTCAGATTGGGTTTTGATGTGTTCCTAGATAACTTGACAGAGTGGAGTTGATGCTAAATGAGAAGAGATCTGGTGTGTAGCAGAATGAGTACAGCAAGAGAATCCACAGCCATCTTCTGTAGAACATTTCTGCTTTGAGCAGGCTTGGGTAGCTGAGACATTCTCCTGACAGTTCCTGCCCCTCTCTCCTATGGGGATGTTCAACCCTAGTGACTGAGAGTATCTCCACATCTACCTGTAGTGTTGTCATCTTACAAGCTTTAGTGCTGCTTCTCCAGCATCACTGTTCTTCTCCTTTCAGTGGATAATGGATGTGATCCTATGCAATGGATTAGGAATTTACTGTGGGATGAAGACTCTGTCTTGGCTTTCTTTGAAAACTTACAAATGGCAAGGACTTTGGAACATTCCTACCTACAAGTAAGTTGGGGTAGAAAGTAACTCCACAAGCAGTAACACAGTGTGAAGATTGGGCTTTTGTGTGGGGTTAATGTGAATTAAAGAATTCAAGTGTGTTTTGATGGCCTGGTAACTTATTACAGCAAGGAAGCTGGTTTGTGAGAGTTTCCTTTAACTTGGGAATTGAATAGTTTAAAATCTACCTGTCTGTCAAGGCATTGCCTGGTGTCTAGAAGCAATGCTTAAAGGAGAGGCAGAATCACAGAAGGGACCTCTGGAGATCAAGTCCAACCCCTCTGCCAGGGCAGGGTCACAGAGAGAAGGTCACACAGGACCACATCCAGGTGGATTTGGAATGTTTCTAGAGATGGAGACTCCATCACTTCTCTGGGCAGCCTGCTCCAGTGCTCCAAAGTTCCTCCTTGTGTTTAGATGGGACTTCTTGCCTTATCTTTGGTTTGTGCCCATTACCCCTTGTGCTGTTGCTGGGCACAACTGAAGACAGACTGGTCCCATCCTTCTGACACCCACGCTTGAAGTATTGATCAGCATTGATGAGGTAACCCCTGAGTCTGCTCTTTCCCAGTGTAGAAAGCCCCAGTTCCTTCCTCAGCCTATCCTCCTCAGAGGCTCCTTCAGTCCCCTTGGCATCTTTGTAGCCCTTTGTAGGAACTCCATCAGGGTCCATACTGTCATCCACAGAAGGATCTCTCTGCTCCTTGTGCAAATAGTGCCCAGCTCCCCAGTAACCACAACTCCAGAGTCATCAGCACTCTGAAACTTAACATGTAACAGACCCCATGTAGTCTCCTACCAGCTGTGAACCATCCATATCTGTAGTGTCTGCTGAGCAAAGCAGGGCTGAGGAGCTGCTCACCTCAGTGCCTGTAGCTGGAAGTGATTGTCCAAAGGTGTTCATCTCATGGAGTAATCATCTCTGTGGAGCAAGCAATGGCATTTTGCATCCATGCATTGGTGTCTCAGATGGAAGCCTAGGTGGCTCTTAAGAGCTGTTTCTTAAAACTACAAGGATGTGTTTTGCTTCCTGTTCAGGGGGAAGATGAAGAGAATTGTCTTCCAGTTCACCCCATACAGCTGGGTCAAGTTTGAGTGGAAGCCAGCATCCAGCTTACGCAGATGGCTCGCAGTTTGTGGCATCATCTTTGTAGTAAGGAAACTTCTGCTTTGCTTTTTCCTTACCACTTGTTTTGAAACTCAGGCAGGGAGATATTGCTGTAGTTGAGGTTGAAAAAGATCACTCCCAAAGGTGTCTGTTTCTATGTCTCTGGAGCACTTCAGAGATTAATTACATAAATATTGGTTCTTGCTTGCTGAACAACATTGATTGGTATTGTGAGCAGTATAAAGCAAGCTACAAATACTTCAGCAAGTACCAAAACCATTGCCTTGGGGTGGAAGGGGCTGGTTGCTCTGGGTCTGAAGCAGGCACACATCACACTGCATCTGCAGAGAACTGTACTCAATGCTTCAGGCAGGTTCTCTTATCTCTGAGCAGCACAGCTCCTGAAGCTCATTGTTTTGCCTCTGGTAGAATTTTTATGCAGCCTTAAATACTTTGATTCACAGAAGGTCTTGAGTTGGAAGCGACTCATAAGGATCATTGAGTCCCACTCCCTGCTTTTTGGAGGACCTCCTGGTTACTCTAGAGTTCCTTTATTTTTAATGCTTCACTGAACATGTGGCTTGACCAGCTGAGGTGAAGTGACTCCCTCAGACCCAAAAGAAGGCTAGCTTCTCCAGCTGGCTCAGCAGACTGATAGTCTGCCTGCATCCACCATCTGAGGGGCCAAAGCTGTGATGCATCACCTTGAATTCCCACCTTCCAGTTCAGTCACAGCTATGGTGCACGTAAGGAGGAGAAACCTGACAGTTCAAATGCTTTTCCCCCACTTCTTGTCAGATGGGGGACTTTGGCCTTTGTCCTGCACGTGGGATGTCATTTGGCTCTGTGCTGAGCAGGTCCAACTCATTTCTATTCAGTAACTGTGGAGTTTAATCAAAACAAACCTTGTGACACTTGCAGTGATTCCAGAGACAACGAGCATCACTCAGCTTCTGTGTCACTCCTGGGTACAGGCTGTAACTGTGTATTGTTATCAGCTGCTACAGCAGCATAACTTCAGCTCTTGAGCACGGAGAGCATCTTGAAACTATAAAGCACCTTGAACTGCGTGGAATATGAAATCTGGTGGTGGTTTGTCTTGGTGTCTGTCCAGCAGAGTTCCCCATTATGCTTTGCTGAGTGGGGCTCATTACTCAGATTGGCAAGCCACCCCCACTCTAATGACATTGCATTTAGTACTGCTGTCAGTGGCAGAGCTAAGTGTGCCCTGGGGACAATGCACTGTCTGTAAGAGCACAGGCAGCACACAGTGGAGCCAGCAGCCACTGCCAGACAGTTTGCAAACTCAGCCTTGAGTTCAAGTTACCATCACCTGATTTCTGCTCCAGAAAACACCTACCAGCTCCCCATGGCATAGCAAACGTGCCCAGCCTCCCGTAGTCCATGGGAGAAGTAAGGAAAATGTGTCTGCTGAAAGAAACAAACATTTCTGTGGGGTTCCTGAGTGCACAGGCCCCAGCTTTGCACCCTGAGGAAATTGGAGGTTAGGGGCTGGAGCAGATTTTGCAACCCAGAGTCTACTGAATTGATGCCAGTCTTTGGCAGAGTAGTGCTTCCCTCAGCAAAACCTGGTTGCAACTGACACTTTGAGGAGCTTCAGGTACTGGCTCATTCTGAAGGATTAAACAAAGCTTAGTGCCTTTGTTAGAGCTTTGGAAGTGAGAAACTTGTTTCTGCTTGCCGACACTGCCAGGGCTGGTCATGGAGAACATTTTTGCTATCGTTGTGTGAGCAGCTCTGCAAAGTTGACTTTGGCACACTTGTGCAACTGTAAAAAATCTGCACCAAATCAAAGCCCCAGGATGTCCTGCTAATGCCTCTTGTCACTTGAGAGCTCCCTCAATCAGACCTTAAGTGGTAATGAAAGGACAAGCTGTTGTTCTTAGGACTGGTGATGAGTGGTTCTGCAGGTCCTTCAAACTGGTTAAAACTTGAGGCAGTTTTTGCCCAGCTCTCTGCTGTGTGTTGTTCTTTAATACAGCTTCTAAAAAGAAACTTCTGGGAAGTTTTTGCCCAATTTTCTGCTGTGTGTTTTAGGTTTTCTTTTAATACCTCTTCCAACACATAGAAAGCTTCTAAAAACAACTCAGTCATTAATGCAACAGCTTCTTGGTAACGCTGAGCTGGTCTTAGTGGTGCTGGAGAACCGAGGGCTGGGGGAAGTCATGCAGAGAGAGAAAGAGAGGGAGATTCCAGGACTTCATTTAGTGAAGTCTTTTGAACATAATTAAAATGTCCCTTCTCTCAGTTTTTATTGGCAGAGCTGAACACATTTTACTTGAAGTTTGTCCTTTGGATGCCTCCAGAACACTACTTGGTCCTGCTGCGCCTTGTCTTCTTTGTCAACGTGGGAGGTGTGGCCATGAGGGAGATCTACGACTTCATGGACGACCCGTAAGCCTGGCCTCTCTGTGTACAACCATGTCCAGCTTCACTTGCTTTGTGTTGAATTTGCTCCAGCTTGTTGGCATCCATCTCAGGGCAGCTGTTCAGCTTGTCAGGGACAAACAGACCCAATCCCAAAGCATCTGCTTTGCCTGCCTTTTGGTTTGGAGGTAAAATCCTGACGACACCTGGTTAGGGAACAGCTGTGGTTAAGGGCATTCTGCCTGCACTGGTTTTTAACCTCAGTTTTTAAAATGAAATGAGTATGCAAATGTGCAAATGAGCTGAGCTGTGATTACTCTTTGGAGCAGGTTAATGTGTAAATGAGCTGAGTGCCATTGGCATGTGGGTAGAGGAGTATGAACTCCATGTAGATCAATAGCCAGGAACTACAGTCCTTAGATACACCTTCTAAGGACAGCAGGGCCCAAACTAAACCAAAAAGAAACCAATTTCTTAAAGGTGCTTCTATTCTTGAGCTGTCTTCCAGCTAGTCCCTGGTCCTGTGGAGCTCTTGTGGCACCCTCTGGCAGATCAGAGGCCCCTTTATGGCAAAGTGTGTTGAAGGCAAAGTGCACCCATACACAACAGTGCATGTACCTTCAGACTGTTCCTACCTAAGCATCATATTTGTCCTTGCTGCTTTTGTTTCTGCAGACCATGTGAGACCTGAGAGAGCCTTGTTCTCAAAAATCACCTTTCTCTTTTGAGTTTCAGTAGCAATGTCACAAATTGCCTGTGCCCACACCTTAAGCCCAAGAGAACGCCTGGCTTCAAGGGATGTTCATTGTCTGTCACTGACCAATGCACAAGGTGTCTGTGTTCAGAATTTAGGGTTCCAACATTGTCTGAAGATCAGTTTCCCTTGCAAGGCTTTGACTCCTAGAGCTGGGAAGAAAGGTCAACCCACATTGCTTAGTCGGAGTTGAGGACACTCAGCAGTGGCAGCCTGCCCCTGCCTTTGGTGTCGGACCTACTGGTTTGGGACGTGCCTCCAACTCCAAGGTAAGAAGAGGTCCCTGCCTCTTGCTGGTGAGCTCCTCTCCTTAGCACCATTCACAATCTTCTGGTCCTTGTGTTTTGGGTTGGAAAAACTCCTCTGCCCTCAGTGCAAGCACATGGCTTAACGTTGAAATGTAGGAGTCTCATCGATCACCGACTCATCATTGCTGATTCAGTTCGTTGCCATTCTTTTGCTGAGCTGGAGAGGCTTGTCCAGCAAGCAGCACGTCTTCATCATTGCCACCACCATCACTCTGCTGTTTTCTTCCTCTTGGTGGGCAAGATGACCTTGCCCCCTCGCTTCTGAAGTTCCTGGCTTTGCTTGATGTATCACAGAGCTGAACTCCACAGACTGGAGGGGCAGAACCTAGCATCTGGACTTACCTGCTGTCTTCTCTGTGAAGTCTTTTGCAGCTGGACTTTGCTTCCTTTGTGCATTTCAGGTCTCCCAAGCAGTGCTAATCAACCTGTGTTTTACTGGGTGTATTTTCACTGGCACATTACTTGGAACCAAGAAACCATTTTCTTCCTCTTGAGTTGCAGGGAGGTGCTGCTGGGGAGCAGCAGGCTGTACCTGAAGCTCCTAGCTACCAGCACCAGAAGCCTTGCTGATCTCTTCCTTTTGGAAACTCACTCAACTTCTTAATGGACAAAGGCTGGAATGTTCCATTGACCTTCCTTGTCAGAAACATGCCTCATTGCCTTCTCTGGTGGTGACAGGACTGAGATAAACTGATCAGATCTCTCCAGCTGACCTTGCAATACTTACTTTAGCAAGCAGTGAAGTTCAGATAGGAAGACTCTTTCTCATTCAGGTTTTTTGGTATCTGCAGACAGGCTTTGCTTTCAGAAACTTGCTATGATGATGGTGACAAAAAGTCCAAGAGGAGAGGAGGTTCTTGAAGATGTTCTCCAGCTCTTGCATGGCAGCCTCCTGTTGTGGTCAGCACACTGACTCTGAGCTCTTGATGGTGGGCTGTGGGAGATGTTCCTCACCAGAAGCATCTTGAAGAGCCTTAGTTTTACCCTTGTCATATCTTCCTGGTTTCTCTTCTTCAGGTCTCTTCCAAGGAGTTATCTGCACTGAGGCCATGAATGTCAATCTTACTCACCAAATGAAAAAACAACCTTTTCTTTAACATCTTGATGAGTAGTAGAGCAGGAAACCCTCTTTCATCCTCAGCAGCTTGAGGTTCTGCCCAGCTCTTCTGCTGGGGTTACCTTTAATCCTTTTGTCAGTGTGCTGCCATACGATGGCAAGCAAGGTAGTAGATCAGCAAAGCAGAGAGCTGACATCTGAACAGCTGGAGGTCACAGTGGAGATCTGCTGTTTCAGGTTTTCTCTCTGACCATGAGTTAGAGCAAATTTCTGCTTATTGAATCCATTGTAGGGGATGAAGGACCTGGAGCAGCTTCTGAAGTCCTTTCATCTCTGCTGGGCTAGGCAGGGTACTTAAACCAGAACGCACTCATCCCATCTGCACCAGCAATAACCTCCCCTTAATTTGCTGCTTCCTGGGTTTTCTCCAGTGTACTTGGACAGTTTCATATGCTTTGAACTTATGCTTTGTTGTGGAACATGACTGAAATATAAGTAGCTGTGGTGTGTGTGCTTGACTCTCAGTGATCCTTGGACTCAGGAGAGGGAAGAGAAGCTCTCTTTGCTCTCCATGCTTAGGTCTCTTCTCAGTCAGCAGCAATCAAAGGGCATGCAGTGGAATAGATATGCCTGAGCATGCACCTGCTGAGGGAATGATGCTCTCTCCAGTGCAGCTGCTGGCATCTGGTGAGAAGAGAGGATGAAAAAATGGGAGGAAATGTGCAGTCACAGCTGCTGGAGATGCTGAGCCCTGTTCTGATGTGGGTGAGCTGGGCAGGGTACCAGCTAGAAATTTGGCAGGCTTGTTTCTCTGCTTAGCAGAGAGAAGTGTTAGCAGATCTGAGGAAAGCTAACAAACCAGGGCTCTGATAGGTGGCTTCTTTCATCTCCACCATGATTAAACTAGCAAGTAAATACGACCTAAAGGGCTCCTGTAGCTGCTGAATGTCACAGCTTGGAGCTCTGCATCAGTGGTGGAGCTCTGCATCAGAGCGGACTGGGCTGTCCCGTTGCTGCAATGCCCCAGAGGTACTGCAGAGGTCATCTGGATACTTCCAGCCCTCCTCAGCTTTGTTATATATTGCGTCTTCTGTTCTGCCCCAGCAGCTCTGCCACTTCACACTCAGTTCTGCCTGGATGTGTTTCACTTCCCGTGTTGTGGTTGAAACAGAGTAACGGTGAGCTGGGCAGAAGAGAAAGGACCTGGTAGGAGGATATGCTTGAGGCCACACTGTGGTTAAGTGAAAGGGCAAAACGTCTGCAGAAAGATGCTCCCCGAGGTCAAAGCAGAAGTGATTAGAGCTAAGGCAGAGTAAGGAGTAGTTGAAGGCAAAAGGAACAGCACCTTGCAGCTGGTGGTGCTCCCATCTGCATGGTGTATCTCAGGCACCTTCAGAGATAAAATAACCAGTTAGGGTGGTGGGTTTAGGGCAAACAGAAGGGTGAAAAGTGCTTGTTTCTGTGAGTTTTAAATACAAGATAAAGGCCAAAGGCTGATGAGAAAGGTCAGTTTTGTGTGCTTGATGGTCAGCGTGGTGGTCAAGGGTATTGCTTTTCTTAAGTTGAGTCTTCCTTGATTCCAATCATTTGGATTTCAGGAAACAATTAAATCATGCCTTTGAAAAAGGGGAAAAGTACAACTTCTAGTAGCTTTCCTGTGGTTCTTCCTTCTAACAAGAATAAAAACCCATTTTAGAGTCAGAAGATGGGTGATGGATGAGCAGAAGTATAGTCTATGAAGTGATATATTTGTGTTATCAAACCATGCAGTCTCATTTGCAGGCACCAGTGGTGCTGTGGTGGGCAGCTCAGTGCAGTTCCAGGCATAAAGCAAGAGCTGCTTCTGTTGCCCAAATGAACCCTGTTGGACTTTTGACCTGTGAACCATCAGGTCAGTGAGCTGTGGAAATGTCAGGTCTAGAAAGGACATGAGCAGACCATGTCAAGACTTGGAGGATTTAACTGGTGTAGAACTTGCCCAGGGTTCCAGCAATATGCAGTTACCTGTCGGGGAGTGAGGTTTCCTGAAAGGCAGCCAAGAGGTGTTTTGGGCTTAAGTATTTCCCACCCAGGAATAGGTGACCCCAAAGATTATTTATCTCCCATCTCTCCTTCTGCAGGTAAAGCCTCTGAATAGACACAGAATCATAGAATCATTAAATGATTTGGGTTGGAGGTGACCTTTAAAAGTCATCTAGTCCAAACCCCTCTGCAGTAAGCAGGGATATTCTCCTAGATCACCTTGATTCTGATGCTGCCTGAGCCCTTCACTAGACTCAAACCCAGCACTGCAGCTTCTCACTGCCTTGGCTGCTGCCTCAAAGCATACTCCGGGGGCGAAATATTAACCATGGATTTGCCCTGAGTGTGTCTTGCCCTAGAAGTGAAACACTGCCCTGGTGTCCTTCAGGATCTTGCCTGTTTGTCACTGAGCTTTCTTCTTTTGAAGTCCATTTGGAGATCCATAGTGACAGGTCTTTGATAGCTTTGGGGAAGGAAAGTAAGTTTCAGGATGCAGTTTTCTAGGGGGTAGGTTTGGTTATGGCAGTGTGACTGGGTGTTTGCAGAGGAAATTGAGGAGCAGAGCTCCTGTTTCATACCCTTCCCTGAGCCTCAGCTGATCACAAGCTGGTCAGACAATTGTTTGAGGTGCATTTTACCAGTACCCTGAAAATGAGGACACTTCCTCACATCATATGAGGAAGAAGTTTAACTTTTCTTGTGTTTCTGGAGCCTCTGAGAACATGGAAGTGGTCAGGCTGCATAGCCTTGGTGTAGCACATATATGTGCAATCCAAACTAGGCTCAGATCTGTGCAGAGCTCACGGAATGGTTACCCCAGCTGTCTTCTAGGACGTTTCTCTGAATGCTTCCTCTCACAGCTGTGGCTCTCTCACCTCTCTGTTTTGCAGGAAGTTCCATAAGAAGCTGGGTCAGCAGGCTTGGCTGGTTGCTGCCATTACTGCCACCGAGTTCCTGATCGTGGTGAAGTACGACCCCTACACTCTGACACTTTCTCTTCCTTTCTACATCACCCAGTGCTGGATCCTGGGGATTATACTGGTGCTCACCTGGACAGCCTGGCGGTTCTTCATCCGGTGAGCATGGCCTCTGGGGCTGCACTGCAGGCCACCTGGGGTCTCACAGAACACCTGTTGAACAGTGCATCTGTAAATCCCTGCTCCTATGAGTCTTCAGCACCTCCTGAAGATAGATCAGAGCTGGTTTAGGAGCTAGAGCTGCAGGGACTTGCATGAGAACCATGAAATAAACAGCTTCCTGTGTATGATCCCAGGATTTCTTTCAGGATCAGGCCCCTGAGAGCTTTGATCTTTGTTGGAACACTTGTGTTAGTGTTCTGTAAAAGCAGGTGAACAAGCAAGAGCTTGACTGCTCCTAATTTCCAGTCCCAGTTTGCACATGTGCTCCTTGTTTGATTGCTGCAGACCACAGAAAAGAGATTTGCCCCAGCCACTTGACACCCACCCCTCAGATATTTATAGGCATTGATCAGATCCCCTCTCAGTCTTCTCCAGACTAATCGACCCCAGGGCTCAGTCTCTCTTCACACGGGAGGTGCTCAAATCCCCCAGTCATCCTTGAGGCTCTCCACTAGACTCTCTCCATTAGGTCCCTGTCTCTGTTGAACTGGGGAGCCCAAAACTAGACCCAGTGTTCTAGGTTTGGTCTCACTAGTGGAGAGTAGAGGGGGAGAAGAACCTCTCTAGACCAGTGCCATCAGAAACCTACAGCCAAAAGAGTCAGGTGGGTTAGGTCATCCCAAGGGTGCCTGCATGCAGAACAGTTGCTTGAGTGTTTTTATTGAGTACTGAGGTGGTTTGTTCACCTCAGCAGCTCACATCTGTCTCTCTTTCTCTTCAGGGACATCACTCTGCGGTATAAGGAGATCAGGAGACAGAAGCAGGAGCACAAGCACGAGAAGGACAAATGCTTGAGCAATGGTGATGGACACTCAGCGACGCTGGACGAGCAAACCGGGCACAAACTACGGGAGAGGAAGCTCTGAGCGACAGACAGAGGGCTTAGAAGGAACTTGTAGTGCTCAAGCTGGCCTGGTGGACAGTTCAACCTTACCCTACCTAACTTGTAATTGTCGTTGTTAGCTTTCCAACATGTGAAAAGATGTCACTCTGACACGCACAGCCTTTCTCCTCCTGCACAGCCAGTCAGAGCTGGAGAAGGCCTGTGTGCAGGGAAGTCAGAACCAACACCATTGCAGCCAGATGGGATCTTCTTTCGGCCGTCTCCTTTGTCTTCCTGGAGAACAAGGGTTGGAGACAAGGGGCTTTAAACAAGGTGCAAAGGGAATCTAGCTGCTGCTCGCCAGCCAACTGTGAGATTTCTCTTGTGACCTTTGGGCATTAGGAACACTTCCTTTTGGAGTATGCAGATACCAGAGACAGGAGATCAATTATTATTTTATGGGTTGTTTTCTCTGCTGAAACTACCTTGAGCTGTGGGGTGAGATGGTGTCAAGTGTTCAGACAAACATAGGTGAACTGAGGCGAGTGAGCAAGATGTGTAACTTGCACAGGAGGTACCACAGCACACTACTGCTCCTGCCCCTGGGGCTGTTGCCTTCCTCCAAACTTGACTTGCAGCACCCTGGAGTAGTCTGCAATAGTTTTATGTTGTATCTCAGCTCTAGGGAGGCAGGCAGCTGCTCCTTAGTTTTCTCTTTTTAATTTTTCTTGTAGTCCTGGTCATCTCTTAAAGGTAAGGGAAGGTTCAGTGTGAAAGGTCAACCTGTCTTTCCTTTCCTCCATGGAGTAAAACGTACTACATGCCGAAAACTGGGAGTTACTCCATCGGTCTTAAGTTATTTGCCTTATTCTCAGCTTTTAGTTTGCTTACCAAGAGGGTTTAGTTCATTCTTGGTGTCTGCTCTGTGGGGCACATTGGGTTGTTGGGGCTCTGTGTGAGCCCCATCCCTCCCCAGGTGCCTCCATGCTGAGCAGCAACTGAGCCCAGCTGGAGGAGGTCTCTGCAGTCACGCACAAAGTCTCTGTCTAGGTGCTGCCATCCCTGCCTGCGGAACGCGCTGTGCGTGGTCCTTCCCTCAGCACCCCACTGTGGTGGGGTCTGCAGGTAGTGATGTGGCTGGGGCCTAGCAAAGGAAACTGGAAACGTGGGCTGTGGAGGGGGCTGGGTCACTTCTCCAAGGTGATTGTGCAACATCCATTTTGTAACCTCTGCTCGAAGCCTTGGTGTCAAAGGCGCTGATGTAACCATGACCACATCACGTCTACAGACTGATCTCACCCTGCTGTTGGAGGCTTTGTCCAGAGGAGAACATCAGCACCACCAGTCATGCTTCAGGAGTGCAACCCCAAAGCTTTTGAGTGGCAGGAGCCATGCTGAGCTGCTGACCAGCAAACAGCCATGGTTTTGATCCTCTTCAGTCTCATAGGTGACTGACAACCCAACCCTACACCTCTCCCATCTTTACAGTGACCTCTGGAGGCAGACTTCAGGAGCCAAGCACTTGGGTTTCATCTGAAGAGCTCAGCAAGCAAAGCAGAGTTTGTGGGCTGGGGCATGCCTGGTTGCTTGGCAGATGCAGAGGAGAGTGATCAACGTGAGAGGTAGCATCAGGCTTCTTCCTCCAGTAGGTCCTGGCTGGTGCAGGTAGCCACTCAAGAGCTGCCCTTCACTAGGTAGGACGTTGTTTGCTGTGAGGCAGAGGAGTGCAAGGCTGTGTCACTGGATGCTGACCAGTATGTACGTGAGTACTGAGTTGAGCAAGTCTTTATTTCTATGCCTTTCCACCCAGAGCTGTCCTATTCCCAGCTTTAAACCAGTCTTACCACCTGTTAACTGTTTGGTAGCTCCTGCTGGTGTGTCGTGCTTGCGTGGTCCCAGCTGAGCAAGGCTCAGGTCAGTGTATCTCCATTCCAGCTGTGCCGGTGGCACTGTGCCCCCCTCTGATCTCTTTGCAATACAACCTCCTGGGTCCATCTCATGGTCCAGCTGGTAGCAGGCACACTGCAGGGGGTCTGTCACTGTACCTCCTCCCAGTTCTTCCTCTTCTTCCTTCCTACTCTCCCCACCAAAGACCTAACTTACATTTGAAGCAACCAGTGAAGAACATCACGTCTTGTTGGGTGTTCTTCTATGTGTGTTCCCTGGTGATGAGTCTGGAGCTTTGACCTAATACATACAACACTGACTTGTTTGTCTCCACCCATCTAAAGAGCTTCTGTGGTTAGTCTGGAAACCTGAACCCCTGTAATAAAGCAGTGTTTGCTGGTGTGTCCTTTGGTACAACCTCTGCATGCTCATGGTCTATCCTGTTTGTCACCTTGCAGGTGGAACTGGGGCTTGAGGCAGCTTGTTCCTAATTCCCTAAGGCTGTTGGATTCTGGGCCTTAATCATAGACTGTTTTGGGTTGGAAAGGACCTTAAAGATCCTCTCAAAGGTAATTTTTGAGGCAGCTGGTGGTTCGTAGGTCAGTTGACATCTGGAATGAGGCTGTTCAATCCTTCAGCTGCCAGACTTGGGGCCTTTGGAGACAACTGAAACTCAGCCAAACTCAGCCCTGTTAAGATCAGCTCTTGTAGCTGCAGCTCCCTCTGCCATGAGGCTGGAATGATGGTGACCCAGATGTGGCTGCTCTGGGATGGCTGTGGGACTGTGCTGTGCTAGGGAGGGGGGATAGCCTGCCGTATCCGTTTGGAATGTGGTTTCCAGTTGCTCCTGTAGATGTGGCATTGGGAGCTGGGCTAGGAAGTTGGGGCTTGCTCTTGTCCATCTGGCTTTTGCAGACCCTGAGGAAGGGCTGTGCTGTGGAAAAGCCCAGAAGCTCAGGGCCGTGGTCTGACAGCTGTGCTGAAGAGGTTTTGTAAGTGCCACCTGGCACTTTGAGAAGAGGCTTCACCTTCTGCCCTGAGAGGGACAGCAAAGCCCATGGGGCTTCTGTATGAAGAGACAGAGTCAAGACCTTGCTGGGGGATGGCCCCCGGGGCCCAAAGTGCTACTGGGAAAGGTGGGATGGGGCAGGGGGGAGGCTGGTGCTGGAGCAGGAGAGAAGAGGAGCCATGGAATCCAGGTAGGAAAGGTGAAGATCCAGGGCTTGGTCTCTTGGTGTTGAACCGTGAAGGGGAGCAGCACCTGGGGAGAAGTAGGAGGAGGGGTTGCAGGGCCAAGTGCAGGGGTCCATAGGGTGGGGATGGAAGGGCTGAGGCTTAGAGGGGCTGCAAGAAGTGGGAGGGGAGCAGGGACTCTCAGAGGGGCTCGGGAGTGTCCGTGGGCAGCGGAAGGAGAGGGGCCGTGGGTGCCTGCAACCGGAGCAGAGCTGGGGGAGCCCGGAACCTGGCGACTTCGAGGCGAGGGAGTGCGGGGGATGTTGGAGCCGGCCCCGCTGCACCCCGTTGTGAGTGGGGCCAGGCTCCCCCCCCCCCCAGCCCAGGTCCCGCCCTTCGTCTCCGCCCCCCCTCCCGCGGAAAAGGCACCGGTTTCCCCCAAAGCAGCGGTGAGTCGAGGCCCGTCCAGCCCACTCCCTTCACCCCGGCTGCCATTACCGAGAGCAGGGCAGTAACGGAAGGGGATAAGGGGAGGGGTCGTGGTCCAACCCGGGGGATGCGGCAAGGGTGGCAATGCGGGGGAGAGGGGGGGCGACACTAGCGAGGGAGGGGTTGGGTCTTTTTACGGCAACTTCCTGAGGAAAGTCGCCATCCCGCGGAGCCAGGGTCTGGGAGTCCGTGAGGGACACCAGAGAACCCCCCCGGACCCTTCCCCAGCCTGCAGCTCCCCGCGCACGGCCGAGCGGCGCCATCACCCCCCCGCCCCCTCCGGTCCCTTTGGCCGGGAAGCAGCCAGTGGGAGTCGCTCTGCCCCCCGGCCATGCTCGCTGGTGGTGGCGGAGGGGGTGTGTGAGAAGAACCCTTCCAGGGGGTCCGGCAGCTCCAGGCTCTCTCGGGAGAGTGCAGAGACCGCCCCGCTCATCGCAGCAGTGAGCGGAGGCTGGGGGCCAATCGCGGCGGCTGATCCCGCACCTCCGGCAGCGATCTCTCTGGGACCCAGGAGCCGTCCCCGCTGAGCTCGGAATCCCTCTGGAGCGCTGGGAAGCGAGGGGCACCCAGCTTTGAATCTGGGGGCTTCCCGGGACTCGCTGCTGCCCTGCCTGGATCCGCTCGGGAATCAGCCCGGGAATTGCGGCATTTCCCTCCCTCCGCCCGGCCACTGCCTGCTGCTGCCCGGCTGATGACAGCAAGGGCCCCGCTCCTCGGAGCCGATCCCTGAGGCTTGGATCTGCCCAGGTAAAGCCGATGGTGTGTGTGTGTGTTGAGAAGGGTCCAGAGCTGGGAAGGGTTGAGGTGTCGGGAAGGGTACAGTGTCGGAAAGGGCCCGATGTTTCCCGTACCCGATCCTCATGGCCGTGGGAGGTGCAGGATGGAGCAGGGTCCTTGTCTTTGGGTGCAAATCAGGTATGGGGGCACCCGCGTGTTGCCCCAGGTGGGGGTCTGCTGGGTGAGCAGCTCCGCTGGGCAGAGCAAGAGCTGGGAGGGTCTGGGCTGGTCCACAACTGAGGTGCAGAGCCCAAATCCTGGTGGCTTGTCCAGTTTCGGATGAGAGTTTGCTGTTTCTGACAAATGTGGTGGCAGCAGCAGCAAAGTCGGTCCCATCCTTCTGCCGTGTGGGTCGGGGCCAGGCAGGGCTTTCTTGTGCGGGAGAAGGATGGGAAAAGCATCGTGCAGAGCAGAGAGGCTGCTGGAGAGCCCAGCCCACCAGTGAGAAGAGTTTAGCCCAGCTGGTGAAGCTGGGCAGCCGTGTCTGGATGAGGACAGAGGGTAGGGAGGAGCATGGGGGTCACTGCTGCACTTCGTAGCTCGAAGTGGCACATTTTGGGACCACAGCACATGCCAGAGGGTGCCTGCAGCAGCCGAGGCTGTACCTGTGTTGGTCCAGCTGCTCTGGGACCAGCATCCAGGGTTTCTGTCCAAGTTATTTCAGAGCTTGTGTGGGCACGATGCCAAAGCAGAAGGGAGGTGTCCATCTCCCAGAGTCTTTCAGAGGGGACACATGCAACTTTGCTGCCGTTTCTCTCCTCACATTAAGCTATTTTACCACTCACCCCAAGCAGGAGAAGGTACCCTGAGCTCTGCAGAGCTCACAAACAGAATGGAGCTGCCCCATCCCTCTGCGTCCCTGCACGGGGACTCTGCCAAGCCTTGAGGTCTCCCTAGGGAAGAAACCAAACATCTCCAATACCCAGAGCAGTGCCTGTTCCCTACTAATCTCTCAGATTTGATCTCTCACAAAGGGATTTGACAGGCAGGTCATGGGGATGAGAGCATGATGGGGAAGAACTGGCAGGGAAGGGCTTCATTAGCACAAAAAGTGCTAAACCCCTGCCCCAAGCTGCTCTACTCACTTGGGAGAGGCTGGTGCTGGAAAGCAGCCCCAGGCTGAGCTCCTGCACTGATCACTGTGGGCAGCCAGGGGCTCTGGATGATGCCTCTGCTTCAGTTGTGCTTGGAACTGCTTAGAAAAGGAAAGGAAAAAGCCTTGAGAGAGATGGGAAATGGGGAAGAAATGTTGTTTTAAATGAGGTCTCTGTCCTTCTGCAGAGAAAAGGAAAGGAAAAAGCTTTGAAAGAGATGGCAAATGGGAAAGAAATGTCGTTTTAAATGAGGTCTCTGTCCTTCTGCAGAGAAAGTTGGTGCTGAAAACTTCTGTGTTTTCATGTTAACCTCCTTTGAGGAGCACTGGAAGAAAAGGAGCTGCTTCCTTAGGCACTGCAGTTTCTTCAGGACATAAAAAGAGGCTCTTTAGGGTAACTCTCCACGATGCTGCACTGTTAAGGTGTCCATATGCATGCCCAGCTCCCAACAGCAAAGTATGCCTTAAGCTGAGCTCAGTCCATCCATGACACAAGTTTAGCTGGTGCTCAGCCAAGATGTTATCAAGTGTTTGTCCCTTACACACAGAGGTCTCTGCCTGAGGAATGATGCTGGAGACAAGGTGGGCAACTCCCAGCCCCGTTCCCAGCCTTGCCATCATTTTAGGTTAGTGACCTGATTACGCTCAGAACATTCCCTCCTCTTGCTGTTCCCTGGGGGGGATGGTTGACAACATGGCCCTTCAGAGGGGTCTCCCAGCCCCACCAGGCCAGCAAGTGGATATTTTATGCTGTAACATATGCCCATTAAAACCTGAGCAGGGTTGGTCTAGAGGGTGGAGGGGCTGCTCACCTCTTCAGTGTCTGAAGCTGTGAGCACCCAAGGGGAGCTGGAAGGTGAATATTGAGGGACCACTCATTTGAGGAAGGTTCAGCTCTTCCCCCACGACAAGCTCTGAGGCTGTGTGGGTTTTGCAGGGGGTTTGTGGGTGCTCTCATGGGGAGCACTTAGGTGCAGGTAATGCTGAAGATGAGTCCCTGGGCTTAGGGTTTGTGGTCTGAGGATTGCACCAGTGCGTTGTGGTACAGAGCTGCCTATGCAAATGTCAGGCAGGAAGAGGTATGCTGACCCAGCTCATGTTGGATTTGCTGTTTGGGTGTTTGCAGGGGATCCCAAACCACCTTGGCATAGTGGGAAATCCCTGACTTGGGTGAATTCCCTTTGCTGGGATGAGCAGCTCCTTTAGAATGGATCTCACGTAGGACTCACCTGGGAAAACCCTTCGGGGAGGAAGGGAACCTGGCTTCCCTGCAATGGGAATTGGCACCATCCCAGCCCTGCAGCCACGCTGAAGTCAGGGCTCCTCTGGCATGGGGTAGCCCCCTGGTGAGGCAGGGGATAGCCGCGGGAAGCAAAGGCAAGATCCCAGCTGGAAAAGCAGCAAAGAGCTCCTCAGTCCTTTCCAAGGCTCTTCTTGCTGCGGCTGCAATGCTTCAGTGCTCACTCGCTCGGTCCCTGGGAGAGGAGCTGAGGCTGGAGCTGTGCAGGGGGGGCAGCTCCTTGCCAGCCCTGCTGGGAGATCAGAAGAAGCTGATTTTTCCCTTTCCCACTCTCCTCACCTGCTGTCTCACCCATGCAGGCCGGGCACTGGCAGGAGCCTTTGCCATGGACAGCGGCTATGGAGGCAGAGACCTGAGTGGTGAGTGCTCGGAAAAGACCTGGGGAGGGGGCTGAGGGCGAGCTGGCCGTGGGGAGAGGGGGAAATCTCTGATCCTTCACGCCTCTTGGGAGGGATTCCTGCTCCCCTTCCATGGCACACACACAGGAGGTTTGGCACTCTGATACCCATAAATCCCCCTGAGCTTCCTAGTGTGAGGTGCTCAGCCCTAGAACCAGGCAGGTGGGAGTAGGTTTCTATCTCTGCTGGGGTTTGTACCTAGAGTTACTCAGAAGCAGGAGCCAAAACCGAGGCTATTTTGCAGTAGTTTTGCCTCCCTGTGTGAGCTCCTAGGAGCTGGACAAAACGGAACCACTCCGTTGTGGGAGCTCTCTGGAAAGCTGGATGCTCCACTGGTAGCCGTAGCCAAGGATACAGAGGATAAATAACAGCGGAACAGAAAGCTTTAGGTTGGAGCGGAAGAAGCAGGAGCTGCTCCTTCCCCGCGGTTTCTCCTATGCGATCCCTTCGGGATGCTCCTGGCCCTCTGGAGGTATCAAAACTAGCCTCCTTGGATGGGAAGAACTGAGTGCTTCTGATCCATCCCTTTGCTGGCTCCTGCCGGAGGCGATTTGGGGCAGGGGGAAGCAGCAGGTGGGGTAGGACTCTGCCTGCTCTGGGCTTTTTCTGGCTCCGAAGCTGCTGCGGAAGGAGAGAGCTGCGGCGTGACGCGGGAGGGCTCTCCGGCAGCGTTCGGCAAGCAGCAGTCTCCTTTCCCCCTCGTTGCCCGCGTTCCGCTGGCTGCTGGCTCCGCGGCGGTGGCTGGAGGCTGGTGCAATGCAGCAGCTGCTCGGCCCCATCGCGGGGATGCATTGCAGGGATGGCCTCTCCTCCAGGCGCACGCCGGCAGCACCTGGGGGCTGTGCCATGCACCAGAAGCCTTTTGTGCGCTTCTTGGTTGTTCCTTTGCTCCTATTTCTGTCTCCGCGCGGCATCCCCATGTCGACAGCAGTGCGGGGCGTTCTCTGCATGGAGGGGGGATGCAGATGTATGCTGAGCGCATCTGTGAGGGTGCTGGGTCTGTAGCTGGTGAAAGGACTCCCTGGCACCCCCGAGGTGCTGCGCAGGTTTCCCCTGCCCGCTGGGGAAGAGCCCCGAGGTGCTGCCGCTCCACGTCCTGGGGCAGCCAAGTCAGGACCATGAGTTTTGCCCTGCAAAGCTGCTCCTGACACCACCCACGACCTTCCAAGCTGTGGTTTGTGCCTCGCTTAGTTCATTCCATCCTCCTGGCTCAGAGCTGAATTTCTGGTGCGGAGGCGGCAGAGAATGGAGCCTCTGCCTGGGGCCATGGCAGGCTCATGGTGCCTCTTGTCCTCTCGCAGTCACCAGGAGCCCGCCGCAGTGGGAGATCGGCATCTACGTCGCTGGTGCCTTGGTGCTGCTGGGGGTAGCTGCTGTCAACCTCTGGAAGCTGTGGCGCTCTGGCAGCTACCCAGCACCTTCCCCCTTCCCCAACTACGACTATCGGTACCTCCAGCAGAAGTATGGGGCAGCCTACTCAGATGTCAAGCACAAGGTACAAAGGCTGTTTGGCTCATCTATGTCCCCATTGCAACCTTTGGCTGCTGAAAAGGACTTATATTGCCCCCAGGGGAGGTTCAGCTTGGGCATGAGTAACATTTCTTCCCCTTGAAGATTGGGCAGCCTGGGCCAGTGGTGGAGTCCCCACGCCTAGAAGGGTTTCAAAGCCATGGAGATGTGGTGCTGAGGGACATGGCTTAGTGGTGACCTGGCAGCGCTGGGTGATGGTTGGGCTCAAAGATCTTAAGGTCTCTTCCAACCTAGATGATTTTTAGGTCTATGATTCTAAAAATATCACCTGCAACCTCTCGTGGGGTGAGGAGGGGGAAGCCATGGGCAGCGAGCTGGTGCTGCTGGGGCCTGGGGGGAGTCAGTGTGGAGCAGGGGCACAGGGCTGGGGAGCTGCAGGAGGTGCAGCTTTGCTGCCGCGGCAGCTTGAGGCCAGGCAGGAGCCGAGAGGCATCCAAGCGGCGCCGGCAAATCCCAGCTGTCCCCGGTCCTGTAGGGACGGATGGGGTGGGACGAGATGACAGCGCCTGGTTTTCCTTCCCTTGTTGGCAGAGAGGGCTGCCCCCCAGCTCGCAGAGGGCACCGGATAGGACCTCAGCCAGCCGCAAGCCCAGCCTGCGGGCGGATGACACCTTCGACAGCATCGCCGAGCTGGGCAGCCTGGAGCTGATGAGCAAAGACTTGGCCCACTATGGCCCCTTGAAGAAATCCATCTCAGCAGACTCCCTCAACTCCATCTCCTCCATCGGGAACAACTTCGGGCAGGATTTCATGGTGGGACAGGTGGAGGTGTCCATGGAGTACGAGGCGAGGGCAGCCACCCTGCATGTGAGGCTGCTGCAGGGCAAGGACCTGCTGGAGAAGGAGGAGGCTCGCTTCGAGTCCTGCTTCTTGCGCGTCAGCCTGCTCCCGGCCGAGCAGATCGTCGGCATCTCCCGGGTGAGCCGCTCGCCTCTCCCCGTGCCAGCCCCCGCGGGCACCGCCCTTGCTTGCACCGTGCCCACTGCAGCCTCTGCTTCTGGGTCACGGCAGCCCTTGGCCAAGTTCCCCAAGGTGGTTTGATGGGGAGCTGTGAGGTCTGGATATAGGTGGCGCTGGGCAGGCTCCACGCAGGATTTCTGGAGCCGCATGTCGTGATGTAATCAGAGCAGCTCACCTTTCTCGGGGGTCAGCGTGCTGAGGAGGGGGGGCTGGGTGGGTTTGTGCGTCAGAGACCCGGCAGGCAGGAATGTCTCCCTCCTGACTAGGCTGTGTGGTGACTTTGTCTCTGGGTGTGGCTTGTAGCAGGTTCTCATGCTCGGCTTTCCCTGCTGCAGGAGGTGGAGGAAGGGTCTAAGGTGGGGTTTGGGGAGAGGTGATGTTTTGGGTGTGTGCTGGTGTCCTGCCTTGTCCCCACGCACTTGATCGCCATAGGGCAGCCTGAGCTTCTCCCCAAACGCCCCTGCTGCAGCCACGGTGTTTTCCCTCCCCACCCAGGATACAGCAGCTGCACCAGCACCATCAGGGGCAGAACCAGGGGTGGTTTTGTGGTGAAACCTCCCCTTTAGGGCACCCCAAAGGCTGCTCTCAGAAAGCAGAAGGCCCATCTTTCCTCCAGCAGCTGATTTCTCCAAGCTCAGGGCCAGGCACTGTGATTCAATCAGAATATTGCTGAGAGAAGCAGAAAGCTTCTTCCTACTGCAGGGACCTTCTGTGAGGGTGGAGGAACCACCTCAGAGAGCACAGACCTGCTGCCTTGAAGGCGCCTCCTCAGCTGCTCTTTGGAAGCCTTTTCCCTTTTCCTGATGGCCTGGAGGTATTTATTATTTAGCAGCAGTATGTACAGTTCACCAGCACTCTTTACCCTGGCCTGAGATGAGTCATGAAGCCACACTCCTTGGTTCTTCTTCTTCACTGCTTCACAGCATCATGGGATGTTTGCAGATGGCAGCTCCCATCTCTGCTCTACCCTTCCTCTGGAGATCCCAAAACACAGCAGTGGCTGCAGACAGACACTGGTGCTGTGAGGCAGCAGGTCTGGTGCTTGAATCCCCCAGGGACTCTGGGGATTGGTGGGATCCACCAGGAGAGCATGGGAGAAGGGAAGGTCCCACCTTGTGTTCTTCATCCCAAGGGTGGAGCACAGCTAGACATAAGAAAGCCCCTGTGATAAGATGAGCTGCTGGGAGGTACAGGTGACTCTTGAGGTGCTGAAGCCTTGATGGGTTCAGGGCTGAGCTCCCCAGTCCCACACTGGGATCCCTTGTCCACTGCTGTGTCCATCTTTGGGTGGGGATGGGGAGCTGGTGGCTGCACTTTGCTCCACACCATCCAAAGCTGCACCTTTCCAGCCCATGGGACCACTGGGTCTCCTTTTAGGACAAACCTCTGCTCAGGTGGTGCCTTGGATAATGAAAGGTACAGGGCTGGAGCAGGGGGAAATCAGTCCCTAGAGCTGTGATACCAGAGCAGTTTCCCCCCCAGCTCTTTGGGAGCAGAGTAGAGAGCAGCATCCCACAGGATGGGGCCACAGAGAGCTGCTGCTTTTGCTCCAGGTGGATGGTGGTGACACAGAGACAGTGTCTGGGAAAGACTTTGTCCCCACTTGGGTCTAGGGGTTCTGAAGCTCTTTGGCTCTAGCTTGGAGCAGGGCTGGGGGTCATATCCCCTCAGCCAAACTCTTTGAGTAACCAAGCTGGCTGCACCCAGTGCATAGGGATGCCCAGCTCTGGCACCTGGGAGCAGCACCCCCACCTTGAACTGGTAATTAAAGTAATTCCTGGGCAGCCAGGTGGGTCACAGCCCCTGCTTTCTACCCCAGTCACTGAGTGGTGGCTGCAGCTGGGTGAGAGATGACTTCTGTCCCCACCGAGGCCGGGTCTCACCAGCCCCCCTGGTGGACTCTGCCCTCACCACCCCAAAGCCAGGCGCTCCTCGCAATTCCCACTAGAGACACGGGACAGATCGGGGATGCGGCCCCAAATCCTGGCGGATATGGAGGCAATCCCAGCCCTTCCCCGCGGCAGATCCAGCGGAGCGCCTACGCCGTGGCCTTCGACGAGCGCTTCTCCATCCCGCTGGCCCCCGCGGCGCTGGAGGAGCACAGCCTGCGCTTCTCCGCCTTCGGCATCGACGAGGACGAGAGGAACGTCAGCGCCGGCGTGGCCGAGCTCAAGCTCTCCGACCTGGACCTGGCCACACGACCCTTCAACGCCTGGCTCTACCTGCAGGACATGAACAAGGTGAGTGCGTGTATGTGTGTGTGTGTGTGTGTGTGTGTGTGTGTGTGTGTGTGTTGGTCCATCTCTAACCCAGGGCTTCTCCTCCCTGCCGGGCTGGGTGGGTGATGGGATGTTGTGTCCTGCAGGCGGTGGACACGGTGGGGGAGATCCTGCTCTCCCTGAGCTACCTGCCCACGGCTGAGCGCCTGACGGTGGTGGTGGTGAAAGCCAAGAACCTCGTGTGGAGCAATGGCAAAGTCACCGCAGGTGAGAGGGGGCCGCTGGTGGGGCAAGGGTCCTTCAGTCCTCTGTGGGCTGGAGGTGGGTTCCCATTCTGCTTTATCCCACTGTGCTGTACCAGTGACTATTGGAGTGGCCCCCACTGAGGACAGCCTCCACCGGGAAGGTCCACTTGCTCCGTGTTGCAGGGGAAACACAGACCTGGGTTTTTCTCTCCCCCTGCTATGAGCAGATCCCTTCGTCAAGGTGTACCTGCTGCAGGACGGGAGGAAGATCAGCAAGAAGAAGACAGCAGTGAAGAGGGATGACACCAACCCCGTGTTCAACGAGGCCATGATTTTCTCAGTGCCAGCCATCGTGCTCCAGGTCTGTCCCAGCTCAGGGCTCCCAGCAGTGGCTTGGGGACCTCATTCCTCAAGGTCCCCAAATCCTTGCACTAGTGAGGACCTCCTAAGGTGTGAGATTTTGGGGCAGGGACAGAGTTGTAGGATGGGGTCCGTGTATGTGTGTGTGAGGTATGCACAGGGCAGGGGGAAGAGGGACTGTGTCTGTACGGGTGGGTGTGGTGGTTGGGGGGCAAGGTGTGTGTGAGCTGGGGAACACGGAGATGTGGATGTGCAGAGCATGGCTGTGTGCGAGCATGGGGGCGTGTATGGGGGCGGGGGGGTTAGAGGGATGTTTTAAGTGTGGTGGGGGTATAGATGGATGTATCTATAGGGGTGAGCATAGCCTGGGGGAGGGAGTGTAAGGAGGTGGGATAGAGTGGTGTGTGTATGTGTGGGTACCTCTGGGCTGGGGGCTGTGTATGTCTGTGGTGGGCTATAGAGTACGTCTGGGGGGCGTGTAGGAGCTGTGTGTGTCTGGGTGGGGGGGGGGCTATAGTGGCCGTGTATGTTTGGAGAGGCTATAGGGGCTATGTATGTCTGGGGGGGCTACAGGGGCTGGGGGTGGTACCTCTGTGTGAGCCTGGCTGGTTCGAGGGGTACATATAATGTCTATCTTTATATATGGGGGTGCCAGTGCTAGCCACGCAGCCACCTCCCTGCACTGGGCCCCCGTGACAGCCTCCTGTCCCCCCAGGAGCTGTCCCTGCGGGTGACGGTGGCCGAGTGTGGCGAGGACGGCCGCGCCGACAACACAGGGCACGTCCTGATCGGGCCGGCGGCCAGCGGCATGGGCATCACGCACTGGAACCAGATGCTGGCCACGCTGCGGAAGCCTGTCTCCATGTGGCACCCGCTCCGCAGGAACTGAGCCTGCTGCCGCGGGGTGCCCCTGCTGCCCCCAGGCTCCGGCACCCCCACACCGCCTCTGCCCTGGGGACTCTGGGCACGGAGGGTCTGCCCGGCCGGCGGCTCGGCCGGGAGCTGCTGGGACAGCCTGGGAAGGGGCTGAGTGGGGCCCAAGGCGCCGGCAAGACAGAGCTGCCGGGGACACCTTGGCTGGAGCTGCTGGAGGACTGAGGATGGAGAAACTCTCTCCTCGTCCACGTCGCCCTCGCATGCGCTTGGGGCTGCCAATGGCCCCGCCGAGAAAGGAGCCTGCCCCTAAATGTACCAAACTCAGCAGCTTTTCTCCCTGGAGCTAATGCCTGGCCACCAGCTGGGCTCCCGGGAGCCCCTCACATCTCCACCGTGGGCCCCAAGGGCTGCTGGGGAGGGAGGTGGCATTCCGTGGGAGGTGGCTTCTGGCTGACCATGGAGGGATGGAGAGGAGCTGATAAAGTGCCAGCACGGCCTGTTTTCTCTTGGCGTGTGTGGGTTTTGTGAGGGGGTTCAGAGGGATTTTGGGGTGCTGGTAAAATGGAAAATGGGAGAAACAAGTACAGAAACAGCAGTTGGTGTGGGTGGTTTCTCCTTCCACCTTTTCTCAAGCAGATTAAATCCCTGCCCATCTCTGCTAGCTGCAGAGCAGGGGCAGGATTTGATAAGCGGTTCTTTAGCCTCAAGATTATTGAGGTCAGGTCCATGCTGAGTCATTTCCTAAAGATGCAACATGATCAGGGTTGGCTTTTCCCATCCTGGCTTCTTCTCCCAGCTAAACCAAATTTGAGGGCAGCTCAGAGCAGTGCAGCCAATTCCTGCTCTTTGAACCCACCATGGGGGGTTATCTATTACAGCCCCTGGTCCTGGGGCCACACTTGGACTCTCTCATCCCAAAACTTGCTTGGTTTAGTCGAAATCTGGGAGTGGAGGGTAGCATCCTGGCCCCATAACCAAAGGCAGACATAAGACATCCCTAATTTTCCAGCTTTAAACCCCAGCTCCAGTTTCAGAGGGAAGGGAGAAATCTGCTTGGATTCTGCCTGCTGTGGGCTGCTGGCCCAAGCACAGAGCAGCTAAGGGTCAGGTTTAGGCTTTTTGGGGAACTGATGCCCACTCTTTTCTGTAGGGCTCTGATGGAACTGCCCCATGGCACAGGCTGGCGGGCAGAGGATGCCCTGGGAATGTGTCCTTCACTGTCTTTTGTCTGCCTGCAGGATGCTGGAGGGAAGCCAGGCAGGGAAATCTGGGGGTGTTGGAGGCTGCTTGCCAAGGAAGCAGGTGCCATGGGGTGAGCATGGTCCGGGGCAGTTATGTGAACGGTTTGAGCAGGGAGAGAAGCTGTGCATGAGCCATTTAACCCCGACTGGAGATGACATCATGGCAGCACCCCGAGCTGGCAGCAATTCCCCTTTCTGCTCACCTGTCTCCTCTGCCCAAGATGCTCTTCGGGGCGAGGCTGTGATTTGAGTCTCCTGTGGCAGCCCCTGGCAGGCACCGCTTAGACTCTTGCTCCTGTAGGTGCCCAGCACTGCTTGCTGATGCAGATTTGCTTCTCCCATGCTCCATCTCCTCCTCCTCCCCACTCTTCCCTCCAGGAGCCCCCATGCCCCATCTGCTGCCACACGAGCTGCTGCCATCCCGTTGTGGGCTGACGAATGCCCCGCCCTGGGGTCTGAGGCCCCAGCCAAGTGATGCTTGGAGCTGAGGTAGGCACAGACGGGTGGGGCTGGGGCTGCACGTGAAGGGGTCTTCTGAAGGGTGAGGAAGGATTTTTTGGAAGGTGCCCACAGCTTGTGCTAACAGGCACTGAGGTTTGGGGGCAAATTTGCTTATTGGCCACCTCCTGAAGGATTTGAGAACACAGACAGACAGAGGACCGCTTTGGCTGTCTTGCAACCTGCTGAGCCTGTGGTCAGGGTGAGGTGAGTGTCTTCCTCTGGTGCTGAAACCACCAGTGGGCAAGATCTGTGATGTTCAGCTCTACTAGGACAGGGCACAAGTGTTTTGGGGATTTTTGTTGTGCTCGTCTCCAGCCATTTCCATGTGGACACACCTCAGCACCTTTTCCTTCATCCTGGGCCTGGAGAGCCACCCTGGGGGCAAAAAGTGGCTGCTTGAACTGTTCCTCAGTGGGCTTGGACCCCTGCATTGGTACCTGCTTGGAGGCAGCAAGGAGAAGGGACAGGACAGGGGGTGTGAGCGGCTAGAGAGATGCTTTGGAGAAGAGGATCAGCAGGCAGAAGACAGCATAGGAGATGGAGAGTACAGGACCAGGGCAGGGATGGGTGATGCTGGACATGTGGCTCTCCTGCTGTCTGGGGCAGTTCAGAGTGGAGAAGAGCAGCCTGAGAGAGGATCTTCTCAATGCTCAGCAAGAGCTAAAGGGTGGGGGACAAGAAGATGGGGCCAGTCTCTTTTTAGAGGCTAGCTAGAGAGAAGGGAGCTGGAGGAATCCCTTTTCTCAGTCACCCTCCCCAGAGCAGAGGGGCACTTGGGGCTTTTGATTCCTCCCTCCAGCTCCTGCTCAGATGTTTCTCTCTCCTGCAGCAGGAAGCAACAATGTCACAATGACAACTGATGGCTTTAGGTGTTTAATACCCGTTTTACTGGCATGCTGCAGCCCTTGTGCCCATCCACCACAGAGGCAGTAAGGGTGACAGGGACAAATGAAGCTGCTCTGCCTCCTCTCTCTCAGCTCTGCAGCGTAGGGAGCCCCACTGATGCTTTACTTGGGCACACTGGCTCCAAGCTGTCTGCCACCCAAAAAGGAGAGCTCCTGTTCTCCTCCCACACTCAGCACAGCCCTGCAGCTTTAGCAGCATCTTCGGTTTATGGTGTCTGACCTGTGACTTCAAGGTTAGAAAAAAGGAAGGTTTGGGATCTTTCATTTCTCCTTCTCTTTCTTTTTGCTCTTCCTCTGGCTGGTCAGCTCACTGAGCTTCTTGTCAAGGCGCTGCTGGAGATGAGCTCTCCTGGCTGGGTCCAGGGACTTGTCTTTGGAGCCACTCCCAGGGTAGAGGATCCCTTCCCTGCTGAGCCTCTGCCGTGCCTGGACCTTGGCCTTCTCCCCACAACCGTGAACCTGGCGGAGAGAAAGCAGACACTGGTGGCAGCTGGGACACAGATGTGGCAATTGGGCTGTTGTACTCCTGCAGGCTGGAGTTCCTCTTCCACCTGCCTCACCCCTCCTAAACCTATTTATTTTTAGCATCTCTTACAGAAAACAAACCAGAAAAGTTAACTTTCCTCCTCCTGGGATCAGCCCAGCAGGTGAATCATCCTTCTTGATGGCTTCAGTGCTTCCCTCCAGAACTTTGAACATATGGGGAAAAACCTCACTTGTGCTGTGAGCAGCTGGAGCCTTTATGGTTGTATGGCAGCTAGAAATAAACCTGAGCTCCAGATGAGGTCCTCTGCCAACAGTGTGATTTGGAGGACAAGCAGAGGCTGCTGGTTCAGTGGCCAACACAATGCCACTCCCATGGAGGTGCAGGAGGCTACAGGGCTGCTGGACACCCATTCAAGAGTCCTCCACCTCAAAAAGGCAGCACAGAGGAGGCTGAGGGGCTGCTGTCACTTGAGTATGGCCACACAAAGCTGAGGCTGCACAGTGTGGTGCACCTCAGCTCCAGGCCATCAGGGCACTGCAGGAGATGTCCAGCTGCCTGGGCACCCAGGTCTGTGTGGGATCAGGCTATGCCTCGTCCCCAGTTGCAGAGGGAATCACCAAGGAGCTGGCAGTGGAGTGCCCAGGCTGCCTGAGGCTTCAGCCCTTCACTTCTCCTCTCTGCTTGGGAGTGAGAATGCCAGGGAACGGTGCAGGAGGCACCAAGTGAGAGGGGAAAGAAGAGAAAGCTCTGGGGAGGAGGCGTGCAGAGCCCACGTGCCGGTGCCTGGCAGCCCTTCCTCTGCCTCCAGCCTGAGCAGAAGCTGGCAGAGGCTTCTGCTATGAGCTCCCTGCAAGGAAACCCTGCCTGGAGAGCTCAGTGGGGAGAATTCCCACCCTAAACCAAACCTGCTTGGAATCTCCTCCCCTCCACCCCCTCCCTGCTCACAGTCCGAGCCCAGGTACCTCGGGGATGTGGTGGCTGAGGCAGTAGCGCCTGCTGCAGTGAGGGCAGAGCTGTCCCAAGACGGTGACACTGGCTTTGCAGCGGGGGAAGCCGCAAGTGCTGTCAGCTTGAACGGCAGCAGAGATCAGAGCGTCGATGTCTTCTTCTGCCGCGCTGCCTGCTCCACTCCTTGCCGCTGCCTTCCCTGGGGAGGAAGTGGGAAGATGTTCCCGGCCACAGCCCGGGCCAGTGAGCAGCAGCACTGGGCGGCTGCTGTCTGCAGTGACTGGATTTCAGCCCCTGCCAGACATCATCGTGACAGCAAACTCTGGGCTGTGCTCACCAGGATGAGCTCAAAGCTCCCACCCGCAGCGTGCCTGGGTGCCTCCCCCTGCTGAAAGGGAGCTGGGGAAGAGGAAGGGACCATGGCAGGGAGGGCAGCAGCTCCTGGCTCGCTTTATGCTGTCTCTATTTAGGAGGAAGGTGCATCCTTCAGTGTGAGCCAGGTTACTCCTCTTAGTTCCTACATTCAGGAGCCTCCAAGAAAACTCCTGAGGCTCTCTTCCTGGAAAAGGGTCCCTAGCATCTTTCCTTCAACTGAAGAAATGTGCTCCAGCTATCCAACCCCCTTCTGCCTCAGATGCTGCTGCCAGCTGCTGCACCTCTCCTGCCAAATCTCACACCTCTGCGGTGATAAGCACCAGAGAGCTCTCCAAGAGCCACAGCCCATGCTCCACAGACAGATCCCACGGCCTGGAGGTAAAACTATAGGTAAGACAGCACCATGCATTCAAGGAAGACCATTAAGTGTGCTGGTGAAGAAGAGTCACCTACCTTTGGCTTCACTTTTGTCTTTTTTCCTGCTGCTGCCCTGAAGGCTGGCACGAGGCTCCGGAGCTTTCCTGGCTGCCTCCTCCCGTCTGGCTTTCTCCCTCTGAACCCGCTCCAGGTGCAGGGTTTTCAGGTCCACCGAGGCCTCGCTGCTCGCTCCTGGCCCAGCAGGGACCGGGGTGTCCTCGCTGGGCTGCGGTGGCTGAGGAGGGGGCAGCTGCCTGCTCTGGGGGGTGGCTGCGGGCGGCGTGGGCTCGGCAGGGCGGTCCTTGCAGACGCGGATGAAGCGCTGCCTGCCCTCCCCGCTGCTGGCGTGCTGCAGCCCCAGCTCCTCGGCCACCTGGTGCACCAGCAGCCGCTCATGGGAGCTGAGGGATGGGGGGAAATCCAGCTGCACCTCGCTGCTCTCCAGAAAGGCCATCAGCATGGCCCTGAACCTGTCGGCACCACCGTTTGTCCCTGGGCTCTCTCTCTCAGGTCTGTTTGTGGCTTGTGGCCTCGGAGGCGCCTGCTTGGCGGCAGCTGTGGCTTTCAGCTTCCTCCCGGCGGGCGGCTGCGGCTTGGGGCCGGGCGCCGCAGGAAGCTTCGCTCCTCTGCCACCCTCGGGGGCGTAGTTCTGGAGCACGATGTCGTCGAGGTACTCGAAGGCGGTGCGCACGTGCCCGTGCTGGCCGAAGTGCGCCAGCAGGCGGCGCAGGAAGGGCTGGCTGCTGACCGTGCGGCTGTCGCAGATCACCGCCACATGGCGCCGGGCGCGGGTCACCGCCACGTTCATCCTCCGCTCCTCCGCCAGGAAGCCCACCTCACCTGCAGGAGCGACACCAGCTCTAGAGCCACCTCACTTGCGGGAGTGACACCAGCTCTAGAGCCACCTCACCTGCGGGAGCGACACCAGCTCTAGAGTCCACCTCACCTGCGGGAGTGACACCAGCTCTAGAGCCCACCTCACCCGCGGGAGCGACACCAGCTCTAGAGCCACCTCACCTGTGGGAGTGACACCAGCTCTAGAGCCCACCTCACCTGCGGGAGCGACACCAGCTCTAGAGCCCACCTCACCTGCGGGAGCGACACCAGCTCTAGAGCCACCTCACCTGCGGGAGCGACACCAGCTCTAGAGCCACCTCACCTGCGGGAGTGACACCAGCTCTAGAGCCACCTCACCTGCGGGAGTGACACCAGCTCTAGAGCCCACCTCACCCGCGGGAGCGACACCAGCTCTAGAGCCCACCTCACCCGCGGGAGCGACACCAGCTCTAGAGCCCACCTCACCTGCGGGAGCGACACCAGCTCTAGAGCCCACCTCACCCGCGGGAGCGACACCAGCTCTAGAGCCCACCTCACCTGCGGGAGCGACACCAGCTCTAGAGCCCACCTCACCCGCGGGAGCGACACCAGCTCTAGAGCCCACCTCACCCGCGGGAGCGACACCAGCTCTAGAGCCACCTCACCCGCGGGAGCGACAGCAGCTCTAGAGCCCACCTCACCCGCGGGAGCGACACCAGCTCTAGAGCCCACCTCACCCGCGGGAGCGACAGCAGCTCTAGAGCCCACCTCACCCGTGGGAGCGACAGCAGCTCTAGAGCCCACCTCACCCGCGGGAGCGACAGCAGCTCTAGAGCCCACCTCACCTGCGGGAGCGCCACCAGCTCTAGAGCCCACCTCACCCGCGGGAGCGACAGCAGCTCTAGAGCCCACCTCACCTGCGGGAGCGACACCAGCTCTAGAGCCACCTCACCTGCGGGAGTGACACCAGCTCTAGAGCCACCTCACCCGCGGGAGCGCCACCCAGGGCTGCCTGCCAGCTCTAGGGCTCCAGCCCCAAGGGTTGCCTGGCCGAGGGCTGGCAGTCGGTGTTTGCTGGGCTCTGCTCCCAAACTCACACTAATGCCTTTGAGGATGACCACAGAGTCAAGCAGGTTGGAAAAGACCTTTGAGATCACTGAGGTCAACCAGTCACCCAGCACCACCTAATCAACTAATCCGTGGCACCAAGTGCCATATCCAGCCTCTTTTTAAACACTTCCAGGAGGTGACTCCACCATCTCCCCGGGCAGCCCATTGCAATGCCAATCACTTTTCCTGCTAAGACCTTCTTCCTAACATCCAGCCTAAACCTCCCCTGGTGCAGCTCAAGGCTGTGTCTCCTCTGCCTGGGATTTCTCAGAGTGCTAACAACATCTCTTGTGGCCCATGCAGGCTAGAGCTGTGACCCCAGGACCATGAGTGATCCCAGCACCATGTCTGAGCCTTGGCTGCTGCCTGTGCTGGGGAAGGGCCAGGGGACACCATCTCCATGGAGGACACCAGCTCCTGCTGAGCCACTGTGCAGAGCCAAGGTGAGTCACTCCTGAATAAGGACTATTCTTATCCTGTCCCCAATCTTCATTCTCCCTGCAATGCTGCTTCCTTGCTCTAGGCTTCCTGAAAAAGCCAGAAAGCCTCCTTCTTCCCTGCAGCCTTCCCCCTTTTTTTGTTTCTAGGCCTCGGCAGCCCCAGCACAGGCTCCACCTTCCATCTCTAGCAGCACAGCAGAGGCAGTGCAGGGAGGGACACGTCTCAGGACAGAGCTGCTGCACAGAGCAGCACCACTCGTGCCCTGCGCTCAAGCTGGCAGCCACAAAACTCTTCAGCTCCACCAAAAGTGCCTCACAGCTCCAAGGCAGAAGCTTTGCTCCAACCACAAACTTCTGCTGCAGCTGCTGATAGGAAAGAATTCGATTTTCCGCTCTAGATTTTGCTCCCAGAAGAAGCTTTTACTGAGCACGACCTGAAATGCCAGCTCCTGCTTGCTTTCCTCAGGCAACTGACCCAAAATAGGCTCAAGTGCAAGAAACGAGCTCCCCAGACTGTCAGCATTGCAGGAAGGTCTCTTTTGCCTCCAGTACCAGGTGACAGAAGGAGAGGAAATGACTTGAAATTGTGCCAGGGCAGGGTTAGGTTGGAGATTAGGTCAAGGATTGGAACAGGCTGCCCAAGGAGGTGGTGGAGTCACCATCCCTGGAGATGTTCAAGAAACACGTGGCACTTGGGGATATGGTTTGATGGCCATGGTGGTGTTGGGTTGATGGCTGGACTGCATGATCTTAGAGGCCTTTTCCAACCCAAGCAATTCTGTGACTGTGTGAAGTGCCTGTTACTCAGTAAGTGTGGTGCCAAGGTGAGGTGCCACTTGCAGGACCCCGGTTCAAACAATGCCTGAGGCCTCAGTAGTCAGGAACCCTTCAAGCTAAGCAGCCCTGGCTCCCTTTTCAGCTGCTACCTGGCACAGGGGCCTGCCCCAGCAGCAGTGGTAGCAAATAGAGATGTTCAACAGAAAAAAAGGAAGCTTTCTGCTAAGAGATTCATCCAGAGCAAAGTGCTGGAAACCCTTGGGGCTGCAATTAAATCACAGCACTTGGCAGCATGAGGAGCGACCTCAGAGCTATCACACAGCTCCCATTTCCTTCCCATTCCCCACAGCAGCAAGCTCTCACCTTTCTTGTTGGACCTCACCAAGGACAGGATCACTGCCTCTTTCTCTCTTCCCTGGAAACCATCCACTGATTTAACTTCTAGCTCTGGGTACCTGTGGCAGAGCTGCTCCCTTAGCATGTCCACCTGAAAAACAACCCGGAGAGACCTTCTGAAGGAAAGCAAAAGATGAAAAGAGTTAAAAAATGGTACAGGGTTGGTAAAGTTTCATCCTCTCAAAGCCACAGCAATGAGCACCCACATCTCCTGGAGGTCAAGTACTGGCCCCTGAGCTTGGGAGTAGGAAACAGCCATCCAACAGCTCCTTCCTGCATGGCCTCAAGCTGCTTAAAAGTGGTGAGCTTGGCTACAAATGCTGAAATATCACCAAGTGTGGCTCTGCTGACCTCCAACTTCATCTCTCTGAGGACATTTTGGTCTCACTGTTGAAGATGTCGAGGTTTGAATCCACTTCTGACATGTGTTCTGTGTGCATGCAGAAAGGAGGAGGTGCCAGGATGGGGTCATCTCACCTGGAGGTTGTAGGGAGCTACAACAGCGATGTCTTTTGCTTTCACACCAGCTTCCACTAAGGCTTGGACGTGCAAACCAGCCAGCTGCACCTCCCCTAGGGCAGAGAGCAGAAGGGGTGGTGATGGAAACAGGCTGGCAGTGGCCAAAGCTACCAGCTTGGAGAAATGTGCAACAAGGGTAAAGAAATTCCTGCCTGCAGCCCAGTGTTGCACTTGGTTTGTCTGGCTACATGGGCAGCCTCCTGGACCTTAAGCTGGATTTAGACCAGACATTAGGAAGAAATTCCTCCCTAGGAAGGTGGTGAGGCACTAGAATGGGTTGTCCAGAGAAGTTGTGGAGGCTCCAGGCCTGGAAGTGTTCAAAGCCAGGATGGATGTGGCCTTGAGCAATCTAGTGTAGCAGGGAGTGTGTCCCTGCCCATGGCAGGGGGGTTGAAATTAGATGTCCTCCTGCTCTGGTATGCGGCTCAGCTGGTGCAGTGTGCCAAGCCCCCAGGCAGCTGAGGAGGGCCTCAGACAACCAGTTCTGGCCAAATAAATGTTCCAAATGACAGTACCTGGATTGCCCTTGGACTGGTCATCTTCTACTTCCAGCTCAGAGAGCCCACAGCCAGCAGTGTCTATCAGCAGCAGGGGAATGTTGGTCTCCTCTGTTGAGGTGACGCCCGGCAGGTCCCTGCACAAGGTACGTGGGAAAGGGCCAGGTACCAGCACTGCAATCACCCCTAAGGCATGAGCAGCTGGGGTGCTGCTCCCCCCTCCCAACAGCACTGCAAGCACAGAGGAGAAGCTGCTGGATATTGCTCGTGAGGAACAAGGCTGGAGGCCAGCAGTGTGCCCTCTGGGGTGGAAATGCAGGAAGAGTGGCTCTGGAGGTGCTGAGGAATGACAGAAACTAAGAACTGAGGTTCCCTCTTCCTGCTCCACCAAGCTCTGGTCTCCTCTGCACCTGCAGAGGTGCTGCCGAAGTTCATGTCATGCAGAGTGAAAACTAAGCTGTGGTGGGGCCCTCAGCTTCCAGCTCCAGCCTTCCTGGGTTCAGTGCCCAGAAAGCAGCCACAACCAAGGACACAGCAGCTCCTGAGAGGCTCAGGAGAGTCTGCAAAGGCAGAAAGCCACAGCTGAAAAGCCATTACTGCTCTGTGCCATGGGACTGCCACTCAATGCTCTCCCAAAACACAAACAAAGAGCTGAGAGCCAGAGCAGCACTGAGAGCTTCTCTCCAGCTCTGCTACACAGGCAGTTACTGCTGGGTGTGGGGCAGTGCGTGGGTGTTGGTGCCTTGCTTCAGTGGCTGCTGGCAGGAACGACACAGACCCAGGGACATGTGGCAGCTGCTTTCTGTCTGTCATGGTGCTGAGAGGCAGAAGCAGAGCCTGAAGTGCCACCACAGCATTGACAGCAGCACTGGTGGGAGAGAAGAAAAAGCACAGCACAAGGAACCAGAGAGGAACTGGGGATTTACATTCTCTCTGCATCCAAAGCTGCTGCATTCCAGCCCAACTTGGGCTTTCACATCCTCTCTGCATCCAAAGCTGCTGCATTCCAACCCAGTTTGGGGTTTCACATCCTCTCTGCATCCAAAGCTGCTGCATTCCAACACAAAGCATCACCAAACTCTGCTGTAGCACCCTAGAAAGCTGCTGGCTGAATTTCCAGCCTAGGAAGAGGACAGGTGATGGAGGGCAGGAAGAGAAGGCCTGGAAATGGCAGGAGAGCTCTGAGACAAGGACACACTGCCATCCACCACCTATGAATCACAGGGAGCTGTGACTCCAGAGAGTCAGATACTAAAGGAGGCAGATGCAAGCCTTCACCTCCAGATGCCAGGCAGGTGAAGGGACAGGGGCACAGTTAACGTTTCCTTGCTGAAACAGAGGAGACAGAAGCGTTGTCCACGGGCCAGCAGGAATGGAAACTCCACCCCGGGGAAGGGACAGCCCTCAGGTGTGCTGGGATGAAGAAGCCATCTGCGCTGACACCGCGGCGGGGAGCAAGCGACTCACCTGAGGAGGTGCTGCGCTACCGAGGGGTGAGCGGTGAGCTGTCCGCCGTACATCTCGCTGGAGGCCCAGTGCATGATGGCCTGGTGCATGCGGTACTGCACCCGCAGCATCCGCACCGCCTGCCGCCCGTAGCGCTCCGCCAGCCGCTCCAGCAGGCTGAGCGACAGGCCCTCGGCAGCAGCCCTGCGTGGGGACAGACAGGCAGAGGCTGGATGTCTGCTCTGGAGGGATCACCTAAGGTCCACCTCTAAGCCTCACGGAATGGTAGGGGTTGGAAAGGACCTTCAGAGATCACTGAGTGCAATCCCCCTGCCAAAGCAGCATCACCTATGGCAGGCTGCACAGGAAGGCATCCAGGTAGGCTCAGCTACCTCTTCTATCAACACTCTCTTTCTTCTATCACCTTGAATGTGTCACTCTCCTCTTTGTGCTATGTCTCTTTGCTCCTACCAGCTAAGTATTACTATTAGCTTATTACTCAGTGTGAAGATAACAACATAACATACTGTAAACTGTCCTGGTTCCTGGGTAACTCAGGGCAATGCATACATGGCACTGAAAGGAAGGATAGTAACAGAACAGTTATGTTTTATTCCCTCAACCTGCTCCTTTAAGTAACAGACCATGGCTGAAATCAGAGTATACCTTGGGCTTGCTTATGTACCATACAGTCAGGTTTGACTTAGAGAAGGAAGAGATGGCAGCTGTTGTGCAAGGAGGTGCTCCAGGAGAAAGGGGGATTGTCCAACTGGCTGCTGCAGGATTTATGGAACTTCTAGGGGTTGTTTTTTGGTTTGGTTTTAATATTGAGGGCAAATCTGCTCCTCCTAGGCTACTGAGAAACTGAGAGTCATGTTGAACCCCCTCTCAATGTTATTTCACCTTCCCAACTTTTCTTTTCTATGTGTTAATTCCTTTCTGTTGCACAAAGTCCGAGAACCTCTCCAGGTTAGAGCCTCCAACAGCATCTCACAGAATCACAGAACCATTCCAGTTGGGAAACCCCCTTAGAGTCCCCAAGTCCAACCCAGATCTCTACTCCACAAGGCTCACCCTAAACCATATCCCCAGGCTCCACAGCCAAATGACTTTCAAACACATCCAGGGTCTGTGACTCAACCACTTCCCTGGGCAGCCCATTCCAATGCCTGACCACTCTTGCTGGGAAAAATGTCTCCTGATGTCCAGCCTAACCTACTCAGTGGCAGCTTGAGGCCATTTCCTCTGCTTCTATCACTACTTACCTGTAAGAAGAGACCAGCACCAACCTCCTTTCAGGTAGCTGTAGACAGCAATGAGGTCTCCCCTCAGCCTCCTCTTTTTTGAACTAACCAGCCCCAGCTCCCTCATAAGATTTACTCTCCAGGCCCTTCCCCAGCTTCATTGCCTTCCTCTGCAGAGGCTCCAGCACTTCCACATCCCTTCTGTAATGAGACACCCAAAACTGGACACAATACTTGAGGTGTAGCCTCACCAGAGCAGAGTACAAGAGGACCAGAGTACAGCCACCGCTGGAGCTGGAGCTACTCAATGCTGAGGGTCTTCTGCCCAGGAGACAAGGAGATGTTTGGGCTTGCTCTTTGCAGCTGTGGGAGCTACCAGAGAAAACCAAGAACTGACACTTGCTCTTCAGTGACAAAGCAAAAGTATTTGGGCCTGACAAACAGATCAGCTGAGCATGGAGGACCAGCAGCAGGTGGATTTGGGGTGGGGGAGACATCCAGACTCCCTGCTGACAAAGATGACTGCAAAATATTCCTGTGCTGGTCTGAGAAACCAGCTGAGAGCAAGAGGTCTGCTAAGGATCTGCAGATAGCTGGAGACCATAAAAACAAATGAATAAATCAAAGCCCTGATGTGGAGGCAAATTAATTAGCATGTCAGAAATGGATGGAGTGAGGACTGAAATGAAAACAAGGAAAACAAATGGTGCTGCTAGATAGCAGAAATTGTCCTGGGATGCCCTCTGGGGCCAAGCCAAAATCCATCAGGAGGCTTGGAGCTGATGTCCACGAGCTGCCAAGAGGGCAGCAGCATGGGACTGGCATTCACCATGGCTGAGAGGACTTTCAAAAGAAACTCATCCAGCATGGACAAGACATAGGTTAATGCACTACAAGGTGTGTGTGGGGATGCTCTCTGCATCCTGAATATCTGTCAGAAAGCAAGGCAGAGGAGCAGCCTTCAGCCTCTCCACTACAACTGTGCCTCAGGTAGAATAACACCTGATGATACTAACTGATCAAAGCTGACTCCAAGAACAAGGAAGCAGGTACCAAGGGGGTAGTTACACCAGACAGGAACAGTTCCCTGAGCTGAGCACAAGCTGTGTGGAAGCCTCACTAACCACACCTGCAGGGTGGACCCTACAAGGAATCAAAGTATTCCTGCTTAACAGAGCCTTCCTGCTTCAGCAGGGCTGGCTTCACATCCTGTAGTAACAGAGGATCCTTCTGCTGGCCCAGATTCATCCCAGCTAACTTTAGACCCTTCACTGAGGCCCTGAAAATAGGAGTCCACCCACTTCAGGTCTGCTGTCATCAATGGAGGAGAAAGGAAAGGTAGGTGGAGGGTTTGAGGCCCCTGCATGAATCATCCCTGGCAATCACTGAATGGTCCCCATTAACCACAGAGGAGACAGTGGTGACTCGGTGCCTTATTCCATCCCTGGAAACACCTAAGGAGATGGAGCAGAAGGGACCTGCCTTTGTGTCTCATCTGGCAGCCTGCAGGACCGTGGGAAGCACAAAGCTGTGCTCTCCAGAGCCTGTTTTCGTGCAGCGAGCAGGGGGTGGAGCTGTGGAGAGCTGGGTTCTGCACCTCCTTCCACCAGCAAAGGCTTCTGCCTGGGCAGCGATTAACAGACCTGGGAGGAAAGGAACTGCTAATTCCTGAAGTGAAAAGGAATTAGATCTCTCTCGAGAAGTTGTTCTAATTGATCCAAACCTGTTAACCTTTGCATTTAATTAGGCCTCACTGCACATCCCCATCACAGGCTGGCTGGAGGGTTTCATCAGAGCACCACTGTGCTTGGAAGGGAAAAACTCTCTTCTTTCAGCATCAGGCAGGTTTACTTTTACCAGAACAACATGTGTCAGCCCAGCTGTCTTCTACAGGACAAATACTCTCCTGTGTGAACCCTCTGCAGATTCAAAGGGTCTGTCCAAGGGCCCTTTGGTCTACAGGGCCATGTTGGTGAGCTGAAAGAGAAAGAAGGGAATGTTGCTGTTCCTAAAGAGAGGCTAGGACTGGAGGGGAAGGCTTCAGATCAGCTCCTGTCTGAGGAGCACCCACTCTCATCTCTCTATGCACAGCTAACACCTACCAGTGTACCCTTCTGCAGTTAAAACTTGTGGGGCTGCTTCCAAGAGCTCCTACTGAGATGAAAGGTAAGGCCATAAATAGATCCTAAAGCTTCATTTCCCACTTGTTTTCCTGCAGGCTTCCAACAGTCATCTCCAGCCCCTGGACCAATGGGAAAAGCTTGAAAATACCCAGTTTGGAGCCCATTCTACCTAACAAGATGTCAGCTTTCAGAAGTGAAGGGAAAGACAGGAAGGATAGACTGAGTCTATCACAATGCCAGGCTGGGGCTCAGGACACCTTGCTCAGTCTGAGAAGCCACCACAGGTTTCCTCTATGATGTGGGGAGAGGAATCCTCCTTCCTCTTCATGTTGTCTGTTCTGATCTCCTCAGGGAGCATGCCTCACTGCACACACCGTGCCTAACACAGCAGGGTGGTAGATGAAGCTTCCCAGGACCAGACTAACAAAGCTAATTAACTAAACTAACTCAACTTCAATACTGAAGACAGTAAGCTGCCTTTTCTCTGGTTGCCCCCTGCATGGCTCCTCTTGTAGGCACCACTCTGGCTGACTTCACAGGCTGGCTGCTCCCTGAGTCCAAGAACAAGCTCAGCATTTGGCTCTGTTCCCTTTATTTTCTTGAAGATCTCCCAGCCTGTCTCACTGATGGGATTTGCTCCACCTGAGCTGACAGGTTTCCAGAGTTACTCAGGGAGAGGACAGGCTGGCATAGGCAGCAGCTCTGCCTTGGAGGCTAAAGCAGAGAGCCCTCCCTGCAGAGCACAGCTCATAACTCTCCCAAGCACACTGAAGTCAGCTTGGCTTTTTTGCACTCTATCTTCCAAAAGGCAACTGGCAGCCAGGCTGAGCTCTGGTGACTTATGTCTGACCAGCACCTGGGTCATGGTCCTGCTGATGCCTTGAGAAATCATTTTGTTTGATGTGGCAGCATTTCCAGGTCATTATTTACTGGTGAGCCAGGCTGAGAGAGAAATATGTGAGCATGATTGATTCAGACACACGTCCTCTCTGCTCTAAATCCGCTGAGCTGCAGAGACAGCACAGAGTGACACAGTGTTTATAGCATCCCTAAGGTGTCTCACCCCCCATGAGATGGAAGCTGGCCACCCAACGACTTCTCTGCACAGCTGGGGACCTTGCCAAGGTTGAAGATCCAGAAGATCTGGCTTCTACCCTGTGAGGTTTTAAACACATGGAAAGAAGACATAGAAAAGGTTTTACTTCTGCTCACTGCAGACTTCTACAGCAGTGCAGACACTGCACTGTTGGACCAGATCACTTTTCAAGGTCCCTTCCAACCTTCCTTTGAGTATCCCCAGCAACTCCAAAGCAGGTCAAAGGCTTCCTGTCTCTCTTTCTCTCTCTCTGCAAACCCCGACCTCTTGCAAGCCCTAGAGCAGCTGCCCAGCAAGCCCCCATCAGCAGAAGAGGAGGTTCTCCAGCACCATGCTAGCCACGGACACTTGGCTATATGGTGGAGCTCTTTCAGCAGCAGGTGAAATGCCCAACTGCCAGGGCCTCAGGAGATCAGAAACCCTGCTCAGATGGGGCTGCACGAAGCTTTCAGCAGTGGCTGCAGTCAAATAGCTCTGAGTTAATTCTGGCATTGTGACCAAACCCAGCTCCTGGGGGACACCAACAACTTACCCACATTAATGGAATGTCTGACCCTTGGGGCAGTCAGAAAAACTGAATGTCCCTAGTGAATGCTGAGGGAACTGAAATTGCCTAGTCTGCAGCTGAGGAGGCTGAGGGGAGACCTCATTGCTCTTGATAACTGCCTGAGAGGGGGCTGCACTGAGGGGAGGTTGGACTTCTCTCCTTAGTATCAGGTGATAGAAGGAGAGGAAATGGCTTGAAATTGTGCCAGGGGTGAGTTAGGCTGGATATCAGGAACAGTTTCTCTGCTGCAAGATTGCTCAGGCATTGGAGCAGGCTGCCCAGAGAGGTGGTGGAGTCACCATCTCTGGAGGTGTTCAACAAGTGTGTGGACATGGCACTTGGAGACATGGCTTGGTGGCCATGGTGGTGTTAGGTTGATGGTTGGGCTCAATGGCCTGAGAGGTCTCTTCCAACCCAAACAGCTCCCAATGATTCCATGATTCCATCTGGCTGCACAGGCAGCCAGGAGGACCCAGGACCGCAAACGGCTCCTTACTTGTGAGAGATGATGGTGGGGGGCAGCTGTTTGTGATCCCCAGCCAGGATGCACTTGGGAGCCTTCAGCAGTGGGATCCAGCAGCTGGCTTCCAGGGCCTGAGCACACTCATCTATCACCACCAGATCAAAGTGATTCTCAGGAATCAGCTTCAATGGGCCATCAGAGGAAGCACCTAGTCAAAGCAGAAGGTGCAGGGCTCAGCAGGGAAAGAGAGGAGCAGGCAAAGCACACCAGCTTTAAGTGTGACTGAGGCAGGCAGGCCAGATGATGCTTCTTCAGGAAGAGTTAGAAACCCAGCCCTGCAGTAGATGCCAAACACAATTCTGTGTGGCACAATTGGTTCTGCCTTCTTTCAAGTCTCTCTGAAGACATCAGTGCAAGCCATGTGCCAAGCAGAACCAGACACTGGAGTACTTCAGCCAGAGCAGGAGCAGAGCGAGGGCATTAACGAGGACCCACTGCCCTCAAATGCAACCAAAAGGTCTCCTCAGCCAAAGCTGGAAGGATGGTGAGCTTGAGATTCACCTTTGCCTGCTGACCCCAAAGAGGAAAGGTCAATGGAGCCCCTAACTCTGCTCTGCTGACTCCAGCTGCACCCTGCTGTCCTTCCTCTGGGCAGCAGAAGGGAAAGCACAGGAGGCTGGAATCAGACCACCACGGCAGGGACTGTCTTCTTACATGACCCACACCCTGTTCACAGCTGTGACTTCAGAGGCACCAAAACACCACCAAAAGAGGAAGATGAGGATGCAGAAGGCAGCACAATACACAGGAAGAGGTTTATTCACAGGGATGCTGCTGGGTAGCTCTGGAAGCAGTTCTGCTTGGCCATTAAAGCCTGCTGCCTCCCTAGCTCTGCACCAGTGCAGAGGTCACAGTCTGTCAGCTCAGACATATTTTTTTTTTCTCCCCTTAAAACATTTTTTTTCAGCCTCTCTGAATCCACTCTGGTAAAGAGTGGCACAGAATCTGAACCTGACTTTTGCAGTGCTGAAGGTGGAAGGCAAAGAACCAAGCAGAAATCACAGAAGGGACCTCAAAAGTCATCCAGTCCAAGCCCCCTGCCAGAGCAGGATCACCTACACCAGACCACACAGGAACAAAGGTTCTCTCTAGCAAAAAGAGACCATCCCAGCATGGCAGGCAGCTGTCAGATGGTTTTCTTCCCTTACAGCCTTGCAGCTTGACATGAGTTGATCCATCTCCCATTAGCTAAAGGTCACTGCTGTCCCTGAATGTTGCCATGATTAAATTCTCCTTCTGCTGAACCTAGCAACAGAGCACTTCAGCCTGCAGCAGTTTTCCAGCCAGACTCTGTGCTTTCAGGCAAACATCAGGCTGCTGAACTGAGAGAAACACAAAACCTGAGTCCCTTTCCCAGAAGCAGAACTGCCCAGACCTCCAGGTAGGCTGGCAAACCTCAGGAGAAAGTCTCCAGTCCCCTCAGCATCTTCTCAGTCTCCACTGGACTCTCTCCAGCACTTTCCTGTCTCTCTCCACCTGGGGAGCCCAGAACTGGACACAACAATCCAGATGTGGTTTCACTAGGGCAGAGTAGAAGGGGTAACAGAGGGGGCACATCTGCATCTATCCTGCACGTTCCTGGTGGACACCTGGAACTGTTCCCCATGGTGTGTGCACCACTTGGGTGACTTGCAGAGCTAACCAAAGATGTGCTGCCTGGGACTAGGCTACAGACACACATGCTGCATCCCATCAGTCATGGAAATTGTCCAAGCAGGAAGGCAATTCCACGAGATTTATGAGCAAAAGCAGCAGACTGCACGCCTCCAAAAAGCTCTGATTGACTCCCTGAAAGCACAGCTCCAGCCATGGCTCACAGCAGGGGCCCTCCCAGACCCATATTCTTTGCTCCAGGTGCATCAGCAGGGGCAGTCCCACTGGGTTGGAGCTTAAGAGCTGGTGGCAAACTTGACTGAACTGCCAGGAGCTGGGAGCAGGAAGATCAAGTGTCCCTGCCCTCCTGGCAGGCTGCAGGGCACAGGGTTTACCTGGGTCCTGGCACAGCAAAGGAGAAGAGGCTCTCACACCTGTATTGGTAGCAAGGATGACGCTGGCCTGGGTGAGGGCTGCAGCCATGGCAGTTTCCTCCCTTTCCTTCAGCTCCTTTCTCAGCACCTTCATCTCACCGAGGAAGTGGCTCCGCTCCCCCTTGTCTTGAGCCTTTTTGCTCTTTGCCTACAAAACAGAACATTCCAAGCTAGAGCAAAGTGTCTGCAGCCCCAGGGCTGAGAGCTCCTCTGACAGACAGGTGAGGTGATTGCACAGGACCCTCTCCTCAGCTTGATCCAAGAGGACAGGCTGGGCACCAGTCCCGAGCTCATTGAGCTGAAGGGACAAAGCACATCAGCATCAACCTCTCTGCCAGAAGCTGGAAGAGCAGGGAGCAAACCTGCTGGTGCCAGAAAGGCCCAGATTCGTGTCTGCTCTACAAACAGCAAGCCAATTGTTAGCCAATTAACCACAGCAGCCGAGCTCTGGTCTTGGCTGCTGATGTTAAACCCAAGCACCCACCTGACTCCCAGCCCTGCAAGCAGCTGAGGGAGCATGAGCCCAAGCCAGGGGGAACACAGCACTATCAGCCAGCCCTGAGGCTGCTGCTGAGCACACCATGAGCCCAGATCCCACCACCTACCTCATTAGAGCTCTGGGAGTGTCATCAGGCTCCAAATGTTCTGACAATTTGTTTGGACCCCACCCACGGCTCTGGGAGCTGCATTTAAGGCCAGACCTTGCCCCTTTCCTGAGTTATAGGGTTTGTGGCTTGAGCCTGGCTTCCCTCCTGGGCTTGCTGCAGACCTGCCTCACCCCTCTGGACCTGGCTGGTGATCTGGATTGACCCTGCTCAACGTCACAGGATCCATCCTGCCTTTCTGGCTCAGGTACTGTAGGGCTGCACTTCTGTTGGTGCAAAGAGTATCTAGATGCTGATGTAGTGGAAAGCTTCAAGCCTGAAGAGGTGAAGGAGATGGTAAGGAGTAGAAAATGTGTAAAGAGGCCATGGTGGTTTGTTTCTATTCCTAATTCTGTGGCTGGGGGTAGTGGTGATGGAAAGGAGTGGAAAGAGTCAAAATTTGGAGTGAAGAAAGGAACAAATGATCACAGGGACAAACAGAGGACACTGCAGAGGAGAACCAACACAGGATGAGGGAAAGATGGGCCAGAACCTCAGAGGTGAGCTCTCTGCAGCTCACAGAGAGATGCTACTCAGACAGGTCCACCTTCAGTGACAGACCTGACCCTGGGCAGCCTGAGGCACTGCTGTCAGAGGTTGAACTGCAGCATCCTGTCAGCTCCTGGGTTTTGTTTGGTCTTCCAGAGCAGAACAAGCCTTGGTGGCCAGTCCCTGCTTCCCAGCACCACCTACCTCTTGCTCTAGGAAGCAGATAGAGACCCTGGTGCTGAAGGCTTTGCTTTTTCCCTGATTTCCCTTTTCCTATGGAAAACTAGCAGTAGGGGGAAACCCCACAACACTCCTGCCTTTCCAAGTGCCTTCCAACAAGAGGAAAGGGAACATTAACCACTAGTGAGAAGCAAAGTAAATTAAGAAGTGAAAAAGAGTCAATGAAGAGCTGTAACTACAGGCAGGTGTCCATCCCAGCAGAGAAGTCGCTGCTCTTTATGAGCTTCCTCTTAGCCAGAGGCCCTCAGAGGGCCTCTGCTCACCTTGCACTATGTGCAAGAGCAACTTGGCTGCCCAGTGGCTTGCCCAAAGCTGAGCAGCAGTGTGGGTGGCTGCAGAGGAATGTCCAGAGAGCTGAGAGCCAGGGTTGGTTTGTATCACTTTAAAGTGTGCAGTGCCTTGGTGAAGGGCAGAAGAGCAGCTATGAGACAACCTGCAGGGATGCAGGGTATGAAGATGCTTTGCTGCATCTCTGATGGAGACAGGAGCTTTCTTCAGCTGCACCTGCACAATGGCCTCTGGACAATGCTGCTACCAGAAGGGGGAGGGGGAAAAAATCATCTAATTAGTGTCAAACCAAAGCATCTGTGAAAGCTACTTTGACAACTAAGTTTAGGAAAATCAGGGCTGTGAAAGATGAAATTAAGGATGCATTTTTGTAGTGTGTTCTGCTTTCCACTTGAGGTGGCTGAGAGTGGGAGGGAGTGTCAGGACAGGCAGACATCTCGTTAGGAAGTGAATTAATGATGGCAATGTCTCCCCCACTGCCTGAAGAGAACTGCAGGAACAATGCCAGACAGATCATGTGGGGAGCAGGGCCCTGCAGCTTCTCCCCACACAGCAGGAATGACTGATTGTGCCACCTGAGCGAGTGGCTCAGCCAGGAGCCCTGCCCTCGGCTCCTGCAGCAGCAGATGAGCACTGGTGGCAGGTGACCGTGGAGGCTCAGGCAGTCTCTGGTAGAGAGGCTTTGTGACACACTTTGTTGTGCTGGAAGCCTACCCCACTTCTAGAACTGCCAGGCTGCCCCCCAGCTCCTGTCCTCCAAGGCCAGGTTAAAGGCCTCCCAGGCAAAAGTAAATGGCATCAACCCATGCCACACATCCCCACCTGTCACTGAGAGCCCCCTGCACTGTGCTTCTGCCTTTCCTCTCCCCTGGAGCAGCCCTTCTGACCAGAGAGGCTCAGGCCCTCCAACCTTTTACCCTTGTAAGATCCAGACTGGGAGCATCACTGTGGGTTCAGGGCGCCTTGAGCCCACCAATGTCAGGTCCAGCCAAGGTGTAGGCTGCCTGCACACTACCTAGGGCACACACCCCGACTAGTCACTGTCACCTGCCTCTAGGAGGTTTGGGGATGACCTTGAGCACCTGGCTGCAGTGATGGTCTTGTAAGAAGAGGTAGCAGAGTGGTTCCCTGGTTTCAGAGCCACAGCAGCCTGCCTGGTGAGCAGCTCAGGACTAGGGAGCTGGCACTGGGGTCACCCACAGAGGACACGTACAAGGGCCTGGTCGATGTCCTTTCTGATATCTGCCACTATCTGGGCACTGTCCCCACGGGCCAGGACTGCATCCAGGGAGTGCTTCTGGATGGGCTCCAGCAGGCGAGCAGGGTGGCCGAGCCGCAGGATGCGGACGCTGCAGCCAGCCAGCCTCTCCACCAGGTTATCCACAGCCACGTTGGAGGGGGCACAGCACAGCACCTGTGGGGGCAGAAACCAAGGGCTTGTCACTGCCACCGACAGCAGAACAATGTAGCACGCATCCAAGCAAGAAGGAGACCAGCATACAGCAAGGGAAGTCCCCTGTGTAGCACCTGGGGTGGCTGAAAGAGCCCAGAGTGGTGAAATTAAGGCTTGTCAGGCTGAGATTGTTTTAGTCTGGAGAAGAGGCTGAGGGGAGACCTCATTGCTCTCTACAACTCCCTGAAAGGAGGTTGGAGCCAGGTGGGGGTTGGTCTCTTCTCTCTACCAGGTGATAGAACAAGAGGCACTGGTCTGAAACTGTGCCGGGGAGGTTTAGGTTGGAGATTAGTGTATAGGGTTAACACTCCTGGGGGAGTGACCCTGAACCTGACCCTAGGGGTCTCGGCCCCTCCTCAGGGGTGGGCCACACTCCAGGTGATGGTTAGCCCACTCCCCCCACTTCCTGTGGTATAAAAGACAGGAGTTCTCCTGTCTCTTTCTCTTTTCGCCCTCTTGCTCACTACCTGCGTTCATGACCGCACACACACACTGATACTGCATACCAGCCACGAGGCAGAGACACCATCACACTACTCGGGTTGTATCCATCCCTGTTTTGTATTTTGCTGTTTTCCCTTCCTCATCCTTTGTAAACTCCCCTACCTCCAATCCCTTTTTTCTAAGTTATTGTTAAACTTTTCCTTTTTAACTTCCAAATCGAGTGAGATTGATTTATTGGGGTGTCCCTACCTTTTATCTCTCTCCCTGTCTTTTGGGGAAAGGAGGGGGAGGAGGGGAGGGCACTCTATAAACTCTATAAATTCTATAAATTGTCATTGGGTCTACCAAATTTATAAGAGTCTCTGGGAACTTGCATTTGAACCCAAGACAATTTATTTGGCGTCTCAACGTGGGGCTAGGTAGAAAGAATTCTTTCAGAGAAGATTTGGAAGTTAAAAAATGGATATTCTGAAAGTCTTAATCATTAACGCATTTGCATGGCTGTTGTGGGGCTGGCTGTTAAAGTTTATAAGTTACCATGTCTTCTGGATTGTCACTGATATGCTCTGGGAATATTCTAAGCATTTGCCTGCCCGAGTCTATGCCTATTTCCTGAATTCTGTTAGTAATATCACTGTGTTTAGAAATGTTTCTGGAACATGGAATCAATCTGAGTATATGCATTGGAGCACAGAAGCTCCAGATATTTTGGGGGAAAAATGGTACTGGATAGCTGTTATTTCACTGTGTGTAAATTTGGGTTTGGGAATTAATAAGATAGCGGTGAACTGGGACACGTGGAAGTATCGAGTGGGCGCCGCCATTAGGGTGCTTAGGGGGAGGGGTGGTCCTCACTGCCCCAGCTGCAGTTGCGGGGGTTGGGCGACAGGTCAGGCCGTTCCGGCCGCCCCCAGCGCAGGCACCGCCCCTAGCGCGGCTCCGCCCCGAACTCCGCCTCCGGTCCCGCCCAGGGCAGCCCCCCGGACCCTGCCCCCTCAGCCCAGCCCCCTTCACCTGGCGCCAATTACGACGCGGCCAGCAAGATCAAATCAAAACCCTCCCGCAGATACCGATCCAGGGCAAGGGACCTCTTCGGGAACCAGCACCCCCCAGCAACAGCAACCAGCTGGAAATGGACCTGATAATGGAGTGATCCTTATCAGCTCCACGCCCAGAAAGGAAATCAGGCACATAAGGCAGGAGTATGCAAGGGCAAACGGACAGTCCCTTTTAGCCTGGCTTTTGAAATGCTGGGATGCAGGAGCAGAAACAGTGGACCTAGATCACAGGGAGGCGAAGCAGCTGGGATCCTTGTCGAGGGATGGAGGTGTGGATAAGGAGCTGGGAAGGCTCGATGGTACCCACTCACTTTGGGCCAGGCTTCTGATAGCTGTGAGGTACAGGTACCCGACTAAGGATGACATGATTTTCCATCCCCTTAGATGGACAGATATGGAACAGGGTATCTCATACCTGAGGCAAATGGCGGTTCAAGAGATAATTTATGGAGCCGACCAGAGGCCCTCGGACCCTGATGATGTCCGCATGAAGCCAGCCCTCTTAAAGAAACTGACTCAGTGTGCCCCTTCCACATATGCCCCCACATTGGGAGCACTGCTGCTGGGCAGAGACCCCAACAACCTTCCCACAATCAGGGAGTTTGTGAATGACCTAAGACAGTTTGAAGACAGTTTGTCGAGGAAAACCTTAATTGCCACTGTAGAGACCCTCACCCAAGAAATGAACGAGCTGAAAGCCTCTTTCTCTGAAATGCAGAAGGCAGAGGATGACTGCTCTTCACCTTCAGAATGGGTGCAAGTCTCAGCTGTAAGGAACACACGCCGCCGTGCTCCTCCTCCTCCCCGCAGGAGACCAGCCCAGAGCAGACAGGGTACACACAGGGGGTCACTCTGGAGAACACTGTGTGACCATGGGGAAAACATGGATAGATGGCATGGCCAGCCCACCTCAGCTCTATCGGCCAGGGTAAGGGAACTGCAGGGGACAAACACAGGGAATAACTCCTCCAGAAGAGGGGTTGCCCCAGTGTCCCGCAGGCAGCGCTCTCGCTCAAGGGGTGGTGAAGCCAGTAACTCAGGTCCATGTGCCTCATGCAGTCACACTGCTCAGAATTAGAGGTGCCCTGTCTCCAGCCAGGCGGAGGCCAGGGATAACAGAGTATATTGGGACGTGTTTGTGAAATGGCCTGGCACTTCTGAAGCCGAGAAGTACAGAGCGTTGGTAGACACCGGTGCCCAATGCACTCTGATCCCCTCCAGCCACAGGGGGACAGATACTGTTACAATTGCAGGAGTCACAGGGGGGTCTCGGGAGTTAACTGTGCTGCAGGCTGAGATAAGCCTCACCGGGAATGTGTGGGAGAAGCACTCCATAGTAACTGGCCCTGATGCACCTTGCATCCTGGGGATTGACTTTCTCCGGGAAGGGTACTTTAAAGATCCGAAGGGGAACAAGTGGGCATTTGGCATAGCAGCTGTAGAGACTACAGACAAAGAGCAGCTGTCTATCATGCCTGGCTTGTCAGATGACCCTTCCGTGGTTGGTACCCACAAGGTGGAAGATGTCAAGTTACCTATTGCTTCTCGTGTAGTTCATCGCAGGCAATACCGCACCAACAGAGACTCCCTGCTACCCATACAGCAGCTGATTCGCCGCCTGGAGCAGCAGCTTGTCATCAGCAAGAGCCACTCGCCCTTCAACAGCCCGATATGGCCAGTGCGAAAGGAGACGGGGGAGTGGAGACTCACGGTGGATTTCCGAGGCCTGAACGAAGTGACTCCTCCAATCAGCGCAGCCGTGCCTGATATGTTGGAGCTGCAGTATGAACTGGAAACAAAGGAGGCCAAATGGTATGCCACAATTGACATTGCTAATGCTTTCTTCTCCATCCCCATTGCAGAAGAATGTAGGCCACAGTTTGCCTTCACCTGGAGAGGAGTCCAGTACCACTGGAACAGACTGCCTCAAGGGTGGAAGCACAGCCCTACAATCTGCCACAGCATCATCCAGACTGCACTGGAGAAGGGTGGCGCTCCGGAACATCTGCAGTACATCGATGACATCATTGTATGGGGTGAGACAGCAGAGGAGGTCTTCCAGAAGGGTGAGAAGATCATTAATATCCTGTTGGATGCTGGTTTTGCCATTAAGAGAAGCAAAGTGAAAGGGCCTGCCAGAGAGATCCAGTTCCTGGGAGTTCGATGGCAGGATGGCCGACGCCACATCCCTATGGATGTGGTGAATAAAGTGGCCACTATGGTGGAACCCACTAACCGGAAGGAGACACAATCCTTCCTGGGGTTTGTGGGCTTTTGGAAGATGCACATTCCCGGGTACAGTCAAATTGTGAAACCCCTTTTTGACGTTACAAGAAAGAGGAATAACTTTGGGTGGGGACCTGAGCAGCAGGTGGCATTTGACCAGATCAAACGAGAGGTGGTCCATGCCATGGCCTTGGGACCAGTTCGAACCGGCCCAGAGATTAAGAACATTCTCTACACAGCAGCCGGTGAGAATGGTCCTAGCTGGAGCCTATGGCAGAAAGCTCCTGATGAGACAAGAGGCCGCCCACTCGGGTTCTGGAGCAAGGCGTACAAAGGCTCAGAGACCAAGTATACCCCCACAGAGAAAGAAATCCTAGCTGCCTATGAGGGAGTCAGAGCTGCCTCTGAGGTGATTGGGACGGAGTCACCACTCCTTTTAGCTCCAAGGCTTCCAGTCCTGACTTGGATGTTTAAAGGGAAGGGTTCGACTCCGCACCATGCCACAGATGCCACTTGGAGTAAGTGGATGGCTCTGATAACTCAGAGGGCTAGGATGGGGACTCTCGAGCGTCCAGGCATTGTGGAGGTCATCACCAACTGGCCAGAGGGCACTGACTTTGGAAAGCCAGCAGAAGAGAAGGCAGTGACCCGTGCCGAGGAAGCCCCCCCATACAGTGACCTTCCTGAGGAGGAAAAGGCATATGCTCTCTTCACAGATGGATCCTGCCGCCTGGTAGGCAGCAAGCGGAGATGGAAGGCTGCCGTCTGGAACCCCACACGCAGGGTTGCAGAGGCAAGAGATGGAGAAGGCGAATCCAGCCAGTATGCTGAGGTGAAAGCCATCCAGCTGGCCCTGGACATTGCAGAACGAGAGCAGTGGCCAATGCTATACATCTACACCGACTCATGGATGGTAGCAAATGCCTTATGGGGGTGGCTGAAGGAGTGGAAGAGAAATGATTGGCAGAGAAAAGGGAAGCCTATTTGGGCTGCTGATCTCTGGCAAGACATTTCTGCACGCCTGGACAAACTGCCAGTTAAAATCCGCCACATCAGTGCTCACATCCCAAAGAGCAGAGCCACTGAAGAGCAGCAGCATAACCACCAAGCTGACCAGGCTGCCCACATCTGCCAGATTGACCTGGACTGGAAGCACAAAGGTGAACTGTTCTTAGCTCGGTGGGCACATGACTCTTCTGGTCACCAAGGAAGAGATGCCACATACCAATGGGCCCGAGACAGGTCCGTGGACATATCCATGGAGGCCATAACTCAGGTTATCCATGAATGTGACATCTGTGCCACCATAAAGCAAGCCAAGCGCATGAAGCCTTTGTGGTACGGGGGAAGGTGGTCAAAGTACAGGTATGGGGAGGCCTGGCAGATTGATTACATCACTCTGCCTCGGTCTCGTAGTGGCAAGCAGTATGTGTTAACCATGGTGGAGGGAAGCACGGGGTGGCTGGAAACCTACCCAGTACCTCATGCTACTGCCCGTAACACCATTCTGGGTCTGCAGAGCCACATCCTGTGGAGACACGGTACCCCAGAGAGAATTGAGTCAGACAATGGGACCCATTTCAAGAACCACCTTGTAAGCAACTGGGCAAAAGAGCATGGGATAGAATGGGTTTATCACATCCCATACTACCCACAAGCTGCAGGAAAGATTGAGCGACACAATGGCCTGCTGAAAACCACCCTGAAGGCTATGGGAGGTGGAACTCTCAGAAACTGGGAGAAGCACCTTGCAGAAGCCACTTGGCTGGTGAACAGCAGGGGATCAGTTAACAGAGCTGGTCCTGCTCAGTCTGCCCTACTGCCCACAGTTGAGGGAGATGGAGTTCCTGTAGTCTGTGAAAGGAATCTACTGGGAAAGACTGTGTGGGTTGCTCCTGCCTCTGGTGGGGGAAAACCTATCAAAGGGGTGGTATCTGCAGAGGGTCCTGGTCACACATACTGGGTGATGATGGAAACTGGTGTTATCGAGTGTGTCCCTCAGAGAAACCTCTCTTTAGCTGAAAAGGTTTTGAAATCTCAGAGTTGATTCCATGTGTTCCAGATACTTTCAGGTTATCTTGTATTATAGTTGTATAATAGTTGTATCATAGTTGTGCAATACTTGTATCATAGTTGTGCAATACTTGTATTATAGTTCATAAGGGGTTACAAGTTGTTTTTGTAGTTATACCCTCACCACTACACGGCGTCCAACAGAACCTACATGACAGCAGCAGCTATCCAGAGTCCTACAACATCGCATCACACCACGGCGTCCAACCAGAACCCTGCATCTGATTCGTCACTGATGCCCTGCAGTGAGAGACTGTTCCTGATTTCCCTCCAGAGGATGTCTACAGCCATCTCATCCACACCTGTTCCCCTGATGCCAGACATGAAGAGACTGTTCCTGATGTTTTCTTCGCAGAGGGAAAAGACTTTTTCCTGAGTACCAACAAGAACTGTTCCTGATTCACTGACTTTTCTTCCGTTCCTGCCCTGCTCACATCTCAGCAACCTGCACCGGGCCAGAGGAGCACATCGCCTTGAGATACAGCCGGGGACCAAGAAGGACTTCACGAACTCTTAACCCATGGACACTTTTCCCATCTTTGGAGAAGAAGACTGTTCTTAGGAAGGTGGAAGTGGTCTAACCAAGGGGTGGAATGTATAGGGTTAACACTCCTGGGGGAGTGACCCTGAACCTGACCCTAGGGGTCTCGGCCCCTCCTCAGGGGTGGGCCACACTCCAGGTGATGGTTAGCCCACTCCCCCCACTTCCTGTGGTATAAAAGACAGGAGTTCTCCTGTCTCTTTCTCTTTTCGCCCTCTTGCTCACTACCTGCGTTCATGACCGCACACACACACTGATACTGCATACCAGCCACGAGGCAGAGACACCATCACACTACTCGGGTTGTATCCATCCCTGTTTTGTATTTTGCTGTTTTCCCTTCCTCATCCTTTGTAAACTCCCCTACCTCCAATCCCTTTTTTCTAAGTTATTGTTAAACTTTTCCTTTTTAACTTCCAAATCGAGTGAGATTGATTTATTGGGGTGTCCCTACCTTTTATCTCTCTCCCTGTCTTTTGGGGAAAGGAGGGGGAGGAGGGGAGGGCACTCTATAAACTCTATAAATTCTATAAATTGTCATTGGGTCTACCAAATTTATAAGAGTCTCTGGGAACTTGCATTTGAACCCAAGACAATTAGGAACAGTTTCTATTCTGCGAGGGTGGTCGGGCACTGGAACAGGCTGCCCAGGGAGGCAGTGGAGTCACTGTCCCTGGAAGTGTTCAATAAACACATGGTCATGGCCCTTGGGGACATGTTTAGTGGCCAAAGTGGTGTTGGGCTGATGGTTGGACTCAATCTTGGGGGTCTTTTCCAACCCAAACAACTCTGTAACTCTGATCAGCAGGCAGTGAAGCACTGACATCTACAGAGCCTCCAGACAGCACCTTGCTTGGAAGCACTGGTGCAGGGCCTCCAGCAAACAGCAAACCTGGGCCTTGAAGCCTCTACTTGCACCTGATTTCAGGTGATAGGGGGAAGGCCTTGGTCCCTGTCAGCCAAGCCAGACCCTGCTGTATGGCACAGCTGCTGCTAGGTCTGCCTCAGCTGCCACAGAGGCTCAGTGAAGCCAACCAAGCCATGGTGCTCACTGTCACTTCAGTGTTGCCACTGCAACTCACTTTTAGGCCTTGCTGCACAGCTTGCAGGATGATCTCTACTAGTGTGGTGGTCTTCCCTGTGCCAGGTGGTCCATGGATGATGGCAAGCTCCCTCTGAGCCAGTGAGAAGGAGACAGCTTCCTTCTGTGATGCATCCAGCGACTCGTTGTAAAACTCTGGAGGCTCTGGGGAGACAGCAGGAGACTCACTTGGCCCTCAGCCCTATCCTGCTGCTGGCAGAGCAGCACAAAGCCGTGGATACAAACAAGAAGCTCTCAGTAGCTGGCCCAAATCAATTTGACAGTGAGAACAACTCTCCTGGGGAGGAATATCCACTGTGTCGCACCTAGGTTACACTGGCACAGGTTGCCCCAGGGAGGTTGTGGATGCTCCCACCTTGGAGGTGTTCAAGGCCAAGCAGGATGAGGCCTTGAGCAGCCTGGGCTAGTGGGAAGTGTCCCTGCCCATGGCAGTGCGGTTGGACCCTCAGATCTTTAAGGTCATAGAATCAACCAGGCTGGAAGAGACCTCCAAGCTTATCCAGTCCAACCCAGCCCTATCCACTCAGCTAGACCATGGCACCAAGTGCCTCATCCAGTCTTTTCTTGAGCACCTCCAGGTCCTTTCCAAACCAAACCTTTCCCTGATTCTAGGTGGCTGAAAGAGCCCAGAGTGGTAAAATGAAGGCTTGTCAAGCTCTCAGGAAGAAGAGGCTGCCCATCCTACATCTGTGTTTTCCCTCCCCTCTCCTACCCTGCTGCATTTCAGAAGGAACAACAGAGCCAGGCTGTACCAACTCTTTCCAGCACTGTGGAGAGGCATTCACTTGTTCTAACACCAAGAGGTTTGCACCTCCTGGGTGGGGAGGGCACTCTGGGTTTATTTAAAGGTGGGCCAGAGTATTAGCAACCTTCAATGAAAGGAGGGAAGGAAGGAGCTGATCTTGCAGACAAATGATTCCCATTCCAGTGACACCCAGCAGAGCACTGGTGAGAAAGCAGCAGGCAATGGCAGTGTGAGCAGAGAAGAGCAGTCCTGTGTTGGCAACCACTGAAGAGGCAGGGAAGAGCTACAAAGCAGCAATGGAAGTGATGAAAACTAAAATGAGTTTGGGCTTCAGTGATCAGAAAGGAAAAAGGGGAAGAGGAACATGCAAATGGCAAGACAGGAGAATTGGTTTCACCACCCAGGACTGGATTCTTACAAGCTGCTCTTTGCCTCCCAGATTGATCTGATTTCAACCCATATTTATTCTCATCCCCCACAATCCTGCTGCTAATCTCTTTTGCTCATTATGGAAGTTAATTACAGCAGAGATGATGACTCATTACACTGAGGTTTACTGAAAATACTGTTCCCACAAAAGCTTATGTAAGGCTGATCTTTGGGCATCCTTCCCTGATGGGCATCATGTGCTTCAGCACCAGCTCTGCCTTCAGGGCTCGGCTCAAAGCATCAAAGTTTCTCCAGGTTCAGTGGTGGGCAAGTCTCATCTCACCTCTGGCACTGACTTGGCAAGCAGCTGGAGAAAATCAAGTGTCTGGTTAATTAATGCTTGTTAAGAAGGGGCTTGGTGAGGGGGAGAGGACTAGGACTCGGGGTTCTGTTTCCTGCTAACCTGCCTCTGGCTCCATACCTGTTTTCTGATTTCTTGTGCTAAGGACTAAGAGAAGACCAGGAAGCATCCCATGGGATGGGGAAAAAGAAAGGAGAGCTTAAAAACTGAAAAGCACTTCCCACCATGAGGAACAGCTGGGATGTAGGAGTCATTGATATTTCCCTGCCCAAGGAATGAGATCAGGAGCAGGCTTCTCCACACGCACCCCCTCTTCCCCTTCCATCAGCCTGCCAAGAGCTGCTGTGTGGGCAGAGCCCTGGGAGGCTGCTGTGGCTCTTCCAAACTCTCCTCCAGCCACCAGCTGGGCTCTAAGCAGGCTCACCTGGAGAAAAGCAGCTGACCCACCCAGCAGGCCCAGCCCAAGAGCTCTCCATAAGCCACCAGTTTAGAGTTTGCAGTTACTCCCAGAACACATCCCTCAACCTAGCTCCAGCCCTGCTGCCTCCTGCTCGGGCTAAGGCTGCCCAGCTCAGCCCCACAGTGAGGACCATGGGGAGAAGGAATGCAGACCTGCCTCTGTGGGCCCTGAGGTGATGAGCAGGATCTCTGGGGTCAGGTAATTCAGCCTCTGATGCACAATTTGATTGAGAAATCACAGCGTGGCAGAGAGCAGCACTGAAACAAGCAATGACCTTGGCTAAGGTTGGTTCTTTAACCACATCTGCAGCAACAGAGACACTTTTCTGTACTGCACAGGTGAAGAAGTGGGCTGGAGTGTGACAGCTGAGTCCAGGACAGGGGTCTTTGCACCAAACATGCATGGGAACAGACTCTCCTGGGAGGAAGAGCTCAAACTCTCCAGAGCTAGTGGCCTCTCTTCTCAATGTACCTTCTGCAGTATGCTCCTCACCAGCTGTGAGGGCACCAAAAGCAAACCAGGCCCTACCACCTCTGCAGCACAACAGGCTCAAGGCTGCTGGACAAAGCCCAGGTGGGTGATGAAGCCTGGAAAGAGGATCTTTCCCTGCTATCCACATGGAGCTGAGTTGGTCAGACTGCTTAGCTTCCCCCACAGGCCATGTGGTGATGACAAGAGTTGTGCCAGCAGAGGAACAAAGAGCACTTCAGCTCTGTGCAAGGGGCTTGTGGTAAGCAGCTGAAGAGAAATCCCTGGTGCTTCCCCAGCACTCTGCCTGCTGGGCCAGCTTTTACTGGGGACCTCCCTGCCTCTTCACTGGGCTTTTTTTCCTTCCTTTCCTCCCTCCCTCCCTCCCTCCCTCCCTCCCTCCCTCCCTCCCTCCCTCCCTCCCTCCCTCCCTCCCTCCCTCCCTTCCCTTCTTTCTCTCCTCTAATGTCCTACAGCAGCAGGCAGAATTAGACTTAAGCCATGTCACTCCTGTGACCACATGAGGCAGCCAAAGTGTGGGCACAGAGATGGATGGATGTATGTTTTTTTTTTCTAGGCCAGGATCACAGGAGAGAGCTGGTGGCCATCGGTGATCTGCCTGCAAGAAGGCACAACCTTGTCTCTGAAAGAGAAGGGGAAGTGTCCATCCAGCCTGGCCAGCCCTGAGGAGCAGAGCAATGCTGGCCTCTGCTGGCAAGCAAAGCCTTGCCACGGACAGCACGTGGAGGGTCCCTGCATCTAAGGTGCAAGACTTTTAAGATCATCCAGTCCAACCATTCTTAACTCTACCAAGTCTGCTGCTAACCCATGGCCCTCAGCACCGCAGCTCTGCAGCTTTTTAACCTGTTCCAGTGCTCGAGAAACCCTTTCAGTGAGGAAGTTTCTTCTCATGCCCAGCCTAAACCTCTCTTGGAGCAGCCTGAGGCCATCTCCTCTGGTTCTAGCACTTGTTCTTTGGAAGAAGAGACCAATCTCGACTTGGCTCCAGCCTTCTTTCAGAAAGTCTTCCCTCAGCCTCCTTTTCTCCAGACTAAACAACCCCAGTTCCCTCAGCTGCTCCTCACCAGACCTGTTCCAACTTCCTCAGCTTTGTTGTCCTTCTCTGGACCCAACCCCAGCACCTTGATATCCTTCTTGGAATGAGGGATTGAGGTAAGAGAACCCATCCAAGCAGCTGCTGAGTGTCCTCCCCTTCACTTGGAGTGAGGGATTGAGGTAAGAGAACCCATCCAAGAAGCTGCTGAGTGTCCTCCCCTTCACTTGGAGTGAGGGATTGAGGTAAGAGAACCCATCCAAGAAGCTGCTGAGTGTCCTCCCCTTCACTTGGAGTGAGGGATTGAGGTAAGAGAACCCATCCAAGCAGCTGCTGAGTGTCCTCCTCTTCACTTGGAGTGAGTGACTGAGGTAAGAGAACCCATTCAAGCAGCTGCTGAGTGTCCTTTCCTTCACCCTGCCGGAGGCTGGCAGTACCATGCAGGCCATGTTTCAGGTTCAACTCATTACTATTTCATTCTTGGCTAGGGTAACATCTCTCTAGTTGAGGAGAAAAGAGCTCTAAAGCAATAAGGTAAATGGCCATCATCCCTTCCAGCCTGCCCCAGAGCCTTTGGCTGGCCTCAGGTGATGTGCTGGCTGCTCATGTTGCATCTCCTGCCTGTCTGCTGTGGTCAAATGTTTCCATCAGTCAATATTCTCAGTGCTGGGGAGGGGGGAAGGGAATGTTGAATCCATCACTGTACCTCGTTTGGCACAGCTCAGCAAGCCAGCTAGGAGGAATTGCTCTGCTACAGAAGGGAGAATGCAGAGCTGCAGCTGCTCAGAAAGTTAGTTCATTAACATTTAATTCTTTTATCTACTATCACAAAGCTGAGTGCAGCAAGGTCCCTGGGTAACCCAAGGGCTAAGAGGCTTGACTCAGAGTAAGCTCAGAGCTACTCAGGGGTGACTCACACCGACATTAATCCTTTCTCCTTGGTGTAAGGTATCAGAAGCTTGGCCTGAAGGGTTGCTGCAGGGGAAGGGGTGGGGTGTGTGTGACAGAGGAGAGCCGCTGCAGACAGTCCAGTGCAGCAATCAGAGTAAGAGGGAAGGTGCAGCAGCAAGCACAGAGTGTAGGAAGGAACCTGAGCAGAGGCCTGGGCAGCAAGAAAGCAGGCAGGGATGGATGGTGTCACCTATGGCATGTAAGAGGTGAGGGGAACTGAGCTCTCCCCACAGCTGAGATCCAGGCTGCTGGCTCGACCCTGTGAGGCAGCTTACGCCTCCCTCTGTCTTCATTCCCTCAGTTTTACAGCCCATCTGAAATCTCCCTTCTGCCAAAGGATAAAGATCTGGATAGGAGGAAAAACTTCTTAAGTGTGAGGGTGCTGGAGCCCTGGACCAGGCTGCCTAGAGAGACTGTGGAGTCTCCTCTGGAGAGACTCCAAACCCCCCTGCCCATCATGATCCTGGACAAGCTGCTGTGGATGCCCCTACCTTATCAGCAGGGTTTGACTGATGATCTCCAGAGGTGCCTGGAGATCCCTCCAACCCCCCAGTATGTTGGATTCTGGAATTCATTAGCAGCTGCTGAGCACTGGGATATCCTGCTAGAGGCTTTGGTTTCCCCATCACTTCAGAAAGATGTCAGCAAAGGGCACTCTACTTTGGCAGTTTTCCTGACAGCTGTTGGCTAACCCAGGCTGGGAGGTGGCTGATGAAACCAGAGCAGCCTGCACAGCTCCAGCTTAACTCAATACCTCCAGAAGGCTGTAAAAAGAAAACCAGAAGTGTCCCCATGCTGCTTCCAGATGTGGCAGGTTCACAGTCAATTCCCAGCAAGACAGAGTTATTGGATATTCAGCATGGAGGCAGTGCTGGCAGGTTCTCCTTTTTGAAGTTTATGGATGGGATTAGGGCAGAAAGCAGACAAGAAATGCCTCATAAAGTAGATCGAATTTCAGACTCCCTCAGCACAAATTCTGACTCTTTTATGCCAGAATCCAGCTAAAATTGGCACAGTCAGAGATAAAAGAAGCATCAGATGCTGGACAGCCTCTCTTCCAGCCAGGACAAGGGCTTTACATGAGCAAAGTGTGTCCAGTGAGCCACAAACCAGCACAGACAGTGTTCAATGCTGCCAGCTGTACCACCACATGGTGCTCATGTTCAATACTTGAGTCTTTCCTGAAGCAAAGCTGCATGTTTGATGTAGATAAAAACCTCACTAAGGTAAGAGTTATTTGTGTCTCCAGAGGCAATGTCTAAGAATTCTTTGAAACCTCCTCACCTGCTCAGTCCCAGGGAGAGAACCTGAAGGACTGGAAGAAAAGTGACTGCAGCACAGTGTGGGTAATGCCTGCCTGGCCATCAGGCAGGGCTCTGGCTCTTTGTCTCTCTCAGATGTGACATCTGAAGGGGAAAGCATCCTCCTGATTGGGCAGGGACAGGGTGCAGAGCCCTTGTTCTGTGGGTAGGGAACTTCAGGCTTCACTGATTGCTCCAGAGAGTGAGGATTCTCCACACTGCCCCAGCAACAGTGCTACATCTTTGCTTAAAACCATCATGAGTGCAGCAACAGCACTGCCCTCACCATTCCATCCAGTGAGCTTCTCCATAGAAGACTAACACCAGGCACAGCCTCAGCACAGGCTTGGCTGTGAAGACCAAAGTGCAGAGAAGCTCTCCAGACAGATCAGCCTGGCATCCAATCTTACACAGAAGCACCCTTACTTGTCTCACTGAATGCCCTTGGCTCAGAAGAGAAGAAGAGGACGTCGATCAGGTCTGAGGCTGGCCCACCACGGTACTGATTCAGTGCCTGCAAAGCTCTGTTAAAGAGAAAGCAGCCAGGTCACAGGCACAGCACGAGCTCACCTCACGGCCCACTGGCAGGCTGTGGGCACAGATTCAACTCTTCCCAAGCTGGAAAACCCAAGCCCACAAAGCCCACAACAGTCTAATCCTGACTGCTGCATCTCCCAACCCTCACACCCCCCTCACACTGGTTAGACTCCTGCTTCCTACTAAGTGGAGCTGCTGTGGGGGTTAAGAGGAACATACTCTTGTTCTACAGTAGGAACTTGCTCTAGAGCTCAGATCTTGTGAGGAGCAGGGGATTGTTCAGCCTGGAGAAAAGGAGGCTGAGGGGAGACCTCATTGCTCTGTATGACTTCCTGAAAGGAGGTTGGAGTGAGGTGTGGCTTGGGCTATTCTCCCAAGGAACAAGTGACAGGAAACAGCCTCAAAATGCCCCAGAGGAGGTTGAGGTTGGACATGAGGAACGATTTCTTTCTCTTGACAGTTGTCAAGCCTGGGCCAGGCTGCTCAGGGCGGTGGATGAGTCCCTGGAGGCATTTCAAAGCCATGGGGATGTGTTGCTGAGGGGCATGGCTTGGTGGTGACCTGGCAGTCTTGGGTTAAGGGTTGGACTTGATCTTAAGGGTCTTTTCCAACTGAAACGATTCTATGATTCTATGAATACAACAGGAAAGCAGAGAAACCAGGGAGAAGTGAACTGAGACCTGTCTCAGAAGAGCTTTTCCAGAATAAACCTGGCAATTGCCAGCTGACTTTGCTCCTCCTGAGCAGAGCACCCAGAGCTGAGCTGCAGCCGCACCCCCATGGCCCTTACCTTTTCAGCCTGTTGTAGGTGACGTCGTTAGCCAGCTTCAGCAGGCGGTAGGAGCTGTCCTGCTCCAGGCTCGGCAGGCCCTGGTGGGACTCCTCGAAGGCAACAGTCACAGCTTTGGGGGTGACACGGGTCACGATGCCTGTGGAAAGTGGCTCGCCCTGGCCAGCTGACTCGTACAGCCCCACAATGTCCCCTGCAAAGGCAAGCGCGGGGAGGGCGTGAAGGGCGACGGCAGAGCAAGAGGCAGCTCTGCTGGAGAGAGCTGCAACCAGGCACAGGGCAGTGCAGGCAGCAGCACCTCCCTGGCCATCCACAGAGGACAGCAGCACCTCCCTTGCCATCGGCGGCAGGCAGCAGCACCTCCCTTGCCACCTACAGTAGACAGCAGTCCTCCCACCCCTGCACACCCAAGGGCCTCTCATCCCACCACAGCTCTAGCTCCATCTTTCCTGCCAAGGTTAGGACTCGCCAAACCCACAAGAAGGAGAAACTCCTCCTCTGAGCTGACAGAGGGCACTCACCAAGAAAGAGCAAAAGGTCAATCAGCAGTGAGAAGACACCAAGCAGCCCCTCACCAGCTGCCTTCAGACCTCCAGGCTGCAGATCCTGGGGTGAAGGCCAGCAGCATGCCCACAGCTGGAGCTGCTCAGAAAGCCAACCTTTTCTCCTTCCTCTTTTGCAGGAGTTGCTCAATATTCACGGGCATCACCTTGGAAGGAGACACCAGCCACATCTTACTTTGCCCTACAGAAGCATCACTCACCAGGCCCAAGGCTGTTGCAGGGCAGCTCGGCGCTGGCCTCATGGCTCCTAGGCTGGAAGGTGACCAGCAGCCGCCCGTAGAGGCCAGTTCTCTGGCTGGCAGCTCGGAGTCTGAGCAAGCAGACACCTCTGCGCTGCAGCTCCTTCAGAGAGACGCTCTCCTGCCAGGCCCTGGAAACCACACAGAGGTGAGGAAAGCGTTTGTGGGACTGAGACTGGGCTTCAGAGCTTCAGATGACACAGGGGCAGGGAGATGAGATGGGAGGAGAAGGGGAAGCACGATGGCAGGAGAGCCATCACCTGGCCTAGGTGACCTCTTTGTAGTGCCATTACTGGGCTGACTTCCATAGGCTCGTCTGGGGGCAGATGCTCAGAGCCTGGGGCAGAGCTAACATCTGCATGTTCCTCTCTCCTCCCTGGGTGAAATGGACCTGCTCAGTTACCCTCCACTCCAGAGAGAGCACCCTGAGGCCAGCAGCAGCATTTCCTCTGGGTGACAGCAGGCTCCCCACAGGAGGTCAGTGGGAATGAGTCCCTCAGGGGTATGTCTGTCTGTGTGTCCCAGCGGTGCCAGCAGTTTCCTATCGGTGACATCAGTCCCGGCAGGGGGAGGGCTTCCCATGGGTAACAGGAATCATGCTGGGGGGGGAGGCAAGGGGTGTGCCGGTCAGCACATCCCATAGGCGCAGGCAGGCCCTGCTGAGGTGCCAGCAGCTTCCCATGGGGGCCCGCAGGCCTCATGTATAGCAGCTGAGCTCCCCAAGGGGGACAGCTGGGGCAGAGGGTCCCTCAGCGCTTCCCAGGGGTGACACGGCGGCTTCCCACCTGTGACAGCCTGCCCCCAGGAGGCCCAGCAGGGTCTCCCGTAGGTGCCCACAGGGCTGTCAGCAGTGTCCCGCCGGTGCCAGCAGCCCCCGCACGGCTGCGAGCAGGGCCCCCGCTGTATGGTGGTCTCGCAAGGCTCCACCAGGGCTTCCCTCAGGGGCCGGCTGCTGAGCCGCGGTCGGTGCGGGCAGGGCCCCGCAGGCTCTCTGGGGGAAGGCAGAGGAAGGTGCTGAGCCCTCGGTACCTGCTCTGGGCGAGCTCGGCCTCCCGCTCGTCCCGCAGCAGCCGCAGGTGCCGCTCCGCCGCCTCGGCCGCCATGGCCCCGCCGCCTCCCTGCGCTTCCGCTGCCGGGGCGGCGCCGCGGGGTCAGCGCCATGGCGGCGGCGGGAGCGCGGCGGCGGCTGGCCGGTGAGGGGCCGGGGAGGCGCCGGTGCGGGGCCGGTGCGGGGGGCCCAGCCGGGCCGCTCAGCCGGGCCGCGCTGCGCTGCTCTGAGGGAGGGAGCGGGGAGGCGGCGGCGGGATAGGGTTTCGCCGCCTGCAGTTTGCCCGGCCCGGTCCCTTCGCGGCCGTCTCACGGCTGGGTCGCAGGCTCCGTGTCCTCCGCGACCGCCCTCTGGGCCCGGGGGCTCCATGTTGCCTGCGGCCTCTCCTCAGCCTCCTCACACGGGACAGACGCTCCAGCCTCGTAGTCCCGGTTTGTGCACGCCAGGCACCCGGCGGGTGAACCCTGGAGGTCTCCCCGAGGGGTGAGAAGGTGCAGGAGGAGCCACCTCAGGTCTTCACCAGCATGGGCCTGGAGCAGCCAGAACGCCAGGGGCAGTGGCGGAGGCGGGGGGGGTGTGCTAACGAGAAGGAGAACCGACGTTGCACGGCGTTCTTAGCCGGTGCGAACCTTTCAGCGGGACCCAGGGAGCGGAGGGAGGTGTAGGAGCTCTGTCAGCCTCCTTCCTTCCTCGCTGAACCGGGAAGCTGGAGGTGGATTGTCTTGGGGGCCCCTGACTTATCGCCAGGGTTTGGTTGCTGTGCCAGGTGAATGTGACCTCTGCAAGGCAAGCGGTTAGGTTTTGGTTGTAGTCAACCAAACCACTGGTTACTGGAAGGGTTGTGTATGGGAATAGCTCTGCTGTTTCAGTGAGCATTGACTCCTGTAGGTGTAGCTCCAGAAAGCAGGAATGCACTTCTCTAATCCTCATCTGTTATTGCTTGCTTAGCTGTGTTCCTCCTCCATGCTCCCCCGAGCTGCTCCACGCTCACCGTGTCTAGAAGGAGCAGGCATGCTTGGGGTGGTGGAAGCCCGACCACAGGAGTGTTCAAACCACACTGGAGCTGGACCTGTCCTGCTCTTCCAGTTCAGTGCTTCACATGGTGCTGTGGGGCATTACTGGCAACATGCCCTGGCTTCCTTCTCTCTTTTCCAAGTGGAAACTTTGTGAGGTTTAGTGGGAGTCACTAAAAGATTTCTTAAGATTACCGAGTCCAATCCTCAACCCACCACCACCATGGCCATTAAACCACATCCCCAAGTGCCATGTCAACATGTTTCCTGAACACCTCCATGGATGGTAACTCTTTCAACTCCTTGGGCAGCCTGTTCCAATGCCTGACCAAATCTGTACTAGACCCTGTTTTGGAAGGCCCAGAGGCTCGAAGTATCCTTCTAGCAGCACCAGTGAGTGCTCAGAATTAAGAGTGCACCAGCGTTCTTCCCAGCAGCTGTTCCTCCCCTCACTTTGGGTCTCCTTGTTTTTCTAAGAGCTGGGAAGCTCTGGCTGTACCCACACTGAATTGTTGTGTATGGCTTGGAAATGCCACCTGGAAAAAGTGCAAGGAGGTCATTCTCCTGCTCTGCCTGAGTGCTGCACACAACTGGTGGCTCCTTTCTCTTGTGGTGTACCTCATTTCCCTTCCCCCATCTCTCTTTGCTCGTTGTGTTGAGTAAACAAAGGTTTCACAGTTGGAAGAATGGCACCACGAAGCTGATGGGCACTGTGACACCTTGGCAGTGCTGTCACACTGTCTCACCAGAGGCTGAAAGCCCAACAGCTGCTGCTTGTTCTGATCCCATTTCCCTCTCTCCTTTCAGCTTTGCTTTCGCCTGTGGTTCGGCACCAGAGTTCCCAGAGCACGTCCCCACAGCAAGGGTAATGTCAAATGACTCTTCTGCTCTGCTTTTTGCCCCTTGAAGTGCTGACCCTTCTGGATTGGGGTGAGGGACAGATGGTTTGTGCCCCTTGGTCAGCTTCCCAGAGGTTTGGGACTCTGCCCACCTTCAGTCTCCTCTGCTAGGAGGATGCTTCTCTTGTTGAAGGAGCTGAAACTGGAGATGGGTAACTGAGTCCCCTGCTGAGGAAAGGGCCCATGGTGTGAGCTCAGCCACGGCAGGCAGCAGAGTCCACTCGAGCCAGGACATTGCAGCAGCCCAGCTGCAGAAAGGGCTTCAACTGACACTCAACCTGTTTGGGTGCAGCTCGTCTGCTCCCCAGGCAAGGTTCATCTCCCTTATGGAGTCTCTGATACTTGATAAATGCTGAGTTTGCCCCAGGTGACACAGGACACCCAGCCAGGAAAACTCAGATTTGGTTTGGTTTAGCACTTTGAGAGTTGCTTCTTTGTGTCCTGTGTTTTCTCTGCTGAGGTCTCACACGAGACAGAGCTGCTGCTGCTTCTTGTAACCAGAAGGGGACACTGCAGAAGTGGAGAAGTGTCAGCAGCTTTGGGAATAAACCACAAGATTTGCTCATTCCCTCTAGGCTGCCGAAGCGAGCAGGAGAGGCCTATTCCTGTGATCCAAACTGTGTCCTCGTGTCCCTGAGCACCATCAGATGCATGAGGACAGTTTGGATCACAGAGTTTGCATCTCTGCCTCCTGGTTGGTCTTCTCAGGATCTAGGATGAATCTCCCTCACCCTTAGGGCTGTCTCTGTGGTCTCCTGGATTTCTGCTTAACAAGGAACTATAATGTAGTGCCTTTTGGTCATGTGCCTCCTTCTGAGTAGATTCATTTAGTACCTCTTAGGATAATCCTGAGTTCTGCAGGATGGACTTGTGCCATGGTGGGTTTGGACTGCATGTGCAGAGAAGAGTGATGCTTTTCTCCCCTGTTCTTTGGGAGCAAATTGTGTCTTTAAGTGGCTCTTACACAGAGATGTAAACAGCTGCTTCTGCTCCTCCTTGTCCTGGAGATCTTGATAACCAGCTGATGCTAAGCAAGTGGCATTTGCATTTTCCCCCCTCAAACTCACACTGGGAGCTCCATGCAGCGTTTCATTTGTGAGTTAACACCCTGTGGCATGTCTAAGCAGAGTCTGCTGCTGTTCAGCTCTGATGCTGGGAAGGAGTTCTGGTGATTTAGTACTACCTTGGCTATCTGCAGCCATGGTACTAGCCTGGAGGCAGCTGAGGGTTGGTTCAGGTTTGAGCCAGAGGATCAGTGATCATCTCAGCCACCTATGGAGTACTGTACCCAGTTCAAGAGAGGCAGGGAACTACTGGAAAGAGTCCAGTGAAGTGGCTGAGAGGCTTGTGAGGAGGAAGAGCTGGGAGCCCTGGGGCTGTTTAGGCTGGAAAAGAGCAGTCCCAGAAGGGTTCTGATCAGTGCTCAGCAAGAGATAAAGGGTAGGGGGCAAGACTTGTCCGTGGTGCCCAGCAACAGGACAATGAGTAACAGGCACAAACCTGGATCCCAGGAGGTTCCATCTGAAAGTGAGGAGAAACTTCTTTTGTGTGAGTGAGCCCTTGGAGCAGGCTGCCCAGAGAGGCTGTGGAGTTGCCTTCTCTGGAGAGCTTCCAAACCCAGCTGGACATTGTGATCCTGGGCAAGCTGCTGTGGGTGCCCCTGATTTAGCTGGGTTTGGACTGGATGCTCTCCAGATGTCACTTCCAACCCCACCATGCTGGGACTGATGAAATGGAGAGGCTCTTGTGCCAGCAGTACAGTTGCTTTGTGTCTGAAAAGAGGTGGAATTAAGGTGATTCTCTGTTGCAGCAGGGGAGGTTACCCTGTTAAGAAGAGTAAGGATTTAATGTGCAGCTCTTACCAAAATATGTTTGTGCTCAGAGTCCTGGTGAGGAGCAGTGCTTGTGCTTGGCTGGCTGTGGGACATTGTCTGCTCCCTCTGTGGCCATCCTGAACCAAGATAAACATAGGATCACACAGTCTTGTTAGATGCCTCTGTGAGGCCCTTCCTGGTGTGGTTATTGCTGTCTGTAGGCAGACATGAAAATGACACAGAAGAGGCTAAATGTTTATGGAATGAAATGCTGAATCACACTGAAGATGGGAGAAGCTGCTGCTGCCCTTCAGGGAAGGCAGCTGTAAGTGACAAAAGAGGAGCAGCCTCATACCTCTCCTGTAGAGAGCCCAGCTGGGGTCTTAAGACCTCTCTAAATGACCTGTTAAACAGAGAAGAGCTCCAATAAACAGGAGAAAAGGATGTGGATGAGTCACTGCTGTGTGATACTGGAGGCTGGGTTGGGAATGCTCCTCAGCCCTTCTTCCCTATCAGAGGCACTTTGCCTTCTCCTGAGTAACTCCAGGGCTCTGTGCTGGGTGCTGAAGTGGGTTGAGGAGCATTAAGGCACTCAGCCTCTCAGCTGTGGTGAGGGTAACTGGTGTCTGTACTGCCAAAGCTTATACAGAAGCTTTTATCTAAAGCTCAGGTGTGAGCAGGGCTTAAGGTAGGTCTGTGTCCATGGGAGGTGGTGACAGGACTCCAGCCTGTAAAATCAAGGCAGTGGAAGGTGGTGGCTGAGCTTGGTCACCACTAGCATGCCCAGCTGTACATCTCAGCACCAGGAACGAGAGGTAACCTGGCCTGGGTGAATTTTCAGTCTGTTTCTTGGAGCCCTTTTCCTTTGTTTCAGACAATTGTAAATACCAGTCTGAAGTGGGAATCCCCAAAATAAATCCATTTGCTCATCCTGAGCTTTAAGGTGGACTGGAAGTAAAGCAAGTCCCAGCCACTGAGGCATTTGTTCCTTCTTAAAGCTTGCTGCAGCACATGGTAGACTTCAGTGAGGTGAAGCCCTGGGAGCAGTGACTGAAGCAAGTTGAACTCAGAAATGAGGCCAAGTGGTTTCTAGGTGGCTTTGGGCAGCTTTCTGGTACAGGCTGCAGTTTTTCTTGTCCTACTGGAGTGCTTCTGCCAGGCACTGGGAGGAAGGTCTGGGGACTTTGCCACATCCAGCATCCTTCAGTGGCTTAAGTCCTGGACAGGTGATGTGGCTTTTGTCTTGTCTTTGACACTGAAGACTAGAGTAGAAAAGCCTGTCCTCACCCAAGAGCTGCCCTGAAGTAGAATCTGCCTCCAGTGGGCTTTGGGTCACATCTTTCACACTGGCAGATCACTAAATCTCCTGCATAACTTCAGCTCCCCAGCACAAAACCACTTTCTGCCCTCTCTCCAGCTTCCTTTCCCTTTTTTCTCTCTGTGTTTTGCATCTCTTGACCACATCTGTTTGCTGCAAATTAATTTTACCTCCTCCTTCACAGGCTTGTTGCCAAAACCTCTCTGACTTCTCCCCCGTGGCCTGAAGTGAAACTTCCAGATCCAGTAGAAGAAGCAAAATATCATGCAGGTAAAGGTCTCAAGTCTCCAAGAGAAGAACTCTGCTCCAGTATTGCTTGTGGTGGCCTGACTAAGCATAAAGAAGTGTCTTTAATGACTGGAGCTAGAGCTTTTGTTCTTCACTCTTTGGTGTTACTGTCACTCCAGGTGCTTGTGTTGGAGATTTGGGTACAAGCATGAGGTCTCCTTAGGTTATGACAGCTTGTAACACTGCCAGAGGAACCTCAGCTAGTGTGGTGTGTTGCTTTCTAAAGCCTTTTGGAGAGGAGAAAACAGTTCTTTTTCTTCTGATGGCTAAATGAAAAGGCCAAAGCCAGCACAAGCAGTTGGATGGTGGGCACAGCAGACATCTGGGGTATTTTTGGACATAAAACAGAATATTGGAGCCAGCATAACCAGTTGGTTGGTGGGCACATGACAGAGCTGCAGGGGTGTGACATAAGGCATTGGGTGGCTGGGAAGTGACACAGTATTAGTGAACATAGTTTTGGTCCCCACAGAGAGTCAGGGATCTGCTGGATCAGCAGCTCAAAGTGGGAGAGGGTTACTGTACCTGCTGTGCAGCTAAGGCCATGGCAAAGAGGAGGGATTGTGTTTCCCCTCTGGAGTTCTGTGGCAGACCACTCACCTGGAGAAAAGAGCATGTGGTGGAGTCATCTTCTGGGACAGCAACAACTGAAGGCTCCTTTCAGTGCTCCTGGAAGGGACATGTGGCCCCTGCAGTGGTCACTCTCCCGACACAGGAGGGGAAGTGGCTCTTGAGCAGCCATCCTCACTGCTTAGCCTGACTAGGACATGGCAGTCTCCCACTCATCACCCTGGCCCATAGAGACCCAAAAATCAAATGCAGAGCACAGGAGTGGGGAAGCCAACACATGGACAGGACCTTCTCAGAACTAGGCAGGAGGCCCAGAGGGAGAATTTCTTTTGCAGTTGCTGTGGTGCTGGCAGTTTGCAGCTGAGTTCTTCATGCAGGCAGCAAGCTCCAGGCAGCCCTCACTGGGCTTGGACACTGGGGCATCTCTGAAAGGCTCCTGACTCCCCTGCTTTAGGTGAGAGAGACCTGGGAAGTAAAGGAGAGGAGCTCTGGGAAGAGGAGAGAGAGAGAGGAGCAGAGCAGAGCTGTGTCCCCTTTTTGCCAATAGTCTCCTGTCATCTGACTGAAGTGTTTTTGTGATTGTGTGATGTGCACTGCAGAGAGCCTCCTGCTTTAGCTCTGCTGTTGGCCTGAGTTCCTTCTCCTTTGTGCTCTTGGGGTTGCTCCAGTGACATATTAGAGTTCTGTCCCCTAGCAGGATTTGACCCAGTAGTGAACCGTAAACCACTCGCTTTGAGATGCTGAAGCCCTGCTGTGAACAGGGTCCCATGTTCCCTGTTTGATTCCCATGGGATCCTCAGGGCTGCTCTCATTTCCATGTCTTGTAACCTCCTGCTGTTCCTGAGCTTGCATCATTATCTCCTGGCTGTGCTTATCCAAAGCAAACAGCATTTGAGTTCTGCCTTCTGTTCTCCTGCTGGCTGTGGTGGCAGCCATGGATATTTTAGGAAGGGTCTCTCCACATGGTGCTGGGGTACAGGCTATGGTGGTACAGTGGTAGCATCACAAGGGGCCTTGGGGAGATGTATCAACAGCTTCAGCACCCAAGTGCAGGGAGGAAAATGTACCTTTTGTAGTTCCAAAAAGATGAGAGTGCTACGGGTAGAAGGTTGTGGTTTGACAAGGCAATAGCCCTTGTCTGAGCATGGCTCTGCATGGGGGTTGCTCAGAGAAGCTTGTTGACCATCAAAGAAGGACATCAGAGTGCTAGAGCTGGTCCAGAGGAGGCCTTGAAGATGATCAGAAGGCTGGAGAACCCCCACCCCTGTGGGGACAACTTGGGAGGGCTGAGGCTGTTCAGCCTGAAGAAGAGATGGCTCCAGGGAGAGCTTAGAGCAACCTTCCAGGACCTGAAGGGGACTCCAGGAGAGCTGGGGAGTGACTTTTGGCAGGAGCCTGTAGGGCCAGGAGAAGGAGTGGTATCTTTGAGCTGGAAGAGGGGAGACTGAGACTGGAGATTGGGAAGAAATTCTCGACAATGAGGACTGTGAGATGCTGGAGCAGGTTGCACAGGGGGTTGTGGATGGCCCCTCCCTGGAGGTGTTCAGGGCCAGATTGGATGAGGCCTTGAGCAACCTGGGCTAGTGGGAGGTGTCCTTGCCCATGGCAGGGGTTTTGGGACTAGATGATCTTTAAGATTCCTTCCATCCCAAACCATTCTGTGATTCAGGGACTCTGGGTTTGAGGTGTTGACCACAGAACTCTGCTACACCCAGATCAGAGTTCAGAGCTGGGAGAATCTTACTCTCTGTGTAGCTGGGGCCACACCAAAGAGGAGAGGCTGCATTTTTTCTGTCTCCCTCTGCTTTTGTAGCAGCTCAGTGTGACTCAGAGCAAGCAGGACGTGGTGGAGTTCTCTTCTGGGACAGCAACTCCAGCAACTCAGCTCTGCATCCTAGTGCAAGCTGCAGCAGCTGCTGCCCTGCAGATGATTTCTGTTCTTGCTGGGTTAAAACTTGGGCACTTTGAGTGTTCCTGTGAGGGCTGGGCTGGGGTTGACAGGCTCCTAAATTCTTGTCTGTCCCCAAGGGAAGCTTTGTTTATATTCCAAGGGAAAAAAAGAAAAGAACAATGAAGAAAATCTATTTTTGCAGTGAGAGAGAAGTTGCTCTCTCTCTGAACAGCTTAGGGGGGTGGAAAGCTCCCACTTGGCAGTGGAAGGGCCCTCATTAAGCAACACCTTTTGATATTCCCATAAAAATGGTGTTTGGCTCCACTGCTCAGGAAGCTGATCCCAGCAGACTGAGTTTGTCCATGTGCAAGACCTCGTCCCTGGGATTTGGGCTGCTCCTGGCACCTGCTTGTCCGCGTGGGGAGAGATTTACTGGAAGAATCACACAGAATCACAGAAGATTAGGGGCTGGAAGGGAAAGGTCCTTCTTGTCCCTGCAGGTACAAGTTCCCAGTGTGCTGGAGCCCTTTTTCCTGTGCCCTTGGCCAAGCTCTTCCTGATGTTCTTGTGTACCTGACATGGCATCAGAGTCCTGGGCCTCCTTTATGTGACTTGGGCGCTGAGGGCTGGGTGTGTGTACATGGGCTCCTCTCTGGAACACTGTCTTATTACAGCCCATTTTAAGATGCTTGAGAATCAGGCTGAGCTGTCAGGTTGCAGAAGAGCTTTGTGGTGTCTCCATATGAATGTTTCCTGCTGCAGGGGTCTGCCAGCAGTGAGAGATCATTCAGCGTACAAGGGGCAGGCTCACACCCTGTGGGAACAGCACAACTCTGGATCCTGGCTGACAGCTTCCCAGCAGATTGAGGGTTTGGTGGGCAAGCAGAGGGGCTGGGTCAGTTTGGAATAGCTCTTCACAGCTTGCTGGGCTTCCAGCCTGATTCCTTCCCTGCTCTCCTCCTCTCACAGAAGTGGTGCAGAAGGTGAACCAGCTGATCGCAGCGGGGCACTACGGGAGGCTCTTTGCTGTGGTGCACTTTGCCAGCAAGCAGTGGAAAATAACCAGTGAAGACCTGATTATGATGGACAATGCACTGGAGGCTGAGTGTGGAGACCGGATCCGGATGGAAAAGGTGATGAGTGCCATGCTTCCACAGTGCCACCGTGCCCTGTGAACCTCCCTTCAGGCAGTGCCCCAGGCTTGGGGCAAAGTGGCTGGAAAGCTGCCCAGCAGAGAAAGACTTGAAGGTGCTGGTTAACAGCTGGCTGGAGACAAGCCAGCGTGTGCCCAGGTGGCCAAGAAGGTCTGGATCAGTAAGAGTGTGGCCACCAGGACCAGGAAAGTGATTGTCCCCCTGTACTGGGCACTGGTGAGGCCACACCTTGGGCACCGGATTCAGTTTTGGGCCCCTCTCTGCAAGGGGCACTGTTCTTCACAGAGAGAGTGATCAACCATTGAAATAGGCTGCCTGGGGAGGTGGTGGAGTGCCCATCCCTGGAGGTGTTTAAGAGGAGGTTGGATGAGGCACTTAGTGCCGTGGCTTAGTTAATTGGAAAGATTAGGTGATAGATTGGACTCGATGATCCTAGAGGTCTTTTCCAACCTGGTTGACTCTGTGACATGGAGGGGCTGGAACAGGTTCAGAGAAGGGCAGCAAAGCTGATGAAGGATCTGGAGAACAAGGCTGATGAGGAACAGCTGAGGCACCTGGGGTTGTTTTACTCTAAGGAGACTTAGGGGAGACCTTCTGGCTGTCTACAACTCCCTGAATGGAGGTCACAGCTAGGTGGAGGTGGAGGTCAGGTTCTTCTCCCAAGGAACAGGTTACAGGACAAGAGGAAGTGGCCTCAAGTTGCTCCAGGAGAGGTTTGGGTTGAATGTGAGAAGAAACTTCTTCACTGAAAGGGTTCTCAAGCAGTGAAACAGGTTCCCTAGGGAGGTTGTTGAATCCCCCTATCCCTGGAGGGGTTTAAAAGAGGCAGAGAGATACGGTGCTGAGGGACATGAGTTAGCACCAGACATGATAGAGAATGGTTGAACTCCGTGATCATAAAGGTCTTTTCCAACCAAAGCAACCTTGATTCTGAACCCAGGTCCTCTGCAGAGCTACTCTAATCTCCCCATCTCACTCCAGCTATTTTGTTCCTCAGTGCTGTGCCAGTCTCCCTGCTGGTGATGATACTGTTGTGCTTTGTGCAGGATAGGGCAGGACTGAGTCCTGCAGGAGACAGATTTCTGCCGTACTACCTTCATCAAAGAAACAAACCCAAAACCAAACAACAAGAGAAAGCTTCAGTTGGTGTTCCTAGAGCCAGCAGCTGAGGCCTGTGTTTACCTTGGGAATCTAACACCCAGAATAGTTGGGGTGCTCCCGGAGGGGTTGTCACTGCTCAGTGCTCTGCAAGATCCTTATCAGGCTGGGAGGGAGGGGTTTGCCAGGCTGCAGTTTATCTGTCCTCAGCCCTGGCTCACTTGCAGGGACTTGCAGGGGCTCATTAATCCAAGTCTTACATGAAAGATTACAAAGTGGGATTCTGTTGGCTTCAGCTTATGTTGGTTGTTAGAGCCAAGTGAGCACTTAAGGAGAGCTGGGCAGTTTTTCCACTTGTCCATGGCTTTGAAGTTGAGTTTTTGAGGCAGATTTTTGGTGTGTTTTTTTTTTAAGGCTTGCCTTCAGCTGTGTCCTGCATCCTCTTATCCAAGAGAGGAGGAGGGGTTTTCCTGGAGCAGTCAGCTAGGAATGCAGAGAGCTAGAGAGGGGAGTGAGAAAAGGTGAAAAACTTGCTTAACCACCATAGCCCTTTGGGAATTTAACTTGCAGGTATCTGTCCTAAAACAGGAGTCACAGCACCTCCTGAGCACTGCCATGCTGTTTGCTACAGCTGCCCTGCAGTCAGTGTGGAGAGGGAGGTGGTCTGTAAGGAGTGCTCCTCTTTCCCCCAGTACATACTCCCCTCTCCTGCCTGGTTCCGCAGCCAAATGGGCTGGTTCCCAGCGTGCTGAATTCCCCCCAAGATGTTCATTTCTTTAGTGTCCATCTTGAGGCCTTCAGGAAGGGCATGAGGAGAGTGGTTCTCTGCTGGGGTGCATTGCACTTGCTAGAAAAATCCATGATTTTAGGAGCTGCCACTCATTCAGAGCCCACACAAGGCATGTTCTTCTTCCCTGGATTGCTTTTCATATCCTTTACAACTGTTGGTGAGCCAGAACAGAATGGTTCAGTGTGTTCTGATCAGCATGAAAGAGGCTTCAGAAGTATGTTTCAGTAGGATAAGCTCCCCTGCAAGACTGATTAATGAATCTGTCTCTTGCCTCTTGGCTGCCTTCCTCCACCAGTCCTCTCTAGTAACAGTGTTGGGTATGAAATGTGTCAAGCCCTGGGTTTAAGGGGTTTGACTCCTTTATGATGACTGTAGAAGCTGGAAGATGCTGTCTGCATTTCTGCAGTAGATAAATGTCTGCTTTGTCTCCCTTAGGTTTTGCTGGTTGGTGCTGACGACTTCACGCTCATTGGGAGGCCGCTCCTGGGGTAAGTGTCTGGTACAAGATTTAGCTTTAAGACAATTTTGGTGCTAAATTGTAGCTTCAGGGCTCCTGCAGCCCCTGAAATTGAAGAGAAATGTGACTGTATCAGCACTAGCTGCTTTATGTGGCTTTTGAAAAACTCAACAATAAAAGAAGCTTCGCAGCCTTGGCTGCCGTTAACCATTGCCACAGGACCAGGGCAGCAGCAGTGTCAGTTCCAGGGTGGCTGTAAGATGTTCACTTCTGTTCTATCCATTGCCACAGAACCAGGACAGCAGTGCCGGTTCTGAGGTGGCTGTAGGATGTTCACCTCTGCTTCTCACTGTTGCCACAGGATCAGGACAGTGGCAGTGCCAGTTCTGAGGTGGCTGTAGGATGTTCACCTCTGCTTCTCACCGTTGCCACAGGACCAGGACAGTGGCAGTGCCATTTCTGAGGTGGCTGTAGGATGTTCACCTCTGTTCTAACCATTGCCACAGAACCAGGACAGCAGTGCCAGTTCTGAGGTGGCTGTAGGATGTTCACTTCTGTTCTAACCATTGTCACAGGACCAGGACAGCAGTGCCAGTTCTGAGGTGGCTGTAGGATGTTCGCTTCTGTTCTAACCATTGTCACAGGACCAGGACAGCAGTGCCAGTTCTGAGGTGGCTGTAGGATGTTCACTTCTGTTCTAACCATTGTCACAGGATCAGGACAGCAGTGCCAGTTCTGAGGTGGCTGTAGAATGTTCACCTCTGCCTCTAACCATTGCCACAGAACCAGGACAGCAGTGCCAGTTCTGAGGTGGCTGTAGAATGTTCACCTCTGCTCAGCTGGATTTTTCTCTCATGGTATAAGCTTTGCACAAACTGGCAGTAGATCTTGCTCTTCACCATCCCTTACCCTGATTTTGGTGATGGTCATCTTGGAACAAGCCAGAAATCCTTTCCCACCCCTTAATTTGACTTGAGTGTTTTAACCCAATTCCTTTTGCCTTTGTCTTAACCTAGCAGGACTTGATCTTAATGTTAGAGCTCCTAATTTTCCATTGCTTCTGGTCACCATCTCCATGCCACCCAAGCTGGCAGAGCAGCTAGTTCTGCAGCCTTTCCATCACCAGAAAGAAGTGGTGTGTGGCCCAAGCATGAGCCAGAAGTGAAGTCTTGAGCTGTTGTTTTGCCCAGGACAAGAGGTTCCAGCACTGAAACACAACTCAAAGTGGGTTGCAGGTGCTCAAGGTACTTGGAAGCCCTGGCTGTGGTCTGGTTGCAGGCTAAACCACACCTTTAGGTCTTGGCTTGAACTGCAGCAACTTTGGCAGAGGATGGTCAGATAAGGAGGAACCTGTACAGCTGAGAATTATTTCTTGGTGACTCATAGATGTGGGTTAGAAGCAGCACCTGGTCTCACTTCTGACTGCCATCTGTGCTACTGGGGGCTGCTGGTGCTTCAGAGTCACTTGTAAGGTGTCTGTGCAGTGGACAACATGAGCTCAGTTGTGCTGCTGGTAAGTGCCTGAGGTTTTCTGCTAGGCAGGACTTCGGCCAGCGCTGCAGATAGATCTGGGACAGCAGAGTGTTGGGAGCCTTGGAGCTGCTGCCTTGTGCTGCACCTGTGGAAGATTTTGGGGAGGGGAATCTCATTGTGAGGACTAGAAGTGGCATCTTCAGAAGCTCCAATAGGAGCCCAGCTTCTGCAGGCAGGGATGTGCCATGTCAGATGGTTGCAGAGCATCATCCTTCCCCTGGCTCTCTTAAGCAGCAGCCCTGAGGTGGTTCTCCTCAACCTTCTGTCTGTGTGCTGGGCTTGGCCTGTGGCCTGGGAGCCAGGAGGAGAACCAGCTGTGGGGTGCCTGCAGGTGCTCCACGTGTGTGGAAAGCATTGTCAGCTGCGTGAAGCAGACCAGACTGCACATCTGCCAGTGCTAGCTTGAACTCCAGTAACTTCAGTGGAGGAAGATCAGGAGGAGGAGGCAACTGACCAGGCAGGAAGAGAGGCTGGTGGGGAGGTGCCAACCTCCAGAGTGCCCAGATCTTGAGTCTGGGCTGAGGAAAGGAAGGAGAGCAGCAGAAGCCAGCATGTCACAGGCAGTGGGGACTGCAGTTCTTCCACATGGCTCCCAGCTGTGCCTAAACCCCAGGCAGCTTGGAGGGGGGGAGATGAGAGCTGGATGTAAGCAGAGGCAGGTTTGGGTTTGTTGATTTAAATATAAACCCAGCGGCGAGAGCTCGCACCAGGGCCTGCCTGAGAGTGTTCCTGCAGCTGCAGGCTCTGCTCAGGGGCAGGCAGGAACTTCTCCTCTTTTGGCCAGATGGTCATGGTTTAGTTTTCTGCAGCAGCCAGCTACCTCCCAAGATGACACTCCTCTAAAGCCTTAGAAAAAAACCAGTGCAACAAAACATATCTGCGTGGCAGAGGCTATTCTGGGAACTTCTTGCTGGCTTCTGCTCTGGAATCTGTTGGGTTTTGTGTTTGTTCAAGGAACTTGCTGCCTGGTTTGAGTGGCAGGAGGGTCTGGGACAGCATGCAGCTGTGTTTTGTTAGCTGAATAATGCAGAGGTGGTTGTGCACTCCTAAAGCTGAGAGCAGCAGTGAGTTAATCTTGGACAGGTTTGGGTTTCAGCTGTCAGGTGATGGCTGCTCTAGGCCTGAGCCATATGAGTGGTGCTTCTAGAAGTTCATCTGATCTGTAGACAAAGCACAGCTGAGGCAGTTGTTTTCCTCTGGCTGAACCTTGCCCATTCTCCTGCTACCTGCCCAGTTTTTGCAGTGGCTTGTGCAGTAATGACCCAGAGCCTTGGGCTTGTTCTTTTCCCAGCTCCCCAGGCTGGGATTCAGTTACCATCTGCAGATGCCAGCTGGAATGATGACCTCTCAGAGCTGTGATCCTTGGGTGTTGTAGGTTCCCTGGATCTTTATCACTGCTTCATGACATCAGCTTTAAGCCCAGGCTAGCCCTGTGAGATTTCAGTGTGAGCTCTCCTTGCCTCCTGTAGAATCTGGTAGCTGTGTTTTGTCAGGAACCATTTTGCTGCTGAAGGCAGCAGGGCCTGACTCTCCCTGTCAGACTCTTGGGAAATGTGTGACCCTATTTTTATGGACATTCCAGTCATACTTAAAACATTCAATGCAGACTTTTTTAATCTTTCCTCCTCTCACAGGAAGCCTTGGGCTTTATTTTGCTGAGAACTTTTCTGTTCATATGCACTTCAGCAGCACGTTGGGTTCTGCTGTGCTCTCAACCGGTAGGTCCTGGTCCTCTGTCCATCAGAAGGACTTAACTAGAACCCACTGACCCTCAACTCTGGCTTGCAGTGCAGCCACACTTTGTGCTGCTGCTGCAAAGCCTGGCCTGGCTGGGCTGCTGCTGCTGCAAAGCCTGACCTGGCTGGGCTGCTGCTGCAGCTGCAAAGCTTGACTTGACTGGGTGGCTGCTGCTAAGCCCAGCCTAGATGAGCTGCTGCTGGTGGCTATTACACCCCAGAGGGTCACTGATCCAGTCCCTGATGGCTGTTGCACTCCAGAGGGTCAGGAATTCAGACCCTGATGGCTTTTGCACCCCAGAGGGTCAGGCCTTCAGTCCCTGATGGCTAATTACACCCCAGACGGTCAGGAGTTCAGTCCCTGATAGCTATTGCACTCCAGAGGGTCTGGGATTCAGTCCCTGATAGCTGATGCACTCTAGAGGGTCAGGGATTCAGTCCCTGATGGCTGATGCACTCTAGAGGGTCTGGGATTCAGTCCCTGATGGCTATTGCACCCCAGAGGGTCAGGGATTCAGTCCCTGATGGCTATTGTACCCCAGAGGGTCAGGGATTCAGTCCCTGATGGCTATTTCACCCCAGAGGGTCAGGGATTCAGTCCCTGATGGCTGATGCACTCTAGAGGGTCTGGGATTCAGTCCCTGATGGCTGATGCACTCTAGAGGGTCAGGGATTCAGTCCCTGATGGCTATTGCACCCCAGAGGGTCAGGGATTCAGTCCCTGATGGCTATTGCACCCCAGAGGGTCAGGGATTCAGTCCCTGATGGCTACTGCACCCCAGAGGGTCAGGGATTCAGTCCCTGATGGCTATTTCACTCCAGAGGGTCAGGGATTCAGTCCCTGATGGCTATTTCACCCCAGAGGGTCAGGGATTCAGTCCCTGATGGCTGATGCACTCTAGAGGGTCAGGGATTCAGTCCCTGATGGCTATTTCACCCCAGAGGGTCAGGGATCCAGTCCCTGATGGCTATTTCACTCCAGAGGGTCAGGGATTCAGTCCCTGATGGCTGTTGCACTCCAGAGGGTCAGGGATTCAGTCCCTGATGGCTGTTGCACTCCAGAGGGTCAGGGATTCAGTCCCTGATGGCTGTTACACTCCAGAGGGTCAGGGATTCAGTCCCTGATGGCTGTTACACTCCAGAGGGTCTGGGATTCAGTCCCTGATGGCTACTGCACCCCAGAGGGTCAGGGATTCAGTCCCTGATGGCTGTTGCACTCCAGAGGGTCAAGGATTCAGTCCCTGATGGCTATTGCACCCCAGAGGGTCAATGGTAAGAGTGATGGTAAATGCCTTTGGCCTCCTGATGACCTTGCTGGCACGGTTGAGGCTGGATGGGCTTCCCCCCTCTGCCCCCCTGAAGTGCAGACAGTGTAGTTTGTCAGGAAAATGTCCTTTAGATGTCTGCTGGCAGCACAAGGAGCATGCTAATGAATTTTTAATGGTGCTCTGCACTGATGCTGCCTGACAAAGTGTCTCTTCTTCCTCCATCGTGGCTGTGGATTAAAACCACACTTCCCAGAGCTGCAGCCTGGCTGCTGTCTGCAGGCCCTTCTCTTCCCAGAGGGGAGGTGCTGTGCAGCTGCAGGTAGCTGCTCCTCCAGTGCCTGCCCCAGGCCACCTTCTGCTCCAGCTCTGGTGATTTTTAGGCAGCTGTTAGAAATCTCAGCATTTTGCTAAGTTCAGTGAGACTTTTTCCTCTTGCTTTCTCTCTGCAGACCCTCTGGGTGGGCAGGGGGAGTGTTGGTAAGATGATATGGAGGGACAAATCACTCTGATTTCACTCAACTCTAGAGGAAGTGCAGTGAATGTCCCCTTCATCTCTGTCTGTGTTTATTTGCTGAGAATTTTCTTGTGTGGAACTGAGACTTGGCAATGATTTGAGCCTCTGAGTGGTCTCAGCACTCAGCCTGAACCCCCAGCCCCAGGGTGAAGAGCAGCACATGAAATCCTCAGTGAATCCCCATCTACTCTTCCAGTTTGGGATAAACAAGCAGGACAGACCAAGAGTGGGAGGCAGAAGAGGGGCCTGTGGGAGGAGAAGAGACTTGATCCAGCAGCCTATTATCAATGCTTCCTGCTGGAAACAGTGGGCCAGAACTCTTCACTGGGTCTTTGCCAGGACTTACTCAGGTGGGCAAGGTGAGAATACTTTCTGCCAGCTGTCTGTGATGCTTTGTAGAAGGAGGAACTTCTGTATTGAGCAGCATAGCACAGGAGAAGGGACAATGGGTGGCTTTAACCTGTACCAGAGGCAAAGCAGGACGCACAAAACCATCTGAACGTGCTGAGGAAGGTCTCTTACTGCAATCCTACAAGTTGCTGCAGGTTCACCTTACTTCCATAGCTGCTTCTGATCTCATCCTTCACGTGGCAGAGGGGTGCAGCCCTGCACTTGGCAGATGCAGCAACTTGAGGCTTCTGGGTTTGCACCATGAAGCCACCAGCCTGACACATCCCTCTCCTTCCACTCTGGCGTTGTGGGTCTGGGCTCTGTGGGGCAGGATCTGTTGTCATCTCTGTGTCACTTTTCCCCCAGAACCCTGCTCAACAAGGGGAGGAGGATGGAAATCTTTTAACTACTCCTTGTAATGCTTTTAAAAATCCTTTTTAAGGAAAGACCTGGTGCGTGTGGAAGCCACTGTGATAGAGAAGACAGAGTCATGGCCCAAGATCAACGTGCGCTTTTGGAGGAGGCACAACTACGAGAGGAAGAAAAGTAAGATGGAAAGAGCATGCAGGGTCTGTGCTGGGTCTGGGAGGTGTCATCACACAAGGGTGGTGCCTGGATACATTCACCAGAGCCCCTCACCCCATGTGGCACAGCAGCTCCTGCCCAGCTTGCTGCCCCCCAGGCGCCCGCTGCGTTCAGAGCATAGAATCATGCAAGCATTAGGGCTGGAATGGACCGCAAGGATCATCCAGCTCCAGCTGCCCTGCCATGGGCAGGGACACCTCACACTAGATCAGGTTGCTCAGAACCACATCCAGCCTGGCCTTAAAAACTCCCCAAGATGAGGCTTCCACCACCTCCAGGGAAAACCTGTTCACCCTTGTGGTGAAGGACTTCTTCCTAACACCCAGTCTGACTCTACCCACTTCTACTTTTGCTCCATTCCCCCCAGTCATATCACTGCCTGACACCCTAAAAACTCCCTCACCAGCTTTCCCATAGGTACCCTGCAGATACTGGAAGGCCACAGAAAGGTCTTGGAGCCTTCTCCTCTCCAGACTGAACAGCCCAAACACTCTCAGTCAGTCTCTAGGAGAGGTGCTGCAGCATGGGGATGTGGTGTCCCCTTGGCCCAGCAGCCTTTGATAAAGATTCTTGGAAAGACCCTGCTGAAGAAAACACCCTGGGAGGAGAGCAGCAGACCTTGTTGTCTTCCCAAAGTCTTCAATACTGTGTAGTCATGGGTACCAGCAAGTCTGAACAGCATCCTGGGCAGGCTTCCATCACCCAGTGACTGCCCCTTCTCAGACAGGGCTGAGGAGGAGGAGAACCATGGCTGTTTGTTTTGATGGAATGGGTGCTAAGACCTTGCCCAGCCTGATGCAGCCCCAGGTGAGGCTCTGCCTGGACCTCTTGTTCCTGTTGCTGTCCTGGCAAAGCAGGAGTGTCAGGCAGCACCCTGCCTCCTAGAAACCCACATCCTTTAGCTTGGCTTAGGCTGGTACAGCAAAGCCAGCAGGAGCCTTCTGAGAGGTACACAACTGTTGGGTGCTGTCATCTGATCTTTTCCCCCCTCTCTTTCCATTCTTTTGCAGTCATTGTGAAACCTCAGACTGTCCTGCGGATAAACAGCATCGAGATCTTCCCCTGTTTGTCCTGACCCAGTGAGGGGATGCTGAGGGGGTAATGATGGAAATAAAGCTGCCTGCTCACTGGAAAGCTCTGGGCTTCTTGCTGTTGGAGGAAGAGGAAATCTAGATGTATTTTCTAATGAAACAAACCAAAATGAACTATTTTCTTAACCCATTCTTTCAGCTTTGCTGGTGTTTATTTGCTAGGTGCTCTCAGCAGCCCAGGATCCACTGCTGGCCATCAAGCTGTTTAATGCCAGCTGAGTCTGCCTTTGTCTGCACACCTCTGCAGGTCCTTTGGGATTTTCAGGCTCTTAGAACCACCTTGGGCTTCACCTCCCCAGGCCCTGAGGTGAGGCTCTGAGCCTGGAAGGCAGAATCTGGGTGTAGGAGGAGTTGGTGTGAGAGCCTGTTGCTGGGTTTGGTTGGACTTGATGGTCTTCAAGGTCCTTTCCAACCATAATGATGGTCTGAAGGAAGTGCTGGGTTTGAACATAACTACAGCTGCTCTTGTTCTCTCAGGTCTCACAGGTCTGTATTAACCTTGAGGAAGTCGGGTTGGGTGCAGCCTACGCTGCATCTCATCTTGCCCAACCTCAGACAGAGAAGGCTCTGGGTGTGCTTGGGTTAAGTTGATTCTCCAATCTCTGGAGCAAGCTGGTCATCTGCAGAGGCTGAGTCATCCCTTCCCCTTCGGGACCAGCTGGCAGGAACAGCCCTTGGGAGGTGCTGTTCCTTCTCCAGTGCCTGTACCAAGGACACCTAGATTGAAACAGCTAAGGGCAGGAACCTTTCTGCCGCCACCTTGGGTCCTTGCGTCCTCCTTCCCAAGCTCTTGCAAATGGGAGGTGGCTTGTGGAGGGAACTCTCCTCCAAAACAATCTCCCACCCATTCCCTCCTCTCCCAAAGGTGGCTCCAGGTCTGTGCTGGCACCACGAATCCCAGCAGTGGCAGCAGGTTGCAGGGTGGTTGGGGCTGGCATATGGCTGCCTCCTGGTTACAGGCTGTTCAGAGTCCAGCGGAAGCTGCATCGTTGCCAGCTGAAGGCTTCACTGGGAACCTCGTGGTCTCTCTGCATCTCTGATGGCATCTGAATGCTGGGGCTGAGAAGCAGCCTGTGTGTCTTGGCATGGAGAGATGGAGGGGGCTCTGTCCTTCCTGGCTGGGGAGAAATGCTGGAAAATAACAGGAGAGGCTTCGAGGCTGAGAAACTGGGAGGAAGAGCCCAGCGCTGGGTCAAGAGGCAAAGCAAATGGCTCCAGCTGGGTCAGACAAAGCCCATGGGAAATGCAACTCCAACCAGGTGAGATGCTGTACGAAATGAATGTGGGTCCACGGTGTCGGGGCAGAAAAGTGCAGGAGGGGAAAACTGAGCCAGGAGCCTAGGATATAAAATTCAGTCACAAGGCCCAGGTGTTAGCAAAATGGAGCATTCAGGCTGAGGCAAAGGGGATTCCTTTTGCCACCTTCATGGGAATGTAAAGGAAAGCTTTTTGCCATTCCAGGTGGGAGCAGAAATTCCCAGTTCTGCTCTGAGTCTCCATTTGGCTTCAGATGTTGGGGGGGTGGCTGCTTGTTTTCCTGACTGCTGATTCTGGTTTGCCACACTGAGGGAGTTGATGAGCAGAAATGTCTCAACAAAGTGGGCTTTTTGTTTTTCACTTCTTTCCTCTACGCACTGATTCATAGTGGAAATGTCTCTGTTAGGACAGAACATCTTGTTGGACAGCACATCTGATTGGGATGGAATGTGGGAGATGCTTTGCCCAGGCTCCAAAGATCAGCCAGCCACGTGGGTGAGACGAGAACCAGGCCTGGGCTCCCACCATCCAGTGCCTCTAAAGCAGGACTCTGGTGTTTGTGTCCTGTCACCTCCCCTCAGTGCTGTGTGACTCTGGACATCATCACACAATGGTAGAGGTTGGAAGGGGTCTCCAGAGATGATTAAGTCCAACCCTGCTGCCAAAGCAGGGTCACTGAGTACAGGTCCAACAGGAAAGCATCCAGATGGGTCTTGAAAGTCCCCAGAGGAGGAGACTCCACAGCCTCTCTGGGCAGCCTCCTCCAGGGCTCCAGTACTCTCACAGCAAAGAACTTTCTCCTCACACTGAGGTGGAACTTCTGGGTTCCAGTTTATGTCCCTTATCACAGGATACCTTTGTAAAGAGCCTTGTCCCTTCATCCTGCCCCTTCATCCTGCCCCAAGCCCTTCAGATACTGATAAACGTTCATAAGATCCCCTCAGGCTTCTCTTCTCCAGGCTGAACACCCCCAGGTGTCTCAGTTTTTCCTCATCAGACAGATATTCCAGTCCTTCATCACCCTCATAGCCTCCATTGGACTCTCTAGCACATCCCTGTCCCTCTTGGGCTGGGGACAGCCCAGAACTGGACACAATACTCTAGCTGTAGCCTCACTAGGGCAGGGCAGAGCAGAGGGCTTGGCAGAGGGCAGCTGTGCTCTGGGCCAGCCCTGAATTCCAGCGCCTGCTCCCTGCGTGCTGCCCACAGGCTGCTGCCTGCTCTGGTTTCTCTCTCCTGCTCTCGAAGAATTCCGTCCGGCTCTGCCTGGCTGCGCTGTGGGACAGGGGCTGTGCACTGCTGACATTCCCCACGCTGAGCAGGCCTCTTCCCCCAGGCTGCTGGGGGCTTTGCTGGCAAGGAATCGTCGGGAAATGCCACTGCTGCTCTGCCAGCTCTGCTCTCGTGTCCTGTTTTGAGCACGAGCACCTGGGCACAGCAGATGGGATCCTTGCCCTGCTGTTCCCCAGACCCCAGCCCTGCAGACCCCAAGGACACTCCTCCCTCCCTCCTCAGCTCCTCTCCAGCAGAGCAAGGGGCAGCATTTGGTTGAGCCCTGCTGCAACACACGGACCCTGCTGCGGCAGAGGGGATCAGTGGCCTGGCCAAGCATCAGCCCAACCCTCACCACAGCCTTCTCCCTTCTGAGAGCAATGGACTCAGGCACCTTGGATCGTTGTGGCTTTGTGGGGTTTGTTTTGCCTCCTCCTCAGACACAGATGCTGTCAGGAGCTAGACTGGAATGAGGTTTCAATTACTCAGTGCTGTTCTTCTAAACCCTCTCTGATGGTTTGTGCAAAGCCTGCAGCTTTGGGGTGCTTGAGCCTGGTGTTTGCACGCTGCTAGCAAGAAGGTGCTTGAGGAGGAGCTGGCCCATGCTGTCATCCTGCAGGACAGCGTTCCACAGCTCAGCTCCAGAGCTCTGTCTGGACAAGTTTTAAATTACCTGCCTGCTGGGGTTCCTCTTCTTCCCTTGGCAAGTCCTCCTGCCTGCAAAACCAAGCTTCCTGAGCAGAGGCACCTTCTGCAGAGGGAGGGCTCCCCGTTGGGAGGCTCTGTTCTTCGCGCAGCCTGCTGAAGCAGGACGCATGTGCCAAGCGTCTGCACCCATCCTTCCTGGCAGCCAGCAGCTCCATCTCCACAGCCAGCAGCTCCATCTCCACAGCCAGCAGCTCCTTCTCCACAACCAGCTTCTGCACAGGGACACAAGTGCCCCAAACTCCCTCTCTTTGGCTCTCCAAAGGCAGCAAAGGGATTTAGCAACTCAGTTATGATCTGCTTAATGCTGACGTGCTCCTCTGTGTCAGGAGCTGTTGATCCTCTTGAAGTGGTGAAGTAGCTTGAGAAGGCCTTGGGATGTGTTGTCTGGGCTCTGGGGTGGGAGGGCAATGCTGCTAACGTGGCCCCTGGGAGGGTTTTCTCTCTCTGACAGCTTTGTGAAGGCATCTCTGAGCTCTTACGTGGAGGCAGATTTATTGTCTCAGCATGATCTGGCCACGTTTTGGCCGTGCAGCACAGCATGCTGTAGTGGTTAGAAAGCAGCCACAGACAGAATGTTCCTCCAGGAAACAGCACTGGGTTGGCTTCTCCTGCACCAGAGGTTTCCTGGTCTCTTCTGACCTGACAAACTCCCCCATCGTTAAGAGGAGAAAGGGAATGTTCTGTGTCCAGTTCAGGGCTCCCTGATTCAAGAAGGACAAAGATCTGCTGGAGAGTGTAGAACAGAAGGGCTAAAAAGATGCTGAGGGGACTGGAACACCTCTCTGAGGAGGAAAGACCAAGAGAACTGAGGCTTTTGATGCAGGCTGAGGGGAGATCTGACCAATGCTGATCCACTGATCAGGTGGATGGGGCTAGGCTTTGTACAGTGGTGCTCAGTGACAGCACAAGCGGCAATGGGCACAAGCTGAGCATAAGGAGTCCCAGCTAAATGTGAGGAGCAACTTCTTTAGTTTAAGGGTTGTGGGAGCAGGCTGCCCAGAGGGGTGGTGCAGTCTCTGTCTCTGGAGAGATTCCAAGCCCACCTGGCCATTGCGATGCTGACAACCTGCTGTGGGCGGCCCTGGGGTTGGACTGGGTGATCCCTAGAGGTCCCTTCCACCCCCTACCGCTCTGTGATTCTGTAACCAGCAGGATCAGGCTGCCACCAGCCCTCACAGAGGAGCCCAGCAGTGTGCCTGGGCATGAGCAGCACCAGGGCAAGGTGCCTTTCCTCTGTGATCTCTCTCCCTATTTATAGAGCATGAGAGAAGTGGCAGGGACCAGTGTGTGTGTCCCCTCCTGCCTCACCGCTGCCTGCTGCAGCGAAGCCAGGGTTTGATTTGGGCAGGACTGGAGGGAGCCTGCAAAGCCTCTGAGGAAGAAAACCCTGGAGGTTGAGAGGACATTTTAACTGGGTGCTGGCTTTACTGTAGCAACCCAAAACCTGTTCATTGGCTGGGGGAGGCTGCAGCTCATCCAACATTAACTCTGGAGAGGCACACAGAGCTCACCCCATGTGCTGTGGCTGCTAGGAACAGTTAGTACAGTCATTAACGAGCCACAATTCATCAGGGAGTCATTTAGGTTGGAAAATACCTTCAAGATCATTCAAGACAAATCTTCTCTGTCCAACAACTAATGCCACTCAACCAAGTCCACCACTGAGCCACATTTCCAAGCACCACAACTACACAATGTACACAATCTACACAACCCTGCAATGGGTTGTCCAGAGAGGTGGTTGAGGCCCCATCCCTGGAGGTGTTTAAGACCAGATTGGATGAGGCTCTGGCCAGCCTGCTCTAGGGTAGGGTGTCCCTGCCCATGGTGGGGGGGTTGGGACTAGACAATCTTTGTGGTCCCTTCCAACCCTGCCTGATTCTATGATTCAATGTGCTATGTGAGCTGGAAACTGGAGCGTTGAGCCCTTTGAGGGGTTGCTTAGAGGATGAGGTGAATGCTGTGGGACCAAGGTTTTGAATTGCCCTGGTCCCCAGTGGGAATGGGGTGCAGGCTCCAAAGGTGGCTTGAGATCAAGTGGGTTCCTGCACAGGGCTTCTGCCCTCCTGCACCTTTAGGTCATCTAAAGGAGAGAAAAGAGACCAAGAGTTATTTTCTCTTTCTTTCCTAAATAAACACCCACCCACCACTTCCCTTCCTTTCAGAAGCAGCAAAGTTGGTATTTTTGGGACCTCTCCAAACAGCTGGTGATCCAACAGGAATTTTGTGTGGACCACACTATGGGGTCCTGTGGCCCGAGCTGATTTTATCCTTTGTCTGCTTTAGGACAACTTCTTATTTCTGATGGATTTTTATCTGCAGGGATGTGTTTCACAGGCACCTTGGGCCTCTTTCCCAGTGCAGACTCCACATCTTTGACAACCAGCAAGTATAGAATGGTCTGACCACAAATATTTCAACAGGAGCCAATATCTGCTCCACCTACCCTCCTCTGACTGCACCACAGGTGCTTTGCTGGGCTGGAGGTGGCTTACTCAGTGATTGCAGATGATAAAGTTGTGTTTCCATTGTTGTCCAGCTGAAAGGTCCCCAGCAGATGTGGGATTGTGTAGGCACTGGTGCTGAGTGAGTGTGGAGGAAGGCACACGTGGATTCCCACCATGCCCAGAAGATGCTTCTGTGAAGTGAGTAGGAGTTTCTTTGGCCAGCCCCTAGATGTGCTGTCAGGGAGGGAACCCCACCAGCTCTGGGGCTCAGGCCAACCTTTTCATACAGAAGCCAAGGATCATTTTTTCTCCTGTCACCTCTGAAGTGTTGGGTTGGAGGGTCACAGGGGCCTGATCCAGATGGGTCATGGGCGATGGGTCTGAGGAGTGTAGAGCTCTTCTCTGGGTGGGCAAAGGAGGACATCCACTTGCTAACTGCTAAGACCAGTCTAAAAGGCCTGTTGGAAGAATCTCTCTTGGGATCTCATCACTAGCTGGACATCACAGCAGGGCCATGTAGATTTTCCTTGAGGACAGATCTTCCACTCTGGAAGGAGACCACAAACAGCATCAGTTGCTGAGGAGCCCTGCAGTGGAGCTGCAAAGGGGAAGCTGGGAGCTTTGAGGGTTTTGGTGTTCTGAGTATGTGCAACCTGAAAGAACCGTGGGCTGTGAGGACAAGGAGGAACCCAAACAACCCCTAGGAGCAGTGGGAAATGCTGGATCCCTCCAACCAGAAGCCTGCTAGCCCATTCCTGCCTTCCAACGTGCAAGGGTTTGTCACAAAACTTGCTGTAAAAGGATTTGCTCCTCAGCTTCTCCCTTGCTGTCAGATTCGACTGAAATTGGGCAATGCATTCAAACCCAGTGCTGAGGAGGGACAGGCAGGACAGAGGACTTGATTGCAGACTTCTCATTTCCTTAGGAAATGGCTAAAAATAGGCAAGGAACATCACAGAGGCTTCTTTTTCTTGACACCCTCCCCCGTCCTCCAGCTGGGGATAGGCTTTTGTCCTGAAAGCTGAGGTTTCTTCTTCCTGCTGTTGGTTTCTGGGCTCCAGATGTAGCTGAGCTGTGGATGTGTCCCTTGCCAGCTCTGGCAAAGAGCTGCAGGGACATGGCTGTCACCAGGGCCTGCTGCTCAGACAGGCACAAGGAGGATGCTCACACCAGCTTGTGATGGCAAGATGAAGTTTGGGGTGAGCTTTGCTTCGTGCCCGAGGAGAGCCCTCTGAGGGTCACCCAGGCTTTACCCAGGGCCTCTCCCAGCCAGAGCTTTGCTCCAGCACCATTAACAGCTTCATCTCTCCCATTGGCAGCAGCAGCACTTGTGATAACCCTTCTGCCCTTCAAGGAGATGGGTTCATACCTCACCAAACCCAGCTGGACGCCACCTTGCCCAGCTCCTGCCTTGACCATGAGCAAGACATGGGGTGAATCCTGGCTTCTTACTAATCAACAACTGAATCCCCACCAGTGTCAATGAGCCAGGGCTTCACCTTGGTCCTGGAACTGAACTGGGCACATGCTTTGGGACAGCAGCTTTGCCCAGCTGTCCAGAGCCAGGGCTTGTGTGTGCACCTACTCGGGTGGCCTGCAACTGCTCAGAGCAGCAGCAGGCATGGGCAGGGATGTGTGATGTGGGTGCATGGAGTGCTGGGAAAGAGGGGAAAGATCTGCCACTTCTCAACTGCCTTCAGCAAGCTCCAAGACCCAGCAGGGACCTCCTGCCTGACCATCTCGGGTGACTTTGCTCACAAGCAGAACACAGCCCACCCACGCGAGTCACCTTGGGCAGTGCCTGAGGTAACACGAAACCCACCCGGTATTTATAGGCAGTATCAGGTGCCACAAGCAAATGTCTGCAGCAGGCATCAGCACACTGCCAGCGTGCAAGTGGCTGTCCCACCTCCAAGGGCAGAAGGGTTATCACAAGTGCTGCTGCTGCCAACGGGAGAGGTGGAGCTGTTGATGCTGCTGCAGCAAAGCTCTGGCTGAGAGGGGCCCTGGATAAAGCCTGGGGGACCCCCGGAGGGTTCTCCTTGGGCACCAAGCAGACCTCACCCCAAACTTCATCTGGCCATCACAAGCTGATGTGAGCGTCCTGCCTGCTTCTGTCTGAGCAGCAGCCCCTGGTGGCAGTCATGTCCCTGCAGCACTTCCCCAGAGCTGGTGAGAGACATGGCCACGGCTCAACTACATCTGGAGCCCAGAAACCAACAGCAGGAGCAAGAAACCTCACATTTTGGATTTGGGCTGTGGCTGCCCAGAGGGGTTTCGTGTGGACCAGGCTGCACCTGAAACGGGGCAAGAGGCAAAGCTGTGGCCAAGCCCTCCGCGTCCTGTCCCCATCAGTTTGTCTCGAACACAGAAGGGATCTGGGGCAGGGTTGGAGGAAGGCAGGTTCCTGCCCGTGTCCCCCGTCTAGACAGGTCCTGCTCTGCTTTCCAACCTTTTCTCATCTTGCCCTTGAGCTCAGCAGCTCCTCGGGCCAGCAGCTGCCAGCGCCGGGCGTGGGGTCCCAGTAAGACCCTCTGGAGCAGCTGAGACCGGTGGAACCAAGGCACAGAGCCGGGGCAGGGGCCGCCTCGACGGGAAGGAGGAGAAAAGAGGAGGAGGAGAGGGAGGAGGAAGAGGAGATAGGCATCAGCAGCTGGGGACCGCCTGCCCCGAGCCCGGAGCTGAGCCCGGCTCGGCCCTCGGGGCGGAGCCGGCGGGCAGCGCTCGGCGGAACGGGGAGAGCGGCGGAGAGCGGCGGAGCCCCGGCACCGGTATGAGCTTCCCGCGGCCCCTGCGCCGCTCCGTGAGCCTCAGCCCGGGCCGGACCCTGCGCCTCGTCGTGCTGGGGCAGAGCGCCGTGGGCAAGACAGGTAGGACGCGGCTCCGGGCACACCTCCTGCTTCCTCAGAACATCCCCCCTGCAGCAACCCCAAAACAGCCCTTTAACATCTCCCCAGATCCCTCATGCATCCCCCTCAAATCCCTCCTGCATCCCCCGCTGTGTTCCTTCGACATCCCTCAAACACCCCCCTGGCACCCCTTGCAACATCCTCTGCCTGCATCCCCTCAAGATCCCTTCTGCATCACTCCAGCAGCCCCCTAGCATCACCACAGCATCCTCCCTGCATCCCTCCCCTATTCCCCCCTTCATTCTGCTCGACCATAACATCCTCCAACATCCTTCTGCAACCCTTTCCATGCCCCCAGGACCAAGGGCTTGAAGACCTCGGGGCTGCAGCCAGGCTGGGGAAGGAGTTTCTCTGTGTGGCTGCAGCATTGCCCCGGGTGGGACTCCCCCAGTCCAGTGTGCTGAAGCGTGCCCTGCAGTTTCAGTGGCGGGCACGGCACGTCCAGGGCTGAGCCTGAGGTGGATTTTCCATCCCTGGACAGCAAGCGTGGAGCAGAGGTCAGGCTGAGATGTCCTGAGCATGGAAGCTTTGAGTATCAAAGGCCAAGCTCAAGTTTGTGCTTTGCCAGATGCTGTGAGGTTGCTGCTTGCGTTTGGCAGAGGGAGCAGGTTTGCAGAGCCCCACTGCAGCACAGGGCTCCCTTTTCCTTTCGGAAAAATACCTTTCCCTGCACTTTGCTCCGTGCTCTGCATCTGTGGCTGCCAGGTGAGGATTCGGGATGCTAAGCTGGGAGCACCAGAGTCATAGCCTTCACCCCTCTCTTGCTGGGGATCATTCTCCTCCCACCCCTTCGTATTTCTCCATCCTGAGCTGTGAACACCTGGGGGCAAAAGTGGCCTCTGCCCCATTTCTGTCCTGTTTGCCCCCCCCGCCCCCTCACTTCTGCCCCATTTCTGTCCTGTTTGCCCCCTCACTTCTGCCCCATTTCTGCTCAGCACCTGGCATGCCCGGAGCAGGGTCAAGAGGTGCCGATCACTGGCGAGGGAAGGTGTGGATCCATGCGGATCCTTGTGGGGTTTATTGCAGCGGGGCAGGGCAGAAGCAGGACAGGCTGAGCTCAGCAGGGACGCAGCTGAGGCTGCCGCGTCTTTGGGGACAGGGCAGCGTCCTGCTGGCAGATCGCCCCGGAAAGGCAGAACCTTTAAACGCTCTGCAGCAGTGGCACCTCGGGCTGGCCGGTGGCCAGCAGCGGGGCCGTGGAGGTTGCGTGTCCATATAGAGTCAGCGCCCAGCCTCCTGCCCGCCCGCTCGTCCTGCCGGCGCTAATGACAAACGAGCGCTCCCCCGATTCAGCTGCAGGAGGCTGCCGCCCAGACCCCGCAGCAGCCCAGCGCCGGGCAGCCTGAGCACGGCAGCGGGGGTCGGCTCCCCTGCTACCCGGAGCGCCAGGGGGAGACCCTCTGTGGTGCTTGGCCTCCGGGTCCCTGCTGGCCAGCCCTGGGTGTACAAAGTGTACGAAGCTCTGCCTCGTCCCCCAGCCCAAGTGCCCGCTTCTCCCGCGGGTGTTAATCCCACCTGGCCTGGGTGTCTGGGAGCTCTGGGCTCCTCCTGTGAAACTGTTGTGCCTCCTCCACATGCTGGGATCATGCTAAGGGTGTTTAAAGGTTTCTCCAGCTGGGTTCAGCCCTGGTGCCTCCTTGATGGGCACTGAGGCAGGGCTGGGCACTATGCGGGGCCAGCCTGCAGCGTCTGCCTTGTGCCAGCTCAGTTCCTGAGTGCCTGCAGCCTTCGTGCCCTTCAGCAAAGCTTTTTTTTGTCATCCTCTTGAGCTGTGACAGTACAGAGACCATGAAATCAGGGCAAAGGGAGGTGATCAATACCTGGCTCCTGCAGAAGGCCAGAGTGTGCCAGGAGCAGCCCTGGGAGCTGCAGGCACACGACACCTCGTGGGCTGGCAGCTGCCCTGACACAGAGCTGTGCCCATCTGTGTCCCCTGCATGTGCTGTCCTGCACGTCCTGTCCTGCAAAGGGATGGCATGTCACCTCCACTGGGTGCTGCGCTGGAGCTGCCAGCAGGCTCCTGTGCCAGGCAGAGCCAGGGGTGAGGACACCACGGAGAGCTTCCCCTGCCCGTCAGGGTGGTTCATACCCTGGGTGATGGACCATGAGCAGCTGGCCCGAGGGACTTTCCTGTGGCACATGAGGCATCAAAAGCAGCAGCAGCGTTGCCCAAGCTCCCACAGGACTGTGTAAGACAGCTCATCTCTGAGACAAGGGAAGATGAGGCTGCCCAAGGAAGGAGTGCCACAAATGGGAATTCATGTTTTGGGGAGGGAAGGGTGAAGGAGAGTTTCATCCAAACCCATTCCTGAGCCACCAAGCTCCTAGTCCTTGTGGGATGTGAGTGAGCTCTATGCTGGAGCATCATGGAGTGAGCTGGTGGCATCAGCCACTTCAGGAAGCAGAAGCCAGGTTGGGAAAGCTGAGGATGTGAGCAACCAAAATGGGCAATGAAAACCCCAACAGTAACAAAGGAGGAAGCCTCCACACACACTTAATTCTCAGCAAAAGAGTTTGAGTTTTTTAGGTTGGTTTGGAAATAGACTCATAGAATTGTTTGGGTTGGGAAAGTCCTCTAAGATCATCAACCCAACCCCACCATGGCCATTAAACCGTGCCCCAAAGTGCCATGTCCACACATTTCTTGAACACCTCCAGGGGTGGTGACTGCACCACCACCTCCCTGGGCAACCTCTTCCAATGCCTCTTCAGATCTGTTGACCTAAGGTCCCAGCTCCTCCAAGCAGGGCTGGGTTTGGGTGCAGCCCCACGGCTGAACCCATCAGGACTTTAAAGATCTGTCTGAAGCTGCGAGGGCTGCAAATCCAGCCCATGCTGAGCTCACCTCAGTCCTGCCACTGCTCCTACCCAGTGCCAACTCTGTGCCTCCTCAGAGGGAAGCTCTGGACACAACCTCCCCAAAGGTGACCTGTTCTGCTTGCCACTGTGCTGGCCAGGACAGGCCATGCTGCAGCATGTGGGGTTCAATGTGGCTTCCACAGGTACCCATGCTGTGCCCACCCTGGCAGGTGACTCAAACCGTCCCTTCCTTGTTGCTACAGACTGAATCAGATACAAAATTAACCCTCCCAGCTCTGGGGCTCTCCCTTTCTGAGGTCCCTGGTGTTCAGGATTGGGGAGAGAAACCTCCTTATAAGGCTGGGCTCGACTGGCAGCTTCCCTTCCTGTTCCTGTGCTCTGGCCAATTTGTAATCAATTTAATTGGCTCCTCTCCTCACACCACCCTGCGCTCGGCTTTGGGCAGCTGCCTAACACATGACAGAGTCAGGTGCTTTCTAGAAATGAGCCCAACTCATCTTGCTCCCAGCCCTGATCATTTGCTCACCTCGGTGAAGACCTCAGCACCTGCCTCCTGCAGGGTCCTTGCTTACCTCCACAGAGCACTTCGCCCGAATTCCATCCTGCTCCCTCCAAGTCCCTTCTCAGGCAGGCAAGATCTGAAACCCAGAGGTAGCTTGGAAGGCAGGAGTTTGGTAAAGCCTCAAAGAGGACCAGGGCAGGGGTGGGAGATGCTGCTTGGAGCAGAGATGCTGGGGCTGAAGGAACAGAAAGCCCAGCCTGGGTGGGAAGCCACATTAGGTGTGGTGCTGAGTGGCATGGGTTAGCACAGCTAGAGAGCAGCTGGACTGGGTGATCTTAAAGGTTGGGCATGGGTTAGCACAGCTAGAGAGCAACTGGACTGGGTGATCTTAGAGGTTGGGCATGGGTTAGCACAGCTAGAGAGCAACTGGACTGGGTGATCTTAGAGGCTGGGCACAGATTAGCACAGCTAGAGAATGGCTGGAGTGGGTGATCTTAAAGGTTGGGCACAGGTTAGCACAGCTAGAGAGCAGCTGGTGTGGGTGATCTTAAAGGTTGGGCATGGGTTAGCACAGCTAGAGAGCAGCTGGTGTGGGTGATCTTAAAGGTTGGGCATGGGTTAACACAGCTAGAGAGCAACTGGACTGGGTGATCTTAAAGGTTGGGCATGGGTTAGCACAGCTAGAGAGCAGCTGGAGTGGGTGATCTTAAAGGTTGGGCACGGGTTAGCACAGCTAGAGAGCAGCTGGAGTGGGTGATCTTAAAGGTTGGGCATGGGTTAACACAGCTAGAGAGCAGCTGGAGTGGGTGATCTTAAAGGTTGGGCACGGGTTAGCACAGCTAGAGAGCAGCTGGAGTGGGTGATCTTAAAGGTTGGGCACGGGTTAACACAGCTAGAGAGCAGCTGGAGTGGGTGATCTTAAAGGTTGGGCACAGGTTAGCACAGCTAGAGAGCAGCTGGAGTGGGTGATCTTAAAGGTTGGGCACAGGTTAGCACAGCTAGAGAGCAGCTGGAGTGGGTGATCTTAAAGGTTGGGCACAGGTTAGCACAGCTAGAGAGCAGCTGGAGTGGGTGATCTTAAAGGTTGGGCACGGGTTAACACAGCTAGAGAGCAGCTGGAGTGGGTGATCTTAAAGGTCTTTTCCAACTGAAATGGTGTTAAAGGACATGGACAATAAGCTTTATGGGGGAAAATTGGTACCTTGGTGTCTTCTAAAGGACACACAGATCATGGCTAGTGCTGAAGGGGTATGCAGGGCAGAGACCTGGGGGACATTTGCTGATGTCCCCAGATTTGCTTGGAGAAAGCAAGCTAGGTGCAAGAGTTGGCTTTTCATCAGCATCTGGTGGCCTTGGGGGCTTTCATACTGTGTCCTGCTTTTGGTGAGGTTTATTCTCCCTTCACACCCCTGCTCTGTTTCCTTCCTCCTGTTGCACAGCTTCTCCATCCTGTCTCTCCTGGGCTCTGCACTCCTGCCTCACCCTTGCTGTTTGTATTTTTTTTTAACCTGTCCAAACTCATTTTCCACCAATTTCTGTCCCTGTTGCCTTTCCACACCAGCTCTCAGCCTCTCACTCCTGTCCCCGTACAGCTTGTCCCCTACCCATTAACATCATTAACACCTTCAAGAGCTTGAGTATCACCTCCATTAGCCGTGCTCCTGGGCCGCCTTCAGCCTCTGAGCCACCAGCTTCTGCTGCCCCAGAACATCACAGCCAGGCATCAGTGGTGCATTCTGGAAGCAGCTGCACTGAGGAGTCACTCAGTAAGACCATGAGGAGGGGTTTGTTTGGATAGGTGGATCTGGACATGAGGAGGAAGTTCTTTGCCAGGAGAGTGGTGAGAGACTGGAATGGGTTGCCCAGGGAGGTGATTGAGGCCCCATCCCTGGAGGTGTTTAAGGCCAGGCTGGATGAGGCTGTGGCCAGCCTGCTCTAGGGTAGGGTGTCCCTGGGCATGGCAGAGGGGTTGGAGCTAGATGATTCTTGTGGTGCCTTCCAACCCTGACTGATTCTATGATTCTATGATCTGCAGTATCAGGTACTGGGGATCAGTTCCTCAGCATGAAGCAGCCTGGAAGGGCATTGGAGTTGTCTCAGACCTGAAGGACCATGAATGAAGAGCAGTTGTGTTGCCTGACTCTTTCCAAAAGCTAAGAGCAAGATGTTTCTGAAATGACACCTGAGAGGGTCTTTGCACTGATGCTGACCTCCCTCCCCCAAAACTCAGCTCCCTTCTTGCTCTGTAGGGAAGCTCTGAGGGCAAGAGGAGAGCTCTGCAAGGGTGGAGAGCTGCATTTGGAGATGCTGGTGCTTTCCAAGTCCATCTTCTCCCACCCTGAGCACAGTTTCCTGCAAAAAGATATTTTGGAAGGCAGAGATGGAGGTGGTGAGTAGGAAAATCAGCCTTTGGGCCAGGCCAAGGAGTTCTTTTGCTGAAAGCCCCTGGACTAGCCCTGCAGGCAAGTCCTCCACTGCTAGTAAATTGATGGCAGCCAAGCACCACCTGCTCCTCCTCACCAGCTCCCCTTCGGTCCCAACATCACAGGCTCCTCAAGACAGCTCTCCCAGGGCTTGTTTAACAGGCTGCCTGAGGCTGCAGATGTGGAAGGTCAAGTAAGGAGGACACTTAGCTTCAGAATGAGAACACTTCTGTGGCTGGATCTTCAGCACCGTGGTCCTGCATCTGCTCTTAGGGTGCTGCTTGCCTCGCCGTGCTCTTCCCAAAACGAAGGCACCTCGGTAGCATCTCACCAACACCTTGGTGACATCCCTGCTCCTGCCCTTTCTCACGACCATCAGTCTCTTGCCACCTCCCTGTGCCTTGGAGGTGCCACGTGAGTCCTGCCGTGGCCCGGGGACTGTTGTGCTGCCAGAGGAGGCTTCTCCGTGTGCCAGCTCTGCAGCAGGAGCCTGTGCTAAAACCCAGCACTTAGCAGGACAGATGCACTTTTGTGGCCCTTTGAGCACTCTGGGGGCACTTGGCAAAGCTGGCTGCCCTGTTACAGGAGTGACACAGCTCTGGCTGCACCCTGCCCCGATCAGACCAGCAGGGTTTTCAGCACCTCCAGATTGCTTCATTACTCAGAAGCTTTTGCTTTCCCCTCCCCATTTCCAATTCTTGGCCATTTGCCAGCTGAGCCTCAGCCCTGGCTGCTCTCCCCAGGTCTGGGAACGTTCCCCTGGAGACCCCAGGCGATGGCAGAGCTTTTCCTGTGCCTTATGGATAAACAAGGAGTCTCTCTGATTTTCTTTTGCAGTGCCCAGAGCACCTGCCCACCTCAGACAAGCTCTTGCTCTGGAGCCAAGGTCTGTCTCCTCCAGCCTGCCTGGATGGAGAGGGATGATGAGAGGCAGCACACTTCCTCAGTGAGAAGAAGGCCCTTGCCATGTTTGATGGAGATCTTGGGCAAGCCTCCAGCACCAGCAGACCTCCACCCAGCCCCACATTAGACTGTAATTTGGGCTTCACATCTCCTGGTCTGGTGGAGGGAGATGTGGTAATTGGATAAGGGGAGGGGGGAGGGAGTTAATTGCCCGAGCTGCTGCTGTTCCTGTCTTGTGAGAAGGAAAATTTGGGCCAAACGATTCCACCTCTGGGCTGGTGTTGTGCCAGCAGGTGGAAGGGGCAAGGGTGGCTTTGTGGCAGGAGGTTGCTTTGTCCCTTCACACACTGCTGAGCTGCCAGGGAGCAGGATCCCTTACAAGGATGAACCAGAGTCAGTGGTTCCTGCTTGTCCCCAGCACCCCTGAGCTGGGGATGTGAATTCCCAGGCACAGGCATGGCTAGAAGGTGGTGTGTGTCCTTCAGGGTAGGCTGGTGCTTGGGACATCTGCTCATCTGCTGCCTTTCCAGGGCTGTTTTCTGCACCTCACAGCTGGTGTAAAGAGGACCTCCCAGTTTGCCATGACCTGTGCTCCTCCAGCTTTGGCCTTTTGATGGATTTCAGGAGCTATGGTGCCAGAAACCTTCCCTTCTGCATGTGGTGAGCCTGGGTCAGGCCTGACAGCGCTGAGCTTAATGGGACCATCTGGGCAGCTTCAGCCTCAGCACTGGTGATATAGAGGGAGAACCTGGCCTGGCACTGACTGGCCCCATGTTGAGCCTGTTGGCTGGAGGCCACCAAGAGGATCACTCACCCCACAAAAAACTTCAGTACCTGCATAAATCTGTGCAGGATCAACGCCAGAAAATGCAATTTATCATCTCAGGCCACGCTGGAGGGGGAATTCCATGTGCCAGGAGCCACTTTGCACCAGAACCTCTGGGCTCTGGCTGGTGAAATCCTGCCCTTGGCCATCTTTTTTTTGGAGCCCAGCCACTTCTTGCTGCTGCTTTTGGGGCTCCTGTGTCCTGCACAGCCTAGAAGGACGTTTCAGCCAAGAGCAGTGCAGGACAGGTTGCTGGGCACTGGCCAGGCAGGAGATTGGGTTGTCCAAATCTCAGCTGGCTGCTGGTGCTTCCATTGCTCTTGGGCTGCATTTCACTGACGTGATGGGTGTTCTGAGGATGGTGATGATGATGTGCAGGCAGCTTTGGGCAGAGGTGTCTGGTGTGTTGCTCATGGAACTGGAATTTCAGCCTTTGATGCAGAGGTTTGCAAAGAACACATGCACAGAATCACAGGGAGTTTGGGGTTGAAAGGGACCTTTAAAGCTCATCCAGTCCAACCCCCTGCAGTCAGCAGGGATATCTGCAACTAGATCAAGTTGCTCAGAGCCCCAAACAATCTGACCTGGAATGGTTCCAGGGATAGGGCAGCTCTGGGCAGCCTGGGGCAGATGCAGAACCATCCAGGCTTTTGCAATGGCAGCACTGAGGTTGTTGGGAATGGGCAATGCCAATGTCTGTGAGCTCTGGAGATGTTTCAGGCTGTGTAGGAATGCTGAGGTGGAGCTGTCAGCCTAGGTAGGCTCCTTGCCCATCCTGAGGTGCTTTCTCCATGTTGCACACAGGGTAAAGCAAGGCAGAGGATGATCTGGATGGGGCTGTGCCGTCATGCAAGGGCTGTGAGGGAGAAAAGAGGGCTTGGTCTATGGCATCTACCTGGGTAACCACAATCCCTTCCCAGTCTGCTTCACTCTCACCTTTTGCCACCAAGATCTGGCAATTTGCTGCTTTATTGTGGTCTTCTCTGCTCATCACAGGGATAGTGTGCAGCAGTGACCCAGCCTGTCTGGGTGTCTTTGAAGACCTTTTCCCCAGGCTTGGCAATAACCTGGTCCTCCTGGGGCTGGGTTCACAGCCTCGCTGCTGGGATGCCCTGTCCTGGTGCCCTCAATGGCTGTTTCTCCTGAGGCTGGGGCATGTCCTTGCCCACCCCTTCTGCCTCGCTCAGCCCTTGTCTCTGCAGTTTGGTCTGACAACTGTAACTGGGCTGCCTGTGTTTTTTTTCCCAGCACTGACTGTGAGATTCATCACCAGGAGATTCATTGGAGACTACGACCCGACCCTAGGTAGGTGATGTCCTTTTCCTTGTTACTATCACTGCTGCCACCAGAGCAGTTCAGAGACTCTGGTGCACCCAGTGCTGCCCCTGGCACAGCCAGCTCTTCCCCAAACTCACTATATCCCCTCCTTTTCCTCCTCAACCAATCTGGGAGCAGCCAGAGCCAGCAGCCATCATGGCAACTCCCTGGATCTTAAATCCCTTTGTAATTTGCTGTGGTTATGTTAAAGCAAAATCCCTTGGGACAAAGGATTCAGCATGGCAGAAAGAAGCACAGGGTGCTTAGACAGCTTCCAGCAATTAGCTGGGTGATAGCTTTTAAGGGGCAGGATATTTGGAAGCCCCTGGAGTAGTGGCTGGTCTTTCCCTGTCCTCCTAGGGTTGGGTTTGGTTTTGCATTTGGGTCTCTGCTAAAATGTCCCAGAAGTGGCAGTTCTGGTCACTATTCATCCTTCTGCCCAACTCCTGCTGTCCCCTCCCTGGGCAGTTTGGGAAGTCCTTGTGTTGCACTGTGGGCTGAGCCCCTCTCCATAACCCTTTTTTGCACCAACACTTTGTGACCATTGCCCTTCTCATTTCCAGCAAGGCAATAGCTGCCTGGGTGCTGGCTGGGAGATCAGAGATGTTGGGCTCAGGGTGTGGGGAAATGGGCTGAGCACCACTTTGAGAGGTGGGCTTGAACTGGAGGCCATGTGGGCTGCAGGTTGTGGTAGGTGCAGATCAACTTCTCCAGCACAGCTCCCATCAAGGGCACCTGGGTTATCAGTTCCTGCCTGGGAGCTTCTCTTGCACTCTTCTGTCTGTCTGTTCACCCCCAGAGATGATCTACAGGCATGTGGCCATCATGGATGGGGAGATGGTGCACTTTGAGATCCTCGACACAGCTGGCCAGGTGAGCACATGAGGTCCAGGGCTGGCTGAGCTTGGGGAATGCCACTGGGGAGGTGCCATGGAGGTGATCCCTCCACCAGCTGGAGCCTCTTTTCATTATCCCTCAAGATGTGCTCATCTTGGGGAGTTTCTTTCTGCCTCCCTCTAACACAGTGTGGCTTCAGCTAAATATCTCCAAATACCAACTCATCCCCCTTGCTGGTGTGCAGCACAACTCTCCTCCACACGTCAGGATCACCCTGGGGACAGGGAGATGGTTCAAGGTTGCAGGAAGGTGCTGGGCCAAAAGAGCCACCAAGCACTGGGAAGGCAACTGATGGAGAGCTCAGGGCTGGCTTCCTCTTGTCCACATCAGGATGGGCTGATAGCTGTCTCCATCCATCAGCTGCCCCATCCCATTCCAGCCCACCCAGCTCCTGCCCTGGGCTACCTGTGTGGCTTTGTAGGTCACTGCTATGTGTGAGCCCAGGGCCAAAAGCCTTCAGGGAGATGGCAATGGACCCCCCTGAGAGGTTTTCCAGGTTGCAACCAGCAGAGCTGGTATCTAGGAGGTGCTGGGGCCTCTGATGTTCATACCAGCTTGTCTGCCCCGGCAGGAGGAGGATTCCCTGCAGATAGAGGAGAAGATCAAGTGGGGAGATGGCTTCGCAGTGGTCTACTCGGTGACAGACAGGTGCAGCTTCGACGAGGTCATGAGGCTGTGCTTCCTCATCAACCACATCCACTCCAGCCCCAAGAGGAGCAGCGGCGGGGAGCAGCCCCCTGTGGTCATCGTGGGCAACAAGAAGGACTTGCAGTTTGACAGGATGGTGTCCACAGAGGACGGTGAAAACCTCTCCAAAGCCTTGAAGCTTCCCTTCTATGAGATCTCCACCCGGGACAGCTACGAAGAGACCGTGGCAGTGTTCAGCAGCCTCTACCAGGAGCTCATGAGGCAGGGGCATTTCTCCCCGGGCTCCTTCAAGAGGAGGACAGTGTCGAAGCTGATGGAGAAGATCCCTAAGATGCAAGCCAGCTCCACCTTGAACTCGGCGGGCCGCAGCCTCAGCTTTAACTCCTTCAGGGACTATATCCCCGAGTGAGCATCCCCAGAGCCAGGAGGGACAGGCTGTCCTGCTGCTCCAGCCCCCGCGCTGAGAGGCAGCTCATGGGGCTCTGCCAGCTCCAGCAGGGGAACGTCCTGAGGTGGGGAGGGGGGGATGGGGGTGCAAGAGCCTTTTAAAGCCCTTAAGTTCTCACAGTCGGGCTTTGTGCCAGCAGGGAAGGTGTTCTTCATCCCTGGGCTCCCTCTTCCTCCTCCTGTAGCAAAGGGGACTTCTCTCGTGTTGGGTCAACCCTCGGAGGCTCAGAAGTGTTCTGGCAGGGCTCAGACCCAGCACAGCTACACCTGTCTGTGATTTCCCACTCCCCTAAAAACACTTGCTGGTTCTGTTTGTGCCCCCCACCATGCCAGGGTGACCCCAAGGCTCACGCTGGCTCCTGGGCTCTCATCAGCCACGCCTGTCCTGGGGAACACACAGCCATCAGTGTCACCGAGGGGAGTTGTGTGTCTGGGGGGTGATGGCGTTTTGGGGGGGCTGTAAAATGCCCTGGCTTCTCCAAAATCCCCCAGCCTGGCTGGCTGCTTTGAGGGATGGTCGCTGCTCACATCCACCCCTCAGGGCCCCCAGACCCACTCACCATGTGGGTTGATAGTGGCAGAGGGCTGTGTCCCCCCTGCCCTCACTGTGTCCCTCCCTGGAGAGCCAGGCCAGCCTGTCTGCCCACTTGCAGCCACCAGTGTCCAGGGCTGCATTTCCATCCTGGTTGTGTTCAGGTTTGTGAAGTGAAGTCACTGCAGAGGGGTAGACCCTGCACACCCTCAGCCCCCAGGAGCTACAGAACCAAGCTCTGCCCCAGCCCTTTCCCTGTGCTGCTGTCCTGACATCAAGGGCAGGTCTGAAATCAGAGCAGGGCTGGGGCACAGCCTTTTCATCCCCAGCTTTGCTAAAACCTCACTTCTGAGCATTTTGGGGTCTTTGGCCTGCCCTTCTCCAGTGCCACCAAGAGCAGCCCTGGGCACAGTAGCACAGGCAGCAGATGCATGCTCTGTGCTCTTGCAGAGCTTCTGCCCCTGATTTTCCACCTGCACCTCACTCCAAGGGGAGGCAAATCCACCAGGCAGGGGCTTCTCTGGCACAGGCTGGGACCTCAGGCTGAGCTGTGGCTTCTCCATCCTAAGGGAGCAGGGCTCCTGGGGCAGCTCTTCCCCTGGTCACTGTTGTGCTGTGCTGGGTGCCACGCTGAAGCATGGGTGCAAGTGAGCTGTTGGTGGAAGTGCAAATGGTGCTCCTTGCAGGAGCATCTTAGCTGCCCTGTCCCCAGAGGGAAAGTCCCTGTGGCCAGAGAACTTGCCCTGAACAGAGACAGGGCGGGAGCAGAGCATGCAGCTGGTGGCATCTTCTCCCTGTGGCTTCCTCCCCCTCCTGATGCAGCTGGAGGTGAATGTGCTGGCATCACACACCTGTGCCCCCCTGCAGTGACCTGTTACAGAACCACAGACTGCTTGGGTTGGAAGGGACCCTGCAGATCATCCAGTTCCAACACCCCTGCCCTGGGCAGGAGCACCTCCTCATCCTGCGTCTGCTGCGCTGTCCTGTGACAATAAAACCTGAGCTGGCCCCTGCCTGAGACGCTCTTGTGCCTTCGAGTCTGGGGCTGGGCTTGTGTCATCCTGCTCTTTCCCTTTCGGGGGGGTGGTAGCCAATGGGTGCCGGCGGGGAGTACAGCTCTTAAATCGGGGCTGGATAGCTCCTGTATCTTCCACAGCCTCACCTGCCTTCCTGGCTCCCTCCAGCTCAGCAGTGGGGAATGCCAGGCAGAGAGGGCTCCCTGAGGCTTCCTCCGGAGCATCGGAGCCTTGGGAGCTGCTCATCCAACTCTCCTCCTTGCTGCAACCCCCCACAGGCACCCCTGTCCCTCCCACAGCTCCCGGAGATGTCTCCTGGGGCTGCTTGTGTCTGGCTTTCTCTTCAGGGGGGTTGTTAAATCCCACCTTTGGTCACATACCCACATCCCTGCCAAGGAGTGTAAGGGAACCCCACCGAGAGGCAAGGAGAGTGATTTAGGGCTGCTCGTTCCCAGTATCCTGATGGAAATCCATCGGGAAGTCTCCCTGGAGATGCAGGTTAATTTCCAGCTCTGTATGATGAGGGCAGCCCTGGGGGGTGTGGTGCTTTGGGGAGCTGCTGAAGGGACCAAGGGCTCAGGAGTCTGTTTGGGGTAACTTTGGAGACTTTGTGACTTTCCAGCGAGCCCCAGCTTGGACTTTGAGACCTGGCAACAGGAGCTTGGTGTTTGCTGAGCAGGGGCTGGGAAAGAGCCTCTCTGGGGAGGTGCTGAGCTGGGGCTGGGATGGCTGGGAAACAGCCTGACCACAAAGCCACTGGGATGGGGACAGAAGGGCCTGGTGGCTGCAGAGATGCATCCTCCAGCCTCACTCAGCCACCTCAACCCCAGCAGCACAGGGCTGCACCAGAAGTCTAGCTCCAGAGGGGTTAAAAACCCTTTGGGATGCCGAAGCCTGCTCCAGTCTTTCCCTGTGCCACAGAGGTTTGGGGCATCTTCATAGAATGGTAGAAGAGACCTTCCAGAGGAGATCAAGTCCTCACCTGGAGCTCATAATCCTCCTGCTGCTGCTAAGCCACTGCCACTAAACCACATCCCTGGAGGGGATGCTGACTCCACCACCTCCCTGGGTCCCTGGGCAGGCTGTTCCAGTGCTTGAGAACCCTTTCTGGGAAGAAATTGTTCCTCATGTCCAACCTAGCGTGGTTCTTTGGTTGTTTTGTGGGGTTCATAGTTTTGTTTTGGGAGGTTAGTTTGGGGTTTGTTTTTAAACTCAAAACAGTGGGTTTGGGCTTTTTGAGCACTTTACCTGGAGGATCAAGACGTGGACTGGGCCGGGCCTTGCAGCAACTCCAGAGCACTTCCTGGGGGTGAATGGGGTTGTGGAGCTGTTTGTGACACCTTCCAAGCAGGTGCTGCTTTTAAACACTCAGAGCAAGCACAGCCTTTGCTCATCTCTGCTTTGATGAGCTGCTCTGGTTTCAGCTCAGAGCAGAAAAGCTGAAGCTGGCTGTGTGCTGGGAGGTTCCCTGGCTCAGGGGATGCTGGCTCTGGGGGTGCAGGAGGACAAGAGCACCCCAAAGGTGGTGTTCTCCAGCAGGGCAAGCTCCTCTCTCCCACATCAGTGACTTTAGGTGAGTTTTATGGTCTGCTGGGTTCCTGGGCTTGGTCTCTGTGCACTCAGGGTCTCACCAGCCTGGATGCCTGAGGTGAGGGGGGAACAAGGGGCACTTGGAGGCTGCTTCCATCCCATTGGCACCAACTGGAGTTGGCAGATGGAGCCTGTGGCTTCCCAACCTCATCGAATATCCACTGTGATGGTTCTGGGGAGGTGTGAGTGGCCCTGCCCCAAAACCTGCTGCTTGATGTGGGACTATGATGAAAGCTCAGGCAGACTGTGGATGGATGCAACCAGTTCCTGGCCTAGGCTGTGTGTGTGTGAGAGACAGCAGTCCCCAGCAGTGGCTTCCCAGTGCTCCCTGTATGTCCCTGTGTTTGGTGCATGTCCTGCTGCTCCATCCTCAGAGCAAGAGCCTGGCTACAGCCTCGGGGTTGAGGCTGCTTCCCTCAGGGAGCCTCGAGGAGAGATGCCAAATCCTAGAGGCCCTTTAGCTGCTCCCACCGGTTTCTTTTTGCTCTTGGCCAACCCCCACATCTTTCTCTGTCTCTCTTTTTCTTTGTTTAATTTATTTTTCATTTAAATAATAACATTAACCCCCCCCCCCAAACAAGCCTCCCCAGTGTGGGCTTGGCATGCTGCTGGGAATCACTGGCTGCCATCTCTGGTGCTTTGAGGCTGTAGGAAAATATTGATGGTGAGGGCAGGTCCTCTCCACATGCAGCCAGCCCTCTGCTTCTCACCCCTAGAAGCTCCTCCTGTGCTCTGCTTTCCCAGCCAAGCTGAAAGGTGACAGCAGGGTTCTGTGTGTGATCTTCGAGGCCTGCTGAGAAAGAAGCTGAACCCAACTCCCAGTGGGAATCAGCCTTAGTCTCTGCTTTCTGGATGTGTCCCCCCCCCCCCCCCCCCGAAAATCTTTGCTTTCTGAGCTCTGCTTATTGATGCTGCTTGGTTAAAAGTGTTTCCAGCTGCTCAACACATCTCTTGCCTGGGCACCAGCAGCCCCAGGGAACTGCAACCCACCCACTCCAGCTAAAGTCCTGGAGGGTTTGGAAAGCAAAGCCCTTGGAGATGGCACACGTGTCCCTAAGCACCCACGGCGTTTGCAAAGCCACATCAGATGTGAAAGGAAGAACTCGAGGTCTTTGCAGACCTGTGAAGTCAGGAGAGGGGGTGAAGATGCCTCATTTCGCAGAGGAGGAGACTCAGAAGTGTGCAGATCTCTCCTCTGTGGGAAGGGGCCAGCTCGGCTTGCTGGAAATCAGGAGAACAGACCCAAAGTGTTTGTGCTCCTGCGAGGGGTCAAGGAGACGTGGTTGTTGTTGGCCAGCTGAGGAGGAGCGGCAGAGGCGAGCCGCGGCGTCAGGCTGCCGGTGGGAGCCAGGTCCTGCTGCGATCCCCGACGGGCAGGAATTCTGGTGGCACCAGTGCCCCACCCCAGGTAAAAAGGAGCTGGGAAGAGGGCGGGGAGAGGCTCCAGCCCCCCTGCTCTGATTTGGCAAAATGCTGAGCTGCTGAAACCCCTGCAGGGCTTTTCCTCGGTGTTTGGGGAGGAGATTTGAGCTGCCTTTTAAGAAAGGCTTAAAAATATCCCCCAGTTTCCCTGGGATTCCACCCAACTCTAGCCCTCCCCTTCCTCCCCATGGGTTCCTGTAATCCCATCTTGGAGCAATCTGTGGCCCCTCTCCCAACCCGTGGATGCGATTTAATCCTGCACCGTGTGACAGAGCTTTGCCTTGAGCTGCTGCTGCTGCCGCCAACCAGGCAAGCCCTCCCCAGCCTGCTCTGGGGTGAGGAATGGGGAACTGCTGACCCTGGTGCAGCTTTTCAGGGCTCCAACTACATCCCACCCATTGTTTTAGGGCTCCCACTACATCCCACCCATCCCACTCTGCCCTGGACTCGGGGGTTAAGCTCTCCCGGTGCACCAGCAAGCACAACCTCATCCCCAGGACCATTTTTCTGATCTCCCCTCCCCATTTCTTGCATGGTTTTAGCCAATTTGTAAAGGTCTGTAAAGCCTCAAGGAGAGGGTAAATCCCACCCCAGGAATGCTGGTCCCTTGGGTCTAGGATCACGACGAGACTTAATAGTTAACTTCTCCTTGTTGCCTTCTCCAGGTCAGGGGGTGCATCGAGCAGCACAAGTCCTACAACCTGGCTGGCATCTTCTCTGCTGAAAGAATCATTTCCTTTTCCCTTTATTTGTCTAGTTTAGGATCCATAACCTCCACAGCTACTTTTGGGGGGGGTGGAGGCATCCCACGGGAGTTGCAATCTCTTTCTTTAGCACTTCGCATTCAGCCCCTTCTGCATCACCCAGACTGCTGTGGTCGCTTCAGCGTTTCCCTGATGAATCCCTCATCCCTTTTTGGATGGACACTGTCACCCTTCATCTCATCTCCAAGCTTTGGGTTCACCTTGTCCTTTCTCCTTACCCTGGATGTGACCTTTGCTCCCCTCCTAGCAGCCGGGAGCTGCTCACCCCAATACAATCAACCCATTTCCCCTTTCATCCCATACTGGACATTGCCTGAGCTGAAGTGAAATATTAATCCTGTAGGAAAGGCCCCTCCATGGACCTCTCCATCCTCAGACAAGGGTTTTCTTGGTGGATTCAGCCATCCTGAGGCTTTCCTGAAGAGCAGCATCTGCTGGGGTGAGTAATGCTTTCTCTTCTGGGTTCAGGGCTTGGGGTTGTCAGAGGCTTTTCCTGGATACAGGATGGGAGACCTCTGAAAGCTCTTTTTTTAATGCCTATTTTGGCAGCCAAGAGGCTGTGAGACTGCTGTGGAATCCCTACTCATCTATGGGCCAGGGAAGGACTGCTGGGATGAGTGTGTAGAGCATGAGGAAAAGGATGGAAATATCAGATTTTGAGAGTTTTCTGCACTGGTCCCATGCAGCCACTCACCTCTGCAAGGGTGCTCAGCATTCGGGTGCCAATAGCCCCCATTTAGCCTGTGGTTCCCCTGGTCCTGCAGCCTTGGAGATGACCTAAGGATCCCAGCAGCATATTTAAAGTGAGGTTGAAGCAGGGTGAAAATCCTTCAAAATATACTCAAACTACCAATCCCCAGAAAAGCCAAAGCAGCCGAGTGGGTGGCTCAGCACTGCAGAGATCTCTCTTTGTGCATTCACAGGTTGTAGCAAGGACTCAGGCACACCCACCTCAAGAACTTAGCAAAAAGTCCTTTTTAACTCATTCCCTAGAAATAAATGCTTTTTGAAACGATCTTCCCCCCCCTCTCCCCTGCCTCTGTTTCTGAAGTAACTGCCCAGAGGTAGGTGCAGGCTGCAGGGGAGTGGGGTGGGAGGGAGCACTGTGTCTCGTCTTGGATAACACTCTTGGGTCAGGCTGGATCAAGTTGCCTTGGCTGCAGAGGTGGCCAGGAGGGAAAACGACCTCGGGGACAGAGGAGGAAAAGCTGCTGCCAGTTCAACAGCTGGAGAGGCATCAGGGCTCCAGTGCCCAGCCAGCGACGGCCACTTCTGGGCACTGCTGGAGAATCTTTTATCCAGCCTTTAGGTAAAGGAATGTACCTTTGGGAGGGAGATGTGGTGGGTGGAGGTGCGGGGGAGAGCTGGCATCTGGTCCTGATGGGCAGTCAGCCCCAAAGGGCAGCATGGTGGGATGGAGGTGACAGTGTCTGGGCAGACAGGGACATGAGGACAAGCCAGTGCCATCCCGCGAGGTTGTCACTGCTGCTGGCCAGTTGGAGCCCTCAAGTGAGGGCTTAGCCCACCTCGCTGGACTGTGTCCATGGCTCGTTTTCTCCCTGGTCCATGAATTAATCGCACACTTTTACAGGCAGACGGGAAAGGGATGACACCCTGGAGTGGCATTTCCCTCTCCTGCACCCCCAGCTGTTTCCTGCTGCTTCACCAGACACAACCCCAAAGAGCTCGGAGGCTCCCATCGGCTGCTTCCTGCGTTCCCTCCCGTGGCTGTCAGCCGCACAGGTTCTTCTCCGGAGCACTGGGTGCTGTCGCTGAGCGGGTTCCACCAGCCGTGCCAAGGGGCTGAGCTGGCATCCAGCACTGGGGTTTGTGGTGGAGCCACTGTGCCAGCCAGCAAAAGCCTGGCAGCAGGATTTGCCCGCAGCAGCGAGCAGAGGGAGGGTGTACAAGAGCTTGCTCTCACCTTTTATTGCTGCCACGAGAAGGAAAGTGGCTTCGTCCTCTGTTTCGTTTCTTTTTGCTTGCTTTTTTCCCTTCTCCTTTTTTAAAACTGTTCTTCTGGAGCAACCCAAGAAGAGGAGTTTGGGAGTTTATGGTTTTCTTTCTTTGCTGCTGCAGGAAGAGAGAAATAGGAGCGGGAGCATCGCCCGGCCCCATGCCACTCACCCGCCACACCAGCCAGCTCCCCGAGGCCAACTGGACCTTGAGCCTCAGGGAGATGACAGAGCCCTGGAAAGGTGCCGTCGGCTGCTTCGGCGTGGCCGTCTTCTTCGCCATGACCATTGGCATCATCTCCTGGCAGGCAGTGGAGCAGTCGCCAGAGGAGTGGGTGCTGCGTGGCCGCGCCGGCGGGGTGCTGTGGGAGCGCCGGAGGGGTGCCCTGCTCCTGCGGGCGCTGCCGGAGGGCAGGACGGTGGCAGTGATTGCCGTGGGTGGTGTGCCAGCTGCTGAGCCACCCCCGCCACGGGACCACTGCTGGCATGACGGCGGCACCTTCTGCTACGCCTGGGAGGAGGACGCCGAGCTCCGGCTCTCCCTCGAGCCCCCACCAGCGCCTGGCACTGAGTGCTACGGCGTCCACTGGACCCCGCTGCGCCCTGACGTGGTGCTGAAGGTAATGGGAATCCCCCAGCCCCTCCTTGAACTGCGGTAAACCTCTCTGCTTTGGCTTGGGTCTGGCTTGGACTCACTATTTCCAAGCGCGGTTACGAGGTCACACCATAGCTGGGGGCAGCCCAGCTTCCAAAGCCCCGAGCAGCTCAAGAGTCCGGATGGGAAAAGCCCCTCCGCAAGCTTCATGCCCTGATGCTCAGCCCCTAAACCACCCAGTGGGCACGGCTGCTTTCTGCCAGTGCCACACTGGTAACCCCGGGACGGGAGAGCTGTGTTTACACGGAGACAGAATAAATAACCACTTAGCATCACAATGCTGGCGAGCAAGGCGAGGAGCTGGAAGGTCTCCTCCAACCACAGACACAATGCAGCAGCTCTCTAGGGATGCGATTCATCTGCTGCAAGTATTTATGGGGGAGACTTTTTGTACCCTCCCCAGTTTTCTCCCTCGGGTAAGTGAAAGCAGATTCTGCAAAGCAGCCTTAGGGAGCGAGAGGAAAAGCCCTACCAGACCGTGGGATGGGGTCTTGCAGGGATGGGGAATTCTCCCCCTTCAGCCATAAAGCACCTGCTGATGCTGTTTGGGGCTGGAGGAAGGTGCTGCCTGAACACAACCACTCCAGGTAGGGTTGGTTTCCCCTTGCTGGCCTCAATCTGGGGTAGCTGAGAGGATGAGCAACAGAGAGCAGGATTCCCCTCGCTTTTTAACAAAACAATCCCCCCCCATCCCCCCAAAAACTAACCCCAAAGTCTGGGCAAATACGGTGCAGTGAAAGGGAAGAGTTAAGAGCAGCCTGTTTGCCGCTCTCTCCCGGCGGGTGTAGCTGGTTCAGCTGACACCTGGAACAGCGATTTGGAGCCTCCAGCGTTTCCACTTTAATAATTTACATCTCCTTTCCCCACCTCTCGCTGAGGCTTCACCTCCCGCTGCCCCCGCGGCAGAAACCAGATCGAGGCTCCTGTGGGATCGGTTTGGAGAGAAGAAAATTCCATGGGTTGAACTGGATTCGATGATCTCTTTGGGTCCCTTTCAACCCCTGACCTCCTGTGAGTTGGGAGGTCCCTGGATACCTCTCTGCCCAGTCCAGCCCTGAATCTCCAGGCTATTGGGGTCCCACTGCAAGCTGCCACCACGGGGAAGCTGAGTCCTGCTGAATCCCCACTTTGGCAGAAAAAGGAAAGTTTTGGAGTCTTTGAAGCAAAAACTGATGGCTTCTGAAAGGAGGTAGGTCAAGGATGGGGATGTCCCCCAAGACCAGCAGCTCTTGGAAATGGCTCATGGCTGTGCTGCCTCATCAGTGCCTATGAGACATGCCCCAAAACACCCACAGTGACTTATTCCTGCTGAGGGGTGTGCTTTGCCTTAGCAGCTCACAGGGAAGAGCAGGGGGACAACGACACACTTTGCCTTGGCAGAGAGCTCCAAAACCACAAGGTACCCCAGGGCACTGTGGTGGTACTGAGAGGAGCCCTTATGTCAGGGTGGGTGCAAATCTCCCTGTGTGCACATGGGTGGGGACAGCTGTGCATTCAGGCTGGGAAGGCACCTGAGGCATCACAGAAAGGAGCTGGGAGAGGTTTTTAACCCCCTCAACTAATCAATTTCTACCCAGCTGGTTTGTGGAAGCTCCTCCACTGCATTTTAGGAGTGGAAGTTCTTCACAGAGAGAGTGATTTCCCATTGGAATGGGCTGCCCAGGGAGGTGGTTGAGGCACCATCCCTGGAGGTCTTCAAGAAAAGACTGGATGAGGCACTTAGTGCCATGGTCTGGTTGACTGGATAGGGCTGGGTGCTAGGTTGGACTGGATGATCTTGGAGGTCTCTTCCAACCTGGTTGATTCTATGGTTCTATGATTTTAAAGCTGCTTCTGCTTTGATCTGTAGACTCATAGAATTGCTTCTGTTGGGAAAGACTTTTAAGATCATTAGGGCCAGCCAATCTCTAATTCTACCAAGTCTGGGGATAAACCATGTCCCACAGCACCACATCTCCCATATCAGCCATGGCTCTGGTCCCATGGTGACACGCACCCACAAAACCTCTTTACTCCAACACTGCTCAGCACCTGCTCACCCCTTAATTGTTGGTAGTTGTGGTTGGGTGCAGAAGTGTCTCCATGCAGTTCAGCAAGGTGTCATAGGACGGTCCCTCAGGGTCACCAGGCTCCTTCACAGCAGCTTCATGTCTACCTCTCTGGAAGTGTTCAGAATGAGCAAACTAGTGGAAACTGTCTCTGCCCATTGCAGAGGGTTGGAACTAGATGATCTTTAAGGTCCTTTCCAACCCTATCACTCAATCTATCTCAGACTGGCAGCTCTTGGGGGTTTTGTTTTGAAGGAAGCCATCATTTTTAGGCTACTGAGTTTTCACTCCTGTGGTGGGATTTTTACGTTCCTCCACCTGCTGCATGCTGAATGCAGGCGAGTCAGAGGGAAATTTAGGCTGGAGGTGAGGAGAAAGTTCTTCACTGAGAGAGTCATTGGACACTGGAATGGGCTGCCCGGGGAGGTGGTGGAGTCGCCCTCCCTTGGGCTGTTCAAGGCAAGGTTGGACGTGGCACTTGGTGCCATGGTGTAGCCTTGAGCTCTGTGGTAAAGGGTTGGACTTGATGATCTGTGAGGTCTCTTTCAGCCCTGATGATACTGTGATACTGTGAAATTTGCTTTGGCTTTAATTAGCAAGCTCACAATTCATTTGTTCTTGGAGGTAATTTGGACTCTTGTGTCTTGCTGTAACTTGTTGAGGGTTTTTTTTTTCACTCTTCCTACTCTGACACCCCTTGACATGGTCAATAAACTGCAGGCTGTGACCCCAAGCAGCTAGGTGGAATTTCAGTACTTTTTGTAGCTGGAAGCCCTGCTCTGGTTCTCGTGCAGGAGCAAGTGAAACCAAAAAAAAGTCTTCTGCTGGGTGTTATGTGGGAAGCAGAGAGTGAGTGGCCACTTCTTTTGGTGTGACACAACCTAAAACCCCTGGGGCTGGGATTTTTCCAGCGTGTGCTATGACTGTTCTGGCCGCAGTAATGTGCAGGGGAGTTGCCTCTCCAAATACAGCCATTCACCCCTTCATCCTCACCATTTGATGATGCTCTCTTGGCTACAGGATTGCTTCTCCATGGCCAACATCTCCTGGTACGGTGGGGCAAGCATCCATGCCCAGCGCTGGCCACTCAACGGTGCCGAGAGCCTTGCGCAGCCCTTCGTTAGTGGTGACCTCAGCAAAAACCCCACTGGCTATGGACCCGTGCTGGAGAGATACTTCTTAGGCTCAACAGGTAATCACAGCCTGCCCTGCCTCTGCTCCTTTAATCTCTGTGTCTCTCCATCCTTCTCTTCACCCATGAGGCAACTCATCTCAGAGCAGGGAGGGAGTCTCTGAGATTCAAATCCCCTGCCAGTGTAATAACAGCTGGCAGCAGGACACAAGGGATGGATCCTAAGAGGTCTCATCTGAAAGATTTTTCTTCTCTACTATCTTAAAGGTGTCTTCTCCCCAGTATTGAGTGATTAAAATGAGAAGCAACGGAGTGAAATTGCACCAGGAATGGTTTATGTTAGATATTAGCAACAATTTCTTTGCTGCAAGAGTGGTCAGGCACTGGAACAGGCTGCCCAGGGAGGTGGTGGAGTCACCATCTCTGAAGGTGTTAAAGAAATGACACTTGGGGATGTGGTTAGGTGGCCCTGGTGGTGTTGGGTTGGACTTGATGACCTTAGAGATCTCTTCCTGCCCAAGCAGCTCTGTGATTTCACGATAACCAAAGTGATTCTGTGATTCCATGATTCCTCCTCTCTCCCTAAAGGTGTGACAGTGACAGTGCCACCTGAGGTGCCTCTCTTCCTCTCGATGGAAAGTGACAGACACTTCTGCCTGGAGACACCAGCAGACAGAGCCTCAGTGCCCCTGCACTACCACCTCTGTGTCAGCCCAGACGTGGCCACTGCCCAGCGGCATGTGGGCAGCCAGCTGGTGGGGCAGGAGCGGGCGCTGCCTGATACAGCCCTCCTGAGGTAAGAGGCTCCTTCCCTCCTGGCTGCAGAGTTGTTCTCCAGGCCCTTGTCCCAGTCACTGCCCCCAGCATCCTGTGCCAGCACGAGGTACAACCACCCCAGCTCTCTCCACCATGCAGGTCTCCCATCTGGCGGTACCAGGGCCCCACGAGCTCGGCTGCCAGAGCCAAACGGGGCCTGCGGTCACTGGCCAGGAGGCTGAAGCGACATCGCCTCCAGGAGGGGGTCCTGGCCCTGGGGGAGCACTGCACTGCTGTCCTCACTGCTGTGGTATGTCCTATCCTGCCTGCCTTTGGGCTTGGAAGGCAAAAGGGGAGATGCTACCAGCCCTGCCCAAGTCGAAGGCAGGGATCATCCCCCTGGACTGGGCACTGCTGAGGCAGCATCTCAAATACTGGAGCTAGGTTTGGGCTCTTCACTCCAAGAAGGACATTGAAGGGCTGGGGTGGGTCCAGAGAAGGGCAACAAATCCAGTGGGGAGCAGCTGAGGGACCTGGTGTTGTTGAGCCTGGAGAAAAGAAGTTTGAGAGGAGACTTTCTGGCGCTCTGCAGCTCCCTGAAAGGAGGCTGGAGTGAGGTGGGATCAGTCTCTTCTCCCAGGGAACAAGTGACAGGATGACAGCTGTTGAAGGGTGGAGTTAGGCTGGACAAAATGAACACTTTCTTCCCCTCGAGGGTTGTCAAGGCCTGGCCACCCTGACAGTGGTGGAGTCTGCATCCCTGGACGGGTTTCAAAGCTATGGGGATGTGGTGCTGAGGGACATGGTTTGATGGTAACCTGGCAGTGCTGGGTTAAGGGTTGGAAGTGATGATCTCTTGACCTCAACTCTGTGATTCCAAATCCCTCCACGTTCAATGCAAACACATAGCTCTGTGAGGGGCGGCTGTGAGCCTCTGAAGAGGGATGTTCATTCTGGAGCTTCACCCCACACGTAGGGTGACATCAAGGGGTGGTGCCTGATGTCACTCCTCCAGCACCACCCCCACTTCCCTTTTTCTGCCTTTCCCTCCCCGCAGGAGGACTTGCCCTCGGAACAAGGGAAGAGGCAGGAGTCGGCACCTGCCTGGGACCCTGCCCTGGTGGAGCCTCTTCAGGTCTCCATCACTCTGTCCCCCTACACCAGCATCGCCTCTCCGCTCTTCCTGCGCTCGCTGCGGGACGGCACCGTGGAGAGCTCCTGGCTGAGCCTGCAGCTCCGCGGCGGAGGCTGCTCGGTAAGAGCTCCTTCTCCAACCCCTGAACCTGCTCTTCAGCCTGAAATCAAAGCTGTAGCCTGGGCTGCCATCACCTCTCATCCTGTCCTAACAGCCCCTGCCCAAAAGCCTGTCCCCATCTGTCTTGCAGCCCCCTTTAAGCCCTGGAAGGCTGCAGTAGGATGTCCCTTGCTGTGTCTGACAGGAGTGTCCCTCGTGTACCACAGGTCCCACTGCTGACCACGTGGAAGGGGCAGCTTTGTGCCAGCCTCAACGTCACCAGCGAGGCAGCCCTGAGCTGGTACCTGGCTCGGGCCCGGCGCCTGCGGCAGGCGCTGGGAGCCACATACGTGGCCGTAGAGGGCGCAGAGGGCAATGCCTTCCTGGAGCAAGATGTCTCACCTCCCGCTGAGCTGGCAGGGAACCGCTACGTCACAGCGCTGGCAGCAGCACTGGCAACGCTGGGAAATGCCACTGTCATCAGCGCTGGTGCCAGGTGTGTTCCAAGGAGGAGGTGCTTTGCTAGAGCCTGCCTGGGAGGTGACTGAGGTGACGGTTGGGAGATGCCTTTCAGGGTACTGAGACACTGGAAGCAGCGTGGAGGTGGTTGGGGGCATTATGTATTCCTTGACAGAGAGAGTGATTGGCATGGGAATGGGCTGCCCAGGGAGGTGGTAGAGTTGCTGTCCCTGGAGGTGTTCAAGAGAAGACTGGAAGAGGCACTTAGTGACATGGTCTGGTTGATTGGCCAGGGCTGGGTGCTAGGTTGGACTGGATGAGCTTGGAGGTCTCTTCCAACCTGGTTGATTCTATGTAGAGGGTGGTCACTCTCATATCTTCTTCTCCTCTCTCATTAGGAGAGCTTAATAATTTTTCCCCCATGTCTCAGAGTATAAAAATACTTTAAAACATTGATGCCAGATGCAGTAAAAAAGCATCTTGTTGTTTATGGCCATTCAAGCTTCATCTGGCTCCCCTGTTTGCACCTCATGATGTGAAAGAAGTGTTGATGGTGAAGGGCATGAGAAGGCAACTTCAAAGTAGCTCATTTTCAATGAAAAAGTGAAGTGTCACACACTGAGGTGTTCAGAGGCTCTTCCTCAGCCACCTGCAGAACCAGAGTGGTGGGAACAGACCACACATGACCTTAGTTTTCCTGATGTGTGTTCTCCATAAACTGTACAGTATTTCATGAACCATCAATCAGCCCTGCCAGCTCCTAAAATGACAGTGTCCTTGGGAGGACCTTTCAAGAGTCAGCAAAAGGGCAGGACGTTGAGGAGGAAACCAGACTCTATGAGCAAGTAGACTCAGACCAAATACCTGACCTTGGTTAGGTGAACTTCAGACCATTTTCCCAGACATAGATCATTATAAAGGTCCAAATTTGACCTTCTTCAGCCACCAGAAACACTGTTTGGGTTTGGAGAACCAAGTGGCTGAGGATGCTGTTGAGAGATCCCGGCTGGTGTCCTGGGCACAGGTTTTGTGAGCATTTTCCCACCTGGGCTGGTGTTGTAGGAGAAGTAGCAAGATGCTACAAGTCAGAGTGTGGCTGTGCTGCCATCAAGGTGGGCCACCAAAGTGTGGTCTTCATGAGATCAAGCCAGAAGCTTAGAAGAGAGGAAACGTGGGGAAGGAGGAAGGGTGTGGTTGCCAAACCCGGCAGGGCAGCCACAGTGGATGGGAGTGGCACTGGGGAGCACTGGTTTCCCTCCAGCAGAGATGCCACATGGTTGGAGAACCCCATATCTAGCCACAGTGACTGCCACAACAGCCAGGCAGGGGAGAGTCTGGGTTGCTGTGAGCCACCTGAAATGGTTGGTTTGTGCTTGGCTCCCTCAGGTCCAGCCACCTGCCACTCTTCGTCCAGATGAGCCCTCTGCGCTCGGACTGGAGCCACGCTGGGCTGAAGGGAGTCATTCCCTCCGTGCTGCACTACAGCCTCCTGGGCTACAACTTCTTCATCCCCGAGGCAGTGGGTAAGCAGCTCTTCTCTGCCTTTCCCCTGCTGCTGCCCTTTCTGCTGAGGCTTTTGCAGCAGCTGTTCAGCTGAGAGCAGCACAGGAGGCAGCTCTGCACCACCTGCCTTGGGGCTGCTGGGTGAAGGCTTGAAGCGCTTTGGTCCCAAGACCCTTCTGAGGGTCTTTGTCTTGTGAGGGAAGGAAAAGAGACTTGGGGGCTTTAGGTCTGGAGGAGAGAAGACTGAGAGGGGACCTGATTAATGTCTATACATATCTGAAGGGCATTTCAGTGGTGCCCTGTGATGGGACAAGGGGCAATGGGCACAAACTGGAACCCAGGAAGTTCCAATTCAACGTGAGGAGAATATTCTTTGCTAGGAGGGTGCTGGAGCCTTGGAGCAGGCTGCCCAGAGACGTGGTGGAGTCTCCTTCTCTGGAGACTTTTAAGGCCCATCTGGATGTGTTCCTCTGTGATCCTGCTTTGGCAGGGGGATTAGACACAATGATCTCCAGAGGTCCTTTTCATCCCCCACCATTCCATGACTTGAAGGTTACTTCAGGTTAGGGCCTGACTGACTTCAAGTGAGTTACTTCAAGCTGAGGGACAAAGCAAACCCTATGTTGTGAAGTCGAGTAGGTAGCCCCAGAAGCAGGCAGGTCTCTTGCAGAGCTCCATCCCACAACTCCCACAGCTTTACTCCAGCTGAAATCCACGCAGCAGAGCTCAGAGGGAGCCCCTGGCCAGGAAGCTGCACACCCAGGCTGCCAGCTGGGAAACAGACATTCCTGAAAGCAACAGCCCTGCTCCAAGTTTGAATTTCTGCCCCTGAGCACAGGGGCTTCAGAAATTCTGAAATGAGAACATTGTAGAGCCAAGAAAAAGTCATCTCCTTGGGGCCAGGCAGCTCAGCTTTGCCTTCCTGGAGGTGATGGCTTATTCCTGTCCAAAACGTACCCCAGACACAGAGGCTGTGCGTGAAGTGTCAGACCCCAGGAGTGGAGATGCAAAGGCAGTCCTGGAAAGGGGTTGTTGAGCAATGTTTCTGTTTGGTCTCTATTTTTAGCCAGCTTTCCTTAGAAAATGAGGCTCAGATGATCAGGCTGTGCCAGCTCCCTCCCTGCAGAGATGATGAGCCTGGTTTACTGCAGAAGATCTGGATGCAGTGGGTGGTGGCATCTTCACCAGCAGGTTGTGTCCCCAGAGCTAAGGACCTGTAGTAGTGCACAGGAGCCACTCAGGATGGGCAAAGCCTCAGGAGGGAATAGGATTTTGTGGAGGGCTTGGGTGAGCTCCCAGCTTTGGGGGGGTTGAGCTATTCCTAGGGGAAGCTTTGCCAGGCTTTCAGAACAGTGGAGCAGGAGCATCCCTTCCAGCCTTTCCTTGTCCCATCCCATCCTCTTCAGTCATCAAATCAACCAGGTTGGAAGAGACCTCCAAGATCATCCAGTCCAACCTAGCACCCAGCCCTAGCCAGTCAACTAGACCATGGCACTAAGTGCCTCATCCAGGCTTTTCTTGAAGACCTCCAGGGATGGTGCCTCCACCACCTCCCTGGGCAGCCCATTCCAATGGGAAATAACTCTCTCCCAAGCCCCTCACTGGTGTTTGGGAGGGAAACTGGAATCCAATTTCACTAGATTAATGAATTCCTGATTAATTAGCTAGCAACACTGTGCTTTTGCACCACTTTTCACTAAGGGTTTGAAGGGGTCCATGCTGCAGGAGTAAGCCCTATGATGCTTTGTCTTTGTGCATCCAGGTAGCAGAGAGGCCAGAATTGTCCTAAGTCCCTTTGTGCAGTGTTCTGCTAAAGCTTAGAAACTCCTGAGACACCTCCAGCACGTCTGGTCCTAAGGGGGCTGGAGAGGGAGGTCTGATGCTGCTCAAGGAAGAAAGCCATGGATGGGGAAAGTTCAGCTGCTTTTGCAATGGGCTAAAGTGTTCTGCCTGCACAGAGAGCAGGTCCTTTGGGACTCATCCCACCGTGAGATGCCTCACTCAGCTGCTTGTGCCCCACAGGAGGCAGCCTGGCCAGTGACACCCCAGGGGACCGGGAGCTGTACGTGCGGTGGCTGCAGATCGTGACGTTTCTCCCCGTGATGGCCTTCAGCACACCTCCCTGGCTCTGCTGTGACACCTGGGTATGTGTCCCTGTGCCCCAGAGAGGAGGAGACCAGATCCCTTACGTGACAAACCCATTTAGGTCCCTAACAGGGGAAGCTGAGGCTAAAACTGATGGTCCTGCTCAGGCTGCCCACAGCACCCTGCCCCAGCAGGTAGGTTGCTTCATGTTCTCAGCAGGGGGTTTGCTGCACAGTTGGTGGCTTTGTGGCTTTTCACCTCGTGGCTCTGTGCAGCCACAGTGCTGGTGTCCACAGCACCTGCCTGCTGGGCAGCTGTCATCCTTGGGCTTCTCCCTCCCTTTGGCTGCTTGATCAAACAGTGATTTACAGCCTTTGCAGAGTCACCATCCAGATCTCTTTGGAGATGCTTTCCCGGGGCTGTCACCTTCAGGGCAGAGTGAAAATCAGGGGCACAGCAGGGCAGATGTCACCAAATCTCTTTGTCAGCAGAAAAAGAGTTCAGTGCTGTGTTTAAAGGCATCAACATCACAGCAGTGATCATCTCCCAGATCCTGTCCTCAGCTTCTGCATCTGACAGACCTGGGGTTGTTTAGCCTGGAGAAAAGGAGCCTGAGGGGAGACCTGGCTCTCTCCAACTCCCTGAAAGGAGGCTGAAGCCAGGTGGGGGTTGGGCTCCTCTGCCAAGGAACAACAGACAGAACAGGAGGAAATGGCCTCAAGTTGCCCCAGGAGAGGTTTTGGAACAATTTCTTCCCCTCGAGGGCTGTTAAGACCTGATCGGGTCTGCCCCTGGCAGTGGTGGAATCCTCATTCCTGCAGGGGTTTTAGCCCCGTGGAGCTGTGCTGCTGAGGGACATGGTTTAGTGGTGGACATGTCACTGTTAGATTAATGACTGGCTTCGATTATCTTGGAGGGCTTCTTCAACCTGAATGATTCTAAATGGGACTCAATGCACTGGACTGACCCTGATTGTGCCCTGCCAGCTGCCCCAGCTTGGTCAGAGCAATGCAGCTTGGTAGCCTCTCAAACGTGTAGCTGTCATTTGTGTTCTGGATGCTTTGCTGTTCACTGACTGAAGGACTTGTCACGGCTTTCTTGCTCTTTCCCACCCTGCAGGTCGTTAATCTGACCCGGCAGTGCATACAGAGGCACCGGGACTTCGTTGTGCCCCTCCTCCTAAAGTACAGCCAGGAATGGCTGCGCCTGGGGCACCCCATCTTCAGGCCAGCCTGGTGGCTCAGTCCTACAGACCCAACAGCTTTCACCATCGAGGATGAATTTCTCATTGGGGACGAGGTAAGAAAGGTGGAGAACTGAATTGCAGAATCATAGAATCGTCAGGGCTGGAAGGGACCTCAGGGATCACCCAGTTCCAACCCCCTTGCCATGGGCAAAGACATCTCACACTAGATCAGGTTGCTCAGAGCCACATCCAGCCTGGCCTTAAAAGCTTCCACCACCTCCCTGAGCAACCTGTTCCAGTGTCTCACCACCATTGTAGTGAAGAACTTCTTCCTAACACTGAATCTACCCACTTCTAGGGGCATTGTAGCCAGGTGGGGGGTGGCCTCTTCTCCCAGGCAACCAGCAATAGAACAAGGGGACACAGTCTCAAGTTGTGCAAGGGTAGGTATAGACTGGATATTAGGAAGAAGTTCTTCACAGAGAGAGTGATTTCCCATTGGAATGGGCTGCCCAGGGAGGTGGTGGAGGCACCGTCCCTGGGGGTCTTCAAGAAAAGAGTGGATGAGGCACTTAGTGCCATGGTCTAGTTGATTGGATAGGGCTGAGTGATAGGTTGGCCTGGATGATCTTGGAGGTCTCTTCCAACGTGGTTGATTCTATGATTCACGGAGTAACTGGGGGCTAACAGGTGTCCATGGAATATTTTGGTGAGAAGAATTAGATGATAGGCTGTGAAAAGGAAATAGTGGTGATGTCTACTGCACCCATAGGCTTGCTGAGAGGTATAAAAACAAGAACATTCATATAGATAAGGGAGTTGCTCTCTGGTTCTGGCTGCATGCACTTCTCTCCCCTAACCTGTTGTCTGTGTAACTAATCCCTCTGCTTCCTAACTGCCCTGGCTGATTCTCCATACTCACCTTAAACATAAGGCAAAGTCTGGGATAAGGTAGTGGTGGAAGGGTGGTTGGGAGCTCCTCCTGGGGACTCAGGTTTCTGGGAGGGGTGTTGTGTTTCTGTATTACCTTTTTAACTTGGATATTTCTGTCAAAGGCTGTATATATCTTGTAAATATCTGCCTGTATATTGTGCCAAGCTGTAAATACAAAGCTTCATTCTAACTTCCAGATCTGCTGCATCTAGCCTGGGTGATTTCAGAGGAGTGGGAGGGCAGGTAACACCCAAACTGTCACAGGCAGGAAACCTCAATTCTGCCACAAACCTGCTGCGTGGCACAGGGAGGTCTCTTGCCCTGGCTCTGAGCCACTACTTCCCAATGCAGTCCTGCAAGAGCTCTTCAGAAGCTGCTTTGTATGAGCCAGAATCCACCTGCAGCATGTGGGATTTTCAGGCCAGCAGGCAGTGATGATGCCAGTCCCAGCCAACCAAAGACTGCTGCCATGGTCTCTCTCACCACAGTTCAGGAAACCTTGCACTTAGCAGCTTTGGCTTCTGCTGCGTGCATGGATGGGGGCTCTCCTTTGCAGCCAGGAGCCAGATGTCCTCCTCTCTAGTTGCTTGCTTGTCCCCTTCAGCCTTGTGGCTTGTTGGTTGCAGGTAGTGGTGTGTCCTGGCTCATCCTCCAAGAGCTAAATCTGTTTTCCCTGCAGGTCCTGGTTGCTCCAATAACAGAAAAAGGGCAAACATGGAGAGATATTTACCTGCCTGGAGAAGGGCACCTGTGGATGGACACCAACTCTGCCCGTGTGTTTGATGGAGGCACCATCCTGAGGAACTACTCTGCCAGTCTTGCAGAGGTGCCAGTTTTTGTTAAGACCTCCTAAAGTCACAGACTATGGCAGAGTTATTGGACAGTTGATCTCTTTCAGAGCAGCACTGGCCAAAAGCTCTCTCTCTCTGGCCTGGGACAATTCCAGTCCATTTGCACTGTTTCAAGAACTTTTTTTTCCCCCTCCTTTTTAATTTCAGCAGAAACTGTTTGGATCTCTGATTATTGGCAGTTACTCTGAAATGGTGGAAGTACACCTCTGGCACAAGCATCCACCACCAGTATCTTCCCTGCTCCCCTGTGCACAGTCCCCAGTAGAGGCTTTGGGAGGATAATGGCAAAACTGAGTGGATTCCACATCTACTGAAGCAAGTTTGTGAGGAAGGAAAAGAAACTTGACCAAGCAAAGAGTGTCTCTAACAGAGAATGACTTGGACAAGCAAGATACTGGCCCACCTTGGAATGCAGACTCCAGAGCTCAACCCCAAACTCCTGTGTGGCCCCACTCAGGCTTTTCACTGGTGACTTTAATTTCTGGCACTGCAAGAGTGATCCAGGGGGAGCAGTTGTCTTCCATCCAGCAGAAATCATGGACGTGGGCAAAAGAGAGATCACAGATGAATACACACTCAGGCAGACGATTTAGCTGCTCTCATGTGGTCATTGCAAAGGCTGGAGCTGAAGGGGAGGGAGAAGCTGACAGCTGGGAAGAGCAAGTCTTGGCCTGGAAAAGTACAGAACAAATGAACTGATGTCAGCTGAGAGAGCCAAGAGGTGAAGAGACAAGGTGAGGATGTGGAGAACCCTCAGCTAGCCTGGTCCATCAGGCCCCGCAGAGGAGAGACACATCCAAAGGCAGAGACTGAAGTAGAGGAGCCTTTTGCTAATGCTAACACCAACTTCTTTATTTGGAGGGGAGGTCAGGTCCTGGAACACAGTGACACCCCTGCTGCTGTAGGACCTTCGTCTGCCTTCTGGCTGCTCCTGTCCCTTCTTGGCAGTGAGCTACTAAGCCCTGCGCCGGGTGTGGCTGTGGAACCTGCTCCACGCTCGGTCCCTGTTCCTGCGGGACCTGCGCCGTGCTCGGTTCCTTGCTGCGTGCCACCGCCTGGAGGAGCCCAAAAGTGCTCGCCGGCGACGCTGGCTGCGCCTTGAAGATGCCAGGACATCCTCTTCAGCCCTTGAAGCAGCATGCAAAGCCCTTCTCTGTCGTCGCCTTCTTGAGGAGATGCGGCCCCAGCCGCGCCGAGTCCTCCCTCTGTGGGCTTCATCCTGCCACCTCGCCGCTCTCCTCCTGCCCCGCTGCTCCGCACGTCCTGCCTGGCCCTCACCGTGACTGCTGCTGCGGTTCTGGCCTGAGGGATGCCGATAGCTGCTCCTCGCTGCTCGGCGTTCATCTCGCCCGCTGCTGCGGCGGGCCGCGGGGCCGTGGTGCCGCTCCTGGCACCGGGCGCCCTGCCGTGGGAACAGGTGGTGAAGCGGCTGGCGGCAGCGCGGGCAGAAGGATCTGCTGCGGGACCAGTCCTCGATGCAGCAAGGACAGAAGCAGTGGGTGCAGGAGCTCCCGCAGCCTTCTCTGCTGCTGGGCGCCCGGCAGATGGGGCAGCTCGGGTCCTCAGAGGCATCCAGCGGCTCAGCCTCGGGCACTGGGCTGGTGCTGGCAGCAGGGGCAGAGGTGCTCTGTTCTGCCGAGTCCTCATCTGATGGCATCTGGTCCTGCAACAGCGGAGCTGCAGAACTCAGCCCTGCCCTGCAGCTGTGACCTGCAAGAAGCAGCAAAGGTGATGATTAGGCTTGGTACTGCAGAGGTGCCTGCTCTGCCCTGAGGCTGAGTGTGAGCTGCCACTGCTGCCAGAGACTGTTTCTGAAGCAGGCAAGTGGCACTAGGGACTCCTGCTCCTGTCTGTTGTTGCTCCCAGGGCAGGACAGTGACTGGCCTCTGCCATGGGTCCAGCAGGCCCGGGAAGGTAAGAAAGCAGTTCCTGACCTCTCTGCAAAGACAGCTCAAGGGTGGGGCTGCAGCAGGGTGGGAGAATCCCCAGGATTCTACCAACGTCCCTGCCTGTCAGATCCTCCCCGTGCCCTCATCACAGACCCTATGGGCAGGGGTCCTTTGTCCTCCAGCTGCAGACAGCTGCCCACATGCACAAGGACCCCACAGCTGTCTCCATGCACAAGAGTTTCCTCACACCTTCAACTAGCTATTACTATGCCACCAGAGTCACTCTATCTGATGATATCACAATGGTCTCTTATGAAGTCACAATGATTCTCTCATCACAACTAACAGTTCTAATTCCATTTCTCCACTGGGTGAAGTCCTGACCTATCTTCCCCAGCTCCATTCAAACCCATACACAACAGCCGGTGCAAATCCCTCCACAAGGAGCCGCACTCCACGTTGAGTGTTCAGTGTTACTTCTGAAGCCTCCAGAGCTCCCCAGCATCAGTCTTACCACCACCCTTTCACTTACTGCCCAGACTTTAGTCTGCATCCCCACCAGGAGCTCACTCAGGCCTGCTACTCACCTTGGCTTAGGCTCCATCACAACTTTAGTTTAACTGCACTGTGAACAGCAATCCAACACCCACCTTGCTGGACTCACACATCCAGGTTTTTTTGGTGATCTCTCATGATTGTCCTCAGTGAGGGTTCCTCATGCTGTGTACAGGAAGCCAACTCCCCTACACACACCCCATGGAGTCAAGATCTTTGTCTTCATTTCTGTTCTGCAGAAATGGGTGCCAGGCATCTCATAGCTCCCTGCACACCCATCAGTGCAGCACACACTTAATACCAGCCTGAGCTGGTCATATTTCCCCACCCAGCCTTCACCACTTGTGTGTACTCTGCTTAATGACTCAAATAGTTTAGGGAGGCTCCTCAAGAAAGACCTTTTCCCTCCCCCCTCCCCTTAGGGGTGTGCATTTTAGCATTCTAATTCCCCAGGGTTACTTTGGGATGTACTCTTGGCTCCTCTTTACTCCTGAAGTTACAGATTTAGCAGCAGTGGTGGGATTGTGAGCCCCACCTGAACAGTTAGACTTGGTGCTCTCAAAGATCTCTTCCAACCTCAACAATTCCATGTCTTTGCTATGTCCAAGCCAGCAACAGGACACAGCAGTTGCTGCTGCTTCTATTCAAGGTTCTGAAAGTTCTGTGATGCCTCAACCATGTCCCAGCCCAAACCTCTCAATGAACTTTGATCTGTTGGCATCAAGACCAGTTATTATTTGCTGCTGATTAAGATATGTGGTATGAACACTCTTAAGTCTTTAGCCACCAGAACACAACTGCTGCTAGAATGTTGGAATAAAGGCTGTGGTGGGGAGAAATCCTTACCCTGTATATTGGATTGAGTGGATGGGATTTATTTGGCAGTGCTCTGTAATTAGTTACAGCTATGTGGGTTAAAAAAAAAAAATGAAGGTATCTTAAAGAGAGCAACAAATCAGGCTAAAAGCAGCCATCCCAAACACTGCCAAGAGCTCTCATATCATGGTGGGTGATGTGTTTTGAGGCTGGAGGTTGTTGGAGGATGCAGGCATTGTTTTAGCTGGGGGGGGGGGGGGGAAAGGAGGAGAGACTAAAGCTGTTCTCTGGTCAAGAAAATAGGGAAGAGGCCAGGGAAATAGAGTGAAGCCAAGAGTCCTTTCATCTATGACAGGACAGCCTTGCACGGTGAGAGCATAACCCTGTGCTTTGCAAGCTACAGCAGCGTAACAGCAGTAGTTGCTGCTAAAATTCAGTAGGTCATGGCAAAAGCAGGCCAAAATTATGAATTAATGCCTTCAGCCTATATCCACTCACCCGAACTGTCCAGGCTCTTTGCCCTTCTAGCATAGCTTCCAAGTCCCTCAGCCTGCGCTTCCCACTTAGCCCGATCCCGGGTGCTGGGGCTGCCCCAGCTCCTGCTCCCTTGTGCCATGAGACATCAAACTTCTGAGCACTCCTGTGTTTGCCAAAATGTGAGGCTGCTTGGCTGGAAACCGTTTCCTTTGGGGGGGTGGCTTTTCTTTGTTGTTGGTTGGTTTTTGCTTCCACCCAGAGGGTCTGGCCAGGGCTGGGGCTGCCAGCTCACTTGTGGTGAATGCTGCGTTACTTCTGGCGAGCCCAGAGCCGGCACAGGCTGCTGTGTGCTCCCGAGCCCGCTGCATCCTTGCAACGCCTCACCCCTCTCACGGGGCTCTTACCTGCAGCAGGGCTTTCCAAATGACTCCTTGAGATCACCAGCAGGAAACGTCCTTCAGCGTGAATCCAAAGGTGCCACACTCCGCATTCGCTGCAGCCAGGGAGCCCGACCTTCTGGCAAGACGCGACCGAGGCAGAAAGCAGCAGAGGAGGCTGTGTGGAGAAAAGAGAAAGCCCTGATGGAGCAGAGAGAGGGGACCGAGCAGGAAATCAGAGCTGGCCACACGGTGGCAGCCACCAGCTGGGCCAGGAACGGTGCCCGTCTGCGGGCTGCGGCGAGCTGGCTCCGCCGCCGGAGTCGGGCTCAGCCTCCAGCTCCGAGCTGTCGAGACCATTCGCACATGAAAGGAGCGCTGTGCTGGCCGAGCCTCGCTTCTGCTCCTTTGCTTCCTTCCCTCAACGAGCAAAGCCAGCTTAAGTTGTGTGCTTGCCACATCTGAGCGAGGAGGAGTAAACCAGGTTCCCCGAGAAGGTGAAGAACAGTCCTGCCCTTGGGAAAACAAACCAAAACCCACACCAACCAAAAAACCCAAAGCACAGTTGTGTAGCTATATAAGGACACTTCTGGCTGCTGCATAACCCCCACCAGTCTGAAACACTCTCTGCTGGCCTCCTCACTATGTCTTCTGAGACCCTAGGCAAAGGGTCTGGAGAACAGGTCTGGTGAGGAGCAGCTGGAGGAGCTGGGGTTGTTCAGCCTGGAGAAAAGGAGGCTAGGGGTGACCTTCTGTCTCTCCATAAATTCCTGAAAGGAGGTTGGAGCCAGGTGAGGGTTGGGCTCTTCTGCCAAGGAACAAGTGACAAGACAAGAGGCAACAGCTTCGAGTTGTGCCAGGGAAGGTTTAGGTTGGCCAAGAAACTGAATTTCCCCCACCCAGATCAATTCTTGCTGAACTGTTCCCAAGGCACAGCTGGTGACACTGGATGACAGCAGGTTGGAGTGTCCAGACCCAACAACCTCTTCCAGCCAGGCTCTGGGTTACTGGCCAGCTCCCTCCTTAGTGCTGGTTTCTAACAGGACTTTAACAAGCTACTGTAAAGCAGGGCACCACAGCCAACCCTAGAACCAAACAGGTCCAACAAGTGTTAGTAAGGCTCCATCCACCAGTTCACCTTCACTGCCTTCTGGCTGAAACTTGCTTCTCCCTCCTATTCCAGCAGCAGGTAGGATCTCAGCCTTACCTTCATCTTCTGCAGCCCATTTCATTTAGTGGTTTTCCCCAGGTACTTCTATCTGCTTTCAAGTGATGTCTTCAGAATCAAGGCAGAAAAAGTCCTAAACTCTTTTCTGTTTGCATTTTCCCCACCCATTTTGTGCCACCCATTGCACAAATTGAGCTGAGCTTTCTTGTGGCAGCCAAGGGTACCTCTAGTGCTGGGCTCTCAAACCAAACCAAGCAGCCAGCTCCTGTCTTTGTGGAAGCAACAACATACCTGGGCAGGATGAAGAATCCTTGCTTCACATCAGTTCACAAGTGACCTGAAATGGATGTCCATGAATTTGGACAGGGCTTTGAGCAATCTGATGTAGTAGGAGGTGTCCCTGCCCACGGCAGGGGGTTAAAATCAGATGATGTGTAAAGCCTCTTCCAACCCAAACCATTCTGTGATTTGTGATAATGGTGGCTCAAGGAAACACAGCTGGAAAAAGAAACCCCAACACCTAAACAGCCTCTTCTGAAGGATCTTCCTTCTTTCATGTCCTCTGGGCAGATAGACAGGAAGGCAACACCCTTTAAACTCCTCTCCTGGATAAATAAATAAAATGCAAGACCCTGGGAACTGAAAAGAGCCAATAAATATTTTAGCAGCCTCCTCCATGAGCGATGCTCACAAGCCTTGGCACACTCAGAAGAGGAGCTCCTGTCAGAAGGCATCACTGCTGGCTGCAGACAGGCATCCTCTGCCGGGCTGAAGTGGTTTCTTAACTGAAAGCCATCAGTAGGTTTATTACTTCTTCCTGGGTGGAATTTCCACTCTCCACACCCAGCAGGAAGAGCAGATCAAGGAGAGCTCCTGAAAGCACCGAGCCAACTCACGCAGCATGGAGAAAATCCCTGCCCAAAGTGGTTGCAATCTCTTAGGCTGAGAAGATGCCATCAGGGATAAGGATGGGGACCTGTGGTCAGCCCCAGCAGCAATCAGCAGTGGAGGGGGATAAAATGTTCATTGATTCTGGCTGCTGACCAAAGGGTTGTGTGGCTGTGGTAATCTCAGCATGTGCACAAGCTGTGGCTCCCACCACACTTCACCTCTGAGGCAGATTTTTCACCAAGAGAGACTGGAAAGTTCTTCATCATCACTTCCTTCTCTGGTTTCAGTTTTTCATGCTGCCAACCTCAGTGCCATCGCTCCCAAGAGCAAGAAATGCTGAGAGGGAGCCGTGCAAGGAGGGAAGGAAAGGGCTGGAAGAAGTCACCTGCTTTGCTGCAAAGGAGCTAAATCTTGCCCAGGCAAAGCTCATCCTAACCCAAGGAAAAAGCACACTGCCTTCTCTGAGTGCCATGAGATCTCTGGGATCAGACAGCTTAGAAAAAGCCAACCTACAGGCATGGACTCACCCTCCCCACCAGCTCATAAAGCCCAGGAGTTTGGGGGACTGCTGCTAGAACCCCAGCTGGGCTATCTGGAGGGCAAAGTCTTCCCAGTCTTGCTCTGCAAAGCCTGCAGGAGGAAGAAACAGATGGGCAGGTGGAGCCATGGGGCTGTCCCACCTACACAAACCCTGTTTCTGTTTCACCCAGCAGCATTCACGTTGCAAAGGTCTCCAGTCCTCTGTCAGGAGAGGTGGAAAGCACTGGAGATCACAACTGGCAGAGCTGATCTCTCTCCACATGGGCACACAAACGTTCTCCCACATGGAGAGCTGCTGATGATACAGTGCTCCCCTCCTGGCCACCTCTGCCTGCTCCTTGCCCTGCTCTGCTCTCCAGTTCACGCATGGCAAGAAAACCAATTTCCCTTTTACTTCTCTTTCCTCATTTTAGAACTCACAAATCTGATCCTGCCTGTTCAAGGCGCTTGGCAAAGCCACAAAGTGGCACTGGCCAGACTGGGAACACCACTCTGGGCATACTGACTGCCCTTCCTGCTCCAACACAACCACACTCCTGCCAGGACTTCTCTCATCTAGGAGTTATCCACAGCAGTAAGGAACCCAGAGCAGGTATTTGCCCTACTGCTATTCCAGGGAAAGACAGCTCCTGCCTCCTTGGAAACCCCCCAGGAAACAGATCCAAGGAGAGCTGCCAGACCTGGCTGACTCCTGCCAGCCTTTCCACTTACCCTGTTTGTTTCAGGAGAGCTGTCCCCAGCCCAAGCTGTAGCTCCAGATGGATCAAGCCTTTCTGAAAACAAGCAGCAGGCAGGGGCTGGTTACAACTCCCAGTGGGCCACAGTCCAGCAGAGATGCCGTAGGGAAGGCAGAGGCTGAAGCAGTTGTGCACTGCTACACCATCTGTACTGGGAAGTGACAGGCTTTGAAGGAGCAGGGAGGCAGGAGGGGTCTGTGGCATGGAAGAATGTTCAGAGCATTCTTTGATGCCTTCCCCTTCAGCCAGGAGAAGGGGGGATACTCGTTCCTAAGGACTGTGGAATACTTACAGCTGTTCCTGGAATCCTTGACACCACCCTCTGATGCCTGTCATGCAGCAGCACATGGGGGAAAATAACCAAGTGAATTCCAGTGCTGTTTTCTCCAGCCAGCGAGGCATGAAGAAAGGATTTATTGGCCTCTGCTCAGTCCTTCCAGGAAGACAGATTTCCTCTGAGGTTCACAGAAGGGTTTCTGAAGGGTTTCACATGGGGAAACCAGAGTGGTGGAGAGCAAAGGAGGCCACCATCCAAGGAGGGCTCTCTTCAAGTGGAAAAGCTGTGGTGTGGGCTCCTGGCTTGGCTTTCCTTGCCCTGGCCATGCACAAACTCACCCCAGCCTCAACCCACCTGCTCTCCCCCGTGTGCTGCTCCCAGCCCCTGCCTCTTACACCTGATCTCTTCTCCAGAGCCCAGACCTCACCCTGGGAACCAGGCAGGATGACTCTCTGGGGGCTTTCCCCCAACCCTGTAAGAAACAGTTCAGCACTTCCTGGAGCTTCTGCTAATTCCACCTTCTGGCCTGTTCGTGCCACCTCTTGGGGGTGTTCACATCCTTCCTCCTTTTGGCCTCTGTTTGCGTCGCCTCTTAGGGAACGTGCACAGGAAACAGCATTGGCACCGAGAGGGACAGGGGAGGGAGCTGGGGGTGGCAGAGCACTGGAGCTGGCAGGAGGATGACAGCAGGTTGCCTGCCGGCTCTGCTGGGCTTGCCACTCCTTTGTGTGAGGGTGAAGGGCAGCTCTCTCCTCTCCTCCTCCTCGCTATCTGCCCGCTGCCAGGCAGGGGCAGGTCCCTCCCAAGGCAGGCGAGTCCCACACGGAAGTCAAGGCACTCCTGGCTCACATGAGACCTGGGGCAAAGGAGCTGGGGAAGGAAGCCCCACGCTGCGAGGAGCCCCGGGAGCCTCCGGGCTTGTTCTGCCTCTGGCTTCGCCTTCACCAGCTGCTGAGAGACCTGCCCGGAGCGGCCGGAGGAGAGAGGGGGAAAGAAAGAGGCTCTCCGCTCCACCATGCAGGTAGGAAACAGAAATTGCTCAGCCAGGGGCTTGCTTTTAGGCACTTCTGAGCCACTTGCAGCCTAGGAAGGCGGGACACCCTAAGCCCCAGTCTCCACCAGTCGTGTGTCTCAGCCTTTAGGGCACTCACCGAGTACCAGAAGCTTCCCGCTCCTCTCTCCAGCAAGCAGCCTCCTTCCTCCCATGAAGGTGTGACCAAGAAGTGTGTGCCGCTGGCCAGGTGCTTCCCGCAGCTGGGGAGCGAGGGGAGCCAAGCCCCACACACCACCCCCTCGGGCCACAGGGTCACCTCTGCCCCTCCTGTTGGTGCCAGGGGACAGAGGTGCTGGAGCACAGATGAGAGAAGGATGGCTTGAGCTGGGATCAGCTCTTCGGTTATATAAACCCAGAGAGAGTCACAGCGGAGGTGGCAGCCCCAGAGGCTTCAGGGGAGCCTGAAATAAAGCAAGAGCAGAGGGAGCTATGCCAGCTTGTTCCTCCAGCCTGAAATGATGTGATTCCAGAAGCCAGGCAAAGTCTCCAAAGCTGGGGCAGCTGGCAGATGTTGAGGTCTACCATCAGCTTGTGCAATTCCAGACTGACACAGTTCAAAGGCTGAACAGAATGGCTGGAGTTGGAAAGGACCTTAAAGATCACTCAGTCCCAACTCCCCTGCCCTGGGCAGGGACACCTCTTACTAGACAAGGTTGCTCAAAAGTCTCATCCTGCCTAGTCTTAAACACTTTCAGGGATGAGACATCCACAACTACTTTGGGCAACCTGTTCCAGTGTCTCACCACCCTCATAGTAAAGAACTTCCTCCATGGTTTCTTAGGAAACTCTAAGGAAAGGCAGTGCTTGTGAGAAACAACCCTGGGAGAAGAGCAGTTTGATCAGTGGGAGATGGGAACCACCTGAGCCTTCATCAAGACACAATTAGAAAGGGAAAGGTGGGTGCAGGACCCTGTCCAGGCTGGGGTTACTCACACTGGTGACTACACCCCCAGCACAGGGCTCCTGCTCCCATCTCTCTTCAGAGTCCAGCAGCCTCACTCAGGACAGCAGCAGGAGAGACACCAGGAGCCCTTTTCCCCCCCATTTAAATTCCTGCTTCTCCTTGTGCTGGTTGCTTCTTTTGCACCTTCACACATCACACCTCCAACCCTGCTCCAGCCACGAGGAGAGGAAGAGTAGATCAGGCCCTGTCCTCCATACTGGCAGGGATTAGAGTCCAAGGTTTACACAGTGCTGCCAAGCTGTGGTGGCCTTGCCCACACGCGGGGCTGGCCTGACTGCCCTGTGCTGCCAGAGTCAGGCACTGGCACCACTCCCCCAGGACTAAAACTGTAGTTGTGGGGGCACCCAAAGTCACTGCCTGCTGCAGCTGTCCCCATGAACATGGCACATCTGGCCCCGACAGCAGGCTGGCATCCTGCACAAGGCTCTGAGCAGCCGAGGCTGGCAGCCACCTGTGCCTCGCAGGATGCTAGCAGCCCTGCAAATACAAAGCTGCAGCCCCCCCGAACACAGAGCTGCAGGGCTGGGCACTGGCAATTCCTGTGCCGGTCAGGAGGTAACTCAGATCCCTGTCTGCTTCCCAGTCCTGAGCAGGGCGATGGCTGCACTGCAGAGCAGACACCAGGAGGTAACTCATGTTGCTATGGGAACAGCCATTACCCAGGACAACCTCCTTGCCCAGAGCCACACCGGCCCTCAGGGCTCAGCTGGAAAATCAGAGAGCAATAAGTCCCTCTTCAGGTTTAGATAAGTGCTGGGAAACTCAGGGGGTGGAGAAGGAGGGGCAGGATCTGGCACAAGGGCAGTAGCTCCTCATTTCTGGGGTCAATGCATCAGGACTTGTTACTGTCACTAAAGGACTAAGGGGCTGAGCATGAACCAGAGTGGGACTGTTTGAATGAATAAACCCAAGGAGCACATCTCCAGCTTTGGTTACTGCACCAGTTCCTCAGGGATACAGGAAGGGAGGCAGGTCCAGCAGTCAGCACTTACCACCATTGCTTACCCATGCCCCTAGGCCTCCTTCCCACAGCAGAAATGAGATCTTGCCACCGTAAGACTGAGACCTGAAAGTGCTGCAAGAGATAGCTGAGCCCAGTAGGAGAAACTGCTCCAGCCTGAGGAGCCTTACACCCTGCAGCCCTCTCATCGGTGTCAGGTCTGAGAGCAGTGATGCCACTTCTGGGAGAGCTGGTGGAGAAGGGATGCTCTGCAGGCTCAGCCCCAAAGCTCTCCCCATACAGAAGGCCCTGAGGCACAGGCAGGGGCACAGGGGGCAGGACTCCACCACTCTGTTCACCCAGCTTGGCTACAGGCCAAGCCCTAGGGCTAGATGCATCCCATTTGTGAGCCTGCCATGGTAACTGCATCAGCCTCTTCTTCAGGGAATGAGTGTGCTGGTCAGGATGCTTTGAGTCCCCAGCAGAGGAGCAGCCTGAACATGAAAACAGAAGCTGTGATGCCAGCAGGTCCATTTGCCTCATCCTGAGCAGAATAGCTGGGCCAAGGGGCAACTAAGAACACCCTGAACCCCCTTGTCCTAGCAGCAAGGATGCAGGGGTCAAGAGTAGAGCTGGAAGGCTGGCAGCCAGGATGAGGCTGGTGCACACAGGCAAGAATGAGGCAACATGACCTGCAGAGACAGCATCTGTACCAGCATCAGGGCATCAGCAACGGGTCTGAGCCCTGCCGTGGCTCCTGCTCCCTCCCTTGTGTCCAAGAGGTGCTCTTGGCTGGGGACAGGAAGAACTGCTGCGTCAGTTGGGCACTTTCTCACCTGAGACAAACCCCAGTTCTCCCACCATAAAGCTGCTCAGAGCTCTGGCACAGCAGATGGCAGCACCATGACCCACCTCTGCAACTTGACCTAACTTGGGGCACCTTCTAGCAGTGAGGAGTTCTGGTTTAGAGAACTTACTGTAGCAGCAGCTCTGGGGAATAAGGTCCCTCTCCTCAAGCCCTCTCACCTTGCTTTCCGTTGATCAGCCTCCTCACAGCTCTTTCGCTTTGGGTGAGGCCCCAGCTCCACGTGGGAGAGGGTTTGGCAGAGCACTTCAATCCTTTCCTCATCCTGATCGCTCCTGCTCCCACGGCCTCACTCTTTAGTGGAAGCCTGGAACCCAGATCTTACATCAGGGCACGGTTGCACCACCACTGCTCTGCACCCTCCTCTGCAGCTGGAGGAACTTGTCTGGCTGGCCACCGTTCCAGATCACAGCATCTTTGGTGGCAACGCCGAGGGACCACACTCCATTTCCTTCCTGCTTCTGCACGGCATCCTTGTGCCCCGGGGATCAGCGGCGTCCCTGCGCCCCCGGGGACCAGCGGCGTCCCTGCGCCCCCCGGGGCTGCACCTTCGAGCACATCAGAGAACTGCAAAAGGAACCACAAAATTCTGGGTTTCAGACAAGATCCATTCCCTGCCTCGCCACAGCATGGCCTGCAGAGCATCTTTACTATGCTCACATTTGTATCTATTGGATCCTGAGGGTATTCACTGGGATCCTCTTTCCAGCTGGATGGACTGATCCCCTCTTTCCCGAGAGGGAATTATGGCTACAAAACCAGGCTGAGGTCACAGCAGGAAGCCAGACACAAAAGATAGGGCTAAAGTACTTCGAGGCTGAGGTGGTCCAGTTCTGGGTGCCCACCAGATCCAAGGCTGCTTCTGCAGATACCGGGGGACAACACTGGGCAGAGGGAAGCTGCTGTCCTGCACTCACCTTTTTGCTTCATCAGAGCTGCAGCACTGGGGTTAAAGGATTAAAGAGTGAAGGTGAGGAGCAGCACTGGCCCCTGCAGACCCTCTCTTTTTGGAGCCAGTAGGACACAGGAGGGAGTCAGCAGAAGCCAAGGGTCAGCAGTTTGTCCTCCCCTCTCCAGCCCTTTGCCACAGACTGAGGCACCCAAGATGCTTTCGAGGAACTCATTTGCCACCTGCCCTGGTGAAGCTATGGGGCTGAGCAACCTCTGGTTGTCCCTGCCAGGCTCTTCCTTTGCCAGAATTCAAAGCCACCCTCCCCACCCATTCCAAGTTGCTGGCAGAGCCCTGTCTGAGTGGGGCAGAGGGTGGTTAGAGGCTGCTAAAGCCACGGGAGCAGGCAGGGAACCAAGTGCTGACATGTGCGCAGCACAAGCGTGAGGACATTGGGTGAAATGAGAAGAGCAAAAGTCCAGGACAGAGGGAAGGGTTTGAGGGTTTTCCTCTTCTCTGGCTCCCTTGTGACCCAGTGTTGGGTGTTGCATGAGCTCAGGAAAGGCTGCAGACACTCAGAGAGCAGCAATCCCTCCAGGGCCCCTAAAGACTCCAGAGTGAAGAGCAAGAATGCATGGGAGGAGGGATCAGACAATCCTGCTCTCACTCTCCTCAGGCATCCCATCGTGGCTGTTGGGAGAGGAACAGGGCAGGTGGAACTGGACACTACATTGCAATGCTGTTAGGTCTGCAGGGGTTCAGTCCTGATGTTCTGCAAGCACAACCACAAACATGCCCTGAGGCACCCAAACCATCTGCCAGGAGCCTGCTGAAGCCTACACTGATTTTCTCGTCTACAGGATGAAATTCTACTGACTCCCTGGAGGGACTTCCCTGTCGAGGACACAGATCCCTTTGCCCCCCCAGTAAGTGTCCCCCCCCCACCCCTGCATGGCTCACAAGGGAGCAGGGCAGTGTCAAGGCAGCAGCTGTCTCAGCTTCCCCAACCCCATACCTTGCTCGCTCCCAGTTCCCTCCATGCAGTGATGATGAAGGTCAAAGCCTCTCAGAGGTAGGAGCTGAAAGGGAGAGGTCTCATCCTGCCACCCTCACAAATTCCCTGGTCTGTCCCTTCAGCAGGATGAAGAGAAGTGGGACTTTGTCCTGGTAAGTGACATCCACGAAGTGGGCAGCCAGAAGGAGATCAAGAGGAAGAAATTCCTGGATGAGCTGAGCAAGAAGGGGTTCATCATCAAGGTGAGGGGCTGTAGGAGGGAAAAGCAGTGAAAATGTGGCCATCTGTGGTACCCTGGTGTGGGCTCCTGCATCCCAGGAGATAAGGGAGAGCTGAAACATTGAGCTGATCACTGCATTGGTGCTGGAACCCAAACCATTTGTTCAGCTGGGGCAGACCCCACCCCAAGACTCACTCAGCCCCTGGCAGTGCAGCCCCTTTCCCTGCCCCTCTGGCCCTGCCAGCACTCTTCTAACAGCTCTACTCTCCCCCCACCAGAAAATCGAGGACAAGAAGCTCTTTTATGGGGTCCGTGCCCCCAGACAGATCTTTAAGAAATACCAGTGGCTGCTGAGGAACCCTGACAGCAGGTGGCAAAACTCTGATGCCCATCAGGATGTACCAGTGACCACCAGGTAGGTGCTGCGTGGGGCTGCTGACCTCCAGCATCTTGCAGTCCCCTTCCCCCACACCAGCACCCAGCTCAGCTCACTGCTGTCCCAGGCTCCTCAGCTTCCACAGAAGGTCACCTCCACCTACCACATGCAAAGCTGTCAGCTTCTCACTGTCCACAGCCAGCTCCCCTCTTTCCTCCCTGGGTTTTGGTGCACTCTTCCTCTCTTTCTTCCCACTTTTCAGGGCCACACAACACAACCTGTCCCCCCCCCCAGCAGTCTCTAACCCCACTTTCTCCTTGCTCAGGATACGGATCGTGAACTTCATCCTGCAGAACACGGTGACACCCGACCTTGGTAAGGGACCAGGGCCAGCAGGGGAGATTCCCAGCCTGGCTCGGGCACAGGCAGCCCCAGCTCAGAGCAGTGCATCTGCTGCCATCTAAAGAGGTGGGAGATATGAACTGCAGAAACAGTGACAGCTTCCTGCTCCCTCTCCCCAACCCCCTGACCTCAGCTGCCCAGTGCTGCTCTCCTGTGTCCCTAAAGACCTCATCCCTCTCTGACACCCAAAGACAGGCAAGGTAGAGGGTATTAGTTCTCTGCTGTCCTTAAGGGCCTGCTCTGTGCTGCCAGAACCAGGCACAGCTTGCAGCACCTCAAAGATTAGTGCTGATCCCTCCTGGAGAGCTCAGCCTCTCCCAGGAGTTTTTCCTGCTCCATTAAGAGGCTCCAGGAGAGGTCTGGGGACAAGTCTGCCTGGCAGGGAGCACACAGAGCTTTGCTAACATTCCCTATTCTGCTCTGCTCCCAGAAAAGCTACATGACTTGATGAAGAAGAAGGTCTTTGAGGCTTCATTTCCCCTGCATGAGGTGAGGCCAAGTGCAGTGTGTTGGAGGAAAAGCCACCAGTGGTGGAGAAGCACGGCTGGGGAGGCCTTTGGCAACTGGGTCTTCATCAAGACCTCTCTGGATGAAGGGCATGACAAAGCTCCCAACAGCAGCCTGGGAGCTGGGCTGGGAGATAATCTTGTCCTAGTCATCCCCTGTCCAACAATCTTCTCTGCCTGCAGAAAGAAGAGGTAAGGGAGTTCCTGAAGGAGAAATGGGCTCGCTGGAGAAGCATATTTCACCATCAGCCAATTGAAAAGATCAGGTAATGCTGGCAGAAGAGCCACAGCAGAGCCTTCTAACCAAGTGCCCCCACCTGAGACTCGGAGAGCTTTGAGCCCTTTGCCAAGCTCCTGTGTTCCCTTTTACATCATTAGTCTGAATCTGGCTCCTCTTCCACATCTTGGGCTGCTACTGAAGCATGCAGAGTCCTTACCTTGAGGAGCAGCCCCATGGCACCAAACCTAGCTAATTTGGCAGCAGGGTTTAATTAACCCACTTCATTTTCAACTACAGACTCCCACATTCAAAGGCAAGGGCAAGTGGGACCAGCACTGCTGCAGCACATCCAGCCTGGGGCAGAACCTGGGGCATCAGAGGCAACAAGGGGCTCCTGTGACCACAGCTAAAGCCAGGGCAGGGCACAGCTCCTGTCTGCAAAGGGGAAGGAAACCAATTCCCCATGGTCAGGGGAAGAGGGCAAAAAGACCACAGGGCTCCACAAAGCTGTCAGGGATGTCAGAAACGCTGAAAGGGAGATGTGCTCTCTCCTTCCTTAAGTGTTTGTCACACTTGACAAGCCCAGCAGAGGCTCTGCTGGTGCACAAGGTTGGAGAGCTCTCCATTCCTGGGGTCAGAACACCAGGACTTGTTGCTACCTCTAATGGATTAAGAGGCTGAGGAAGAACCTGTGGAGAGCGTTGGGTTTATTTGTTCAAACACAGCCCAGGGAGCACATCCCCAGCTTTGGTTGCTGGCACCAAGTGAATTCCTCAGGGATACAGGAAGTGAGGCAGGTCCAGCAGTCAGCACTTACCACTATTTCTTACCCATGCCCCCAGTCCTCTTCTCCTCACCAGAAAGGAGAACTTGCCACCTCAAGACTGAGACCCAAAAGTGCTGCAGGAGATAGCTGAACCCAGCAGGAGAAACTGCTCTGGCCTGTGGAGTCTTGCACCCTGCAGCCTTCTCACCTTCTTCTCAAGCTGTTCTGTAGGCACCAGTTGTAACTTGGCCTCAGCTGCTCCCACCTCTCTTACCTGGCACACGGTCATCTGGATCACATGAAGGCATTCTCCCCTTGGGTTAGACCCTCTGGGCTCCCTTCTCAGAAAGACAGAAGCAGAGCCCTTGGTATTGAAGTGGGTATCACTGAGAGTGGCTTCACTCTGGCAAATTAACCAAAGGTTTGTTTGCACCAGTCACCAGGTGGACCAAGAACATGAGAAGCTTTCTCCTGGGCTCCTCTGAACCCCTCCAGGACAGAATGCCCTGCCCCATGCCGTACAGACCCAGCCAGACCCCACTACATCCTCATCTTTCTCCCTGCCCTGTGTCCACCTCTGACCTGGAGCTGTGCTCTCTGCCCCTCGGTGATGTCCACCATGCACTTCAGTCCGTTCCCATGCAGTCAGTGTGAGGAGGCTCAGCTGCTGCTGCTGCTGCTGCAATCCCCATGGGAGTGCTGCACACTTGGGGTCCCTCCGGCTGGGCTGACTCAAACCCAAACCCACCACGCTCCTCAGACAGCACTGTTCCTCCTGGCCCCAACATCCCTTTGGGGTAGAAGAGTATCTTCAGTAACCCCCAGCAATACCATGTCTCCCACTGGCCACAAGCCACACCTCACCACTCCTTCCAGGTGCTATTTTGGCGAGAAGGTGGCCTTGTACTTCGCCTGGCTGGGCTGGTACACGCGGCTGCTGGGCATCGCGGCGGTGGCCGGCTCCATTGTCTTCGTGATTGGGATCACCATTTTCAACTCCAGCCAGGTGAGGTAAGGCAGCTGGGGTGCCAAACACACCCTGTCCTCCAGCCTTTGCTCTGCCAGGCAGCTTTAAGAGAGTCACCCCCTTTGCTCCCCTCTACACCTCTCTCTTTCTCCAGCAAGGAGATCTGTGAAGCTAACACCACCATCATGTGTCCTCTCTGTGACCAGAATTGTCCATTCTGGTACCTCTCTGACACCTGCACCTATGCTAAGGTAAGCAGACTCCTTCCCAAGACAACCTCAAGGTAAAAGATGGGGAAACATAACCCACCCTGCTAGCAGAAGACAACCCAGCAGGACTCCACTAAGCTCTGTAAGAAGGAGGAGATACAGCCAGGTCATGGTCTCCCTCCATCACCACCGAGGAAGAGTTTACCACTCTCAAGCCCCAGTGTCCCTCCCCTTCCTTTGCCTTCTTGCAGCATCTTTGCCTGCTCAGGGGAGGGCACAAGAGGAGCACTGAATGCAGAGGCCCCTCCCCAGCCCCCAAGCTGCCACAAGCCCCTGCCCCTCACTGTCACCATCACATTCTTCCTTGATCTTCTCCAGGTCACCCACATGATTGACAACGAGGCGACAGTTGTGTTTGCCATGTTCATGGCAATCTGGGGTAGGTATCCACATCCTGGGGCCAGGCACAGACAGCCTGGAAGAAGAATCAGCCCTTTGTGACACAGGGGGAGAGGAGCTGGAGGAAAGCAGGACGCAACATAGCTTCAGGGGCCTTTGAGTCCTTACCTCCTCCACTTCCAGAGCCATCAGCTCCCCTTTCAAGCAAGCAAGGAACAAAATCACCCCAGCAATCATCTCCAGCTCCCCAAATGCACCTTGCCTGTCCTGCCTGAAAGCTTTTACTCCTGCACCCATCACACACTCCTGCAAAGGACCCAACAGCTTCTCCGGCTGGGCTCTTCGAGCAGCTGCCTGTAGGTGGTGGCAGCTGCAGGCAGGAGGGACCACCAGCACCCTTATCAACCTCTCCAGGTTGCTGCCTGACCTCTGAGCTGCTGTGGAACAAGCATAGCAGACCGGTGGGCTCTGAGCTGATCTGGTCCCATCACCACATCATCTACACACCATATCTGGCTCTACTGCAGCCCTTTCAGCCTCAAATACCATCAGAGGTGCAGGCTGAGAGTTCACCCTCTGAGACCATGGTCTGAGCAGGTCATGGAAGTGGTCTTGCATGCAGCTATGGACTGCTTTACACAGGGACAAGCCAGATGAAAGAAGGGGTGGCTGTGAATGCATCTGCAGCAATGCAGCCATGCCAAGGTGCAGGGCACCAATGCCACTCAAAAGGTGGATTTGTCATTAACCCAGACTAATGTGGCTGGATGGTGCCATGCAGACATAGGCACCACAGCTGAACATCTCTGGAGCTTACTCTAGTTTGTAACAGATCCCCTAAGACACAAGAGGTGAGCTGACCTCCAGTGAAAACTGCTGCATGTTCAGGTTCCTTTTTGTGTCCAGGGCCCTAATTTGCCACCAGGACAGATGGTGACATGAGCATCCATCCTGCTTTGTGGGATAGAAGGGTGACTTCATATCCAGAGCCATCCCCAAGTGTCACAATGTTCTCTCCTTCCCCACACAGCCACTGTGTTCCTGGAGCTGTGGAAGAGGAATAGAGCCACTGTTGTCACCAACTGGGACCTGTACGGGTGGGATGAGGAACAGGTGAGGATGTAAACATCTAATGGAGACACTTAAACAGCAAAGCCAGCACCTGACAGCCCTGGGAGAGATGGAGATCTCTAGAGCATTAAGCAGATGCTGACCTCTTCACAAGGGCCTGAACTCACCCAGCACTGGCCAAGCTGTTGTGGGTTGGGTGTTCATCCCATATGGCCATTAACGCACAGCCCCTGGACTTCCCACCACCCAAGCAGAGCCCTGCTGGGCCTTTCCTTCCCCCTTTTGGGATTTCCTGAAGACATTTTTTGCAGGAGGAGCTGGCCTTGGAGCTGATCAACAACTTGCAGCACGAGCCCCGGCAGTACCAGCACTCCTACTTCCGCAGCACCATCGTTCTCGTCTTGGTGCTGGTGATGGTACGTGCCAGGGGGACCATGGGGAGACTTGCTCTAAGGACACAGAGGCTTTCCTCCTGCTCTCCTGCAAGATCAGCACCTCAGTGTGTCCGACTGCTGGAGCAAAGGCAGAAGCCAGGCGGTTAGGGCAGGTTTGCATCCATCACAATGGTTCAGGAGCCTCGCTGTACTCACAGCTTGCTGTGCTGGTGGGACAGGCCAACCACCCTTTGGGCACGCAGGCTGAAGGCTCTGCTCTTGTAGCAGAAGGCAGTGAGAGGCATACCCTCGATGCCCTCTTTTCTCCCCACTGGCCAGTGGGGAGGGTCTAGAAGAGGAGTTTAGGCAGAGATAATTTCTCATCCTACCTGAAGAGTGTCAGCTTGCATTTGAGGCCACATCCAGACGAAGGGAGCCAGGGCTGGAAGAGCTGGTGGTCCTCGGGCCCTCCCTGCACAGCTTCTCACCCCCACAGATGGCGGTGACGATCGGCATCGCCCACGCGCTGGTCATTTACCGCGTGGTAGCCACAGCCCTCTTCAGCCAGAGCCACTCCGAGTTCCTCCGCGAGCAGGCCAACACGGTGGCCGTGATGACAGGGGCCGTGCTGCACTACATCACCATTGTCATCATGACCAAGGTGCGGAGCACGGCACGGGGCAGGCAGCGAGCCTTCACCTTGCTGCTCCACCATCAGCCCCCCTCTCTCATTCTGTGCCTCTCCCGCAGGTCAACAGGCGCGTGGCCCTCTTCCTCTGTGACCTGGGTAAGGCCAACTTGGGCTGGCTTCAACCTGCCCCCCTGCAGCCACCCTCGTGGGCCCCCAATGCAGCCAACCTCCTGGACCCTTCCCTTCCTCCACCACCACAAAGCACCTACCGAGCAGCTCGTGCCGTGCAGGTCCCCACGGGAGTCCAGCAGCCCTCTAAGGCACAAGCCTATCTGTGTGCCACATGCTGGCTGCCCCACAGCCACAATAGGCTTTGGAGAGGTGGTCACCCACACGGCCAAGGCTTGGCATGAGCAGGAAAGCCACCAGAGCAGCAGGAGAGGTCACAACACAGCTTTCCTCCCAGCTGAAGGGCTGCTTCTCCAGCAACTCTGGCTCTGTGGGACCTCCCTGCTTAGCTGAGTTCAGCCTCATCAAAAGGCTCAAGTGAAGGGCAGGGAGGGCTCCATGAGTAGTAGTAACACCCTCCTAACCTTCAAGGTGCTGCTGTGGCATCTAGGGAGGCACAGGGAAGGGTCCACTTCTCTGTCACCAAGTCCCTGGCCTTCCTTTCATTCCCCAGAGAAACCAAGGACCTTCACTCAGCGTGAGAAGAATTTCACCATGAAGATCTTCACCTTCCAGTTCTTCACACACTTCTCCTCACTCATCTACATTGCCTTCTTCCTGGGACGGTGAGTGGTGGCTGGGGACCCTGGGGGAGAGGAGCCTGGGGTTGGGACAACCCCAACACCTAGGGACAGAATAGTCCCTTCTCCCTCCTTGCCAGGCACTGAGATCCCACTTGGGACCTCAGGAGGGCCATGACTTCTCCTGTGAGCATGGTGGGTGGGGGAAGCCCCTTGCTTCTCTACTAGTGCCTGGAGAATGATGCCCTCCATCCTACACTTGGACCTTCTTGGGGCACAACAGACCTCACTGTTACTTCCTTGCCCAGGATCAATGGCCACCCAGGGAACTATGTCCGCATTGCTGGCAAGTGGAGGCTGGAGGAGGTGAGGGACCCCACACCACCACTCCTGCTCTTCCTTCCCCTGCTGCCCGGCAAGGCTCTGAGGATCTCAGCTCCCTCCCATTGTGCCTGCTTTGACCAAACAGTCCCTGAGGCCAGGCCACAGGCCATAACTCCTCTCTTCTCATCCCTTTCAGTGCCACCCCAGCGGCTGCATCACTGACCTCTTCATCCAGATGGCCATCATCATGCTGCTCAAACAGACCATCAGCAATGTGATGGAGTATCTCATCCCGTAAGCTCTGCTCCAGCCCGTAGAGAATTCACTCCTGAGTGTCAAGGGCAGCTTCACAGCTCCTGCAGAGCTTCATCCTGGTCTTTGGGGCCAGGATTTCCTCCTTTTCCTCCTCCAGGTGGTCAAAGCTGGTGCTGGCAGCATCTGGGCCCCGCTGTCCTCTGCAGGCAGCCCTACAAATGCTCCCTCCCCTTGCAGCTGCATCGCCCACAAGCTACGCAAGAAGCCGCAGCGCCCCAAGAAGAGGAGCATGGTGCTGGGAGAGGAGGAGGAGGCTGAGGACCCCTGCAAACGGCAGTGGCTGAACAACTACCGACTCAACGAGGTCAACATCTTCAGCCTGTTTGATGAGTTCTTGGAGATGGGTACGTAGGGCACGGGAGGTGAGCCAGGAGGGATCCGGGGTGCAGAGCCATGCGTCCTCCTTGGCTGGAGAGGGTCTGATGCTGGGGAGCTCATCTGTGGGCAAGGGAGAGCTCCAAGACACAGCTCTATGCTCAGCCCTGTTTCAGCTGTGGCACACCAAGCAGATCGTTCCCAAAACATGAGAGAGTAGGCCTTGTGCCCTGCCTAGAACCTTCCTGTCCTCCCAGGAGCGGTGACCACAAACCCAGCGTGGTCTCCCTGCTAGGGTGGCTCAATCCTGTGGGGGTCCACAGATCGCTCACTTCAATAGCCCTGTGAAAGCTGGATGTCTCCCATGGGGATGTGGGGTCCCCAGGACAGGTCTATCTCCCCCCTTCACAGCCCCTCAGACAAGCCACAAAGCAGGACAAACCCAGACAGCAAATCAGGACCCTGTGGAATGTCCTCTCTCTGGTGGCTTCCCACCAGCAACCAGCACTTTCCTCCTCTGCAGTGATCCAGTACAGCTTCACCACCATTTTCGTTGCTGCTTTTCCCCTTGCCCCACTCCTGGCCTTCATCAACAACGTCTTTGAGATCCACCTGGATGCCATCAAGATGATGCGGCTGTACCGGCGCATGGTGCCCAGGAAGGCAAACGACATCGGTGAGATGGGGCCCGAGGGGCTCCCTTCAGCCAGCACTGCTGCATGTACCAGTAGTGCCTGCTTCCTCAGCACGAAGCCCTGGAACATCCCTTCGAGGAGAGCACAGGGAGAGCTGTGGGATGGGGCAGGAGAAGCTACCAGAGAGCCCACAGAGGCTGAGGAGCGGTTTGGAGGCCTCCTGCCTTCACTTCTTCTGGCCATCAGCTGAAGCTCGAGGTTCTTCACCCTTGGAGCAGCAGCAGTGAGCTGGCAGAGGTCTTACCACCCGGTCCTCTCCCACAGGAATCTGGCTGCAGGTCCTGGAGGCCGTGGGCATCCTGGCTGTCATCGGGAACGGGCTGGTGATTGCCATCACCTCCGACTTCATCCCCCTGCAGGTCTACAAGTACACCTACAGCCCCTGCATGACAAAGAACAGCTCTGGTGTGGAGTGAGTGCTGCCCTGGCTGCTCCCAGTGGTGTCCCTGCCTGCCACAGAGCCATAAGGCAGCAGGATCCCCACAGTGGGGTGGGGGGCAAAGGGAGCGGGGGGGGCTTTACAGAGGGTAACATCTTCAGCCTCCCAATCACCTCCCATTCACATTGTTCCCGTGGTGGGTAAGCTGGTGGCCCTGAATGGAGAGAGCACCAGTAACACTGGAGAGCTGCAGGAAACCCTGGGGGCCCACACAAGCTCTCCTGCCCTCCCCTCTTTTCTACAAGCTTTGGCCCACTGGCCAAATCCATTCAGGATGGACGGAAGCCTCAGAGACCTCCATTTCCCCCAGGCTTTGTGCAAATAGGTAACCCTCCATGAAGGTGCTCAAGACCAGGTTGGATGAGGCTTTGAGCAACCCGATCCAGTGGAAGGCCTCCCTGCCCATGGGAGGAGGGTTGGAACAAGATGATCTTTAAGGTCCCTTCCAACCCAAACCAGACTGTGATTCTCTGAAACAAACCACGGGAAGGAATGCTGCAGGCAGATGGGTTCTATAGCAGTCAGAGTCTCCCAGGAGACATAAGAGCTGCAGACTTCAACCAGGACATGCCACAGTGGTCGTTCCCCCCAGCATGCACAGATGTGACTTTTCCCCCTGCAGCTGCTCCACTGGGTACATCAACCACAGCCTCTCCGTCTTCCGCATCCAGGACTTCGAGCCCCACACGAGGGCCGAGGCACTGCCCAACTTCAACAGCACCCAGAACAAGGAGTGCAGGTAACAGCAGCCCGGGGCCACTGCTCAGCACGGCTCCCCCACCCCCCTCACCATGGCATCCAGCCTGCAGCGGGCACAGGCAGTGCTGGGAGGCAGCCAAGGAAGCTGCTGGGGCTCCTCTTGGATGCCCATGGACACCCATCACGGGGGTCCCAGGCTGGCACTGACGGAGCTGTGCCGCAGGTACCGGGACTACCGGAACGCTGACGACTACAGCTACACGGTCCAGTTCTGGCACATCTTCGCTGCACGGCTCGCCTTCCTCATCCTCTTTGAGGTGAGCACCCAGGAGCCAAGAGGGGCAATTGGGTGGTGTGACACAGTGGAGTGGCAGCAGGGGACAACAGGGCACAGTAACTCAGCCCAAGGAGCTCCCTTCTGCCATGCCCTCTGCTCCCCACAGCATGTGGCGCTGTGTGTCAAGCTGATCGCAGCCTGGTACATCCCTGATGTCCCCCAGTCAGTCAAGAACCAAATTCTGGACAAAAAACACACCAACCTTCGGAAAGAACTGAGGTAAGTGATGCTCCAGGAGAGGTCAAAGGCTGCTGGGCTCAGAGATGGCACAGCCCAGCCAGGGACTTGCCTGGCTGCAGGAGCTCCTGAGCACCATGGTCAGGCTGACACCACCACAGGCATGGTGAAATTGGGACTGTACCTTTCTGCTGCCAGGGTAGCTCCTCCAGCAGCTTTTTCGGGTGGGCTTCTCCCCCCAGCTCTCAGCCCAGCTTCCACCACCTCAGACTTCCAGCAGAAAAAGAACTTTTTAAGATGAGCTGCATCAGCCATGGTTGAAGATCCATCTCCCCCACGCCTGTTCCCACACTCACCAGCCCAGGTGGCTTTTAACCACTCAAAGCCGCTGAAACAAGCCCCACCTGAGGCCATTCATCACTGGTGCCCACCAGGGAAAGGCTCTGCTTGGCTATGGCTATGCCTTCACAAAAAGAAAAGCTCTGAGTTAAAACGAGAAGTTTTGCCCAATTTTTCCATATCAAATTTGCTTTAAAATAGAATTAAGTATTTCAGCTGGAAACAGAACCAGTGTGGGAGAAAGCCACAGGCTGGGCCACCCTGGTGCTGTTGTCCTTCATGGGCCTCAGCTTTGGAGGAGGGCTCAGCCTGCCCCTTCTCACCATCACCCCGTCCCAGCTGCCACCCCAAAACCCAGGTGGGAGCAGCAGTGAATGAAGCTCAAGAGGCACCACAGTGCCACCGTGCAGCTTTCAGGCTCTGATTCCCTCGAGACAAGGATTTTCCACAAACTGAGTCACTTTTCTCCATTTATTCCTGGCAAGAGGCCCTGTTCCCACCCTGAGTGTTCCCACACCTCCCCATCACCTCTCAATCCAGGCAGTTCCCTCTCACCAATCCTCTCTCCTTTCTTCCCCAGCATGATGGAGTACTCCACTGAGGTGTAGCCACTGCTCTCCACAGAGAGCCATGGGATTTCAGCCCTTATCCCCAGCTTGGAAGTGCCATGGGCGTGAGAGGAACCACCGTGGCAGGGCCCATGGAAGCAAGCCACATGTCCCAGCTGTGACTGAGCTTGGACTTGAGCTGGGAAGTGACAACATGTTGGTGGCTTCACAGCAGCAGGGTCCTTTCCAGCTTGCATGGCCATCAGGAGGAAAGAAGCTGTGGCAGCCACCAGGGATGGTGCCTTCCCCACACACCAGGGAAGAGCTTTGGCACTGGGGATGAGCCACGGTGCAGCCTCCAGCCTGTGCTGTGCGAGCACGATGCTGGTCTGCAGGAGATAACCTGGCTCCATCAGTCCCTGCTCCAAGACGCTGCTGGCACCGTCAAGCCGCCGGGCACCTCGCTCCAGCTTCCCACTCCAGCTCTTCTCTTGCACTTTGCCCTCCGTGACCTCCCTGCTCTGGCACTGCCGATGAACTTGAGTCTTTCCTCCTTCCCCATGGCATGGCCACCACGTGGCTGCAGCTCCGACCTGCTGTTTTCATGGACACTGGGAAAAATGCTGGAATTAGGCTAACTGTGATTTGCTTTAAACCTACCTTGAGCACCATGAGAGCCGTGCCTGGCCCAAGAGCAAAATGGGTAAATAAACACAACAGCCACGCAGCCCCAGGCAGCCAGAACTTCAGCTGCTGCCACTCCTGCCTCCACATCACCCAAAGAAATCACTCCTCCAAGCCTGTGTCACTTCCAAGGTCGACAACCAAATGTGGCTGGGGCTGAATCAGCTGTGTAGCCCAGAGCTGGGGCAAGGATGGGTGCCGGCTGAGGAGTCACCCCACTTTGGCCACACAGTGGGAAACAACCCATTAGACGTACTGGGGTAACAAATAATGACCTGCACCCAAACCCCCGAGTGCTAGGGCTAGCAAGGCTGACCTCCTGCTAGCCTAAACCCCATTCCTGCCAGCGTGAGCCATTCCCACCTCCTTACACCCACCAGACTGGCTGGGGCCGCTGCCCCTCCCCTCGATGCCTGCAGTCAGGAGGGGTTCGTGGGCAGAACTGAGGAGTCGAACCCCTGATAAGCAAACGTGAGCAGCACAGGTCAGGAGTTCAGTCTTTCACCAGGGCTGATCTACCTTGTTCTGTATGTAAAAGTCAGGTAGTGCCAAGCCCCTGCTGCGGCTGCAGCCATCTCACTGTGCAGGTCTCCAGACCTTCTCCGGACATGCTCCAGTGCCCCCAACGTCCTTTTTGGGAGTGAGATTCCAACTGAATCCAGGCTTTGAGATACAGCCTCACCAAGGCTCAGTCCAGGGGAGGATCCTTGCCCTGCTCCTGCTGGCCACATTTGCTGACACCAGCCAGAAAGCCAGTGCCCTACACACACATCTCCATAGACACTGACACTTGACCCGGGGACAACGAACCCCGTGCTGCTGAGCACCGGCTGCGCACAAGCCCAGGGCACTTCATCAACAGTTCTGCCCTCGCCCCAGGCCCTGTCCGCAGGCCTAGGGGAGGCCCCGGGGCCGTGCTGAGCTGCCGTTACCCACCCGTCGGCACCCCTCGGGGTGAAGCCCCGGTCAGGATCCGGCAACCCAGTCCCACCGAGCCCGAAGAACAGGAAACGGCGCCGTGCGGACATGCTGGGAGCGCCGGGGCGGCGGCTGAACTGCAGTACCTGCTCTGCACCGCGCGGGGGAGACACTCCCGGTGCCGCCATGCACCTGCCCTGGAAACGCCGTGCAGGGACGGGACCCGATGGGCACCGTGTTAGAGCCTTCGCTGCCGGCCGGGCAGCTGTGGGGGCGGGGGGCTGCGCCCGGGCTGGGCAAACGGGCGTCGAGAGGCGTTCGCTGAACAAAGAACAGTAAATAAAGAGGTAGATGGGACCCGGTACCATTTGTATAGTGTATGGCGGGGAAACGGCGGGGCCGCTACTCTTCCCAGTCCCCGCAGCGCATGGCAGTGCTCAGCCCCGCAGCCCTCCTGCCCTTCCTCGGGGTTACTCTTTCTTTTGTTATTATTTGCAAAGGTGAGGTTCGAGCATTTTTTCCAAGTTAGGGACTACGGAAAGCCGAAGGACTCTTCCCGGCCAGGCGTTTACCCAGCCCAGCCTCAGTGCAGGATGGGGGAGCCCCCACGGTTCAACCTGGTGAAGGTACCAGGACCTCAGTGCCGTCTCTAAACCTCTAATCCTACTATAGCCGGGGCTTTGCAAGAGGAAAAATCGCTTATTTACAGCACTTTTTTGCCCTAAACCATGTGCTGGCCAGTGTTTTGCCTGCTCAGAGGCTGGGGGGCAGGCCAGTGTTGCTCTTGCACCAGCTCAGACTGGCTGCAGCGCAGACGGTGCCGCTGCTAAGAATGCAGCCTCTGCCCGGGGCGCGCCGGGGATCTAATCACCGCCTTGGTAATTATTGACAGCGATCTCCATCTACCCGCCAGTGGCCAGAGCTGGACCCAGCTCCCTGCAGCCAGCACCAGCTGGAGGAACCACCCCGTGGCACCACCCTCACCTTGCAAAGAGGCTTTTCAAATCATGGAGGAGAAGGAAACCAACAGCAGACCCCAAGATGCCCCCAGGCATGGCTGCCCAGCCTCGCCTCCCCTCCCCCCCCCCCCCCCCCTCCCTCCGCCAGTGACTCACCTGAAGAAAGCCTGAGAGTACCGAGTTTGCTGGTGCTCAGCAAACCATGTTCCCAGTTGGGCTCTCCCCGCAGCACTGCACTGAGCAGACACCCCCAAGTCCCCAGGGCATGCTCCTGTCGAGCCCCTGGATGTCCCCAGGGCCCGGAGAGCCGGTAATACCGGTGGGGAGGGCTCCGGGTGCAGGTTTCATCCTGTCTTGACAACTCCGTGGGCTTTTCCAGACATGGAGAGCAGGGCAGGTTCCCTCCTCAGCCTGGAGAGCCTTGTGCAAACTGCATGCACCTGGCAGGATGGGTGGGTTGCTTTCCCCCTCCTTTTTTATCTCTCTCTCCCCCTCCTCCCCCCTTTCTTTTTCCCTCCCCAAAAGCCGGAGTTGGTTGGTTTTGTTTTGTTTTCTTTTTCCTCTTCCACAGGTTCAGGTGGAGGTGGAGGTGGAGCAGGAGGAGCGAGGGAGGGACAGCCAACCCCCTCCTGCAGGCCTGGCGCCCCGTGATTGGGGTGGCGAAGGGCAGGGGCTGAACTGGGGAGGGAGAAAAATAAATACATTATTGAAAAGACCCAAAAAAAAGAGAAAACCCAAGCACTGATCTGGCAGGTCGAGTCGTCTGGAGCCGCGCAGGAGGGAGGTGGCTGGCAGGAAGCCTGCAGCCAGGGCACCAGGAAGCTCCACAGGTAAATGCCACTCTCCTTCGTCCCCTTTCCATGTCGCTGCCGTTCCAGCCAGGTTCAGCAGGGTCTGAGCCAGGCTCTTCAGGGTTTTCCCTCTCCCCACCAGCCTTGCTACTCCCCTGGCTCCCTGGACCCACATTCCCTTTCAGCACTGCCCGCCCTGCAGCCCACATGCCTGCCTTGCTTGCCCTGTAGCCCTGCTCCAGGGAATGCTGCAGCCTGACCCTCGCTTTCCACCTTGCAGCGTTCTCTGCCACACTTGGAGCTCCACAAAACTGGGGTGCCCCCAACCTCAAGATGCAGGAACAACGAGCATGCTGCTGCCCAGTCTCCTGTGCTCTTCTCCTTCACAGACAGCAGCCCTGGCACCTACCCACCCTTTGGGCATCCATTGCCATTTTGTGCCCCAGAGCAGAGGGGCTCCATGGGGCCGGGGAGGTGCTGAGGGCCTCCCTCACCTCTCTGGCCAGGCTGCAACTTGTCAGGGCTTCCTCATTTCTGCCCATCAAAGTGAGACTCTGTATGAGTGACCTACCTGAGCAGGACTGAGCAGAGCTGGCTTCTCCAGCCCTTACTTGTCCATCTGAGTCATGGAGAAGCTCAGTTAATACTTGAGGCATAAATCACCTTGCAGCTGCCCAAGCTGTACACCTTTTACCTGTCCCGCAGGTACCCTGACCTGTGGCTTCACCTCACACCTGGTTCTAAGGGCAGCTGTGCCAAAGGGAAGCAAGGTGCCTCCGTGGCTGCTCATGGCAGGGCTGCCCACAGACCCCCTCCCATGTTCCACCAGCAGACATGGCCTCTCCAGGGACCAGCCCACCCTCCACAACCCTGCTCCTACCCAAAACCAGTCTGCAGCTGAGAGCGATGAGGCTCTGGGGAAAGAGGCACCTAAGAGAGATTTTTCTCCCTCCTGGCCCCAGCATTCTGCTGGCTGTTTACGGTCACGCTGCCTTGCAGCAGCCAGCATCCAGATATCCTTGTTATTCCCACACCAGCCCCAAGGGGACACGGCGCCCGCAGCGGGGCTCTGCGGGGCACTGTGAGCGGAACAATCAGTGCTGCTGGGGCTGAACCTCGGATCTGGCATCGGCGTGGGGGCCCTTGCTCCAAGGACATTGAGGTGCTGTGGCACATCCAGAGAAGGGCAACAAGGCTGGCAAACAGTCTGGAGAACAGGGCTCGTGAGGAGCAGCTGAGGGACCTGGGGCAGTTGAGCCTGGGGAAAAAAGGAGACGAAGGGGAGATCTTCTGGCTCCCTGCAAGGAGGCTGGAGTGAGGTGGGGGTTGGTCTCTTCTCCTAGGGAACAAGTGACAGGACAAGAGGAAACATCTCAAGCTGAGGTTTAGATTGGATGTGAAGAACAATTTCTTCTACCTGAGGATTATCAAGGCCTGGCCCAGGCTGCCCACAGCAGTGGTGGAATCCCCATCCCTGGAGGGATTTCAAAGCCCTGGAGATGTGTTTCTGAAGGACATGGTTTGGTGGTGCCCTGGAATTGCTGGGGTAATGGTTGGACTCCAGTTGAAGGCCTTCTCTAGCCTAAACAACTCCAATTCTATGACCCCAGTCCCAAGCTCTGCTTCACCTTTAGCTCTCGGTGCCCCTTTGTGCTGCTGCAATTCATCAGTGGGCACGAGATGTCCTCTTGTCCCTCTGCCCATGGGGCAATTGCAGTGGCACTGCCACCAGTTCTGTGATGGCAGTAGGGGGACAGGCCACTTGGTCCCCACGCACCATCCTGGCTCTCCCCACTTGCCCACACGTGTGGCGTGTCAGGGGGGTGTGCCTGTCCCTGGGCATGGCTGTGGGGTAGCAGCACACTGTGCCAGCTTGGCTCGGCTCAGCGCTAGGCAGGAGGAAGCCTGCATAGCTATAAATAAACCACCCCTGGTTAATTAGCAATTTCATCAGGCACGTCGGGCTGGAGGCAGCACTGCAGGCAAGGCGGGGTGGTGGTAGCATGAAAGGGGGTCATGCAGAGCCCCCTAACCACAGCCAGGGGGGGAGCTCCCCAAGCTTTCATGGGAAGGTGCTGCACAGCCCACGGTCGAGCTACAGCCAGGGCTTGCTCCCCTGGCTGGCCTCTGCTGGACTCGGGGACACAACTGTAATGTCCTGCAGCCACCCGTTGGTCATTAATCATCTCTCTCCCAGCTCATGGTCACAAAAGCCAGCAAGGAAGTGCTGTGCAGAGAGGGCAGGTGAAATGCCGGCCACTAAGCCATGGGCAGTTCACGGCCTTGGCTTTACCCCAGCATGGCACCTGCCACCCCCTAACCCCAGTCTCAGTGGGAAGCAATGGGGGCTTCTGGAGTGCTCCCTGTTCTGGCCCAGCCTGAAGCAGCCCGCACCCATGGAGCCATTTCTGACCCGTTCCAGCCCAGCCCGCCCTGCCACAACTGCAGCTGGACTTTGTCCCCCGGAAGACACCGAGCCGCTGGGGGCCCTCCTGCCAGGGGTGGCCTGCAGTGCTGCCAGCAGCTCCCCCACCAGTCGCCGGAGCACGCCATGGCAGGTAGGTTCCAAAATTTACACTTTCACCTCTTTCCAGCCAGGAAGGTCCCTTTGCTGGCAGGGGGTCCAGGTACCTGCTCCAGCTTTGGCTTGTAAGGGCAGGCAAGGGTCCATCCCAGCCCCAGGAACCAGCCTGCTGCAAAGCTGCTGCAAGCACCACTCCTGCCAGACCCCTGTGGCAGAACTCGTTTTTCCAGGGAAGCCACCACAGTCACCACCCCCCCAGCTGGGAGCTGCATCAGCTTTCCCATTTGAAACCTCCTTTCACTCTGCTCCCAGATCTTTGCAGTGTGCCCCCCAGAATCCTTATCCCAGCCACCAACGAGACGCTGGATCTGGCACTGGGGAGCCAGGTAGAGCTGAACTGCACTGTGCACTGGGCAGCTGCCGAGCGCTGCCAGCCTGTCCCAGCATGGACCAAAGATGGGCAGTGGCTGGGCAATGCGAGCAGCCAGGACACTACCTGGTAAGGAGCCATGCTAGGGTATGTCTGTCCATCTCTCTGTCAGGGTGGGTCACCTCATCAGCCAACCCACAGTGGCCTCATCTTCCCCCAGGCTGGCACCAAATGCCTCGGAGCGTCTCCTCAGCAGCATCCTGCAGCTCAACCTCACGCACGATGCCGACTTTGGGGTGTTCGCCTGCTGGGTCAGCAATGCCACGGCCACCTTCACCCTGCGGCGAGCGGGTAGGGAGGTGTTTGGGCCAGAGAAGGGACACCTCCAAGGAGGGCCTACTTGCTAGGGGTGGAACAGCAGCCCTATGGGGGTCACCAAAGCGGGTGTTGGGGCATCGCTACCTCTCCCAGGGTGGTGCACAAGGTGCAAACCTACATCATAGACATGCTGGACCATCAGCCACACTCACCGTGCCCTTGCCTGTCCTTGCAGAAGTGGCAGGGCACGTGCCCGCAGTGCTGGCAGCCCTGCTGGTCCTGGCACTCCTGATGCTTCTGGCTGGGCTCTATGTCAGATGCCGCCTGAGCGTGCTCCTCTGGTACCGAAACCACTACGGCGAGCTGGAGATCAATGGTGAGCTGCTAGGGATGGGCACAGAGCTGGTGCTCACCTTAGGGGAAGCCTCCTCTGGGCCAAGATGCAGAGCCCTCCCCAGCATCATAGTCCCCTTTCTCCATGGTTGCCCCCAGATGGGAAGCTGTACGACGCCTACGTCTCCCACGCCGCCAGCCCCAACGACAGAAAGTTTGTCAACTTCATTGTGAAGCCACAGCTGGAGAACCGCTATGGCTACAAGCTCTTCCTGGATGAGCAAACCATCCTGCCCAACTCAGGTGGGTACTAGACCCATGTGGGGTGAGGCAGAGGGGTGGCATCAGCACCAGGGGCTTTACATGCCTGTGCCTGCAGAGCCATCAGCTGACCTCATCATGAACGTGAGCCGGTGCCGGCGTCTTATCGTGGTGCTCTCCGTTGCGTACCTGGAGCAAGACTGGTGCAACAGCAGCTTCAGGTAGGAGCAGCTCCAGTCTCCTCCCAAGATGCTGGCAAGGTCTTCCCACTCCTGCCAAACACCTGTCTCGCAGGGAAGGGCTCTGGAGGCTGCTGGAGCTTTCCAAGAAACCTATCTTCATCGTCTTCGAGAGCCAGTACCGAGAGATCACCCACCCTGCCATCAGCCTGCTGAAGCAGCACCGGAGCATGGTGACCTTGCTGGTGTGGAGAGCTGGCTCCATGGTGAGAGCTGACCAGCACTCTGTCCTGCTGGCACTCCATCTCCATCCCCACTGCCCTATTTTGTGTCAGCCTCCCTGAGACACTCTGGGGCTGCTTCCAGTGCTTCAGAGCTCCTGCAAAGCAGGTTAGGGCAGTCCTCTTTTAAAGGCACCTTAAAAAACCCCAACCAAACCAACCCTAGAGCTGGGTGCCCACTCCCCAGATGTGCACCACCGTGAACCCCATGCCACTCTAAGCTTTCCCTAGGCTGAGGTGCCAGGCTGAAACCTCAGCTCCAAGGGCGAAGCTTTGCCCCATGGCTGCTCCGGCCATTTTGGGGCCAGGCTGGGAGCTGGAGCCCTCAGGAGCAGGTCAGGCCGGTTTCTCTGCCGGCACAGGCTCGCTGCCACGGCAGGAGCACAGCTCATGCCTTGGCTCAGCTCCCAGAGCCGGCAGGAGAGAGCTGTGCTCCACAAAGCCTTCCCCAGTCCTGTGCAGGGCTTCACAGTGGTCCCAGCATGGCTCATCTTCTCCTTGCCCCATGCAGACCCCATCATCGGACTTCTGGAAAGAGCTGTGCCTGGCCTTGCCTCGCAAGGTGTCCTTCCAGGGGACCATGAGTGACCCACAGACCCAGCTGCAGGAGGACAAGGACCCAATGCTGATACTGCACAGCAGCTACCTCGACAGTGGAGGAGACCTCCACCCCGATGGGGACCTCGGTACAGGTCTTTGTCACTTGTTCCTTCTCCTAGGGGGGACTAGATGTACACTGGAGGTCACTTTTGGGCTTTGCTTCAACCTGCCATGGCAGACAGGCTAGATTTAGCCCCTTACTCACTCAAACCCATTTCCCTGCTCCTTCCAGGCCTCCGTGGGGGCATCTTCAGAAGCGCCCCACCTCCTCGCATCAGTGGCCCCAGAGCTCCCATGGCGTCGGCTGCAGGCGCAGCAGAGGACACGCAGCTGAGGGACGGCCAGAGACTGGAGATCGATGTCTCCGACCTGGGATCGCGCAACTACGGTGCCCGCACGGACTTCTACTGCCTGGTGACAGAGGATGACATCTGAGAAGAGCCATGGGCTGGCAAAGTCAGTGTCCCCGTCCCTGCAGGGCCACACAGACCCAGATTGTGCTCAGAGGAGCCTGAGCCTTACGGTGGGAACGAAGCCAAAATCTTGATGGCAGAGACAGAAGCTGGCTCCTGGCTGGATGCTCTGTAGTAGAAAACCATGACCTGCTTGTAGAGCCTGGGCACCCGTGGGTGCTGGACCTTTCCCCTCCCCGTGGGCCCAAGGGACATTTGGACATTTGTCCTGCACGATGGACAAGCAGTGGGATGGGTGATGCTCCCCAAGAAGCAACATGCCCCAGTCCCACTGGCTCAGGAGCCAGGAAATGCCCAGTGGCAGCAGCTGTGGTACCTTCTCAGCCATGGAAAGCCCCGTGGCAATAAAATGCTGTTGCACCAAGCGGGTGTTGTCTATCTGCAGGGACATAGGTGCCACTGGTGAGTCTCCCCATACCACAGGCAGTACCACATCTCATCCCCACCAAGGTGACTAGGAGCAATGCCCAGGCACAGCAAGCAGGGTGGCACTGCAGGGTGAGCTGTGTGTCACTCTCCTCCCCTCCTCAGTGCCAGCCGAGCACGGAGACAAGCAGGCATCGTTCAAGGCCTTTATTTCGGGGACACACAGGGGCAGGCAGGTTGTACACTGAGACCCCCCCAGCCTGGACCACATCGGGCGCCAGCACACCGAGAGGTCCACACCAGCCCTGGATGTGGCCCCTCCTAGCAGTGCCACCCGGTGTCCCCCACCCTCCCTCCCCTCTACCTACTCTACCCTGTTTCCCAGGTGAGGTACGTGATGCCCCTCAAGCACAGCATCTCCCCTCAAACCACCAGCAGACCAAAGCCCCTCACAGCCCACCCACATGCCCCAGCTCAGCCACCATCTCAGCAGGGAGAGCTTCAGACCTGCTGCCTTGCCTGCACAGCCATGTCTAGCAGTGAGGGCACAAGGGCATCTCCCCACCCTGCAGGGAGACGCTGCCCAGCCAACAGTAGCCACCTGGCCCTGCCCAAATCCTGCTTACCTGGCACCAGCTGGCCTAGTGCTGAGCAGAGCAGTAGGCTGGGAGTGGCACTGGTGGCCCTGCCTGCACTGGGACATCCCTGCAGGGTTTAAGGATGGGGACAGTATGGCTTGGAGGTCCCCTGGCTAGAGTGAGGGCATGGGCCTCTTCAATCACACTCCTCACCCCACCCCTGGGCAAAGGGGGCACTCAGCACCCTGTCTCTGCTTCCCACCTCCTTACAGCCCTGTAAAATTTTGGTGAGCTACCTCAGACCTCCCAGAACCCTCCTGAGATATGCAAAGCCCCATGCCCAGCCAGGGCAGAGCGCATGTAACCCACGGTGCACCCCACACCAACACGGTGGCACCAGCCCCCAGCATGCCGCAACTGGGGGAGCTGAGCTGGGTGCCCTCAGAAGCCCCCTCCCCACCAGCGTCACGTTGCAGGAGCATCCCAAACACCCCACAGCTCCAGCTCCCCAGCAGGGTCCCAGTGGAGCCAGGAGCAGTTGCTGGCTTTATGGATGAGTGTCCCCTGCCCAGGGAAGGGGAGTGCCCAGCAGAGGGGGAGGCATGAGGGGCACGGTGGGGACTACAGAGCTAGAGAGCAGAGGTCAGGCAGTGAGCAGCCTCCCCGGGGCACATCCCGGTGAGGAGAGTCTGGCTCCTGGGGGTGTCCTCACAGGCCAAGGAAGTCCTCCTTCCGGTACCCCTTCTGCAAGGAGACAGGCACCCGTCATACAGGTGGCACCAGCGCTGCCACCACTCCTGCAAAGGACACCCTGCCCACACCTTCCTGGGTACTGGCAGCGCCACACAAATCCACTCTGCCCTGGCACCAATGGCCACGCTGTCCCCACCCCACTGCTGTGGCTGCCACCACTGGGACAATGCTCTGGGGATATCCCCACCCCTTCAGGCCTGTCCCAGTCCTGGAAGCACTAGAGTGAGGTGGCTTTCTAAGGTGAAGCCCCTGGCCTTGACTCCATCCCAGCATTCCACCAGCTGGAGAAGGCACCAGGGGGTGGCACATACCATCTTGAAGTCCCGGTGGAGCTTGGTGTATTGCCACATGTTGCCCAGGAGGCTGGCTGCTGCTCTAGAGGACTTCTCATGGTCCGGACTGGAACAAGGACATGAGGCAATGAGTTTTGGGTACTGCTGGACATGGAATGGAGCCCATCAGCCAGCCTGAGAATACCACCCTAGATGGGCCCAGGGAGCTGAGAACTCTTAATGCTGGTGGAAAGAGGCTGAAGACTGTAGTCTGGAGCCCACCACAATGGGCAGGGTGGCACATGTTTGTGGCAGGAAAGGTGAGAAGTACCCAGATGGGAAGAAGGTGGCTGCAGCAATGGCCAGCCTGCTGATGTGGTATCCTAAGGAGGTGGCAAAGGACTGGAAGGTGGCCATGAGTCCACTCCAAGCTGGTCTGGGAACTCCCAAAACCAAGCCTTAGGAAGGGAGGCTGGTTGTGACCCTCTTCCACTGGACCAAGGAAGGAAAGGGATCCCAGGACTGGATTCCAGGACTGAGCTGGGACAGCAAAGCAGAGAGCAAGCTCCCACCTGTCTCTTCTCTTCTTGATGTAGAAGAGCTTCCTGAGGCCATCAAAGTAGACGATGTCACGAGCAGCCATGGGGCTCTCCACCACCAGGTTATTGAGGACCGCGATGATGTTCACAATGACATCAGCAGGCGGTGCCTTGTCCCCAACGCTCCCTGGCAGCTTCTCGATCAAGTGGCTGACCACCTTGGTTGCTGGTGGGTAAAAGCAGCACATCAGTACTGGTGACAAGACTCAGGAGACACCTAACAGCCTGGAGAAGAACATTGCAGCCTCCCAGGGACAATGCTGGGGGCAGAGGGTCCTGCTAAGGACCTGTGGGGCAGCCCCAGGGACACCCTCAAGACCTTTGGAATCTGCTGAGAGTCCCTGGCACCTGGGAGAGGAATTGGGTGCTGAGGGAAAAGTCAGGTGAGATGGTAAGGTGGAGGCAGAGCACAGGGCCTGGTGGGTGTTTGGTTACTGGGGCAGGGGATGGAGCTGCCTCCACATGCTCAGCTGTGAGCAGGGATGCAGCAGGCAGGAAGGTCCTGAAATGTGGATGGAGATATGTGGAGGCCAGAACAAGGAGGCAGCAGGTGGAAGGCATCAGTGGTGCTCCTCCTGCCCAGCACTCACACATCTCGTCCTTGTTGCGGGCGTGGCGGGACAGGTTGCGGATGAGGCCGGTGAGGGAGCGCAGCTGGTGGTGGTCGGCGGTGCGGACGCGGTCCAGCACAGGGTTCAGGATGCGCTCCTGCTCCAGGGCCAGACGGCTCAGCACGCCCGCCCACTGCAAGGCAAACACCCGCTTGGAGACAGCCTAGAGAGACCCATAAACCTCTTCCTCTTCCCACTCCTCCTCCTCCTCTTGCTCAACAGAGCCAGCTCAGGATGACCCATGCCCAGGTGGTGAGTAGCATGGCCACCACCCAGTAAGGACTGGTGCCAATCCCGAAGGAGCTGTATCCCCTCCCTGGGCACAGCTGTGCTTGGTCAAGGTGGTGGGGATGAGCGGGCAAGAGAGGGCAGGCCCTGGGGATGTTCCCCTTGCGTGCCTCACCCTGCGGTCCCCAGCAGTGATGTTCTGCAGGGCACCCGAGGCTGCCTCCGTCGTGTGCTTGTTGAGCTCGCAGCGCTGCAGCAGCCGGTTGTAAATGCCCACGATCTGGGGGTTCCAGAGCCACTCCATGCCCTTGGGGTCCTTTGAGACCTCCGTGAAGGTGACAATGTCTGCATTCAGGTAGTGCTGTGGGGATGGGGGTAGCATTGTTAGACTTGTAGCTGACTCCTCTGCAGCATCCCCTGCTGCAGGTGTCCCCTTTTTCCCATGTGCCTCAACCATTTGGAGGCTGGAGGGACCTGTCAGGTCACCCTGAGTGGGTCCTGCCCCTTGGCATGGCAAAGTGGGAGCTCAACACCCTGATTCACCCCACACACCTGATTCACCCTCTGCTGAGTTCACTCATGTGTCCCACCCTTCAGGTGAGGCCAGCATCCACCTCCACCCCAGCATCACCTTCACCACCAGCTGCCTCCTGGTGCCAACTCCGCCCCATGTGACGCAGCCATCTCAGTGCCCACCACTGCCCAGCCACCCACCTCTCGTGCTTTCTTGCTTTGGGGGCTGAAGCAGCCCACCAGCTCCCCTGTCACCGTGCCACTCTGGTTCCTCCGGTGACCTTCCAGGCGCTGGAGGGAGGATGGGGGCATCTCATCGTACAGGCGGTAGGAGAGGTTGCGCAGGACGCAGACAGCATTCTCCACACTCTGAGAGAGGGGACGTGAGGCTGTCAGTCCTTGTACCATCTACTAGGGCATCTCCAGCTGACACATACCCTAGGGCACAATCCCGCGGGGCTCCGTGGCCAGAGTAACCCCCATAACATCAGTGGTGCTCCTTGGTGCCCAGCAAGACCAGAAGGAACCAGACTGGTTTTCCCACCATCACATTCATTTGGCCACCAGGAGGGAGGGACCAGGACTCCTGAGAGCACCCAAACCCTGTCAGCACCCAACTCCCAGGGCTCACCTTGTCCTCTGACTTGCCCACTTCCAGAGAGCTGTTCACATAGTGGATCATAGAGTCCACCAGCCCATGGCACTCACGCATCTTCTGCCGTGTCTGCTGGCTGGCAGAGCTGAGATTCCTGCACATAGAACATGAGACCATTGCAGCAAAAGGGATCTTCCCCACAGACACCTCTCTCCTGCCACATGGCACCACCATGGGGAGGCCAGATAAGGCCTCTCCCATGGGGATGCCAGACTTAGCCTTGATACACAAGTGCTGCAAGGGATGGGGACCCCAGGAATGAGCCTCCCAGACCTTGCTCTGTGCGTACAGCACCAGTGGTGTCTCTTCCTCCACCTAAAACTTGACACACAGTGGGAGGTCGAGAGCTGGCATGAAGCAGGTACCTGAGGAATCCTGTCGAGTTGTAGAAGATCTCTGCCTCTGAAGGGTTCTGCTGGATGACACCTGAACCACCCAGCCCAGAGAGAGGAACCAGGACCAGGTCTGTGAGCTGCTCCAGTGTGTCCCGTGCCAGGCGATCCTTCAGGTTGTCACTGGAGGAGAGATTCCACAGGATCCCTGCGCAGAACAAGGCCCTCAGTCTCAGGAAGGGATGGAGAACACATCCACTCTGACTCACCTCACCAGGCCAACCACAGGGACAGCCACAGGACAGAGTGGGCAATGACGACACAAAGTGTCATCCCAGGTTGATTCACAGGACAGGGGCACTGTGTGCCATCCACAGAGGTGGAGGAGCCTGGCCCCTGCCCCCTGCCCGCTCCCAGCACTGTCCCCAACCTGTGACGTTCTTGCGGAGCTCGTCGTCAGGCTCCCGCAGCGTCCGCATGAGCTCGTAGATGCCATTCTCCTCCACCAGCGCCAGCTTGTTCTCGGCATTGTCGTAGATGAGGTTGCGCATGGCGCCCGTGGCATGGCGCTGCACCTCCTGGTTGGGGCTGTTGAACAGCTTCACCAGCTTGGGCATGGCCTGGAGGCTTCGGGCCTGGGAGGGGACAGCCCAGGTAGGTTGAGATGCCAGAGCCCTCTCCAATTCATCTGGGCCTCCCTCCATCTCCTCCACCCTCCCAAAAGTACCCCACCATGGCAGAGGAGATGGAGACAGCCCATCTCCTTCAGCTCCTGGGTGCTCACCTGCTTCTTGGCATTGCTGTCGCTGTAGCACTTGTGCTGGAGGTAGGCAGCACCCAGGACCTGCAGGTTGGGGTCGCTGGCTATCAGGTATTTCACTGCAGAGGGCAAGTCGATGTCATCAAACCTAGAAGCCACATGCAGGTGAGGAAGAGCCCAGGCAGAGCAGCCCACAGGAATCCTCCACCCCTGCAGCATGCTGTGTTCTGCCTCTTGGAAGAGGCCTGTCCACACATCTCCCTCCCCACCATGCTCTTGAGACAAGGGACTCCAGTGGGATCTAGCTGAATACCCATAAAGATCACATGCACAGCATGCTCAGAGGCCAGCACACACCAAGGTCCCTCACTATAGGGCCAAATTATACCAAACATCTCCTTCCTCCTGCTGCATCACCTGCAGCAAGGAAACACTAGGCTAGAGAAGGAGGTTGCCCTCAAACAGACAAGCAATTAAGGTGGCAACAAGAAGTAAGTTGGTGCTGGATCAAGAAGAGATAGAGGCTACAGAAGGAGAACTTTGTCCTCAACCACCTAAGGGACTATGGTTGGACAATGACTAAGTGGGTGCTAGACCCTGGCACTCACCCCCCTGACTGGTGGCTGAGCAGTGTGCTGTGCCCATTGTACATCTCCATGGCACGCTGGTCCTGGAGGTGGTGGCTGGACTCAGCCAAGCTGCGCACAGAGGGGGCACGGGAGCTGTGCTCCACCATCCCCATGTAGGAGTTGCCCATGCCTGCCTGCGAGGCCGCCTGGATGCTGCCAAAGGAGCCGGTGCTGAGCCGTGAGCGGTTGTTGCTCTGGAAGCGCTGGAGCGTGCGCATGGCAGGTGCGCGGATGGTGCGGCTCTGGGTCACCTCGCTGCCATCCAGCCAGTCAGAGGGGGCCTTGGCGGCGGAGCTGGTGCTCATCTGCCTCTCGAAGGTGTAGGAGCGGGCGAAGCCACCATTGCCTTGGCTCTTGTAGAGGGAACGGTGCCCCATGGGGTCCAGCTGCTCAGAGATGACGCTGTAGCGGTCGTCAGTGATGGCGGGAGGCTGGAGCGGGCCATCGGCCAGGCGCAGCGAGCGCAGCGACAGCGTGTCGAAGTTCTGCCGCGAGCGATAGGTGCGCTCATGGAAGGAGTTGGGCCGCGGTGAGGCGTTGGCAGCCTGCGACATGGTGTAGCCAGTGCTATAGCCCCGGCCCTTGGCCAGGCCTCCGTTGCTGATGGTGGCCATCCGCTTGTGTGGAGTGAGGTCCACCGCCGAGCGCGAGGACCAGCCACTGCCCTTCAGTGTCCCAAAGTCCTTCTTGGCCAGTGGCTGGTAGAGCTGCGGAGGGGGAAAATGGTGAGGTCAGGGGTGCTTGTGAGCCTGTTCCTCCATCCCCACCATGGGGACAGGAATAGACAGAGCCCAAGGCCTCCCTCAATACAACCAAAGCTACAGCCAGTAGCCACCAACATCCCCAGCTGCACTAGTGAAGGGGACTGGCACAGCATGGGGGACAAATCTGCCCTGTACATACCGAGGCTTTGGGCTCCAAGCCATTGCTCTGGGAGCGGGAGCTGAAGGAAGAGCGCAGGGCTGTGCTGTACTGACCACCTGCAGGACAGGGGCAGAGGGATCAATGTGAGCACCTGGGAGCAAAGGGGTGGTCTTGGAGGTTAAAGGTCCGCCCAGCCTATCCCAGGGGCATCTCCTTTGGGCCCCACAGCAGTGCCAGCAGCACTGAAGGGGATGAGGGAGTGGGAGGACACTGCCTTCACCTGCCTGCCGGCAACAGGGAGCAAGCGAGGCGTTGGTGGCAGTGCTAAGCGGTGGCCTCCTCGCCTTTCATCATGCCCCGACGGCGAGGGGGTAATTGCCACCTTGGCGGGAACATGGCTGCTCAGCCGGTACCCTCTGCCACAGCCGGATTGGCAGCCCAGGCACCCCCAAAGCCAGTCCCAGCCCTGCCACCTTGAGAACAGGAGCCTGGCAGGGACTCGGCCACTCCACTACACCCCACACTGCCCTTTTGCCTCACCAATGCCCCAGGGCCACTGGCAGGGACGGGAAGGCCACCACCAGCCCCAGCAGCACCAGGAGCATGACTCACACCTGAGCCTGTGACAGCCCTTGGGGTGCTCGTGGGGGGGTCTCTTCCCACCGCCGAGGTCCCCCAGTGCCTTGGATCAGGGGTCGGTGAAACCCTGTGCCCGGGCTGGGTGAAGCAGCAGGGCGGAGGCTGCAGACGTTAAATGGAGGAGCTTGGTTGGAGTCCTGCCAGCAGCACTGCTCAAAGGCTGGGGGGGGGGCAGGTAAGGGATCCATCACGGCAAGAAAAACCTCCCAGTCTTAGCCCAAAGCGGGATGTGGGGACCCCCCTGCCACGCAGTGAAGATCCCATCTAGTGCCAGGTGGGGAAACCGAGGCAGCAGCCTTGGCTGAGGTAAATAAGCCCACGCTGGGGCTGTGCCACCCCCATCCCCGCTGCTGGGGTTCGGTGGAATACTTGTAGGGGTTCAGTCAGGCCTGGGGCAAGACCCTAGCCCCAAGCCAAGGCACGAGTCAAAGCCTGACACTGGCCAAGCAGCTCCCACCACCTGTTGGGACCCGATTGCCCAGGGGCCCCGCGGGGTTCTCCCACCTCTGCTGCCATCAACGTGGTCGGTGCCGTCGGGGCGAGTGGCTGCTTGCCCCCTCAGCATCATGCGGATGCGGACCTGCTCCTGGACACGGGCGCTGCGCAGGCGCTGGGCCTCCGCTGCCTCGCGGCTCCTGCCGTCCAGCTGCCGGTCCGAGGGCAAGGCCAGCGAGCAGACGCCGGCCTCGGGCTGCAGGGCCGACAGCAAGAAGGTGTTAGTCTCCTGCATGGCGGCCGCGGCGGTGGCGGTGGCGGCAGTGGTGGTTCAGAGGTCGAGGCCGCCCTGCGCAGGTGAGCGCGGCGGCAGCAGAGGCTTCCCAGAGCCGTAGGGAGGCTCCCGTCCCGCCCTGCCGCTGCCACGCCTCGGCGGGGAGGAGAGGGCTGCACCCGGCTCCCTGGGACACCGTCATCGCCACGGGTAGAGGTGCCCACGGGTGACCTCCTGGGGACGAGGCCAAGAGGGAGGCAGGTGCCCCTGGGGGCAGGTGCCCCTGGGGGGGGACCCAGGGTGGTCTGGTGAGGGACAGACCCTTGCCAGGCAGCCTTCCCACTGACACCCAGGCACCTGGGCAGCTCCACCAGTGAGCTCCAGATCCAGACACTGTCACTCTGCAGAGACTGAGCCCCCTGCTTGGCCCCACCAGTGAGCCCCAGCCCCCCGTGTTGCTCCTCTGGCAAGTTTGACTCTCAGACACCCGCATTATACCTCCATTAGACCACCAGGCGACCTCCCTCTGTCGCTCACTAGAGAGCCTTGGACTCCAGCTGCCTCTCTGTTGAACCAGAGAGACCCACATGACTGTTCCGTTAAGCCACAGACAACCACATTGTCCCTCCAATGAGCCGAAGAGTCCCTCACAAACGTCTAGGAGAGCCCCCGACCTAGATCCCCACATGGCTCCACCAAGCAAGCCCCAGGCAGCCTCCCTAGAAAGCCTCAGAGCCCTGAGCCATCTCCTAGAGCAACCCTGGACCACCGGGGTATCCCCCGGGCTGGCACCAGCTCTTTCAGCTGCCCACCAACACGGCTGGCAGCCCCCTCTGGCACAGGGGGCTAGTTGGCAGTAAGAGTGCCCCTCCCTGCTTTGCTTTTCAAATCAGCAGGGAGTGAAAAAAAACAACACTAATCATTAGAAAAAACCCCAAGGAGCGGGGTGGGGGTGCGGGGAGGGGAGGCTGAGCGCGGCAGGAACGGCTCAGGGTGACTCAGCCGCTGCCACCGCGCAGCTACTCATTAGGCTCGCCCCACCCGCCAGCTGCCCCGGCCGACCCCGGCACGGCCAGGCTGGGGGGCGCCGTGCGCCCAGCGGAGTCCAGGAGAGGCTCCTGCCACCCCCACGGTGCCGCTTCCCTCTGCTCTCCGCTGCCCCTGCCTCACTAACTGAGCAGCTCACTGCTGCACAGAGCAGTGCCCGTTCTCAGCCAGGCCCAGGAGCTCAGGCTCTGCCCCTGCCGGCGGGCACGGGGCGTTTGCCCGCGGGCCCCAGCGCGGCGCAGTGGGCAGGGTAAGCCGGTGCTGGCGCTGGGTGCTTGAAGCTGAGCGTGGCAACGCGACCACGGTTTAGCGCCTGGCGTCACCGCTCCCAGCCCAGCTGGCACAAGCTCCGCTGGCCAGTGAGTCGGCCGGGGCTGACGACACCCAGCGATGACAAGACGAGACGTCAGTGACAAGGCCGGGACGGCTTCTGCGCTTGGTTTAGAAGGGTGGAAGGGCAGTCCCCGAGGAATGTGCCGCCGTCAGCAGGAGCAGCGGGCAGTGCCGGGGCGGGGTGGCGAGAGCTGCGGGCGAGCGCTTTGGGGTGACAGTCCCTGCCTTGATGCTTCCCCAAACCCCCGTGGGCTGCAAATCCTTCTGCCACCGGCACATTGTGTCTGGAGACTGATGCAGGGACAAGCCCCTCCCCAGCTCTGGGAGCGGAGCGGTCCAGCGATTTCGTGGTTTTAAATATCGCACGAGACCTTTCCGAGGTACAACACCCCAAGGACCCCTATCTTTTCCTACCTGGGTACCACCCACCCAGCGCTGGAGGGTGCATCAGGGTTGGCAGAGCTCAGCAGGGCGCTCCCAGCCCTCCAAGCTCAGATGAATCATGGGCTCCCCCCAGGAGCAGGCAGGCAGGCAGGGTGGTTTGCTCCCCAGGCAAGCCAACGCTTGCCCTCTGGCCTTATGCCAAGCACCAAGGGGCTTGGGGACACCCCAAGAGCCTCTCCATGCCTAGGGACAAAGGGCCCCTGGGGATGGCCCTAAGACTGCTGGCAGCACCATACTCCCCAGACTCTGCCTCCCTTCCAAGCCTTTATTCTCACAGTTTGACAGTGCCTTGCAGCATTAAGTATGGAAACTGGGGGTCGTGGGCGGACTTAGGGGGGTTGAGGAAGGTTTGAGGAGGGTGGCTTAGGCAGCACTGTCCTCGTAAAGTGTCTGCTTAACAAGGGCAGGCATTGGCTAGGAGTGGGGACACTCTGGGATGCTTCAAAAAACAGCAAATGAACAAAAAAATCCCCAAACCAAACAAAAATATATATACATCTATCCCCACCTTCGGAGCAAACCTGGGGAATTCTCGAAGGGATTGGCCCTGGTCACCGTGACACAGGATTAAATAAACCCATCCTAGGGGTCCCTAAACAGTCACTGACACCCAGTCTGGAGACAGCCATCTCCCTTCCTCTGTGGGGTAACAAAGCCCTGCCCCTAGGGAGACCCCAGCTCCCAGGTGCACCTTGTCCTCTCCCACCCTCCAAGCACCTGTCCCCAGAAGCAGGTCCCCAGGGAAGCCCTCTGCTGCTGGTGCCATCGGCATTTTCAGCAGGGAGTGGCTGACGCTGCGCCGCACAGCCTGGCCACAGCCAACATGTGCCAAGGGCCACACCGGGGCAACCAAGCCACAAAGAGAGGAAGAAAAGAGCCTCTTGCCCAAAGCTAGCCAGGAGCGGGCAGCTGCCAGATCTGGCATCCATGCCATCCCTTCCCACCTGGCACATGGGGACTGGTGACAGGATATATGCCACCAGCTTTCCCTGGGGACCTGCACTGGGGACAACCACGCTGCCGCGCATGGAACCGGCCGACACTTACCTTGTTGGGTGGCCCCGGAGGGCCATTGCCCTGCAGCATACTCCTGGGCAGGCGGGTGCACCCCTGGGTGCTACACGGGTGCCCTGGCACGGGGTGGGCGATGCCGTCTGCAGCGGGGCCGGTGCAGCGGGCGTGGGCCCGCCCCAGGAGCTTACCCAACCAGTCTCTTTGCCGTTGTTTTGCATGTGCGCTCGAAACCCGCTCGCCTCGTAGCCAGGATCTTGCTCCTGGGGCTGGTGGTGGCTCCTCAAAAAGCCTCGGCATGGCCAGCGTGCCAGCGGGGAGGTGCCTGGGCATCCCAGCTGCCCCAGCCTAAGCACTGGAGCCACATCTCAGCTGCCTTCTTGATGGTACAGAAAAATCACTACTGGTCACCATTACCATGGCCAAGGTCAAAGATGTCCTATCTGCTGCATCCCCTTGAGCCCCCCCAGTGCGGTGCACCCATGAGTGCAACAACGAGGGTGTGGGTGCCACAAAAAGTAGAAGGTGGAGGGGAGGCAGAGCTGGAGGGGCACGTTTCTTGGAGTGCAGGGGGCTCCCCCAGCCCCCGGGGGTTCACAGGGAGCATGTTTGTGTGCGTGGGATGGAGCAGGAGCCCTTTGAAGCCAGATAAGCTGAGAGGGAGCGTTCGGAACGGGCCAAACCAGTTTGGGGGCCATTGCTTTCCCCAGCACCACAGCGCATCTGGTGCTCAAGGAGGGGTGACCCCCCAGCAAAGCCTGGTGCAGGGCAGGTGGCTGCCCAGAACCCTCCACACAGCCACTGTTGTCACGTTTGTCCCTCTCTCAACCTGGAGGTGTCAGGAGAGGCTCCCATACTGCCCTCACCCCCTCCAGCCCCTCGCTCAGCCCCTCAGCTGAGGCAGCCCCACAGGGAGGCTGCTTTGGGCTGATGTTGGCTTCCACCGCCCCAAACAAGCCCCAACACCTTGGCAGTGCCCCCTCAGGGCAGGGCGAGCTGCCTGGCCAAAGCCTCGCCCTGTACTGGTGCTGCTCCCCTGAAAGTGGGGATGTGCCTACACCCCAGTGTCACCAGGGGCTCCAGCACCTGGCCCAAGGGAGGTGCCTCATAGTCCACATGGTCCCCACGTGGTTCTGTGACCCCATCTCAGCCATGGCCACAGCAACAAAATCCTTGGCTACATGGCTACTGGCCCTACCCTAAGCTGGCACCGTTGGCAGGCTCCAAAGTAAGGCTGGACCAGTGTCCCCAGTAGGAGTGGCACTGGTGGCACTTTCCAGCATCAGTTCTGGCTTTGGCTGAGCCCTATGCCCGCGGCTTTACAAGCTCTCCTGGTTGGGAAGCTGCTGGAAAAGTTGTGCCTAAGGAAAGGTGGTTTTGGGGATCCTGCTGGTGGCCCCAGGGGACCACGGGGCCACCCACCCAGCCCATGCCTTCTGAGCCCACGGGGCCAACTCCCTGCACAGCGGGCAGAGCCCTCACCCACAACAAAGCAATTCCAGAGCGCTGGAAAAGGCAGGCAGCATGGCAAGGAGAGGAGGCAGAGTGCCGGCGCCTGCTGAGACTGGGACCACACGCACCGAAATGGAGGCACAAAGCCCCCCATGCCCCAGAGGTGTCTGTTTTCTGCTGGCAAGCAGGAGGCTGAGTCCCCAACCCTCCAACCAGCACCCGGCAGATGCTCAGAGCCTGCAGAATGTGTATGGGGAATGAAATCCTTTGCAGGGCAACTCTCCAGGGCTCTTTAAGCTCTCCTAGGGCCTCTCAGGGTGAAAGGTCCTGGGTGCAGAGCAGCCAGGACATGGTGGGCACAGCCCAGGGCAGCTGCAGGGACAGGGAGAGGAGCAGGAACAGCTCATGACACTTCAGGTTTGCCAGAGCCCAGGATCGTGCAAGCTAGGCACATCCCCATGCCAGGGCAGAAGGCAAGGAAGAGCTTGGGCAGGCATGGCTGCCCTGTGACCACGGGGGCACGGGTGTGCAGGAGTGAGCAGAGCAGCTCGTGACTCTCTCCACAGCTCGGCAGCCCTGGGAAGCGTGGGGCTGAGCCCCCCATGCAGTGTGTGGGGTGCCCGGGTGGAGCCCAGGTGCAGGGTGGAGGCTCAGCAGCTTGCCTGCAAGCCCGGGCATGCGTCCAGGCACTGAAAACACGGCTGCTGCCTCCCCCTCACTGCACCACATGGCAAAGGGCTCCTTGCACTGCTGCTGCTGCCACCCACCCCTGCCGAACAGAGGGGGTCCTTGCCCCCTACCCGTCCTCCTCCTCAGTCCCACCAGAGCTCTGCTAGAAGGGTTCTGACCTTTTGTGGGTGCACCAGATGCCAGCAGTGATTTCGAGGGGGCAGAAGAGTCTTCTTCCACACCAGGGTGACAGGAATCTGAGAGAAGTGAGGGGCAGAAACCACCCCAGCTCTGTGCCCTGTGTCCCTGCCAAGGTGCGCAGGTGCCGAGGGGAAGGAGATCCCAGCGCCGGGGCAGCAGGGGAAGGAGATCCCAGCGCCGGGGCAGCAGGGGGGAAGGAGGTCCCAGCGCCGGGGCAGCAGGGGGGAAGGAGATCCCAGCGCCGGGGCAGCAGGGGGGAAGGAGATCCCAGCGCCGGGGCAGCAGGGGGGAAGGAGATCCCAGCGCCGGGGCAGCAGGGGAAGGAGATCCCAGCGCCGGGGCAGCAGGGGAAGGAGATCCCAGCGCCGGGGCAGCAGGGGGGAAGGAGATCCCAGCGCCGGGGCAGCAGGGGGGAAGGAGATCCCAGCGCCGGGGCAGCAGGGGAAGGAGATCCCAGCGCCGGGGCAGCAGGGGGAAGGAGATCCCAGCGCCGGGGCAGCAGGGGGAAGGAGATCCCAGCGCCGGGGCAGCAGGGGGAAGGAGATCCCAGCGCCGGGGCAGCAGGGGAAGGAGATCCCAGCCCGGACATTGATTTTATTTTTTAAGAATAAAAAAACCACAACAACCCAGACAGACAAAACTTCCTGAAAACAGCTTCCTACCTCATAATTTCACAGAAATTAGCTTGGAAACGTCATTTGCTATCCCCCTGCTCCCGTATTGTCTCCAGGCTCTGCCCATTCCCACCCTGCCACAGCCCCCTGGGGTGCAGGCAGTGCCAGCCTGTTGTGCCAAGGGGTGCAGACCCCCACCCCACATGTATCTGTGAGGCAGGGCAGAGCCAAACCCCTTTTCCTCCTCCATGGTGACTCCTCGGGTCCTGGGATGGGGAGCAGGAGGGTTTGGGTGGCCCCAGCGGGCTTGGACCCACCCTCAGCTCTCCAGCCTGGTACAGGAACACGGGGCTGGGCACTTTGAGGAGGGTGACCTAGCAAAGGGGCTACAGAGTGAACACCAACTGCCACCTTAGGTACCACTTTTCCAGCCCAAGCATCACTGGCCCAGCGCAGCCCCTGGGCACCGTGTGTCTCCAGGAATCAGCCCAGTGGCTTTGCACCCCTCGACAGCAGGGCAGCCCTGTCCTGGCACTAAGGGGTTAATAAACTCGGTTCTGACTATGAAATTAGACCCCTAAGAAAACGACCAACCCCCGCTTTTGCCCTCCCCACTCCCCCCTCCCCACAATAACCCCGGTTCATTTATGGTCCCTCCGTGCAGGTGCCAGGGGGCATTGGCAGAGGCTGGGGACAACCAGGCACCGGCAGTGACCTGCCTGCAGCAGACACAGCGGGGTTGGTGGCTTCATGCCAGGCTCGGGGTGCTAGTCCTTGGGGGGCTTCTTGCTGCGGGCATTCCACATGCCACGCTTGGAGTGGTAGTAGTGGTAAAAGTTCCTGAGACGCAAGCGCTCCACCTCCAGCCCGCTCTGCAGGACCCTGCAGGTGATAGACAGAGGGATGGATGTGGCTTCTCTAGATTGGCATGGCCAGTCCTGCCCCTGGGCATTCAGAGGGTCTAGGACCCCACAGTCTCACCTGTCCAGCAGTTCCCAGTCCTCCCCACCCCAGCGGTCTCTGAACTCCTCTGTGTTCATCCCTCCCACGCGGTCGAAGTCTGACTTGTAGATGCCGAAGAGACCAAAGCCATTCACCTCCCAGTAGCCTGGAGAAGGGAGAGCAAAGAGGGATGTGGGTTGATCCCCAAGGCTGTCACCTCTGTCTGCCACCTGGGAACCGCAGGACCACCCTGTCCCAACCCTTCTACCCACCACAGAGCCATTCCCATCACTGCCACCTCCCATGCAGGCGACAGCCCAGTTTTGGGGGACATCACACCCAGTGTTCATAGAACAGTTTGAGGTGGAAGGAACCTCAAAGATCATCTAGTTCCAATGCCCCTGGCACTGGCAGGGGCACCTCCCTCTAGACCCCTGGATGTCCAGGGAGGAGACATCCACAGCCTTCCACCGGTGTTCCTCAAGCACTCATCCCTTGGCTCGAACCTCATCTTGCTGAAACAGGACAAACCCTCCCAGCCCTGCAGCCCTAAGCACAGCCCGCAGCCCTCCCCGTGCTGGGAGGGGACACTCCCTGTGCAGGGAGGGGACACTCCCCGGCTGAGTGGGCGGGCAAGGAGATGCCACTGACCATTGGGCTCCCGCGGGGAGCTGCCGCAGCCCAGGCGCATGACGATGGGCGCGTAGGCCAGCTTGCCCTCCACGCAGTGCTTGCGGATGCTGTCCAGGATGTTGCGGGGGAAGTGGATGTGCAGGTCACAGAGGAACACGATGCTGTGCCCGTCCTGTGGGAAGGAACACACACGGACAGGTGGGTCAAGGCAAGCAGCTGCACCCAGGAGAGCTGTTGCCCGCCCCTAGGCTCACCTCCACCGTGTCCACGCCAGCCTGCAGCCCGGCTGAGCGCTCAAAGTTCCCCGTGCGCCGCAGGTACTGGTAGCTGAGGAAGGCAACAGGGTAGTTAAAGCTGGTGACTGAAAGGGACACAGGCAAGGCGGGGGAGGGCAAGGACCAGCAGTGAGGAGGGGGGACCTTCTCAGGAAGGGGGTCAGGTGCCTACAATTCACACTGAGGGCATCCCCCCCCCCAGAGGTTTCTGCATCCCCAGCCTCTCCAGAAAGCATGTTTAAATCCCCCCAAAAAAGAGGTGGAGGAGAGGGGCAGCAGAGGAGGGATCTGGGCAAGGCTGGAGAAGGATCACCACCAGGCTGGACCATCCCATCCTGAGGAGCCCTACAGACCCCTCTTCAACAGCCTCAGGGGGAGCAGGTGGGACCTCATGTTTGTGTGGGGTGGGTTACCGAGGCAGATGGGCATCTTGTAGAGCCTTCTCAACGTCCATGTCATCACTATCAAAGTCCACCAGGATGACATTGAAGTTGGCATCCTTTGTAGCCTCATACAGGTGGGCCATGTCCGAGATGAACTGCTGGACCCAGCGGGCCTGGTTCTTCACTGCCAGACACAGACACAAACATGCCTCAGGCTTGCCACAGGGGTTCCAAGAGCCCCCCCGCCCCGCCCCAGCCAAACCAACGCCCCAGGTGGTGAGAAGCAAGAGCCTCAGCATGCCATGAGAAGCAAGAACCTCCTCCCTGCTGGGCCAGCCTGGAGGATGCAGTCAGGGAGCTGCCTTCACCCACCAGAGGACGCTGAGGGCAGAGGCAGCAGCAGAGACCCCGGAGAGATGTGTCCTGCTGTCACTTACCGGGTACCACAAAGTGCACCATGACGTCCTGCTTCCAGCTGAGCTGCAGGGGCTGGCACAGGATGGGTTTGCCATAAAGGACGCTCCAGGTGCTGGGCTGGGGCTCAGTGGGCCCCAAGGGCAGTCTGTCAGGGTTGGCCTCGGCGCTGTCGTCCTGCTTGCCCTGGTGCAGGAGGACGTAGACGTACTCGGAGAGCCGCACCGTCCGCTGGCCCCGCTCTGACAGCTCCAGCTCCAGCAGGTACCGGTTCCCCCGGGCTGTGTCCCGGCGCTTCTCCACGTTGATGATCCTCAGCAGGGTGTAGATGCTATGGAGAAAGGAATCTTAAAAATCACAGAAGGTCTTCTTCAACCAAAATGAGTCCAACACTTAACCCAGCACCGCCAGGGTACCACCAAACCATGACCCTCAGTACCACAGCTTTGAAGTCCCTCCAGGGATGGGGACTCCACCACTGCCCTGGCCAGCCTGGACCAGGCTTTGGCAACCCTCAAAGGAAAGAAATTGTTCCTCATGTCCAACCTAAACTTCCCTTGGGGCAACCTGAGGCCATTTCCTCTTGTCGCTTGTTCCTTGGGAGAGGAGGCAAACCCCCATCTGGCTCCAACCTCCTTTCAGAGAGTCTGAGAGATCCAGCAGGTTTCCCCTCAACCTCCTTTTCCCCAGAACCAACAACTCCAGATCCCTCAGCTGCTCTTCTTCATAAGGAGAAGCATCTGAAAGCACCATCGCCACAGGCTCTGCTCCCTTGCAGCTTCTTTGCTCGAGGGGTTGGCCTGAACCCACCTTCCAGCTCACCTTGTCCCAAGGAGCCAAGCAGGGCCAAGGCACATCTCCCAGCCTGCCACCCACACCCCACCCCCTCCCTACCCTCCATTCTTCTCGTTGAGCTTCTCCATGTACTGGGCCACCACGTCGACGACCTCGCTCTCGCTGAGCTGCAGGTTGCCTGACACGTTGCAGCGGAGGTCGTTCCAGTCGGAGCGCAGCAGCTCGAAGTCCACAGAGCTGACACTGAACGTCCTCTGCCAGTTGATGGAGTCCTCCAGCCAGCTCTGCTGCAGCTCCCCGGTCTCATAGCTGTAGTCTGACACCTCTTCCTCTTCCTCCTCCTCCTCTTCCTCCTGGCCCTTTCCCTCCTGCTGGGACGTGGTTGTTTCTGACATCTTCAGAAAGGATGTCACTCGTGTCCCCTCTGAGCGGGTGGCCTCGGAGGAGTTGTAGTCAGTGGTAGCTGCTGTCCTGCCTGGGGAAGAGGTTGTCTCCTCATGGGTCTCCCTACTGAAGAGTCCTTCGGTGCCAAGGGCAAGGAGGTTGGGCAGTCCCCGCTGCTTGGCCCCCAGCTTGGACAACTGATCCCACTTTCTGCCACCTGCGCGGGCACTCTTCCGCCTAGCAGGATCCCTCTCCTTGGAGATGTTGCTCAGGAGCCAGGGTGTCCGGCGGCCAGAGGTGGCATGGAGCTTGCTGGAGGTGATGGGATGCTTCTGAGGGCTCCTGGAGCGCAGATGGACTTTCTTCAGGGGCTTCGGGTAAAGGAAGATGCCAGGGAAAGCTGGCTCCTGGGCTGGGGCTTTGCGCTTCCCTGGCTGCAGCCTGGTGATGTAAACCTTCTCCTGGGCTTTCTGGGCCTTCTTGTCCTCCCTGGGTGGTGCAGCCTTGCTGGGAGATGGTGTTTTGGCTTTGCCCCCAAAGATGGGAACAGAGAGGTGGGGTTGGAGGCTCAAGGTCTCTGCATGCTTCGGTGTTGCCAGCAGCCCCAGCTCATCCTCCTCGCCCTCGCTGTGATCCTGTGGTAACCACCTGAGCCTCCGTCCACGGACATGCTCCAGTGCAGGACCAGTGTCCTCGCCATGGAGGCCCTCAAGAGTGGCTGCTGGGCTGGTACTGGCCTGGTGGGATGTGTCCCATCTTCCCAGCTGCCCAGGTGTGCCCCACTTCTCCTGGGCCTGGCCTTGCTTTCGGTGGAAGCTGTAATAGTCCAGGTCATCCCCATAATCCCTGGTGACCAGAGGTGCCTCTTTCCCTATCCCTCCAGGGACCAGCCCCAAGCTCTTCTCCTTGGCTTCAGGAGGTGGGTCTGTGGGCTCTGGGCTGTCTACTCCTTCCTCTTCCTCATCATCATCCTCCAAGAAATCTGGGGAGGTAAAGGCAGAGACAAATACCCTGAGGGTCCAGGCTGCTCAGCACCCACCCTAGCTGAGGAGGCAAAAATTGTATCCAGCAAGAGATGAACCCTTGAGCAGGCACTGGGTGAGGGAGATGGAGCCAGTGGACACTAATGGCCACCAGAGCTGGCAGCAAGGAGCACACCAAGCCTGACAGGGCTTTGCCAGGCTGCAAACCAAGGGGAAGGCAGGCTCGGAGCAACCCCTGCTGTGAGCACCTCCAGACTCCACACCAGGTCTGGTCTTATCCTGCTGCCCACTGGCCAGGCCAACCCAGAAGATGTGGACACACAGCTTCAAGAAGCAGAGAGACCAAATCCCAACCTTAGTATCCCACTTTCCATATCACAGAATCCAAACAGTGTGGGGTTGGAAGGGACCTCTGGAGATCATCCAATCCAACCACCCTGCTCCAGAAGTCACCCACACCAGGCTGCCCAGAATCACAAAGTCCAGGTGGGTTTGAGATCTCTCCAGAGGAGGAGACTTCACAACCTGGAGTCTGGGCAGGGCTTTGCATTGGAGCCAAGCAAGATGTGTGACCACGGAGTGCTTCACACAGCCCTGCTCTCCTCAAGCCCCTGACCATTACTGGGGCCATCCCAGTAAGCCTCATCTCCAAGTGTCCAGGCTGGTGGGTGAAGATGTTGGGTGCTCAGCCACACATCAAGCTGCTGAGACGCCCGGAGAGCTGCCAGCAGTGACTCACTGTCTGCGTTGAGGAAGAGAAACGCTCGCTGGCGAGGATCCTCCTCCTCTTCATCCATCTTCATGTACTTGTAGAAACCAAACCTGGAGATGGAGGGGGAAGGATGAGGTGCTGGAGGTAAGGGAGGGGCAAACACACAAAAGAGACACGCTGGCACACGCGAGCCCATGCAGGGAGGAACGTCCTCAGCTATGGCACAGCACCTGGGCACAGCCTGGCTCTGGAGGGAGCTGGGATTCCCAAAATTCAGGAGCACTGCCAGCTCTCAAGCTGCTACATGCCTGAGAGATGGGGAAAGAGCCAGCCTGGAGGCGGCCCATGGAAGCGTGGAGGACAGGGCCTGGAGACACACAGCTGAGGAGGCATCATCTCAGCACTGTTCCGCCAGCTCTTCGAGCTCCCTGTTGGCATGAGCACCTGCCTGCCCCTGCAGGTGCCCCCTCTGGCACTTACTTCTCCAGGTAGAGGGGGGACTCCCTGTAGAAGCATTTGTTCTCCGTCTCCATGTGAGTGAGGCGCGTGAAGTCGTTGGGGTACACGAACGAGAGGTAGACCTGGGGAGATGACCACGCTGCCATCACCCGGGAGCAGGGTGGGCTTCTTCCGAGGGAGCGAGTGCCAGCAGGGCTAGGAGCAGGAGACCTGAGCCCACCAGCACGGCCCCTCAGCACCAAGGCGACCCTCTGCATCTCAAACACCATGCAGGGCTTTTAACCCAAACTCTTCCAGGTCAAGATGAGGGAAGCTCAGCCTGATCCCTCAACCAGAGGCATTTTCTCTTGGGTTTTCCTAGGTGGAAACATCCCTGCCCTGGGCTGGGGGCAAAGCCTTTGGCTTGGCCACGTCTACCATCGGAGCAGGAGCCCATCCCTGTCACACTTACAAACTGCAGGCCCTGGTAGCGGGCGATGGGGAAGTCCTTCACCACGTAGGTGGGGCTGTAGGCACAGGGCACCAGCACGTTCTCCACTCGAGAGGCCTCGATTGCAGGGGCTGAGGAGAAGCAGGCACAGCTCAGCCCCAGGCTGTGGCCCACCACCCCTGTAACTCAATCCATGTGATAGTTTGTAGCCCAAGCCATCCCAGCCTGCCCCCCATACAGACCCCAGCAGTGACACCACCACCCAAGACATGTGCAGAAGGCAGGGCAGACGTTCTGGGTGCCTCTGACAGCCAGACCTTGCTTCTTCCCCCCCACCAAAACCCCACAGAGATTGTGTGAGGGTGCAGTCCCACCCACTTACTGAGGAAGAAGGTGTCCCTGGGGTCAGACTTCAGCATGTCAGCCCCGTGCTCATCCTGCTGAGCCTCCCAGAGGTAGCTCCCACTGTGGCTGGCCAAGGTCTGGGGGATGTGCTCCACGTGGTTCATCTTCAGGGCGGATTCATCTGAAGGTGAGCACAGAGGCTGAACCCCTCAGGCATACCTCTCAGTGCTCCTGTTCTCCCAGGAGCATCCTCCAGGGTGGCACTTCCCATCCTTCCCGCTGAGAGGGCTTTGAGGATTGTGGATTCCTCCAGCCCCCAGGGGAGCAAAGGGAGCAGCTGGCCAAACTCAGCTCCTCCAGCCCTCTCCCCTGCTGAAGACCCTGGGACTAATCAGCCTAATGATTATTGCCAGCAGTTAATGAGCACGGAGAGGACAAGGGTACAGCTGATCTCAGCCAGGCAGCTCGGGCTCCACGCTCAAAGACAAGGGGTGGGAACACCCCGCGGCTTTAACTGCCAAGGACACAGGAACAAAAATGTCCTGCCCACAGAGGTGCAGGAACTTGAAACATGAGCTGGTTCTGCCTCCTGCCGAGGGATGAGGATGGCAGGTCACCTTCAGCTGTCAACCAGCCCCCAGAACTCCCCGTGGGAGGTCACCTTACTCTGGTCACCTTGGCCTGCACCCTTGGGTGCTCCCTTTGCAGGGGAGCTGTTGGGAGCAGGCAGGTTCTAAAATCCACTCCTGAGCCTCAGATTGCTCTGCTCAATGTGGGAAAAGGCTCCAGACCCCTCCCAGGGCTGCATACTACTGGTGTGCCCCATGCCACAGGGGTAGGGTCCCCAGTGTGACCAGAGTGACCTGGCTCCACCCTGGGGTGCTGCTGGGGCCCATGGGGCCACGAAGCAGGAAGGAGAAACGGAGAGAGGCAACTCTGATGGACACCATCCATCCCATGGGCACCTGCACCCACACCACAGCAGTGCCCCACATCACTCTTCTTCCCACCAAGCACTGTCCCCTCCTGCCTCACTGGCCCCATCAAGGCAGGGCTGGTGGACAGCCCTGCAGCACACTGAGCACTGGGGCAGCATCCATCTGTCAGGTCCTTTCTGCTCGTGGGAAGGGGCAGGGGGCAGAAGATCTCTAGATGCAATTAAACCTTGGAACATCACTCCCGGTGCCTGCGACAGCTCCTCAGAGCCAGGCCCTGGAGCCAGCCCTCCACAGTGCCACCAGTGGGGACAAGCAGGGATCATCACCAGAGCTGTTTCTCATTTGTGGGAGGGTTGCAGCACACCCAGCATCACCCCAACCCACCACAGCCCCTTGCCTCCTTCCTCACACCCAGGAGGAGCTAAGAGGGGTTGGGAGGCTGGGACCTTCCCCCAGGATCTCTTTTTCTCCAGGATCTCATCTCCTTCCCAGGCTTTGCTGCTGTTTTCCCCTAGTTGGCACCAGCCCCTGGAAACCTCACATGCAGTGGCCCTCACCTGTGTAAAGGGAGATGTAGGAGGAGTCAATCACTTCGAATTTCAAGCTGGGCAGGAAAACTCTCCACTAGGAAAGGCAAAAAGAGAAGGAGAATGAGGAAGGGTGGTTCAGGAAGCAGCTGCCCAACCCCAGGCACCCCAGGATGAGTCCTCCTGTGTCCTCAGCTCCCAAAGACTTCCCTGTGCTGATCCCAGCTTCAACCCTGCAGGAACAAGGGGGAGAACTGATTTTGCCCCAGCACAGACCCAGGCCCATTTTCTGCCCCCACCCAAGTGATCTGGGATCAGCAGGTGTCCCCTACATGAGGGGGAAGGGGAAGGCTCCCGGAGGTGGGACACAGGCTCATGAAGCTTCCCTCTCAGGTGCCACCTGACCACCCATGGTCCTTCCCCACTCCTGGAAGTGTTCAAGGACAGGCTGGATGGGGATTAGAGCAACCTGGTCTACAGGAAAGTGTCCCTGGCAGAAGGGGTAGAGCCATACGGTCCCTTCCAACCCAACCCATGCCATGATTCCAGGCCAGGCAGGTCAGATCCAGCCCCAGCACCACTGACACCAAGGGAGGCAGCAGTGCCCATCCTGCCTCACAGGGAGGGGCAACGCTGGGGCGGGGGGGCAGGTTCTCCACATGCCCCCCTTCAAGTCGGGAGATAGAGCAGAGGGACCACAGCCCCCAGCAAGGACTTGAACCAAAGATGATCTGCACCAAGTCCTACTCCACCTCCTCTCCTTTCTGCAGTGCCGCCTGGAGGCACATCAGCAGCTACGTCTGCACCGACTAGAGAGGGTCTTCAGAGCTGCACCACTGAGCTTGAGCTTTAAAAGCATCTGGAGCCTTTGTCCAGACAAGCCTCTGGTGCCCACGGGCAGCGTGCTGGGGTCCTGCTTTTCTGCTCTCCTTTCTCTGAAGATCTGACAGGCTTCCCTCCCTCCAGCAAAACCCATCTGCCCCTCTGCTTGCTTTTCACAGCAGCCACGCAGGTCTTATCGGGGTTGGGGAGGAGGAGAGGGCAAGGCTGAGCTGGAGGAGGAGGATGCCGGGGAGGAAGGGGTGGCAGCAGCCTCCCCCATGCTTTGCTGGCACAAGTTTGACTCCGGTGATTAATGGCTTGGGAGAAAGGAAACCTTTGCTGAGGAGCCAACATCTGCCCCTCCCCTCCCAGCTCCTGACACCCACTGCAGGCTTTGCCAGGGCTGTGCAGCCAAGGCAGACAAGTCCGGATCTGAAACCCGTGGTGTCTCTAGAGGGGGGAGAGAAAAAAGGGCCACTCCATCACCTTGGCCATCGCTCCTACCACTGAAGCTGGGATGAAGCCAGCTAGGTGAGCTGCACTGGTAGATGGTGTCCTGGGACGTGTCTGCTCTGAGCTCTCCTTGTCCATGGCAGTGGCTCCCCAAAGAAGCCCAGAGTGGGGACCTTCTTCCCTCCACCAGCCCTTCTGCAGCAGGCCAAGGAGAAGGGATGGGATTGGCCATGTGGCACTGAGTGTCCCAGCACCACAGAAGTCTGGGGCAGAGGGACCAATCCATCAGCACCCATTACAGGAGCAGGAGGGAGGGACAGTCAGGTCTTCAGCTCCCAAACACCATCAGCATGAAAGGCTGGGATGAGCACAGAGAAAGGCAGCCTGGGCTGGGTGTCCTGTGCAAGAGCAGCCCAGCGAGATGGGGAGATGAGCCCCCAGCTCCAGCACTGACACCGACTCGTCCCCTCTGCACCCTGAGCCACTGCCAGCCACGAGCTGGGGAACTGCACCTTTGCTCTAGGACAAGGCAGCTCAGTGTGCATCAGGGGAGCCCTGGTGCTAGCTCTTGACAGGACAAGCCCAAGAGAAGCACAACAGGAGGACATTTACTCACACCAACTTCCACATGGTCTGAACCTCGGTCGTCTTGTTTGTGGAGCAGCTCGAAGTAGTAGCGCCTGGAGGACATGAGGCTGCGCGGGATGGGAAGGAGCCGGTCAGAAACCATGGCTGAGCCAACTGCAGCTGCTGCCAGGGTGGTGGCAGCTCCCCTTCTAGAGCAGCCAGCCCAAGGAAATCCTCCCTGTCCTGCTCACGTGGGGCTAAACCTTCCTGGGGCAAGGAGACAGGCAGCATGATGTGGGCATCTGCTACCCCATCCCACTGCTGAGAAGCTTCATGAGATCAGAGCGTGCTCCATCCCCATCTCATCACCTGCAGAGGTGGTTGAAGCCACCAACACCTTCAAGACATGGACTTTGGGGCACAGCTGGTTTAGTTCCTGTCCAACCCAGACCCCATATGCCTTTAGGGAAGAGACCACAGCCAAAGACTCCTCCCAGGAAGGAGAAGCTGGCCAGTCAGTGTTGAGCCAGCAGCTCCACACAGTCCCCCTGACTCCATCCACCCAGGACGGGTGGCAGGAGCAGGGACACTCACCGTAGAGGCTTGGAGACTTGTGAGCTGAATTTGGTGAACTCTCCTGGTGCTGTCCACTCTGTGCCCAGCTGGGTGAGGAAGAAGGAGCGTGTGAGAACACCAGAGACACCATGGGCCAAGTGGCTACAAGGCCCAAGCCCTGCCAGCCTGCAAGGATCAGGCTCTGCCAGACTTCTCAGGCTAGAGGATATTCCAGGAGCTTTGCTTGTCCCCAGCTGGTGGCACTTCTGCCACAAGACCCTGTCATTGGACAGTGACACCAAGATGCCAAGAAGGCATGGGTGTGGTAACAGCCCATCAGGCTTGCAGGTAGAGGAGTTAACACCAAGAAAACCCAGGAGCAAAGATTAAATCTCCTGTTCTGAAGCTGGTCTTTGGTAGCTATTATTAGAATGGGACCAAGAGAAGATGGTCCTTCAAAATCCAAACCAGGCATAGCCAGGGGCAGAGAAAGGACCAGGCTGAAACAACCTAGCACTTCCCAAGGGCACAAAGAAGCAGGAGAGCTGCTCAGTGAAGTGACACATGGGCCCTGCACGCTCCCTTTGAGAGCTGCTGGAGCTGAGGGACAATCTGTGGTGAGCTGAAGAGCACCCATGGATTTGAACCATCATTGAGACCTGGGGGTGCCCAGAAGGCACTCAGGATGGTATCAGCAAGCTAGGAGCGCAGAGTGAGGCACACGAGGGCAGAGACTCTCAGTGGGAGCTGGAGCAGCCCTGGTGTGGGGAAAGGCAGAAGGTGAAGGATGGTGGCACACACCTTGCCCACGAAGGCAGCCAGCCGGGAGTTGGAGGGGCTGTCATCAGAGCTGAGCCAGAACTCTGAGTTGTCATCTGAAGCCACAGAGAACTGGAAATCCCCTGTGGAGAGCAAAGGAGGAGCTCACCACGGAGGGACAGGGCAGCCCCAGTGGCGTGGGCTCAGCCTCGGCAGCTCCTCGTGAGATGAGAAGTGGATGGATGGGATGGACAGATGGATGGATGGGATGGGGCCACCTTGGACAGCGTGTCCTGTGTGGCTTTGCCTCTCAGAGCAACCAGGGAAAAGGGTTTGTGCTCTAGAAGGACCCTCCTGCCTGGGAGCCAGGGACCTCAAGAGCTTTCTGTCCTCATATGGCCCAAGAAGGGGGAAGGAGACAGCTTCTCCAGGGAGAGAAGAGGCCAAGCTCCGTCACTCACCATCCTTGAAAGGGTGGATGTAGCCAAAAATCCTCATCCCATAGTTCTTCCACTTGGGTGACACTGCCAGCTTCTTCACCGTGGTGCGGGTCTGCAGAGGAGACACAGGGGCAGGTCATGCCCAGGCTCATGCCTTCCACTAGCATCACCTATCCCACCTCCTCCTTGTTATCCTGGTTTCCCATGCCCCCGACACCAGAGGAGCCATGGAAACCTCCATAGAGGTCCCTCCACCTCTGCTTCCACCCCTGCTCTGCTGTGAATTATCTGCCCCGAACCAAACCAAAAAGCCTGTGAGCAAAGGTCTTGAGGACCAAGCCCACAGCCAGTGAAGATCCAGCAGCACCCAGAAAGGAACAAGAGGACTTTCCTGCTGACCCACCACTGCCATGCCCTGGGACTCACATGGGGAAAGAGTGGGAAATGGAGGTTCTTCCTCAGGTGCCTCACAGCCCCTCCACACCAGTCTTCGAAGACGTGCAAGTTTGCTTTCCCTTTGTACTGCAGGACAAGAGGGGGAGATGAGCAGGGTGTCCTCCTCACGTCCTCCCACACCTCCCAAGGGCAGTGTGACATGGATGTCACACCCTAGGGATGTCAGCTGCCCAGCCTCAGCTCTTCTGCAGAGACACCCTTGTGCCAGCCCCAGGGTCACAAGGCCAACATCCAGCAGATAACTCTCCTAGTGCTGCTCCTTTGGTCCCAGGTACACTTGGACAAGGGTTGTTACCTCGTTAGGGCACCCAAAAGCCTGCCCTCATCCTTCACCCACCTTTATCCCACTGGCACACAGCCAGCTCCAGGAGATGGGCACAGCATGGACCCATCTGGAGAAGACATGCAGCAGGATGTCCCCTTGCACAGGCTGATGGGGCTGATCCACCCGAGGAACTTATCCTCATGGTCTCCATATGACAACCCCAATACCAGGCAAAGACCCCAGGACAGGTGACAGAGAGCAAGGAGGCTGGCTGGAGGTGGCTTTAAGAGGCTGAAGGGACATGGTCTGCAGGCTGCCCAAGGAGGAGCTAGGCAGACCTCCTCTTGGGACCTCCTGCACCACCACCACTCCCCTGCTTTGCGGCTTCCTGCCCACCCACCTGCTCGTTCCAGGGCAGAGCCTGCTTGGTCAGGTTGAGTTTGGGGTGCGTGGCGGCTCGGTCAGAGAGCTGGCCTCTGGAGAGCCAGCTGTCCAGGTCCTGCCCGTCGCTCTGCCAGCGGAGCAGAAGGGAGAGATGAGACTTGAGGGGACCAAGGCAGCCCAGCTGTGCTTGCAGGAGGTTTCCCTAAATCTAAACTCCTCACTTTGAGTGTCAAGCCCTGCCAAATCATCCTGAAAGCTTTCAAAGTTAACAGCAAAGCAAGCAGCGCCTGGAGGAGATCAAAACCATTGGCAAGATGTCCCAGGGAGCAGAGATTCAAAGTGTTCCACCTAAACCCAGTTCCTTCCCCTGCAGAGGGAAACTTCTCCAAAACAGAGAGGTTTCTTTTAATCTGAGATGTTGGGCTGCTCTGATGGGCTACTGGGAAAGGAAAAATCATGGCACTGTTTGGGTTGGAAAAGCCCTCCACGATCATTCAGTCCAAGCATAAGCTCAACACCACCATGGCCACTAAACCATGTCCCCAAGTGCCATGGCCATATATTTCTTGAACAAGTGGGACAGTGACCTCACCACCTCCCTGGACAGCCTGCCCCAATGCCTGACCACTCTTGCAGGAAATGAATTGTTCCTGACTCCAAGGTAGCCCTCCCCTGGCACAATGTCAGGCTATTGCCTCTCCTTCTATCACCTGATACTAGTGAGAAGAGACCAACCCCCACCTGGCTCCAACCTCCTTTCAAGGAGTTAAAGAAGCTGAGGGAGAGACCTCATTACCCTCTATTTCTCCAGGATGAACAACCCAAGCTCCCTCAGCTGCTCCTCACCAGACCTATCCTTCAGACCCCTCACTGGCCTTGTTGCCCTTCTCTGGACCCACTCCACCTGCAGGAGAGCAGAAGCAATCTCAGTGGCTGCTGAGTGGATGGGGGGGATGTCTCTCCATTCTCCCTCTCCCTTTAAAGGGATTAGGTTAATCCCATTGCTTGTGTCTCAGAGTTTCAAGGGATTAGGTGAGTTCCCACCTGTCCTCAGCCTGATGGAGAGGTGATGTGGTGAGGAAGAGCTGGGAACTTCCTCCTCCTCCTCCACCACCTTGGCAGCTGCAGGCAGAGCTGAGCCAGACTGCACTATCCTGTGGGATGGGACCAAGGAGGACATGCACGTCCAGTGCCAGGAGGATTCACCATCACTGTCCTCTGTGGCCTTGGCCATGGTGGAAAGGACCAAGTGACCCCTGAAGAGCAGAGCCCAGCTCCGAGCCCCACAGTGTCACGACATGCAGCCCAGTGCCAAAGCAGCAATTAGCAGACTGCCTGAATGAGCTCATTAGCACCAACGGAGGGGACAGTGCCCTTGGAAGATGTGGCATAACTGCCACCCTCCTCCCAGGACAGCCAAAGCACAATTCCTGCTGTCCCCTGTCTTCACCCAGCCCCTGCCTCCTCCTCATTCTTCCCTCTGTCCCTGGTTAATAAGTCGCTGGGAGAGCTCAGAGCAGGGCTGGTGCTTGTCCCCTGCCGGTCAGGCACAGCCACTATCCCCATCCCCATTCCTCATCCCCTAACTGCTGCCTGGCCTGCAGTCAGCTCTCCCAAAGCTCCCAGCACCTGGAAAAACCTCTTGGTCCCTCCGCAGAGAGGGACCAGGACAAGTCACCATCTGTCTGGTGCAACAAGTGCAGAGGATAAGCCACCAGCATCCCAGCCAGTGGACAAAGGACCAGCCCTGCCTAACAGCAAGATCCACAGCTGGGAGCTTTCCAGGAGGCACATTCCTCATCTCTCGAAGCCACCTGGTTCTACTCCAGCTCGTGGAGTCCTTTTTGCAGTTGAGGTGGGGCAGGGGACACTATGTGGCTTCCTTCCTCTGCCATCCCACCCACCTGCCCAGCTCTGAAGCCTCCTGGTGACAGCAATGTGAACTGTTCATCAGTGTGCCCTTGTGCCTACGATGCCCCCTGGGCTGTTAGCAAGGAGAGATCCTCTCTCCAGCTTCTGTATCCTGCTGGAATATACTGGGTCCAGTTTGGAGCTCTCCAGTTCAAGGCAGACAAGTGGAGGTTAGCAAGATGGAGCAGAGGACACGGGAGAAGGTGCCATTTCCCAGCAAAGCAGAACGTTACTGTTGGTGACAAGATGGAGGTTCAGAGAAGATGATACTGGAACCTTCTCAGAGGAGCACAGGGACAGGACAAGAGGCACAATGTGCAGCACTACAAGTTTCGGGGGGGGCACTGGGGTTTCTCCACCATGAGGGCTGCTGAGCAGAACCAGAGAGCTTGTGCCCTCTCCATCCTTGGACCTGCTCAGTGGGACAAGGCTTGGAGCACCCTGCTCTACCTGGCTGTGTGCTGGGTAGCCCACTTGGACCAACCACCTCCACAAGCCCCTTCCCACAGGACCCCAGCTCCAGCTCTCCCATTACCATCAGCTCCTCCTCATGGCTCTCACTGGACTCCTCAGCCTTCCTCCGCCGCGCCGACGTCTGTGCCACCACCGGCCGCCTGCCAGGGTCTGTCACCTCCCCCAGTCTCTCACCATCTGCGAGGGGAGCAGAAGGGGTGAGCCCAGAGCCACCTCCCACACCATCCCCATCCCAACAACACTCCTCTTTTGGGAACATCCCCTGTGCCAGCCCAGGGAAGGGCATCACTGCTGCTTCCAGGCAGGAGGGACATGAGGGTTGGCAGCAGGGGGAACAACAACTTGGGAGCGATTCTGGCTGTGACTCTCCTCATTACATTTGCACTAAGCAGCTTGTGGCAGCTCAGCAGCAGCAGGTTTAATTACACACACACACCCCCACCCCGTGGCCCTTTACATAAGAGGCAGCTGGGATAAGCTGCTGGGAGATCCCCCTCCCTATCCATCCCTGGGGACATCCCTGCCCCTTTGTCCCCTTACCTCCCAGCTCTCCTGGAACATCCCACTGCTCTGCCCTGAGCACACTGGCTCTGAACCTCTCCCAGCCTCATGCTAAAGGCACCATGGTGAAGATGAAGATCTTGCTGTCAGCCCAGTCACAGACACCTGGGGGGTCCCCCTGCAGCTCACACCTGTCTTCCTTGGGGGGAGGTCAGGGGAGGGGGAATTTCCACAGCCTCTGCTTCCAAGCATTAAAATAACCACATAGCCCTGAAATAACTGTGCAGGGCTGGAAAATGTACCAAGGTTTCTGAGGGAGGGGCACAGGGCTGCCTCTGAACATTTAAAGCCCCCCCAAAATCCTGGTGGGATGGAGAGAGGATTCTGGTGCAGGCACACAGCTTGGCTCTGTGTTTCAAAGCAGCACTGAGGGAAGCTCCATGCAATGCTCAGGGAAGAGGGTGTCCAAGAGTCACCGCCACAAACATCCCTCAGGGTCCCCAAAAATAACTCCCCCCCCCCAATATCACAGTAAGGGGGTGCTCCAGATGTGATGAGCAGCAGCACAGCTCTGTCCCCAGGCTGAGGGCATCGTGGTGAGGGGGTCACCAACACACTGCCAAGGGTATAGCAAGATGCCCCTGATCCCTCCACATAACCCCAGCAGCAAGTCCTGGGGGGCTCCTACCCTCAAAAAGAACAGAAACAACCCGAGTGGGAGCTGCTGGGGTGGCTTCAGAGCCCATAACCCAGCCAAGAAGGGGCTCTGGGTGCCCCCAGAGCCCTCTGCCACACATCCCCCATGCCATTAGTATTCCAGCGGCCGTGCAGCCAGCGTCTCCTTGGAGATGGCAGCACAAATCCCATCCCCACCGCGGGGACAGGAAATTAAGCTCTAAAGCCCCTTCTTCTGCTCCCAGCCATTCTTCAACCCTGGCAGCTCCAGTGCTCTCTTGGCAGCTCCCCGCCTCCCTCCTCCCCTCACCCTTCTTCATCCTCACGGCACTCCAGGGAGGGTGATGGGGACATGGCAGGGAGGAATGGGACTGGATCCAGAACCCCATACTCCTTCACCCTTGAGACCCTCCCCCTCCCTCCAGGGATGTTCATGCCACCCCTCAGCGTGCCAGGGCAGCACTGATGCATGGATCCCACAGTGCTGATCCATGGATTAATCACAGCCATCAGGAGTCCAATGCTCCCAAGGGACCTGCAAGGGATGGGATGCAGCAGCCGGCTCTGTGGTACCCACAGAGGGTATCTCCTCTGGCCTCGGAGCAGATGCACTCATCTCCCATGGGATTTGCCAGCTCAGCAGCCATTTGGGTTGCAGACTGGGAGTGCCAGGCTGCCCCCAGGACACACTAACCCTCCCACACACACCTCTGTTGCCAAGCCCCAGCTCCCGGTGAACAAACCCAAGCCAGCAGCATCCTGAGCTGCATTCACAGGGATGTCTGGATGTGGCCACTCCTCTTTTTGCTCTCTTTTGGGTACCACACCTGGGTTTGTGCCCTGCACCCAGGCACTGGGTAAACTGGAGAGAAATTTTACATAAATTGGAGCAAAATGGAGAAAAAGCCCAACCAACCAACCCACCCACATGTTCCCTCCATCTTTAAAGGTTCTCAAAGACACTGAGCCATGAGCCCTCTGCTCCTGTCCCACCACCTGGCTGCAGCCCCTCCCAAGCTCAAACGACTCCTCTCAGGGAACACTAAGAAGCAGGGCAGGGCTTGTGCTCCCTGCCTTGCTTTGTACCAGAATTAGATGTCACCACTCTCTGGGTAACAGCAAAGCTCAGAACCTGTGTGCCCTCAGCAGACTCTCAGAGAGAATCTGCTTGGGAAGGAGACAGCTGCTCACTCCAAGGGGCAGCCACCTCCCAGGAGGAGTGAAAGCCCCAGCAAAGCTTCCAGGTCCTGTGCCAATGGTTATTCACCTGCAATTTAAATATTGGGTGGGAGAGCTAAGGGCAGCCTTTGGCCAAACCCCCAGGTGCCACCCAGCCCAGAGACCAACAACCCCTTGATGAGGGAGGGAAAGGCCAGAACCTTGCACCAATCGGCATCACTTTGCTCCCTCCAAAACCATCAACTCCTCAGGTCTGAACCTCAGCCCTGCAAGGGAGGAGTGAATCAGGGGGCATGAGGAGAGGGGAAAACAGTACTGGTAGGAAGGAAAGGTTTGGTTCCCCTCTTGGTTACCTCCTGCACATCCCCTCAGCAGCCTCCAGACCTGTGAGTCATGCCCAGCCCTGCAGCACCTCCCTGGATCAGAGGCACCACCGCTGCACCAGTTAATCCCAATAACCTTCCTCCTTCCCTCCCCAGGGCCCAGAAGGGCAGGCAGCAGGGCTGAGAGGAGGGGCAGGTCTAGAGGACAGGGACCTGCTCTCGGGGTGCTGGCAGGGATGCCCTGAGAGCTCTTGCCCCAGCGATGCAGAGTGATGCATACACACCTGGAGCAAGGAGATGCACAAAGCTTCACCCTGCTGCCAGCCTCAGCAGCCTCCAGACAACCAGCCAGGGCCAGCAGTGGTCCCTGGGATGAGAGCACAGATGGAAGGGGCCAAGTCCTGACCCCATCACAGGGCATGGGGTGAAGATTTTCCCTGTTATCACCACGAGCCCCCCCCCAAGCTTGCCCCCCTGCTCCAAGGAGCACAGAGAGCCTTTCAGGCACAGGCTCCTGCCTCCCCACCTCCCTCCTCCTCCTCTCCAGCAGGCTGAGGGCATGTAGCTTGCTCACCCCAAACACAGCTCCTTTCTTCAGCTGGGTTTTGGAGTCAGGATTTCTCCTGCAGCTTTCTGGAGCCCTTCCAAGCCCTCCAGTATGGTTAGGGATGCTTCTCACTTGTACTTCCTCCTGCAGCTCCTAATTGCTCCCAACAAGTCTCACTTGCTTGCAGCAAACTCCTTCTGCTCTCCCCCACCACATCCCCAGATCAGTCACCTGAGGTTAAACTCAGACATGGCCCAGCAAGCCCAGCTGGCTTGGCATGGATGGGGGGAAACTCAAGGAGCACCCACAAAAAGATCAAGCCTGGGATTTCCAAAAGCTTCAGCTCCATCGTGCCAGGTCACCACCAAACCACGTCCATCAGCATCACATCTCCATGGCTTTGAAACCTCTCCAGGGATGAGGACTCCACCACTGCCCTGGGCAGCCTGCACCAGGTCTTGACAACCCTCAAGGAGAAAAAAATTGTTCCTCCTGTTCAACCTCAACCTTCACGAGCATCTGCAGAGATGCTTTGCCTTTGGAGCAGAGCCTTTTCCTGATCAAAAGCCAACACACCAGTCCCAGCCCTCTGGGCCAAGTGAAGCCAAACACCACATCAGCAGCCCACCAAGATGTCCCTTTAGGCAACCCCACAACACCTCCTGGCACAGCCACCCAGTGCACCATGGCTGATGCCATTACAGGTTCAGAGGGCATCAAACCAGCTAGCTTTGGGACGTGGCTCTTCAGCACCATGCCACCATGACCAGTCCCCCAGGCCAGGACCCACCTGCTCCTCACCCCTAAGCTCCCTCAATTGCCTCTTTGACGGTAGAGCCAGTTGCACAGAGGGGCTGTGACCGCAGGCACGCATCTGTCACCCAGCTGGGGATGTTCTCAGCTCCCTGCATCCCTCCCAGCCCAGTGCAAAGATGTCCTTCCCCAAGCCTCTCTGGGGTGCCATGCTGGAGGAGCAGATGATCTGAAGCTACTCAGCTCCAGCACGGAGTGGTGAGGCTGGGGGGGGAAATACCATAGAGTAAAGGGTCCTGCCAGCCCAGTGGCTGGCCAGACAGGCTTTCCAGAGCCCCCTTCCACAGGGATCCGTCTTTTTCCCGACTCAGAGGAGGGAAGGAGTGACCCCACCTCGATGCAGAACATCAGCAGCTCCGCAGCTGGCTTGGGAGGCTTCAAATGAAGCCCCGAGAAGAGAAACACAGCAGAGGAAATGAGTTGACAGCAAATGGCCACGTTAGAGGGGATGGGGAACGTTCTGGGGGTTGCTTTATGTCCCTTTTCATGTTTTCAGAAGGACTTGGGCTGACAGAGCATGGCACAACCCGCGGCTGGGGACCTGCCGACATATCTCAACGGCCACCCGTGTCAAAAGCATCCCCTCCCTGCCCCGGGTCTGGGGTCTCTGCAGGGAGCTGAAACGACAAAACACCCCCACAACGCCTGCCCTGGGGAGGGGCCAGGCAGCTCCCAGGACAAAGCAAAGGACGAAGCATCCCTGGAAGCAGCCGCATGCCTGCTGTGCTGGGAATCCCGGCGTGTGCAGGGCGAATCCCCAAGGAACCGCTCCCATCCCACACCGAATACCTCGGGCAGAGGGAGCCGGAGCCGGGGCCAGAGCTACGAAGCCCTTTTCGCTGGGTGCGGGGTCGGGGCCAGGCTCCCCACACCTCCTGCCTTACCGACCATGGCTGCGGCACCGAGCTCAGCACGGGGTCCCCTCGCTGTCACTGCCGTCCCCTGCGGCCCCAGGGCTGGGCGGGCAGAGCAGAGACAGGGCCAGGCCCGGGTACCCTGCGCCGTGCCAGCGCTGGGGTGCAGCGCAGCCAGCCCTTAGCCTCGCCAGGCCAGAGGCGGCAGGGCAGAGCTAAGGATAAATTGAATTACCCTGATGTAATCCGTTTGCTGTCGAGCCCTGCAATCCCCCTCCCCCCCCCAGCCTCGGGGGACTTTCTGGGGGATCTCCCAGGCAGCAGGGGCCAGGCTGGGGAGAGGTGCCAAGGCAGCTGTGCGTTTGAAGAGCCACTTTTTTGCCTCTGAGTAACCCAAATTAGGCACCTTTTTCCCCTTGTACTTCCCCCTCTTCCCATCACCTTCCTACAAGCCCTGACGTGCCCTCAGCTCCCCCCCAGCCAAAGCACAGGGCTCTCTTGTCCATCCATCCTCCTCCTTTCCATCCAGCTGGCTCTTGGCAGGTCCAGCATCGTGACAAAGAACCGATTCAGGGGAGCAGGGCACCTGAGAGCAGCAGGGCAAGGAGCCCAAGGCAAAGGGCTGTGGGGGTTCCTGACACCACAACAAGCCTGGTTTCCTACTCCCAACCTCCCTGAACAGCAGCAGAGATGGGACCAGCTTTCCCTGGCCCCAGGACCCAGTGCCAAGGAATGTCTGGAGACACCAGGGAGAGGAGAGTGGGGCAATATCAGGAGGAAGAAAAGCAGCAAACAGCCTCCTCACAAACCTGCTGCCCCTTACCATCCCCTTCCCGACCTACTCTCGGCATTCCTGACAAAAGGAATGAAGCCCTCCACAGCTGGCAGCAGTTCAGCATCCCAGGTGAAGACGAAGCACTATCAACAACCACTCTATCCCAAAGGGACATCATCTCTGGGGGTCCCTGCACCTCAGCCCACACCCCCTCCCGACTTGAGAGACCCCCAAGGGCAGGTCCCCAGGGAGGGACATGGCTCTGCCAGCAGCAGGGGGCGCCCAAACCCACGGCTGCTCCCTGCTTGGAGCCTTTGGGGAGCCTCTGGGCATAGCAGAGACGTGTCCCCAGGGTCATGCACCAGCAGATCCTCCAGATGAAGGTCTCAAAGATGTAGCCAGACTCTCCTGCAGGAGTCAAGGAGCCTGGCTGGGCTTTCCTCCCCAGATGGTCCATTTTAGCTGTGAATTGGCTTTAGCCTCCCCCAACACGGATCCTGCTCTCCCCAGTCACAAACCCTCCCAAATCCCAGCTCCCAGTACAGCCACATCTTCAGCACCAGCGACAACTCCACGACTCAATGCCCACGGCAAGGCAGCTGCCAGGCAGGAGAAGCAGCCCCTGCCAAGAGCCAGTTCAGAATTTTACTGTCATTTTTTTTCCCCCCCACTTCTTCCTTTTTTTCCCTCCTTGTTCTCTTCCCACCTGGAAGCAGCATTTCCACCCCATTGCCTCGGAGCAGTTTCCAGCTGGGAGAACACCTAAATGGCCTCATTATTTCAGATGAGGAATCCATGTGTTCAATTCAGCAGAGAAGGATAATTATCTACTTGTAGAAGATAAGAAAAGGAGAAGGGAGAGAGAGATTTTCTCAGGGACCTCTGAAGTCCCTGGATGCTCCAGCTCCACATGTGACCACTGGCTGGGCCAAGGGGACACAGGTAGCCCCCAGATAATCCCCCTGCATTTCCACTATGCTCCTCAACATCTGCAGACCCCTGCTTGGCCTGGTCCTCCTCACTAAACTCCTCAAGACTCATGTCCTGCAACTTCAGCCTGCAGAAGGTCCCTCTGATGGGTGACATTTCACTTAATAAGGGTTAATTAACCCTTTTCTATACATTGTCTGCCAGCCAACAGCAGGTCAGGGCTTCAGGCAGAGGCATTCTCACTCATGGTGGCCAAAAAAAAAAGTCTCCAAATCTCAGACACCTTTTGGTGCACAGACCCACACAGAAATGCTGTGAATCCTGCATCCCTCTCCAGCCACCTTTACCCCTCTGGGGATAAATGTACTCCCATCCCAAAAGGATCTGGAAGCAGGACACATCAAAGCTCTCCACAACAAGGTCTTAGCTGGCAGGAGATCTCATGGATTCACAGATCAGGAGGTGGAAGGAGACACAAGCCAGGAGGGCATGGTGACCCCACACATCCCCTTGTTCACTTCAGCCCAGGGACACCCACTAAGCCCTGGGGAACACTGAGTGCCATCTGCTTTCTGCTGGGAACACAGCGCACACTGGCAGCTGCACTCCACCACGGCTTCAGACACGTCCCCTGTAAAAGCTGGGAGACAGGGAAGAGCAACCTCTAGCCCCACCACAGCCATGGGAGGCAAGTTCTTCCTTCAGCAAGATGTGAAGGTGGCTTCAGTGTGAGCAAGGTGGAGGGAGAAAAACCTCTCTGGGCAGAGCGAGCTGCCCTGGAGCCCTTCTCCAAGCACAGCTCAGCCCCAAACCCTTCCCTCTCCCCCTAAACTCTTGCACCAGCTTTTTCTTGTAGATATTCCCCCCCACCCCAGATACAGATATTTTTCTTTTTCCTTTTTTTTTGTTTAACTCCAACATTATTCCACCTAAAGCAGGTGCCTGGCACTCTCAGTTCTCCCACTCCAGCTCTCTGTTGGATTGCAGCAGCAGGACTGGGATCCATCTACAGGTGAATCCCTTCCCCAGCTCCCACTCAACCCCTTTCCAACACCATGCTTCCAGAAAAATAAATAATCAGCAGGACCTAAACTTCAGCTTTCCCACAGGCACCTGTGGCAGCAGCACCTCGCTGGAAAGCAGAGGGGCATGATCCAGCCGAGGTCAGGTCCAGCCTCCTCTGGGGAGCACCTACTTCACTGCACCCCAGAGAGAGGAGGTGTGTGTGTACAGTCCCCATGGCACTGGATGAATCCAAATCCCATCACTGGACCAGTGGAAGACACCATTAGAGCATAGTCCTCATCCAGCACCTCTGAAGCCATGATCCCCCCACACTGTCCCTATTCACTACATGTCCTCCTCTCTTGTCCCACCTCCCTCAAAAGCCAGGTACCGACCAACCCCAGCGCACAGCCAGAGCAGGACTGGGCATCCCCTTACTGCTGCAGCAAACCCCCACCACAGAGCATCCCGAGGGACAGGCTGGGATTCAGGGCACGTCGGAGAGGGCAGGAAGCAGCACCCACAGCACTCAGCACCCAAAAGCACACCCAGGGAAGGCACCAGAACAAAGGCATTGCTCTGGGCATCCTCCCAGGATTAAGCCCCGAGAAAAACCTTGTCTAGCCTCGCACGGCTGCATCCCGATACGCGGAGGGCCCCGCACCTGGGTTTTCCCAGCCAGCCAGCAGCAGGGCCGGCGATCCCACAACATTCCCCGCCCACCCGAGGCTGCCGGCCCTCCTCAGCACCGGGAGACATCACGGAGACACGGGGCAGCTGCTCCTGGCCAGACTTTCCCAACTTCTGGCTTTTCCATCTCGAGTAACCCTGCAGCAGCGAGGAGCCATCCGCCTCCCACCTCCCCTCCTCCGGGGGATGCACAGCAGCTCATTTCCTGCTTCCCTCATTAGCATCAGACCGATGGCATCGTAAGGCCCCAAAATGTGCAGGCTCATGCTGCTCCTAGGTCGGAAACTTTGCCTTTGCCAGCTGCGAGCCTTTGCCGGCCACCCCTCCGCTCCCACCGGCGCCACGAAGCCTCACTAAGCACCAACTCCCACTTCTTCCGAATTTTTGGGGTTTGTTTTTTTGGACAAAAACCGCTAGGCGAGTTCAGCCCCAGCACAAACGTTCCAGCTCAAGTTTCATCCGTCAGGATTTCGTGCCCTGGAGCAGCCCAACGAGGTCTGCAAGGATGAAGCTGAAGGTGCTGGCACCTGCCCCGCCGCAGCATCCCGGGCTGGGGGAGGATGGATTTTATCCAGGCTGAGGAAGGGAAAGGCTGGAAGGGTTGGGTTTGCCCCTTCCAGGCAGCGACGAGCTGCTATAAATGGCCTTCTTTGTCATCGCAGCCAGAGCGGCGGATGGAAAAATGAGGACGGAGCAGCTCGGGGAGGGGGTGGAGGGTGCGAAAATGAGAAATCCCCGACCAGTTCGGGGTCCCTTATGAGTCTCCTCTGGGGACCACGGTCCCTGAAAGTACAATGCTGGGGTGCGGTGCCAAGGTGCCGGTGATGGGGTCCTGCTCTCCCCAAACCCACCTGGGTGCTGCAGGATGGAAAGACGCCGTTGGAAGGGGGGGACCCTACTGGGTGCGAGTCGGAGCCCCGGGGGTGCTGGGTGACAGCGGAGCCGGAAGCAGCGGGTCCCCTCCCCGGGGGTGCTGGGTGACAGCGAGGGGTTCTCTGGAAGCAGCTTGGTGGGGTAGAGAGCACCCACCACACTTTGAAGGGGGAGAAGACCCCTAAACCCCAGCAGAGCCTCTCACCGAGAGGCAATGGGGGTCAAGAGACTCCCCAGTCCTGCCACCGGTTCGCGGGGGTGTCCCCGTTACCTCTGCCGTAGGCGAAGGGGAGGCGCAGGGCGCGGCCCTGGCGCACCAGGCTGATGTGGAGGTAGGTGAACCAGACGGCGAAGGTGAGCAGCACCAGCAGCAGCAGCAGCTTCAGCTGCTTCCGGAGCTTCTTCACCGGGAGCCGCGGCATCCTGCCGCCCGCATCGCCCCCGCCGCCGGTACCGGCCTAGCCCCGGCCCATCGGGCTCCAGCCCGGGCTTGTCCAGCCCTAGCCCAGCCCGGTCGCTACGGGCCGGCTACGAGGGCAGCGGGGCGGCGGCTCGGCGCGGAGCCCCCCGCCCGCCCGGTGCATGGCCGCCGCCCCGGCGCCGGCTCCACGGCTAGGCAATGAATGAGCGGGGCCGCGCCCGCACCCGGCCCGAGCGACGGCGCCGCCCGCCAATCGCGGCTCGCCCCGCGCGGCGCCGCCGCCAATGGCTGCCCAGGGAGGCGGGGCTTGGGGAGGCGCCGCGCGTCTCCAGGCAGCGCGAGCGCCGCGGGCGAGACCACGCAGAGAGCGGCGGGGGAGGTCCGGACCCGCTCCCGGACCCGTTCCCGTTCTCACTTCTGCTGCCAGTCCCATTCCCGTTTTCAACTCCTCCCCAGTCCCAGCCAGTTCCCGGCCCGCTACGAAGCCGTTCTCGTTTCTAGACCCGTTCGCAGTGCAGTTCCAAGCCCTGTCCTGGCCCCGTTCCTAGACCTGTTCCAAACCAGTTCCTGACCACGTTCCCAGAACCGTTCCAAATGCTTTCCGGGCTGCGCTCCTAGCCCAGTCTCGGGCCCTTCCCCAGAACCATTCCCAGACTCGTTCCAGACTCGTTCCCGGCCCCATTCCCAGCCCATTCCTGCCCCTGCGCGGCGGGAGGGCGGCGGTGGCGGAGCGGGAGGGGAAGCCCTCTGCATGCCGCGGGGACCGGCGGGGCCGTACCCGGGTTCTTGCTCCCTCCCCGGCGGGAGCGGTTCGCTCTCGCCGAGCTGCAGTGGGGTGGGCGATATGTCCCCGATCGCCCCTCACTGGGTGCGGGGGTGCCCCTGATCCCGCCTCGCTGGGCGCAGGGACCTCCCGGGGCCGAAGCCGCCTCTACCGGCAGGACCATCGGATAGCACAAGGACTGCAGCTCGCCCTGTACGAATCCCGACGGTAATTAACAACAAGGTTTAATTAGGGTGAGGGACACGCAGGCTCTTGGGCGGCTCCTCGGGGCTTGCGCTCCGCGGGCGCTCCGCGGCTGAGACCGTGCGCGGCTCGCTGCAGGAATGCTGGTGTCGGTTGTTCCCCCGGCAGCTCCACCAGCTGGGGCCGGCACAAAACCGCGGCAGAAACGGGGAATTAGGGGAAAAGAGACATTTCCAGCCGCATGGACTAGAGGGCACCAGTGCTCTGCTCTGCGCCTCCCCAGCGCGGCCCCGGCAAGCTGGGGAACGTTAATTAGCTCGTCATTAATTAAGCCAAATTTAGCAGTAAGCTCCTCGTTAGGACTCGAACCCTTCAGTGGGCCCGAGGCTTCCAGGGGCTGCCTCAAGAGGAGGTCAAAATGAGGGGGGGGGGGGGTCTCTGGAAAAGACTCCCCCGAAGCAGGCAGAAGATCTGGGGAAATCCAACCGCGTTTGCCCCATTTTTGTCCCAGTCCAGCAAAGGAAGCAGGAGGTGACAGGCCAGAACAGGGCTGTCTGCAAAGGCTCTTGCCAGAGGAGCAAACCTCAGCCTCTTCCCATCCCACCAGCAGCTCTGGGAGGTTTGGGAACATACCAAAAAATATCAGGACTGGTCCATGCTGATCAAGAGGAGAAGCTGGGGCACAAAGTACAGAACTGCAGTAGCAAGCTTTGGTGGCATGGTGCTGGTAACTGGTCGCACAGAATCACAGTCTGGTTTGATTTGGAAGAGACCTTAAGGATTATCTAGATCCAACCCCTATGCCACAGGCAGGGATATCTCCTACCAGACCAGGTAGCTCAAGGCCCCATGCAACCTGGCCTTGATCACCTCCAGGGAGAAGACATCCATGACCTCCCTGGGCAACCAGGCAAGTGCCTCACCACTCATACCGGGGAGAATTTCTTCCTAGTACCTGGTCTTAGTCAAGCCATGTTGTACCTGAGCAACTGAATGGTGCAAACCCCCTCCATGGTCATGGTCAGCCTCTGCAAAGCAGCTCTAGTTCTACAGTGTTTGTGTTGTTCCAGATGTCCCCAGAGTCCATCTTGCTGGAATCACTGACCTGTGACACTGGATGGTGCTGAGGGGGTCTCCAGGACATGCCAGAAGAGTTTGGGAAGCTTGAAGCTTCCCAGGGATAAAGTCCACATTTCCAGGGCCGTTTGTCCTCCAGCTTGTTTTCTCTAAGCACGAACAGTCCCAGAGCTGCTAGGGATGTTTCTTTCCTCCTTACATTCCAGGGTGCAACAAGAATTGTGCTGCACTAACAGCACCAGTCCGTGGACACTCTGGGAGATCTGGTCAGTGGGGGAGCCGTGAAGGGGCATCTCTGTGAAGGAGATGGTGCACCCGGGGCTGTGAGGAGCCAGCACAGGGCTTTCCAAGGGTCCCAAAAGAGGCCTTGAACCTTCCAGCTTCACCCCATATTTGTGGTGGGCAGAGTTTGCTCCACAAAAGCACGCTTTGTCCCTGGCTTCTCAGACCCTGTAAGCACTGCCAGGGCAAGGGGTTGAGCTGGCAGCTGCCCAAGCCACTCTCCAGTCCCCCAGAAGCAGGATTTGGGGATTCACAGGCAGGCACAAGCCCAAGCCCTTCGCACGCCATCCTGCTTGAAAAGCCAGAGGCTCCACGAGGTTTTTGGGAAGAGCCTCTCAAAAAAAAAGGGGAGTGGAGGCCTATGCCGTGCCAAGGACTGGTCCCAGCCAGGCTCCTCTAGCCAAAGCCTGCTCAGGAACTCCAGAGGTCAGGAAGATGTGTCCATAGACCACTTCGACCTGAAAATCCCAGCAGTGGGAAGCTGGGGACTGGGGCTGGGAGTGGGAGGGAAGGGGGAATCCCAATACATTCTGGAGGGGCCCTCATTCAGAGTTTCTTCCCCAATCACTCTGAAATGCCCACAGTTGACTCTGGATGTCCCCAGGAGGGGAAAAATAAGGGGGGAAAACAAGGGACAAGGAAAGAAAGGGAGCAAAAAACAGGGTTAAGAGAAGGGGTGGGAAGAAAAAAAAGAAGTGAAGAGAACAAGGAAAGAAAGGGATAAAGACAGAAGGAGGAAGGGTTAGAAAAAGCAGGGGAAGAAAAAGAGAGCAAAGAAAAGGCAAAGAAGAGGATGAAGAAGGGGGAGAAGAAGCCAAAACCCGGGACGAATTAAGAGAACAGCAAAGAAAAAGGGGAGAGGACAAAACAAAAGAAGGGAGTAAAGAAGTGCACAGAACAAGGGAGTGACAAAAAGGGGTTAAAGAAAGGGGAAATAATGAGGTAAAGAGAGATGAGGAAAGGAGCAAAGAAGGGAACAAAGCAAAGCAAGGCAAAGAATGGGCAAAGATGCAAACAAGGAAAGAATGGGAATGAAGGAACAAGGGAATTAAGTGAAAGAACTCAAGGAACGGGGTGAAAAAAGGTTAAAGAAGAGAACGAGGAAAGAGAGGAGCAAAGAAGGAGAAGGACTGGGGAAGGGGCAAACAAGGAAACGAAGGGAGCAAAGGAAGGAATAAAGAGAAAGAAAAAATGAGGTTGAGAAAGGGTTAAAGAAGAGGACAAGGAAAGAGAGGCAGGGAAATAAGGGGGGAAGGCTCAAAGAGGGGAACGAAAGGGGCAGAGAAAGAAAGGGGCTGTGGCCGTTTGAGCTGATCCTCTAGCTCAGACATGGGGGAGAGATGAACATTCCAGGGATAGGTCACATAAATGGCAACAATAGATAAATTAATATAATTTCATCGGAGCATCAAGAACTTAACGTCTAGAAGCACAGTTTGTTCTGCCCCTTCTCCCGCTGGCTTCTGCTGCTGCAGCTTCGCCTGTCGTCCCCCGGCTGCTGTTTTGGCTACTGCTGCTTTGCTGCTTCGCCGCCGCTTGATCCCTCCCCCATCTCCCTTAAGGTTATTGTGGGGTTTTTTTTTCCCTTCTTTCCTTCTCTAGTTATTATCTCTCTTTACATTGTTATACTGTAAGAAAATACAATTTCATCTTTCCCTGACTTTCAAAAAAAAAGAGGGGTTGTGTTGTGAATTCTCTTCCCAGGGGAGGGATCAGCCCAAACCCGGGACGGGGGCAAAGGGGGGGTGTGGGGAGGAAACAAGGGAAAGGGCGGGAGCAAAGACAAGGGCAGAGGAGGAGGCGGGAGCTGCTTCGCCCCGGACGGGCCGACCCCGTCCCGCCCTATCCTCACCGTCGGAGAATCGAAACCAGCGGTGCGCGGCCGCCTCCCACCGCGGAGCCCCCTCCTGTTCTTCGCCTCAGACCCGCGGTGATGGAGCGGAGCCGTGCGCCCGGAGCACCGCTGGCACCCTACGAACCGCTCTCCGAGGGGCTGGACATGGAGGGGCTGCCGCGGAGCACGGTGGTGGTGGTGGAGCCCCCGCCGATGCCCCCGCCCCGCGACCACTTCATCTGGTCCCTCTGCACGATGCTCTACGGGAACATCTGCTGCCTGGGCTTCATGGCCCTCGTCTTCTCTGTGAAGGTGGAGGGGGGCACAGGGGAGGGGGCCGGGGGACTGCAGGAGGGAGGGAGGAGCCTGGGCAATGGGGTGGGGGTTGGCCTGGGGACCCCCACGGAGACTACTACCCCAGGTAGACCCATGGACCCCACAGAGCCCCCAGTGTCAGGTAATGCCGTGGACCCCACAGAGCTGCCACCCTGGGGTGCTCCATGGAGACCACAGAAGCTTCAAGCCCAGGGAAACACATGGACCCCTCAGAGCCTCCAACCTTGGGGTGCCTCATGAGCCCCACAAAGCCCCCATGGAGCCCTACAGAGCCCCCATGGAGCCCATGAAGCTCCTCAGCCCAAGCAGACCTGTGGACCCCACAGGGCCATCAACCCCCATGCATCCCACAGAGCCCCCAGCCTCATATAGCACCATGAACCTCGCAAAGTCCCAACCCAAGAGTGCCCAACAAATGCTACAAAGCCCTCACTCCTTGGACACCTGGCCCCAGAGAGCCCTGGGCCTCTCTGGAAGCTGTTGAGAAGGCAGTGGGGGCAGCTGTCACCCTAGGGTACCTCCAGGTGTTTTGGGGAGCTCTGGCTTGCGTAGCACCTCCAGCACCTCTCCCACCTAGCTGCAGCCTGGAGTGCCTTCAGGGCATCCCCTTCCATTGGTTCCCCCCACCCTCACTGACTCTCCCCTCTGCCTCCTGCAGTCCAGGGACCGCAAACTTCTCAGAGACTACAGTGGGGCCCTCAGCTATGGCACCACCTCCAAGTACCTGAACATCACCGCCCTGCTGCTCAACATCTTCTTTGTCATGCTCATCATCATCCTGATCACCAGTGGCACCATCGTGGTGGCCAATTTCATCCAGCAGCTGCAGCAATTCGATGGCCCCACTTAGCCCTTCCCTCACTCCAAGTGCAGAGCAGCCCCCTTCTTCTGCCTGCCTGGAGCCCCCTCATCCCTCAGAGCAGGGGACATCCTCCATGCCACCCACCTGAGCCTGCTGGGGTCCTGTCCCGCTTTCCTCTCTGCTTACCGTCCTGGAAGAGCCCTCTCTGGTGGCCACCCTGGAAGTGCCTGGAGACACCACTCCTCTGGCAGGAGCTGAGCACCCAAGAACTGGCTGCAGCAGAGGAACCGGTGTGCTTTTCTGCTTGCTGCTTCATGCTGATCTGGTAGCCCCAAGTGCCTTTGAGTATAACCCTGAAGAGAAGGATGATCAGAGAAAACGTTTGGAGAAAACCTGGTTCAAATAAAGGTTTCTTTCACTTTTTTTTTTTTGTGTCTCTGGCTTGTTTTAATTTTGGCAGGGAATGGTTCAGGGTTCCCCTCCCCTGTTTGGCTGGTTGGAAAAATGACATCTGCCCTTGGGAAGTGCCTGGAGAGGGACATTGTGCCTTAGCCCAGGGTGCCACAGAGATGGTGCTCAAGGATGCACCAGGCTTAGTGAACTTGGGCACTCACGGGGAAGAGGCATCCACATGGGATACAAAGTGCTTGTAAGGCTCACTCCAAAGGTGAAGGCAGCACCTCATCTTTGCTGGGGTGATCCCAGGAGCATCTCATCCTCAACCAAGCCTCATGAGTCAGTAGGAGCAAGAAGAGCTGAGAGCAAGTTTGGGCGGGGAGCTGTACAAAGAGCTTGAGTGGGGTGAACTGGATAGTGGGAGCCAGGAGAGTTGTCCAGAGGGAAGGAGGACGAGGGAGCAGGGAAGTGTAGCTCAATCCCTTGCTGCAGGAGAGAGCCCCACAACTCAGCCCAGAGAAGTGGGACAGTGCTGGGACCAGAGGGCAATGGGGACACCAGTCAGGCAGGGCTGCTTCTGGGGTAAAGGATGATGGAGACCCTCTCCTCCTCCCCTCTAAAGCTTTTCCAGCACTGTTTTGGGCTAGGAGAGAGAACAGCTGGTGTGAGGTAACATTTTGGGTTTGTGCTGGGAACAGTGTCCATGACTGGGATGTTTTTGCCACTGCTGAGTGGTGTTTACACAGAGTCAAGAGCTTCTGCTCCTCTCCCCACCAGTAAGTGTGATGGGGGTTCACAAAGAGTTGGGAAGAGACACATCTGGGCCCAACGGTCCAAAAAGGCATTCCAGAGCATGGGACACCATGCCTGAGCATATAAAGCTGGGGGAAGAGGAAGGAAGGGGGAAGATTTGGAGTGATGGTGTTTGTCTTCCCAAGGCATCATTGCATGTGATGGAGCCTGGCTCTTCTGGAGATGGCTGAGCACCTGCCTGTGATGGGAAGGAGGACACGAGCTTCCTGCTTTGTTTTGCCTGTGAGCACAGCCCTTGCTTGACTTCTTTAGCTGCCTTTGTCTCAGCCCTCAAGCTTGCTCACTTCCCCTTCTGATCCTCCTTTCACAGCAGCTGTGTGTGCCAGGTTAAACTACAACCACCGTCGGTCCTTCACCCTGGCCATGTCCACCAGCCTGGTGTCAGGGCTGGCAGGGCAGTGGGCAGCAGCCCTCGTGTCTCCAGAGCCACCAGCATGTGGCATTTGGTCATCCAGCTTCAGCAGCGCCTGAAGTGACCTAGGAAAGACCCCATGAAAATCTATGGCTGAAGCTGATCTGGCAGAGCTTCAAGTATGTGGTTGGCCAGGCTTTCCCTTCCCGAGCTTACTGGAAGCCTTCACGCTCCTCACCCTCAGGCAGGCTGGGGTCCTCAGGCTGGGGTCCCACGAGGAGCGAGGGAAAGGCCTGGTTTTTGTCCCCTCTTCCAGGAACACCAAGTAACTGCCAAGCTCACAAGTAAGAGGTCAGAAATCCCTCCCACAAACACAGCAGTTCTTTGTTGCAGGATCCCTGGCAGGGACCTCCTGGTGAATCATTTATTCCTCTGTTCCTTCTTGTAAGAGCAGGGAGCAGCCCATGCCATGCAGCGCAGGGCTGCTGGCTGCTCACCCCCTCGCAGGCCACCAGTGTGCCCTGCAGTGCAATGCTGGGTCAAGTGGCCCCATCCACCCACTGGCACAAGGGTTTGTAACAGGGCAGTGCTCCTCTGCTCAAACACACACACACACACACACGACCTTTCTTGGCTGCTTCCTGACAGTTCTGGCAGCAGAGTCCATTACACAAGGGGCTGGCACGGAGCCACTGGGGGCTGCTGTATCACACCCATTCCTGCTCTATCCTCTTCCTGCTTCCTCTCCAGCCCCCAGAGATTTGGCCTCATCCTGCTCAAATCCCTCATGGCACATTGCTGCCCAGGGGAATGTGATGCCTATCTGGGCTGGCATGGGGGTGGGGGCTCACTGTGCATCCCTGAGAGCTCTTCTCTCCCGCCCCACCTCAGTCATCACTCTGGGGCATGACTTCCTAGGGATGCTCCACAGCCACAAATCCACCAGGGTGGTAACAGTCTGATATCCCTGTCGGGAGCAGGATGGAGATGGGGAGGGAGAAGCAGCCCTCTGCACCACTCCAAAACCCTCCCATGCCTCTCCAAAGGGCACCTGGGTTTTTTTGACGTGGGGATGCCTCTCACTGCCAGGTTCTGGGAAGGAGCTGGGTGGAATAGCAAGAATGGGGTGGACTTCGACAGCAGGAAGAGCAAAGCCCTTTTTTCTGGGGTAAATCCACCTAATTTGAAGGCTGTACCCCACAGAAGGGAGGGGCAGGTCAGCAGTGCTCCGAGGGTTGAACAGCAATTTCTTGCTTTTCCAGCAATTGCTTCAGGCCACCAAGCCCTTCAGCTCTCTGCCACTCTTGCCAAGAAGGGAGCACTGAGGGTATGAACTGTGTAACCCAGCAAGCTGCTCTCAACCCAGCTGAAAGAGCCCCCCCCCAAAACCCCATGGTTCCATACTTGCCTTGCAGGCCCTTCCCTTTTGGCATGCAAAAGCCACCCTCCCTCCTCCTGCATGTCACTTCCCTGCACCCTCCTTCCAGCTCTTGCCCCAAAAGCCATCACCCACCATATTCCCTGAACTCTGCCTGTCCTCACTCGGGAGCATTCCTAGGGCCCTACGGGATGGGCTGTGGGTAGGAGTGGGGCTGAGCAGAGACACCCAGACAGCAGCAGCAGCAGCAGTTCAGATTGAACTTGTCTCTGCTCTTGTTTGCTCAGGTGCAAGGGCAGACAAAAGGAAAAGACAGGCTGGAAGGGCAGGCAGGGAGGTGGGAATTTCTGTGGGCAGGTGGTGCTGAGCTCGGGTGGGTGAGCCACCAACTGCTCATGCTGGGGAGACGGAAAATGGGATCCCCAAATGGGTGCCTGGAAGCTGTGGAGGAGGATAGACCCAGCCACACTTGTTGCCTTTGTCTGGTATCCCAACATCCCAGGCCTCTTCGCCTCTGGAGAAGCAGGTGAGGCACCACAGAGGGACGCAGGCAGCCCGAAATAGGGAACCTCCTGCTGGTCTCTTTCAAACAGCATTTTTGGCAGCACCATGCACCGGGCGTTGGGGCAGGAGGGTGAACCCCGCCTTGAGCACCACCTTGATCCTGGTGGTCCCTTCCAACCAGGGCGATTCATCGTGATTAGATCTTGTGCTGAGGGATTTGGTTTGGTCAGGGGCTCGTCAGTGCGAAACTCACGAGTGGGCTCGATGAGCTCGAAGAGCTTTCCCAACCTCAGAAACTCTCTGTGACTCTGTGGCACCCCCCTGAGCCTAAGCCTGCCTTCCATCCCCTTGCCCTCCCCCCAGCAGCCTCCCCGCTTCCTGATGCAACTTCTTGGTGATCAGCACAGGTGAGGGAACAAAAGACCACCAGCGTCCTTTCAGCCCTTCTGGGCTTGGGGCCAGTGACACCTGCGGCCACCACTTTCAGTTCCACAGCCTACGTGGTGGGATGGACAGAAAACCTGCGTGGGTGATAGACACCTTAGCCTTGCTACAGCCACAAACTCTTCCTGTGTGGGAAAACCCCCATTTCTCAGAAAAACGAGAGGGGTTGGTTTCTCTTTACCAGCCTCTCCCTCAGCCTGCAAGATCTGACTTCCAAGCAGGAAGTGTTACAAGCACACATAGTTTGTAGCTCTGCACCTTGCTGGGCTTTTGTTACCTCCCTTACTGCTTTCTTGTAATTTGCTTCTTTCGTTCTCCACCCCTTGATCTCTTTCTGACAACCATAAGCCCTCCTCATGGCTGCAGGACCTCATCATGAAGACTGAAATCAAAGAAAGGAGAAAAGGCTCAAAGCTTACCATGGAAAACCAGCAGATGGGTGACCTCCACCTCCACTGCAGCTGGCCTTGGCCCCCTGCAGATGGGGATCGAACCCTCAGTGGGAGGTTTGCAGCTGAGGAGGGAGTCTCAGGGGGCTGACTGCCACCAGTGGCATGTCCCTACTGTCCTCCTGTGCCATGAGTCCCCTCTGCAGTGCAGCAGGAGGGCAAAAAGCAAAGGGGAGGGGGTATGGAATGTTCCATGACATCTCCTGCCCCTCAAGCATTCCCCTCCAGTTCCCCTGGCCTGTCCCTAAGCTCTCAGCCCGCCCAGGGAGCTCACTCCACAACCTGTCCCCAAGACACCCAGCACACGTGCCCCAGGGACATGCGTGGTGGCAGATGAGGTGGCTCCACCCTGGCAGTCCTTCCTCTTGCCTATAACTAGCCTGGGTGCAAGTGCCCCTGCTGCTGGCTAGTACCAGGCTGCCATGGAGAAATTCCCCAAGCCTGTCAGCATCACCATGCAGCCCTACGACAGGAACGTGGCAGGCTCTGCAGCCACCACCTTTGGCCCCACCACCAACGCCTCTGTTCACCCACGGCCTGCTTCCAGCCCCCGGGACTTCGTGCTCTGGTCCTTCTTCAACACCATCTTCTGCAACCCCTTCTGCCTGGGCTTCATTGCGCTCATCTGCTCCATTAAGGTAAGGGGAAATTCACTCCCACCTCACCACAGCCATGCCTGGCTCAGGGGTCCCACCTGCTGCCTGCACCCAGCCCAGGGCTCCCTAATCCCATCTCTCCCTTCCTCATCTCACCCTGTCCTGTCTTGTCCCACTCCACCAAATCCCATCCTGTCCCATCTTGTCCCACTCTGCACCAGCTTACCCCAAGCCACCCCATCCCCACCTCACTCCCCTTTTCTCCCCACAGATGCCCCTTCACTCCCTCCTGCAGCATCCAGCCCCACCATGCTCCTCCACACTCAGTTATCCCTAACAAAGCCACCATCCAAGGGCCACCCATCTTCCTTCAGTCCTTTGGGAAAGGGGGATCCAGAGAGTTTGGCTCACCCTGAAGCCCACCTGCCTCACTCAGAGGTAGGTGTGGGACGCCTATGGGACCTTTCTCCCCACTCCCACTGCACAAGGGCTGTTCTCAGCACCCTCCTGTCTGGGACACCCTTCTTCAGGAAGAATGCATGGGCTGAGCTCTTGGCAAACAAAGCCTCTTCTCAACCACACACCTTGGCAACGTCATGCTCTGGGGGTTGGGAGGTGTCATGTCTCTCCTCAGAGGGCTGAGGCTGCCCCAGAACTCAGGCATGTGTCCCTGCAGTCCCTGCCAGAGGGCTCAGTGGGGGCCTGGGGTGGGGTCCACCTGCTCCTCATGCCAGCATCCTGAAGCCATCTTTGAGCCCTTGCCCATCCCTGCCCCACCTCGGTGCCATCTCTTCCCCACTTCACTGCCAAGGGAGCAGCTTTTCAAAGGGCACATTTGAATTTTGAGTCCCCAAAGACCGCATCCGAATTCCTTTGGAGTCCTCAATGTTTCCTTTGTCTCCAATGTCCCCTTGAGTCCCCTTAGTGCCCCCAGTGCCAATCCCGACGAGGGGCTGAGCCTCGGGGTGGCTCCGGCCTGTCCAGGTCCGTCCTTCCCGCCTGGAGGCGGTGCCGGGCCGATGCCGTTGTCCCGGGCGTGTCGGGTTCGGCTCATTACCGCGGCTCCGCATCCCCCGGCTCCCGACTCGGCTCAGCTCAGCTCGGCTCCGCTCGGCCATGAAGCCGAAACAGGCAGAAGTTTCCATCCCGCTGCAGCCCCCCGCGCCCGGGACGGCAGCTGCCGCTGGCCCCGACGGGCAGCCCCGGGACTTCTTGCTCTGGTCGCTGCTCAACGTGCTGCTGGGCTTCGCGCTCACCTTCCTGGGCTGCTGCTGCTTCCCTGCGCTCGTCTACTCTATCAAGGTGAGCGGCGGGGCGGCACAGGGACCCCCGCCTGCCACCGCCGCTCCAGCCTAGCCCGAGACTCCCCAGCCAGCCCCTCCCGGGACCCCTGAACCAGCTCTCCCAGGAACTCCCCAGCCACCTCCTCCCGGGACCCCCAATTGGCTCTTCCAAAGACCCTCCAAACCAGCTCCTCAGGGGACGCCCCCCTTCAGAGACCTTCTGAGCCCACCCAGCCCGGTCTCCAGAGGTGACACAGCCCGGGACCCCTGACATGTCCCGCCCCCTGCTCGACCTGACCCAGCCTGACGCGAACCCTTCCCCGGACCCAGCCCAGCTCAGATCTTTCCCTCCCCTCAGGAGTTCCCGGTGTCCCCCCTGATCTGCCTTAGCCCACCTCAGAGCCCTCTCCCGTCCCAGCACTCCCCAATCTGATGCAACTCTTGCCCTAGGACTCCCAATCTCTTCCTCCCGCTATGAGCAGTGCCTGGTGGCTTCACTCCTTGCCCTGGGGTGATGCATCCCTGGGGTTCCAGCAGCCACCCCTGAGCCAGGCCAAGCCTCCAGCCAGGTCCCCCCACACAGCTAAATCCCCCATTTGACCCCACAGGCCCGTGACTGCAAGGTACTGGGAGACCTGGAAGGTGCCCGGCGGCATGGTGCCCGTGCCAAGGTGCTGAACATCATTGGCTCTGTCCTGCTGGTCCTCGGTGTGGTGATGGTCATCGCCATCTTCTTCTCTGCCTTCCTATCCAGAACCCCCTGAACTGAAGACAGCACAGCCACCGACCTGCTTTCTGCCAGTCTTGGGATGCTTCTGCTCTCCCCTTGCCCTTTTCATCCCAAAATGTCCCCACTTCGGGCGTGTGGTGCTAGGGGAGAGGGCGTGAAGTTCTGTGCCCCTAACTGCCCACCCCACTGGGTGTCCCGGCCCAGCCACTGCGTGGAATGGGACAGGTAGTCCATGCTGGGAGGCAAGAGACAGTCCTCTTTTCCCTGCAGGTGTGCCTCAGCTGGAAGCTGCTGGGCTGGCTGGGAGCTGTGACACCCTTCCAGGTCATTGCTGCCACAAATAAAGCTTGTCCTGCCAAAGCCCTTTGCCTGTTGCCTTATTCACAGTGGGAAAGGAGAAGAAAGTCCTAAGGCATCTCTCCCTCTTCCTCCTCCTCCTCCCACTGCCTGCTCCATGGCTCTTTGCCTCCATTCTCGCCACGGTGCAGAGCATTTCAAGCCTGCATTCCAGATAAATTTCTTCTTAAAAGTTTAGGGATGGCAAAAGGAGGAAGAAAGAAAAACCAAAAAAGCATCTCCGTGCTTCTCCAGCTGCACACCCCCATCCCACCACAGCTCCATCTCCTCCCACTTCCCAGGAACCCTGCAGAAGTAGCTCTTCCATATTTTGGCATTAAGTTCCCGTTTCGTGCCGGCAGCAGCCGCAACCCACTGCGGGTAAGGGATCTTTCCAGGCCAGACCACCTGGAGGGGCTGGGCTGAAGGCACAAGTGCGAGCCAGCACAGCAAGACGCTGGCACCGAGGGTCCGTCTCGATCCAGCCCAGCAGCTGTCCCCGAGCCCTCTGCCTCCCCTGGTCGCGCTGGGGCTGTGCTGCTCCTCACCACGACAGGCTGGATATAAAAATCCCGCGGTCCTGTGAAACCAGATTTGTTTCTCCAAGCTCCCAGCCAAGCCTCCCTGATGACCGCAGCCAGGGCTGTAATTTGGGGGGAGTTTATATATAGAGGCGTTGGGGCTGCACCCGAGAGCGGAGCGATATAAAGGGGCCGCCCGGCCCCGCTGCCCAGCCAGGCTGGTGAAGCAGGAGAGCCGAGGGGTGCCCCTCTCCGTGGCCATGGACACCTCCTACCCGCGGGAGGACTACCTGCCTGCTCCGTCGCACAAGCGGCAGCCCTCAGCCGCCCCTGGCTCACCCATGCCCCGCGACCACCTCATCTGGTCCATCTTCAACACCATCTACATGAACTTCTGCTGCCTCGGCTTCGTGGCTCTCGCCTTCTCCGTCAAGGTAAGGCTGCTGGGCAGCGAGGGGAGACTGAGGTCACCTGGAAGCTCCCCCCGTGCCGATGTCAAGGAATGGAATGTGTGTGGGACACAGAGCCGGGAGGGCTGGGCGGGGAGGGTGAGAGCCCAGCACCCTCAGGGTGGTGGCTGCAGGTGACACTATGACCTGCTAAAGGTCCCCGAGCTCCTCCTGCCGCCTGTTAATGAGGCCGTGAGACTGCCCTAGATAACAACTGCTTCTTCCTAGAAGGTGCTTGGAGGGGCTGTGATGCCTCCAGACCCTGCCCTCTGGCAAGAGCAGCTCCAGCGGAGAAACAGGGGCAAGGGAGGGCTGGAGGCAGAATCCCAGCAGTAAACAAAGTAGAGCTGAGGGTGGGGAACAGGAGCACATGGAGCCGGGGGGGACAGCCTGGGAGGGGTGGAGGTACAGCCAGCCAGCCTCCTGCCACTGCTTGGGTCTAAGCTGTGGGCTGCAAGAGGCCAAAGCCACGTAGCCAGGCTGGGAGGAGGCGTGGGAAGGGAGCTGCTGCCCAGTGTCTTGGCTGTTGCAGGCGCGGGACCGAAAAGTGGCTGGGGATGTGGAAGCTGCTCGCCAGCTCAGCTCCAAGGCCCGGTGCTACAACGCCCTGGCCACAGCAGGCAGCGTGGTGCTACCACTGCTGCTGGCTGCCCTGGTCATCACCGGTGTCATCCACCTCTCCAAGCTTGCCCAGGAGTCCGTCGGCTTCTTCGCCTACCAGTTCAGTGGGACCGACGAGGAGGACAAGTGACCACTGGGCAAAGGGCTTGTACAAACTCCTGTGCAGTGCTGGTACCCCCCCCAGAAAACACCACCAGTCTGGTAGAGCCCAGCCAAGGCCACAGCGAGCTTCCCTGCCCACCAGGCAGTATCTGCTCAGTGGGGAAGCAGCTCCACAAGCTTCTCCCGCATGCCCTCTGACCCTTCCCTGCCTGATCCAGTTCCATGGTGTCCAATCCCAGCTCTGGGCAGGGCTTCCTGGGGAAGCTCGTTTAATTTTGTTTACTCTGTGTCTCTTAAAGTCTCTTTCTCCCATGTGGAGCACAGCAACCCCCAGCCCAGGCTGTTTGAATCATTAAACCAGTTCACACATTGTGAGTCTGCTGCGTGTGGTGGGGAGGGGCTAAAAGGGGCAACAAACACAGCTCCTTCCCCCCGGTCCTGCTCTTCCCAGCCAGGAGAAGTTGCCATCTCCATGACCTTTACAGCCATCCAGTGACCAAGGAAGGGAAAGAAGCAGGGAAGCTTCTTGTCCCCGTGGAGACACACTGAAGCAGATGAGATGTTACCTCCAAGCAGAGCTGAAAGCTGAGCTTTACTCCCAGCCCCATCAAAACCCAAACCCAGGTGCAGCCCACGGGGCTGTTACAGGGGGCAAGGGAACGAAGGGCCCCCTCTGTCCTGCTCTGCCACCCAGGGCTGCTCTTAATTAAGGGCTGGGTGCCTTGTGACAAGGCCTGACCAAGAGCCAGCCTAATTACAAGGTAGGGGAATCCCTGCTTCCCTAAGCGTTCCCAAATGTTGTGCAGGGAGCGGCTGCAGGGCTTTTTATAACCTCAGGATTCAGTGAGATTCCTGGGGTTTGCTTGAAGAGGACAGAGCCTGTGGGCAGGGCTGCCCTTCCCAGCCCCTCACTTCAGGGCAGGGGGCACCCTCGACAGCTCCTCCCTTCACCCTATGGCTGCTCTAGCAAAGGTAGGGGGCTGGGACACGAGGCACCAAAACCACCCCCGGGCAGGGGATGCAGGAGGATAGGGTGCTGCAAGGCGCAGAGTTGGATGTCTGGGGTGTGGCATCCCTGTCAGAGCTGGATGGGGGCATGGTGCCCTCGTTGGCATGTGAGCACAGGCACAGCCCTTCTCTGCCTCAGGGCTTCCTAAGGCACAGGAAATGCCTCAAGCAGGAGCACAGCAGGTCTCTGCTCACCCTGAGGCTGCCCAGCTGAAGCTTTCTGGGCTCAGAGCCCAGGAAAGGCCACACTTGTTGACATCTGATGCAACATTAATGATGTCTGAGCTTCCCCTGGCCCTCCAAACATCACTTTCACAAGGGCTTTGACTCCAAAGCTCCTTGAAAAGGGAAATGCTGTAGCCAAGAGCTTGAAAATACCTCATGGACACTACACACTGGGCAACTCAAAGCAAAGGAGCTCTGCTGCCCCAGCAGGGCACAAAAGCTTTTGGATATGCTTCTATCCACCCCAACACGCTGCATGCTGTCCCAAGCTCCTCCTCATCAGGATTCAGGGTGTCCCAGATGCTCAGTGTACTAAAACCCCAGAGACTGAGGGATCCTTCTCCTGTTGCTCATCAACAAGTGGAGCAATGGGGTGAGGCAACAGTGGTTGAGCCTCTGGAGTGATGCTGGTGGCCAGAAGGTGAAAACCAAGCCAGGACATGCTGGAGGAGTTGAGGCTCAGTGCACACAAGGGCTGAACTAAATACAGACCCACTCAGCTAGGGGCATCCTTACACATACAGGTGTTGAATGCATCTGCAGTCAGGGCTGCTTAGGGAGCCTCACAGAATCACACAGTCACAGAATCATTCAGGTTGGAAAAGACCCCTGGGAACAGAGCAAGTCCAGCTTGCTTGAAACAGCCACTTTCAGGCTTGATGCCAACTCTTCTCCTACATCAGAGGTGTGCACCATGCCAACAGGAGTTGAGGAACTCAGACAATGATGCTCAGCACCACGCAGGGAGCTGCTGCCACCCCAGCTCTGGTGAGAGCTCCAAGTCCACCACTCCTCCCCAGGGCCACAAAGACAGTACACACAGTCCCGTGGGGACAAGGGGTTTATGGCACAGCCTGGGACCTCACCTTTCACCCACATTTACTGTGCCTTTCTGCCAACATCTGCTCCTCAACGTGTCTCTGGTGCTTCGGTGGGTGAAACTCGCGTCAGCCAAGGCTTAATGGTTCTCAGTGGACGACCTCTGAATCCATCCAGCTGCCATGGGGAAGGAGATGCTCTGCCCTGCAACAACAAACAGCTCAGGTGAGATATGAGGGTGTTTTCTTCCCACCCTGTCCTCATTTCAGGAAGGCAGAGCCAGGTGATGGCCCCATACCTTCACACAGAGGAAAGCGCTGCCCCGACTCCTGCAGCACAGCTTCCAGGGGAGAACCCAGAGGGTCCTGGGCAGAGGCAGTCACTTGGATCCTGATCTCTTCTTTGGTGATGGTGAACTTCAGTTTGTTACCCAAGTAGGAGACCCCAGTGACTTCCAGCTTGTTGATGTCCTCGGGAAGGGCAGGGTTGAAATGCAGGCTGGACCTTGTGATCCTGGAAAGGCAGGAGCACAGCAGTGGTAGGAACAAAGGGTGGCCACAAAGGAGAGCAGCATCATGGGGTTGGCCACCATCCTAGACAGCCCAGACTTAGAGACACCCCAGAGGATCCTCCCATGATTACTCTGTGTGTCTGTGGGCAGGAGGAATCATTGGTGCATCCCAAGGGTCTCCAGACAAGTCCCAAATACAGAGGTGAAGCATCTAGTGAGGAACCACTTGAGCCATGCTTCCAGAGCCCAGCACCCTAAGGTGTTCCTGCCCCCCTTCCCATTCCTCAGCTAGAGTCTGTGATCTCCCTTAGGTTGGATTTGGGGGGTTTTAACAAGAAAGAGCAGACAACACAATTCTGTTCCCTCCCAAGGCAGCTCAGTTCCCCACTCTGATTCCTGCTCTGAGATGGGGAACGGAGCACAGGAACCAGCAGAGGTGGCTATGGACCTCATGCAGGAGCTGCCACTCAAATCTGGTCACACAGACCTAAAGCACAGGCTGTGGGCCATGTACTGGAGCTAAACTTCAGCTCAGGAGGAGCTCAGGAGGTGGCTGCAGCTTGTGGCTCAAGCAGGTCACCAAAGTGGCCTTCAGAAAACCACACCAGCTCCCACTGGCACCAAACTGAAGGGCTCGCAACTCAGCACCACTCCAGGTGCTCCTTCACCACGAGATGAAAAACAGACAAACATGTTGAGTGCTTTGTCCCAACCCTTAACCCAAGTCCTCCAGGGACCATTTGTGTGTTTTGGCTTTGGATGAGGAAAAGCAGAGGTGACTCAAATCTTGAAGCATAAGAGCCATTGACCATCACCGCCAGGCTGCTGAGAGGGCTCAGCAGACTGGAGAGGACTCAAGAAAGGCTCAAGAGCCTGGAGAGCCTGACTGGCAGGCCAGGGTGCCAGACAGGGTCTGTGGCTTACAACGGGCAAGGCAAGAGCACAGCCTTGAGGGCCCCATAAGTGCCACCTTGCCATCAGTGGAAATTTGGCTGGAGCTACAAAGCTTGTGGCCTGAGCCTGTGCTGAGAGGGGCCCAGCCTGACCCACACCAAGCATCCCAAAACCTTTGAGCTTCACAAAAGCTGAATTTGAGGCTTTCATTTGGGAACAGGGTAGCTCACACCCAGCTCCACCAAGAAGCTGGTAGGTTTTTCAGCAGCTTTTGGCCACACAGGCAGAGTGGAAACACATAGTTAGTGCCAGAGGGTTTCACTGGAGATCAGGAGGGGTGGCACTGTGGTCCAGCCTTGGTCACACTAAGAATACCTTGCAGGGGCTTCTGCCTCAGGGTTGGAACCACCCAGCTGCTTCAGGCAGGAGGCAGCTCTGAAGTGACACACACAGCTGGATGTCATCAAAGGCACTTCAAAACTGTGGTGGTGCCAGATGAGAGCTTCCCTCCTGCCAAGCCATGTGTGTGCAGGTGGCAGACTGCCCCCGAGGGGCTGCAGGAGATCTTTTTGCACTACATCCAGAGGAGATTGGATGATGTGACAGAGGACAGGCTCAGGGAATGGCATTGAGCTTCTCAGATGTGCAACTAACTCATCAAGTGACCCAGAGAGATTCTCTTCAGTGTTCTGAGTCTCCTTCCAGGCTCTACAGTAGGAACAGGGGTGGTAGAGGACTGGGGACTCCGTTTTAAAGATCCCCTTAGAAAGCTCACAGTGTCCAAGGTACAAGAGGCAGCAGGGCTGGTATTTGCCTGCAGGATGCACTGTCTCTTCCCTCACTAAGGCAAAGGGTTGGTGTTACTGGTGGATCACAGCCTTCAAGCTTCATCCACACTTTGTGAAGGAACCAAAGCTACAACCACCTATGGAGTGGGCAGGTCTGAGGTGTTTCTAAGACAGAGTCATTGAAATAACATGGTCCTGGGATCACAGAGAGATGTCCCTCTAGTGACACAGAGAGCAAGGTCAACTAGTGCTGAGGAACTCAGTGTTGACCTAGCTTTGACTCCTTTTCAGGCCAATGGTTTTCAACTCTGACAGAGATGGAGGAGAATTGGGCCAAAGCTCACCATTTCTGAGAGCTCTACCCTGATCTCCACCACAGAATCACATAATTGTCAGGGCTGGAAGGGACCTCAAAGCTCATCCAAACCCCCTGCCATGGGCAAGGACACCTCACACTACAGCAGGTTGCTCAGAGCCCTGTCCAGCCTGGCCTTAGAGACTTCCAGGGATGGAGCTTCCACCAGTGACTAACTGTCCCCAGTACTCAGAGTCCACCCAGCATCACCAGCAGTCCTGTCTGTTCACTGCCTGCCAGGAGGTTTGGAAGCTTGCTCATGAGCAGAGTCACATCACTGCAGCTGAGCAGTGCAAGGCTTCAGGGGACACATAGCTGCTTAGAAACTGTGATGTAACGTGGGGCTCACCTGAACCCCGTGTAGCCAAAGAGGACAGCTTGCAAGAATCCACCCATTCCTGTCAAGAAGTTCACAGCTCCTGTCCCATCTGAGTTCTCCACCCAGACCTGCTCCAGCAAGACAGAGAAATGACTCAGCAGCTGCTTGGAACTCTTCACAGATGGGTTTGTATCCTCACATCACCATCACTGTCATGCAGTCAGGGTGTAGTAGTGACCATGCCCTGCTACCCATTCTGCCAGGAGGCAGTGGCTGGGCTCTGACATGTCTCTCAGTTCATAGAATCATAGAATCAGTCAGGGTTGGAAGGGACCATAAGGATCATCTAGTCCCAACCTCCCTCCCATGGGCAGGGACACCCTACCCTAGAGCAGGCTGGCCACAGCCTCAGCCAGCCTGGCCTTAAACACCTCCAGGCATAGGGCCTCAACCACCTCCCTGAGCAACCCATTCCAGCCTCTCACCACTCTCATGCAGAAGAATTTCCTCCTTATGTCCAGTCTGAATCTCCCCATCTCCAGCTTTGCTCCATCCCCCCAGTCCTCTCACTCTCTGACATCCTAAAAAGTCCCTCCCCAGCTTTTTTGTAGCCCACTTCAGATCCTGGAAGGCCACAAGAAGGTCACCTCAGAACCTCCTCTTCTCCAGACTGCACAGCCTCAACTCTTTCCAGTCTGTCCTCACAGCAGAGCTGCTCCAGCCCTCTGAGCATGCTCCTGGCCCTTCTCTGGACATGCTCCAGCATCTCCACATCCCTCTTGTAATAGGGGCTCCAGAACTGGATGCAGTACTTCAGGTGGGGTCTCACCAGAGCAGAGTAGAGGGAGAGAATCACCTCCCTCGACATGCTGGCCACACTTCTCCTGATGCAGCCCAGGATCTGATTTGCCCTCCAGGTTGCAAGTGCACCAATCCCATTCCCTTTCCCATGCCTGGCAGACAGAAGGAAACCTGGGACAAGCATCATCCTGACTCACAGCTTTGTATTGCCCATCAGAAAGCAGAAGCCTCCCAGCTGCTCTTTGGAAACATGCACAGAGGGATGAGTGTGCAACCACCCAGCTCAATGCCACAACCACTTGGTGACCACAAGAGCAATCAGCATGGGCTCCAGTCCCAGTGATGTCTCTCAGTGTGATGTGATCTACTTGAGGACAGGCAGGGTAGCAACAAGAGGTGCTTGTCATGGGGAAGCAGCCACACCACCACACCAGGCTGCTGACCTTGAAGGGCTCCGTGATGTTGTTGAAACACTTGTTGAGCTGGCTCTGGGCTCTCTGCACCTCCTTCAGCTCCAGCCAGCCCACTGCAAACATGCTCTGCAGGAGAAAAACATGTCCTATTCACCAGCTGCCACCTCTAGCCAGGGGTGACAGCACAGCAAAAGCAACACAACTGGCACCAGTCTGAGGCAGAGCAGCCAGCTGCAGCACACAGCTCTAGCCCCACACTCTCTACAGTCACTCCGAGTCTAAAGCAGGGCTGGCAGATGGTGGCAGTGCCTGTGATGAAAATGAGCCACCACCCATGAATGGCACCTCAGGCTCTGCCTCTCTCCTTACCCAGGTCATGGCTGGCCCACTCAGCTCGGTGACAGGCTCATACATCTCCAGGTCATTTCTGCGGACCTCAGAGCTCATGGGGTGCATCAGTGGATAGCCAAGCAGGACAACATCAGCCTGCTTCACCAGCTCACCTGGGGAAAGGAGCTGGTCAGACCACGCTGGCTAGCTGGGACCAACTGGCAGAGCCACTGTCTAGTTACTGCTGTGGGGAACAAACCCAGCTTGCACAGGACTGTAAACACTGGGCAACAAACACCAGGGTGGGGTGGTTTTGGAGTCACTCCCCCCCTCCTAGATTAACCAGACTAACTCAGCTGGATGGAAGTTAAGGAATGAAGCTTTATAGAGAAAGCTTAGCACAATTTACAAGCATATATATACAATATATTACAGGTATTTACAACTAGACACAGTAATACACAAGTTAAGAGTCATACAGAAACACAAGACCACTCCCAGCAGCCAGAGAGCCCAGGAGGGGCTTCCAATTGCCCCTCCACCTTCTTTCCACCCTTTCTCTTATCTCAGAATCTCCCTTATGTGCAGGGTGAGCTGGAAAGGTCAGCAAGGGGTGTTAGAAGCAGAATGATTAGTTGGAAACACGGAGGATCAGGCAGAAGAGTTGATATGGCAGCAGCCAGGCAGAGACTGGCTTACCTTTCTTTGTGCCCTTGTTTTTAAGTGCCCCAGCAGAACAGATGGGTCACATAGGCATCACCTTATTTTCTTTTCACAGCCAATAATCCAATTTCTGTCACTAAAATATTGCAAGTAGCCTCAAACCAGCACAATACCTCTGAGGTCCAGCCAGAGCACGAGGGGATTCATCTTTCACCAAGTCCATCCATCACTAAATGAACAACCACCCAGCCTCTATCCCTGCCTTTGAACCGGTCACAGCTCCCACTTCTTGCAGGCTTCCAAAGAGCAGTGGCCACCTGAGAGGTCTGCTGCTGCCTGTCCACTCACCTGGGCTGTAGCCATCATACTCGGGGTGATATTTCCTCTCCTCATCGAAGGGCACTTTGACTTTCTGGGCATGCTCCACCCACTCCTCTGGCACAGGGACCAAGAAGTCTCGAGCAACATCAGCTGCAAAATTTAAGCTGGGAAGAGATGAGTAGTGATGCTTGATGTCAGAAATGGGCACCTGTGACCTCCTCAGAGAGGGGAAGAGAAGAAAGGGAACAGAAAGGACCGAGCCATAACTGCAGAGAAACAGCCACCCTGGAAGAAGATGGCTGAGAGCTAAAGATGGGGGTAACTGCTCCACCACTGGAGCCAGGAGCCTGTACATTTAGCTGTAGATGTCTCCAACTGGCTAATAGTGCAGACACCTCATAAAACAGAGAGAGAGAAACCCTCCTGTGAAGGGAAATCCCACCCAGTCTCGCATGGACACCTAGAGCAAGTCGGATGAGCCACCATGGGACCACTTGCTTCTTTCCCTCAACCACAGGCAGGCAAAGGAGAGCAGCTCAGGTATGAGAAGAGAAAAGTGCAGCCCACGCAGGAGCCCTGCTGCCTCCATCCCTGCCAGAGCAGCAGGCAGCAGAGAAGGACCAGTGCTTCACCAAGGCAGGCTGTTACCTGCGCTGGGCCACGGCGTTGGTGTACACAGAGTTATCGACCTGGTGATGGTACTCATCTGGGGGCATGACACCTGCAGGAGGAGAAAGGGGACACTGCTCACTGGGTTTAGCTTGGCTTTGTGCCCCTCCTCAACAGAGGAGAACAGAAGTGGAGCTTGCTGCAAAGGGGAAAGAGCCCAGCTTACAGCTCTGGCTATGGATGGGCAGCAGATACCTCAAGCTGAGGGCATCTCCCTTGCTTCACAGCAAGGTGACCTTCCAGTCACTAAACCTTTTCCACTCAAGTGGATTGAATCTTCCCCCACCTACCAGATGAGCTCCTTCCTTTGCTGCTTTCAAGGAGGTTGTCCCCAGGAGAAGAGGTGTTCATTCAACAGGAGACAAGTGGCACCACACATTTAAATAGGTGACTCCTTGGAGGGCACTGGGGCAGTTTCCAAGCATCTTCTCAACTCAAGCAGCCTGCAGCAACCCCAGGGCTCTTCTAGCCCTCGTCACCTTATTTTCATTGAGACTCCTTTGTTCTAACCCAGTTTTCCCTTCCAGACCCTCCACCCCACAAACACCTCTCCTTCATTCTCTGGTCTTGTCCCCAGTGTCCCTTTCCAGGAGCAGCCCATCATGGGGACTGTCACCCATTAACACACTCTGTCCAGCCAGACATAACAGCGCTTGCACTGGTTCAGCACCAACAGCACCAGGTGCCCTTTGAGATGTCTTCTTGCCCATTTCTAGGGGATTTAAACTCATGTCTCTTAGAGAAGTACTTCCTCTCTGAAGCCCTTGCACTCCCTCTTCTAAGTGCCACCAGTCACTGCAGCAGATCTGCAGGCACCCCTGAAGTGGCATTGGCTTGTACCACCATGGAAGGACACTTAAAGATTCCCTACAAGCAAGGGACTGAGAGGACAAACACTAGATGCTGTGGCCTTGGAAGAGAGCTGAGCATCTTGTCCCATGTTGCCTTGGACAGAAATATCATCTGTGAGAAACTCCAGAGGGCAGGAATCTGAAGAGCCCACGGACTTCTGCCCAAGTCTGTCTGGAGGGGCTCTGAGCCTGTGCTCACAACCCCCTGCCTTACACACACTGCACAAGTACCTTTGATGTGGTAGCATTGCTCCTGCTCACTCCACACCATCCTGCTGCACCAGTACTGAGCCACAGCACCCACCAGCTTCCAGCCTCCATCCTCCCTGAACAGCTTCTGGTCCTGGAGGGAGACAAACAAGAAAGTCAGGGCTACAAGGGAGACCTGACCAAAGCCAAACTGAGCAGGAGGACAGAAGCTCTAAGGAGATGGATAAAGTAAGAGAAAAGGTCAAGAAACTGGCCTGAATCAAGCCCATAGGATGCTGAGCCACCCACGAGGAGCAAGGACAGAAGAGGCAGGGCTGAAGAAGGGCCCCTGAGGGCCTCCCAGCAGCTGTGACAGGAGCAGACAGCAGCAGAGCATCTCTGGAAAGGGACAGTGACAGCAACCAGATGTCCTACAGGCCCTTCCACCAGGCCATCCAGCTCGGGACATGCTGCCTTTACCCGAGTGGTGTAATAGTACTGCTCAAAGGCCATCAGAACGTCCCCAGTGATGTGGATTTCCTGGGCTCCATAGATCTCCTCGGGACAGACTTCCCGGCCAGTGGCTGCACTCTCCCATGGGAATTTAGCACCCTGCCAGGAGAGACATCCGTGAGGCAGCTGAGCACATCTTGAGATGCTCTCCCCAGTCCACTGGCAGAGGAGCAAAGCCCAGCTGCTGTCCTCCTGGGTGCCAGGGGCTGGGCTGCTCTGTCCTCTGCCCAGCATCCCCATCCCACCTCGTAGCCTTGCTCCCGCGCGTTGCGCCGGGCTCCTTCCAGCGTGCGGATCCGGTACTCCAGCATGGCTCGGGCAGCTCCCGGGTAAAACAGCAGAATGTTGGGGAACATCCAGGTGTCCTGGAAGCACCCAAGCAAGGCAAGAGGGGAGCATTGGCTGGTGAGGCACCCAAACTCCCCCACCGGCTTCACTCTTCCAGTTCATCCCCACCCCACGTGTGTTGGCAGCGATTCTGCACGCACTGGAGGAGCTCTTTGAAAGGGATAAACCCACAAAGGATTGTGCCTGCCCACACCTTCTATTCTGCTATCTCACTAGGATGATCTCAGCAGGACCTTTCAGCACACAAGAGAAGAAAAGCCAGATTCTTCCAAAGCCAGAGGCTCTGGAGATGGTCAAACCCACCCTTGGTCATCACCATAGAGAGGCAGACAAGGTCCATAGGACTGAAAAGCCCTTGCCCACAGAAAGGCCAGGCCAGGTTTAGCACAGGAGCTGGAAGTTGGTGGCCATGCTCCAAGCTAATCACTGAAGCCTCCCTGGGTGAGCAACCTGAACTATCTCAGTCCTCAGCCTCAGCTTAGGCAAGAAAGCTGTCCTGTGGTGGGGTCTCTCCTGGCCCTTTGTCCCCATCTAGCTTCAACTTAGGCAATTCGCTTTTGAGTTAGAGGAGAGCCCAGACCAGAAACTCCAAGGGTTGGAGCTGGGTCTGAGTGGCTGTCACAGAAGAAGCAGGAGGATGCTCTCCAGCAAAAGCTGGTGCCAAGGCACCTCCTGCCTGGGGGATAAGCAGGAGGCTTCCCAGCAGCCTCCTGCTGAGTCTTCACCCCAGCCACTGAGCAAAGCCTCCAGGCTACCATCTAGCAGGGCCTTCACCCACCTGGTCCCAGAAGACATGTCCCCAGTAGTCCTCGCCCTGAGTGCCGTTGGAGAGGCCACCAGGGCTGATGCCATGGAAGAGGAAGCCTGAGTTCCCCTGAGGTGGGATGGAGCTCAGCAGGTAGTAGAGACACCCATAGAGAGCCTGCCTTAAGGGCAGAGGCCCCTCCAGGTCTATGCAGCAGCCTTGCCACAGCGCAGCCCACGCGTGGACGTGGGAGGAGTGCAGGGACCCCGCAGCCACGAGGGTCAGCCCTTCGCTGTAGCTCCTCTTCACCTCCTCTTCGCTCTCGGCCACGGCCGTCAGGAACTCCCAGGAGCGCTCCTGCTCCTGCTCGGGCAGCGTCAGGGCTGGGGGCACGGGAGTCCAGAGCATGTGAACCGTGGGGCAGGGCCCCCCCTCCACCTCGGGCACCAGCGTCTTCCCGTAGACATAGCTATGGCAGACAGCAAGCAGGTGGCACTGGGTGCACACCCACCCAGAGGGGATCTCCTCCTAGCAGCTGGCTATCAGGCTTCTGTTCCCACCGAGGATGGAGATCCCTTGTCCCCTCGTGTCAATTCGGCTGTTGTCCCACCCCCAAAGTCCAGGAGGCTGAGATGCATTTGGACTACACAGTCCCAGCAAGCCACTGGCAGAGTCACCTCCTCTAAACTCATGGTCTGGTCTTCATAGACTCACAGAGTGTCAGGGGCTGGAAGGGACCTCCAAAGCTCACCCAGTCCAACCCCCCTGCAGAGCAGGATCACCTCTACCAGATCACACAAGAACGTCTCCAGGCAAGTCTTGAATATCCCCAGAGAGGGAGACTCCACAGCTCCCCTGGGCAGCCTGTTCCAGTGCTCTGTCACCCTCACAGGGAAAAAAATCCCTCCTTGTGTTTACATGAAACTTCCTATGCCTCAGCTTCCACCCAGTGCCCCTCGTCCTGTCACTGGGCATCCCCCAGCAGAGCCTGGCTCCAGCCTCCTGGCACTCACCCTGCACATCTTTATAAACATTGATGAGGTCACCTCTCAGTCTCCTCTTTTCCAAGCTCTCCTTGTAAGAGAGATGTTCCATTCCCTTAATCATTGTGGCTCTGCTGGACATTCTACAGCAGTTCTATGTCCCTCTTGAACTGGGGGCCCCAGAACTGAAAACAGCACTCCCCAAACTCACCTCTCTGTGGTCACATCTGGTCCCTATGGCCTCCTTAACCCTTTTACACCTCCTTGTAACAACTCTGCAGCTGTAACCAATAGAAGTGTCTCTGTACCTAAGAGTGGTTTACAGACCTGCCAGGGGGAAGCCTCCATGCCTCCACCATAGAATGGTTTAGGTGGGAAGGAACCTCAAAGATCATCTACTGCCAACCTCCTGCCCTAGGCAGGGACACCTCCCTCTAGAACAGGTCGCTCAAGGGCTCATGCAACCTGGCCTGGAACACCTCCAGGGAGGGAGCATCCACAACCTCCCTGGGCAACCTGTGCCAGTGTCTCGCCACCCTCACTGTAAAGAATTTCTTCCTAACATCCAGTTTAAATCTCCCCTCTGCCAGTTCAAACCCATTACTCCTCATCCTGCCATTACAAGACCTTGTCAATAGTCCCTCCCCAGCCTTCCTGTAGCCCCCTTCAGATACTGCAAGGCCACTACGAGGTCCCCTCAAAGCCTTCTCTTCTCCAGGCTGAAGAGCCCCAACACTCATAGCCTGTCCTCATAGGACATCTCACTCTGGGTTTATCCTTACTTTGACAATTTGCTCCCTAGTGATGGGCAGGGCCACAGACAACTGCCCACAAAAGGGCAAGGTCCCCATGATCCAAACTCACTGTGCTCCCAGGAAGTCTGGTCCTTGGTTCAGCTCCAAGTCCCGGCTCTTTGGCACAAAAGGCGTCTGCAGCTGGACAGTGATGGGCTGGGTGGTGCGAGGCGATCGCTGGATGGTGATGCTGAAGGCCATCAAGTGGACAAGGGAATGGTGAGCGTAGAGCTGATGGATGGCTGCATAATCTGCTGACTGAAGCACATGGCTGAAGGTTCCTGTAAGCACAGCAAAAGCCATCAGCCTTTTGAACCATCAGATTCCCATTCCTGCTCTGTCTACTGGCTCCTACTGGCAAAAAGGAATCATCTTTCTCAGGTCCAGATCCAAACACAGCTCTCAGCTGTTAGCATGGGACATGGCCAAGACACCGAGGAGCGAGTTGTGCTGTAGAACATTTCATCAGGCTTCACGAGGGTGGTGAGGCACTGCAACAGGTTGCCCAGAGAAGTTGGGTATGCTCCATTCCAGGAGGTGTTCAAAGCCAGGCTGGATGGGGCTTGGAGCAACCTAGGCTAGCAAGAGTGTCCCTGCCCATGGTAGGGTGGTGAGAACTAGATGATCTTTGAGGTTCCTCCCAACCCAGATCACTCTGTGATTCTGTGACTTAAGTGTTTGCTGAGCCTGGCTCCAGCAGGGACTGAGGCCAAGCCTGACGATGGCTCTTAGTCTCACAAGAACAGGGATTCTCCACCTGCTCCAACACAGCTCCAGAAGAACAACTCCCTGCAGGTGAACAAAGAAGAGGGAAGCCAAAGATGTGATCCACCTCTGAAGGTCTTCTAAGGCCAAACTGGATGGGGCTCTGATCTAGTGTGAGGTGTCCCTGCCCATGGCAGGGCAGATGGGACTAGACAACTCTGTGCCTCTACAACCTTGTGGAAGAGGCAACACAAGCAAAGAGGCTTTTAACTTCCAGAAGAGAGCCCTTAGAGGGGCAGAGCAGTGGAAGCCCAAGGCAAGGCGACGGCAGGACAAGGAGGCTGCTGCCCTCGCTCCGCTCTTTACCCGTGCGGGTGTTCAAGGTGAAGGTCTCAGCCAGGCTGTCCGCGCCGGGCACCGCCATCCTGACGCTGACGGGGCTGGGGAGGTCGGCCCGGTGCGTGTCCCCTGCCGCCCCGTTGTAGACGCCGCTGACGTGGAGGATGTCGCGGTAGACGCGGGTGCCCAGGTAGGCGTTAGTCACCGTGGCCATGAGCCGGGGGTCTGACGGCAGAGACCTGCAGCTGAACACGCCTGGGTCCTCTTCTCCATCAGCCATCTTTACCAGCCCGAGCTGCAGAACATCAACGACAGCCAGGGAGGAGGGTTGCAAGGACACCAGCCAGATGCAGAGGCTGAAGTTCCTGCTCTCCCTGGGACTTGCCCAAAACTCTCCAGTGAAAGCTGTTCTCCAGCCCTGCTGCCTTCCCAGAGCCCTCCTGATCACCACCAGCACCTCCGACAGCAGTGTTGCTACATCCCAGTGCCCGGGGTGGGTCTCCTCCTCCAGGTGTTTCCTCCACAGCAGGTTCCCTCCTTCCTTCTTGGCTCCAGCACCTCTAAGACAAGCAAAGCAGCTCCTTGGCTCACCCAAACCTCACAAACCCACCTCAGCTTTGTAACTTCTCCCATCTCCCCACTTCTTCCTCTTCTGCTACTCTCCACAGCACAGCCCCTCACCAGTTTCTTTCAGTACAACATGACAACCTTCCTCTTCTTGCCTCCTCTTCCTCCCAGTGCTGCCTTATGACACTGTTCAAGGCTATTCTGTGGTCTCAGAAGTCCCCAACTCACCACAGCCTTGCGTTCCCCTTCACTCCTGCACCTCCAGCTCAGCTTCGGGCACTGGCTCGCTGGGGCAGGAGCTTTTTGTTTCCTTGCTGCATGAAAAGACATGAAAAGGTGTTTATAGAAAGACAAGAGGCAGCTGGGTGTGCATTAGACACACGAACAGACAGGCCCAGAGGGAGCTGGAATTAGCACTTGGCAACCCCGAGCACTAAAGCAAGACAAAAACAATGAAGTAAGGCACTGAGGGACCCTCTGAGCTGGGGTAGCCCAAGAGCAGCAAGAGCAGCCCCAGCCTGGGCTGGCAGCACAAAAACCCCTCCCTGGCAGCTCTAGAGGTCGGCTCAGTTTCCTTGTGCCCGAAGTGGAATTGTGAGCAAAATGTTGCTCCTGCCTCCAGGGAAGCTCCGAACCCCCAAGCGCAGCGGGAGCAGAGCAGGAGGCTGAGCCTTGCCTTGCGTCGGGGCTGAGGGTGCGCACAGGCTGCCGCGACGGCGGGGCAGGACGGAAGTCACCCAGCCCAGCAGGAGGAAGGAAACTGCTTTTTTGGCTCCTCCTTTAGAAAAAAAAACCAGAAGGGAAAGAGAGGGAGAAGGGAGAGCAGAGGGAGAAGGGAAGGCAGAGGGAGAGAGAGGGAGAAGGGAAAGCAGCGGAAAAGAGAGGGAGAAGAGAAAGCAGAGGAAGAGAGAGGGAGAAGAGAAAGCAGAGGAAGAGAGAGGGAGAAGAGAAAGCAGAGGAAGAGAGAGGGAGAAGAGAAAGCAGAGGGAGAGAGAGGGAGAAGGGAAAGCAGAGGGAGAAGGGAAAGCAGAGGAAAAGAGAGGGAGAAGAGAAAGCAGAGGGAGAGAGAGGGAGAAGAGAAAGCAGAGGGAGAGAGAGGGAGAAGAGAAAGCAGAGGGAGAGAGAGGGAGAAGAGAAAGCAGAGGGAGAAGGGAAAGCAGAGGAAAAGAGAGGGAGAAGAGAAAGCAGAGGGAGAGAGGGAGAAGGGAAAGCAGAGGGAGAGAGGGAGAAGGGAAAGCAGAGGGAGAGAGGGAGAAGGGAAAGCAGAGGGAGAGAGGGAGAAGGGAAAGCAGAGGAAAAGAGAGGGAGAAGAGAAAGCAGAGGGAGAGAGGGAGAAGGGAAAGCAGAGGGAGAGAGGGAGAAGGGAAAGCAGAGGGAGAGAGGGAGAAGGGAAAGCAGAGGGAGAGAGAGGGAGAAGAGAAAGAGAGGGAGAAGAGAAAGAGAGAGAAGAGAAAGCAGAGGAAGAGAGAGGGAAGTTAATTTTCCACGCAGGTGCTTGCCCAGAGGACCTCACAATCCATTGTGGGGAGCACAGAGCTCTTGGGGCTGTCTTGTACCCTGGGAAGGAGGAACAGGGGAAGGAAGAAACCCACCAGCCTCTGACCATCTATCACCTCAAAGCCACCCAAGAAAAGTGGGTGGCCTGGGCAGCTCTGCTCTGGTGTACAGGGATCTGCATTGCTACTCCACCACAGCAAAGCCTTTCTGCAGCAAGCTAAAATCTCCTCCAGCTCTGCAGTGTCTCCTCCAGGGCAGCTGCCCTTGCTGTGAGCAGAGGGGAGGGTGCCGAGGGCTTGTCCCTTATCCTGTCAGATTTCTTGATGGCTAAGTCAGGGCACTTAAGAACTTCAGGGCCAATCCATTCAGCACATCTGGCTCATCCCCAGCTGTTTCCCCTGCTTCTCAGGGACTTTAATTGGTCCTTTCCTTCAGCTCCTGCTCAAAGCAAATCCCCAAGGCTTTACTGCTCGACAATGAGATTCCTCTCCTGCTGTCCATAAAGAACATGGCCCCAAAGCTGCTCCAGGCCAGCTGTCACCCGTGGGTCCCAGCACCAGCCCTTGCCGTGGGCAAGGAGGTGGATCCATGCCACCAAAAGGAGGTTTCTAGGGAGGTTTTCAGAGAGAGCCCAAGGCACTGGGGCACTTCCTGCTCCCTCACACCCAGACACGATGAACATGCGAGGGGTGGTGGCAGGAAACCATCTCAGGTGCCTGCTTTGGGGCTGGTGTGGCCGTGCTGCCGGCTGATGAGGGCACAGCCGCTCTCGGTTGAGCAGCTCCCCGAGCAGACAGGTGCCAGGACTTGTGTGCACCTCCTCAGAGGGTCTGGGGTCAGATCACAGCACGTAAGGAGCAGCTGGTGCATAGGTGGGTTTGAGCCTCTGCAAACACCGAGCCTTAAGGGAAGGCAGAGAAGCCACCAGCCTGGATGGGGCAAGCAAGGTCCTGCTCACTGCAAGCAGAGGTGAAGAATCACAGCTGCAAGAGCCTGAAGAAAGTGCATTGAGTTTTGGGAGTGGTCAAGAGCCAGAGGGAAGAATCTGCTCTCCAGCAGAGCATGGCAAAGAGGTCCCACCTTGCTGGATGGGGACATGGGCTTTCGTTCACGGGTGGAGAGCTGGGGGCTACGAGGAGAAAAAACAGAGATGCTTAAGGAAAGAACAACAAAAAAAACGAGTGAGGAATTTGGGCAAAGCTTTCTGCTTAAGGGCTCTCTGCCACCGTGCGCTTGGGAGAGCAGCAGCCCCGTGGTGAGGGGCGGCGGCAGCTGGAGGTGGCGGCAGTGGTGACAGCGACAGGCTGGGCAGCTGCAGCCAGGCACAGCGAGCGGAGCAGCCACTCGCCCCTCAGAGCCATGCTGGGCTTTCGGCGAGGCTCAGCGCTGCTGGGCACCCTGCTGCGGACCCCGCGGAGCCCCCCACGGGCACCGCTCAGCTCCAAGCCGCCCGAGCACCAGCTCTCTGCTGCTGTGAGTAGCCTGGGGGTGCTGGAAATGGGGAGGGGGAGCCGCCTGCTGCCGGGGGCACAGCCCACCACACATCATAGCCAAGTCCTTCTTGGTGGGAGTGAAAGGGCAAGGAAAAAAGAGGGAAGAAGCCCCCAGAGCAGTGCAAGCTCCAGCCTGTGCCCCATGGGCTGGGGGGTAAACTGCCTGCTCCCCCTCCAGTAAAATGCTTCCATTTTATTTTACCCTTTCAACCCTTTTTTTTTTAGCCTTTGAGGTACCTACTGAGGGTCCCTTGCAGCCCAGGGAGGATAAAGCATGGGCCAGGCTGGGGGTGGCACTGGCAATCCCTTGAGGTATACTACCAGCACGGGGACAGGCCTGGGCCCCGTTGTCCCCACCCTGCCATGGAACACTCACCCCAGAGCTGGTGTCCTTCCATGGGCAGGGCAGGGCTGGGGTCTGCTCATGGCGAAGCCAGAGTGTCTCAGTTCCTGCAGCCTTCCTCCCTCTGGGACAGTCCCACCAAAACGGGAGCTGTGGAGACCTTGCTGGGCTGGTGAAATGAGCCTGGCAAAAAAAGGGGCTTTTTCATCCCAAATCCTGGAGGGTCTCACCTCCACCCCTCGCTGGTGAAGTTCACCCCCTGCTGCCTTTTTCAAGTGCACAAAGAGCCTGGAGATGCCTTCTCCAGCCCAGCTGGGAAGACATAAAGGTGACAGGGGAATAAGAGCAGATCTGGAGCACCAGAAATAGAAGAGGCTGCTGCTGGTTGCGAGTCACACCCCAGAGTCCTCTGAAGGTCAGGCATGGTGGAGCCCTGCGAGCCAGGGCTTGGCTGCTGGCTGAAGGTCAGGAGCTGCTCTGTTTCCCAGCCAAGTATCACAACAGAGACACATGGAGTGGTGGGGACAAACCTAAAGAGCAACCACCACGCTCCTCTGTTGGTGGGAACTGCTCTGCTCACCCCCATCTGCCTCCTTTCGCCCTGAGCAAGTACCTGTGACATGGTGGGGCTGGGAAGAGCAAGGAGCATGGCCACAGCCACCATCCTGGGACTGCCATGTGCAGCACGGCCGTGGTGCAGCCACCTCAAGGTCTCTAGGTGCAGCACGGCCATGGTGCAGCCACCTCAAGGTCTCTAGGTGCAGCATGGCCATGGTGCAGCCACCTCAGGGTCCCTAGGTGCAGCATGGCCATGGTGCAGCCACCTCAGGGTCCCTAGGTGCAGCACGGCCATGGTGCAGCCACCTCAAGGTCTCTAGGTGCAGCATGGCCATGGTGCAGCCACCTCAGGGGCCCTACGTGCAGCATGGCCATGGTGCAGCCACCTCAGGGGCCCTACATGCAGCATGGCCATGGTGCAGCCACCTCAGGGTCCCTACGTGCAGCATGGCCATGGTGCAGCCACCTCAGGGTCCCTACGTGCAGCACGGCCATGGTGCAGCCACCTCAGGGTCCCTAGGTGCAGCACGGCCATGGTGCAGCCACCTCACTAACCCTGGTTCCCCTCCCACCAACAGGAGCAAGCCATCGCGCTGTCAGCCATGTTCTTGTCCTTCCTGGGACCATCTGCCTGGGTCCTGGCACACGTGGAGCACTACAAGAGCAGGACAGAGTAAGGATGGCAAGAACCTGTGCCCTGTGGGGAGCAGAAGCATGAGCGTGGGTCAGAGCACCGAAGAGACCTGCACCAAGGATGGACACTCCTAGCTTGGTCATTAAAGGTCACAGTGCTCAGCTTGACAGCTCCTTGGGTCTGCTTCAGCCAAGCTGTGCCCACAGGGGAAGCAGGGAGGGGGAAGTGTTTCCCACTGGAGTTTTTACCTTCTACAGGAGCAGTGAAGTGCAGAGCAGACACCCAGGAACACTGTTCCCCCACAGCATCCTACAGGAGAGCCTGGCTGCTCATGGTTTGGATGGGTGCATGCTTTGCTGGGGAAAGAACTGTCTAGATGGGCTCCAGGTAGCGGGCATGGAGTCAGATCCAGCTGCTGGCTGGCCACTAGTGGTGGGCATGGAGTCAGATCCAGCTGCTGGCTGGCCACTAGTGGTGGGCATGGAGTCAGATCCAGCTGCTGGCTGGTCATTAATGGTGTCCCCAGGGCTCAGTGCTGGAGGCAGTTATCTTTAATAACTTTATTAATGATCTGGATGAGGAGGTCAAGAGACCCTCAGCCAGTTTGCAGATAACACCAAGCTGGGTGGGAGTGTTCATCTGTTGTAGTCAGAAGACTCTACAGAGGGACCTGGCCAGGCTGGATTGATGGATGAAGCCAATGAGATGAGTTTCTACAAGTCCAAGGGTTGGGTCCTGCACTTGGGTCACAATAGCCCCATGAAGGCCCCAGGCTAGGAGCAGAGTGGCTGAAAACTGCCCAGTGAGAAAGGAACTAGGGGTGCTGGTGCCAGCAGCTGGAGATGAGCCAGGGTGTGCCCAGCCAGCACTGGCTGCCACAGGAGGCTTTGGGTAGCAAACAACTGGGAAAATCTCTGGAACCTCTGGAACTCACTGGGGCTGCACCCCCTCATCCTGTGCAGCCAGCTGCTAGCTCACGCACACAGAGCCAGCACTTGCCCAGCACAGGAGGCTGCCAACACTCTCTGAAGACTTTAGCAGCACTTGAGGGGTTTGATGCTTATCTGAAGCAGCAGCAGCCCCACCTTGGCAGCTCCCTCACTCCTAGCAGGCAGTGACATGACAGCCCTAAGGAGGCTGTACTTGGAAAGGCTTTTTCTGTCCTTTGCTGTGGAATGAAGGGAACATTTTCCTGATCAGAACACTTCTCTCTTCTGGAGTCAGCAACAGTGGCAACTTTAGAAAACAAGGTGAACAAGGGAAAGTCAACACAACATAGAAGACAACATGGTTGAAGGCAGAGCAGGATGGGCTGGACAGGGCAGAGGCAGACACTCTACACCAGGAAGGAGCCGAGGCCAGAAGCAGTTGCAGAGGCAGAAGGGTTGGGGTGACCAGGGCAGGGGCTGACTTTGATTTCTGGGTTGTTTTCAGAAAGCTCAAGGCTCCCTTGTCTGAGACACCTCTGCACTGCAGGCAGCCTGGCCTCAGCCACGTGCTGCCTCCACTCCACTGCTGCCACCAAGCCCTCAGAGGCAAGATAGAGAAGCAGAGAAAATGTGCAGAGCAAAACCCCCAGTAGTAGTTAGAGGAACTCCAGAGAAACCAACTGGTAATCAGAGCTCCTGGACCACAGCAGCAATCAAACTGGTACTGCCAAGCAACAATTGGCCACAGATACACTGGCAGCAGCATTTAGAACCTCCTATCCCAAGGGATTTGGTTGGGTACATGACTAGGATCCCAATTCACAGTTACTCATATACACCTTGGTGCAGTTTGCTAATCCTGCCCTGCAACTAGCAGTATGGTGCACCCAGACAGTGGCAGGTAGCCCCCAGTTCAGATCCAGGTTTCTAATCCTCATTTTTCACCACTAGGATACCACCAGCAGCAGGGCAAAGCAATCAGGTTTCTGAATACTTCTAAAGCTGCAGTGAAGAGGCAAAAGCAGAACAAGAACCTGCTGCCTGAGGTCTTTGTGAGGCTTTCTGGGTTACAGAACCAAAGAAACATTCAGGTTGGGAAAGTCCCTCCGGATCCCCACATCCAACCCAGAGCCTAACTCTGCAGTGCTCATCCTAAACCACATCCCCATGCACCACACCAAACAGCTTTCAAACGCATCTAGGGTTGGTGACAACCACCTCTCTGGGCAGCCCATTCCAATGCCTGACCATGCTTGCTGTGAAAAAATGTTTCATTATGTCCAATCTAAACCTACCCAGTGGCAGCTTGAGGCCATTCCCTCTGCTTCTATCACTACTTACCTGAGAGAAGAGACCAGCATCAACCTCTCCACAATGTCCTTTCATTGTAGTTGTAGACAGCAATGAGCTCTCCCTCCAGCCTCTTCTTTTTCAAACCAACCAGCCCCAGCTCCTTCAGTCACTCTTAAGATTTACTCTCCATGCCCTTCCCCAGCTTCACTGCTCTCCTTTGGCTCCAGCAGCTCCACATCCCTCTTGTAACAAGGTGCCCGAAACTGAACACAGTACTCAATGTGTGGCCTCACCAAAGCAGAGTCCAAGGGGACAGTCACCTCCCTGCTCCTGTCCTGCTGGACACAGTATTTCTAATACAAGTCAGGATGCCATTGGCTTTGCCACCTGGGCACACTGTGGGCTCATATTCAGTTGCTTGTCAATTACAATCCCCAGGTCCCTTCCTGCAGAAAGCTTTCCTGCCACAGTGGTTGTGGTGGCCCAAGTGCAGGACCTGGCATTTGGCCTTGCTGAAGTTCATGCCATTAACATTGGCCTAAGGATTCAACCTATCCAAGTCCCTCTGTAAAGCCTCCCTACCCTCACAATGATCAACACTGCCACCTAACTTGCTGTCATCTGGGAACTCACTGCTGACACACTCTGTGTCTCCATCAAGGTCATCAATAAAGACGTTCAAGTGGTCCCAACACTGAGCCCTGAGGACACCACTTGTGACCTGCTGCCAGCCGGATTTAACTCCACTGACCAGCACCCTTTGTGCCCTTTCATCCATCGGTGCTTTATCCAGGGTCAGTGATGCTTACTCAGCTCACAAAAAGGCACCAGGACTACAGCTCCTGAAGAACAACTCAACAAGCCACTGGGCAACTACATCTCTGGAGTGGGTGTTTAGATCTTTGTTCTTGGACCGAGGGTTTGGAGCAGGAGCCTCCAAGGCAGTCCAGAGGCTGCTCTGCTGGTCATGGAGAAGACAAACCCAGCACTAGGGAAAAGGGAAGGCAGAGAAGTTTATTCAGCAATGCTGCTGCACCTCGCCTCAGCACTAAGTGTTGGTAAGAGACAACCACCCCCACAAGGATATAAAAACACAGCCACTGAACAGTGATCCTGGAGAAACCCTTTGATGGAGTGAACACTCCCTCTACTGCAGATGGGGAGGGGCTGTGGAGAAAGAGAGCAAAGGGAGAGACATGGTTTGGGTAATGCTGCCTTGGGGCTGCTGCAGGGGCAGGGGGAGAGGTCTCCAGGAAGGTCATGCCCTCCTAAGGCCAACACCACCATGTACTGCTCCACACAACAGTGGGTTACCTTCCCAGCACCAGGAGCTTCTGCTGCCCCTGCATCCAGTCACTCCTGTAACATGCAACCAGTATCAGCAGCCTCCAGCACGGTGTGATGGGACCAGCAGCAGCCTTGGTCCTGCCATGCCAGAGCAGGACGGGAGCCCCCATGATCAGTGCCACCACTGCCAGCAGGTAGGGAAATCTTGACTCCAAGCACCAAAGGGTTACACAGCAAAAGGCCACTTCCTCCTCCCACCAAGGTCAGAAAGCTGCTGCCCCTCTGCCCACCCACCCCCTCCAACAGAATTCAGAACAGTCAGTGGTCCGAGTGCTGCTGGCATCACTCGCAGTAGAAGTTACTCTCCCAGGGGTAGTGCAAGGTCCTCTATGTCAGGATGTCATGGGCTTGGTGCTCCACCAGCATCTCCATGCTCCTCACATCTGTGCACCAGAACTCCAGGCGATCTTTCATCCCTTTGATCTGCAAGGCAAGCCCAGGAGAACACTTTGGTGTCTCAACTACTGGCACTGCCAATGTTCGCCTGGAGGCAAGAGGCACCCACACGAACATCTGCATGCTCTTGTGAAACACAGCCACAGCACTGGTGTGTCTCGGTGGTTTGTGTGGCTGTCAGAAGAGAGGTGCCACTAAGGTCCCACTGACAGGAGTACGACCACCTACTGCAGAACACAGACACAAAATGCCCCCCACAGCCCAGGGAAGAGCTGAAGGTAGGGAAGAGTAAAAGGGCAAGAGGACAAAAGCTGATCTGCCTCTTCCTCCTTCCCTGACCACCTTCAAGAAGCACCCAAGGAGACCAGCTCTCAGACACTGTCCCTTCCCAGGTCTCCTTTCCACCTAGGTCACCTCACACCACAAAGACACCAGCCCTGCCTGGAGATTCACTGCCTCACCTGCTGTAAATCCAGCACACGTGGCTGCACCCACGTCATGTGCACCCTTTTATCCACTTCATCAATGCTGCCCTTGACCAAGCCCACCGACAGCGCCTTCATCACCAGCAGCTCCACCTGGAAAGGAAATTGTAGTTCAAGGAAACACTGATCTCAGTGATTCTCCACCCTGAGGCCCCTGAGATCAATCAAACCTTTACCTGCCACCAGCCCACAGAAGACATTTTACTGCACGCAACGGAACAGAGCAGCAGCCTCTCAAACTCATCATCCTCCAGATTTTAACTCTGCCTGGAGACTCAACATCTAAACATGCAGGTCTCTTTCCTCTAAGAGCAGGTCCCTTTCTCTCTGAAATCCCAGGAAGGACCAGGTCAGTGAAAAGAGTCCACATAGATTTGCCATGGGAAAAATGTGCCTAACCAACATGGTCACCTTTATGAACCACCTTGCTCGGTGGTTGAGGAGAGCACTGCAAGCACCCTGTAGCTCTTCCTCTTAGCCAAGTGCTCAACAAACTCTTCTAACCACGTCCCTGTTGAGGTGAACTGCAGAGCAGAGGGAAGGGTCACAAGTTGAGTGGAAGATATGCTGAACCAGCTCAAACCAGAAGAAACACTGAGCTGAGGCAGTAGTGATTAGTGACCCAAAGTTGAGCAGGTCACAAACAGCTCCAGCTCCCTCAGGGGTTGATACTGAGTCTGACAGGAGCTCATCACTTTTAAGCTAGTGATAATTTCACAGGTGACACCGCACTGTGAGGCAGATGTGCTGGAAATAAGAGCTACCATGAAGAGAAAGGTTGAAAGATTTGGCTAATGTAGAGTGAAGATGAGAATGGAGTCCTGCACCTGAGACCAGATGACCCCAGGTAGCAGCACAGGTGGAGGTGGGACAGGGTAGTGTGAGGGGTCAGCAAACTGTGCAAGAGGCAGAAGTGTGCTCTGGAGCAAAGGGGAACCGTGTCCTGCTCTGCACCAGTAAGGCCACAGCTGGCAGAGCAAGGGATGCCATTATCCCACCTGCTGCACTGTGCCCCCTCTTTGCACTCTCCCCTTCCAGTTTAGGGAGGGAACTGCAGAACTAGAGAGCCTAGCAAAGGGCTGCCAAGATTAGGAGGCTGAGAACATGACATTGTGAAGACCTTGTGCTTGTTCAGCCTGACTAATATGTAGCTTCTGGGACACCTCATCAGTCTGCCAGCACCTAAAGGCACTTCCAGGGAGAGGAAGAGGCAGCATTTTCACAAGGACAGGAGACCACAGGCAGGGTTTGCTACAGCAGGGACTCCAGCTGGACAGCAGAAGAAAATTCTTCACTGTGAGAAAAACTAAACATTAGTGACATTTCCCCTGCTTGGAACCACTCAGGATGGCTCGGCAAGGCCCTACATAACCTAATCCAGGGCTGTTCCAAGAGCAGGTGGGGACAGATGGCCTGCAAAGCCCTCTTCCAACTCAAGACTGTGACTAAGAATCCCAAAAAATCTGAGCTGCAGGACTTGGGACGTCACTCAGTTTGTCTAACCCTGAACTCACCTCATTCACTGTGACTTTGGCACTCTTGGCAATCTCTTCAAAAGTCAGCTGCCTGTGATTGGCAGGTCGGGTGAAAGTCATCTGTGAATTCAGGTGAACAACAAAACCAAACAGAATCAATCCTACGCAGCTTTGGCTCTCCCCAGCCCACAAAGCCTCCCTCACACGGCGCCACTGATCTCTGGCCCTGCAGCAGCAGCTTCACTTCCAACGTTTCATCAAAATGCTTCCAAGAGAAAGAAAGCAGAGAGGAGTGGCAGCCCTCCCTGCCCTGCCTTCCACACCTGGCTGCCTGAGCAACACCTCTGCTGAGAAACCATCTCCCTAAACGCAGCAGATCAGCCTTTGCTGAAAAGGTCTCAGTGCCCATCAAAGCCCTGAGGTAACACAGCACCCATGGGTGGTAAAACCTGTTCAGAACCAAGTGCTGGAAGCAGAATGTTTTTCACACCCCCGTGGGTCTGTGGGTGTGGATAAACTCATCATGCTCCAGATGACTCAATATTTCAGTTTTTGAAAGAGATCCAAGGCCACAGAGGTTCATTCTCCACAATTATTTGTTAGCAACAGAGCCAAAGCCTTCAAGTGACAGGAAAGAAACTGTTCAAACAAGGTTAACCATCAGGAAAAGGCTTCATAGTGCTCAGAAAACTGAGATTTTAGCTGTGGTTTGGAAATCTTGGTTCTACCAGAACATATTTCAGACATCACCCTCCAAATACACAACTCTTCTCCCCCACCCCTCTGAAACCACCAACCAGAACACACCACAAGGTTTATGTCTTGCCCTTTGGCACCATCTGCAGGAAAAATTAGCAGTGGACTATTTATAGCCACCAGTGTCAGAGCAGGGGAATGAAGCCAGCACAGACAGAACCTGTAACAGGAGGTAGCTGGAGCAGTCCCTCGCTACCTCCCACCTCTAACCCACCGCAGGTCACAGCTCACCTCCATCAGGCACAACAGCTGAATCTTCTGCAGCAGAAGTGCTTCATTTGCAGCCAAATCTGGCTGCAAGAGAATAAAACAGAAGAATTTACTTCATTATTACCTTAGGATGCTACAGACAGGAGGAGTAAACCACTTGGGACCCCTCTGAAGGGACAACCTCCCCACTACTTGGCAGTACTTCCATAAAACAGACCTTAAAGAAATGCCCAGTTCAAGGATGCATTTCAGAGAGCTGGCAACCTGTGCAAGGGGACACAGCAGCCCACCTGTACATCACTGCTGGCAGGGATTCCTGGCAGAGCCAGGGAAGGTAGCACTCAACAGCATCAAGGGAAAAAACACCCTTTGGATTCTGCTCCATGTAACTCACTATCTCTGAGTCAAGATTTCACACTGGAAGCAGTTCAACCCTGGGGCTGAAGGGCATTATGGCATTGAAACCACAGATCCTCCTGTGCAAGACCACAGAGTGATTCTCAGTTGTTTTCCTCCCCTTTCTTTCAACCAACCAGACACAGAGGGAAGGCAAAAGAAAAGGAATGACGTGTAACAAGATGAAGGAAGCATTTCTGTGGTTAAAGTGACACCAGTGCACCACAGCTGGGAATTCTTAGGGCAAAGGTCCACAGAGAATCCAAGTGTAAATCTGGACCTCAGGCCTTCAGGAGCAGCTCAGCTCACTCACCTGCTGACCCCAGGCTGACTTCAGAGCCTGGAAGGCCTCTACGTTACCGCTGTTGAAGGCATAGAGAGTGTCAATCAGCCACTGCCGGTCGGTGCTGCGCAGGGACTCCAGCACGGGGTGCATCAGCTGCAGAAGCCAGGCAGGAGAAGGTTAGGATGGGGACCAAAAATAAATCAGCTCCTGACACTCAGCAGGGAGGGACTGCAGCATCGCTTACCAGCTCCCCAAAGTTATAAACCCCTTCTCCCAGAAGTCCAGCCAGCCCCAGGGTAAAGGCTCGCTCCTGCTGCTCTGACACTGGAAAGAACAACAAACCCAGTTTGGATGAAGCAACAGTTTGAGGCCACTCAACCTCTCTCAGCCCTCCTCATCACCCCCTTCCAGCCCTGACGTTCAGCAGCCTGCAGTAGCCACAGCAACAGGAAAAAGGGCCAATTTTTGAACCTATGGTGAAGACTTTAAGGAACCAGAACAAAGGCACTTCGCCTCTCCCATCACTCAGGAGCAAAACCCACCCAGCTCTTCTCCTAGTGCATTCCTCTCTGCAGCCAGATCCTGGCCCAACTGCAGTGGGTTCAGAGCAACACTGGGACAATTTGTGCTCTGCCAGGGAGTTTTTCTCCAGACTGAAGTGGTGGAGCAAAGAGTGGAAACTGGGAGGCTCTGTGCTGGGCAAAGGAGGAGCTACCTGGCAGGTCTTTGACATCAATGCAGCCCAGGAAGCGCAGAGCATCCTTGTAGTAGGAGGCATGGTTGCCTATGGTCTGGTAGTACTTGCTGGAGAGGTCGTAAAAGCGGCTGTGGACCGAGGTCACCCCAGGGAGGTTGTTCAGCATCTCTTCGACCTCCTCGATGGTCTCCTAGATGAGAGTGAGGCCCTGTTTGTTACAGATGAAGGTTCGCCCCATCCATACACACCCCAGCTCCCAGCCTCCAGTTCCCTGTAGCGAGGGCCACAGCGTTTCCATGCGGTCCAGAGTAAAGCCCACCAGAGAAGCAGGTGAGACCATAGCATTAAAAATAAAGCCATGGCATCTGCCCTTGACACAGTGGCTAGACAGAAAACACACCAAAACACAACCCTGCAGCTGTACTTACAGATACAGGCCCTTTGTATACACTCACACCCACCAGAGCTACTGCTGCTCTAAGAGACAAAGCTGCAGCTTTAAGAGCTGGCTCTACAGAGAGCTCAAATGACCACCCCCCTTAGCACAACAAATGATGCTCTAACTCAGCATCAGCAGCTGGCCAACAGGAGCTGAGGAAAGCTAGGAAGTGGAAGAGATCAGGGTATTCTCTCTCTCCTGGGCTGAGTGCACAGAACTGCAGTGACCAGAACTGCAGACCAACAGCACCCCCAGGGCTAATGAAGCCTCAGAGGTTTGGCCGCAAGCACCACACAGACATTTTTGTACCCCCCAAGATGTAGAGCAGAACCACAGCTGACCCTGGAAACCCATCTAATTCCAGACTGAAGCACAGACACAGCAGTAACTACCATGGTGCTCCAGAACCCCCCAGGTGAAGTCACCAGCTCACCTTGGTGACCTGCAGGTCCCCGATGTTCAGCTTGAGCGCTCCAATGGCCGTTTTGCACAAGATGACAGCTTCATCACTGCTTTTTACCTGCAGCCAAAGACATCTGTTTTAGAGAGAGCTACCCTGCAGTCAGGTAGACTCCTGAATCCTGCAGGATGCTGCAGGAACATCACTTGTTCCTATCTTCCTGATGTGCAGAGCTGATGACTGAGAGCAGGTGCAGGTGTCCTCCATCACACACACTCCTCCCTCTGCAGCAGTGCCCTCTACACTCATGCACAAAATCATCCCTGCAGGTGGACTAGGAGAAAAAAAAAACAAACAAACAACTTCAAAAATACCTTCTCTCGAGTCTTTTCCAGAAAAGTAAGGGCCACGTTGGGATCTGCAAAGAAAAAAAAGGAGCAACAATATCAGGAGCTCCCATGGAGCCTAGAAATAGATCCTTTCCCTGGACTGATGCAGACTGGGATGTGTGCTCTCTCCAGTGCACTGCTGACCCTCCACATGTGCCACTGACAGCAGGCTTTCTGCCCCCAGCCTCTTCTCTGCAAGGAGGCAGCTCTCTAGGTTAGTGCTCTCCCTTCTCAACACACCAGAAAGGCATCAGCCCAAAACCAAACCAGCTGAACACCACTGCTGTTAATTGGTCACATTTCACAGGCATCAGTTGCTAAATTCCTGTAACAAGAGCTGAGGACACCTACCTGTCATCTGCCTGACCACATGAAGGATGATCTCAACCAGGGACAAGGGGTTCACCCTAGAACAAAAAAACTAGTGTCAGAACAGCCCCAGCCTGCAGCAGGTGACTCCAAAACCTCCCAGCAGACAAACTCACCTGTGCTCAAACTCGCTGATGAAGTTCTCATAGAGCTGCAGGCACAAAGAGAGGGGAGGTCAGGGCACAGGGACGTTCCATTCCAGCCACGACACTCCCTTGCACTCTACACCACCTCCTTTCTCCAGCCAAGCAGTGGGCATCCCACACAGAAATGTTATCACTGTACAGAATCCAGGAGCTCAAAATTGCTGTGTCTAGTTAATTCTACCCCTGCAACCTCCTCCCAACATCAAGGAGTGATTCAAGAAACTCCCAAGCTACTCCACAACACTTCTCTGCCCCAGGATGGCCTGGGGCAGCTTCAGTTTTCACTATACAAGGAGCACAGGCCTCAAGTTTCCCAATTGCTCTTTGCACACGTTGGGAAAAGAGACTCTAGAAACCCACAGCTCTTCACCAAGGAAAGAATACCTCCTGGGAAAGGGAATTTTAACCTATAAACATAAAGGAGAGCAGAAGTACAGGATTACTTGTAGCACACAGAGTATACAGGACTGTGACCTGAGCAGGCTGTTACCTTCACAGCAGTTCCCAGAGAGGGGTGAAATAACCCATCAAATACTTTGAGGCATTTGTAAACCTCTCACAATTCATCCCACGTTTGCAGTTATAAGCTCCTTGTTAGAAAAAGAGAAAACAAAAGGACCCCTCTGCACTCCTTCCCCCCAAAATCTTAAGGGAGTCAAGGTAGAGAATCGTTTTGAAGCTTTTAAAACTGACACATTTTAGCAGGACTTTCATATGCCAGCCAAACCCTGCACACTCAGTGCACAAAGCCCAGGAAGCTGAATTCCCCTGGTTTAACAACTTGCCAGAGGCAAGCCTTATTTTTCCCTAGGACAAAACCACTACCACTCCTCACTACAGAAAGCCTAAACCCTTGGAAACAATCAAGCACCTCACCTTGATGAGTCCATCTCCTTGGGCAAAGCAAGGGTCCTGAACAAAGTCCAAAACTTGCAGAGTCAGCTGGTGCCAGAGTCTTAGGAAAGAGGATGGTCACTCAGTGAGTTCAGAGTTTACACCAGCCCTCAACTCACACTGCACACAGTATCTCACACTCAAAAGTCTCCTGAGCTTGCCTGTCTCAAGGCTGCTATGAGTAATGACAAAGACAAGTCAGTCATAAAAACTAGTGGTAGAGACCCACAGAGCCCCAAGGCGGTGGGGCTGGAAAGGGCCTCTGGATTGCATCCAGACCAGCCACTCTGCTGAGGCAGGGGCGCCCACAGCCGCTTGCCCAGAACCACAATGGCCACGGTGGGGTTGGAATCCTCCAGAGGAGACTCCACAGCCTCTCTGGGCAGCCTGCCCCACACCCTCACACCAAGGCTTCTCTCGACACAAGGCTCAGGGTTGTTTTACTGCCCTATTTTCAGCGGTTACACACAAGTTGATTTACCAATCACTAAGGTACAAGGGGGACGCAGGGGGATCTGCTCGTCCCCGTCCTGGGAGGGCTCGGCAGGCCGGCTCAACAGACCGGGAGGAGGCCGCAGAGCCCCGTTCTCCGGTGGCCAGGCCGGGACAGCCTCCGCTCCCCGCGGGACAGCCCCTGGCGCGATGCGTGGTGAGGCACAGCGCCACAGCATCGCCCCGGGACGCACCGGGGCACAGGGCCGAGGGCGACAGTGCCCTCCCCGGGCGCAGGGTTTAGCGGCGCATCCCCCCCGGGCCCCGCTCACTTCTTGTTGTACAGCTCCTCCAGCCGGTGCCAGACGGCAGCCTGCCCCGGCCCCGAGCTCTGGCTCTGCTGCAGGAACCCCGGCACGTCCTTCATGGCGGCGGCGGCAACGGCGGCGGCGGCGGCGGCAAGCGGCGGGGTGCGGGCCGCGCTCGCGCACGCCGGAAATGCACACTCACTTCCGGCACCGCGCGGGGCACGCCGGGTACCGTAGGGCCCCGCGCCGCCGCTCCCGCGCCCCCCGCGCCGCCGTCACCATGGCAACGCCGAGCGCCGCCCGCCCGCCCGCGGCCTCCGCCCGGCACCCCCGCAGCGCGGAGCGGCCCGAACGGCGCGGCGCGGCCCCGAAGCCACGGAGCGGCCCCGAAGGCACGGAGCGGCCCCCAAAGCACGGAGCGGCCCGAACGGCGCGGAGCGGCCCCCAAAGCACGGAGCGGCCCCCAAAGCACAGAACGGCCCCGAAAGCACGGAGCGGCCCCGAACGGCGCGGCGCGGGGCGGAGCGGGGCGGCCGTGCTGCCGCCGGCCGTGCGGGCGCGGCTACTCGAGGCACTGCGGTAGCGCGGCGCAGGGGGCCCGCCGGGGAGCGCGGCGCCGGCCATGGAGCGCGGGGCTCGGCGCGGCGGCCGGCTGCTGGCGGCGGGTGAGCCGGGGAGAGGGGACCGGGCTGGGCAGGGAGCCTGCGGGGAGGCAGCGGCCGGGCTGGATCCCTGGGCAGAGAGCAGCGGGATGAGGCTCAACCAGGACAGGCTCAACCAGGACAGGCTCAACCAGGACAAGCGCCGAGTCCTGCCCTTGGGAACAGCAACCCCATGAAGGCTCCAGGCTGGGGGCAGAGGTGCTGGAAACTGGTGGGTGGAAAAGGAGCTGGGGTTGCTGGTGACGGCAGCCGGAGGCGAGCCAGGATGTGCCCAGGCTGCCAAGAAGGGCTCCAGCATCCTGGCCTGGATCAGCAAGAGTGTGGCCAGCAGAGCTAGATAAGGGATTGTTCCCCTGGACTGGGCACTGCTGAGGCCACACCTGGAATCCTGGGGTCAGCTCTGGGTCCTCATTCCAAGGAGGGCACTGAGGGGCTGGCATGTGTCCAGAGGAGGGCAACGAGGTTGGTGAAAGGTCTGGAGAACAGGACTGGTGAGGGGCAGCTGTAGGACCCAGGATTGTTGAGCCTGGAAAAAGACAGGCTTATGGGAGATATTCTGTCTCTCCTCAACTCCCCGAGGGGAGGATGGAGCCAGGTGGGGTTTGGTGTCCTCTCCCAAAGAACGAGTGACAGGAGAAGAGGAAATGACCTCAAGTTGCCCCAGGGAAGGTTTAGTTTGGAGATGAGGGAGGAACGGAGCAATTTCTTCACTTTGAGGGTTGTCAGTACCTGGCTCAGGCTGCCCAGGGCAGTGGTGGAGTCCTCATCCCTGTAGGACATTCAGAACCTTGGAGATGTGGTGCCAGGGGACACGGTTTGGTGGTGGCCTGGCAGTGCTGGGGTGGCAGTTGGACTCCACGAGTTTCAAGGCTTTTCCAGCCGAAATGACTCCACGTGAGAAGCACATCACCATCCCTCCTTTGATGCCACTTCACCCTCCCTTCTCTTTACCACCTCTCTGCTTTCTTGCAGTGTGGAGGAGGCTGTGGGACTGCGGCCCCAGGGATGGCAGCAGCGGTGGCCCCTGGGGCCTGGCCCGGCTCCCGCTTTGTTCTGGGGACAGCAGGGGGGCAGCTGGCCCCGCAGCACAGAGGTAAGGCTGGCTGTCAGCAGGGGGGCCTGGCGCCCGCGGGGATGGCAAAGGGGAGGAACTGATAGTGTTGCAGTGAGAGCAGGGGGTGGAGGACATCACTTCTCCTGTCCTGACAGTCTTGATAAGGCAGAGCTGGCCTGAGAGCAACACAGGTAGGAAGATTTACTGGAGAAGTGTCAGTGTTAGCACGACTGTGAGTGCAGCTCCCCAGGAACTCGCTGTGGTGAGGCAAAGCCATGTCCTTGGAAGGTAGTGATGGTCCCACTGAGGCCACAGGCATGCTCAACTCCTAATTGCTGTGTGCAGGTTGCCAAGATCCAGCAGCTCTTGGCTCTTGGCTTTCCCACGCCTTCTCTGGCCTGCTCATCATGTCCTGCTACAGAAAGTGCTAATTGTCTGGGGAGAAGCTGTTCCTTGGGATGACAATGAGTGTTCTCAGCCCCTTCTGTGCGTGGTGCTGACCTGCAGTGCCTCCAGGCACCTGCAGAGCTCTCGGCAGGAAAGGGAGACATGGAACCTCTGTGCTAAGCTGGGCGGCACTGTCCTGGAGTGACCATTTCACCCTGTTAGAGACTGCTGGGAGCTGAGGACATGGGAACAAGTCTTCTGTGTCCCCGAGGCAGTGCAGAGCCTCATGCTGCTGTTCTCACAGCCCCACATCCATCCCTATGTCCACAAAAAACCCTCTCAGAGGGGTACCACACTTGGTACTTGGAGAAAGCACAAGGGAAAGTACCTGCTGGTGGGTATGGATTGGACTGGCAGTAAGTGAGCTTCTCTTTGCTGAACACCAGCACAAGCAGTTGCCCACCAGGGACCTTTGTGCAACCTTTCTGGGGTGTTTTTCTCTCCAGAGCAGGTTTCAACCAAGCTGCTGCCAATACACTCCCTTCTGTGCTTTCTGCCCCAAGCAGGCTCCAGGAGACCAGGCCCTTCTCTCTGTCTGCTGCTGCCAGGGCAGCCCCGGGAGCAGGCAGCCGGGGAGGCACCGGCAGGCAGGGGCAGCTGAGCCTGCAGGACGTGGCAGAGCAGATCCGGAGGCAGGAGCGCCGGCGGGTGGTGGTGATGGCAGGCGCAGGGATCAGCACCCCCAGTGGCATCCCCGACTTCAGGTAATGCCTCCTGCTGCTCCTCTCACCCCCACTTTGGTTCCTCTGTGCCAGGCCACACTAGCACAGGAGCTTGCCTCATCCTTCTGCTGCTGCTCCTCCTTCTCCAGCCAGAGGCACCAAGGGCCAAAGAGCTCAGCTGTCTGCAGCTCACTGTCCTGGCCCACAGCCTCTGTTTTGGTCACCTGCTTGCTTTGTAGATCCTTGTTCCTCTTCCTTCTTATTTCTTGGGCTGAGAAGTAACCTCAGCCATCCACCTTGGTCTACTTCTCTCTATTGACTCAAGGGGAGTTGGGGGGCCTGGCAGAGCTTTGTTGTCAGAAATCAGAGGTGATTGAAGCCCATGCAGGTTGACATCACTGCGAGACTTTGGGCCATTCCTTGGCCCACGTCCTCAGGTTAAGTCACTCCTGTTGCTTCATTTTGTGGCTGCACTCCCTGCACCACCTTGGCCACCAGAGAAGAGTCAACATGGTCATGGTGTGGGCTTGGGATGCTCCAGCTAGCAGAGAGCATGGTCCTTCCAGCGCATCAGCGTGGCCCAGCCCTTCTCACAATAAGTGACCTTATTGTGACCTTTCAGTATCTTAAGAGGGCCTACGAGAAAGCTGGGGAGGGACTTTTTAGGATGTCAGGTAGTGATAGGACTGGGAGGAATGGAGCAAAGCTAGAAAGGGGTAGATTCAGCCTGGATATTAGGAAGTTCTACACTGTGAAGGTGGTGAGACCCTGGAATGGGTTGCCCAGGGAGGTGGTCAAAGTCCCATCCCTGGAGGTGTTTAAGGCCAGGCTGGATGAGGCTTTAGACAGCCTGATCTAGCATGAGGTGTCCCTGCCCATGGCAGCGGGGTTGGAACTGGATGATCCTTGTGGTCCCTTCCAACCCTGACTGCTTCTATGATTCTTTGCCTGGGAGCTCACCTCTGCAGCTGGAGAACCTTGGCTTGCAGCAGAGCAGGAACTGAGGCAGGTTCTCCTGTTCGAGGTGCTCTGGTGATGCACCATAGGCAGCACAAAACAGCCAGAGTGCCCAAGGACTTGGCTGCCTGCTCTGCCACCTCTTGGTGCATCTCTGCAGTGGGCAGCAGCTCTCCCTGCTCTCACCAGCCCTGCTCTCTCTTTCCAGGTCTCCAGGGAGTGGCCTCTACAGCAACCTTGCACAGTATGACATCCCCTACCCAGAAGCCATCTTTGAACTGATGTATTTCTTTGCCAACCCCAAGCCCTTCTTCACGTTGGCCAAGGAGCTCTACCCTGGCAACTACAGACCCAACTATGCCCACTATTTCCTGAGGCTGCTGCACGACAAAGGGCTGCTGCTGCGCCTCTACACCCAGAACATCGATGGGCTGGAGAGGGGTGAGCTCTCTCCTCCCCAGCTCCCAGTAGCACAGCGCTGGGGAGGGCCAAAGGCAGGGAGCAGAACAAGCAGAAGACTTAGAGGGGATCTAATCAATGATTATAAGTATCTGAGGGCTGAGTGTCAAGAGAGAGGGGACTAACTCTTCTCAGTTGCACCCTGTGAGAGGACAAGGGGCAGTGGGTATAAACTACAGCACAGGAAGATCCACCTCAGTGTGAGGAAGAACTTTACTGTAAGGGTCATGGAGCAGTAGAGCAGGCTTCTCAGAGAGGTTGTGGAGTCTCCTTCTCTGGAGACTGTCAAGACCCACCTGGATGAATTCCTATATGACCTGTGCTAGATTCTATGGTCCTGCTCTTGCAGGGAAGTTAGACTTGATGATCCATGGAGATTTCCAATCCTTAACATCCTGTGGTCCTGTGAACAGGAGGCAGGGCTGGGCAATGCCCAGCCTGGAGTGTCTGGGTAAGTCCCTCAGGTTGAGCTGGGCTCTGCCATGCGCTGTGTTCCAGTTGCTGGGATCCCTCCTGATAGGCTGGTGGAAGCCCACGGCACCTTTGCCACTGCCACCTGCACAGTCTGTCGAAGGCAGTTCCCAGGAGAGGACTTCAGGGTGAGTGACGCAGCTGGCATCGACCCTCGCACAGGGAGAACCTGTGGCAGGGCTGTCCCTGTGCCCTTGGGGCCAGGAGGTTCTGTTGGAGGGGACCAGGTTGAGGGCCCTGCTGTGGTTCTGACCCTGCTTGCGCAGGTAAGGAGCAGTATTGGGTACTCCTGCTGCAGGGGGACGTCATGGCCGACAGGGTCCCTCGGTGTGCCGTCTGCAGCGGCGTGGTGAAGCCTGACATCGTGTTCTTCGGCGAGGAGCTGCCGCAGCGCTTCCTCCTGCACCTGGCAGACTTCCCCCTGGCAGACCTGCTCTTTGTCATCGGGACGTCCCTGGAGGTCTGGGAACAGCAGCAAAAGGCACCTCAAAAGCAGGGCCCCAAGGGCTCCTGGGGAGAGAGAGGGGCTGGAGGAGGAGGCTGGGTTATCAAGGTGAAATTTTAGGTGGCCCCAAAATAGAGATCATGCACTAAGAGACCTCTCTTGTGTGCTCCTGGTGAAGGTGGACATCTTGGCATCTGGAGAGTGAGAAATGAGTTTTGAGGCTACCTGGGGAGAGGCCACGGGATAACTGGTGGCACCTATGACCTGTTCTGAGCTGAGGTGGCTGAGCCCAGCATGAGCCGTTGAAGCTCAGCATGCAGGCAGTTGATGCCCAGGGTGCCTGTCAGTGTGCTGAGCCTCTCTCTGCCCTCTGGCTATCCCACCAGGTGGAGCCCTTTGCCAGCCTGGCGGGCGCCGTTCGCAGCTCTGTGCCCCGAGTCCTCATCAACCGCGATCTGGTGGGACCCTTCGCTCGGTACCAGCGCCACAACGATGTGGCCCAGCTGGGAGATGTGGTCAGCGGGGTTGAGAAGCTGGTGGAGCTGCTGGGCTGGACAGAAGAGATGCAAACGCTGATCCAGAAAGAGAAAGAAAAGGTGGGAAGGGGCTCAGAGCCCAATCTCTCTCCTTCCTCAATCCATGTGCTGCGCTTATTCTGGGGGCAGCAGGTTTGTGCTTGCTGGGGTTGGAGAAAAGCACCACAGAAAGGTGCAGAAAGGTTACAAAACTCAAGCCAAGCCCAGCCCAAACCTGGTGTTGGACAGCAAAGTGCTGCAGAGCAGAGCTGAACCTTTGGGGCACAAAAGGGTAAAGTGTGGGTCTGCTACAACAGGTGAAATAGGAAGAAAGGGCAGGATTTAGGGGGATGAGGGCACTTTGGGGTGAGTGGGACACTTTGAGGTGGATGAGAACAATTTTGGGTGGATGAGAGAGCTCTGAGGCTTCTTCAGACAGTGACCCACACAGTTACTGAAGAGTTCTCTACTGAGCTCAGCTGTTTTTTTTTTGTTTGTCCCAAATATCCTGAAAAAGCCCCAAAGTGGCCTGGAGCTGTCAGTGACCCACCAGAACATTCCCCTACCTGTGTCAGATTAGCCCAGGGCAACCTCCTCAGGGAGAGGGGAGTCCCCTGGGCACAGGGCACATAGATCTCTTCTCCAGGCAGTGCTTCCCTGAGAGGGGTGTGAAAGGCCTGGGAAGCTCCACTCAGCGGGACACACATCTTTGCTGTGAGGGTGCTGGAGGAGGCTGTCCAGAGAGGTTATGAAGTCTCATCTGGAGAGACTCCAAACCTCGCTTGCCCTTGTGCTGCTGGGTAAGCTGTTGTGGATGATCTCCAGAGGTCCTTTCCAGTCATCACCATGCTGGGATTTGGGGATTTCCATTTGTACCACTCAGTTTTATCACATTGTGGGATAGAACAGGTAGGAATTAGTCTTTCAGTCATGTTCTTGATTTCTCAACTCCAAGCCATTTGGTGTGGATGTGAGATCAACCAGCCTATAGTTCACTGTGCTGCTCTGAACCCCCAATGGACAGAGCTGAAGCAAATGTTCTGACAGCTAAAAACCAAACTCCTCCAAGCTATTGGATATGTGTGCTTCTGACCAGGCTAACAGGGCCCCCGCGGTCTAAACACCCTGGCAAACGCTGCCTGGTCTTTTGCTTTCAGCTGGATGCCAAAGGCAAGTAGGAGAGCTGGCTCCCTGCTGCTGGAGAGCAAGAGACTTTGTGGTTCCCAGCATGGGCAGAGGAGGAGATCCTGGCAGAGAGCTGTGGTGGGACAGGTCATGCAGCCCTGCAGCAGCAAATCCACCAGGAGCGGCTGGGAGGAGAGGATGCTCATGGCCCTGCTAGGCTGGGAGGGGAGCAGCAGCCCTCACCCACGAAGGAGGAAAGCCAGAGGGAGTGGAGCCCAAACACCAAGCTGAAAACTGGTTCTACCCTACCTGAGACTTCAGCTGATGGAGTACCAAGCACTGCTCCATCCTCATCTTACCCCATCTTGGCACCACAAGGAGTGACTCTTCTCTGCCTCTTGCCGCATCAGCACACCCTCTGATGTCCAGCTATGAGAGCTTCCCCAGGAAGGGGCCAGGAGCTCCTGGTCTCTTGCCAGCACATCAGGGAGCCTGTTTGGGCCTCCTGCCACCTCGGCCCCCTAGAGGGACAGCTGTTCAAGGAGCAGAGGCTGAAAATGCCACAAGGAGCAGGCCTCGAGGCAGGACAGCCTAGAATGAGTTCACCTCCCACCACTGACTGAACATCCACTGCTTCCTTCCACAGCTGCTCCTCGGACACAGTCATGATCTTCCAGCTGCTGCAGACTGCTAAGGTTTATTTTTCAGGTGAAACCTCTACTAGATGGGGGACAAATGCTGTCTAGGGGGCTGCCTGCCCCCATTCCCAATCAGGAACACTGGCTCAGGCTGCTGGAAGGGCTCCAAGTCAGGTCACTGTTAATTATTTAATAATAAAAGAGTTCTAATTCTTTTGGCAATGTAACCTGAGGCATTTTCTGTGGATTTCACACTCCCTGGTGCTCAAACATCCCCACCCCCTCCACCTCCTCTACCTGCCTCTCTGTTCCTTTTCCCTTTCTCACCTCACCCAGTGCCTTCACCCCTAGCAGTGCTGTCCCAGGAGCAGGCTGTGCCAGGCACCACGCTGACATTCTCCCTCTGCATAGAGCTGGCAGGGCAGAGCCACTTCCTTGCAGTACCAGCTTCACCACCCCAGCACCCACACCTGGCTGTGAGGGTCACTGTCACACCCCCAGCTGACACTGCCTGACCCTCTGCCTGTCACACCACGGTCAGGTCTGGACTTAAGCACACCCAACTACACGCCAAGTGTTTGTCATGGCTAACAGAACCACAGAGAACTCCAGTGAGGGGACAAAGGCAACAGCACACAGCACTGTCACACTCACACCAGGCTGCTCCTGTGCCTGAAAGCCCTGTCCAGAGCAAACCCAGAGCTTCCAAGACTATTCATGCAATGAGAAAGATTTGGGGCTCATCTGCTGTGACTCAGCTCACTCTGGGGACCCCACAGGAGCCTTGGCACAACCACTGCTCCAGCTGCAGGGCAGAGTTCAGCAACTTGTGTCCTGATCACTCCCTCAGAGAGGTCTGAGCAAGCTCTCATTTGGATTTGTTTATCCAGAGACAATTCCAACACATCCATATGGAGCAGCCAGGACCAGCCCAGTGAGAGACTGGATGAAGTGTGCAGCCTCAGGACAAGCAGTGGGGGGTCCTTGCCCAGGACACACAGAGATGGGAGCAACAAGTTGGGTTTAACCCATGCCCTGTTTGAAAACCCTTGCTCCAGAAGTAAGTCCAGAAGTGCCCTGTGCCAAGGTCAGTCCCTGCACCAGGCTTGTCACAGACTGCTTTGTTGGAAGGGATCCTAATGATCACCTAGTTCCAACTTCTTGCCATGGACATGGGCAGCTCCTAGACCAAGTTGCTCAAAGTCCCATCCAGCCTGGCCTTGAACACCTCTAGGTTTGGAGCCTCCACAACTTCTCTGGGCAGCCTCTTGCAGTGCCTCAGGAAGGCTTTGACAGGCTTGTTGGAGCAGGACCTGTCAGCCCCAAGTCAGGGCTTGCAGCACAACAGGAAAGGAGAATGAAGCAGAAGCACCGTGTTAAAAACACAGCTCCACTTCCCCCCTCTCACCGAGCGCTGCAGACAACTCCCAACAGCTGGAAAGAGACCACAGCTCTGAATTTCCACAGCCAGCTGTGGTGGGTGGCTTTGCTCATTACTTAACAAAGGAAAGCTGCAGCTGCCCTAAAGCAGCACCTGCACTGCACTGAGCTCAGCTCCTGCCAAAGCCCTCCCTGTGGGGCAGTTCTACAGGAATGCTGCACCCTGGGGAAAGACTGAGGCTGGAGCCACCACTGCTGAAGAGTGCTGTCGTTGCTTCACCACACGAATCGCTCCTCCGGACAAGCACCAGCTGCTAAACACACAGGCAAGGGTAGCTGCAAAGTCTCTGCACCCCCGCACGGTGTCCCCACAGCCTCCCCGATGCCAGTGTCCTGGATGCCTGGCACGGTGCCTGCTGCAGGGCTCCGCCAACCCCTCCTGCTGTCCAGTCCAGCCCTGGCACCCTGCAGGGAGCCAGAAACGCGCAGTACCCATCGAGCTGGCTCACAGCCTGCAAAAGCCAAGCAGCAAATCCCTGCTGCAGTGGCAGAAAGTGGAGCTGAGTGCACCATTTCCAGCCACTACGGAGGATTTGTGAAGAGGAACAAACTCACGCAGCGAGACCCAGAGGTTGAGCAAATACCATTTTGCCAGCCCCAAGCCTCAACACTCCCTAATGTTGAGGGGATGCTCTGGTTGTACTTGATGGCTGTAGCACAGGGAAAGGTTCACCTCCCAGTTAAAGCTGTAAAGCTAAGGGTGGTGGGAGCAGAACCAGGTGTCAGCCAGAAAAAAAGCCAGAGGCCATCTCCTTCCTCGGAGCTCCACTGCTGGATCAATCAGCACCACGCACCCAATCTGTCAGGTTTTCTTTATTCTAACATCACTTCTGCATCCCTACTTGTGACAGGAAGCTTTGGAATTCTGGTACATGAGACAAACTGGATTTTTTTTTTCTTTAAAACCATTTTCTTTAAAAAGAACAAAATAAAACAGAAAAAAAAAAAACCAAACCAATCCAAACCACCACAACAAATGGAAGCCAGAGCAAGGGACAGGACCAGCATCACCCTGGGAGCAGACAGCAGTGGCTTGTAGGGATGAGCAGAGGAGGCAGCAGGAGAGACAGGATTTGGCTTTTCCTTTGGGAAGTGAGAGATGGAGAAAGGCCAACGCCAACACCTGAACTGTGGCAACTGCCCAGAGCCAGAGGCCAAATGGGAGTGTGCCTGGCAGTCCCCTGCACGCTCCTCTCCCGCTGCTGGCATGAAGATGCACACCAAAGCTTTGCTCACCCCTCCCCCCCAGGACACACTTGAGCCCCCAGCACACTGCTGCTGGGACACTCTGCAGACACTGGCCCTCAGGAGCAGCCCCTCACACCCCACTGCAGCCTCCCTGTCCTGCCGGCTCTACTGGGAGTGGCTCCCACCACACAGGGCCATACACAAGCACTGGCACAGACGTGAGCTGCTCTGCTGAACCTCAGTGCTGTGACAAAGACCCTCCCCAGCCCCGAGCTCCCTCTTCCCAAACATCCTGCATTTTAAAACAGAAAGTCCTACTGGAGCATCCTGGAAGCAGTTTGGAGTGTGGAATCCTCACAGGTGCTGACAGGAGAGATTGAAGTGGAGCCAGGCCATGAAGACCTCTGGAAGGAGAGGTGTGATGGAGCTGGGAAGGAGGCAGGAGGTGTGCCTTGTGGTGGACGGTGAGGGGCCCAGGCTGGATCCAGATCCCATAGGGAGAATCCTGGCCCAGCACCAGCCTCTGGTGCAGCACCAGCTCTGGAGGGAGGGCAGGCAGAGGCTGCCCAGCTCCGTGAGGCTGGGGTGAGGGGTGGGGGTCAGTCCAGCCCCAGGTCCGAGTCGGAGGAGTCCCTCTCGTCAGCCATGTCGCGGATGGCATTCTCCATGGGCGCCAGGTTGCCGCTGGGCGTGATGCCCATGGGCTGGATGACCTGCTCTCTGCAGCCAGAGGAGAAAGGGCAAGGTGACAGCTTTGCAGCAGACCACACAGCAACAGAGGAGCAGCAGCATGCAGCTGCTGGAAGCTGCCCAAGGCAGCCCAGAACCCCCTAGGGCAGCACTAAGACTCAGAGACAAGGCTGGTCCTAGTTGTAGAACCCCCAGCATGGTGAGGGGGTGGCTGGAAACAGACCCCACACCTGCTGCCTGGGCTGCCTGGATCAGGCCCCATTTGGGGTCCTGCTGTGCAGTACAGAACTGCACAGCCTTGCCTTCAAACAAGCACTCAATGTCCTGGTGTCCCCACCCTTGGGGTGGTCTGACCCCAGCTGACAGACTGCAGGTTGCTCTCTGGCACCTGCTAATAGGTGGATGAAAGACAACTGGAGAAAGCACTCCTGCAGAGAGAAGGGTGGTGGTAGTGGCTGCCATCTGTCCCCACAACACCACTTCCTGGCTAGGACGGCAGCTGCTGCTCCTGCTGAGCTCCTGCCCAGAGCTGAGGCTGCAGGTGCCTTGCAGACAGTGCAAGCACACAGAGGAATTCTGCAGTTGCCACCATGGCACTGCTGCGTGAGGCCTGCAGCACCTAATCCCAGCCCAGCTTAGGGGAATTTGCCCCTGTAACCTTCCTGTTTGGGCTTTCTTCAGGCAGTGTTGGCCTAGGGAACACCCTCAAAGCTCTGTGGCAAGTCACAGCCAGGCAGGTGCTAACGCAGACAGGAACACATCACCTTCTGCGTAGGTTTAGACTAGATACTAGGAAAAAAGTTTTCCCAGCAAGAGAGGTCAGGCACTGGAATGGGCTGCCCAGGGAGGTAGTGGAGTCACCAACCCTGCAGGTGTTTAAAAGTCATTTGGCTGTGGTGCTTTGGGATATGGTTTAGGGTGAGCCTTGTAGAGTAGGATCTGGGTTGGACTTGGGGATCCTGAGGGGCTTTCCCAACCTGAATGTTTCTGTGGTTCTAGTACCTGGACAGTTTGTCAAACATGTTGACCAACTTCATGGCTTCATATTCCTTCTGCTCTTCAGTCATCCCCTCCATGGGGTTGGGCAGCTTCTCCTCGACACGTCCAGTCACAGGGTTAATGCTGCAAGAAGAAGAGTGAGGTTGAGGCAAGGCAGGGGGGTAGAGTGGTGACAGAAGGGCTGTGGAAGAACCTTTTCTGCTCCTGCTGAGTAGAAGAGCACCAGGGCAGAGCTGTCTGCCACTGCTGCTCACTTCAGCTTCAAATCCTATCACCATGCCTCAAGATTGCAGCCATGGTGCTTCCCACCTCTCTCTGTCCCCCTTCCAAATCCCTCCTGTTACTCTGTGAGCAACATCCCACCTTGCCACTTTCTCAGAGCAGTTTTAAACCAGGAGCACAAGGACAGGTGGCACTTGTTGACTCTTAAGTCAGGGGGCAAAAAAACTGACACAGAAAAGCAACCCCCAAACCCAACCTGTAGAGCACATGGAACAGGATGTTGTAAAGCATGGAGGCCACAGCTGAGCATGGTCCTGGAGCTCTGCCTGCACACCTCTCGGCCTCAGACACCACCACCCACTAGCAGCCAAATGAAAAAGACAAACAAAACCAAACTGACTGCAGCAGCACAGGGCTCTGCAGAAGGAGAGGGGCAATCAACACTTCCAACCACACCACAGGAACCACCTTTGCACTCACAGTAAAAACCCCAGCACCAAGATACCAAAAAAAGATGTAAAATGTGAGCTAAAGCTCCACTGCCAATGGCACACCATAAGCAGGTCTGTGCAGGACAGGCTCTGGCTGAAGGCACCCACAGCACCAGCAGCTTGGCCTGGAGATGTTCTACTCCAGGAACACGCAGGGAGGATGAGTAGGACATCATAGGAATGGGGTGGAAGTGCCAAGTAACATGGAATGGAATGTGCTTGTGAAAGAGCAGGATGAAGGAGGTGGCAGGGATGGAGGAAGATGAGGAAAGAGCAGAGGAGGAAGCAGGTGCTGTAGAGAGGGAGCAGGCTGCTTTACTTGGGCTTTGCCTCCTTGTACTCCTCGGTGTCTGTGTCTTCATCTTCTGAGTATTCGCCCTCCTCCCGCCCGCCGGCCATGAGGCCACGGGCAGCCAGCAGCCCGGCAGCGTTCCCGTAGCCTGTGTACTTGACAAAGCGTGACACTGGGGGAGAGAGAGACCACCCTGTGCCTCCCCTGCAGGGACAGGGGGCACAGACACCACCCTGTGCCTCCCCTGCGGGGACAGGGGGCACAGACACCACCCTGTGCCTCCCCTGCGGGGACAGGGGGCACAGACACCACCCTGTGCCTCCCCTGCGGGGACAGGGGGCACAGACACCACCCTGTGCCTCCCCTGCGGGGACAGGGGGCACAGACACCACCCTGTGCCTCCCCTGCAGGGACAGGGGGCACAGACACCACCCTGTGCCTCCCCTGCAGGGACAGGGGACAGAAAGACCACTCTGCCTCCTCATCCTGCCTGCCAGCCTCTCCTCCTCTGCAGGGATAGGAGAGAGACATCACTCTGTGCCCCCCTTGCTGCCAGCCAGCCTCTCTGCCAGCCATGCCCTAGCAGCAGGATTGCTGCCAGCCCATCAAGCCCAGAAGCAACAGTGCTGCTGTGACCCTTTGCGAGGGGAGCGAGGGCCTCACACTGCACCAGGACAGCAGCCAGGGGCGAGAGGCTGCACAGAGGCCAGGCTGTCTTCAGGGCCTCACTCACTGCCAGCAGGGACAGCAGCTCCTTCCCACAGAACACCTGTTCTCTGTTTTTCCTCTGTTCAGTGTCTGCTCTGCCCTGGTGAGGCCACAGCTGGAACACTGTGTCCAGTTCTGGGCTCCCCAGTTCAAGAGCGACAGGGAACTACTGGAGGGAGTCCAATGGAGGCTATGAGGATGATGAAGGGACTGGAACATCTGTCTGATGAGGAAAGGCTGAGACACCTGGGGCTGTTTTGCTTGGAGAACAGTGGCCTGAGGGCATCTTATTAATCACAGAATCAGAGTGGTTTAGGTTGGAAGTAACCTCAGAACTCGTTGAGTTCCAACCCCCCGCCACAGGCAGGGACACCTCCCACTGGAACAGGTCGCTCAAGGCCTCATCCAACCTGGCCTGGAACACCTCCAGGGAGGGAGCAGCCACAACCTCCCTGGGCAACCTGTGCCAGTGTCTCACCACCCTCATTGTAAAGAACCCTTTCCTAACATCTAGTTTGAATCTCCTCTCTGCCAGTTTAAACCCATTACCTCCTGTCCTGTAAGTAGTCCCTCCCCACCCTTCCTTTCAGAGAGACATCCTTACAGGCATTCAGATATAAGGTCTATAAATACCTGAAGGGTGGGGGACAAGAAGGGACTTTTCAGTGGTGCCCAGTGATAGCACAAAGGCCAATGGATACAAACTGGAACAGAGAAGTTCCACCTCAACATCAGGAGAAATATCTTTGCTGGAGCAGGCTGCCCAGAGAGGTTGTGGAGCCTCCTTCTCCAGAGAATTTCAAGACCCATCTGGATGCCTTCCTTTGTGACCTACCCTCGGTGTCCCTGCGTTGTCAAAGAGGTTGGATTCAATCTTTGGAGATCCCTTCCAACTCCAACCACTCTGGTCCAAGGGAGAGCCCAAACTGGTTGCCCAGGGTCACCCAGCCCACGCTCCCTGGCCCGCCCAGCGGGCGGGTTGCAGAGGTCCCTGCGCAGGGCGGGCCGAGGGCCCCTGCTCACCGCTCTCCTTGCAGAGCACGAAGAGGAACTCGGCGGCGCAGTGCTTGACGTCGGTGTCGATGTGAGTCATCAGGCGCACCAGCTTGTTCCGCAGGGAGCTGCCCACCTCGGGCCGGTTCCGCACGTCCCGCAGCGGAGGCAGCACCTGCACGGCCAGGGGAGGGCACATCAGCGGGGCTGGCACGGCAGCAGCAGGCCAGGCAGGGGCTGTGTTTCACAGAGAAGCTAAAACTAAGAAATCCAGAGTGTGGAAGAGGTGGAAAAATAGTGGTGGTGGTGGAGTAACTAAAGCCCTCAAGCCCCTATGCATCAGAACCTGGAGGAAGGGACAGAGGAGGTCTGCTAGGAGGGCCCTGGTCTGGTGGTTTGCTCCTCTCCCCTCAGCCCAGCACAGCCTACCTTTGCCTTCAGAAACTTCCTGGTCTGGCGGTGGACTCGGGCGCTCTCCGTCAGCAGATTCAGCACAGGGGTCAAGCTCTCCTTCAGCTTGTGTCCCTGCAGATGTGGCCACACCACAAACACCAGATTAGTCATGTCCCCGAGAACAGACCATCAGGCTGAGAGATGGACACTGAAGATCTCCAGCCTTGCTACAGGACTTCAGTACTCCATCACTCCCTCAAACCTCATTGTTTTCTGAGCCCTGCCTTGCAGGTAGCAGTGCTAGAACTACTCATGGAGGGTATCCAGAGCAGAGAAGTGCAGTGGTGAAGGCCTTTGGAACAGCTCTAGAGACCCAAAACCATAAGCCAGCTTGGAAATCCTGCAAAATCAGCTTCCACAAGCTTCCCACAGGGTCACTACTAAGTTGAGTGAATGACTATTTCCATCACCCAGCTGATCATCTACTGTTCAACCAGTCTCTGTGCCTGCAGCCCATAAAGCAGTGACAGTCACCTTCCCAGTGGGCAGATATTGTTTTACTCCCACCAACCAGAGCAGTTTTGCCTCTGCTGAAACCCCTACCTTCTCTAAAGGTGCCTCACAACTCACCCTGTCCAGCCGTCGCTCGAGGAAGTCCAGCAGGATGCTGACTGCATCCATGTTGACCCCCATGTACTCCAAGGAGCCTGGGCGGACTTTGGGGGTCAGGAGGACATCCAGACATTTCAGAGGCATGTTGCCCAGAAGGTTCACAGTGTGACTGAGGACAGAAGAGAGAACTGAACACAGCTATGGATCAGTGATCTTAAGTTCTTCAGCTGTTCAGAAATGAAGGTTTGTTACTGATTTGTAGGAAGGTGAGGACCCTGAGACCTGAGTGGCCCTTGGACTGCATCCCAAGCTCCTCACAGCACCAGGAGGGAATCAATTATGCTGCTTTTTGGCTGGTTGAACTATGTGGTGGGAGCCCAAAAAGATTCCAGTGACAAAGGAGAAACCATGGACCAGACTGCTTAAATGTCTTCCTCTGAGGTTCCATGCTGCATCATTCCTTTCTCACCTTGGCAGTTCATGCAATGCATTGCTCAGGATTCCTTTGACTACAGGTTTCTCTGGGACAGGATCAGGTCACCTGCTTAAAGCTGACACTTCTGGACCAATAATGCCCAAAAATAAAGCATGCACAATTTCCCATCATGGCTCAAGGGAGAGAGAGTTAACTAAGGCCATTCCATGGACTCTCTAATGAAAGTGAGAAACATCTGCTCTGTCAAGCTGCCCACTGAAGTCCTGCTGAGGAGGCCTGATGCTGAATATTGAATATGTCCCTGGAGTCAGGTGGGCTTGGAGAAAACCTCTCCTGCTGCCCAGGAGGCTGAGGCTTGGCCCACAGGGTGGCAGGACTGTTTGTTCCAGCAACCTGCAGGACAAAATGAAGGTTATTTGCTATCCCGCAGCAAGCTTAGCAACTACCAGACAAGTGGAGGATAGGTCCTGCATGACCTGACTTAGGGACAGCAGATTGTGGTAGAAATCATGACCCAGCTCTCACAGACCTGTGGAACTCCTCTGTCCGGTCTTCTCCATCAGCAGAGATCATGAGGCAGTGGCGCAGGAGGGCACCTAAGTGTCGGTACAAAGCAGCATCTTCCTGGCCCCAAAACAGAACATGGAGACCTTGGTCAGCAAAGGACATCCTCCAGCCCACAGCAGCACCAACACCCACAGCAGGGTGTTTCAGTTTGAGCAGTCTCTCAATTCTCCTGCTGAGGTCCACACAGAGGCTTCCTGATGCCCAGGTCCTTTCACCTCATTTTACAACCACCAAGTCAAGGGCAGGAAGAGGCCCCAGAACAGGCCTATGGATTAGCCAGAGATATTCTCCATCACACCTTCCTTGGTAGCAGGCCACCCTCACAAGTGTGTTATGTGGGGGCTCTGCTCTCCCACTAGCACAAGTTAATCATGGCACTGAGAAGGAAAAATAGCCACTTTGAAAACAGCAACACTCTAAAGTCTCAAGGGTTGATCATGCCTCGGATGGTGGCAGGTTCCACACGTGAATCTCTGCCTTCCCCTACACACACCCCCAGGGCTGCGTGAGGGTCAGCAGCACGGGTGAATGTAAGCAGAGGAGAAAACCTGCCATCAATCAACAGCCTGGATAACTGCAAGTGCGGGACACACAGGGAGCTTACTTCCCACCCCCCTCTTGCTAGAGTCAAGGGTGATGTAGAAGAGCACTTTCAGAGCGGTGGGACACCTGAAGAGCTTAACTCATCCACCTCCCTCTTGCTAGAGTCAAAGGTGATGTAGAAGAGCACTTTCAGAGTGGTGGGACACCCAGGGAGCTTACTTCAACCACCCCCCTCTTGCTGGAGTCAAAGGTGATGTAGAAGAGCACTTTCAGAGTGGTGGGACACCCAAGGAGCTTACCTCATCCACCTCCCTCTTGCTGGAGTCAAAGGTGATGTTGAAGAGCACTTTCAGGATCTCCATGGCTCGCTCCGTCTCCTGCCGAGGCAGCGGTGGGAGAAGTCCCTCCTCGGTGGCAACTTCGTAGGGGTCCATCCACTTGACGCCGAGGGTCAGCTCCAGGGTGTCTGTCATCAGGCTGATGCCGCGGAGCTCCTGGGCCAGCTGCTGCCGGATGTCCACCCTGAGCGCCGTCAGCAGGAAGAGCAGGCGCAGGTCGAAGAACTTGACCTCGTGTGGCAGGCTCCTCTCGTTGTACAGCTTGACGCGCCGCGCCAGGCCCACCACCAGCCGCGCCTCCGCCGTCAGCTCCTGCGCCCGGGGGCTGCTGAAGACGACGTTGCAGAGACATTTGAGGGACTCCAGGATGACGTCCAAGTCTGGCACCTCCCGGATGAGCTCCTCCGAGTAATCGATGCCAGCGTGCCTGGAGAGGGTCTTCAGGCCCTCCTTGGTGGTGAAAGGGTCGAGGCAGTGCTTGTCCCGGGACAGGATGCGGATGCTCTCCAAGCAGGTGACCTGGCAGGATGGCTGCAGCTCTCTCTCCAGAAACTTGATCAGCAGCTGGGCCATTTTCTGTGCAGGTGGAAACAAGCAATGCCTCGTGCACCAGCCCTTCATATCACTGGCCACCACCCCTGTGGGCTCTGCCCCAGGAGACGTGGGCATCCTCTGGAGATGGGCCTGCTCACAGCTCTGCTCCAGCAGTTTGGCACCGGCAAACTGCCAGTTCCAAACCAGTTCAAACAAGGACACCCAGCATGAAACCAAGATCAGCGGGGAGAGAGGAACAGGTCTAGAGGAGAGCATCAACAGGCAGCTGCTGCCATGGCCTGGTTTAGCTTCACCCATAATTAGAAGGGTTTACACTGTTTACCTGACAGTTTACCTGACAGCACTGTTTACTGTTTACCTGATAGCAAACAGAAGGCAGGACAGGAACATCTCTTATGGCTCCACTGAGGAGCAACAACCAAGTCAAGAGCAGCTCTGCTCCCACCCAGAGCCTCAGCAGTAGGGAGGCCTTGGATGCTCCAGAAAGGCTGAATTTGAGAGATGCATCAGAAAAGTCCCCCAGGGAAGGTAAAAGGCCCTAAGTGAGGTGAGAAAAGCACATGATGTCCTAGGAAAGGAGGTGAAAAAGACCTCAGGAGATTCAAGTAAGTAGAACCTCCCAAAAGCTCAGTGCTGTCTGGAGACCTACTAGCCCAGATCCTCAGCAGGTACAGACTGGCAGAGCTCTACTAACACCAATTCACAAGAGCTGGAAGCCTGACCCTCATGGGTACTAGCATCATACATGGCAGCAAGCAACAGGAGCCAAGGGTGATGCTCCACACAACCACGCACAGCTTGGTCTGAACTGGTCCTTCTCCTTCCACACAAGGAGACAGATGTGGGAGGTACAGCCATGAGTAACCAAAGACTGTGGCTGACTCAAGCTGGAGACCTCAAAAGTGTGTGCCCAAGGCTAGAGCTTCAGAAGCACTGAGCCCCGGAACCAGATGGGGACACTCAGTTCACGCTTCATGACATCATCCTAGCACACATTCCAGCAGTGGAACACTCGAGGCCGAGCCTGAGTCCACAGCCTGACTGTCCCAGCTCAGCCAGCACGAGGCAAAGAGCTGGGACCTTGTCAGACCAGGACCTGCAGTTAGGCTGCACCTGGAAAGCCTCACGCAAGCACTGTGTGGAGAGGTCTCATTCTCCACTCTGCCTGCCTGGTCCACAGTTGCTGTGCTAACACAGGCATTGGCACCATCAAACAATTAGCTGGACCACGAAACCAAGCCAGGTGGAAAATAATCCTGGAGAAAGAATTGTTTTTCAGGCAGATGAGTCCAGCAGCCAGGCCTGGGGCTGCCCTGGCAGAGGGAAACAGAAGCGAGCAGACAGCAGGGCTCCCTCCCAGCTTACAGCAGCTTAAGGGATCTGTTCATACACAGCCTCAGGCAAATCCTGCAGCTGGCTGGCACCAAACCCACCCTTCAGAGGCTCACAGGCTGCCCTGGGCTCTGCCTGGCAGACTCATGCTGCACAAAGATCACACCACAGAACCCAAGGGGCTTGCTAATGCTGGGAGGATGCCGATCTTTGTCCTAAAACATCAACTACTGATAGGAAGCAGGAGCCAGAAGCTCTAAGCACACCACTCTTTAACCCAGTTAAAGGCAAGTCACTTGTTTCTTCCCTGGCAGGAGCTGCCAGGACCAAGCCCTGTCCACAAGCATGGGGCAGCAGCACAGTCAAATATCCAGCAAGAAGCAAGCAGAGAGGGTGCCTACCTTCCTCTCTTCCCGCTCCTCATCATCAAAGGTGAAGCACTGAGCCTTCTGTGGGGGCAAAACAAAAACAAGCAATGGGTTAAAAATGACCACAGCTGTTTCCCCAGCCAGGGGAGGACCCTCCAGCTGGACAGGCAGCTGGTCTAAAAGCATCCTGCACAAGCAAGAATGTCTCCTCCAGAACAGTCCCACTAGCACAGAGACAGGGAGTCAGCAGGTCAGGAGTGCTTAGAAAGGTCCATGGTATCTGTGGCAATTGTAACAAGCAGTACAAGCTCCTGAGAAACAGGACCAAAGGAAAACTTCCCTGCACTGAGGCTTTCTCTGCAGTCCTGCCCTCCCAACACTGCTCCTGCTCAGGCTTCACAGCCCAGGCAAAAACATCCGATATGGAAAGCAGAGCAGGAGCATGCCCCCAGCTCTGACCATGCTTCCTCACACTGAGCTCCCCACTCTTCCTCAGGCTTCTATTTCCCCTTCACCCTTGCAAAATCTCCATTGCCCTCTATGTGGGAGCTGAATGCCACACGCCAGAGCTGTGCCCATCTGACAATGAGCTTATTTTTAAACCCTGCAGCAGCACTGTGGGTATTCACCACAATCCAAATATCCCATAATAACCAGTAATTTCTCTGCTCAGTGACACCACCAAGCTGTGCCTACCCACTTCTCCCTTGGCATTTGCTGTTCCTCTTCCTGGCCAAAACAAAGTCCTGTCTCCTGGCGACTTGTGAGCAGATCCTGGAGGTTATTCCAGTCCCATTTAAACAGCAGAGACCTGAGCTCTGCACCTCCATCACTTCCCATTCCCAGTGAACAGTTCTGCTTTCTGGTCGTGAGAGACATTTTGGTGCCCCTCATTATTCTAGTTCTTCAATGGCCAGTCTCTTCTCTGGCTACATGTTGCTTCCAGTGGCCAGCTCAAGAGATCACAGCACTTCCCAGTGAATGACACAAACCTCCTCCAGGCAGCACCTGGACCAAGCTTGGAGAATGCAAATGTTTGAAGTTGATAAAGCATTGCTTATGTTTGTATAGATAGAGCACATCTACACAGATGCAGACACACCTGTGTCATAATTCTGCCATCACCTCCTCAGTGGTCCCTGTCACCTTCCACTGAGCTACACCAGGCACACACAGGGCTACTCAGTGATGGCAATGAATCCTACCACAATCAACCATTCTTAAGCAGTTTTGGACTTCTCCTGAGTGACCACAGTTCATGGATATCTCATCTGAAAGTCTGAACAGCTGACCTGTAGAATAGCAGTTTGTCTGTCATGGATTTTATGGCCTCACAGGTCCAACTCTACCTGGCTCCCCACCTAGTGATACTCAAGATTGACTGCCCCAAGCTCTGGGAGATCAGAACGTGCTGGTTCTGTGACAATCTGCAGCTTCACCACTTTCATGTGCTGCCAATTCCTGTCTGCTTCAAATCAGAAGAAAGAATTTGCAAATTAGCTGTTGTGACAGACATCAAGACCCCCAGGACAGCTTTGGTCCTTCTAGCTTGGAAGAAGCATGGTGGACACAGCAATGCCAGCTGAGAGCCCTGGGGTGTTGCTGCAGGAGTGCTGGACCCTGCAGCACTGGGTTGTTCCAAACTCCAGCACCATGAGCTGGTCACAGGCTGCTCAGTCCTGGACCTGACGTGCTCTGCAGCCAGCCACACCACTTGCTCCTTCCCCGTGGCAGGCTCCTGGGATCTCACTCCTGGTCATTTTTGCCATGCCTGTGGTTTTGCTACCGTTTGTTCCTGGCAGTCAGAAACTGTCTGCAAGCGTAACAGTGAACTGGAACACATCCACCACAAAAAGGATCTGGAGCCATCAACTTGTGCAGCAGGAAACAACGAGGAAGTTCTGAGTTGATTTGCAGTTTCATAATGCTCTGACTGCCCCACTTCTTCCGCACGAGGTGGCAAAGCCACCGACACCCTGACAAGCTTCCTACAGGAGCTGCAGCGACAAAGGACCCAGACAGGAGAACTGGGCAGAGAATGTCATTTGGTGCCTCAGGCTGATCACACTCCCATACTGCCTGCACCCCCCAGCTCCTCCCCATTGCACCTGCTGCAGGCAATGCCAGTCCTGCAGGCTGTCGGTAGCAGCACCTGCTCCCTCTCAGCTAATACCTACTCCGGTTCAAACCTGGCTGCTGGAAGGAATTTCTCTCTCCCTCATGTGCACTCGTGCAAAATACTCACAGGTTTTCCCTGCTGTCTTCCCACCTCCTCATGAATGGTGCAGAGTGAGTCATGGAGAGCTGCAGGGCCAGCCCTACCCTGCTGGAAACCCTCTGAAGGAAATTTCCCTGACAGCCAATCTATTTCCAAAGGGGTTTACCCCCAACAGGCTAGAAACATTTCCCAAGGTTTCCCCAATCTTTTGTTGTTGTTGTTTTAATTCTACATTAACTACTTTTCACTGCCAGCTTCCAGATCAGGCACCAGGATCAAATTCCAGCAACCTAGCCCTGTCCCACTCAGATAATTTTTTTACTTGCAAATCACAACCATTTCACCTGCAGCTCTCCCCCAGGCCATGCTTGCACTGCCTCCAAACCTTGCCTTCATATATGAGCTCCTCCTACTCTACCTCCACACTGCTGTTTATTTCCCTATCAGGTTTTACTGGAGAGATGGATAATAAAAACAATAAAGAATCTCCTCAACGTGTTTTAATTCCAGAATAAAAAGGACCAAGGCACAGACAAGCTGCCTAGCTGCTTCCTAATGAAACATCAAACAATAAATCCTCTGCAAGCAAGAGATGCAGCAAGCTGTAAGGCTTTGATGGCAGCACAAACCACAGATGTGCTCAGAGGAGATGGGCTGGGGTCAGATGATAGCACAGAAACCCCCCAGCAGGCTTCCAACCGATGGGACTGGCAGAAGTTCAATGCTCACTCACCTCCTGGTTGTAGACCTGAAGCACCTTGAGAACTGTGTCTTGCTCCCCGCTTTCCAACGTGGACACCACAGTTCTGAGCTCCATTATCTCAGCAGCTCAGCTACAGCAGGAGGTGAAAGCAGGAGAAAGGGGAACGAGAGGCTTCCAGGGCTCCTGGGTATCAGTGATGCAAAGGGACCTTGATACACAGATGTCTGAGAGGGAGATGGGTGGGGAAAGGGAGAGAAAACAAAACACAAATAAAGCCCAAGTGAGATTGCTCACGCTGCTGCATCCGTAAAAGCTGAGCAGATGGATAACCCGAGTAAAACCAGCAGACAGCTCCCTCTCTCTCCTCTAATCCTCTTCTTCCTCTCTTTGCTTTTCAATGTTTAATATGCGCCCTCCCAGCAGAGCACTCACAGGGAAAACCTTCCCCCCCACCCAGCCAGGGATTAACACAGAGCAGATAAGAGCAGCTCCCTGAAATAGCTCTGCCTCCTCCTCCCCTGGCTGGCCTGATTTCTGTTACTGCACAGAACGGGGGGGGAAATATCCAGAAACATTCCTGGGGAGTAAAAAGGGATGGAGAGGAAAGCCAGACGGAGACGGAAGCATCCTTCTGGCATAAGGCGGAGCTACCTTGTGAGGTGATGAGAAGAGCGAGCTGCTGAGGGCTTTGCAGCAGCGGCAGCTTGGTGCCCAGGCAAGCTGAGCCTGCAGCCACTTAACAGCAGCCGCTGCCCATGCACCCAGCCGCACGTAGGGCCATGGCTGCCCTCCAGGCTGCCAGCTCTGCACCCTGTCCAGATGATGTGCTTCATGACCACCACGGAAAGGAGCAGATGCGCATGGAAACGTGGACAATGAGTTATTCTAGGCACAAGGACGAGTTTAACAGCTCCTAGAGCCGTGCCAGAGGAAAGCAGCTCCTAATGGCGGGGAATGGGGCACACCGAAGCATGTACATGAGCTCGCACATCTGTTAGAGCCTGTGCAGCGACCGACTGTGTCCTGCAGCCGGACCGAGCAGGCACCAGGACCTTGTGCCAAGAAGCCCAGGGTTTCGGGGATCACAGACGAACGCAGCTCATCCATCCCGTCTGCCCCAGCACAGCCCAAGAGAGGCTTTGGGGGGCACAATGCTGCATTTCGAAAGCCAGAGACCTGCGAGACAGGTGGGCCAGCTGGCCGGGCACCCCCAGCACGGAGGGGCTGGGCACACGTCCTCTCCTCTGCCTATCTGGGAGCAAAGGCAAAGGCTGATGGCAGCCTTCCGCACGTTCACCCCCACCCCGACGCCTTCTCCTACCCCAGCTCCCTCCTCGCATTGTTACCTCCTGCCCCGACCAGGTTTTGCCCCTTTCAAAGCCCCTTCAAGCTCTTTTTCTGGCCCAGAAATGCCAAGCGAAGCGCTGGCGGTACCTGCAGTCCCTCGGAGGCGGCCGCAGCGGGCCGGGGCCGCGGGGCTGATGATGGATCCGACCCCAGCCCGCCCAGGGACGCTCGGGGGACTCCGGGCGCCGCCCGGCCGGCCCCGGCAGCGGGGCGGGAGTCAAGGCCCGGCGGCTGCGGGCGGCCCGGTTAGGGGCAGAGGGGCGGCCGTGGGCTGGCAGGGAAGCGCCGGTACCTTCCTCTCGGCCGCCCCGGCTTCCTGCCTCATTTCCTGGCCCGGCCCTCCCCCGGCGGGGCTCGGCCGAGCAGCCCGGGTGGGGAGCAGCAGGGCCGGGCCGCAGCGCCGGGAAACGGGACCGGCGCCACAGAGCCGAATGGCCCCGGCGCTCCCCAGCACAGCCGCAACGGCTCGGCACCGCGGCAGGGGCGGCGGACAGGCGGCGGCAGCCCTTCTGCGGAGGCGGGGACCCGAGGGGCTCCGCCCGGCGAGGCGGGGCCGGCGCCGCCATGGCGGAGTGGGGCCGAGGTGAGGCCCGGGGACCGGCGGGTTGGGGTACGTGTGGGTGTCCGCTGGTGCCGGTTGTGGGGCGAGGGGGTGGCTGAGCGTCTCCTCCACTGCTTGGGGCTGCGAGGAGGCAACGGGGCCCACCCGCCGCCATTTGGGAGCCGCCTCAGGCCCGCGGCCCGGCCCGGCCCGGGAGGGAGGCAAAGCAGGGGCATCTCCGAAGGACCGCGGGGGCGAAGCGTCCCAGAGCCCAGATCCCGTCCTGGGACAGCACTGGGGCACGAAGCCGTTGTGCCGCATCAAGGTGCTGCTGGTGGTGGCGGCTCGGGGCATACATCAGGGTGCGTAACTGGGTCCAAACGTGCCAAGTGTGGAGTGGCTTTGTCAGACGGAGCCTGTCAGTGTTCCACGGCACAAACCCCACAAGACATAGGTGCCAGGAGTCAGCTGGAGCAGCCTCCCTGGCAAGCCGAAGACCAGTAGGGCAGCAAACTGGCTCTGCTTCGCCTGCCACGTTGGATCAGCAAATACACCAATACCTGTGCCAGCAGATAAAGCTCATCCTCCTCTTCTCCTCCAGGGCAGAGTGCAGGTGCGGTGGAGGATGTGCTGGATGTGGAGAACAAGCGTATGGCAGATAGCCTGGCCAGCAAGGTCACCAGGCTGAAGTCGGTGAGTTGCTGGGGTGAAGAAAGGCTGGGGCAGGGGCTAGGAGAGTGGGTCTTGCAGGAAATGCAAGCCTATGGTCCACAAAGGGTTTCCTATGCGTTAATGACTCTTCCTTGTTGTTGATAGCATGGTTAACTTTTGCTTGTGGAGTTTCCACCTTCCTTTTTGAGGTTTAGCTACATCACCTAAGAGGAGTGATATGATTGTTGCAGTGCCCAGGGAAGGAGGTTTAGGCACAGAGAAACGTAAAAGCTGCACAGAGGGGTATTGCTAAGCACATCTCCTTGGGGAAAATGTGACAGTAGAAATTAGGTTTGGAAAGTGCAGGTGTCTCTGTGTAAGAGGTGTTCTTGAAGCTAGTTTGCTTCCAGTTTAAATCATATACTTGATTTAGAGCTTAACAGAACTCGTCGACTTGCCTTGTAGAAGGCTGAATTCCTGCAGTTGTGTCCCAGCCTTTAAATGCTCCTTTCCTAGATCTGACAGTTGCAGACAGTCAAGCTTTCTTTTCAGCACTGCAGAGATGAAATATTCAAGGACTCAATGCAGCAATGAGTCTCGTTCCTCTACTGAACAAGCCTCTGTGTCTGCAGGAGGCAGGGAAGCAGTAGCTTGCTTTTTCTGGTGTGCATTTTGAATTCTGCCAGCAGTAGTTGTGTTAGAGGTTCCCTCTACATCAACTGTTTGTTAATCACTGTTTCCTCCTTTATCTGTGCAGCTGGCTCTGGACATTGACAAAGATGCTGAGGAGCAGAACCAGTACCTGGATGGCATGGTAAGGCACCAGTAACATGTAAGAAGTGTGACACTCTCGTGCTGGCTCTCAACACTTACTTTAAAAGTGAAAGTTTAAAGTTAGCAGATTAAGTTACATCCCAGTGGTGGGTTTGACAAATCAGGGAATGTAACTTAACCTGTTTCCAGTGGACTTTTTGCTATGTAAACATCAGATCCTTGGCAGCTGCCACCAGTATCAATTTGTCTGAGTGGGTGGCATGGTCAGTATCAAGCACCTGGGCAGACTGATATAGGAAAGCACACTTCAGAAATGCCAATGGAGATCATTCCTCCTGGGCTTGAAAAGCTGCTGCTGTGGCCAGTGCCAAGTGATGCCAAGTGTGGACTCTGGGATTGCTGCAGGAGTCTGCTGGGGTTGGTGTCACACCTAAAATACAGGCTGCCTGGCAGGGTTTTGTCATTCATTGATGTCTTTGGAAGGAGCAGAGCTGGTGCTCTGGGCCTACCCAGACTGTCTGGTACCCTGCCTGTTTGTCTTTCTGCCACACAACACCCAATAAAACCAGAACTGCTTCCTGACTGTAGCCTGGTCTGTGTTCAGTGCCTCCAGCTGTTGTTTCAATGCCTCCACCTGACTGCTGTTCCCCCACAGGACTCAGACTTCCTGAGCGTGACTGGCCTGCTCTCTGGCAGCGTGAAGCGCTTCTCCGGCATGGCACGGTCCGGGAAGGACAACCGCAAGCTGCTCTGCTCCGTCTCAGCAGGACTGATCCTTGTTTTCTTCATCCTCTACTATCTCGTGTCCAGAGCAGGGACCTGAGCTCGTGTTGCTGCAGGTTTTACAGAACAAACCCACCACCACCGAGGGACTTGTTGGGCGCCTTCCTCAGTCACCCTGCAGTGGAGTCTTTGGCATGTTCCAGACCTTTCGAGTAACTTTTCCTTCCACCAGCTTCTTGTCCTTGTTCTGGCTGGTCTCAGACACCTCTTTATAAAGCAACTCTTGGACTCCAAAGGCATTGCCATGTATAACCCATTCTGATGTTGTTAAATGCTCATGCCTTCACCTCTTGCCTTGCTCTCCATGTCTTGTGGCCTATTTTTAAGGGCCACTTTTGTGTTACCTCCCTGGTGACACTCAGAACTGGGCCTGTGAGGAGACTTGGCTGACAAATTTAGAGCCCAGTGGTCACTCCAGTGTTGAACTTTAGGAGCTGCAGAGTTTAGGGTGCTGGTTTATGAGATGTGGAAGATTTAATGTTGCTTTACATTCCAGTGTAGCCACTCAGATGATTCCTGGCTTCAGTTTCCCCTTGACTTGGAAATGTCTTCAGACCTATTGTGTCCCTGGGCTGAAATGAAACCTGAACTACTTGGAAATTAACATTAAATCTGGACCCCAATTCTGTCTGCTGCAGTGAAGAGCTGCAGAGGAGCAAGACTTAATTTAAATGCTAGCTTGGTCTTTATCATCCTTTGGTAAGTTAGGGGAGAGCCCTACAAGGAAGGAGAGCCAAAGTGCATAAGCCACCTTGATTCACACACATGCAGAGTCCCATTGCCTTCCCACACCCTTCAGATGTGCTCCCTTAGACTATTAAACCAGTACAAAGAAAATCTGGTAGCAAAAGGTCCTGTTAATTTCAATTCTTGTGGTGCTGGAGCACTTTGAGAAGATGTGCAGGTAAAAGCAGTGGCTGACTGAAGCTTCTAAATGGGGCCTGGGGGGGTCCAGGAAGAATTTGCTTAGAGGGTTGATGGGTTTATTTGTGCCTTCTCACAGAAGTTAACCCAAGAAACTCTTGCCTCTCATGGTGCTTTGGGGGTCCCTGCCCGTGGTGCTCACATCAGATGTGTGGCAGGCACATCCCTGTCAGGTTGGGTACAAAGCAGCCGCTCCTGGTGAAGGTGCAGCACCAGGCCTCTTTCTGGAGGCAGTGACAGCCACTCTGTCATCACAGCAGCTGGGAACCCTTACCTTTGCTGGCTGCTCTCTGCTGTCACGTCCCTGGCTGTGTTCTCCGGCCTGTGAGTGAAGCAGATCTGCAAGTTCAGATTTCTGTGCCTGTGGGAGAAAGAAGAGGGTCTGTAATGAGCAGCTCTTCTCTGCTCAGCCCAGTCTCTGCTGCCTGCTATACAAACCTCTCCAGGTGGCCAAGGAGACCTGCAGCTTTCCTGCTGCCTGTTCATTGCTTGTGCATTTGTGTTTCCTTGCTGGAAGTCTTTGCTTCTCTGTTTCTCTTCCTGCAGCAGCCACCCCTGCAGGACTGAAGCTTTCCCATCCGGTTTTACAAGCTCCTCAGCCAGAGATGCTCACAGCTGGGTGTATCCTTCCCCTTGGAACCATTAGAGAGTCCTTTGTCCTTGGTCTGACTCCAGATCCCTGCATGGACCGTGGTGTCCTGTGCTGCCAGCCCCCACAGGGTGCATCAGGTATCCCCTCCACCTCTGGGCACAAGCAGGCAGGCAAGGCAGCAGAGAGACAGCAGTGACCTTCTCCGCTCTCCTTCCTGCTTTTCAGGAGCGCTGGGGCAGCTCTGGACCTCTCCTACCTGGAGGAGTAGCGGTTAAATGGGGGGGCTGGGATTCGGTTTCCTGAAGTACCGGAGAGGCGCGAGGCCGGACGGACAGCGGCGGAGAAGAATGGCGGCAGAGGACACCGGAGAGGGCCGTGAACACTCGGGGCCGGGCCAGAGCCGAGGCTGCCCGCGGCTCTCAGTGCTGGGGGCCGGTGGCTCTTCGGGCAGGGAGTCCCGCAGCCGCCGTCCCGGGCAGAGAGGCGCTCGGTTGTCCCGGGCAGAGAGGCGCTCGGTTGTCCCGGGCAGAGAGGGGCTCGGCTGTCCCGGGCACAGAGGCGCTCGGCTGTCCCGGCCAGAAGGGCGCTCGGCTGTCCCGGGCACAGAGGCGCTCGGCTGTCCCGGGCACAGAGGCGCTCGGCTGTCCCGGCCAGAAGGGCGCTCGGCTGTCCCGGGCACAGAGGCGCTCGGTTGTCCCGGGCACAGAGGCGCTCGGCTGTCCCGGGCACAGAGGCGCTCGGTTGTCCCGGGCACAGAGGCGCTCGGTTGCCGCGGCGACGGGGGCGCGCGGGCGGAAGTGACGCTGGGTAAGAGCCGGAAGCGGCGGCAGGGAGCGGAAGCAGCGGAGCGATGGCGGAGGTGGAGGCGGCCGCGGGGAGCGGCGCGGGGGGCAGCCCCGAGGCCGGCAGCGGCGGCGGCAGCGGCGGCTGGCGGCGGCCTCACGGGCCGCTCCAGCGGTACTACGGCCCGACCACGGCAGAGGCGGCGGAGGCGACCCCGGACCCCGCCGACATCAACGGGCCCCACTTCGATCCCGAGGTTTTCCTCACTAAGGTGACCTTTGAGCCTGCAGTGCCCTGACCCTACCCCAGCCGCCGCCCCCGGGTCGCGGTGGAGACCCCGGCGCGGGCACCTCCACCCACGGCAGGGACCTCCAAAGGCCGCTGCCGAATCCCCGTGAGACCCCTTAAAGTGGCCCTGCCAACCGCTGGAAAGGCTCCCGAAGTGTCCCATGGACCTTCAGAGCCCCCCTCAGCCCCTTGGGGGATCCGGAGAAGAGACTCCACCGGGACCCTATGGATCCTCATCCATAGGGAATCTTTAGGCTGTTACATGTTCCTCTGTGGGGGCAGTGTTGGGACCCTCTGGAGCAGTTGAGAGGACCCAGGGGCAATTAACACCCCTTGAGGTGGCAGCTGCAGCACCAGGGGGGGCAATTTAGGACCCCAGGAGGACCTTGGAGAGCAGAAGGAGGCTCTTGGAGAACAACTACCTGAAGGGAGGCTGTAGCCAGGTGGGGGGTGGCCTCTTCTCCCAGGCACCCAGCAATAGAACAAGGGCACACAGTCTCAAGTTGTGCCAGGGGAGGTCTAGGCTGGATGTTAGGAGGAAGTTGTTGCCAGAGAGAGTGATTGGCATTGGAATGGGCTGCCCAGGGAGGTGGTGGAGTTGCTGTCCCTGAAGGTGTTCAAGAAAAGCCTGGATGAGGCACTTAGTGCCATGGTCTGGTTGACTGGCTAGGGCTGGGTGCTAGGTTGGACTGGCTGAGCTTGGAGGTCTCTTCCAACCTGGTTGATTCTATGATTCTGTGATTTCCAGGTCTCAGGAGGGCTTCCCGGGCAGTATTTAGGGCTCTGGTGGGGGCAATGAGGGGTTTAGGGGACAGCTTAGGACCCCAGGGGGGCAAATGGAGGCTCCAGGGGCTAAACTCAAGAAGTGAGACTCCAGCAGGAGAGGCGATGGGTCTGGGGGGCAGCTGTGGAAGTGTCGCCCCCCTGCAGGTGCGCAGCGAGTGTCCCCTGGGGCAGCTGCTGGCCCGCGAGGCCGCGCTGGGGCGAGAGATCCGGGCCCTGGACAGCGACATGCAGACCCTGCTCTACGAGAACTACAACAAGTTCATTTCTGCCACCGGTGAGCGCCTGGGAGGACACAGGGCGTGGGGAAAACCGGAAGGTCTTGGGCAGCTGAAGGACCCAGGTCCCTGGTTCCTTTTCCCCAGACACCATCCGAAAGATGAAGGTCGACTTTCGGCGCATGGAGGCGGAGATGGACGACCTGGCTGCCAACATGGCTGCCATCAGCACCTCCAGCGCCCGCGTCAGCGCTGCGCTGCAGGACCGGCACCGCCGCGGAGCCCAGCTGGCGGGTACGGGGAGGATGGCGCCCTACTGGCAGATCTGAGGGGTGTGGGGCAGATGTGGGGGTTGAGAGAGGCCTTGAAAAGATCTTAAGGGGCTAGGGGGACACTGGGTAGCAGATCTTACAGGCGGGGGTAGATTGAAAGGGGTTGGGGGGACATAGGGAACAGATCTGGGAGTTATGGGGCAGAAGTTCGGGGCATTGGAAGACAGATAATGGAGAGGACGGCTGAGGAGCAGACCTGGGGGGCTAAAGCCTGCAGAGTCCCTAGCAAGGGCAGATCTGGAGGGATTTGGGGCAGGTAGTGTGGTGTGGAGGGGCTGATCTGGAGGTTGGGGGGACCCCAGAGGGGCAGATCTTGGCACTACCCACATTTATCATCCCCATCCCTTCTTTGCCCCTCAGGGGTACAGGCGCTGCTGCGGAAGCTGCAGTCCCTGGTGGAGGTGCCAGGGCATCTTCGGCGCTGGGCAGCACCAGGAGGAGAGCCAGCGCGGGCCCTGCGCTGCCACGCCCGTGCCCGAGCCGTGCTGCGACACTACCGGCATCTGCCCTCCTTCCGCGCTATCGAGGATGAGAGCCAGGCCATCATGGCCGACCTGGCCCAGCGCCTCCGCGCACGCCTCCGGTGTGTCCACCCGGGAGCCTGCTGGTGGCAGCTCTGGGAAATGGGGGGTTGGAGGATGTTCACCCTGGAGCCTACTGATGGCAGCTCTGGGAAATGGGGGGTTGGAGGATGTTCACCCTGGAGCCTACTGATGGCAGCTCTGGGAAATGGGGGGTTGGAGGATGTTCACCCTGGAGCCTACTGATGGCAGCTCTGGGAAATGGGGGGGTTGGAGGATGTTCACCCAGGAGCCTACTGATGGCAGCTCTGGGAAACAGCCTTAGGCAAGGGGAGTTCACCCTGGAAGTTGATGCCAGCCAATGCAGTAATCAGCCATTACTGGGGGGGCAGTGGCTGTGGTGTGTTAGCTCTGACAGTCAGGAGACAGCTCTTTGGAAAGTGGAGGGGTGTTAAATACGGAGCCTAATGATAACAGCCCCCAGGAAACTGCTCAGAGCACTCACAGAGTAAGGGGCATGATTGTGTTTGCAGCTTTTCAAGGCTATGTTTTGAGGGGGGGTTCTGGTGTGTTTGTGGTGAAAGGTAACTCTGGGACCTCCTGGTGATCCTGAGGGGACTGGTGAAGCACTGTCCCTTGGAAAGGTGCTGGCTCTTTTCCACTTCCTTCTTTACAGTAATTGCCCTTGATTTTGAAGCCTATTGAGGGATGTTGCTGCTTAGTCTTGGTTTCCTTCCTATACTGCTCTTAACCCAGCACCTCCCACCACCCCCAAGTGACCCCCCTCGTCTCCCCACCCCCCAGAGATGAGACCTTAGACCCCAAGGAGCTCACCGAGTGTGTGGAGATGCTGCTGCAGCTGGAAGAGCCACCTGAGGAGCTGTGCCAGGAGTTCTTGAGCCATGCTGGCGCCCGCCTGGAGGCTGAGCTGGCGGCGCTGGAGGCCGAGTTGCCTCCATCAGACCCCTCAGGCACTGCTGCCACACCACCCCCCGCCTCTGATATCCTCGACTTCGTCGACCGTGGCAGCTCAGCCTTCGTGGGCAACCTCTGCTTGCTGGCAGCTTCCTACCGCAGCCTCTTCGATGGGCGCGCAGGCACCGGCGAAGGCCGCCTGGAAGCCTTCGCTGCCACCCTCACCACCCGCTACTTCGAGCTGCTGGAGCGGCGGCTGGCCTTGGAGCGGGGCCTGGGTGACACCTCACTGCTGGTGCGCGCCCTCGACCGCTTCCACCGCCGCCTGCGTGCCCTGCTCGAGCTGCTTCCTGCTGCCGGGGCCGAGGCTGGCGCCGCGCTGGTGGCACGGGCGGCACGGGAGCGAGTGGATCGCTACCTGCGGGCGCTGCAGACCTTCTTCCTAGGCTGCCTGGGTGACGTGCGCCAGGCCTTGGCTGCCCCACGGCCCCCTGGCAAGGAGGGGCCCGGCCTGCCCGACCTGCTTGCCACGCTCTCCTCGTCCGTCCTTGGCCAGCTCAAGGCTGTCCTGGCCTACGTGCAGCTCTTCACTGCCAGAGACGTTGCCTTTGCCAGCCTGCCCTACTTCAAGGTGGGTTGTGGGGTGGTGTGCAGCTGTCTAGAGGCATTTGAGGGGTCACTGGGGTGGTCTGGGGTTAGCAGTTTGGAGGTTAGAGGTGTCATGGGCCATCTGGAGATTACACAGGGCAGATCCAGGGGGTCGTGGGCCATCTGGTGGTTGCAGAGGGCGGTTTGGGAGGGTTGTGAACCATCTGGGGGTTGCCCAGGGCAGTGTAGATGGCTGGTGGGGTTTGGAGGTTGCGCAGGGCGGCTCCTGGGGTTTGGTGCCCAGGGGTGACAGCTATGAGGTGTGACGCCTGTGTTTGGTGGCAGGGGGAGTTCTGCGTGGAGGCAGTGCGCGAGGGGCTGGTGGTGGCCTTCGTGCGCTGGCTCTGCCGCACTGCCCGGGGCTTTGCTGATGGCCCCACAGAGCGGGGGGCCCCCGCAGCACCCCCGGCCCTGCTGCTGCTCCTCTCCCGCCTCTGCCTTGACTACGAGGCAACGACCATCAGCTACATCCTCACGCTCACCGACGAGCAGTTTCCTCCACAGGTGAGCCCCCAAAACGGCCCCAGTTGGCCCCAAACCAGACCTAAAGGGACCCTGAATGTCCTCAAGGTGTCCACTTCTGCAGCCTGCTGTGTCCCAGCATCCATCCAAGATAGAGTGGGTGGGTAGCCTGGTGTGAGTGGAGACATGAAGATCGTCCCTCTCTCTGTGTCCCCCAGGCATCTCTGAATGGACCCATCACAGTCTGATCATCCCAAATGGGTCCCAGGGGAGTCCTGAGTAGATGGCCCCAGGTTCTTCTGTGGCCCTTTGTCTCCCAAAGCTCTGGTGGGGGAGGTGATGGGGTATGTGTGTGTGTATCTTCTTTCATTCCTTGTGTGCTACCAAATGTTCCTGAGGGACCCCAAAATGTCCCCCCTCAGGGAAACATCCACTGATGATGTGACACTTAGGATGGCAGACGGGTCTTTAACTGTGCCCGTGTCTCCCAAATGTCCCCAGGGGCACCTCAACATAACGTCCAACTCCCACCAGATGCCCCAAGGCTATGAGGATGTCAGCGATGCTGCTGCACGTGGGGTGGCCTGAACACCACCACCTGTCCCTGTGCCCCTTGCATGTGCAGGACACGGACCCTGCGGTGACCCCAGGCCCAGCACTGTGTGCAGAGGCGCGGGCGGCGGCGCAGCGGCTGCTGGACAGCTACGTGCAGGTGCAGGGGGCAGCCGTGGCCCAGATGCTGAGGAAGAGTGTGGAGACCCGCGACTGGCTGGGCACCGTCGAGCCCCGCAACGTCCGCGCCGTCATGAAGCGTGTAGTGGAGGACATCACTGCCATCGACCTCCAGGTTCGGGCAACGCCAGGGCTTGGGGGAGACAGGGGAGAGCACAATGAAGTGTCCCCAGTGAGATCCCAGAGGGTCTCAGGGGAGTTCCTGAGGTCCTCAAAAGGTCCTTCAGGAAGCCCATGGGTGTTCCTGGGGGATCCTAGATGTCCCAGATGGGTCCTGGGTGGAGGGGCTAAAGTCCCCACAGGGTCAAGAAAAGATGCTCGAGGTCCTTGAGGATCTTCAGAGGGATTCTAGCAGGGTATGGGAGGGTTGCAGAGGATTTGAGGGCCCCTGGGTGGCACTGGGGGGTGTCCCAGTGGGTGCTTTGGTGGGCTGTGGCTTGCCAGCACTGAGAGGAGACGGTGCCGTAGGTGGGGCAGCTCTTCGAGGAGGGTGTGCGGCGGGCACAGAGCAGCGACTCCAGCCGCCGCGCCTTCTCCGTCTACAGCAGCTCGCGGGCGCCCAGCCGCTACGCACCCAGCTACACCCCCAGGTCAGCCCCACCACCCCCTGCCCTGGTCACACCCCGGGCTGCCCTGTCACCCCTGTGCTCCCTGTGTCTTCCCTGGGGTATCTGCTGCACCTTCACTGCAACCCTTTTCACATCCCCAAGCTGCCCCAAGGGCCTTCCCAACATCTCAACAGCCATTGGCTGTCCTGGTGTCCCCAAACTGTCCGTGTATCTCCGATGATCTCCACCATCTTTAAATCCCCTCTGGCTGGCCCAGTGGCCTTTGACAGTCCCCATGTGTCTCATCTCCTGGCGTCTTGCCCATCCCCATGTTCCCTGCTGTCCCCACATCTACTGCCCATCCTCATATTCCCCTCCGTTTGTGTCCACAAACGGTTCCAGTATCTCCTGACAATCTCTGCATCCTCTCCCCCTCTGTCCTCACAGTCCCTTGTGTCCCTGTCCCCATATACCCTGGCTTTCTCAAATTCTTAGCTGTCCCTGACTGTTGTGATGTCACCATCCCCAGTGCCCCCATGGACACCCACCTGCTCAGCAACATCCAGAAGCTCTTCTCAGAACGCATTGACATCTTCAGCCCTGTCGAGTTCAACAAGGTGAGGTCATCCTCATGTTGCCGAGCTCCTTCCACTGCCCACCTTCCCGCCTGTCACATGTCCCTGGTGTCTCCATGACCCAGACTCCGCGGCCCAGGGGTCTCCAGGAGCTGATGACCAGGACAAAGGCATTCCCACTGGTCCCTGAGGCTCCCCTGTCCTACATGTGAGGACTCAGTGGGATCCCTGCAGCTGGTGACCAGAGTGAGGGTGTCTCCATGTCCTTGTAGTAACTTGACTAAGGGCCTCCTTGAGATTCTAAGTCAGACCAAGCATGTCCCATCCCCTGTGTCCATGCTTGAGAGTAGCAGCCAGAACAAGGGTGTCCCTCCTGTCACCCACATAACCACACTGATGGGACTTCAGGCCTCCAGGTCACAGGAGCCCTGATTCCCCTGTGCCACATGTCCCCACATCCCAACTGTCAAGACCCAGGGGAATCCCTAGAGTCTGGTGACCAGGAGCCCAAGAGCTGACAGCCTGGAGAGGGCTGTGTCAGACACCCCCACGACCCCGTGCAGATGTGACTCGGGGCACCCCTGTGCCACACGTCCCTGCTGTCCCCATGCCCCAGGTGTCGGTGCTGACCGGGATCATCAAGATCAGCCTGAAGACGCTGCTGGAGTGCCTGCGGCTGCGGACACTGGGCCGCTTCGGGCTGCAGCAGGTGCAGGTGGATGGGCACTACCTGCAGCTCTACCTCTGGCGCTTCGCCTCCGACGAGCGTGTGGTGCAGGGGCTGCTGGATGAGGTGGCTGCCAGCGCCACGCACCGCTGCCTCGACCCTGTCCCCATGGAGCACAGCGTGGTGGAGCTCATCTGCGAGCGTGGGTAGGGCCTGCAGGGCCCAGGAACAGGCAGCGTTGGGACGCCAGGGCACGTGGGGCGCAAAGGGGGGAGTGGTTTAGGTCCTGTTTCACATCTGGGGACAGACCTGTGCCCTGTGAGTCCCCACACGTGTCCTCACACACAAGTACATCCCACATCCTCACATGCAGGGACCCTCACATGCATGCAAGGTCACCCTCACCCTAACCCTCAGGCCCGGTAACACCCCATCCTGTCCCTCCACTCCCTTGACACCCTGTACTACCCCTGTGACACACTCTCTCATCCCCCCAACCCTGCTGATATCCTCCTCCTGCCTGGCACAGTAGAGGACAATAAATGAAGTGTGTAGAAGATGTGCTTTTTATCTCACACCGGGGCTGAGAGGGGTGTAAGGAGGAGGAGGGTCACCTAACAAGCCCAGTGCCTTGCCCACCAGTGGCTCTGAGCCCTAGAAAGGGGAAAAGGTGGGCACAGGAGCAGTGCTGAGGCATAAGGGATGTCCTAGGCATGGAGAAGCAGCCTCTGAGCACTGGGAAAGGATTCCCAGCTCCAGGCTCAGAAGAGGCTAGGAGAATGCAAGCTTTTTGTCAGTCTCAGCCCTCCCAGATTGGCTTTGGGACAGTCACAGCTCTGTCCCTGTTGAAGGCCTGGTCACTGTATGCTCCCACCTAGGAGCTGGACAGAGGGACAGGCGTTCCTGCTGGAGATCAGGACTGGCCAGAGTGAGCAGCTGGTGGGGGCTGATCTGCTGGCCCTGGGCCCCACTTCAGCTTCCAGCCAGCTGTGCAGAAAGGGTCCTGCTCCAGGGTGGGAAGGAGCTGGACTCAGCCACCAGCAACAGGAGATCTACTCTAGCTGGGGGGGGGGTGGTGTCCATGTCCCACCTTTGTGTCCTGTGGTGCTTTTCCAAGAGCTCCATGGTGGGAGCAGCTGGATCTGTCCTGCTGTATTTGCACAGTTCTCACAAACAATGCAACAGGCAGCAATGGGCACTGAGGTGTGGAAGCAGGGCTGGAGCTGTGGTGATGCCCACATGCAGCCCATACCTGGAGCTGGGCTGCAGCTGTAGCTCCATCCCCTGCTGACTGCTGTGGCTGGTCAGGATCCAGGCTGCAAGCTGAAGAGCGAGCTCTTCCAGTGGAAGCCCTGGGATGTTTTACCACCAGCTGTCCTGGCAGGCATTTGCTCTGATTGTGCCATCCCTGGAGCTGATCCCATGGGGAGGGAACGTGGAGCCATTGAAAAGAAATGGTCTCTTCATGGTCCTATTCCCAGGCACAAGATGTGGATGATTCCTTTGTCATTCCAGCTCTGCCTCGAATCAGTGACCAGCAGCTTGCCAAGGCCTAGAGCCTCATGCCTGTGTGTCCTGGCATTGATCTGCTGGGGCCAAAGCACTAAGTGTCCCAGTTCCTGCTGCAGAGACACGTTGGTGCAGTGGAATGGTGGCAGCAGGCCCAACCTGCACAGCTTTGTCTTGGAAGATGCTCTTATGCTGTGCACAGGCTGCCCAGGGAGCTTCTGGAGTCTCCATTCTTGGAGATGAACAAAGCTGCCTGCCTGTAGTCCTGAGCAGGGGGCTCTGGGTGGCCTTGCTTGGGCAGGGAAGGTCAAGGCCAGTGGACCAGGGGAGGTCCCCTCCTACCTCAGGTTGTGATCTGGTGAATCATTCCTGTGCCAGGTGTATGAGTGCCAAGAGCTAGGGAGTGCAAGGCTCTTGGAGCAGGAGCCTGCGAAATAAAACCAAAGCATCCATCTGTCCTGTTCCCCCTGAACCCCAAAACAAGGAACTGCCCCTAAAATACATGCTCAGGTGAAAGTAAGCTGTCAGTGTCCTTGAACAGCCCTGGGATGGCCCTGGAGGGAGAAAGCATTTGGGAATATGGATCCTTGGCTGCTGCAGGGGATTTTCAGCCTAAGCTCCTTAGTGCCCCTCAGGGATTTGTCATAAGGGGTTTGCTTTCCCTTGGCACTGCTGCCAGGGGCCAGGGCCCCAGCACCAATTCACATTAACAACATTTTCAGGCTAATCCTCAATCCAAAGCTAAAGTCTGTGGCCAAATTTGGGTGACAAGACCCCCGTGTGCTTTGGCATGTCCCTGTTGTGCCAGCTCAGGGAGTCCTGCCCTCACTCCCTGGGCATCACTAGAGAGGTAGCAAAGCAGGAGGATAAGGGGAGAAGGTGAAAGTGATGGCACTTAGCATCTGCTTCTGCAGCAGCCTGTCCTCCGAGAAGCAAAGCCCCTTTTTTGCCTGAAGGGCACCACAGCCATGCCACCTCTTCACTGCCAGGCCAGCACCACATTCCCTAAGGAATGTCCTATTCAGGGCACACAGGATCTGCACCCCCCTGAGATGGAGAATGGGGTGGTGTCAGCTCAGAGAAAGACTTGCCAGGGCTGTAATTCACCAGCAGCATCTTCTGCTGCTCTGACATCTTGCAGCCTTTCAACTTCTCCTAAGTCCTGGGTTAGTGAGGATGCAGGTGCAGGGATCCTAGGATCCATAAACCACCTCCATCTGCCAGCTCCTCTGCCCTGTCCCTTCCCCACAGCACTGCTGTGCTCCCACAACCCTCCCCCTGACACCTCCACAAGCAGTGACCCTCACAGAGCCCAGAGCTGAGCCAGAGATGGTCTGAAGAGGTTGAGGGTGGCTCTGCCCACCTCAGGTGGACACTGAGCACAGGGTGAAGGACTGTGGCTGCTTGCAGCCAAGGCAGTTCCTTTATCTTATTCATGAAACAACACTGGAAAGACTTCACAGAGTTGCTGCTGAGACAAGGGTGGTTTGCAAGAGGAAGTGATGAATGATACTGTTGGATTGTGTCCCTGAGCTGGGTAATGTGCAAAGCACACAGATAGAAATCTGAACTGCTTCACTCATTTCTGCTCCAAACACTGACAGGAGTAACTGAGGCTTCTCCCACGACAGCTCATGGCAGGAATTTGCTCATGCACAGTATCTTTTGTAGCTTCTCTCTGGTATTTTCCTCCCTGCATAGCTGAGTTGAAAGTGGGAAGCTTCATGTCTGGGCCACGGCTGGGCCAGGTCCTGCTTTTTGCAGCTCTCCCTCCTCAGGACTGAGCCCATGGCACAAAACACCCCTAGACATCTCTGGGGCATTGATTTTTCACTTCTAGGAATCCTTCCTGTTTCTGCTCCGTAGAAAGAGCCTGGAAGCAAAGCTGTTGGCAAGTTACTGCTGGTTCCCTGCCACTGTTACCTGTGGAAACAGGGGGTACCTGCACTTGTGTTGTCTGGACAGTCACAGAGACAGGAAAATGTCCACCAAGCTCAAGCCAGGCCCAGCCTGCCCCTGTGTTCATCCACAACCATCTGCACCTTCACTGGTTCTTTCATGAAGCAGTTTTGAGTTTGAGAACTCAGCTGAGGTTAAGCCTCAAGTTCACCACCTGGAAACAACCCCACTTGGCTCCAGATCTTTCCTGTGACCCCAGGGACACTGAATCAGTCTAGAAAAGACAACACAGCAGATTTCCCTCCCCAGCATGGAAGTGTTACAGAGTCCTGATGGCCAAGATCATCAGGAAACACTGCTCTATGCTAGCCCCATGACACTTGTCTAGGTGTCTGCTGAGGCTCAGGAAGACTGCCTGGGCAGCAGGATTGAAAGTATCATTCTTGAAAGGCTGAGGCTGCAGTTTCCTGCGATTTCGAGGGGTGGTTTTCGGTAGCAGTACTCCGGTTATAGGCTGTGGGCGAAGTTCTTGCTCCATCTGGTGGCAGCAATTCTGAGCATTTTCTCAACCTCAAGCAGTTACAGAATCATAGAATCAACCAGGTTGGCAGAGACCTCCAAGCTCATCCAGTCCAACCTAGCACCCAGCCCTAGCCAATCAACCAGACCATGGCACTAAGAGCCTCATTCAGGCTTTGCTTGAACACCTCCAGGGACGGCGGCTCCACCACCTCCCTGGGCAGCCCATTCCAATGCCAATCACTCTCTCTGCCAACAACTTCCTCCTAACATCCAGCCTATACTTCCCCTGGCTCAAACTGACACTGTGTTCCCTTGTTCTATTGCTGGTTGCCTGGCAGAAGAGCCCAATCCCACTTGGCTACAGCCTCCCTTCAGGCAGCTGTAGAGAGCAATGATGTCTGCCCTGAGCCTCTTCTTCTCCAGGCTGCACGCCCCCAGCTCCCTCAGCCTCTCCTCACAGGGCCTCTCACCAGCTTTGTCGCCCTCCTCTGGACACCTCTCTCTTGAATTGAGGAGCCCAGAACTGGACACTGCACTCAAGGTATGGCCTGACCAGTGTTGAGTACAGGGCAGAATAACCTCCCTTGCCCTGCTGGCCACACTGCTCCTGATGCAGGCCAGGATGCCATTGGCCTGGCAGTCCCAAGGCTGCAGGGCAAGTTCAAGACAAATGCAGCTCAGATATTCCCTAGCAAAGGATCCTGGGAGTCTCCCACTATGCCAAAACATCCCTCTCCCCATTCCCAGAAACAAAAGTTCAGCAAAAAGAAATCAGTAAACCCTATGTGGTGACCAAAGAACCAACATTCTCCCCCCAGCAGCAGTTAAAGCTCTTCCCAGACAGAACATTCCCATCTCAGGGCAATGGCACAAAAAGCAGCACCAAAGGAGATTCCAAACCCCTCAAGTCCCAGGGAGATGATTTCTCACTTTCACTGCTCTCAGATATTTAGTTCTCAAAGTTACTACAGCGTCTTTATTATGAGTGGTTCTTTTTTTTTGGTACTTTAAAATCAGATGACCTGCAGCACATCTGCTTCACCTGACAGGACTTATTTTCTGAGAGCAAAACTGACATTTATTCAACACTAACACCTGGAGCTAACAGATAGAGGGCAGGAAATATTTTTCTCACATAGGCAGAGGTCCTTCTCACCTCAGTACTTCTTCAGGCTGTAGGATGGAGGCAGAGCAGACTTGAGGCTACAGGGCGGGGAGCTCCAGATGGCAGAGCTGGTGCGGTGGTTGTAGCGGGGCTTGCTTTTGTAGAAGATGTCCTCCAGCTTGGGGCTGAGGATCACCCCAAAGATCTCATCCACGTTGGGGGGGGCATGGTACTGTCTGGTCACTGCCTGGGTGAGCTGGTACCCTGCAGGCCAGAGGAGAGTTCTGGTTAGTTTAATGGCATTGCTGTGCAGGTGTGCAGCCTGTCCTTGCTCCCCAGTGAGACCCCAAGGTCTGCAGCCTTTGGAGTTTAATCCTGAAGAGCCAAAGATCTCCTGGAGGGGGAATGCTGCCTGTGCTGAGCCCTGTGCAGGATCTAGAGTGAATCTGCAAGAGGTCAGGCTTCTCAGCTCTTCCACCCTGCAGACCTCATCCATTTCCTCACTTCTTCTCTGGGGCAGGTGGAACACAAAACAATGGAACCAAGGACCAGAACAACATCTGGTCTATTGCCCAGCCCAAGACATCTGGCATTGCTTTGCTCTTTAAAGTCCCATCAGTGTCAAGCAGGCTCAGGCCAGAGCCTTAGTTCATAATTGCTTTCACAAGCAGCACCAGCAGCTCTGTTAAGGCAGTTGAGGAGTATTTGTCCTCCAACACTGCCACAAGGACATCCCCAGGTGGTAGAGGAGCCCTTGACCCAGCACGCTGCTGGAGGTGAGGGCCTTGAACTACCACCTGCAGCTGAAACTGGGCCACATCTGACAGCAGCTGCTCCTGACCTGCTGTTGGTCACAAGCTGCCAGCACTTACCACAGGCCCAGGTGGGGATGGGCTTGCGAGGCTGGCTCTCATCATCAGTAGAGTCATCACTGTTCAGATCCAGCCCATAGTTGTCTGGGTCGACTTTGACAGGCTTGGGATCCCTATGGGCATGGGGAGTCATCTGGTAGGAGTTGCAGGCATCTGAGTTCTGGAAGACAGAGGTTCCTCAGCAGGCAGCAGCAGCAGATGCACCTGTCCCTACAGCACCTCGATCTTCCTGGAGTACAGGAGCTCTGAAGTTCTAACCCACAAACATGACCCAAGTTTTAACCCAGAAGGTTTGGCTTTGCATTGCCTTCTCTTTAATTAGGGTGCTTAATTAGCTGCATATGACACAAATGAGCCGGCAGTAGATGCACAGACAGCAGCTCCACTCAGCTCAGGCAGAGCTCACACAGAGTTATTAGATCCTCAGAGCGGAGCAGTGTGCTTTAAACACTCTGAAACCAAAAGCCTGGGCTTGATTAATCACCCTGATGATTACCACCTAGAGACCACACACACCACAGCCCAGGGCAGGCTGAGCTGCAGTTCTCAGGGGAGCAGCACAGCTGAGAACACAAGTGAGGAAAAAAAGGACATGCAAAATTGCCAATCCCACCAACCGCAAGCAGATCTCCAGAGAGCTGGAAAGTTTTGCTTCCCCAGAAGCTGCCTTCCCAGATTTGTAGCCCTCGACACTAACTCGTCTTTGACTGGGTTTGTACTCACAGATCAGGACAGAGCTTTGCAAGCAGAACAAGGTCCATGTGCTCGTTTTCAATACTCAGTGCTGACAGAGCCTGAGAATCTGCCATGAGCCCCCCTAAGGCAAAACTGTCCTACAGCCTCTGCTGCCATCCCACAGCTGTTCCCAGCCTTGAGCTGAAATATCAGTTTCTCAGGAGCTCTCCTGCCCACAGACTTCAGACTGTTTATAAAGAAGGCAAAGTTGACTTGAACAGCCATTGCCTTACCCTGGCAAGCACTTACTGCTTCCTTTCACTCCCCCAAAGTCCTTGGGATGCTCACAGCCACCAGGAGCCAATCTCAGACAACGAGTTGGAATGTTTACAGAATCCCTTCAGTACTGAAAAGGGATATGAGCAGCAGGGTGACACTGCTCCTTCTAACAGCACTTGTGCTGGTGTGCTGGGGTCAGCTATCTGATGTCATCCCCCAGAAACAGGGCAAATGGCTCTGTCTTTATCCTTTTGTTCCTCTGGCAGCTTCTTCTGCTCCTGCTCCTGCCTCTCCACCTCTGCTAGCCTCTGCTGCACCCACTGCAGCCAACAGCACAAAGGAACTGATCTGTTGAGCTAAGCTGGCTGTTAACCCACAGATCCTTTCTAAACCTCTGCTGCAAGTTTTTGTTGCTGTGATACCAGGGAGCCTCTGAACAGTGCAGTCAGCAAACACAAGACAATGGTGTGAGCATTCCTCCCAGAGTGACACAAACTGACCTGCCCGTTCCATGCTAGCTGCCCTACTCTGGTCACTCCATGACTTCATGTTTTGATAAACCTGGTGCTGCCTTTTCTTCAGGGTCTAAACAGCAGAAATCAGCTGGGCCTCTGCAGCTGGAGGAGTTCAGACTGCTGATCTTTGCCTCTTTAACTTAATCAATATTTCTGAAGGTGAAGTCATTCTATTGTGCAGTAACCAGCCAGGCCAGAACCTCACCCTATGAATGCTTGCCTTCTCCTACAGGTTTCTCAAGCACAACAGAAGGCTGCCAGCTCTGACAGGAGGTAGCTGACTCCAACAGCAACTGCAGACACACAGCTCTATCCATACACAGCACTTACCTCTTTCTGCTCCTCCCTCTGGACTTGCTTTTCAGCAGCCAGTGCTTCCTTCTGCAGGTGAGATGCCTTCTGCTGCTGTTCGCGGAGCCTGAGAACCACAGCAACAGGCTGTTACCCACAAAACTACACAGGTATCCCCCATCCCATGCCTACCACAAGGCCCTCCTCCTCCCAGCTTTCCAGGGCACTCCTCATCACAACTCCCACATTACTGAGCCCAGAATTTCTTCTTGGCAGCTCAAAGTCATTTCCAGAGCTGTGCCAACAGCACAAAGTTCCCCTTCACCCCTCAAGCCTTTCACTGGTGCCTGCTTCTCTTTGAAGCCCCAGCACAGCACCAAACACAGAAATAGACATCATCTTACTTTTCTGCCTGGATCCTCTCCTGTTCTCTCTTTCTTTCCAGCTCTCTCTGTGCAGCCAGCTGCTTCTCCCTCTCCTGTTCTGCTTGTTTTTGCTCCAGTAACTTCCTGGCACGTTCCTGTTCTTCTTCCTTCCTCTTCTGCATCAGCTCCTTGTGCCGACGTTGTTCCTCCTCCTCCTGGTCAGAGTGACAAGGCAGTTATTCACCTCAGGCTGTACAGGAACACCCCAAGTGTCTCTAGTAGCCAACACTGCACAGCTGGAAAACTATCTGGGGCTGAGGTCCCTACTGCTCCTCAGGGAGGTGCATCAGCTCTCCAGCTGTTTCAGTGCTGGCCTTTCCCTGCCCACACACTACTCCAAAAGATGTAACAGCCACCATGCTCCAGGTCTCAAAGAGGATTCACTGGGAGATTTTAAGCACTTGCTGATATACAGATTGAGGTCTTTGTAAGAATCTGTCCAGAACTTGGAATAAACATGGGTGAGAGCCACCACCAAGAGCATACAGCACACTGCAGAGGAAGCAGAACACCAGAGAGCTCTGGGAACAAAGTCACGCCAGTTTTCTCTCTGTGGGTCTGTTGCTGCTCCCACTGCACCCTCTGCTCAAAGACCCTGACAGATGGCAGCCCTTCCACTCGTGTGCAGGACAGGGCTGGGCCCAGCACAGACCTGCTGCAGTGCTCTTTGTCTTCTGGCCTCCTCTTCTTGCCTGCGCCGTGCCTCTGCTTCCTCCATTTTCCTGGCAGCTGCTGCCTTCTTGATCTTCTCCTCTGCCAACCTCTCCTCCCGCACCTAAACACAGGCAGCAAGATGAAGACTGTGGACTGCCCCAGCAGCAAGGCCCAGAGACAGCTCCCACACTCCTTTTTGTGCAACCAGCAGCCAGCAAGACCTAGTCTTCATTTCACACAGGTGCTTTAGGGAAGGGACCTCCTGTTACAACTCCACAGGAAAAGCTGATCTCACCCTGATATTCATACACCTGACCCCACAAAACCTGTCAGAACATATTCTCAGAACCACAAAACATGAAAGCAGATAATCAAAGCAGAGAAATGACCCTTCTGGTCACATCTGCAAGTGGCCTGAAAGCTTCAGACACAAGCAGGCTCTGGAGGAGACCTGGATATTTTCACCTCCTCATCCATTAGTCCAATGGGAGAACAAAGAGACAATGCCTCAGGGCCATTACCTGGTTTTATCTACTCTTCTCCCAGCTGACTAAGAGAGCCTTAATAAAGCCGATTTAGAGGCACAAGTCTGGAAGACATGGGTTTTCATCCACTGCTTGCTGTAAGCAAGAGGAAGGCAGTCACCAGGCTTCTGGAGAGTTCTTTATTCAACCATTCTCTAAGCTTTCAGCAGCCTCAGCCCCTCTCTCTCTCTGGAAGGAACCCTCCTGTGGCATCCTCTACCTCAGATGCTTAGGGCAGCATGAGCCTGCAGTGTGCTCTTGTGGCCAGAGGGACCAATGCCATTCTGGGGTGTAATAGAAGGTCGAAAGAGGTTCTCCTGCCCCTCCTCTCTGACCTGGTGAGGTGGCATCTGGAGTAGAGTCCAGTTCTGAACCCCTCAGTTCACAAAGGAGATAGAACTGCTTGAGAGAGTCCAGCTCAGAGCCACAAAGATGATTAAGGGACTGAAACATCTCTCTTATGAGAGTCTGAGGAAGCTGGGGTTTGGAGCTTGGAGAAGAGTGTCCCAGTTTGGGACCACAAGTTACCTGGGGCTGGAGTCTGAGGGATGATCTCATTTGTGTTTGTAAGTATGTAAAGGGTGAGTGCCAGGAGGCTGGAGCCAGGCTCTGCTGGGTGATGCCCAGTGACAGGACAAGGGGCACTGGGTGGAAGCTGAGGCATAGGAAGTTTCATGTAAACACAAGGAGAGATGTCACCCTGTGAGGGTGACAGAGCACTGGAACAGGCTGCCCAGGGGAGCTGTGGAGTCTCCCTCTCTGGAGATACTCAAGACCCGCCTGGACGCGTTCCTATGTGATCTGGTAGAGGTGATCCTGCTCTGCAGGGGGGTTGGACTGGGTGAGCTTTGGAGGTGCCCTCCAGCCCCTGACATTCTGCGACTGCTGCTTCTGGAGCACGGGCAGGTGGGGCCTGACCTTCTCGGTCTTCTCCTCGAAGTGGGCGATCTTCTGCTCGATGCGCCGCTTCCGCTCCTGCTCCAGCTGCAGCGCTCGCTCCCGCGACGCCTGCACCTTGCGCTGCCGCTCCTCTCGCTTCCTGCGGGACACAGCCGCAGCACCTCAGGCACCGGCCCAAGGCACAACTCTCGGGCACAAAGCAGTCCAGCAAGAAACTCTCCACTCATTTCAGCATCAGCCTGAAGCTCCATCTGAGACAGGGCTGAAGCTGTCAGCTAGGATCCTTGGCTTTTGATTAGCATCCCAGACAGGCAGTCCTAACAAGCTGGCCAGAGGTTTTGCTGCATGTATGGACCCCACAGGTTCAAGGACCTAGTAGATACAGGGACCTACATGTGCTGAGAGAGCAGGGCAGGCACGGAGAGAGCAGATACTCACAGCTTTGCCTCATCCAGCCGCCTTTTCTTCTCCTCCTCCAGTTTTTGTTTTCTCAATTGCTCAGCTTCTTGCTTTTTCCTCAGCATCTCCAGCTTCTGTCTCTCCTTCTCCTGCAGTGGATTGAAATGTGAGGGCACCCACTTGCCATGGGCACCTTCCTGCTCACGAGCACAGGAAGTGTTCCAGTTAGAGGTTACCTAACTGGTTACCTTGTGCTAGATTGAGGCAAGTTGGAATATTTGAATGAGGAATTAGATGACAGACTGTGAAAAGGAAACAGTGGTGATGTCTGCTGCACTCATAGGCTTGCTGAGATGTAGAAAAACAAGAACACAGATATGACAGTGTGTGGGGGTCTGTGTCAGAGCCTGTGCTTTCTCTCTGGGCTGCTGCCTAACTAATCCTTCTGCTTTCTAATCCCCCTGGTCAATCCTCCAAACTCACCTTGCCTGTAAGGCAAACTCTGGGATAAGGTAGAGGGGTGGAAAGAAGGCAAAAGGGCAGTTGGGAGGCCCTCCTGGGGACTCTGGTTTCTGGGAGGGCTGTTGTGTTTCTGTATTACCTTTAACTTGTCTATTTCTGCATAATGCTGTAAATACTGTAAATATCTGCTTGTAGATTGTGCTAAGCTACAAATATAAAACTACTTTCCTTACTTCCAGCTCAGCTGAGTCTAGTCTGGGCGATTCCATAAGAGTGGGGGGGCAGGTAATTCCCAAACCATCACATCCAGGCCTCAAATGCAAGTGACTGGTGTTATCAGTGTCCAAACTAACATCTAATTTAAAACTGCTAACTAGACCTTGTTGCTCTGGTGCCATTTAGTTATGCTTAGCCCCAACACAGGGAGAGTCCTGAGGGGAGGTTATCTGCACTGGAATAAAACCCAAAACGTAACGTTCCATGAACTGGCAAGCAAAGGACACAAACAGAAACACTCTTGCCATCACATCAGCCCCTTCACAAAGGCAGACACTGGTGTGACTGACCCTCAAATTCTTCACTGTCTCCCAAGGACAGAGGTCACATCTGCTAGAGCACAGAGAGGCTCTCTCAGCACCATAACAGCAAATTCCCTTTCTGCAAAACACTCTTTTCTCCCTCCCCAAGACTGCTGCAAGTGAAAACCAACCCCCCAGCACCATCTCATTTTGCTCCTGTGTGAGCATAACACAGGGAAAAACATCTCCCTGTGAGAGTCTAAGCTCAGACCTTCCAAATCCACCCAAACAACTGCTGGACAGGGCAGCAATGATACAGCCCAGCTCACGATGGAGCTCTTCAGGAAGCTGACTAACCAATTTCATTTAGTTTATGCAAACAGCTTGAAGTTACTTCTGTGTTTAATATGGCTTGAAGAGATTCAGGAAGCTGACTAATCAATTTCATTTAGTTTATGCAAACAGCTTGAAGTTACTTCTGTGTTTAATATGGCTTGAAGAGATTTTCACATCTCAGACCACCCACCAGATCACCATGGCCCAGACTAGAAGTGATCCTTACCTTGGAGTCAGTCTGCAGAGGAGTGTTGTACTTGATAAAGGACTTAATCACCATGTTCCTCCCCAGGGAGCTGGGTGTCATCAGCAGCTGGTTCTTCTGCACAGTGTGCAGGAAGGTTTTCATAGGCCGTACAACCTGAGAAGGAACAGAGCCAGTCTCAGGAGCCAGAACCAGGAACAGGTCTGGGTGAGGGGCAGCAGGGCTGCAAGAACCTTACCTTGCTGGCTGGGAAGGCTGGGGATGGGGTCTTTCTTCTGGGAGGAGAAAGTCCCCCATCCTCTGCCTGCTGGCTGTCATAGCACTCATCCACAGCTCTCTTGTAGCTTGGCTTTCTCCTGGGAGGAAACACAGACCACGCATGCTTGGAAGGGATCCTCAAAGGTCATCTTGTCCAGGCCCCCTCCAATCAGCAGTAACACCAACTAGAGCACACATAGCAAATGCTCCTGATCATTTAATGACTGCTTGTTAAGCCTGTCTTGAACCTACCTAGTTACAAGTTATTGCCTATAAAAGAAGTCTGATGTGACCCAAGTTAAATTCTCTTTCAGAGGCAGAGAAAACTTGATGCAGAAGTTTCAGCTACAAACCACTGAAGCCACCGTACAACATTTCAGTGTTGAACTAGTTTGAACTAGACTATGGACCTCAGAGGCACATTCCCACCAGAATGGACATACCTGGCACTCTGGGGTGGTTCCTGAATCTTCTCATTCTTATTTGTGTTTGTTTCTGAAAAAGAACACTTCCAGTTAGTTCCAGCAGAAAGAAATCCACTCCAGCACAGCTTTGACAGCAGCTGTGGCAGCTCAGTCAGGAGCAAAGCCCTGTCTTGAATCATGTAGACAGGGCTGTTCTGACCCCCACACTTTGAGACAGAGTAAAGCAACGGTCCCCAGAGTGCCCTGTGCTGTGCACCAGGATGTATAACTCCTGCAGGAGTACAGAGCAGCCACCTACTCCAGAAATCAAGCCCAGCAAGGCCTCCCACAACCTGGGGAACATCATCCCTCATCTTCTCACCCATCCCAGAGCAGACAATAATTCCAGCACAAACTTCCTCACCATTGATCTCTTAGAACAAACTCTCCCTTGCCAAAGATTAATCTTTCATCTGGCTCTCAGATCCACAGCCTCCCAGCCAGCCTGCCACAGCCCCCACCCCAGGTTACCCTGGCTGTGTGTCTGCTGCGGCTGCTCCTGCCTGCCAATGGTGCGAGAGCGAAGGGACATCCGTGGGCTCTGAGGTGTTGCCACTGTGCCTGCTGCAGCTTTGCCACAGCTCTCCCCTGGGTTACTCTGGCTGCTTGGCTCCTGCCCACTGATGGTCCGAGAGCGAAGGGACATCTGTGGGTTCTGGGGGGCCTGCAGGAGAAGATGGGTTTCAGCCCAGCTGCCACACAAGCAGTCACTGTCTCCACCCATGTTGTCCTCCTGACAAGGGCAGTCTACAGCATTTCCAGAGGACACAGAGCCACATGCAGAGTGTTGAGCACGAGTGCTGTACCCAGCATGGAGGCCTAAGCTCCAGCTGTGGAACATAAGATCAGGGCACCATTCTTGTGAACTCACTGGTGCTGTGCCACCACTGAAGCACAGGCATTAGCAGCAGACAAGGTCTGCAGTGAGGCAGGCACTGCTTAAACCAAACTCAAACTAGTAAGGACAAAAGCACGTTGAGCTGAAATCTCTATGTGCTTCTGGCAGTCAGCAGCGCTCGCTGCACACAGCAGCCACGAGCGGACAGCAGGAGACAGAGGCAAGCAGCTCCTGGCTCTGGTTTCTCCTTCTGTGCCAATGCCATTTGCTGCCCCTGCACTCAACAGAACCTGCTGTGGTAATGGTTTGTAGCCTTGTGAGAGCTGGCAATGGCTCAGCCCTGCCCTCCCCTGGCATAGGCTTCAGGTCCACTCTCCACAGAGCTTGCAGAGTTGCTGGGAGAAGGGCAGAAACCTGACCCTCCCCAAAGACTTCTGCAAGGGCCTTACCCAGAGCTGGGCAGAGGAAGTACCCTGCAGCCCAATGGGAGCACAGAAAGCCCCAGAGCAGGCCCGAGAAGCCTGTCCTTTAAGCACCAGCACACACAGGCACTGGATGTTTTGCTGCAGACAGAGGGATGTCTGCTTTGAGGAGGGTGCTGGCTCACCACAGCTCCAAGAGGAAGTCCAAACCACATTTGGTTTGCCAAGAAAACTGCTGATAGGCAGAGGGAAATAAGGGAAGGTGACCTGGTGATACAGGCTAAGTGTCTATACATTGATGAGACCAGAACACCAAGACACCAGTCCTCTACTCAGGTCTGACAAGCAGCCCATTCCTTCTGCTCTCCTCCTTGTTCTCCCTTGGAGCTGCTCCACAGCTCAGGCATGCTGAAAATCCAGAGGCACCAGAAAACCTCCCAATTTGTCAGAACTTCTGCAGCTGCACACACATGCACAGTGTGAGCAGGTACAGGCCTGTCCTGGTGCTTGAAGCTACGGAGCTCTGTTCCATTAACTCAGTCTTTGCTTACTGAGAACTATTCTCAACCAAATACCACCATAATCCTGCGACTGTGAGGCAGCTCTGGGCTCCCTTCCTCAGCAAGGCACTGGGAATTGTGCAGGCAGTGGGTTGGGACCAAATGGCATTTAAAATTTCTGTGGTTGCTCCAAAACAAACTGACAAGCTTTGAGCAATCTGCAAAACTCAGAAAGGTCAAAAGCAGCTGGAAAGACACAAAGAGCTGGACAGTTTGTACACCACTGCTGAAAGCAGCTCCTCTGAGGTCAGTCATCTGCGTAGATTCATGATTGAATTCTCAAGCAGCTAGTCTCTAGGAAGAAGTTCAGAAGCAAGACTCTGCTGTGGATGGTTGATGTTGAGCACTGGAGGGCATTAGCCTGTCACTGACATTTAAATCTACTGATACAAAGTGACAGAGAACACCTTCTCCTGGCCAGAGTTAGCCTAGGCTCTGAAAGCACCTGAGGTGGTCATAGTGCTTCCACCCAAAACAAGCCTTGGCTCATGTGTGTTCGCATCCCAAGTGAGCCCTCATCCCAGACCTTCTCTAATCTCTGTACCAGAGCCAAGTCCTCACATAAAAAGCACTAGCAATCTCTGCTCAGATCTTACCAGCTCGGGAGGGCTGCAAGATTCAGAAGGAGGCCTATGGAAAGAACAAAGGCAACGTGTTAAAGAACAGCAAAGAAAGGGGCAGCTGCTTGTTACCCACAAGCAGCACGTTCTATACCAGGAATGTCCCCTCAGGGTCCTCCAGCAGGGCACGAAGAATTAAAAAATAATAAAAAGGAGCCTCACCCAGCTTTGAGAACTGTTTCTTCATTCTCTGGCACCTCTCCAGAGCTGGAGTCTGCAGGAAAAGGAGAAAACACAGGAGCTGTAACACAGGAGTAGGAAGAGCTCTTGAAGCAGTTCCCCTCAGAATGCTACAAAGGCACCTGGTTAGTGCCCATGGCTGAGTGCCCACTGCTGTGGTCAGGTTGGAGAGACTCCCCCAAGCAGCAGTGGGGACAGTTGCCTGTGACTGTGGTGTGAGAAACCTCATCTTTTCCACTATGCATGAGTCTAAAGTGCTATTTGATGAGCTCATGCTAAGAGTGACTTGGTTTGGGCTCAGACTCCTTTTGCAGGAGTTAAAGGCAGTGTTATTTACAGCCTGAGTGCTGCTTCCTGCTAGCATTCCTGCCAGCTGGCTCCCTGGCTCCAGCTTTTCCATGCCAGCACTGTCAGAAATAGTGGTTAATTAATAACAGGCAACAAAGCAGCTCCACCCCAGGCAGAGCCTGCAGGGGCTGAGCCTGCAGCCTGCTCCCACACATTCAACAGGCACAAGCTGCACGCACAGCCAGGGCAGGATCTGCTGCAGGGAGTTACTCTGTCCTGGCTTTCACGACTGTCATCAGCTCAAGAGGAGCTGCACAACGCATCCCAATTCCCCATCTTACACCCAGGAATTCTCACCAGAACAGTCTAGCACAGAGGGAAGAAATCAAGGCTTCCTCAACCCTCCCAAGTAATCTAGCTCTGGTCAGTACAGACTGGGCATTTCAACAGAGCAGATAAAGCTTCCTCAGTGCCTCTTCACCGAGGAGACTGAACTGCAGCTTGGTTTTGTACTGAGTGAGCCTCCAGCCGCTCCCCAACACCAGACTGTGAGGAAGAGCTTCACTTGCACCATCTGCATTTACTGCCCACTTCCTTCCCTTAGCTTGAATAAAGGAAAGACTTACACCCACAGCTGTGCCCTAATGCACCAGCCCAACGCTCACAACTACAGTAGCACAGAAGACATTTCAATCATTTTGTTCTTCACTGCAACCTGCCTTTGGCACATTCTGGAAAGATCTGGAAGACTTATATTTGTTAAGTGTAGCCCTCAAAATTCCCTTCAAGCTAGCAGCCAGACTCTGAAGAGTCAATGACAGTCACCTCACATCCCAGAACCTGCATGCCACCACCACAGCAGTTCCAGAGACACCCCTGATGCTCTCTCAGAGGATTTACAGGGCTGAGCTCACAGGCCATGCTCTAGCAGCTCTCTAGGCCCTCCACTCACATAGGTCTCCAGAAAGCCTCTTAGAACTTTCTCGCTGAGAGCAGCTTGTCTGGCCTAGGAGGCTCCGCTGCACCAGACTGAGGGACCAACCCCACAACAGTTTCCTTCAGCAGCAAGAAATTAGATCAACCAAAGCAGCAGAGACAACGCAGAGCAGACCCCCTTGGTGACCCCTCACTCACCCTCCGGGCCGCTAGATGATGGGGCTGACTGCTGAGCTCGAGCTTGGGTGGCTAATCTGCCTATGGAACTACGGATCCGACTTCCCCTACGGCTGCTCCGGGAGTACTTTGTGGCCAAGGAACTCCTGCGGGGAGCGGGAGCTTTGCCCAGCAGGCTCCTGCGCACAGACTGGCGACTGAGTCTCAGACCTTTGGGTGTCCCTGGGATGTCCTGGGCAGGCTGCTTCTCCTCATCTTTCTCTGATGCCTGCATGGAGCCATCCTCCAGCCCAGGCTCAACGCTCATAAGGAGTGTGATATCGGCTGCATTCATCTGAGGCACGGCCTTAGGCATAGTGGCCACCGTCTTGGGGGTTGCTGGTACAGGTGAGGATCTGCAAACCTGGTCCTCCTCCAAAGGATCCTTATCTGGTCCCAGAACGAAAGTGGCACGGAGCTGCTTTGCTGGCTTTGTTGGGTTCACCTGGAAGCTTAGCTCAGTGCCAATACAATTATTTATGTTGATTTCTGCTGTGTGAGCCTTCCCCTCCTGTAGGACAGAAGGGGTCTTGGAGGGAACCCTTTGAGAGACCTCTGAGATCTTGGCGAGTGCTGCAGTCTGGGATCTTGTCACACGTTGGGGTGGAGAGACCTGTTCAGGATCATCCCTGATGAGGTCCAGGTTTTCTTTGTTTTGGAGTTGTGCAGAAGGCACCAGTTTGATGCTTTTTTTCTTCCTCTGGGACAATCTAACAACAGAAACGGAGCATCAGACAGGGACTAGGACAGGAAACAGATTGAGGCCCATCAAATGGGAACACAGAAAGAAGCAAAGCCAAAGCACCACCCAGAGGCTCCCCGAGATCTCGACATATGCAGGGCTACAGAAAGAGAGGGAGCACGAAGAGACATTTTAGAGCGGAAAAGATGCCAGAAGAAAAGCAGCAGCACGGAAATAGAGGGGCCGAGGGACAAAGAGCAGTTACTGCTCGGGTAAACCGCGGTGTCATGACGCGCTCAGGCCGCCAGGCCGAGAGCCGGGGGAGCGTCTGACGGGGCCTCGGACACACGGGAGGAGACGGGAAGGCCCCAGCCAGGCAGCGGGAGGGGTGGGGGAGCTCCATGCAGGCCTAGAATTGGGGTGTTTTCGGTGCTCCACAAGCTCTCCACGTCACTCTAAGCCGGCCCAAGCGTTGTTTCGGAGTCTCCAATACCCTCCCTCCCCCGCCTCATCCACTCCTCACGGCCTAGCCAGGCCTACCTCTTCCTGCCCAGCTCCTGGTCTTCGTTCCGCTGAGCGGCAAAACGCTTCTTCCGCTGCCGGCTCTTCTGCGACGGCGTCTTCGGCATCAGCTCCGGCTCGTCGTTGTAGCAGCTGCAAGGGGAAGAGGGAAAGGCGGCGGCTCAGCACGGGAGCAACCGGTAAGGGCTCGACGGGCCCCGAAATAGGTCAGGCGGTAGGTACCTGCCGAACATCCTGATCGCCTCCTCGCGGATCTCCTTCAGCCACACTAGATCGATATCATCCTGCAGGAACTCTGCCAGCCGCTGGTTGCAGGTCAGCAGCAGGTGCTGCGGGCTCGGCGCGGCCTCCATCGCCGCCATCTCTCTCAGCGCCCAGCAGCCAGCCCGGTCCCGCCGCCCGCCTCGGATTCAAACGCAGCGCCCCTCCCCCGCGCACCATATCACAGCGCCACAGCCAATCGCCGCCCGACCCTGCTCCGCCCGCGCTCTCTATTGGCTGCCAGCCCACACGGGGAACGCCCAGAGCAGGCTGGAAGGCGGGGCTTGGGGAGGCCAACAAATGGGCTGCGGGGGCTTTGAGGAGCAGAAGTGATGGATGTGGGCAGCAGCCAGTAAAAGGCATGCTTGGGGCAATCCGCGCTGTGATTGGCCTGGGCCGGACTGATGGGGGCACGCTGTGAGTGGGCTGCCGGTGGGGGTTTGGGTAGCGGTGAGGCAGGTCCGGGTCTGCTCTGTCTGCTGGGGAGCAGCATGGGGGGCACTGGGGCGGTTTTTGGAGCCTGAGCCCGCCCGGGGTGTAGCAGCGAGCCCCACCTGCCATCACACCCTACGCTGAGGCGGGAGGCGGACCGGTGCTACTGCTCCCACCCAGTGCAGTGTCCCCGGGTGTCCTCCGGGCTTGTGTCCTCCCTCTGTTTCAGGCAGGGCTATGGCGGAGACTAACGGCCCCCTGCAGCTGCTGGAGGTGTGCAAGCAGAGGCTGTCCCGATTCCTCCATGATGCTGAGCACAAGCACTTGGTCTGGCTGCGGGAGGTCGAGGAGCAGGGCATGAGGATGTTGGATAGGTAGGGGCTGCCTTCGGGGGGCTTTCTCCATCTCCAGAGCCTTGACTGAGCACTCCGTGCTTCGGAACCTGCTTCTGTGGGTGTTCCTAGCTGCTGGGGAGCTGGCCTCAGCGTAAAGAGCCCGGCGGGCGCTGGGTTTCAAAGCTGGGCAACTGTAATGTGCCGTAGCTGTGGGTTCAGCAGCGGAGTCCGAGCCTCACCACCAGGCAGCTGGTGCAGCGCCCTGGCTCGTTTCGCACCCAGCGTTTATCCTCCAGGGGTGACCTTTGTTTTGCGGGTAGCAGTATTTGTGGCAAGGGGTAAGCAATCGCTGCCTTCTGTGTTTGTCTGCTCAACAGCAACTTTGGGGCTGAACCCGAATTAATGTCCAAAACACCCTCCCAGAGGAGGCGTCCCAAGAAAAGGCAACCCTCCTGCCTGAAAGAGGACAGTAAGGAGCCCAGCAGGAGGAGGTAGGTGAGGTGGGTTGGGCTGGCTCCGCTGCCTCTGTTTAACAGCCAAACAAAACAGGGACTGTTTCCAGGAAGGAACCTACAACAGTTAGCAAATAGGTTTGAGAGGGCTTGTTGTGATCAATCAGCACTTTGATTCTGGGGAAGGTGTGGGGTAGAGCCGGCTGGTCTCCTTCACTTGTTGTGTTTGGGTTTTTCTTTCCTGGCTGGAAACGAGGACCAGCAAACGTTCTGCTTTCTTGTCTCTTTGGCTTTGTGTTGCGTTTGGTTTGTTCTCAGCGTGACTTTTGGCCCGAGGTGGCTCCTGGTGTTCACTGCCTTCAGTCTTGTGCCGCTGCCTGAGGAAACCTGTGAGTGGAGCTTGCTGCCTGTGAGGTGCAGGAGAAGGTGCTTGGTTGAGCTGGCAGGCAGAGAGGCTCACAGGCAGTAGTGGTGAAACTGGAGAGGAGATTCCAAGTGATTTGCTTAGAACCGGCTATAGGTGAGGCTTTCCAAGGGGTCCCTGAGCAGACAGAAGCTGCCTGCAGGCACATGTGAGGGCAGGATGGTGCAATTGTGATCGAGGCTGTCTATGAGGCTGATTTGCTCCCTCAACGTGGCACTGTTAGTTGACTCTCATGGCCAGCACAAGGTGGTTGAGGAAACCTTCCCTGAGATAAGCTGTGCTGAGAAGCTGTTGTAGAGTGGCTCAACCCTCATCTCTGGCTGTGCAGAAGTGAACAGTTCATGTGTTAAGGCGCTTAAGTTGTGATAAACAGGGTGAAAAAAAGAGCCCAGAAGTTGGTGGGGAGGAGTTAGAGCTAAAAGTCTATTGGGAACCAGTCACAGAGGGTGAAGAGAGCAGCAGGAATGGTGAGGAAGTGCTGGGAAGTTCATGGTGCAGGAGGAGCAGCCACTTAAGCAGGGAGAGCTCTTTAGTGGGTTTCCAGCCATCCGCTGGATTGCTCCCCTGGGGCAGACAAGCCTCGACTGTACTTTCTCCTAATTTAAGCTTCGTTTTGAGGCAGATCTGCTGATGTTACAAAAAGCCCAGGTGGGTGTTAACAGGAAGCTGGTCCTGCAGCTCAGCCCATTGTGTCTGCCCTGCAGGACCAGGCCATTGTTCTTGCTGTCTTCTCTGTGTGTATTTTAAACCCCATTTCTTAGCTTAGTGGTTAATTACTCATTTCCCAATGAGTCTGTTTTGCTGGTTCTAGTGAAAAGGCCCTCTTGTTGCTGGAGGTCAGGACGTGCAATGAAGAGAGCAAGGCTGGAAGGAGGAGGGCAGAGGGTCTCAACTTGAACCCTAGGAGTAGGACAAGGCTCTGGGGCTGGAACACTTTGTTCCTACACCACAGTGGCTTTCTCAGCTGTGTTCTCTGCTTCCACATCAGCTCTCCTTCTCATCTCCAGTCTCCACCTTCACCTGACTGCCACTGGGTCCCTCTGGCATCAGAAGCTGCTTTCTTTGGGTGTGGGTTTTTCCACCTGCTCTCTTGGCTCTTGGCATGGCTCCATCCCCTCCTGGAAAGTTGCCTAACACGGCAGGGAGGATCTCACTGATTGAGTTCCCCAGGCCTCTGTCTGTCTGCTCAGGTGGAGGTGGTTACCATACCAGATCATTTTTTCTTAAGTAACTGATTCAGGCAATTCCTGAGTCCCAGCTGCAGGAGGGTGTGGTTGTTTCCCTGGGTTCCCTGTGCTGGGCTCTGCATGGCTGCATGCCCAGCCTGTTCCCTGCCCTCAGAGCTGTGGGTGCTCACCCAGGCTCTGCCTCCCCACAGGTCGGGGTCTGCTTGTGGCTTCCTGCCGAGGAGGCTCCCCCACCAGAGCCAGTTGTGGGAGACATTGATGTCCCTCCAGTGTGGGTGTCTCTGCTTTGCTGAAGGCAGACAGGGAGGAGCTAGTGGCTTCAGAGTGACTTTACTGTCCTCTGGTGTCAGCTCTGCCTGGCACTGTGGATTACCGGCTGCAACCAGCAGCAAATCCTAAAGAGTTCCAGAAAAATCCGAATCTAGATCTGCCAGAGGGCATCTGGAGCTCTCCAGGTCCAGTTCCTACATGTCACCAGTGATCAGAGAAGGGCTGTGAGGGGGAGTGCTGAGGAAGAAGCTTCCAGACTCACCCCAGAACTTGTCTGCCTCATCCTCTCTCTAAGTCACTTGGGACTAGGACGTTCCTCTGTGGCTTCATTTGCACTTGTGTTTGTTTAAGGTCGTCCAGGAGGAGAAGCAGCACCAAGCTAGGGCTGTCCAAGCCAAGTTCCCAGCGGCGCCTCAGCAAACTGCCACCCCAGGACCCCAGCCAGGAGGCAGAGGTGCCCACACCCAGCTGCTCGGTGGAGCCCCAGGCCAGCCTTGCAGCTGAGTGCCCAGTGCTGACTGGAACACAGCCACCAGAAGCACCAGTTCCTGTGGTGGAGACGGGTCCTCAGGGTGCCCCCTGTGAGGCTGGCACTAGGGAGCAGGTGCCCTGGGGGAATGCAGCCCCTGAGCTGCCTGAGGCCTCTCCTATGGCTGCCATCTCTACAGCCAGGGAGGAGGAGAGTCCCGGAACAGTCAGAACCTCCACTCCCAAGGCTGCTGGAGATGCTGCAATGCTCCACAGACATCAGTCTCCTCAAGGCCTGCCCCTCCAGGACTCCAACAGCAAAGCAACCCCAGGGAGACCAGACCCACGCCGCTGCTCGGGGCACCGAAGGAGCCGCAGAGCCTCCCTGGCAGGGAGACGCTCGCTGGGCAGCAGGAGGAAGAGCATCATCCACAGGTCTGTCAGCAGGGGCATCTCCAGGAAGGCAGCAGCAAGAGAGTCCTCCTCATCCTCAAGCTGTGAGTCCCTGCAGCCCCAGTGCTGGCCTGTGTGCCCTCAGCCCCAGCTTTGGGCCGGGGGTGCTCCACCTCTTGGTCTTCTGGCATGCAGCCGTTGGCTTCTGCCATGCTCTTCAGGCCCTTTGCCTGCTGCTGGGTCCTGTTTTGCTGCAGAAGCTGAAGGAGGTTCTGCTGGGGCACAGGATGGAGGTTGGGTCACCAGGTGGTGGAAGGCAAAGAGCCAAGAAAAATGTGGTCTGGCTGGATCCAGCCACAGGTGTGGTTTGGCTCCTCAGAGGTGGCTGGATAGAGGTTCCTGAACAGAACCTTAGCTGTCTTTGATCTCCCAGCTCTAAAAATCTCTAGCAGCCCAGTGTCTCCAGCCCTGGAAGTGGGATGAAGTTGGCAGAGGGGCCTAAATGTGTGTTGGGTGAGAGGGAGTGACTGGACTGAGAACCAGTCCATGGGAGGGAAGGAGGCTGAGGCATCCAGGCTGTTCTTGGTGGCACCAATTTCCTCACGTCCCCTGTTTCTGCCACTCTGTGAGGCTCTTGTTTGGACCCTCAGATCCTTCCTTCTGAAGCCAGGGTAGCTGCTGCTGAAGCAAGGAGGCCCATGGTGCCTGGCTGCCAGCTTTGAATTGCTGTATCCAGGCACTTGTCACACTGAGCTGAGTGATGCTGGGGGGTGAAGTCAGCCCAGCCCCCCCCCAGATCCGCACAGAGCCGCGTGGGGAGCAGGAGCTGCAGTCGTGGACTGGGAAGTGCTGCCTCTGACACAGGCAGGAGGCTGCTTGTGCAGCTGGAGCAGGCAGAGGAGCTGCTGCTCTACCTCCCCAGCCCACACCAGTTTGTCAGTGGCACTGGGGGAGGTGGTGGTGCTGGTGTGGAAAGCTGGGATGAGCAATCTGAGAGGGAAGCCTGCTGAGACCTGAGCTCCAGCACCATGTGCTGTGGCTGTGGGGAAGCCTCAGGCTGAGCTCCCTACAGCAGCTGATGCTTTTCTCCTCCAGGCCAAAGCTCTGTGGAGGGGGTTGTGGAAGATGATGTGACTAGCAGCACCAGGTGAGGCTGGCATGGAGAACAGGTAGGCAATAATCCCCCAGCACCCTGCGAGGTCAGTTTGGTGTCCCAGGACTGGTTCTCTCGCAGGCTGCTCAGGTGGTGATGTCCCTTGGTGGGGTGATATCTCCAAGTGCATGCTGCTCAGGCCCAGCTCTGCCCTTCAGAAGTCTGCTCAGAGCATGACAAGGTCAAACACTGTGTTAGGTGGGGCCTAGCCCATGCCACAAGACTTGGTACAGGCCAGCAGCATGGGAATTCTGTCCTGGGATCCCTGGCTGTAACTGGCTTCTGGATGTCTGGTGGTGCTGGAGAGCATTCAGCAGTGCTCTGACCTGGGAGGTGGACAGATCTCTGCCTACAGCTCCTGGAGCTTCCTCTTTACCTGCTCTGTGGACCTCTTTAGTTTGGTGTGTGGTGGAGTCTCTGTGGCCTGGCTGGAATGGTTGCTGTTCCTCTGGATGTGCTCAGATTGACCTGCATGTCCCCAGGGCCCCCTAGGCTGGCTCCATCACACCTCACCCCCATAACTCGCCCTTTAAGGAGCTGAAATAATTAAAGTGGCTCTTTTCTTACAGACCCAGGCTGGAACCCAACCCCCCAGGTGTAGAGGTAAGTTCTAAAGAGAAGCCTGCAACTTCTCTGATCATCTTCATGCCTGGGTTAGTGTTTTTTGAGCCTTGTCTTTGGAGCAAGAAATGTGGCCAGGGATTGTCCTGCCATGTCCTTCGAGCTCAGTGAAGGTGCTGACAGGTTGGTTGGTGCTCCCTACAGGAGCTTGGGCAGCTGTTTTGCTCCTGGTGGGAAGAGACATGTCATACCCTGATAAGGCCTCTTCAAGATGGAGCACTTGGAGGTGCTCAGCCAGGTGCCCAGCAGGCAGCAAGCTGGGCACAGTGCTGGTGTGTCCTGTGGTGTGGCTGGTCTGAGCTGCAGAAACAAGGGGGACACTTGGAGGTAACTGCTTACCTTGGCCACCTGCAGCAGGACAGAGAAACCCATCCCCTCCTCTGGGCTGGCAGAGCACCTCCTGTGTCCGTGCTGGGACCCAGCTGAGCTGGGGCTGCTCTGCAGCTGCTGCTGCTGTCAGGTGGCTCTGCTCCAGGTTGGGGTGGTGGCAGCTCAGCAGATCTCAAAAGCTCCTTGGGTTTTTTGGGAGCAGCTGCTAAGGGCACGCTTGTTCCCTTCTCCTGCAGGCTCCTGATGACATCCCTGCCTCGAGCAGAAGCATGCAGGCTGCCAGCCCCTTTGCTCAGTGCTCCGTTCCTCAGCACCAGGAAGGTAACTTGGAGCTGCTGAGGCATTCCTTGAGTGAAGGCCCAAAGGCACTCAAAGAGCAGGGTCTGTGGGGCATGTAGGGCTCGTGTTGAGACCAAGCCATCTCTGGGCAGGCAGGATAATCTCCCAGGCAAACTTCTGATCTCCTGGAGGTGGGGGACATGCAGTTAGATAAGCAAAGACATCTTGTCACTGGGTCCTGGCCAACCTCAGTCTTACTGTGGCAAGCAGGATACCTGGAACAGATTGTTCCTAGACCTGGAATCTTCCAGAGAGTGCAATACTCTGTTCCAGCACCTACTTTGGGTGGCATCCAGGGGGCTCTGAGCATGCTTGGGCTCCACAGGTGACTTGCTTATGGTGCTAACTGCAGGTTTCTTCACAGGAAGCTGTGCTGGTCTGAGCAGTGAGCCCCAGAAAGAGAGCCAGGAACCACCTCACTGTGCCAAGCCCCAGGAGAACCCCCCACACACATGGTATGAGACAGTCGTGAGGAGAATGAGCCACTGGGCTGGAGGGACCTTTGCAGCTGTAGACAAGCTCTGGGGGGTGGTTCCTTTACCTTTGCCATCACACTGCCACCGTGGGTTTGAAGTCTTCTTTGGCCAAACCTTGCCTCCTGGGAGTCTCTTGTGGCTCCTTGAGCCAGTTTTGGGTCAGGGCCACAGGTCTGTTGGGAAGCAGACACATGAGCTTGGGCACAAGGCAGTGAGGGTGATGGAGGTGAGACACTTAGCTCAGACTCTGAGCTGCTGCTCAAGGAGTGGTGTCAGGAGGCAGTGTGAGAATGTGACTGAGCTCATTCACCTCTTGTGTAAGTGTCTGGGACACCTGACCTGTATCTTCACTGCCTGCTGTTCCACCTGAGGTTTCAGCTGCCTTTAGCTTTGCCCTTGGTCTCTGCTGCTGCCTGTGCTGGGGTCAATTTTCTGGAGTGACAATGACCTCAGATCTCACATGGGTCAAGACCTGCTGCCTTCCTCAGGGCAACTGTGGAGCTGGGCCCTGGCTGTGCACTGAGGCAAACATTTCTCCCTGGCACTGGGAGGTGCCAATGAGGGGCTTCTTACATGGGTAAATCTAAGTGTCCAGAGTGCTTGCAAAGCAGGGGAGGTGAGCTGGGCTGATAGCACCAAACACAGCCAAGCTGTCTTGCTCCCTGGGGCTCAGGGTGGAGAAGCAGAGTGAGCAAGATGTTGTGCTGCTCCAGAGCTTGGGAGGGCCCTGCCCATGGTGTGTGCCCTTCAATTATGTGCCTGCCCTAGGCCTGGCTGTGGTCACAGGAGGTCCCTGTCCTCCACTAGCAGTGAGCAAGCCCAGGGGAGTCTGAAACAGCTTGGGGCCCAATGGGAAGCATGCTGGTCAGCTAAGGTGCCTCTTGCTGACACCACCAGGACAAGAACCTGCAGGCAGGCAGTGGGTGCCCTCTGGAGCAGGCCACAGCGTCACGTCCTGTCCCCACTGGATGACAAGCAGAAGAGTTCAGCAAACCAGACCCCATCTTCCTCCTCCCCAGCCAGCAAGGTGAGTGGGTGCTCTGGCCCCGTGCTTTCCTTGCCCGGGGGCAAGTTCTCACCTCTTGTGTCCCCTCGCAGGTGGTCAGGCCACTGAAGAACTTCCTGCAGGCTGTGCAGCACAACCAGCTGCTGGCCAGCCCGGGGCCCTCTGGGCAGGGTGGGGGCATCAAGAGCTTCATCAGGCGCAACACCCCCACCAGGCCCAATGTCAAGGTCAGAGCCCCTCTTCCCTTGCAGGGCTGGGGTGGAGGATCCTGTCTGGGGGAGCAGGGGGGAAGTGTTGGCTTCCAGAAGCGTGAACACCTCTGATCCTCTGCTGGTCAGGGTGAGCTGCCCTTGCAGCTCCACTGCAGCATCCCCAGGGGAGGGACACTGTGGGGTGCTGCCGTGGGTCACCTGTCCACACACCAGCACTGACTGAGGGTCTTTAGCACCAGCTTTCAAACCTTCCTCAGGCAGAGAGGGCTCAGGTGCTCCATCAGTGGTTGGTGGAGATGCTTCATAGTTTGGGGCTGCGGAGCCAGGGGGAAGTGGGGAGCTCTTCTCTGTGCAGTGGGAAAGTGTCTTGTGTGGGGCCAAGAGACAGGCACTGTGGGTGCAGCTACCCACGGTATGGATGTGCTGTGAGGGGGGGGGGGGGGGGGGGGGGGGGGGGGTCTGGTGTCACTTCCAAAGCCTCAGTCTTGTTTATTTTCTCTCTCTTCTCTACAGGGAGACTTTGTTGTAAGTAGACACCTGTGATAGCAGGGGCTGGGCAAGGCTGTGCTCCTGCCTCACGAGCACTTCTCTCATTCTGGCATCCACACAGCTCTGTGTGGATGGACACAGACAGGCCAGGAGGCCCAGCAGTGGTGGGGTGGCAGGGTCTCTCTGGCAAGGCCTTTCTGAGGTGTGTTCTGTTGGCACTGGGACCTGCTGGGAAGCCTTTTGGCCTTGGCAAGGCTGCCTCTGTATTCCTTCTGCCCTGCTCTCACTGCTGCTCATGGAGGTGATGCTGTCCCAGAAAAGGAGCAGTAGCTGCAGGTGGCTACCTGTCCCCAGAGCTCTTCCTTTGCCCTGCAACTGGGGCACCGAGGTGATGCCCTCCTGCCACTCTCCGTAGCTGGGCCAGCACTGTTACCAAACCCATGGTATTTCTTCCCTGCTCTTTGTTTCCTTCCATGGCTGTGGGTAACCACAGCAGGCAGCTGCCTGTCCCCTGGCTGGCTGGACACCAGCAGCCCAAGGATGGGCACAGGCCCTAGCAGTGGGTACAGCTTGAACTCTTCTTTGTCAGGAGAGGGAGCGGCAGAGGCTGGAAAGCCTCAGAAAGAAGCAGGAGGCTGAGGAACAGAGGAGGAAGAAAGTGGAGGAGGAGAAAAGACGGCGTCAGGCAGAAATGAGGCAGTGAGTTGAGTCCCTTAGCTCCTGCCTCTTCAGCACTGGGCTGCCTGGGAGCTGGCAGCATGGCTGTGCCCAGCTCTGTGCCCACCATGTGGAAGGGGCACATTGCAGACAGTGCTGCCTGGGCACCCCAAGCCCTGATGATCATGGCAGAGAGCTCTTGCTCTGTGTTGGTGCAAAGCAACTGCTGATGCCTGAGCTTAGCCCAGGAGCATGCTGGAGCTCAGCTGGGGCAGGAAAGGCCCAGGAGCCATGACCCTCAGCAGGCCCCTGCTCCCCATCACCCTGGGTGCAGGGCAGGGAGCTGACAGCCCCTCTGGCCCCAGGAAGAGGGAAGAGCGGCTGAGGAAGGCGCTGCAGGCTAAGGAGCGGGTGGAGCAAATGGAGGAGGAGAAGAAGAGGAGGATGGAGCAGAAGATACTGCAGAGTGATGAGAAGGTGAGAAACTGGGTAGCCCTTGGCAGGAGCTGCAAAACCAGGAGGTGGCAGCTGGTGTGATCCATGCAGCCATGGGTCTGCTGCTGTCACTGACCAGGGAGTGGGCAAGCCTGGGCCCGAGCCACTGCAGTTCTACCTGTCTGGGGAAGGCTTTTCTGCTCAAGCTTTGTAGTGGTTCTGAACGTTCCTTCTCTGACACACAGCTCCTGAGGAGCATGGCAGTGTCACTCCCCTGTCCTGTGTGCAGTGCACCACCAGCTATGTACACATCCAGACACACTCTGCTTGTGAGCTGGGAAAGAGCTGCCAAGTGGGCAAGGGTTGTGCTCATGCCAAGCAGATTTGGCTTCTGTGTGCCTTGTCTGCCCCACTGAGGGCCAGAAGATGAGGAGCACATGAGGATGGCTTTGGGAGTCATGTAGTGGTCTCTGCCCCTTTCCCCTCTCATTCCAAGCCATGGCTGTCTCCTCACAGGGCTTGTAGGAAGTGGTGGACTTGCTGCATGAGGTTGGTACTAAATCTGGTAGAGGCGTGATGCTTGTTGGCTGTTCTCAGCTCTTGGAACACCACAGGGTCTCTGAAGCAATCCCCATCCTCTTGTTTGGACAAGGATTTGTGTGTCCTCAGGGTGGTGGAAGAGACCTGTGGCTTTCTCAGGTACGTCCCTCACACCTGCGGGATGAGAAGGTGGCAGAGGAGCGGAGCAAGAAGAAGGTGTCCAAGAAGCTGGAGGAGGCTGATGCGCGGAAGCAGAAAGCGCCAAGGAGGGTAAGAGCAATTCCAGCTTGCTCCTGCATGTGCAGAGGGGAAGGAGTAGCAGGGAACCTGTGCACTGTCCTGCCCAGGAGGATAGGGATTGGTTACAGCTACCTTTGGGTCTGTTAGGGGTTGGTGTGAGGTTTGAACGCCTGAGAGGACAGAAGGGAGAAGCAAGATGTGGGAGGTAGGAATGAGGTACAGCTAGACCAGGCTGTCTCCAAGCATTTGCTTCATATCCTCCCTTTTCCCACTTGATCCTGGGGAATTACAAGGGATTTCTTCTTCTTCAGGAGGAAAATGATCTTGAGAAGCAAGAACCACTGCAGAAGAGAGAGGATGAGGTGAAAGGAAAGAAGGTCTGGGAACTGAGAAGTCTTGTAGAGCAGCGACAGGTGGAATACATGAAGGAGAGGTATCATTTTGCTGCCCTGGAGGGACTGGCCATGGGGAAGCAGAACATGCAGGCAGTGCTGTTGAAATCAGCAGGCTGGCCCAAGGGTCTGGCTGCTCCCAGCTTTAGGATGCTGAAGCAAGAGGCTACAAGACTGGTACAGGGACATGCTCTGGTCCCCAACTAAACTAGAGTGGGTTTTCTGCAGGGATCACAAACAGCGATGGAGAGAGAAGGTCCTCCAAGTCCAGCTGGAACCAGTGGGGTTCGCTGAGAAGAACAAAAAGGTGAGGAGTGAAGTGGTCATGGAACAGCTTCTCTGGCGAGCTGGGGAGGAGAAAATACACAGGCTGGATTCAAGTTCAGGCTTACTTCTCAAGCACCGTTCAGGTTCTGAGCTTGGGCTGTGATACTGTAGAGGGAGACAAACACACCGGATGAAAGCCAAACGTGGCTGGGTGTTGTGATCTGGGCTGGAACAGGCTCTGCTGGTGCCCCTAGGGTTGTGGCTGTTTTGTCTCTGGCAGGAGAGTCCTCTCAGCCCCATCACGAGACAGCTGATAGCCACACAATAACACCTCAAGGAACAGCTCCAAGCGACATTCACTGTGACACTTAAATGCACGTGGAAATTAGTCAGGGATTGATTTATTCCTCTGACGTTCCCTTGCTGTGTTTGGAAGTTGTGGTCCTCACAACTCTCATGGCTTCAGGCGACTCGGTTGCACCTAGACAAAGAACATTGCAGCTCAGTCAGGCTGTTTGTCTCACAGTCACAGGAGTGTTTTCTTTCTGCTCTCAATATCTCTCTTCTGCTTGCTTTGTTAGTAAAGACTCCACCCCTAGATGCTGCTGCTCTGAAGGACAAACCCCTCCTGTCCTTGCTCTTGCTGTTCTTGCTCCCTAGGTCTGTGCCACCCAGACCCCTTTGCTGTGTCATTTTAATGCTGATTTGATGGAGCTAGAGTGGGCTTATACAAGACAGACACTGAACCTCTGTGCCTGCAGTTCTCTCTTTCCTGCTGGGTGGTACAGGAGAAATGCCTGGAAAAGTGCTTTGGGTTGGGAAGGAGCTTAAGCAGTGAGGGTTTGTTGTTTTTTCTTTCTCTTTGTTTAGGAGGAAGAGAGCCCCAAACTGCTGCAGCAGCTGCCTGGGCAGGAGAAGAGAGACAAGCCAGCAGAACTTGCTGCTGTGGCTTCAAACCCCTGGCTCAGAGCAGCAGCGGTGAGCATGGGCTCTGGAGACCTTGCTAGTCTGGACCTGAGCAAAGGCAGGAGCTGCTTCGTCTCTTGAGTCATGGGGCTGGGTTTTCTCTGCAGGCTGAAGGGTTGTGCAGGAAATCTGACTCAGTTCCAGAGAGTCTGGTTGTTTTGCTTGGGTGAACACGAATGAAGAGTGACTTAATTCCTGCATCTTAACAGAAGGAGGATGCTCTGCAGGAGCCCCAGCAGCTGGGAAAGGAGAAGAAAATCAAGGAAGCAGAAGCTCTGCCTGCTGCCTGTGACACGTGGCTGAGCAAAGCGATGAAGGTGAGTCCTGGTGCCAGCGGAGCAGTCAGAAAGGGGTCCGTGGGGTCTGCTGTGGCTTGGGGCCGGCATCACCCCTCCAAGGTGAGGCAGGAGATGACATCCTCCCACCTGGACTGGTGGGGTTGAGGGGGGCTCTGCTGTCCTCCGTGGTGCGTAGCCCAGAACTTGGCACTGGGAACCTGGAGGAAAAACAGTTTTACCTTGGGGACGCTGCTGGGGATGGCCGTGGGGTGGCAGCACCCGACGAGGCGTCTGGAGCTGCTGGAGCCGGCGACTGAGGAGGGGGAAAAGCTGAGCTGAGAGCCAGGCTGAAGCCCTGGCTTGGGGCTGCCCGATTTGGCTTCCTCCTGCCCGGCTTCTCCAAGCCATGGCTCACGGCAGAGCTCTGGAGAACACAGACCTGCTGTGGAACACGTGGAAGAGCCTGATCAGGGAGCCAAGGGCTTAACCTCCCCTGCAGTGCTCTTTGGAGGCTCGGAAGGACAGGGAGTGGCTGCCCCTGAGCGGAGTGAGGGCTGATGTGTGTTGGGGCTTAACCCCAATTTCCAGCCGAGCACCACGCAGCCGCTCGCTCCCCCCCCGCCCCAGCGCGACAGGGAGGAGAATGGAAAGAGGAGAAGAGTGGAATCTGTGGGTGGAGATAAGACCAGTCTGATAGCTGAGATGAAACGAAATAATAATGATAGGAATGAAAGGGACGATAACAAAAAGAGGGGAAAACCTCGAGGCAGCAAAGTGATGCACAATGGCATTGCTCCCCACCCGCTGACTGCTGCCCCTGAGCAGCCAGCCTGGCCAGCTCCCCCAGGTTCATATGATGTCCTATGGTCTGGAATGCCCCTTGGGCCAGCTCTGTCTCCTTCCTGTGCCCCCAGCCCACTCCCTGGCAGGGCATAGCATACAGACCTTGGCCTGGTGTAAGCACTGCAGCTGATCGCTGGGTGCAATCCCACTAATCCATAGCACAGCTGAAACCAGGACAGACCTGCAGGACTTCTGCTCTTCCCAGTTCCTCACCACAAGACCAAGGAGGATCTTGGAGCCAGCCTGCAGCTCTGATGTGAAGCAGAGCCAGGGGTTCTCCTGGCCAGGCCTTGGCCGTCAGCTGTCCCAGCTCTGGTCTCTGCAGAGCTGCCCCTGCTGCAGCTCAGCTTTCAGCAGGCTGAGGGCTCAAGCCAGGGGCCAGGACCATAAAGCTAAAAGGATCTGAGCACTTCTGGGGGTTACTGAGGATCTCCACGCAGGCTGCCTGTTGGGAACACGATGGGTGTTCAGTTAACCTGTGGCTCAAAGGCATTCCCTGCACAACCTGGTGAGCTTTTTGGAGCTGCTGGTGTTTAGGTGAACTGGCACTGGAGAGGAGTGAATCTGCTCTAGCGAGCCAGCCCTCGGCTCTCACTTCTGCCTCCCTTCCCAGAGGAATTCCATGCCCAGCATGTGGCACTAGGATCTCACCTCTTCACTCGTGATGTGTGATTGGAGTGAGGGTCCTGCCTAAACACCTCAGCAGCATCTTGCTGGGGGAGCTGAGACCTTTCAGTGTCTGTTTCTCTCACTGTTGTTGGAGCTCTGAGAAACAGTTTGCTGAGGTCAATCTGTGTGGCTCTGTTGGCATCCAGTCCCGTGTGGCTCCGCTGCCTGCCCTCACTGGAGCCTTTTGCTTTCAGAAGTCTTTCTCTTCCTCCTGCCTGGGGTCCTCAAAGGTGGATGCAAACAACTATGGGATGGATCTGAACAGTGATGACTCCACGGACGATGAGAGCGAGCCCCGGAAACCTGTCCCTGCCTGGGCCGAGGGTAGGTGTCTGTTTCCTTTGATCCCTCTCCGGGAAGCTCCAGATTCACTCAGTGCAGCCCCAGCTTCCCCGGAGCGAGTCCAGCAGACCGAGGCTGCCGCAGCTGCTGGCTCTGAGCAGGGAGGAGCTGCAGCTGCTGTCAGAACCCCGGGGGCTCACCGGCGAGGGGGCAGCTTGTCCTCCTGAGGGACACCGAGGTGGTCTGGGATGTGTTCGGTGTGCTGGTAACTCAGCACATCCTGCTGGACAGTGGAGAGCCTGCAGGGCTCAGAGCTCTGCAGAGAGCAGGAGACTGCTGCTGGCACTCGCTGGACAGGTGAGAGTGGCCCAGACATAGAAGGAGAGCCAGGGTCCTGAGGGAAAAGGCACCTCAAGCAGCACCAACATCTGCCTGCTCACGACTCTGTGTCTTTGCTGTGCTTATTTCCACAGGGTCTCAGCTAAACCAAGCCGTTGTGCACCAGTACTACCACCCGGTGGACGTGGACGAGATCTTTGGGCTGATCCTCAGCCCCAAGCTGGAGGACATCTTCGGCAAGAGCAAGCCTCGGTACTTCAAGCGTACCAGCTCGGCCGTCTGGAACTCCCCACCCGGCGTCCAGCCCACCTGCAGCTTCAAACCCTGAGGGCACAGAGCCTTGTCGGAGGGCAGCGTGGGCGGTGGTTGTGTGCTCTTGGTGCCTGCCTACGATTTTAAGTTGTTTTGGTTGGTTTTGCACAGAAATAAATTATTAATATACCCTGGTGTTTGTGTCCCTCTTTCCCCTCGACACGGGGATGGTGCTGGGTAGAGATGGGTGGCTGTGGTCCCTACCAGGACCTCTTGTTTAGAGCACATTCCTAGGTGCTCAGGGATGAATTGGTTCAGCTCTGGGGAGCTTTCTTGGGTTCTCTGGGGCTTTCTAAGGCTTTCTTGGATTCTTCCATATTCCTCTGGAGGTCTCTTGTGTTCTCCTGGGCTCCCAGGTCTCTCTTGGCACTACTGAAGCTCTCTTGTGTTCTCCCTGGAGGCTTTTTCCTCAGGTTCTCTGTGCTCCTTTGACCTCATTCACAGCTCTCAGGTGCTTTTGGGGTGGCTATGCCACCTCTGGGCTGCTTTCCTGGTGTCTCTTTCCCCAGGCTCTCTAGGGCTGTTTTGAGCTTCTCTGCATGTAGGTCTAGCTGTCCCCTGCCAGCTGGCTCGTGTCCCTCACTGTAATCCTCAAATTACCTTGTTAGACATCACCAAGGAGGCAACAACTTCCAGACCTTGGCAGAGGATGGGAGCTGGAGCTCAGGCTTTCATCTGGAGGTGCCAGGCTGCAGGATGGAAGAGGTTTGGTGGCAGGAGGAGATGGTGCCATCACTTGGGGATGAGCAAGTTCTGTTCCATGCTGGCACAGGTAGCACCCACCAGACCACAGGCTTTTGGAGTCCTGGCGGCGGTGGCCCTGCGGAAGCTGCAGCTCCCTCCCCCAGCTCGGGACTCTCACATTCCATGACCTTTCTGCACCTCTTTTTGTTATTTTTTCCTTTTTTCTCAGCACTGCCTCCTTCCTCCTCATGCTGCACGGGGGGCTATGCTGAAGGCACAGAGAACCTCATGGTGATTCAGCTGCTTTGGAGTGCTGCTCAGGCGGGGGCATACCAGTGAGCAAACAGCCAAAGCTAGAGGGTGGTTGGCTTTTGCCAGTTCTCCCCCCAGATTCACCCCATTACAGAGCCAAATGTCTCCTCTTGTGTCCCATCTTCAGGGTAGACCCTGCCCTGGTGGCCCATCATACCTTCACTGGGTGCTGCAAGTGGCTCTGCTCTCCCTTGGGGACTTGAACAGGCACTGGAGACAAGTCATGGGCTGCTTGGTCAAGTGAAAGCTCCAAAGCCTGAGACAACTTCCTCTGGGTAACCCTGCTGGAGCAGGGCAGGGTGGATGAGAGGACCTTTAAAGGTCCCTTCCAACCCACACCATGCTGGGATTTGGGAGTTCTGGTTTGTGATTATGGAGCATTTACTCCAGCAGGGTGGAGAGCAATCTGAATGGAGCCAAACCGAGCCTGTTGCTGCTGGCAGGAGCCTGCACATTGCCCTTCCCTGGGCTTTGCCCTGCGTGGTCAGGCTAAGGTCAATTAGAGAAAACTCATCAATGTTCAGGGAGTGTTTTTTCAGACAAAGGGAAGGTGGCAGGTGTTGAGAGACTCCATGCCCAGCCCTAGGCTGCATCTAGCCCATACCTGAGACAGGGCCATGTGGTGCTTGCTGCAGCCTATGGTTGTGGTTCTCACCAGTGCCCTTCCTCTGACCTGGCTTTGCTCTGGCAGGAGGAACAGTGGTGGTCTGATGGGTGCTGCTCCCACCAGTGCAGGGCCTTGTCAGCAGCCCCCAGGAAAACATCCACATCCCTTGCTGCAGTTCCAGCCTGTCCTCCAGTGAAACCTGCTCACTTGGCAGTGGGGACAGGAGAGGATGTGTGATGCCCCCCAGCAGCTCTCCTTACGGCTCCCTGGTGCAGGAAGCTGTGTGGCCCTGGTTTCACCCACAGCTCCATTTCATGGCCAGGTGAGTTTCTGGGGCTGGAGGTGCTGCCCTGGATGTTACTGTGGATGATCCACTGTGCTGGGGACCAAGAGGGTGTTGTGAGGAGCCCCACAGCCGGGCCACAGGTCCTGCCACCACTTCAGGTTGCAAACTGAGTGCCGTGGTGCCCACTACCAGGAAATCTCCTGCTTTTGATCCACAGCTCTGACCACCCATCAGGAGAAGAGATGTGACTGTTCTCCTTCTGTCCTCCTCTCCACCACTTGGATGCAAATGCATTTAAACGAGGGGGAGCTCTCAGATGCTGTCTGCCCTGGAAGAGATGCAGCCCTGCAGGCAGATTTACCGAGACAGGCTCCTGGGACCCATCCGGGCTCCTGGGGATAGGGGCAGCCTGGCTGGCAGCTGCGGGCAAGCGGGGCTGAGAGGAGGCTTCCTGCTGCAAACACTTCCCCAGAAACAGGACAGTAAAAATGGGAAAAGGGTCTGGAAACAAGCTTGGAGCGACCCCCCAGAGGTCTCCCAGCTGTGGGTCTGCTCCAGAAATGCCCTTTCGGCGGCGCTGGGCTCCGCGGGGGCTGCGTGGGTGGGCTGGTGGGGTCAGCCCGAACTCCTTCCCACTCTGAAAGGCCCAGCAAGCGGGTGGCAGCTCCTGCAGGGACGGTGTCCCTGGGACTTTGATCTCAAGGCTTTGCCGAGGAGGCCCGAACCGAGCTGTGTTTGGCCCCGAGGGCCGTGGGCTGGGGCAGTTCTCTCCTGTATTTGCTGCCAGCACAGCCCGAAGTGCTGGGAGAGGAGAGCCCTCGGCGCTAAACGGTGCTGGGAAGAGCTCTGCAGCCAGGCTCGGGTCTTATCGCTAATTATGTGTCTGTCTGAGCCGCAGCTGGCTCCTGGGATGTCTGGGTGGATTCGGCTCCTGGAGTTTTCCCTGGAAGCCTGCTAGGAGCCCGGGCGCCGAGCCGCAGCAATGAGGCACCCAGGCACTGCCTGCCTGCCGCCGGCTGCAGCCGTCCCGAGGGACCGGGGAGCGAGCAGCCCCTCGGTGCTGCAGCTGGAACACCGGGATCGGCTTCGCAGAGGGAAGGAGCAACCAGAAAACATCAAAACAGGGAACACCCGCACAGCTCCAGTGAGGGCGGGCTGGGTTCGAAAGTGCCTCCTTCCTAAAAATGCCAGAGCCAGGCGGTTGCGATGCTGCCACAGCGAAACGTGGGCATCCTGGTGATCCAAAAAGAGACGTGTTCGTGGCCAAAAGCTGGCAGTGGGGAGTGGGGCAGCTCGCTCCAGCCCGCTCCGGCCCCTCCTCAGCCTAAAGAAGAAGGGGATCGGGATTTTTCAGCTCGCGTGGAGCAAAACAATGAGCGTCAACCTGAGGCACCTTCCAGGTCTGCGAGCAAACCACCCCAGAACACAGCCCAAACCAAACCACGTCCCAGCTGGCGGCGGGCTGGAGGGGAGCTGTGAGCTGGAGGGCAGGGATGTCAGCTGGGGTGGGTTGGCTTTTAAATGCAAAAGCAGCCCCCGCCCCTGCCCTCTCCTGCCAGCACCTGGGGTGAACACACGTCAGGATGCCATTTCCCCCTCTGCCCGTGCCGAGTCTGCTCTTGTTTCGAGAGGCCGGGAAACCCTGATTCACCCCATCCCGCGGGGGTGCTGCCCAGGGCCGAGGGGTGCGGGAGAGGCTGGGGACCAGCCGAGCCTGTGGCAGGGAGCAGGGCGCCGCCCCTCTTCCCACTCCATCCTGCCCCCGTGTCTCGGTCTGGGGTGCCGTTCCCCCCCGCGGCTGGGGGGGTCCCCCGAGTGGGGGCATTTCCACCCTTCACTGGCGTCTCCATCACTCGGCGGCTCCGCATCCTGCTCTCCTGTTGCTCAGAGATGTGGAGGCAGTTGCTAAGAGACACCGAAACGTCAGCATCTGGCCCTCAAGGAAAAAAAGAGAAAAAAAAAGAGAGACAGAGAAAGAGAGAGACAAGGGAGGGCGAGGAGGAGGAGGGGAGGAAGGAGGTGGGGAAAGACCTGCTCCCATCGCCAGGCTCGGCAGCAGCCTTGGCCGTGGCTGTGGGAGCCATTCGCTCAACATGGTGGCCTCGGGGGTGAGGGCGGCTGCCCAAGGGACCCCCCCACCTCACAACTAGACCCCCACTCACCCCCCAACCAGCGTGAGTACTCCGGGGACCCCTGCACCACTGCAGGGGTGGGAGGGCTGGAGGGGAAGGGGGTGGTGGAGAGGGCGGGGGTGGCCATCGTGTCCCCTTGGCACCACGGGAAAGGATAGAGCCAGGGAGGGCACGGGCGAGGGAGGATGGAGGAAAGACGGCCAGGAGGTGGGCGCACAACAGTAGGCCTGGGGGTACATAGGAAGGCTGCTGGGGGGGGGGTCATCCTCACGCAACATGGGTGCCAATGGCTGAGCCGGTGGCATCAGGGGGTGGGCAGAGGGCTGAGGAGTGAGCAATCTCTGTCTGTGCCCACCACCCGCTGGGACGAGCTGACCAAGGTCAGTGGGGTTGGGGGGGGGGCTCTTTCTTGGCAAAAATCTTTGGAGAGGGGCACAGAGGAGCGGGGTGGCCTTGGCAGAGGGGGCATGGGGAGGCTGCGGGTGCCCCCCGCAGCCGCCCCGAGCCGCACGAGCCACAGAGCCCGCCCCCAGCAGGGTGTGTGGCTGGCATGGCTTCCTCCTGCCCCTCTTCCTCGCAGGCAGCCGAGCACGGCCAGACGCCAGCCCCACCAGTGCCCAGGGGCTCGCCACCCGCCCTGCCCCCCGGGGGATTTGGCGTGTGTCCCCCCGGATGCCACCAGGACGCCCGCAGCGTTGCTGGGCTAGCTCAGAGCCCGGCCCTGCTCCCGAAGAGCTCTGCGGGCAGCCCTTGGCGTGAGCGGGCGTGCGGCCCTTTGCCCACGGTGAGATGGCCTCCGCCACCCCGTGAGGGTCCAGACCCCCCGCTCGGGATTCGCCGCCGCCCCGCCATGCTGCTGGGCCCCTGGCTGGTGGCGGCAGCAGCGGTGGCGGCGGTAGCGGCGGCGGGCGCCGGGGCGGGCTGCCCGGTGCTGTGCACCTGCCGCGGGCAGGCGGTGGACTGCAGCGGGCAGAGGCTCTTCTCGGTGCCTCCCGAGCTGCCGCTGGACACCAGCAACCTCAGCCTGGCCCACAACCGTATCGCCAGCATCCCGCCGGGGTACCTGGCCTGCTACAGCCAGCTGCGCGCCCTCGACCTGCGCAACAACTCGCTGTCGGCGCTGCCGGCCGGGCTCTTCGCGGGTGCCCGCCGCCTGGCACACCTCGACCTCAGCCACAACAACTTCAGCCTGGTGCCGGCCGACATGTTCCTGGAGGCCAGCGGGCTGCTGCGCCTCGACCTCAGCCACAACCCCGGCCTGCGCCGCCTGCACCCCCACGCCTTCCGCGGGCTGGCACAGCTGCGGGAGCTGGACCTCAGCTACGGGGGGCTCTCGGCCATCAGCCTGGACACCCTGGAGGGGCTGCCGGGGCTGGTGGGCCTCCGCCTCGGGGGCAACCCCTGGGTGTGCGGCTGCGCCATGGAGCCCCTCCTCAAGTGGCTGCGGGGACGCATCCAGCGCTGCGCCTCGGGTAGGTGCCGCGGGTCCCAGCACCCCCACCCGCCCCACCTTCAGGGCTGTCCTGGCCCTGACGCCGCTCCCCCGGCAGATCCGCAGCTGGCCGAGTGCCGGGCCCCCCCCCGAGGTGGCGGGAGCCCCCCTGCTCTCCCTGACGGATGAGAGCTTCCAGGCCTGCCACCTCACCCTGACGCTGGACGACTATCTTTTCATCGCCTTCGTCGGCTTCGTCGTCTCCATCGCCTCGGTGGCCACCAACTTCCTGCTGGGCATCACTGCCAACTGCTGCCACCGCTGGAGCAAGGCCAGTGAAGACGAGGACGTTTAGGCAACGACCGCCGTCATCGCCCATGTCCCTCTGCCCCAGTGGGGACCCCTGACTGTGCCTTGTCCTCGTCCCTTCCCGCCGATCCCCATGCTGGGGTGGCCCTTGTGACACCGGTCCAGCCGTGGCAGGGGACACTGGGGGACAGATCCTCTTCCTTTTGCCGCACAACAAGGAATTTTTACCCCACTCAGCACCTTGAGCTTGGATCTCCCATTTCCGCTGCCCATGGCTGGGGGTGGCAGTGGCTGGGGGTCCTGTGAGGGTCCTGTGGGGGTCCTGCTTCCCAGTGCCAGTCAGGGGGGCTGAGGGCTGCAACTGGGGACTGTTTCCCTGCTCTGGACAGAAACCCCCAAAGTGGCACCTGTGTGCCTTGGAGGCCACCAACTGCCCTCGCCAGGGGAAAACTGAGGAAATTCCCATTTTCAGCCCAAACCCAGGACTGGCAGAGCCCTACGAATCCTGCCTACAGTCCCCCTGAACACCTGGGTGGGGTTCAAGCCCACCCACCTCTCATGGGGGAGACCTGGGGGGTGCCTGCATCTTGCTGGTGACTGGGTTCATCGTGCCTGGTGGGCAGGTGAGCCGCAAGCATCTCCTGGGGATGACTTTCCCAGCCCTTGCCTTTCTCTTCCCAAATCTTGCATAGGTTCGGGGCCAAACCAGGCACCGAGCATGACTCGGAGCGAGACACTCACTGCCACATCCCTGCTCACCGATGGGTCAGGAGGCAGAGAGGGATACAACTGGGGGAGGGGTGTGGGGAGGGGGGGGAGGAAAAGGAAAAAGAGCAAAGCCAGCGACCTCTCTGTGCACTGAGGCAGCTGCTGTGTATCTGTGTGTCACACCTTCACTAGGGCTGGTCCTGCAGCATCGCAGTGGGGCTGGGGCTTGGCACCTCCCTAGAGTCTCTCCATGAGTGGTTTTTGTGGTTTCTCTCCTCACCATGTGCCCTCAGCATGGAGGTAGAGGGTGGTTGTGGGTGCAGGTTAAAACCAAGCCAACAAAGAAAAGGAGAAAAGGGGGAAATGAGGCAATGTACTGGCTTGGAGATGCCACTTCCCATTGCTGAGCATCTCCCTGGGCTGGGAACCTCAGCAGAGGCAGAAGGCTGGGTGCCCAATTGGGACAGGTTGGGGACCCCGTGGGGATGTGGCCTGGCTTAGGAACCTGGACCCCTTGCAGGGTTCTGAGCCAAGCCAGGGAAAGCTGGGTGACCCATGATGGGCCACTCCGAGCTGTGGTGGGACCCACGGGGAGATGATACCCATGGGGATGTTGAGCCCACGGTACAGATGCACTCCTATCACGGCTGCATCCCCAGCCCAGTGCTCACAGCGGGGCAGCAGCCCACAGTACCGTGGCTCTGGGGGTCTTTTTCTGTATTTTCTCTTTTTTTTTTCCCCCTTTTGGTGAGTCTGAGACACTCCCAGCATCCTCTGGATACCCAGGACCAGCTGCATCCCTGTGCCCTCCCTGCACCACCCTGGCCACCACCCAGTGCACAGCAGAGGAATGAGAGCCCAGCACCTGCTCTCCTGACAGACCCCGTTTCTCCTTTTCTGAAGCAAAATTGGACGAGCCTCACGTGGCAGAATCCACCCTTGGATGCCTGATTCTGCCCCGTGCCAGCCCACGGGGCACTGAGAACCGCGATGGGTGTCCCTGTAGCACGGCCACCGCCTGCACAGCAGTGAGACTGGGAGAGCCCAGCACAGGGGTATTGTGCCCCCTGCCTGGCTCCTCCTGCCCCTTATCTCAGCCTCAGCCTCCTCTTCTTTTTCTTCTTTTTATTATCTTCCTTTTTTTCCTTTGTCTCTTTACTTTTTGCCTTTTTATCATTTTTCTCTTTACCCCCTTTCCTTTCTTTTTCTTTCCCTTCCCTTCCCTTCCCTTCCCTTCCCTTCCCTTCCCTTCCCTTCCCTTCCCTTCCCTTCCCTTCCCTTCCCTTCCCTTCCCTTCCCTTCCCTTCCCTTCCCTTCCCTTCCCTTCCCTTCCCTTCCCTTCCCTTCCCTTCCCTTCCCTTCCCTTCCCTTCCCTTCCCTTCCCTTCCCTTCCCTTCCCTTCCCTTCCCTTCCCTTCCCTTCCCTTCCCTTCCCTTTCCTTTATTTTTCCTTTCCTTTTTCCTTTTATTTTCTTTCCTTTTCATTTCTTTTCCTTTTCTTCTCCTTCTCGTTTTCTTTTTCCTTTCTTTTTCTTTTCTTCTTTTTTTCCCCCTCTTCTCTCCCTTTCCACAGGTCTCCCAGCAGGGCTGTGTGTGGCAGGGGAAGGGAGCAGAGCCGAACCCCTCCAGCCTTTGTATGGAGCGTTTTATACCCGCGGAGTTTTGTAAACCGGCGGCACTTTTTCAGAGCCGAACTCAACAATAAAGAGCAGCAGCGCAGCTCGGCTTGGGGACACAGCCACGGCGTGCGACGGGGACACGCGTGTAGGAGACCGGGGCGGGGGGAGATGGTGTCCCACAGCCTGCAGAAGGCATCAGCCGTGTTTGTCCCTTCCCGGAGCTTCCTGTTATTCCTCCGGCAAGCATCTCCCGTCCCGACGGGGCCCAGCTGCCGGCAGCCGGGTCACCGCAGTGTCACCCACTCCCCGGACCCTGCTGTCGTCCGGAAGGGGGTCCGTGGGGGCTACCTCGACTGGCCGGAGCCGGGAGGTCGGGCAGCAGCTGTGCCGCGTCCGGCCGGCACCAGGGAAAGGCTGAGGGCAGCTGCTGGATGGTGCCATGGCAGGGTGGGAGGATGCTGCTGCTCTGTGCCATCCTACTCACCGGCGGCTCCGTGGCAGTTCTGGGTGTCCAATACACTCCAGCACCCCCCGGCACTGTCACTCCACTGCCCCACTGTCCACCCACCCATCCCTCCTGTCTTTGCAGCCATCCATCCCCTCTTGTCTACCACCCATCTCTTCAGCTTTCCTTCTGTCCATTTGTCCTCCCTTCCAGACATCCCACCAGCCCTCTGTACATACACCCACCTTTCCCTCCCTCCTAACCACTTTCCATCCAACCATCCATCTCTCCATCCATCTTATTCCACACTCCATCCTCACCCCCCTTTCCCAAAATTTCCACTCCCCTTATCTCATCCACCTTTGTCCTTCATCCTTCCCCCCAGCCCCAGAGAGTCACAGAGAAGTATGGGGCAGCAGGACCCTCAGAGGTCCCATCCACAGCCCTTCCCAAGCCCTTCATCCTGAATCTCTGAAAACATGGCAGAGAAAAAAAATCAAACTCTCCCCCATTTCACACAGTTTCTCTCTTTTGACCCCTCCTTGTCCCACAAAGCCCCCAGCACTGTCCACAACCCTTTGAACCTTTTCCTTCTCACACAATTAGCCCCTTAAAGGGTGTTTGGGGCCAAATTTCATGGTGTATCACCTCGGGTTATGTATGGTGGGGACAGTCAGGGCAGAGACCACATGCAATGTCCCCTCATCACTTACTCCTCATTACCTGCTCCCACCCCCCCCACCCCCATTGTTTCTCGACTGTTTCTACCCTACAGGGTCCATCAGACACTGCTCTGCATGACAGATCCCTCATTGCCCGGCACAGGCCCCTAACCCCCCTCGATGTAGGGATGCAGGATCTCCCACCCATTTGCTTTGAGACGCCATGTGAAAGCAGCCCAGGGCTGGGCTGCTAACAGGGAGATCACTTCAAAGGGGACAACGAGGGACATCACCTGGCTTAGCACAGCGCCAAATTATTTCTCCCAGCCCCAGGGTGGGGGAAGGGGCGGGTGTCACCCTTGTCTCTTTGGCCCCTTGGAAATGCAGCTCGGGACTAGGAGGCTTTTTGGGGTTGGGGGCTGCTGCTCCTGTCCCCATCCTCATCCTTGTCCCCACGCCTGTCCTCATTCCCATGGCCAGCCTGGCTCATCCCTCACCCCGGGGCTTCCTGCCAAAGCCCCGCACACGCTCCTCCAAAAGACGCCTGTGTGGAGCAGCCTCCTTTTGTCCAGCCTCACGTCCCCTTGTCACACACTTTGGGGACATCTGGCCCAGACCGCAGCCGAGGTTGTGGCGATCCAGAGCCCAAGTGTCGCTTTTGGGGGATTGAGGGCCCCTAGACTCCCCCGGGGAGCACCCCAAGCACATCACCCCCCTAACTCTCCTACCCTGCGTTTGCTGAGGATGCACTGGGCAGGGTTCTGCTCCCCACCCCCGCTGACCCCCCCTCATCTTCCTCGCTGCTGCCGCAGGAAGGCAACACCTTCCTTATCTCCTTCCGACGGGTGGTCCGGGCCCCGCCGCCCCCTCCCCCCATCCCCGGCTTCTCTGTTTTTCCGAAGTGTCCCCGCGCCCCCTCTCCCCGCCCCCCTCCCCCTCCGAGACTCCTCAGCCCAGCGCTTCCCTCCGGGAAGGGAAAGGGAAATCTCCCAGCGGCGGGCACAGCCCCGGCTCCTGGCAGCGAGCCTGCGATCGCTGCTTCCGTGCCCAGCACGGGAGGAAACCGCCCGCACGGCTCCCGGCACTCAGCGGGGGGCCTGAGAGCCCCCCGACAACGCTGGGGCTTGGGGGTGGGGATGGAGGAGTGAAAGGATGGAGGGGATAAGGGGTGGTAGCATGGCAGGAGAGATCAAGGGTTGGGGAGATCAAGCGATAGAGGGATTGAGGGATGAGGGATGGAGTGGAGGGACGGAGATATGGAGAAAGGGCAGAATGGATAGCGGGAGGGAGGGACAGAAGGATGGATAGATGGATGAGCAGTTTCAGGGGTTCTCTCTAGGACAAGCCAGCATGGAAGACTCCCTTTTGTTGCTTCAGCTGCAGCATTTCCACACCCCCAGCCTCACTCCAGCTCTGAGACCAAATCTGAACCCTGGGGAAACACCCCAAAAATCAGGTCCAGTGGGGTGAAAAGAGGCACCAAGGGCTCCAAATCTGCCGCACCAGATGGTTTGTCCACCCATAGGCCACTCCACATTTACTGCTTCAAGACAAAGGGCCGTCCCCAAGGGAGGTGACTCGGGCTGTGCTGGCTCCCAGAACTAGGTGGTGGCAAGGCAAGAAGGTAAATACGGCGACACCATCCCCTCACTCCCCCGCCCCGAAGGGAAGCTTCCCAAGGAACCCAGTAATGGTCCTGCATCCTTTCCAAGTGGGAACAAAGGCCAAGGAGACAGGATAGTTCATCATCAGTAAATGAAGGATGTAAATAACGAAGAGGAGGAAGATTTATTTAGAGCAAAGCCTCAGGAGGCGGTGGGGACCGGGGGGGAAACGGGAGAGGAGCCATTTAGTGCCTCATCAGACTCCTGTCTGGCGTTGACCATTGTCTCCCTCAGCCCCCTAAAACCCCCACGCAAACCAAATCGGCCCCAAAAGCCCCTGTCCAAGCCCAAACAGTCCCCAGATCCCCCAGTCCAAACCAAATCTGTCTCTCCTCTCGTCCCTGGCTGTTTGATGGCATCAGCAGCCCATTTTCGCGCCGCGGGGGTGACTCAGTCAGGGCTTTTTCTGGCCTCAGATAAGAAGGAGAAAAGCCCCAGAATGGGATTTGGTGGGACAAGGTGGGTGCCTGATGCAATCAGAGCTCCTGGGGCAGGGGCACTTAGGGGGTTGTAAGGATTTTGGTGTTAAAGCAGCCACATCACAGTGCCCTGTGATGCTCAGATGTACTGAGATGGGAATTCTTGCGTTTCCTAAAGTTGATGTTGGGGTAGAGACTCGGGGAGGGGGGGGCTGCCCTGGGCTTGAGCCCTCAACATGGTTTCCAGCGGGAAGCCAGGAGGGGACACAGGCAGCTGTGGGGTGCAGGGACACTCCATAGTGCACACACATCCCTCCCCCTGCTCACATGCACCCTAAAGCTCAGACATAACTCCCACTCGACGAACTCCATGCTGCCCCAGACCATCCCCCCCCTCCGCCCGCCCGCCGGCTCCCTCCCTATCCCTCGAGAGGGAACTGCAGACACCTTGCTCCTTTTTTTTAACCAAAAGTCATTTATTTGTCACAAACTACAAAGCCCTGTGGGTACTGCGGAGAGCTGTCCCTGCCTGAGCCCCCCAGGGGCTCTGCCCAGGCCCTGCCTCAGTTTCCCCATCCCAAGAGCAGTGCGGGGGGGTCCCCAAAGCAAGCCAGGCTCCAGGGTAAGCAGGGGGAGGTGGGTCCCCCCAAGGAGACCAGCTCGGGGGGCACTGGGAGTGGATTGGTGTGGGTCAGGCACGGAAGAGCGTCTCCTGGGTGGCTTGGTCCAGCTTGCCTCCCTGTCCCGGCCCCCCTTTGCCACCAGGGGGGTGGCTGTGCCCCGAGGAGTAGCTGCCGGAGCGCTCAGGGCCGGGGCCAGGGGTCCGGCAGCAGAGGAGGGCAGCACAGGCATGGCGGAAGCGGGGGTCGAAGAAGGCGTAGAGGAAGGGGTTGAGGCAGCTGTTGATGTAGGCGATGCCGGTGCAGTAGGGATGGAGGTTGTTGAGGAAGGCGTGGAGGCTGCAGGACCACGGCAGCACCTCCAGGTCCATCAGCACGTAGAGGGTCTTCACCAGGTGGAAGGGCAGCCAGCAGCCCCCGAAGGCAGCCACCAGCACGGTGATGATGGTGAGGAGGCGCTTACGCTTGCGGGGCCCCTCGGCCCGCTCCCGGTGGAAGTGGCTGGCCACGGTGCGGGCAATGAAGAAGTAGCAGGTCAGCATGATGGCGAAGGGGGCCACGAAGCCCAGGGCGGTGGAGGAGAGCCCCAACCCCACCTCCCAGGCGCCCTCCGTCCCCGGGGCAGCCAGACCCCCGTAGTCCATGTAGCAGGTTATCTTGGTGTCCCCACCGAGGGCGGCTGCTCGCCGCAGCACCAGGGCCGGCAGGGCCAGCAGGGCTGCCAGTGCCCACAGGGCCACGGTGGCCACCAGCCCGCTGACCCGTGAGCGCAGCTTGGCAGTGGCCAGCGGCCGCACGATGGCCAGGTAGCGGTCGAAGCTCAGCCCCGTCAGGCAGAAGACGCTGGCATACATGTTGACGAAGACCAGGTAACTGCTGACCTTGCAGGCGGCTGTGCCAAAGGGCCAGTGGTAGCCCAGCCAGGCATAGGCAGCCCACAGCGGCAGAGTGGCCACGAAGGTGAGGTCGGCGGCGGCCAAGTTGGCGATAAAGGTGTCGGCCGAGCGCCGGCGGTCGCGGCCGCCCTTGAAGACGGTCCAGAGGACCAGCCCGTTGCCCGCCGTGCCCAGCAGGAAGACCAGCAAGTAGATGGCGGGCAGCAGGGACAGCGAGGTGCCCCACTCCGCATACTCGCAGTCAGTGTCGTTGTCCCCGTAGGTGTAGGCGTCCGCTGCCGTCTCCTCCATGCCGCCGGCCACGGGCTCAGCCTGGCTCAGCTCAGCTCATCCCGGGCCCAGCAGCAGCTCCGGCCTCTGAGCCCAGCCCCGCGGGTCCCACCGCGTTACCTCCCCTTCCTCCGACTCCGCCCTCCTCCTTGAGGGGATGGACAGGATGGGGGGGAGCCCCCGTGGGAAATTTCACAGCTCCCCCCCCTCCATCTGCTCCTTCCCAGGGGTGTTGGCAGCTCTCACCCAGGTGTCAGCAGTCAGCTCCTGCAAGAGCCCTCGGCCCCTCCTTGCCCCCGACGGGGGTCAGCCACCCTGAGCCACCTCCGGGGGCTTCCATCACCCCGAGCCGTGCCTGACTGCGGTACTTTCGCTCAGGGTGGGGCGGGGGGGGCTTTACGGACCTGTCTCCGGGGGTCCAGCACCCGGCGGGTCCGATTTGCATTCGGAGTTTCACCTCGGGATGCAAACGCTGCGCCCAGGGCTTGCATTTGACATTTGCAGCGTCGGACTGGCACCCGGGGAGGGTTGCATTTGGCGTTTGGCATTTGGGAGGGTTGCATTTGGCACCTGGTGTGTGTGTGTGTGTGTGCATTTGGCACCTGGAGGGGGTGTGTGCATTTGGCACTCTTCGGCATTTGGCGTTTTGCATTTTGCTTCCAGAGTGTTGTTTCTGCAGCGGCGGCTGCGGGGAGGTTCCCAGCTGCGGAGCCCCATTTTTCCCTCCTTTCTGCGCTTACCGAAAGTCAAGGATTGGGAAGCTCCAGGATCCCTGTCCCCAGCCCACAAAACGACCATTTTATGGCACCTTCTGCTAAGGAACCCTAGGCGATGCGGGGGGAGACCTCGTTGCTCTGCGATGGCTCTGTGTTCGCAAAGGAGCAGAAGGCAGCAGCGGAGGCGGCGGCAAAACTCAGAGAGAGAGAGAGAGAGAAATCGCCCCAGAAATTAACTCCTGGGTTGGGATAGGGGGTAGGAGGCAGTTGAGCTGAAGAGTTCCCGCGACGACGGGGCTGAGTTCTCAGAACCACGGGTCTGGGGAAAAGCTCCCGGAGAAGTTAGTGTCTGGCAAAGTCTGCAGCGCCCCGGGGCAGGGGCTGGGCGAAAAGCAGGGGCGCTTGGGCTGGGCACGGACTGAAGCTGTTCGCTGTTGTAACAGGGAAATCGTGAGGAGAGGGCTATGGAGATGGTGAGGAGAGAGTCAAACGCTGGCAGTGAGAGAAGTGGGGCTGGGGTGCGGGGCACAGCTGGCACCTCTTCACTGGTGCACTGGGACTCTTATCCCGGGAAAAGTGGCGTGAAGATGTGAGGGAGCTTAAATCGGTGGCTGGTACAGGGAGGTGAGCTCGAAGTGGTCTCCAAAGCTACAACAACCAAAGGAGAGGAGCGGCAGGGGGTCAGGGGGGTGGGTGTGACAGTCACCAAACCAGGCACCCAAAGCCTGCCCACGGGAGAGCAAATTGGCTCTAAAGCAGTGGAGATGAGGGGCACTGGGGCAGGGGTGCAAAGATGCCCACAGTGAGGGGCCCCTGCCTGCGAGGAATGGAAACTAAAATCTGATCAAACCTGACACGATCAATAGCTGGGGAACGCGCAGAGCCCGTGCGAGGGGGGCGAAGGCAGGGACAGGCACAGCCTGATGGAGAGGGCATCAACGGGATACAAACCAGGCAACTGATAAACGCCGGCGCAGCCACAGCCTCGCTGAGCAGCTGCAGCAGGAGAGCTCTGTGCCCAACCATGCCAACTGCTCCTGTGCCCTGTGGGTGGCACAGAGCAGGTCAAAACCACTCCAGCCCCACCAGGAAGCTATTGGGGATGCCAAGGGTCTGCAGGGTCATCCCTTGGCACCTGCAGAATGCAGAGTGTTGTCGCAGGGTGCCAGTGAAGCCCCTGGCTCCGGGCTGACAAATGGGGCCAGCCGGAGCCCCGCCTGGAGTGGTGGGGCAGGGACAGGGGTGGGCGAAGTGCCTGGAAGCATAGGGAGAGCAGCAATGTTATCAGCACGGGGCTGATAACGAGCACTGTTATCTGTGAAGCATGGGGAGGGGAGTACAGGGGGCATGGGGCTCTGCAAGGGGCTGTGTGTGGGGGGCAAGTGGCTGTCATCTCCCCCTCCCCTTTGCCTTTCTAACAGGCTCTGCCAGGAAAATCAGCCACGTTCCAGGGGGTAAGATGTCCTCAGACAGCTTCTGGGGCAGGTCCACTCACAACTCAGGCAAGAACCCAGGTGGGGGGTAGAGCTGGCACGGTGGCAAAGCACCTTCAAGCAGGGGCAGAAGGCTGGAGCTAGGTGGCATCTGTTCCTGATCCAGCTTGGGGTGAACCCAGAAAGAAGATAGTGGGTAGGGAGAAAGGGCCAGAAGCATGTGTGGTGCCAGAGTGGGTGTGGTTGGCACATGAGGGCAGAGGTGTGGGTGGGAGATGCCAGAAGGTGTTTCTGCAGAGGGGTGAAGGCAAGAAAAGGGGGTGCAAGCACACACTGGTAGATGTACATGCAGTTTGCATGCCCAGACATGGAACCATGGGGCTGATGGGTGCCAGCAGGGGATGTTGGAAGGGTCTATGTGTGTAAAAAGATGCCCAGATCTGTGCACACGGCCCTCTGTGGGCACCTACAGAAGGAGGCACCCAGAGGGGTATTTCCAGACCACTTGCACCCAGGCAGCACCCATGGGTGCCCCAGAAAGCCATGCAGGTGGCACTTCTAGCTGCAGGCAGAGCTGGAGCTCCTCCTGGTGGCATTCTCCATGCCGTCGTCCCCCCACCCCTACAGGGCCACCCAGGGAGAGGACAAGAGAAGAGCCATGGCCCCCCTGAACCAACCATCAGAGTTTTATTGTCCTGTCGAAGTGGCACCAACATCCTGAGCTGCTGTTGCTCCGGCTGGGAGTGGGGCAAGGGCAGGGGAGGGAGGGGCTGGTACCCACCCCCAGGCCCAAGGATAGGGACTGAGGAGACAGTGGGGGAGGGCAAGGGACAGGAGGGTTGCCTGTGGGCAGAGGTAAGGGGAAAAGTGGGTAGGGGTGGGGAAAGTGGAACGGGACCCTGCGAGCTTCATACAAAGTGCATAGATGTGTGTAGGGGGAGCCCCAGGCCTGATCTGGGGACAGCGGTGACAACCTCGGGGACACAAGCCTGGAAGAGACATGGCAGGGAAGGGTGGGTAAGGACTCAGCCCTAGGGGAGTCCTAGCCCCATCAGGGCCCAGCTGGAGCAGGCAGGAGCTGGGGTGCTGCCACAGAGACACGCAGGGCCACCCCAGCCACGGCCCCGTCCACACTATCCCTGCCAGCCCCCAAGGGCCCAGACCCTGTGTCCACCCAGCTCCATGCTCACCCAATCAAGGTTTCTTCTTCTTCAGCTTCAGCGCCTGCAGCCAGTGGGGGGGAGACGCTTCAGACCTATGGAGGTCACACAGCATCAGCTTGATCTCCCAGAACACTCCTGGGACACAGAGTGACTCCCAGACACAGACCAACACCCTGAGGCACAGCCAAGGGGTGTCCTGGCCAACTGCTGCTTCCTGGCGAGCTCAGGCAGGCAGGGAACGGGGGGCAGGCCCTGGATGATGGTGTCTGTCACCAGCTGGGGCTTTCTGGGCCCATCCAAAGCTTTCTCAGGGGTGGGACACCCCAGAAGTCCAGGCAAGAGGTTCAGCCAAAGACACTCCCCCACCAAACAGTCAGGACCTAGCCCAGGCTCTTGCCACTACCAGCACCTGAGGCCCTGGCCTGGGGACCCCCAGCACCCCTTGAGCACCTTCCACACCCTTAAAGCACCCCAAACCCTCACACTCCTGGGAAACCCACCCTCAAGTGAGTCACTGCACCAGGTGACAAGCCCCCCCCCATCACCTCCTCACACTGCAGCATCCCCCTCAGCTACCCCCAAACTCACCACACACCCTCAACTCCCTGACTCCCTCCCCAGGAGGATCCCACACTCACCCTGAGGACTTCTCAGGCTTGGGGGGCAGCGCTGGGGGCTTCCCACTCAGGCCAGAGATCTTGCAGGACTTGGAGCGCTGCACATGTGGGTCCTTGGCAGGAGGTCCCTTGCTGTCCCCTGGCACTGTCCCCTCCTCAGCAGAGCGGTTGCGGCCCCTCAGCTTGGCCTGAGCGCACAGCAGTGAGGTTAGGTGGGCACACGGTGCCCAGATTCCCCCAAATCCTTCCACAGCCTAACCCCCATCCCTGCCCACCTTCTGCCACCCTCCAAGCCCAAACCTGACCCAGTTTCCCCTCTCCAGGTTGAGACCCCCAAGGTGTCTGCTCCCCTCCAGTGTTCCCACCTTGAGCACGGCTGTGCTGAGCCCAGGAAACAGTGGCACCTTCACCCCTTTGCCCGGGGAGGACCGCACCCGGCGGCTTTTGGGTTCCTCTGGCACCTCCTCATCCTCATCTGATGCTGCTGGGCGGGGGGCACGGGGCTCTGCGGGGGTACATGGGGATGGTAACACCATGAGACACCTCTGCAAGGACGCGCAGCCATGCCATCCCTCTCCCATGGTCCCATGCTTATCCCACGATCTATGTGCCACTCCCAAGGCCCCCATCCTTTTCCCACAGTCCCCATCCCTCTGATGTGGCCCTCGTTCCTCCCTCATGGTCCCCTTCACCCCTCACGGCCCCCACCCCATGCCCTCACCAGTGGAGTCCCTGAAGATCCAGGCGTCTCCCTCGGCGCTGGCGGCAGGGCGCAGGGCAGGTGCCCGGTGCGGGCGCTTGCGGCCCAGGCTGGCCTTGCTGCGGTACATGCTGCTGTCCAGGACCTCCGTGTCCTGCCAGGACACAGGGACAGGTCAGTGCCAGTGCTGAGGGGCCCTGGAACCCTGCAATGGCACTGGGAACCCTGAATCTGCACCACTCCCTTTGGGTAGAGATCTTGTGCCCAGGGTGGGAGCAGGGCCCCCAGGCAGGCCTCTTGGAGTCATACAAGCAGGCTGAAAGCAGCCCCCTCCCCACTCACCTCCAGGAAGGTGAACTCCTGCCCAGGAGGCTCCAGGGATGCCTCAGGCTGGGAGGTGCTTACGGAGAGCCTCTTCTCCCCATAAGTGGGTGGTCTCTCCCCATCAGGGTGGTCCAAGGGGAGTCCTTCATGCCCCATATCCATCTGGGTCCCGCTGGCAGCCCCTGGCCCTGAAGGGGGGTCTCTGGTGCTCACTGGAGGCTCCAGGGCATCCCTCTGCTCCTCTGTGGGGGTGGGTGGTTCACTCTGGGAGGCCGTTGTGGCTTGGAGGGCAATCAGGGCATTGTCCTCTGGTGGGCTGGAGTCCATGAGAAGGATGGTTCTGTTCAGGGACACAAGAGGAGACCTCTCCTAGTTCCTGCAGCTCCAGCTGACCCATGGGTCCTGCCCTGCCCCAGCTGCCCCAGGAGAAACTGAGGCATGGGAGGCAAATGCTGCTCCTGGGTGTCCAGGACTCTTCCCTCTCTCCCAGGATGTCCCACCAAGGGGTGGCACTGCTGAACATTTCCCTCAAAGTCCCTTCCCAAAGGCTGAAGCCACTTTGGCTCACAGCTGTCTCCATCAAAGTGACAACAGCACAAGGAACCCAAGGGCACCATCCCCTCCTGGACCAGCTCAAGATGGCACCAGATCCTGCTGGGACAGGGGGAAACCCCTAAGAAGCTCCAGATGCAGCTTGCTGGCCAGAGGGGCAGATGTGGAGGCTGGGAACAAGGGGCCCTGGCAACTAGTGCCTGCTGAGAAGAGGCATGGCAGGATTCCAGGACAAGACCCATGGCATGCAAGTCCCCACTGCAGAACACCCTAGGGGACAGGTCTCTCCCAAGAGCTGTGCTCCCCTTGCCAGCACCCTCCTTACCTGTCCCCTGTGCTGGTGGCATCTTCTGGGCTCTGCTCCCCAGTGCTTAAGTCCTGACTCCGTGCAGCACAGCGAGCGCTGAAGGCGCTCACCCACTCCTGGTGCTTGGCCTCAGCATCCTGCAGCTCCATGCTCCAGCACAGCTCCTCTAGCCTGGCATCGCTGCCCAGGGCTTCACTCGAGGCCTGTCCTGGCCTCTCGTCGGTGGTGCCTGGTGAGGGGCTGGTGCCCTCACCACCAGCCCACCTGGGGCTGGTGGCACCCGAGGTGCTGAAGGCGAGGTCCTGGCTGGTGCTGAATGACAGATCCCTGTGCCAGTCTTCCAGGGGCTCCTGCTGACCCCCAGACCTCATTCCACTAGACCAGGCCACTGAGCCACCTGGTGACACCAGGGCACTGGAGGAACCCAGCACCTGCTCCATCCCAATGACACCAAACTGATTGTGACACTGGGCTTTTCCCAGCTCCTCAGCCCAGCCCCTGCTCTTGGTGGCATCACGCTCCTGCCCACAGGCACTGCCCCCGCTTGGCTCCTGCACCATGGGATCAGGAACATTTGCATGGCCCAGCTCAGCCTGGCTAACACCATGGCCACAGGCCCAGCTCAGCCGGCTGGGGACAGGCTCTGCCTCTCCCTTCCCAGTGGCCACAGAGCTGAGCCCACTGGCATGGGGCAGCTGGTAGGTGCTGAACTCCCTGTCCTGGCTCTCCATGTCCCTGTCTCGGGTCTCCGTGTCCCTCTCCTGGGGCTCTGTGTCCCAGGTCGATCTGCTGGCACTGAACTCTCTGTCCCAGGTTTCGGTGTTTTCAGTGCTGTGCTCACTGGCTTTGGCTGGTCTGCTGGGGCTGAACTCCTGGTCTTGGCTCTCTGTGTCCCTTGTGCTGCATCTGTCATTCCAGGCTGGTCTGCTGGGGCTGAACTCCTGGTCTTGGCTCTCTGTGTCCCTTGTGCTGCATCTGTCATTCCAGGCTGGTCTGCTGGGGCTGAACTCCTGGTCTTGGCTCTCCATGTCCCTGTCCCGGGATGCCATGTCCCTTGTGCTGCATCTGTCACTCCAGGCTGGACTGCTGGGGCTGAACTCCTGATCTTGGCTCTCCATGTCCCTGTCCCGGGATTCCATGTCCCTTGTGCTGCATCTGTCACTCCAGGTTGGTCTGCTGGGGCTAAACTCTCTGTCCTGGGTCTCCATCTCTCTGCTGCTGCACTCAGTATCCCAGGACAGCTGGCCAGGTCTGATGTCTCTATCCCAGGTCTCCACGTTCCTGGAATTGTACTGACTGTCTAAAGCTGACCTGCTTGGTTTGGGCTCCTGGTCCTGGCTCTCCATCTCCCTGATGCCACAGCTATCACCCCACACCAGGCTGCTGGACTTGGACTCCCTGTCCCTGATGTCCATGCCCCTGATGCTGTGCTCGCTGGCTTCAACCAGTTGGCTGAGGCTGAACTTGTGGTCCTGAGTCTCTATGTCCCTTTCCTGGACCTCCATGTCCCTGGTGCTGCACCTGTCACCCCACACTGATTTGCTGGGGCTGAATCTGCTGCTGCCCCAGGTCTTCACGTCCTTGCCATGGCACTCTCTGGCCTCAGCTGGTCTGCTGGGGATGAACTCTTGGTCCTGGCTCTCCATATGCCTGGTGCTGTGCTCATCATCCCAGGTTGGTCTGCTGGGTTTGAGCTTGCTGTCCCAGGCCTCTGTGTCCCTGTCCTGGGTCTCCATGTCCTTAGTGTTGTATTTGTCATCCCAAGCTGGTTGGCTGGGGCTGAACTCCTGGTTCTGGTTCCCCATGTCCTTGTCCTGGGTTTCCGCATCCCTGCTGCTACATCTATCAGCCCAGGTTGATCTGCTAGGATTGAAGTCCCTGCCCCAGGTCTCTGTGTCTCTGGTGCCATGCTGGCTGGCTTTGGCTGGGCGGCTGGGGCTGAACTCCTGGTCCTGGTTCTCCATGTCTCTGCTGCTGTATTGCCTGGCCCAGCCTGTTCTACTGGGACTCAGCTCCTGCTCTGGGCTCCCAGTATCCCCAGTGCTGGATCTGCCAGCCCAGCCCAGTGTCAAATCCTTCTCCTTGGCATCCCCACTGCTGTATTTACAGGCCCAATCTGGGGTTTGCTCCTTACCCTTTATCTCTGTGTCACCAGTGCTATACTCACCAGACCAGGCAGCAGTGGTCTCCCTGTCCTGGCTCTGGGGGTGCTTGGGGCCATACCTGCTAGTCCAGCTGGGCTCCCCACCTTGCTGCTGCCTGTGTTCCACGCTGTGGCTGCTGCCCCAGTCTATGGGCCTGGCACTGCTCTCTTCCCCACTGCTCAAGCCATAGCCTGTGTTCCACTCAGGTTTGCCAGTGCCAAGGTCTGGGTCCCGAGGGCAGCTTTGCCCCATACCATGAGACATGGGCCAGTGGCTGCAGTCCAGCCTTGCCTCCCCTGCTGGCTCTGTCCCATACCCACTGTGCCAGTCACTCCTGGTGTTGCTGAAGGGCCTGGCCGGCTGGTCCCTGTCCCTGCTCCTGCCAGGGGTGTCCCAGCTTGCTTTAGTCCCAAACTCCTGGTCCTTCTCTGCCTCTCCAGGCCAGTCTCTCTCCCTGGCCGCAGCCGCATGGCTCCAGTCAAAGCTGCCAGCGTGGTGAGATCTGCCAATGCCGAATTCGCTGCACAGGTCCTTCCGTGACCAGCCCAGCAGGTCCTGAGGGAGGGAGTGGTACAGAGAGAGGGGTTACAAGAGGCCACAGCAAGCAGCCCAGCACCACACCAACACCATGTTCTGGGTAGCCCCATCACGGCAGAGCCACTTGGGCTTCCTCACCTCTGACCCTTCCACGTGGGCAGAGCCATGTCCTGCAGTGTGTACCCGGGGTGATGCCAGCAGCTCCGTCAGCCAGCCTGGGTCAGCTTGGCCTTCGTGGTCCTTTGGTGTGCCCTCAGTGTGGCATGGCCCACCGGGGCCCTGCAGGCTCACCGGGCAGGTGCCCACTGATGCCCAAGGCAAGGCCAAGCTGTCTGTGGGATTTGGATCTGGTAAGGGCTGATCCAGGGAGGTGGCTGCGATGGGGAGGCCAGGCTGAGCTCGGGACTCAGGCACAGCCGGGTCCTGGTCAGGCTCCGTCACGCAGAGTGGTAAGCGGAGCTCGGTGCCACCTGGCTCTGTGTCCCCTGCATCCTCCTCCACTGAGCCCTCAGCCTTTCGCTGGGCCACAGGACCCCCAGGGCACGGAGCCCCCTCAGAGCCACTGTCTCCTGGGGAGCACGGGGAGCTGGGGGCTGTGTCCTTCTGCCCCTCAGGAGACCCTGAGATGGGCACCTCTGGGATGGGGGACTGTGGGGGGGATGCTGCCAGCCGAGCCCCCCAGGAGGGGAAGGTCCACTCAAAGGACTGGGAAAGGCTCCAGCTAGAGTCACTACCCAGGGAGGGCTCTGGCAGCAGGTCCCCAGGCCGAGGCAGTGCGGTCAGCGAGCCCCCCAGTGTCCCCAGCCCCTGCCCTGCAGAGGGAGACTGCAGCACACCCTCTGAACAGCGCCGGAGCCCCAAGTCCTGGAGAGGGGCCACTGCCTCCTCAGCAGGCTGGAAGGACACCAAGGAGTCACTGGGTCCCTCCGGGGAGCCTGGGGGACAAGAAGCTTTAACCAGGGGTGGGCTGGGGGGGGCTGGGTACTGAGCAGCAGCTTCGGGGGAGCCAGGAGGACAGGTGGCTCTGGAGGGCAGCTTGGGGGTGCTGGGGGGGCTGGGGGAGCCCTCTCCAGGAGTGTGGGGGGAGCCAGGGGAGCGGCACGTGCCTAGCTGGGGTTCGGCTGTGGAGAAGGGAGCGCCTGGGGCTGGAGGCTGAGGCGGGGATTTGGGGGAGCTGGGGGCCTCGGCTGGGGAGCCAGGGGGTGGGAGCTCTGAGGGCGCACTGGGAGAGCCAGGGGCTGAGGTTGGGGGTTTGGCAGGCTGGAAAGGAGCTCCTGGGGCAGGATCTGGGGTCAAACAGGCAGGGGGCCGTGGGGAGCCAGGGGGTCCAAGAGTGCCTGGTTGGAGAATGGAGAGCTGTGGAGAGAGCCAGGGGATGGCCACATCACTTGAGAGAAGCCTCTTGGGGTATCCCCTCTCTAGGGCCCCCTCCCTGCCCCACGCCTGAGACAGGAGGTGCCCATGCTCCTGCCACACCAGACTTATTCCTGAATGACTCAGCCGTGGGGGGCCCTTGGCCCCACTGCCTTCCCCCAAAGCCTTCCCTCACCGATGCTCACCTTGAGCCCTAATCCTTCAGAAATACATGGAGAGGAAGAAATGATGCAGAAGGGAGTAAAACCCCCTCAGACAGACTCGACCATGGGGCTGGACAGCCCCTTGCCAGTGCCAGCCCAGGGCGCCTGGGGTCAGTGCTCCTTGCTGGGGTGAGCTGGCTAGGCTGCCCCCGTGGTGACACCGCCCCAAGCACAGAGAGAGGGTGAAGGGCTGGCAGAGAGCCCAGAGGGGCCTGTCCTGCCACATACCTGCCGGGTCACCAAACCCCAGCTGGTGACTCACGGCTGCACCCTGCCCACGCCTCGGCACCGGCGCTGGCACGCGTCACCCCTCCAGAAGAACCTGGCCCTGCGCCCAGGCACCCAGTGCAGGGGGCACCTGGCACCACGAGGAGAAGGCAGAGAGACGCACCCCGCAGAGAGGGAGCCCCGCAGAGACAGGAGAGCCCCGAAGGAGAGAGCCCAGCAGCAGAGCAGCCGCGACACGGGAGGGCGAGGCGAGGACTCACGTCAGGGGGGGACGGCAGCCTCCGGCGTCCACGGGAGTCCCCGGCACAGCTCGGGTCGGCTGGGGGGGAGCCGCTGCCGGAGAGAACAGGCCGGGAGGGTGAATTTAAACTGTCTGAACTCCCTGACACGCCTCTGCTTGCCTTCCGACTCACACCACCAGCCTTAGCCACAGGATGGGGTCGGGCCAGGCCCTCCAGCTGCTGCCAAACCCAAACGCAACACCAAACCCCGGCGAGGTTTGGGCTGCGGCAGGGAGGGGGGAACCATCCCAGAGTCCCTTTCCGGAAGGTTCTGGCCCCTAGGGAGCGAGTTTCCCACACTCTGGTTTCAAGCAGCCCCTGCCTGCCCTTCCCACAGACCGAGCTCTTGGAGCTGGCTCGTGCCCAGGCCATCCCGCAGCTAGGAGTGCCACAGAGCCACCCGCTGCCCTGGCACAGCCCAGCAGCAGGGAAACCAGTGAAGCTGGAAAAAAAGGAAAAGATGCCCGGGGTGGTGTCCCCTTGGCCACTATTCCAGTCCCAGGGAGGCCCCAAAGTGGCACAGCCGGCTGGCTCACAGCCTGGAGGCGGCTCCTGGGCCGAGACACCCGTTCCTGCGGTCTGAGCAACCCGCCCGGCACGGCCCCGGCCTTCCCATGGTGGCTGCGGGCGGGACGCCGGCCTCGTGCCCTCAGCTCCGTTATCCTTGTCCCTGCGACACCCCAGGCAGTGTCACCCGGCTCTGCCCGAGGCCCCTCCCCTACCCCTCACCTCGTCTCAGTGACTGAGCACCCATCACCTGCCGTGCCCAGCTCGCCTGTCACACGTAGGGGTGTCCGGGGGCCTTCGGAGGAGGCCGCATCCGCCTCCCCGCTGGGACATCTGCGGAAGGCGGTGAAGGTCTTGGAGCCGAAGCGAGAGGAGGGGTCGGAGCAGAAGGGTGAGAGCCGGGCTCGGTCAGGGTTCCCTGGGCCCTCCCTGTTGTCCATCTTGGCCAGAATCTCCTCCACCGTGGTGCCAGGAAACCGCTCCGGCTTGGTGGCTACCGGCACCGGCGTCACCTTGAAGGAAGCTGAGCCCTTGCGGGAGGAGGTTGGTGGGGTAGAGGGCAGCTGCTCGCCGGGGGCTGGGGCCAGGCCCTCTGTGGCTGGAGGGGACATGAGCCCCTTCCCGTTGTGGGTCTCGGGTGACTTGACAGTGAAGGAGGGGCGCCGGAGGGGTCCCCCAGAGCTGTGTGCCCCATAGGGCTGGGGCCCAGCCAAGCGGTTAATCTTCTCAGCTGAGGGCAGCTCTGGGCAGGGGTGCCGTGGCCCTGGCACGGGCAGGGAGGGCTTGGCTGGCACAGCTGGCTTGGGCAGCACACGGGGCTTGGGCCGGACGGGAGGCTTGGGCCGAGTGGTGCCTGCAGAAAAGGAGAGAAGAAACACCAGGTCAGATAGGCGCCACGGGCACGCCAGGGCCAGAACAGACCCCAGGCACCAGCCTGTCACCCTCACGGGTGTTTCTCTTGCACAGAGCAGACCAGCAAACCCCCTACCCCATGGCAACAGACCTTTCTCAGGGCTGCCAGGCAGCAGCCCAGTGCCCGCAGGCATAGCTGGGTGCAGGGGCTGAGGCTGCGAGGCCATGGCAAAGCTGGGGTTGGGCAGATGCAGTGCAGGTCAGCTCCTGTGGAGAGAGGAAGGGTAGAAACATTTTGGAGAGTATCCCTTTGCCCTAGTGCTGAGGGCACTCAGTAGCCAGCTCAGTACAATAGTCCTGACCTGCCACCTGTGCACCAAACCCTCACGTCCACCTGTGCCAGCACCAGACACGTGCCAGCCCCTATCGCACCGCCAGTCCTCCCAGCACTGGTCCTACCCTTTGTATACTGCCCCTGGCTCACCTGCACCAACTGGGCCTGGCAGGATGACCCCAAACTCCTCTGCCTGTACCACTCCCAGAGCTAGTGCCTTGTGTGTACCCCTGAGCCTTGCCCACCAGCAGCCTCCAGATTCCACATGGTTCCTATTTCTCCATCCCCACCAACCTGTGCCAGCACCCCCAACACCGAGCCAACCCCTAGCTTGCCCCAGTAACCCCATCAGCTCCTGCACGCCAGCACTGGTTCACCAGCGCCTCAAGGCCAGCTCTCTGTCCCGAGCCACCCCCCAAAACCCTGTCAGCCTCTGCCTGACCCCTCTGGGGCCGGCAATACCCCTCCGAACCCCCTAACCTGCCCTCCCTGTCCCACGTGGGACCAGGCGCACTCCTCCAGCCCCCCCGACCAGCGCCCTCCGAGGCCGGAAGCCTCCTGCCCAGCTCCTCTGAGCCCCCTGGGGCCGGGAGCACCGCCCTGATCTCTCGGTCAGCCCCTCCCGATGCCTCTGGCACCAGAAGCACCCCCGTCACCAGCCCTTCCGGGGCTAGAAGCACCACGTTGACCCCCGGCCGGCCTCTCTGGGGCTGTCCTGGGACTAGGAGCGCCCCTCTGACCTCCCAACCCCATCGCAGGGGTAATGGAGTGCCCCACTCACCTTCCCCACAGCGGCCTCATGTCCAGGAGAGGTGTTGGGGGAACACGGGCAGGGGGAACCGGGGGTGTGTTGCCCTCCCTACGGGTCTCACGCTGCCACCGCCTCTCCCGTGACTCACCGGGGCTGCGGGGACAGGAAAAACCCGCTCGGTGCCTCCTCCCGGCCCTGCCCTCCCCTCCCCGCCCCGCCTCGGCCCACCCCCAACCCACATCTGGAAGCCATCGGGCCCGTTTCCCTCCCCCGGAACGGTGATGAGGCCCCCGGACGCGGGTCCGCGTGTCCCCCCACGCCGCTCCAGTGGGGCCTACCCCCGTTGCCGCGGCAATGAAGCCTCCGCTGGAGTATCTGAGCAGGCCGCGGCCTGGGGGCCTAATCGCGTTGCCCCAGCAACGAAGCCTCCGCTCGAGTGGCTGGGAAGGCCGCACCCTGTGGGCCTAGTCGCGTTGCCATGGCAACGGAACCACTCGCTCGATTGGCGGGGTAGAAATACCGGGCTTGTGGTGCCTGCCGGGGCCAAAGCTGCGGAGAACCCCGCGGCTTCGGCCCCGGCGGACGCCACGGCTCCGGTGAGATGTCGGTTCCCCGTTAAACACGACCGCCGTTCACCCACCTCTGGCCACGCCTCCCCCCCCACCCCCCCGAGCCAACGAGAGCAGCGGGATAGAACGGCCCCGGCGCCGCGTGGCCGGGCGGACCATAGAGAGGCGCGGCGGGGATAGAGAGGCACCACGTCCCGCCTCGCTCGACCATAGAGAGGGCATTAGAGCGGCTCCGGCCCGGGGAGTGTCGAAGGGAGACCTCTGCCTCTCCTCTGCCGAAAACAAGCGCCAGGACGAGGAAGCTGCCTCACGCTGCCCCAGGGAAGAGTCAGGTTGGACAGGAGGAACGACTTTTCCCCCGTGAGGGTTGTCAGGGCCTGGGCCAGGCTGCCCAGGGCAGTGGTGGAGTCCCCATCCCCGGAGGGGTTTCAAAGCCGTGGAGATGCGATGCTGAGGAACATGGTTTGGTGGTGACCTGGCAGTGCTGGGTTAAGGGTTGGACTCCATCATCTGAAAGGTCTTTGCCAGCATAAACGAGTCTGTGATTCTGTGATCACCTCCCTGACACCCCACCACAGCGCACAGCTGGCTTGAGACACCCAGATCCTACCTGCTTGGCACCCTTGTGCTGTGTGCCTGGCTGCCCATGGCACCCCTGCCCCAGCTGGCTAGCAAACCCCTGGGCTCGCCCCAGCCACTATCCCACCACAGTGCACTGCCAGTTTGCAGCACTTCATCTCCTACCCCCCTAACACCCCATTTCTGTGACTCCCTGCCTGAGCTCTCCGTAGCTAGACTGTAACACAGCACCTTCCTGCCTCACACCCTACCATGGGACGCCCACCACCTCGGGGACACCCCACCGCTGCTTTCTACCCGCCTGGCACAGCACTGCAGCTCCCCAGCACAGCTTGCAGCCAGCCTGGGACACCTCATCCCCTCCCTGAAAACACAGCTCACAGCCAGCCCCCAACACCCCACTGCAGCCCCTCCCCGCTGCGGTGCCGGTAAAACACGCGGGGGTCCCCGGGGGAATGACTGCCCACAGCCAGGCCGGGAAGCAGCTGCCGTGGCTGGAGCTAATCAGATCAGGGAGGAGAAACCCCGACGGCACCAGGATGGAGCGGCCAGGCCGGTAATGGAGCAGAGTGAGCTCAGCACTGGCCGCAGGCCAGGGCAGCACGGTGGGGGCTGCGGGGGGCATGGACTGCCAGAGGTGGCTCCACTGTGGAAAGGATGGATGGACAGAACGAGCTCCTCTGGGAGAAGGACAGACAAGCAGGCCCCACTGCGAAGATGGATGGACTGACAGATTGATGAGCCAAACTCTGGGGGGGAAGGATGGCTGGAGGGATGGACAGAGCTGTTCCCACTGCAGGAAGCAGGGGTGGGGAAGGACAGGCAGATGCACAAACCTGCCCTGCCGTGGCCCCAGCTCTGCACCCACGCTGAGGCCAGGGTGTTTTGGGTTTTTTTTATTCAATCCCAGGTGGCACGAGAACAGACCCAAAATACAAAAAAACAAAGAGGAAGAAACGAGACAGAAACAAAACTCCAGATTAAAAAAAAAAACAAAATGGATAGGGAACCAGGCTGAGGTGGGGCCACACCCCCCAGGACCCCCCCTCTCTGGAAGGTCCTGCTCCCCAGCCAGCACTGAGGGGGCACTGAGGGGACTCCAGCCCCGCTCCCGCCTCTCCCCACATTAAGGGCAAGGTCTTGGTGGGGCCAAGCAGCGTCCTGCGACGAGGCCACTTGGCTCCTGCCCCTCGGTGACCAGCCTGGGGCCAGTAGGACAGGGCTAATCCGAGCCTGACGCAGAGTCCTCTGAGCTTCGGGGCAAGCTGGCCGCCCCCTCCTCCTCTGAGTCCTGCAGAATGAGGTCAGAAAGGAGGGAATGAGGTCAAGGAAGGACATGATCATGTCAGGGATTCAACAGGTCAGCAGATGATGCGGTCAGGGAGACATCTCCCATCCCTCTTCCTCTCCCCTCACCCTGAGGTAACCTGTAGTACACGGACAAGCCACTTCCATCCAGAGATACCTAACAAGAGGAACCCGAGGGTTCCAGGGGGAAGGAAGACTCTTCCCACAAATGCTCCCCAGGACACCCCTCCACCCTAACGCAGGCCCTCACCTCCTTCTTGCTCTCTGCAGAGGAGCTTTCATCACTGGAGACAAACTCTTTGCTCTTGAAGCTCTCGTTCACATTCTTAGCAGGGGACTTGGTGGAGGATGAGGACTTGGAGGTAGAACCTTTCTTCTCTGCTTTGCCCTTCACCTGTTTCTCCTGCTTCTTCTTCTTCTTCTTAGATTTCTCCCTGAGTGGAAAGGACAGGAGAAGTGACACCCTGCTGGCAGCCCCCAGCCAAGAACCCTGAGGACAGGGACAGTCTAGTGTCAGAGGGACACTCACACCCTGGAGCTCTCAGACTTGCTGCCCATGCCATACTCCTTCATAGCCTTCTCGTAGTCCCTCCTGGCATCCTCCGCCTTGCGATCCCATTCCTGCAGAGCAGCACAAGGTCAGCAGGACTTTCTCTCTTCCTCTACCACCAGCAGCACCCAACACCACCCCACATGCACTGCACTCCCACCACATCCCTCACCACCTTGGACCAAGCCAATGCTCACCCAACAGCTTCCCATCCCAGAGATCACCTCCCTACAGCCACACTCCCCTCCTGCCCTCCATCTGTGGAGCTCGAGACCACAGTGGAGTCCACCAGGCTCCTCAGGTCCAAGCCAGGCCCTCCCACTAGCAGAACTGCCCAGCTGCTCCATTCCCCACCTCCTTCTTCTCCTTGGACATGGCTTTCCACAGCTCCCCAGCCTTCTTGGACAGGTCTGTGATGCTGATACCAGGGTGGTCAGACTTGATCCTTTCCCGGTTGGCATTCAGCCAGAGCATGTAGGCTGACATCGGCCGCTTGGGAGCATTGGGGTCCTTCCCCTTCTTGTTCTGGGGGTGGGGAGCAGAGAGAACAAAGGTGAAACCCTCAAATGGTTAACAGCCACTCAAGACCTGGGGACCTGGGCCTGCCTCAGGATGAGGAGCTGTGCCTCAGCTGGCCTCCTCCCTCACAGAGTCCCAGACTAGTTTGGGTTGAAAAGGACCTTTGAAGCTCATCTAGTCCAACCCTTACCCGAGTCAACAGGGACATCTGTAAGCAGAGCAGGTTGCTCAGGGCCCCAGACCACCTGACCTGGAGTGGTTCCAGAGATTGGGCATCTCCCACCTTTCTGAGAATCCTAGACTAGGGTCTCACCCAGAAACTCCATGTGGACTCATCCACAGAAGCCAGGCCTGGACAAGTGACACAGGCTGGAGGCAGCACAAGACAGGCCAAAGTGAAGCAGCTCAGGTGGGCTGAGAGCTCCATCTCCTCATTGCTTCTCTAGAGCAGATCCTGCTCTCCTGCACCCCCCCAACCACAGCCCCTCACCTCCGCCTGCTTCTTGCGGGGCTTGCGGTCCTTGGCCACCTTGGCTTTCTTGGCTGGCTTCTTCTCGTCGCGGTCGCTGTCACCGTCACCGCTGGAGGAACTGGCCGAGGCATTGCTGTCAAACCTAGGGGGCAGGAGCACAAGGCTTCGGCAGCAGCTCAGGGCCCTCCCACCGGAGAGGGAACACAGCGGATGGAGGACTTGGCAGCAACATGAGGGCAGCAGCCCAGTGCTCTGCAGCTCCACAGAAGGCTCTCAGGCTGCAGCTGTTGTGCTCTGCTGGGCAGTTCCCTGGGGACTCTGCTTCCTCCAAAGGCTCCTTCCTCAATTTCCTGCCCATTCCATGCCCTGGCACCCAACAGGGCTCAGCCCCACCTAGCTCTGGCTCTCTGCAGACTCCAACCCCTCAGGTCCATAACCGCATGACCAGAGCATGCTCAGAACGGCTGCTTCCCAGGGCTGAACTCCAGGAATTGGGAAAGTGATACTGGCCCTGGGGAGACCTTCCTGCAGCCTTCCAGGGCTTAGAGGAGCTTCCAGAAAAGCTGGGGACACACTTTAGCAGGGCCTGTTGTGACAGGACAAGGGATGATGGGTATGAATTAAAAGAGGGAAATTCAGACTGGAGAGAAGGGAGAAACATTTGACACTCAGGGTGGTGAGAGCCTGTCCCAGGTTGCCCAGAGAGGTGGGAGCTGCCCCACCCCTGGAACCACTGCAGGTCAGGTTGTTTGAGGCTCTGAGCTTTAGTTGCAGACATCCCTGCAGACTGCAGGAGGCTGGACTAGGTGAGGTTTAAAGATCGCCTCCCACCCAAATCAGTCTGTGGCTCTATGATTCTGTGCCTGGCGCCTTCACTAACTGCTGCTGTCCCACAAAACACCTTGACCAAGTCCCCTCAACAGACTCTGCCCAACCTCTACTCACTCTTCAGCCACATCATCATCCTCTTCCCCAGGGTTGAAGGACTCATCTGGAAGGAGAGCACAGGGGTCAGCTTAGAGCGAGGTGAGGATGGGCACAACCTCACCAGGGCAGGGGAAGGAAATGGAGCACCCAAGCAAGCACCCCTGGCCATCCCTCACACCCTCAGCCTCAGCTCTCACCCGTCTCCTCTCCTGAGTTGTCACTGCTGTCGTTGGCATTCTCTTCTCGGATCTTGCCCTCCTCCTTCATCCTCTCCAAGTAGGCATCATGCTGGTCCTCATCTGAGTCAGCATACTCATCATAGCTCTGCTTCATGCCCTGTGAGACAGCTGGATGAGGACCAGGGCCATGGCACCAGCCACACTGTTGCCACCAGGCAGCCCCCAGGGCATGCAGGGGACAGGGACACCAGCCACATCCCCATCCCAGTAGGGCTTGAGAGAGAGGGAGGAAAAGTTATGTGGGTTAGGGAGGCCTGACACATCACACTGGAATTTAGTCAGGGTTTAGTCAGGGGGCACCATGGCCATGCAGAGGAACCTGCACCAGGAGGAGGACAGAGAGCAAGGGGAATCAGTATCGCACGGACCTTTTTCTTCTACAAGGGCAAGGAGAGAAAAGAGAGGTGACAAAAAAAGAAAAGCAGCAGAATGTTGGCGAGAAGAGTGCCCAGCCCCTGCCCACTCCAGCCCTGCCAGCATCCCAGGGGCACCAGCCCTGCCCAGCAGGTACCTCCTTCAGCCCTCGGTTCTTGATGTTCAGCTTCTTGGCGTTGACAAAGTCAAAGAGCTTCCCATACTCCTCCCTGCAGGGTGGGACAAGGAGGTCAAGGACGGGGGGTGACAGAGCACCAGAGGGAGCCCTCCCCGTGCCCACCTCTCGATGCTGCTGAAGGTGTACTGTGTGCCCTGCTTGGTCTCTATCTCGAAGTCGAAGGAGCGAGTGGTGGTGGTGCCACGGGCAAAGTTGACAAAGGAGATCTCGTCGAAGCGGATGTGCACAGGCGGCTTGTGGACGTAGATGAAGCCGCGCTCCAGCGGGTACAGCAGCCCCGAGCTGGCCTTGTAGGAGCAGGTGATGCACTGGGCGCCCGAGTGGCTGCAAGGACAAATGCAGCCCGTGTGACACACGCAGGGACCCAGCACCAAGGTGGGACCCACAGCGAGCCAGCATCACTGTGACACTCCTGCGGTGACCCAGCACCATCCCACCCCCATCTCCCAGCTGCCATCCACAGAACCACAGAGTTGTTTAGGCTGGAAGAGATCTTTCAGAGTCCAAGTGTTAACCCAGCACTTCCAAGGGCACCACCAAACCATACCCCTCGGCACATCTCTACAGCTTTGAAACCTTCTGGGCACGAAGACTCTACCACTGCCCTGAGAAGACTGAGCCAAGCCTTGGCAACCCTCAAGGGCAAGAAATTGTTTCTCATGTCCAACCTAAACCTCCTCTGGGGCAACTTGAGGCTATTTCATTTTGTCCTGTCTCTCCCTGGCTCCAACCTCCTTTCAGGGAGTCGCAGGGAGCCAGAGGTGTCCCCTCAGCCTGTTTTTCTTCAGGCTGAACAACCTCAGGTCCCTCAACTGCTCCTCACCGGACCTGTTCTCCAGACCCTTCAGCAGCTTCACTGCCCTTCTATGGATGTGCTCCAGCCCCTCAATATCCTTCTTGGAATGAGGGACCCAAAACTGAGCCCAGGATTTGAGGTGTGGCTTCACCAGTACCCAGTAGAAAAGGGCAACTCCTGCCCTGATCTTGCTGTCACAGTCTTGCTGACAACCAGGATGCTAGTGACCAGCATGGCCACCTTGGCACAGGGCACACCCACCCCTCAGCCATGTCTCACCCCTGGAAGTTGCCGGGCACTGTGATCTTGCGGTTGACCAACGCCTTCATGACTCGGCTGACCATCTCGTAGAGGGACCCTGACATGTTCTTGGTAAGTCGTCCCTCAAAGCGCTTCTCCACCTCCTCCCTGCATGACCAAAGCAGCAGATGATGGTGAGAACAGGAGCTCAGAAGGTTCCCTTGACTCTCCTCAGCCTCCAAGGCCAGGGAGGAGCTCAAGGTCTGGCAGGACTGAACTCACTCATTCATGTTGAGAGTCAGTGAGATGTCCTCATCCTTGGAGAAGAGCAGGATGAGAAAGTGGTAGCGGGTCTGGCCTTGCTTTATCGGGGGGTCCAGGCTGATCTGAACAGAGAAGAGGAGTGAAGGGCTGAGATCCCTCCACAAGGCCACAAGCCTTTCTCATCCCTAGGGGCCGGGGCCCTGTGCCCCTCACCACAAAGAACATCTGGCGCTGGTCCTTGTGCGGCAGCAGGAAGAGGCGCAGCACGGTGGTGTAGGGGATCTTGTAGTCAAAGGTCTTGCCGTGGAGGTGCAGAAAGGTGGGGTAGATGCGGATGTCGTAGCGCCCGCGCGGCGTCAGGCACTGCAGCTCACGGAAGATACAGATGGCATCTCCAGTGGCCTGGATCACATCTGCCTTGGAGAGGACGTTCTGGGCAAAGGCCTACGAGGGAGGGGGAGTCACGGCAGGCTGAGGGCACCTGGATGCTCTCCTCCAACTACCCTACTGTCCCCACAGCTTCCCCAAAGCCCTTCACTGACCTCCACGGGGTCCACACCATCCTCCTGTGTTGGTGGGACATAGAAGCGAACCTCCATGAGTGAGACCTCGGCATCATCATTCTGGTGGAACTCCAGAGTCACCTCATTCTTGCCAGTGGTGCACTGGGAAACGTTGCTGAGAGGGATCTCGAACACAGGCTGCTCCCCAATGTCAAAGGAGAGCAGCTGCCCTGGAGAGCGGGAGGAGGTCACAGTCATGGCATGATCAGAGCTATGAGGTGAGGACAGATGCACCATGTCCTGTGAGAAGGAAAGGCTGAGAGACCCTGGGCTCTTTTGTGGGAGAAGAGAAGCCTGAGAGGGAATCTTCTCGATGTTCGGCAAAAGCTAAAGAGTGAAGGGCAAGAGGATGGGGCCAGATTCATTTCAGTGGTGCCCTGTGACAGGACAAGGAGCAACGGGCACAAAGTGGAACTCAGGAGGTTCTACCTGAAGAGGAGGAGAAAATTCTTTGCTGTGAGGGTGGTGGAGCCCTGGTGCAGGCTGCTCCTAAAGGTTCTCTGGAGAAACTTCTAACCAACCTGGACACTGGGATCCTGGGCAACCTGCTTTGGCTGCCCCTGCTTTACCAGGGCAGGTTGGACTGAATGATCTCTAAAGGTCTCTATCAACCCCTACCACGCTGGGACTCTCTGATTTCTTCCTACAGTTCCAGTGACACCAGCACTCACCCCCAAAGCGCACAGTGCCCCAGTTCCAGCCCTTTACACACAGGTCCTTCTCAGCCAGCTCCAGGCGATAGTGAGTCCTGAAGAACTCTGAGAGCTTGTCAAACTCCTAGGTGGGAAGAAGGAGGTGTGGTCAGGGCTTTGTTGGGGAGAGTCAGGGCTGTCCAAGGTGGGGTCAGGATTATTCAGCCAAGCCGGCAGGCAAAGAGCCATCAACTGTAGCAAAGTACTCACCGACTCCCGGAAGCCGTCGTACTTGTACACGTGGCCGTTCTTGGTGAGCAGCTTGAGGCCGTGCCCCAGCGCCACACGCCGCCAGACACCCTCGGCCAGCTCTGAGGCCTGAATGTTGTCTACCTTCCCTGTCTTGCTGTTCTTGAAGATGACACCCTGGCGGCTCAGCCGCAGCCGCCCATCGTTCTGGGGGAGGAGGCATCTGTGAGTGGGCAGCTCAACCCAACACCGTGGAGCCAGCGTTCTCAGGGCACAACCAGGGGCACAACCCCTTCAGGGGGAACAAAGCAACCTCCCAGCTGGCTGCTTGCTGCAGCCTGCACCCCCCTCACTGCTCAAACTCAGGCTCCAGGCATCACAGTCCCAGTACCCACGGTGCTAGAGGTGTGTTGGGCTTTGGAGACAATGCCCCAGAAGTCTGAAGGTTCAGGGTGACACAAAAACACCTGACCCCACCTAAAGTGCCCCATGGCACTCCTGGCACGGGCACAGGCCAACACCAGCACACAGCTCTCTCACAGGAGCTCTAGTGGAGCTCAGAGTTGGCACACCTCTCCTTCCCACTCCCCACCAGGACCGGTACACCCCACGTCTGCCAGGACGTGGCAGCAGTAGGACTGGGGTAGCACCTGGTAACGTCTCGACAAGGAGCCCCCATCCTCCTCGGCACACTCACCATGGAGCCCTTCACCTCCTGGTAGATCTCGTTGAACTCCAGCGTGTCGGCCATGGCGGCCGGGGCAGAGACTCGGTCAGTGCCCCCAGGCCGGCCCCGGGCCAGAGCAGCTGCCGGGGGAGAGGGAAGTCAGTGTGAGGGCTCTGCCAGCACCCCAACCCAATTCCCACCCCCCTAAACCCACTCCCAACGCCAGCTTCCCTTTCTTCGCCCCCTAGAGCGCTGCCTCTGTGCGTAGCACCCACCCACTCGCGGGCGGCATCCCGGACCTCCGCGGACCCCGCCTCCCCCTCCCCCGATGTGCCACAGCCCCGGGGCCCTCTGCGCCGCGCCCCCACGCCGCGTTCCACTCCGCTGCCCTCCGCCCGTTCAGCCCTGCCCTGCCCCCCCCTGCGGCCCAGACCCGTCCCCGCACGCCAGAGCACCCCCGGCCTCAGCACCCCCGAGGCTCGGCGGCCCCCTCTGCCTCGCTTAGACCCTCCTGAACCCGGGTCCCCCGAGCACCGGGCCCGGCTTCCCCTAAGCAGCCTCATGGCTCCGCTCCCCCCCGCCTCAGCCCGCACTCCAGCCCCGGCGCAGCCCGCCCCCGACCCCTGCTCCCCACCCCCCGCTCCCGGGGAGCCCCCCCGCACCGCCGCCACTTTTCCCGCCTGCGCAGCACGAACCTCACGCGGAGCCTTCCCACCGCCGCCGCCGCCACCACTACCGGAAGCGGCTCCGCTTCCGCCATAGAGAACGGCCGCTCTGGGCAGCTCTCCGGGCGCCGCGGCGGGCGCGGAGGACCGAGAGGAGCCCGAGGCAGCGCCACCGCCGAGCATCCGGAGGAGTCGGGGGTTCGGGCTGCAGAGGACGCGGCCCCCGCTCCGCCGCAGGAGCCGGCGCTGCCGTGCCCTAGGGCCGCGCTGCTGCCCGCCGAGCACCGCAACACGGAGCGAGGCTCCCGGCCAGAGCGGTCCTGGGACGTCACCACTTGGGGGAAGGCACCCCAGAACCGCTCACCGCAAAGAGCGAGCACCCAAAGCATGGGGACGCCCCAGAGAGGGGACACCCCAAAAATGAGAGCAGCTAAAAGCCAGGCACGCCCAAAACTTAGGGGCCGCCGGCTCCCCTCGTGGTGTCACCGCGACGGCGGGGGTGGAAGGGCTTTGTCATGGGCGGGGGCACTTCAAGACCGAGGCACCTCCGAAACGGAGACACACAAAACACGGGGGCATCCCAAAGATAGGACACCCCTAAAATGGAGGCACCGCAGAGAAGAAGCGCCCCCGGTACGGGACATTCCCAAAGCTTGGGGGACACGCACACAAAACACACCCGAACCCCTAAATGAGGTACCCCAACCTCGGGACAGCCGGCAAGATGTAGGGTGCCCCATGAGGAAGGCGGGGACCCCACCAGGGACTGCCCTCATCTCAGGGGACCCTTGGGCGAGGGGAACCAGGTACAGCCCCCCTGCCCCTCCCTACCCTCTCCATCCCCCCAGAGGGGCGTGGGAACCCGCCCCGCCCTTCAGGCTGTGACACCGCCCCCTGCCCCGCCCTGCCTGCACCCCCTACCCCCCCGCTGCCCGTGCCCCGCCAGCCCTGCCCTGCCCGCACCAGCCTCCGCTGCCGGTACCCCCCGGCTGCTGCTGCACGCGCTACCCCCCCTGCCTGCCCCCCTGCCGTACCCCTGCCAATCCTGCCTGCATCACCCCTCAGCACGCGTACCCCTGCCCGTAGCCTCGGCCGCCCTGCCCATGCCATCCCCGTGCCGCCCCACCCGCTGGGTGAGGGATTTCTTCTCGTACGAGACCCCCAAGTCGGTGGTGGTGAAGAGCTGGGTGGTAGGGGTCGTCAACCGCGGCGTGCAGCTTCTCATCCTCGCCTACTTTGTCGGGTGAGACTCCCCCGGGACCCAGACTCCCCTCTGCCGCCAGCCCTCCTCGCCCAGCCCAGCGCTTGGCGGGGGCTACCCGGGTGACGGTGGAGGTTGCTGCTGGTGACATCCGGAGTGTGACAGCGAGGGAACAGCTCGGGCAGGGGGTGGGGCACGGGGAGGTGGCCGGGACAGGGGCGGTAGGCGACAGTGCGGGTGACAGGAGAGAGGGTGACAAGCATGTGAGTGTCTCGACGAGCGGGTCTGCCGGTACAGGTGACACGATGGGGACAGTCGGGAGAGCGTGTCGGTGCGAGTGACACAAACGAGACAAAGAGGAGAGGGTGATGGCGCGGGCGCCGTCGAGGGGATAGCAAGAAGAACGTGCTGGTGGGGGTGACAGCTGGGTGGTGGAGCAGGTGACACAAAGGGGACAGCGAGGAGAGGGGTGTCAGTGCGGTTGACAGCTGGGAGACAACGTCTGTGGGTGATAGTGAGGGGTGGGAGCATTAGCAGGGGCACAGCAGACGACAGCAGGGAGTGGCTCTGACCCCGAATGCTCCCGAGAGGTGACAGCAGCCACGGGGAGGGTACGGAGCGGGGCTGTGTGTGACAAATGCCTGTCTAAGACCTGTAGCCCCCATCTCCGGCAGCGCTGGGCGGCCGGGGGGGCCTGGCAGGTCCCGCGAGGATGTCGGGGGTGGCTGTCCCCAGCGTCACCCCCTGCGGGTGCTGTCCCAGATGGGTGTTCATCCATGAGAAAGCCTACCAGGTGCGTGACACCGTCATCGAGTCCTCCGTGGTCACCAAGGTGAAGGGCATCGGGCACTACGCGGGCCGTGTGCTGGACACAGCCGACTACATCACCCCCCCCGAGGTGAGGGGGACGGGACCCCCCCAGCTTCCCTCCTCGGGTGACCGTTGGGGTGACAGTGACATCCTTGCAGGGCACCTCCGTGTTTGTGGTGGTCACCAAGCAGATCGTGACGGAGAACCAGACACAGGACGTCTGCCCGGAGGTGCGGAAGGGTGACAGGAGGTTGCAGGGACACACACCGGAGTCTCCTGTGCCCTCCGTCACCTCCTTGCACCCTACAGAGTGACCCCACGTTCCGCTGCTCTGCCGACCGTGACTGCCAGGGGCCGAGCCCTGCCACGGGCAGCGGTGAGAGGCTGGGTGGTCCCGGGAGGGTCAGGAGGGCTGGGGACGAGCGCCCCCGCTGACATCCCATCCCCAGGGGTCCTGACCGGGCGCTGCATCCCCTACAACGGGACCCTGCGCGCCTGCGAGATCCGCGGCTGGTGCCCGGCCGAGGTGGACACCGTCGATGTGTAAGTGTGACTGGCAACACGGGAGGGGGCCACAGAGCCGTGCCCCACTCACAGTGTCCCCAGGGTCACCCCTTCTGCCCCCCCTCCCCAGGCCTATCATGATGGAGGCTGAAAACTTCACCCTGTTCATCAAGAACAGCATCCGCTTCCCACTGTTCGGCTTCGAGAAGTGAGCAGGGGCTGCAGGGAAGCCTGTCCCCACTGTGTCCCCACCTGTGTCTGCTGTCCTCCCGTGCTCCTCACGACCTCCTGCTTGGCTGGCTAATGGCCATGAGCCCTATGTCCCCCTGCCTCCCACAGTCCAGCTGGCTGGTGGACAGCTCTCATCCCCTGTGTCTCTGTGTCCCCCAGGGCCAACCTGCCCCCTCCCGGCAGTGGGTTGTCCCTGGGTCGCTGCCGGTTTCACCCTGAGCTGGCCCCTCTGTGCCCCATCCTGCGCCTTGGCGATGTGGTACGACTGGCAGGACAGGACTTCCCCGAGCTGGCCACCACCGTGAGCAGAGAACATGGGACTGGGGACACAGGGACTTGAGCTGCGGGGACATGAGGGTGTGGTAACAGAGAGGTGTGACATTGGAAATGAGGGACATGGGACCACGAGGATGTGGGAGGTGAAGACATGGGAAGATGGAATGCGTGGATGTGGGGACCTGAGTGTGGAACACAAGGCTGCAGAATGTGGAGTATGGGGACACGGGGACACAGTAGTGTAGTGGCATGGGACATGGAGACAGCCATGAGTATGTGGGACACAGGGATGTGTCATGTGAGGCTATGGGGCCCTGGGGTTGTGGCTGTGAAGCTGTGGGGCCACAGGGCTGAGGGGCTGCGGGGCAGAGGGGGCTGTGGTGCTGGAGGCCATGGGACATGCATGACTATGTGGGGCAGGGCGGGGTGTTGGGCATCAAGATCGGGTGGATGTGTGACCTGGACCGGGCATGGGAGCGCTGCCAGCCTCAGTACTCCTTCACCCGCCTGGATGGACGTGCCCGTGCCCTTGCCTCTGGATACAACTTCAGGTACCACTCGTGGCCACACAGGACACGTGTGGCAGATGTGTGTGCACAGCCCAGCAGGGACCCACGTCCCTCATGTCGTGTGTCCGGTGCAGGCATGCCCGGTACTACCGCTGGCCCGACGGCTCCGAGCACCGCACTCTCACCAAGGCCTTCGGCATCCGCTTTGACGTCCTGGTGTATGGCAATGTAGGTGTGGGGCTGGGGCCCCTGGCACTCCACGAAGACTGTAGGGGGTGTTGGGGTCCCAGGGACCCCACGAAGATGTAGAGGGTGTTGAACCCCCCACCGATGGGGTTTCTGCACCCCCAGGCTGGGAAGTTTGGCATCGTCCCTACCCTCATCAACACAGTGGCAGCTTTCACCTCCATTGGAGTGGTGAGTAGTGGCCATTCTCATCCCATGTGTGGCAGCATCTCCCTTTGGGGGGAGCTTCAAAAGGCCCCCGTTCACCCCACAGGTGTGGGGCAGGGAGGGGCAAGGATGCCCCACAGTGATTGGTAGGGGCATGGAGGACACCCTCACAGCCGTGGGGACACAGCAGCACCTTGGTGTGATGGCAGCCTGGCTCTCTGGAGGGCTGCAGGGTTGTCAGGGGGTGCCCCATAGCACGGGATCGCTGCACTGCTGTGCTGCCTCCCGCCAGGGCACGGTGCTGTGCGACATCATCCTGCTCAACTTCCTGAAGGGAGCTGAACACTACAAGGCTCGCAAGTTTGAGGAGGTTGGTGTGGGGCTGAGACTGCCAGGGGGCCGCCGTGGGGCTGGGACCATTCTGGGGTCACCCCTCGGGGAGCGGGATCAGGCTGCACTGGGAGATGTGCAGGGCTGCTGGAGGGGACACACAGGCAGAGTCCCTGAGTCCTGCCAGTACCCTGGCTATGGGGCAGGGATTAACCTGGTACCTGTCCCCCGCCCCACAGGTGCCAGAAGCTGGAGTACCCGCCCCCTCCACCAGCCCCACAGCCAGTGCCCACCGGGGGCTGGGGGGCTGCAGCCGTGACAAGCAGTCCACAGACTCGGGCACCTTCTCCCTCGGGCTGTAGCCCCCTGCCTGCCCCCTGCAATAGGGCAGCTTCCCCCTGTACCCTGCTGTGGGGCAACTCCCGCCCACACTCTGCCCACTCCAGGCTGGTTCCTCCAGCCCTGTTCCACATCCCTAGGCTGCCCCAGCCCCATTGTCCCCCCATCTTAGGTACCACCCCGAGACCCCATAGGACGCCCATCTCCAGAAAAGGAGCCTGGGGAGGCCCAGGGCTGGACCCTGGAGCACTGGGTGCTGCTGGGTACCAGGGTTGATATCCCATCCCTTCACCAGACGGGTGCTGCCCCCTCGGTGCCCTGCACCTTTGCTACCCTCCGCTACCTGCTGCTTCCAGCTGGCCCCAGGCTCCGGGGACTGCACCCTCACTCCAATAAACTCGCCTCACAGCACCCATGGGTCTATGCCTGTGCAGGGGTCGGGGGTCATGGGGAACAGAGGCTCAGGGTGACAGCGCTTATCTGCGGGTGGCCATGAAGCCACCACAGCCCTGGGGAGAGGACCCTGTGCCCCCGCCTTGCCCACAGGACAGAAGAGACAGACATTCCTGTCTGCAAACCTCCCCGCACTGCGCACCCGAGGCGCTTCCCACCACACCAGCAGCCACTCCAAGCCCTCCCCATCCTGCCCGGAGCTACATGCACAAGTGGGTGCTGGAAGCTGGCACTTTACTGAATTTCCGCAGGAAGCAGGGGTGAATTCCCACCCCAGAGCTGGGATGAGGATGGGGATGGGGGCCGCGGGAGCATCCGAGCTCCTCAAAACTCGCAGACGAAGGGCATCTGCTGGGCGCAGGATGCGCTTCTCCAGAGCCCATCTAGGGGGAGACAAAGAGGTCAGCCCTGGCACTCCCGGAGCATGCCACACCTCCCGAGAGCGGCACCCAGCACCCACGGACCTGACCCAATCTCCCTGGTGCCAGCCTCCCTCCCCCCACAAACTGCCACATGCCAGTCCCACAGATACCCCCTTCCCACGCCGAGGCGTCCCCTAGTAACCCCCAAGCATCCTTCCCACCCACCCAGGCGCACTAGCACAGTCGTGTGTGTCCCCGAGCCCTCGGTGCACCCTGTGTCCCCCACACCCATCGAGCCTCCCTTGTGCCCCTCCACCCCCCAGTGTCCAAACCGGTGACGCAGAACGTGGCGCAGGCGTGTCCGGAGTGCTGTGGGTAGCCTTGCTGCCAGTGCGCGTAGTTCCAGGAGCTCCCGTCCGCCCAGTGGCAGTTCACCGCCTGGTTCTGCCGGCAGGGACAAGGGCGTGAGCAGCCCCGCGGAGCTGGCAACGGTGGGGCATGGGGGTCGGCAGGGTGAGGGACGGGGCTGGGAGCACTCCGGGTGGAGACTGGGGACGCCGGGACGGGGCTGGGAAGCACTGGGGACATGGGGACAAGACTCAAAGCACCCGGGGTGGGGGACGCTGGGGACACTGAGACAAGTCTGGGAGAACCCAGAGTGGACACTGGAGACAAAACCAGCCTGGGGCCGGGGCTGGGGCACCCAAAGAAGGGCACTAGAGCCAGGGGGACAAGGCTGGTGGCTGCAGGATGGGTAGGGGGCCGGGGCGCCAGGGTGAGCAGAGGGGTCCCTCACCTGGTAATCAATGACACCCCCGATCCAGAACTCGGTGTCTTTGATTTCAATCCCACCCCAAAACTGCATCTCGGCATTGGTGTGGTAGTTGTGGATGGAGGCCAGTTGCCCGCCGAAGCACGAGGTACACACTTGCTGCCAGGGCACACAGGCCAGTCAGAGGGGTGCACAGATGGCATGCGGTGCCCCCCACCTCAACCCTCCCCTGCCCACCTGAGCACTGCTGAAGGTGTGACTCGAGGGGACAGCGGCATATCTGCAGGTGGCGCCGGTCTCCGGGTCCGAGATGCGGAATACCCGCGTCTCATTTGCCAGTGGGCACTGAACACCTCTCTTCAGTGGCTCTGCCTTGTCGAGATTGGCAAAGCCTGGGGGCACAGACAAGTGTCACAGCAGGTATGCGAGGCATGAGGTGGCCAGGGGTGTCCCCAGGGTGGGCAGCAGTGGGTACTCACCAAGGTGTCTGGCAGAGGTGGTACCCAGCAGGACCAGGGCAAGAAGCAGGCAGGGTGGCATGGTGGGGTTAGGGGCACCAGCACCTGTGGGACAGGTTGGGTGCCCAGTCACCTTCTGCCACCCTGGGGATACCCTCATGTCTCTAGTGAGGATAACCCATCTCCAGTGTCACCTCATCCTCCACGCATCCCTTCTGCCACCCCCCATGCCCCACTGTCCCTCTGCCTGCCCTAATGCCACCTCCACAACCCTGAAATCCTCACGCTCCTCCACATGCCCCATGTCCCTCTGCCAACCCCAAGCCTTCACTCTCATCCTGCCCCACTTTACACCCCCACTGCCCCTCAACAATCCCCAGTGCCATCTCATGCTCTGCTCTCCACCCCTGATGCCACCCCATGGCCCCGATTCCTCACTTCCATCCCCGAGGCCACCTCGTACCTGGGCACCCTGTGCCACCCCAGCCCCTCATGTCGCCTGGCACCCCAGAGCCACGCGTGCCAGTCTCAGGGACTCCCTCCCATCGTGCCCATCCTCACCTGACACTCGGGAGACTGTCAGCTGCAGGCTGCAGGGGGCTCTGCCTGATGTCACCCTTATAGGGGTGACAGAGCCACGTGTCTCCAGCCGCAGCCTTGCGCCACCACATCCCAAAACCACTGTGACCCAAACCGCTGGGCAGAGGGGGGGCACCGGGCGTGCTCCTCCCACTCCCTGCTTGGCTGAGGCACGGGGGCCAGGGGTTAGGGCTGTGGTGGGCACGGGGTAGGGGTGTAGAGGAGATGGGCGTGGTGGCTGTGGAGTAGGGGGACAGGGGTCCAGGGAAGGGGGCTGCGGGGGCTAGGTGGTGCAGAGGGGAAGGGGGCAGGAGGACATGGGGGCTGTAGGGGCCTGGGGTGCAGATGGGAGGGACACAAGGGGTGGGGGCTGCTGGCTTGTGGGAGATGCAAAGGGGCTGGGGGAGGGGGTGTGGAGTGTGGAGCCTGCTGGTGGGGGGAAGGGTGGCCCCAGGGAGAAGATTGCAGGGGTTTGGGGTGACAGAGGAGGGGGCTGAGGGGCGGAGGCTGTGGGGAGCAGAGCGCTGAGCCCTGCGAGGCCGGAAGGTGTGGGGTCAGCCACAGAGCAGGGGGCTGTGGGTCAGGGTGGGGCCGTGGCCGGACCCCGGGGGCCGCGGCCGTTGGGGAGGAAACGACCCTTGGGCAAGCGCTGCTCGGCGGGAGATATTATCGGCACCCCCCTCCACGGCACACAACCACCCCCCTGCACCCACACCTCCCCACGGAGCCATCCTGCACCCCAACTTCCCCTGCACCCACCCACCCCCCGCACTATCCTGCACCCCAACTTCCCCTGCACCCACCCCCCCGCACTATCCTGCACCCCAACTTCCCCTGCACCCACCCCCCCGCACTATTCTGCACCCCAACTTCCCCTGCACCCAGTCCTCCCCCGCACTATCCTGCACCCCAACTTCCCCTGCACCAAACCGCACCCCTTTACCACACTACACCCCCCACACCCCTGCACCCCCCAGCACTCCCCCATGCCCCCTATGCCCGCCCCACGCCCCACACTTTTGCATCCCTCAAGCACCCACAACACCCACCCTGTGCCCTGTGTACCCCCACAGAAGTCCCCTCCTTGTGCCACATACCCCACTGCCCACAACCCCCTGTACTTCAGGGTCTCGGTGGGTGCCCCTTGTGCCAGGCTGGGTGGCACAAGGTTGTGGTGGGGGCAGATGGTGCTGTCACCCCTATACGGGTGACATCGGACAAAGCCTCCCCATCCTCCAGGTGAGGACAGAGAGAGCAAGGCAGGCACGGCAGGGGAGACAATGGGAATGGTGGAGGGACAGTAGAGACATGGAGGGGGGCAGAGGGATTGGGATGAGTGGCACGGGATGGGACCAGGGACAGACATGGAGAGGCATGAGGATGGCAGGGCTCTGGAAGTGGCAAGGAGAACATGGGGAGAATGGAGTGACACTAGGTATGGGAGACCATCACCAGGCATTTGAGGGGGGCAGGGGGTCACTGGGAACATGGACACTCCAGGGTGGCAGAAGGTGCCCGAGCACCCAACCTGTCCTGCAGGTGCCAGTGCTCCCAGCCCTGTCAAGTTACCCTGCCTGCTACTTGCCCTGGCCCTGCTGGACACTGCCTTTGATGGCTGCTCCAGTGAGTGCCCAAGAATGCCCATCCTGGGGACGCCCTCTGACACCCTGGATACCCCAGAGAGGTGTCACAGCCACTCTGCTGGGACAGTCTCATGTGCCCCAGAGCTGGTAGTAGGTGGCAGAGGGATCCCTGCTGCCAGCACTCATCCTCTCTCCAGTGCCAGCTGCTTGCCACCCCCAGGATGTGCCCATGGATGTGGCCAAGGGTAGCCACCACTTCCACTGAGTGGTCATCACCAAGTGCTGCACCTACTCACAAGCCCAGGTCAGGCGACATGGGTGCTGAAAGGTGCCCAGCAGGTGCCAATGGGTGCAATGAGTACCAAACCATGCTCTGTCCCACAGCAGCACTGCCAAGAGCTGTATGGGGGAAGCTGGCATGGTGCATAGTCCTGCCAGCCACCAAGAGCTGCAGGACCTGGCACAGACCCACACCCGCCTCCTACTCTGGACTGGGGCCATCACCTGACTCACGGTGAGAGGTTGGCACCCATCTGGGGTGCTCGGACAGCACTGGGCTCAGTGGGCATGCAGAGGAACAGGGTACTAAGAGTGTTTCTTGGGGTGCTGGTTTCTGGGTGCTAGGAGATGAGTGTTGAGGGTGGGTATGGGGTGTTGGATGCCAGGCAACGGGGCTGGTTTTGGGGCATTTGGATTTGGTATCAAGCACCTGGGTTGGTTTCAGGGCACTGGGGCTGGGTGCTGGGTTCTGAGGTGCTTGGTGCCAAGCACTGGGGCTGGGTGCTAGGCACTGGGAGTGGGTGCTGAGATGGCCCCATGCAAGCAGAGCAGCGAGAGCCACAGTGGCAAGATGCCAATTCCTGGAATTATGCCAACCGGGCACCAATCCAGCCCTGCTGCATCTTCACTTCCTGCACCACCATCAGCTCCCGCAGTGAGAGCACCCTGGTAGGGCACCCTGGCACTGGGGACACTGGGAGGGGCACAGAGATATGTGGGGCACTGGGAAGAGCATTGCGGAGAGTGGGGCACAGGCCATTGGTGGCAATAAAAAGGGCACTGGGAGAGGGCACAAGTCACTATGAACACTGGGTGGGGGACAGTGAGCTACTGGTGGAAATAGGAGGAGGCATCGGGAGAGGGGTAGCAGACACTGAGGACACTGAGAGGGGCACTGGGTTACGGGGTAGGGGGACGGAGAAGAGCATTGAGGGGAGGCACAGGCCACTGGTATCAAGGGAAGAGGCACTGGGAGGGGGCACAGGCCACTGGGCACAATAGCAGTGGGAGGGGCAGTGGGCAAGGAGGGAGGGAGTGAGGAGTTCAAGGCACTGGGAGCACTGCGGGGAACCGGGGGCCGTCCCCAGACGAGCTCTGGGACAGACGCTTCTACTCCGAGCTGTGCCCCTTCATCTGCCAGAATTGAGGGCACCCACGGGCATGACCCCAGGACCCGCTGTGGCCCCCGTCCGGTCCCCCTCCTAGTCAAGCGGGATCTGCCCCGGCTTTGTCTGTGTACGAGTCCCTGGGGAGCGTTCGTGGGGAGGGTCCGTGCTCCCCGCCTGGCAACAGGGGGAGTGCCCAGCCCCACAGCGGGCACCGGCACAGCCCCACAGCAGCTGGCTCAGGGGAAAGGAGCAGAGCCAGCTGAGCTGGGGCCGAGGTTTATTCTCCCCCAGCACCTCCCACCCCAAGGCACAGCACGCCCCAGGCCAATACAGAATGGGTACCGGGCACTGAGCTGGCACCGGGAGAGCGTGTGGCTCAGTGGGGGGTCTCGGCAGGGGTCTCGGCGCCGGGGGGGGCTGCCAGGGGGGTTCCTGCAGCCTCCAGTTCTTGAGCTCGCCTCCGGCACTCGCGGGCCACCACCACGGGGCTGACAAAGGCCACCAGCACCACGGCGATCATTCCCAAGTTCACCTGGGGGGCAGGAGGGGGAGTCAGGGTGCGGAGCTAGGGGGTGACCCCACCCCAGGGTACAGGGACAGCCCCACAACCCTCCCAGGACTTGCTTTCCTCAAGGACCCCCAGTCGACCACAGGTCTGCATGGACCAGGTTCAGGAACAACATTAACCTGTGGGGCAGGATTCCCATCCCTCCATGAGGCAGGACCCCCATGCCTCCACGGGGCGGGACCCCCACTTCCCATAAAGTAGGATCCCCATCCCTCCATGGGGCAGAACCCCACTTCCCATGGGGCAGGATCCCCATCCCTCCATGGGGCAGAACCCCACTTCCCATGGGGCAGGATCCCCATCCCTCCATGGGGCAGAACCCCACTTCCCATGGGGCAGGACCTCCACTTCCCATGGGGCAGGATCCCCATCCCTCCACGGGGCAGGAACCCCACTTCCCATGGGGCAGGATCCTCATCCCTCCATGGGGCAGAACCCCACTTCCCATGGGGCAGGATCCCCATCCCTCCATGGGGCAGACCCCCACTTCCCATAAAGTAGGATCCCCATCCCTCCACGGGGCAGGAACCCCACTTCCCATGGGGCAGGATCCCCATCCCTCCACGGGGCAGGAACCCCACTTCCCATGGGGCAGGACACTCGCCCCTTGTGGGGAGAGCGTGGGGCGGCAGCCAGGGGGCACTCACGTAGAGGGGGTCCCCGCCAAGGGGTCCTTGCACAAGGGCAATGCAGGGGTACTGCAGCAGGGCCACCAGCGCCGAGAGAGCCATGGCCAGCCCGTACAGCTTCCCGAAGTGCTGCGCCGGGAACCTGTCCAGCCACTTTGTCACCACCGGCACCCCAGTGACACCTACGGCCCTGCCACTATCCCCAACCCCTCTGCCCTGATCCCACCACCACGTCCTTCGCCGCCACCACCACGAAGACCCTGCCATTACCACCTTGTCTTCCATCACCCAATCCCTTACCACTCTGTCCTCTGCCGCTCCTGCCCTGATCCCACCACGTCCCCTGTCGCCATCTCCATGACCTTACCACCACCACCTTGTCCTCCACCACCCACTCCTTTGCCACCCTCACCCGGTCCCTACCACTCTGCCCCTTCTGCCATGCCTCCTGACACCCGGACCCCTTTGCCCTGACCCTGCCGCCGTGTCCCCTGTGCCAATGGCGGTGGCTGGACTCACGCAATGGCCAGGAAGGCAGCGTTGCCCCCGTAGAGGAAAGAGCGACTCAGGACCTGCAGCACGAAGGTGGCAAACTGGACGGGCAGGACGGGCACAGCGGCGCACACCGAGAACAGCAGGCACTGTGCCACTGTCACCACCAGTGACAGCACCGATGCCTGCAAGTCGGCGAGCGCGCCCAGGGCTCCTGCAACACGGGACGCGCTCAGAAACGGGTCACCTAGGTGGGGCCAGCGCGCCCCCTTGTGGACATAACAGGGGAGTGGTGGCATCTGGGCCTGGGATGGGGATCAGGGAGATGGCAGAGCAGTGGGGGCACGCAGGCAGAGGGAAGATGGACATTGTCAGGCTAGACCCTTGGGTTCGGGCACAACGGGTGTTGGTCTCCGGTTACCGTCGGGGCGGGAGGTCCGTCCCCGCTTGTGCCGGTCGAGGATGAGCCCATTCCATGGGGCACAGAGCACCCCGCAGAGCTGGGTAAAGGCGAAGGCGTTGGTGTAGGTGCTGACTGCGGGGAGAGAACATCAGCCTGGGGCCGGACCATACACGGGCTGTGCCTCCACCGGACCCCGCCCCGCAGTCTCTCCCTTACCGAGGTCGGGGTCCCTGCGGGCCAGATGCTCGAGGAGGGGGTTGAGGGTGCCGATGAAGAGGTAGTGCCGGAGCTGCATGGCTGAGAGCCAGGCCACGTGCCAGGCAAACAGCTTCGAGCGAACGCAGGCCCCGAAGGGCATCCCTGGGGCGGCCACCCCTGATATGGGCATCAGAGCAGTGGCCACGTCTGGCCCCACCTGCACAGGTCTCGCCCCTGGGCATGCCCCCCAGACCTCACCCCTGCCCCTGGGGTTCCCCCAGCACTTACCCACATAACCATGTCCCTCATCTGCATAGCCACGCCCACTCAGACACACCTCTATGTGCATAGCTACACCCACCCCCTGGCCACAGCCACATCTACTCCCCACACCCCAGCCACACCCCCTCATTTGCATAACCACGCCCACATGATGCTTACACCGCCCTGCAGTCACACCCAAGCCCACTCCCACAACATGCCACTTCATCTGCATAGCCACGCCCCCTGACCACACCCAGTGCCACCCCTGCAGTCCTAACCCCTCCATGTGCTGCCATGGCCATGCCTCCGGCGAGCCCCACTCCCACAAAAAGCACCACCCCCACAAAAATGCCCCACCCCATCACCTTTGGCTGTGCTGGGCTCCAGGGGGGTCTCTTCTGGGCCGCCCTCCTCAACAGGCCGCTTCTCCTCATAGGTGCGGTACGACTGTGACCGCCCCGGGCACCGCAGCCTGAGCCCCCACCACAGGGCGAGACTCATCACCAACCATGGCACTGGACACAACAATCACCACGGAACGGACCCACCACCAACCATGGGACTGGACCCGACAACCACCATGGGATGGGACCCACCACCAACCATGGACTGGACCCGACAACCACCATGGGATGGGACCCATCACTAACCATGGGACTGGACCCACCAACCACCACGGGATGGGACCTATCACCAACCTTGGGACGGGACCCACCAACCACCACGGGATGGGACCTACCACCAACCTTGGGACAGGACCCACCAACCACCACAGGATGGGATCTATCACCAACCTTGGGACGGGACCCACCAACCACCATGGGATGGGACCTATCACCAACCTTGGGACAGGACCCACCAACCACCACAGGATGGGATCTATCACCAACCTTGGGACGGGACCCACCAACCACCACAGAATGGGACCTATCACCAACTATAGGATGAGGCCCATCATCAACCATGGAATGGGACCCACCACTACCCACAGGACAGCACCACCAGGACTCTTAGGAGTCATCATCACCATCACCACCACCCATGGCACAGGTACCACTAACCACCCATGAGATGGGCAGCACCACCATCCCACAGGGCAGGTTCTTCCTTACCCATAGTCATAGGCAGGGGGCAGTGGGTAGGGAATGCGAGTGCGGGGCATGAGGAAGAGGGTGCGCAGCAGGTGCCAGGCACTGCAGGCTGCCATGAAGAGGAACATGGAGTGCAGGGACAACCCACGCTCGTGTAGCACCTGGGGATGGGCACAGGATGACATTGACCACCGTGCCACCAGGGTACTAGGCCATCGTCTACCACCCACCGTGTGCCACCCACCCTGCACCCACCTTGATGATGAGGAAGATGGCAGACGAAGAGTCAAAGGCCCCGTTGTAGAGGGTGATGATGATGGAGCGGTACTTCCCAAAGAGGTTACCCACCTGGCATGGAGACACGCCCTATGCCATCAAGGTCCCCCCCAGGCATCTCGGATGGTGGGTGAGGGTCAGGGTGCCAGGGGACTCACCTGCATGTTGGTGAGGATGAGGAGCATGCCACCCACTGAGAGCATGGACATGGCTGGGAAGAGCAGCACTGCCAGCGCTGGGGACACAGGGGTCAGCAGGGACTGTGGGGACCCTGCCAGGTCCCCTCCCAGACTGGGCACCCAGTGTCCCCAGAGTCTCACCTGGGGTGGAGAAGGCAACAAGCAGGGTCCCACCGGTGTAGAGGGAGCTGGGATGGGGAAATAGCAATGACAAGTCAGGACAGGCTCCAAGGGGGACACCTCCAGCTGTTGGCACCTCAGCACCCCGATGTCTCATGGGTGCCCCACTGCCTCCTAACACCCCCAGGCCAAGGCATGTGGGGGCATATCGTTATGAGGGTGCCCTGGGGACATCAGGGACACCCAAGAGCATGTGAAGGACAGTGTGGGGGCAGTGTGGGAGCTAGAGGGGGGGTGTGAAACACACTAGGGACATTGAGTGACAGCGAGAGCCAGGTGCCAGACCAGACTGGGCTCTACCCCTACTAGTGTCCCAAAGCCTATACAGGTGCCCACCAACCATCATGAGTGCTCCCCCAGCCTCATAGATGCCCCTGCAGTGCAGGCCGTACCTTGTCTGGCCACCTTGATAACCACCGGCCCTGGATAACATCTCCACCTCAGCTGCTGACACCAGTCCACTGACAACCAGCCATGCCCACCCTGCACCCATGGGTACCCTGCAGTGCCAGCCCCTGCCTGCTCACATGGCAACGAGGCGGGCGACAGTGGTGCCAAAGCGATCGAAGATGAAGCCCATGGGGAAGGTCATGAAGTTGTTCATGAAGGAGCCAATGGTGAAGACCAGGGAGAACTGCTCATCCTGGCGGCTGCAGTCTGCAGGGACACAGGGCACCACAGGGCATCAGAGCAGTGGGGACACAGGACATCACGGGGCATCAGGACAGCAGGGACACGAGGCACCACAGGGCACCAGGATAGAGTGGACATGGGCATAGAGGCAGTAGAGATACAAGCACAGAAGCAATGGGGACTTGCAGTACTGCAGGACATCAGGACAATAAGGTCAGCAGAGATCCGAGCTTGAGGACAATGGAGACACTGGCACATGGACAGCAGGAATATGGGGCACCGCAGGGCATTAGGCAATGGGGACCTGAGGCACCTCAGGCCACCAGCATCATATGAACACCAGCACAAGGGGGCACAAGGCATGGTGGCAACAGGGCCAGGGCCAGCACAGGGATGGCGACAGGGCTGGTGGCAACCAAGGTCCATACCAGGCAGTGCGGAGCCGTTGGTGAGGGTGATCTGGCACAGATCTGCGAAATACTCCAGCTTCTTGAGCACAAAGACGAGGGAGGCCCAGCCGAAGATGATGCCACAGAAAGCCCCGCACTCCAGGAGCCCGGAGAGCAGCGTGGCCAGGCGCTTGGCCACCCCCGCACCCCCCCCCGCCATGGCACTGGCCTGCAGGGACAAATGCAAGTGTCACACACCGCCAGAAACGCATCCTGACGCATCCCAGCATCGGCTCCGTTCCCATGGGCTGACACCCCCCGCACCTGCCGGTGCCCCCAGTGCCTGTCTGGCACCCACCTCACTCACATCCTGATATCCCCTGCATCCACCTAGCACCCATCTGCCAGTGCCCCCACTGCCTGCCTGGCACCCACCTCACTCACATCCTGATATCCCCTGCATCCACCTAGCACCCATCTGCCAGTGGCCCCACTGCCTGCCTGGCACCCACCTCACTCACATCCTGATATCCCCTGCATCCACCTAGCACCCATCTGCCAGTGGCCCCACTGCCTGCCTGGCACCCACCTCACTCACATCCTGATATCCCCTGCATCCACCTAGCACCCAGAGTGGGAGCTTGGGGGCATGTGGCCACTATGGTCCCAGGTCTGCCCTTTGTCCCCATCCCCAGTGCCCCCCCCTGCACTCCATGTGTCAGAACACAAGCAGGGGCCCTGCAGGCAGCTGGGGCCTTGCACATGCGTGCACATGGGCTGACATGCGTGCCTCACGCCCATGCTCGTGCTCACACATGCTTACATGTCAGCACACTCACACACATGCACACATGCTTATATGTGACACACATTTACACACACATGCTCACACGTGCTTGCACGTGTGTACACACACACAAATGCACACATTACTACACACACGTGCACATGTGCATCCCAGCACATCTGCGTGTGTGAGCATGCAGCAAGCAAATGTGGTCTCACATGCACACACATGCTCACAGGCCCTCACATACATGCACACACACATATGCTCACATACACACACATGCTCACACACTCATGTGTGCACACATGCTCGCGCACACACGGAGGTGGCTCACACGCGTGCACACACACAGAATCATAGAATCAACCAGGTTGGAAGAGACCTCCAAGATCATCCAGTCCAACCTAGCACCCAGCCCCTGGCCAATCAACCAGACCATGGCACCAAGTGCCTCATCCAGGCTTTGCTTGAACACCTCCAGGGACAATGACTCCAGAACCTCCCTGAGCAGCCCATTCCAATGCCAATCACTCTCTGCAAACAACTTCCTCCCAACATCCAGCCTAGACCTCCCCTGGCACAACTTGAGACTGTGTCCCCTTGTTCTATTGCTGGTTGCCTGGGAGAAGAGCCCAACCCCACCTGGCTACAACCTCCCTTCAGGTAGTTGAGGACAACAATGAGCTCTGCCCTGAGCCTCCTCTTCTCCAGGCTGCACACCCCCAGATCCCTCAGCCTCTCCTCACAGGGCTGTGCTCCAGGCCCCTCACCAGCTTTGTCACCCTCCTCTGGACACCTTCCAGCACCTCAACATCTCTCTTCAATTGAGGATCCCAGAACTGGACACTCAAGGTGTGGCCTGAGCATTGCTGAGTACAGGGGCAGAATAAGCTCCCTTGTCCTGCTGTTTCTGATCCAGGGCAGGATGCCATTGGCTCTCCTGGCCACCTGGGCACACTGCTGCCTCATGTTCAGGTCCTCTCTACCAGCACCCCCAGGTCCCTCTCTGCCTGGCTGCTCTCAGCCACTCTGTCCCCAGCCTGGAGCACTGCTTGGGGTTGTTGTGGCCAAAGTGTAGAACCCTGCACTTGGCCTTGTTCAGTCTCATCCCATTGGCCTCTGCCCACCCATCCAGCCTGGCCAGGTCCCTCTGCAGGGCTCTCCTACCCTCCAACAGCTCCACAGCTGCTCCTAGCTTGGTGTCATCTGGACTCAATCCCCTGGTCCAGATCATTGACAAAGATATTGAACAGAACTGCACACATGCTCACACATGCAGACATGCTCACACACACATGCTCACACATGCAGACATGCTCACACGTGTGCACATATGCTCACACACACATGCTCACACATGCAGACATGCTCACACGTGTGCACATATGCTCACACACACATGCTCACACATGCAGACATGCTCACACACACATGCTCACACATGCAGACATGCTCACACGTGTGCACATATGCTCACACACACATGCTCACACATGCAGACATGCTCACACACACATGCTCACACATGCAGACATGCTCACACGTGTGCACATATGCTCACACACACATGCTCACACATGCAGACATGCTCACACGTGTGCACATATGCTCACACACACATGCTCACACGCTCACACACATGCACACCTGCTCACACACACAGATGCACATGAGTGTGCTGGCAACCCCCTGGCACCCTCCACCCACCTGCTTGAGGCCTTTCTGCCGTTGCTGCTGCCACTGTCGCCACGGAGTTTGGACCCTGGCATGGGGTGCCAGGCGAGTGGCACACACCCACAGTCCCGCACCCTGTGCACCCACACGCCCATCCCGTTCCCCCCCCCAATCTCCCAGGAGCACCCAGGGTCCCCCCAGCACTGGCAGCACTGATAACAGCTGGGACTCCCCCGCAGGCCCTTATCACCCCATGCCAGCTCTTGCCCCGGTGCAGCCCCTGGGGATGCTGAAACCCTGCCAGGCACCTGGTGTGTGCACTGGGGACACTGAGACTCCCACTGGAGACCTGGCACAGCCCTTGAGAAGCTGGCACGCTCCATGGGAACACCCTTGGGGACACCAGCACATACCTATGGAGACAAGAGCATCCTCCTGGGGACATTGGCACACCCCTGTGGACACTGGCACCCCCCGGGTACTGGCACAGGCACTGGGAACCCATCCAGCCACACCAGGAGCCTTGGCACCCTCTTTGGGAAGCTGGCAGCCTCCCCGGGGACAGTGGTGCAGCCCTGGAGATACTGGCAGGTTGCCTGGCCTGCCGACACACCCCCTGGGGCCTCAGCACCTCCCTGGGGACACTGTCACGTTCCTTGGGGACCCTGCCATGGCTTTTGGAGACACTGGCAGGGCGCTGTGACTCTGAACCCCCACCTCAAGACCTCATCACGCCTGCACGGACCCTGGCACGGTGCCGGGCACCGTGACAAATCTCGTGTGGACACTGTCCTCACTGGGGACGCCACCACCCTACTGGGGACGCTGTCGTTCCTCGGGGGGTCTGTGACCCCTCTAATGATCCGCCATCCCCGGGGGACACTCGGACACCCCCGTCCCTGCCGCCTCCAGCTTACTGTCCCTCGTTGCCACGGGCCCCGCCTGTCCCCCCCACTCACCGGCTCCGAGCCCCCTGCCAGCTGTCCCCTGTCGCGCTGTAATGGCCGGTAATGAGCCTCATTACAGCGGCCGGGTAAAGATTAACCGGAGCGGGGGCTGACCCCGCGGGGGGGCCGCGCTATCTATAGCACCGCGGGGGGGCGGCGGTACAGCGGGGACGAGGGAGACACTGCTGAGGCACCCGGAGTACCCCACCACGAGTGTCACCACTGGGGCACTCGGAGACACTCCATCACGGGGGAGCCTGCGAGGTACCCTCAAGACATCCTAGCATGAGTGTCACCGTCTGGGGCACTCTAGGGCACCCTGAGTCACTCTCTCACTTGGGCCGCGGCATGAGGTACCCCAGGACACCCAGGAGCACCTCATCATGGGTGTCATTGCCAGGGGCACCCAGAGACACCTGGAGACACTCTGTCACTTGGGCCACTGCTGCAGCTCCCTGAGACACCCCACCATGGGTGTCACCACCGGGACACCCTGGGACACTCGCAGGGGACGTTTGCCACCAAGCCCAGCCATGCTGGTCTTGCCAAGCCATGGTGGTTATTCCAAGCCATCCTGATTACTTCAAGCTGTACCGATGTGTTCCAGCCGCACTGCTCTCTCCTAGCCAGCCGTACTGCTGAGCCCTTTAAACTGGGAGCCCCCGAGGGGGAGCAAGAAGATCGGGGACCCCCAGCTCCAGTAGTTCTGACCAGCCGTGTCCCCATCAGCTCCCCCCGAGCTGTGATGGGGACACTCGGTCCTGGCAACGAGGGCGCAGGCAGGCGCAGGCTGTCTCCGGTCTCGGCCGCTTCAATAATTAATAATTAACGGTAACGAGGTTCGTTCCGTGCAGGCCCCCAGAGCCCGCGGGGCTCCTTCAGAGGCCCGGGATATGGGGTGCCAGGGGTGGGCAGTGCCATCGGCTCACGGCGGTGCGGACGAGGGGAAGTGATGTCACTCCCGCTCGTAGGGGCTTTCCCCATGCCTGTGTGGCAAGGGGTACGCATGTGACAGGGTGTCCCAATGACACGGGCATGGGCAGCCGTGGGGCACAACAGTGCCTGCGTCCAGCGCCCGAGGAGCCCCAGGTGAAAGGCATAGAGGGACGGAGGGATGAGCCGAGGCAAAGGACACATGGGACCCCCAGCCGCAGCCCAGCCCCACATCCGGGGCCCAGCCCCTCTCGACCCGCCAGCCCCCCACCTGTCGCGGCCACACAGACCCCAGCCTACCCCCCCGGCCTCGCAGCCCCCGCCGGCCCCACCGTTCCGCTCGGTCCAGCCGCTGCGTCCCTCGGGAGGGATCTGAACCATCCGGGTCCCTCCGCCCCGCTCAGCCGCGTCCCGGCTCTGCTCACCCGGCGGGAGGGATCGGCGGCTCCCGGCGGGTTCCGGCTGGTTCCGGGTGCTCCGGTGCTGCTCTCTGTGTCCCGGGCCTCTGGTAGGTGCCCCTGGTCCAGGAGCTCCGATGCTGCCCGCCCGTCCTCGGAGCTGGGCGGAGCAGCCCGGCTCGGCCCCGCCCTCGGCGCGGAGCGGGGTGCTCCGGGAGTAGCCCCGATGAAGGAGCAGCCCCGGGGTCACCCGGTGGGTCCGCCCCTGGGCCACTGTCGCGGCTGACGGTCGTCCCGCTATGCGCCGTGGCACCGCCCACCCCCGGAGTCCTCCCTGGTGCCATCTCGGTGCCACCCGCGGGTGCGTCTCCTCTCTGCCAGCCCAGCCCCAAGCCCAGTGGCCATTCCCTCACTGCCATCCACTAGCATGCCACCTCCTTACCTCGCCGGCTTTGAGACCTTCTCCTTTGAGCTACCCTTGAGCCAACCTTGAGTCATCCTTGAGCCCCCCTTGGACCACTCCTGTGTCACTTACAGTAGTGTAGTCCCAGACACATTTGCTGACCAAGTCTCACGTTACCACCTGCAGTGCCATTCTGTTCATCTTCTGCCAGGCTCTACCCGTGTCTCTGTCCACTCACGTCTGCTGCTGTCCCTGCCCTGGGCGTGTTGCCAGTCCCTGGCATCTGCCCCACCATAGGCCTGGACCTATTCCCTGCCTGAGGCTTCTCCAGCCCTCCCCTTGTCCACCAGTCTGTCTGTCCTCCTGCCACACCATTTATCTGCCTGCCCACCCCTCAGTGCTAGCAACCACCCATCCTGTCCCCATCCCTTGCCACCCCTCCAGCCAGTCGTCCATCTGTTCTGCCAACTCTGTCCACCACCCATCTGTCCATCACCTGTTTCTGTCTGTCACCCATCCATCTGTCCATCATCCATCTGTCTGTCACCCATCCGTCTGTCCCACTTCAGTCACAGCGCCACTCATCCTTGTGCCCATCCATCTGTCCTACCACCCACTAAGCTGCCCTTTCTCATCCTGCCTGTGTCCCACTGGCCCTCCTGCCCTCGCCTGCCCTCGTCTCCATCCAGCTGCCCATCTGTCTGTCTATCCGCCTGTCCCTCCAGATGTTCTTCACTCCGACAGTCCATCTGCCCACCTTTCCAGAGGTTGTCTACCCAACTATCCATCCATCTGTCCCCCCTACAGGCAACCATCTGTCCATCTGTCCTCCACCCAATCCCTCATGGACCCTTCACCCACTGCTGCACACCCCAGGCCTGGATGGTGGCATCAGGCCTGTCCCAGTCCCCCTCCCTCATCCCTGAGTCTCTCTAAGTAGGTGGGTGCAAGCACCCACGGGTGGGTCTATCACCCAGGGACCCTCTTGCAGACCCCCAAAGGGTGGGCAGAACACCGTGCCAGGGACGCGGGGGGCACGGTTTGGGGGGGGAGCGGATGGCGGCCCCTGAGTCAGCCCCGTGCCGCCCACACCCCCTCCCACGGTGCCCGCCGCGCCAGCTTGTGGCATTTCGCTCGCCGGAGACGGTGCCGCAAACACGCTGCGGTGCCAGCGTGTGCCCGAGTCTGGCGCGGCCACGTGTGCCCCCCCGCGTGGGGCCCATAAATCCCCCCACACCGACCACCCAGCTCCCATAGACCCACGAGATCCTTCACAGACCCTGCAGAGCCCCACAGTGACCCCACAGACCCCGAGAGACTCCACAAAGACCTCTCAGGTCCCCAGAGACCCCTCTCAGATCCCCTCAGACCCGCCGCAGTCCACCCCCAGGCGCCCCGAGGACTGTCGCGGTCCCGGGTGGGAGCGGCGGGCGGCACCACGGACAGCGCCGTGTCGGGACCGCGGACAGCGCCGGGCACGCGTGGGAGCGGGGGGGGGGAAGCGCTCCCCCTCGGGCTGCTGAAAGACCCAGCGCCGGGCACCCCATCCTGAGGTACCCATCCGTGTGGGAGCCGTGGGTCCCCGCGGGCACCACCGCCCCGCCACCGTGTGAGGAGGGGATGGACGGACGGGCCTCTGGTGCCGTGCGCCTCCCCGCGACATTCCCACGCCAGATTCTGCCCCCAGTAGGGGGACACCTACCACCGAGTCCCCCGTTCCCGCGGTGGGTCCCGCCGGGGCCCCCCATGTCCCTCCCCGCCATGGGGCGGGCCGGCCCGGGAGGGGTTAAACGGCGGGGCCGGCGGCGGGGGGCGGAGCGCGGCCGCCCCGGGATAAGGCGCGGCGCGGGGCCGGGCTCAGCCCCACCGGAGCCGCGGGCAGAGCCGCGCTGAGCTGAGCCCCCCCACCCCGCCCCCCCTTCCCTCTACCCCGGGACCGACCCGCCCGTGCCCGTGCCATGCCCCGGGGCGACGGCTGCTCGGGGCGGCGCGGCGGGGGCGAAGGGTGCGAGCAGCGCCCCCGGCACCGGCCATGAGCCCCGGGGCAGCGGGACGCGCCTGAGCGGCGGCCCCGCCATGGGCCCCCCCCCGGCCCGGGACCTGCCCCCAGGTAGGCGGGCAGGAGGGGAGGGCGGGAGGGCGAGTGGGACATGGGGGTCGGTTGACCCCGAGGGGGAGGGTCAGTGCCATCCGTGAGAGCACGGACCCGGCGTGGGGTGTCCCGGTATGCCTGGAGACACGGGGGCACCCCCATGGCGCTCAGCCGGTGGGGGGGCTGAGCCTTAGGGCACCTCAGGGTACGACCCTCGCAGTATCCGGCGTGCGGGGACCCCGCGATCCTCGAGCTGTTCGGTGCCACCCTAGGCTCCCCACCCCGGGGTGTGTGTGCCCATGGGGTATCCGATGCCACCCCAGGCTGCACGGCTTCTGCGCGCGGGGTGCCCCACCATCCCTGGTGCCATCCCAGGACCCACATCCTGGCTTATCCCCGCGAAGGTGTCCGGTGCAGCTCCAGGACCCACGGCCTCAGCTTAGGGGGTGCCAAGGGACCCCTGGTACCACCTCAGGACGCCATTCCATGCTGTGGGTGCCCACGGGTTACCCGGTGCCAGACCCTCATCCTGGGATGTGGATGTTCATGGAGGGCACTTGATACCACCCTAGGATCCCCATCTCGGGTTGTGAGTGCCCTGAGATCCTTACAATGCCACCTCAGGACCCTCATCCCACGGCGTGAATGTTCTTAGGGGTACCCTATGCCACCCTACGACCCCCATCCCGCGATGTGGGTGCCCCATTTCCCTCTGCTGAGGTGGGTGCCCAGGGTGTCCTCTTCCTCCAAGAGTGGTGCCCCCCCTTTTCATACCTCTACTTTTAGGGGTGATATTGGCACGGGGAAGGAAGATGGGGGGGGGTGCCAATACCCCTCCCCTCCCCAGTCGTCGGTGCCCGGGAACCGGGTGACTTCAGCTTCTAACTGAGTCAGCCCGCGGCGAGGGGGAGTGTGACAGATGGGACGCGGGTGGGGGGCGCACGGCGACACGGGGCGACGAGGGAGGGGGTGGCACCGAGCATCTGCGACGGACGCCTCCGAGGGTGGCTTGGGAAGGGGGGTGGGTGGCGTTCCCCCCTTCCCCATATTTCACCGGAGGAGGAGCGGGGAGCAGTGGGCCCACCCGGTGCACCTCCGGTGCAACGGAGGGTAGCCCACCCCCCCCCTTCCATCCCCGCCCCTCCCCCGGTACCGGCGATTGGGCGCATCCCGGGCACGGGGCCAAAACTTCGGGGTGAATTATGGATGAAGCTCTCGGGTTGCAGCCCCGGGGGGGGATGATGGAGAGGGGGGTTGGGGAGAGGATGGACACAAGTGGAGGTTGGGGAGGGGGGGGAGAAAGAAGCATGTCACCGGCGACAGCTCGCGCCCACGCGTGCCCCGCCCCACACGTGTCCGTGGCACACACGCACGTGGCACCACCCCGTTGGGTGGGGAGGGGGTGATGGACCCCCTCCCATCCTCGAGGAATCAGCAGGGTGGTGCTATGGGGTATCATGGCAGAGGAGGTGTATTTGGGGAGAAGGGTGTTGTGGGGATGGTGTGAGAGCGGAGAGTGTGGGCATGCGAGTGGGTATAGAGCTGGGAGGTCCTGGGGGATGTGATCCTGTGAGGTGGGCAGTGTCTTGGGGTTCTTCTACAGAGCCCTGGCTCTGTGGCATGATTGTGATGCTGGGGGATGTGGTACTAAGAGGTGGGCATAGTCTTGGTGTTTCTCCTGGGGGACCAGGGCCCTCTGTGTGGGCATAGCTCCATGGGGTTCCTGAGGCACCATGGCCTTTAAGGGACTCGTGGAGGTCATAGCCCCACCCTGTGGGGTGGTTGTGGTCCTTGTGAGGAGTTTAATGCTATGATTTGATCATGGCTTTGAGGTTCTCCTAGAGGATCATGGCCCTGTGGGGTGAGCATGACCCTGGTAGTTTCCTAGGAGACTGTGGCCATATGGATGTTCGTGGTCTTGGGGTTCTCCGAGGCACCATGGCTTTGTGGGTGGGCACAGCCCTGGGAGTCTCCATAGGGCATGGTTTCCTGGGAGACTGCCTGGGAGAAACTCCCCCAGGATAGTAGGTTCACAGTGCTGGGGTGGGTTGATGCCCAGGTGATGCCCTGTGTTGATGCCCCACTATGCCCGCAGGCCTGGCGGCCCTGCTGCTGGCAGCACTGGCGTGGGTGCCTGGTGGAGCACCCACCTGCCCTGCGCTCTGCACCTGCTACGTCTCGCCGCCCACCGTCAGCTGCCAGGCCAACAACTTCTCCTCGGTGCCCGCGGGGCTCCCACCTGGTGCCCGCCGCCTCTTCCTGCAGAACAACATCATCAGGGCACTGCGGGCGGGCACCTTCGGGCCCAGCACCGTCACCCTCTGGCTCTACTCCAACAACATCTCCTCCATCCAGCCGGGCACCTTCCGCCACCTGCCCGCCCTGGAGGAGCTTGACCTGGGTGACAACCCCCACCTTCGTGTCCTGGCCCCTGACACCTTCCATGGGCTCCAACGCCTCCAGGCCCTGCACCTCTACCGGTGCCAGCTGGCCAGCCTGCCCAGTGGCATCTTCCGTGGCCTCCATAGCCTCCAGTACCTCTACCTGCAGGAGAACGGACTGCTCTACCTCCAGGTCTGCCACAGCCCCGTGGGGCAGGGCTCTGGGGAGGATGGGGGTGGTGTGTAAAGCCCATCAGGCTGGAGCTTAAAGCAGGGCGGTGGGTGGATGCCTTCAGGGCACAGACAAGCAACTGAGCTGTGGAGAAGACTCACGAGCAAGGTGACATCCATGGAGCAGGGACGTGGGGGAAGGGGATGGGTGATGCTCATGGGGCTGAGGTGTAGGACGAGGTGATGGGTGATGCCCATTGAACAGAGGAAGGGCAGTGGTAGATGCCTGCAGGACAAGGATGCATGGCAAGGTGATGAGGGACAGCCACGGAGCAAGGGCGTGTGGCAGGGTGATGTCTGTGAAGTCAGGATGATGCAGGACAAGGTGATGGCCATGGGGCAGTGCCATGGGTGACACCAGCAGGGTAGGGACATGAGAGGAGGCTCTTGGTGATGCATGTTGTACAACCTTGGGTTGGGTGATGCCCGTGGAGCAGGGACATGAGGCAAGACGATGGTTGATGCCTGCAGGATGAGTACATAAGGCAGGGCAATAGGGTGATGCTCACGGAGCTGGGATGTGGGGCATGGTGATGAGTGACACCCACGGAGTACAGACGTGGTGCAGAGCTTTACAGATGCCCATGGGTAAGTCTGTAGACAATGATCACCACAGAGGGGGATGGGACAGGGCTGGGGGCTGCTGGGTGGTCTCTTTGCCCCATACCCAGCCACCTGTCCACCCCCTCCACTACAGGATGATCTCTTTGCTGACCTGGCCAATCTGAGCCACCTCTTCCTCCACGGAAATCGGCTGCGGGTGCTGTCTGCGGGCGTCTTCCGGGGGCTGCCCAGCCTGGACCGGCTGCTGCTGCATGCCAACCGCCTGGCCACTATTCACCGCCACGCGTTCCGTGGGCTGGCACGGCTCACCATCCTCTACCTGTTCAACAACAGCCTGGTGGCTCTGCCCGGGGACCCTCTGGCTGCTCTGCCTGCGCTCCAGTTCCTGCGCCTCAACGCCAACCCCTGGGCCTGCGACTGTCGGGCACAGCCACTCTGGGCATGGTTCCGCCGCACCCGTGTCTCCAGCTCGCCGGTGCCCTGTGCCACCCCACCGCACCGTCGTGGCACTGACCTGCGGCAACTTCGGCCCCCGGACTTCGACGGCTGCCCCGACGAAGATGAGGATGAAGCTGGCGGCGGTGGGGGGGCAGTGATGGGCACCCCTGGGCGGGCACTGGGTCGTCCAGGCACCCTCCCGGCCGCTCCGCCCTCCGCCTTCTACCGCGACGGCCTCCCCCCCCACGACCTGCGGGGCTCCCAGCCCCGGCCGCCTCCCCCGTCCCGCGACTCCCGCGGCCCTCCTGGGGACACCCAGTGCCCCCAGGCCCCCTGCACCCCTCCGGCTGCCGCAGCCCCCTGCCAGCCCCCTACTCTTCTGCCCCTCCTCGCCCTGCTCCTGCTCTGGCTCTGAGCCACCTCCTGGCCCCCACGGGGTGGCCATGCCCCCCTTCCCTAGGCAGGGCCCAGAACTGCGGGGAGCGGCTTGGGGACGATGCAGGGGTGTGTGTGTCACCACCCACCCCATCCTGAGCGGGTAAAGCCCCCAACAGGAACCAAAAGGTGGGAAATTATTTATTAAAAATGGTCTTATTTTGGGAGAGCAGAGCCTGGCTGCTGCGGCGGGGGGGGGGCGCTTTTCGCAGGCACCATTTGCCATGCTTAAAATATTGATGGCAGCGAGCAGGCGGCAAGCTGGGCAGGGCGCAGGGGGGAGGGGACGGATGGACATGGGGACAGACACAAGCACAGTTCGCCTGCCACCATGGCAGGCGCCGCGGGCCCGCTGACCCGAGTGCGCTGCCACCCCGCACCCCCCGCAGGGTGCTGGCACAGCACTGCGTGTAACAGAGCCACCGCCTGCGCCTCGCCCGCTCCCCACGAGGCCTGACCCACTTCCAAGCAGGCAGCAGCAGCAGCGCACGGCCTGGCTGCAGAGACAGACAAATGGAAACTGCTCACCCCTGGCCCGGGTCCCTCTGGACAGGTGTCACCTCGAGGGTGTCCCTCTGCAAGGGTTCTCCACCCGGGGTTGGGGTGTCCCCGTGGGTGTGGGTTTGCGGCTGTCCCTGCTCAGGTGTCCCCACCGTCTCTCTCCAGGAGTGGTCTTGGGATGTCCTCCCATGGCTCTTCTCCAGATGTGGGTGTCTCTGGGTGTCCCTGAGTAGCTCTAGCCTCTGAGTGTCCACGTGGGTACCCATTACTCTCTCCAGCTGTCCCTGTATAGTCCCTGCCTGTGTCCCCCTGACCAGGACTAGGGGTCTCACTGGTGTCCCTGGGTGGGCACCCCTTATTCTCCGCAACACTCAGGGCATCCATGAGTGTTCCTGCGTGATTGTAGCTCTGTCACTGTCCTTCTCTAGTGGCGCCAGGGATATGTTCCTCTGTGAGGTCCTCCCCCAGCGGCCCCCTGGTGTCCCTGCAGACAGGGCAGAGCAGAGCCCCCTCCCCATCCCACAGAGGATTACGAGGGGCTCAGCCTGGCTCTGCCTAATCCTGGGATTACATGGGCTGGGCCTGGCTGGGAGACAGGGGGGCCACTCAGGAGTGCCCCCCTCAAGGACACAGCACGTCGCAGCTGGGGACATCAAGAGGAAAGGCTTTCCAGCAGCACCCACCAGGTTCAACACGGACCTCTATACGTTCCCGAGTGGGGCTTTTAGGGGGTGAGGGAAGTGAACTGTCTGGCCCAGAGTCTCCAGTTTATTGGGGGGGTGGGGACAGGGGACTCAGGCTGTGCCTGTGCTCTGCTGCATGCGCTTGAGCAGCTCCTCGTCCTGCAGCGAGAGTTCAGTCAGCTTCTTGCCCATGCGCTCGTGCACCTCCAGGTACTTGGCCACGCACCGGTCCAGGCAGATGCTCTCTCCCTTCGACAGCTCCGCGTCCTTGTAGTGGGGGGGGACGCACTTGCGGTGACATGCCTGCGTCATCCTGCACAGCATCTGCACCCTCAGCATGGGGCGCTCCAAGCCCAGCACCTCCCAGCACCCAACCATCACTTGGTCCCCAGGGTCGTAGCTAGCCCCGGAATCTCCCGATGATCCCCACCCCCATAGGGGTTCCCCCATTTCCCAGGCACGCCCAGTGCTCCCTATACTCGCCAGTGCTATGGACATTCCCAGCGCCCTCAGTGCCCCTGGTCTCCAGATCTCACCATTTCCCAGGCAGTCCCTAGCACATCTCTACGCCCACCACCCCAGGGCTCCCCAGCATCTTCGATATCCCTCCCAGTGTTCCCAGCACTCTCAGTATGCCCCCGAGCTCCGGGCACACCCCAGCGCGCCCACTCGCGTTGCCCTCTTGTGCCCCAGCTGCCCCGGGCGCACCGGTTGTACATGTCGGCCATCATGTCAACCTCCAGCTCTGCCGCCAGCTGCTGAGCCCGCAGAGGGTCCATGGCGGCTGCAACCGGGCCAGCTCGGGTCCCTTCGGTCTTGCTCGACTCTGCTCAGATCAGTTCTCCTCTGTTCGTTCCAGGACCCCGCTCAGCCCAGTCCGAGACCCCTCCGCGGTCCCCGGCAGGAACCACGTGGGCGCCGCGCTTCCGCCCACGCGCAGAGCCGCCCCACCCTCTGACGGCTTCCACCAATAGAAGTCGGGCGAGTGGGAGAGCAGGAGCGTGTGCCCAGCGCCGATTGGGCACCGCGGGAGGAGGCGTGGCGTTGCGGGCAGCCGCGGGGAGGCGGGAGGCGGGAGGGGGCCGGGACGCGCTCCGCCTGCGTGCTGCGGGGGCGGGTCCAGAGTGGCAAGGGCGTGGTCATGCACTAATGGGCGTGGACATAGCGTAAGGGGCGGGGTCGGCACTGGGATCGGCTCCCGGGCCAGTCCCAGGGGAGGGAGGGCTGGCTCGGGGGGCACCGTGTGCTCTGTGGGCACCGTGGGCTCCGTGACCCCGGCATGACTCTGCCGTGACCTCACCAGCCCGTCCGCGCGCCCCATGTGTCCGTGACCCCCCACCATTTCCCCTCCGACTGTGTCCCCCCATGTTCCCCCGTATCCCCCCCCGGTGCCTGGCAGACACTGCCGGCTGTCCCCACGTTGTGTCCTTCCGTCTGTCCCCGCCGGTCCCCCGCGGTGGGCGGTGAGTGAAGGCGGCACCTGCCCCCGCGAGTAAAAATAGCCCCGAGTCGGGGAGCGGGAGCGGCCGGGAGGGTACAGGGCGAAGGGACCGGTGTGGACGGTGTGAGGGCTTTGGGGGGCTTGGGTGCCGGGAGGGGGAACTGGGGGTCCGGGGAGGCGGGAGGAAGAACGAGAGGTGTGAGAAAGGGGTCTGGGAGATCGGGATGGGGTTGGTTCGAGAAGGGGAATGAGGGGGCGGCAGGAGGGAAAGAGGGTCGGGGGGGTCAGGGTGCGATTTGGAGGGGCGGGAGGGGAACCGGGTGTCGAGAGGGGAGTGTGGAGGGGTCAAGACGGGAAACAGGGGAGCGGGTAGGAGGCGGGAGGTCGCTGTTTGGGGGTGTCCGGATGGCGCACAGGGATTGGGAGGGCGCTTGGGTGGGTGGCAGAGGGTACGAAGGCGGTGGGATGGGACATGAGAGTTGAGAGGCAGAGTGGGGAGGGTGAGACAGGGCATGGCGGGTACCGGGAGGGGGAATGGGGAGGTTAAAAGTGGGTACGGGGGTCCGAGGTGGGACATGGGTGCCGGAGAGAGGGAATAGGGTAGCAGGAGAGGAATGGGAAGGGTTGATGCAGGGCACGGAGGGCTGGGGGAGGCGGGAGGGGGGAAACCAGGCTAGGGTACTGTGGAGCCGAGGTGAGGCATGAGGTGCCCAGGGTGGGAGACTGGGGGTGTCAGGGCTGACGGGGGCATGTCGGGGATACCCGGGTTAGGGGTCTGTGGGAGGGAAAAGTGAGCTGAGGAGCACCTCATTGACAGCACTGTGCTCCCACAGCAGTGACCACGGCAGCATGGAACCCCAGGAAGCTGACACCCCCACCTCGGACACCCCCAGCCCGGACATCCCCACCGCGGATACCCCCACCCCGAACACCACCACTTCAGAAATCCCCACCTCTGGCACCCCCGTCCCCGGCACACTCACCTCGGAGACCGCCACCCCTGGCACCCCCCCTGACTCCCCCGCGGGGCCGGAGCATAGCGGGGCGGGGTGGGACAGCAGGGAAGGGGCAGCCCAGGACGGCAGGGGGGGTTATGGGGAAGGTGGGGAGAACGTCCAGAAGGTGAAGGCGGCTGAGGGGGAGGACAGCAGGGAAGGAGCAGCCCAGGACGGCAGGGGGGATCCTGGGGAAGGTGGGGAGAACGCCCAGGAGGTGAAGGCGGCTGAGGGGGTGGACAGTAGGGAAGGAGCAGCCCAGGATGGCCGGGGGGATCCTGGGGAAGGTGTGGAGAACGTCCAGGAGGTGAAGGCGGCTGAGGGGGAGGACAGCAGGGAAGGTGCAGCCCAGGATGGCAGGGGGGATTCTGGGGAAGGTGTGGAGAACGTCCAGGAGGTGGAGGCTGAGGGAGGGGATGAGGGGAGGTCAGGGGTGGATACCAAGGGAGAGGCTGCAGGGGATGGTGAGAGCGATGCCAGGGCAGAGGCACCCAAGGGTGCTGGGAGTGAGAACGGGGGCACCGAGGGTGCCAGGGACAATGCCAGGGTGAAGACAGCCGGGGGTGCTCGGGATGGGGCTGGAGGGGACGCAGCAGCAGCGAGCAACACCCGGGGCCAGCAGGTGAGACCGAGTGCAGGGGGTGGTTGGCCAGGGACATTTTGGTAACCGTGTCAAGGCAGGGACAGGATGCCTGTGCAGGCAGTGCCACCCTGGCTGTGCCCACAGGACCCCACATGGCTGCAGGATGAAGATGATGAGCTGTGGCCCGAGTTCCCTCCCAGCTCATCCTCAGAGGGGACTATCAGCCCCACATCACCCACATCCCCCACATCCCCTGTGTCTCCTATATCCCCAGCGTCCCCCACGTCCCCCTCCCCAGGTAAGTGCTGCACTGGGCAGGGCTGACAGTGCCCTGTGAAGGCACCAGAGTCTCTTTGGGTCACCAACCTACCCAGAGTGTCCATTCCCCTAGCACCCATGGGGTTCCCTACAGCCCTGCACCATGTTTCCTCCCTCTGGTGGGGTACCTTAAGTCCTCTGCTGCTGATGGTGCCCCACAAGTGCCCAAGGGAACCCAGAGGTGCCCCTGTCCCGGAATGCCATCTTCCACCCCACTCAACCCTTCTTGCTCCCTTGCAGCTGACACCGCCGAGGGCTTGAGGGGCAGTGAGAGGTGAGTGTGGGCAGCGGAAGCAGGGCCCGTAGGTGCCCTATGACTGACATCAGGGCTGTGCCATTGCTCTGCCCCACTGCGAGCGCCCCTGGATGTGAGTGGCACCCACAACAGTACCCTTCACTTGTGTGCCCATAGAGATCCACCAGTGGGGAGGGCACAAGGCCAGGCACCCCCCAGAACAGCAGGGTCACGGCCGAGGTTGGAGGTGGCTGGGGGCCGACCACGTGCAAGTGCCCGGGCACAGGGACGCAGTGCCATCCTGGAGAAGTTCGGAGGGTGAGAGGGGCATGCCCCATGGTGGGCATGAGGGACTGGGAGCCATGGGGCAGTGGGAAGGGACAGCACTAGGGGCCATGGGGCAGTGAGTGGCATGGGGCAGAGAGGGTATTGGGAGAACATAGGGCAGTGGGAGGCATGGTGGGGACTGGGTGGCCATGGGGCAGAGGGGGCATTGGGATGCACAGGGCAATGGGGTGCACTGGGATGCACAGGGCAATGGGGTGCACTGGGGCAGATTCCTTGGGGGAAAAGAGACAGTGAAGAACTACTGTTTGGGACTAAGGGGGGACTGTGTGTGGGGAAAGCACGAGGTGTGGGGTATGAGGTGCCCCATGGTGCCCAGCATTGCCCACAGGGCAGCCAAGGGTCCAGCTCCCCATCTGAAGCGGACAGGGAGCACAGCCACGGTGAAGGCCATGCTGCTGGAGTGGTGCCGTGCCAGGACCCGCAGCTACCAGGTCAGAATCAGGGTGGGGACATGCTGTGGGGCAGCCGTGGAGCAGCCGGGCAGCAGGCTGACCCCTGTGCTGCCGGCAGCATGTGGAGGTGCAGAACTTCGCGGGGAGCTGGGGCAGTGGCCTGGCCTTCTGTGCCCTGATTCACAGCTTCTTCCCTGATGCCTTTGACTACGATGCCCTTGACCCCAGCGCCCGCCAGCACAACTTTGCCCTGGCCTTTGCCACTGCCGAGTGAGAGCCTCCCCAGATCCCTGCGGACCTCTGTCCCCGGCAGGTGGCCCCTAGTGACAGCAGTGTTCCCACAGGGAGCGGGCGGGCTGTGCCCCGCTGCTGGAGGTGGAGGACATGGTGCGGCTGCCAGTGCCTGATGCCAAGTGTGTCTACACGTACCTGCAGGAGCTATACCGGTGCCTGGTGGCCAAGGGGCTGGTGAAGACCAAGAAGCGCTGAGAGGGGTCCCTGCACCCTCTGTCTCCCCCTTGCTTCATGCCCTGCCTTGTTCCTAGCAGTAAAAGATTGTGGTGCCAAGATATGGGGGCTTCATCTCTCATAGGGGAATATGAATACAGGGATGCTGGCACTGAGGGTCTGGGGCATTGATATGACCAGGAACTGGGGTGGGCAGAGCCTTGGCACTGCCTTACAGCCACTACAGAGGGTATGGGCAGGCAGGCTTGCATCACCATCTTAATGCCAGCCCCCCCTCCTTAATGAGACATTATGGGGTCAAAGCAGCAATGGGAGTAATTTATTACGTTGGGGGTGGAGTAGCCCATGTAGAGTACCAGGACCACCTTACAGGCAGTGCCTGGCTGGGCACCCAGGCTCCAGGTCGTGGGGCTATGTCAAGGCCAGCCCCAGCTATCACAGAGGGAAGGGTGAATCTGGGGTGCCACTGGGTGGGGGACTCATGATGACGCAGGGGTGTCAGGGCGTGGCTCAGCATGGCAGCGAGTGTGTTCCTCTGCCCGATGCCAGAACACATCGGGCTGCTGGTGGAGCTCATGGGACAGGTCCTGCCGCAGCACCCGCTCCGTGTCTGGGTTGTCCAGCAGCAGCAGCAGGTCCTGCAGCACTGATGGCACAGAGAGAGTCATGGTGGGCACCCTCCTCGCCATGCTCCCTCACCCACCCCGAGGTACCCACCTTGGATCGCACGAGTGGTGGCTACCCAGTGCTGTGCAGAGGTGAGGGGCTGGCAGACACGGCCAGTGGTGTCCACTCCAGGGTGGTAGATGCTGGTGCGGAGGGTGGCACAGGGTGGGGACAGTGGGTAGTGGGGGGAGAAGGTCAGCTCGAAGCGGAAGGCGCCTGCGTTGTAGGGGGGTTTATTCTGCCAAGGTAATGAGGGGCACCTCAGTCCCCTTGTCCCAGGCTTGAGACCCAGCACCCACCATGGTGACCCCCTCCTAGGAGTGGAACACCCTCTCAGTGCTCCCAGCCTATCATCCCTGGTCCTACAGTGTCCCCAGCAGGATGCTCCCCTACCATGTGGCCCCCATAGTGACACCCACCCAGTGACCCCAGGAGTACCTCCCCAGCCTCTCGTGTTCCCAGGCCCCCCTCGTGTCACCATTGCACCATCTGCCCTCCAGGCCCCCTGTACCGCGATAGTGGCCTCACCCCTCTCATATCTCCAAGGGACCCCACTTACACCCCTGTCCTCTGTGCCGTGCAGACCCACCCACACCCACAGACCTTTGCTCCTCACGCCTCTTAGACCCCTGTGTGCCCCAGAACCCGTCCAGGCTTCAAGACATTCCCATCTCCTCCGCGCTCTCCACCCCGCTCACGGGCAGCAGCCTCCCCGCCCAGTCCCCCGTATCTCCCCGTGTCGCCCCACGTCCCTCCGTGTCCCCGTGCTCCTCTCACCGGCAGCAGCAGCCCCCCCCACCGCAGCAGGTTCCCGTCCAGCGGCCGCAGGTCATGGACCCCGCTCCAGCTCCGCGCCTCTTGCAGCTCCTGCGGTGGGAGCTCAGCGGATCACACCCCGGGCGGTCCCCGCCAGCCTTCCAAGCCACGCCCCGAAGGGAGCGGATCCGTCCGCGGAAACGAAACCGGAGCGCGTGGGGAGGGGCGGGCTCGCACCGACATCTCCCGACCACCGCCACCGCCCCCGCCCGAGCACCAATTCCTCCCAGGACAACGCACCCCCGAAGCATCGGTACTAGCCGAGACCCTGCACTCCTCTAGCACCGGTACCGGAGACCCCCGAGCACTGGCACTCCCGGAACACCGGCGCCGCCCGAATACCGGTACTAGCATTCCCCGAGCACCGACATCCCCCAAGCACTGGCACCAGCACCCCGGCACCGTGTCCCCTGCACCCCGGTACCGGGATCCCCGCACTGCTAAGCTGCGCGCCACCCTGGTGCTGGCACTGCTCGGTGCTGGCACTGCCCCGTGCTGGCACTTTTCGGTTTCGACACCAGCAGTCCCCGCGCCACGGCCCCGCACCTCCGGTCTGGTCCCCGGTGTTCCCCACACACCTGGGCGATCCTCGCGGCCATAGCCACCGATGTCCAATGCCCAGTGCCCCCGGGCGGGGCCATGCCAGACCCCGCCCCTGGAGGCGGGGCGAGGGGCTCCGGCCCCGCCCCGTGGCACCCCAGGATAACGGGGGGCAGCTGAGTGTCCACTACCCTTTGGCATCTCAGGGTCCTCAAAGGGACGCGGGGCTGGCTGGGGGACGCATCCTGCCCGGGCTCTTGCACCTGCCCATGTCCCCGGTGCGCCCCCGCCTCGCGATTTACGGGAAGCGAGGGCAGTGCCCGCAGTCCTCCTTAATCTTTAGCCACGCACCGCCGGACCCGGCCAAATACCCCGCGTCCGGCTGGACACGCAGCGCCCGACACGCCGGACACCCAGGTGGGCCCTGCTTGCTGCTCCTCCTGCCCCCCGCACCCATCACCCTCGGGGGTGTCAGACGCGGGGAGCACTCCCGAGTCGAGGTGCATAGGGTGAGGGTTATGGGCAGTGCTGGTTTCTGGGGTGGAAGGGTGCTGGATGCCGAGGTGGGGTACTGGGAGCTGGAACGAGGGTGGTGGGTGACCATCTTGACACGTGCTCGTTCACCAGGATGCCCACGAGGATGCTCACCAAGATGCCCACCATGAAACTCTGTCCGTGGCATGGCTGGTGGCCGTGGCTACAGTCACTCCAGTAAGTGTGGCCCAGGGACACAGGTGCTCTAAGCCCAGATGCCCCTGTGCCCCCCTTCCCTGCATCTGGGTGGCCCTGTACACTCCTCACCCCAGTGCCTGTGCCCAGGTGCCCACAACGGAGCCCTCTCCCAGGGGTCTGAAACTGCTCAGACAGCACCCAACACCAATGATGCCTCCACTTCCTGCTTCGAGTCCATTGGAGGATGTGGAGGCACACATTCTGCCTGTGCCCAGCCCCCATGCCCACCCCGGGGGAGCTCTCCATCCTGGATGCCCCCTCCAAGGCCAGGAACTACCCCATCTCCAAGGCTCCAGAGAGAGTACCTGAGGAACTGGGCACCATGGCCAATGAGAGCACAGTGGCACTCAGCAGCCTGGGCACTGATGCCTCAGACATCAGCAGCCTGGGCACCAGCTCTCCACTGTGCCCAGGAGATGAAGAGCCAGCCGAGACATGTGGGGTACCCACAGGGGAGCAGCGGGCAGCCATGGCTGAAGCACTGGGCACCTTTGCCCTCCACTTCTACCAGCACATAGCAGAGGCTGCCCAGCCCGATGCCAACTTGGTCTTCTCTCCCATCACGGTTGCCATGGGGCTCTCACACCTGCTGCTGGGTGAGGCGCTTCCTGTGAGTACTGCCACTGGCACTGTCCTGGGCACTGCTGTGAGCACTACCATGGGCATTGTTGGCATTGCTGTGGGCACTGCCATGGATTCTGCTGTGGGTGATGCTGTGACCTCTACTGTTGGCATTTTTGTGGGAACAGTCATGGGCTCTGCTCTAGCATCACTGTGAGCACTGCCATGTGTTCTGCTGTGGGCATTGCTATGGGCACTGATCTGAGTGCTGCTGCCATCACTGACATAGGTACCACTGTGGGTGCCACCTTTGGCCCTACAGCCATCCTGGCCAAGGGCACCCACCAATGCCTTGCTGAGCTTCCCCTGTACCTGCAGGTGCACGTGGTGAGACCCGTGAGTGCCTGGGTGCCATCTTGGCATACCCACCAGAGCTGGGCTGTGTGCACAGTACTCTGTGGCAGCTTGCCAATGTGTCTGGCCCCTTCTCTGCTGCTCAGATCTTCCACCACCCAGGTGAGGCAGGTGCCCAGGCACCAGAAGGGCTATTAATGCCAGGGTGGCTTGGGGCATCATGCTACCCGTCAGAGGTGCACCTCCAGCCGCGCTTCCTCAGTGAGTCCTGGCACTTCTATGGAGCCCGCCCACGTGCCCTGAGTGGCAATGAGAGCTTGGACCTGCTGCAGGTCAATGAATGGGTGCGTGAGGCCAGCCACGGGCTGCTGCCAGGACTGCTGCCCAGCATGCCCACCCAGCCCCAGCTGCTGCTGCTCAGCACTGTCCACCTCCACGGTACGGACTGTGGATCTGCCTCAGGGGTTGGCACCGAGGGTTAATGTGGGGGTCTGCCCTGGGGCCTAATCCAGAGTTTGGTTCTGGGACCTTCCCTGGGGGTTGGCACTAGGATCTGCTTCACAGGTTGGTGATGGGATCTGCCCTGAGGTTTGTCTCAGAGATCTGCTCTGGGGGTTGGCACTGGAATCTGCCCCAGGATTTGATCTGGGAATTGGAACTGAGATCTATCCCAGGTGTTGGCACCAGCATCTGACCTGGAATGCAGCATGGAGCTGAGGCCAGGATTGTCCCATGTGGCTCTCCTTGCCCCCAACCCTGATACTGTGTGCTTACAGCCACCTGTGCATGCCATTGAATGCAAAACAGATAGTTCCAATGCCCTTCCTGCAGCCTGGACACCTACTGCGCCTGGTGCCCACCATGACCAGCCTCAAGTACCCAGTGGGCTCTTTCACCAACCCCCACCTGCAGGTCCAGGTACCTCCTCCAAGACTGGGACCTTCTGCTGGTCACAAGAGGGGTGGGTGTGATATCACTGCCATGGCATGGGATGGAGGGAAAACGGGGTGTGACCTCACTGCGGTGGCATGGGAGGCATTGCCAGGCTATGATTATCACTCCCCTAGCACAGTGGAGATAGGCTGTGGCATCACTTCCATGGCACTCAGGGAGGATGCCAGGCTATGATGTCACTTCCCTGGTACCAAGGGGAGCACAGCCTGTGACATTGCTACCCTGGGAGTGGGAGGAATGCCATGCTGTGACATCACTCTGGTGGTGTGTGCCAGGCTGTGACATCACTGCGGTGCCACTGGAATGGTGCCAGGCTGTGACATGTTTGCAGTGGTACTGGGGAGATGCCAGGCATTGACGTCACTGCAGTGGCAGTGGAGGGTGCCAGGCTGTGGTGTCACTGCACTGTCACTGAGGGTGGGCCCCTCTGGCAGGTGGGGCGCCTAGAGCTGAGCCTGGTGATGCTGGTGCCGCGGGGGCCCCTGGCAGCTCTGAGCACCCTGGAACGGGCACTGGACCCCCCCCACCTTCCTGGAGCTGCTGCGGCAGGCAGTCCGCACCCCCTCCCGGGCCACTGCCCTGGCACTGCCCTGCCTGCGCCTTGGCCACGCCGTCGATGTGGTGGCATTGGTCCATGACATGGGTAAGACCATGCACCCCCTGCCTGTGACATCACTGCTGAGGCTCAGTGGGCTGCAGCTGATGTCATCTCCTTCACGGGAGGTGACATGCCATGATGTCACACCCTGCAGCACGTTTCTGGCCCCTCCCCAGGGTCCCCTTGGAGGTCTATTTCCCCACCTTCCCCAAGGGCCCCAGTATTTCCTAGTGCCCCTGAGTCAGTGGTGTCCCCAGGGTCCCGCAGCACCCCTCTCTCTTCCATGTTCCCAGCGACCCTCTTTGCCCGCACGGCCCCAGTGCCTGTGATGTCCCCAATGTCACCATATGACTCCAACTCTGTTAGGCGTCCCCAATATCTTCCTGATATCCTCCACATCCCTTCACGTCTCCGTGTGGCTCCCACTGGCCCGAACGGCCCCGGTGTGTCCCTGGTGCCCCCCGCATCCCTGTGTGCCCCGATGGTCCCTTGGTGTCCCCTGTGTCCCCGGCGTGCCGGTGCGGCGGCGCGGACGCGGTGCCGCAGGCTTCGGGCTGTTGCTGGCCGCGGAGCTGCGCGGGCTGGCATGGGGCCAGGCGCTGACAGCGGGCGCGGCACGGCACCGGGCGCTACTGGAGCTGGACGAGGCCGGCCTGGAGGCAGCGGGTGCCATGGCCACCTCGGTGGCACGCACAACCCTGGTGCTCGAGGCCCTGAGACCCTTCCTCTTCGTTCCCTGGCATGATGACGGCAACATCCCCCTCTTCATGGGCCGCCTCAGTGACCCCCGGCCCTGACCCCTGCCCTTGTCCTCCCTCCCTGCCTCCTCTCCTCCCTCCATCCCGCTCCCTCCTTCCCTACAGCCTTTCCTTCCTCTTTTTCTTGTTGTCTCTTTCCTTCCTCTCTCCCTAACCCATCCCTCCTTTCCATGTCCCTTCTTCTCTCCATTCCTCCAGTCCTTCTTCCCCAATTCTTACTCCATTTCCTTCCAACCACTTTCCAGCTCTCATCCTCCCATCCATTCTTTCTTGTCTCTCCCTTCTTTCCTTCCTTCTTTCACCCCTCTCTCCAGCCCTTTCTCCCTGTCCCTGGTCTTGCTTTCTTTCCCTACATCCTGCTATGTCTCCATCCGTTGTCCCTCCCTCCTCCATTTTCCCCTCCCTCTTCTCTTCCAACCACCCTCCAGCTCTCATCCGTCTCCTCTCTCTCTCTCCATCCTCCCCCCACCCCTCTCCCCACTTCCCATCTCCCTCCTTCCCATATCCCTCCCTAGGCCCCTTCCTCTCTCCTGTTCTCCCTCCTTCCCCACCTTCCCTGTCCCTCTCCTGCCCCAGTTTCCCACCAGCTCACCCCCAGTAAAGGCACGGGACCACTCTGCTCCTGCTGTGGCAACGATGGAGGGCAACCCAGATTTCGGAGGGCACTATCAGTGCCATCCTGCCCATGCCAGGGTGCTCACAGGAGCTTCACCTGTGTGCCAGGTGTCACCCCAGGCTGAGCCAGAGGGGTGGCAGCATCAGGGGCAGGTGGCATCCAGCACCTTGCTACCAAAAAAGCCTTTATTGCCCTAGAAAAGCCCTCACTGCTCCCCTTAACATGTGATGATGGGCACTGCCCCTCCCTGGAGGCGCATCAGCTGGCATTGGGAACCCATGGGGCACTTGGGCATGTGTGGACGTGGAGAGTACCCACTGCCGGCACACCCGTGAGGGTGTGCACTGGGGCAGGGGTGCTGCTGCCTGGAGGTGCCCACACTGTGCCCCCACTGTGCCCCCACTGTGCCCACCATCTACATCAGTCCCAGCCGTTCTCCTTCACCATGTGCGACATCTCGATGATGAACTTCCCCTCCTTGTACTTCTGGCTGCTCTCGAAGGCCTGCTCCTGCGGGGGGGTAGTGGGGCAGCATGAGCGTCCCTGTGTGACCATGCCACTGCCCAAACCATAGCTATGGGATGCCCATGGTGCTGCTTCCACCATGGCTTTGAGCTTGCCCAGCCCAGTGCTCACAGCCAAGGTTTGGGGTGCCCAAACCACGGGTTTGGGTTGCCCAGGGCAGTGCCTACAGAGGGGGCTTGGGATGCCCAGGGTGGTGCCCATGGCAAGGGCTGGATGCCAGGACCAGTGACTGCAGGGTGTCCCGGGTGGTGTACATGGCAGAGATCAGGGCGGGTGATTGGGACAGTGTCCACAGGGAGGGCACAAGGTGGCCCAGTGGTGCCTGCAGTAGGGCAGGGGTGCCAAGGGTGGGTGTGCCATGCGTGGGAGCACTCACGTATTTCCAGCCCAGTGTGGTTTTGCAGCTCTGGCAGAAGATGTCAGCTACTGAGTGCAGCCCTGTCAGCAGCAGCCGTTGCTCCGCTGGGCCACAGCCCACGTTTACCCTGGGTGAGAGAGCAGGGCATGTGCCCCCGACAGGGCATGGCACAGCCTCGCATGGGTCAGCCTGGCACACCTTGACATGGCCTGGCCTGGCGTGGCAGCCCAGCATAGCTTGCCATGGCACAGCCTGGCACTGTCAGAACAGCAGCCCCATCTACCCCCTCTGTGCCCGTGCCCCTCTGTGCCCACAGCTGTGGACCCTCCCCCCACTGGCACTGCCCGGGTGCCTGGTGGTACTCACACAGAGTTGAACAGGTAGGCACGGCCATGGCTGCCCTGGAAGGACTATGGGAATGTGGCATGTCACTGGCAGGGTCCGTGTCCCAGCTTCCCTGTGCCACTTATATCCCACGTACCCCCCGTGTCCCCCTGCTGCGCTGTATCACCACCGCGCATCATGCCCGCCCAAGTGGGGACACCCACCACCCTGGTTACACCATGGGGGGAAAAGTGCCATGCCAGGGGCAGGAGGGGGCAGTCATTGACTGTTCTGGGACACCATGGCACTAAGGGACATTGCTTGGCCTGAGGCCACGTCAGAAAGAAGCCCACCACCCTGGGGACTCCCGGGGACCGTGCCCATGACCCGCGGGCACCATGATAGGCCATGGTGGTGATGCCAACTCCTGGGGGGCAGCGAGGGGCACCTTGGAGATGAGCTCCTCGTGTCGCGCCAGATGTGCCCGGCAGTGGACGCAGCTGTAGGTGCGGTGAGAGCGCGGCAGGTAGCTGCGGAAGGTGCGGGGAGGCAGGTGGCGGCGGGGGGGGGGGGCGGCAGCAGGCAGTGCCCCAGGGGGCACCGCGCCCCCCCCGCAGAGCCGCTGGCACGGGAAGCAGCGCAGCAACGCGCCGAAAGACGCCGTCCCGTCCGCGCCGGGGCCGGGGCACAGCCCGGGCCCCCCGCGGCGAGCAGGAGGCGGGAGAGGGGGGCGGCCTACGAGGGGGTAAAGGGGGTGATGAGTAGGGAGGCTCTGCCCCGTGACCCCTCCTCAACACCCCCAGCTCTCAGCATCCCCCGGCCCCGCTGCCAGCTGAGACCCGGCGGCTCACCGCAGGAATGAGAGTCGCTGTGTACTGGGGGAGCGCACCCGACTCTGCCCACCCTTCGGGGCAGTGAGGGCAAGAGGGAAGCCGGCGGTATGGGGAGAGGATGCGGTTGGGGAGGTTCTCTAGCTGGGCACGGGTTCTCCTAAAGCGTCTGTGGGTCCCGAGGAGCTGGCCCAGCGGGGACAACGGGGGCGCCCGAAGGGAGGGTGGGGGTACCGGGGGGGGCGGAGAAGGCAATGTCAAGGGGTCACCATGGGAGTCTCGGAGGGAAAAGATAGAAACGTTGTTGAGGGTGATGAGCGTCCCGGGGGGGCGTGCTGGGATGCTGGGAGGATGTTGGGGTCCCGGGGGTCATGGTGGGGGTCGCGAGAGTGCTCGGCTCCCAGCTCTGCTCACCGCCTGCCGCCTTGCCCGCTGTCCCGGCTGCCGCTGCTGTCGCCGTCCCCGGGGCGGGGGCACCGGGCGGGCGCAGGGGGGGCCCTGCGTGCCCGGGGGCTGCATCACGGCACCGTGACTCATCCCCTGCTGCCGCGACGTCACCGTCCGCACCTCAGACGTCAGCCCCATCGCCGAGGACGCGCTGCCGGCACCGATGCCCCTCGGCGACCCGGTCCACCCGGTTCTTCCATGTCCCCACGGTTACTCTAGCTTCACCCGGACCCTTCTGTGTCCGCGTTCCCACCCTGTCCTCCTGTGTCCTTTCCTTCTCCCGGTCCCTGCGTCCTGCTGTTCCCCCGCGATCTCTCGTGTCCCGCCGGTCCCACCACGTCTCCCCACCTTCCTCTTACTCCCTTGGTGTCCCCCGCTCTGGCCCACCCCCGGGGCAGACGCCAGTAAGTAAACCAGGCGGGGAGCTCGCACACAAACACAAATGACATATAAAGGAGACGCGGGCGCATGCCGGCGGCGTACACCGAGTGCGGCACAGCCTCGCCGGTGCCGCTGGGGCGCAGCCAGCTCGCCGCCCCATCGCGGCAACCGCCGCCGAGCGCGTCCCTTGCGTCGGTGCGTCATCACGTCATGCGTCACAGCGTGCGCCCCTCCCGGCTGCCTAGGCAACCGCCACAGCCTTCGCCCCGCCCCCCGCGCGCCGCTCTGACCTCACGTCCGGCGCAGCCTCCCGGGACGGAGCAGCGGCGGCCTCGGCGGGGGCGTGAGCGAGGGGCCTCGGTGGTGCCGTCCCAGCGGTCTGAGGGCGGGAGGAGCCTGCGACCGGCGGGCAGAGCGGCACTCCGGCCACGCCTCCGCTCCCCCCGCAGCGGACAGCGCAGGCCATGGCTGACGATGGCGGCGAGGAGAAGAAGCAGGTGGCCAAGTTCGAGCTGGAGCGGGAGACGGAGCTGCGGTTCGAGGTGGAGGCCTCGCAGACCGTGCAGCTGGAACTGCTCACCGGCATGGCCGAGGTGTTCGGCACAGAGCTCACCCGCAACAAGAAGTTCACTTTTGATGCCGGTGCCAAGGTGGCCGTCTTCACATGGCATGGCTGCACCGTGCAGCTCAGCGGCCGCACCGAGGTGGCTTATGTGTCTAAGGACACCCCCATGCTGCTCTACCTTAACACGCACACGGCGCTGGAACAGATGCGGCGGCAGGCAGAGCGAGAGGACGAGCGGGGGCCCCGCGTGATGGTGGTGGGGCCCACCGACGTGGGTAAGACGACTGTGTGCCGCCTACTGTTGAACTATGCTGTGCGCCTGGGCCGCCGGCCCACCTTCGTGGAGCTGGACGTGGGCCAGGGCTCTGTCTCTATCCCTGGTACCATGGGTGCACTCTACATTGAGCGGCCAGCTGATGTGGAGGAGGGCTTCTCCCTCCAGGCCCCCCTTGTCTACCACTTCGGCTCCACTACACCTGGCACCAACATCAAGCTCTACAACAAGGTGAGTGCAGGGAGCTCCGGGGTGGACTCAGTTTAGAGCTGGCCTCCAGAGCTCCTGGCCAGCAGAGATTATCGTGTTGATTCTGCCACTTTGTGAGATGGTGGTCCCCAGGCCAAACACTGCACTTGCTTCTGGGCGTCGCAGCTCAGCAGAGACATAGGGAGGGCGGTGTGGACAGAGGGGTAACAGCAACAATGGAAGGGCTGGAAGAACCCCCTGAGGAGGGAAGAAGGTCTTCAACCTGGGGAGGAGGAGGTGAAGGACCGTGGTTGAGCTTTTTGCTGCTGTGAGCCAGTAATGGTTGGCTGTGGAGGACAAAGCCAGAGCTGTGTGTCGCAATGAGCAGGACACAGCCATGGGCACAGCCTCATGGCTTGCCTGTTGCCCTCACTCTTGTGCTCTGCTTATGGGGACCTGAATGGAAAGAAGCCCAAGAAAAATTGAAGATGCTTAAAGAGTTGATCTGATCCCTAGAGTCCTCCCACCACTGCTGTCTGGTGACAGAGGCCTCTGTGAGGCTGAAGGCTGCTGCAGCCCTGTGCTGCCCTTGAACCTGTAGCCATGGGGCAGGAGAATGGCTCTCAGGCCATGCAGTTTATGAGCAGCTTCATCCTCCCACATGGCACCTTGTCACTTTGGGCCTGTCAGCTCAGGGTGGGGAAGGAAGGATTTTATCCTAGAGGCTCCTGTACCTTGGCAGTTTGTATCCGAGCATGCTGGGAGCAGCATGTGGATTACTGTGTCTTCAGGGAGTAGGACAGGGCCTGGCACACCAGCCTCCTGCCGTTCTTGCCATTTAGGGATTGCCTGTCCACTGCCCTGAGCTTCTCACATGGTTGGAGTGGACGCAGTGCCACAGCAGAAGCTCAGGTTTGGAGTACTGAGGGAAGTGGGGTGGTGTTGGGAAGCCAGGAGATGTGGGTGGCCCAGAAAGGTCCCTCTGTCCTGATGCCCCTGCCCATCCCTGCAGATCACATCCCGCCTGGCCGACGTCTTCAACCAGCGTTGTGAGGTGAACCGGCGTGCCTCGGTGAGCGGCTGCGTCATCAACACCTGCGGCTGGGTGAAGGGCTCAGGCTACCAGGCACTGGTGCACGCTGCCTCTGCCTTTGAGGTGGACGTGGTGGTGGTGCTGGACCAGGAGCGGCTCTATAACGAGCTGAAGAGGGACCTGCCCCACTTCGTGCGCACTGTCCTGCTGCCCAAGTCCGGCGGGGTGGTGGAGCGCTCCAAAGACTTCCGCCGGGAGTGCCGGGATGACCGCATCCGGGAGTACTTCTACGGCTTCCGGGGCTGCTTCTACCCGCACGCTTTTGACGTCAAGTTCTCTGATGTCAAGATTTACAAGGTGGGGGCCCCCACCATCCCAGACTCGTGCCTGCCACTGGGCATGTCACAGGAGGACAACCAGCTGAAGCTGGTGCCAGTGACACCAGGGCGAGATATGGTGCACCACTTGCTCAGCGTCAGCACTGCCGACAGCCCCGATGACAACATCTCGGAGACCAGTGTGGCTGGGTTCATTGTTGTCACTGGCGTTGACCTGGAGCGCCAGGTCTTCACCGTCCTCTCGCCTGCCCCACGCCCCCTGCCCAAGAACTTCCTCCTCATCATGGACATTCGCTTCATGGATCTCAAGTAGGGCAGGGGTCTCTTCACCTTGCCAGCGCTGCAGGACCCTCAGGCTGGCAGCTGGTCCGTCGTTTTACCCGTTTTGTACCGTTTGTTATTAAATCATGAGGCCTTTTACCCGCGGGGACTGTCTGCCTGGGGGCAAGGGGGGACCGTGGGGGTGCTGGGTCGGGGAGGGGTGGTTGGTGCCAGGCCCAGCAGGGGCTCGGCCTCGGAGCGGGTGTGCGGGGGGGTTCCGCTCCCGTGCCCGTCGATGCTGCGGGGTTCCGGCGGTGCCGCCGTGCTCTGATGGGGGGTGTGGGGTGCGGTGTCAGTATCAGTCCCGCGCATGCGCGCTCCGGGCCGGGCGCCGCCTGGGCTCCGCCCCCACGTGGCGCGAGCTCGGCCCCGCCCTCTGCCGCCCCGCCCCAGCCTCGCGCGCATGCGCGCCTCGCCCCCAGACCGCTCACCGCGTGGCAGCCAATGAACGGCGGCGGCGGCGGCGCGCACGGCCCGTGGCGGCGCGCAGGCGCGGCTGCGACGTCGAGCCCAGCCGCCGAGCGCGGCCGCGGTCCGTGCCCGGGAGCGGTACTCGTGCCCTAGCGGCCTCCCGTCCGGCGCCGGTGAGTCACGTGGGCTGCGGGCCCTCCTCTCTCCGTCCCGGTACTCGCTTTCTGCTTCTTCCTTCAACTCTCCTCGCCGCTCAGGCCCGGCCGCCCTCTCCGCTACCGGCCGGTGTCCTGAGCCCCTCCCGGTCCTAGCCGCCCCTCCTACGGCTCCCTCCGTTATGCCGCCGTCCCCTTCTCAGCTCGGGCCCTGTCGCGGTGTTCTCTGCCCCACGTTTTCCCGCATACCCAGGTGGGGAGTCTGCTGCTTAGCTCCCAGCGGGGCCGCAGCCGCAGGGACTTGCCCCTCTTGGCCCCTGGCCTGCCCCTCCGCTGTCCTCGGCGGCGGTGCCCGCGACCCCGCAGCGCGGTTCCGCACGGCCGCCCTTGCCCGCGAGCTCCCGAAGCCCGGCCCTGCCCGGAGGTTCGGGTTCTTCCCAGGTACAGGCTCCGCTTCCTCCCTCCCCGGCTCCCGTGCTGCCTCCTGCTGGGCCCGCGAGCACTGGGCCCTTCCCCGCGGCCCGGGACCCCCTTCCTTGCGACCCCTCCCTCGGTGGAGGGCTGTCCCGGTCGGCCGGCGGGAGCGGGGCTGGAAGGAGCGATGCCACGGGGACGATGGCTGCCCATGTGAGCGGCCTGCGAGCACACGGGGACGGGCCTGTTTGCACGGTGGTCCATCTCGGACGGAGGCGGCGGCCGCCGTTCTCCTCGCTGAGTTCCCGGCAGCGCCCGGGCGGATGGAACGGCCGCGGCCTGCAGCCGGGACCTTCCACGCGGGTCCGACTGCATCTGAGGCTGTCCCGGGGCCTCTCGCAAGTCCGGGTAACTTCGGCTTTGGGACATTTCAGGTGCCCGAGTGCGGGTACTTGGCTCCCGCAGGACCGGGAATCGAATCCTGGTGTCCAGCCCCGTGGCTCCGGAACAAGATCATTCTCCAGCCGGCTCCCACGGCTGGCGTGTCCCGGGCAGCGCTGCCGGTGACCAGCCTCCTCCTCACCCCTCCCCAGTCCCATCTGCGGGCTGTGTGGAGTCCAAGTGGCCACCCCTGCCTGTGGTAGGAGCCGACCTCTGGCATTGCCCCTTCATTCCCCCCCGAGTGTGTCGGCATTCCCTGTGCCACTGTCCTGGCGACCCCCTACAGCCCTCCCTATGTTCGGGTCTGAGCCCAGGTGTTGAGGGGAGCAGGATTTTATGTACCAAGTGTTGCTGATCGTTTTGAGGTGTAAAGTGTGACTGGAGCACAGCAAGGAGAGTTGATCCTGGAGCCTCTTAGTGGCTTTAATCTAATTATCACCTTCACTGCCTCCGGTCCAGGCAGCATTTCGTTGGCAGCCAAGAGGAAGGTGATGGTTGGGTGGTGCTAGTGGGGTCCAATGGGACCCTAAGCTGTGGTTTGGGGACATCTCAACCCATCTTTGTGCCTGTTTTTTCTGACAGTGGCATCCCCTAATGCAGCAGCAGAGGCTGGGTTGGTTCCTCGCTCACTGTGGTGCAGAGCGGATTGCAGCCTCGGTGAAGGAGGTTGCGGTGGGAGTTCCTGCTTTGTCTCTAAAATGGGGCTAATCCCGGGTAAAGCAGCGTGGCAGGCAGGGGGCAGAGGGTGGGCATGGTATGAGCCAGGCCTGGAGGTGATCATCATGTGGATGGCAGCCTGCTGTGTTGTGTGTTTGGCTATTCTGTATGTCCAGCCGTGGAGGAATGTGGTTGTGAGGATGTGGGCTGTTGCTCCTGAAGTCCAAGCTCGGCCATGGAAACCTCTCTCCAGCTGGGCTGCCCCCAGAACAGACGTCTGTTGCTCAGCACTGGGCATCCATCTTCTGAATGACATCAGGACCGTGTAGCCAAATGCCCTTTCTGGAGCAGAGCTGCTATGGATGTGCTGCTTGTGCAGCAGGGACCATCTGCCAAGGGGCACCCTGCAATTTTGTGTTGTGGTGGGGGTCTCATCTCAGTGTTCACAGTGCCCTGTGACACCCAGGCAGCACTGATGGCTTTGCCTTTTAGGTGCAGTTTGTGGTCTGCTTCTTGGCACCCCGTGTCCAGTCCTGTGGTCTAGGCTAAAACCCCCTCCTCTGGCTCATTGCTGTTGGGTTCTGTGGCTGTGGGGACCCCACAGCAAAGTGCTGTTAGCTGGAGCCCCTTTCTTATCCCTTTGGGACCTCTCTGTGCTGTAACACAGGGAGGGTGACAAGGAGGAGTTCTTGTGTTCTCATGCTGGTTCTGCAGCACAAGGCCTTGAGTCTGGTTCAGTTGTACTACTGGCCTGCAGGCTTGACAATACTTCTGTTCTCTCTGCTGAGTTTTAGCATCTTAAATCTCAAGTGGTAAATGGGAGCTGATTGTGTGAGCTCAGAATGAGCAAAGAGTGCCAGTGGAGAGAGAAAGGGCGTCTTCAGCATTGGGTTTGGCATTGAGGGGCCTGGTGCCAAAGCTGAGGGCACCTCTGGGTTCCTCTGCACAGCTCCCAGGTGTAGCCCATCAAGAGAGTGGGAACAGGTAGAGCACATCCTGTCCTGTGCCACCCTGCTCTGCCCTGTTTGGGAGTTGCCTCACATGGAAGGAATTGTTTGTCTGAGTCGTGCCATGGAAACTCGGTTCGGGGTGGGCAGGGAGCTGCGGATCGTGTTTGGGAACCAGTAGCTGAGAGTGAACTCTCTCTTCCCTGTGTTATTGTGCTCCTGTCCCCAGGCAGTGACAGAAACCTGCAGTGGCGAGTGTGATCTTTCTCCTTTCGGGGCAGGAGCGCTGAGCAGCGGTGGTCACAGCCCCTGAAATGGGGCAGGAGTGCTGGGAGCTGGTCACGCGTGTTCCTCCCAAGCCAGCCAAGGTGTGCAGAGCCAGAGGCAGCGCATTTTCCTGCCCTGCCTGATGCGGGCTGCGCTGGGGTCAGTAGATGAACAGGACAGTTTGGGTGAAGCTGGTGGCATGCTGAGGAAAGCAAGGTGGGAAGGAGCAGTGTGAGGCTTGAAGAGGTGGTGCTGCAAGGAGAGGATATTAGAGTGAGGCCACACAGGTCCTTGACCAAAGAAAAGGAGACTCTGGCTGAAAGAAATGGAAAGTGGCAGCAGTTGTGCTTGGAAATGTCCGAGAGGAGGGGATCAAAGTAATTTCCCAGGAATGGAGACGAGGGAAAATGGAAACAGCCCCTTATGTGATGGGGAGAGAAATCCTTTAGACTGGGAGAGAGAAGCTCTGGAGGTGGCCGAGCATTGCTGGGAAAGGGGGTTATGGGATTGGAAAAACAGGTGGAATTCCCAAGAGAGGGAAAAGGGAGTCACTGTAACACATGCGCTCGGTGGAGTTTGACTGGAGGAGGAAGGAGCAGGGCTGAGCTGAGGGCAGATCAGGAAGGCTGGAAGGGAGGAGCTGCTGGGCTGGAAGTGGTGGAGGGAGAGGAACCAGAGGCAGGATCAGAGTCTGCACAAGCCTCAGGTAAGAAATGACCTGGGGACTCCTTCAAGGAGGGAGGTCTGAGAGTGATCTTTATGGATGGGGACAAGTGGCCATAGAGAGGGTCTGGGGAGGAAGCAGAGGAGAAAGAAGGGTTGATAGAGCAGAGTGAGGTTGGTTGTGGGGCTGAAGGGAAAGGCCATAGGAGAAAGTGTGTGTTGAGGAGAGCCAGTATAATCTGTGGGAAGCCGAGGTGGATTTCACTTGTGTTTCTCCTGCACGACCAGGGTAGAGGACAAAGATAGTCGAGGCGAGTACAGCCATGTAGCTTAGCCCAAACAGAAGAGAAAAAGACACCTTGAAGGTTACACAGCAGAGATGCTGGCACATCAGATGTGCTGCACCCTCAGATGCTTCAGCCGCTTGGGTGTTCCTGATGGTGTGAGATGGGACCTGCTGCCTTATGGTCAGGGCGCACAGACGTCCTGCCCTTGGCATGGGCACAGTGCCTGGGCTGTCCTGGAAGGGTGATCCCTGCAGCATGGCTGATGCTCTGAGGGGTTTGGTTTGCCAAGGAGCTTGAAAGGGTCACAGCTGCATGGAGGCTCGGGAGCCAGGTGGGTTTGGCTCAGCAGCCTTCCGTACGTTTGTCAAATTGAGCAGTTACTCTTGAGTTACTTGGGACACAGGAGTTATATCTGTGTTGGATCTTGATTGCATGTCACTGGTGACAGCACCTGGACTTTCTGCCCCACGTGGAGCACCTATTCAGGTGGGCTGTCCCTGAGCAGTGACCTTGACTCGCACAGTCTCTGTTTTCCCTTGTGGTGCCTGGTGCTTCATCTCTGTGCTCAGCCAGGGTAGCATGTGGAGTTTGGCAGAGGCACTGTGGGCAGCAGCACCTAGGTTCGTGACCCCATCTTTGGGTGGGACAGCAGAGGCAGAACCAGGGTCACTTGGACTTCTAAGGAGGTCTAGGTCAAGAAGAACACAGGTTCTAATGTGGAGAACTGAAAGAGGGAGATGAGGACCCCCTCTTCAATTTGGCAGTGTCTGTTTGAATTCAAGGTGTGGCTTTGTTTTCATGGCGGAGCCTTTCAAAGGGCTGGGGTGTTCTGTTGCAGCAGAGCAGCTTGTTCGCAGATTGCTTCTGCTAAAGTAATTAGCAGTGCTCTGATGTCATCTCTAAACTTCTGAGTAACCCATCCCTAGAGCTGCTGCCTGCCTGCATCGCAGCACTGCCCTCCCGGGTGGTGGCTTACCTTATTGGTGGGGTGTCAAGGTTTGTGCTTGCCTCATGCTGAAGCTCAGCATCATGTCTGGGGGCAGAGCGAGGCTGTGGAGCTCGACACCTACCAGGGAGAATGGCTGTGTGCAGAGATGTTCATGATCAGCGCGTCCCAGAGCTGCTCTTGGGTGAAGCTGGAGCAGTCCCCAGTCAGCTCACAAGCCCTGGCCCAGGGCTTCCTCGCAGTCGCAAGGACAAGCAGCTTGGTGTGAGAAGCTGAGCTCTGCTTCTACGAGACAGAGCTGCTCCGCAGTGGGAGCGGTTTCGCCATTAGTCAGCCCCAGTGACTGACGCCTGGTTTTGTGACTGAACCGATTTAATTGTAACCCGTTCTTGTCATTAAATGTGCCTTTGATTCCGAGCTGTTGTTCTCTCAACCTTCACAAGCGTTTAGTCAGCACTAGATACTTTCCTGTCCACCCTGGGAAAAAAAAAAGCCTTTGCAAGGCAGAAGAGGAGAAGAGTGGAAGGAGAAATCGAGCGAGTTGTTGGAGTTCTGTACTTAGACCTGGTGACTCAGCCAGCAAGGTGGACAGTGGGTGACAGGGCCAGAGGATTCCTGGAGCAGCAGGAATCAGTGTGATGCAATCAGTGTCTGACTTGTCCCCGAGCTGTGATTCCCTCTGAGGTGTTTGCAACTCAGGGCAGGTTGGTGCCTCCTGCTTCCCCTTCTGAAAGCATTCGGTTTTCCGTGGTTTATGCAGTGTTCCCTCCTGTGTCCTCATGATCGGCTACGGGTGGCAGGTCCCCAGGTGCACCCACAACAGTGGAGGCACCTGGTGAGAACCCAGCTCTGCTTCATCCAGAGCTGCGAGTCCCTCCTCTGGTCAAGGGCCTGGTGCTTTTCATGGGCCTCTCCTGTCTCCTGCCCTCCGGGGAACAGGATGAGATTCTCAGCTGTCCTGCCTCCTGCGATCTCCACCCTTCCATTAAGTCTGCAGGCTCTGATCAGCCCCTTCACCCCGGGGCAGCCAGCATGCGCTGCTGTGCATTCTCAGCTGTAGCTGCAGAGAAGCCATGGGGTCCTGTGGGGCTCAGCGTGGGTTTCCAGGGTGAGTTGGGGTCTTGGTGCCCTCTGTGGGGAAGGAAGGGAGCACCTGAAACCAGGCTTGGGGGCTCATCACAGCCAGCACAAGGTCATCACACCAGTTCTGCAGTCGTGGTGGGGGCAGCGATGTCAGGCGATAGGCTTGGGGCTGGGCTGTGGCACTGCTCTGTGTCAGACCAGGCTGGAGGTGGCATCTCACCGACTGGGACTCGCCAGCAGCGCTTCACATCCTTCCACCAAAGGCTGCTCCCTGTCCTGGGGAGCTTGGCGGTGCTTTAGCGTTCGTAGGTGACTGCCTCTTCCCTTGCTGTGGTTGTCTCTTCCCTTGCTGTGGTAACCTCTTTATGTTTTGTTCTAGGTGAAGTGTGCCAGACCAGATGTCGACTTCTAACAATTTTGTGTAGGTTGTCTTTTTTTTTTGTTAAAAAAAAAAAAAGAGAGAAATGGATTAACGAGGAAGAATTTCAGTGAAGGAAGGGGAGTTAAAAATGGAGCCATTTGGAACAAACTGAGATCTCCCCCTGCACCAGTTGGGCCATGGGTGAGACGGACTCCTTCAGCACTGTATTTGCCACTGGTGGTCTCCTGCGGTTGTAAGAGCGATCCCTGAAAGCTAGCTGCAGATCTCTCTGTTGACCTGCCCTGCACTGCTTGGAAATGGTTTAACAAAGCTCCTGTCCCTTCCCGGCCACCGAGTGGATACTGAGCCCGCAGGAAGGCCCAGGGGACTGGGAGAAAAGGAGCAAGTCGGAAGAGGACAAAACGGCACAATCCTGGACCTTCCCCTTCTGCCCCCCTTGCAAAGAAAGGATTTACAGCTCAACCTTGCACCAGCTGTTCCTCGGCTTTAACAGTCAAGAGAGAAATAAATAAAATTAAACGGCCACCACCAGCCAGCCTTGGATCCTGGTGAAATCAGGGAGAGTGTTTCCGTGACCCCTCCAGTGAGGGGGAGGAGCAGGAGGCACAGCAGAGCCGTGAGGAAGCGCTGGGCAGGTCGTCTGCCAGCCACCCTGTCCTGCCGTGCAGCGACGGACCGGGACTGTAGCTGCTCAAGGCAGATCGAAAAGGAGAAGTGGCGTCCTCAAGACTCCCGGGGTGGCTTTTTGTGCAGGAAGTGCCCCCGCATCTTCCTTTTCCCAGGGTGCTGGCTGGGTGGGAGGGAGCACCAGCCTCTTGTCCCCTTCCCCTCGAGCCCGGTCGCTGGAGTCAGCCCTGCAGGGACCGTCCCTCTGCCAGCTGCTGCCCGACTGAGTGAGGCTCTCAAGGGCTCTGGGCGTTTCTGCCCCAACCGACGGTTTTGAACCCAAATCGAGTTCTCTGTTCTGAAATCTTAATGGTTTTCACCCTCCTTCCCCGTGCTCTCCTGTGGGGCAGAGCGTAGTGTGGACTCCTCTCCCGAGACCTCTCTGAGTTTCCCGGACTGTCAGCTGCAGGCAGAGCTTGCCCCGGGAGCCGGTGCGGCGGCTGAGGAGCGGGTCCTCCCCCGTCCCCCTCCTCGCCCCTTCTCGCCCTGCTCTGACCCCGCCGGGCCTGGGCTATGCTGCGGGGCAGACCCCCCTCCACAGCTCCAACATGCCAGCAGCGTCCGGAAAGAGGTTCAAACCCAGCAAGTACGTCCCGGTCTCAGCTGCTGCCATCTTCCTAGTGGGAGCCACCACCCTCTTCTTTGCCTTCACGTGAGTCCCAGCTGCTGGCCAGGGCGTGGGGTGGGCGAGGGGGGGACCTGGGACCCAGCCTCCCTTGCAGTGCCCAAGGATTGGGGAGCACAGCTCCTATCCATGGGGATGTCTGGCAGAGAGGGCCTGTGCCTTATTCCTGCACTGAAAGAGGGACGTTGTGCTCTGGGTGCTGGAGGATGGATGGTGCCATCCTCCAGAGCTGTGCAGCCTCACTCGATTTCCTGGAGCTGAGCTCAGGGAGTGGGCATAGTGGTGAGGCACCTGACTCCTGCAGCCCCTGCTTCTCTCTCCTCCAGTGTTTGCACGACTACTTTCACAGATGATCTGGGAACTCGTGTGTGACCTATAGGTGGGAAATGGCCAAGAGAGCTTTCTCTTGTGGAGTGAAGTGAGGGGGGTTTGGTGGCCTGGGGCTTTGTGTTAGTTTCCTAGCTGATTTGTGAGCCACAAAGGAAAGTTCAGAGAGGAGAGCTCTGACCCGTGCCTGGATCTAGGAGTCCACAATGTCACCTTGGCATCAGCTTTTCCCTGAGGAACTGAGGGTTTGATGTCTCTGGAGAGGAGCTGAGGAGGTGGCCAGCTGGCAGGTCACCAGGGTCTGGGATGGACCTGGAGCCAGGGTGTGAAGTGGTACCAGTTGCTGAGGAAGGGCAGGGCTTTGGCTCGTGTTAACTTGCTGACAAATTAACACTTGCTCGGCTCTGGTTGATACAGTGGGGAGACAGGAGGACCCCAAGGTGCCCAGCAGGCTGCTGGGCTGCTATGCTAGTGCCAAGGCAGGTGTGTACTGGACAGGAGTGCCAGAGCACTGCAATTGGCACCAGCTACCATATCTTGCAGCAGGTCCTGGAACTGTTGTTTGGGGTGGCACAGCAGAAAGCTGTAAATTAGATAGCTCAGCACCTCAGGGTACTTGATGGTGGCTCCACGTGAAGGGTCTAGGGTTGCTTGGGCAGTCTGGGGGTGTGTGATAGGTGGCTGGGGGAGGCAGGGCAGGGGTCAGGGTGGCTGCTGCCTGTGTGCCCTCATGCAGGGTACCTGCAGGCAGCTCCCTCCAGCCAGCTGCCTGCCCATGGCCCTTCTTTGCCTCCTGCACCCATTGCCATCACTGGTGTGCCTCCATCCCTTTCTTTTGCAGCACCAGTGCTGCAGGTGGGTGACATGCAGCCTCTACAGGGCCTACCAGCCTTTCCAGGGAGGCAGATTGGCCCTGCTCACGTTTTCCTGTTAGCTGAGCTTTTTTACTGCCAGCTGCCAATGGCAGGGTCCTGGCTGCACAAGGAGGAGGTGCAGCTCTGCTTCAGGGCTGCCTGGCTCTTGTGGGGCACCTTCTCCTGCATCTCAGTGAAAGCTCTCCCTGCTAAGGGGGTTTGCTGCTGGTTGGGTTGCAGGGATTTTCCAGAGCTGGGAGGCAGCTCCTCAGTCAGAAGGGCTGATGGCTGCTGCTGCTTCCTTGGGATGGAGCCACTGGGGGCTGGAAGGTCACCATGGCCGTGACGCCTGGCAACAACCAGGCAATAAAAGAGTAATTTGATGACCAAAGGGCAGAGTGGTTTGATTGACTCCTGCTGGGAGCAGCTGGCAGTGTCGCTCGGCAGCATGCAGCCGTTGCTCGGCAGCAGGTGACAGTCCCTGTGAGGGGACACCGACGTTGGTCGTAACTGGCGCTGCCGGCAGAACTGGAGGGTCTGCTGTGCCGGGTGCCGAGCACTTGCAGGAGTTCCTTGTCCCGGTGCTGCCTTTTCAGGGGGCTGAAGGGGATGAGGAGGGAGCGGGCGATAGCTTCCGAGCAGCCATGTGGGCGCAGCACCTCAGAGGGAAAGGTGCGACTCCAGTTTGTCACACGGCGCTGCTGGGGGACAGGGAGGCAGCTGTGCCCCGCAGCTGTGGCTCTGGCCGGTGCCTGCCGCAGCGCTTATCAGGCGCACCGGGAGCTGGCGCGGTGCCGTCCAGCAGGTTTGTTGAGAGCAGGAGCAGCTGGGCAGGGTCCCTGTAATTGCAGGTCAGTGGATGTTATTTAACCTACTTTAAAGCAGCGCTCTAGCCCCACGGGGCACAGTGTGCTTCCAGCAGGGCTCCTCGGTGGCAGGGAATTCATCGAGCTGCTGCTGGCCGTGGGCAAATCCTGCCTGGCTCTGGATTGGGGCCGAAGGGACAATTGTCTTATTCCTAGCAAAACTACAGGCTGCTTTTTGGCCCTGTCCATGCTGGCCCAGGATTTGCATCTCTGGGCCAAGAACTCTGTTTAATTGATTAATGAGGAGATGCTGCAGAGCACGTGGCAGCTGGGATGAGCTGAGGCCAGCAGGCGGTGGGAAGAATGGCCATGCCCAACCTCCCTCTGGAAGGAGTGAAGAGCTCTGACGTGCTGGGGTCTCACACTGGTGCTGCCTTAGGACCAAAATTCCCCTTCGGACTCGTTGCCCCTTCCTACATCTCCCTCTGGCCTGTGCTGGTCCCTGCTCCTCATGCTCAGCCTTTCTGCCGTCAAGATGCTGGGAGCACCCAGGCTGGCCTAGGCAGGGCTCTGAGGGCAGCCTGCTGTCAGGCAGCCTCCTCCTGCTCCCAGCTGTGGCTCAGCCCGGATTCTTGAGCTCTGTAAAAGTCGGCAAAGTGAAAACTTCTCCTTGCCACTGGGTGAACCTGTAAAGCTCTGACCCCTGCTTTTCCTCAGTCCTTGCAGGCCACGAGGGACCTGCGCATTTGTGGAAGGAGCTTTGGTCTCTCCTGGTGTTGGGGGAGAGAGAGGCATGGGGATGTGGCAGCCCCTGGAGCTGACGATGCTCTGGAACCTGCTGGCACACTCCTGTCTGGGTCAAACTTGTGTGGCACTGAGCAGGGATTGCATCTGCAGCACATGGGAGCTGGAGGGACCACGAGTCCAAACTGAAGAGAGGCTGACATAGCAGCTCTCTGAGTCTGGGGGTGCAGTGGGGACAGTGTCCTTGGGACAGCTTTGGGGACAGCAAGGGGCTGAGGGACCACAGGCTCCGAGCCCAGTGCAGGGAGGAGAAGCTGGGCCAGGCAGTGATGAGGTTCTCCTGGTGTAACTGCAGCCAAAAGCCTGTCCCAGGCCCAGATGTGACTCAGTCTGCCCCAGGTTCCCCAGATCCTCTCATGTGCTGCCAGGGACAAGTCTCGACAGCTCCTCTGGCAGCCGGCGTGTTTGCACGCCGAGGGGGAACCAGCGAGTTCCCCGGCACCAGCGTGGCCGCGATGGGGAGCAGCCTCCTCCTCCTCCCTGCGGGGCTGGAGCCTGCACTGCCGGCTGCTCTGGGCAGGGCCCACGGCCCCGCTCTATCGGGGAGGAAGGCGAAAGGCAGGAGCACAGCAGAGTCTCTGATAAGGAGGTGTCCCAGGCGTGCAGCCACCTTTGCTCCCTGTGCTGTGTCCCTCCTGCAAGGTGGTGCTGCTCTGCTGCCCAGCGCTGGGGGCCGTGGGCAGGATGTCAGTGTCTGGGTTGGCCTGGTATTGGAAAGGTTCCTGCTTCCATGGCATGGTGGGGCCCATAGGTGCAGGGAGAGCTGGGAGGACAGCAGGCAGTGGGGCTTGCCATACTTGGAGATGCCAGGGGAGAGACCCTGGCATCATGCTTGTGACGTGATGATGTTCAATTTGAGGATACCCTGTAAGCTGCAGGTCCTTGTCCTCAGGGAGGGTGTTCTGCTTGTCCTGGCCCATGGAGTCACAACCTGGGTGGCTTTGCTTCCCTGGCTAGTTGTTCAGGGTGTAAAGTCCTCTCTGTGCAGTGTGGCCCTTGGCAGCCAGCACAACCTGGTAAGGACAGGGATTGCCAGTCAGCCCTGAGACACTGCACCAGCACTCCAGCCAGGTCTCCCTTCTAAAGGCTGAAGTTCAATCTTCCATCCTTCTGTGATGTCTGGCTGCCAACTATGGTCTAGGACTAACTGGGTCCTGCCTCGGGGTTTGCACTACTTGAAATGGAGGCAGGAGGCTGGTTTGCAGGACATGCAGCAGCCACAGAGCAGAGCTGGGCTGGCAGGGCTCAATGTCCCCAGGGAGGTCCCCATTTAGTCCATCAGCATCACTGGTTGCCCTTTTATAGCTGTGGCTGTGTCCCCCTCAATGCCGAGGTGCTGAGCCTTTTGATGCTTCCTCAGCTAAAGGTCATTGTCACCCTGGGCACCTGCCAGCCACCATTGTCCCCTGGGAGCTGAGCTACTCCTGCCTGGAACAGGTTTGGTGCAGTTGGTGCCGGAGGTGCCCCCTCCCCCCTGGAAGGCTGATTGTTCCCTCTCTGCCGACCCCAGAGCTTTTTGCCAGCTCCAGCCCTAGCTGAGGCAGCTTCATCTCTTGCAGCTGTGCCAGGGTCTGTCTGTTGAGGACCTGGAGTGAGTGCATGGCTGGCTCAGCCCTGTGCAGGGATGCTGGCATGTGGTGGCTCTCCATGGCTCTTCTCCATCCCTCTCGACTGAAGGTTTGGCCTGGGATTTTCCTTCCTAGACAGAGGAGCTCCTTCCTCAGTGTTCCTGGAAGGGCTTTTCCTCCCTTTAGGGTTCATCTAAGCCTTCCCACTTGCTCCTCTTCCTTCAGCACTTTCTCCTCTGATACTCAGCAGAGAGCAGAGCCAGGGAGGCTCCTCTTTAGTTGTGGTGCTCAGCTCTGTGTCTGCACTGGGTGCCCAGGGCAGGAGCAGAGAGGAACCCTGTTCTCAAGGGGCTGCCTCGCTGTGAGGGCATAGAACATCCCCACTGAGTCCCCCAACACTCTGGGAGCTGCAGGGAACAGGAGCTTTGGCCTTTGCCTAACTCTCCTCCAGCTGCTGGACGAGCCCCTGGGGGCTGCCAGGTCTCTGCCAGCTTTCTGCCTCACCAGCTTGCCCCACCACAAATAACCAATTTCCCCTCTGTGGGACTGGGAGACTCTCACTTTCGTTTTTTGCAAGCCACCAAAGCACTGGAATGTTTTCTTGATGGTGCTGGCCATGGGCCGACCTGGCAGCAGCTCAGAGCTGGGGCAGGCAAGATGAGCCCTGTCGCCTGGCAGATTGGAGGGGGAGGGCATGCGGGGTGAGCTGTGGGCTGCCAGCATGGCTGCCAGTCCCGAAGCATCTCCCAGTAATGCTGGTTGTACTGAGCCGGCTGGGCTGGGCATGGCTAGCTCAGCTCTTACATTCTCCGTGTGCTGTAGGTGCCACACCTCTCTGAAGCTGTTCTCCAGGGGTTTTGGGGCACAGACTGGAGAAGGCTCCCCTCACCAGCCTGTCCCCACTGTGCTGGCACCACCCACTCTGCGGAGAATCCCCTGGCCAGCCTCCAGCAGGACACGGGGTCAGCATGGCAGAGCCGGTGTGGCTAGTGCTGAGGAGCAGGTTGTGGAGGAGCTGCTCCCCACCCTGGAGCAGAGCTCTGGGTGAACTGGCCTGGAGATGCCATCCCAGATGTGGGGAGGTGGGGAGGCATCGCCCAGGGTGCCAAGAGGGTGAGGCATCCACCCTGGTGTGGTGCTTGGGGCTCTGGAGGGTGTGGAGAGTCTGCAGGTGGAGCCTATTTTGGTGTGCGAGGCTGGAGTCCAGAGGAGCTGCTGTGGGTCCGGGTGCCAGCAGGGCAGGAGTGTGCTGGGTGACAGAGCTGAGCTTGGCTCTGTACACACTCCTGCCAGCCAGGTGTCTGGTCAAGTGGCAAGGGTTTGCCTTCCCAGTCTTGTCTTGCCCTTGTCACTGTGCTCAGTGGGTGCTGCCTTGTCCTTGGCCAGTGGAGGCAGGTCCCGCTGCCGCTCCCACCCTCCCTGGGTGCCAGGCAGGACTGGGCATGGAGCCATGCCCGGGCCTGGGTGTGCCTTCCTCTACTGCCAGGTGGGTGCCAAGGCAGGTGTGCCCACTTCTCCAGCCCAACCTGTCTTATCTCCTGCTGCCGTGTTCCCTGCCTGGCACCGTCCCCTGTCTCCCCACATACTGCCCCACGTAGGAGGATCCCCTCTGCTCTCACTTGGGGCCCTGCCAGCCCTCTACTGGTCTCTACTGGGGGCAGAGCACTGCAGCAAGGGTTCATTCCAGGTTGTAGCCTCACCAAGGCTACTGGTGCTGCCATGGCAAGGACAGGGGCTGCCTTGCTGTGATGGGACCTGTCACACAGCGACAAAGGAGGGGATGGGACCAGTGGCTGCCTGTTCACCTCTACCTGCTCGGAGGCTGTGGGAGATTACAGTGTGGGCACCATATGTCGCCCTGCCCACTGAGCCCTGCCCCTCTCTGCTCCCACTGCCTAAATCCATCTGCGCTTATCGCTGCGGGGGGAAGAGAGGGACAGATGCTGCCCTAGATCTGTGAGATTAAACTCCCATCAGCAAAGCAGATTAGGGGATTACGCTGGCGCCGCCGAGGGGGAAGCCCACTGTCCTGAGCCCGCCACGCCAGGGACATGGTGGAGGTTCCCCTGCCGTGCCCGTGGAAGAGCCAAGTGGTGGCTGTGACTGGCGGGTGCAGTGGTGGGGTCCCCATGTGCCGTGGGCCCAGCTCAGCGCGGTGTCACCACGGCCTGTTGCCGCTCCACGTGGCAGCGAGGCCCTGTGCTGACACTGCCTTGTGGGATCGTGGGTGCAAGAGGCCAGCAGTGGGTTTGCTTTCCAAGGACTTTGCGGACCACTCCCCACACCAGCCCTCTGAGCGCTCCCCTGAGGCTGGGGGTTTGGCTGGTGACACACCCAAGGTCAGGCTGGCTTGGGCACAGCTCCGGTTCAGGTGTGGAAGGCACTAAGAGAGGGCAGAGTTGACCATGTCCTGCCTGGACAGGAGCCTGGAAACCTGACCTGTGATCAGGGAATGTGGATGTCCTGGTCAGGACACCCTGGGCATGGCTGGCAGGGATGGCTGCAGGGCTTTGGGGGTTGGTTGAGTCCTGCTCTACCCTGGTTCGCTCTGAGAGCACCATCAGGCTTAGTGACACTTGCCTGGGGCCGTGGGGAGAGTGGGGAGGTGAGCAAGAAGTAGCGTCAGAGGGGCAACCCACGGGCACACGCCAGGGTGTCTCACTGCCATTGTGCCCGCAGGTGCCCGGGGCTCAGTCTGTATGTCTCCCCTGTCATTCCTGCCTACAATGCTGTTGTCTTCCTCTTTGTGCTGGCCAACTTCAGCATGGCCACCTTCATGGACCCAGGCATCTTCCCACGAGGTGAGTCAGGCTCCATCTGGGAAGGGGCTTGGGTTTAGCTGCCTCTTTCCTCAGAGGTGAAGAGGATTCTCTCCACCCTGTCTGGGTGGGATCAGGTGGTCACACCCATGCCGGGAACGGCAGTTGTGGGTTCAGCACCCAGCCTGCAGGACTGGGTGGGGGAAGCAGCACAAATCCTGGCATCATGCTGGGTACCTGGGGTTTCAGGGCAGGGCTGGGAGAACCTCCCTTGTCTGCTTGTGTCTGGGAGTCCCTGGCTAGTCCTGGTGCTGGGTGAGATAGGCTGGGTGACACAGGAGGGCGATGCCGCCTCCAGCTTGGGAGGGCAGGAGGCCGGTGTGGGGCACTGACATGTGGCTGTGCTGGGGATTCCCATCAGCTGAGGAGGATGAGGACAAGGAGGATGACTTCCGAGCTCCGCTCTACAAGACGGTGGAGATCAAGGGCATCCAGGTGCGCATGAAGTGGTGCGCCACTTGCCGCTTCTACCGGCCGCCGCGCTGCTCCCACTGCAGCGTCTGCGACAACTGCGTGGAGGTGAGGACTCGTGGCTCTTGCTGCCTCTTCCTTTGCAGATGCACCTTAACACACGGTGCTGGTGGAAGCCCTGGCAGCCGAGTTCCTCACCATGTCTTTCCCCCCCCACACAGGAGTTTGACCATCACTGCCCCTGGGTCAACAACTGCATCGGGCGCCGCAACTACCGTTACTTCTTCCTCTTCCTGCTGTCACTCACCACGCACATCATGGGGGTGTTCGGCTTCGGCCTGCTCTACGTCCTCTACCAGGTGGAGGAGCTCTCCGGTGTCCGCATGGCCGTCACGTATCCTCTGCCAGGCCGTGGGAGTGGGGCGGTGGGGCTGGGGGTGGTGAGCGGTGGAGCCGGGGCGCAGCCGTTCCTTAGCTGGCTGCTGACAGCATGGTGGTGATGTGTGTGGCTGGCTTGTTCTTCATCCCTGTCGCTGGCCTTACGGGGTTCCACGTGGTGCTTGTGGCAAGAGGCCGGACCACCAATGAACAGGTATGACTGTGGGGCTGGTGCAGGGTTGCTGGCCCCGGGGAGGCTATGTGGGTATCCCCAGGACCAGAGGGACGAGAGCAGGCTAGATGGAGGTGAGAGGCGGCCCCTGAGGTGGCCGAGGGTAGAGCGCAGGGTGTCAGGGAGTGGAGGCTGAGGGCACCTTGTCTTGATAGCATGGGACAGTGAGGTCTTTGCTGCTGGCCTTGGGGGACTGTGGGGAGGATGGAGCTGAGCAGGCTCCTGAGGAGGGTAGGAGGTGACCACACAATTTGGAACAAGGCACCTTCCCTTTGCACATTGAGAAAAGTCTTCTGGTCCTCACAGGTGGTTGAATGCTGAAACAGGCTGAGAAAAGGGGAAGTATCTCCATCCCTGGAGATTGTCCTGAGGGATCTGGACAAACTATGCAGCCTGATTTGGGGCTGGCCCTGAGACCCCCGAGGTCCCTGCCCACCCAAGTGAGCTGCAGTGCTTCTTTTCCACAGGTGACAGGCAAGTTCCGCGGTGGTGTCAACCCCTTCACCAACGGTTGCTGTAAGAATGTCAGCCGGGTCCTCTGCAGCTCCCCGGCCCCCAGGTGAGCCTGGTACAGCCTGGCTGTGCCACACAGCACCTGGGTAAAATGGCAGCGTAGGTCCTGATCCTCCTCCCACCCCTCTTCCAGGTACCTTGGGCGTCCAAGGGCTGAGCAGACTGTGCTGGTGAGACCTCCCTTCTTGCGGCCTGAGGTGTCAGATGGTCAGATCACTGTCAAGATCATGGACAATGGTATCCAGACAGAGCTAAAGAGGACAAAGGTGAGGAAGGTGGGGATTAGCGCTGGGGCCCTCCGTGGAGCCCAGGGGTGCAAGCCTGCATCCGTGAGTAAAGAACCGAGTGAGCCTTGTCATGTCTCCTGTCCCGCTCCATGTTGTCTTGTTCTGTGTCCCTGTGGGACAAAGCCCTCTCCCTCCATGCGGCTGCGGCCACATGAGGCTTCGCACCCTCCCTTGCCCCTCCCCATGCTGTCCTTTGCCTCGCAGTGTTCATTGGAGCTCTCTGTCCTCAGCGCATCCCAGCACGGAGGCATATTCCACCGTCGAGCGCTCAGATGTCGGATGGCCTGGGAAAGCCCCAAATGCCACTGCCCACTCCCTGCCTGCTTGAAGGTAGGCTGAGGCCCTGGCACGCCCTGACCCCCACTCTGCGCTTTGTCTCTGCAGTCCAAAGGAAGCCTGGAGGTGACGGAGAGCCAGTCTGCGGATGCTGAGCCACCCCCCCCACCTAAGCCAGACCTCAGCCGCTACACGGGCCTGAGGACACACTTAACCTTGGCCACCACCGAGGGTAAGGAGGATGCACAGGGTCCCTGCAGCCGCTGGGAGGGGAGCCCAGGGCTGTGCCACGCAGAGCAGGATCCAGGGCCATAGGCAGAACAGGCTGCAGGGCAGGCCAGGAGCACATCAGCACCGCTGCAATATGGGGCACAATGTGCACGAGTTCTGGGCTGGTGTGTGTGGCCCCTTGCACTCGGAGAAGCCTGCAGGATGCTTCCAGCCAGCTGTGCTCCATCGGGAGAGGAGCAAGAGCCCAAGCTGAGGCAGCATGGTGCATGTCTGGAGCTGCGGTGAGCCACAGTGGCCTGTGGCAGGTGGGCTGCTGTGCCACAGGCGGGCCCAGAAGCATCACCAGGATGAAGGTGGCAAAGGAGCAGCAGCCTGGCTTGGTGGCAGAGAGCATGTGTGGCAGCGTGACTCGCTCTCCCGCTTCCCCGCGTGCTGGCGAAGCAGTGCTGGAGCTTCCTGTGAGGGCTTGGTGAGAGAGGTGGGATGTGAGGGGCAGAGCTTGGAAGCAACCGCTTCCTGCAGCAGGCTGGAGGCCTCTGCAGCTCTTCCCACTCTCTGGCCATGCTGGAGAAGGGCTCTGCAGCATGTGTGTCCATAGGGTGACAGCACCCTGGTACCTACTGGCACCTCAGTTCTCTGCACACCCCACTGGGGCTGCTGCAGGGATGTGGAGGTGCCAGCCCCACACATGTTGCTGTGGGGACATGTTTTCCATTCCTCTCTGCCTCCTCCACCCCTGGTGCCCATTCCTTGAGCCCATCCCTCTCTCTGCTTCCATCCCCTAGTCTGTCTGTCCCAGGCTCAGCGCTGGTTCTTGGGAAGGAAGGTCAGGGCTCAGAATGACCTGTTCCTTCCCTGCACAGCTCTGGGGAGCTGTTGTCTGAATGTCCTCTCCCCTGACTGCAGACAGCGGCTTGCTAGGCAAGGACAGCCCCCCGACACCCACCATGTACAAGTACCGGCCTGGCTACAGCAGCAGCAGCAGCTCGGCAGCCCTGCCTCACTCCAGCAGTGCCAAGGTAAGGCAGCGTGCTTGCCTTAAGGGGGTGCCACCGTGTTCCTAGTTTAGGGAGAGCATGGTGCTGGTGCTGAGAGAGCTGCAGGAGCTCTGTGGGTGACATCTGTGTCTCTGCCCTGCAGCTGAGCCGCGTGAACAGCCTGAAGGAGCCAAACTCCATCTGCGAGGGTGGCCACAAGCCCAGCTACCGCTCCGAGCCAAGCCTGGAGCCTGACAGCTTCCGCTCGCCCACCTTCGGCAAGAGCTTTCACTTCGACCCGCTCTCCAGCGGCTCCCGCTCCTCCAGCCTCAAGTCAGCCCAGGGCACGGGCTTTGAGATGGGTCACCTCCAGTCCATCCGCTCCGAGGGCACCACCTCCACCTCTTACAAGAGCCTGGTGAACCAGACGCGCAACGGCAGCCTGTCTTACGACAGCCTGCTGACACCCTCCGACAGCCCCGACTTCGAGTCGGTGCAAGCAGGCCCGGAGCCCGACCCGCCGGTGGGATACACCTCGCCCTTCCTCTCGGCCCGCATCGCCCAGCAGCGGGAGCCCGACCTGCACGGCCGCTTCGCCAGCACCGTCTCGCCCAAGCACGCACCGCCACGCGAGTCCTCGCCCGTGCGCTACGACAACCTCTCCCGGCACATCGTGGCCTCCATCCAGGAGCGGGAGAAGCTGCTGCAGCAGCCGCCGGCCGCGGGCCGCGAGGAGGATGCGGCGCTGGCAGACTCGGGGATCCATTCGACGCCGGGCTCCAGCAATGCTCCCCGCACCAGTTCTTCCTCGGACGATTCGAAGCGCTCGCCCCTGGGCAAAAACCCACTCACCCGCCCAGCCCCACCCCGCTTCGGCAAGCCCGAGCCCCCCCATGCGCCCCGGGTGCGCTCCCTGGGCTCCCCGGAGCAGCCCCCTGCCCCCCACCTGGGAAAATCTGTGTCTTACAGCAGCCAAAAAACAGCGTCTCAGGCCAGCAGCCCCGAGGCCGAGGAGGTGGCCTTGCAGCCCTTACTGGCACCAAAGTGAGTACCTGGAGGGAGCCAGCTGCCCATTGCATGCCCCCTCCCTGCCTGGTGCTCCCTCCATCCCTCCTTCGTCTGCACCAGCACCCAGGGTCAGCAGCAGTCCCCTCACTGGGAGCCATGCTGCCAGAATAGAGCTGGCACCCCTGCCCCCTTGCTGGGACACACAGGCTTCTCAGGGAGCTGGGATGGTGTGTGGGTGCTGGGGTCATTGGGGCAGGCAGGGCTGTGATAGGTGCTGGGATCTCTCCCCGGGGTCTTTGTTCTTGTCCCTGCCCCAGCCCCAACCTGTGGAGCCCTGCTCGCTCCTGCTCCTCACGTCTTGTGTCCATCCTTGCCTCCCCAGGGATGAGGTGCAGATGAGAACAGCCTACAGCAAGTCCAATGGGCAGCCCAAGAGCCTGGGCACGGCCCCCCCGGGCCCGGGGCAGGTGCCCCTCAGCAGCCCCACACGTGGAGGAGTCAAGAAGGTCTCTGGTGTGGGGGGCACCACTTACGAGATCTCAGTATGAGGGGCAGAGCCGCTCGCCCCTCACTGCTCCCAGCCACCCCCCGCAAAGGGACGTTCTGCGGCCAGACGCTCTGCGGACTCCAAGAGAGCCAGGCAGGGGGGGGTCGGGCCCGCGGCCTCCGCTGCTGCTCCCCTTCCTCAGCTTCCCGGGCCTGGGGGCCGACACGGAGCGGGGTTGAGCTTCCCCCTCCCCCTCCGCAAAGGACTGCCAGCGCAAGGGGGCTGGCGAGTGCTCCAGCCTTGCCCCACCCTGGCACCCTCCTGGCTGGGCCAGCCACCTGTGGGCCTTGTGCAATCACCCGCTCGCCTAGCGTGGTAGGAACGGATTGTTTTTAAACCAGAATACTTTTTTTTATTATTATTATTATTGTTACGGATTCTATTTTTTTTCCCTCTTTCCGAGTTACCGGGTGTGTGTATATATAAATATCTATATATATAAAAATATAAATATTGGGGGAGGAGGGAAATTTAAAGGAAAAAAAAAACAAAGGGGAGGGGGGGCAGAAATTATATATTTCACCCAGAGAGAGATGGAGAGAGAGGAACTGCCCCTTCCTGTCTCCAGAGGAGGGGAGTGGGGGCTAGAGCTGCCCCTTGCACCAGTGGAAGATGCTGGGGCAGGTGCTCAGTGTTGCTCGCCCACCCAAAGCAGAATAGGCTAGGGCAGGTGCCACATCCCTCTACCCAGCCTTGCCAAAGGCCAAGGTGTATTCAGCCAAGACCTGTTCTTCACCCCCAGCCCCATCCTGGGGCTGTCTGGGCTGAGAACAGTAGGGAAGCAGCCCACTCCCTATGAGCTGAGACGGGCACAGCTTATGCAGAGAAGCACAGGCTGCAGCCTTCCCCAGCGGCAGATTTTCCCCCTTTTCTGATTCCCTGGGGCTTGTGTTGGCAGGGGGAGGGAAGAGGCTTCCTTGCTTTTTTCTTTCTTTTTTTTTTTGAATGGGTCAGAGGGGGTTTTCTTGCTGTCACGTGGTTGGTTTTATTTCCGTTGGGGGGGAAGAGGAAGGCCAGCAGGGTGCATCCCCATAAAGCAATATTTTCTCATCACATGCCAAAAACAAAAAAAAAAAAAGAAACCCCAAAAAAGCAGCCAAGGAGCCCAGAGCTCCCTGTCTCCCCCCTCCCCAACCCCACCTTTGCCCTGCCCAGGCAAACCACCCCACACAGGGCCCACAAAACTTCAGGCACTACTTGACGCTTTCTCTACGGCACTATCTCTCCTGTGGCCTCTGCAGAGCCACGCCATTGTTTTCAGTTTTTGGGTTGGTTGTTTTTTTCATTTCTTTTTTTTCTTTTTTCTTTTTTTTTTTTTTTTATTATTAGCCATTTTAAAAATGAGGAATAAAAGGATATTTAATGAGCCACCCCAGCGGGCATATGTGTGCTTTGTTTAGCATCCAGGGATGGAGTCCGGAAGGATTCTCAGCCTTCCTCTCAAGGAAAGAGGCCTGAGGAAAAGGCAAGCCTGGCCCCATCTCAGGGAGACACCTCCTTGAGTGGCTTTGGGGCAAGCTCTGCTCCCACGGAAGGCAAGTTTTAATCCAGGGTGTGAAGAGAAGTGTCTCTGGGCGAGATGGAGTGGAGCTGGTGAGGCGCAGGACACCGCACAGGACGCTGTGGCCAAAGGAGGACCTAGGTGTTGTGGCACGACTGCTTCTGGAGCTCCTGGTGCACACAGCCATGGTCCCAGGCATTTGGCTGGCAGCTGTCCAGACACAGGGCCTCTTGGGGGCCACTCCTGTCCTCACCTGGCAGGGGGCACAGAGCCCTTTCTAGCCCTGCAGCAGGATCCTTCTGTCCCTGCTTTGCAGGCAGCAGATGGCACAGGAGCTGCTGTGCAGGGTGGTGGAGGTGAGAGGTGCTGCCACCCATAACCTCTTTTCCCAGGCCATAGCACCCCATGGCCTCACCCTGGTCACATCACCTTGCCATGATACTGAGGGGTGCAGCTGCCACTGCCACCACCCCTGCTCAGAGCAGAGGCTTTTAATTAAAAGGTGACTAAAAAGAGAGGTCCTGATGCACCAGGTGCTTTTGGCATAAAAGGCTGCGGCCAGCAGTGCCTCTGTTCCCTGGTCCCAGCTGGCTGCACAATACAAGTGGGGGATGTGAATGTCCTCTCTGCCCAGGGGGGGCAACAGGCCAGCCCGAGTCCCACACTGAGTGCTGCAGGAGGGGTCAGTTCCTCCTACATCAGCCCAGGCCATTTCTGTTGGCAGGAGGGTCCCTGGGGTGGCACTGGCATGGCCTCACCGCAAGCTGCTGCTGCTGGCCTGGGAGCTGCCCACCCCTGGGTGCTCTGGGCTGTGGCGATTCTGTGGAGAAAGGACAGACATGTATCCCATAAGCCTCCTAGGGAACGGCTGGCAACAAGCAGTGCTGCTGCCCAGGTCAAGCTCACTGCCAGGCATCCCCCAGGGTGGGCACAGGCTGGGAAACAAGCCCTGACTCTCCCCACTCACCTTCTTTTTCTTCTTCTCTTTCTTCTTTCTTTTCCTTTCTGGATCCTCCTCTTTTTTCTTCTTTTTCTTCTTGTGGTCGGAGTCTGAGGGGGTTTCTGGAGGAACAAGAGCACTGGGTAAGCTGGGCATCCCCCGAGGCTGGAAGGAAGAGGGGCTGGTAGGGGCAGTGAGGCACAGCAACCTGGGGGAACGGGATCCTGGGTTCGGCTTTGCTTGTGTTTGTGCTTGTTCTTCTTCTTGGGTGGCTGGATGTGCATCAGCCGGCACTGCTCAGGCAGCTGGGGAGAGGGGACGGGGCTGGTCAGGCCACAACAGGCACTGCTGGCTTGAGTGGCTGCCCCCAGCCCTCACCCCAGGCTCACCGGGCCGGCGTGGAGGCGGAAGCCAGTCAGCATGGTGCCAGTAAGAGGGGTAAAGGAGCTGCTGCAGATGGGGGGCTTCTCGATGAGGGAGCGCAGGCTACTGTTGTCATGGGAGCCGGGCAAGTCGATCATGCCCGGCAGGTCGGGCAAGAAGTTGCTGAGCTTCTCTTTCACCTTCTTGCCGCAGAACTTGTTGTAGGCATGCTCCAGGTTGTAGTGCGTGATCAGGTTGGTGCTGCCCGTCAGCTCCGTGGTGCCTGCGCAGCCGCAGCCGCCGCCGCGGGGAGGGGACGGTGTGGAGGTGCCGCCCTGCCGGGCCCTCCGCCCCGGCCCGAAGGACCCCCCCCAAGCCCAGCCCGAAGGACCCCCCAAGCCTTCCCCCTCACCCCAGCCCGGGCACCAGGGCTCCCCAGCCCACGTCCCTCCCCACTTCCCAGCCCGGTTCCCCCCAAACAAGGCCCCATTTCCCCGTTGGGCAGACCTACTTGGCCCTCCCCCCCACGCTCATTGGCCTGCCGCACTGTCAGTCCGCGTCTCCCCGCCCACGCTCTCTCCCCTCACTGGCTCACCCCGCTGCCAGTCAAGCCCGCGCCGACAGGCTAAGGGCTCCGCCCGCCCGCCCCGCGCCGCGGCCCCACCCCGCACCTGGTAGCTCTCGCAGCAGGTAGAAGGGACCAGCAGCAGCCTTACGGGCCGCGTCCTCGCCCGCCGGCGGCGCGGCGGCGGCGGGGGGGGGCGCAGCCGCGGTGCCCGGCGCCTTGGCAGGCCCGAAGCCCAAGGCGGCGGCCGCGGCAGCGGGAGGCGGCTCAGCCCCACCGAACAGCGCCGAGAAGTTCTCCATCTTCCCGGCGTGCCCCGCGCGGGGCCGCCCGGACGGGATTGGCCGAGCACCTCCCAGGCCCCGCCCCCTTCCCCGTTGCTAGGGGAGACCGGACCCCAGCCTTTTGACTGGCTGCTGCTCTCCTGCTCCTCATTGGCCCGCGGCGGCACGGGGCGTGGTGATACCGCGGCTCGCTATTGGGCCGCAGGGTGGAAGTTCCGCCTCCTGCGGATGAGCAGCTGGGCGGTCCAATAGGCGGCGAGGGGCTGTACGGCAGCCGTACGGCAGCAGCGAAGATGGCGGTACTGGCGCCGGTCTTGGCGCTGCTCTATTCGGTGCCGGGGCTGTGCCGCTGGCTGGCGCGGCCCTACTACCCGCTCTCCGCCCTGCTCGCCACCGCCTTTCTGCTCGTCCGCAAGGTTCCGCCGCTTTGCCAAGGGCTGCCCTCGCAGCGGGAAGACGGCAACCCCTGCGACTTCGACTGGGTGAGGCGGCACGGCTTGTGGCTCTGCTGGGCCTGCTCCTGCGCCCCCTGAGCCTAGCCCCGACCTGCTGCTGTCCCGTACCTGTCCCTGCGCCCCTGGGCCTGCCTGTTCCTTAGGCCTGCACCCCCAGGCCTGGCTTCTCGCCTACCTACACAGCCTGCGAGGCCTGGCGCCCGGGTCTGCACTCCTTTCCCAGTCTTTGCACCTCCGGGCCCGGCTCTCTTCCAGGCCCAGATCCCAGGTCCGTCTGAAAGGCAAGGAAATTCCAGTAGCTGCCGATACTGCTTTGGCGGAGCTGGCTGCTGCTGAGGGGCTCCTGAGGCATCGCAAAAATGTGAGGCTGTACCTACAGCTCCCTTTTCTCGATGTCCTCTGCTCAGGATTCGGGAAGGAAAGGAGCTCCAGGAGGGGGCAGGGAACTGGCAGGGGCCAGCAGGGCTTGGCACGGCTGGTGCCAGGCTGGGCCAGGAGCAGCCTGGTTGCAAGAGGGTAGCTGCTGATTGCAGCTGTAGCCACTCCCAGGTTTTGCAGTCTGGCGGCGCTGGACAGCTGCTGTGTCCCATGAGCACCTCCTACTCACACTGTTTCTCCTGTCACAGCGGGAGGTGGAGATCCTCATGTTCCTCAGTGCCATTGTGATGATGAAGAACCGACGCTCCAGTGAGTTGGGGCCTGTGCTGTGGGGTGGGTGCATGGGGCTGTGGAGCTGCTGGTAGGGTCTCCACCAAGGAGCTGGATGGGTTGCGACCTGGAGGGCCAGATCTGGCATTCCCTTAGGGTCCTCCCTGGTCTTCTAGGGGGATCTGGTCCTATATCTTACCCCACTTTGTGTTCTACAGTCACTGTGGAGCAGCACATTGGGAACATCTTCATGTTCAGCAAAGTGGCAAACGCCATCCTCTTCTTCCGCCTTGACATCCGCATGGGCCTGCTCTACCTCACACTCTGCATAGGTGAGACCTGCTGGAAGGGGACCTGTCACACCAGAGGCAGCAGCAGTGCCCCCTCAACACAGCTTGGCTCCCTTTTCAGTGCCCCTTGTTACTGGTTGTTCTCCACACCACCAATTGGAAAAGGCAGAGCTACCTCTTGCTAGGGGGATGACCTGTGGCCTTCATTGCCTGGGGAGGCTGCAGGCATGAGGGATGTCTGCGGGCTTGGGAGGGGCAATGGTGGGCAAGGATAGGCTCAGAACGTGTCTTGAGAGAGAAGCGCACCTACCCCAGGGATTACCATGCCTTGGTTCCCCAAGCAGCTCTGGGGAAAGGAGGAGCTTTGTCCCAAACCCGGCGTGGGGGCACTCAGGGGTACTGTTGTTGCAGTGTTCCTGATGACCTGCAAGCCTCCTCTCTACATGGGCCCGGAGTACATCAAGTATTTCAGTGACAAGACCATAGATGTAAGTATCCTCTACCCAGGGAGGCTGGGGGGAGCTCTGTTTGCTCTCCTCTGCTGACTCTGCAGCTCTGTGACAGGAGGAGCTGGACCGGGACAAGCGGGTGACCTGGATTGTGGAGTTCTTTGCCAATTGGTCCAGCGAGTGCCAGTCTTTCGCCCCTATCTTTGCTGACCTTTCTCTCAAGTGAGTGGTGTTGAACAGGGCCCTCAGTGAGGTGCAGGGCTGGGGCTCAGGCCAGCCCTTCACTCAACGTACAGCACTCACAGCCTATCCCTGTCCTTCCCAGGTACAACTGCCCAGGGCTGCACTTTGGGAAGGTGGATGTTGGCCGGTACACGGATGTCAGCACCAGGTCTGGGAACAGATAGCCTGGGCTGGGCAGTGGAGTCCATGCTGGGGCAGAGTCCCTGGGACCCCCAGCCCCCTTCCCGCTGCCTGGGAGTCACCGTTGGCCTCTCCCCTATCTACCACAGGTACAAAGTCAGCACCTCACCCCTCACCAAGCAGCTGCCCACCCTTATCCTGTTCCAGGGTGGGACAGAGACTATGCGGCGACCGCAGATTGACAAGAAGGGCCGGGCTGTGTCCTGGACTTTCTCTGAGGTGGGTGGGATGTTCCAGCCTCCTGCTTCCCTGCTTATAGGTCAGGAATGGGGCTCTGGGAGGGTGGGAGGTCCCTGGAGTGCCATCGTTGTCTGTCCACTACAGGAGAACGTCATTCGGGAGTTCAACCTCAATGAGCTCTACCAGAAAGCCAAGAAGCAGTCAAAGCCCCGGGAGGAGGGATCCGAGGAGTCTGCCGGGGCACGGGCAGCAACTGGACACTCCGATGGGGAGACTAAGAAGGACAAATAGAAGCTGTCCTGTGCCATCACCCATCACTGCGTCACCATCATCCTGGTGGCACCGGCCTTGCGGGGTCTGCCCTCTATCCTGGCCGGGCCTTGGGCTGCTCCCGGTGGGGAAAGCCCCGGCTGCGCCCCTGGCAAGCAGGCAGCGCTCCGGTGCGGGCAGGGCCGTAGGAAAGCCCCGCACCTGGTTAACGCTCATCTTCATCGCTGACAATAAAGGCACCGTGACCGTGACCATGAGCCTGACCGTGGGCGGGACCCGGCTCAAGGGGGGCGGGATCGCCGCCGAGGCCGCGTTCCTATTGGCTTGCGCCGCTCCGCGGGCTGGCGGCGCGGGCGGAACCACTGAACCAGGCCGAGGTGGGGGCCTGTGGTCTGTCTGCCGCTGGGGTCCGACCGCTCCGCCACGGCTGGTGCGGGGAGGGCAAGGGTGGGTCCCACGGCGGGGAAGAGAGCAGCGGCTCAGCCTGTCGACCTGGCACCCGCGCTGCGCCGCTCAGCCCTTGACTGTCCCTTCGGACGCCCTACCCGCCGCGGGCTGCCCGGGTGGCGGAGCCTGGCGCGGTGCTCCTCGGTCCCGGCACGTGGTCGGCGAGGCAGGTAGGAGGCGGTGCGGCGGGCCCTGGCGGCGTGTGCCCTGAGCTGGCTCCGGCTCCCCGTCGTGCCTGTACCGGCCGTTGCTTCTGCCCTTGCTCTTTCAGCGCTGCAGCGGCCCCGGGACCCGTTTTTCCCAAACCGGGGTTCCTGCGCCCTCCCCCATCCCAGCCGACGCGTCCGTGTCCAGGGCGCGCCTCTCCTTACCCCCCATAGTGAATCTCCGAGCTCTCACCCTTGATTCTATTCTGTAGCAGGGTCCCGACGGGAACCTGTCTTTTACTTCATCCACAGCGAGACCCGGGTCGTGCCCTCGCTGTTCCGAGCTCCACCTTCTCGTCAGACGTTACCCTCCCGGCCCGGGATGGCTCCCCGCGGTAGAAAGCGCGGGGCGCAGCAGTCGGCGGCGGCCGAGGCATCGGAGCAGGCGGGGTCCCCGCGGAAGCGGGCTCGTCCCGAGGGCGAGAGCAGTGCGGGGGACACTGGCCCCCGCATCGTCATCGAGCATTGGTGAGCCGGGCCGGGTGCCGAAGTGGGGGGGTCCTGGGAGTCCCCTTCGAGTACTGACCCCCCCCCCCCCGCGGCGTCTGTCCCCAGTAAGAGCTGACGGGTGTACGGGCGGAACGCGGCGGCGCTGAGCGAGGCCCTGCGCCGAGCCGCGGCGCACCTCCCCGTGGAGATCAACCCCCGGCAGCCGCGCAGGAACAGCTTCGAGGTGTCCCTGGTGAAGGAGGACGGCAGCAGTGAGTGCTGGGGCTGCCGGGGAGGATGGGGGAAGCCTCCTGGCCGCCCCTGACCCACCCCCCTTTTGTGTTACCCAGCCGTGGAGCTGTGGAGCGGCATTGGGAAGGGTCCCCCTCGTAAACTGAAGTTTCCTCAGCCGGAGGCTGTGGTGGAAGCTCTGAAGAGCAGCTTGGCATAGAAGGGGCAGCCAGGTAAACAGAGTCAGGGTGAAGACAGGGTCAGGAAGGGGGACTGGGACCACACGCTAACTGTCCTTTCTCCCCAGCCAGGGCTGTCACCCGTGGCATGAGCGTCTATGAAGAGATGAGATGAAGTGGGGGGCACCTGCCAGCCTCAGTCCCGTCTCTGATGCTGTAGCTCTACCATGAGCAGCCACTGCTGGACCCCCTGGCTCCCCTTCATCCTCCCTGCCATTCCCCAATAAAGTTAAGCAGCCCCACAGCACAGCTCCAGTGCTTTATTTTTATGTCATGGGGTAAGAGTAGCCCTTCCTGCAGTGCCCTGAGCGTGGGCAGTGGGGGAAAAGAGCAAGTTCCCCTAGGTGAGGATATCTACTTCCTCATCCGACTCAGATGAGGGGCAGGGCCAAGCACAGACAGTGCCAGGGGGCAGACACGGCTCCACCGTCCCCACGTCCACCTCCTCTTCCTTGGGGTCCCCTGTGGGCACCACTTGCCCACAGCCCTGCTTCTTCCAGACTCCCTGGGGGTTCCGCCGGTGTGAGGAGTGCTTGCCCGCTTGCCCCAGTGCTCCTGCATCCGGGTGTCGCTCCGGTTCTGTCACTCCTTCGCTGGCGACTGCCACAGCAGCTGGTGGCTGCCGGTCCCGTACCACCTCCCAGCAGCCCTTGCTCTCCACCTTCCGCAGCTTCACCCGCCCCACCGGGCTGGGGCGTGCGGTCCCTGGAAAGCATGACTGCCCCCGCGGGGAGACGCTGGTGCTCCTGGGGGTGCTGCTGTCCCCCCTGGGCTCAGCCCTGCCATCCGCCTCCACTGGGCAGCTGTGCTGTGTGGGGCCCAGGCAGGAGCGGTTGAGGTGCCGCGGGGGCCCCAACCTCACCAGACGTCCCCCCTGGAGCTGCAGTGACTCGAGCTCGGTGACACGGAGGAGGCGGGCAGCTGCAAGCACCTCCTGCACTTCGTCCTGCGTGGCCTCCAGCTCAGCAGTGTAGAGGAAGTGCACCAGCTTGCGCAGCACCCCAATCTTCAGCCCTCCCAGCTCCAGCACCACTCTGTGACCCCGAGGCGGCAGCTCCTGGCCCAGCTGCTCCCTGAAAAAGGGGCTGCAGACAGAGAGGATGCAGCAGTGGGCCACCACCGTCCCTCCTGTGAAGCAACAGCGGCTGTCACCACTCTGAAATCTGCCGTGGCCCTCTCCTGGGGGTGGCAGGGACCCGGGCCGGGCCGTGCTATTGCTCACCTTCAGCTTGGAGGAGCGCGTCGCAGAAGACATCGGCTCGCTGCTGCTGCTGGTAGAGGTGCTGGAAGGCCGCGCGGAGCAGGCGGGTGCTGCGGTAGAGCAGCCGCCGGGCGGCCGCCGGAGAGCCCATGGGCAGCCTGCAAGACAGAGCAGTGCTGGGGCCGGACCGAGTGGTTTGGGGCTAGGGTGCAGGAGGCCCGGCGCGGCAGCAGCATCGCGTGTACGGCACCCTGCAAAACCCCCTCCGTCGGGGCCCCGCTGCCGTGCGAAGGCTCGGAAGGCCGCGCGTGCCGGCCAAGCCACGAAGCTCCGATGCGCCACCAGAGGGCGCCAGGGACGACGGGCCCGGGTCTGCCGCCCGCCAGCCGCGTGCCCTGGCTCGGCCCGCGTCCACCCCCTCCCCGCCCCGGCCGGCAGCCCTGTGCCCGCCGCGTACTTACCGAGGAGGAAGAGATGGCTGACAAAAAGCTGGGGCCGAGGGGAGAGCGAGAGCTGAGAGCAGCGCACCCGCAGCACCCGATCGCCTCGCACCCACCGCCCGGCGTGGCCCATCAGCTCGCTCCGCCCAGCGGCAGCCTCGCCATTGGTTCGTCCCGCACCCAATCATAACCTGTCGGCCAATGGAGACGCGGCAGAGGGTCCGTGGCGGGAGGAGCGCGGGGGCGGGGCGCTGGCTGGGTGCGACGGGGTGGTAGGGGGCGACGGCTGGAGGGACGCATGTACTCGACCCGAAAGCTTTCGGCAGAGGCCGTTCGTGGCAGAGCCTTTCCGCCAAGACGAACGCCTCTGCTGAACCCCCCTCGACTGTGGCCCCTGCCCCTTCTCTCTGCCCCCTCTGGCGGCGCTGCAGCTGGGCAAGCGGGGTCGAAGCCGCAGGCTCCTGTGTTGCGCTTGTCCGAAGGCGGCCTCCGGGCCTCGGTGCCACTGAAGTGACGGGCTGCGGGACCCCTGCGTCCCTGCCGAGGGCTGCTCTCGAGTCCCACCGCCCCCGCGGGGCAGGGCGTGAGGAGGAGCAGAGGTCTGCCCTGCCCTTCGCCCCTACTTGCCAGAGCGGGCGGATGAGCTGTGCCCTGGGCAGCGAGCTCTGTGGGCTCTGGTCGCTATCAGGGTGACTCCTGAACGCTCCCAATAAATAGCGGCGGGTGCTGCCTGCAGAGCAGCCTCTCCTGGCAGGCTGGCCTGGGATTTCATGTTTTCAGAGCCCTGTATCAGGCCTCGTTCGGGATTTTCAGAGTCTACCGTGGCCTTGCGTGTGAGGAGCTCTGCATTTGCGGCCTCTCGGGAGGAGCCGGGCATGCCCAGGGGCAGCGGGTTTCTGCAGGGAAGGATGAGACGGTGGGCGCTTTGCAAGCCGCCCTTCATGCAAACGATGCTGCCTACTTAGTCTGAAAGTATTTTGTCATTTCATAAAGCATCTATTGTAAAAACATCTGCGTCAGTCACTCCGCACGCATGAACAACAGATCTAATGATCCCGGCCCGACTGCCCGGAGACGTTTGCTGCTCCCACAAACAACCAAAGTGGGTGGAAGTTTCAAGAGCTGCGGAAGAATAGGAGTCTGGATGACACCATGGATTTTAAACCTACGAAGTTTTCAAGTGTGGTATCACCCCTTGATATTTTCCACGGCTTTGCAGATGGATTTTCATCTAGTTTGACCTATGAGGGTGGTTTTCTCCCTCTGTTTTTGCTGTGTGCAAAACTAACACAAGAAAGAAAGCGCCTGAGGATAAGCCTGGGCCAGTGGCTGCTGAGGTTAGTGGCAGTCTTTCCACTGACCTCGGCTGGCTTGGAGCCTGGCCATAAATACTGAGGGATAGAGAAAAACAAGTAATTTTATATCAAAGTGCTATCCTGTGTTCTTAAAAATAGAAGGGAAATGGAGATGTTTCCTCCCCCACACCTTGCAATCTTTTGGAATTACAATGATTGGAGCCATCCCTTGGAAAGCCTGGATTCAGCAAGAGCAGAAGGACTCAGACACTGTCAGAGGGGTTGGCCTTCTGATGTCAAAGCCTGAACACTGCAGCCTCAGGGTTTCAAACCATCCTCCACCTGCCAATTGCCTGCAGTTCCACAGCAGCCCCCATACCTGTGTCCCAAACCTGGAAAGCTCCCCTTGGGAAGTACTTTCAGCTTCAGAGAAGACCTCTGCAAGCACACAGCAAAGACATAACTGGCTCTCGGATGCGAGGAGCCACCTGGACTTAACCACATTGAGAAGGCAGAGTAGGGAGAGGGGGAGTGTACTGCCTGGGGATCGGGAGATGAGTGGAAAGCTTCTCCAGCCAAGACTGAGGTGCAAGCAGGTGCTCTTTTGGAGAGCCTGCACATAAAGGGACCTCATCAGCAGAAATAATTTTCCAGTGGGGACTGGGAGAGCAAGGAAATGTCACAGAGCCTGAGTGCAGTGACATTACAAAATCCTAAGGCACTGGTATTGTAGGAATCCCTCCCCAACATAAGCAGGTGAGGCAGTATCCCAAGCACTGGAGGAGCCCAAATCTTGATTGCTGGCTTGGGAATCAGATTTGCTTCCTGTGGTCAGGCTCACTGAGTGCTTGTGCAGCCATACAGCAAGGAGAGATAGAAAGGCTGCCTGCTTTGCCAAGAGAACCAGTTGTCAGGAGAGGAGATGTGTCCAGCGTCTCCTTTCCTGCCTTTCATATGACTTGAGGAATCCCCTCCCAGGCTAGTTGAGGCTGAGGTGGTCAGCTGGTCACCCTGCTCCAGCTGCAGAGGAATGAGCTGTGGTTGCTTGTCCACCCCAGGAAAGATGCCAAGGCACGGCTGGGCTCTTCCCTCCCTCTCGTGTCCCTCTGTGCCCTTCCTCCCATTCCTGAAGCCATCCTAGAGGCAGGGTTAATAACAGGGTGAGCACACTATGTCTATCCCTGTCCAGAGACATGCTCAGGAGTACTGGTGGCTCTTCCATCTGCAGGAGAAGCAGAGATGAATGAGGGCTCTAACAGGAGGAACAAAGCCTCTCAGCTCTGGAAGCATGATGCCTGTGCTGTGCAGAACAGCTCCCCTGTATCCACTGCTGCTGTGCAAGCCTCCCTGGACTAGGGAACATGCCACAGGTATTCCCCTGCCCCTGGGGTCTGTGGTGGACAATGGGGTCACAGGGCCACTTTGGCAGGAAGACACAGCCCTGGCCTGTGAGAGATGTTGGGTCCTTTGTTTTGGGGTGGTTTGAGCATTTCAAGCGAGGAGCCCTTTGCCTTGGGGGTGTTTTCAGTGTCTCACAGAGGTGGCAGCACTAATCCCCGTCACACAAAGCCCACTCCTCCATTGCATCCCCCACAGCTGCGGTGCTGCCTGTCCTGCCTCGCCAGTAGCCTTGTCCTGTCCCTAAAATGTACTGATATATGACCTGGTGATAGTACAAAATGCTCCCATTGTAGATACACAAAAGAGGCCTTTCATGAGCGTCACTTTTTCTAGTGCCCAGAGCAAGATAACCTGCACTGGGAAAAAAGCATCGAACGCCCTTTTGTCACCTTGACCCCTCTTTAAACATTGACATCTGTACTTGCTGCCAGGATTGGCGACTGAGGCTCCTGCTGCCGCACCAGCAGAACGCGTAGGACAGTGAATCTCTCTGTCCACTTTCAGGTGCTCTGAAGCTGGTTACCTGAGACACAGCCTGTGCTTCACTTTGCTAGGGACTCAGGCGCCCGTCCTGGGCGAGCGGCTGGGCACGGCTCCCGGGTGACTCAGCGGATCGGGAATGCTGAGAGGGTTTATCTCCTGGTTGGGCTTCCTGAGCAGGGAAGGTGGCTCGGTCTGGAGGTGGCCCAAAGGAGCGCTGGTTATCCAGGCTCCCTCTGCTGTTGGTGGGAAGAGAGGCCTCTCCAAAGGACAAGTCACGTCTTCCCGGCGGCTGCCTAGCCCCCAGATCAGCAGATTCTGCGTTCGTCAGGAAAAAGGAGGTTCTTATCATGGGACTCCCAACAGCTGTGATTGTTTTCTAGCAATGCCTCTTTTTGCTTCTGTTGCTACACTGCAGCACAGGACCTGCCTCTCTTCCCCCGTTCTTGGGAAGCACCTCATACTTGGCTGCAGCTGCCACAGAAGGGAAGGATGAAGGCAGGGGTCCGTGGCTGGGAAGGGAGCTGGAGGTGGAAAGAGGAAGAAGAGGAGACTGCAAGTCTCTTAGTGCGAGATCATTGTGGGGTTGGGAGAGATTTCCATGCATGATGCAGTGGAAATCTTGTGCATTTGAGCCAGGGATGTATCAGGAATTTGGCCTGTTGGGATGCAGCAAGGGCAGGCATCAAAAGGTTTGCTGCAGCCGGTTTGCAGGCAGGGGAGAGCTCAAACACAGCTGGAGGCAGGTACCTCACTTTCCTGTGGCTGAACTTTGTGCCAAGCATGTGGAGCTGCCCAGTGCTGCTCTGGGAAGGTGTCAGGGTGGGCTGTGGACTTGCTTTACTGCCTGGCGTCTTCAGATTCAGGCTGAAAGACTCCAGCAACCCCAGCTTCCCTCCTCCCCTTTAACACTGCCATGTGACAGAGGAGTCGTGTCACCCCTCAGTGCCACAATTACCCTCGTGCAGGGGGAAGAAGACAACAACCTGTTGGGATTCCCATAGGAAAGGGGCTGCGGAAGCGCCTTGTTGTTCTGACACAGAACAATGCAGGCCATCTCTGAGCAGCCTTTGTAGGACCCGGGCCGGCAGCCTCCCCTTCCTCTGGCCCTCCACTGCCCAGGAGCACTGCTCTGCCTGGTAAACAAGTTGTCTTGCCCTGTTCCGGTGGTGGCTGCATCTTCTGGGTGTCTCGTCTGGATAAGGCATCAGCAGCGCTGCAGGATGAAAGGGGATGTGCAAGATGTTATTACACACAATTACTGTAAAAGAGGGCAATTCTTCCCACATCTCTTCTCCCCAGGAAGAAGTGGGACAGGCTGCCATGGGAGCTGTATTCAAACAAGAGCATGATCTGCTGCTGGGCACACTGAAATCAGAGGACGAAGATCCAGCCTGCCTTCAGAAGGAGGCAGACACTGTTGGGCATTCTGGAGCTGCTGGCCTCTGAGTCAGAAGCTCAAGGTGGCCATGTACAGATAGGCCCTATCCAGCTCCATCCTGCAGCCCTCAGGACAAGAGGCACTCTCCTGCCTTCAAAGAGATCAGGCTCCAGATCCAGCGCAGAGCCAGCAGAGGTGTTTCATCAGCAGTGGTGTGTTTCATCTGTGAAGAAACTAAAGACTTTGAAGACTGTTAAATTTCTAGGCTGACTGAAACAGCAGCAATGCAGCATTGTACCTGGCTCAGCAGACTTTCTGTGCCAGCAGGCACTTGCCTGCTGTCCATGTCAGGGGCAGCCATATGCCTCATGCTCTCCCCTGCACACACTGCGTCGTGCTGCCTGTGTCTGCCAGGCTTTTACACACAGATGAAGCTTTAGCATGACTCCCTAGGCACCCTGCTCCTGGCCACTCACCTTCCAGAGGGTGAGGACCAGGCAATTCAATAGTGACAGGGGAGTGTGAGGAAGGGCACCAGAGGCTGTGTTTAGAATCTCCCAGTGGGCTGAACTAAGTTGTGAGCTGATGTGGAACAGCCTCATCTGTGGATCCCCCATACTAGCACTCAAGGTTACATGCTGTTTTCAGCCATGCTTTGTCAAGGGCAGGGGGTTTGTGTGACACAGCAGGCCCACGTGTGCACCTCACTAAAAGTCTTTTGTCCAAACAACCTGGGCTGGGGCCCTCATGGGCACACTGTGGCAATTTCTGTTGGGTGGAGGAGCAGGGTATCCCCAATGCCTTTTTGTGAGGGAGAGCTGTCCCTTCAGAGGTGTCAGAAATCCTGGGCACAGGCAAGCAAGGGCTCTTCTTTGCAGAGATTCACACTGATGAGGCTCCAAGGGACCTTCCCCCTTGTGTGAGCAAGAGAAGGGGAGGGCAGACAAAGATTGTTTGAGTTCCAGGAGCAGCTCTCAATGAAGACACAGGGCTGAAAAAGGCCCTGACTTGCTCAGTTTGGGTGACAGCAAGGATGAAGATGCATGAGAAGTTTCCCACTATGGGGTGAAAAAACATCTCTTCTCCCTAGGAGGGCCAGAGGGCAGCTCTCCTGACTTTATATCCAGCAGGCTGGGTGACCCTCATTATAATCAAACATCAGGGAGAGTTTGGGGGTCCCATGACTCATTAATCTCCTAAATGTGCCCTTCGCATGTACTGAACCTATTTCTCCCCATTACACCCTCTTGCACCACCCTTAGCAAACTCCACCCTGGCCGGGGATTACCTCCTCCAAACATTTGCAGGCTGCTATCACATCTCCCCCACCCCATCCTTGCCTCACCAAGCAATGCATATTTACCCTGAGAATCACCTGTCCCCACCCAAAACCTCCCTCACCCCTTTTCCTCTGGTCATTACCTCACTAACCGTCTGGCAATCAGGAGCAGGTGGGGCTCTCCCCACTGCCTCAATCCCGACAGCCCAGGACCAGAGGCAAGCAGAAAGCTGTCACCTTCAGGGGATCTGGATGTGTACCCTCCCAGGTGAGCCGTGGAACATGGGGAGGGGCAGGCTGAGCATCACCTCCTCACCTCCCCAGGGAAGGAGAGATCCTCCACCACCAGTGTCCAAGTAATGGAGTGCTGGCAGCTGCTTCATGCCCATGCTGTGCTCCCAGAGCCATGGAGTGGCAGCAGCAGGCCCTGGGAAGTGACACTGCTCCCCATGCTGGTTACAATTCTCTGACGGGATTAGCTGCAATTATTAAACCTCACGTTTAAATTTCCTGCCTGAGGACCCTCCAGGTCCCCCTCTGTTATTTCTCCACACTAGCAGGGACAGCAGCACTGCTTGGTTTGGTGCTTCGGAAGCCAGGCAGAGCAGGATGGCTTTGGCTGTGTGGTGCTGGCATTTCCTTTCCCACCTGCTGCAAAAGGCACCCTTACCACTGCATGCCACCCCCGGCTCGTCTAATCTGGCTTTCACGGCACTCTGCCAGCCCTCCCCGTATTGGCAGTCCTTTGCCTGTCCATACAGCTTTGGCCACACAAAAGCTTCTCAAAACCGGGCACAGTCACTCCCGGGGGCTTTTAGGTCCCTTCCCCTGGACTGGCTAGCAGTATTTCCATCCCTCGGTACTGGTTCTACCCCCCCTTCTTGCATTTCCATGAGTAGGAACCTGTGGGACACACTGGTACGTGCAAGGGGCAGAACCCATCCAGGCTGAATTCTTAGCTCCAAGCCAGGCTGGAGGGCTCGTAGTGCTCCCCTGGGACCGGTGCTGGTGGGCTCCCACCAGCACCTGCTCCAGAGAGCCAGGCGGAAAGGGCGACCCCTCTGAGGGTCTGCAGTCCATCACTCTCCCGAGTCCTGACCCTGGGCAAATTGCACCCTGGATGGGGTCACACGTGTCACCTCAATTCCAGCGTGACAGGGCGGCCACGAGAAACCCTCTCGCCCCACCGCCCCCAGCAGCAAACCTGCACCCCAGATCGCCTCTCCCTGGGCAGATCCTGTCCTGGAGTGAGCCCTTACCCAAAAGGAGACCCGGCTAGGGGAACGCGGATCCCCGGGCAGAGCCCACGGGACAGACCCCACCGGCCCAGCCCCGAGCGGTCTCGACTCGCCCCCTCCAGCCGCGGGCGCCAACGGCGAGCCGGGCGGCGTCCAGCTCCGCCTGCCATTGGTCGAGACGCGTGACGCCGGAGGCGGAGCCTCGTCTGGCCCCGCCCCACCGGCGCAACTTCCATTTTAGGTGCGGGAGCGGCGCGGGGCGCACGGCGCGGCCAGGCCCGGCCCGACCCCACCGACTGTTTGGCTTCCACCGGCACCGTGCGGACCTGGGCACCACCTGCAGCGCTCGCACGTTACTGGGCGCCTCGCCTCTCGTCTCGCCGGTCCCTGCGGAGCGGGCCGGGTGGCTGTAGCGCCGCCGCGGGGCTGGACCGCCCTTTCCCCCGTGCCCCCCCGTCCGCCGAAGAGTCCGGCCACGGTGAGTCCCGCTCTTGGCGTCCCTGTCGCCGCCTGCCTAGGGAGTGGGGTGGGGGGATGGGAAGCTGGTGCGGGCCGGCGCCAACTGGGCGCCGCACGCCTCCGCGACGGGAGGGGGAGGCCCGTCCCTCTCCCCGCGGCCCTCCCAGTGCTACCTGGACTCGCCTGTGTTCTCTTTCCGGGGCCGGTTGAAGTCGGACCCCGGTGGCTCGCCGCTGCCGCGGAGCCGGGTGCTAGGGCGGGGACCACTGCCCGGGAGCTGGGTACCAGGCGGGGACCGCGCCCCACGGGGCCGGTCGGGACAGCGGAGTCCGGCCCGGGCGGGGGCGCTGGCGGGGCCCGGCCCGCCCGGAGCCGTTGGGGAGCAACACAAAGGCGGCGGGGTCGGGCGGCCGCCCCACTCCGCGCAGGGTGCCGGCCCGTCGTCTCCGCTGCTCTGCCTCCCCGGAACAAAGGCAGCCCGTGTGCCAGCTCCTCGCGGCCGGCACCGGCCCCCCCCTGCTCCTCGTTGCCTTTGTGCGGGGACCGGCGCTGGGCCCCGCCGCACGTCTCTGCTGGTGAACGGCCCGGGTCTGTGACTGCCGCCCAGACGAAGACGGTCTGATTCCCGGTAGCTGGTTCACCTGCGTCTTTGTTCTGTCGAGGAAGGGGCTGAAGGGCTCGAGGGTGAAGGGCTCCTCTTAAAGAAACAGCTTTGAGCTTCGAAACAGCCCAGATGAGCTTCCGCTGGAACCGCAGCCACCGGAGTGATACCGGGACACTTCCAGGGGAGGCCCCGAGCTCTGCCGGCCGCAACTGCTTTCACTCCGCGCTGTCACTGAGCAGCGGCTCGGCTCTCCCGGCCCAGAGCCTTTTGTGCGAGGAGTAGGTGACCTTCGACGCCCTGCCGCAGCTGAGGCTCTCCCGTTCACCCTACGAGCGTGGTGGAGAAGAGCCCGAGCTTGGGGCGAAGGTGCTCGGGCTGGGCTGCTCTCTCACGAGGTGAATGCGCGGCACGGGCGGGCCCGCAGGAGCGAACGGGCACCGCTGTTATGCCCCTGGGCTTTGGGCGAGGGAGCCTGGACAACAAAGCTTCCTCTGATTGCTGGGGAGGGCCGAACCTCATCAAGGTGCTTCCCCTCTCTAGTGAGGACTGCGTGCCCGGGCTCTTCCTTGGGCCGTGACAATGGGGTGACAGGGCTGTCCTCCCCTGGCTGGGCCAAAGTTCCTGTCCCCAGGCTGTGGCACCCAGTCTTGCACAGGCTCCCGTCCAGCAGCTGCTGAGCCGGAGGGGAGCATCTGAGTGCATGTGAGGCTGCCTAGGCATGTGGGGCGTTGTAGTGGCATCTAACTACAGATGTGTGTAGTTCTGTTTGATGTGACCCCTACACTGAGTGGATGCTTTTGGACTCGGCTGGCCAGTTCTTGGTATGGAATTGGAAACGGTCTTGTCCTTGGCTCTGTAGGGAGCAGGGGAAGCTTGGCACCTCCGGGACCCTGGTGTGCTAGGAATCCCATAGTTGGCATTTCAAAGCTTCCCTTGCTGTGCCGCCTTCATTTTCCTTCAAGAAGCTCCTGGACATGACAAGGTGAACAGCTGGCAGGCAACTTTCGGGCTCCTGTCTCTACTTATAGCAGATGCTCTTGAGTGTGAGTGATCTGTGGAGCCGTCTGGGGCTCCCACTGTGGGGGAAGCATATCCAGGTCTGTGGGAAGTCATGTGCTGGGAAGAGCCCAAACAGGGTGATCTCCAGTCGTCTCCAGGGTTACAGTGCCAGTTTCGTCCTGCTACCAGCACTTTTCTGGAGGCAGGATGTCTTACCTATCAGTGTTGACTTTAAAGAAAAAGAGGTTTCTGAAAAGCTGTTTTCCTTCTGCTTGATTGAACCTGGCTGGGGTTGTGCTGCGTGCAAGTGATTGTCCATCCGATGTGCAGCATTGACTGGAATCTTGTGTGGAGCCTTCCTGGAAGGGGCGGGAAGATGAAAGCACTTGATTCGTGGAGTGTGCTGGCCTTGCCTGAGTTGCCACAGAGGAGTGAGCCTCCTCCCTTCCGACTCGAGGGTCAGACCATGATCTTTGTGGCAGAGCAGCCCTTGAGGCCATCCCTTCCCTAGAGATAGGCTGGAGTTAGATGAATGCTCCAGCCCATACCATGTAGCCAGTGTCTCTATCCCTGGATTGCTTCTCATCTCTTCTCTCCTCCAGCCTCTGGCATGGAGATAAGACAGTGGTGTATTGCATTTGTGCTGGGGGTGGCTTTGGGACACCCAGAAAATAATAGCATAGCTTGGATCATGCCTGGAAGGCCATTGGCTTCTCAAAATAGCTCACCAGTGTCTGCCACCTCAGGGGAGAGCGCTGGTTAAATCTCTTGGTTTCTCTTCCCAACAACCCCTCGGAACTGTCTCTCATTTACTGCTGGCAAAGACAGAGCCCTTTCCCAAGACTGTGGTGGTGCTGTCTCCAGGGAAGTACAGAGCTCTCCTCTTGACTCTGAAATCCTGGCATGATTGTTTTCCCCTATCCCTGCCCTGCTGACAGCGAGGAGTAGAACCGCGGAGCCGGTTGGGGCCATAAAAGGCAACAGGTGTTGCTTGGATGTGGTGACAAAACCCAAACCTGTTGGGTGATTCAGGCAACTCATTTTGTGTGTGACACAGGGCTTGGCCAGTGGAGGAGGTTGTCTTCTGGCACAGAGTGCAGGAATAGGAATGTGTCTCGGCATGAGGCTGATGCAAAGGGGCTGGATTTACAGTCTCTTGACCAAAGTCCTCAAGTTCCCCAAGGTGGCCACAACTTTCTGTTTGCTTTTTATGTTCTGAAGAGGCTGTCTGGGGGGAAGCTGTTTCTTGGAGTGATTTCTTGCATTGGAAACTCCCAGCAGCAGGACGATGAGTCTGTCTGGCTCCTGCCTGTCTTGTGCTTGTTGCTAATCTGCTTCCCTTCCCACCCAGGGGTGCTGCTGGTGCAGCATTGCCTGCTGCTGGTTCAGCACAGGAGTGCCAGTCTGGTGGCTGCTGCACTCGGGGCCTGACCTGTGGGTTGATTTGCTCTGCACATCCCTGTGTGACCTTAGCCTCCCTACAAGGAGGAAGTGAGTTTTCCTCAAGAGGGATAGGTGCCACTTTGTCACATGGTGCAAAGGAGTGATAAAAAGTGACTCTGCTGGGCGCGGGGACAAACAGGTGACTAAGTACAAGCTACCAGGCATGGTGCCAGGAAGGTGAACCCTTAACCAGGGTGCCCATCACCTCCATTCTTACCTGCTTTTTCCAGCCCCAAGCAGCTTGTAGGTCAGAGATTTGCAGTGGGGTGTGTGGTGCATGTGGGCCTTGGATGGAGGTGGGGATGATCATCTTCCATGGAAGCTTCCTCTGCCCTCAGGGAGGTGAGCATCCCTGCAAGGGGTGATGACAGAACCAGTGAATGTCTGGGAGCTTGTCTCCACACTCCTAACATTGTGCTGCATGCCCAGTATGACTTTGCACTGCAAAGCTCTTGCCCTTTCAAAACTGCTTGTTCCAGGGGAACTGATCTAGGCTAACTACTTCCCCCGTGTGTTTGATTTCAATAGTTCATTGCCCTGCTGGGAGGGCAGGATTTGTTTTGTGAAACCACAGCCCTGACCTTTCAGCATGGCAGGAGGTGGGGGTGGTTGTGGGTGTGCTGCTGGGGTGTTGGTAGGTGCATGGCGTCCTGTCTGGTGATGGTGCATGGCAAAGCAGTCTTGTTGGTGTGCTTGTCCGGGCCAGGAGGGACTGACCTCCTGGCACAGGCAGGAAAGAGTCTGAGCCCATCAGGGCATGAGTAAGATGTGGGAGCAGCTCTCTGTAGCCTGGTCAGGGTGGTGGTGCAGTCTGGGGAGTGCTGCTAGGCATCTGCAGCTCCAGGGCTGGTGCAGGGGCATCCCTGCCAGGCCTGGCTGGACTGACTTCAGTGCTGGAGTCGGGCTGTGCAGAAGGAGCAGGAGTTGCTACTGTGTCTTCACCCCAGTCCCGGTTGCTCCCGCTCCTGCTCTCTGGGCGTTGGCCCCAATTACACTGAACGCTGCTCAAAGTTCACCAGCTCCTGCTGCTTGGCCTGTGGTGGGCCTGGGGAGCCTGGCAGCTTCACCTGCCTCTGCTGCTACCCTGGGAGCTGCATGAGCTGTGTGCAGGTCCAAAGGCAGCTAGGATGTGGGATGTGGAGAGCCAGCCGCTCTCCCTTGCAAGGCTTCTGCAGCTGCAGAAGCAACTCCTTGAATTGTTCTCCCCTCACCTTGTGCAGCCTTGGGTGCTGCAGGAGCACGTCCTGGGCAGGAGGGTGGGCTTGCTTCCCAGGAGTGAGGTGGTGGCCCGGTGTGGGAGTTGGGTAGCCTCAGAGCAGATGCATATGGAGAACTGACTCCCTGGGCAGAAGCAGGAAGGCGCCTTGCTGTCCTCAGCTGACGAGTTTTCCTCTCGTGGTGCTTAGGCTGGTCCTCTCTGAGGAGAGCTCCCACATCTCCCAGCTGCTTCCCCACTGGTGTTCCCAGCTGCACTCCTGGCCCAGTAGGAAAGGGGAGATGGTGGTGCTGGGCAGCTCGTTCTCGTGGGTGGCTGCAGTGTGTGGGAGGGAGTGTGTTGAACTGCAAAGACAAGTTTTTCCGACCTGAAGGGGTGGGTCACTGGTTGTGTTTGCATGGTGCTGGCAGGCCCCTTGCCCAGTGGAGTAACACATTCTTGGGAGCATGTTGTTGCATGCAGCGCTGCTTGCCATGCCTGGCTGTGCCTGCCGGCAGGCTCACTCAGCTCCAGGGGAGAGCTGTCACCCTGCTTCATGCTCACCAGGGTCTAACAGGGAGGAGGGGGACAGCCTGGGGTGCTTCTGCAAGAAATCCTCTCTGATGTGGGGAGGCTACCTCCGTAGCCCTCCTTCCTCTCCAGTTTTCTTTGTCTGCAGGAGGGAGCTCCCAGAGTCCTGCAACTGCCCTCCAGAGCACGCTGGTGTGGCAAACCTACTCTCCCTTGGTTTCTGCTCAGTGTTTATCTCCAGCAGCTGTTTTGAGTAGAAAACTGCTTCCCTGTGCTATTCTCCTGTTAGCAAGAGGAGCTGTCCTGGGCTGGGTCAGTGGATGGACCAGGGGAGCAAAGCTGCAGCAGAGGTTCTATACCATGACAGAGGTTTGTAACTTGGCTTCCTAGGGATGTCCCTGTACTGTCTCAGAGAGCTTCGGGAACATCATGAAGTGTCTGATAGCGCTGATGGAGCTGTGTATGGCAGGGAGTGAAGAGTGCCACTCACTTGCAGATGTGATGGAGTTCAGTGTTTGTGCATATTCATCTCTGCAGAGTACAAGCATGGTGGGCACAGCCACGTCCTCATGGGGCTGGAAAGCAGTATCTTCCCTGCTTGGGAAGTATTCCTAACCCTGGGCAGGAGGGTGATACTGCTGTGGGTGAGGAGCCCTTCCCTGGAGGCAGGATGCTTCCAGCAAGCTGGTCAGGCATTTGGTCTTCTGGGTGGACCATGCTGACCTCTTAGCTGGCACAGGCAAGCTGAGGCTGGGCTGGTGGTGGTGCCCATGCCTGGCACTCCTAGCCTGGTTCCAGGGTGTCTGTAAGCAAGCTGGGGTGGTGGGGAGCAGCCCTTGGCAGGACTTTGTGTTTAGAAGTTTGCAGGAAAGGGAAGTCACGATGTCATCTCCTGTCTGACCAGGAAATGCAGGTTTCCTTCCCTTTGGCTCATGCAGGAGCTTGGGAAGCCTCTTCTCAGCAAGTGGACTGGGGGAGCAGTAGCAGATGTGGCACCAGTGAATAATTTGTAGTGGGGTGAAATTCCTTGTTCCTTCTGAGCACGGTGTTGTCTCATTTGCCCCCTGCTGTATGAATGCTGGCTTGTGCCCGCCCATGTGTGCAGCTTGCCTGGCCACAGGCCCTAAGGGGACTTGGAGCACTTGGTGTTACTCTGTCGCAGCCCCCTTCCCTGCCCCCATACGTGATTCACTCCCGGACTCTTGTCTGATGCCTCTCCAGTGGCTTTCCTTCACCCATTCATTACTCCTCTTGGCAGGGCCCTCGAAGCCGTCCCGGTGCGCAGACGCAGGCATGCAGTTGGAGAGCAGGGTACCTGATGAGGTCATGCCGAATGGAGCTGGGGCTTTCAGCCCAGCCCTGCGTGACTCCTGCTGTGACTCAGCCTGAACGGGGCCCTACCTGCATGGGGAGCCCGGCCGGGGTGAGGGGTGGGGGTGTGTGTCCTGCTCCCTCGGGCTGCCCCTGTGAGGGCAGCTTGGCTTAGCCTCAGCAGTTACCCCCTTCCCACCTGCCGGTTTCCTCAGCCTGGGGAGGGAAGGGTTGCGTAGCTTGCCTGGCAGAGGTGAGGGGACCTTGACTGCGTGTGGCATGGGACTCCCTGTGTGGGGTGGGTGGGGATCCCGGGCTCCTGTGCTGCTTCATGTTCTGGTCATAATTCCTCAGTAACTTGAGTGCGTGGAACGCGTTGTGGTTCCTGTCCCCGGAGCCTTAGTGCAGTGGTTGGAGCAGAGGTCGGTCTGTGCTGTGGCTGAGCCTTGGGGCCCAACCAGGCCACCGGTATCGGAGAGGAAACGTTTTGTGCCTGAGGGCAGTCAGGAGCTTAAATCTGCCGCTGGGACTGAGGTGGCTTCGCCCTGCCTGCTGAGCCCTGGTCCCTCCACGCGGGCTCCGGGCAGCAGCTCCTGTGGTGCTGCAGCCTTGAATTTAGGCGAGGGGACTTTGCTCCCTGGGCTTTGCTTCAGCCGCTTATCTCGGCGGAGCCTGGCTGCTGTTTGCTCTCGTTGCGGGAGGCAGGCGGCGGAGTGGGAAAGTTCAGTCCGGCGATGGGTGGGGAAGAGGCGGGTGCAGAGCAGAGGCACCGGTGAGCCTGGGGGCTTGCACCGGCCTTCGGCACGGCGCGGGGCTCGGGCCGAGCCCGCTGGGCACGGGGACGTCTCGTCTAGCCCACTGAGGTGGCCACCATCCCTTGGGCGCAGCTGAGAGCGGGGCTCTGCTCCGCGATCACGCTGGCCGCTTCTGGCCCGAGGTGTAGGAGCCGGGGGGCTGCTGCCCGCTGCCCACCCCCCGCCCTTGGAGCCGCGGCTGCCGAGCGCGGCCGGCCGGGGAATGCTCTGGCCCAGTTCCCGGAGCCCGGCGCTGGTGTTTGTTTGCTGCTCGCCCTGGTCTGGCGCTACTGTGACAGGAAGCGGGAACGCCGGGGGCAGCGGGGGGGACGTGCCTGTGAAATCCCTTTGTCCCTGCAGCGCTCAGCTGCGAATTCCCACAGCGAGGAGAGAGCTGCCTTTGTGCTGCGAGAGGCTCAGGCATGTGAATCCCCTGGGCCTGGGGCGGGGGGTGGGGCAGGGACCCCAGCCCCGCTGCTGTCCCCGGAGCAGGGGGACCCTTGCAGCGGTACCCAGCGGGAACGAGGTTGCCGCTGTCCCGGGACGGTGGATAGTGCTGGCATGGCTGCAGGTGGACTGTGCCTGGCTGGAGCCTTGCGTCTTGGCCGTCTTTCTTGGAGGGAGTCGGGGCCATCCCTGTCCTTTGCTTCCCGAAAACGCGGCGCTGAGGTTGGTTGCTCTTCCCCTCTGCCTGAGCCGCTGGCCCGGCAGCTCCTCTGGTAGCCTGGAGGCCAGCCGGAACAGACGACTCCTCCGTGCTCTGTCCTGGCCGTGCTCAGAGTGCTCCCGCAGCGTGCCCAGCCGACAGCTGCTTGCAGCGGGATTGCCAGTGTACCAGCGGGATAGAGTATAGCGATAGGGCTCAATCGTGCTCTCTGCGGCCAGCCCCAGCTGCTCCCTCCCTCGCCACTGGAGCCATGACCGGCATCGATGAGGTGACCTCGAATGGGCCAGGAACCGAACTCTTCCCCCGGGAATCGCCCACCGCGTTTCACAACCCCCAGCTGTGTCCGGACCCTTCGGGCTTGATCAGTATCATGCATTCTTGGGCCCCTTGCCCTTGCTGGGGACACGCATACTGCTTCCTTCCCTGCAGCCAGCCGCGGCCCCACCCGCCCTTATCTCTCACTCCTCATCCTCCTGGGCTGGCTGCTCGCCTGCTCCCTTATAAGGTGCGAGTGTTGCCTGTCCCAGTGCCATTTCTGTAGGTAACTTCTCTCCAAGGAGGCTTCCCTCTTTGTGGCCTTCATCCTGGCCCTGGGAATGACAGACGAGGTAGCTCAGGCAATCATCCTGCTGCCAGTTCAACCAGTTGGTTGTAATAGGCAGAGGTGAGAGGCTCCCTGCCTTCTGTTGCTCAGGGCAGCCACTCCTGGCACTTCACTTGCCCAGCTCTTGCTGGGGCTGGGCACCTGCGGCTCGGTACTCCTGAGAAAGGTGGGGCTGGGAAGGGTGGGTGGGTGCCCAAAGGGGTGCCTGACCTGCCTACAGGAACAGCTCTTTCCTGGCTGTCTGCCTGCCCGTCCAAAGTCCTGTGCCCTGTCACCTGCCTCTGGGGAGAGGCATTCCTGGCAGGGTTGAGAAGGCAGCCGCAGCCCTCTGCTCAGAATGGGGGATCCTGTACCCTAGAGAGAGTCTGGCAAAAAACAGGGAGCGTGAGCAAGTGGCTTTCCCAACCTAGCAGTGAGGATGCGTGACCAGGCAGGTGGGTCCTTCCCTGGCATATGCTGATCGGTGGTGGGAGGCGGCAGTGTGGGTACCTTTCTGTCTCTGGGGTGGTGGGAGAGGAACAGCTGCAGCCAAAACTCTACCTGTGCAGGGATGTGGGAGCTGCTGTCTATCAACTGTCCTGCTTCCTTCAGGGCCTGAGGGACGTTGTGCTCTCTTGAACTGAACACGGAAACAGATAAGGTGGGGATGAGTTTGGGCATACAAGCTCTCTGCCTGATATCCAGCCTTGGCCAGCCTCAGTGCTTGCTGCCTCAGGCAGGTTGAGGGCTGAAGACTGACGTACGAGTCTGGACTCAGTGCTCAAGGTGGTGGAAAGATGCCAAAGATGCTGGCTCATTTATTTTTCAGCTAATTGAGAGTGACCAGAAGCCTGTGGTGAATTAGCAGGGCTGTGATCCTGTGCAGAGCAAGCAAGTGTAGTGCCCCTGTGAGTGCTTGGACAATTGCAGGCTTGAATTATTGATGAAGTTTCTGTTTTTCCTAAGTGCATCGTGATAGGCAACTGGAACCAGGAGATTTTGTTGCTTCCTTTCTCAAGAATGGGGGTCTGATGGTCAGAGCTGCTGGTGTTTACTTTTGAAGGGCAGGCTGCCAGCTGTCTCTCCTCAGAGTCCCTACAGTTGATAAGATGCAGTAAACTATTTCATCAGTGTTTTCTTGTAGAGTTAGGGAACTCTGTTGGAGCAGCTCTTTGAGGAGTGCATCCCTTCTTGTCAGCCTGACTGGTAGGTCTGGCCTGGCAGTCCCAAGCTCCTGGAGTCTCCACTGGGGCTCAGCCAGCCTGGGTGATAGACTGAGCTCCTCCTGCCCCTCTGCTCATGCTGGTGGTGAGCAGCCAGCTGGAGGAGGAGAGCTTCTTGGCACATGCCTCTCAGCATCGGGGTGCTGTGAGGGATGTCCAGTGACAAACCTGCCACTTGCTGAACAGGTGCTGGGGGGACACAAATGGTAAAGCTGTGAGGAGGACTGGGACTCTGTATTTGGAGCCAGTGTGATTCTGTCCCCTCTTCACTGCTGGCATTGGGCTGTGGGGAGTGAGCACCTGGTGTGTCCCTTAGCAGGGAGCTGGGGCACAGCTGATGTGGCAGAGGTGGTTACTGCCTTAGTAGGTGCTTGGGTTGGACTTTGCCCCAAATCCACGCTGAGGGAGCGGCCTGAGGTCTTTGGATCCCAGGAGCGTTGGATGATAGCTCTCGGGAGACTTGGTGCATGGAGCAGGGCTCGAACAGGTCGTTGGAAAGACTTAAGCGAGGTCTGTGCTGGAGATCACCTGTGCTGCAGTGGGTGCTGTCTGTCCAGCCTCCTGCCTGTGTCTTAGTTGCCAGATCTTGTCTGTTCTCCCTGGCCTCTGCTCTGTGATTCCCATCTGCCATCTGGGTCTGAGCCTCAGGCTTAATCTTTCATGGCTAACAGGGAAGTGCACCTGGTGAGGAGCCCTCAAAGCTTCAACTCCATCCTCTGGCAGAGGAGGCTTCAAGTGAACTCTGGGTGGGTTTGGCTGTGCTTTTAGACCTTGGAAATTATTTCTGCAAGCAAAGGGTTTATTATGTGGGAAGGCAGTCCTGAGAAGCAGGAGTCAGGGGCTTTGGAGGAGTATGCCATGTCAGAGCTACCCTCAGCAGAAGAGCTCTGGAGGGCCTGGTGAGGTTTGAGGCTGCCTTTCTGGCTGCTGACGATCAGAAGGGTTGCAATGGGCACCTGTGAAGGGGAAGCTCTGTGCATGTGGATCAGCTTCTGGCTGCCTCCCTGCTGAGTGGCACCACAGGTCTCTGGTGGACCTGCTCTGTCTTTTTGCCCTCTGAGTGCAGCACAGGCTTGTGCTGGTGCCAGGAAATTGGGAGATGAGGCCAGAGGAATTTGGATGTAAAGTTTCCTAGGTAGCAGTGTTGGTTCCCGGGGGTCCCCACTTACTGACAGCTACCGGAAAGTGCTTTGGTCCTCCTGCTCTGGGGCAGAAGTTGCTCCGGGCTATGCTTTGTCTTTAGGCTTTTTCTTTTGCCTCGAACCAAGCCAGCCGAAATATTTTTGGCTTGCTGGGGTTTTTAAGTAACGGGTGTGTCAGCAAGTGCCTCTCTCATGATGAAAAGGCTTTCGTGAAGCCATCATCAAAGATGGTCAGGGTCTGGCTTCAGAAGAATGCTCTATAGTTGTATATTCAGAGGCTGGGGAGGAGGAGGGAGGATGGGCTCCAAGTGATCCCTGGAATTTCACCCTCGCGGGATCTGGCATACTTGGCTTTGAGCTGTCACAAGCAGCTTGGGGCTGGCGTGATCAGGCTGGTAGCCGAGGCTCTCCTCTTCCCTCCCTCTCCGTTTTGCTTGATAGGTGGTGAGGGGCTGTACTGTGCCCAGGAAGCCCCTGTCCCCGAAATGCTGGCATGTGAGCCATGATACAAGGGATGTGAGACAAATTCCTCAGGCTAGGAGGGTGCATTGCTGTTTGAGGTTTGTGTGAGCCCGCTCGGGGGAGTGGCTGCCTTCCAGCCTAGGGTGGCAATGGGGATGGAGCTGATGTGCATCTGCGGAAGAGCTGGGGTTGGTGCTTACTAACCTCCGGGGACCTGGTGCTGCCTCTGTCGTTGTGCCTTTAATCCCACGTGTCTGGAATGAGCATGGAGGGAGTTGGTGTGTCCTGAGGCTACAGGAGAAGAGAGATGAGAAAAACCCCTGAGCAGTGTGTGCCCCATTCTGCTGGCACTTCTTGCCCACCTCTGTGCTGCTGTCTGGAGCAGGAGTGACAACAATGCATGCAGGACAGGCTCCAGACACTGAGAGTCACTGTCCTGTTGTTTAATGTGGCCTGATTCTGTGCAGAGCCCCTCAGGTAGCTACTCTTGGTAGGTCTGCGGAGCTGTGGGCTTCAGCCAGCCTGGCACTTGCAGCCCAGCCCCTCTCTGGCTGCCCTGCCGTGACAGGCTCCCTGACCGCTTTTCAGCTGTCCTCTCACTTTCAGGCTCTTTGCTATGACCTGGTGGCTGAAAGGGCAGAGGGGAGCCTGAGTCACCCCTTCTCCTGCCCGGGCTGGAGAGGTGCATTGGTGACTGTGAGGGGACAGGGAGACCTGGCAGTTGAGGGTTCTCTTTTGTACCTTTCCCCTGCTGTTGTGTTTATTCTCTGTGGAAGGGACGGGAAGGAAACAGCCTCTGGCTACCCTGGTCTCTTATCTGGGGCCCTCAACTGCCCTTCGAGTAGCATTGTTAGCTTCCACGTTCTCCAGCCACCTTCCCAGGAGGCATGTGGAGGAGGGGGCTGGGGCTGAGTGGTGGTTGATGGCTGTGCCAGGCCTGCCACGCAGGGCTGGAGGAATCTCCTGGGGTTGCTGCCTCCTCCACGCAAACCTTGCTGATCTGTGCTCCCTGCTCAGCACTGAGGCTGTTTGCAGGTCTCTCCTTGGAGCCAACATGCCAACCCCATGCACCCCAAAAATCTGCCTCTTCTGTCTAGAGATGGTCAAGGACAGGCTGGAGAGCTGGTACAGAGCAGCACAGTTACCTAAGCAAGGTCATGTCATGGAGGGTCCCTTCTCTGTGACAGATGTCTTCCCTTTAAAAGGGCTTGGTGAAATACTGCTCTGGAAATTACTTGCAACAAGCCAGTGGGACTCCTGGGAGGGGCTTTGGATGCTCCTGTTGTGTAGGATGTCTGGGCAGGACCATCCCCTGACCCTGGATATATGGTTAAGATGCTGCCTCCTTCTAGGGGGATAGTGCCTGGGTTTGTGCCCAGACTGCCTTCCCCCAGCAAATGCCCTGCAGCAGGATTTATGGAGTTGTGCCTTTCCACCTGCTCCAAGTGTGTGTGGACCCTCAGTGTGTCCCAGAAGGCAGAGAGACTGCATGCCTGGTAGAAGGGGGTGGATGCCCACCAAGGATGGGGAGTGTTTGACTGCAAGGTGAGGGTTAGGATTTGTCAGCAGTGTGCTGGGATGTACCAAGCCTCCCCTTCAGAGGGTCTCTGTTGCAAATCCATGGGGCAGGTGAGACCCTGAAACAGCAAGGGCCAGAGCAGTCCTCTATTTCCATACAAGGATCAGGCAGTCAGTCTGTTGGAAAAAGCCTTAGGGCATACCTGCTTCAAGGTGGGAGGAGTATAAAGCTGCCTGCAGGAGCTAGGAGTCATGTCTGGAAGCCTCCAAAAGCCTGCTTGAGCTCCTGAGCCAAGCTTGGTGGGCTGCGTTCCTCCCAGGGTGCAGGCTGACCCACGTTTGGCTGGGGCAGGGCACTGAAGCGGGTGTGCCTGTGCCATGGCTCCGTCTGTTGCTGGGCACCACATGGGCACAAGTGGAAGAACTGGATTTTTTTTTTAAGGCAGATTACAGGGTGGTGCTGACCAGATGTTCAAACATGCTGTGGGCGACCTCCAAAGCACTTGGAAAAAAATCCCCCCTGCTTCTCTGGACTCTGCCATGGTGCTGCCTCTCTCTGGGGGAGGTGTGGAGTTGTCGGGTGTCAGGGAGGCATTTCAGGAGGTGTTTGGTGTGAATACACTCGAGATAACACGGAAAACAAACCGAACCCCACTGCCTTGAGCTCTTCTGAACCAGTGCTTGCTGGAGGGGCAGGGCTGCCAGGGAGCATGGGGCTGTGGAGGGGGCCATGGGTCCCTGCCATGCTCTCACTCCTAGGTTGCTGTTCCAGCTGCACCAGCGTGGTGGCACTGGGGGAGTGGGCAGAGTTGATGCTGAAGACCGTGGGAAAGCAGTTTTGGTGCTGGCTGCCTGGCTCAAACGAGTCCTCACATGCCTGTCGGGACTGCACTGGTTTGGGAACACCTCTGCCGGGCTTGCCGGGACTCGGCTGGGCTGTGTGAGGGGTGGAGTGTTCAGCCTTTGCCACTCCTCTCCACCTGTGCTATTCCTCTAGTTCCCCTGCCAGCGGGAAGCAGTTGGAGATGCTGGGGGCTGCTGTGGGAAGCAGTACTGCTTGCCACCCCGCTGGCCCTCCAGGTGCTGCTCTGTCCCTCAAGAGAGGAGCCCATTTCCCCAGTTTGTTGCCTGCTCTGCCTCCTGTTTTGAGTTCAGTGGTGTGATTTTTGACCTCCTCCCCTGCTGTCTCTGCAGCTCTCTTCCCTCCTGCTTCCTCACTGTGGTGGCTGGGCTATTTCTCCCATGACTCTCTGCGTCTAGACCTGGCTGTCCTGTGCCTTTGCCAATCAAACCTGAACTTCTCCTCTACCAGGTCTGTATGGAATAATTATTGCCTTTCTTGACAAAAATGTTGATTGTGTGCTTCTTCACCATTCTCCTTTGGGAAGGGATATTGGAGGGCCCAAGCCAATGCCTGTCCTTAGGTCTGTGGGCTATGTACCTTCTGGGTTGCTACAGCTTTGAGAGCCCTGGTGAGAACCTAGAGGGTGGTGACTTTTGGCAGCAAAGGGTTTTATGGACCCTCTTTAAGAGGGTCCTGTCCTACTTCATCCACTTTCCTAGGCAGAAAGGAATCGTGGCTGTCTCTCAAGCCGTTACCACAGTGGGGAGGAAGGAGCAGATAAGTGGCACAGCCCTCTCCCTCAGCGCTTCCCTGGAGGAAATGATGGGGTGTGGGTCACTTCTGATTCTGTAGGAGTGTCCCCAGTTCTGCCCCGGGGACATGCTCACCCCTGCTGCCACTGACTGCAGGCAGCTTTTCCTTGGCAGGGTGGGACTTCTGGCAGCCTGAGAAGGGCTGCCTTCTGAGCCTGGCACAACCTCAGCTGCTTGGTGTGATGGGCGAGGACTTTCTGCCCACGAAGTGCCACTTCCCCAAGCTTAAATGCTGGGGCAAGGAGCCTCTGAGTCACGCCTGGGGCTCTGCTGCTCTGAGACTCTTGCCAGCTCTCTGGTGGCGGGTGGGGATGGGTGTTAATGTTGTAAGGTAATTTATTTCTCGTGTTCTGAGAATCTGTCTTAATGAAATCAGTCTCTTCTGACCGCTCTTCTCTCCTCCTTTCCTCCCCCCAAATCATGTGTAGTGAAGAGAGAGGGCTCCTGCCCTTCTGGGTCACTTATCTTCCCCTCACCTTGACACCAAGCCACACCTCTGCTTGTGCCTCCCGGTGCCCTCCGCCCCCGCCCTGCCCGTCCTGGGCACCCATCACCCATGGACGACTCGGAGGTGGAGTCGACCGCCAGCATCCTTGCCTCTGTCAAGGAGCAGGAGGCGCAGTTCGAGAAGCTGACGCGGGCGCTGGAGGAGGAGCGGCGCCATGTCTCAGCCCAGCTGGAGCGAGTGCGCGTCTCCCCGCAGGACCCCGGCCCGGGCTTGGCCAACGGCACGCTCACCCGGCGGCACCAGGTAAAACGCCTCCTTGGCGGAGGCGGGTGCGGAGGCTGCCGGAGCCCCGCTCCCTGTCAGTCCTGCCTCGGTGAGGGCAGCCCCAGGCTCGGCTCCCTGACTTCGGCCCTCTGGTTGCGCAAGGTGGAGGAGGGCTGCGCTGGTCTTGTAACACTGGTGGTGTTGGTGGTGACCTGGGGCCAGCTTGCCTCGGCAGCCAGAGTCTTCCTGAGAGAAAGAGTCTGTCTGGATGGTCTTGCTACTGGTCAGCCCTGGTCTGATTTGTGAGGTTCAAGGCTGGCTGTACTTGGGCATCTTTGCTCCCCATCCATCTATGCTGCTTGGAAGGTGGCCAGAATGCAGTGGTTGGTGCGTAGCTGTCAGGAAGTGTGTGCCTTTCTCTCATGCCATTGGGCAAGTCCTTGGATTCTCTCTCACTGTCCTCCTAACAGCCAAACCAGGGCTGGGAGAGATCTTCCTTCCCTACAGAACTGAAAATGTGGTTTCATCTATCTTGGCTTGAGGTCTCTCTTCAGTCCTTGCTTCCCCAGGCTCTGTTTAGGGGAGGGGTGCTTGTAGGGCTGTTGTGCAGGAGGCCAGTGCCTTTCCAGCTGTGGAAGGTGGTGGTGCTAGGAGAGAGCTAGGTCAGAGGAAGGAAGAGGTAAGCAGAGCAATCCAGCAGCAGGACTCTGCATTCAGCCAGTGAGCATCCATGGTGTTCCCTCGCAATTGGAGTTGGGGGGGTTGCTGGCAGCTCTTGCATCAGAAGATGTAGAAAGTCTCCAGAGCTGTGCTGGGGAGCAAGGAAAAGTCTCAGCCCTTCCATCAGGAGCATGTCAGCACTGTGGGAGAGCTGGAATGTCTAGAAGGGGATGAATGGTGTGTTCTTCAGCTCTTCTGCAGACTGGCATGAGAGGTGGTTTGTTGTGCTGCACAGAACCCCAAGGAGTGTGTTTCTCTCCTGGGGATGACATGTGGGATGTCTGTCAGGTGGCAGAGATGGCCTACTCAGAGCTGGACAGGGTGTGGGTATGTGGAATTCTGGCAGTGGGAGATCAGTTTGTGGTGCTGTGTTTCAGAACGGCCGTTTCTTGGGCGATGCTGACCTGGAAAGGCAGAAATACCCAGATCTGAAGCTCAACGGGCCGCAGGTAAGGAGACCTGGGCCCTCTGGCTGTGGGCAGCCTGCTTACTGGGTTGGGGGTGCAGAGGGAAGGCTTGTGTGGCTCACCCAGCTTGAGGGGACTTTGAGTGTCAGGTCGTTGGTACCCCCTCCCATGCTCAGCTGTCTGACTCTGGGGAGCCCCACGTTATTGTGGAGGGCTGACTGCCTGTCCCTTGCTCCCCTCAGGACCACAGCCACCTCTTGTACAGCACAATCTCCAGGATGCAAGACCCAGGTCAAATTGTGGAGGAGACGTACACCATGGAGGAGGACCCGGAGGGAGCCATGTCGGTTGTGTCTGTGGAGACATCGGATGATGGGACAACTCGGCGTACAGAGACCACGGTACGGGCCTGGGGGAGCGTGGAGGGATGGGCCACTGCCGGAGTCTGGTGCTACAGCTGTAATGTCTGTCAGCTGTGAGCTGAAACAGGGTGTGAAATCTGCCTGGAATAAGGCAGAATCTGCTGGACTGGAAGGGGCATCTGGAGTGTGCTGGGTTTCCTGATGGGTGTGTTCTGCCTCCGTTCCTCTAGGTGAAGAAAGTGGTGAAGACTATGACCACCCGGACGGTGCAGCAGGTGCCGATGGGGCCTGACGGGTTGCCTTTGGAGACCTCCCCTGTCACCAGCAACTATGTCCAGACCATGGACAGGAACTTCCGCAAGAACGGCAATGGTGGCCCTGGTGGCTACCTGGGCCAGCCAGGCACGGCCACCCTCCCCCGTAACTACCACTACCCCGACGGCTACAGCCGCCCCTACGAGGACGGTTACCCGAGCAGCGACCACAGCTACGGCAGCCTGTCCCGTGTCACCCGCATCGACGAGCGCTACCGCCCCTCCATGGACACCTACCGGGCCCCCAGCCGCCAGGACATCTACGGCCCCCAGCCGCAGGTGCGTGTCGGGGGCAGCAACATGGACCTCAACCACTTCCACCCTGAGCCGTATGGCCTGGAGGATGACCAGCGCAGCATGGGCTTCGAAGATGTGGACTACGGGCTTATGTCTGACTATGGCACGGCCAGGCGGGCAGGGACCCCGTCCGACCCTCGGCGACGGCTCAGGTAGGCAGTGGGAAGTTCTGGGATGGCTGTGGATTCCCTTCGGCTTCACCCTCCTCAGGGGGAGGAGGAAGGCAGAGACAGCGCCGTGAGCTGAGTCACATGAGGCTCATGCAAGAGAAAAGTTGCATCCGCTTCTAATTGTCTGCTTAATTGGTGGTTAAAACTCAGTGCTAATTGAGCAGGTCGTCCTGCAGCAAGGAGTTCCACCGGGTAGTTGAATGTAGCTCCGGGCCCTTCCCTCTTGGTGCGACCCGTTCACGCTCCTCTGTGCCCTGGCCTGGCTTACCCTGCCCAGACGAGAGCCATGCCCAATAGAAGCTGTCTGATGTGGGGCACGCAGCAACCTAGTCTGCAGCAGCGGCTGCACCATCAGCTGAGCTGAGAGCAGCCTCGGGGTGGTGCTCAGACCAGGGCTGGGGTGAGCAAGGCTCGGCCCTGAAGTGCCCCGGGGAGTATTCCTGCAGCGGGGCCCAGCCCTGTGCAGAGCAGGGCAAGAGAAGCTGCTCAACCTGTTTGGCAGTAGCAGCTTCTCCCCCTCACTTGTCTGTGGGCAATGGCTCCTCCAGCTTGACTGTTCAGCAGCTGCTGCAGTAGGCCTTGGCCACCTTTGAACAGCCAGAGTGGTGGCTTGGTGATCTCTTAGCTGCTTGGCCAGGTGTGTGGCTGGGCACAGCTGGGCAGTCTGGGGTGCTGTGTGCCAGAGGCAATGACTCTTACAGCCTGTTGTCTTCTGGCTCGGTGTCTTCCACAAATGCTGCTGCCTGCTTAAGCCTCTCTGCCTGCTCCACTTGCTGCCTGAACGGTCAGTGGGGTTTGGGAAAGTGCTGGAGGGGCTGCTTGAAGGGTGGCAAGGTAAGAATGGAGTGAGGGGCTGAGCTGTGCCGGCAGGCTAGGGTGGATGTGCATCTCTTGAGTGCCTGGGGTAGAGTGTGATGGATAAGGCTGCACACAGGCTTCTTAGTCTCCTAGAGCTTAGGACACGGGCAGGAAGGAAGAGTTTGGGGAAAAGGAGGTTCCTGCCAGCCGCTGCCGGAGATGGGCCCACGTGCTACGGATCCAGGTAGCTCCTTGCTGCTGAAGGTACTGAAGGAGGAGCTTTGTCCTTCCGGCTTGTGCCAGCACAAGTGTTCTGCTGCTGTGCTGAACCAGTCAGGGCAGTTGTTCTCCTGGGTTGATTTCCCTGTCCCGCCTCACCTTGTGGGGCTTGTGCTGGCTCGAGGAAGTTAGGCATGACTACCCTTGCCTCCTGTCCCAGTGTGAGGAGCCTGTCAGCAGCCTGAGTGCATGGCCCTTGGTGAGCTGCTTGGGCAGAAGGGGTTAAGTCAGACCAGTCTGGGCTTGTGGATGGGCTGAAGGGCAGTCAAGACAGAAGGCTGTGGCTTGTCAGAGCCCCCCCTGGATGGCCTGGTCTGGATTTGCTGTCCTTTGGGACCACAAGCTGTCTGTACTGAGCTGGATGGTGCATGTGTTGTTTTTGCCCCTCCAGTGTGTGCAGAATATAAGTTACAGGAGCTGCAGCCACGTGGGAGACCTGTGGACTTGGGGCACAACAGAGAGAGGTGGTCATACTTCCAGACCTGGCCAAGGAGCAGCCCTGGTGGAGATGTCACCTTGTCCTGCAGGGATGGTGCAGGGTATAGAAGGATGGGCTGGTGCAGCCTGAAAACAGGCTCTCCCTCCCTGGGCAGGCCAGTAAAGATTGCAGCAATCCATGGAATCCAGGCGCTGTTGAGCTTGGCTTGTCTCTTGCCTTCTCAGTTACCATCCGCAGGCAGCAGCACGGCTGGCAGGAGCAGGAACAGGCGGGATCAGCATCCCCCCCCGCCCCTGTCTCTGATGTTTGTCTTGAGCAGGGGCCTGGCTGTTAATGGCTTCCTTCAGGGGGCAACCTGCCAGGGCGCATTGAGCTGAGAGGGGCAGCGCAGGCTGGCTGCTATTGGCCAGCCCTCTCTCCTAGGGCTCTTCCCTGAGCTCCCCCTTGCAGGGGAAGAGGGGGTTCAGCAGCGATGCAGGGTGCTGCTCCCTGCTTCTGTGCCAGCCTGGAGGGGCAGGGATCAGCACTTAATGGCCCTTGCACTAGGCAGCAGCTCCCTTCTGGGGCGCATGCGTCCTGGTGTGGGAGTGTGGTCAGCTGTTGGCTGTGGTGACCAGCATCAGGTGGTTTGTTTGCAGTGCTGGCACACAGCTGCTTTGTCCTGTTGCAAGGGTGGTGCCAGTGGCACAGTGCACCCAGCCCTGTGCCCTGCAGCAGCAGGGAGTGGCTCTCCAGAGCTACTGGGCTTCTTGATAGCACATTTCCCTGCTGGGATGTGCTAAGAGTCAATCTCGCAGCCCACTGTGACCCTCTGCCATGGCACTGGGTTGGCAGCTCTGCAGCAGCACCCAAGGAAGCTGTGGCTGCCACCAAGAGCTGGTGGTTTTTGCAAGTCTTGTAGCAGAGGCTGTAAGGGAAGGAGTGGTGTCAGGAGCAGAACCTGCTCCTGCCCTTTGTCACAGTCTTCCTTGCTTACTTGAAAGCAGGGGACTGCCTGCATCTCCTCTGGGAGATCAGAAAGAGACTGACTGCTCTGCGGGGCAGATGCAGGTGAGAGGATGTTACCTCATCTTGGACCATGATTGTGTCCCCAGTGCTCTGGCATAGCAGGGGTAACAGCAGCAGTCATGCCCTTCCACTTAGGTGCCAAGTCCTCTCCCATCCCCTTCTGTTGGAAGTCTCTGGATTCCTCTCCCTGGATGGGGGAAGGATTATAGTGACAGTGACTATGAAAATAGGGTGAGAATTCTGGGGCTTTTTGGGGTATGTCCTGGGGGTGTTAAATGTTACCTTTCAGCATATGTGTGCCTCCTGGGGCTCACTTCTAGTGCTGCTGGGTCTGTGGGTGACTTCCTCTCCAGTAAGGCAGAGGGTGCAGGACCGCAGCTCTTCCTTGCACCCAGCTCAGGCGCAGTGAGATTGAGCCCTGGTGCATGTCTGTCCTGTGGGCAACAGTGCCACTTGTCTGTGTCATCTGTAGTCAGAAGTTTGAGCTTTTGCCCTGGGTGTAAAGTCTTTGTTCTGGCCATGATGTTCAGGCAGGGGCTCTGTCTGGCAGCAGCTGGCACGTCCTGGGTGGTTGCAGGGCAGCTGGGGTGACAGGTGCGCTGTTGGGTGGAGCAAAGATTAGGGGGGACTTGACCATGGACACTGGGCACCTGCTGTGCCCAGGCAGAGCTGGCAGGGCTGGGCTGAGGGCCCAGAAAGCTGCTGGCTGTGGTGTGAATTTGCCCCCTAGTGGCTGCAGCCCAGATGGCATCTGTGCCCCAGGGCTGGCTCCTGCCTCCGGGGTTACGTGGGGGCCGGCATCCAGCCTTCGACCCAGAGCCGCTGGGTGGGAAGGGGCTGGAGTAACTGTTGGGGCTGCCTCCTCCTGGGGAACAACGGCCTGAGGTCCCCTGAGCTGGCCTGGGAACATATGGAGGAGGCTGAACTCTGCCTGCTCAGGGAGCAGGAAGGTGCCTCGGCACTATTTTGTGCCTGGCTCTGGCCCTTGCTGGGATCCTGCCTGCTGCACTTGGCAGGCTCACGGTGGCTGCACAATGTCTGCTTCAGCCTCTCTGCTGGTGGGCTGTTGGAGCACAGCATCCTCCTGCATCTCGGGCTCATGCTGATGCCTGCTGTCTCCTCTTCTAGGAGTTATGAAGACATGCTGGTGGACGAAGTGGCCCCTGACCGGTACTACTGGGCCCCTCTGGCTCAGCACGAGCGGGGTAGCTTGGCCAGCCTGGACAGCCTGCGCAAGGGCGGCCCAGCCCCGGGCAACTGGCGCCAGCCGGAGCTGCCGGAGGTGATCGCCATGCTGAGCTTCCGGCTGGACGCCGTCAAGTCCAACGCCGCTGCCTACCTGCAGCACCTCTGCTACCGGAACGACAAGGTGAAGACAGAGGTGCGCAAGCTGAAGGGCATCCCTGTGCTGGTGGGATTGCTGGACCACCCCAAGAAGGAGGTGCACTATGGTGCCTGTGGAGCCCTCAAGAACATCTCCTTTGGCAAGGACCAAGACAACAAGATTGCCATCAAGAACTGTGACGGGGTACCTGCTCTGGTACGCCTGCTGCGGAAGGCCAGTGACATGGACCTCACGGAGGTCATCACAGGTAATGGCTCCGGGGAGGAAAAGAGAGGCTAATGCATTGAGTGCATGGAGGGGTCTTTAAGCCCACAGTCTGACTGATGGCACCTCTGCTTGTGGCATTGCAGGAACACTGTGGAACCTGTCCTCGCATGACTCCATCAAGATGGCTATTGTGGATCACGCACTGCATGCTCTGACTGATGAGGTCATCATTCCCCGCTCAGGCTGGGAGCGGGAGCCCAATGAGGACTCCAAACCGCGCCATATTGAGTGGGAGTCGGTGCTCACCAACACTGCTGGCTGCCTTAGGTATGGGGGGGATCTGCCAGCTACTGAGGCTGCTGCAGTGCTCCGTCCTGGCAGTTCCTGGTGGCTTTCTGAGACTGCCAAAGGAGATGTGTGGAGGAGCTGCTGTCGTGGGACAGCTACTAGTGATGCAGGCCATGATTCTGGAGGAGGTTTTCTTAATGGAGGGGTGTGTAGGATCTTACCTGTTTTGAGCTCTGCAGGGTGTGGGCTGCTCCTCACCTGCCCTCATCTGTCTGCCCCATGACTGTTCTCTCCTGCCTATCAGGAACGTGAGCTCAGAGCGGAGTGAGGCCCGTCGGAAGCTGAGGGAGTGTGATGGGCTGGTGGATGCCCTGATCTACATTGTCCAGTCTGAGATTGGCCAGAAGGACTCAGACAGCAAGGTACCACAGTCGGGGCTTGTTGGGGTGCATTTTAGGGCTCTGCCCTTGTCAACCAGCTCTAGTAGTGCTCTGCTGTTCATGCTGGCTGAAGCTGTGCTCATCCCAGGATGAGTGAAGAATGGACAAGGGAAATCTTCATCAGGGAGGGGTTTGCTCTGATGGGACTAGCTCAGGAAAACCCAGTCTAGGTTTGTGCCTCTCTATGGTCTCTACTTGGGAAGAGAAAGCCTGTATGGGGTGTGAGCAGGGTGCTGTCTGACCAGGAGATGCTTGGTAATCAGCCTGCAGCTTGCAGGAGGAATGTTGGCCCTCCAGCAGGGCTCTGCTGGTGTCGCTTACCTCCATGCTCCTGATGCACCTGGACAAGGCATTGGTTTGAATTTTCCTTGAGCCTTTCCTTAGACCTTTCATGTATATGTCAGAGATTTTTGTCCCAGCATAGTGTGAATTCATGCCTGCTTTAAGATGGGAGGTGTGCCCCAACTCTGAGCTGTGTATCTCCCTGGTCTCCAGTTCAGCCCCTCCGTGGCCTGACTGTAGGTTGCAGAACCTTGGTGAGAGATGTGGGATGGGCATGTGCCTGCTCCAAGACAGACTCTCTGAATTTCTCTCTAGCTGGTGGAGAACTGTGTGTGTCTGCTGAGAAACTTGTCCTACCAAGTCCACCGTGAGATCCCCCATGCTGAACACTACCAGGAGACACCTGTGGTCCCTGCCAGCAATGCTGGGCCCCAAGCTGCAAGCTGCTTTGGCACCAAGAAGGGCAAAGGTTTGTTTGCTGGCAGCAGCATGCAGGGAGATGGGACCAAGACAGATCTACTACATTGGAGTTTGAGGGTGGTTTGGGGTCGCTGCTCCTACTCTGGCATCTGTGTGAAGGCTAACTGCAGCTTTCTCTGGAGGTGTGGTGGTCTGTGCCTTCTCTGGCTTTGGGAACTGCTTGGCTTACCCAGAGCATTTGTCACAAGCTAATGGTGGGCTTCTGTGGTGGTGGGATGGTGATTGATAGATGTCCTCTAACTCCACACCTTCCCTTTTCTCCTGTGTTGCCCCTTCCCTTTGCTTTCTTGCCAAATGATCTGCCCCATGATGCTGTTGGCACTTCTCCTCCTGCCTCCCCTCTCTCCTGTCCTCTTCTCCGCTTCGCCAATAGACGAGTGGTTCTCCAGAGGTGAGTGTGCTCTTGGTTTTAATTTCTCCATGGTTTAATTTGGTGCTCTTTCTCTAGCTCTTTGTCATTCCCACTAGCTGGGCACATACTGCCTGCAGCGTGGCTACTGCCTTTGACATCTCCCTCCTGGGACATGCTGGTGGCTTAGCTTCACCTCGTCTCTCTGAGCTTGTTACTCTAGCAAAGAGCTGTTGGGCTGAGGTGGGTGGAGAGAGGAGATGTCTTACATCCCCGTTTACCTTTTGAAGGTAAAAAGCTCCCAGAAGAGCCTGGTATTGATGCAGTGGATTTTCCCAAGAGGACAACTCCAGCCAAAGGTATGTTCCTTAGTGCTTGCACAGGGCTTGGCATGCAGGATTGCTTTTCCCCAGGCTGTGCAGCAGAGGAGCAAGTAACATGGATTTCCCATGGAAGTAAGCCTCTCAAGTGGTCAGAGGGCTGGTTTGGAGGAGGTATGTTCCTGGCTGCCCAAGTGCCTGTTAGCTGTGCCATAGACAGTTGTGAGGATGCTTGGAGCAGGTCAGCACTGCCTCCAGACAGGATTCCTGTGCATCCAGTGGGAATGATTGGCCTGTGGACTGAGGCACAGCCCTAGGAAGATTTAGCCCCTCTGAGGTGGCCTCAGACTTCTCAGCACAATTGCCCTCTTGCTTGCTTTCCTTTGAGTGTGAGAAGCAGGCAGGGTTGAAAGCCAGAAACCCCTGCCTTGGTGTTCTCCCACATGAGCATGCAGAAAGGTCAATCCAAGAAGCCTCTGAGTACACCCAGAAGTCTGTGAATCGTGTCCCTTCTCTGTCTGGCCAAGCAGTTGGCATTAGTCTAGGGCTTATTCAGCTCCTCCTGCCCCAAAATGCCTTGTGGCTCCTGGCAGGCCCCTGATACTCCCGTGAGTATGAAGAGTCAAGCTAGAAGTATCACAAGGAAACTTAAGATGGACCTGATCTTGTGAGCAGCTCAAATATGCAGCGATGATTCCTCAGGCTGTGGGAAGAGTCGGCAGCTGTCTCTGGTGGAGGCCTGAGAAATCATCTGCTCTGTCTTTTAAGTGCTGGAGATATGCCTTACTACAGCTAAGGGCAGAGAACTGGATGGAAAACAGCCTCACAGCTGTAAAGTGCAATCTCATTGCTGCTTTAGAAGCTACTTCTGGGCATGCATTTCCGTGGAAGAGTTAACCCTTGAAGGCCTGATCCCTGCCTGCTTGCTAGGGTAGTAGAGGGCAGGAGACCTGGTGCCTTCAGTCTGTCAGGATGAGCTGAAGTCCAACGTGGCATTGTTGGCCATTTGCTTGGGGTGTTTTCCTTTCCTCCTACTGAAAATATGGGCTCAGCCTTTCTCCATCACAGCGCTGGCTGCCAGATTTGTTGCCCTCTGCATGCCTTGCCTGGGTTGGGTACTGAAGTTGAGGTCTCCTTGCTGATGGCAGCAGTGCTTCAACTTAGTTCCTATATCTCCTGAGTTGCAGTGGTGTGTTGGGAACTGTGGGCAGCAGCCATGGCATCCCTGATAAGGGCTGGTGCTGGGGGTTCTGCTCCTGTGGGACATCTTGGTCCCCTCTGTAGGAAGGATCCAGCCTCCAGGGGGGCAGTTAGCCTGGACGACAACCTCCAGCCTCGTCTGCCCAGCAGTGCTCCTTTGAATTGGATGCCAGCAGAGCCCTTAAGTACTTCCAACCTGTCCTGCAGGCTATGAGCTCCTGTTCCAGCCAGAAGTAGTCCGGATATACATCTCCCTTCTAAAGGAAAGCAAGACTCCAGCCATCCTCGAGGCTTCAGCAGGAGCCATTCAGAACCTGTGTGCTGGCAGCTGGACGGTGAGTGCCTCAGAGCTGGCTGTGTCCACATCCATCTGTCTTGCTGAGAAGGGGACTTTGGGGAGCTGGCAACATCACCCTTGGGGTGCCAGCAGAGTTGCAGATGGCCAAGGCTCTGCTGTTTCAGGCTGTCACTGCGTCAGTGACTCACTGCCCAAGAAGATACTGTTCAGGTGTGGATCAGGTCTCTCCTATGCTATTAAGAGGCCCTGTGCTTCCTGCCAGCTGCAGTCCCAAGGGTGGTCTGGCTGTGTCTCTGCTTGCAGCTGGCTTCCTGCCCTTCCTTCCCTTCTGGGATCTGAGGGAAGGGGATGAAGATTTGGGGCTGCTCTACAGCCCTTGACCTGCATTCCATTTGCCCCTATGGGAAGAGTACCTGGGGAGTGTTTCTTGCCTGGCCTGCAGGGAGGTCTCTGGGCAGGAGTGGGCCCTTTGCAGCCTGTCTCACTGCGGGTGAAGCCAAGAAGGCTCAGTTCCCAAGACAAGGGTAGGTGGCAAGGTTCACAGCAGCGTCCCCAGGAGTTGGGAGGGCCTGAGCCTGCCCAGGTGCCAGCGCAGTGCTTTGCCTCTGCCCTGCAGTACGGCCGCTGCATCCGCTCGGCGCTGCGCCAGGAGAAAGGGCTCTCTGCCATCGCAGACCTCCTGACCCACGACAGCGAGCGCGTGGTGAAAGCTGCCTCCGGAGCCCTGCGCAACCTGGCTGTCGACTTGAGGAACAAGGAGCTGATAGGTGAGGGCTGTGGAGGAGAGGGCATCCTGCTCCAGCTGGGTTAGTCGGGAACTTCTTCCTGCCGCTGGCAGCTGGAGAAGCCTGTGGGGGGAGCGTGTGGGCATGGCGTTGTGGGGAAGTGTGTGGGCATGGCATCAGCCCAGCGTCTGCCTGCTGCTTCTCTCCCAGAGGAGCATGTGCTGAGCTCTGCTGAGGGACATGCAAACCAGTCACCTCTCCCTGATCTTTCTACAGTCCTTTTCATTGCTTGCTGATGCCAAGCTTTTTCCCCATCTCAGGTAAACATGCCATCCCTAACCTAGTGAAGAACCTGCCTGGAGGCCAGCAGACTCCAGCCAAAAACTTGTCTGAGGACACAGTGGTGTCAATCCTAAACACCATCAACGAAGTAATTGTAGACAACCTTGAGGCTGCCAAGAAGCTGCGAGAAACGCAGGGGATTGAGAAGTTGGTGCTGATCAACAAATCTGGGTAGGCTGTGCTTGAGGGGTAGCACAAGGGGCAGAGAAGGGCTTCTCCAGGACCGTTCTCAAAGCTGTGGGTCGTCATCATCGCTTCCCTCACCTCTTTCTAGGAACCGGTCAGAGCGAGAAGTCAGAGCAGCTGCCCTGGTCTTGCAGACAATCTGGGGATACAAAGAGCTGCGGAAGCCCCTCGAGAAGGAAGGTTGGAAGAAGTCAGATTTCCAGGTATGGAGAAAGGGGAACAGAGGTGCCTTGTTGTGGCTGGGATAGTAGGTAGGGTTGTGTAGCGGGGAGAAGGGTGTGTTGGATATCAGTGCTTGCTTTACCCAGTAGGTTTGGAGACCCTTGAAGGTGTCCACTCTACTACTTCTCATTGAATAGCTGTCAGGAAGTCTCTGCTAAAGAACCGCTCCATAAACCTTTTTTAAGTCCTGGATCCCATGTGAGTGTGCAGATCTTGAAGATCTGCAGGCTGCAAAGTTTGCAGCACTAAAAGCCACTGCTAGTGCTGAAAAATAAGGTTCTCCAGGGTTCAGTTTTGTTCATGAAAGCTGGGACTGTCGTTGCTGCTTAGGGTCTGTGTGCTGCCCTGACCCAGTCTGGGCAGGCCATCTCCACTCTAATGTGGCTGCAGCCAGGGGTTCTGGAACACCTTCTGTTTGCTTCAGGCCCCTTGCTCAAAGGATGTGGGGAGGGTTCCTGCCTCTGTCCTGATGTTAGGGGATAGAGGAATAGGATGTGCTGATGAAGAAAGAATGTCTGGGCCAGGATGTGAGTGGTCACTCTCTGATGCTTCAGGTGAACCTGAGCAATGCATCTCGGACCCAAAGAGGCAACTCATTTGATGACAGCACCTCGCCTCTCATCGACAGGAACCAAAAAACAGGTATGTGCCTTCCCCTGAGCACTTACCCCAACTGTCATCCTGCTGCCTTGTACCCAGGGCATCTGGCCTTTGTCCCCTCCTTGCTCTTCAGCCCTGACTTTCTTGGCAGCCACAGCTGCTCACACAAGGCCATCAGTTGTCTTCTCAGGACTAGAAACAATACATGCAGCTAGCATAGATCCTGTAGCATCCTTGGGTCAACAGTGCTGAAGCTGGGTCTGGGCTTCTCTAGCTGGGCTAGGCAGTGGTGGTTCTGCTGCCTGTGGGGCAATGGCTGATCTGCTGTTCTCTGATGCTTGCAGACAAGAAATCCTCCCGGGAGGAGATCCAGATGAGCAACATGGGGCCAGGTAAGAGAGGGAGTGGAATTGGGGGTGTTTGGCCACACCTTCCTTGATGTGCTGGGAGGGGTCAGAGCTCACATCTCCTTTGGGGATGATGATGCCTCTCATGAAAGTGGCATGACTGTCCCCTTTCCTGCTCCAGACTATTCCACACTCAACGAGAGGGACCACAGCAGGACACTGAACCGATCTGGTGACCTCGGAGACATGGAGCCTGTGAAGGCAGTGCCCTTGATGGTGAGCAGCAGTTCCTAGTGAGGGACTCGGTGGGACTGAGGTGCAGGGGATGATGACACATCACTGTCCTAGCTGGCTGGAGGAGGGGAGATCTGGTCTCAACTAACACCCCCATCCTGCTTCACTGCCCCTACTAACCCCACCGTGTGTCTGCAGCAGGAGGAGGGGCAGGAACCACAGCCTGAGATAGAGGAGGTGGAGGAGGATGCTGCCATGTATGTCCCTGTGTCGGTATGTCCTGCAGCATCCTGCCCGGTCTGAGCAGTGGTGACAGGTCCTGCTGCTCTGTGAGGGGTGCTTTGGCCAGCCAAAATTCTGCTTTGATCACTGCTCTCTCCAATCAATGCCTGATCCATTGGGGCCGTGGTCATACTCCTGCTGCTCGCTCGCTCACTCTCTGGGTGTGCTAACATCTCTCCTTCTCTCTCCACAGCAGAAGATCTAGCTGAGGTCCCTGCCTCCACTCAGTTTGGGTTGATAATATATTATATATATAAATATATATATAAAACGCTCTTCGTGGTGGAATGGACCGACTTTTGTCTTAGTTTGGAATATGTTGCTGGACTGTTTGTGCCAACTAGCCAGCCAAACGACTGGGCCTGGTCCCACAGGGGCAGCCCCACCCACTCTGCCTCTTCTAGACTGCTGCACCTCCCTCTTCTGGGACACCTCAACCAATAACTCCTCCTTCCTGTCCACCACCACCTTCCTTCAGAGAGTAAAACCCTCCTGCTCTGCCGCTGCCGGGTCAGCTGGTGTCGTGCTGCAAAAGGACTCGGGATCCCTGCCTTGACCAGGAGCTGCCTTCTCTCCCATGCCTTCCCTCTGCCGAGCAGACACCTGCAGGGACAGACTGGGACCTCAGTCGCTGCCTTTTTTGGTTTTATGGGGCGTTTTGTTGCCTAGAGGATATATTTTTCTGTGAGATCACTCTTTAACCAGGGCCGTGGGGACAATGGGAGCATCCCTCCCTGGTGGTGGTGAGACTAGGGGTGAGGGAGGCTGGAGTCGTCGTGGGGGGTGACGGGAAGGAGAAACAGCAATAACTTCTCTTGCTTTGCTCTAGATGCGGCTTTGGGGGCACAGGAAGGGGGGATCTGGCTTTGAGTCCTGCAGAAAGGTCTGTATGGGGCTTCTGGTCCCTACCCAGTGACTGCAAGTAGTGATCCTTAGGTAGGGAAAATGGTCTGTCTAGGGTGTTTGGGATGGCCCTCCCTGCACGGGAGGTGATGGGTCTGTGTGGAAGGAGGAGATGCAGCACGGCTTTTGGGAAGAGGCCAGCTTCTTGAGGCGTACTGTGTGTGCCAGGTGTGAGGAGCAGGCGCTGGCAGGGCTGCAAGCAGGCAGAGCCAGGATCCCCCCTCTCTCTCCCGCACGCCGGCTGCCCGCGGCGGTGCCCCTCTGACTCTTGACACGTGCCTTTCTTTTGCCACTGTGAAATAGCTCTTTGAATCGTACTGTTTGGCTTCTTCGCTGGGGAAGGGGCGTTCCTGGAATTCTGGCAGGGCTGAGCTCTTCCCCACTGGGAGCCTTAGCTGTCTGCAGTGGGGCTGGAAGCCTCTTCCAGGGAGGGGGAATCCCAGCACACACACACACATCCTCCTCTCACTGATGGGATGCAGGGGTCTCGTCTGCACCCTGTCCTGGGAAGACTGGGCTACTGGAGAAGCTGGGATGTACACATCTTCCTCCCCTCTGCTGTGGTGGTGGGAGCATATCAAAGTGCTGTGATCTTTAGGGAAGCCTTTGGGTTCCCTTTACAACTGGAAGCCTCTGTAGGAGGCTGCAAACTGGATCAGGAGCCCTCCCCATTATGGGGTTTCCTCTAAGCATGGGCTTGTTTAGGGAATGGGGAGGCTGCAGAGGGCAGAACTTGGTGCCTTGCTCCTGCCCTAAAGCGCCTCCCAGCTCTGGCTGAGCCCTTCCTGACTCCAGCCCCACCTCAGCTTGGTTTGGTTTTGTTCTGTGGTCTAACTCTTCTATTTTCCTCTAAATATGTAAAACACTAATTCCTTTTTTTTTATTTTTAATTTCCAATGAACCAAAAAAAAAAAGAAAAAGAAACAAAAATGCTTCTCTTCCCTCCTCCCCTACCCTGGCAGGGAGGGGGGGGCCAGCACGGAGGGGAGTGGGGAGCAGCAGAAGCAGTTCTTTGATTCCTGTGCACACTCTTGTAACGCTTTTAAAACAAAATGATTTTTTTTATATAAATAAAGTTTTTAAAGTGTCTGTCTGCCTTCCAGCTCTGCCTTCCACCTGAGCCTCTTAGTCCTGCACCTGTGACCCACAGTCATTTCTCAGAGATGCCTCTTGGGGGCAAACCCTTCGTTTTCCTTCTCCTTCTAGCAAAAGATGGGAGGGGACAATAAGAAGTCTGATTGCTTTGTGGGCTGAGCTCACACCACCTTTGCAGGATGCTTGGGAGACAGGTGAAAGCTTCCTTCTGCGGAGCATCCAGATCGGGCAGCCTTTCCCTGAATCTTCCCTCACCTCTGGTTGCAGGTAGGCTGCACAAGTGAAGAAACCTTGCTGGGGTGGGGGGGAGCCCTTTAGCCAGGGCTGCTCTGGAAGAGGAGGACTGGGCTTCAAACACACGAAGCCAGGCTCAAAGAGCAGGTCAAGCTCTCTGTTTTCACAGGCATAGGTGGGTGAAATAGTATAGGAAAGTCTGGAGCTTTGTGGGAATACCTTTTAGGGAGAGCAGGTTTCTGGTTTCTGCTGTAAGGCAGCCTTGCTTTTGGAAAGACTTCACTAGAGCGCAGAGCAAGTCTTTGCCCTGTGGTGTGGGCTAGGGGTGGTGCTGAGTTTGTGCATGATGCAGCACAGCTGGATCTGGGAGACCAGGGCTGCTGTCTGCTTGGTCAGGGGGAAAAGGTGGATGTGAGTGTCACACTTGGCTTCAGCACCTTGGGAGAGGGGGATGTGATGCACCCGTGGCACAGGGACCCTCTAGCCCTCCCACCTTGCCTTGTACCCTCATCCCCAAGGCCATTAGTGAACAGAGCAAAGGCAGGGACAGCTGTTTTATTGCTTTCAAAGGTCAAGGGCCCAGTGCTCCAGGTTGTGTGTGCTTGGCAAGGACAATGTGAGGTGTGTTTAGCTTAGCAGGGACGATGCCAGGGCTGACCTGGCAGGGAAAGTACTGGGCGTGGGGAAGATATACCAGGGACCCTCTAGACTGAGGGGTCAGAGAAAGAGCTTCTTGTGGCAGGTCTGGCAGTACAATTTGTTGCTGTTCTCGTGGACATTGCCCTTCTGCAGCTGTCGCTGGCAGTAGGCACAGACGAAGTGCTCGGGGTGGTACTTGCGCCCCGCGGCTGTGATGCAGCGGCCGGTCACGGGGCGGCCACAGCCGTGGCAGATGCTGCCCTGCCGCTGGTGGAAGTGCAGCTCGCAGTAGGGCCGCCCCTCCAGCTCGAAGAAGGAGCTGCCAGCGAAGCTGCTCAGGCACTCCTGGTGGAGGAAGGAGATGGAGAAGGTTGGCACAGCCTCAGGGACGTGCTTGTCCCGGCGGCTGTACTCAGCCTGCTGCCCACTCACCGCGCACACGAAGCACTCAGGGTGCCAGGCACCCTGCATGGCTGACAGGTAGTTGCCTGTCACAGGGCGCTCGCAGCCCTGGCATTTTGGGGCAAACAGGGCCAGGAAGTCTTGGTGGCAGTAGGGCTTCTTGTTTTGCTCGAGGAAACCTGTGGGGGGAACGTTAGGGTGGGCACCCCAAGGCTCACAATGGGGCATGCCTGTGGGGGGTGCCCAGGACAAGAGGCAATGGGCTAGGGAAAAAACCCCATGAGATGATGTTAGATGGGGTAATAGGGGTGAGGGCTGGGCTTTGGAGGGGATACCTGGGGTAAGAGCAAAGGGGACCTGTCCCCTGGCACATACCATCCTCTCCAAACACCTTCCCACAGTGAGTGCAGAAGAAGTGCTCAGGATGCCAAGTCTGGTCCAGGGCTGTGAGAACTTTCTGCAGGAAGATGAAAGGTGAGGCAGAGGCTGGGTGACAGGGGAAGCCAAGGGCTGTCTTACCTCACGGATAGGGCCGGCGCAGTAGGCACAGCGGGGGGCAAAGGCTTGGTGATAGTCCTCCTCACAGTATGCCTGCCCCTCCCGCTCAAAGAAGGGTTGGCTGCCCAGCTCCTTCCCGCAGCAGGCACAGGTGAAGTGCTCAGGGTGCCAGGTTTTACCTAGGGCTGTGAGTACCTGTAAGGAGGAGGGAGAACAGCTCCAGGCGATGTCAGGATCTGAGGAGAGAAGAGTGCCAGGGTGGAGGATGGGGACTCACCTTGCCGACAATGGGCTTGTGGCAGGTGGCACAGATGCCTGCGGGGGTAGCTGTGATGCCCAGCTCTTGCAGGTCCTGGGTGAGGTTGCCCAGCATGTTATCCAGTGAGGATGAGGACTCTGCTGGCACCTTGGCTCCTTCCCCCGCAGCCTCTGCCAGGAAGCAGCCCGGCTGCCAATACACAGGGCATTGAGGGTCTGGTGAGGGCCAGGCCCCCAGTCTCCTTTTCCCTGAGACAAGGCTCACCTTGCTCTGCATGTGGCCCAGGTCAGCCAGGAGCTCATCCAGCTGCTGGGCTGCTGCGGTGGGTGGGGGCGAGGAGTGCAGCAACTGTGGGACTGGTATGGGACTGCTGGGTACAGCAGAGAGAGATGGATGCTGTGGCTTTCACTCCAGAGTCAGGAAGTACCTGGGACTGAGAACTGTCCACCCCCAAAAGATGCTGCCCTTTCCCTACAGGAGGGGATGTGGGACCTCCCTGGGGGCATTCTGTCCAGGGGTGGACGTATGTGACTGGAGCAGGGCTGTTTAGAAGCCCAACCCTTGCTCCAGCAGTGCTGTAAAGATGCAGGATACCATCCCCCTGGCCCCAGCTTGTGGACCTGATTTTTGGGATGATGTGTAGGAGGTCAGGTGCCCCTGGAGGATGTATCCAAGCAATGGAAAGTGGAGCCCCAGACGGCTTTGCTCTCCTACTGCCATATTTTACCTGGATGCTGTCATCGAAGTATCTTGTAGAGGCTGAGCCTGAGGTGGCATCTGCACCTAGAAGGACAAACCTTTGCAGCAAAGCCTGCAGGGTGCTTCCCCAGACACTCTTCACTGCCTGCCTGGAACCATCCCCCCTTAGTCATGAGGTCTTGGCTGTGTTGAGGCATTACCTTCTGGGCTGCTGAGGCAAGAGGTTCACGGCCACAAAGGCTGGGGGGCTCATCTGGGACTGGATCCTGCTTGAAGGAGCTCAGCACCTGCAGCCTGCTGTCCTTAGAGGTTGGGCGAGAGCTCTGCTCGAGTTCTGCCAGAAGAGCATCTGTGCAGAGAGACCCAGGTCAGCTGCCACTGCCTCTGCACTCCCCAAACTGACTCTCTGCTAGTCAGGAGCAAAAGCAGCACCACCACAACCAGGTGCCAGATCCCCTAGGGGCTGTGCTGCATGATGTAGAGGGGCAGCCACAGAGCTGCACTCCCTGCTGTGTCTCCCCTGTGAAGTAAGGAGGTTCACTAAATATTTTTCACTACCTGTTTGTTTTTAGGTCAGAAATTCTGTCTTCCAGAAAACTTTAACCCAGCAGCCTAGGAGGTAAGTTTTAACATAAGAGATACTGGTTTCTAACCGTAAATAGAAGTGTCTTAATTAACACATGTATTGATACAGCTCAGATGAAGTTGCAGCTGCCAGGCACAGCTGCTGGGTACAGAGAGACCAAGATGAAAATTCTCACACGCTGAGAGATTGGCTGGAAACCAACGAGAAGACTCAACTAGAAGCAGTAATGTTGTTGGAAGACCAAGACGATGACAGTGAAAACCCAGGAGCAGAAGGCCCTTAAGCAGTTCTTAGCAATCCTAACGCGTCTGATTGTTCAGCTCTACTGTAAGAGGTGCGGTTGGCTTTGTTTGAGGCTCGCAGCCTTTTGGATCGATCCAGGGCGGGGCCCTTGCGTGCCCTTAATGATTAGAGCCATCATTAAGTCTACTACCGAGTCACCTGTCTCGGGGGATGGATGGACCCCGGATGGCTGAGCTAGAGCTTAACCAAAAATGGAGTGCCTGAAGGCAGGAAGGGGCAGCAGCAGCAGCAGCGATGCAAGCCTGGCTGCACACCATGAGGCTGAGCAGCCCAAGAATGCAGCAAAGCGTTTAAGGGTGGTGGACACGGGGGTGGAGAAGCAGCTGTGCTGGAGTGGAGGCAATAGCCCTGTGCCCCCAGCTTGAGGGCGAGGAGCTGCCAAAGAGCAGCCGAAAGCAGAGAGTACTTTGCTCACTACAGGAAGTGCCTCTCTGGGTATGCAGAAGGCACTGAGGTTCAGCCATGCCAGAGTTTGTGCTGGAATGAATGTAAGGGCTAGGGAACGCTTCTTGGTAAGCCAGGGATGGTGCAGGGGAAAGCAGGACCCCCGCTGCAAGCAGTCTTCCCACTTCAGGAAGGCTGCACCATTGTGGTGGGCACATCCTGCACTGGGAATGGGCATCGGAGTGAAGGGTGCTCAGGGCCCCCCCACCCTACCCTGAGGCAGCAGAAAGACAAAGCTCCTCTGAGCTGCTAAAGGCAAGGCCCTGCACCGAGCCTGGGTGCAGGACTGGCCCTGGAGAGCCCCAGCTTACCTAAATCCTCCATCCTGCCTTGGCGTGGGGTCCCAGGGGCTGGGGCAGCACCCGCAGGGCACGAGGCTGCAGGCCGAGCTACCCAGGCTTTCAGTTCCGCTCTCCAGCATCGCCTCCACCCCCTCTGGGGTTGGGGTTTGTCACTCGGGGAGATTTTCCTTTGTGGGTAGTGTGCTTTGTGCCACGTGATGGGCAACAGGAAGAAAGCAGTGTCAGAGGCTGGGGCAAGGGGAGCCAAAAGCAACCCCAAGTTGGATCTGGAGAAGGAAGAAAGTGGCTGTCAGGTTGCCCTTTCCAGAAGCCACCAGCTGCATGTGACAGGCAGTGTCACCCCTGCACCGGGTGGAAATGCAATGGTGCTGGTGTGATGGAAGCAGACACAGGCTCTAGAGCATTGCATGCCCCAACACAGCCTCACCTTCTCGGTGGCTGCTTTTTGGAACCTCCTCTTGTATATCCAAGTAATGGCAAAGCCCTTTGTGCCATTTAAAGCCAACGTGAGCACGAGGGCTCGGCTCTCTGCAGCTGTGCAGGTGCTGGTGGTAGTGCCAAAGCTGCTGGCTGTTCTAAATGCTCCCTGTGTTGATGTTTAAAAGTCTCCCAGAAGTGCCACACGGGCAGCTGCTGGGCATGGTTCAGCGCATCACTGCCAGCCAGGCACAGTGCTCAGGAGCAGGCTGGAGCTGTGCTGGTGATTTGAGTGATTTACCCCCTCCCCCCTCCCAAACAGCGATACTGTGGAAGCGCCTACCTGGAGTTGGAGCTTCACCTTGCAAATTTTCCTGTTACAAAACAGCAGCCCAAGAACTGCAAAAGTATCACAGTATTATTAGGATTGGAAGAGACCTCACAGATCATCAAGTCCAACCCTTTACCACAGAGCTCAAGGCTAGACCATGGCACCAAGTGCCACGTCCAATCCTGCCTTGAACAGCCCCAGGGACGGCGACTCCACCACCTCCCCAGGCAGCCCATTCCAGTGTCCAATGACTCTCTCAGTGAAGAACTTTCTCCTCACCTCGAGCCTAAATCTCCTCTGGCGTAGCTTGAGGCTGTATCTGCGCCCTGACCTGAGCTGTGTTTCTGTACCCTGCTTTAGCCAACCCATTTTAAGAGGCGTTGAATTCTCTCCTGCAAGGGAGAATTCAATCCCAACAGCAACCAGAGAATAACTTCCCCCAACCAGGCTGTTTAGTTTGCAATGAAAGTGATTTTATTTAAGAACAAATACAAAGTCCTTTCACAGCTGACAGCATGGGCTACCTGCAGCAAAAGGGTTAAGTTTGGAAAGTGCTGTCTATCAGGTTTTCATCTAGACAAGTCCTCAGGGAGAGAAAGAGCATTTTCAGCCACTTACAATACAAATAGCAGTAGCAGGCATTACTTAAAATTCTTTCTTGAAACATTTCAGCTGGAAGAAAAACAACAAATTAACATTAGACAGACAAAACCCAAGAGCCAGCCAAGCTGTCTGTGCTGAAAACAAACCTCAAGCCACCCAGGTAACCAACTCTGGAGGTTTGTGCATGGCCTTTACAAAACACACTGTCACAGCTTCTGCAGGAGCCTGGATCCCCGGTCTCTTGCCTTGGGCTAAAAGGGACAGAGGAATCCCACTGTATTCCGAACTTGGCTGGTTCTTGGTACTCCTCCCCGCAGCCTGGAGGGTTTGACAAGAAGAATCAGACTGTGCTGCAGTCCTCCACAATCAGATGGTTTACCGGAGCACTCTTGGGAACTGAGGAATGGAGATGTGGACACGTGCTTCTAGTCATACATAATAACAAAGTTTAGGACTTGAAACTCAAGAGTGGAAGGAAGTAAAAGGCAGAGCAGGTCCTCACACTGGTGGGGATCAGTCTACCAAACATGATTTATCAGCTAAATACCTCGGGCTTTTTGAATTCCCTTTTGGTTTTACTGCCTGTAGACGGAATAAAGACCACTTCGTTCTGCTACTGTGGCGGGGTACCCTTCCCAGAAGAGCGCTGCATGCCCTTGAAACAGACAGTGGATGTGAAAGCTGGCTTATGCAGAGGGGCTTTCCCCTTCCCAGCCCCACTGCGGGGCGCCAAGGGGCAGTACACCGACCGCAGGAAGCGCAGCGTGGCCTGCCTCTTTTCACCTCTTTGTAGGATAGCTTCCACCTTTTCCCCAAACAGATTCTCCCCTGTATAGGGTAAGTTCTCAAGCTTTGTCTGGACCTCCTCGTGGAAGCTGGAGGCTTGCAGCCAAGCAGACCGTTGTGCATCCACTGCCAAGGCAGCCGCTCTTGCCGCTGTATCTCCTGCATCGAAGGCTGCTCGCAGCTGATGCCTGGCCAGGTCTGTGCCCTCCAGAGCGATGGTCTGGAAGGCCTGACGCAGGTCCTGAGGAAGTTCCTTCGCTAGCACAGAAACTTTCTTCCAGAGCTCAACTTGCCCTCTGGCCATGTAGACTTCATAGTCCACCACACGAAGAGCTGCAGCCGCTGACTGGTAAACCCTCTGGCCGAATGAATCCAGGTGCTGCAGCTCTGGGTTTTGGGGTGCAGATCCATGCTCCAATCTTGCTTTCTCCCTCACTGGTGCTGCTTCCACGACCGTGCTCTTGTGGGCAGGCTGAGAGATGTAACCCACTGCGTCCTCAGGGAGGATGTATTTGCTCTCAATTTCCTTTGACACGGGAAGAACACCGTGGGGTGTCTGCCACACTTTCTTTACCAGCTTGTCCAAGACAGGATGCAAGGGCATAGCAACTCTGTTGCAGGAAGGTTTTTGATCAAGGTACTGATCTATGAGAGTCGACTCCTGGAATGGAATTAAATTAAACCCAACCAGATTAGCCAATCTCTTCAAAAACTGGGGGAAAGATGGATTTTCTGATGTGGAAGTAGTGCCCTTTTGGTCTTCTGTTTTAAAATGGTAGGTAAGGTCAGCCAAATCATCATCTCCAGAGGAACCAGAGCAACAATCTTCATGTGCAAAAGCAACATCTGGATTCCAGCTGGACGAGTCGCAAGCCACCGTTGGTGAGGTGGGGTGAGGGGAGACTGTTTCACAGGGGGATGACAGCAGCTGGTCGGAGACCGTTGGCAGAAGGGGTATCCGACTTGAGGTAACTCCTTCATCAAGTGAGAAAGGCAGCTCTTGAGATCCAGAGCACATCCTTGGTTCTGAAAGCATCCTTGCTGCACTGCAGGTCACCATAGGGTCTGTATCAAGCTCCGAAGGTTGCTTTCTGGGTCTTGAGGCAGCCTCAGCAATCAGGAGGATAGATCTGGCCAGGTCTGAGAGCATGCCCAGCCACTGAGATTCCCCACATTGTTCTTCTGGTCTTGACAGCGGGTGCAGGGCATGAGGTGGAGACTGGGACACAGAGCCGCTTGAAGGTGGTGGCTTCGGCATTTGCGGGCTTGCAGCTTTTGGATTCTGTTTGGTTCTTACGTGACAGTGCTTCTTCTGTGGGGAGCATGTGTTGTCAGGCACTGCCAAAGTTTTGCTTTGGGGAGGCAACTCAGGTTTTGGAGACGGCAATATCGGGTCCTCCAGCGGAGCCCCTCTCCCAGGCTCTGCCGGCAGGCACAGCGGAGTAACCGACTGCAGTGCTGTCACAGAGCCCTGACTATGGGCAGGGAAGGCGACATCATGCCGGCGCTTGGTGGGTTTCCCCTTTGCTGCTCCGCAGCTCACCCGTTCAGGGTTCAGGTCAGTACCACCGCCGGGCCGGCCCTGCAGCAGGGCGCGGAGGTGCTCCCCGCGAAGGCGAGCCGCGCAGGGGGCCATGCCGGCGCAGACCCCGCAGCCCAGCGGGTCGTGGCCAGCTCCAAGGCAGAGAACGCAACGGTCGTGCTCATCGGTTACCGAGATCCTGCGGCCGCAGGGGCACTGCCTGGGCCCCTGGGCAGGCCCGCCGCACGCCATCCGGCCGTCCGCGGGGCAGGCAGCTCGGCAGGCCCGGCGGGCACGGCAGACACCGCGCAGCTCCCGGCGTGCCCCGCGGCCGCTTCCGGCGGGGCCGCGCCCAGGCTGCCGCCGGGAACTACATCCCCGGTGAGCCGCGCGCAGGCGCGGAGCGGGGCGGAAGGGGGCGGTGCGGGAGGGCAGGGCCCCGCCCCCTTGCGCCGGCCGCCATTTTGCCACCGACTTTCACCCGCCGCCCGACGGGGCGGTTTTTTTTTTCTTAAAGGAGAAGCGACAGCCAAAAGCAGGCTCCGCCGCCAGGCCTCGCCGGAACCGCGAGCGGCGTCGCAGCCCTGCGGCAGGGAGCGGCCGCGCGGGGCTGGGGACGAACGGCTTCCCTTGCCAGGCCTCGCCCGCAGGGCGGCGGGACCCGCGGGCAGGCAGAGGGGCGCAGGCAGCGGCGGCGGTAGGGAGCCTGGCGGCACCGAGCGCCCCGCGGAGTCCGCACGGCGGAGGGGCGAAGCGGGCGGCGGGCCGGCGGAGCGGCAGCTGAAGGGGCCGCGCTCGGGTGGGCGCCGCGGCGGGGTCGGCAGGGGGGGCAGTGGGAGAGCGAGCGCGGCCCCCCAGCGGCGCCTGCGCGGCGTGGCGCACGCCCGGGGCGCGCGGGCTGGGGCCCCCTGATTGGCCGCACAGCAGCGGAGGGGGCGGGCCCCGCCGCAGGCGCGTAGTCCATTGGCCGAGCGGTGCGTGAGCGGAGGAGAAGGGCGGGGAGGGTCGCGGGAAGAAGGGGCGGGGCTGAGGGGCGGGGCTGTCCTGCGCTTCCTGCCCGCGCATTGGCGGGCGCGGGAGGAGGTGGGTCCTTCGCTGCCCCGCGCGGAGGTGGGCGGCGGGCGGTGATTGGGCGCGGCCGAGGCGGGCGGGGTGAGGTTTGGCGGGAGGGAGGGTGGAGCCCTCAGGAGCAGCTGCGGTCCCGCCGCTCGCCGCTCCGATGCCGGCGGGCACCGAGGAGCCGGCGGGCGCCGAGGAGCAGCCGCCTGCCGAGGAGCAGCCACCCGCTGAGAAGCAGCTACCCACCGAGGAGCAGCCACCCGCCGAGGAGCAACCACCCGCCCAAAGCTCGCCGGCGGCGGCTGAGAGGCCGCCGCCTTCGGGTCGCCGCCGTCCGCCCCTGTCCGCCACCGATCAGGGGGAGGAGTCTGGAGGCAGCCGTGTACTAAGGGGCGGCCGGGAACGGGGCCGGGCCGCTACCGCCTCGGCCGCGGGGGGAGCCGCTGCCACCGTTTCTCGCCGTCGTAAGGCCGAGTATCCTCGGCGCCGGCGGAGTAGCCCTGGGGCCCGGCCCGCCGCCGAGCAGCTCGCCGCCGAAACGCCACCCTCTGCTAAGAAGGCTCCTCGGGCTGGGTGAGTGCCCTGCGGCACAGGGCTTGGTCCCTGCTCTCCGTTGGGTCGTGATCGGGGTGGGAAGCTGGGGAACTGCCCTTGTCGGGCGGCCTCTCTTCAGTTCGGTTCGAGTGGCACCTAGGCCCCGGGACCTGTTTCCGTCCGCGGGGGGGGTCCCCACGTTCTGTCTCTTTGTTGCGGCTCGGCCTCACCGGTCCCTTCCCCTGAATAACAGTGTCCCGAATGCCACCTGCTCACGGCCGCCCTGCCTGTTGCGGCAGGCGTGCCTTCAATTGTGAGCCGAACTGAAATCTCTCGTAAGCCATCGGTCGCAGAGCATCCTCAGGATGAGCATCTGCCTATCTCGGTGCTCTTCGGTCCCCAGCTCATTTTGGCCCTGTATGCCCTGAGGCATCAGTGAAGGCGATGGCGGGGGTTTGTTTTTCTGGAGGAGATGGCAGCATCTCCTTGCTGCGTTATTTCTGGAGTAGCAGACCAGTCGCCAGCATCAGTAAACTTCGGGCATTTGGTCCTGGAGCTGAGCTGCCTTTCTCTGACCAGAGTCCCTCCGGTTTGGTCCTGTTATGGGCCAGAGTGGACTTTTGGTGGTTTGTTATTCCATTTCACCTAAGCTTTCCCTGGGTGAAGTAATCCATCTTGGTTTATGGGGTTGAAACCAGTGATTTGAGAACATGACAATGGGTCTGCCCCCAGTGAGGAATGAAGGATTGTTCTCAGCATCCTTCATTTTCTTGTTTCCGCTGCCACGCTGCAGAAGCTGTCTCATGTTCATGTTTTGTCTTTTTTCAGGTGCACAGATAAAGTAGCTGGTAAAGGTAAGAGCTGAATCATTCTTACTGTCATATTCCATCCAGAAAGTCAGAGCTTTCCCACAAAGGCAGCCAAACATCTGCTGGATCTCCTTTAAAGAGTGTTTTGTTGCTTGATGATATGCTTGTTTCCTTCCAAGGTCTCTGTCAAGACTGCTGCAGTTTGCGTGTGCTCATTGTGCACAAAGTTACTCTTTTAGATGATTGTTAGGGTCTTGCTGTTCTGTCTCAGGCTGAGATCACACAGTTCTTGGTTGGTGACAAACCCAGGCCTCACATCAGCGCTGCTGGTGTCAAAATACAGGTATAGGTCCTCAAGAGACCTGTGACAGGAATGTTGAAATAAGAGTATTCAAATATTTGCACTTGTCCTTTTCTGGCTTTAGTGGATGGTGAATTTCTCATGCTTCAAGGATGAAAGGGAAAAGTTCTGAAGAGGAGAGAGTAACTTTTTGAGAAAGCCCCAACTGTGGAGAGATGCACCCAGGAGCAGAACTTTGGTTCTTCCAGTGTCAGCCGTGTGAACTCTGCCTATCTATTTAAGACTTTTTGCACAAACAGAATGTTAGAGGGCTTTGCTCCTTGCACAGTGATAACTTCTGAAACAGCTCCAAATAAAAGGCTTTGTGCAGTGTTGGCTTTGACCTGGCCCTAGAGAGTTGTCACAGAAATGAAATAGTGAGGAAAGAAGGTCAGACACCTGTGCAAACGGCTTCATCTTTCTGCTGGAGCTGTTCAGTTGTTGTTGCAGGTGTATCTGGAAGGCTGCCTTTAGTCTCATAATTCAATAACTCTTTATTCCTACAAGTCTCTAGCTTTATTCCACTGGATGTTGGAATCCATCAGAATTCTAGCTGGTAAGGTGTATTTTTGCAGACAAAGCAGAGTTAATCAATGTGTATTTAGCACAGACCCTGCTTGTGTGCATTTGTCTCTTAACTGCATAAAGGGTGGGCAGAGTGTTTATCAGAAGAGGTTCAGCCTCTTAGGTCAAGGCAAAGTTGCAGGAATATATGGAAAGGCTTAGTGTCATCACTAAATCTATAGTGTCAACAGCATATTTAGTGGCCAGTCCAGTGTTTTAGATACCCTTAAGGAGAAACATGTAAGTAATAGTGAAAAACAGGCAGAGTAGTTCCATTTTATCCCAGTTCCCTGTGACGTGCTTGGAAATGTCAAATGTTAGTTTAAAATTTCCCACAGTTGGGGCTCTCTGCACTCCATCTGGTTTAGGCTTTAGCTTTGGGCTCTTAGAGACTCAACTGTCCTTAAATGTGAGAGTGGAAAAAGTATTTATTCAGTTTCTTGGGCTCTTTTTTTTATGGTAAGATTCCCAGCTAATCCATTCCCAGGATGGCATGAATGGATGGTATGGAAGTTGTCACTGAGAAGTCCAAAGAAAATCTGCTTTGGTGATTTAATTTGTTTTGTTTTGTTTGCTTTTTAGTCCTTAAAAAACACAGAAGTGAGAAAGCTTCACTTCTGTATCTCAGCTGCACAGTGGATAAAGTTGCTGCACCATGCTTGTGCATATTGGGGAAGATGTGGAAACAGAGCAAATCAGGCAGACCATGAAGTCTGCAGGAAAGAAACTTCTCTCCCACTCCCTCCTTTTGGCTTTTAGCATAAAATATTTGAAGAAACCTATTCAGATGTAAGGAAACTGCAGTTTACTTGCATGTCAGAGTTTTGGGGAGCTAGGAGTCCTTTAGTCCTGAAAGGTGAAATACCATTCATCATTTCAGCCCTAGCTGCAGCTGAGTGGTTCTCATGAAGGCTTTGAATTTAGTGCTAGCATTTAATGGCATGAGTTCTGATGTGGGATTTATGCTGGATTAGAATATTGTCTTTTACTGTAAAACTTTAGTTTAGAATGTTAAGCTTGCATGAGCTCAGCTGTAAATGTTAGCCTCTGTAGAGAGGGCAGATGGCCAGGGGATGTGAAGTATGTCTGGTGATGGGTCCTGTCTGTTGGGCAAGTTAAAGTTTGTTCATTGGGCTATGCTGCCTTATGTTTGCAATTGTATTTTTGAGGTAAAATCACCAACTTTTGCTGCTGGTGAAGAAATTTTGGACGTGATGGTTGCAATCATGCCTAAGTTTGCACTATGGATTATAAGCAAGATGCTCTGGCAGTGGCAGTGATGCCATTCTTTATAGTGCCGTGGAGGGCAGGGGTTTTCTGCCCCTTGGCTTGGGAGCACAGGCACAAAGGTTTGAGTATGCAGGTCTGGTGGGAAGATATGGGCAGGCTAAAGGTGTGTGTTTGTTATCAGAATTAGGATGTTATTCTTCTCACCCTGGTGGGCATGAAGGCAGCTGCAAAGTCAGCCGTGCTGATTGTATTCCTGTCTTGCCTGCTTAGTCATGCAGTGGCAACACTTCCCTCCTGTTAGTGTAGAAATTTAAGTTGCAGAAGTAGAACATTTAATCTCAGCTTATACATTAATTCATGTAGTCAGGCTGTGTAGTAGAATTCACATTTGACTTCCCACCATGCTGTGTATTCTTGGGGAAATAATTTTCCATTTAGTTAGGCCTGCATAGTTTTGATTATTGGAATATAGATTGGTGAATACACTTTACATGCTTCCAGCACTGGACTGAACGTTCAGTGCTTATTGTGACTCTTAAAGTCATGTTAGCAGTCAAATAAAATCCACTTCTCCCAGTTAATATTACATCCAAACTGGTTTCAGCCTCTATCCACTTTTTTGGTAAGATTTTCTGCTATTTACTTATCATTCTCAAGAGTCTAAGTGAAATCTTTGTACCAGTTGAAGCAGCAGGCTGTGTAGCTGTCCTGGAAGGAGTGCTGGTTGAATGGTAAAGATGCCAGGGTTGTGCTTAGTGGCAGAGCCCCTGCCTTCCTGTGTCCTGATATATATGTGCTTTGTCTTTGAGGTTTTAGAGCTTCAGGTTGTGAGAGGATTGCTTCTCCCACAGCAAGAAGAAAGAGGGGTGCTGATTGATACCTGTCTGAACATGAGCCAGCAGTGTGCCCAGGTGGCCAAGAGAGCCAATGGCATCCTGGCCTGCATCAGGAATGGTGTGGCCAGCAGGAGCAGAAAGGTCATTCTGCCCCTGTACTCTGCACTGGTTAGACCACACCTTGAGTACTGTGTTCAGTTCTGGGCCCCCCAGTTTAGGAGGGACATTGAGATGCTTGAGTGTGTCCAGAGAAGGGCGACGAGGCTGGGGAGAGGCCTTGAACACAGCCCTACAAGGAGAGGCTGAGGGAGCTGGGATTGGTTAGCCTGGAGAAGAGGAGGCTCAGGGGTGACCTTATTGCTGTCTACAACTACCTGAGGGGTGGTTGTGGCCAGGAGGAGGTTGCTCTCTTCTCTCAGGTGGCCAGCACCAGAACGAGAGGACACAGCCTCAAGCTGCGCCAGGGGAAATTTAGGCTGGAGGTGAGGAGAAAGTTCTTCCCTGAGAGAGTCATTGGACACTGGAATGGGCTGCCCAGGGAGGTGGTGGAGTCGCCGTCCCTGGGGCTGTTCAAGGCAGGATTGGACGTGGCACTTGGTGCCATGGTCTGGCCTTGAGCTCTGTGGTAAAGGGTTGGACTTGATGATCTATGAGGTCTCTTCCAACCTTGGTGATACTGTGACACTGTGATACCAATGTAGCATCCCATGAATGGATGCTCAGAGTACCAAACCTGTGTGTCTGACGTTGCTCTGCTTGTGTTGTGCAGAGAACAGGATGCAGACACTTGTTTGTGGAAGTTATTTTTTCCTGTGTGCTTTCATTTTGTAACTTTGCATTGGTATTGGCATTGGAGCCAAGGTAATTCTTTGGGTGCACATAAGTGCACAGCTATGTAGTGCTGCTATTCATAGGCTGTTAGGGGTTGGAAGTGACCTCTGGAGATCATTGTGTCCAACTCTCCCTGCCAGAACAGGGCCATAGAATCTAGCTGTTAAAAGGTGGAAAGAAGAGCTTGTTGGAGAGGTAAAACAAGGCCACATTTATTTACTTACAGCTATGATCAAAAGAGAAGTAGTGCCACGTGCATGGAGAGTTGCCTCCCTGGAAGCCTATTCAGTCGAGTTTCCTTGCACAGCGTGGGCTGGAGGATGCTGCCAGCAGTATTTACCTGCTGCTTGCAGCACGGTTAGAGAAGCCCTGGGTTAGAAACAGTCGTGCGTGGAATGCTTTTGTTAAGAGATTCACAAACGTGGAGGAGGGCTGTCTTGGTGATAGTTTTTGTTCTGTGATAATTTTTTTTCAGCCCAGCCTTTCCATTTGAGGCAAGTGTCATTGCTCTTTGTGGATGGGTGGTGCTGCAGCAGCTTTCAAGCAGTGATTTGAAGGCTCAGGGGGAGGTCAAAGAGTTCTTTGTTATAGAATCATAGAATTTGTTATAGAATCATAGAATTCGTTATAGAATCATAGAATTCCATCCCCTTCAGGGTTGGAAGGGACCTCAAGGATCATCTAGTTTCAACTCCCCTGCCATAGGCAAGGACACCTCACACTAGATCAGGTTGCTCAGAGCCACATCCAGCCTGGCCTTAAAAACTTCCAGGGATGAGGCTTCCACCACCTCCCTGGGCAACCTGTTCCAGTGTCTCACCACTCTCGTGGTGAAGAACTTCTTCCTAACATCCAACCTGAATCCACCCACTTCTGAATCCATTCCCCCCAGTCATATCACAACCCAACATCCTAAAATGTCCCTCTCCAGCTTTCTTGTAGGCCCCCTTCAGATACTGGAAAGCCACAATTAGATCTTCTGGGAGCCTTCTCCTCTCCAGACAGAGCAGCAGCACAACTGTTTCAGCACCCTGAGTCTGATTTTGAAAATGCTCTTGCTAAGAAATCAGCTGAATGGCTGCTGCAGGGGAATCTTCCCAGGGAGCAAACCTCTTTCAGGAGCAGCTGTGTGTGCCAGCACTGGTAGCATGGTATTGATTGAAGGGAAAATTTCTGGAGAGTGATTTCAAGTGCCTTAGGATTTGATTTAGCATTCAAGTAAATAAATAGAGATGTGGGATGAAAAATGTGAAGCAGTCATTGTTCACCTTGATCTGCTAAACCAGGAAACCAAAAAGGTGTAGTTCAATAGAGTTCATGCTCTGATGATGGAGTGGTTTTATGTCTGCAAGGCATCAGACTTGGCTGCTGTTTTACCATGAAATTGTGATGCCTCAGCATCCTGTATTCCAGTCAGATGCTGATTATTCCCACTCTGGTAATCAAGGATTGGGGAATGAGTCACACAAAACAAACCACATGCTAGCAGTAAAAGGATCATTTGCTTCAGAAGGCTTGGGGAGAAGTTAAGATTGCGTGTTGGGAGGAAGGTCAGGATATCTCTGGTCCCACCTGCTGTGTAACACAGGTTCAACACAGTTCACATCACTCTGCTCAAGGCTTTCTCCAGTCAGGCTTGAAGGAGCTTCAGAATCAGGCCCAAGTGGACTTCATAAGGTTCAACAAGACCAAGTACAAGGTCCTGCACCTGGGTTATGGTATCAATCCAGGCTGGGGGATGACTGAATTGAGAGCAGCCCTGTGGATAAGGACCTGAAGATGTTGGTAGTTGCAAAGCTGGAGATGAGTTGGCATCATGTGCTCCCATCCCAGAGCCAGCCACCTCCTGGGCTGACCCTCAGTAGTGTGGGCAGCAGGGGCAAGGAGGGGATTCTGCTCCTCTATTCCACTCAGCTGAGACCCCTCCCTGCAGTGCTGGGGCCAGGTCTGGAGTCCTCAGTACAGCAGAGACAGAGTCCTGTTGGAGGAGGGCCAGAGGTGGCCACAGCAGTGATGGGAGGACGGGAAACCCTCTGCTGTGAGGCCAGGCTGAGAGAGTTGGTACTGTTCAGCCTGGAGAAAGCTTCTTGTGGCCTTAAAAGGGGTTACAGGAGAGCTAGAGAGGGACTTTTTAACAAGAGCATGTAGCAGGAGGATGAAGGACAATGGCTTTCAACTGAGCAAAAGTAGCTTTAGATACAAGAAAAGTTGTCTTCACTTTGAGAGTGGTGAGGCACAGGAGCAGATTGTCTGGAGAAGTTTTGGGTGCCTCATTCCTGGAAGTGTTGAAGGCCAGCTTGGATGTGGCCTTGAGTAACCTGGTTTAATGGAACATTTCCCTGCCCATGGCCATGAGGTTGAAACTAAATGATCTTTACTCTTTCAATCCAAACAATTTCACGACGCTATGGAGCCTGCATAATGTTGCTGGGCCCCACTTGCAGTGCTCAGCTCTCTGGGCAAAATGCTCTTCCTATACATGACTGACTTTTCTGTTCCAGTTGATGACCACTGCCTTTCATCTTCCTGCTGGGCACCTCAGCAATAAGTTTTGAGGTGCTTGGTAACTTGCCTGTACCTTGTAAGGCTGCTGTTATACCACACTTGCAGGTTTTCTGTTCTCCAGGCTGAGCAAGCACATGTCCCTCAGCTGCTTCTCATGGGTTGTGTGTTTCAGTCCCCAGCCATCTTGGTACTCCCCTCTGGACTGGCTCAAACATGTTGACAGCCTTCTTGTGTAGGGAGCCCACAATCAGAGGGGGAATGCAAATGTGGTTGAACGAGGGGCATTAACAGTGTCCATTAGTCTCCTCACTGTGCTCCTGTGAGCAGCACTCAGGATGCTGTGGACCTTCTTCCCAGAGAGAGCATGCTCCTGGCCCTTGATTTGTGCTTTGCTCTTCATGGACACTCTTAGCATAGCAAAGCTGCTCTCCAGACAGTCATCAGAGGACTGTCTACTGACTTTGTCAGCAGGTGCTCCTCAGTGGTATCACTGTCTGGTGCTTAGGCAGTAGAAACCCACCCAGAACTAGACAGCAGTCTAAATGTATTTGGGTAAAACCGAGTGGATTTGAGCTTAGCCTAGAGCACAGGCCCTGTGGAGCCCTGCAGGTGACTCTGTGGGCTAAAGCAGGGGCAAACACTGAGTGCTGAGCATAGCCAGCTGCTTAGAATTAATTTATTCTGCATGCAATATGCAACACTTCCAAAGGCATTTGAGTTGGTTAAGGCCCAGGGTCACAGCGAGCACCAAAAAGTGAGATCAGCTGAGCTCTGCTTGGGAACTTTTGTTTTCAAGGGAGGAGCTTGCTCACATGGACATTTCAGCCAGTTCTGTTACCTTGCCAAGGCGTGCCTGGAGATCAGCCATCAACCCAAAAGACACTACCTGCAGAAGGTATAAATGACTGCAGAGACCTTGGGCTGGCAGTGTTGGTGGTGCCTTTTGTTTGGGCATAAGGCTGGGAACATCCAGCTCACATTCCTCAGGGTTATTTCCAGGTGTACAGGTCTGGTTAAATATGTGTTTGGGGGATTCTCCCAACCTGACTTCTGATGTGGTCCACTTTTGAAGCTGGCCTTTCATAAAGCAGTTGTTGAGGTTCCTGAGCGTCTATCTTGTTGTGCTTGGAGATCAGGGCCAGTAAATAATCATTTTATAAGCCTTTATCAGAGGGAGATGTAAGCTGCTTTTAAATATATGTGTCCTTACTTAGAGGGAGCAGGAAATGTGATGAGAGCTTTAAATGAAAGCTTGCAGAGGTGAGGCCCTGGGGTGTGCCCTGTTTGGCTTTGCAGAGCTGCGCTCCAGATCTGTGGGCAGGAGGTGGTGTCAGAGCAGAGGGGGGCAGTGACACTGCTGAGCGTTGTGCAATGGAGAGCAGCGTGGATTGATGACAGGATTTGTGCTTTTTATCATTAAAGAGCTTGCAATGGGTGTTTCAGATCCCAAAGAAGAGAAAGAGGAGGAAGAAGTTTCCAGCCTGCTCAGCCATGGCTCTCCTGGCGGCACAGCCAGGCCCAGCAGAAGCTGGCGCAGCAGCAGGGCGGCAGCCGCCGCCACCCGCCAGTGTGACACCAGATCAAAGACAGACTCCCTGCAGCTCGTCTGCAAGTCGGAGCCAAACACAGACCAGCTGGAATATGGTACGTGGGAAGCCCTGGCATGAAAGTGCCTGGAGGTAGTTAGGTCCTGGAAACCTTTGAAGGGAGCTGGGTGTGGGTGTAACTTTGCGAGCTGCATACAAACTGTGGCTGGTACAGGTGTGGTGCTTCTTGGTCACGAGTACCTTCTGCCACCAGCACTCCTGGCACTGAATGTCAACGGAGGTATCTTGAGACAGATGAGCTCACTGCAGCGAACACAGATTGAAACCTAATGGTGACTTTTCCTTTCAGAGGTCACAGAAGGGCATCAGTCTCCAGCTGGAATCAGGTAGGAAGCACTTTTGTGGTATTTGCTTTCTATTGTGTTCCTCACGAAGGGACAAGTTTATTTCAAAGGGCCCAGTTTATTTCAAAGTCAGTGCTCTCTGAAAGGCTCTGTGGGCTGGGTAGTAGTTCTGCCCTTGTTCAGTCCTGGATCTTTGTATTCTCAGTCTGGATTCCAGATGGACTGCAGATATGAGGAGGAATTTCTTCACCATGAGAGTGGTGAGAGCCTGGAATGGGTTGCCCAGGGAGGCAGTTGAGGCCTTGTCCCTGGAGACGTTTAAGGCCAGGCTGGATGAGGCTGTGGCCAGCCTGATCTAAGGTAGGGTGTCCCTGCCCATGGCAGGGGGGTTGGAACTAGATGATCCTTGTGGTCCCTTCCAACCCTGACTGATTCTATGACTCTGTGATTCTATGTCAGGAGGTATTGTGGAGAAGCGCACAGCAAGATTTGATCTGGGCATTTCACTTGGGACCTTTATTCCTTAAGGAGCAGGTGTTGTAGTTAGGTGGGTTCATCAGAGGAGACTGCTCTGCCCAGCCTGTTTTGGCTGTCATGCTTCTTAGTCAGTGCAAGCTGTCAGCTTTCCATGGTCCTGCTGGATGAGAAAGTGCTGTGTAATAGTGTTTTTCCTATCCTAGGGGATGATGCATGAATATTCTTGCAGCAGTTTAAGCTGTTGCTGCTAACGTCCTCTGTTCTCCTCTTTTTTTTTTTTTCCTCCCCACAGTGATGATGAGGAGATGCTCATCAGTGAGGAAGAAGTTCCCTTCAAAGATGATCCAAGAGATGAAACTTACCGGCCCCATCTAGAGAAGTATATTGGATTAGATACTTATTGTGCTTTTAGTCACACACAGTAAATGTCACAGCTTAGTTAATGAGCATTATATGACCCAAACAACCTGTGGTAGCTGCAAAGGTGGGGAGGCTCCCAGTGGACACAGACTAAAGCCTTCAGAACCCTGCTGACTGCCGAATTCTTTATTAATCCTTGTTCATACCTCTGCTTAAAAGTAGGACTTGATAAACAATCCTGAATGTAGATCCAGGTTTATGCTTAAATGTTTCTAAAGAGCAGACAATGGGAAGAGTACTGAAGGAATCTGCTGTGTTTATGTCTTTGCAGGGAGGCACCAAAGCAGAGGAGAAAAGCTAGCAAAGTGAAAGAGGAGAAAGAGAAGCAGAAAGAGATTAAAGTAGAAGTGAAAGAGGAGAGTGAGTTTCAGGAGGAGGAGGAACTACCAAGGAAGTAAGTAAAAGTGCAGTTCTGCAGAGCGTGGTGTTTGTTTTGTGTTCCTGCTTGTGTATCACAGTGTTTTGTTGTTGCTGACTTCCCTCCTCCTCATCATCTGGTCCTGAAAGATAATAAGGCAGAACCCTTTGTTCTGCTAGAAGTCTTGCTTCCTAGTGTCTTGCAAGGAAAAAGAAGAGTTGGTGTTTTCATTTGGTTAGAATGGAGGGAGTTTTCTCCCTGCTGTGATTTGGTCAGCCTACCTGGGCATGGCCAAAGTGGCATCTGTTGTAATGTCTGAAGTGGGCTAGACTCTATTACCAGGCTGAGAAGGCAACATCCTTTATGTACCTACAGGCACACATGGCACTGCTTTGCACATGTCATGTGCTTAAGTGTCCTCTTCGTACACTGGGGACTAACATGCCCAAAAAAGCAGCTGTGTTCTCCCTTGTTTTGGAGAACAAACAACTTGCTACCTAGTCTGTCTCCAGTGCTTTGAGTGGAGACGCTAAACCTTTGGGTACGCTGCCACTGGAACACAGCACTGAGGCTTTTTTGCCCTCTGGCAGCTGAGGTGGGTTGTATTTATGTGTCTGTCACAGCTGTTCTTTGGGATGGTGAGTGAAAAACGCAAAACGCTGTGGTGGTTCATTCCCCTGCGAGCAGTTGCTACAAACCAGGCTCCCTCTGCTGGTCTGTGGCCGTGGGCTCTGCAGACCTTTGTTTTCTCTCGCTGTTTCTAAGCTTCTGCACAGCTGATTTACATTGGACTTTTTTCTTTCCCTGTTAGAGATGGTCGTCTGAGGCTTGTGGTTATGTTGTTTGTATCAGACGCTGCTGTTGTGCACAATAAAACCTGTACCTTCTGAAAGCTTGGCTTGAATGCTGAGTGCCTGCTCAGCATGTTACTGGCATGGTTTTGCTACCTATAAAGATGTCTCAGTGTGGTCTAGAAAAGACTTCCATCAATCTACTGTAAGTGTCTCTGCAGCAAGCAGGCAGAGTGTTCTGGGCAGAGCTATTGCTTGGGAGGGAGCATTTTGGCTGCCAGCATTCATCTACTGAGGCAGAGCATAGCTTTTTTTTGTCTCGACAGGTGTATAAGCTGCTGTGCTTAATTCAGAGGGCTGTGAAATAGCTGCCAGATCACTAATCTCATTCTCCCTAGTTGTGCAGGTTGTTTTTCATATGATGTGAAATGCTGGCCAACAGAGCAGAGGAAATGGGGTGCACCATCAGTTGTGGATTGTGTTGGCAAAACTACGTGCTTGTAAAACATACAGTGGGAAATGGAAGGTGTTGTGTGAGCAACCCACATGAAGGAAACCACAGGAATCTGCCTCTGACCTGCATTCTATTGATTTTTCTTCTTTCTTTTTTTTTTTTCCTTCATTTCCCCCCCCCCTCTTCTCTAGAGCTTGCAGTTAATGAGGCAGCAGCTTGCTAACTGCACCAGACACTTAGAAAAGCAGAATCTTGAGTGCAGCCTGGAAAAGGATGAACTTAATTATAAGGCCAAAAGTTGTTTGGACAGTTGCAGGTTGAAAAGGGTTAAAAAAGGGAAGCATGTGGTGCCTGGCTGAGGGTATTTAAAGTTCCTTCCTCCCTGCGCTGTGGCAGGAGAGTTGTTGTTCCCAGTCACAGCCTGCTGAGCTGTGGCTAGCTGATCCCTGTATACTGGTATCTGTGTGGTTGTGAATGGTGAGCTGAGATGCGTCTTGAGAGGGGCAACTGTGTTCAGAAGGGCTGTGCACTAGACCTGGCTGGCAGTCACGCAGCAGAGGCCTGCCTGTCTTGGCAGACTGATCTGAGGTCTGCCTTGTGCCACCAAATGTCATACAAAGAAACTGCCACACGGGTATCAGAAATGGGGAGACCACAGCTCCACAAAGAGGAACCTTCTGTGTGGTGTGGCAGTGCTATGAAGTCCAGGAGCAGGCTGTGCCGGGTCCCAGTTACTCAGCTGCTGTAGAGCCTGCCCATCTATTACCAGAGTGTTTGCTTAGGAGCTCTTCAGGTGCTTGCCAGAGCAGCTGCCCTGCCGGATGCAGTCTTACTTTTCAGCCTCAAAGTGTGCAAGAGCACTGTAGTATTTTTTTAGATCATGCTCCTGCTTCATAACATACTCTTCAAAGAGTCTTGCCCACTAACGTTGTAAAAGAGGCTTCTCTCAGTTCTGTTTCTGTAACCCTGCTGCAGGAGAGGAAGGAGGAGAAAGGATGACAAAAGTCCAAGGCTGCCCAAGAGAAGGTAAGGGAGTGCCCTCTACTTAGCTGTGTTCTGAAGACTTGCTTCCCTTGCATCCTGCACAGAGATGTTGATTGTCTCACAGCTATCACTTATATAGGATAGGAATCTGCCAGAAAGGGAGAGGAAGAAATAAAGCACTGTGCCTTGACTTCCTTCCCTTCTCCCTGTAGGTGTGGGTTTGATTTCATCCAACTGAATTGGCACTCCCATCCCACCTTCCCTTCCCCACTTCTGAGTTGATCCCTAGCCAGGCATTGCCCAGCAATAAGGATCTGGGAAGTCTGTCTCCTGCAGTTTTCTCAGCTCTGGGGAGACTCCTCAGGTAGTGCTAGGAGCAGGGGGAACTCTTGGACAGAGACTTTATCAGCATAGCCTGAAGAGGGCTACTGGGGCAGTAATGCTTTGCTCTGACATCACTTGCGCTGCTTTGTGTTGCTGCTGCCCTGCCTTCAGCTGCATCAGCTAACCACTCTGCCCTTTTCCCTGCTGACTCCTTAGGAAGAAGCCTCCAATCCAGTATGTCCGCTGCGAGATGGAAGGCTGTGGCACAGTCTTGGCTCACCCCCGTTACCTGCAGGTTGGTTAAGTCTTTTCACTTCCTAAATGAAGTGTGAGGGGCAGGGAAGGAACAGGCACTGGCTGGCACTGACACACTCCTTCCTGACACTGTGTTTCTGATAGATGTAATCAGTCGTAGCCATGTGTGTCTCTGTGCCAGATGTCCACCTTAGTGGAGATCAAAGCTTCCATTCCGTGGTGTAAAGGTGTCCTGTCAGTGATTGGAGTCTGCTGAGGGACTGTCTGAGATGGATGCATTTAAGCTCTTCTCTTAGCCATGTCAAGAGTCTACAACCTTTCACTCTTCCTTCACAGCATCACATAAAGTACCAGCACTTGCTGAAGAAAAAATATGTGTGTCCTCATCCCTCTTGTGGTCGGCTCTTCCGACTCCAGAAGCAGCTCCTGCGGCATGCCAAACATCACACAGGTACAGGGGAGTGGGACGTGGATACACACTCCTCAAGTCGGTGAACAGAGAGGAAGGGGAGGAAAAGCCTTCTGAGATTTTTGGAGAGAGGCAGGTGGGATAATTTGCAGCAGCAGGGTGTTCTGTCCTTCTGGATTACCATTTGTGATGGTTTGGGTGTTCCCCGCCCCCCCCCCCCCCCCCTCCTTTAGAAATCACCCAGACTAGACTCAGCTGGCTCTGGAAATTGAATGAAGCTTATTATTTACAGCTTAGCAGGATATACAAGCAGATATTTACAGTATATACAATTATATACAGAAATATACAAGGTAAAAGGTAATACAGAAACACAACAGCCCTCCCAGGAACCTGAGTCCCCAGGAGGGGCTCTCAACCGCCCCTTCACCTTCCCCCTACCCCTCTCAATCTTACCCCAGTCCCAAGGAAGAATGGAGATTTGGCCAAGGGGGTTAGGAAGCAAAGTGGATTAGTCAAAGAAATGGCAGAGAGGGATGAGATGCAGCTCAGCCAGTTCCCCAGCAGAAGAAGTGAGAGTGGTTATCTATGTTTTTATTTCCTGTTCTTATACTTCTCAGCAAGCCTAGGAGGGAAGTAGACATCAGCACTGTTTTCCTTTCACAGCCTGTAATCTAGTTCTTCTCACCAAAACATTCTAGCTAGCTTCAAACTAGCACACCATCTTACAAACAAATAAAAGAAGGAGGCTATAGAGGTTTTAATTCTCCCTCTGGCAAGTATCACTTGGGAGTTCTGGAGGGGAATAAAGCAAGCCAAGCTTTAACCTAATTTGCTAGCCCTTCAATATTAGTCAGAATGGATAATTAGCTCTTAGGAGAGTCTTAATCATGCCTTAACTCTCCTGATCAGCTGCTGTGGCGTATTGTGAGACACCTCCTTTGCTATGCCTGCTGGCCTCCCAGCACTTCTAGTTCTGCTGCTTCTTGGGCAGTTTTACCTGCAACATGTGGGAGCTGGGAAAGGGAGCAGGTCTAAAGGAAAGTAATGTTCCAACTGGTATTGCTTTTTAGATCAAAGGGATTACATCTGTGAGTACTGTGCCCGAGCGTTTAAGAGTTCTCATAACTTGGCAGTGCACCGAATGATCCATACGGGCGAGAAGCCCTTGCAGTGAGTACCTCTGCCTGTCTCTTGCTCTCCTACTTTGAGGGACCCTTGGATACGCCTTTGATGGACTGCACTGAGTGCAGGGACAGCTCTGAAGTCAGGGCCAGAACCTGTTCTTGGTGTCCCAGCTCTCTAAACACACATCAGTAGGAGTGTTTGAGCTGCCACTTGTCTCACCTGCTCCTTGAGGCAGTGTCTCAGTGGAGATCCGAGTCACGTAAGCCCTCTGCAAATAAAACTGGAAGAGCTGCAATCAGCACCAGATGTTTTTTCTGGGCTGCCTCTTTGCTGCTGCTGTCTTCATAAGTGTGTGGGGATGTCCCTTTGTTGTGACCTCCCCCTTCTCCTGTCCCAGGTGTGAGATCTGTGGATTCACCTGCCGGCAGAAGGCTTCCCTCAACTGGCACATGAAGAAGCACGACGCAGACTCTTTCTACCAGTTCTCCTGCAACATTTGCGGCAAGAAATTCGAGAAGAAGGACAGCGTCGTGGCCCACAAAGCCAAGAGCCACCCCGAGGTGCTTATCGCTGAAGCGCTGGCTGCCAACGCAGGTGCCCTGATCACCAGCACCGACATCCTGGGCACTAATGCCGAGGCCATTGCACCGTCCACCGATGGCCAGGGCCTCCCCCTTCTTCCCGACCCCCTGGGGAGCGCTGCCCCGGCAGATTGCCTGCTGCTGGGCCCCGACGGGATGCCGAAGCCGTACTGCGGCGGGGCGGAGCGTGTCAGCCTGGTGGCCGACGGCAAGCTCTTCGTGGGCAGCGGCAGCAGCGCGAACCCGGAGGGGCTGGTCATGAACACAGAGATCCTGGGAGCCACCACAGAGGTGCTCATTGAAGATTCAGACTCCGCTGGACCCTAGTGGGTGGGGAGCACCTGGGTGCCGGGACAGTCTAGACTCTGTATTTAAAAGAGGGAAAAAAAATAACGAAAACAAAAAGAAAAAACAAACAAACAAACAACCAACAAGAGACACTTAACTGAAAGAGAGAAAAGTTAAACGAAACTTACAGTACTAGTAAATAACCGAAGGGTCTGCTCCCCTCCAGCGTGGATCACAGCACATCCTTTTTCTTCCAACCACTTCTCTCTCTCTCCCACTGCTCCTTTGTAGAAAGGGGCACATGCTGCCATTTACCAGAGCAAGTCGGACTGAGTGATGATGGATTTCTCCAAGGGAGGGGGGAGCTGCTGAAAACCCTTCACTCTACCCCAAAGCAGATGCCTTTCTGGCTCCTTGACGTGGCACCACTTGCAAACTAGGAAGTCTTTGATACGCTCTGGAAAAGTTTCTTAGGACTCCCTCTGGCCCCTGGTCCCAACTTCTATGCATTGCTGCACTCTGATCCTTGCAGACTGATTCTTTCTCCCAGGGCTGGGAGTTTTGGCTTGGCACTTTAGGCCCTGTCGTGGTTTGAGGTGAGCTGTGAAGCAGCGCACGTCCCTCTCCCCACCACGCTCCCCTGCTCCAGCTCTGGCAGGAAGTGGAGGGAACGCCCTGGCTCATAGATCATGTTTGCTTGGAGAGGCCCGGGGGCTACGGGAGCCCTGCGTGGGAGAGGCAAGGAGGAGCATCCCAGTTTGACGACAGTAATTTGCACTTTGAACATGCTTCGTTTTTGTGTTGTGGTAACAAGATTCCTTATTTATTGATTAAAAAAGGGTCGGTATTTTTAGTTATGTTCTTAGGGGGTGGAGGTGGAAGGAGTTTGGGCTATTTCCCAGTAGGCTCCTTTGCACTAGCGAGCTGCAGGGAGCAGGTCGCTGGGAGAGCTGGGGTGGAGGCAGCGTTCTGTATTCAGATGTCTCTCAGCTTTTCCAGAGTAGAGGGAGAACCCCTGGAGAAGAGTCTGTTTGCGGTGGGAGTCTCTGCAGCAGCATTTTAGCAGGAGGATGTGGTGAGTGATGGAACAGCTGGCTGTTGTCTACCTCCCAGCTAGGGGTGAGCTCTTTGCATTAAATGCCCTTCATGCCTCCCCCTTGCTCCCTAGCCTTTCAGGGAAGAACATCATCAGCCAGGAGCTTGTTCTCGTGACATAGGACAGTTGTGAGCTGCTTGCTGCTGAGGAATGTGTTCCTCATCCAACTGCCTCTCTTTTCCAGGTCTAGACAAAAGATACAGAAGCAGGGATGGGATATGGTTGTCTCAGGCTTGTTTATCCAAGGCAATAGACTGACAGGGGACTAAGGGGCTGTCAGCATCTCTCTCCCAGACCCATTGTGGGGGAGGGGGTTGTACAGCCACATTCTCGAAGCTTCTCTTCTTTGCAAACACCCCTGCTTTCCAGGAAGCCTGTTGGTTCAAGTGTTGTCTGCTGGTGTAGTTAGGACAGCTCTGAGCCCTTGGAAAAGTTTACATAGGATATGATGTGTCTGCTATGGAGACTTGGATCTTTTTCTCTTATCTGAATTTTGTGTGGAGATTCAGTGGCCTTGAATTCGTAGTGGTTTTGGAAGAGGTGAAGAATAACCTGAGCTTTTCGTTTCCTTGGTTTTTGGGTTGTGTGGTTGGGAGCAGAGAACTGAGGTATCTTGTTCGAGCACAAGGTTGACTTAATTGGTCTGAGCACACAGCAGCTAGGCAGAAATTGGGTATGTGGGGTCTGGACAATGGCAATAAAACATGGCATTTAATTGGAGACTTGTAGCAGGAAACTGACGCTGAACACCCACTCTGTCCCCTGCGCTGCCTGGAAATTAAGCTGCAGGCCAAGCCTGACAGCTTTTATTAAGCCATTTGTCCTAAACTGCCCCTTCCCTTCCTCCTTTACACTGATAGTGTTGTCGGGGCAAGTTGAAACACTGCTGGTGTTGGGGTGGTTTGTGGCTAAGCAGTTTTCAGCTGTGGTTGGTGTCTTATATCCTGGGTGTGGGCATCCCACGTTCTCGCACTCTGGCAGCAGTATGACTCCCATGCCTGCAGGAGATGCATCTGGCTAGGAGCCTGTCCTGGAGGTAAGGGTGAGGGCCCAGTGTACCTAAATGCAGGTCACTGGAATGGTGTTTGTTAGGTCCCTGGTGGTACACGGTTAAACTAAACCAGTTTCTTCAGCTGGAATGATCCAGTTTCTTACTTGGATCAGATTATTTCCAGCAGGTAGCTTCTGGGTGGCTAGCTGGCTCCCTTGTCCTTGCAGCACAGTAGAGATATGTGCAAACTCAGCTTGGATGGTTCCATGTCCCAGCAGTGTGGGTCTTCTGCCTGGGGAGGCTTGGGGACTGACTGAGCCACATTGTGTGGTGGCGTGTTCCCTGTCCCCTGGCTTGGATCACAGCCGCCGGTAGCAGATGTGCTGGTGTAGTGCAGGTTGGCCATGTCATCCCCATACTTACTGCAGACCACACTGCTGGAGCTGCTTTTCATGCCCTACCCCTGTGCCCCATGGGAGGTGCAAGTGGGCAGGGCCTGGCACAGAACACTAAGTGGAGAGCTCGGGGTTTTGTTTTCTGAGACATGGCACTTCAAATGTTTTTGAGTCAAGGGCTGGGCTTGCTCACCCCTGGTGATGCAACACTTTGGCACCTGGCTGGGAGGCAAGAGAGGCTTCCTCATCTGCATCTGCCCCAACAGCTCTGAGCAGAGCCAAAGGTTTACCATCAGCCACATTTATGGGATGCAGTCGAGCAGCTCATTTGCTTCCCAGCCTGGACACCTCTGATCCCTGCTGCTCCCCACCCTGTCCTTCCATGCACACCTCTTAGCTCTCTTTTTTTTCTTTTTCTGGGCTCGGCCCGTTGCCTGTCTGTCCTCTAACCACAGCCTGCTAACCCCTGGTGCAGGAGGGACTGGTGTAGCTTCCTTCCCGCTCCCATTTGAAATCCTAGAACTGACACAGCTCTCCTGCAGCTCTGCCTCCTCTCGATGTCTCTCCTTCACTCGCATGCAGTTTGCTTCAATAAATTATTGTAGTAGTTTGCAATAAACTTTTTTGTATTTTTTCCCCCTGTATTTATTTTTTTTTCTCCTCCCCGGGGAGGGAACGGAGGGAGTGCAGGGCCCTTCGCCTGCTCTCAGTGCCCTGGAGAGCTTGCAGGCGCCGTACCCGGTGCGAGTAGCAACGTGCGGGCAGGGGCCTCGGTCCGGGAGCCCCAGGGCACAGGGTTGGGGCCGGGGGCTGTGCCAGCTCTAGCTGGGGGGGGGCTCCCGGAGCTCAGCAGCACTTTCTGCAGTAGCCACCAGGTGGCAACGATGCTGTTGCGTTGGCCACCGGCCCTGGGAGCTCGGACTTTGGGGGGGGCCGGGGCAGTCTCCCAGCCAGGCTGGGGCAAGGCTCTGTGTACTGTGATACTAAAGGGAAACTGCTTTTCAACCCCTGTTTTGTTTTTTTTTTTTTTCTCTTAATCTGGGTAATACATAACCAAAATAAACATACTGAGGAAAAAAAAGAACCAACCTAAAGGGCTGTTTTTGTCTTGGTGCGTGCAGTTTCCTACAGTGGGTGGCCAGCGCTGCCCTGGAGTGACTGGGACCTCCTCTGCTTGCAGCCCCTTCTTGGGGGAAGGGCCCCTCTGTGAAAGGGCATCTAGAGATGGGGTAGCCAGTCCTATGCAGCCACAGGGAAATAAGAGAGCTGGAGGTGACTGGAACAGGACTCTGCAGCCTTCTGTTGTGGTTTGGTTTACAGCTCAGCCTGCAGCCGGTGCTGGATCTCCATCCCAGAGACTCCCTTCAGTCCTTCATTGGTGAAGTCTCAGTGCTGTGCTGCGCCACGGCCATGGCCGAGGTGTTGAGCAATGTCTGAGCTTTGCTAGCCTCTTCCTGGCAGTGGTTTCTCACACCGTGGCATGAGCTGGGGGAATTAGTGCGCTGCTAATCTCACTGTGTGGCTGGAAGGGAAGAATGGGTCAGAGCCAGGGCTGGGAGCCTGTTGCCACCAGGCAAGACCATTATAGGCAAGCATTTGGAGTAGCGGTGCGGGAATTTGGGCAATAATCTGTTGCTGTTGATCCCAGAGGCGAGAATCCGCAGCGTCGTGCCAGCCCCCGGGCGCAGAAGAAGGGTAGCGCCAGGCCAGCATATGCGTGAGCGGAGCTCTCGGCTGGAATGCACCAGCTCAGCAAGGGATTGTCCTCTCTGGGCTGGGCAGGCACTGTGCCCTGAGCCTGGTGCCCGTGACAGCTGCCCAGGCCATGGCGGCAGCAGACAGCCCCTCACCTGGCCTCCGGCGCCGCGACCTGTGCAGCCGAGGCATCCGCTTGGCCGGGAAGATGCGCTCCGATGTCGTTGACCTCCTGGACACTTATGTGAGTTGGCTGTGCTCCTTCTGGCTGCTTGCTCGGGGGCGGGGAGCACTGGTGGGGTGTCTGCTCTCACTGGGGTCTGGTAGCTGTGGCTGTGAGGGCGCACAAGGGGGCTGGCCCCGGTGGACACGGGAAACCAGTTTCTGCTGGTACTGGGCCCTTGTTGCTCGGGCAAAGGTTAAGCACCTCGCTTGGCGCTGCCCTGGATGCCTCCTGACCACTGCCGAGGCTTGAGTCGGGGCTCCCGGAGGAGCTCCTGTCTGTCCACCGCTGATGCCCAGCTGCTGTCTGCCCCGCAGGTGGAGTGGCAGGGCCTGGACGCCTCGGCCAGCGTGGCGGCTGTGGAGGGTGTGCCGACGGCAGCGGTGGAGCGCTGGGATGAGCAGACGGGGACCCAGCGGCTGCTGGAGAACCTGGCAGCCTACCGGACCTTCCGCGCCCTGCTGGCCCAGATGCTGGAGGAGCAGCAAGAGCAGCTGGGGCAGGCTGACACTGCCCTGGGCCGGGCCCTGGCGGCTGTCCTGCTCCAGGTCTCAGCCTTCACTTACCACCTTGAGGAGCTGCTGCAGCTGGAGAGCCGTGGGCCCCCCAGCGAGGAGGTGGATGTGCCAGTTCCCCCACCCCACCTCGGCCTGTTCGAGAGGAAGCTGCGGGGGCTGGGGGTGCTGCGGGAGCTGGCCCAGTGGGCTGTCAGGTCTGCCCGGGACCTGCGGCAGCTTGCCAAGCCCAGCCCAGGCAGCAGCTCGCCGCCCAGCCCGGATGAGAGCCCTTGAAGCTGGCTATGTGGTGGGAGGGCTTGGGTCCTGCTGGGGCAGAGCAGGGGGCTCCTTGCAAGCTTTGCAGGGGGCTGCTGACAGCAGAGAGGGTTGTTCGGGGCAGGGCGCGGTCGGGAGGGATGGTGTCATTAACCCCTGGGCCCCCCATGCTTTCGGTGCTACTCCCCGTTGGGAAACTGAGGCATGGGTCACATTCTGCACTGGAGCAAGCCAGGGTACCCAGGTGCGGTGAGCCTCGGGGGTGGCTCAGACTCTGCCTGCTGCAGAGTCAGAATTATCCCCTGGGAAGCAGCTTTGGTTCTTACCCCAGGGCCAAGAGGCTGTAGTCCTCAGTGGGCTTCCTTTAAAATCCAGTTGCTGCCTGGCTTGACAGGCCAGGTGCTGCCATTGGTAGAGAGAAACTGCCTTAGGGCTCTTGCAGGGGCAAGGCAAGAGCGAAAGGACAGAAAAAATACTGCCTAGTGGAAGAAATCTGGTTGGAACTAGATGATCTTTGAGGTCCCTTCCAACTTAAAGCACTCTATGATTCTGTGTTTGCATGGACTCCTTTCTCCCGCCTGACTTGCATTTTCTGCACGTTGAATTTCTGCTCTAACTGCTTGGGGGCTTTTTTTGGGAGAGGGGGTGTGGGAGTATGGAAAGGAGGGGATTTTTTAACTGCTCAGATAAATTAATGGAGAAGAACTTTTAATGGAGAAGAACTTTTAATGGAGGGCTGTGATTCAGAAGACTCTCTGCAAGGAGGTTTGTGCCTCCGGAGGTTATTTTGGGACTGGAAATGGCACAGAGGATTAAGTAGCCCCAACCATATCTATGCTTACCCATGTGAAGGGGAATGCTGTGACATTTTGCAGCTGCCCAGGCTGTGGTTTTCTTGCTGAATGGATGTGATGGCTGCTGGCTGCAGAGTGAATAAAAGGGCTGGGAGATTTACTAGGGTGATGTGACTTCTTGGGAGAGGTGGGACAATGGGGCTCAACTTCACCAGAGAGCCTGAGCTGCCCTATTCTTACCCCAGGGAAGATTCAGTCCTGGTGGAGTGGGAGGTTTGGGGGTGATGGTACCTGCTGGGAAGCTGTAAGGAAGATGAAGGAGCTGGGGATGAAGCAAGAGGAGATGGTGGAGGGAGTGATTTGAGTTGTGCCTCACATCCCAATGCGGCCCTGCCTTCCTCCCTGGTTTGCGGGAGGGAAGGCGATGTAGAGAGACGCCAGGGGCACGAGGTGGGGAGGAGGCTGGGACGTGCCTGGCTGGCCCCATACAAAGCGTCTTTGTTGTGGCGGGTGGTGGTGACACCGGGCACAGTGCCTACCCCAGCAGCAATGGTGTCTGCATGGGCATGGGAGCCCCAGGCGCTGGGGGAGGACAAAGGGCGACGCTGAGGCGCAGAGCCCCTAACACCCCATCCTGCCCTCTCCGTTGTCCACATCAAGGCAAGGAGGGCCCCACAGAGTCTGGCCAAAGGTGGTTTAGTGGTGCCTGTTTTCTTGTGGGTGACACCCACGAGGAAGAACATGCACCTTAGTGCCTGACCTCAGCTTTGCAGCTCAGAACGGATTATTTGTAATGTTTCTGCTTCCCTGCATTTGGGATTAACAACTTCAGGCCCTTATGTTTTTCAGGATTAGCCAAAGTAAGTCTCTTTCCCCACAAGTATTTCGCTTTCCCTGTCTTGTGTGCCTGGTGCATTTGGAGCTGTTTTGTTGTTCTCTCTTTGCACCCTCCTGCTCAGCGGTGGCCAAGTGCTTGCTTCCTCTCCTGCCTGCTGCCCAAAGGCAGGTGTGTCCATCTCAAATGCTGCATGGCTGTCCCTGAGCCTCACCACCCCCACGAGGCAGGGACAGACCATTTCGTGCCCATTGCACTAGCCTGGGTATGAGGCCACTTCTGAGGAGCCAGCCCTGGCACAGATCCATGCAACTCAATCCTTCCAGGTCAGGTGATGCTGTGAGCTGAGCTCTGCCGCTACAATCGCACTCAGGGAGTCAAAGCTGGTATTGAAGGTGGATCATGATGTTGCTGCAGCTTCCGCAGGCTGTGCCCGGCAGTGCAATTCACCACTTTTGTAACCTTCCTTATTCCTTCCTTGCTACTTTGCCAGCAGCAAAAAATGTTTGCAAAGCACAGGCAAGCGCTTTAAAATGGCCACATGAAACATGTCAAAAAGCAAACCATAACCCAAACCCCCTGCGGTCTGGCTGGCTAAGCAAGGAACTCCAAGGCTCAAGCCTTCCTCCCCAGCAGGCCCCTTCCATGCAGCACAGAGCTGGTGCCACCTGAGCCTGCCGGGTTTCAATGCTGCTTTTCAGCTGCGCCCCTGAAGGGAATCCCTGGTAACTGATTAGGTGAGAGCAGGGGCATCCGACAGCCAAGATCCCCTGCTGACAGGAGGCCCTTTGGACTTGTATTATCACAGGCTTCTGAAGGTAAGTTGATCTGGGTGCCTGGAGGTGACTGAAGCTGCTGATTTTGAAGACAGAAATGAAGAGTTTAAGGGAGGACAGCCCTACCGACATGGCTAATGTATCTTGGACCGTGGCCGGGGTAGCTCACCAGGCTGGTGCTGCGGTACAAAGATGGAGATAGTCAAAGCTCTCAGGTCATGTTTCTCTGCCATAGCACATAAAGTAGGGTCTGCATTCGAGGTCCTGCCTTGGGTTGGGCATGCAACACCCTCACCACCTTGATTCCTGTTGCTGGTGGGCCTGGGGCCACCAAGAGGTTGGTGTGCGCTAGGGTCTTTGTACAGCGTTGAGGCTGCAATCTTAATTAAGGTGTGTAGTACAACAGGGACCTTGGGGTGGGGGTGTGCAGAGCACCAGTGGGGTCCTCGGACTGGAGGGTAGGGGTGCAGGGGCCACTGGGAGGGGCAGTAGGGTGGGTCACAGGGACTCTGGGATCTCAGAGGCGGTGGAGTGGGGAGCACTGGTGGGGTCCTTGGGCTGCCGGGGTGGAGTTCAGGGGGTACTGGGTGTCCTGCGGTCAGCTGCGGGGTTCATGGGGTGCACAGGACCTCGCCTCGCCCCGGCTCTGGCCGGAGCGGTTAGTCCTCGCCGGGCTCCCTGCCCCTCCCGGCCCCGCGGCGCGATGCTCGGTGCCACCGGGCCGAGGCCGGGCGCGGTGACGTCAGGGGCGGGGCCGCCCGGCGCTGCGGTCCGCCCGGCGCTGAGGGGCGGCCTCGCTCCGCACCGCTCGGCGGCCGGCCCCGGGGCGGGGGCAGGCAGAGCCCGGCGCCGCGCCGAGCATGCGAGTGCCGTCGGGGCGGGCTGCAGCGGCCGCGGGGCGTCTGCGGAGGCAAGCCAGAGCCGGGGGCAGCTGCGGGCCGGGGCGGCGGAGCCATGTTGCTGGCCTCCGCCGTGGTGGTGTGGGAATGGCTGAACGAGCACGGGCGGTGGCGGCCCTACAGTCCGGCTGTCAGCCACCACATCGAGGCGGTGGCCCGCGCCGGACCGCGGGCGGGTGGCAGTGTGGTGCTGGGCCAGGCCGACAGCCGCCTGGCGCCCTACATCATCGATCTGCAGTCCATGCACCAGTTCCGCCAGGACACCGGTGAGTCTGCCCGGGGGACAGCCGCTGGACAGCCCGTCCCCGTCCCGGCGCGCCTTGCCCTGCCCAGCCCGGTCGTGCTGGGCCCTGCGCCGGGTTTCCCTGCCTGTGATTGCGCTGCTTTGCGCTGTTCTGTGTTGCCAGGACCCGCGCCTATTTGCGCGTTGCCCGCGCTGCGCGGGCTGGCTTTGCGGTGCTCGGCACCCGGACCCCACGGCCTGCTGCTCGTCGGCCTGGCGTTGGAGAGGGTTGCCTGCCCTCGAGTTGCTTTGCGCCTTGTCGTGCATTCTAGTGCTGCTCAGCGCCTCCTGAGCTCGCCCGGCTTCGAGCTCCTAGCTCCGCAGCTCGCAGCACCGCACTGTGCCGGCGGGTCCTGTCCAGAGCTGCCCTCTCCCGGTCCTTCGCTGCACGGGGTCACGGTGCCAGGCCCCGTACTGCCTTGCACGGTCAGGTGCTTTCCTGGCTGACACAACTGATCTGGGTCTCCTGTGCATGCGTGTCTCTCGTTGCAGTTCGCTGGTTAGTGTGGAGTTGCATCGTGCAGTGCCTTGCAGCCAGGTCTGGTATTGCACAGTGCTACCTGACCTGGAATTGCATTGCACCGTGTTGCACAATGCTGTGCTGCTGAGTCCCATGCTGCATTGCACTGCCTGATCTGGAGCTGGGTTATACTGCTTTGCTTTTCCCAGTCCCATATCGCACCGTGCTGCTTTGCCCTGTTTTACATCCCACTGCCCGCTCTGCTGTTGTGTTGCTGGCTGTACTGTACCGCACTGTACTGCTGGGCATTGCTCTGCATTATGCTCCCTGATCCTAGGTTGCATTGTCTGGTCCTATCCTGCATCTGGGTTTGCCTCGTGTCATCCTGCTCTGCCTGCCCTGCAATTGCACAGCTCTGCTTCTTGCTGCCCAGTCCTATGCTGCTGCCTAAGCCCATGCAGTCTGAGGTTGACTCTTGCCAGTTTGAGTTATGCCTCCTTGCCTGGTGCCTAGGTGCTTGCTGTATCCCGTGCTGCCCAGCCCTGCCCACGTGTTCCTGGCTTCTTTGGGGCACCACACTGCCCAGCCTCCTTGTGCTACACTGCACACTATGTTCTGTTCTTCTGCTAGCCCAGATTCCCTTTGTATGCGGCACCTGACTGCTGCAAACCCTTCCCAGGGCCCTGTTGAGCCATCATGAACCCCAAAGGCCTGGTACTGTATGGTGCTTGGGAGCCAAATTTCACTCTGAGTCACAGCAGCCTATGAGTGTGACCAAGGCTGGAGGCACCAGCAGGTGGGGTGATGCTCAGGGAAGGCACCTGCAGGTGGGGGAGTCCTCAGAGTGGTGGCTTGGATAGGTAAAGGAGAGATGTGTGTGGGTAGGGAGGCAACAAGCAGACCTGGGGGAGGCCCAAAGCAGTGAGGACGTGGAGGGATTGTCAGTGTGGTGGGACACGTGTGGCCCTGGGAGTACCTTGAATATGGGACACAGGCACCCATGGGGAAGAGGAACAGGGAACTTGTGCCTTCCCTAACACCCCCATGAAGGTGTTCGGTGCAGTGAGACGCCGGACACTCCTCTTTGTCCTTCCCCTAGCAGCCCTAGGGGCTGGCAGTGACCCTCTCCTGCACAGGGATGTGGGGGCCAAGGGACCTCTGCGGCGAGGCTGGGGGCCAGCCTCTGAGGGCTATTGTCCGCAAGAGAGGAGGCCTGAATAGGGGATTGTTCTGTCTGTCCCTGGGTTGCTGGGGATGTTGGTATTTTGGGTCATTAAAAGCTCTGATTTGGGGGGGTCGCGACCCTGGCAGGCCCTGAATAGCTATTGTCCCTTTTCTTCCCCTGCTGAATGGGAGGCCGGCTGGCTGTGCCGGGCTGGGGGGATGCACGGCATTCCCACACCGCTGCTCGGGGACTGCCAGATGCCGCATGCCGCCGCCGCTGCCTTCCGCGCCTTGCACCGGATTAGGATAAATCACCGCCCTGCTCCCCTCCGGCCCCACTTCGTGTTGCCAGTGCCAATGGCTTTTCTCCCTTGGGTGCCCCCTGGCTTGCCTGGGAGTGGAGCTCCACCTCATTATCCTCAGCAGGGTACTCGATGTGCCCCTGCCATTAGTGCTAATAAACAGCTCTTGCTTTTTAGCCCACTTTCATGGGAAGTGGTCCTGTGTAGGGACTAACAGTGGTGGCTGTTCACAGCAGAGAGATGGGGCTGAAAAGGGACTCTTGCAGGCTTTACCAGACGTGGTGAAAAGCCAAAGAAGCAGGCTTCTTATTTCATCTCTTTGGGTTTTGCCGTTCTTGCTGCTGGCATAGGCTTTTGTAAGAAGAGCATGGGCTCAGTGACGCTTGTGAGCTCATCTCACCTGTCAGCCAAACAACTCTAGGTGCTAGCATCATGTTTAGGATGGGACCCCAGGGCTGAGCCCAGCCATACTTAGTCCTGAAGGAGAAAGCTTTTGCTTTCATTGTAAGAGCTTCCACACTTTGTGTCTGTGTTTTGAATGTGTCCCAGTTGACCGTGAGTGGTGGGAAAGGAACTGTTTAGCCAAAATAAGGATGCAAACTACAAAGCCTTCATGCTTTGTGCTCCCATCCTACTCTTAATGCTCTCTGACAGGGAGCAGGAGCTGGACATGGGGCCCCACTTGAAGTCCTTTGCTTAGCCTTGCAGGGATTTTCCTTGTGGTGTAGGCTTTTTTTTCATCCTGGGCCAGTTTGGCAGCCACAGACAGTGGGGCTGGCACAAGATTTGCACCTTTGCATATGTGGGTGCCTGCATGTGTCACCACCTTAGGGCTCAGAGCTGCCCCTTAAATATTTTATTTCTTCATCGTGGTCTGGAGTTGAGAGGGAGGCAGGGCTGTGGCAGTCACTGCAGGACTCTAGGGTTTATGTGCTTGGTTTTATCAGGCTCCTATGGGAGGTCCCTGGGAGCATGCTGAAGCAGCTAACTTTGTGGTTCTGTGTTTTGCCATCAGTGCTGAGTGACTACACACTGGGACTGGGAGGGCAGCCACCTCCATTGATTGATGGGGACGAAATCTGCCGTGCCCTCACGCTGGAGGTGTCCTCCAGTGCCAGGCACATAAGGCCCGATGCCTTTCTGGCCTCTTAGCTGCAGCAGCAGCAGGGTGGCTTGCAGCAGCGGCCTGGGGAAGCCAAAGCATTCTACTCTCCTGGCAGAGTGAGGAGCACAGTTGAGCTGAAAAGCCATCCTGTTCCTGTGCCAAATGACTCCAGTGGGGCAGGTTTGGGACAGTTTCAATGCCTGCTTGCAAGTGGATCAGGTGGATGCCAGCAGCAGGGTCTGATGTCATCTCTCACCCTTCCTCAGGCACCATCCGCCCTGTCCGGCGCAGCTACTATGACCCATCATCAGCACCAGGCAAGGGAGTTGTATGGGAGTGGGAGAACGACAGCGGCTCATGGACACCCTATGACATGGATGTGGGCATCACCATCCAGCGTGCCTATGAGAAGCAGCACCCCTGGGTGGACCTGAGCGCCATTGGCTTCTGCTACGTCATCGACTTTGCCACCATGGGCCAGATCAACCGTCAGACTCAGCGCAAGCGTCGCATCCGCCGCCGCCTTGACATGGTCTACCCGCTGGTCTCGGGCACCCTGCCCAAGTCACAGTCCTGGCCGGCCAGCCCCGGGGCAGCAGCAGCTCCCCCAGTCCCTGCCTGCGCCTGTCCCCAGTGTCTCCTGGTCATGAGCGTCAAAGCCACTGTGTCAGCTGCTGGCCCCGGCACTGCCACCCTACAGCCCCGTAAAGCCCCGCCTGTGCCACCCACCGCCCCTAAAGCTCCAGCCACAGCCCCAGGCACCAAGGCACCTGACGGTACAGCCACAGTGCGTGGCTCGCTGAAGCCGCTGGCAGCGCAGGGAGGTCGGCGGCAGGCAGCCAGCACGCCTGCACTCAGCTTGGCCGGCTCCACCGCCAGCCCCTCTGGCGCGGGCAATGGCAAAGCTGCCCGTCCTGGCCTCGGCACCCTCAACCGCAGCCACCTCCAGCGCCTGGCTATTGCCCAGTCCCGGGTGCTTATTGCTTCTGGGTGAGTCCTGCCACGTGTGAGCAAGAGGATGGTTGTGGGGAGGACAGGGACAGTGTGATTTTGTTTCCTGTTTGCCAGGGTGCAGAGGGGACACCGTCCCGTGGAGCTCCCTACTGCAGAGGTGTTATCACCCCAGAGTCTGGTGGGAGATGGACTTTGGTGGTCCTTCTGCAGCCGGAGGGCTCTGCTGGGCCCCTTCCTCACGGATGCTTGGGGAATGGAGCAGGGATGGTGTGGCTCCTGCATCTCAATGAGGAGACTCAGGCTGCCCTTTCTCTCGGTGGCAGGGGCTGGGTGGGGGAACTGCGAAAGGCCCAAAGAAAAGCCATTCAAGCCCCATGAGAAGAGGTCCCCCCAGACCTCCGCACTCTGAAGATACTTTTTTTTTCCAAAGGGGTGGGCATTTAATGAGTCTGTTTCTCCCCTTTGTCTGGCTCTGCCGTCAACCTTCTGTCGCAGCTTGGCCTCTTTCCTCTCCCTCTCCATCCTCCCCCTTCCCTCCGCTCCTGACCAGCAGGAAAACTTTCCCATGGAAGAGAGCCCCAAGGGGAGGAGGGGGAGAGAGCTGTGGCAGCGGCGTGGCCATAGGAGAAAAAGGGGAAAAAAACCACAACAGACCGTCCCAGGGAGCGGTGACAAAAAGGGGCTGTGAATGGAGATGCAGGCGGGGTTCTAAAGAGCGAGAGAAAAGGCGGTGGCGGAGCAGGGGGGAGGCACGTCGCCCTGTCGGTGGATTCTCTATTTCCAGCCAGGGCCTGTGCAGTTGCTCAGGCAACTATTGTCTGGCCCTCGCTGGCCCCTAGGGGCTGTGGGGACCTGGGTGCCTGCCGCTGGCCCTGACGTAGTCTCTGCTGGCTCCTCACAGGGTCCCCACTGTCCCCGTGAAGAACCTCAATGGCTCCAGCCCTGTGAACCCAGCACTGGCAGGTGAGGATGAGGCTGCAGCAGGGCAGCCGGTGCTCCTGCGTATTGCCTTTCCTGGGGGGCAGGTCAGCCCCAGAGGGCTGGTTTTTGGGAAAGCAGCTGTTGTTTGGAGTCACGCTGGTTCCTCAGTGCACTTTCCAACCCCTTTACCCAGGGATCACAGGGATCCTAATGAGCGCGGCTGGGCTGCCTGTCTGCCTGACACGGCCCCCCAAGCTGGTACTGCACCCCCCGCCCGTCAGCAAAAGCGAGATCCAGTCCATCCCTGGCATCTCCCACACCTGCCGCAAGACCACAAAGAAGCAGGCCAAGAAGGGTGAGAGGCACTTTGCTAGTTGACCAGTGCCACCATCCCTACCTGGTCCTCTGTCCCCCCATCCCCTCCTGCAGCTGCTGCCAGCAGCGGCTCTGCCCCAGTGCTGCCCTCCAGCCCCTCTGACTCTTGGCATCCTGCAGGTAAAACCCCAGAGGAGGTACTGAAAAAATACCTGCAGAAGGTGCGGCATCCGCTGGATGAGGTGCGATAAGTGGGGGTCGTGCAGGGGTGTCCCCGGAATGCTTTGCTCTGGCAGGAGTGGCTGGGGACATGAGTGATACCCCTTGTGCTGCGCAGGGCTCTCCTGCAGCCTTTCATGTCTCTGCCCTGTGCCTGTCCCCCCTTGGCTGTGTGTTGCGTGCATGCATTGACTGGCCCTTACAGTGGCCCAGGGTGGTGGCACAGCACCAGGGGTGGGTGCTGGTTCCTGGGCAAGAGCAGGGCAGCTCATCAGCTCTGTGTCCTTAGCAAGGCTCTGACTGCATCCATCCGGCTGAACCCTCTCCTGCTCTCTTGTGTAGGACTGCACCATCTGCATGGAGCGCCTCTCGGCACCCTCTGGCTACAAGGGACCCCAGCCGGCTGTCAAGCCTGACCTGGTGGGGAAGCTGGTGAAATGTGGACACGTCTTCCACCTCCACTGCTTGGTGGCCATGTACAACAACGGCAACAAGGTGCAAGGCTGTAGCCCTGGGGGATGCCTGAGGCCCCAGCTCAGGGACCTGTGCTGAGCTCTACCTGCCCTTAGTGGTACAGTGCTTGAGTCCTGCTGCCCCAGAGGACTCTGACCTCCTGGCTCTGACAAAGAGGTTTAATTTGTATCAGCAGCAAGCACTTGGGACCACAAAATCAGAAACCAGGGTTGTGTGGGTATATTTTACCTCTGCTATGACCAGTTTTACACCCTTGAATTCCTTCTCAGATTTAGTGGCAGTGAGCTTTGATCCCTTGTATGTTTGGGCAGAGCCTCACAGCTGGTGCTGGGCAGTGCTGTAGGTGGCCTTTCCTGAGCCTCCTGTGAATGGCCTTCACAGTCTGCTTTCACAGAAAAATGCATTTCATGTTGTTTGGGGCGGGGTTTGATGCTCATTTTCTTCCCCTCTGAAAACAAACAAACAAACAAACCACCACCAAATCCTTGAACAGAGGTAGAGAAAGTAGTAAGGACTACAGAACCATAGAAAGGGCCATAGCGATCTGTTGGAGGGTAGGAGAGCCCTGCAGAGGGACCTTGCCAGGCTGGATGGGTGGGCAGAGGCCAGTGGGATGAGATTGAACAAGGCCAAGTGCAGGGTTCTACACTTTGGCCACAACAACCCCAAGCCACTCTACAGGCTGGGGACAGAGTGGCTGAGAGCAGCCAGGCAGAGAGGGACCTGGGAGTGCTGGTAGATAGTAGCTGAAGATGAGGCAGCAGTGTGCCCAGGTGGGCAGCAGAGCCAAGGGCATCCTGGGCTGGCTCAGGAGCAGTGTGGCCAGCAGGACAAGGGAGTTTTTTCTACCCCTATGCTCAGCACTGCTCAGGCCACCCCTTGAGTGCTGTGTCCAGTTCTGGGCTCCTCAGTTCTACAGACATGTTGAGATACTGAACATGTCCAGAAGAGGGCGACAAAGCTGGTGAGGGGCCTGGAGCACAGCCCTGTGAGGAGAGGCTGAGGGAGCTGGGGGTGTGCAGCCTGGAGAAGAGGAGGCTCAGTGGGGACCTCATTGCTGTCGACAACTACCTGAAGGGAGGCTGTAGCCAGGTAGGGGTTGGTCTCTTCTCCCAGGCAAGCAGCAACAGAACAAGGGGACACAGTCTCAAGTTGTGCTGGAGGAGGCATAGGCTGGATGTTAGGAGGAAGTTGTTGGCAGAAAGTGATTTGCATTGGAATGGGCTGCCCAGGGAGGTGGTGGAGTTGCTGTCCCTGGAGATGTTCAAGAAAAGACTGGATGAGGCACTTAGTGCCATGGTCTAGTTGACTGGACAGGACTGGGTGCTAGGTTGGACTGGATGAGCTTGGAGGCATCTTCCAACCTGGTTGATTCTATGACTATAAAACTGAGGAGGAGAAGTGCAGACCTTGGATTTTTGGTAAAAGTTGTGTCACTGTAGCAAATTCTCCCAGCTCCTCCCCACTGCTTCCTGAGTGGTTTTGAAACTGCTGTCTTTGTGATGACAACAGTGTTCAGTGCTGCTCAGGGCTGAGGCACCCAGGCTGGTGTGGTCCTGAATACTGATTTCATTTCTCTTTCCCTGCTCTCAGGATGGAAGCCTGCAGTGTCCTACCTGCAAAACCATCTATGGGGTGAAGACAGGAACACAGCCCCCGGGGAAGATGGAGTATCACATCATCCCTCACGCGCTGCCTGGCCATTCAGAGTGCAAAACCATCCGCATCATCTACAACATCCCCCCAGGGGTGCAGGTGCGGCCCAGCCCTCTGCTGGGGGTGGGTATACAGGTGGTCGCCCCCTGTGTGGGCTGGCAGCCCTTGTCACTGCTGCATCATCCACTGGGTCGTGCTGCAGCTCATGCCTTGAGTCAGGGTTCTGGGTTCAATGATGTCTCTGGATCTGCATGTCTGCAAAGATGTGTGAAGTCTGGAGTAACTCTGTGTGAAAGTGTTGGCCCTGTCTGCTTGGTGGCAGGGGGAATGATGGCATTTGGGGTCATCACTGGAATGGGTTGCCCAGGAAGGTTGTGGATGCTCCCTCCGTGAAGGTATTCAAAGCTAGGTTAGATGAAGCCTTGAGCATCCTGTTCTGGTGGGAGATTGTCCCTACCTGTGGCATGGGGTTGGAACTGGATGAGCTTTGAGGTCCCTTCCAACCTAAACTATTCTGTGATTCTGTGATCACGCTGGAGTTTGGCCCCCTCCAGTGGTGAGTAGCTCTGTGGCTGCTGAGGGTGGGGGATGCCCAGGGCATCCTTCTGAGTTCCAAAAGAGTTTTGTCCCATTCCACATACTGCAGGGACCGGAACATCCAAACCCTGGGAAGAGCTTCACTGCCCGCGGCTTTCCCCGGCACTGCTACCTGCCAGACAGTGAGAAGGGCAGAAAGGTGAGGACTTTGCCTGAGTGGCTTCAGCCGGCCAGGACATGCTCAGGGGTGTATCGAGGGGCAGAGGGAGTGAGCAGCTATTTGGAGCATGGCATAAAGCAGACTGGGGCTTGTGCATGCAAATCTGGGTGGAGGTTTTCCCCCTCCCAGAGGGAACCCAGTGGCATTTCTGTGTGCTGGGGGAGCTCTGCAGCCTGGTCCTGATTTGGTTGGAGTAGGATCCCCTAGCTGGGATCTTAACCTGCCTAGAAGGGCTTTGCTGTGGGTTGTCCATGTCGCTGGGTCGTGCCAGGATGATCTGGCGTGTCCTCTCTGGGAGTGAGTGCTTCCACACTCCTCAGTTGCTTTGCTGCCTGCCCCACCTCTGCCTTCCACAGGTACTGAAGTTGCTGCTGGTAGCCTGGGACCGCCGCTTGATCTTTGCCATTGGGACCTCCAGCACCACAGGCGAGTCAGACACAGTCATCTGGAACGAGATCCACCACAAGACAGAGTTTGGATCCAACCTCACCGGCCATGGCTACCCTGACATCAACTACCTGGACAATGTCCTTGCTGAGCTTGCAGCCCAGGGCATCACAGAGGAGAGCCTGGCACAGGAGAAGGACTGAGATGGCAGCAGGGAGGCAAGGGAAGGGGTGCCTGTGCCCTTCTTTTGCTGTCCCCACCTCTCAAGGATAAAGCTGCTGGAGAAACTCACCTGCAGGCTTTGCAGAGGGCACCTAGAGGCCCCCAGTCCTGGTGGCACCTGCCCAGGGGGAGTATCTCCAGGCTGGCCAGGAATGTAGGAGAAGGTCCGTTAGGTTGTCCCCTTCACTCTTGCAGGGAGGGAGCCACAGTGTTCTATGCTGGCCTGGCTGTACCCTCTTCCTAGTGTCCTGTCCCCACTGCCACCATGATGAGGGCTTGAGGGGTGCCAGAATGCCCTCCTTGTGCGTGGGATGATGCCAGTCTGGCTTCATGCCCCTGACATCCACCTGGCCATGGGACCTGGCCTAGGGTGGGAGTGGAGTCTGTGGGAGTCCCCCTTCCTCTGCATTGTCCCTCCACTGTCTACTCGTTCATTAGTCCTGTCTGGTACCTCCTCATGGGTCTCCTGTGTCTATGGAGGGTGGAGGGCCCACATCTGCCTCAGCTGGGCCCTCCAGCCCCATGCCCTCATCTCTTCTTGGCTGTGTCTGAGCTGTGCCCTGCAGGGTCCCCTTGCCTGGGCTGCAGCCCCAGGCTGTCCTGGGGAGGGGCTGATGGGTGGCAGGAAGCAGGGGCGGGGGCAGATGTTTCCTGGCTTGTTTCCCATCTTCCTGTAGTGGGTTCCTTGAACTTGTTATGGGGGTTCCCCCGTGTGACTCTTTATATACCTCATCTTTTGGGGTTGTGTTGTATCTATGTGTATATAGGTGCTGGTGTCTGGGGAGGTGTTTGGGATGCTGGGAGAGCGTCGTGCTGCGGCCAGGCTGGAGGCTGAGCCCCGTGGCACTCGGTGGAGAGCTGGGGGGAGCACCACTCCCCTACTGTAGGGAACCCTCACCCTGAAAAGGGGTCAGTGCCCCACAGTGGGGCTGTCGCCAGTGGGTCCCTGTGGGGCCAGATGCAAGTGTGTCCTCCCTTCCCACTGGGTCTTAGCACTATCCCCAGAGGTTCCTGGGGAGGCCTTGAGGGGTGGCGCTGAGGTGGCTGGCTAGAAGTGGGCTGGCACAGTGGTTTTGTGCTGGGGCCAGGGTGGTTGATGTGGGGAGGGGAACATGGGTGACAGAGGGATGGGTGTTGCATGACGTCTTGGAGCCTTTGTTAGCCCCTGGGGACTTTGTAGGGCCTCTCAGAGCCTCTTACGATGGAGGTCCGCATGGCTTTGGTGACTACCCTTAAAGGTACTCTTCTGATTGGTGGGGGCTGGTTGTGCTCATGTCCCTAATCTCACGGGAGCCCCAGGGTTGGAGCGTGAAGGGGGGAGTGCTGCCCAGGCTGCCCCCAGCCCTGCACCATTGCTCCCAGGGCAGCTTGGGGTCTCCTAGCCTGTTTTGTTGCATTCCCCTCCTGGTATTCCTTGGGGGGAGGGGACAGGTTGTCACCTTGCCCTGTGTCCCAGGGGCTGGCAGTGCAGGATGGTGGGGGGCCATCCTGCTATGCATCGTTCTGTTGTCCTTGATGTGTTTTCTTCTCCCTGGCCTGGGAAATGTGTGTCAGCTCCAGCCAGCCTCTGCAGAGGGGAGAGGGGATCAATAAAGTGGATGGCAGGGAACCTTTGCTGTCCCTGCACGGCCTGGCCTCTCTGTTGTCTTCTGTCCGTCGTCTGTGTGAGCAGGTGAGTGAGGTGGCACAGTGGGGAGGGCGAGGCCCCGCTCATCCCCCTGATTGCCCCTTTCTACTGCTCTGTTTCCAGCTGACCTTAGCAGGGGATGTTCTTTTCTACCTCAGGGAGAAAGCCTCTTTTCCCAGAGGCCCCTCTTTTTGGGTGACTGCAGCTTGAGGAACTGCAGCAGTGTGATTTCTCCTCCCCACACCAAGCCCTGGGTTTCCCCCACTGCAGAAAAAACAACCCTGCTGGAGCTATGCAAAACCCTTCCATAATCTGGGGGAGGAAGGGGGCATCCCCCCACCCTCCCTGGGTACCAGCAAGACTTCTCTTGACACGACACAATCTTTTCACAGTATTTTGCTTCTTTTTTAATGCCATCTTGCACACACAGTTAGCAGCTGGCTGAAATAAAAGTGATCTGTGCTTCTGTATCCTGATAGATACACACAGGGAAGGGTTGACTGCCAGGCGTAGTGAGCAGAAACTGGTGGCTGACCTTGCACGCCTTTCTGTGGGGCCCAATCTCAGTGGAGATGTAGCCATGGAGGTGCAGGAGCTGGCAGAGGGATAATCATAGTGGGCACTGATGACAAATTGGCCCTGGGAGCTGGCCTTCAAGATCAGCTGGAGAGGAACGTCTGAAGGTTCATGGAGCCTCCCAGATGGCTGAGGCTGGAGCTTGGGGGTCTGGTGGAGGGTAAAAGCATTGTCATTTCCTGTAGGATGTCAGCCTGGGTTTTCTGTGGGCAGCTTCATGAAGTGAAGGACAGGGGGCTGGTGGCACTGTGCAGCTTTACCTGTGGGAAGGAGGGCGGGCAGTGGGCTTTGCTGGGTTTCAGGCACAAAGCCTTGCCTGGCAAGTGGTGAGGGACAGATGCTTATGCCAGCAGGCCCTCTGTTTCTTGCTGGTAGCCCTGTCCCACACTTGGCACATTGTTGGCTTCAGGGCAGGCAGCTGCTGGTCCATGCCTTTCATCCATCATGCGGTACCCCCTTGCCTTATACCTCCGGCGGCTGTAGCAGACAGTCGCCAGGATGGTGGCCAGCCCTGCCAGGACTGCTGCAGTGACACCAGCCACCTCGCCCCCTGTCAGCCCCCGGCTCCTCATCATCTCTGCCGTGTGTTGGATCTCTTCTGGCTGGGCAAGGCGCCACATGTGGCTCTGCTCATCCCTGACCCAGGCACTGTCCCCATCCCCACTGCTTACCAACACGGTGTCAATGGCTGGCAGGTTGGTGGGGGGTCGAGTGAAGGGTGGCAGGCGGGCAGGTGGCAGTGACCCCTGTGTGAAGATGCCAGCCTGGACACAGTACTCCACCTGACAACTGTCGCTGATGAGTGCCAAGTGTTGACTGAAGCCTGGGGGGCAGCTCTTGGTATGGGGGGCCTCAGTGGTGCCCTGATTCTTCTCCACCAAGGGGTTCCCTGCCTGGCAGCTGAAGAAGCCCCCAAAGGGCACTGCATACGGTCCACCCGCTTCGTAATCCTGGCTCACACACACCTTGAGCTCGTCAAAGAGCTTCAGCGGGAAGTACGTCGAGGGGCAAGACTGGGCACCTGTGATGTAGTTGGCACTGCGAGTGCTGAACAGACCCCCAAAAAGGTACCCAGGCCTTGGGGCCACTGACCTGCTTGTGGCGCACCAGTAGGCGCTGAATTGCACTCGGGAGAGCTGGAAGATGTCCTGGCACTTGCGGTGGCAGAAGATGCCCAGGATGCATTTGTTGTGGCAGTCCAGATGGCTGTGACCTTCCTCCCGCTCCTGCACACCCAGCAGTACCGGAGTGTAGTTAGTGGGGCAGGAAAAGGCCCCAGTGAGGGGGTTCCTCTGCTCCAACTCCCGGCACAGTGTGTTGGTGTCAGGGCCAGCCAGCCCCACACACTGCTGAAAAACTCCCCCAAAGGTGAAGTTGGTCATGGAACCCTTGCAGGAGCCATCGTCGGCGTTGGCATGGAAGTTGAAGTTGGGCGAGGTGGCGTCGGTGCAGCCTGGGTAGGTGTTGAAGGTGTAGTAGCGGCGCACGGCCATCTCCACCCGTCTGGCCAGCTTCTTCACGGTGGGGGTGGGCAGCTCTGGCAGAGTGCTGGGGTTGATGAAGAAGTACAAGGGCAGCCCTGAGCGGTCAAGAGCCACAAGCTGGTTTCTGATCCCCTCCTGCCAAGTCTTGAGGGTGATGCCCGGGTAAAAGGGGGAGCCGCCGATGCTCTGCACCCTGGAGTTGGTGCGGTTCTCCAGATACTGCTTGGTGAGTCCAGAGCCAACGTCCAGGGACTCTCCAACTTTCACACCGATGATGCTGTGGAAGGCCACGCTGGCTGAGGCGGTGACAGCACTCCGCATGGCCAAGCTGTCCTTCAGGAAGGTCGCCTTGATCTGATCCTCCTGCACCAAGCTGGCTCCAGCATCCACAGAGGTGACGGTGTGGGTTCCATAGTTGAGCACCAGCATCTCAGCCAGGAAATCGGCCATCCGCGTCTGGTTGTTCTCCAGGTGGCTGGCGATGGTCAGCAGCTGCTTCTTGAAGCCTTTGTCCAGGGCTGCCCCTGGGTCAATCTTGGCAGTGTAGACCAGGTTCCTGACTTGCACTCGGGTGGTGACAGCGTGGTCCTTCACTTGGTGGGTCTTGGTCCGCTGGAAGCCGTAGGAGAACTTGCCATTGATGAAGGAGAAGAGAGACAGCTCCAGGTTGATGGAGGCAGAGGTGATGCTTTGATAATCTTTCCAGGACTCGATGAGCTCAGAGTTGGTGTCCAGGTTGCTCTGCTTGCGGGGGATAGTGAAGATCTCATCTGGGATGATGTAAGATCCATCTTCTGTGGTCTTGCACAGTGAGTAGCTTAGGCTGATGACTCTGCCCATATCCAAATTCCTGAGGTTATCCCAGCCCCCACCTGGCAGGACTTCCAGACTCGGGAGATTCAGGGCTTTCTTGCAGTCTGGAAACCCTGCCAAGGACAGCTCCTGGGAATGCTCAGCCCCCCTCGCCTGAGCCATCAACACCCATGTGAACAGGACTCCCCGCAGCACCCAGCCCATGGCTGAATTGGCCCAGGTCAGCAGACGTCTGAGTGTTGAGGCAGGAGCTGGGGAAATGAACTGGCTGAGGGGTGCAGCTGCTGGGTGTGGTTCCTCCTTTTGGGGGTTGAATTAACAAAAGGGAAAGGAGAAGTGAGAACTGATGAATGTGGGAAATGAGCGAGCGGAGCTGAGACAAGCAGGTGGGGCACAGAAAGCAGAGGTGTCTGGAGCTCAGTGCTGCCTTCTTGCAAAAACCCCCTATCCTCATGGAAGCTGCTCTTCCAGTGGTGGGGCAGGGAGAAGTCTCTCCTTCAGCTCCTCCCTTAGCCCAGTGAGTTTCACTGTGCCAATCTCCCTTGACTTCCCCTGAGATGAGTCTCTCCTGCTCCTGGGTGGCGCTGCCTCCTTTGTGCCACACAAAGGACCTGTCCCCAGCCGCACAGCCTTGGCGTCTCACATGATGGGGTGAGATCTGGCCTTGGTCTCATGACTTTTGCTGCTGACTCCAAGGCAGATACATGGAGAGGAAGCAGGGAACTGGTGCAGTGTGGTTGTGGTGTGGGGGACAGTGCAATGCTTATCTCCCTTCTCGCTTGGGGAAAAGGCCAGAGCAGGCACTGGTGTGGTTGGAGGTCCTCCTCAATGTGGGCTGTCCCATGGCACAGGTATCCTGGTTAGTCCATGCCAACACCTACGTTAGGACCCTCCACAGCCTTCTCTACCCTATCCCTGCCCTTCTCCCAGTGCCCACAGTACCACCAGCTGAGAAAAACAGCTCTTGTCCAGGACTTCTCAGGCATAGGAAGCTGGTACCAATGGTACTGAACTGGTTGTGCCCAGGAATGCTGGCTCGTGGTCATGTCCTAATTTGAGTGGCACAGGGCAGGTGCTGCTTGTTTTAGGGAATAAACAGTTAAAGTTGCCTCTGATGTGAAGTCTGTGACTTTCCATACGGATAGACTCACTTCCCCTATTTTTGCTGGTTAGTTCCTCTTACCAGGATAGTTCTGGCATGGACTAGGCTGAAGTGAGAGCTGTGATGGAGGTGGGGAGGATGAACCACAGATACGTGTGCGCTTACGTTGAGGTAACACCAGGAGGTGGGGGAGAGGACAACAAGAGGGATGGCCTTGCTGCTGGCCCCCGTGTGAGGCTTGGACCCTGAAATAGCTGGAAAACTCCAGGATGGGGAGTCCTTTCCTGGAGGCTTCTACATCAACCATCTGTATTTCAGAATGGGCTGTGACATTGCCTGTCCTAAAATTCAGCCACGTGTTTCCCTGCCACCCAGCTTTAAAGCTCAAGTGGTGGCTCCTAGTGGAGAGCCATGGGTGGTGATAGTTACAGCCTCTGGGGTTGGAAGGGGGAGAGAACACCCCTGGGGCAGAAAGGAGCTGCCTTGTCTCCCCACCATGCAGGAGTAGCTCTCAAACAGAAGCCAGGCTGGGGTGAGGAGAGGGGCATGCTGCTCATGGCAAGCCACTGTGCTGATGCAGCCTAGATTGGCAGAGCCTGGGATGGATGGAGGCAATGAAAAACATTCTTGGTGCCACTTCTGGGTTGCTGGGTGCCAGGTCTGACTTTTGGACCTACTGCTGGCTCTTGGTCAGGAGCCTTGGCCATTTAGGTCCTCAAGGACATGGTGCCCTGGCACACTAGTCTCATGCAATCATCATCATCATCATCATCATCATGATGCCAGGATTTCCAGGAGGCTGCCATTTCCTACAGTGGTGCATCACACATAGCCCAGTCCTGCTACTCATTCCCAGCACTGGGAAGTCAACAATAAATTAGGCTGAGAAAACAATAGAGTTTGGTGCTCTGGCTGTAAAAAAGTGAGTGTCCTAAGATCAATGTCCAAGGACTACTAATAAACACATCAGCTTGCAGCAAAGTTCCTGGTGTGAGGAATTAAAAGGTTGCTATTCAGCAAAGATAAAACCCACAGCTTGTAGCCACTGAGTAGTAGGAACCTGAATGTTTGTGAGGAGTACCTGAGACTGAGGTGAAACTGGAGAAGTTTGAGTGCATCCTGCAGCAAGCAAGGCTTGTCAGCCGGTGGTTGGTTGCTGGCTTGGATTGTTGCTCAGCACCAAAGCATGGAAATTGCTTTGGGCTGATTTAAAACTGTGTATATAGCATGCCAATAAACAAATAGAGTCCCTCTATACACACCCCCTGCACATACAGTTAGTGAAACCTGAAAGGAGATACTTTTACAGGGGGAAGGGGGTGGGGGTGGGGGAAACCACCCAAACAAACCAACTCTTTTGTCCTCATTGATGTTTTGTTTTTAGACAACGCTTGGAGAATCTTGTCTCAAGGAGAAGTGGAGAAAAAGTGAGTTCAAAAGCCATCAAAATGAACCTCCTGGGGTTTGGCAGTTTTGTTCCTTTTTCCAGCTGTGACTATTAGCAGCTGGTATAGAGGAGGTGGCTTGATTTGTGGGGTTCTGTGGAGAAAGCAAGGGCTAAGCAATTCTGTGAGCTCTGTGCCCGCCTCGTGTGCTGGTAAATAAAAGAGACAAAGTGGAAACCATGCAGATGCAGGTATGACTTTGGGTGGTTGATCCTGGCTGCTCGTTTCACTTAACACCCCTTGCATTAAGATGTGATTCAGTCCAGCGTATATAATATCTGTAGATCCATCCTCTTAAATTCCTTCAAGTTTAAGCAGAGACAAAAGTTGCAAATGTTTAGACTACAGAAGGTTTCTAAAATGTCTATAAATGCTATTTATAGCAAGGACTTGAACCTTCGACCCTCCCTTCTAAGTACCTCCCTCTCCCAGATAAAACACTTTCAAAAGCCACCACTTCTCCTTTTCCCATCCCTATTTGGGGTGGATTTCCCCCAAACGGGGGCTTTCCCCTGCAAGGCTGCATAGGTTTAGCGGAGCCACCACCGGCACAGAAGTGTCCCCAAGCGCCTGAATCAAAAAAGCCTTTAGAGGTGAGAGTTTGACTCAGAAAAGCCGTAGGATCTCCGCCGTGTTACTGGGAACGGGTCGCAGGTAGGGCAGCAGTGGCGGTCTAGAGGATGCGAATGAGGCAGCTCAAGAAGCTGAGCGGCTCACCCCACGCAGCAGCAGGAGCTGCTCCCTCAGTGCTGCCACCTGCTGTTTAATTCCGGACACTGCAGTTCCGTAGCGGCGTGCGCCGCCTTGTCAGTGCTGCCGCCTGGTGTTTAACTTCAGTACTGCAGTTCCACAGTGGCGTGTGCCGCCCCATCAGCGCTCGGCGCTGCTGCCTCACCTCTAAATCCCCTGAATGCTCGAAATGCCTGAAAATTCTTGGTGGGAGGAGGATGAGGAGATGAAATAAATATTTAAACCTGTGTGCATTAGTGCAAGGAGTTAAATAGAGAAGAATATCTCGATTTCACATAGATATTTAATAGAATCATAGAATCAACCAGGTTGGAAGAGACCTCCAAGCTCATCCAGTCCAACCTATCCCCCAGCCCTAACCAATCAACTAGACCATGGCACTAAGTGCCCCATCGAGTCTTCTCTTGAAGACCTCCAGGGACGGTGCCTCCACCACCTCCCTGGGCAGCCCATTCCAATGGGAAATCACTCTCTCTGCGAAGAACTTCCTCCTAACATCCAGCCTATGCTTTCCCCGGCACAACTTGAGACTGTGTCCGCTTGTTCTGTTGCTGGTTGCCTGGGAGAAGAGCCCAACCCCCACCTGGCTACAATGTCCCTTCAGGTAGACAGCAATGAGGTCACCCCTGGCAAATTGCCTTCATTTATAGTTAAAAAAGCATTAAAAAAAAACCCTGTCTCTTCTATATTATAAACAGGTTAGAGAAGAGAGGAACGCATGCTGAGGGCAGGGCAGGGGGTCGCTGGCGAGCTGGCCAGCGCGATGCCATGGCCACAGAGACGCGGGGGAGGGCCCTTAGCCTCCACGCATGCGTTGTAGAACCCACCGTTGCCATGGCAACAGAGACGCGCCCTGGTGCGCCTCCTGCGCATGCGTCCTGGGGCTCCGCGTTGCTACGGACTCGGCGCATGCGCCTTAAAGACGGAGCCGCCGCTGAAAAGAGCTCAGGAGGATCGAGTCGAACCGGGCGGAGCTGGGCCGGGCCGGGCTGGGCCGAACGGGACCTTGCCTCCATGGCCTGCCGCTGCTGCGCTCCGGGAAGGCCTCCGTTTTCCAGCTGGGGGGTATGCGCCGCAGAGGCCCGCGGGATGGCTCTGCCGTGGGCGCGGAGCAGCCGAGCCGCGGCGCATGGCGGAGCTCTGAGCACTCCCGCGGTGTGCCCTGGCAAGGCTGATCGGCAGCGCTGTCTTAGGTAAGATCTCCGTCACGGAGCTTTTTGTTTTACTTTTGAAGCTAACCGAAGCTCATTGATGTGGTGGACAAACCAAGTCAGGTCTTCAGTTCTGCTTTCTGCTGGGCTGTGGCGGGCTGAGAGTGCTGTGTGCCCGGACACTGGAGGAGGTGCTGCAGATGGGTGTTAGGTTTCAGATGGGAATGTTAATGCATCATGGACTAGATCTGTTCGTCTTCAGACTCTTCTGTGCTGAAAGGTAGCTCTTGGTACGAGGGAGTGGATGTGTCTGTTTCCAGAATAAGGGTTGTGTTTGTAATCTGCAGCTGAGCTTGAGTTTCTGAGCTTGAGTTTCTGAATTCTCTCCTGGAGAGTGTTAAAGAGTGAAGTTTGGGTCGGTGAACGAGGTGTGCCTGCGCATCCACCTCCTTGTGCAATTGACTCTTCCATCAAAAAGCACAGCTTGAGACATGGCCTAGTACTGTAATGCTTAGCAACAAAGTGTTAGATGTTTCCTGAGTTGTATTAAAGCATGGTCTGTTTCTTGCTGTGCAGTAAATGCATCTGTATGCAGGTGTCCCAGACTACCCACTCCAAAGAGTGGCTGGTTGGTTGTTTAAGGGGTCTATGTACCTTCTGATGTCTGAACTGTGTTGCTGTTTTGTCTGGACTGACCCTTCTCTAGTGCCTCTCAAAGGTTTCCAAAGGAGTTTTAGTGATACCTGGGGACTGAGAGAAGATTTAATTATTAAACCCTGGAAGCCCTCCAGAGAAAGGCAGGGGAAACTCCCTGACTATGTTGCCTGTTTGTATGTGCCCTTCTTCGTGGCACAGGAAGGGCTTCCAGGACCAGCAGGCCAATTGGTGAGGATTTGAGTTGGTAGCTGCCTCCTAGGATAATCTCCCAGTGCTCTCTCTGTGCCTAACTGTGACACTTTAAAGATGTTAATCTCATTCTAAAGTTGTCCCACCTGGGAACAGCCTGGTGAACTGCATGATGAAAAGGAATTGTCAGTGTGTACAGCTAAGAAGACTAAAATCAGGGTAAGACCACCTTCATGCTCCCTAGACATCTTTTAAGATGGGCAGTGGGATTTAAGACCTTCTCTTTTTCACCTAAATACATTGGAGTACATTTTAAAGTTTCTTTGACAGGTTCTTTGTGGAGAAAGGTTAAAATTAGTAGCTTCAGGAAAAGCTTTTCATCTGACTTACAAGTGCCACTGTAAGTGTTCCACTTATATTCACACTTTGAAACTGAGTAAGGTCAATTCTTGTGTTTCAGAGCAGAGTGCTGAAAGGTAGGTTTTGTGAAGATGGAATGGTTTAGACTGCATGTGGCAATATCACCGACCAGGAGATGGCACACACCTTTCAAAACAGATCAACCTTGGGTTGTTCAAAACTAAAATCCAAATAGGGTAAAGAAAAACAAACACAAAAAGCCACACCCCCAGAAAAAAAACCAAACAAACACAAACCAACCAACCAAAAACCTCCAAATAACAAAAAATCCCATTACCAAAAAAATCCAAACCAAAAGGAACCAGTGCAGTGCCCTGAATATAAGGGAAACAAGGTGATAGCTGTGGTAGGGATTGATTATGGTCAAAATAGCTGAACAAGTGTTTAGTAACAACAAAGTGAGGCAGTGATGTGAATAAATGCTAAAAATATCCCCTCATTTATCACAATAAATAAACCCCAGCTGCCTGATGGTGAGAGCTGGAAGAGTCATGCAAAGCAACTAGCTACAAACTGGTCAATGTCATCATTGTCCTTGGGAAGGGGTTGGAACAAATGATCCTGGAAATCCTTTGCAAAGGCCTTAAAGACAGGAAAAAAAGAAAGTGATTTAGAGTAGTCAGCACTGATGTATGAAAGGGAAATGATACCTGACTAACCTGACAGCCTTCCAGGATGAAATCACTAGCATGGTGGGTGAGGGAAGAGCAGTTGATATTGTTTATTTTCACTTCAGCATGGGTTTTGACACTCATTCCTCTGGCATCCTCACTGGCAGATTGATGAATTATGGCCTGGACAAGTGATCAGAGAGGTAGATTGAAAGCTGCCTCAGCCACTCAGCTCATGGGCACAATGCCTTAAGCTGGAGGCAAGTTGGCAAGTCTGTAGGTGACAAACAAATTGGAAGAGTGATTAATACAGCAGGAGCTGCCATTCAGAGAGTCCTCTACAGGCTGAAGAAGTTGCCAAACAGTAATCTCATGAAGTTCACCAAAGGTAAGCACTGAATCTTGCATCTAGGGAGCAACATCCCCATGTATCACTATGGGGTGCCAGTTACCCCTTGTCCGAGCACTGCTGAATAGAGTCTGATTCCATCCTCTTGGCCTTCACCCTTTAGATATTGATCACCTCTCAGGCTGCTCTTCTCCAGGCTAAACAGCCCCAGCTCTCTCAGCCTTTCCTCTTCACAGAGTGGCTTAGTTGGGGCAATTAATGAGGCAGGAATTAGAAAAGATGTAGTTGTCTTATTTCCAAAAAGCCCCACCCACAAACTATATATACAAACTGGTTAAATCTGGGTTCTAATTTGGTTGGGAAAATCTTCACAAGGATACTTAGGGGCAATTCATTAATTTGGGAGAATCAGAAGATTGAAAAGGTTTAGCCACAAAATGCCTTTGCCCCACTTGTAAATAGGCAGCCTGGAGCCCTAGGGGAAGTCTGTTCTGCTTACTGTGGTGTAGTAGAATTTAGTGGTAATCCCTTGTCTCCCTTGCAGCAGTGTTGGAGGTGCTCGGTGTCTTGATAGCCATTGAGAAGCTTCTAGGTCTTCCCAGGCTCTAGCAGGGTGCTGGGAGAGAGGCAGACAATCTGACCTGATCCTGGTTCCTCTTGGCACGGAGGTTTGCAGAGGCACAGGCAGGGTCTGTTGCAGATGTGCTGAGAGCACGATGGCAGCGACACTTCTCACCACATCATGAGGCATGTAATGCCCTCTGCTGGTAAACTTGAGGCACTTAAGGTTCCAGGTTGTTCAAGCTCAAAACATCAAGGCTTAGCTGGTCTGAAGCACAAGACAGAGAAGAAGACGTTGTCCAAGCTGAGAGCAGTGAAGCAGAGCAGCATACACTGAGGCAGAGGCAGCACAACTGCTTGCGACTTAGCTCAATTTCCATTACTTGCCCCACTGTAATGGCTCCTCTGGCCACAGATTCACCACTCAGAATGGCATTTGCCACACTGACCATACTGCGTGAAACCAGGGCTTGCTTACCCTTATTTGGGTGAGACATTAACAAGTACCTAAACACCTGTGGGTACCTGTTTATCACTTTCAGAGGGGACATAATGGCCCAAGCCTTTGTTTTCCTCCTGCCCTTGCTTCCCCCATCAGCAGAAGGGTGGGGCAAGCCAGGACATGTTTTAGGTCTATTAGCCTTCCATGACAGCCTTCCACGACACAGAGATGCTTCAGGCCCCTCAGCATATTCAGAGCCTCTGAATATGTTATTGCCAGTCTCTCTTGAACTGGGAAGCCCAGAACTGGAACTAGTACTCCAACTGTGGCCTTGCCTCACTAGAGCAGAGAGGGAGGAAGACCTCCCTCAGTCTGCTGGCCATGCTCTTCTTCTTGCACCCCAGGAGACCATTTCCTGTCTTGGCCATGAAAACACATTGCTGGCTTATGGGCAGTTTGTTCACCATCAGTCCCAAGCCCTTCTCTGCAGAGCTGCTTTCCAAGCAGTTCAGTCCCTTACCTGTGCTGGGGCAGGGTGTTATTCCTCCCCAGGTGTCACACATTATGTTTCCACCACTGTCTCGTGTGTGTGTAAACCTGCTACAGTCTCATGGGCCAGAAAACTTGCACATTTGGATGAATTTCATGTCAAAATGGCACTTACAAATCTAACTCTTCACTGACTGTGATGTTAACCTGTCTCATGAGGCTTTGATAGAGCAATTACCTGTTGCAACGGATGTGTGTCACGCTTCCTGGCACATGGCTACTGAAATAATGTTTGTGCCCTCAACTCTCTCTTATTAGCCAGCAATACAGCATGGTCAATAACGTTATCTACAGCCAACCACCATGACCACAGAGGCAGTGAAAGAACAGCCAGCCAGACACTTAAATATTGCATTATTCATAATCCTTAATAGTCACAAACCCAGATAAAGTATTATCCTCTAACCCTGCTATAAAAATGGATGTCCCAGAGCCTATCAGGCCATGCTGAAAACAGTGTTGCAAACAACACTGAAAAGAACTGAAGACAAATGACAGGGGCAATGTGAGGGCAAAACCCAAGTCTCTAAAATGCCTTTTATCTTGTCTGGAATCATTCAGCATCTTTGCAGCATTTAGTGTTGTGCTGATACACACCAGTCTAGAACATCTTCCTGGATGAGGAGGGATCTTATTCTACAAGGTTCTCAGGAACCTTCACACAAGGACATGACTCCATCACAGCCTGTAAGGGCTGTGTGCACAAATTCTGATTTCCCCTAGTTGTGCTTAGTCAGTGCTTTACTTTCCCTAGGAATACCAAACTTCATAGGATTAGGCAGCTTCATGCTGTGTCAGTAACTCCACTGACTACCTCTAGGGGCTAGCTGTATGGAAATACTGCAACCATGCTGGACTTGAACTGCTCCAGGATGGCTATCTCAGAATTAGTTCAGTTGGAAAGGATGTTCAGGATTGTCACTGATCATCAGTGATGATCTTGAAAGTCTTTTCCAACTGAAACAAGGCTTTGATTCTCTAACTTTACCAAAGCTGGTGCTAAACCATATCCCTTGGCACCACATCTCTGCCTCTCTGGAACACCTCCAGGGATAGGGATTCAACCATCTCCTTTGGGACCCTGTTTCAGTCTTTGAGAACCCTTTTAGTGAAGAAGTTTCTTCTAATATCCAACCTAAACTTCCCGTGGTGCAACCTGAGGCCATTTCTTCTTGCCCTGTCACACATTACTAGGGAGAACAGACCAACCTTCACCCCACTGCAGCCTCCTTTCAAATATCAGATGCAAAACAGTGAATGCTGAGGGGAAGGATGAAATCCAGCTTTCTCTTTGCTGTCTTCACCCCACTGCAGCCTCCTTTCAAATATCAGATGCAAAACAATGAATGCTGAGGGGAAGGATGAAATCCAGCTTTCTCTTTGCTGTCTTCACCCCACTGCAGCCTCCTTTCAAATATCAGATGCAAAACAGTGAATGCTGAGGGGAAGGATGAAATCCAGCTTTCTCTTTGCTGTGTGAACAGCTGCAGTTTGACACAGCAGTGTCAAAGTGCTGCTCATGTAGGGGGGGTGCATGCAAGCACCGATGAGGCAAAAAAAACCTATGTGTATGTGGCACAGCTTTGAGTAGATCACATCCTACCAGATGGCACAATCACTACAGGGTGTTTCACCTCACAGAGAGATCAACAGGTGTGCAACACCTTGCAGACTACAAGGTAGTGAAGCCAATAGCTGCCTACTTATAAATCTACAAACAGAGTTTTGCTTTCTTTCCTTACCCCCAGCACAAAGCCTCTGCAAGAGGGAGCACCCATTTCTGTTCACAATATGCTGGCAAGAAAGACACAGCACATGATGCAGGCTCCTGCTTCACGATGCCAAGAGCAGCAATTTTCCATGAGGAGGAGGAGGTTTGGTTGGTTTGGTTTGTGCTTAGTCATTTGCAGATCATGTTCCCAGAGCAGCACCTGGTGAGATGGCCAATCGTGACAAGGTCTCATGCTTATTCATATGTCCCCCAGTAAGAAAATGTAACTGCAAGAAAGAGAGGAACAAAACCAACAAAACCCAAACAAGTGAGACAGGGAAAGGAAAACAGTGAAAGTAAGAATCAAGCTGATGCATATTATGGGAAATGCAGTGTGGCAGTGGAACTTTGCTGCTGTGTGTTTTTTAATCTGCCTTGAAGGAAGAATAAATAAAAAATGTTGTGAAGCTTCGTTGGCTTAGAGTACTCCTTTCAGATGATTAGCAGGGACATTCCTGTCTGCTGGAGAGCTATCCATGCTACACTGTCCACTCTCAAGGAATTGTTTTGACCACTGTGCTACCAGGCACTGCTGGCTAACTGGGTGTGCAGCTACCATGGATTTGTAAAAGGAGTAAAGCAGCATCCCCTGTGCTGTGTGTGAGCATCTGTCACCGTGCACACAATGTTCCAGTCAGAAGCAGAAAAGGTGAACAAGAGGAGACATGTTTGTGTTGAGCTGTCCTGTTTCTGTCCATGTTTTGAGACTGCCCTGCACCTGAAGGTCAGTAGTGCTGACCATGCACTCTGTAATGCCTGGAGCATTCCCCATCCCTTGCTAGGTTGCCACGTGTGTCCTAGGGTGCCAGACCCATGGGCTTATGTCTTCTGCAATTAGGAACCTCAGGAAAGGACTTGGAAAGGAAATGCACATGAAAGCACCAACAGGAAAAGACAGGAGGTGTGATGACTACCTCTTCCCCAAGATGATGTCACAGGATTTATACAGACTGCATTCCAGCATGTTGTTGATGTTGTTTCCATAGGGAGTCTGGGTGGAATAGGGACCGTATCCAGGCAGCACTGCTTCTTTCTGAGCTGCCCGGAGAGCATTCCCAGCAGGCATATAGACACCTTGAGCCAGGGGAGGTCTAGGTTGGACATTATGAGCAATTTCTATCCTAAATGAGTTGTCAAGCCCTGGAATAGGCTGCCCAGGACAGTGGTGGAATCCCTGTAAAAGCTATGATGTGGTTTTGAGGGACATGATTTAGTGGTGACCTGGCAGTGCTGGGTTAAGGGTTGCATCTGATGATCTTAAAGGTCTTTTCCAACTTAATTCCATAGTTCTGTGATGCTTGCCAGAGCCATTTCTTGCCAGGCAGCACATGCAGGCTGCTGTGTGCTGTGTTCAATGCAGTCACATGCTCTCCTTCACATACATTCTGCTTTCATTTGCTGAAAGTTAAACTGACCCTGATCACTGCTGCAGACAAAAGCCAGGAGTGTCAAGCTGCTCTAAGACAGCAGGGAAACAATCACATAATAAAGTTCCAGGCTCTGTGTCAGCTCAGTACATGCAGAGACAGCTGAGAACCACCTTACTCAGTGCCACAGTCTTAATAAACACACCACCATCCCCCTCCTTGTATCCTTAACCCCAGATATGACACAGGGTTGCTTGTTATCATATAACCTAACAGTGTTTTCCAACACAGGGACCAGGAGCAGAGGCCAATTTGTTATTCCACTCAGGACAACATGTGCTGTAAACAGTAGGTAGATAATGACCAACTCCCTCTTTTTTTCCCACCTACATCATTGGCAAGCCATACCTGTGACACATCATCTGTCTGGAAGTCTCACAGTGCTATATAACATCCACAGCACATCTCAGCAGCTAGTCCTGAAAGAAATATAGGAATAGTCTCTATGATTCAGTAAAAGAGGGATTGATGCCAGGATTATGAGGTACAGGATCCATCAGAGCTCAATAAAAGGATGAATCAGAGGTGTATCAGAGGTTGACAAAAGAGGTAAATGAAATGAAAAACTCTGTGTGGATGCCATGGGATAAAAACTGCTTCACAACAAAAAGCTCCTTGTTCAAATGCATTAAAATACAGGAGAACAGACCAAGTTCTGTCTCCAATCCCCAGGAAAATACTTGGGAGTTATTTTCCAGGTGCAAAGGAGCCTCTTGTGATTAGGGCATATTGGTTACAACTCTATGGCTGGTAAGCAGGGAAAGGAGCAAAGACTTCAAAGATGATAATGAAAAGCCTCTGGAATCTGTCACACAGGCAGAAAATCAACATATCTCAACTTTCTATAGCTTGAAACCTATTTTCAGACTTCAGGAAAACGTCTGAATCCCAACACTAAAGAGAAAAAAGTATGAACAGACTGTAAAATAAAACCAACAAAACACAAAGAAAGAAACCTCCTACCACAGCAACAACAAAAGAGCAGAAAGAAATCTCAGCTCCTCAGTCAAACCCACTCTTGGTGAAGTGAAAGGAGCTGGTGGTCAAAATGTGGTCTGATGTACATGGTCGGTGTCATGTAGCTGTAAAAGACAACCAAACAGTTTTAGATTGGAAGCATTGAAAAATATAAGGGCAACACATCCAGTGAAAAGGGGGTGGTCCTCTTGAAATCCTTTAGAAGGCACCATTATGGATCCAGACCCAGCCCAGAACAAACACTGCTCTTAAACCAGCAAACCTAGGAAATACACATCAATGAAGCTGGAGAGGAACACTGAGAGATCACTCTAGGACATGGAACTGTTAGGATGGGCCCAGAGAAGGCCATGGGGATGATCAGAGGGTTGGAGCACTTCTACTATGAAGACAGGTTGAGAGAGTTGGGGTTGTTCAGCCTGAAGAGAAGGCTCCAAGTGACACCTTACAGCAGCCTCCCAGTACTTGAAAGGGGCTACAGGAGAGCTGAAGGACTTTTGACAAAGGCATGGAGTGACAGGATGAGGGATAGTGGCTTCAAACTGCCTGAAGGGAGGTTGTAGCCAGGTGGGGTTGGTCTCTTCTCCCAGACAACCAGCAACAGAACAAGGGGACACAGTCTCAAGTTGTGCCAGGGGAGGTCTATGCTGGATGTTAGGAGGGACTTCTTCCCAGAGAGAGTGATTGGCATTGGAATGGGCTGCCCAGGGAGGTGCTGGAGTCACTGTCCCTGGAGGTGTTCAAGAAAAGCCTGAATGAGGCACTTAGTGCCATGGTCTGGTTGATTGGATAGGGCTGAGTGCTAGGTTGGACTGAATGATCTTGGAGCTCTCTTCCAACCTGGTTGACTCTGATTCTAAGCTGGATTGAGATGAGACATGAGGAAGAAATTCTTCCCCATGAGAGTGGTGAGGCACTGGAACAGAAGCTGTGAAGGCTTCAAGCCTGGATGTGTGTTCAAAGGCAAACTGAACGAGAGCTTGTGCAACACAGTCTAGAAAGAGGTGTCCCGTGACAGGGACATTTGAAACAGGTTACTCTGAAGATCCTTTCCAAGCCAAACCATTCTGTGATTCTTTGATTCCATCATCTCCTTTGAAGGTTTTAGTGTGGTATAAGATTGATGGTGTATAAATTATGATCTATATTTAATTTTAATCCCTACACCTTAAGTTTCTTGGCAGTGCAAATGGCTTGTAAACCTCTTGTAAATGGCCAGCCGGGGTGCAGGGGACAATTAAGTAGCTAGAAAGATGCATATCAATAGAATTGACCTGATAATGTCAGCCTCCAGGAAAAAAAAAAACAAACAAGCTTCTAAAGGAGTTTCTGATTTTCTTGGATGTCACAAAAGAGCCAAGTTCTGGGCTGATTTGTCAAAATAACCATTTTCTGTCAACTTTCATAAAGCAGAGGCACATTTTAAACCCAGCTTTTACTACAAGTAAACCCAGAAATTTTAGGATGTCCAAACTGATGCCAATGTCTAACTAAATGGTGTAAAACCTACTGTAGTTATGGAATTTTTTTGGCTCTCTTTTTGTTTCTTTTCAAGCATATTAAATGCCTCCATAATTCCAGTTTACCTTCTCGAGGCAGTGAATATTTTATCACAGTATCACCAAGGTTGGAAGAGACCTCACAGATCATCAAGTCCAACCCTTTACCACAGAGCTCAAGGCTAGACCATGGCACCAAGTGCCACGTCCAACCTTGCCTTGAACTGCCCCAGGGACGGCGACGAGGGCAGATGTACAGAAGAGAACTTAAGCTTTAAGAACATCCATAGCTAAACACACAGGAAAAAAAACCTGCTCTGTTTATTTTCCATCTCTCTTCCTGTGGCCCTGTGGTCAAGGGCATGGCCAGAGCCTTTTATTCTCCTTTAGCAGAAATCAGAAGTAGTTCCAGGTAATTAAGTCTTAAACACCACAACTTTGTCAGCTTGCAATGATACAGAACTAGTCAGTGTGAAGAAACTGCTTTTATCAGAGTGCCTGGAACAAGGATTCAAATGCTGCAGTTCCAGGGGACAGCTGGGACAAAGGGCATCAGCAAAGCTACTGGCCATATGGCAGGCACTGTGGTGAAGCAATTATTCCAGGCTAAAAGATCTGGTTTGTATTTATTCAGCATGCTACTGTTTCGCTCTGACTTTGCTTTTCTGATTTTTGGGTAGTCTTTCTCACTATCAAGATTAAAATATAGAAGCAGATGGTATATTTGGGGTTTTTTTGGCAGTGTTCCATCTTTAGATGCCTCTTGTTACAATGTAAATTATACTGATAATGACAACTCTTTAAAGCGAACAAAAAGGCTGAAATAGTCACACCAAAATAAAATCAGATTTTCAAAGGCACTGAGAAATCTACAGATCCTGGACTTTCAAACAAAACTAATTAGTGTGCTTGTACCCTAGGATTAATCATTCCTTTGGTTCCATTTGCAGCCATCATTGTGATGTTCAGCATCTTAAGGGGGCCTACAAGAAAGCTGGGGAGGGACTTTTTAGGATGTCAGGTAGTGATAGGACGAGGGAGAATGGAGCAAAGCTAGAAATGGGCAGATTCAGACTGGATGTTAGGAAGAAGTTCTTCACCATGAGCGTAGTGAGACAGTGGAATAGGTTGCCCAGGGAGGTAGTGGAAGTCCCATCCCTGGAGGTGTTTAAGGCCAGGCTGGATGAAGCTCGGACTGCCTGATCTGGTGTGAGATGTCCCTGCCTGTGGCAGGGGGGTTGGAACTGGATGATCCTTGCGGTGCCTTCCAATCCTGACTGATTCTGCTTCTATCTCAAGGGACAAACCTCATGTCTTGTATCTGTTGTTATTCTTCTTAAACAGGACAACTCTAGAGGCTTCTTCTTCCACAATAAAACATTTTTTTACTGCTGCATTTATTTCACATCTCACTGAAACGATCCCCAAAAAATCAGAGTCCTGTTCAGCATCAGTCAGAGGGTCTAAAGGGAATGAAAATGAATCAGTGATGAGCCTGCTTCTATGAAATAAAGTTTATTTGTATGTTCAGGGCAAAAACCCAGTGAAAGAGGAGACAAACTACACCTGGATTATAAGAATATCTTTTCCAGGTTAAGATGTTTATCTTAATGGGATGCTGGCAGCCATGCACTGGGAATTTGCAACAACTGCCTCCAGGTGATCCCATAGGAAACTGACCCATCAAGTCAGCACAGTGGGTTATTAGAGATGTAAAATGCTCCCTGATACTTCAGTGTACAAGTGTCATGTGGACCTGTAACGATTGTCACATGCACTGTAATAGTCTTTGATGTATCTCTGCTTCACATCCTTCACAGCTTAAAAAGATCAGCCCAGCCTTTCTCTAGGTGCCCAAACATCTCTTAGGTGCCTAACTTCAATCTCTGAGGTTTAGCAGTTTCCACTCAGTGCCTAGGTCATGCATGGAGAATTTCTAGCTGCTTGGCTCTTGGTTTCAAAGACAGTGACATTTTCTTTTTGGTACCCTACAAATGCAACACAACTGCTTCTTTGTCCTTCCCTGTTTCCCACCATCCATATTTGCTGCAAATCTACCTCATTTGTTGCCATTCCAATGACTGCTTTTGCTGAGGGTTTTTTTCCCCTGTAAGCTTTCTCTGATCCCATTGTTGTCTCTTCCAGTCATAACTGTGATCTGTATCCACAGGAAATCATTGCTATAAAGAACAATATGTCATCAAATGAGGAATTCTAATGCTGTTTTCAGACCAAAATGAACTGAAAGGTGAGGTATGAACCATGCCTGAATTAATCATTACTGCTGTTATTCACCTCACCACTTAAATGTCAGCCACACACTCAAAATGCCACTAATTAAGAGGTTTCTCTCAAAATGGAGTGCCCACTGTTGTTACTGTCAGACGTATGCAGTCTCATGGTCACTTTACATCCTGTAGACCTCTAAGTAAGTGTCTGTCAATTACACCTTCCTATCAGCTACACCTTCCCTCTTGCAGCATGGAATTCTATGTTTTAGTCTAAAATATGATGCTGATATTTTCAGCACAGCATCAAACTATTCTTTCCCCTGCTAGAGATCATAGAACATAATATAATGGGCAAATAAAGTCTGTTCATGCATCCAAGCAGCAGCTTCAGTTCAGTTAATGTTATTGGCACATTAATGAATTGTAGAAATAATCTGTGCTTTTAAGTCTAGAGTGATGATTCCAGAGGACTGGAAGAGATGCTGTATGAAGAAAAGCAAGAGAACTGAGTTTGTTCAGCCTTAAGAAGAGAAAGCTTAGGGGAGACCTTATTACTGTGGACCAGTACATAAAGGGTGGCTGCCAAAAAGATGGAGACTTCTTTTTACAAGGAGTCCCATGGAAAAGACCATGAGGAATGGGTATAAATTACTCCTAGGAAGATTCTGAATGGACTGCAGAAGAAAATTTTTCTCTCTGAGAACAGTCAGATTGGAATCATCTCTCTAGGGAAGCAGGGCATTCCCCTACATTGGACAGTTTTAAGACTCAGCTTGACAGGGTGCTGGGCCAGCTCACTGAAACTATTATTCCATAAAAGAGTTGGACCAGATCATCTTGAGGTCCCTTCCAACCTGGCATTCTGTGATTCATTTAGCTACAGACTTTTCAAAAGCAGGTACCTTATTTTTCCTGGCTGTGAAACAACAGCCTGACTTTGCAGCCCTGCTGGGCAGCCAACGTTTTTAACTGCCTTAAAGTTTCTGAGAATTCAGTTGAGTCTGAAGCAATCTGGGATTCTCTTCTTCCTACAGAATTAGAACATATAAAATGACATCTATTGTATCAAGGTATCTCTTGGATCAAGAAGCTGCACTTACCCATGCAAACATCCAGCAAGCCAATTAAGCCCTTGACTAACTTAAAGCACATGTGACTAAGTCATACAGGCTGGTTGACCCATTTAAAAGCTTAAGAGCTTCTCATTCTAACAACAGAAAAGAAATATTGCTGTGCCTGGCTTTCGGTCTTTTCTTGTGCTGAAAGATCCATTAATGGGCAAAATGATGTTTCAGAACAGAGGCTTTTATTAACTGCTGTTAGGTAAACGCTTCAGACAGTGCTGCTAATAATATGGAGAAGAAGAGCAGGGGAACATTCATGACCTTACTTAATGGTGCATGGACTTGAGAACAAATGCATTAACAAAAGCAAATCATGCTTATATGATGTGAAATAATTTTGATAATGTAGTTTCCAGGAGTAGAAATACAAACCTTAGATATTCAAAATGCTAAATATAGGTTTGAGCACTGCTGGGTCCAGTTCTTTAGCCCTTAGCACAAGAAGGACATGGACCTGTTGGGAGCAGTGCCAGAGGAGGCCACATTGATGATGAGAGGGCTGGAACCCCTCTGCTGTGAGGACAGGCTGAGAGAGTTGCGGCTGTTCAGCCTGGAGAAGCGAAGGTTCCAAAGAGCCCTTCTGGTGGCCTTCCAGTACTTAAAAGGGGCCAATCAGAAAGCTGGGGACAGACTTTTGAAAGAGGAGAAGTCTGTCCCTGTTGTGACAGGACAAGGGGGGATACTTTGAAACTAGAAGAACAAGATTTAGACTAGACACAAAATTTTTTTCCCACTGAGTGCTGTGAGACCTTGGCCCAGGCTGTCCAGAGAGATGGGCGATGCCTCCCTGTAATCATTCCAGGTCAGGCTGGGTGGGACTCTAAGCAGTCTGCTGTAGTTGCAGACATCCCTGCTGACTTAAAGGGGGATTGGACTAGATGACTTTGAAAGGTCTCTCCCAACCTAAAACATTCTATGATTCAATATCTGAAAACTGTTGCATTTCTTATTCTTTTATTGTTGTTCTTCCAGTTACTTTGAGAAGCACACTGCAGTTGTCTTTCCTGTACCAAACAAGAAACACAGCTTCTTCAGGATGATGATGATCAGGAGCACTATTGATGAAAATCAATATATTGTTGCAAAACCTGAGTACAGATGAATCAAATTCTCTTTTTGGAAGAAATGCTGCAAAAAGTGTTTTACTCTAGGACCTGTATATCTGTAGACATTTACTTACCACACACCTTAGTAAAGTTTGAAGTGGTCTCTTCCAGAATCACTAAAGTCTTCATCATCTGTGGAGAAGGAGAGAAGCAGGGGAGAAGCAAAACATGTTGATTGAAACATTAAAACTTACTATTCTAACACACTTTCCTATCTCTGAGGTTAATCTTTTTCTCTAGTGGTTTAAATTAAGACCTTGCCCTAACAGCTACAGCAGAGGATGGTGGAAAATCCCAAACACAAAAAAAGGTTTCCTGTCTACCTTTTCCTAATTTTATTCTATGTATATTATCTCACAAGCCCACATTTTTATCTCTGCCATGCAGAATGTTTCACTCCAGTATCTCACTGGAGATACTCAGTATTGCACTCCACCAGCTCGCAGCCCAACACTGGAATGGGCTGCCCGGGGAGGTGGTGGAGTCGCCGTCCCTGGGGCTGTTCAAGGCAAGGTTGGACGTGGCACTTGGTGCCATGGTCTAGCCTTGAGCTCTGTGGTAAAGGGTTGGACTTGATGATCTGTGAGGTCTCTTCCAACCCTGATGATACTGTGATCCATGTGCATTTTCCCCTTAAAATCTAACTTTTGCTTCCTCCCTGCTTACCTCTTCCACTAATATCTTGGGCTCTGTAGTAGCACTACTCTGAGTGTACCTACTCAAGAGATGTTGGAAAGAGCATGGGGACATTTATGAATCTGGTTAACCTGAAGCAGGAGGTAGGCACCAAGCCAGCCAGGTGAGATGACTGATATATGTAGCATGAAATCTTTAGAGGCATCTGTAACTTAATTAGCAAAGCAACTAAACACTATTGACCTTCTAGATCATTATTAATGACTAATTCCAGATAAATCCCTCAGATGCAATTAACTCTGCAACAACTTTATAGAGAGGACTACTCTGTGTGTGCATGAGAGTGAAACTAATTTTGTGTTTAAACTTACTTTAAACACAGATGACAAAATCCAAGTGCTGAGTATTATGAATCTTAATCTCTCAAAATCTTAATGAAGGGTGAAGTGTGGTTTGGGTTATGCCTCAGAAAGACACACAGCAACACAGAGCCAGTCTCCCCAGGTAAATAAAGATGATTAATTTGGAGTTGTTTTGAAGTTTGTTTACTTTAATGCATACATAACAGGAGGCCTAAGGCAGGCAAATAAGGTGCTGCAGGAATGAAATATCAAAATGGAAAGGGGGGAAAACAGAAATAAAGATACCCACAGCAAGGTACCTGTGGGATTTAAACCAGGATTGACTGCTTTCTTCACTGAAAATTAGAGGACAAAGGTGAGAGGAGAGAAACATTTTGTATTTGTTTCACACTTAGCTTTGTATATGACCTCTCTTACCAAATGCAGTTGTGGAGGTGCAAGAGGTAAGGCTCAAGTGGAAATGTTTTGGGAAAATACTTGTCATTGATGTTGCCATCTCCTTGCTCTTGGAATTGTTGCTTATTTTCTTAGGCAGTGTTTAGTCTCCTCTTGTTTTTTTTTTAGGTACACATAGACCTCTATCAGGAACAGTGTGGCCAGTAGAACAAGGGAGGTTATTCTTCCCCTGTACTCAACACTGGTCAGGCCACACCTTGAGTACTGTGTCCAGTTCTGGGCTCTTCAGTTCAAGAGAGATGTTGAGATACTGGAATGTGTCCAGAGAAGAGCAATGAAGCTGGTGAGAGGCTGAGGGAGTTGGGGGGTGTGCAGCCTGGAGAAGAGGAGGCTCAGGAGTGACCTCATTGCTGTCTACAACTACTTGAAGGGAGGTTGTAGCCAGATGGGGTTGGTCCTCCTCCCAGACAACCAGCAACAGAACAAAGGGACACAGTCTCAAGTTGTGTTGAAGGGAGGTTTAGGCTGGATGTTAGGAGGAAGCTCTTCCCAGAGAGAGTGATTGGCATGGGAATGGGCTGCCCGGGGAGGTGGTGGAGTTGCTGTCCCTGGAGGTGTTCAGGAAAAGATTGGATGAGGCACTTAGTGCCATGGTCTGGTTGATTGGGTAGGGCTGGCTGCTAGGTTGGACTGGATGAGCTTGGAGGTCTCTTCCAACCTGGTTGATTCTATGATATGTGTGTATGCACATATGCCTTCCTTTGGCATTACAGTTATATAGTAGGAAGGGTTTGGGGGAAATGAAAGAGCAGCAGGTTTTGCAAGTTACTCTCACTTTCAAACAGATCTGTTACAAGCAAGTTTCTCTACCACATTTTGTTGACAGGAAGTGTTAAACTTTAAAGGAAAAGCAAACAATAGCTCTTTATGGAGATGGCCACATTTCCCTCACGTTGCTGGCTAAGCAAAGTGAAACACCAATCACTTGATTAAAAACTAAAAACAAGTGTGTGTGCACTCCTAATTTGAAGTCCCTAGGACTTGCCAAGCAGCCTTTTGTCATGAAAATACAAATTTTAAATAAACCAGTCACCTTAATAAAAGAAATGTTCTCAGAAATGGCTGATGGCCTACACAAAGAGTTTGTAGAACAGGAGTTACCATCTTGAAAACAAAGTTTGCTGTGAGTTAAGACCTGGTTGTGAAGCCTGGATACTTTCTCCTTCGGCTGATCTTTGTGGATTTATTCCTGTCTTACTTTACCAAGGGTCTCCTGATGTGCTAGTTTGAAGCAGGCTAGAATGTTTTGGTGAGAAGAACTAGATTAGAGGCTGTGAAAGGCAAGCAATGCTGATGTCTGCTTCGCTCATAGGCTTGCTGACATGTATGAAAGCAAAAAGTAAAACATAGGTAACCATTTGGCACTTCTGCTGGGGAACTGGCTGAGCTGCATCTCTTCTAACCTCACCCTCTGTTTCTTCTCTAATCCACTTTGCTTCCTAACCCCCTGGCTGAACCTCCATTCTTCCTTGGGACTGGGGTAAGGTTGAGGGGGGTAGGGGGAAGGTGAAGGGTCAGTTGAGAGCCCCTCCTGGGGACTCAGGTTTCTGGGAGGACTGTTGTGTTTCTGTATTACCTTTTTACCTTGTATATTTCTGTCTGTAACTGTATATACTGTAAATATTTGCTTGTATCTTGTGCTAGCTGTAAATATAAGCTTCATTCACATTTCCAGAGCCAGCTGAGTCTAGTCTGGGTGATTTCTAAAGTGTGTGGGAGGGCAGGGAACACCCAAACCATCACATCTTTTATTTTGGTGCCCAATGTGGGGCCAAGCCACTGCATGGACTACTTGATCTGATCAAAGGCTGCCAGTGACACCTGAGTGCAGTGGAAGCCTGGTATGTGGAAGTGATCAGTGGCTGCACAGAATATGCAACTGTAAGTGTAGTCTGATGTATGTTGAATATAAAGATATTACAAACATAGGTGATTGGTCTCTCTTGCTCTTCTTTATGTTGTTGGTTATCACATTGAGAAAGCAAAGATGATAAGTCCTGGAGACATGAAAGAAATGGCCAAATAAGGCTGAAGCAGAGAAAAGGGATTTTGCTGTTCTTACCACTGAGGAAAAGGAGTACCATTAGTGATAGTCCCTAGGTAGTACAGACCTGCATTTAGGAGTCTTAGCCATCTAATACATAATAGTGCCTACAAGATAAAGCAATTGTCTGGTTGAAGTAATAAGCTAGACTCTTCCTTGTATCTGTTAAGAGAAAAGGAAGATAGTCACAATCTTGCAGAGAGCCATCTCCTGAGGAGGCTCAGGAGGGACCTCATTGCTGTCTACAACTACCTGAAGGGAGCCAGGTAGGGGTTGGTCTCTTCTCCCAGGCAACCAGCAACAGAACAAGGGGACACAGCCTCAAGTTGTGCCAGGGGAAGGTACAGGCTGGATGTTAGGAGGAAGTTGTTGGCAGAGAGAGTGATTGGCATTGGAATGGGCTGCCCAGGGAGGTGGTGGAGTCACTGTCCCTGGAGGTGTTGGAGCAAAGCCTGGATGAGGCACTTAGTGCCATGGTTTAGTTGACTGGCTAGGGCTGGGGGATAGGTTGGAGTGGATGATCTTGGAGGTCTCTTCCAACCTGGTTGATTCTGTGATTTCTTTCTGATGAGCTATGGGTAAACAGAGCTGCTGTGCTTCACTTGTAAAATACGTTCTGTAAAGGACCATGGCGGGGATTCTTACTGGGGACCATGGGGGGAGAAAACCCAAACCACCACAAACACAAACCTTGCTGACTCCATTGCTTTCATAACTCCTGCAACCACCTTTGGCTGATTTCTGTTTGTTTAGAGTGGTCTCCTTATCTGCTGCCTGCTTGAATACTCCCAACCACCATCAATCAGGAATCAATAAAGGGAAAGGTACAACTATCTTTAGTTTCATATATAGATAGATAGATAGATATGTTTTTATTTAGTTAGTTTCTAGTTTTCTAGCATGTATTTGGTAGTGTCTACCTGTCTGGGAACAAAATTCTGTGCCATGAAGGTCCACAGAATAATTAGCAGATAAAGAGCTTTAACTTTTAAGCATCTGGTGTTATGTAACCTAACACTTCATCACAGTATCACAGTATCACTAAGGTTGGAAGAGACCTCACAGATCATCAAGTCCAACCCTTTACCACAGAGCTCAAGGCTAGACCATGGCACCAAGTGCCACGTCCAACCTTGCCTTGAACTGCCCCAGGGACGGCGACTCCACCACCTCCCCGGGCAGCCCATTCCAGTGTCCAATGACTCTCTCAGTGAAGAACTTTCTCCTCACCTCCAGCCTAAATCTTCCCTGGCGCAGCCTGAGGCTGTGTCCTCTCGTTCTGGTGCTGGCCACCTGAGAGAAGAGAGCAACCTCCTCCTGGCCACAACCACCCCTCAGGTAGTTGTAGACAGCAATAAGGTCACCCCTGAGCCTCCTCTTCTCCAGGCTAACCAATCCCAGCTCCCTCAGCCTCTCCTCGTAGGGCTGTGCTCAAGGCCTCTCCCCAGCCTCGTCGCCCTTCTCTGGACACGCTCAAGCATCTCAATGTCCCTCCTAAACTAGGGGGGCCCAGAACTGAACACAGTACTCAAGGTGTGGTTCTAACCAGTGCAGAGTAGATTTCAGCCTGTTACTGAAAGATTTTACCTCATAAACAGGGAAAATAACCACTCCCTAACCACTTTTATCACCTTATGCACACAGCCAGGGACTTCCCTCAGCATTGCACTGCAGACGATCAGCGCTAAAGTCGGTGCTTCAGGCTGCAGAGAGCTGCCTAAACAGAGGTCTCTATTTACCTCAGAATTCCAAAGTATAATCCAGGGAGTTTTCTTATTAATTCAGAAGTAGTTTGGGTGGTTTTTTTTTTATGGTTACAAAGTCAAACCTTCAAAGAAATACCAGTTACAGCTGGGTGCATGTGAGTTGTAACTCGTGTTAATGTGTCACCTATGCCTCGTTTGAGGGACGAACACTGAACTGTACGCTCGGTCAGCTTAATTCTGCGATGAAGTATATATATATGTATATATATGTAAATATTTTCCCCTCCCAGAAACAAACCCTGCCTCTTAAAATCCCAGAGGAATTACAGGATGAGAGGGCACTGGGAACACTGCACTTTCCTATGCCGCTGAACGACTTCAGCGGCGTCAGAAAGTTCCTCCAGACTGAAAATACACGGGAAAAAGATAAGTTATTTGGCCAACCATACACTTTCGCACTCGACCAACAAGGCACATCCTCGACGTCGCCTGTCACCGTCCCCCTCAAGCCGAGGCGGCGGCACGGTGGCACCCCCCACTTTTCCCACTCTCTGATTGACACTTCGCTCACCCATTCACAGCTGGCGCTGTCCGCCGAGAGCGCGGCGCTATTGGCTGGGTGCGTAGCGGGGGGTGGGCGCAGCGCCGGGGTAGAAGCCGCGGGTGTAGTAGCTCCCGCTACCTGCTGGTGCTGCAGGGCGAGGAAGGGCGGCGGTTCCCCGCGGGGTTACTTCTCCGGTGCTGCCTTCCAACTTGGAGCCAGCGCAGTCTCGTTGGGGTGCTCCGTGCTTTGCTTCTCTGTTTCTGCATCCGCCCTTCCTGCCTCGGGGGTCGCCTTATCTTGCAAAATGGCTGACAGCCGGGACGACGCCTCGGACCAGCTGAAGCAGTGGCGGAGTCAGCGGGGCTCGCAGGTACCCGCCGGGACTCCCCGGGGCGGGCGTTAGACTTTCCCCTGTGCACGATGAGGCCTGAGGGCACCTTGCCTCTCGGCACTCAGCTTACCTCGAGGTCTCGCTCTCCGTCTCCGTCCCGGGTCACAGGGCGGTAACGGTCTGGCCCGCGGCGAGGGGCCGCGGAGGGACAACGGGCCTGCGGCGTTACCCCTCTGCGGAGGGCTGAAGGGAGCTGGTGAATCCCGGGTGCCCGGGGGTTTCCCCGGCCCGACGCCTGACCCGGCGGAAAGCAGCTCGGGAGAAGCAGAGCGAGGGTTAGAGGGGCAGCGGCGGAGGACGAGGCGACCTCGCCCTGTCATACGGAGCTCTCAGCTTGGTGCCGCGCCCGCGAGAAACCGAGCACGGAGTGGCTGGCAGCTGCCAGCTGGCCGAGAGGGACAGGGGCGGTCAGCACTGCTGGCACAGCTGTTTTGCCCATAGCTTCTCCTTTTAGGCAGGAGTGAGGCTCGTCTGCCGTCAAACAGCCAAGTTCTTGGGCATGGGTATTATTTTCTCGGTCTCAGATCAACCATTATTCACAGTTTCCATTCCGCTGGCGCAGTGGTAGAACCTGGTGAAAATGTGACTAAGGAATAATGCAGATGATGGATTACATTCAGCAATGTGTGGAGGCTTGTTTGCCAGGTTGGAGTGGACTGGGGCAAGGGGTTGGCTGAAATGATACAAACACTTAGTCAACAGCATAGCACTTGCTCCAGTTGAAGATGTGGCATACACCCCAAAACAGTTGGGTAGAAGCAGAACTACTTCTTCAAGTCACCATGGTAGTTTCTACTCTATATTTTCTAACAGATGCATGCTTTTGGCATGAAATACTTTTTCTGCTGGTTATCCTAAGCAGCAGTCTCACAAGACACAAATGGATCCCTCAGTTTCCACTGCGTGTAGTTAAGTAACAGGGAATTTCCCCCTCCTCTCAGTTCTAAAAGATACTGTATGAAAAGTACCATCCAGTGGTGGATTATAACTCCTTCATATCCTAGCATGCTTAATAATATTTTCTTTTTATACTCTGAGCACTATTTTTCATATGGATGTTGGGTTTTCTGTAACAAAGCAGTTTTTGAACACAGGCCAAGGTTAATTTGAAGATTAGGAGGCAACCTAAAGTTTATGTTGCATAAGGAGTCATGAGACCTTAAGATAGAAAGTAGGGAGGACTTATTAGAATTTTAAAGTGACTTGGATAAGGTGCAAAGTATCAGTGATGCCTGGAAGTATGTACTTTGATGTATGATGTTTACAGCAGCTCTGACTAAAGTTGTCCTGGCTTTGTTTCTTTCTTTCTTTGCTTAGTGCTGTAATGAAATACACATGCAGATTGAAACGTTCTTATCTTTCCTGGTTTTGACTGTATGCGGCTCCCAACCCTGTGAAAATACAAGCATCAAACAGACCCATGTCCAAAAGTAGTATGAGAATTCTTCTTAAAACTTCTGTGGGTCTTTTCCCTTCTTCCTTCATGCTAATGGAACTTGAGTGCCCCACATAATATCATCCTGTAACTACAGTGACTGTATCCTACCATTTGCTTAAAAGAAAGCTCATACTTCTAGTGTGGATGCTAGAAAGACCCTTTAAGAAAGTACTTGCACAAAAGAGGCTGTACAGCCACAAAGCTGTTAAATTTGGGATAGATTTAGCTTTAAAAAGTTGTGGTTTATAGCTGCTACTTCTAGTAGACTTAAGTGTTAGTGCTGTAGAAGCTTTTAGACAGGAGTTTGAGAAGGGCTCTGTTACCTCTTGGAACCTTTAGACTTTGTGGAGTGCATCGTTTGCAACCAATAGATCAGAAATTTTCCTGCCTTTGAGGTAATCACGTGAAAGGTTTTACAAAGGCATAGGTGAATTGGAATAACTCAAAATATCTCCTTAAGACTAAGGCTGCACTTTTTCTTGTCTTTTACCAAGCTCTTGTAAGGGCTCTGTAGAAGAGGTCATAGAGGTAGGTGTATGCGGTTATAGTCCTGCCACTGCGTGGTTCAACTTACTGAGCTGCTTGGAATTTATGAGGAACTCCAGGATAAACAGGGCTCTAATTCAACGTGACTTTTGTGTTTCTCAATGGACCGAGTGAAACTTGGTCATCACTTAAAGATGATGTAAGCATTAGTGACTTGAAGTCACTGTATGGACTGGAGAGGTCTTAAGAGCTATGGTTTGTGTTACAGACTTAGCAGAATCCAGTCCCCAGGTTTTATTTTCTTAGCATTATAATAGTCTAAATTGATAAATGGTGCTGAAAGCTGTACAGAGGATTTTGTGTCATGTGCTACTTAACTGAGGATGAAGTGGAAGTCTTTATGTGGGCATAGAACACATGGATAAACTGGAAGTGCCTGTAATAAATTAATAACACAAGGAGGTTGGAGAGAAAAATGCAGATGCTGAGGATGGCATTGGTAGGATCTTTCCTTTTTCAGTGGGTTTCAGTGGGCTTGCCTGTATCAAATGAGTGTGACAGTCATTGATATGAAAGTAAAACCAATTAATCTATGACTAGGAAAGAAAAAAACAGAACATTAAGTTTTTTCTGTGAGAAACTTGAAGATTTGAATCAGCAAAACCAATTAAGGATAGTAGCAGTGCAGAGAAAGAAAAAGAAAAGAAAAAAAAGGGTATAATTTCTTGGTCAAAAAGTTGAAATGAAAATGTTTTGATGTGTGAGCATTTTATCATCTCATCTGCAGATTGTACCACGTCCTAAGAAAGGACTCTGAAGAACAGGTGCTTGGAAGGGGTGTCAGGATGGGTTGCTTGTAGCTTCCATTCCTCAGTACAGAAAATAGGTCAGGATAACAAGCTGGTAATAAAATTACATTAATTTGTGCTGGTATTTGTGTGAGTATCTCAAAAGTAGAATATTTTACACTTACTGGAATAAATAATGGAGTGGATCAGTGAGCTTTTCCCTAAACTTTCTCATGTGCAATCATGTCTTAGTTCCTTTGATAGACAAAATTAAGTTCTTATGCACAGAGTTAACATCAATTTAAACAATTTCTAGTTTTAAGCAGGTGTTCCTTTGACTTAATACTGTAAATAAAACTGGAGTGGTGACTTCCCCGTGAGTTTCTACCATTCCTTTCCTGTCTGTAACCAGATCCACTTTGTCTTTTCTAAATGTTTGTACAAATTCCAATGTAGGTTGGGGTTTCAAGCATACTGAAGGAGTTGAATTTATGCTTGTTGCTTTATGCTAATGAAGTGGTGAACGAAGGGTAAAGAACCTAAATATTTTGGGAATTTGACCCATCTAATGTGTGTTGCTTATTAGTAAGAATATACTGGAAATTCACTTATCTTGTCAGGTGTCTTTGATGTGGTTATTCATGTACCTGAGTTAAACAAAGGTGTGTATCTTTTATTATGCTCTACAACTCTCCCAAAAGACGTTGGAGTAAGGTGGGGATCAGTCTGTTCTCCCAAGGAACAAGTGATAGGAAAAGAGGAAGCAGTCTCAAGTTGTCCCAGGTTGGACATGAGGGACAATTCCTTCTTCCCCTTGAGGATTGTCAAGGCCTGGCACAGGCTGCCTATAGCAATGGTGGAGTCCCCATCCCTGGAGGGGTTTCAAAGCAGTGGAGATGTGGTGCTGAGAATTGTTGTGGTTTGCTGCAGTAGGACTTCTTAGGGTTTTTGTGAATCCTGGGTCTTCAATGATTCAAGAGCCAAGAATGAGAACCACTACCTGTGGAAATGTCTAAAACCCACACATGTAATGCTGAGAAACATGGCATGGCTTAGCACCAGACTTGGTTGAGTTATGTAACGGGTTGTAGCAATGATCTCAAAAGTTTTTTTCCCAACTATAATTATTCCTCAGCTCCTTCTGCTTGTGTTATTTTCCATAGCTTTTCCAGAGCAGCAGTAGTCAGGGGTGTCCCCTTTTATTTAGCCTTTATATTGTGTGACCCTAGCTCTTTCTTTATGCCCCCCTCCCTGTACTGATGTTACCTTCTTCCTCTCCTTTCTCCCTTACAACTCTCCAGCAGCAACTTCTTTCTTGTTCTCTCCATCCTCTCCTGTTGAGATGAGGGCAAACTGAACTTCAGTGCATGTTTTAAGGTTGACTTTTTCTGTCTTGCTTCAAGAAAAACAGTGTTAACAAGTATTTCTGAACCATGGAAGATGTCCTTGGACTATACAAGACTTGAGCTTCTCTTCTCAAATAGCCCCAGACATATCATGGTCATATAGATTTTCTACAACTAATTGCAGAATCTGAAGCATTTTGCTGTGTGCATGTTAATATGTCCTGTGAACAGGCATCTGCTTTGGGTAGCTTAAATACAGAGGGATTTTAATTCCTGGTGGTGTGATACTGCCTGTGTCTCGCTTTCAGAAACCAGATGTCTTGACCACCGGTGCTGGGAACCCCATAGGGGATAAGCTTAACATTCTGACAGTGGGACCACGTGGACCTCTGCTTGTTCAAGATGTTGTTTTCACTGATGAGATGGCTCATTTTGACAGAGAGAGGATTCCTGAAAGAGTTGTGCATGCAAAAGGGGCAGGTATGTTTCAAAAACCTAAATCACCTCACTGTAAAATTTGTTATTGATCCTAGTAAGGTGGAACTGGCACCTCTTGAGTTTTGTTTTGTTACATGTTGTCCCAGAAGAAGAAAATATAGGACTGGATTTCTAACAGGAATGTACATGGGAAAAATTCCTCTGTGGGGATGGAAATAATTTTGTTGCTTCATCCAGCTTGCAGGTAGACCAAAAGTTCTGCAACATCTGTCAGGGTTAAAGAAATACTGATCTTGCTCTGAGATAAATTTGCAGTTCCTGGTGGAGTAACATTCAGAAAGCTGCTGTTTGTTATTTTGTTCAGTAGAAGCAAGGTCTGAATTGTTGCTGGGACCTGTTAACAGTCAGTTAAGGAGGGAACTATGTAATTAGTTTGTCTTAATTTATGTTCACAGGATGACATTTACATGTTTTCTTGCCTAGATGTGAACTGTTTAAACCAGTGTACTTCCATGTTTCCTTTTGACTTCTATTTTGGACCACAACAGAATGTTAGATAAGTTGTGATTGACAGGAAAGAAGGATTCTAGACCTGATATTCTGAAATTACTTTTTCAGGAGCTTTTGGCTATTTTGAAGTGACACATGATATTACCAAGTATTGCAAGGCAAAAGTGTTTGAACACATTGGAAAAAGAACTCCCATTGCTATACGGTTCTCCACTGTCGGTAAGGCTCTAAAGTTACTGTCTTATCTTCTTACCTATATACCATAGTTACTCTGATAGGCATGTTTGCATTGTGGGGCACTTCATGTGCTTAAGGTAGTTTAAAATGCTTTCTGCCAACCAGTTCCTCTTCTGTGAATTTCATTTAACTTTTAAGACATTAAGCAGCTTCTGCATCTTTCTGCCAGAGCTTGCTGTAGATGTATTTCCCTCCAATGTGTGAGAGGATAGCCTGAGCTGTTTTTTTCCCTGTCAGAAAGCTTTTTTTGTTTGATTGGGTTGTGATCAACACTTGTATGCTGCAGTTTAACAGTAGAAAGTTAAGTACCTGTTATCTCTTGCATTATAGGAAAGTTTTGGGCATTGATGTGTGAAAAGTAATGAAGAACAATCTTCCATAAATAATCTCTTTAAGAGTTGAATGCATAAAGTAGCAAAATGTTAGATGATGCTATGGTCAATATCTGATAGAAAAATCATCTTTCAAGATCTGTGTGTTACTGCTTTGTGTTTAAAAAGAAATAAATCTTGTTGAGGATTCTGTTCACAGAATTGTCAGGGTTGGAAGGCACCCCAAGGATGATGTGGTCCCAGCTGCCCTGCCATGGGCAGGGACACCTTCCACTAGATCAGGTTGCTCTAAGGCCAGCCTGGCCTTAGAAACATCCAGGGATGAGGCTTCTACCACCTCCTTGGGCAACCTGTTCCAGTGTTTCACCACCCTTATGGTGAAGAACTTCCTAACATCCAATCTAAATCTCCCCTTCTCTAGCATGGATCCATTCCCTCTAGTCCTACCACTACCTGACACCTTAAAAAGTCACTCACCAGCTTTCTTGTAGGCCCCTTTCAGATTCTGGAAGGCCACAATAAGGTCTCCTTATTGGAAGTAGTAATAGGGAGAAAAAAGTGGTTCCAGAAAGGCTTGAGGAGCTGCTGAATTTAGCCTAGTGTCCTTTCCCTGTGCCACCCGTACTGAAGGGCTCATGGAATGCTCGGTGAGGGAGAGGCATGCTGCTGGTTTTGAGCTGTGGACTGTGTGCTGAAGTTGGTGGTTGCATTGTTACTTTCCTTCCCTTCCTCTGTTTGAATGTGTTTTCTGTCTAGCTGCTCTGCAGTGCACAGAGAGAGAGAGAGAGAGAGTCTGCTTTATCATGATGTTTAGCATAAGCTGTTCGTGAAGCTTTTCTGGAAGGCTTTTGCTCAGGTATTGAGGCAGCCCTTTTGCTGTGGTATAAAGTTACCCACTGAAAGGTCTCTTTTGGTAAAGCAGGAGGGGAATTCAAAAGGTTTCAAGTCTTCCATAAGAAGAATTTCCCTTCCTATTTTATTAGGCTCACTGTTACAAGTGTGAGCTTTCACACTGGGATCTGATGCACAGAAACTAAAGTGGTTTTAAGCTATTCAGCATCATAATGTGATGTTGGCTCTTAGTTATAATGCTAGTTCCACTCTTTATTAGTTCAAGTGGATATACTTGTTTTTTCCTTTCTTTTAACTATGGTCTGAATATTTGGGTAGATGTCTGTTCACACTTTGGAAACTTGCAGTGCTTGAAGTATTGTTGAAAACACACCAAAAATGTCTTAATATAGAAAAGACTTTAATAAACTCTGCCCTCTAAGGGTTTTATGGCATCTTCTCACGTTCTGTGTTTTCATGCTTAACAATTTGTATTGCATTTCCTTTCATAACACTTCTGTATGTTCTTCAAGCTGGAGAATCTGGGTCAGCTGATACTGTCCGTGACCCTCGAGGCTTTGCAATGAAGTTCTACACAGAAGAAGGTAACTGGGATCTTGTGGGAAACAACACTCCCATCTTCTTCATTCGGGATGCAATGTTGGTGAGTAAGCACAAAGGGTGGGGGTATTTTGTCAAAGAGCCCCATAGCTGATTCACATCTTGTTCTTGCTTTGCTGAGAAGCAAAAGCTGTTGTTTTGACATACTGAACTTTCTTGGTTTGAACACTATTAACTTGGAAAAGTGTCCTTGGGAAAAAAATAGAGTTAATACTTGATCAGTTATGGTTTCATACCACAAAGAGCACACACCTTAAGACGTGTTTTCTGGTGCATGTATCACAGCAGAAATCCAGCTGTGTTAACTTCAGGCCTGACCAGTTTCACTGATGTTCCATCAGCTGTTTTACTTGGTGAACAGTTTTTTCTTCTGAAGCTGGTTGGAAGGGGAAAATAGAAATAACTCTGAAGCTCAACATGAACTGGCAGTGCCCTCATGCAGCCCAGAAGGCAAATCATATCCTGGGCTGCATCAAGAGGAGTGTGGCCATCAGGTCAAGAGAAGGGGATTCTTCTCCTTTACTTTGCTCTTGTGAGACCTCACTTTGAATACTGCATCCAATTCTGGTATCCTTATCATAAAAAGAACACAGAGCTGTTGAAAAGAGTTCAGAGGATGGCCACAAATATGATCCAAGGGCTAGAGCACCTCTGCTATGAGAATAGGCTGAGGGAGCTGGTGTTGTTCAGCCTAGGTAAGAGAAGACTCGTGAGAGGACCTTAGAACTGCCTTCCAATACTTGAAGGCTGGAGAGGGACTTCTCATAAGGGTGTCTGGAGACAGGACAAGAGGGAATGGTTTGAAGCTGAGAGAGAGCAGGGTTAGACTGCATCTTAGGAAGAAGTTATTCAGTGCAAGGATGGTGAGACTCTGGAATACGTTGCCCAAGGCAGTTGTGGCCGCCTTCTCCCTGGAGGTGTTCAAAGCCAGGCTGAATGAAGCCTTGAGCAGCTGAGTCTAGTGGAGAGGTGTCGCTGCCCATGACAGGGAGGTTTGAGTAGATGGTGTCTGAGGTCCCTTCCAACCAAAGCAGTTCTAGGATTCAAAAGCTTCTTGCAAATTCTTTTTATTAAACCTGATCTCTGTGGTCTTTTAGTGTAAATTAAACAGCACCTTGTAAGTACAGGGCTTTCTCTTGAGTGAAAGAGTTCTGCACAGGTATTCTATTGTATCTCTGAATTCACTTACAAGTCAGATAGTAAAGTTCAGATACAGAAGTCTGAAAAGATTTACCTTTGACTTTACTGACCGTGAAAAGAAAAACTAGCTTTGAACTGCCTGGTTATCCCAATTGTAAGTGTTTCACTTTATCCTAATTTTACTGGTCTGTGAATTAATTTAGGCTGGAGGAGGGCAATGACAGTAGAAGAGTTGTTTGGCCTTTTTTTCAGTGATCTTACAACCCTCTCTGATCTTTCAGTGTGTACAGTTAAGTGTACTGAAAATACTCTTGTTTTGTACCAGGACTTGCTTAATACACCCCATATACTTTGGGCATGTTACAGAACTATTTTTTTTCTTCCCCTCTTCTCTCTCTTCCACTTCTGGACAAATTAGTTTCCATCCTTCATCCATAGCCAAAAGAGGAACCCTCAGACTCACTTGAAGGATCCAGACATGGTGTGGGACTTCTGGAGTCTTCGCCCTGAGTCTTTGCATCAAGTAAGATTCTTCTTTGACTTTGTGTTGTGTGGCTGAGAACCATTTTATGACAGCATATGGTTTTTAACTATCTCTTTTCTGTGGGTTTTTTTTTGGAAGCCTACATAATCTTCAAGGAGCAGTAGAGGTGAAAGACCTACAGTAACTTTTAAGGCTTTTAATACACACATCTAGCCTTTTTTTCTTTAAATGCCTATGAAATGGGTGGGATTCTATTTTCTAATGTAGGTATGAAGGGGAAGTGGCAGAGTTTTCTAACACTAAAGCAGTGGAGATACTGATGAAGAAAAAACTATTAGTGTTAGAGAGCAGGAAAATACTGGGAAGGTAATGCTCTCACAGGAGTTTAAAGCACATTAGATCAACTCCACAAATGCTTAGAATTCACAGGGCATTTTTATTGTTCAGAAATATATTTGTGTCTAAGAAGGTTATGCAAAAAAGACTAATAGAAAATGAACAATGCAGTATCATAGAATCAACCAGGTTGGAAGAGACCTCCGAGATCATCCAGTCCAACCTATCACCCAGCCCTATCCAGTCAGCTACACCATGGCACTAAGTGCCTCATCCAGTCTTTTCTTGAACATGGCCTGGTGTCTGCTGTTATTCCTCCCCAGGTGCAGGACTCTGCACTCGTCCTTATTGAACTTAATGTGGTTAGCCTTTGTCCAGCATTCTAGTCTATCCAGATTGCATTTAATGGCTGCACAGCCTGACAGGGTGTCAGCTACCCCCTGAGTTTTGTGTTATTATAGGGTTGCCAATGAAGATGGTTTGCTCTAAGCCAAATTTTGCTGCAGAGTCAGTTCCCTTCAAACAGAGTAGTCAAATGCACGAATAACAACACAGCTTCCCAAGACTGTAGGTTCAAAACCAGATGCACAAACAGGCTAGTTTGCTGCAGGTCCAGTTGTATTTAATCAGTCAGATGCAGGAATAACACATTTTACTTACACTTGCAAGATATAGAATAGAATCATAGAATCAACCAGGTTGGAAGAGTAGTTTGTTTTAAAGAAAATGGGCTCATACAGAAGCCTTCCAGTAGGTGCTAATTGGGATAATCAGTACCATGAGCACTGTTGGTGATCATAAACCTAAAGAGCAGCAGCATCTTGAAGGTTTGCATGATCATATTTTTACTCCTTGAAGATTTCAAAGTTAAGGACTTAAATTTTCAGATTTTTGTCTTTAACCTGGAAATAAAACCCTCTTATATTTGTACCTGAAATGATCCAGTTTTAGCTGTCTATGCTTGTAAAGGGATCACAACACTGTCATTAAGTTAATGTGTTGTACTTCACCAAACACTTCATGTGGACATAAAACTTCACCTAGGTTTAAATCATAGTTGTTGTGCAAAACCAAAGTAATCCTATTTTCTTTACACTCTTAAGCTAGAAATTCCTCAAGGAATTAATAACGTTAAGGAAGATTGCAGTACCTGAAGGGGACCTACAAGAGGGCTGGAGAGTAACTGTTTGCAAACGCCTGGGGCAATATAGTGAGTGGCAGTGGTTTGAAATTAGAGTAGATTTAGGTTGCATGTTAGGAAGTAGCTCTCTGCCACGAGGGTAGTGGAACACTGGATCAGATTGCCCAGGAAGGTTTTTGTTGCCCCATCCTTTTTGATATTCAAGGTCAGGCTTAACAGGGCTTTGGGCAACCTGAGCTAATGGAGGATGTCCTTGCTGAATGCAGGGGGTTTGGGCTAGATGACCTTTGGTGATCCCTGCCAACCCAAACCATTCTGTGATGCAGATTAATGCAACCAACAAACTTAGCCTTGAATGATCACCCTCTCCTTGACTGTTGTTTGATCCTTCTCTTTAGGTGTCTTTCCTGTTCAGTGATCGTGGTATTCCTGATGGTTATCGCCATATGAATGGATATGGATCCCATACTTTTAAGCTGGTTAATGCTAATGGAGGAGCAGTTTATTGCAAGTTTCATGCCAAGGTAATGATGTTTTTTTCCTAGTCATTTGTTGGAAGTATGTATATCATAACTGTTCCTGTTTCATGTTCAAGGCTACACTATAGTACGGTTGAATGGATGCTTCTTGAGGTAGAAGTTGTCTTTTTTACTCCCATATATTTTCTGGACATGAACTGTGTTGATCTGGTATTTTTAAGATGGTCTCAACTGTATATGAAAATGTAAAAGCTCTGTTTCCAAGAGCTCTGCAGTTAAAGCTCACAGGTCTTCCACATTTTGATCAGAAAGCAGTCTCTAGCACTGCTTGAAAACACTTGAAAACAATGTCACTTGAAAACAGCTTCCCTTTGAAGTTCTAAAGGCCATAATGCCTCTTACCTCATTAGAATTCAGTGAAAGCTGGACATCTACCTTGGAAATAAGACATTAGAAACCATTGTGTTAATCTAAGAGGGATTTTATAGCAGCTTTTGTCTTTCAGTTGTCAAAAGCTTGTTAAAATGGAATTTTATTTAGTGCTAAAGATGCCACAGAGTTAGGGGTGGGAGCTGGGAAATTGAGATTCCTGTAGAATCTGGAATTTACAGCCCTGAGGGGCTGCAACAATGTTTTCATTGGTTTGTTCACATGTTACCTGTAGGAAAAAGGTGGGATGGTAAAGGAGCACTTCATCTTATAAGGGGAGAGTGGGATCCTCTTTCCTTGGTGTGCTGCAGGGGTAGTACCTTCACATTTGATGCCTTGCATTCTGCAGTATAGGATCAATATATTGATTCCACTTTTTGATCAAAGAACTAATCTTTATCTGGAAGGCAGCTGTTGAATGCACCGCTCTTTTGAACTCAAATTATTGGAGATGGGAACATGGACAATCACTTTCTTGGATTATAAGTCTTATTAAAGTATTAGTTAATGATTTCTGTGATATTTTCTGCACTTTGTAACTGGTGCTGCTGTTTTTGTTGCTTTTAGACTGACCAGGGCATCAAAAATCTTCCTGTGGAAGAAGCAGGAAGATTGGCTTCTGCTGATCCTGATTATGCCATACGTGATCTCTACAATGCCATTGCCAAGGGGGACTATCCATCATGGTCATTCTACATTCAAGTCATGACATTTGAAGAAGCAGAGAGGTTTCCATTTAATCCTTTTGATTTAACCAAGGTATCTCTGAGTCCGTTGTGAATATTTCAGTTTCAGTTAGGTTAAAAAGGGTCATGAGAGCAAAATGTAGCAAATGTCAGAACTGACCTGTAAAAAGAGTCATAGTTCCGTGGAGTTGCACTGTTTGCTTACTAGTCTGTGTCAATCAAATTGGTCTGTCCTTTTTATTCTTTTTTATTTAAGTGTGCTCTTTATTATATCGCCACGAGGTAAAATCACACTGATGTTGTATCTGGTGTTAGTCTCTCAGTGGACTATGGACAGAGCTTGTGTCTGGGTCTGCAATTCCAAAGAGGGATCTCAGATTGTATTACAGAATCCCAGCATGGTGAGGGTTGGAAAGACCTCTGGAGATCATCCATTCCAACACCCATGTCACCCACATCAGGTTGCCCAGGATCATAATGGCCAGGCAGGTTTGGAATCTCTCTACAAGCTCTGTGGATGGCCTGCCCTAGTGCTCTGGCAAATAAACAAGAAAGAAGTTTCTGCTTATGTTTATGTGGAACTTCCCTGGGTTCCAATTTGTGGTTGTTGCCCCTTGTTCTGTCACCAGACACCTCTCACAAGGGTCTGGCCCTATCTTCTTGACCTTCACCCTTTAGATACGGTCACATCTTTAGACACAGCCACACCCTGGGCTCAGTAGTTTAAACATTGTCAATAATATAGCTTCTGATTCTTGATCTGACTTTGTCAGACTTCCATTTGCTTTTCCAAGGAATGGCTTTTTGGAAGACTCTAATGTAAAATCATATTACAGTTTTTTTGCCTTGTAATAGTGCTCTCCTAAAAATGGCTAAAGACTTTTGAACTTCAAAGCACAGGCTGAGATGACAAAAAGCTACTTAAGCTGGCTTTGTTTTGAAGTAGCTGAAAACAATCCTGCTACAGTTCCACCTACCATAATGCATTCCTAGGCAGTTTTTCAAGTGCCTGTGGGCATTCCATTTAAGTAGTCAAGTGCTGAGATGATGAAATAAGTTGCATTAGTTGTCTTTATTAATTGCAAAAGACTTCTTTAAAATGAGACATTTCTTTAAAATGTTTGTTAGCAAAAAGTCTTCAGTAATACATTTTCTCCACCAAGACTTAAATCAGGCACATGCTACTCTAGTAATCATTTAAGCTGCATAAGAGTATAATAACGTTGGTTTAAATATGTGTGTGTTGTTTTACAGATTTGGCCACATGGTGACTACCCACTTATCCCTGTGGGAAAGCTTGTCTTGAACAGGAATCCTGTCAATTACTTTGCAGAGGTAGAACAGATGGCATATGATCCGAGCAACATGCCGCCTGGGATTGAGCCTAGCCCTGATAAAATGCTGCAGGTAAGCTACACTGCACATCATCCTCTTCTGGTACATCTTAGGTTTGCTTTGCTTCGTGGAAAGGTTCCTGGCCCTGTTTGTGTAGCTGTAATAAAGCTGATAGATGGAAAGCAGTTCCATCCACTGAGCCAGCCTGTGCCCAGGTGGCCAAGAAGGGTGCCAGCATCCTGTCCTGGATCAGGAATAGTGTGGCCAGCAGGACCAGGGAAGTGATTGTCCCTCTTCACTTGGCACTGTTTGGGCCATATCTTGAGTACTATGTTCAGTTTTGGGCTCCTCACTCTAAGAAGAATATTGAGGAGCTGGAGTGGATCCAGAGAAGGGCAGTGAAGCTGGTGAAGGGTCTGGAGAACAGGGCTGGTGAGGAGCAGCTGAGGGACCTGGGATTGTTCAGTCTGGAGAAAAGTGTGTTGGCTCTCTACAACTGTCGGAAAGGAGTTTGGAGCCAGGTGGTCTGTTCTCCCAAGGAACAAGCAACAAGACCAAGTGGAAATGGCCTGAAATTGTGCCAGGAGAGATTTAGATTTGGTATTAGAATAAACTTCACTGAAAGGCTTCTTAAAGTCTGGAACAGGCTCCTCGGAGAGATCATTGAATCCACATCTGAAAGGGGTAGGTAATAGCCAAGCTGCATAAACGTAGCTCACCTGCCTTTCTTCACTGATACTGCAGCAAAGTCAGTGGCTGGGTGTCACTTTGGACATAGATGGAAGTATGCCAAGAGTGTATGTGCAAAGGAAACAGTCTTCTCCCTGCCACTATTTAACATGTAGTGCTTTGAGTTGAGATGTACCCAGCTCAAGTGATCTCTTCCAGGAAGTGGAGTTAATGCTTGTGGTCCATGTTTTAGGGTCGTCTCTTCTCTTATCCTGACACTCACAGACACCGCCTGGGACCTAACTACCTACAAATCCCTGTCAACTGCCCCTACAGAGCTCGTGTGGCCAACTACCAGAGGGATGGCCCAATGTGCGTTTCTGACAACCAAGGTAGTCATGAAAACATCTTTACATATAGCAACACTTACCCATACACTGCAGAAAGCTTCTCTCTTCACAGGGGGCCTTAGATCTTTGCTAAACAGATCAGTAACTCCCCCTGTGAGAACTGCTGTCTTTTCTCCTCATCTTTCAGTGTTTCTTGTGATGTTTTCCCCCAACTCAAACACCACTGTGTTAGCTTCCCAAGCTTCAGACTTTCCAGTCTGTTGTTTTTATTTCCTTTTATGTGAAAACTGGTCTTTTTCACAATATTTAGCAAGCTGTCAGTACTAATCCCTTTTGAGTTTCTGTCCTCACCTACAGCTGTTACAAATCCACCACAGGGCTTGTGTAAAGTGCCTTACATTTGTCCATGTGCCTTTTTCCAACACTTTCTTTATCTCTGTGCTCACCAGCAGTCAGAAAATAATTTACTTCCACCTCCCCAGATGAATTCAAGATCTGTTTTGTGCTGGGTGATGACATACCTTAGAACCAATGATTGTGCATAGAAAAAGTTGCATGCATTTCTGTACCCTCTATGTAATGCATAGCAGATGAAATTGGCTTTGGAAAAGCAGCTTTCATCCACTGGTTTAATTTCATGAGATTGTGGCAGTATATAAAAAGCCAGCTGTGATTTACTCTTTTTTATTGGTTAGGTCAAGCTTTGCAGAGCCTAAGCAGTCGATTTCTTATTTGCTTTCTTTTCAGGTAACTTTAGAATGTGTTAGTATTAATCCTCATGCATCCTTGAAGGAGGATCAACCTAGTTAATGAATTAATTATTACTGCAATAAATAACCTTTACTGTTCCCTGTCTTCTGATCTGATGCTGATTGACAAGATACAGACTTTTATCCTGTTGCCTCCCATTTGAGGGGATCTTATCTTTAAGGTCCCTTCCAACCTAAATCATTCTATCTGGATGTGCTACTGCTTTCATCTCTCTTGTCCAGTATGTGCCCTTTGGGCAGATTCGTGCAGGTATTGAGAATCAAAACTTTGCTGTCAAACAAACTTGCTTGTGTAGGTAACAGAGTTAGATCATCTACTTTTTAAAGACTTGAAAAGAAACCTGAGGGTGTTCCTTATGCAGCTTACAGTTTATAGTAGTTGATAGTCTCTTAATTATGGAACTCAAAAACATTTATGTATGAAACTTCTACTTGCTGCAAGTAGACTCATTTTAAATATTGTAAGTGATTGGGAGGAGGAAAAATGGAATTTTCTTGCTTTGTAAGAAGTAGGAAATGTGTATGTGTGTCTTAACCTAGAAAAGGGGAGACTCTTTGGGTTTTTGTAGAGAGGGAAGGGGAATTGGTTTAAAAGGGTAAAAAACAAGCTTAAGATGCAATTAAAAACCTTACAAATAGGTCTCTAAGAGGGTTTGCAGGAGAAACACTCCCAGTCAAAAGAAAGCAGTCGTCTCTTTGGTTTGTATCATAGGATGTTAGGGGTTGGAAGGGACCCAAAGAGATCATCAAGTCCAACCTCCCTGCCAGAGCAGGATCTAACACAGATCACAGAGGAACAAATCCAGACAGGCCTTGAAAGTCTCTAGAGAAGGAGACTCCACGACCTCCCTGGGGAGCCTGTGCTGGTGCTCTGTGACCCTTATAGTAAAGAAGTTCCCCCTTGTGTTGAGGTGGAACCTTTTTTTCTGCAACTTACACCCATTGCTCCTTGTCCTATCACAGGGAGAAAGTGAAAAGAGCCTTTAAAGACTTCTAGAAACATACTTGTTAAAGGGGACTGAATTGCAGAAGTTCTAAAAATCTTAATTGAAATTGGAATTAACCATTCTTGATGATCTGCAAGGTCCATTCCAACTCAAGCCATTCTTTGGTTCCATGAAAACGAAATACACTGGAGAAATGGTTCCACAGAAGTGAATTGCAACCTCTTTATTTGTACTTCTAGGCAAGAATTCTAACCTACAAATCACAGAGATGGCTTAAATGGCTTTGGGAAGTCTGCATTTGCAATCTTTACATTTAAAGATTGCCTTTAGTAGGCTCAGGCTGCTTTGTTAAACTGCTTTGCTTTCTGATTGCCCAGAGATTGCAAAAGGCAAGAGTATAAATGCCAAGACTAGAGTTGCAGCTTCACCTATCTTCAGCAGGTTATCTTTTGTCAGTGTTTGCCCAATAGTGACTCTTTTAAACCAAAGAATAAACAAGGATTTGTTTAAGCTGTGCCTCCTGCCAAACCCTGTATTCCTCTGGGCTACGAATTTTGCTGCTTGCTGAGGGAGGAGATGGAAGTACTTGTAAAATAAGAACTTGAAGACAGCTGCTCCCATCCAAGAATAGATAAGTTTTTATTTTTATGCAGTTCTAACTTAATTGTATGTTTAAAATAAACCCCAAACATAGTTAAGATGAGCATAATTCAAATGTGTAGCTCAAAGTGTCATTTTGTAGTGCTTTAGACTAAAACTTTGAATGAGTTCCATGGCTTTGTCTGTGGAAGTTGTCTGAGCAGTATTATTGCTCAGGAGGCCAGACCTCTTTATCTCTGAAACAAATCAATTCTTTTCCCCCTAAACACAGTTGAAATTCTGATTCTAAGAAGTGGTCTTAAGTATTGGCTTGAAAACACAGCTTTTGATCATAGGGAGGACACAGAACTGTTAGAATGAGTCTGGAGTAGGGCCACAAAGATGATCCAAGGGTTGGAATGCCTCTGCTGTGAGGACAGGCTGAGGGAGCTGGGGTTGTTCAGCCTAGGAAAGAGAGGACTCTGGGGGGCCCTTAGAGCTGCCTTCCAGTACCTGAAAGGATCCTACAGGAAGGCTCTAGAGGGACTTTTCATAAGGGTGTTTAGCAGTAGGACGAGGGGGAGTGGTTTGAAGCTGAGGGAGAGTAGGTTTAGACTGGATCTTGAGAAGAAGTTCTTTAGTACAGTGGTGGTGAGACTCTGGAACAGGTTGTCCAGGGAGGGTGTGGATGCCTCCTCCCTGGGGGTGTTCAAGGCCAGGTTGGTTGAGGCCTTGAGCAGCTGAATTTAGTAGGAGGTGTCCTTGCCCATGGCAGGGAGGTTGGAGTGAGTGATCTCTGAGGTCCCTTTGAGCCTGAGCCATTCTGAGATTCCATATTGAGCTGCCTGGTGGCAGAAAACCACTAGCGGCAGTTTATGATAAAGGGATTTAGGTTCTTCTAAGCATAGAACATTTTCTGTCTTCTGAATCCATCTGACAGAGCTGTCATCTGTGTTTTTTTTTGTTTTAATTTTGTTTTGCAGGTGGTGCTCCAAACTACTACCCAAATAGTTTTACTGGTCCAGAAGATCAGCCTGTGTTGAGGGAGAGCCGCATGTGTGTTTCAGGAGATGTGCAGCGCTTTAACAGCGCAGATGAAGATAATGTGACTCAGGTATGACATATGAAGAGGCTTTAAATTGCTTATTGCATGACTTTATGGGATGATTTTAGAGAGTATTGATAAGATTAATTTAAACCTGGCTCCTCTCTGAAGCACCTGTGCTAACCTGAAGTTGAGCTCTTATGAGAGCTTGGAGTATCTCTGCACAACTTCATGAGTAAGTGAATTTTTGCTGATAGACCTTTGCCATCCCTGTTCTGAGCACACACATCTAGAGGCTGTGGCTTTGTCTTCTTGCAATTAGCATCTGCAGATAGGCAAACCTGAATGTGCAATTAAACTCCATGGTCACCAGTCTCTGAATTGAACCTAAACACCAGTCTCTGAATTGAACCTAAATACCAGTATTTCACAGAATACCAGGTTGAGAGGGACTCCAAAGATCATCTGATCCAACTCTTTTAGGTGATAATGTGTTTTAAATGAGCTGGCCCAGCACCCTCTCAAGCTGAGTATTAAAACTGTCCAAAGTAAGAGAGTCCACTGCCTCCTTTGAGAGATGATTCCAATGTCTGACTGTTATCACAGAGAAAAATGTTCTTCTGCAGTTCAGTCACAATCTTCCCAGGAGTGACTTACACCCATTACTCCTTGTCTTTTTCCTTGTCTCACTGGTTGTTAATAATTTAATAAGCAACAGTTACTTGAAGCTAGAACTGAAAGGACTTATTAGCAGGTCTGCAGAAAGACCCCAAACCCCAACAACCCCAACCCTACAAATTGGTTGCCTGTTGTGTTTTTTAAGTAGTTCAAGTGTTTCCTGACTAGCAAGTAAAAGCTGATCATTTTTAAGTTGTAATGAATCCTACAAGTCTAGCAGGTATTCCTGGCTGCTGCAGGTAGAATGACTTGCTTGTGGGAATTTCAAACTCAAACTTTGTTTCCAACTGTAAGGTGCGAGAATTCTATACCAAAGTGCTGAAGGAGGATGAACGCCAAAGGCTCTGCAAAAACATTGCTGATCATCTTAAAGATGCACAACTCTTCATTCAGAAGAGAGCTGTAAGTGTCTTGTTTTGATTTTTTTTGTTGTTGTTTTCTTTTTTTAGCCTTTGCTCTTTGTCCCAGTTTTTCTTGCAGTTGATACTGTTGTCAGAGTGGCAGTGTGCTTATAGAAAGGAGGATCAAGAGTTCTTCTGAGGAGACAGCTTTTGGACTTTTCTTACACAGGGGTTAAACACCAAAAATATGGAATGGTAGAGGTTGGAAGGGACCTCAAAGATCATGTAGTTCCAACCCCCTGCCATAGGCAGGGACACCTCCCATTACAGCAAGTCACTCAAGGCCTGATCTAACCTAGCTTTGAACACCTCCAGGGAGGGAGCATCCACAACCTCCCTGGGCAACCTGTGCCAGTGTCTCACCACCCTTACTGTAAAGAACTTCTTCCTAACACCTAGTTGAAGTCTCCCCTCTGCCAGTTTAAGCCAATACCCTTCATCTTAACATTACAAGACCTTGTGAATAGCCTCTCCCCAGCCCTCCTGTAGGCCCCCTTCAGGTACTGGAAGGCTACTACAAGGTCTCCTTGAAGCCTTCTCCAGGCTGAAGAGCCCCAACTCTTCATAGCCTGTCCTCACAGGAGAGGTTGCTCCAGCTCTCATCTTCGTGGCCCTCCTGTGGACTCACTCCTGTTTATATATTATTAGTAACAGAACATGTTAAAGTATCCTTTTCCTGACTGGAAGAATGGGATTGATGTTGAAGATCAAGGATGTCATTATGTTTTTAGCTTAGTGTTTAAAAAATCAGGAGACTATTAAGAGCTTTGTTTAAATTGGGAAAGAGCTTCTTGTGAGAGAAAAGAAACAGCATTTGAAGATGTTCATAGATCTTTCCAGGCTGGTCAGAAAAGAGTTTTCATCCTTTTCTTCATAATGATAGGCCACAGAGCAGAAAATGTGTTAAAGAATATATTTGAAGTGGAGGTGAAGTTTTTGTTACCTCTTGTGTCTTCCTCTTCAGGTGAAGAATTTCACTGACGTTCATCCTGACTATGGTGCCCGGATTCAGGATTTGCTGGACAAATACAATGCTGAAAGTGGGAAAAAGGTACCCAAGTGATGTCTGTGGTTGGATTTTGGCTTTATGTTAATGTTTATGGTATGGATTTTGACTGGCTGTGAGTTATTTTAGTTCTTTTGCAAATCCAACGAAGTGAGGAGTTGGTCTTGATTCCCATATGGTTCTAGTGGGAGAAATCTGTGCTTATGGAATTACAAAGTGAGGAAACATCCCTCTCTGATTACATTTGGGTAGGTGCTAATGAACCAATGATGCACAGGTACTTTTGTTTCACTTGGGGGTTTGTAAGGCTTCTGGAAGAGAACTGTGCATGGTAAGCAGTGTGTTTGCATTGATTCTTCAGACCAAGTGATTATCCATCCACTCTTCATAATGGCAACAAAACACTTCCACAAGCCTTCCTTTGCCTCAGTGCTTGCTGTATAGAATAACAGCATTGCTGCTTCAAGCACTGCTTTCTTTCTGTAGTTCCATTAACTGCATTTAAATGGAATCACAGGATGTTAGGCGTTGAAAGGGACCTCCAGAGATCTAATCCAGCCTCCCTGCTAAAGCAGGATCATCTAGGGTAGGCCACACAGGAACACATCCAGGTGGTTTTTGAAAGTCTCCAAACAAGGAGACTTCACAACCTCTCTGGGCAGCCTGCTCCAGGGCTCTGTCACCCTCATGAGTAAAGAAGTGTCTCCTCATGTTGAGGTGGAACCTCACATGTTGTGGCTTGTGCCCATTGTTCCTTGTCCTGTCACTGGGCACCACCCAAAAGAGACTGGCACCTTCTTTTTGATACCCATCCCTCAGATGTTTGTTGATGATGCTGAAATCCTGTCTCAGCCTTCTCAAGACTAATGGAACTCGCTCTGACTATTTCTTTGGTCTTGTTTTTAGGATGTAATTAGGACATACACACAGTCCACCTCTCGTATGTCTGCCAAAGAAAGGTCCAACTTGTAACAGGTGCTGCAGAGATTTCTCTGTGAATTTTCCATCCTTACAACTGCAGGAGAACCCTGTTGAAGACCTTCCAGAATGTAGCAGAATTCCACACAAATACAGAAGTGTTTTGCAGGCTTTGGTTTGTTAAAACTCCCAAGTGCCTATATCTGTGTTGGAAGCTAGGTAATGCAAACTAACAATCCTAGTGCCTCTCAACACTAGTGCTTTACTGCTTGTTAACAACATAATGGTGTTTTTAAGGAAATTCATGATGAGAAACTTGTCTTTGTGTCTCGAAGCAAACCTAAGGTTAAATCAAAATGCTGTTAATTGTTTTGTTTGGGTTTTTTATTGTTAACTGGTTAAATCACACAAGAGAACTTAATGATACTGTGATTTTCCATACAGGATTATCCTCATTTATGTTAAAGTTGCTCAGTGTTACAATAAAATAGTTCTCTCCATGCATTTGTACACAATTCTATTTGTATTTCACTGTTCTTCCAGAATTAAAACTGATATCTAGCAGTTGGAGCAGAATGTTGGTTGCATCTCATTCCTTTTGATCACAGAACTTTAGGGATTGGAAGAGACCTCAGAAGATCATCCAGTCTGGATAGGCTAACTAGAAAATTGAATCTGAGTATGTAGATTTTTCTTCTCAATAGGTATTTTAAAATAATCATAGAATCAGGGTTGGAAGAGACCACAAGGATCATCTAAGGTGGTGGAGTCACTGTCCCTGGAGGTGTTCAAGAAAAGACTGGATGAGGCACTTAGTGCCATGGCCTAGTTGACTGGATAGGGCTGGGGGATAGGTTGGACTGGATGATCTTGGAGGTGTCTTCCAACCTGGTTGATTCTATGATCTGGTTCCAACCCCCCTTCCATGGGCAGGGACACCCTATCCTAGGTAATAATCTTTGCTTATTAATGGTAGGTTGGATATGACTGGCTTAAAGGAGATAAGAAAGGATATGTTTTTATTATGTAATCAATTTAGCTATTAAGTGTGCATTTCACAGTTCTCTTTGTTTGGGGGGGGAGGGGAGAGGGAAGGATGAATTCTTTCTAATCTGTAAGAATTTAAATAGAAAAAAATACAAATTTTCCAATTATCTGAGGAAATAACCCTCAAATACACAAATCTCTTTGTCTTGGCCAAATTCAGGTTCAAACACTTCTGGAAGTATTCCCAGTGGTTCCTGAAATTGGATTCTTTTACCACCATAATCTGATGTTACTATTTGTTATTCAAGCCAGAGAGAAACTTGAATCAGAGTGGCCTGTTTGTATGAATGAGAGTATCTGTAGCTTGCTAGATCTATAAAGCCTGGGTTTAGTCCTGCTGCAAGGTGGTTAATCAGTGCAAAACATCTGGGAACCCATTGGGTTGGAGAGTATTTCTTCTTGTTCCTTTTGTAGTATCTTTCTTCCTGTCTTCAGTCTTTAATCAGGTCTTAGTGATTGGCACAAAATAGAAATCTTAATACTTAAGAATTCAGAGCAGTAATTAATTGATGAATGTGGAATTTCTGGACTCCTGATTGAGTCTTGAGTGGTGGTCACCAGAGAAAGCACATCAGCATCTGAGTGCTTTCCTCTACAACCATACAACAAAGTGGTTTAGAAGAGCCAAACTCAACACCTAGTATGGTGCTTTTTGTTTGTTTTTTTTTTCTTCTTGGATAGCTGTTTGGAAGATATTACCCATTTATGGGGCAGTGTGCAAGCTGGCTGTTGGAACTGTGAATACAAAAATCTGTCATACCTGTTGTACATTTCAAGTTAGTTCTAACTGACCAAAAGAATCTCAGAAGGGTGCTTGGTAGGATCAGACAATTCCCTGCGTGTCTAAATCCTGGCAAGTTTTGGCAGCTACTCTGCCTCTTACTCTTTCCTTTGCTCAAAGGGAAAGATCAATGTAATGTGTAATTAGTGCAGATCCTTGTTGTGCCTTTGAAACACTTGTTTTCCTTGTGTGCCTGCTGGCACTGCCTCAGACTGGAAAAAGCTTGAATGGTGTTACAAAGGATTTCAGGGCCCAGCTACTAGCTCTTAGCTGGGGCAAATGCTATGCAAATTGAAAATCCCACCAGGTTTTAAATACTCTGGGGGTCTGCCTTGAGTTGTGTTTTGGACTGCTTCTAGTTTGGCATTTCATTATCAGTTTCTATCCCAGGAAGATGATGTCAGATAAGTGCCTACACTTGTATGTCTTAAGTGCTGTTCCATGAAACTCTAGAAAGCTGCTTCTTCTCCAGCTCACTTACCTACTAACCTGAGGTGCACAATTAGCTGGGACAAGCTGCTGTAAACTGATGTAAAGTGACTGCTCTGTTCTAGGATTCAGATGGATTTTTGCCTGATCAGGCAGGTGGGAGTGGAAAGAGATCCCTGAATGGGTAGGAGTATTTCTTGGTGGAACATGGATTGGGAAAGAATTATGGAAGGCTTAGTCTTTAATCTTCCCTGTCTGCTAAATGATACTGTCTTTTATTTCTGAAATAATGCCCAATTTCACAAGGTGTCTCTTTTCTGAGTGTTTTCAAGTAGTTTATTATGATCTAGGAAGCCAGTACCTTCCCCTGGTGTTGGACATCATGCTGGAGCTCTGGGTAACTGCTTCCTCTTTCAGAACTTGGTTATTTAGCCTGCGCAGGCCCTGACTGCCAGCAAAACCCTTGGGGCTCAAGACTGATGCTTGGCTGTAGGGGCCAAGCACTAAATTCTGCTTGGCTTTGATATGCTGAAAGTACAATTCAGGAATCTCTTTTAATTTTCTGAGCCTTCAGAAGAGAGAATACTGCTCACATGTGATGAAGCATTCTCTACAGTTGTGTGTACCATATGGATACTCCTGCTTTTACTGAGGGTTTTGTTGCTGATGCCTTACTTAAGTCCTTACTCACTCAAGACCCTTTTGTTGTTTTTGATAGCAAAACTTTGAATTTACAGAAGTGGCAGAAAGTTACCTTAGTTTTTTTTCACTAGTTCAGTCAAATTATGGTGAAGGGCAGTTCTTGTAGTTCATGTAGAATTGAAGTACAGCACTTGAAGCCTCCTAAAGCTGCCTTTCAAATAGCTGTCAGGACAGAGAGTTATTCTGCCACCTGTATTACCCAAATGTTAAGTTCTGTTTGCTTTATGGCTGCTGACTTTGCTCCTAGACCCTTACATTTTATTTCCCAGGGCAAGAACTGTGTGCCTCACTCTGCAATGGAAGGCAACCCTCACAAAGGTGGTGACTGTGTGGTGGAAAGAGCACTGTGACATGAACGTGTGGAGAGTTTAGTGGAGTGTTTTAATATGGAAGCTGTTTGATTCATTTCATACATGCTGATAAATAAGATTAGCAGTAATGAATTCTACCATAAGTTGCATCAGAGTAGGAGTTAGGCTGGAATTTGAATGTCATCAAAGCTGAAAGGAAATTCAAGTGCTAAGGGGTGAGAAGGGAGAGGAAATGTTTGCAGTGGTGCCAAGACAAAGAATGGGCTGGGTATGTAGTGTGTACCTTCTGCAGCTGCCTTTGTTTTGGGAACTCACCGTTTTAGTGTAGCTGATGATGAGACTGACCCGAGTTCTGTGCTGCTCAGCCACCCATGGCAAGCACTGGATAGTAAAGCTTGACTGAGAGGGTTGGGCTACACTGGAAGGACAATAATGCTGTTTCTTCAACTGAACAAGATGGTAGATGCATTTATGCACTTACCTTCAGAATCAGAAGGCTGTTGGCATGACAGGGCATGACAGAGCCCCACTCCTCTTTTGACTTTGTGTGCTGTTCAAGTCAAATAAAACATTCCTTTGGCAGGTCCCTGCAGTGCAGTTCTCAGCTGTGTGAAGGAGAATTGCTCAACGTTTCCCCACTAATGATCTATTTGAGATGTGTGTCTGTAACAGTGGAAGTGGGAATGGATTTGGAACATACATCCCTGAAATGACAGCTTCTAGGGCAGTACCTCTCCTCTTGGGCCCTTCCCTTTTATCCCCAGGTTGTTTTCTCTCCTTTCCCAAGATGCTTGGACTTGTGCAGCCGAAAGCCATGAGCAGATTCCAGAAGCTCCATGGACATTTGTTGAAGAGGGCTTTGCCAGGGGTTGAGTGAGTGTATGGGATTGCTTAAGCTTCTCCAGGGAAAAGGTGAGGTGGGTTTGGATCAGACATTCCCTGCTTTGTGTGTTGGAAAACATAAGCCTTGAATTCCTTCACTGATCCCATCTTACTCATCACCCAGCAAAAGCCACTGAGAGAAATTTTGTCTTAGGCAGTGTGTAGGTATCCAGGACTCCAGTGTCCATTGAATCAAGTGTGCTGGTTTGCTAAGTAGTGTTAGATGCTTGTTACTCCTCTTGGAGGAAGAGGCTGGCTGCTCATTGTACTTAAAATCAGACATGTGAATCACCATGAGGATAGGCTGAGAGGGTTGGGGTTGTTTCAGCCTGGAGAAGACTCTATGGAGGCCACCTTCTTGTGGCCTTTTGGTACTGTTAAGACAGGGACAGGCTTTTGAGCAGGGCTTGTTGCAACAGGACATGTGGCAATGCTTTGGCACTAAAAGGGGGAGATTTAGAGTGGAAAGAAGAAAGGTTTCATGCTGAAGGTGGTAAAATGCTAGCCCAGGTTACCCAGAGAGATGGGAGGTGCAAACATACCAGGTCAGTTTACTTGGGGCGCTGAGCAACTTGAGGTATCCAACTCAAACCATTCTGTGATCCTTTCTGCACTTGGGAGTTTTGCTTGCTGTGTGGTTTGGGACTTTAAAACAGTGCTGCAGAGGTGCATGGATCCAGTGATATGTTCTGATGTTCTTTTCTCTCGTTGGCAGTGGATTATATGCAGATAAGCAGTGCAGGCTGAAGTCCAACCTTTCCTTACAACATTCTAGAACTTAATCTGAACCAATATTTGGGCTCACAATTGTGTGATCATGACACAGCTCATGACATGCAGAGTTCAACTTGAGCACAGCCTTGACTGTTGTTGATGAGGTAACTTAAGCAGTTGCATAAGGCTGGTTTTGGGCAGAGCTGGGAAAAGAACTAAGGTTCTGTTTTGATGAGAGTAAATGAAATGGAGGCAGTTTTGCCAGATTTCTGGGTTTGTGCTTTTTGTCTGTCAGTAACTACAGAATCAGAGAACCTTAGAGGTCAGAAGGGACCACCAGAGGTCATACAGTCCAACCCCCCTGCTAAAGCAGGATCACCCAGGGTAGTCCACACAGGAATATACCCAGGCAGGTTTTGAAAGTCTCCAGAGAAGGAGACTCCACAACCTCTTTGGGCAACCTGTTTCAGTGCTCCATCACCCTCACTGTAAGGAAGTTTCACCTTGTGTTGAGGTGAAACCTTCTATGTTCCAATTTGTAGCTGTTGCTCCTTGGCTTATTGCTGCTGACCACTGAAAAGAGATTTGCCCCCTCCACTTGACACCCACCCCTCAGATGTTTATAGAGATTGATGAGATCTTCTCTCAGTCTTTTCTCCAGACTAAGCAGCTCCAGGTTTCACAGTCTCTCTTCATAGGGGAGATGCTCAAGTCCTCCAGTCATCCTCAAGGCTCTCTGCTAGTCTCTCTCCAGCAGCTCCCTGTCTCTCTTGAACTGGGACATCTGGACATAGTATTCCAGGTGTGGTCTCACTAGGGCAGAGTAGAGGAGAAGCAGAACCTCCCTAGACCTGCTGGACACACTTTTCTTGCTGCACCCCTGGATGCCACTGGCCCTCTTGGCCAGAAGGACACATGGCTGGCCCATGCAGAACTTGCTGTCCACCAGCACTCCAAGGTAAAAATGCTAAATTCACACTTGGCACTTGAATCCAGGTTGAGAGGTAAAGGCCTTTATAATTTGTGCTGTTCTGTCATAGCACAAGTAGCCATTTAGGCTACCTACAAGACACCTGTCACATTCCCTTTCTCTTCTGTCTTGCTAACAAACTATCAATGGACTTTTCCTGTGAAAACTTCTCCCATGTCAGAAGTTTGGAGGTTCTGTTCTAGCTCAGGATAATTTCAGTTGTGGGAATGCATCATTTAGACTACAGAGGATTCCTGAAGAAGCCTGGTGTTTGCCAGGGGTTGTGAAGGGTTCCATATTTTCATGGTGTGGGGATGCTCAGAGGGCTGCAGCACCTCTCGTGTGAGGACAGACTGAAAGAGTTGGGGCTGCTCAGTCTGCAGAAAAGGAGGCTCCCAGGTGACCTTCTTGTGGCCTTCCAGTATCTGAAGGGGGCCTACAAAAAAGCTGGGGAGGGACTTTTGAGGCTGTCAGGGAGTGGCAGGACTGGGGGGAATGGAGCAAAGCTGGAGGTGAGCAGGTTCAGGTGGGACATGAGGAGGAAGTTGTTCAGCATGAGAGTGGTGAGAGCCTGGAATGGGTTGCCCAGGGAGGTGGTTGAGGCCCCACGGCTGGAGGTGCTTAAGGCCAGGCTGGCTGAGGCTGTGTGCAGCCTGCTCTAGGGTAGGGTGTCCCTGGGCATGGCAGGGAGGGTTGGAACTGGCTGATCCTTCCAACCCTGACTGCTTCTATGAAGCTACTCCAGGCTAAACAACGAGGCAGTGGTGCAAAAACAAGTCCGGTATCTTGGTGTTCAGCTCCTTGGTGACAATGACACTTTTGCAGCCTGGATTGCTACTTTGGAGCCTCTATGATTCAGTTGTGCAATCAAAGCTTGATCTTTGTCATGGTGGAGTTCTGCCTTAGGTCAAACTTCGACCCTGCTCTGCAGTCCGAGAGCAAACAAGCCCTTGGGAGCTGTGTTGATATTTCACTTTCAGGTCACACACTAAAAATTGCTAAACTGAGTTGTACTTTTAAAGTGGAAAACCCTCAAATAGTGTTTCCATCCTGCCTAGCAGAGTGAAGTAGCTGAACTGAGGAGAGTCCTAATACTGTTAGAGGGTTAATGGTGGCACTTTTCAGCCTTGAAGTTGCAGCCTGACCTGCTTCACTGAGCGATGCTGTGTTGCTCTTTACCTTGGCAGCAAACAGACAACACCACTCAGTGCACAGCAGCTGCTTTGCCTTTTTTCTGGTGCTCATTTTTGAGAGAACTTGGCAGGCAGTGTCTTTGTAGCTACTTGAAAACCTTGGGAGTGTTCACCTTGATCTTAATCCATCTCATCCAAGAGTATAAAAAGACTTTTTTTTTTTTTCTGGGTTGCTGTCAAACAAAATTGGCTCTGATGACCCAGTTAATGGAATAAGTCAGAAGAAAACTTAATTTCCTCCTTTTTTTTTTGAGAGCCTGTGATTTGGCTCAGTAGTTTTCCATTGTTTTTATGCTTCCAACAGTGATAAATCACAAAAAATGCTTTATGTAGGTTTGCTGTTTTTATTCTTTGCTCATTCCTCACAGAAGTCACCATTTTAAAACCTGGACTAATGCAGGGAAGTTTGTTGTGAGTTGGTTTTTATTGCTTTGCTTGTTCTTTCCCCCAGTCTCACCGTGATTGATTCAGGCTTGACAACGACAGTGCTGACACACAAATGGAAGCACTCTACTGCAAACACATAGCTGGGGAAGAGTAATTTCTTCCCTGTTTTATACCCTGAAGTTCCAGGAATTGATCTTTGACCTTTTGCTTATGTTTTCTAAGAGTTATTGAAGAATGAGGATACTGTTTACAGGTAAAGTTGGCTGCTTCAGCTCTCCCCAGCTATAGGAAAACCAAAATGCCTTAAGGCAGCTTGCCCTGCAGTGGTAGTTGGGAGAGTCTTCAGCTCTACCCTTGGCTTTCACTCACAGGTGCTGCTGGGGCTGCCACTGGAAAAGTGTGGAGAAGCCAGGAGCTGAGTTCTTGTGGAAGAACTCATTTTCCATACTTGGCCTGTGAGGGTCTCTAGGAGGCAGAGACCCATCTCTCACTTCCCCTTCCACTTGCTTTATCCAGTCCACTGCAGCTATTTCAGCCTTGTAGACCGTGTCCATTCCTCCCTGCCTTCAGCAAAGAGCTCAGTGGAACGTTTCTTCACACCAGCATTGTCTTTGGTGCCGTAGATCAAAGAAATAAGTGCAGAGTGAGCTGCCTGTGGGACCAAACATCAACTTTTGTCCATTCCTTTAGTGAAGCGCTGCCCAAATGACACAGGGCTGACCCCTGCCCAAGCAGAGGTCTGCACGACCTGTTCCAGACCTGCTCTGCTCAAGCCACAGGTACTTAGACCCTGGCAAACAAGCTGGCCAAACCAGTGCTGCTTTAAGTTGTGCAATACCTGCTCTGCCTGAAGGTGTAATCTTTAACAGAAGTCGAACATATTTTGCCTTGCTTGCATTTTTTCCCTTCAATCTTTCTTCCAAACCCAGTTAAAGAAGCAAAGAATTCCAGAGGAGCTTTTCGTATGGCTTGAAGTGAGGGAGAAGAATCAGGAGTGGTTCACACAAAGGAGGTGAAACCACATAGCTGTGCCTAATCCCAGCTCCCATCTTGCCTACAGGGTCTTGAAAATGCCCTTGGCTTTGTGGGGAGAAGTTGGAAAGAGATTTCTGCTCCTTTGCTTTGCTTTACTTACTCTGTGTGTGTGCAGAGCCCAGGTTGCTTTTGACCCTCGCTGCTTCTCCTAAATGCTCTTTGGATTTAAAACAGACAAGTCACAAGCTTTGGGTTTTTTTGAGCAATGTTATCATCTGATGGGCTTCTGTGTAGATGTTTGTGAAGGCTGCAGGATGAGGATCAGCTTCAGCACTTCAGGGACATAAACAGTGGCATGATACTGTAAAAGATTTGCTAAGATCTGACAACATTTTAATAGAGTTTTTCTTTCTGTAAAGATGAAGATTAAAAAAAAAATTATTTAAAATTTAAAAAGATTTAAAAAAATATTTACCATTCAGCTTTATAACAGAGAAGACAATGAATGTGCTTCTTTAATTCACTTAGTATCTAACTCTGCATATGAAAACAAAAAATAATATCATTCCACGTGTAAAAATACATATATCTCTCTCCCCATGTTGGAGGGTAGGAGAGCCCTGCAGAGGGACCTTGCCAGGCTGGATGGGTGGGCAGAGGCCAATGGGATGAGATTGAACAAGGCCAAGTGCAAGGTTCTGCACTTGGGCCACAACAGCCCCAAGCAGTGCTACAGGCTGAGGACAGAGTGGCTGAGAGCAGCCAGGCAGAAGGGACCTGGGGGTGCTGGTAGATAGTAGCTGAAGAGGAGGCAGCAGTGTGCCCAGGTGGGCAGCAGAGGCAATGGCATCCTGGGCTGGCTCAGGAGCAGTGTGGCCAGTAGGACAAGGGAGGTTCTTCTGCCCCTGTGCTCAGCACTGCTCAGGCCACACCTTGAGTGCTGTGTCCAGTTCTGGGCTCCTCAATTCAAGAGAGATGTTGAGGTGCTGGAAGGTGTCCAGAGAAGGACAACAAAGCTGGTGAGGGGCCTGGAGCACAGCCCTGTGAGGAGAGGCTGAGGGAGCTGGGGGTGTGCAGCCTGCAGCAGAGGAGGCTCAGGGCAGAGCTGTCTACAGCTACCTGAAGGGAGGTTGTAGCCAGGTGGGGTTGGTCTCTTCTGCCAGGCACCCAGCAACAGAACAAGGGGACAGAGTCTCAAGTTGTGCCAGGGGAGGTCCAGGCTGGATGTTAGGAGGAAGTTATTGGCAGAGAGAGTGATTGGCATTGGAATGGGCTGCCCAGGGAGGTGGTGGAGTCCCCATCCCTGGAGGTGTTGGAGCAAAGCCTGGATGAGGCACTTAGTGCCATGGTCTGGTTGACTGGCCAAGGCTGGGTGCTAGGTTGGACTGGATGAGCTTGGAGCTCTCTTCTAACCTGGTTGATTCTATATTTGCATATCTCTCCACGTGTGAAATGTCTGTGTGTGTCTCTCTGCATGTAAAAGGTATCTATGCATATCACTCCATGTGTAAAAGCTCTGTTTATCTTTCTCTGTGTAAAATCTCTTTCTCCACATGTAAGATCTCTCTCTCTCTCCATGTGTAACCCCAAATTTGTCATGCACATAGAAATTCCTTAGAACAGAGAGAATTTATCAGACCAAAAAAAACCTGACAAAACTTCATTTAAAACCCAAACTTTCAACATTATTTCCAGTGGAAATAGTCAGTCCTGGACCTCCAATTCCAGGATCTGACCACTGGAAAACAATAGAATTTGCCTTTCAGGGTTGCTGCAAGCCAGTTGAATTTTTGTTGTTGTTCTTTCCATCGTTCCTCACATGCAGAGAAGGTTCTTTAGTGGTGATGCTCATTTCACTGCCTCTCTGTTTTCATATTCTGGACTTTTTTGTTGTGCAAGAGTCTTGGGTTTGTTTTTTTTTTTTACTGCTTTTCTGTTGGGTTGTGTAACTAATTTGTAAATGCTTCTTTCTTTGGTCCTCTCTCTGCTATCTTCTTGCTAGAATCTCATCAAGCTGTTAAATGTTATCCTGAGGTAGCACAGGCATCCTTTCATCCACCTCCCATGCTGGTAAGATCGGTTGAAGATAACTGGGGAATATTTGGCAGCTCCTCCTTGTTTTCCCTGGCATTGATCCACATTGCTTTGGCTTTGTGCCACACTTCTCTACAGCCTTTCAGCTCACCTTTGTTTCAGCCTCTTTGCACACCGAGGGGTTCTCAACTGATGAAAACATTTGCAGCCTTTTATTGCAGCGTTTTGATTTGCAGGGTTCCTGGCTGCAGACTGCTCTAGAAGCTCGGTGCTGCCAAAGGGCCAAATGTTGCTCTTCAAAACCTCTCATCTAACCAAGGAAACAATTTTCAAAGACTGCTTAAGGTAATTTGGAAAGGTTGTGGTTTTTTTTTTTAACATAGTCTTTGTGACCAGCTGATAGCATCCTGAGTCCTGCTTTGCTGCTTACTTCTCCCCCAGGCTTCTCGGGAATTAGAATCATAGAAGCAGTCAGGGTTGGAAGGAACCACAAGGATCATCCAGTTCCAACCCCCCTGCCATGGGCAGGGACACCTCACACTAGATCAGGCTGTCTAGAGCCACATCCAGCCTGGCCTTAAACACTTCTAGGGATGGGACTTCCAATACCTCCCTGGACAACTTGTTCCACTGTCTCACCACCCTGATGGTGAAGAACTTCTTCCTAACATCCTGGCTGAATCTACTCCTTCCTAGCTTTGCTCCATTACCCCTAGTTCTGTCACTACTTGACATCCTAAAAAGTCCCTCCCCAGCTTTCTTGTAGGTCCCCTTAAGAGAGTGGAAGGCCACAATAAAGTCACCTTGGAGCCTTCTCCTCTCCAGACTGGGCAGCCCCAACTCCCTCAGTCTTTCCTCATAGGAGAGATGAATTGCTTCTTTTACTCCCAGGGTTTGGAAATCACTCTTTATTCTGGTAACCTCTAAACACAAGTTCATGTTTTCCAAGTGTGTCCATGCACAAAATGGGGTGAGAGCAAATCTTTTCCACATCCTGGCTGACTGTACTGGGTTAAAGGTTTTTAATTACAAGTCAGCACCGAGCATGGCACAAACTACACAAAGTCCATTTGTTATCTAATCAGGCACTTTCTCTCCACCAGGCCAGCTGGCTATTAATTAACCTCATTGCTCTCATTTTAGTGAGAAAGTGGTCTTAGAGTATCACCAGCTAATTTATTTGCTCCCCTTTCCAAAAGTTGTATATTCATTTCAGCATCTGAATGCATACTCAGGATGGGTCTTGCTTCAGACAAAGAGTCTCTTACTAATTAATGAAGATATTGTCTCCTCTCAAATGTGATCTCAAGTACCTGCATTAACCTTTGACTTGCCTCAAGCCTGCCAGAGCCAAATCTGAGCCCCCATAAGTATTCCAATTTACTCTTGAACTCTCAAAACTGCCTTAATGAGCTTAAGCTATTAGATTTATTATCCCACCTTCTTCACCTGATTTTTTTATTTGTACTTCAACTGTTCAGGTTCATTTCCAGATGCAAACCTCACTGGGAAGCAAGGAATTTTACTCCCTCCCCCAATTCCTAGGATGCTTAGAAACATTCTCTAACTATACAGCATGAATGAGCTTCTCAAGTGACAATATCATGTAATGAATCAAGACATGGGAAGTAAAAAAGTCACTTAGTCAAAAAAACATCAATCTATTTGTTTGAATAGGCTGGGGTTAGGGTTTGAGCCTGCTAGGAGTGGGGTAAGGGTCAGTTAGTGTTAGGGACTTGCAGGATTTGGGTTAGGCTCAGTGCTTCATGGGCTGTTTGGATCTCTTGAAGTTAGAGAATGTCAGGTTGGAAGAGACCTCTAAGATCATCCAGTCCAACCTTTCACCAATGCTAACACCAACTAAGGATCCCCACCATTTTAGGAGGGGAAGGACATTTGTAATGGCAGCTTTGGCAGTGGGGATGGCAGCCATCAGGAAACTGCACTGCATCAACCAGGTTGGAAGAGACCTCCACAATTGCCCAGTCCAACCTAGCACCCAGCCCTATCTTATCAACCAGACCATGGCACTAAGTGCCTCATCCAGGCTTTGCTCCAACACCTCCAGGGACAGTGACTCCACCACCTCCCTGGGCAGCCCATTCCAATGCCAATCACTCTCTCTGCCAACAACTTCCTCCTAACATCCAGCCTGTACCTTCCCCTGGCACAACTTGAGGCTGTGTCCCCTTGTTCTGTTGCTGGTTGCCTGGCAGAAGAGACCAACCCCCACCACACTCTGTGATTTGAGCTTTATTTCATGAACTCAGTAAGATACAGCACTGTTCTAGGATGAGACTAGTAGATAAAAGTCCTCCAGAGTACCAGGGGCTGGGCAGACCCCAGGGAGTTGGACAGGACATTGTGAAACACTTTTTTCCTGACACCTGGGGCTGCCTGGCATTGTGAGGGTGAAGATGCTCTGGAGAACAATAGTGGCAAAGACGTTTATGTTGTTGCACTGCACCTTGCAGCTGCTCTGCTCCTAGCATGAGATGTAGTTTATTTTAACTTACTATGATTTAAGCACATTGCTGGACCACTGATAAGTCAAAATCCTGTGCAAGTTGAAAGACCTTCACATAAGCAAATGCGTTAAACATTAAACCCTCCACAGGAGGAGTACCTGAAAGACTGCTAGGACTCTGGCATGAAGTTAAATGTGTGCAGCTGTACCAGGCCATCATCTGACTTGACACATAGGCTCAGAAATGCTTTTGGCCATATTTACTCAGACAGCTGGCAAAGAGTTTCTGCCTGCTCTGATTGTTCAGCCCCTGCCTTTCCCTGTTGCCTAAGGAGCATGGTATCCTCTGCTGCTCTGCTCTGTTAAGAAGCTGGGGATCATAGTCCTTCAGCTTTGTGGACCAGCAGATGTATGTGGACTGACTAACACAACCTAGGGCTTGGCTCTGTGCACCTGTGAATTCATGTGAACAGAGGCAAAAGTTCCTTCTAGGTCTTCTCAAACCTACATCTGCAGGAAAAGCAGCGACTGCAGAGTGCTTCTGTGGTGGGCAGACTTTGCTGCTGGACTCTGCAAGGAGGGGACACCACACTGGCATTCTACCAGTGTGAAATTGCTCAACAGAAGCAAGACACACAATCTTCCACCTCTGCATCAGCAATCAAGGTCCAAGAGAGAGTGATGCAGTAAGTGGGGAGGTAGGTGTCTTGGTGTCTTTAAGAAACAGAGCTGTGACCCAGCTTTGGCCTTAGATTGCCCACAAACTTGTCATTGCTGCCCTCCTTCATTCTACCATAACTGAACCCTGCTATGCTGCTGTCCTTCACTTCCCAGGTACCAGCAGCTTTTCACCCTTAATGCTGCTTGTCTTATGCTTGGAGTTTGCATGGCCACGATGCTTAAGAATGGAAAATACCTTACCTGAGTAGGCACCCACTCCAGGTTTTTGTCACAGTAAATATCCACAGGGATATGGTTCCTCTGTGACACCCAGACAAACCAGCTGCTCTCCAGCATCCTGTCCAGAGAAGAGGCCAGAATTCAGTAACAGGGAAGGAAGAGGAAGAACAGCACAGCCAAGCTTAGAAACACAGCTCTGAGCACCAGCCCTGCTAATCCAGCACCTGGAAGGACTTCCAAACCCTGGAAGTTTCATACTTCATTACAAAACTCATGATTATTTCATATGTTTTGCTATGAGCATGACATAGTCTGGTATTCATCTTGTTTTATCTGTAGCCAAGGAGCAAACTGATTAGAATCAGTGAAGTAATCCAAGTGGAGAGCACATTGTCCATTCCAGCCAATGCTGCTGGTTAATGTCTGGGCATTTGCAAGCCCAGGCTGAGCTGCTCTTCTTAAATGTTCTCTTTCTCTAACTAGTAGCAGACCCAACACCCAAAGCACTGAATGTCATGCAAGGTGTTTCTTAATTTGGTCAACACTCTGTGAATTCTCTTTGCTGCCAGGGCCAAAAATGAGACATCAGAGAGTCTTAATTTTAGGGAATTACAAAGCAAAAAAAAGAGGTAATAAAAGGAGAACACTGAAAGATGAGCAAAGGCAAAGAAAGGCAGGTAGGGACAGAGAGAAAGAAGGAGAGGAAGCCTGAGGAACCTTCTGAAGAGATATCACCTGAATATAAAATAATATGCCAGGAGACTCCTTAGTAGTAATCCATGAGTAAAAGACAATCTGATCTAGAAGGTCAGCATCCAGGCCAGGTCCTACCAAAACCAAAGACAACAGAAGAAGAAAATAAATGACACTTGCTGAAATAGTTTTGTAAGTTTCATTTGCTGTGTACAAGAAAATCTCTGTTCAGCTCCTGTAGCTTTTGCTGAATGGAATCACTTGGAGCAATCCAAGTGACCATGAGCTAATAACAGTTCCCCCCCCCCCCCCACACACACACCATTGCTTGTTACAATAAAGATGAAACTGAACATTCATGCCTAGTAGAGCAATGCACAAGCAAATATAGAAGCATGGAATGCATTTGTTGGAAGGGACCTCTAGAGGTCATCTAGTCCAACCCCCCAGCAGTAAACACTAACACTGCAACTAGAGCAGGTTGCTCAGTCTCATTAAAGCCTGCTTTTAAATGTCTCCAGAGATGCTGCCTCCACCACCTCCCTGGACAACCTGTTCCAGTGTTCCACCACCCTCACAGTAAAGAGCTTCACCCTGATGTCCAATATCTGTGCATTCAGAAACATGTTCTGGAGCCCCTATTGCAAGAGGGATATGGGTGTGCTGGAGGGTGTCCAGAGAAGGGCCACAAGGATGATTCGAGGGCTGGAGCACCTCTTCTATGAGGAGAGACTGAGGGAATTTGGGCTGTGCAGTTTAGAGAGGAGAAGGCTCTGAGGTGACCTTATTGTGGCCTTTCAGTACCTTAAGAGGGCTACAAGAAAGCTGAGGAGGGACATTTTAGGATGTCAGGTAGTGATAGGACTGGGGAGAATGGAGTAAAGCTGGAAATGGATAAAGATTGGATGTTAGGAAGAATTTCTTCACTATTAAAGTGATGAGACAGTGGAACAGGTTGCCCAGGGAGGTGGTCAAAGCCCCATCCCTGGAGGTGTTTAAGGCCAGGCTGGATGGGGCTCTGGCCAGCCTGATCTAGTGTGAGGTGTCCCTGCCCATGGCAGAGGGGCTTGAAACTAGATGATCCTTGTGGTCTCTTCCAACCCTGACTGATTCTATGATTCTGAGTCTGCCCAGGACTCCAGGGTGACCTAAGCACTAGACCAATGATCCCTTGTGGGTTGGAAGAGCAACAGGTCCTATATCCACATCCTCCTGCTTACTAATGGACTTTCTAGTCTCCTTCCCAAACCAAAGGAGACAGAACACTGTTCTAGGAGCAAGTGAGGCAAAGCAGGACAAGCCTGTTGCTTGTTTTCAAGCCTTCATCACCCAGCTGTGGAAGGGAATGGGTTTAGCAGAAGGCATGCAGAGCCACCAAACACTGCACCAACCCCCCTGGCACCTTAGGCTCAGCTGAACGGCAGAGTGCAACACAGCCCTGGGCAGGAGCTGGCTCAGATGAAGAGCTGAAGGCCCACAGCTGCCCTCTCCTTGGCTGCACAAGCAGCAACACTTGCTGCCCAGTATCTCTTTGTGAATGCGATGTAAGAGGCGTGGCAGTGGAAGCAGGTGGGAAAGAGGAAGGGAGGAAGAGCTGTGAAGGAGAAGTCATCATCACTGCTGATGGCATGGGCTGAATGGGAGGCTGTCAGACTGGAAATCAAGGACCCCTGAACAGCTACTCGGTGCTGAGAATGCTCTCAGACGTTTTAGGGCTGCAGGAACTTGCTGGGTGAAGTCAGGAGCCACCCACGCAGACAACCAGTGACAAGCCTGGGTGCCTGCTGACCTCAAGAGGTTGCACAGAGGTAAGACAAGCTCTCTGAAGCTTGGGTGAGGACCGTTCCTCTCTTCAGCACCACAATCTGCTGCTGCTTATGCCACCTGCCAGCATAGGTAGTACTGCCTTGCCTTTCCTCATCACCAGGGCTTCTTTCTGCTGTTTGAAAACAAAAAGGGAGTGCAGAATCCTGAAGGATAAGGCAGACAAGACCCCAGAAACCTAATCATCATTCTGAGTGCCACACTAACCACTTAGCAAGAAAGCAACTGACTGACTGCTGGTTAAAATGCCTCCTAGGGCTCTGCCCAAGCAGATCTAGGTGAAGATGTCACTGCTTACTGCAGGGCAATTGGATTAGGTGACCTTTGGAGGTCCCTTTCAGCCCAAACTATTCTGTGATCAACACCTCTAAACATTTCTAGGTCTGTCTGTCACTCTGATGGTGCTTATGAAAACAAGATTTCATTTTAACCTTCCAACTGAGGAAGAGCCACAGAGGAGTACTTGGACAAGTGGCTTCTGCAGCCCCAAAGCTTACCTGATTCCCCACCAAGTTATTCAAAGCAGGGCAAAGGGAAATACAAAGGGAATCTCTTGTCTACCAGAGATTTTGGGTAGCAAGAAGTCAAACTCAGCCTTCCAAATGGGCATCATATCTGAGAGATGCACATCTGAACTAACCTTGCTAGTCCTGCTTAGCCACTGGGTAATAGAGCTGCTGCTGGAGTGCAGTTCCTGCCCTCTGCAGAGGCCAAGGGGAAAAAAAGAGGACACCTTGAAAGTGCCTATTTCTGCTGAGGTTTAGAATTTGAACTTACACTGTCCTATTTTTTTGGCCAACCAACTACCTGAAGGGAGGCTGTAGCCAGGTGGGGTTGGGCTCTTCTGCCAGGCACCCAGCTACAGAACAAGGGGACACAGTCTCAAGCTGTGCCAGGGGAGGTCTAGGCTGGATGTTAGGAGGAAGTTGTTGCCAGAGAGAGTGATTGGCATTGGAATGGGCTGCCCAGGGAGGTGGTGGAGTTGCTGTGCCTGGAGGTGTTGAAGCAAAGCCTGGATGAGGCACTAAGTGCCATGGTCTGGTTGATTGGCCAGGGCTGGGTGCTAGGTTGGAGTGGATGAGCTTGGAGGTCTCTCCCAACCTGGTTGATTCTATGACTCTTGGGGAATTTTTTTTCCCTTTCAAAATAATACAAGACAGAAGCAATCCCATTTGTCACAGATTTGTATAGGTGTTAATTTCCCACTATTTTCTACCCTTCCTGCATATAGCAGGAGGGAAGTATTTAGGGAATTTTCAAACTGTTTTGGTGCATGTTCATCACAAGTTTCCATGGCATTAAAAACAAAGCAGGCAGACAAGGAAATGTGATCAGCAGAAGTCTTTCTGCCCACATGCTAACTTATCAGCATCTGGACCCTTGTTAAGTGGCTTTTTACTTTTGTTCACCCCAGAAGTCAGAAGGACCACATGCAGTAGCTACAGAGAGTCCTGAAAGTCTGCTTGGGAAAGCCTCCTCTTGATTTTCCTTTCAGGTTATGCAGGGTGGCATTTAGGAGGAATGCCTTTCCTGAAGGTATGTTTCTAGAAGCAGCTGCTGTCATTGCCATGGGGCTGTGGCAGCTTCCCCACTTTCCCCTGGCTGTGAGCAATCACTGTAGTTCCAAGTAGCTGCAGATGCAAGGTCATAGAATGGTTTGGGTCGAAGGGGATCTTTCAAGGTCATCTAGTCCAACCCCCCTGCAGTCAGCTACTACAACAGCTTGCTCTGTAGAGCTCTAAACAACCTGATCTGCAACACATCAAGGGATGGGGCATCTACCACCTCTCTGGATGACCTGGGTCAGGGTCCTATCACCCTCAGTGTAAAATATCCCTTCCTTCTCTCCACTCTAAATTTCCTTCTTTTAGTTTCAAACCATCACCCCTTGTCCTGTCACAACACACCCTGCTAAAATGCCTGTCCTCACAGCTTTCTTACAGACCCCCTCTAAGCACTGAAAGGCCACCACAGGCTCTCTCCAGAGCCTCCTCTCCTCCAGGCTGATGAGAAGATAAAGCTAATCCTAAAGGCTTTATGGCTAGATGGATAGTCCCAGTCTAGTTGTCCCATGGGCTAACCCTCTTTGCTTGCCTGATGCTGCAGACTCTCACAAAGCAGAGAGTTGTTTCAGGTGGAGAAGACCTTTAAGATCACCGAGTAAGTGGTGGCACTACAACAAGAGATAGTACAAGAGGAAGTGAGCTCAAGCTGTGCCAGGGGAAGTTCAAGTTGACTGTTAGGGAAAGTGTTCTTCAAGAAAAGGTTTATCAGGCATTGGAACAGGCTGCCCAGGGTGGTGGAGTCTCCATCCCTGGGGGTATTTAAAAGCCACGTGGATGTGGTGCTGCGGGATGTGCTTTAGTGATAGTGACTTCGTAGTAGCGGGACTGTGAGCTCCAGGGGAGTGGCTGCACTTGATGACCCAACCTCAACAGTTCTAAGGTTCTACATCCTCTTGAGTCCCACCCGAAAGCCACCTCCCGGGCCCCAGCCTCCTCCTCCCCGCACCTCCAAGCGGCCAGTACCAAACTCCCCCCCTGGCCCTCGCCGCTCACCGTGGCGTCCTGCCCGGCGTGGCTGCCGATGAGCCGGGCCCCTCCCGGCTGCCTCCGGTAGAAGCGGCTGATGTCGTCCACCTTCCTCTCGATCCCCAGCCCCCGCTCCTGGCCAACGGCCCCCGCCCGTTGCGCTGCTCCATCTCCTCCCAGGTGAAGAACGGCAGGGCCGGGCTCGGTGCCGGGGCTCCAGCTTGGACCTCATCCCTCCCCTCACCCCCCGGCAGCGGCGTCGCCATCCTCCTACCTTCGTCTTCCTCCCTTTTCTCCCTCCTGCCTCGTTAACCTCAGCACCTGCGCCCCCCATAGCCTACGAGGGTAAGACCAGCCCCGGCCGCACCCTGCGCCCCCGCCCTGCGCCCGTCCCTGTTCCCGGCTCCGGGAGAGGCGAGCAGCGCTGGGCTGCTCCGGCGCTGCTGCTCCAGCTGCCCGCTGTTTCCCCCCTCCCTGCCCCTGTCCTGCAGCCGCGGTGCCGCTCAGGTATGGAAAGAGGAGCAGTGACTGCTGGTGAGGAGTGTTGGACCAGCTCACAGACTGGACCTCCGGAGAGCATCCAGTCCAGCCCCACTGCTAAAGTGGTGACACCCACAGCAGCTTGCCCAGGATCACAGAGTCCAGCTGGGTTTGGAATCTCTCCAGAGAAGGGAACTCTACAACCTGTCTGGGCAGCCTGCTCCACAGCTCCAGCACCTTCACACCAAAGAATTTTCTCTATGTGTTCAGATGGAACCTTCTAGATTCCAATTTGTGCCTGTTGCCCCTTATCCTGCTGTTGGGCACCACTAAGAAGAGTCTGGCCCTGTCTGCTTGCCCCCCACCCTTTAGCTCTTGCTGAGCATTGAGCAGATCCTTTTTCAGGCTGTTCTTCTCGGGGTTGGACTGGCTGATCTCTTTGGGTCCCTTCCAATCCCTGACATCCTGTGATTCTCCAGGCTAAACTGCTTCAGGGCTCTCAGCCTTTCCTCCTCATAGAGATGCTCCAGGCCTCTCAACATCTTATAGCCTGCAGTAGACTCTCTCCAGTAGTTCTCTGTCCCTCTTGAGCTGTGAAGCCCAGAACTGGACTGTGGCTTCACTAGGGCAGAGCAGAGGAGGAGAAGAGCTTCCTCGACCTGCTCCTCATACCCTTCCTAATGCACCTCAAGATATCATTGTGCCTCTTGGTCACAGGGGCACACTGCTGGCTCCTGGTTAACAGGTTGGGTTTTTATGGTGGGAAGCTGCAGCTGTCACTGGATCAATGAGACAGACAGGGAAAAGCCTTTCCCCCTGGTGTTTTCAATGTACTAAACACCCAGCTGCTCAGCAGTTCCTGAACTGGATGAGAGAGAAGTGTGTGTCCTCAGAGTGCCACAGGCCTGTTCCAGTGTTTGAGCACTGTTTTGATAAAGAAATGCTTCCTAATGCCCACCTCAAATCTTCACTGATGCAGCTTTCAATCATTCTCATGCATCCTGTTAGTGGTTCACAGGGGGAGATCAGCACTTCCCTCTGACACCCACTTCTTAGGCAGCTGTTGGAAGCAATGAGGTCACAGAATCACAGATTCATAGAATGGTAGGGGTTGGAAGGGACCTCTGGAGATCAGCTTGTCCACCCTCCCCACCAGAGCAGCTTCAATTACAGCATCCAGATGGGTTTGGAATGACTCCGGAGGTGGAGACTCCACCACCTCTCTGGGCAGCCTGTTCCAGTGCTACACCACCCTCAAAGTGAAGAAGTTTCTTCTTGTGTTTAGGTGAAGCTTCCTATGTTCAACTTTGTGCCCATTACCTTTTATCCTGTCACCTCTTAGCCTTCTTTTCTCCAAGCCACACAGCCCCAGCATCCCTAGCCACTCTTCCCAGGACATGCTTTCCAGCCCTGTCATCATCTTTGTTGTGCATTCATGTCCAATTTCACACCATTAAAGATTGCCCAATGCTCCAATCTATCCAGATCCCTCTGCAAGGCCTCTTATCCCTCGAGAGAGTCACCAGCACCTTTCAGTTTGGTATCATCAACAAACTTGCTGATGGTGTTTTCAACTCCTGCATCCAGATCATTGAACATTGACACTGAACATTGAACAGAGCTGGCCATGGAATTGAGCCCTAAGGAACATGACTGGTGACAGGTCACCAGCCAATTGGAGCTGCAATTGATTGGTCCTGTTGGTGTTTTCAGGATCACTACCTACTCCCTATCCCCCTCTTGCCTGATTTAACAGGATGGGGGCCACTCACAGTTATGACTGCCGTGTGCATTTGTTAACTGAATGCAGGATTGTGTTGGTTTCAGAAGGTTTCAGGCAGGCCAATTGTATGAGATGGTATCACTGCAGCCTCTCTTGGCCTGAACAAATGCTGAAAAGTTTAGAGTTTAATACCACAGAACCCCAGCATGGTGAGAATTGGAAGTGGCTTCTGCACACACCCTGCAGTCCAACTACCCTACTAAAGCAGGGACTCACACAGCAGCTTGCCTAGGATCACAATGGCCAGGTAGGTTTGGAATCTCTCCAGAGAAGGAGACTCCACTACCTCTCTGGGCAGCCTGCTCCAGGGCTCTGGCACCCTCGTACCAAAGTTTCTCCTCAGATTTAACCAGAAAGTCTTGGGTTCCAGTTTGTGCCCACCTCCCCCTGGCCTGTCCCTGGGCACCACTGGCAAGAGTTTGGCTCTATCTGCTTGGCCCCTGCCCTTTATATATTGGTCAGCATTGAGCAGATCCCCTCTCAGGCTGCTCTTCTCCAGGCTCAACAGCTCAGGTCCCTCAGCCTTTCCTCCTCGCAGAGATGCTTCAGTCCCTTTAGCATCTTTGTAGCCTCCACTGGACTCTGTCCAGCAGTTCCTTGTTTCTCTTGAACTGGTGAGCACAGAACTCCACCCAGTACTGCAGACGTGGGCTGGGTAGGGCAGAGTAGAGGGGGAGGAGAACCTCCCTTGACCTGCTGCCCACACTCTCCCTCATGCACCCCAAGATTCCATTGGTCTTCTTGGTCACAAGGGCACGTTGCTGGCTCATGGTTAACTAGATGTCCACCAAAACTGATGCTAGCCATATTGTTTCCAGATGTTCCATATTACTTGGGTGTGCTCCACTAGTTACCTAGCACTGGGTTGAGAGGTCCCCTTGAGAACACCACAGCAAGGTTAGTTTCTTCTCTTTGTGCTACCTTGCAGACATTTCTGAGAGATTAAGCAATGCACCCTAGTGGAGATCAGAAAAGAGACACAGAAAGGGTGAAGAAGCTGCAAGTTCAGAAAGACTGAACCATTTCTTACACTCATAGAATCATAGAACTGTTTCTCCTGGAAAAGACCTCTGAGGTTACTGAGTCCAGCCGCTGACCTGGCACCACCGTGCTCACTAAACCACGAAGTGCCACATCTCCATGCTTTTTGGACACCTCCAGGGATGCTGCCTCCACCATGCCTAGTGCCACTGCAGCCCTCTAGATGGTCACACGAAGAGCTGCACTGTGGCTGCTGTGTGAGATACCTGTGCTGAAATGCAGACAAAAGGGCTCATCATGCGAATGAAGGGCTGGCCTTGACAGGGCTCTATCTTTGCATCTTCATGTGATGTAACAAGTCCTTTCCTAATCACAGACCTTATCTACTGCCCCCAAAAGCATCAACCTGTGACTCAACATTTGCAGCACAGACTTGCTGAACAGGAGTGATAGAATCTCTTCCCTGTCATACCCTGCTACACCCTTTCTAGCCAGTACAGTTGATTATGCCTGGGTGATAACTGCACCCAGTGGGGAGGCAGAAGCCTAAACCCCTGGAAGAAATTAGGAAGATATATGGAAGTGTTCTCCCACCAGCTTTTGACAACTGCAACTCCTTGCATTATTTCCACTTCCTTCATTCCAGCTTGCTTAGCAAAGCAGCAGATGGCCATGCTTCCACCAAAAGTCCCCTGTCACAAATCCAATGCTCTGAGTATCTGGCTCTGCATGTCTGAACAAGGCAGGTAAGAAAGCCAAGATGAAGGAGAAGCTTCCCAGAGCCATGGAAACTCAAAACATTTGTGAGTCATTTCAGCCAAGCCAGGAGTATTGCAAGAGCAGGGAAGGGCTGAGCAGATACATACTGAATATGAAGCTGAGCAAATATATGAAGGAAGTATGTTCTTCATGGTGTGAGAGATTGGGGGGATCTTACTACACGTTGCAAGTAGTGGTTTGTGGGATCTCTTACTCCATGTTGCGAGTGGGGAAGGGCAGCTCGTGGAGTACCCCCAAAATTTGACTTAATTTGTCAAGTTTCTCTCCAGCTCAAGCAACACAACAAAGAAATCATCCATCCACCTAAGACTCTGCTTCCTGGAGTATGTAAACATGGAAGAAATTTTAATACTGGCAGTAGGAAAAAGGGAGCATAGACAAAGAAAGATGTTGGGTGCAGAAGTTACGGTGACGACTCTACTCACACGCTTCAACTGCTGCACAATAAATCTGGTAACATGAATAGGAAGTGATTTCTCTCATCAGCCTTGTTTCTCACACCTCAAACTTTACAATGCATGGCAGCAATTAGCTTGCTACCATAGCTGAGGGCAGAAAGAGAAGACTTACTAAAGAATCACACACGCCACCTCTACAGAACCATCTGCACGATCACTTACTCCCACTAGAAGCACTCAGTTGTTATTAGAACAACAGGTAGGAAACTCAGCAACTGAGAGATTTATTAGTCTACAGAACATTCCCCTGTGTTATCCTGTGCCAGTTTCCCCAGGCTCAAAGATAGGTAAAAGTGTTTCAAACTCAGTGGTGAGGCTCTGAAAACAGCTTTAAGATTATACCCAGATCTTCACCCTGTTGGAATGAGGTCCTGATCTACCAGTTCCTCTCTTCCTCCCTCCCTACCTCCTTGCACACACACACACACACACACACACACACACACACAGAGGTTTAGAATTGCAGTGAACAGTTTGCCTGCATTCTCCTTACCAGGCCAAATATCTATAGAGCCATAGAAACATGAAGGTTGGGGAAGACCTCTAAGCTCCTCCAGTCCAACCATCCAGCCCAGCAGCACCATGGCTGCTAAACCACATCTGAAAGTGCCATGCCTGTGTACTTTTTGAACACCTCTAGGGATGACGACTCCATCAGCTCCCTGGGCAGCCTGTTCCAGTGCCTGACCACTGAGGTCAGACTCATCACATCTATCTTTAAGTGCCAGCTAACTGCCTATGTTAAGAGGTCAGTTAGACTCTCCCTGGCCAGGACAATGAGATACACACTTGGAGTGGCTCATTCCATTTTATGTGGCCACAGCTTACCCCCCTGAATCAAAATTTGGATCCTTTTAGTCTCCTGGGCAGTCTGCTGGCCACTGTCACCTCCCTACCACCAAATGTATGGATCAAACAACTGCTTTACCCCTGATAGTCTCCACAGCAAGAGAATCCCTGGTTCCTGCTACTTGATTAATCTATACAAATCAGGAAAAATCCTACCTATGGATGAGTAGTTGAATGGATACATGGAACACTGTCCCCTGTAAACAGAAGGGTTAGGGAGAGGCTGAAATCCCATGGGAAGAGTTGGCTATTCCAGATGACTGCAGCACAGTGTTGCTAAGCTCACCTTTCACCAGCCAGTTCACTAACTGCTTGACTTAGGTGCAGTGGGTGCTGATTTCCACTTCACACTGCAAAGCTTTAAGTGAGAGAGGCCATAATCTAGAACCCAGGAGGTTCCATCTGTGCATGAAGGGAGACTTCTTTGGTGTGAGGGTGCTGGAGCCCTGGAGCAGGCTGCCTGGAGTAGTTGTGCAGCCTCCTTCTCTGGAGAGATTCCAAATCCAGCTGGCCATTGTGATTCTGAGCAAGCCATTGAGGGTGCCCCTGATTCAGCAGGGGAGTTGGAGTGGATGATCTCCAGAGGTCCCTTCAAATCTCTGCCTGGAATTCTATGAACAGTATCACATCTTAATCTCTTACTCCTTGGTTTTCAGACATAACCATAACTACTTCATCTCCTAATCTTAAGCAATGTTCTGATGAAGATGGCATTTGAGAAATGCCACAGGAACAACCTGACAACTCTAACCATGTTGCCAACTACTTCAGCTCCTAATCTTAAGCAATGTTCTAATAAAAATGGCATTTGGGAAATGCCACAGGAACAATCTGGCAGCTCTAAGCATGCTGCCAGTGGCAAGGATGGGGAAGTGCAGAAGAATCATAGAATCAACCAGGTTGGAAGAGACCTCCAAGATTGCCCAGTCCAACCTAGCACCCAGCTCTATCCAGTCAACTAGACCATGGCACTAAGTGCCTCAGCCAGGCTTTGCTTCAACACCTCCAGGGACAGTGACTCCACCACCTCCCTGGGCAGCCCATTCCAATGCCAATCACTCTCTCTGGCAACAACTTCCTCCTAACATCCAGCCTGTACCTTCCCCTGGCACAACTTGAGACTGTGTCCCCTTGTTCTATTGCTGGTTGCCTGGGAGAAGAGGCCACCCCCCACCTGGCTACAGCCTCCCTTCAGGTAGTTGTAGACAGCAATGAGGTCACCCCTGAGCCTCCTCTTCTCCAGGCTAAACACCCCCAGCTCCCTCAGCCTCTCCTCATGGGGTTTATGAACCTGGACTTTTGTTTCCAAATCTTGGGAGAAAATTGTGGCAGTGTCCAGAGGGAGACAAAGAGAGGAACACTTTACATACATGCCACTGCACTCCCTCTTCTCCCTATGCAGGATTGGAGCCATGAATTTCAGGAGATGAAGCTACCAGTAATGATTTCCTGCACAGGGAGCACATCGACTGCCCACACTGCACAGCCTCACAGCTATCACTTGTAGAAAGCTTTGTCTGTATTCACAGCTGGAGAAAAGTGCTTATTACAACTTGCCTCAGAAGATAAACATCCACCCAAGCCTTCCCATCTGAGGTATGCCAGCAGGCACAGACAAGTCACATCAGGTGGAAGGTGGAAACATGTTGCACAATGCTATCAGCCATCATCCTCAGAAGATAATTTGCTTCTACAACAATATGGGCATAATCAATTCTTCTTCTAGTGGCAGGTACTTCCTCTCCTTCAGCACTGCACCAGTGGAGTGTTTCTTTAGACCTAACAGGCCCCTACAAACAACAGCCCAAAATTGGATTGCTCCACAAACCCGAGATTTAAATCTATTTAAATTATAGCCACATTGGTTCTATATTATCCATTTGGAGAAAATAAACTGGAGCCATCACTTGAAAAATTGCCTTTTTAGGTTCTTTTAGCTTCCAATGAGAAGATCAGCACAGGCTTTCTCTGACCTACCAAGCAGCTCTCCCTCTTCAGTTTTGAGTTAATCTTGCTCTGCAATGGGCAACCAACCAAGAGTTTGCACAGTCACCTAGAAGAGATTCCCTCCCCCTCCCAGTCTTGTACAAGACCATTAACATTTCTTTCACTGCTGATGACTCTTTGACTGATAGAAGTTTGGGTTCTTTTGCTTTTTGTCTTTTTCTCAGAGGTGCACCACAGCATTGGCTTGTAGATATCACTGCTTCCTCGTGGCCTTTCCTCCTTGTGTTCCTGATAGGTGATCCTTACACACTAGCACTGTCCCACTCAAGAACTCACTGATGAAAACACCACTCTGGGTTTTGCTCCAGGGTTTGGAAATGCCTTTGCAGTCCCCTGTGATGCCTGACAGCTCATCTTAGAATCACAGAATAGCTCAGGTTGGAAGGGACCCATAAGGATGATCATCTCTGTTGACAAACTCAGTGTCCATGTGCACCTTCTCCAGGGTCTCTGAAGGAATGAGAATGAGTTCTCTTACACTAAAGGCAGCTCAGGTTATTCCCATACAGGATAAGGAACGTGCAGACTGCATAAGAAAGTGCTTTTAATCTGAGCAGCTCACTTAGCTCTGTGTGTGAGTGACTAAGGTGCAGAGTGACCTGCAAATGCAGGATGGCAAAATGTGATTTCACACAGCGGCAGGTAGAGATGAGCATTTCAAACTCACCTTTATTTCACTATATTGCAAATGGATTATCTCCTTTTCCAAAGTAGCCTCCTTTCATCATCTAGAGATTTAAGGATTATGCTTTCAGATGCAGGACTGTGTTCTCACTAGGACATGGCATTCCAGGACTCTTGCATTTAATGCAACAACTTATGATTGAGGCAGAATACATCCTTTAGCTTTGATTTAAGGATTCTTGACTGACCAGATTTGTGGTGGTTTAGGTCTTTTGGGGAGTGTTTTGTTTTGTTTGTTCATAGAGTGAATAAAGCTCTCCAGCATCTGGATGCTCTATGGAATCTGCATGCTCTATGGATCTGGATGCTCTATAGATCTGGATGCTCTATAGAATCATGGAATCATTTTGTTTGGAAAAGACCTCTATGATCATCATGTTCAGCCATCAGCCTAACAGAACCATGACCATTAAACCATGTCCTGAAGTGGTACTGATACAGAATCATAGAATCATAGAATCAACCAGGTTGGAAGAGATCTCCAAGCCCATCCAGTCCAACCTAGCACCCAGCCCTATCCAGTCATTAGACCATGGCACTAAGTGCCTCATCCAATCTTTTTTTGACTAGGGATGGTTATGCTCCATGGCATCTCTCTGTCTCAAAAAAAGGATGATGTGGGCATCAGGATAGCTTAGACACAATGAATGAATTCATTCATCCAGGTTTAGCTGCCTAAAATAGATAATCTAAGTGATTTGTTTATTATTTCTCTATAATAATTTGATAAAATGGGCATCATAAATTACATCTATAACTATAGAATCGTAGAATCAGCCAGCTTGGAAGAGACCTCCAAGCTCATCCAGTCCAACCTATCACCCAGCCCTATTCAATCAACCAGACCACGGCACTAAGTGCCTCATCCAGACTTTTCTTGACTGGGGATGGTTATCTCTCTTAATTGATAGGAGAATCCAGATACTAACTTAAGTTCATAAAACTAAGTAAGATGGATGGTATTTAATGAGTCCTTCAGTGCTGGGGTTGATAATATTCTTTCCCTAACAGATGTTGTTGGATGCAGCTCAGCTTCAAGCTGCAAAGAAAACCACAGCACTTGAGATCTGCTCAGGCTTTCTTTGTATTCATGGAACTGTAGACTCATTAAGGTTGGAAAAGACCTTTAAGATCAGCAAGTCCAATCATCAACCTGCCACCACCATGCCCAATAAACCATGCAATGTCTGCACATATTTTCTTCCCCCTTTAATTTATTATGGACAGTGTCCAACTTACCTCTCCATCTCCTCTCTCAGAAGTGAAATAGAATCATAGAATCAACCAGGTTGGAAGAGACCTCCAAGATCATCCAGTCCAACCTATCCAGTCAACTAGACCATGGCACTAAGTGCCTCATCCAGGCTTTGCTTGAACACCTCCAGGGACGATGACTCCACCACCTCCCTGGGCAGCCCATTCCAATGGCAAATCACTCTCTCTGAGCTCTTTAAGGAATTGCCCTCTCAGCTCTTATCATCCCCTTAATAACCTTCTGCAGAGCTATCCCCTTGCAATTATCTCTTACAATATGCCTTCACTGTCCCTCACATTTAAGTATTGAGTCTAAGTGATTCTTCTTTATTCTCCCCAGAGGAAGCAGAATATTAAAGCCACAGTCAAGACATTCAACCAGCCTCAAGGGAGAACTGACCTGTTGCAGGCTTAGAAATTGTTATACAACATCCTAGACACCCACTGACCCTGTGAGAACAATTTAGTCACTGCTATTTGAGAGAAATGAGGGGGAGCAAAGCAGAGCCCTATAATTATATAGTTCATTCTGTCAGTCAGGATCCTCCATCAAGATTAAAAGGGGTGGATCTATGCTTTGGTGCTGGACTGGTCCTTGCACAACCTGCACCTAGCACCAACTGGCTTACCCAATAACCTTGCTTCACCTGATGCAGCTGGATCCACATTTTGTCACAGCTCATCCTCTCTTTTAGGATCTTCTTCCTTCCATTTCCCTGCTGAGGCAAAAGGAGCAGAAATGGGATGTTAATGCTAGGTCTGATGTTAACCAAACCAACCCACACAAACCATTAGTGGCCAACCAGAATCTGTCCTGTTGACAGTGACTTGGGCTTGCAGCTGTGTCTGTAAATGTATAGCTGACACAACTATGGGATAAACCCAACTCACTCTGTGTCCCCAGGCCCACAGGTGCAGCTAGCTCTGGAAATTCCATAGGTTTAGTGAGTGCAAATTCAGTCAATGCCAAGTAAATCACAAACAAGTCACCTTCATCTGGGCCTTCAGTATATATCAATAATCAATAGGATTATCAACAGGATAATCAATGTTAGTTGAGAGCTTCTTACACTTTAATAAGGAGGCATAAAAAATGATTCTATACTTCATAGAAATGTGGAAGTCCAACATGCACAGAGCATTTGACATAATAATAACAGATAAGATAATCATAACAGACATCATAATCATAAGAAATAAGAGAATGCAATATAATAACTAATGTGTGGATAACAACAGAGCAAGATAAGTGGCATTAAACAGTGTTAAGAGGGTTATGCTATTAGAAACACCTTCATGCAAGGGCAGGAAATGGTTGTGTCCTTGTAAGATAGAGAGATGCTACAACTGAAGTAGACAAAGCAGCTACTGAGATAAGCCAAAGCACTGCCCAGGCTCAAAAAAGGCAGCTGGGGAAATCATAATGCCTGATAAGAATAAAGAACAGGTAAACAACGTGGATTTAAGGAGGTGAATTCCCAAGCACATCTGAAGTCTCCTATCTCCCAGTTCCTGAGATTCCCTGGAATGAAGAGAAGAGATTCTGAGAGCTTTCTTGTAAATATTTGCCACATATGCACTAAAGAATGCAGTTTGTCCTCACAAATACCTTGGGATGAGATTTAGCATGAGAGGAAACAGCCTCAGGTTGCACCAGGAGTGGTTCAGGTCGGATACTTAGAAGAAACGTCTTCACTGAAACTCTAAGCCAGGCTGCTCAGGGAGGTGGCTGAATCCCCATCCTTGGAGGTTTCATAGAATCACAGAATCAAGCAGGTTGGAAGAGACCTCCAAGATCATCCAGTCCAACCTAGCACCCAGCCCTATCCAGTCAACCAGACCATGGCACTAAATGCCTCATCCAGGCTTTCTTGAACACCTCCAGGGACAGCGACTCCACCACCTCCCTGGGCAGCCCATTCCAATGCCAATCACTCTCTCTGGCAACAATTTCCTCCTGACATCCAGCCTATACTTCCCCCAGCACAACTTGAGACTTGAGGTGTTTGAAAAGCTCCCAGATGTGGTGCTGAGGGACATGGTTTAGGTCCAGACTTGGTAATTACATAATGGTTGGACCTGATGAACTTCTCCCACTGAAAAGATTCCATGATTCTACGACACCCTTGGTGTGTGTCTCTTCTCTTGTGTCAGCAGGAACTCATGCTCATGGTCTAACTGATGTTGCATCCTCCACCAGGTGAATCAGTGCTTACATGGTGAGTCTTTCACTGAATTGCAGGCACAGGACTTCAGTCCACTTCTTTTAACTTCCACATCCTTGAGCTGGTGGATGAAGGGCTCTCCTGTCCTGGCTGAAACTAGCTCGCTGAGGTTTTTGGATTTGTGGATTACTCTTGGACAGAGTAACTCAATGGAATGATCCCCCCCCCCCCCTTTCTTCTCTGTCTACTGGCACCAGAATCATAGAATCAGAGAATGTCAGGGGCTGGAAGGGACCTTAAAAGATCATCCAATCCAACCCCCCCTGTCAGAGAAGGGTCATCTATATCAGATCACACAGGAATGCATCCAGGTGGGTTTTGAATATCTCCAGAGAGGGAGACTCCACAACGACTCTGGGCAGCCTGTTCCAGTGCTCTGTCACCCTCACAGGGAAAAAATTCTACCTCATGTTTAAATGAAATTTCCTAAGTCTCAGCTTCCCACCAATTGCTCCTTGTCCTGTCACTGGGCATCACTGAACAGAGCCTGGCTCCAGCCTCCTGGCACTCACCCTTTTCATATTGATAAACATTGGTGAGGTCACCTCTCAGTCTCCTCTTCTCCAGGGTAAAGAGCCCCAGCTCCCTCAGTCTCTCCTTGCAAGAGAGATGCTCCACTCTCTTAATCCTCTTTGTGGCTCTAGAGACAGGTTCTGGTATGGTATTTTCTTTATGTGCACCATGATCCTCCTGAGGGCTTAACCTCAGGAAGGAATGGATTGCATTTTGAACCCACACGTCCTAAGTGCTTTGTGCCAGCCCATCATGGGGGATATCAGTGGGTATCAAACAAGTATTGCATTCTGCTTCTCCTAATTGCTCTTAATCCTTGGCTAGACAAAGAAAAGCCTTGGGCTGTGCTGGTGGGATACTTCTGAAGATCCAAATGAAGTGCTTGGAGTTTAATCTTAGCCTTAGGCAGCTACTGGTTTCTTATATACTGATTGCTCACATATTATGAACCTAAGGAGGTGATGATGCCAGGCACACCAACCACTCTGTGATGTGTTGGCTGGCCCAGTGCTGCAAGTTTCTGGGCATGAAACATAAAGTTTGACAGCAGCTGGATCTACATCTAGCAAATGGGGACCTTGAAATGCAACCTTCTATAGAGCAGGATCTTGCAGTGTCCTGGGATGAAAGGCTAAGGGCAACATAATGGAATTAATTTGAACCTGAAGAGGCTGTGCTAGAGACTTAATGCCATCGGACTAGTCCAGCTGTAGCAGCAAACAGAGGAACTCCTACCAATGAAATAAAACAAAGGAAGGAAAAAGTGTTCAGCTTCTGGGTGTAACAGCAGCACAGCACCACAAGGAGGCAAAAAGGAGTTATTTTTCCTGATCCTTTCCTATTTTTCTGCTTGAAAGAGGCTACACTTTCAAACTCTGCAGAGTGCAAATAGATTTCCTCCCCTTTTTCAGCACTTCCACAAGAGGTCTCACAGCACCAAGCTTGTCAGAGTTCCGCGAGCATCTGGACAATGCTCTTAGTCATTTGGTTTAGTTTCAGGGAGCCTTGTTAGGAGCAGGGAGCTGGATTCATAGAATCATAGAATCAAACAGGTTGGAAGAGCCTTCCAAGATCATCCAGTCCAACCTAGCACCCAGCCCTGTCAATGATCCTTGTGGGTCCCTTCCAGCTCTGTGGCTCTAGGTGAGATAAGCAGGACAGAAGCCAGCTCAGAAGCCTGCAAGGAGAGCAGAACATTTAATGCATGCTCCAGCACTTTAATACCCTTCTTCTAGGGATGGCCCCAAACCGAAGAGAGGAGCAATGTTTCTCCCAGGCAGGCATTTTATGCTTATCTCTCCAAAGAAAGCGAGATCAGATGGGCAGCTGTGTTGAAACTATGAAGCAGCCTGAGCTCTGTTTTCTGTAGTTAGGGGGACAATGGTTAAGTGTTGACCCTTCAGTGCTGGGTCGAAGGTTGGGCTGATCTTGTGTTGTGATGTGTTCTGTGATCTCGTGCGGTTCTCTTTGGGTTTGGAAGCCTCGAAGCAGAATCCTGGCACGTATCTCCACTTGGCCACTAGAGGGAGCACATCGCCAGAGCTCTGCCTCGGCTGTCGATCGCGCAGCAGCTCCGCAGCGCCTGCAGGTTCGGCTCCCACTGCCAGGGGTGGGTGATGCTAGAAGGACACCCTCAGCTTGGAGATCAGTTCAGAGGGTACCGAGTCCAAGCTACAGGGCAATCACACAATGTTAGAGGTTGGAAAGGACCTCCATTCCCATTGGAATGGGCTGCCCAGGGAGGTGGTGGAGGCACCGTCCCTGGAGGTCTTCAAGCAAAGCCTGGATGAGGCACTTAGTGCCATGGTCTAGTTGATTGGATAGGGCTGGGTGCTAGGTTGGACTGGATGATCTTGGAGGTCTCTTCCAACCTGGTTGAATCTATGATTCCATGATTCCAGAGATCACCCAGTCCAACCTCCCTGTCAAAGCAGGATCCCCCTGGGATAGTTCACACAGGAATGCATCCAGGCAGGCTTTGAAAGTCTGCAGAGAAGGAGACTCCACAACCTCCATGGGCAATCTACTCCAGGGCTCCATCACCCTCACTGTAAAGAAGTTTCTCCTCATGTTGAGGTGAAACTTTCTGTGTTTCAGTTTGTAGCTGTTGCTCCTTGGCTTATTGCTGCTGATCACCCAAAAGAGATTGGCCCCAGCCACTTGACACCCACCCCTCAGATAGTTATAGATATGATCAGATCTCCTCTCAGTCTTCTCCACACAAAACAGCCCCAGGTTTTTCAGCCTCTCTTCATAGGGGAGATGCTCAAGTCCCCTAGTCCCGCTTGTGGTGATTCTCTCCAGCGGGTCCCTGTCTCTCCTGAACTGGGGACCCCAAAGCTAGACACAGTATTGCAGGTGTGGTCTCACTAGGACAGAGCAGGAGGGGAGGAGAACCTCCCTAGTGCATGTTTCTAGGAAGATCCAGCTGACAAGTCAGGTTGGATGGAGCTTTGAGCAACCTTACCTAGCAAAAAATTTCCCTGCCCATGGCAGATCTTGTTGTACAAGAACACCCAACACTAACCATGCTATCATTAGAGACAACCCCCTGATTGTCTCGCCAGAGACTAAAATCCATGCATCCTTGCCCTGTCCCCAGGGTAGCTCTGTCAGTGGGAAACATATTAAGAAGGTTGGGGGTTTGTTTTGGAGAGTCAAGAGGAATTATATTGCTGTCAGCAGATTCAAGCACCACGGCAAGAAGAATGCGAGACACACCCTGGCTCATGCAACCAAACGGTGACAACATACACATGGAAGACAATAAAACAGTCTGTATAAGCAAGGCAGCAATGCTTTAACCTTGCTTTTATTAGCTGAGGTCATATTTAAAAACTTGCTTTTCAAGAGAGCATTCCTTCTCCAGGAACCTTCTGCTCCACAAGAATTGCAGCCCTGAAGAAGCAGCAGCAAAGGAATTTATACTCTTTCCCCCCCCGCCCCAAAGTCATACTTTCATTAAGTAAAAAATGAAAGGTAAGATTTATTCCCATGACCCAGCCAGAGACATTGGGCAATCTGCCCATGCCAGGGCAAAGTGTGCTCCAGTCTGTGCTGGGCATGTTCTGTTAGCAGAGCTTGAAGGAAGGCTGGAGCTGGAGGGAATCAGGTTGGAATGGTGTTCAGCATGCACAAAGAGAAAAGGAGGTGACAGGATCCCTGAGGTGAACACAGAAAACAGACTTAGGGAGCATGACTGAGGAAAAAAAATCACTCAAGGGGATTGCTGGTGAGAAAGGAGAAACCACTCTGGCATATAGACTCAAACCTGGGCTTCTTTCTCCTACTGGAGAAGAACCACTTGAGCTGGATGAAGAGGGCAAAACAAAAGGACACCAACCAGTCCTGGTCAAGAGCTGAAAGGCATTGTAATGCAAGAACAGGGAAGAGGGCTCTTGTACAGCACCCTGAAAGAGGCAACTCCTTGGATTTCTTTCCCTTCTCTCTGCTACTCCTGGCATACTTTCAATAAACTTGCAAGGAATTAGCTGGGAGGATTTCTCCTCAGCTACACATAAGACACTGAGTGTACTTGTAATAAGAGATAACAATACATCTTTATAGAGAGGGAGAGCTCACATGGAAACAGTTCAGCTCCCTAAACCCAGGCATTATAGTTGATATCTCACCAGTGTTTGTATCAAATCAACTTACAGTGGGAAGAAAGCCTGGGAAAATACCAGAGATAGTAGCCCAGAGGTAAATCCCTCCACAAATTGTGATTAGCAAGTGATGAAGATGGCAAGGTTAATTTGCTCAGGTCCTACTCACAATGACAATGAAACTGTCTAAGGGTATTCAGATTTTGATCTGGGAAATGCAGCAGGAGATAAAATGAACAGTCCATGCAGGAGAAAAAAAACACCACAAAACCCAAAGAGGACATCAGGTTAAAAGAACACTTGAAAAACCTAATCTTGTTAGCCAGCACGTATATCTAAGTAGTTAGAAGGAGGATCTCACACCCACAGGTGGCCTTTAAGGTCCTTTCTAACCCAGACCATTCTATAGTTTGTGATTCTATGATCAGACAGGATTAAAGGAGCAAGAATGAGTTGAGAGGTATTGTGAAAGACAGATCCCTTGGTTCATTGGAGAGCAATAGCCAAACTGCCAAGCAGAGTGCCAAGGACATGGAAATTGAGTCAGAGAAGTTCCTGCTTGGTTCATTGGAGAGGAATAGCCAAACTGCCAAGCAGAGTGCCAAGGACATAGAAACTGAGTCAGGGAAGTTCCTGCTTGGTTCATTGGAGAGCAATAGCCAAACTGCCAAGCAGAGTGCCAAGGACATGGAAACTGAGTCAGGGAAGTTCCTGCTTGGTTCATTGGAGAGGAATAGCCAAACTGAAAGCAGAGTGCCAAGGACATGGAAACTGAGTCAGGGAAGTTCCTGCTTGGTTCATTGGAGAGGAATAGCCAAACTGCCAAGCAGAGTGCCAAGGACATAGAAACTGAGTCAGGGAAGTTCCTGCTTGGTTCATTGGAGAGGAATAGCCAAACTGCCAAGCAGAGTGCCAAGGACATAGAAGTTGAGTCAGGGAAGTTCCTGCTTGGTTCATTGGAGAGGAATAGCCAAACTGAAAGCAGAGTGCCAAGGACATGGAAACTGAGTCAGGGAAGTTCCTGCTTGGTTCATTGGAGAGGAATAGCCAAACTGCCAAGCAGAGTGCCAAGGACATGGAAACTGAGTCAGGGAAGTTTCTTCTCAGTACTTTTTCTACTGTGTTGTTGTGCAGAGCTTAATTTTATCTCATGCCAGAGAGCACAGAAGTCAGGGTGTGCTACCAGCCAGCTGCCCTACCATCTTCTGGACAAAAAGCACATCCTGCTGCTAGCTAGAAGTGGCCTAGCTTCTGACTCCAACCACTGCACCACAACTCCAACTCCACCACAAAGTCTGTCCAAACTTAGAGCTTTCTCAGCACTTTAGCTGAAATCCAGCAACTATATGCTGGGCAGGAAAGACTACAGATTTCAAGTCCTAACCAGAGACATGAAATGGAAGATCCCTCTTCCAACAGCCACGCTGCTCCCAGCTCTTTAGTACATGCATTAGGCATGTACTAAACAATCACTGTGGGCTATTAATCTGGGTACAATCCTGCCTACAAGTCTTTTTGCATGGGGAATAAAATCCACATGCATGGTTTAGGTTTACAGCCTCTGGGTACTGCAACAAAAACCTTCATGCAGGACCTGTGAGGCTCATCTTTGTCCTTGCAGACTTTGAATCCATGTACCCATGGCTCTGCTTCCATCCTTCCTGCAACATGCAGAGACCACTGAGTGACTACATGAAGGCTTTCCATGTACTTCTAAGGATTAAGAAGCAGGGGCATAAATCTCATAGAATCATAGAAACATCCAGGTTGGCAAAGGCCCTCACAGGCTCACAGGATATTAGGGGTTGGAAGGGACCCAAGCCTCCTGCCAGAGCAGGACAAACCTATCTAACACAGAGCACAGAGGAACACATCCAGACAAGCCTTGAAAGTCACCACAGAAGGAGACTCCACAACCTCTCTGGGCAGCCTATTCCAGGGCTCTGGGACCCTTACAGTAAAGAAGTTCCCCCTTGTGTTGAGGTGGAACCTCTTTTGCTGCCACTTACACCCATGGATCCCTCAGGATCACCGAGTTCAACCTAGAACTCTACTCTACAAGATTCACCTTAAACCATATCCCCAAGCAGCACATCCAAACCAATCTTAAACACCTCCAGGGTTGGTGATTCAACTACCTCCCTGGGCAGCACATTCCAGTCCCTGACCACTCTCTCTTGTGAAAAACTTTTTCCTAGTATCTAATCTAAACCTCCCCAGTCTCAGCTTGAGGCCATCCCTCTTTGTTCTGTGTGCTAGTTTGAGCCTAGCTGGGGTATTTTGGTGAGAAGAATTAGATGCTAGGCTGTGAAAAGGAAACGGTGATGATGTCTGCTGCACTCATAGGCTTGCTGAGATGGATAAAAGCCAAGAACATAAACATAGGTAAGGGAGTTCTCTTGGGCTCTGGGCTGCATGCACTTCTCTCTCTTAACTTGCTGCCTAATTTGTCTGCTTCCTAAGCCCCCCTGGCCAATCCTCCAAACTCACCTTGAACAGAAGGCAAAGTCTGGGGTAAGGTAGAGGGGTGGGAAGAAGATGGGAGGGCGGTTGGGAACCTCTCCTGGGGACTCTGGTTTCTGGGAGGGCTGTTGTGTTTCTGCATTGCTTTTGAATTCATCCATTTCTGTCTGCAGCTGCAGAGATTGTAAATGCCTGCTTGGACATTGTGCTGAGCTGCCAAGACAAAGCTCCATTCGATTTCCAGCTCTGCTGAGTCTAGTCTGGGTGATTTGCTCAAGTGTGGGGGGCAGGTAACACCCAAACCATCGCATTCTGTCTCCATTTGTCTGTGAGAAGAGACCAGCCCCAGCCCCTCTCTTTCTCATTTTGGTTGGAAGCTTTTCATATTCAATTTGGCTTCATAAATCTAAGCTAATTGCAGGACACAATTAATTAATCACAATGAACACAAATTGTGCAAGTTCAGATCTGCCAGCAGGCAAAGAGGGAGGACAACCCACGCTGTTACAACACCACCAAAGCAAGCTTGTGTTAGGAAAGCTCTAAGAGATGCTGCACATAGGAATTTGTTCTTTTCACCACAGTGCAGGCTGTCATTTAATGCAAGTTTTGGCTTGCTTTTGTCTATAGTAGCTTCTTACTGTAAGCTGTAAACAACAACAACAAAAAGGAGTGATAGGTAATGCATAAGGCTGGAGTGTGAGAGTGGATAAATGATGTCAGAGTCACCAGTGACAAGGGCAGGGCTATGGATGTCATCTCTAGGGAGTTCTGTAGGGAACAGCACTCTCTTCTTTTGCCTTTATTTTAGCAATAGTTGTTGGTTTCTTCAGCATGCCAAACCCCACTGATGAAAGCAGGGTTTAATCTGCAAGATCTGAACAAATGCATTCACTTTTGGTCCCTATTTAGATGATTTGCTAAGTTCAAATGAAGTGTTGAGGCAACAAAAGCTACCTATGCTCACAGATGGCAAAGGGAGCCTATCTGACCTCATTTGTAGTTCTCATTGTAATTACATACATTAACCATGGGGATTACACTGCTCTCATGCAAGAGCAGTTGGCATCAGCCCTGTGCACATCATCGTAGAACCATAGAATCAACCAGGTTGGGAGAGACCTCCAAGATCATCCAGTCCAACCTAGCACCCAGCCCTGGACAATCAACCAGACCATGGCACTAAGTGCCTCAGCCAGGCTTTGCTCCAACACCTCCAGGGACAGTGACTCCACCACCTCCCTGGGCAGCCCATTCCAATGCCAATCACTCTCTCTGCCAACAACTTCCTCCTAACATCCAGCCTAGACCTTCCCCAGCACAGCTTGAGGCTGTGTCTCCTTGTTCTATTGCTGCTTGCCTGGCAGAAGAGCCCAACCCCACCTGGCTACAGCCTCCCTTCAGGTAGTTGTAGACAGCAACGAGCTCTGCCCTGAGCCTCCTCTTCTGCAGGCTGCACACCCCCAGCTCCCTCAGCCTCTCCTCACAGGGCTGCACTCCAAGCCCCTCACCAGCTTTGTTGTCCTTCTCTGGACACCTTCCAGCACCTCAACATCTCTCTTGAATTGAGAAGCCAGACCTGGACACAGCACTCAAGGTGTGGCCTGAGCAGTGCTGAGTACAGGGGAAGAATAACCTCCCTTGTCCTGCTGCCCACACTGTTCCTGATACAGGCCAGGATGCCATTGGCTCTCCTGCCCACCTGGGCACACTGCTGCCTCATTTTCAGCTACTATCTACCATCACCCCCAGGTCCCTTTCTTGCTGACTGCTCTCAGCCACTCTGTCCCCAGCCTGTAGTGCTGCTTGGTGTTGTTGTGGCCAAAGTGCAGAACCCTGCACTTGGCCTTGTTAAATCTCATCCCATTGGCCTCTGCCCACCCATCCAGCCTGGCCTGGTCCCTCTGCTGGGCTCTCCTACCCTCCAACAGATCCACACCTGCTCCTAGCTTGGTGCCATCTGCAAACTTACTGATACTGGACTCAGTCCCCTCGTCCAGATCATCAATAAAGATATTGAACAGGACTGGGTCCAGCACTGATCAGTTCAACAGCACTGCCAGTCCCAAAGGACTGTCTACCATGCTGGACTCTTCCCTACATTATGCCCTGTGTCCTGGTGGCCACTTCAACTCAACATAGAATCAGAGAATCACAGAATCAGTCAGAGTTGGAAGGGACCACAAGGATCAGCCAGTTCCAACCCCCCTGCCATGCCCAGAGACACCCTACCCTAGAGCAGGCTGCCCACAGCCTCATCCAGCCTGGCCTTAAGCACCTCCAGCCATGGGGCCTCAACCACCTCCCTGGGCAACCCATTCCAGGCTCTTATCACTCTCATGGTGAAGAACTTCCTCCTCAAGTCCAGCCTGAACCTGCCCACCTCCAGCTTCACTCCATTCCCCCCAGTCCTGTCACTCCCTGACAGCCTGGAAAGTCCCTCCCCAGCTTTTTTGTAGCCCCCTTCAGATACTGGAAGGCCACAAGAAGGTCACCTGGGAGCCTCCTTTTCTGCAGACTGAACAACCCCAACTCTTTCAGTCTGTCCTCACAGCAGAGGTGCTCCAGCCCTCTGATCATCCCCATGGCCCTTCTCTGGACACACTCCAGCACATCCACATCCTTCTTATACTGGAGGCTCCAGAACAATTCTGTGATCCTACCCAACCTTGGATTGGTCTCCTGCAAACAAAACAATTCTGTGATCCTACCCAACCTTGGATTGGTCTCTTCCAAACAAAACAATTCTGTGATCCTACCCAACCTTGATTGGTCTCCTGCAAACAAAACAATTCTGTGATCCTACCCAACCTTGGATTGGTCTCTTCCAAACAAAACAATTCTGTGATCCTACCCAACCTTGATTGGTCTCCTGCAAGCAAAACAATTCTGTGATCCTGCCCAACCTTGGATTGGTCTCCTGCAAACAAAACAATTCTGTGATCCTACCCAACCTTGGATTGGTCTCCTCCAAACAAAACAATTCTGTGATCCTGCCCAAGCTTGGATTGGTCTCCTGCAAACAAAACAATTCTGTGATCCTGCCCAACCTTGGATTGGTCTCCTGCAAAGAAAACAATTCTGTGATCCTGCCCAACCTTGGATTGGTCTCCTGCAAACAAAACAATTCTGTGATCCTACCCAACCTTGGATTGGTCTCCTGCAAGCAAAACAATTCTGTGATCCTGCCCAACCTTGATTGGTCTCCTGCAAACAAAACAATTCTGTGATCATACCCAACCTTGGATTGGTCTCCTGCAAACAAAATAATTCTGTGATCATACCCAACCTTGGATTTGAGAGCACAGAATTGTTCTAGGCACTGGTTGGAAGGGATTTGCAAATTAGATTCAAAGCACTTTTCTAATAGCTACTATTTCTTTTATTCAGGAGCTTTCTCAATGGCATCTGTCAGCTCTTGCTGGGAAATAACCAGAACAGTGTTGTTAGCACCTGCACCCACACTCACAAAATCATCAACAAAAAGAATAGAGATGTTATTAAAAAAAAACATAAAGGCAAGGGGGGGGGGGGGGAAAGAAGTCCAAACTCCTTTTGCTTGGTGCATTGGACTCGATGTTATCACCTAGAAGGTGGCTGTTGACTGTAGCTTGTAGCACATGTAAGCTGCTCACTGATGGGTTGCAGGTGGGTCACGTTGCTCCTGGTGGTGTCTCACTTTAAGATCATTCCTGTTTTTCCTCCTTTGGGTGATTTGTCCACTGAAAGCCTTGGCACAGAGTTCTGGATGTAGGTGGCAGAGGAGAACCACCACTTTTCTTCCACGTGGTTCTTTGCTTTTGTGGGCAAACTGTCTACAATTACAGCCTGTCTTCGTGGCTTTAAGGTTGGTTAGGTTGATGTAGGTTTTGCCAGTAGGGCAAAACTACCTTAATTATAAATGATATCAGAAAGTGTCTTCATTCCTTTGTAAAATCAGAAAGGTTAATCAGAGCTCATAGGCTCTGTCTCAACCAGGTATTGCCTTTCAATCTCAAAATCATCAAAAGGAGCTTTACTGATGTTCTGATTAAGTCTTTCCCCCTGTTTTCCAGCGTTTCCAAAGATCCATCTTACCATCACTCAGCATTTTTTTGCCTCCTTCCTTTTCCTCTTGCTGCTATCTGCACATCTCCTTGGTCATTCATGCAACCTCTCTTTCTTTTGGCTGTTATTCAGTGCTCATCTCTCCCTCATTTACAATTTCCCTATCCACTAGCAGGAGCTGGAACATAAGCATGGAGGGGCTAGGTCCTTCTTGGGGCCAAAGCATCAGGTATAAAAGTGGTAAAAGAGAGTTCCAGGACAGGAGCTGTCTCTTGGGGATGCTGAAAGAAGAGAAAATCTTGCAAGACCCAAAGAGGTCTCCTGGGGTTATGATTGAATTATTTCACTCTGGATATAGGAGCCACAAGTGTATTTAGCTGCCTAATAACCAATGCAGATGCCCACAGGCCCTTGGGATCACATTTAGATATAAATAACTATAGATGAAGCTCAATAATAAGTAAAACTACCCTAAATACTCTTCCAAAGAGGAGCTGCTCCTCAGTCCCTGGGTTTTTCAGTCTGACTCAAAGCTGATCTACATCAGAAAGCTCATCAGACAGCACAGCCACCACACAAGGTATGTATTGATCCATATAAATAAAAGAGGCTGTACAGACTCTTTGAACTGTACTCCAACCAGCTACTACAGGTGTAAAGCTAAGCATGCAATCCTCCCTCTGCAGCCTAGGAACAGTAGTAGTAATAACACCTCAGCAGCCAGAGCAAGTCATGTCCATATTATGAGGAGCAGAGCAGGACACACCCCAGGCCATCTTCTTTGCATACTTATTTTATCTACTCTAAAATATCCCTTAAGTGTTCCCCCTGCCCTAACAGGTCCTGACTTTCTGCAGTTTGTTTTCTCTTCTCCCATTTTCACCAGTCCACTAAACCAAAAACAAAAGCCAACACCCAAACAAAGGCAAACCATGAAGGAGACCTCACTGCAGCCTCTCAATGCTGAAAGAGGGCTTGTAAGAAAGGTGGGCAGAGATGTCTTACCAGGTCTTGTGGTGATAGGACAAAGGGTGGAAGTTTTAATGAGGGGAAGGGAAGATTTAGACTGGACATAGAGAAGAAACTCTTTGCTGTGATAGTGGTGGCACTTTGGAACAAGTCACTCAGAGAAGTCATGGATGCCTCACCCTTAGAAGTGTTCAAGGTCAGGTTGGATGGAGTTTGAGCAACCTGATCTGGCTGAAGATGTTCCTGCCCACAGCAGGAGGGTGGAAATCGATGATCTTTAGAACTCCTTTCAAACCCAAACCATTCTATGACTCTATGAAGACTTTCCCTTCAATCTTTCCCCATAAGCAATCAGGTGGTCCCTCCAATGAACTAAACTGATCAAGGTGATTCAAGAGCTTGCCTGCCCAGTTCATCATGACTCTAGATGCTGAGTTTGAGAGCAGGAAAAAGAGAAGATCATGGTTTGGAGTGAGAAAAAGTCTATCTTTAACCTACTTTCCCACTCATTCTTCCTGAAATTAGCTTTGACCAGCTCTGGGGTTTCTATACCAGAAGACACACACACACTGTTGGCCTGTGCTGACTTTTTGCAGCAGTTCTCTGGTGAAGAGGATCCCAGTTTCTATCCATGCAGATAAGCTTCAAGCCAGTGGTCCCCAGAATCCTTCAGTGAACTGCAAGAACAGTAAAAAAAATATTGCTTGTAGGGAGACAATTTTCAACCTGATGGGAGGCAAATGTAGTTCAGATGTCCCCAGAAAAAGGTAAAAATGGATTTAAAACTGTGTGGCTGTCTCATGGCAAAGTCTGAGTGCAAGGAATGAATTAAGAGGATTTAAAGGGAGAGAAAACAATCTTTGAAGCTTGGAATATTTAGGAGATTAAAAGTGCCTTAGAAAAACCTGAATAAACTCCAGGTTGGATCATTAAAAGGGTTGAAATGGTTGCCTGTGCCCCTCCCTCACATGCTATTAGAGTGCAGAATCACAGTATCACAGTATCACCAAGGTTGGAAGAGACCTCATAGAGCATCAAGTCCAACCCTTTACCACAGAGCTCAAGGCCAGACCATGGCACCAAGTGCCACGTCCAATCCTGCCTTGAACAGCTCCAGGGACGGCGACTCCACCACCTCCCCGGGCAGCCCATTCCAGTGTCCAATGACTCTCTCAGGGAAGAACTTTCTCCTCACCTCCAGCCTAAATCTCCCCTGGCACAGCCTGAGGCTGTGTCCTCTTGTTCTGGTGCTGGCCACCTGAGAGAAGAGAGCAACCTCCTCCTGGCCACAACCACCCCTCAGGTAGTTGTAGACAGCAATAAGGTCACCCCTGAGCCTCCTCTTCTCCAGGCTAACCAATCCCAGCTCCCTCAGCCTCTCCTCGTAGGGCTGTGCTCAAGGCCTCTCCCCAGCCTCGTCGCCCTTCTCTGGACACGCTCAAGCATCTCAATGTCCCTCCTAAACTGGGGGGCCCAGAACTGAACACAGGACTCAAGGTGTGGTCTAACCAGTGCAGAGTACAGGGGCAGAATGACCTCCCTGCTCCTGCTGACCACACCATTCCTGATGCAGGCCAGGATGCCATTGGCTCTCTTGGCCACCTGGGCACACTGCTGGCTCATGTTCAGGCGGGTATCAATCAGCACCCCCAGATCCCTCTCTGTCTGGCTGCTCTCCAGCCACTCCGACCCCAGCCTGTATCTCTGCATGGGGTTGTTGTGGCCAAAGTGCAGAATGATCTTACAGATTGATACTTACTCCAAAATATCCAGGAAAGCTGTCAGCAAAGTCTTGCTTTTGTACTCAATGCCATGCTTAGTACAAAGGGCTTTCACCAGAGGAGCTGCTTTGCAGTAGTTGTGTCGAGGCATTGTAGGGAAAAGGCTGCAGAATTGAATGAGGGAGAGGGGGAGGCTGTCAGAATTGCACCACTTCATATAATCACAGAATGGTTTGGGTTGGAAGGGAGCTTCGAGCTCACCTAGTCCCAACCCCCCCTGACGTGCATCTGAATTGCATCCTCTGCTCAAAATATGTCCCCTCTCTCCCCCAGAAGGAGAACAAAGAGTCCCTTCAGATGATTTCATGTCAGACTGGATGGACCTTTCTCATTTACAAGTGCCCCATATCATTCCCACTCTTCTCCCCATCGTCATACTCACTGGTGCTCGATTTGGAAGTTCAAGTGCCCAGTGAACCAGTCGTTGAACAGGGATTGGTTCACATTGCATGTTGCATGGAGCTGGGGGCAGGAAAGACCAAAGAAACAGAACATTTGCCAATTGTCTGCAAGTTTGATAACCGAAGCCCAGCAATTACCCACCCTCATCAAGCATAAAAGTCAAGCCAGAGTCAGGGGTTGTAGCCATCATGGCCCTGAAGTCTGGATTGAAACACGTTGGTGGAATGGAGGTTAATTTAGCTAAGCCTTTGCTCAGAGAGAAAAACTTCTTCACTGTCATGCCCACAACCCTAAGTCTGCTTCTTTTAAGAGGCTCTCCTCACATCTTGCACTTGGATGGAATGAAAACATGGCCAATAAAGAAATTAAAACATTCTTCTGGCTGGTACAAGTGAGTCAGATGCAAAAGCATCAGAGCAAACACTGGGGTATGGGCTTCATCTTACTTAATTTAAACACCTTTAGCTTGGAATCTGTGCCTGAGCTCCTCACTTTAGAGTCAGTGGAGAAAAAGAGACATCTTTATGGTGCCATTCATCTGGCCTGATTTGGATGTCTATATTAGAGTAAGATGAATCATGCTCTAGGAATGGCTCTTTCTCTCCAATGAATCTCTCAGGTTGCTCAGATGCAGGCATCCAGATTTGGTCAGGTGAATATCAAGCTGGGTCTTTCCCCCTTACTATAAGATGAAAATGCTTAGAACCCACTCAGTGGGATTGAACTGTTGGAGGCAGTGTAGATGTGAGGAAAGCTGGGTTTACTTTATTCACTTCTATCAGACCTAAATTTTGCCAGATTCAGCTTATCTGCAGCAAAGCTGTAACCTGCAGGGTGAAAAAAACAAAGGAAGTTAGCAAGTCTCACTTTGCTTCTCTTTAGTTGGTCTAAAAAAAGGGAGATTGTTGTTCCAGCAGTAATTTTCATGAGAGGAAGGGAAAAGCATCGTGGAAAACATGTGAAGAACATTCCAATGCAAAAAGAGCTTGTGTGTGGGTTTGTCTGTTTGTTCTTTAACCTTGATGTCCTGTTTTCCAGCTATCACTGCTGCTAGAGAAATGCTCCTCTGTGTGATTTACATTCAATGTCTACTCAAAGCTCAGGGAAGAACAATGTTGTCTCCTGTAATTCATGCCTGCAGACCCACTTTCCCAGAAGAAATGAGGTTCTCACCTGAGTAGACACCCAGTCTTCATTCCTGTCATAATCAATGTCCATTGGAATGTGGTTCATCTGTGACACCCAAATAAACCAGGCACTCTCTAGGAACCTGGAGGGACAAACACAGAAACACTTAGCAGAGAATCAAAGAATCAAGCAGGTTGGAAGAGACCTCCAAGATCATCCAGTCCAACCTAGCACCCAGCCCTAGCCAATCAACCAGACCATGGCACCAAGTGCCTCAGCCAGGCTTTGCTTCCACACCTCCAGGGACAGTGACTCCACCACCTCCCTGGGCAGCCCATTCCAATGCCAATCACTCTCTCTGCCAACAACTTCCTCCTAACATCCAGCCTAGACCTCCCCTGGCACAATTTGAGACTGTGTCCCCTTGTTCTGTTGCTGCTTGCCTGGCAGAAGAGACCAACCCCACCTGGCTACAGCCTCCCTTCAGGTAGCTGCAGACAGCAATGAGCTCTGCCCTGAGCCTCCTCTTCTGCAGGCTGCACACCCCCAGCTCCCTCACCCTCTCCTCACAGGGCTGTGCTCCAGGCCCCTCACCAGCTTCATCACCCTTCTCTGGACACCTTCCAGCACCTCAACATCTCTCTTGAACTGAGAAACCCAGAACTGGACACAGCACTCAAGGTGTGGCCTGAGCAGTGTTGAGTACAGGGGCAGAATAACCTCTCTTGCCACTAGCATGTCTCTCACCCCACCCAAATTCACCATTCAAACACTTCCCTGAGTCTTATACTCCTCCTATGAAGACAGGCTGAAAGAATTTGAGCTGTTCAGTCTGGAGAAGAAAAGGCTACAGGGAGACCTACAGGAAGGTCGAGGAGGGTCTACTTAGAAAGGCTTGCAGTGATATGTCAAGGGGCAATGGTTTGAAAGTGGAGTAGGGCAGGTTTAGGCTGGACATCAGAAGGAAGTTCTGCACAATGAGAGTGCTAAAATACTTGAACAAGTTGCCCAGAGATGTGCTTGCAGCCCCATCCCTGGAGACACTCAAGAGAAGACTTGATGTGATGCAGTTGGAGGTGTCCCTGCTCCCTGCAGGGAGGTTGGACAAGAAGATCTCTGAGGGTCCCTTCCAACCTGATGCAATCTGTGAATCTATTTGAAGTAAAAAAAAAACCCAACCCAAACACCACTTTTACATAATCCAAGATTTTAATTCCACACTTTGTCTCCTGGCTTTTGGAGTTTCTTTTGAGAACCACTCAGTTTGTCAAGGCAGGTGTCTCTCAGCATCCAGCCCTACCACCCCCCTGAAGTGAGACTCTTTCTTCTCAGCTAACTCTTTAGTTCTGAGATAATTGGAGTGTGACTGATTTTTCACTTCTGTGATGGTTTGGGTGTTCCTTGCCCCCCCACACTTTAGAAATCACCCAGACTAGATTCAGCCAGCTCTGTAAATATGAATGAAGCTTATATTTACAGCTAGCACAATATACAAGCAGATATTTACAGGATATACAATTGTAGAATGAAATATACAAGGTAAAAGGTAATACAGAAACACAGCAGCCCTCCCAGAAACCTGAGTCCCCAGGAGGGGCTCTCAACCATCTCTTCACCTTCCCCCTACCCCTCTCAACCTTACCCCAGTCCTAAGGAGGAATGGAGGTTCAGCCAGTGGGGTTAGGAAGCAAAGTGGATTAGAGAAGAAAATGCAGGGTGAGGTTAGAGAGTGAGATCCAGCAGCAGAAGAGAAGACTCCCTTAGCTATGTTTTGCTTTTTGTTCTTATCCATCTCAGCAAGCCTATGAGTGAAGTAGACATCAGCATTGCTTTCCTTTCACAGCCTCTAATCTGGTTCTTCTCACCAAAACATTCTAGCCTGCTTCAAACTAGCACAGCTTCTGTCCATAGAAGCTCAGTGTTGTTGACACACAAGTCATGGGGCCTTTGGGGGTGCTGTGGCTTACCTGGATGCCCAGTAGTACACCATGAAGTTGTTAAAGCCCATTAAAGGGATATACATGAGGCAGACACGGATGTTGAAAGACACAACTAGAAACAGATCCTGTGGAAAAACAAACAACCCCCCCCCCAAAAAAAAATTTAGAGGAAATATTAAAAGAATACTTTGTTGATGAATCCTCTCCACTCTCTCCTCCCTACTTGAACTGCAGCATAAATAAAGTCCTTTCTGTGATGCCTCACTTATCAAGTGAGCTCTGTGCCATCATAGAATCAACCAGGTTGGAAGACACCTCCAAGCTCATCCAGTCCAACCTAGCACCCAGCCCTAGCCAATCAACCAGACCATGGCACTAAGTGCCTCATCCAGGCTTTGCTTCAACACCTCCAGGGATGGCAACACCACCACCTCCCTGGGCAGCCCATTCCAATGGCAAATCGCTCTCAAGTCATCCTGCCTCAAGTTGGGTGCATCCCTGAAATACTCCCACAGCACTCATACTACCATCTGTAAAAAAGCTGAACTTGAGCCAGCAATGTGTGGTTGCAACCCAGAAGCCAAATGTGTCCTGGGCTGCATCCCCAGGGTGTGGGAAGCAGGTGGAGGGAGGGGATTGTGCCCTTCTGCTCCATCCTGCTGAGTCCTGACCCGCAGCGCTAGGTCCATCCCTGGAGTCCTCTGTGCAGATATAGACCTGTTAGAGTGGGGCCAGAGGAGGCCACAGTAGTGGTGGGAGGGCTGGAACACCTCTGCTATGAGGCCATGCTGAGAGAGTTGGGGTTGTTCAGTCTGGAGAAGGTTCCAAGGAGACCTTCTTAGAATCATAGAATGATTCTTGTGGCCTTTCAGTGCTTAAGGGGGCTGAGAAGAAAAAGGAGGACAGACATTTTAGCAGGACCTCCTGTGACAGCACAAAGGATGATGGTTTGAAACTAAAAGAGGGAGACTTAGGCTTGGGAGAAGGAATAAATCTTTGACATTGAGGGTGGTAAGACCCTGCCTCAGGTTGCCCAGAGAGGTGGGAGATGCCCCATCCCTGGAACCACCCCAGGTCAGGTTGTCTGGGGCTCTGAGCATCCTGCCCTAGTTGCAGATGTCTCTGCTGATGGCAGAGGGGTTGGACTAACTGACTTCCAGAACAGTCCCTTCCCATCCAAACCATTCCATGAACTAACAACCAGCAAACATCCCTGCAACACTCTGCTAAGATCTGATTGTTTTTTTACCAGCTTTTATTAAGCTGCTAAGAGGCTAAAAAGCCTCTTCTAAAAGTATGCTCCTTGTCCCTGTTGACTGCATCCCTGCTGCAGCAAGCTTGGAATCAGTCTCTTCTCTCTTAAACCCCTTAATCACCTGAAGTGGGGGTTAATACAGCCACAGAGTGACAGCATGTTGTGAAAAGTCTTTAGGCAACACAAGCTATGCTTACCAACCACTTCTTCTTCTTGACTGCAAAGTAGAGTGTAGACAGCTGGAAGAAGGGTACGAGTGCCAGTGGGGCCAAAACTGAAGGGAAGGATGAAAACAGAAAGAGATTTAATAACTTCACTGCATCATAAATCATATAAGACATTCTTCTGTGAGAGCAAGAATTCTGCTTTCCAGTGGAAGAAGCATTGCTGTCTCCCATATGCCCCAGCTTTCATGTGTCCACTCAATCTGTTCCTCTTTAATCTCACCACTTCTTTTCTTTCCCATCCCTTTCTTCCTCAAACTTGGCTCACCTCTATCCAGTACCTAACATCTCATAATCCTAACAGAGTTGTTATAAGAGACAATTCCTCTTTTATGCAATGAAGGTGACCATGAAGGTTCCTGAAGCTGAGGCTTCAAAGGGAGTATCTTACAAACCACTATTGTGGGGAGGAGATAGAATCATAGAATCAGAGTTGGAAGGGACCACAAGGATCATCTGGTTCCAACCTCCCTGCCATGGGCAGGGACACCCTACCCTAGAGCAGCCTGGCCTTAAACACCTCCAGAGATGGGACCTCAACCACCTCCCTGGGCAACCCATTCCAGGCTCTCACCACTCTCATGGTGAAGGACTCCCTCCTCATGTCCAGTCTGAATCTCCCCACCTCCAGCTTTGCTCCATTCCCCCTAGTCCTGTCACTGCCTGATGCAGCCAGGGTTTCCAGGTGGAGTCCCTACAGCACTGTAAGGACATGGGGCTACTCACAGATGAAATACTTGTGCTGATAATTGTAAGGCATGAACTTCTTCTTCTGCTTTCCAAGCTGCAAAATGAAAAGACATTGAAGTGAGCCAGTTAGAGACCTAAGACTCTTCACAAGGTATTTTCTTGGAGGTTGGTCTAGATGATCTCCAGAGGTCTCTTCCAACCCCTACTATTCTATGTTTCTGTGGCTCCATGATTCTTATTTCTGTCACAGGCTCACAGGATGTCAGGGGTTGGAAGGGACCCAAAGAGAGCATTGAGTCCAACCCCCCTGCCAGAGCAGGACCAGACAATCTAGCTCAGGGCACACAGGAACACATCCAGACAGGTCTTGAAAGGCACCAGAGAAGGAGGCTCCACAGCCTCTCTGGGGAGCCTGTTGCAGTGTTCTGAGACCCTTACAGTAAAGAAGTTCCCCCTTGTGTTGAGCTGGAACCTCCTGTGCTGCAGCTTCCATCCATTGCTCCTTGTCCTATCCCAGGGAGCAAGTGAGCAGAGCCTGTCCCCCCTCTCCTGCCCCCCAGCCCTCAGATAGTTATAGACATTTATTAAAGCCCCTCTCAATAACAGTCTAATGAACACATCAAGAACCACCTCATCATTTCTCTAATTCAACCTCTCTTCTTGAAAAGCAGGCTCTGAAGTTCCAAAGTAGTGCAGAGAAGCATATTCCACCTGAGCTTCTGCACCCAGACAGCAATATTATGCTGCTGTCAGAACAAAGCCATTTTTTAAGGAGAGTTCCAAAACCCATGGCAAGATACAAAAATGCTCCAAAAAAAAACAACCCTCCAAAAATCACAGAAATGCTCAGAAGCCATTTGATTGTTGTAGAAGTTTCTAGTGATGGTAAGGAAAGCCCAATCTAACCAATCCTAGGTACAGGCTACAGCATGCTGGCTGTGGACATGGCAACTGAGCCAGGAAACTTGGTGAGTGATGAATGCAGAATGAGTTTGCTGTGAAAGCTACAGCTGCACTTCAGTAGCAGAAGAGATAGGGCTCAGACATCTGATCTCGTTGCTACCTACAACTACCTGAAGGGAGGCTGTAGCCAGGTGGGGTTGGTCTCTTCTGCCAGGCAACCACCAATAGAACAAGGGGACACAGCCTCAAATTGTGCCAGGGGAAGTCTAGGCTGGATGTTAGGAGGAAGTTGTTGGCAGAGAGTGATTGGCATTGGAATGGGCTGCCCAGGGAGGTGGTGGAGTTGCTGTGCCTGGAGGTGTTGAAGCAAAGCCTGGCTGAGGCACTTAGTGCCATGGTCTGGTTGACTGGATAGGGCTGGGTGCTAGGTTGGACTGGATGAGCTTGGAGCTCTCTTCCAACCTGGTTGATTCTACGATTGTTGTAGAAGTTTCTAGGGATGGTAAGAAAAGCCCAATCTAACCAATCCTAGGTACTGACTACAGTATGCTGGGAGAGGAACAGGCTATGGACGTGGAAACTGAGCCAGGAAGCTTGGTGAGTGATGAATGCAGAATGTGTTTGTTCTGAAAGCTACATCTGCACTTCAGTAGCAGATGAGATAGGGCCCAGACCTCTCAATTTTTTGAGTAGTGGAGGTGGTAATGGTCAGAAAGGACACAAACATTTGGATGCTCTCCTAAAAAACACCCATGATATCTATCTCCTGCCAATGAACTAATTCCTGCAAGATCAAAGCAGCAAATCCTCTGGATAAAGAGATTTATTTGCCTCTTGGCTTTGTCAAATAGTTTGCCTTCAATCTATTGCCACAAAACAGCAAAAGGAAGAGGAGTTTACCAGAAGCACAAATGAGTTTATTGCTTCACATTCTGCCGTTTCACTACTTGCACTAAAGGGTCCTTAACATCACCTGCAAATTTTGTGCTTGTGGTTCTTCAAAGGAGGAGATAATAAGGAGGATGAGCAAACTGTTTACAGAGCTCCTCTATTACTGAGCAAAAAGACTTGAACAACTCAAAGATGTCTTCACTGGATCAAAGAATCACAGAATTTCTTAGATTGGAAAAGCCCTTCAAAGCTCATCAAGTCCAATCATTAGGTTCACACTGACAAGTCCTTGGCTAAGTCCCTCAGCCCAACATCTAATCACTAGGAATCACTATGGTTGGAAAGGACCACCAGCATCATCCAGTCCAACCTTCATCCCAGTATCCTTCATCACTAGATCATAGCCTGAAGCATCACATCCACTCTTTTAAACACCTCCAGGGATGGTGACTCCACCACTTCTTTGGGCAGCCTGTTCCAGTGCCTGACCACCTGCTCAGGAAAGAACTTCCTCCCAACATCCAACCTAAACCTCCCCTGATGCAACTTGAGGGCATTTCCTCTTGTCCTATCACTAGTAATTGAGGAGAAGAGACCAGCTCCAGCCTCACTACAACCTCCTTTTAGGTAGTTGTAGAGGGCAATAAGGTCCCCTCTCAGCCTCCTCTTCTCCAGACTAAACAAGCTCAGCTGCTCCTCACAGGCCATGTTTGGCAGACCTCTCCCCAGCCTCGTCACCCTTCTCTGCACCTGCTCCAGCAAAACTGGAGCATCAAAACTGGAACAAAACAAAAGAAAGCACTGAAATCCACTTTGTCCAGCTACAGTATCCCTGACTGTTTTGTTAAACAGCAGGAGGACATAAAGACTCCTTTCTTACACTTTGTCTTCCATCAAACCCAGTCTAGCACCACCAGCCCCCTCTGGATGCTCATAGATAACCAAGAGAGATCTGTCAGGAGACCACCACCGAAGTCCTTCCCAGCTGCCACTAACAGCTTTCCATGATAAGCCTTTTGTATAAATTCTCTTTCCAGGAGCCTTTCTGAGACAGCAGAGCAGAAATTCCCCACATGCCTTGGAAAGCTGGAATCTCTTTGCTTATTGCCAGCTGAAGGAGAGTGAGATGTTGCTTTACAAGGTTGATTATCTAGCAAAGAAGCCATTTCAACACCCCATGAGTAAACAGAACTGTCATGGAAGGGAATGACAGAAGAGGCTTTGCCTACCCTGATGATATCAGAAATCATAAGGGTGCAGGCAGGCTTTGCTCACAGATTGTTATGGAAGCCATAAAAGTGGTGACAAAACCTGCTATGCTTGTGTTTTGTGCATAGCAGTTACACTGGTCCTGAAGGGCTCAGGTGCCAAACAGCTGCTAAAGCCAGAAGAACCCAGGGAGAATATCTGACTCACTATCCACAGGATCAGTAAGTACATCTGATGCTAATGCAAGTGAACTGACTCATTCCTTGGACTGCCTTCAGGTGCTTACCCTGCTCTTCCTAGTGACACACAGAACTTAAGCACTCCTTTTTAAGACTTTGCTTCTCAGGAGCTGGTGCCTAAGCATCATAATCACCACAGGAGACTCTTGGAACACTTTGGGAATTGCCTGTCTGAGTTTGTGCAGGAGGGCCCAGCCTAGATTACAACCATACCTCAACTCCGTGGCTTTCTGTCTTTAAAAGCTGTGCTTCTCCAGCCATCCCCATGCTCACCTCCACAGACAGAGTCTTCCCCAAGCTGAACAGGAGAGGGTGCATGTTGAGGTCAGGGTCTTTGCGGAAGCAGTTGGGTTTGGCGTGGTGCTGGTTGTGCAGGTGATTCCACCAGCTGGCTGGTAACCCCTGCAGGAAAAGTTGAAGAGCAGAGATTCAAACTTGAGCATTATCAGCAATTGCATCATTATCTTTCCACCCATTCTTGACAGCTGCACTACTCTTCCCCCCCAGGCAATACTGCCTGAACGTCAGGACGCTCCTGTTCGTTGCTTCGTTCGGATTAGCCCCAGAGAACATTCCCACCGTGAGGCAATTACCTTCAGAACATCTATCACAACAATCTGCATAACTCGATTCCATTTAGGCCTCCTGAAGACAGAGCAATGCCCCAGATCGTGTTGGAACCAGCCCATTTGGATCTGGAAGACAAAAGGGTTACTGAGGAAAGAGAATGACAGCGACGTTGCATCAACTTGGCTTGAAAGTCCCTGGAGCTTCAGAGCGTGACTGCACCTTCCTCTGCTTTGGAGAAGACACACAACCTGTCCTACTGTGCTGAGAACTTCTTTTCAAGCTACTGTCCCCTAAAGCTGCTCAATACCAGATACTGCTTTTATTGCAGCAGCTAAAGAGTGAGCAGCAAAGCAGCATTACACTTAATTTGGCTGTTACAGCATGGAAGTCTTCTGCTCCCAGATAGATAACTCCCAAATAACCATCTAGAAAGTGTAAGAATTTCCAAGTCCACAGCTTCATTTCATATTCCCACATGGAGACACTGTGTGATCTGGTATAGGTGATCCTGCTCTGCAGGGTGCTTGGACTGGATGGTCTTTCGAGGTCCCTTCCAGCCTCTAGCATTCTGTGATGCTGTGACTGCTCTTTGAGGACTATCTGCCTCAGCAGACACTAGGCAAACAGAACAGATTAGTTTAAAAACGAGATCCTCTGGGCATGTTCCATGGATGTTTGAGCAAATCTAAGGCTACTAAGAAAATCTTGCTTTCTTCCTCCCCTCAGCCTTCAATTTCTCCCACCTAAGAGCCACAAAGTCCTATTTCCTTCTGCCCTACATGGACCCTTACATGTAGAGCCTCCCTTCTATGAGTCAATTTATTAACCCAGCAGAAAACTCTTCAGGGCTCCTGAATGGAATTGCCTCTTCAAGGACCTAACAATGACCAGAGCTAGCAGTCAGTAAGCAGAAGGAACACTGAGCCAAAAGAGTAGCTGGGAATGAAATGTTCCCTCTTTTGCTGGAGCGATTAGATCAGTTCAGCCCATCTTGTGAAACTGCCATTTCCACAGCACCCCCACCAACCCCAGCTGGCAGCTTGTCAGCCAAACAAGATCTGCTAGAGGGAAGAAACGTTGTGACATAGCATGTGTTGCTTGTCTGCCACTGGGGAACAGCATCCAAAGGGAGGCAGAAGGGCAGCAGGTGGGATGTGAACATCTCAGTAACTTTTTCTCCACCTATGTGCTACTTTGAGCCTAGCTGGGATATTTTGGTGAGAAGAGTTAGATGATAGGCTGTGAAAAGGAAAGAGTGGTGATGTCTACTGCACTCATAGGCTTGCTGAGGCGTACGAGAACAAGAACACAAACGTAGATGAGGGAGTCCCTGGAGCTGTTCAAGGCAAGATTGGACGTGGCACTTGGTGCCATGGTCTAGCTTTGAGCTCTGTGGTAAAGGGTTGGACTTGATGATCTGTGAGGTCTCTTCCAACCCTGATGATACTGTGATACTGTGAGTCTCAATCTGGGCTTTGGGCTGCACTTCTTCTAACTTGCTGCCTAACTAATCCCACTGCTTCCTAACCCCCCTGGCCAACCCTCCAAGCTCACCTTGAATATAAGGCAAAGTCTGGGGTAAGGTAGAGGGGTGGGAAGAAGGTGGAAGGATGATTGAGAGCCCCCCCTGGGAACTGAGGTTTCTGGGGAGGGCTGTTTTGTGTCTGTGTCACTTTTTAACTTGCATATTTCTGTCTACAGCTGTGGAGATTGTAAACATCTGCTTGGATATTGTGCTAAGCTGTCAGTACAGCTTCATTCTCTTCATTCCTCAGTTTCCAGCTTGGCTGAGTCTAGTCTGGGTGATTTACTGAAGTGTTTTTGGGGGGGTGGGTAGCACCCAAACCATCACAGTCTAGAAGAGTCAAATGTGTATGCAGCCCTGAGCAGCTCTCAGCAGTTTACCCGAGCCGTGGTGAAGAGTGCCATGCCTACCATGAAAGGCACTAAGGCTATCAGTTTACCCGAGCAGTGGTGCAGAGTGCCATGCCTACCATGAAAGGCACTAAGGCTATCAGTTTACCTGAGCAGTGGTGAAGAGTGCCATGCCTACCATGAAAGGCACTAAGGCTATCAGTTTACCCGAGCAGTGGTGAAGAATGCCATGCCAACCAGGAAAGGCACTGAGGCTATCAGTTTACCCAAGCAGTGGTGAAGAGTGCCATGCCAACCAGGAAAGGCACTATGGCTATCAGTTTACCTGAGCAGTGGTGCAGAGTGCCATGCCTACCATGAAAGGCACTAAGGCTATCAGTTTACCTGAGCAGTGGTGAAGAGTGCCATGCCTACCATGAAAGGCACTAAGGCTATCAGTTTACCCGAGCAGTGGTGAAGAATGCCATGCCAACCAGGAAAGGCACTGAGGCTATCAGTTTACCCAAGCAGTGGTGAAGAGTGCCATGCCTACCATGAAAGGCACTATGGCTATCAGTTTACCTGAGCAGTGGTGAAGAGTGCCATGCCTACCATGAAAGGCACTAAGGCTATCAGTTTACCTGAGCAGTGCTGAAGAGTGCCATGCCAACCAGGAAAGGCACTAAGGCTATCAGTTTACCTGAGCAGTGGTGAAGAGTGCCATGCCTACCATGAAAGGCACTAAGGCTATCAGTTTACCTGAGCAGTGGTGAAGAATGCCATGCCAACCAGGAAAGGCACTAAGGATATCCCAAAGTACCAGACCACGAGCCAGGATGCAGCATCCAGCATCAGGAGGTGGAGGAAAATGAGGAAGAAGAAGGTGGGGTTCGGCCTGAGGAGTCCCATCTTCTCCACACAGCAGCGCAGCTCCCGGAAGTCCTCCAGAAGGGATTTCTGTGGGTGAAGAGACTGTTAAAAGCTGCCAGCTTGGAGAATGCTACAGAGCAGACCCAGGAATCCCAAATGAGCCTTGGAAGTCAGAGGGCATATTCTCTCAGAGGGGTTTCTGTGAGCAAGTGGCCATCAGACCAGCAGGTCTTGGGTTTGCTTTGATGCTGCAGACTCTGTTAGTGAGGCACTAACTGAGCTGAGCAGAATGTGGGGCTCTGGGACTCGCTCCTCACGCCCAAGTGTGGGTTTAGTGATTCTGGGCCAGTGCATGTCTCCATGCATGACTCCTGCTAGCTGCCTCCCCACCACCCAGCCTATGGCACAGTGTCAGGAATGTTGCTCCAGAAATGATTTCTGCCAGCGCGTTTATTTCCCTTCTCCTCCCATGCTGAACCCGGGGCCGTTCCCACAGCTGGGTTCTAGAACACTCACTTCTTTATTAGACTCAAAGCTGGGTTGATTTGGTGCCAACTCCCCTATCAGCAGAGACTTCAAGTATTTTTTCACCAGAGCCTTGTCACTGTGAAATGCTTCAAAGGCATCCTGAGAAACACACAAAGGAAGGGGGTAAGAAAGGATATGTGAGTACACACCAGATGCTGAGCCTCTCCTTTCCCCAGGTATTTGATATAACACAACAATCCAGCTTTCTTCATCCATTTTTTGGCCCTTTGGTTGCTCCTGTGGTTCTTTGCCACCAGCTGGAGCTTGGCCCAAGGAAGCTGGAGACGTTTCAAGGAACTAGATTTCATAAAAGGACCTGGGTGAGGCTGGTAATAAACAGTTTATGTGTTTGATGGGAAACTCTTTCATCTGCTGGGTTTGGACCAGTCCTTCCCTAGAAGGCTCCAGCCAGCAGCCCTGCCCTATGGATGGGACTCAGGAGCAGGAAAACATGCCATTGAATGAGGTGTGTCTCTGCCATGCTTAGGATGAGGTTTTTAAACTGTCTGTATCACACCAGGGCTAGAGAAGATAAATGTTGAAGCTCCACACCCAGCAGGGCTAACCTGGTATCTCTTAAATTCCTTGTGAGCTTTCAGACCAGCTGATGTTTGGGAGAAGTGGGTAATGCTAGTGACATGAATGGGTCTGTCCCAAAATCGTTTGAAGCAGCAGTTTCAAAAGGAAAAAAATTAACTGTGGGATAAAGGATGAAATTCCAGATAAAGCAAAGCTCTTCTTTAGCTCATGCCCTCAGTGAGTTATCCAGAAGGAAGGCTGAGAGGCTGACCATAATCTTCTGTCTTCCAGAAAGAGCAGATACAACAAAATCCTCAGTGTCTGAGCAGCTGAGCACTTGCTGATCTTGGCTTTGAAAATCAGTGTGGGCTTTTCCTACCCACAGTACTGCAGACTCCTATCACAGAAACCTAAGCCTCTCAGTCCTCTGACCTGTCCTTTCTTTGCTCTGCTCTTAGGGCTTGACTATCATCTTAGCAGAGATTAGGGCTGTCATCTACAATGCACTTGTCCTCCAACATTTGACATCAGCATGAGGCTCTGCTATGCATTTTGTCTGTATTTATGAACCCATCCACACAAGGGCAGAAAAATTCTTACTATATATATATATATATATATAATTATGAGCTCCAGACAACAGAATTCACCACTTATACATGACTATGAGCTCTAGAAGAAAATAATTCTCACCATATATACAGAACTATGAGCTCTGGAAGATAATTATTCCCATATATACACAATTGCATGCTTTAGAAGAAGAAAATTCCCACCATATGTGCACAACTGTGAACTCCACAGGAGAATTCTCACCATATATATATATATAATTATGAGCTCTAGAAGAGAATTCTCACCACATATACACAATTATGAACTCCTAGAAGATAAGTCCCACCATATATACAGAATTATGAGCTCTAAGAGAGAACTCTCACTATATATATATATATAAAATTATGAGCTCTAGAAGAAAATTCTCACCACATAGACACATTTATGAGCTCTAGAAGATAATTCTCACCATATATATACAGTTATGAGCTCTAGAAGAGAATCCTTACCACATATACCAAATTATGAACTCCAGAAGATAATTCTCACCATATATACAGAGCTATGAGCCCTAGAAGATCATTCTCACTATATATATATACAATTATGAGCTCTAGATGAGAATTCTCACTATATATATACCATTATGAGTTCTAGAAGAAGAAAATTCTCACCACATATACACAATTATGAGCTCTAGAAGATAATTCTCACCATATATATGCAGTTATGAGCTCTAGAAGAGAATCCTTACCACATATACCAAATTATGAACTCCAGAAGATAATTCTCACCATATATACAGAGCTATGAGCCCTAGAAGATCATTCTCACTATATATATATACAATTATGAGCTCTAGATGAGAATTCTCACTATATATATACCATTATGAGTTCTAGAAGAAGAAAATTCTCACCACATATACACAGTTATGAGCTCTAGAAGATAATTCTCACCATATATATGCAGTTATGAGCTCTAGAAGAGAATCCTTACCACATATACCAAATTATGAACTCCAGAAGATAATTCTCACCATATATACAGAGCTATGAGCCCTAGAAGATCATTCTCACTATATATATATATACAATTATGAGCTCTAGATGAGAATTCTCACTATATATATACCATTATGAGCTCTAGAAGAAAATTCTCACCACATATACACAATTATGAGCTCTAGAAGATAATTCTCATCATATATACAGAATTATGACCCCTAGAAGATCATTCTCACCATATATACAGAATTATGAGCCCTAGAAGATAATTCTCACCATATATATACAACTGTGAGCTCTAAAAGAAGATAATTCTCACCATACATATATAGCTATGAGCTCTAGAGAATTCTCACCACATATATACAATTATGAGCTCTAGAAGATAACTCTCACCATATATACAAAACTATGAGCCCTGGAAGATGATTCTCACCATATATATATAACTATGAGCCCTAGAAGATAATTGTCACCATATATGTACACTTATAAGCCCTGGAAGATAATTCTCACCATATATATACAATTATGAATTCTAGAAGATAATTCTCACCATATATATGTAATTATGAACTCTAGAAGAGAATTCTCACCATATATGTACACTTATGAGCCCTGGAAGATAATTTTCACCATATATATCTAATTATGAGCCCTAGAAGGGAATTCTCACCATGAGCTCTAAAAGAAGATAATTCTCACCATACATATACAATTATGAACTCTAGATGATAATTCTCATCATATATATACAAAAATTATGAACTCCAGAAGATAATTTTCACCATATATATAGCTATGAGCTCTAGAAGATATTTCTCACCATATATACATAATTATGAGCCCTAGAAGGTAATTCTCACCATATATATGCAATTATGAGCTCTAAAAGAAGATAATGCTCACCATATATATAGCTATGAGCTCTAGAAGATATTTCTCACCATATATACATAATTATGAGCCCTAGAAGGTAATTCTCACCATATATATGCAATTATGAGCTCTAAAAGAAGATAATGCTCACCATATATATAGCTATGAGCTCTAGAAGATATTTCTCACCATATATACATAATTATGAGCCCTAGAAGGTAATTCTCACCATATATATGCAATTATGAGCTCTAAAAGAAGATAATTCCCACCATATATATATATATATATGAGCTCTAGAAGATAGTTCTCACCATACATATGTACAATTATGAGCTCCAAGGCATTCAAGACTACTTGGAAAAAACATCCTGGATCCTGGCTTTAGGCAAAGTCAGGCACCAGATGATCTTCAGAGGCACCTTTCAGTCCTGCTTTTCTGCAAAAGTGGTGTATATGTCTCAAAACAGGTGAATGTGTGGGATATATTATACATGTTTGTATATATCATACACATATATATGTACACATTGCACTTATATATGGATAGATCATGTATAGGAATATAGATGAGTATAGATGAATATCATAGAATCACAGAATCAACCAGGTTGGAAGAGACCTCCAAGATCATCCAGTCCAACCCATATATGAATTTAGCAGGACTGAAAAGCAAATGGAGTGTTAAAGCTTAGCAGAGTGAAAATTGAGAGCCAGACAGAAGACTTTCATCATCAGGGGTGACCTCATTGCTGTCTACAACTACCTGAGGGGAGGCTGTAGCCAGGTGGGGTTGGTCTCTTCTCTCAGGCAACCAGCAACAGAACAAGGGGACAGAGTCTCAAGTCGTGTCAGGGGAGGTCTAGGCTGGATGTTAGGAGAAATTTCTTGCCAGAGAGAGTGATTGGCATTGGAATGGGCTGCCCAGGGAGGTGGTGGAGTCACCGTCCCTGGAGGTGTTGAAGCAAAGACTGGATGAGGCACTTAGTGCCGTGGTCTGGTTGACTGGATAGGGCTGAGTGCTAGGTTGGACTGGATGATCTTGGAGGTCTCTTCCAACCTGGCTGATTCTATAATTCTATAAACCCCCTGCATACCCTCAATCTTGACCACTCTTTTTGTCTTCAAAGGGATGTGGTACCACTATACACAGCTTAAAAATAGAACAACCCAAAAGATGAACAGAGGTCTGGAGCAGCTTTCATGTTAGAAAACTGCCTTGGAAAAGAGGTATCAAAGAGTCTTAAAACAAAAACCAACTTAGAGTGGCATTGAGAAAGTGATGGAAGAAATAATTCACTGTTTGCATAGCACAATAAATGATCAGGAGGTAGGTTCAAAATGTACAGAATAATGATGAGGGAAAAAAAAACCCCAAACTGTGATATCATTGTAATAATAAACATGAGTAAGATCAAAGGTTGTTCTTCAAACTTGTTCATCCCAGACAAATTTCATGTGGTTAAGACCCCTCTGGGCCTCTATGAAGCATAATAAAACCTTCACTGGAAGTCTTCACTCAGGTGGCTGAGAGGACACAGCCTGGGGAGAAATCATCCTGTCTGCCCTGCATTCCTTTGGCTGCCTTCATGAAAGTCCAGCGACAGAAACTGCAGGAGATGGCACCAGACTTGCAGGGGTCTCTGGGCTGATTATGGTCTCCCTTTTCCAGCCAGCTGTGGGCGCAGCACTGTTTGCAGTCTCACATCATGAAGGGGCACACAGCCCTTTGAAATCAGGGCCAGATCTAAGCTAGAGAAGAAAACCAACGAGACTTCTTGTTCCTCCCTTGAGAACACCAAGTCTCCCTCTGCCTCGGTTTCCAGCTGGGTGAAAGGAATGAACCGTGGAAAACACCTGATCTGCTCCGGTTTTGGGCAGCACTCCCTAGCACAATCTGAAACAGCCCAAGCAGTCTTCCTTGCTGTTAAAAAGTCTTCTTGTGATGAGAATTCAGTTCTGGCTCTTCCCCATCACAAGTTGATGCCCTAAGCCTGCTCATGTGTCTGAGTATTTCTGCCTCTTCTGGTTAAGAGGGACAGGGAACTGCTGGAGAGGGTCCAGCGGAGGGCTATGAGGATGATCAGGGGACAGGAGGGCATGGCTGATGAGGAGAGGCTGATTAGGGGACAGGAGGGCATGGTTATGAGGAGAGGATGAGGGACCTGGGGCTTTTTAGCCTGGAGAAGAGAAGACTTAGAGGGGATTTGATAAATGTTTATAAGTATCTGAAGGTTGTCAGGAAGGGGGGGACAGGCTCTGCTCTCTTGCTTCCTGTGATAGGACAAGGAGCAGTGGGTGTAAGTTGCAGCAAAAGAGGTTCTGCCTTAACACAAGGGGGAACTTCTTTACTGTAAGGGTCACAGAGCACTGGAACAGGCTGCCCAGAGAGGTTGTGGAGTCTCCTCCTCTGGAGACTTTCCAGGCCTGTCTGGATGTGTTCCTCTGTGATCTGTGTTAGATAGCATTGTCCTGCTCTGGCAGAGGGACTGGACTCGATGCTCTCCTTGGCTCCCTTCCAACCCCTAACATCCTGTGTGTTGAGCTGGAACCTCCTGTGCTGCAGCTTACATCCATTGCTCCTTGTCCTGTCTCAGGCAGCAAGTGAGCAGAGCCTGTCCCCCCCTCCTGACCCCCAGCCCTCAGATATTGATAAACATTGATTAAATCCCCTCTCAGGCTTCTCTTCTCCAGACTAAACAGCCCCAGGTCCCTCAGCCTCTCCTCATCAGGCAGTGCTCCAGCCCTCATTGCCCTCTGCTGGACCCTCTCCAGCAGATCTCTGTCCCTCTTAAACTGGGGAGCCCAAAACTGAAGGCAGTACTCAAGATGAGGTCTCACCAGGGCAGAGTAGAAGGGGAGGAGAACCTCCCTTGATCTGCTGGACACACTCTTCCTAACACACCCCAGGATCCCATTTGCCTTCTTGGCCACAAGAGCACATTGCTGGCCCATGGATAACTTGTCACCCACCAGGACTCCCAGGTCCCTCTCCAGCATCCTGCTCTGACAATGGATGCACCTTCCTCCTCCAGTCTCCTCCCAGCTCTTACCGTAGCATCTTGCCCAGCATAGTGGCTAATAACTCTGCTGCCTCCAGGGTGGCGCTTGGAAAACTTGCTGACATCGTAAACCTTCCTGTCAATCACCAGCCACTGCTCCTGACCTTGCCCACGGCCATTGTGGACCCTGATCTCCTCCCAGGTGAAGAGCTGCGGGAAGGCTGGCACAGGTCGTGCCTCCTTTTCGGTGGAGCCAGTCTGCGGAGCCATCCGCGCAGTCAGCGCTGAGAGTCGCTGCTCGGAGCCCTGCAGCGCTGCGCCCAGGCAGCTGAAACCATCCCAGCCCGCCCGTTATACAGCCCCACTCCAAGCCACTCCCTGTGCTTTTGGAGCTGGTTGGCTCCCCTTGCCCAAACACACCCTTCCATAGCTCCCTCCTCTCCCGTGTTCACACCAGACTCGTTGACACACCCTTCCATAAAAGCCCTGTTCCTTCTTGTTCCTGAGCTGCCCATTAAGCCTGGGAGCTGCAGACTGCTTCAGTGAGTGTAAATATCTACAGGCAGAAGACCTTGGGAAGATTTTTCTATCATTCAGTTAAATGAGGTGGCAAAATGTCAGAAAGGAGCAATGAGCTGAGCACCTTGATGGATCATTAGGAGCTAGAAAAAAGGTAAGCTGCTAACTTGGTTCCATGCTGCTGAGTCAATACAGGGGCTGCCCAGAAGAGAAATCTGAGGAAGGCTGCAGGCAGGAACCCTGCAGCAGGTCTCCAGTGACCTTCTGAACACCTAGTGACCTAGACAACTGAGGCACTCTCAGCACCCTGTAATCCTTTAATCAGACACCAGCATCAGGAAGTCCTGCTCTTGCCATCAAGTGGAGCTTCACAACATCATGTAAGGCTGTAAGGAAGCTTGTTTGGAGAGCCCAGAGCTGCTATTAAATGTGCTTGCTAACATCTTGTACTCGGCTGCAATTCCCACCTTCAAGGTATGGCCTTGTAGAGCAGCAGAGAGAAAACAGCTGAATGCTCCAGGGTCTGTAACCCCTCCACTGGGGGATCTCTAATGGTCTATTCACTACCCAAAAGCTCCAGGCTGTCCTTTGCCACGTTGATCCCAGCATGCTAAGTTCATCTCTCTCGCTTAAGTCACATCACTGTTGCACAAAACACCACCAGGTGAGAGTGAAGAAGGGACACACAAAGAAAATACCCTTTATCTCCAAGTGCCTGGAGCTTGGCACTTTGACCACATTTTGCATACAGCTGCCTTCAGAGGTTGCTGTCTGCACTCCAGGCATTCAATCCTCTCATTGTTCAAGTCAATTCGTAGGTCAACCACAGACATTAAACAGATTTGGGGGTTGAAATTAATTATAAGAGTAATAACAACAACAACAACAACTGTTAACACCTCATCTGGCCATAGACTGGGAGCTTCTAAAACTCTATTTAATGGCACTGTGGACATAATTAACCTTAAATGTTTATCCTGTAGAGCCAAAGTCTCAATACCTTTGATATACAGAGGGGGATCAGTGAAGGGCTAAGAGTTCTCAGCTCCAATACATAGCAAAGAGAAAGCAGTGGCATCATTCCTAGGAATTCACCTCATTTTTGCAGGGGACCCAGCCAAAACTAAGCCTACTTGTATGAAAAATTGCCCTGCTTGAGATCTGGGATCCTCCTAATTTTGTCATTCTTAAGAAGTCCAATGACTAACCTTGGCTGCTTTTGAGGAAGGTACAAGCAGGAGGTGGTAGGTTGGACTGGATGATCTTGCATGTCTCTTCCAACCTGGTTGATTCTATGATGCTAAGCAGTAGGTCCCCTTTAGTCCCTCTTTAGGTTTCCATCCTGTCCTTTCATAAATCAACACTGAATTAAATCCCAACCCATGAGTTTTCCACCTTACCCCAAACTTTCTATTTATGGTTATTAATTTATCAGGGTTTTTTTATAATCACAAACCACATCTGGCACAATTTTCAGTCCCTGCATGAAACAGAACAAGTTCTATGTCTCACCTACCTCTTGAGACAAGAGGTTTCCCAGACAGCTCCAAGTGGTTGCTGTGATGAGCTCTTGGTTCTGGGAAGGACAGGAGAAAACTCATCTGAAGCTGCAGGCTTCAGGAAGGATGGGAAGATAAGGAAGCCAAACTACGTTCCTGACCAAGGTACCTCAGCAGGGTGAGGTGAAATTATGGCTACCTTCCCTCTCTCCCAAGCAGATGGCATGCAGACAGACTCAGCAAGAGCTGATCAAAGCAGAGATGATCTGATAGGCCTCTGCATCAGAAAGACACTGGCTAACTTCTGCAGAATAACATCATTTGGAAGAGCTTGTTTGGGAAAAATGATGGTAGGGAACTGGGAGGAGTGGCTGTGCTGCCACTCAGCAAGACCTGGCCAGACTGCAGAGCTGGCCAGAGGTGAACCTCATGGAGTTCAACCAGGGCAAGTGTAGAGTCCTGCACCTGAGGAGGAATAACCCCCTGCAGCAGTACAGCTGAGGAGTGACCTGCTGAGAAGCAGCTCTGCAGAGAAGGGCAACAAGTTGCCCATGAGCCAGTAATGTGCCCCCATGGCCAAGAAAGCCAGTGGTGTCCTGGGGTGCATGAAGAGGACTGTGGCCAGCAGGTCAAGGGAGGTGCTCTTCCCCCTCTACTGGTCAAGTTCTGCGCCGCCCCCCCCCCCCCCCCCCCCCCCAGTTCAAGAGAGACTGGGACCTACTGGAGAGAATCCAGAGGAGGCTCTGAAGATTCTGAGGGGCCTGGAGCAGCTCTGTGAGGACCAAAGGCTGAGAGCCCTGGGGCTGCTGAGCCTGCAGGAGAGCAGCCCCAGAGGGCATCTGCTCAGTGCTCAGCAAAAGTTAAAGGACTTGTGGGGGGCAAGAGGATGGGGCTGGGTCCCTGTCTATGACAGGACAAGGAGAAATGAGCACAAACTGGAAGCCAGGAGGTTCCTTTTGAACGTGGGGAAAAGCTGATGGCACTGGAGCTGTGAAGCAAGCCACCCAGAGAAGTGGTGCAGCCTCTTTCTCCGGAGGGATTCCAAACCCACCTGAACACTGTGATCCTGGGCTGCTGTGAATGGCCCTGCTTTAGAAGCAGGGTTGGACTGGATGATCTCCAGAGGTCCCTTCCAAGCCCCACCACACTGGGAGTCTGTGATTCTGTGACTCTGGAATGGACTTTGCAGGGTATTTGTGATATGAGCAATGATGAAATCTCTCAGCTTACCATTCTTAGCCTCTGAGTGCAAGCACAGTGGCAAGTGTAGGTTTTGGGTTTTGTCTTCTTTGTGCTTGCCAATGAATTAAGAGCAGCCACAAACTGGCTGGCTGGAGACAGCTGAAATCTTACATAGCAGAGACACCTCCTGCCTTGCCCTCAGCCCAGCATGGAGTGGGCAGCCTTTCTGGCTGACACAGACCTGCAAATTACACAACTCTAATTCTTTAAATCATGTAGCATCTTGCAAATTAATTCAGTTAAGCCCCAAACAACTGCTTAAAACTCCCTGCCATGTGGCAATGGTTGAACCACCCTCGGGAAAGGAGAAATGTGCTCACTGGTGTGCAGCAGAAGGCAGCAATAGAAGAATGGGAGGAATAATTTCTACTGGGCTGTCAGGCTGTGTTTTGTAACCCTTTATCTTGCTCTAAATAAAAGCTGAGTTCATGTTCTAGTGTGGGTAGAGCCTTACAGGGTTCAGTACTTGAGGTGGTGGTGGTAAAATATGGAAGAGTTGCTGCAAAGTTTTGCATATGTGAGGCCTTTTTCATATGTGGAAAGAAACCAAAGAGGTTACCCTGCAGCTGGCTGAAAAGTACAATAAAAAGGTCCCATTCTCCTATACTCAGACTTGTAAATGTATCAGCTACTGAAGAGTAGATAGAAAAGTAGACTTAGATCCTGGTCTGCAAACAGCTGCAGTATAAAGAGCTGGGAACACTCTGGGGTGAACAAGGATGGGATGTCTCTGCCTATACACACAGAATCAGCAGAATCATAGAATCTCTGAATCCCAGCATGGTGAGGCTTGGAAAGGACCTCTGCAGATCATCCAATCCAATCTCCTTGCTAAAGCAGGCACCCACCACAGCTTGTCCAGGATCATAATGGCCAGGTGGGTTTGGAAGCTCTCCAAAGGAGGAGACTCCACAAGCTCTCTGGGCAGCCTGCTCCACAGCTCCAGCACCCTCACACCAAAGTTTTTTCCTTAAGTTCAAGAGGAACCTCTCGAGTTCCAGTTTGTGCCTGCTACCCTTGTCCTGTCACTGGCCACCACTGAAAGGAGCCTGGTGCTACCCTTGTGACCTCTACCCTTTAGCTATTGATCAGCACTGAGAAGGTCTCCTCTCAGGCTGCTCTTTTCCAGGCTAAATAACCCCAGGTCTCTTAGCCTCTCCTTGTAACAGAGATGCTCCAAATCTTTTCATCATCCTTGTGGCCTCCACTGGACTCCCTCCAGTAGTTCCCTGTCCCTCCTGAACTGGGGAGCTCAGAAATGGACACAATACTTCAGGTGCAGCCTCACCAGGCCACTCATGACTTCCCCTGTTAGCACACACTAAAGGCTCCAACGTCCACCGAATCAACGTTCTTAGACGAACGAAGCTTGGGAACTCGAAGGCAATCATCCTCCCTCTTAACAGTGTGCAGAGTATCTCATGGCTGAATCCCTTCAGCATCCTACCTCACCCAGAGGATCCTGCAACCCTCAGCAGTAGCACATTACACTAAAAAGCCTCCGACAAGTCCTGCCCCCCCCTCACCCCCACATGGCAGGAGCTGTGCCTGTTATCCAGGTCACCAAAGACATTTCAGCGCTGCACGGCAGAGCCCACACGGCCAGTGAAAGCCGCAGTCGTGCTCACCCAGAGAAACTATTGAGCAAGCAGGGGGTTTGCACCACCCTGGGTGTTCTGCAACATCTGCCCACACACCTGCAGAGAGCCCTGTCGTATGGGCCCGGGAGGAGGCACACGTGCAGGAGCTGCTCCGCTCCGCTGCACGGCTGACTGCAGAGTCTCCCTGCACGGCTGACTGCGGAGTCTCCCTGCACGGCTGACTGCGGAGTCTCCCTGCACGGCTGACTGCAGAGTCTCCCTGCACGGCTGACTGCAGAGACTCCCTGCACGGCTGACTGCGGAGTCTCCCTGCACGGCTGACTGCAGAGTCTCCCTGCACGGCTGACTGCGGAGTCTCCCTGCACGGCTGACTGCAGAGACTCCCTGCACGGCTGACTGCAGACTCCCTGCACGGCTGACTGCGGAGTCTCCCTGCACGGCTGACTGCAGAGACTCCCTGCACGGCTGACTGCAGAGACTCCCTGCACGGCTGACTGCAGTCTCCCTGCACGGCTGACTGCGGAGTCTCCCTGCACGGCTGACTGCAGAGACTCCCTGCACGGCTGACTGCGGAGTCTCCCTGCACGGCTGACTGCGGAGTCTCCCTGCACGGCTGACTGCGGAGTCTCCCTGCACGGCTGACTGCGGAGACTCCCTGCACAGCTGACTGCAGTCTCCCTGCACGGCTGACTGCGGAGTCTCTCTGCACGGCTGACTGCGGAGTCTCTCTGCACGGCTGACTGCAGAGTCTCTCTGCACGGCTGACTGCAGAGTCTCCCTGCACGGCTGACTGCAGAGCCTCCCTGCACGGCTGACTGCGGAGTCTCTCTGCACGGCTGACTGCGGAGTCTCTCTGCACGGCTGACTGCAGAGTCTCCCTGCACGGCTGACTGCAGAGTCTCCCTGCACGGCTGATTTCAGAGTCTCCCTGCACAGGCACTCGGCTCAGTTTTCCACAAAGCCAGTATGTGACTGCTGCACTTGGTTGAGATTAGATCATGCAGCCCAATCATGGCCTGGGCTGCCTCAAAAGCAATTTGACCAGCAGGATCAGGCAGGGGATTCTGCCTCCCTTCTTTGCTCTGGTGAGACCCCACCTGCAGTACTGCGTCCAGTTCTGGGGTCCACAACATAAGAAGGACGTGGACAGGGTCCAGAGGAGGCCACCAAGATGATCAGAGGGCTGGAGCACCTCCCTTGTGGGCACAGGCTGGAAGAGTTGGGGCTGTTGAGCCTGGAGAAGAGAAGACTCCAGGGACACCTTACAGCAGCCTTCCAGAACTCCAGGAGAGTTGTGGAGGGACTTTTTGCAAGGGCTTGTAGTGACAGGGCGAGGGATGATGACTTTGAATTGGAAGAGGGGAGAATTAGACTGGAGATTAGGAAGAAATTCTTTCCAGTAAGAGTGGTGAGACACTGGAACAGGTTGCCTTGAGCAAGCTGCTCTAGTGGAAGAAGACTTTGCCCATAGCAGAAGGGTTGGAAGTAGATGATCTTTAAGGTCCCTTCCACATAGGCTCTGTTCCTTCATGGCTGTCATGGACACTTACTCCAGACAGTGCTGTGACTAACAAGGTGTCTTTTTCCAAACACAGCAAGGCAACTGAAACTGTTCTAACTGTTTTTATCTCCAGCGCAAAACTCAACTGGGAATCCATAGCCCAGGCCAAGGCTAGGCTCTGAAACACCTCCTCAATCTTTTCAAGGAACAATCAGCTCTGCAGACTGCAAAACTCTGTCTTGGAGGAAGAAAAATAATCCAATAATGATTTGTTTATGAAGAACGTTAAAAGACACATTATCAGTCAGGAGGAAAAAAGGCCCAGGGTTTCCTTTTTCCTTTTTTTTTCTTTCCCCCCCAATATGTTCTGGATTAATGAGGCACTCAACTGGTAAAAGCCCAAAATGCTGAACTGCAAAAATCAAAAAGCCAAACTAGTTCTTGCGACCAAAGACAAGGCAGACTGTGATGGATCAACCAGACCTTTGGAAATGGTCTAACAGCTTTCTCTGTATTAATGATTCCACTTCCCCTTTCCTTCCCTCTGGTTATCAAACCTTATTCTGCATGTGACATATGAAACATTTCCCTCTTTTCCCATCTCAACCAGACCTGAGCCACTTGGTCACCGACTGGCAAGCATCACAGATGTGTGCTATCACTGTCTGGCAGAACCTGGTTGCTACCATTGCACTGCAGAAGCGTTCTGCTGCAGGAGCCTCCAGTGACCAAAATGGAAGGGCAATTTTCACCACACCTGAGAACTGTCTCCACAGTATTCCTGGAACATCTAGTGAAGGTGTCAGGCACATGGAAACCTGATCATCTAAAGCCTCTTCTGTCCTTAGCCAAGCATTGTGGCGATTAAACTTCCACCGCTCAGCGACATTTACTGAGGTATATTTGGAGCTAATTTTCCTGTAAAAGAGGATGGTGTCACTTGATGCCCCAACTCTACCAACCCACTGCTTCCTATGCAAAGCAAACTCTTTGCCTTGAAGGACACCACCAGAACCAGCCTGTGTAGAAACACTCATCAGGCTTTAGCTTTCACTGCTGTTTCAAGATGTTCTCTGTAGGAATCCCTCACTGTTTTCTGGAGGCTTTACTACTCATCTCTGCAGCAGATGTAAATCACACAGAAACCACACTCATGCCAATGAACTCTCTTCCAGTGTAATGCAATCCTCTTTCCTTCCCCACCCCATGAGTAGTGCTGCATTACTACATCAGTCTTCTACACCTGACCTGCTTAAGAAATCTTTTTATACATCTTATAAACAAACCTGTCTGGGGAAGCAACAAATCATCCTGCTTCCGAGTGGCTCAGCTGCATCCACAGCCTACCCTCTGTGGACCCACCATCATCTCCACTTCTCCTTCACTTCTAAAGGTGAGGACACTTCTACAAACAGAGTTCATCAGCTTCAGGAAGTCAGGATAATGGAAGCAAACACATGGGTTAGGCAAGGGCTGCGAGTACAGATCTCTCCTTGCATTAACAAGGCAAAAAGAGTGGGTCTTGGGAAGGGGACACCTACAGCATTTTCCTCTTCTAAGCTGCTTCAACATCCCCTCTAATGGTGGCTTTCACACCACTCTAATGGTTTCATAACTCCAGCTGCTCCATTGCTCAAAAGGTTCCTCTGTAATTTGAGAGAAGTCATTTATTGTGGCCTGGAACCTCCTTCTTTGTCTGTTTCACTGGATAATCCTCAAAGCCTGAAATAACCTCAGACCATAGTTTTTGAGATCCCATGCAAATGCCTGATGAATTTCTTCTCCTCTTCCAACATCCAAATCCCACAGAGAGCTTGAAGACTACCAGGCTTCACCTTAGGGGTAAATGCTCTGTCTTCATCCCTAAATAAGCTTTGCTACAGGGTTTTCATATTCGTCCTGCTCACTAACATCTCTCCTTACACCATGTAATTCAAATCCTCCATTGCTTAACCTGCCACAGCTGAGGCAGAAAAAGAACATGGAAGTGTAAGATGCCCAAATGCAAGACACAAAAACCTCAGAACCAGCTCATCTTAGCAGTCACTTGGCTCTGAACAACTACCAACAGCAGAAAACCTAACAAGAGTTTCCTAACCTCATGCTCAGACCCACTGGAGAGATCTGCAGAGGGAATGGATTTTTATGTTTATTAAATCTCTACTGGATACTTGAACACACTTTTCATCTCCTGGTGTTTGTAGGCTGAACTAAAATAAAGACCCCACAAGCTGCTTCTGCAGACAGGATAAGGATCTTACCTATTCCAGGGGCTGAGCTTGGGATAGAATAGAATCATAGAACACAATGAGCTGAAAGGACCCTCTAGAGGTCATCTAGACCAACTCCACTGCAGGAAGCAGGGACATGCCCAGCTGAATCAGGCTGCTCAGAGCCCCAACAAGCCTGACCTTGATGTCTCCATGGATGTGACCTCCATCACCTACCCAGGCAACCTATTCCAGTGGTTCACCAGTCTCATAGTACAGAAATTCTTCCTACTGTCCAATCTAAATCCACTCTTCTCTAGTTTAAAACCACTGTCTCTCATGCTATCACTACAGCCCTTGGAAACAGTCCCTCTCCACCTTTCTTGTAAGCCACCTTACGTACTGGAAGGATGCTATAAGGTCTCCCCAGAGCCTTCTCTTTTCCAGGCTGAACAATGCTTTGGTCAGTGAGTTTTAGGAGCTTAAGTCTCACATCAGCCAAAAGTTGTGTTGAGCTCTGTTAATTTCGTATCTATGTTAAGTGAGCAGAACAGAAGGATAACAGCAACACTGGAGCCTTTAAACCCTCCCATTTCAGTTCCTAACTAGGTTGGATGTCCTCCTTCCCTCCTGGTGCCTGACTGCCATCCTGTGGCTGCTTCATAACGTTCAAGTTTCAAGGCTGAACTTGGAAGCTGGAAAGATTTCCACTAAATGGATACATTTGGGGCTGCTGGTGCTGCTCCAAAGAGGTGTACCCCAATACACATAGAAAGAACCCCGGGGGTGCTGGTAGAGAGTAGCTGAAGATGAGGCAGCAGTGTGCCCAGGTGACCAGGAGAGCCAAGGGCATCCTGGGCTGGCTCAGGAGCAGTGTGGGCAGCAGGGCAAGGGAGGTTATTCTGCCCCTGTGCTCAGCACTGCTTAGGCCACACCTTGAGTGCTGTGTCCAGTTCTGGGCTCCTCAGGTCAAGAGAGATGTTGAGGTGCTGGAAGGTGTCCAGAGGAGGGCGATGAAGCTGGTGAGAGGCCTGGAGCAGAGCCCTGTGAGGAGAGGCTGAGGGAGCTGGGGGTGTGCAGCCTGCAGCAGAGGAGGCTCAGGGCAGAGCTCATTGCTGGCTACAGCTACCTGAAGGGAGGTTGTAGCCAGGTGGGGATGGGCTCTTCTCTCAGGCACCCAGCAACAGAACAAGGGGACAGAGTCTCAAGTTGTGCTTGGGGAGATCTAGGCTGGATGTTAGGAGGAAGTTCTTGCCAGAGAGAGAGTGATTGGCACTGGAATGGGCTGCCCAGGGAGGTGGTGGAGTCCCCATCCCTGGAGGTGTTGGAGCAAAGCCTGGCTGAGGCACTTAGTGCCATGGTCTGGTTGATTGTCCAGGGCTGGGTGCTAGGTTGGACTGGATGAGCTTGGAGCTCTCTTCCAACTTGGTTGACTCTATGACTCCATGAATTTGTTTGACTATGCAAAATTAAACATCCAGATAACTGACATTCTGACTCTGGGCATTCAAAATAAGTCACTGGGCAACACCAAGACCTTCAGCACAGCTGGCCCACTTGACCTACAAGTAACACTTCTTCTACTTCACTCATCACAATCTGCCTTATAAGGACTTTCAAAGCTTTATGAAGTCTCTCTGTCTTCCTTCAAAACACATTGGAAGTACTTGCACTTCTTTCAAGTATCTCCATAGCTACAGACTGACACACAGCAACCAGAAAAGCTTGGGCTCAGCTCCCTCTTTTATAAGAGATGATTGAAAACTTGGTCCTGACAAAAGAGGAAGAGGAGCTTCCTTCCCTCTTGAAACTATTCTGCTTGCATTGCTGAGTTATGGACACACAAAGAGCGCAAGAGTGAACTTCATTCTCAAACCCGGCAGGTATGGCTCAAAACATGGGCTGGAAGGACCTAGCAGCACAGTCTGGCTGGCTGTATTTCATGGACAACATTCAGAGATGTGAAGTCTGAGACAGGGAGAAAGAAGCCAGAAGATGCTTTAAGGACCTCCCTGTCTCGAGAGTTTTCTCTTACCTAGCTTAGGCAGCTCCCTACTTGTCCAACTTGCTCTGTCCATATGAAGAGCCCATCCTAGGGGACTGAAGCTCCTTGTGGAGCTGTTAAATAATTCTGACAAGCCTAACAAGGCTTCTGTCCCTCTGTGGCTTAGGGTCAATGCTGTAAGCTCAGAGGGAACTTCTGACAGTGCCACTGTTGAGTGCCCTTACAGAGGAGCTTTTGCTCTCATTCAACACCCACCTTCCTAAACACAGGGTCACTTCCACAGGTCAAGGGTCGCTCATTTTCACCTTTCCTTCTCATCCTGGAGGGAGAGCTGGGGTATAGAATTCATTTTGGTGCATAGCTTTTGTTTTGTGAGGATTCATCCTGGTTTATCACAGAATCCCAGTATGGTGGAGGTTGGAAAGGACTCCTGCAGACCATCCAGCCCAAGCCCCCTGCTAAAGTAGAGTTGCCCACTATAGCTTACCCAGGATCACAGTGTTCAGCTGGATGTGAAATCTTTCCAGAGGAGAATCCACAACCTCTCTGGGCAGCCTGCTCCAGCATCCTCACAGCAAAGAATTTTCTCCTCACCTTCAAATGGAACCTCCTGAGTTCCTCTTCATTCCTGTTGCCTCTTGTCCTGTTGCTGAGTACCACTGACAAGAGTCTGGCCCCCTTCTGCCTACTTCTCACAAGCAGACAGAGCTGATTCCCTTCCTCCAAAATACAAATGCTGAGCTTTGTGATGATTCTCTCCCCACATTCTAGACAGGATAGATATATCTTGCTCTGATAACAGCAGCAATTGGTGAGATAAGGAATTTTATTGTTAAACTTTCCTCCATCAATAGCTCTAATAACAAGAGGGAAAGAAATGGAGCAGGAAAACTCAAGGTAAAAGAGTAACCAAGGCCCATTTCCTTGATGGTCTTTATCCACAGGTATCAAGGATTTAATGATTATTTCATTCTTTCCATTACCATTTTATTCAGTGCTTAAGAACACTCTGGGTCTGGGAAGATTAATTTCTTCCCCTCCCTTGCAGGCCATCCTCCTTTCAGATGTTATTCCTTATCTCTCTCCAACCCAACCTATTCTTCTGGAGACTGAGCCACCTGTCACTGAGGTAGCAGGGTGATGGAATCACCTTCACTTAGTGCTGTGCCAGCTGCTGTATCCTCTTTTGGCCTCTGTAACATTGGCACAGCAGATGAAAAGACAGCAGGAAATGCAGGGAGGCTAAATAACCTCTGGAGATGTGTTCTGAAGGCACATCATCCCAACAGAGGAAGAGCAGCAGCACACAGGCAGACATGTGCCTGTTGGGTGGCTGACTTCTGTCGACTGCAGAGTTAAATAAAGGCACTTAAGCAGCACCCCAACCCCTGACACTTCTGCATCCTCATGAAACTTGTCTGCAGCTCAGACAGCAACACCTCACAGGCCATGGGCTAGAAGTTGAGAGTACTCTCCACTTAACAAATCACTCAAAGAAGAGTGAAGCTTCAGGTGACCACAGATCCTTTCACTTCCACACTCACCCCTGTATGGTCGCACCACACTTCAGTCTCTTCTGACTCTCAGTGATGGGCTGAGTAACACCCCCAAGAATGGGACTGCAGAGACCACCTGCAAAGACTCCGTGGGAGGGCTCCAATGGGTCAGTAACACAGAGGCCTTCAGCACAGAAGAGATGTGGAGGGCAGCACTCCCACAGAATGCCAAGCTGTGGAGTAGTCTCCACTTCCATTCCTCTACTTCAGTTAGGGCCTTAATTAGCTCTTTTCCTCATGCTTCCTCCTTCAGAACTGCTGCCTGCACCTTCTACACCTCACTCACATACATGCAAATAGATTTGGGCTCTCATGTGCTGCCCACTGTCCCCTGGTTTGGGCACTTCTTCATTATACAGAATCACACATTTGGGTTGAGTGACCTCAAAAGGTCATCCAGTTCATACCTCCTGCAGTCAGCAGGGACATTCCCAACTAGAGCAGGTTGCTCATGGCCCCAGACAACCTGACCTGCAATGGCTCCAGGGATGGGGCAGGTGCCACCTCTCTGAGCAACCAGAGCCAGGATATCATCACCCTCAGGGTCAAAAATGTCTTCCTTCTCTCCAGATTGAATCTTCCTCTTTTAGTTTCAAACCATCACCCCTTGTCCTGTTGGAAGAGGCCCTTCAAGTACCTACTTGAAAATACCTACACAACTCCTTACTGCTTACACATTTTAATCACTCCTGTCCTCTTTGAGCTCATGCTGCCTTGTCTTTCTTGCTACCTTCATAACAACCACCTCACAAAGCCTGTGTTAGAGAAGAGACTTCTCTCCTATGTAGCCAGCAGCAGCCAGAAAGAAATCTGTTCCCAATCCCAAAGCTGCCTCTGGCTCAGTAGAAGGCAACCTCCTCCCTTCAGCTTTTCCCCACAGCTCACCACCAGAGAAGAGGAACGAAAGAAACACCAAAATAATTAGGAACACACCTTTAAAAAAATCGTATTAATTACATTCATCACTGGAATTAAGCAGCACCACCTCCCCAGCTCTGGCTTAGCCACCTCTCCCTCTTCCCTCTGGGCAGTATCTTCACCGTGACCACCGCAGGAGGCAACGAGGGTGGGGATTTCCTCTGCAGGGATCCACTGCTGCTTATTTATGCAGATAGGCATCCAGCCAGAGCTCCCCTGAATCCTTCAAAGAGCTGCCAAGAGAAAACCACATTTCCTTAAAAACAAGGTCATGAAATAGAGCATCCAGGGAGCACAGCTTTGTGGGGAGAATTTCTGTCTATAGATTAAGCAAAAGAGCTCATAGAACAGTTGGGGCTGAAGGGACCTTTACAGGTCATCTAGTCCAAACCCCCTGGAGTCAGCAAGGACATCTTCAATTAGATCAAGTTGCTCAGAGATCTTCAGAGACTACAGCTCCCTGGAAAGATGGAGAAGATGCAAACCCCGGGGGCTGCATCAGACAAAGACTTGAAGGGTAAAGCAAACTACTTCATTAGAATGGAAACAGAAGGAGCAGCAAGCATGGCAGGAGAGAGCCACGTGGCTTTTCAATGGAATAAGAAACATCTAGAGGGCAAAGAGGAGAAGAAAGGAAAAGCAAGATGAATGACAGCTCAAACTCATCTTTCTGAAAGCTCACTCAGAGGCAGAGGCACCAAACCTGGCATCCTACTGACCTCTGACTGTTCAGAAGTGAGGAAAAAGAGCTCTCCATTAGGTCACTCCTACTGACATCTCCTGTCTGCAGCTTTTGAAACCAGTGCCATGCTTGAACAGTTCTCCAAACCCTTTTATGGCCATCTATTCTCTCAGGAGCCCTCCACAGAACTTCTGCCATCCCATCTGGCTGCCCTTCCCCTTGCCTTGCTCACTCTGTAATAGTGGAGAGCCCTTTGCTCATGGACTGCAGGAGGCTGATACGTACTGCACTATGTCGGCAAAGGCGGTGAGCAGCGGCTTGCACTGGTACTCAACACCATGTTTGGCACACAGGGACTTCACCAAAGGGGCCACCTTCCAGTAGTTGTGGCGAGGCATTGTAGGAAAAAGGCTGTGGAAAAAGAATATGATCACTCAGTGGCATCTGTCATCATGAAGAACCACAGAACCCAGACTGGTCTGAGTTGAAAACACCTTTAAAGCTCATCTAATCCTCCACCCCCCTTGAAGTCAGCAGGGACATCTATAACTACAGCAGGCTGCTCACAGCCCCAACCAACCTGACCTGGAATGGTTCCAGGAATGAGTAATCTACCACTTCTTTGGGCAATCCCATGGAATTCCTGCCCCTCTTCTCTCCCTAAGACTCAACCTTCCCTTGGCCTGTAGCCATCAGTGCTGTGGTGTCCCTCTCATATCACTTCAGCCAGCATCTGTACTGCTAATTTTCACCCCTGTGCCATGCTGCTCACATCTGGAGAGGTGGTGGTGATCACCAATGCTTAAAAAGTGTTTCTTGAAGTTCCCATTCCATCCTCACATAAATGACACAACAGTGACCCACATTAGCTCTTGTTCTTGTATTACCTGATAGAGAGACAGGGAACTTGTAGGCTCTTCAGAGCTAGTGTATACCAAGACTCATTGCAAACTCCCTCACACCCCCAAACCTGTGCTTCAACTCACTGGTGTTCAATTTGGAAGTTGAGATGTCCACTAAACCAGTCATTGAAGAAGGACTGTTGAACGTTGCAGGTTGCCTGGAGCTGAGAGAAAAAACAGCAATGTTTAAGTGCTGGTTTAGGAATGTCCCTTCTCATACCTGTGTCCAACACAACAACAAGCAGGTACAGGCTCCTTAGCATCATGTGTCTTTTGGCTGAACACAGCAACTCCAAGAGCCACCTCCAGTCAAGCTAAGATGGCCATGCTGTGACACAAGAGTGTTAGGGCATAATTCAGAACAGACTTGAGTTTCCCAGTCAGATTAAGCCATAACTGCCATGATCTTTTACCTCTTCTACTTGAAAAGAACTCTATAATGGCTTCAGAACTCAAATAAAACAGATCACACATGAAAGACCTGCATTGTTCATGCACAGAAAGCTCTCTGAGGAGCTTTGCAGCCCCTTCAGTTATTTTCCTTGCGGCATCTCTGCTCAACATTTGAAACCTGCATTCCACTTCTGCCCCTTCTTCCTTTGCACTAACCATTCACTTCACCCAGTGAGGACAAGCTGCTCAAGTTTTCTCCCAGTTCCTACCACTTCTGTGATCAGCCCTCTTAGGCATGACATACCCAGAGCTCTAACTTCTCACCTTTGAAGCCACAGGTCTCTGGAGAGAAGGTCTTACCTGGGTAGAGAACCAATCCACATTCTTATCGTAGTCGATGTGCATCGGGATGTGATTCATTTGTGTCACCCAGACAAACCAGTTACTCTCTATAAACCTGCACACAAACACCCAAAACCATTACTGATGTCACACCTGTGCCCTGACAAGCCAGGACAAGTCACTGGTAGAGATACCAGCTAGTTGTTGCCCGACAAAATGAACACCAGGAATCAAACACACCTAAAGACATCCTGACAGACAACAACTGCTGCCTTGCTGGAAGGTGTGAGGAGACAGAAGAAGAGGGGATTGAGGAGAGAGAGAAGCAGGAGGTAGGAGAAAAGCTGTCACAAAAGATTGATATAAACTGGGGAAAGGAAAGGGAGGAATAATAAACTGAATGATACCTGACTAATACAATCAGCCCCAGCAAACCCTTCACCCCCAGTAAGGGCAAGTAGGTGAGAAAGAATCGGATGTAGAAGGTCAGCATCCAGGCCAGGTCCTGTAGTGAAGGGAACAGACAAAACTTCATCAAGAGGATGAATTACTGGCTTGTGAATCAAGAGGATGAATTACTGGCTCCTGAATTAATTTACCATCCCTTCTATGTGGTGCTGCCTTTAAAACCTCCCACAGTCTCTTTTACCAGTGGAAGGATTCAGTTTTAAGCTAAAAGCTACTTGATTTCAAAATCATTTTGCAAAATGAAGGTGGCATTGAACTCTCTTCCAACCCTCCTCTCCCAGTTGCTGGTACTTTTCCCTTTTTCCTGTGCCCAAGGGCTTTTACTGTGTTGTTTGGGTAGCAAAAAAGAGTGGCCAGAATGACCACTTTTACCTTCAGCTAAACTCTCACGTTATAGAATGGTTTAGGTTGGAAGGGACCTCAAAGATCATCTAGTTCCAACCCCCTGCCATAGGCAAGGACAAGTTCTGCAGGAACATGAACTCTGCAGAAGAAGGAATGCCTCCAGACATTCACACACCCCAGATCAAGACAGGACATCAGGGAACATCTTCTGTTACCCAGTTGGGAATGAATCTTTTAGAGAGGAGGAGGGCTGTGTGGAAGGTGCCCTCTCTCCCCCAGCAAATATGGAATCATAGAATGGTCTGGGTTGCAAGCAACCTCCAAATGTTAGCCAGTCCAACTCCCTCTGCAGTCAGCAGGGACACCCTCAACTAGATCAGGCTGCCCAGAATCTTGTTGAGCCGTACCATGAATATCCCCAGGCCTCAACTGCCTCCATGGACAACCTGTTCCAGTGTTCATAGAATCACAGAATCAGTCAGGGCTGGAAGGGACCACAAGGATCAGCCAGTTCCAACCCCCCTGTCATGGGCAGGGACACCTTATCCTAGATCAGGCTGGCCAGAGACTCATCCAGCCTGGCCTTAAACACCTCCAGGGATGGGGCCTCAACCACCTCCCTGGGCAACCAATTCCAGGCTCTCACCACTCACATGGTGAAGAACTTCCTCCTCATGTCCAGTCAGAACCTACCCACCTCCAGCTTTGCTCCATTCCCCCTAGTCCTGTCACTACCTGATAGCCTAAAAAGTCTCTCCCCAGCATTTTTGTAGGTCCCCTTCAGATACTGGAAGGCCACAATGAGGTCACCTCGGAGCCTCCTCTTCTCCAGACTGAACAGCCCCAACTCTTTCAGTCTGTTCCACCATCCTGATGATACAGAACCTGTTCCTGACATCCAGCCTAAATCTACTGTTCTCTAGTTTGAAATGCTTGCCCCTCACCCTATCACTACATGATTTCCCCCATCACACCCCTTGCCACAGACACACAGCCCAGAGCTCCTCCCAGCAATACCTTGCACTGAATTGTATCCATACAAGAAGAAGTCAGGGTGGGCAATGTGGAGCTGACTTACCACCCACTGCTTCCGCTGTACCACGAAGTAGAATATGTACCACTGGAAGTAAAGTGGCACCAGAGCTGGGGGACCAACTAGAGTGGAGAAATAGATGGCAGAGACATTAACTGTGCCCTTTTATGGCAAGTGAGGTGGACTGGGAAGGGAAGGAGTTGAGTAAATGCTGTCCACAGCACTGCAAAAGGGTAGGGTTACTCACTGATGAAGAAGTACTTGTGCTGGTGGTTATAAGGCATGAATTTCTTCTTTTGTACACCAAGCTGTTGAAGCAAGCAAATTACTCAGCCCACAGAGACACCTCAAGAGCTCTGTGCATACACTCCTGCCTATGCTTTCAAAAAGACATCCCCTAACCTTTCAAAGAGATGTCCTATCAAACCGTGCCACCATCCACCACTTCGCTGGCTTCATCATCCCCTGCAACTTCTGTCTGTGGTAGCTGTGGCAACCTTTCATCCCTAGCTTGGATGCACAAGAGCCTGGGAAGCCTCTTTCACCACATAGAGCAACATGCACTGGAAGCTCTCCTCCTACAGAGGGCACAGCTGCTCAACGATGCTCAAAAACCCATGAGGGAAGAGGCTGCTGCCCAAATCAAGCTTCAGGGAAAAGGAAGAAAGAACTTGTGGTACTATTAACAGTGTGTAGAACCTTCTTGCAACTAATCTCCAAAGCAGTAAGCATTTAGGCATTGAACTGTGTCCACAGGAAGAGAGGTGAACAGATCTCCCTCCCTCTGAGCCTAGCTACCTGGCAGCGTTCGCTACATTAAGACAACATCACCACCTTCCATCAGGGATTCCACTGCATCCCTGTACATGTTCAAACCCATTCCAAACAGCAGCCTGCCCTTAATTTCATTGCATTCTGAGCATTTCAGCCAGGTGATGCCACGAATTTATGTAACTAGGTTGTTCTGGGGTTTTTTTTAAGGAGTGGCAAGTGCTGAAGCCACTCAATTATCCTCAGAGTTGTATCAGAAACAGAGCTGGACTCCAAATGGGACCCAATCTGACACCCACTGTGGTACTGAGACCACTGAAACAGCTTCTTTGATCACTAATTGTAAATGTCCCAGAGAGTCCTTGCTTGTCATCTGTTGCTTCATTTCTCCAACTACCACAGTTAGTCAAAGCTGACCTTGGTAATGAGGAGCAAATTGCAATCTTCTCTTCATTCAGCTGCAAGTCTCTCATCAGAGAAACAAGAACTTGTAACTGTGACAACTACTTTGGTCTGGGTTTGAAATCTACCAAAAATAACTTCTGTTGAAGTGCCACAGGGGTACAAAACCCTCACAAGTATTGGAGTATAACCAAGGGACATCAGGGAGCAGTAGGAGGTAGGGTTGCACTATATAAAACTGCATTTCAACTCAAACTATTTTCTGGAGGTGCTTCTCTTTCTACTAGGTGCAGTTTTGGTGGCTTTCTTTTTTCACCCTTCAGAATAAAATTGGATAATTTGAACCCAAGAAAACTGTACTAGGGAAAAAAAAAACCCAAACAAACCAAAAGCCAGTTGCAACATTAAGTGTCTGGAAGGTAGAGATGCACCTGGATGTTTGTTGTTCTTGCTTTTCGAAGGCCACTGATGCCCAACTGCACCTTCCCCAAACTCCCAAAGCAGTGAGACAACTCACTGACCAAGCCAACTGCTCACTAGGCTCCAGGCAGCTTTCCAGATTTACAGCCTGCTGCTGCAACCCCCACCAGAGCCTCCACCAGGTCTCACCTCTACAGAGAGTGTTTTGCCCAGAGCAAAAAACAAGGGGTGCATGTTAACATCAGGGTCCTTTCGGAAGCAGTTGGGCTTAGCATGGTGCTGGAAGTGGAGGTGATTCCACCAGCTGGCAGGTGCTCCCTGCAGGAAAGGATGAGAAGAGAGTGCTGTGAAGAAGTTACAGAATGACAGAATTAACGAGGTTGGAAAAGACATCTGAGATCCTCCAGTCCAACCTATCACCTAACACCTTCTAATGAACTAAAACCATGGCACTAAGTGCCTCATCCAGCCTCCTTTTAAACACCTCCAGGGATGGGGACTCCACCACCTCCCCAGGCAGCCCATTCCAATGCCAATCACTCTTGCTGTGAAGAACTTCTTCCTAATGTCCAGGCTAAATCTGCCCTGGTGCTGCTTGAGGCTGTCCCTTTGCTCTGTCACTGGGTGCCTGGGAGAAGGGACCAACCCTCACTTGGCTACAATCTCCCTTCAGGTAGTTGTAGAGAGCAATAAGGTCTCCACTGAGCCTCCTCTTCGCCAGGCTAAGCAACCCCAGCTCAGTTGTATCTTCTACCCTTAGTCCTCCCCCACCATTACTTCCCTGCATTTGATTTCTTCAATCTCAGACAGCAGAGCATCCCAGACCAAGCCCTAGCAGCCTGTCTCAACACTGAATGCCCACCTTCAGGTGGCCAATTACGAACTTGTGGACCCAGTGGTTCCATTTAGATGTGCTAAAGACTGAAAGGTGTCCAAAATCATGCTGAAGCCAGCCAGCCTGGGCCTGGAATAGAAAAAAAAAGAGATCAACACCCTACAACAGTGCTGCTGGATAAAAAGAAGAGTCAAGAGGCTCAGAAAAAAAGGTTTTCTCTCCTACTCTTCTGCTGCTCAACACACACCCTTGGATAGCGAGAGCACTTGCACTACTAAGACCCAGTCCAAACACTTCTCTTTTACTACATACCACTACAGCCCAGACTTTGCCTAATGACTTTTAGTCCCAGATAGCTGTTTTCACAAGGAAGAAGAGAAAAAAAAAATCATGGAAAAAAAATAAAGCCAAGGAGCTCAGAACCAGCATTGATTCTCTTACAAAACTGCACAGAAATCAGCAACAAAGTCTCCTTTAAGGAGCTGCTTGCTGCTGCCTCCTCCGAGTACTTGTAATTCCAAGGGGATCAGCTGGCCACAGGAGAAAGAGCTGGGGCTTTGAGAGCTGCTCTGCCCTCTCCTCTAACTCCCTGCAAGTTCCCATGGGAACACAGCGGCTTGGCCCCTGCACAGAGCCTTGGAGGTCTGGCACAAGAGACCTCAGAAGTGCAGCATGGCTTTCATTGTAGGAAGAAGGCTGGGAATAAGGAGGGCTTTGATGAGCTATGGGAAAGAAAAAGCAGGGCAAAGTCTGCTCAACCAAAGCAGCATGTCATGGCACTCTAATGTTGCCCCTCTGGTGGAACCCAAGGAGAAGCAGAACTCTGGGGAGTCCATGAAGATGAGATTTGTCTTGCGGTTAGGGCAATGAGCACCTAATGGAATCACAGGATCACAGAATCGTTTTGCTTGGAAGAGACCTTTAAGATCATGGAGCCAAGCCCTTAATCCACCACTGCCAGGTCACCACCAAACCATGGCCCTCAGCACCGTATCTCCATGGCTTTGGAGCTCCTCCTGGGATGGGGACTCCACCGCTGCCCTGGGCAGCCTGTTCCAATCATTTGTAACCCTTTTGAGGAAGAAGTTGTTCTTCACATCCAACCTAAATCTCATCTGGAGCAACTTAATGCCATTTCCTCTTGTCCTACAGCCTATTCCTTGGGAGAAGAGACCAACCCCCACCTGGCTGCTGGCTCCAGCCTCTTTTCAGGGAGTAGTATAGAGCCAGGAGCACTGCCCTAAGCCTCCCTTCCTTGAGGGAACAACTCCAGTTCTCTCAGCCACTCTTTAGAGGACTTCTCTCTGGAGCTGCTCCAGCAACTTCACCTTTCTGGAGTGAGGGACCCAAAACTGAACCCAGAATCCTAGACACGGCCTCATCAGTGCCCAGTACAGGAGGACAATCCCTGCCCTGGTCCTGCTGGCCACACTCTGTTTGATCCAGGCCAGGATGCTCTTGGCCTTCATCTCAAAATTCTGGCTTTTGGCATTTTTTAGGTCTTCTTTTTTTGCCTAGCTGCTTACCTGGACAGTGCCTAGCAGCACTGCAGAGAAGAGGAAAGGCACTGTGGATGCTCCAAAATACCAGATGGTGAGCCAGGCTGCAACGTCCAAGAGCAGGATGTGGCAGAGGTACAGCATGAAAAAGGCAGGGTTGGGGTTGAGCAGCCCCATCTTCTCGACAGCCGCACGCAGCTCACGGAAGTCCTCTACCAGCTTTTTCTGGGGGGAGACCCAAGAGCATCTGCCAGTCTGAAAATGCTTCACAACCCCCAAGGACAGCTCAGTTTCCCCTCTCAAGAAGCTACTGTGGCAAAAGGGCAAAGTTAAAGGTCACCTGGAGGCAAATCTTCACTAAAAGTACTAATAATGATCATAGAATCATAGAATCATATAATCATAGAATCAACCAGGTTGGAAGAGACCTCCAAGCTCATCCAGTCCAACCTAGCACCCAGCCCTAACCAATCAACCAGACCATGGCACTAAGTGCCTCAGCCAGTCTTTTCTTGAAGACCCCCAGGGACGGTGACTCCACCACCTCCCTGGGCAGCCCATTCCAATGGGAAATCACTCTCTCTGTGAAGAACTTCTTCCTAACATCCAGCCTATACCTACCCTGGCACAACTTGAGACTGTGTCCCCTTGTTCTATTGCTGGTTGTCTGGGAGAAGAGGCCACCCCCCACCTGGCTACAGCCTCCCTTCAGGTAGTTGTAGACAGTAATAAGATCACCCCTGAGCCTCCTCTTCTCCAGGCTAAACAGGCCCAGGTCCCTCAACCTCTCCTCATAGGATTTGTGCTCCAGGCCCCTCACCAGCTTTGTTGCCCTTCTCTAGACATGCTCCAGCACCTCAACATCCTTCTTGAATTGAGGGGCCCAACTGATGTGAAGTGAAGGAGAAGCTACAGGTCAACAAAGGGACTCCGGTTTTGGAACCCTTCCACAGATGAGGACTCCACCTGGGCAGCCTGAGCCAGGCCTTGACAACATTCAAGAGGAAGAAATTATTCCTTAAGCCCAATCTAAATCTCTGCTGGTTCCCATTGTCCTGTCACTTGTTCCTTGGGAGAAGAGACCAACCTCCAGCCTGGCTCCAGCCTCTTTTCAGGGAGTTGTAGAGAGCCAGAAGAGACTTTGTCATTTTATATACAGGGAATTCTGGCTACTATTAAGAGAAGTTAAATAGTACAATTTCAATCCAAATACCAGATTTTTAAGATACTTACATTCTTGCTGGGCTCAAAGCTGGGTTGATCTGGTGCCAGTTCCCCAATCAAGAGTGGACTCAGGTACTTTCTCACTAGTGTCTTGTCAAGATGAAATGCTGTGAAAGGATCCTGAAATACAGATGAAGGAAGAAGGCTGAAGAAAAATGACTGTTCAGGTGGCACCAAAAGAAACAGATTTCACTACATCCTGGACTCATGTCCAGGGTTACACAAAGCAGCCCAGCTAATGGAGCTGGCTCAGCCAGGTTTTACTACCACAGATGTTACTGCTTTCTTCAGACCATAAATGATGGTTTGAAGCTGAATTCTCTGCATCATTTTCTACCAGGATGTGGTTAAGTGCAGGGCACCAAGAAGCATGAACTCACAAGCCAGTTATGAATCCAGAAATTTCATCTCACTGAACCTCAAGATATGGAATCATGGAATTGTTTGGCTTGGAAAAGAGCTTTAAGACCATTCAGCCCAAATGTTAACCCAGCACTGCCAGACCACCACCAAACCACGGCCCTCAGCACCATATCTCCATGCCTTTGAAACCTTTCCAGGGATGGGGACTCCACCACTACCCTGGGCAGCCTGGGCCAGGCCTTGACAAACCTTTGGGGGAAGAAATTGTTCTTCATGACCAACTAAAACCTCCCCTGCTGCAACTTGAGGCTGGTTCCCATTATCCTGTAACTTGCTCCTTGGCAGAAGAGCCCAACCCCCACTTGGCTCCAGCCTCTTTTCAAGGAGTTGTAGAGAGTCAGAAGGTCTCTCCTCAGCCTCCTCTTCTCCAGGCTGAACAACCTCAATTCTTTCAGCTACTTCCTCATTTGTGCCCTCAGCAACTCTGTCTCTACTTTAAGTTCCACTTTTTTTTCCTTCAAGCCCCATGTCCTGAAGTGAATGTCTGACTAGGAAGAAGTGCAAGAAGTTAGCACAAACCCAGGTGAACTGGGAAAAACAATGGGACATGCAGGACATGGATAGACAATGACACTTCCCAGTGACCCCCACCAATCTCAAAAGCCCTACATTGTTCCAAACATGCTTCTTTGGCAATCCCCAATGCCCATCTGCCCACATCTTCCTGTAAGACTTATGTTTTCTTGCTACCTCATCTGATTCCTCTTCACATTTATCAAGAGTCCCATGCAAAAGCCTTTTTATTCATCCTTACCATTCAGAAAATCCCTGTTAGGGAAAACCACTTTCATCATCTAAATGTCCTGTCAGTCTCCATGGCAACCAGGCAGCCAGGAGGGGGAAAAAAAAAATCACTACTGACTGTTATCACTAGAGATTTTATCACTGTATTTAGATGAAAATCCCCCTGGCAGTTGGGCAGCCCTGCTGATGGTTTCCTATTTACCTCCTTTTGCACATTTCTCTCCCTCTGTCCAAATGATCATAAACTTTACTCATTTCCCTCAGCCTAAGAACGATTTTTTTCTTTCCTGAGACAGTATTTGCTCAGTGCCCATCACTCTGTAAGCTTTCTGTGCCATGCACTACTCAGGAGTACCATTACTAGCTCCAAATCACATGTTTTTTGAAGTAAATGGTATTAAAAGATGCCTAGCTAAGAAAGGGGTTAAAAGCCCAGCTGATGCTGCCAGCTCCGGGTCAGCCTTGTTGCACTTCAGCTGTAGCATCCTTCTCTGCCCAGGCTTACAGAAATAAAGAAGGGGAAGAGAAAAGGGGGTTTGTAATTTGCATTTTCTCACTGGAAGAGGAGGGGAAAAGAATAGGGAAGAGTATGTGGGCAGATCAGAGGAGGATGGTACCACCCGGTTAGACCAATCCCCTCCATGGAGGCTGCGAAACCTGGCAGCGCCGATTGCACCTCCTTGAAGCCAGAACGCTCTGGTGACATTCAGCGAGGCAAAAGTGCTCTTTCTTTCCTCCGCTGTTTGTGAGGAGCTTCGTTCTTTACAACTCCGGGACAAAGCTATTGGAAACACGGTAGCTCACTTGGCTGGGGTTCCTGAGCGGTCAGCAGTTCGGCTGCACCCAGCAGCGACACTGGGGACAGTGCATTGTGTTCAGCCCTACGTGTTGGCCACAGGGACTGACCCACTTCTGACGGGGCTTCCAAAACGCACAGCCTCGTCCTGACCTCACGGCGTATGTGTGAGCTCATCTCCTGCCCAGCTCCACATCACATGCATACGATGAAGCGAGGCAAAGCACTAAATCTCACGTTCACCCCTTCCGCTCGGGACTACCCATCAAAACCACTCCTGAGACTGCTTCAGCATCCCATACCTGCCCTGGGGTGGACACCCTCGTATTTGGAGTAACTCATTCTCTTTAGTGCAAGGCACGATTAGGTGAAAGGAAGGAAATCCACTGACAAAAGTACCCCACGAATCCAATCCAAACTATGACTGCTGCACTTCGCAACAGCCACTGACATTCGGAAGGGCTGGTTTGTTTAGTCCTAAAGACCAACATATGACTTCCAGCAAGACCTTGCACTGGTGCCACCCCTTGGACACACAGAGCTGGGATTTTTAAAGCTGGAGGAAGCTCAGTGTTGTTCACACAAAGTGCACCGCGAATGTCCTCTCCCTCCATAGTAACAGGACAAGAGGAAGCAACTTCCAAGTCGCACCAGGTGAGGTTTAGGTTGGACACGAGGAATAATTTCTTCTCCCAAAGGGTTGTCAAGGCTTGGCTCAGGCTGCCCAAGGGAGTCCCCATGCCTGGAAGGGTTTCAAAGCCATGGAGATGTGGTGCCGAGGGCTACGCTTTAGTGGTAGTGTTGGGTTAAGGGTTGGACTCCATGACCTTAAAAGGCTTTTCCAACCACAACTACTCTGTGATTCTATGTATATCTCGCATGCTTCTGTTCAGTTCTGCTCTGCGGCTAGACATGTATAAAAACAGAGTATTCTTGTGCAGTGCATGTGCTCGAACATCACTGCTTCTCCCCCTTCCTCCCCCCCAGATGTAAGGCTGGCTGCGGACACTCATTTCCGCAGTCTGTTGTTGTTCCTTCAGACAAGTAAAATCAGTCACCCGGGACCCTCCTCTTCCAGAGGGGACCACACTTCTGCGCCTGCCCCCAGCACGCCTCTCCCGTCCCTCCCCGGACTGGGAACGGCCACCTCGCCGCTGCCCCGCCGCTCACCGTGGCGTCCTGTCCGGCGTAGTGGCTGATGACCCGGGAGCCTCCCGGGTGCCTCCGGCAGAACTTGCTGATGTCGTACACCTTCCTCTCGATCACCAGCCACCGCTCCTGGGCCGCCGACCCTCGCCCGTTGCGCTGCCCGATCTCTTCCCAGGTGAAGAACCGCAGCGACCGTTCGCCTTCGGAGCCTGCCATGGCTCGGTTCGGATGGGTCTGTGGGGTCCAGGCGAGGCTGCGCTCGGCTCGGTTCGGCCTCCGCCGGCCAGACCCTCCCCGGCCGCGCCGCCCGAGTTCCCCCTCCGCGCTCACTCCCAACCTCCTCTTGAGCCCCGTCCCGCTGGCCCGCTTCCCATTGGCTCCCCACGACATCAAGCCCCGCCTCCCTAGGATTCCCGCACGCCCATTGGCTCCTCTCCCCTTTCTGCCCGCCCCCTTGGCTGCGCGCAGTGAGAGCTTACAGGGGCTGCCTCCGCCCGGCTTTGGGGGGTACCGCACGGTGCTGGAGCCGGTGTAGGGTTGGTGATGGAGATCATGGAAGAGGAAGATTAAAATTCAGGTCCCGGCAACAAGCAGCTGCCCGGCAGCTTCGACTGTCCAGGCTTTAGTACGTTGTGAGCTGTCTTAGAGAGAATCACAGACTGGCTTGGGTGGGAAGGGACCTCTAAAGGTCATCTAGTCCAACCGCCTGCGGCCAGTAGCGACATCTGCAACATTTACTCATCTGAGCAGTCATGCAGGTCGCTCACAGCCCCCAGACAACCGGTTCCAAGGATAGGGCACCTCCCACCTCTCTGGGCAACCTGGACCAGTGTCACTACCAACCCTATCGTAAAACATTGCTTCCTTCTCTCCGGTCTGTATCTCCGAGTTCTGAGCCATCACCCCTTGTCCTGTCACAGCAGGCACTGCTCAAAAGTCTGTCCCCAGCTTTCTTCTTGGCCCCTTTAAGTACCGAAAGGCCACAAGAAGCTCTCCCTGGAGACTTCTTTTCTCCAGGCTGAACAACCTCAGCGCTCTCAGGTTGGCCTCACAGCTTAGGGCTTCCAGCCCTCCCACCGTTGCTGTGGACTCCTCTGGCCCCACTCCAGTAGTGGTGTTGACTAAACTGAAGTATCAGCTGCTTCCTTTTTCCTTGCAGTGTCCTCCCCAAAAGGCCATGCCATGTAACTTTTCTGTTCTGGCACCTCTTGTCTGATATGCAGGAGCACTCTGAGTTACAGAGACTGCAGCCAGACATCCCCCATGCCTGATGTAGAGAAAACACAAAAGCCTAGGACCCAAGCCATCAGCAGGGGACTGATGTACAGGCTCTGCAGCACCAATTATAGAATTATTGAACTGTTCTGCTTGAAAGGCACCATTAAGATTAGGAAGTCCAACCCTTAACCCAGCACTGCCATGGCACCACTAAAGCATGGCCCTCAGCACCACATCTCCATGGCTTTGAAACCCCTCCAGGGATGGGGACTCCACCACTGCCCTGGACAACCTGTTTCAAGCCTTTGCAACCCTTCACTCCCAAGTTGCTTCTCTTTAGACTGATTTTGCTGCCCTCACTTGTGGGTTGAGGATGTCTCACCTTCCCTGCACTTGGTTTTGTTTCCCCTTTCCAGCATATTGTAGCATCATAGAATGGCTTGGGTTGGAAAGGACCTTAAAGATGATCTAGTTCCAACCTTCCTGCCTTGGGCAGGAACATCACCACTAGATAAGGCTGCTCAAAGCGTCATCCAGCCTGGTCTTAAAGACTTAAGCCCATGAGGCATTCACAACTGTTCTTCCATCTGTTCTTCCTCTCTCTTCCAGCTGCCCCAGCCTCTTCTGTTCTAGGCTGCTGCTGCCTGCATATGCAGCCAGAGGGATGAAAGGTATCACCAGCACAGAGCATGCCCATTTGACGGTGCTCTGCAGGTGATTCCCTAAACAATAGCCTGCTGCATAGAGCTGGAAGAGTGAATAATGCTAAAAGCACAGATCCAGCTGTGTAGTACTCCATACATATGCATTACAAATGTATATTAGAATCCCTCTCTCCACACTCAGCTCCCTTCTTCCCTTCTCCCCTTCCCCAGCAGCAACAACCTTCTCTTTGAACCCTCATTACCGATTCCGAATTGCTTTGTTCTCATTCACACCTTCCCAGCTGACCTAGTTGCAGCAATTCCAGTTGAATGTAACCATAGAAACAAAGACCCACCAGACTGCATCCCTTATTGTTCTGAACATCGCCCGATGGCTTCCGCACCGTCTTTCGAGCTGGCAATTCGATGCCTGCAAAACACTGGAGCAAACATCTTTCGATTCCCTCCCTTTATCAACGCTAACGCACCAAGTAGGGCATCCCTGCTCCTACACATCTGCGCTGTCACCCACGAGAGAAAAGATTCTCTCCTGATCTCAATGAAAAAAAGAAGTATGTTGAATGTTGACCATTCTCACAATCAGAACCAGAAAGGACATAAAAAAAAACTCCCCACAAACGTTTAACATACTTTAAATGTTAACCATCATATTCCAAATGGTGCAGTAACTATTTCAGCCTCTCTATTCTGTTTCTGATCGTGTGTTGCACAGGGAAAATTATTGTCCTAAAATTAGGAAATGGCCTCCAGTTACACTAAGGGAGGGTTTAGGTTGGATATTAGGTGAAAGTTCTTCACTGAAAGGGTTCTTAAACAGGCTCCAAAGGGAGGTGGTTGAATCCCCGTCCCTGGATGTACTTAAAAGATGTAGAGGCGTGGTACTAAGGGACACAAACCCTATGAGGAGAGGCTGGGGGAGCTGGGGGTGTGCAGCCTGCAGAAGAGTAGGCTCAGGACAGAGCTCATTGCTGTCTACAACTCCCCGAAGGGAGACTGTAGCCAGGTGGGGTTGGTCTCTTCTGCCAGACAACCAGCAACAGAACAAGGGGACACAGTCTCAAGTTGTGCTGGGGAAGTACAGGCTGGATGTTAGGAGGAAGTTCTTGCTAGAGAGAGTGATTGGCATTGGAATGGGCTGCCCAGGGAGGTGGTGGAGTTGCCATCCCTGGAGGTGTTCAAGATGAGACTGGCTGAGGCACTTAGTGCCATGGTCTGGTTGACTGGCTAGGGCTGGGTGCTAGGTTGGACTGGATGATCTCTGAGGTCTCTTCCAACCTGGTTGATTCTGTGATTCTATGGTTTACCAAGTAGAATTGAAAGAGTTAGGGAATGGTTGGAGTCAGTGATCTTAAAGGTCTTCTCCAGCCAAAATGATTCTATGATTCTAGTTTTCACTTTGACTTCCCATCATGAATCCAGGAGGCACTGCTCAGTTTTCTTTTTCCTGTTCACCACACTTAATAAAACAATAAATCTGTTTTCCTGCACAAGAAATCTTGTTTAAAGGGATCAAAAGAACAGCTCAAAAGAACCAAACCAACTCTCACCACTCGGCTGGGTAAAACTGCATTCCCCTCAGATGCCTCCTCTGATTTCAGCAGAACCAGAAGCTATGAGGGTTGTTAACAGGTTATTAACAGATTTTCCCAGACAAATGATGCAACAGTCCTTGAAATTACCTTCAAAGCCTCCTCTGGCATAAATTCCACAGCTCTGTTTCTTTTCCCCTCAATAGATGATCCAGGCCAAAGTAACACATCCTGGAGTCTACTTGAGTCATCCACCTCTGAGCAGTGAGGGGTTCATGTCCTGCTACAAGCTGCACGTTGTCAACAGTGGTTGGTTCTCCTGTAGTTGCCATGCTTAGGATCTCAATGAGTCTCAGAGGGGCAAGAATGAGGTCTTTGTAATGTAGACAATGAAGGAAAACCAGCTGGAATCCACTCTCTAGCATCCTGCATCCATCTGCAGCTGTTGGCATTAACAGAGCCAGTCTTTGCTGGAAGACAATTAACTAGGTGAAACCAGACCTGACCACACTGCTCTCTAAACAGCATTTCTTCTGCTCAGTGCTCTGACTTCTTGTCTTACCTCCACTGCACCCATCTGCATTTCTCCCTACCAGCTGCCACCCAGCTTCCTGTGCTGTCAAGGATCATCAAAAACCACAGACTCCTAGACTGGTTTGGGTGGGAAGATCATTTAGAGGTCATCTTGTCCAACCCCCTCCAGTCGGCAGGGACATCTGTAACTAGAGCAGGGTGCTCAAAGCCTCAAACAACCTGACCTGGAATGGTTCCAGGGCATCTCCCACCACCCTGGGTAAGCTGGGCTGCTGGAGGAAGGTTGTGATTTAGGAGGAGTTTACATCTTGCCAGATAAAGCACCCAGCAATCACTACACAGAGGTAAAAATAAGGGCATGTTTTATGTCCAGAAGATGTAAATTAAGATTAGTAACCGAGGGAGTAAGGCAGTTTAGAGTTGTTTAGAGTTTTTCCCATTGGAAAGCAAAGTCTGAGTAAAGGGAAGAAGCTGATAGTAACAAGAGAGCATCAGTAGGTTGGACTTTGCACTAGGAATAAGATTGTATTGATGAGGCAGTATTAAGAGCAGAGCCTTTCCCTCCTTGTTTTTGTCCTGACTTGCAATGTCCACTGCTTTCTCTACTAAACAAGTGTGATTATGTACTCTGCTGCCTTGGCAGCCAGACCAGTTTGTGCCCTGACCCTGATAATCCCCCACAGCCAACCCAAGATCCACTGCAGAATGTGAAACCCATGCCAGCGAATGGCAGCACAATGGGGATTTCTGTTTGGTTCTTGGTTGGCTGCCTTGTGAAGTCAGTCAGCTCTCAGCCAACTGTCCCATGACTGCAAAAAAAAAAACCCAACCAATGTGGCCAACTTGAGAAGCTAAAATATCCCAGGGTTGAAAAAAAAAAAAGAAGGAAGTCAAGCACATGTTTGAGAGCATTTTGTCTTCGTTTTAGATGGATCAGCTTCATTAGCCAGCCTTGATTGCACCTGATCAGGACCTCTGTGAGAAAAACTGCCAATACTGTACAAAATAGCTGAGGGGGGGAATCAAAATCTATGTTTTCCATTTTTTCCCCTAACCACTTTCCTCAGTTTCTTTAGCAAATCGTAGAATCACTGAATGCCAGGTTGGAAGGGGCCTCAAGGCTCATCCATCCCAACCTTTCTAAGGAATAGTAGAGTTTGTAATGAGCTGGCCCAGATCAAGACCCCAGAGTTGTCCCTGGAGGTGTCCAAGCAAAGCCTGGATGGGGCACTTAGTGCCATGGTCTGGTTGATTGGACAGGGTGCTAGGTTGGACTGGATGAGCTTGGAGGTCTCTCCCAACCTGGTTGATTCTATGATACTATGAACTGTGCCCAGGACTTGCTTGAATGACTAACCTCTGATGTGATACAAACTTCTATGATACTAAGATGACCCTGCCAAGATGAAACAAAACTGCCCAGTGTAGGGGAATGTACTGCTTCCCCAGGGAGATGTTTCCTATGTCTGACTGTTCTCATGGTGAACAATTTTCTTCTGCAGTCCAGTCAGGATCTCTCCAGGAGTAACTTGTACTCATTACTCCTGGTCTTTTCCATGGGACTCCTTTCATAAAGGGAGTCTACATCTTCTTGGTAGCCACCCTTTATGTACTGGTCCATGATAATAAGGTCTCCCCTAAGCTTTCTCTTCTCAAGGCTGAACAAACCCAGTTCTCTCAGCCCTTCCTCACATGGCAGCTCTTCCAGTCCTCTACTCCTTCTTGTGGCCCCTCTCTGGACAAAGCATGACACAGTGCAAACCTACCTGAACTGTCACTCTGTCCTACTTTTCCCCCATCCCCCAGCCCTGCAAGATGTCCTTCACTTAACTCATTAACTCACACGTTTCTACATCACCCTGAAGAGCAAACATACCACTTCTACATGGACCCTCTGCAAAAACCCCTTCCACATTGTATTTCTCTAGATGTCTTTTTCTATGTTTTCTTTCCTAGTGCATTTCTTACCCTTTTTTAGCCCCTCCCCATCTCATGACTACCAGATTAAACTTGGCTTTAACGTCCCTTACACAAGCTCTTTGTGCCATTAAAGCTACACCGTGCAGTAAATGAAGCCTTTCCCCTACTTGGCCACAGAGGAGAGTCTGTTCTGCTCTCGTTGCCGTGGCTGGTTTGTGCCCCAGGAGCCAATAAAACCTGCAACAAGTGCTGCAGAGAGCTTGGCAGGGTGATGGGCTGTGCTGCAGGACCGTGAGAGTGCTGGGGTTTTTGGACAGACACTTTTCAATGGCTTCTCATTAAGGCATTGCACAAGTAGCTCTGTGAGCCAGCCATGTGAGCAGCTCTGCCTAGGGACTGTAGGTCTGTCTCTATCTAATGGGTACAAGAATCAGTTCTGCCCTTCTTACCTGGGCATTGCTCAGCAGGGAGGACTTCCTCAGGAAAATTTCCTCAGCTGGCCAAGAAGGTCAACAGTGTCCTGGACTGTGTCAAGAATAGTGTGACCAGCAGGACCAGGGCAGGGACTGTCCTCCTGTATCACCACTGGTAGCATCACATCTTGAGTACTGGGTTCATTTCAGGACCTTCATCACAGAAAAGATATAGAGGGGCTGGAGTGGGTCCAAATGAGGGCAAAAAAGCTGTTGAAAGGTCTGGGGAACAGGTGCTTTGAGGAGAAGCTGAGGGAGCTGGAGTCCATCAGCTTGGAGAAAAGGAGGCTGAAGGAAGATCTTTTGGCTCTCTACAGTTCCCTGAAGGGGGGGTTGGAGTCAGGTGGGGGTTGATCTCTCCTCCTAAGGAACAAGTTATAGGATGAAAAGAAATTACCTCAAGTTGCATGAGTAGGAGGTTCAGATTGGGTATTGGAAGAAACTTCTCCCCTGAAAGAATTCTCAAAACACTGGAATAGGCTCCCCATGGAGGTGGTTGAATCCCCATAACTGATTTAAAGCCTTCAGAGACATGGTGCTGAGTGATATAGTTTAGCACCAGACTTGGTGGAATTAGGTAATGGTTGGACGCAATGATCTTAAAGGTCTTTCCCAACCAAAGTGATTCTGTGGCTTTGTGATTCTAACTATACCACTGCACTCACAGTATCACAGTATCACAGTATCACCAAGGTTGGAAGAGACCTCACAGATCATCAAGTCCAACCCTTTACCACAGTGCTCATCTCCTTGCCTCTTTCCTTTCCTCAGCCAAGCCCAGCACCTGTCGCCAGCCCTGTGCAGATTGGCCACTGCTTAAAATCATCAGCTCTGAAGCGTGAATATCCTTAGACTGACTGTTTTACACAGAATGACCACCAGTTTCAACAACATTCCTTTTGTGGAGCAGTCACCAGATGGCCTATAACCATCAGGCAATAATCACCAATAATACCTAGTGCTACAAGTCAAAAGAAGCCCTGGCTGTGAATCCAGTGGTGGACAGAGTGGGCACAACCTTCCATTAAGACACTGAATTTTCATATCCCATGAATTGGAAAATCATTTTCCTTTCAAGACAAATGTAAAAATCTGGATTTTACTTTCTGAAAGTAAAATATCCTTAGTGAGAAATGCAGCCCAAAGTAATGAGTTCTGGTGTATTTTCACAGTATCACAGTATCATCAGGGTTGGAAGAGACCTCACAGATCATCAAGTCCAACCCTTTACCACAGAGCCCAAGGCTAGACCATGGCACCAAGTGCCACGTCCAATCCTGCCTTGAACAGCCCCAGGGACGGCGACTCCACCACCTCCCCGGGCAGCCCATTCCAGTGTCCAATGACTCTCTCAGGGAAGAACTTTCTCCTCACCTCCAGCCTAAATCTCCCCTGGTGCAGCCTGAGGCTGTATCCTCTCATTCTGGTGCTGGCCACCTGAGAGAAGAGAGCAACCTCCTCCTGGCCACAACCACCCCTGAGGTAGTTGTATATAGCAATAAGGTCACCCCTGAGCCTCCTCTTCTTCAGGCTAAACAATCCCAGCTCCCTCACCCTCTCCTTTCTTGTGCTGTCCCATGGCCCTCTCCATCTTCCCAGACATTTCTGTGTTCCAAAACTTTGCAACCTTCTACAAAGAATTATAAAGTCATAGAGCTGATAGAAGACCTCTGCAGGCCTTCAGTTCTGGCTCGAAGCAGAGCTAACTCTCCCTCTCAGCCTGGTCACAGAAACTACAGAACCAGATCCTCAGTTGCTATTAACAGGAAAACCATTGGGGCTCACCGTTTCCATTTTGGTTCTTCCATAAACCAAGCTGCATTAGTTTTGCCTATAGGATGATTTGGCATAGAAGAAAAGACTGGATGAGGCACTTGGTGCCATGGGCTGGTTGACTGGCTAGGGCTGGGTGATAGGTTGGACTGGATGATCTTGGAGGTCTCTTCCAACCTGGTTGATTCTATGATTCTATGAATAGGACACAAAGGAAGCTGTGACAGGCTTATGTGCCCAAATTCACTTCATTTTGGTTTTTTAGCTCAGCCCACCATTTATGGCACATGTTGACCTCAAAGCTATTGTAGAAGAGAGAGGGAAAACAATCAAAACAATCCAAGCCAAAACAAACTGAACAAAAAAAAAAACCCAATCCCAAAATGCAAAGAAATAAAAACAAACAAACAACAACAAAAACAAAAACCACAAGGGAGAAAAAGAGAAAAAAACAAACCAAGGAGAGAAAGAGAAAAAACCAAACCAAGAGGAGAAAGAGAAGGGGGGAGGGGGAGGGGGGAAGAGGGAAGGAAAATCATCTTTCTGGTGGCTAGCCAGGAATGGGAGCAATGGGATCTTCCAGGCAGCTGTCCTTTGCTCCAGTGGAGCAAGGAGTCATAGAATCATACAATGTCAGTCTATAGAGTCCTTAGAGCAGGTTTCCAACAGCAATGACACAATTTTCACCAAACCCCTCTTAAATTACTGATTGCTTCTGCCCAAGATGATTTTAGTGCTGCCTGAAGCACACTCGATGAGCTGCAGCAGTTGCATGCTCCATGCATGTGGCAAATGCATGGATGTGGAAATGATTTATCTGCTGCATTATCCAACAGGCTTAATGATAAACTAAAAACTATGAGGTAAAGGGGGGAAACCAAACCAAACCAAACCAAACCATCAAACAGCCTAACAAAGGATGATTCACTTATACAACTTTTAGGAGCAACCACAGAGAGAAAAGCCACATCAGAATCCATCCATGAAAAATCTCTGAGGATAAGGGCATGAGGAGACCCCAGCAGAAGCCCCCAGGATAGCAGTCTCCAGGTGTGTGGTTCCAAGGGAAAGGTTAGCCTCACAAAGGTGAAAGTGTCCAACATGCCATAAAGGTATGCCTACAGGATTAAACTCCTGAAGCTCAAAGACCTCAGCACAGAAAGTACCATGGTAAACTTCTTCCATGTTGGGGTAGATGTCTCCCACATCACAAGCAATGAGCTTCAGGTCCACCTTAATGTAGTGCCCTGCTGACATTTATTATTATACTTGTCTGAGGTCTATTTGGAATCATACTAAATAAAACTAGCAAGCCTTAGGAAAACATTCCTTTCATTGCTGACTCTTTTCACCCCATACCACAGGAAAAGGCTGTTTCATAGCCTGAAGTCCTTCTGCATCAATAATTGCAGGCAGAAAGAGAGGAAGCCTATAGCATGCCCTGGCACAAGGGCAGCACAGTGATACTCGCTGGTGTAGAAGTGGTCTTATGTTTCTTCACCCTGAACTCCTGTTCGTGTGTGGAGCATGGATGGACAAAAGGAGAGGAGCAAGAAATGTGTAGATATTTACCATTCTCAGCTCCCAGCAGCTAATGGCAGCAGGCAAAACCAGAGTACCCCTGTCTGTGCCTGCTCAAAGCTGTGGCTGGGGCTGGAGAGAAGCACAACAGCATCAGGACTGTAGATGTGGTGCCCAGGGGCATGGTTTAATGGTGACCTGGCAGTGCTGAGTTAACAGCTGGACTCAAAGGCCTTAAAAGTCTCCTCCAACCACAATGATTCTGTGATTCTATGGTTCTAGGACTGCTTTCACTGAAGGCAGCAGTCTCTAACCCTATGCATAAACTTCTTCCTTCAGCAACAAGATAGGATAGCTGGCTAGAGAGCAAACAGACCTTGGGCATGAAAACCTTTGGTGGTTAACCATGTGTGTTGCTTCTCCTGCTCTTCCAAACTAGGTCAGAACACCATGTGACTGAAAGACCAGGCAAATAAAGTGCTGAGCTACTAGAAACCAGCGTTGTCCCAGTCCTACCTGTTACCGGGTGATGCAACAGAATGCTCTCAGATGGTGCAGTCTGCACCCTAAAAACATAGAATGGTTTTGGTTGGAAGAGACCTTAAAGATCATCTAATTCCAACCCCTTCCACTAGACCAGGTTACTCAAAGTCCTGTCCAACCTGGCCTTGAGCACTTCCAGGGAGGGGGAATCCACAGCTTCTCTGGGCTACCTGTTCTGGTGCCTTACTGTAAAGATTTTCTTCCTAATCTCCAGTCTAAATCTACCCTCATCCAGCCTAAATCCATTCTCCCTTATCCTATCACTACAAGCCCTTGTGAAAAGTCCATCCCCAGCTTTGTCATAGGTTCCCTTCAGGTTTGTATTTGAAACCTGCTTGGACTCAGAGTCTCTACAGAAAGTACAACTAAACCTTCCACTTACAAATGCAAAACAACCACAAGAAAAGCTGCCTATTACCAGGAAAGCTGTGGGTCATATCTTCCTTGCCCTGGAGAGCTTCCAGACACCTTCAAATGCCAGGCAGACGGCAGTGGTTTTGCTTTTGCACCACAACACCTTGCACAACCTCGTGGCAGGAACTAATTCATTATAAAGTGCCCCACGGCAAAGAAAAGATGGCACTGTCCCACCTCTTCAAAAGCACTGCCTGAAGCTGCAGCTCTCCAGCTGAGCCTGCTGCCAGACAGTTCTCCTCCTGCCAAAGCGAAGCTGCTAAGTCTGTTGAGTCGATAACTCAGCATGGCAAAATAAAATCATAGAGCAATTGGGGTTGGAAGGCACCTTAGAGATCATCTATTCCAAACTCCTGCCGTGGATGGGGACATCTTCAGCTAGAGCAGGTTGCTCAGAGCCCCTCCAGCCTGACCTGGAATGGTTGCAGGCATGGGGCATGTCCCACCTCTCTGAACAACCTGGATCTGTCTCACCACCCTCAGTGTGAAGAGCTTCACAGTATCATCAGGGTTGGAAGAGACCTCACAGATCATCAAGTCCAACCCTTTACCACAGAGCTCAAGGCCAGACCATGGCACCAAGTGCCACGTCCAACCTTGCCTTGAAGTGCCCCAGGGACGGCGACTCCACCACCTCCCCGGGCAGCCCATTCCAGTGTCCAATGACTCTCTCAGGGAAGAACTTTCTCCTCACCTCCAGCCTAAATCTCCCCTGGCACAGCTTGAGGCTGTGTCCTCTTGTCCTGGTGCTGGCCACCTGAGAGAAGAGAGCAACCTCCTCCTGGCCACAACCACCCCTCAGGTAGCTGTAGACAGCAATAAGGTCACCCCTGAGCCTCCTCTTCTCCAGGCTAACCAATCCCAGCTCCCTCAGCCTCTCCTCGTAGGGCTGTGCTCAAGGCCTCTCCCCAGCCTCGTCGCCCTTCTCTGGACACGCTCAAGCATCTCAATGTCCCTCCTAAACTGGGGGGCCCAGAACTGAACTTCCCTCTTCTATCCAGTACGAATCTCCCTCTTTTAGTTTCAAACCATGACCCCTCGTCCTGCCCCAGCAGGCCCTGCTACAAAGCCTATCCCTGTCTTTCTCGCCGGGGAATCTCCATCTTTTCATCTCCAGGTCCATCTCCTTTGCAGTCTGAACACTAAGTAGGAAGGTGAGCAGAGCAAAACTGGGGAAAAGAAGGAGAAAGGGATTTTTAAAGGGAAAAAAAAAACAGCAAACAAAAACCCACCCAAACAAAAAGGTGATAAAAGTGGGGGAAAGGAGAAAAAGGAATAATAATAGTAATAAAGTGACAAAACTGTTGTGGGGAAAAAAAAAAAAAAGGAGAATAAGAAACAAAAGAGGAAAGAAAGGGGAGGGAGGAGGGAGAAAAAAGTGTTTGGTCGGTCGGGGTTTTTTTCAATGCCGTGGCCGAGGGGCCGAGCAGAGGAGCAGGGGGTGCCGGCACGTCCCGCCGCCCGCTCCTGGCCCGCTGCCGGCTGCAGCTTCGAAAGATCGCTCAGGACCAATGACAAGGACCAGGAGGGCGGCGGCAGCGGCGGGATTGGCGCAGGAGCTCTGCTGATCCCGCTGGAAAGCTCGGCGGGACCGAAGGGAGGAGGATGCTGGCGGGGGGGGGGGGGGGGGGGGGGGGGGGGGAAGGGAAGGGGAGGAGGAGGTGGGAAAGGATTGCAGGGGCGGGGAGGAGGGTGCTGGGACGTGTATGTGGGTGGGAGATGATGAGGGGGAGAGGAGGATGCCGGAGGGTGGAGGATGCTGAGGTGGGGAGGATACTGTAGAAAGAGGGAGGATGCTGCGGGGGGAGGCGGATGCTGGGTGGGGGGAGATGGATGCTGAGAGGGGGGAGGATTCGGAACGGGGGAGGAGGATTCAGACGGCGGGGGAGGAGGATGCTGGAAGGGGGGTGGTGGAAGGGGCCGAGCTTCCCACAAACCAGGGCTATGTGCAAGAAGAAAGTGCACCAGTACGGGCAGAGCCAGGCTAGGGGGCACTTCCGAGCAAGCGACCGAGCGGCGAGAGACAAAGAGAAGGGAGGACATGAACAGTGGCAAGGAGAGGAGAGCAGGGGATCAGCTGAGGTGAACCACGCAAGGAAAGCTCTTCCCTTCCGGCACATCCCCAGGAAGGGCAAGGACAGGTTGCCCCCCCCCAGTACCCTTCTCCTCCTCCCCGCTTTGGGCAAGAAGACAAAGAAGCAAGTGGCCCCATGGGGAAAGGGGGTGAGAAAGGAGGGGAGTCGGGAGAGCCGGAGGGTCAGCCCCGCTTCTACACCTGGGAGGAGATCCAGAAGCATAACCTGAGGACGGACAAGTGGCTGGTGATAGAACGAAAGGTGTATAATGTCACCAAGTGGGCAAACAGGCACCCGGGGGGTCACCGAGTGATCAGCCACTGCGCCGGCGAAGATGCCACGGTAAGGACCCTCCCACCCAACCCCACACGGGCTCGGTCCCCCGGCTCCCACCAGCCACCTCTGACAGGTCGTTTGCCTTCCTGGTGGTCACTGAGAAGTGAGCCAGCTGCCTGCCTTCTGTTCCCATTTCTCTAACACCTGCTGTGTACCAGCCCTTTCCACTGCTTTTCGTAGCAGAAGGTTGATCCAAATTGATGTGACTCCTTGGCCATCAAGCCCCTCGAGCCATTGCAATTCGCAGCGCCTGGAGGATCGGCTGATAGTAATTGCTCGGCTCTGCTTAAGTCCTGGTGTTTTGTCTTTTGTCTCTTGTTTGTACGGTGCCTGGAGCTTGGAATCCATAAGCAAGGTGTCCAAAGTCTTCCCTTCTTCAGCGTGTGTAGCTTACGACATGCAGTCACGGCAGCCAAGCGCCAGAAAGGGTTAATGAGGGGCTGGAGTGTTTTAGAGTTGATTGTAAGGAGCCTGAGCTTGAAGCTTTAACACAAGGAGCTCTTTAGGCTGTTTTTTTTTTCCTCAGGAGAGAGTTCTCTAGGGACTTTAGTTACAGGTCTCTACTGAAAAGAGAAAAAGGAGAACATTTGCTGCTGCTCCTGTTGCTCCAGCACTCCAGATCCGGGCTCAGCCATCTCCTTCTGGTGTTTCAGCAACCTAAAAACACCTTCAAAACCTCTGAAAAGCAGCCAATTGTCCTGGAGATTGTTTGCAGCTTCCCTCAGAGCCAGCTCCTTCAGCAGTCCATCCCGAGAGCGTGTTCTCTTCATAGTTAATAAAATTGAACCTGCCTCCCAGCTTTCCCGAATATGTGCATGGGAAGCTTGGGAAGCAGCAGGAGAAGCTGAGCTGTAAGGTTAACTGTTCACCTCCCACGGCTCTTAGCACCTCTCAGCAAGGAGGGGGCTCTGTGTGTGGCAGAATTAATCGTCCAGGATTGCTAACCTTTTCTTTCCCATCCATCTCCATTTGCTTGTGGTCTGTGGTTATATTCCATGCTTTGCCTTAAAGCCTAGAGTTGCATTCTGGTTGTCCCTGCCCCCTTTCCAGTAAATCTGAATGGATTGCTTTCTGCCTCAAAGAGATGGGCCAGGTTTTGCCTTCAGCTGCTGAAACCAGAGGAATTTGACTCTCGTGGCCAAGAATTTAACTCCAGGATCTCCACTAGAAAGCAAAAAGCATCTGTTACTGCATTTGTCTCAGGTCCTTACAAGGGAAAGTGACACACAGGTTTGTGATTCTGCTACTGCTGGTCCTCCTCCCACCCACCTCCCCAGCATATATTTCATCCCACTATAATCAGAGCACATTCTGTGAAGGCATGGTCTTGAGGATGCTCTGAAATCATCCACCACTGCTCTGAGCACTGAAACAGAGCTGGCACCTGATTTCCAGCTTCCCTCTGGTGAATAACAGTTTACTGCCAAAAATAGCTCTCTCAGTCAGGGTGGGAAAGCCTTGGCCTTGTCAAGGCTTAGCTAACAAGTTTCACTCTGTGTTGCAAGATATGGAAGAGTTCAGAGGAGAAAGCAATGATAAAAACTCATGATGACACTGCTAGTTCCTAGAGGTCTTCCATCTTTCTCAGGTTCTCTTCAGCATCACATGCAGTTAGGACCTTCAGTCCAGCTAAGGGACACTGAGGGAACCTTAGCTGTCCATTTAGCTTGGATCAGCCCTCTGGAGGATCATGTGCAGTCATCTCCCACTGACACACTGCACTCCACATCTGTGCTGGGCCACTCTGGAGATGCTCTCCTTGGCAATTTGTGAGCTGATTCATCCTGGGGTGCTCACAAGCCAACTAACTGAGAAGGTTCCATGATGGTTGCTGTGTCCAACATGCTGAGCTCCTGCCAGTCAGGTTAGGAATGCCCAGGCTGGCTTATACACGAATGCCTCATGCACTTACTAACAACAGTCCTGCATTTTAGGCCATACTTTGACATGCTCAGACGCCGTACTAGTGTGGGACAAGCTGTTGTGGTGTCACCATCTGCACAGTTGCCTTCAGAAAATGAAGGCAAGGCTATGCAAAGGCATCTTGCACTCTCAGAGATGTTCAAGGATATGAAAAACCATCCTTGTTCTAATTGCACTAAGCACTCCAAATGCTCAGGCACAGTTGACACCTTAATAATACGAAGCTGGAATAAGCTGGAATGTTTCCCACTTGCCTGCTTCCTTCCTGTAAACCAGTTCAGGTTATTTGCCCAGCAGACCACATAGTCAAGAGGTTAGGTGGAAATACCACATGGTATTTCCCCAAGACTAGTTTTGCCTTTTGCTTTTTACATCCTCTAGTACAGAGTAGGACAATTCCAAAGTCCAGGTAGTAGCTTACATTTGGGACATGTGAAATAGAGCTAATAAAAAAGTCATCCTTGCATGCAGTGGCTTAGGGTGGAAGAGACTTTGGGCATCACCTACTCCAATCTCCATGCCTTGGTCAGGGAAGCCTCTCAACTAGACTCAGCTGCTCAAGGCCTCATCCAACCTGGCCTTGAACACCCCCCTCCAAGGGAGGAGGCAATCACAACGTCCCTGGGCAGCCTATTCCAGACTCTCACCACTCTTGTTCTGAAGAGCTGCTTTGTAAGATCCAGTCTAAACCTACTATTCCTCACCTTAAAACCATTCCCTCTCGTCCCATTGCAGACACCATTATGAGAAATCCTTCTTCAGCCTTCCTGTAGGTTCTCCTCAGGTACTGGAAGGCAGCTCTAAGGTGCCCCTAAAGTCTTCTTTTCTCTGGGCTGAACAACCACAGCTTCCTCAGCCTATCTTCATAGCAGAGGTGTTCCAACCCTTGCGTCATCTTTGCAGCCCACCTCTGGACTCTCTTCAACAGCTCCGTGTCCTTCTTATGATGGAGACAACCAGAACTGGATCCAGTATTTGAGGTGAGGGCTCACAAGAGCAGAGCCAAGGGGCAGAATCCCCTCTCTTGCCCTGCTGGCCACGCTCCTCTTGATGCAGCCTAGGATATGATTTGCCTTCTGGGCTGCATGTGCTCACTGTAGCCTTCTGCCTGGTGATGGGAGGAGTACTCAGGAGATGTTATTCTCTCTCCTGCTTGGAGGCTGAAGTGAGAAAACACATTCCCTAATTATGCCAGTGACATGTATGTGTATTAATTACTTTTCAGTGAAGGTGAAACTGTCCTGCTGCCAGCATTTCCTTCATGGCCTAGGCTTATGATAGCAGCAAAGTGGAAGACAAGCAGGGTAGCTTTGAGTACCAGCTGTGTTTTGACTTGCACTGCTGGCCAGTTCCAACTTTCATCCCACCCAGAAAGAAGAGAGCCTACTAAGTTCAGAGGCAGAGCAGGGCTCTCCCTGGAAAAGTCATGACAGAGCATTTGTAAGCATGGTTAGAAGACAGGCAAGGTACAGGTAGGGAAGCCCCAGGTAGAGAAAAATACCTTCTAGGTAGCCAGGCCAGGTTCTGAGTCATCTTCCAGCTAATACAACACTAATGAGCAAGATTTCCAGCTCAGTGATCAAGCAGTTCCTGGTCAGACCTCCAAAGACTATTTTCTTTCCCTGTTGGCTTAGATAATAGTGAGTCAATATGCTTTAACACTTCTTAAGTGATCACCCCCTCCCTCCTTCCCCTTTTTCACCTCAACATTGCATAACCTTGCAGCAAGCACAGCAGGTATTCACTGCCCCACTCATTCTGCTCTTCCCTCTTCCACATCAACTGTAAATTGGACCAGGAAGGGAACTACCAACCAGACCAAACATGTCAGTGGCACATTTATGGGTCCAAGAGTTGAAAATGCTACAATAAGGCAAGCACTGGCAAAAGAAAGAGGCATAGGGGTGGTCTGGTACCAGTAGTAACCTTGAGCGAGCCAGTCCTTTGGAGTATCATCTCCTCTATAGAAGGGAGAGCTCAGCTGGGCTGTGAGGACACCTAGAGAGGATGAAGCATGCAGGTGGAATCACAGAATCCTTTCAGTTGGAAAAGACCTTTAAGATCATTGAGCACAACCATTCTCTAACTCTGCCGTGCCTGATGCTAAACCATGTCTCTCAGCACCACATCTCTGCATCTTTCAAACTCCTCCAGGGTTGGACACTCAACCACCTCCCTGGGGAGCTTGTTCCAGGACTTGAGAACCCTTTCAGTGAAAAAATGTCTTCTAATATCCAGTTAAAGTCCTCAAAGTAGAGAAGGAAGCTGATGGCTTGGGACAAGCATTTCTTTGCCTTGGTTTAGTTTCATCTTGGCACCAATAAAGTATCCCCAGCAGGTAACCCAGTGCCATCCAAAAGCACTGATCTGGCTGCTGCCTGGATCCATTTGGCCAGTGATGCACTCTTCATGAGTGGACCTGGACAAATGAATTGCCCCTTGTGGTAACTGGAATCATGGTGTCCCTGAAATTGGTTCCCAAGAGGGAAGGTTGGGTCCTGACATGAAAGCTGAGCTGAGACTACCTAGGAAATTCTGCTGCTCTAGAGAAGAACTGCAGGTCACTTTAATTTCTGGCAGTTCACTTTTCCTCCCCCATCAGAATGACTTTTCTCACCCTGGTCTCCCCCCCTTCCCCACCACACTTCTGGCATTTTATAATCTTTAATTCCACAGAGTTCTATTTCTCTCCTGCACCTGCAGCTAGCTCTTCTCTCCCCCCCACCAGTGCCACATCTCTGGCTTCTCATATAGCATTTCTTTAACTTCAAGTTAACTGGCTCAGATCAGCTTTCACCCTTCCTCCTTCTCTGCCTCCCACAGCAAAACCTCTATGGTCAGAGCATTATCCTGAAGCTCAGCCCAAAAGTCATGCCATCAGGTGACAGCTTCTATTGATTTTGGTGGACTTTAGGCCAAGGTTGTTAGCTGGGATTTTTGAACACCAGAGCTAGACTTTAGATGGAGGTCAGGTCCCAGAAGGGTCAGTCAGGGTAAAGAGTAGTTAAGGTAGCATTCTGTTACTCATTTTGCAGAGCAACAAAGAGGAGAGAAGCACTCTCTGAAATGAAGAATCACCTCTTGTTCCTCAGCTGTATTAGTGCTGGGATCTACAGGTCTAGCCAGAACCCCAAGCAATATCTTTTTGTGTCTGCAGTCACATCCAGGTTCAGTCACCACAGCCACCCCCTCTCTTGAATTGCCTCCAGGCAGCAGATTTCCAAAGGGTATTTATATCCTAGTGAGGATTGGCACAGATTCCTCTCTGCCTACCTTTGGAGGGAATTAACAGGCTTTAGGTATTTAGTGTCTTAGATAAACATTTCTTGAAGTGCCTTTCACCATATGTCTAGGTAGCATCCCAGACCTCACCATTTGCTTGCTGCTAGATAAGCAAAGTCTTCAGCCTCTCTTAGAAGTGCTGCACTGAACACTGACCACAGAGGTGAAAGTCAGTGCTTGTGGAAGAGAAGATGGAAGAACTGGACCCAGCCCTGGAGTCCTCAGGACATGAATCTGTTGGAGTGGGTCCAGAGGAGGCTGTGACAGTGAACCAAATGCTGGAAGCTCTCTGCTGTGAGGCCAGGCTGAGAGAGTTGAAGTTGTTCAGCCTGGAGAAGAGAAGGCTCCAGTGAGACCTTCTGGTGCCCTTTCAGTGCTCAAAGGGGCTAAGGAGAAAGTTTGGGACAGACTTCTGAGGAGGGCCCGATGTGACAGGAGAAGGGGGGATGGTTTGAACTTAAAGAGGGAGATTCCAACTGCAGAGAAGGAAGAAATGTCTGTCACTGAGGGTGGTGAGAGTTGTGAGGTGCCCCATCCCTGGTGCTATTGCAGGGCAGGTTGTCTGGGGGTCTGAGCAGCCTGCTCTAGCTGCTGATGTCCCTGCTGAGTGAAGAGGGGCTGGGCTAGATGAGCTTTAAAGGTCCCTTCCAACCCAAAGAAGTCTATAATGCCACAATTCTGAGTCAGTCTGGCACCTCTCTTTCACAGGAACATGAGGAAGATGACAGCAGAGAGGAACAGTGATGGAGAAGAGTAGGAGTAACAGGAAACAACAGCTAGCTCCTGATTCTCACACAGTTATTTGTATTCCCTCTCCAGGATGCATTCCAGGCCTTCCATATCAATCCCACCTTGGTGAGAAAGTTTCTCAAGCCATTGCTCATTGGAGAGCTTGCTCCAGGAGAACCCAGCCACGACCGGGATAAGAACGTGAGTATTTGTTCCTGACCTGGGGCTTTTGCTGGCGATGTCCCACCCTTTTTTCCCCTCTTAGGATGTCCTCCAGATCAGTAACAGGCAAGTTACTAAGGTCTCTTCACTACAGACAGCTCCAGAGAGGGAGGATATCTGAACACTTCCCTGTAGCAAGGTGCACATGGCAGTACAGATCGAAACGCGTGTGGAAGAGAGGTGGCACATTCGGGCTGGCTGCAGAAGTCTTTCCTTTCCCACAGAGCCACCAACAGCTCTGTCTATGGTAATCCTGTCCCTTCTCCAGCAGCCCATTCCAGGTGTCCAGGTTGGACCTATCCTGCACTGAATGGAAATGGGAACTGAGATGTGGACTGGGAAATTTGCACCAGCTCCTTTGACTGCTCTCCTTTCTGCTGTTGCCCCTCTGGTGACCAAGCTCTAAAGCCTGTCATCACAGGGAGAGGAATGGACAAAGAAGTCCAAGAAGGGTTCCAAACAAGATGCTCATCACCTGAACAAGATGACTTTTTTTTCACTGCAGCTTCTCTGCAGCTCCTTTTGACAGATTAACTCCCAGGGAAATACCTCTTGGAGGCTCAAACTGGCTTCCTTTTCTGAGCCCAGTACCAGCAAGAAATGGGTAGATTCAGACTGGATGTTAGGATGAAGTTCTTCACCATGAGGGTGATGAGACCTTGGAATGGGTTGCCCAGAGGAGGTGGAAGCCTCATCCCTGGAGGTGTTTAAGGCCAGGCTGGATGAGGCTCTGGAAAGCCTGATCTAGGGTGAGGTGTCCCTCAGGTTGGAACTCTATGATGTTTGTGGTCTCTTCCAACCCTGTCTGATTCCACATTTGTGCCATGCCTGGCATGAGCAGCAGGCACCTATGGGTGAGGTGAACCAGATGCCTCATTTCAGGGCTGTTCTTAAGCAGCAACCCAGCAAGTACCAATTCCAGTCAGCATCCTCAGGGCAGCTCTGTAACCCTCCCAGACAGTTCATCCATTATTCAGGGGCAGGGCATGGTGTGACTAAGTCTTGCCATGAAACTCAATCCTGTCCTGTTGTTTGTGAGTGGCCATGATTATGATATCTCTCTGTCACTCACAATAGAAGAGCCATTAACTCAGGAATGCCCTTCAGGAATGACTGCACAGTAGCTGGCCCACATATTAAACAGACAAGGGGTGCTCTGACATTGGGTGCTCATCATCAGGGCACTGAAACGATGCCTAAGTGTAGGGACTGAATTGCCTCCTTCTCCAGCTGCCTCTCTTATACCTGTAAAGCTCATTCGGATGAGAACCATCAGCTGATGTGACTCTCAACAGAGCCAGGCAGTGCTGCTGATTCACAGCAGCAGGCTTGAGTTACCTTCCTAGCTCAAGGTTCAGAAGGTCAGGATGTGGGCTCAGCCCAGCCCAGCTGTTTATTCATAGGGAAGAGTTAGAGCACAGGGTGAATGTGGAGGCAGGTCCTTCCTTAGCCAAGCAACACAAGGAGCAGCCAGACTCCTTAGGATGAAACTTGGTCTTCCTTCCTCAGACTCATCCAGACTTACTCAGAACCATAGAATGCATTGGCTTGGAAGGGACCTTTAAAGGTCATTTAGTCCAAAGCTTACAAGCTTTGTACTGTATCTGTTTTGCAGGCCCAGCTGGTGGAGGATTTCCGGACTCTGAGGAAGACAGCAGAGGACATGAACTTGTTCAGAGCAAGTCCTTTGTTCTTCTGTCTTTACTTGGGCCATATCCTTGCAATGGAAGTTTTGGCTTGGTTAATGGTTTTGTACTTTGGTACTGGTTGGATCACAACTCTCATCCTCGCCTGCATCCTTACAACTGCCCAGGTGAGAAGTGGTGAGCAGAGAGCATGCTGGCTCCACGCATCACTCAGGGGAGGACCACAGTGTGCCCTGAACTTTTCATGTTAGGGTAACTAACAGTACAAAACAACCACACCAGTGGCAAATATTCACACTGTAGCTGGCACTGTGGTGCCTTTTGGCTACTCCTCATCATGGCTCACAAATTTTTCTCACCTCTTTGACCTTTCACCTGTTGGTGGACCTCGTAGTGGCAGGTTTACAATTGGACTTGAACTAAAAGGTCTTTGCCAACCTGAGTGATTCTATGTCCCCCCACCCAGAGAATGAAAACAGAGGTCTTCACCTTCTTGCTTCAATTGACTCCCTCTCTCACGCTCACAACTTGACTCCTACCTCCCTTTCCTTTCACACTTAACTCTGATTTCAAACAACTTCCTTACCATCTGATTTGCTTCATCCCAGGCCCAAGCAGGGTGGCTGCAACATGATTTTGGACACCTCTCTGTCTGTAAGAAGTCTTCCTGGAACCACATCATCCACAAGTTTGTCATAGGACATTTGAAGGTAAAGGACATATGGAGACATCTGCAGGTCACTTTGACTGTATTAAAGTAGGCAACTGCATAGAATCATAGAAACAACGAGGTTGGAAGAGACCTCCAAGCTCATCCAGTCCAACCTATCCCCCAGCCCTATCCAGTCAAATAGACCATGGCACTAAGTGCCTCATCCAGGCTTTGCTTGAACACCTCCAGGGACAGTGACTCCACCACCTCCCTGGGCAGCCCGTTCCAATGGCAGCTCTAAGCCTTCCCACAGTGAGCAGATGCACAGAGAATGTAGTACCCAATGCACACAGAGCTGTTGTGCAGAACAGATCAGAGACCATCATCCCAAATTACAGATCACAGCAGTTCCACGAGCTGCAGCGGAACTGCTGAGGACAAAGCTTATTGAATTTCATGAGCCTCTATTTTAAGATCCTCTCCTATTTTCACAAGGTACAATATTTTTCTGATGTCCCATCCTGCTGTGTCTCACCCAGTCAAGATACCTTCAGAACTTCTGTCCTGGGCAAGGTCCAACACAGTCCAGGCATTTCAGCACCCACCTGCAGTGAGAACTCATAGAGGGTGGGATGCAGCCTTGCTCATCCTCCCACATCCACTTCATTCTTGCCTGGTTCCTCACAGGCAGTAGAGGGAAACCATTATGTTAATCAGTAAAGTAGTAAAAGGGCTCAGTGAGGGACTAAACATTTGGTCTGGTGAGGAGAAGACTTAGAGGAGATCTAATCAATGCTTATAAATATCTGAGGGCTGGGGGTCAAGAGGGAGGGGACAAACTCTTCTCAGTTGTGCCCTGTGATAGGACAAGGGGCAGTGGGTATAAGCTACAGCACAGGGAGTTCCACCTCAACACGAGGAAGAGCTTCTTTACTGTAAGGGTTGCAGAGCACCGGAGCAGGCTGCCCAGAGAGGTTGTGGAGTCTCCTTCTCTGGAGACTTTCCAGGCCTGTCTGGATGTGTTCCTGTGTGACCTGAGCTAGACTCTATGGTCCTCTGATAGGGGAGGTGGACTCAATGATCTATGGAGGTCCCTTCCAGCCCCTAACATCCTGTGAGCCTGTGGCTTTAAAAAAATGAAGGAAAGGAAATGCTTCATCCAGGGATTTCATCTGTTTAGCTTATGTGACAGGAGTTTGGCCATCAAACTTCTGGCTGAAGAGCAAGTCTGGCTAGATAATTCCCTGTGCATTTCCTATACTGACCACAGGAGAAAGTGTTTTGGGGTAGCTTGGGAAAAAAAAGAGGCTAATGTTTGGACTCAATCATCTTAAAGGTCTCTTCCAACCTAAATGATTCTATGACTCCACGATTCAGCTACTAGTAGCAACCTCACATGTGGGAAGGCACAACGACCTGCAACTCATTCAGTCTTTGCTCCCTCTTCTTTCAATATGGAGGAACCTCAAGCAAGGGCAAACAAGTCCTCTGAAACCAGCAGTCTCATGGTCACTTTCTGCTGACTGTGATTTCCAAAGCAAGCAACGTTTTGGCCATAGTCTGAGTTGCACTCTGAGTTTAGTTGGTGTAGAGGAATCACAGTATCACAGTATCACAGTATCACAGTATCATCAGGGTTGGAAGAGACCTCACAGATCATCAAGTCCAACCCTTTACCACAGAGCTCAAGGCTAGACCATGGCACCAAGTGCCACGTCCAATCTTGCCTTGAACAGCCCCAGGGACGGCGACTCCACCACCTCCCCGGGCAGCCCATTCCAGTGTCCAATGACTCTCTCAGTGAAGAACTTTCTCCTCACCTCAAGCCTAAATCTCCCCTGGTGCAGCCTGAGGCTGAGTAATCTTACCATGAGTGGAAGCAGTACTTTTCCTGTGTGATCTGGTAGAGGTCACCCTGCTCTGCCAGGGGGGGTTGGACTAGATGATCTTTTGAGGTCCCTTCCAGCCCCTGACATTCTATGATTCTGTGATTGTCCATGGATGAACATCTGGTCCTTGCATCTGCCCAGGGTGCCTCTGCAAACTGGTGGAACCATCGTCACTTCCAGCACCACGTCAAGCCCAACATCTTCAAGAAGGACCCTGATGTCAACATGCTGCACGTTTTTGTTCTTGGAGACACACAGCCTGTTGAGGTAAGGCAAACTTTGGTCAAACATGGAAAGCTGTTGTCCCAAAGGGCTTTCAGAGAGTGCTTGTGCAAAACCAGGAATGGGTTAGCCTCGGTTTACACAGTCGAGACTTCCAAGAATGCTTAAGAAAAAGGGGGGGAAGAGGGAGAAAAAGAGGAAATGCTTCATCCAGGGACTTCATCCTTCATCTTATGTGACAGGAGTTTGGCCATGAAACTTCTGGCTGAAGAGCAAGACTAGATAAATTTCTGTGTGTTTCCAATACTGACCACAGGAGAAGGTGTTTTGGGGTAGCTTGGGATGAAAACAAGAGCTTGGGTAAGGAAGATGGAGTGGGAAGAAAGTAGAAAGCTGTTAGAGACAGCTTCATCCTGCTGTCTCATCGACATGAGGGGAAACACAGTGTCCCTCAGCACTTCAGCCAGAGTACTTCCAAACTGATCTCCCAGTTCCACAGAAAATATCTTCCAATACTAGTCAGTCCAGCTGTGCCCTGGACAATCTGTGTAAGGTCCTCCCTGCTGATGTCTTTGCCGTCAAGTTGAGAGGTTATTTCCTGCATAAGCAAACATTTCTGACCCCAGCTACCTACTGACACGCTGCACATTAAATCACAGGCTGGGTTAAGGGATTTGAGCCCAATTTGTCCTTCTAGAGCCAAAGTCTTTGCCATTTACTGCATAAAAGCCTACCCAAAGGACTTAAACTGTGCACAGACCTTGGTCTTTTTGACAACGGAATGAGGATGTCCAGTTTTAAAGGCTGAGAACAAACCAAAGGAAGGAACAACTGCAACAAGTACAAGAGAGTGGAACATGACATTAAAAAAGTGGATGGTTTCTCAGCCAGCTTTACCAAGAGGCTCAGGGACTGGTGCCTCCAACAAAACTTTGGATTCTTTGATCTTGGGGAACTTCATCTTGCCACAGGTCTGCAAGCAACCCATGGGGTACAACTGGTGCAGAGGGGAAGAAGGACCCTGGCACATGAGTTGGCTGGGCTTGTTGAGAGGGCTTTAAACTAGAGTGAAAGGGGGAGGGGGTTAAACATGACAGCACTAGAGATAAATCAAAGGAAATTGAGGATGGTAGGCTAGAGATAGGGGTAGGAGCAGCAGCCCAGCTGAAGTGCATGTACACTAATGCACAAAGTATGAGTCACAAACAAGAGGAGCTGGAAGCCTTGGTGCTGGAGGAAACTAAGAAAGGAACTCCAGAGACATGGTGAGGAGGTACAGATGGTGTCGGGGCAGGCACAGAAGAATGTCTTGCACACAGAGTCTCCAAGAGGCAGGAAGGCTCTTGTGTATGAGTGAAGTGAAAAACCTTCTCTCAGGGTATAGAAAAGCCATGATCTAGAAGATGTAAATTAGTGTCTTGCTCTAGAAAGTCTTGTGCCTGATCACTGGGGTTTTAAAACCAAGCTGTGGTTCTGCTGCTTAGAGGGGAGGCTAAGAATGTAAATGTTTATGGCCACAAGGAGAATTGGATCTCCCTCCTACACAGTACCTGAATTATCAGGCAGCAGCAGCCCACCCCAACGTTCCTTCACACTTGTATGGAACCCTAAAGCACACAACCCTTCAGAGCTCAGAGCTGGCTGATTCATTGGTGCTACAGGACTTACCTTCACCAGGGAGGAGATAGGTTGGAAGCAAAAACACATGTTCACAGCAATCCACGTTCTCCACGGACAATCTCCTGCTCCTGGAGCTCAAAAGAGGCACTTCTGCATAGCTCTAGATATTTCACTAGAGAGATGAGATTGGGAGCTCAGGTGCTGCTGGCTCCTCCTTTTCACTGGGGCACCTGCAAAAATGCAAGAACCTGAGCTCTGAACCTACGTTTGGAAAAACCTCTCTGCATCTGTTCTCTGTGGGCAGGACAGAGTCATGAGGAAGACCACAGACATCAGCAAGAGCTTTACTTTGAGGGTGGTGGAACACTGGAACAGGTGCCCAAAGAGGTGGTGGTCGAGCCTGATTGGGCTCTGAGCAACCTGATCTGTCTGGGGATGTCCCTGCTGACTGAGGAGGGGTTGGACTAGACCTCTAGAGGTTTCTTCCAGCCCAGTGCATTGTGTGGTTCCATAGTAATACAGGATCAGGGTAGAACAGCACATTTGCATGGGTAATGATGCAGATGGCAGCAACTCTCAGCACAGCCATGGGCAAGGTAGAATGTGGAGAAGTGCATTTAAGTACAATCAGGCTCTCAAGTAAATAGAACTTCTCTCACTGTCAAGCCAGAAGACCACAAAAAGGAATTTAGACCTCTCACAGTTAGAGTCAAGATATTTAACCATACCAAACCACTTTTTACCTGCTGGTGGTGATTTAGTCAAAATTCTCCAGCCAATAAATAATGAAGTATTGTAGAGAATCTTCTCTTCCATCTGAGTGCCCTAATCCAAGCCTGAGCTTTCTCCTCTGTGTTCTGCAGTATGGCAAGAAGAAGCTGAAGTATCTGCCTTACAACCACCAGCATGAGTACTTCTTCCTCAGTGAGTATCTGCTCTGTACTCTTCCTTTCCCTGAATGCCAGTGCCCTGCTGTGTTAGCTCCTTAAGTCTCAACTCATCCTACCAGGACATTCTTCAGTGCTATCCAAGCATCTTGAACATACCAGCGTGGTCATACAAAGCAAAGCAAAGCAGGAAGTGGAGGAAATGACTTCTGTGTGAGAGGCTCCATAGCAGAAAAATAATGCATGTTGCCAGTCAATGCTCTTTGCTAAGTCAAGACCAATGGGTCTGGATAAGTCATCTTGATAATTCAAGGTGAACAGAGCCTCTTCTCTCTACAGAAAGGCAACCAGTCCCCATCACCTCACCTCTCTCACCAAGGCAGACTCTCCCTAGAACCAGTTCTAAGCCACTGCCTTGCTCACATCACACACCTCCCTCCCCCCCCCCCCACCCTCTGATGGCCAAAACATCTCCCTTTGCTTTGCAGTCTTCCCGCCTCTGCTCATCCCTGTGTATTTCCAAATCCAAATCATCTCGACCATGATCAAGCGCAGGTTCTGGGCGGTGAGTTGAACCTTCCCTCCGTCTCCACGGGGTCTGGCTGGCTCCTAGCAAGTCACACTTGAGCAGGGAGGGAGATCCTGTTGCTGTAGGAATTACCTAGCATCCCAAACACCAGCAGCAGGGACACCTTCTGTAGGATGGGCAAAGCGATGCCTAATGTCTTCTCTCTTCCCCTAGGACCTAGCCTGGGCCATCAGCTACTACCTGCGCTACTTCATCACCTACATCCCCTTCTATGGCGTCCTGGGATCCCTGTTCCTCCTCACTTTTGTCAGGTAGGAGATAAAGAGCATCCCCAATGCTCTCCCCTCCTTCCAGTGCCAGATGAACCAAGTCTCAGCTCTGCTGTGCCCCACAGGTCTTCCCTCCTTAGGTTCTCTGCAGTCACTGACCTCACTGTGTGCTATCCTGGCTACTCCTACTGCTTCACTTCCCTCATATCATCTCCCAGCTCTGCTTCCCCACACCACAGCAGGTTCTGGAGCTCAGCATCTTCCCCTGCTTGCATCTTCCCCTGTCCTCTGGTGGTCCAGCCAGGATTCGCCTCTCTTTCCTTGTTCCCACTTCTCACACACTGCCCAATCCCAGCACACTCATGCATTTTTTCCACTCGGGTCAAGGCTGGACCCTTCCAGAGTGCCTCAGGCCACTCTCTTGCCAGCTTACTGGGAAGGTAATTGCTTGGAGAGGAGAAGACTAGGCTCCAGGCAGCTTTCCAGATTTACAGCCTGCTGCTGCAACCCCCACCACAGCCTCCACCAGGTCTCACCTCTACAGAGAGTGTTTTGCCCAGAGCAAAAAACAAGGGGTGCATGTTAACGTCAGGGTCCTTCCAGAAGCAGCTGGGCTTAGCATGGTGCTGGAAGTGGAGGTGATTCCACCAGCTGGCAGGTGCTCCCTGCAGGAAGGGATGAGAAGAGAGTGCTGTGAAGAAGTTACAGAATGACAGAATTAACCAGGTTGGAAAAGACCTTTGAGATGATTCAGTCCAACCTATCAACTACTGTGATGGTTTGGGTGTTCCCTGTCCCCCACCACTTTGGAAATCACCCAGACTAGACTGAGCTGGCTCTGGAAATGGAATGAAGCTTATTATTTACAGCTTAGCAGGATATACAAGCAGATAGTTACAGGATATACAGTTATAGACAGAAACATACAAGGTAAAAGGTAATACAGAAACACAACAGCCCTCCCAGAAACCTGAGTCCCCAGGAGAGGCTCCCAACCATCCTTCCACCTTCTCCCACCCCTCTCAACCTTAGCCCAGTCCCAAGGAAGAATGGAGGTTTAGCCAGGAGCTTAGAAAGCAAAGTGGATTAGTCAGAGAAACGGCAGAGAGGCTAGAGAGAGAAAAAAAAAAATGCATCTCTGAGCTGCCCAGCAGAAGTGACTTAGCTGTGCTTGGATTCCTGCTCCCACACACCTCAGCAAGCCTAGGAGTGAAGTAGACATCACTCCTGTTTTCCCTTCCACAGCCTGCAACCTAGTTCCTCTCACCAAAATATTCTAGCAGGCTCAAACCTTCCAAGGAACTAAACCGCGGCACTAAGTGCCTCATCCAGCCTCCTTTTAATCACCTCCAGGGATGGGGACTCCACCGCCTCCCCAGGCAGCCCATTCCAATGGGCAATCATCTCTTGCTGTGGAGCTACTGCCTCAGGGCAATGCTTTGCTCACAGGTGGCACCTCCAGCGGCTTCCCTGTCAATCCCACTCCTCCCCACCTCACTGCCCAGTCTCCCCTGACCGTTGGCATGTTCTCTGCCTGTTTGTTTTGGAAGGTTTCTGGAGAGCCACTGGTTTGTGTGGGTCACCCAGATGAATCACATCCCGATGGAAATCGACAGCGAGAAGCACAGAGACTGGCTTAGCTCACAGGTAACTTGGGGGGACACACACACAATACCCCTCATTCACCCCCAAAATGAGTTTGGAAAGCTACTGCAAAAGTTCATGGGTTGCCACTGTCTCCAGGTGTGATGGTTTGGGTGTTACCTGCCTCCCTACCACTTAAGAAATCACCCAGACTAGACTCAGCCAGCTGGAAATGGAATGAGGCTTTGTGCTTACAGCTTAGCACGATACACAAGCAGGCATTTACCAGCCACACAGAAATGTACAGGTTAAAAAGGTAATATGGAAACACAGCAGCCCTCCCAAAAACCTGAGTCCCCAGGAGGGGCTCTCAACCTCCCTTCCACCTTCTCCCCACTCCTCTACCTTACCCCAAACTTTGCCTTATGCTCAGGGTACTTTGGAGGGTCAAGCCAGGGGGGTTAGGAAGCAGAAAGATTAATCAGGCAGGTTAGAGAGGGAAAGTGCAGCCCAAAAAGCCCAGAGAACAACTCCCTTATCTACGTTTGTGTTTTTGTTCTTATCCATCTCAGCAAGCCTATGAGTGCAGCAGACATCACCACTGTTTCCTTGTCACAGCCTAGCATCTAATTCTTCTCACCAGACTATCCCAGCTAGGCTCAAACAAGCACACCAGGTACCAGCGTATGGTTACTGTCTCTCCTAAAGATGTTCTCCCCAGAGCCAGCAGTGCTGAATCAAGACATGAAAGCCAAACCTCCTGTAATTAGTTTGTCAGCTCTGGCAGCTCATTAGTGTAGGAGGACACATCTCAGCCCCCGCCCCAGGCCAGAGGAGCTTCACTCTGCTGCTAGGGTGAGCCTTTGCTAACCTTCCCATTGCTTCCTTGCCTCCGCAGATGGCAGCCACCTGCAACATCGAGCAGTCCTTTTTCAACGACTGGTTCACTGGCCACCTGAATTTTCAAATTGAGCACCAGTGAGTATGGACCCAGAACTGTTTGGCCATCACCAGGTGCTCACAACACTGCACTTGAAGGGAAGCCAAGGCTGCTAACAGCGCTCCTGTGGGACGGGGCAGGATCTTTGCAGCACTGTCTCATGCCAAAGAGAGTCACAGGCTACTGGGGGTCATAGTCTGCTTCTGCTACAGGCATCTTTGGCTCTTGCTAGGAGATACTTTGGCTTTCACTCTCACAGCTTTAATTTGGGGGTTAATTAGGAGTTCCTGGTACATATCTGCCAGTTACAACAGCTGTGGACTCAATTCCTAAGCTAACTACTTGAACCTAAGCATCCGCTTCAGAAATCTCCTCTCCCTTTAGGCACTTCAGTGCTGCATAGCCTTGTGACAGCTGTGTGGGACTGTGTACACTGCTGGGGACCAGGTTTTGAGGCCACAGTCTGTTGCCAGTGACAATACAAAATGTAGAAGAGATGGTTTTTAGGGTAAAGATACCTGGTTTAGAAGCCCACTTTGGAAGGAGATGGTTTTTAGGGTAAAGATGCCTGGTTTAGAAGTCCACTTTGGAAGGAGATGATTTTTAGGGTAAAGATGCCTGGTTTAGAAGTCCACTTTGGAAGGAGATGGTTTTTAGGGCAAAGATGCCTGGTTTAGAAGTCCACTTTGGAAGGAGATGGTTTTTAAGGCAAAGATGCCTGGTTTGGAAGTCCACTTTGGAAGGAGATGGTTTTTAGGGTAAAGATGCCTGGTTTTGAAGTCCACTTTGGAAGGAGATGATTTTTAGGGTAAAGATGCCTGGTTTAGAAGTCCACTTTGGAAGGAGATGGTTTTTAGGGTAAAGATGCCTGGTTTGGAAGTCCACTTTGGAAGGAGATGGTTTTTAGGGCAAAGATGCCTGGTTTAGAAGTCCACTTTGGAAGGAGATGGTTTTTAGGGCAAAGATGCCTGGTTTGGAAGTCCACTTTGGAAGGAGATGTTTTTTAGGGCAAAGATGCCTGGTTTAGAAGTCCACTTTGGAAGGAGATGTTTTTTAGGGTAAAGATGCCTGGTTTAGAAGTCCACTTTGGAAATCCCCATTGAATACTACAGGGCAAGGTGATCCCAAATGCTCCTTTACATGCTTCACTGTTCCATGAGCTTCTGGAGGTGGGAAAAGGTCTCACTAGGACTTCAGTTTGGAAGAAACAGCTATTAGTGCCCAAAGGAAGTGGGCAGCCATCTCAGCAAACTGAAGCTGGCTCCTCACTCCTCCTTCCCTTAGATTGCACTTGTGCTGTCCTCTCTTGCACAGACTTTCACTGGCTTGCTTGAGCACAGCTTTGTTTTGAGGCATGGCAGAGTGGCTGAAGAAGCAAAGCATTTGGTTTCCACGAGCCTCCTTGGAGCAGAGGGCTGTAAAGCATGGCTGTCTCTCTGTGCTTCTTCTGCCTGCTTGTGCAGCTCGAGGAGAAGGCATCATAACAAGCCCCAGTGAGGAGACAGAGAGAGATGCCCATCCCTTGGGGTTGGTCTCTTGAGCTTTCTGAGCTTTTCTTTTCTCCTTTTCCATTCCAGCCTGTTTCCAACGATGCCACGGCACAACTTCTGGAAGGTGAAACCTTTGGTGAAGTCCTTATGTGCCAAGTATGGAGTCCAGTATGAAGAGAAGCCTCTTGGGAGAGCATTTGTAGACATTGTTGGGTAAGGCCCTTCAAGTGTCACCTGCAGCTTGCAACATATTGCTCCATGAGCACCCTGCAGTTTCTAGAGCAAAGAATTCAGGACACTACAGAGCCTTCAGACACAGCCAGAAGCTATGTTGTAATCTGGGGTCATTAGGTTGATTATCTCCATGTGGCAGACCAAGGAACATCTGCCACAGTGCTGCCCCACAGCAGAAGTGGCACAGCTCCACTGGCTTGGTGGACATTGTGGCAACAAGTGGGAAGCTGCTTCCCTACATCGTGGGGCAAGAAAGAACTGTCCCCCAGAGCAGCTTCTGCTGTGGAAGTACCAAACACTTGGCATCTAGATGGGTACCAACCTCATCTTGTGGGGAACTTTCTGATGGTACCTGTGGATGTGCTGCTCTGAGAGCTGATGATTCTTGCTTTCAGGAGCTGGCAGCACATCTTCAGGCTGCAAACTGAGATCAATCAAAGGGGCATGACTCAGGTTACAGGTTCCCATTTGAGACCTGCCAGCAGCAAAGGGCTGTTTCCTATAGACATAGTTGAAGCCTGGTCTAACAGTCCTTGTCAGGCAGGCTCTGGGTTAGTGTTTCCTCCTCAGTTACTCCAAGGGGAATAATTCATGACAGTGAACATGAGAAAGTGTTTTGCAGGCCTAGGATCTCCACACTCAAACCATTCTAAGCCAATGCAAATTAAAGCAGATTGGCTTCAACAGGTAGAATAAGGGCTAAAAAAACCCATTTCAAACCTTCATTTGGCCCTCTTATGCAGTTAGCACAGGGAAATGCAGCACTGAGACCTAAGGGGGTGATGCTCAGCAGCCCACCATACAGAGCTCATCTCCCTATGCCTCTTCTCAGGAGCCATCTCAGCAACAGCTTCCCCTCCCAACAGAACAAGCTGCCATAACCCACAAAAAACTAAATTTCCAGGCTGTATCCTGTTTATCAGAGGACTTTTCATCCTGATTTAGCTCAGATCTGCTCCATAATATTTGCAGAGCTAATGCAGATGTGGCATTCTGCAGGAGAATGTCTGGGGTGGAGGTGGGGAAAATCCTTCAGAGGTTCAATGTGGTGAACCAGGCAGCTCTGCTCTGCTGTTTATTCATAGAGTGGTGTGGGTTGGAAGGCACCCTAAAGACCATCTAGTTCCAACCCCCCTGTCATAGGCAGGGACACCTTCCATTAGAGTCGGTCACTCAAGCCCTTGTCCAACCTGGACTTGAGGGCCAGAAGGGCTACAGATAACGTGGTGGGCATCAGATGAAGTTCTTGCTCACTAACATCTCAAACTGGCCACTTTGGGAGTCATAAGGACAAAAGAGGTAGCTCCTGTTGCTGCTCCTCTTGCTACACTGAGGAGAGATATTTGATGTTGGTAGAATTCTCATCCCTGGAACCATTCCAGGTCAGGTTGTTCTGTGGCTCTGAGCAACCTGATCTAGCTGCAGATGTCTCTGCTCTGTCAGTGGGACTAGATGGGCTTTAAAGGTTGTTTAGCCTGGAGAAGAGGAGGCTCAGGGGTGACCTCGTTGCTGTCTACAACTACCTGAAGGGAGGCTGTAGCCAGGTGGGGTTGGTCTCTTCTGCCAGGCACCCAGCAACAGAACAAGGGGACACAGTCTCAAGTTGTGCCAGGGGAGGTTTAGGCTGGATTTTAGGAGGAAGTTGTTGTCAGAGAGAGTGATTGGCATTGGAATGGGCTGCCCAGGGAGGTGGTGGAGTCCCCATCCCTGGAGGTGTTCAAGGTAAGCCTGGCTGAGGCACTTAGTGCCATGGTCTGGTTGATTGGCCAGGGCTGGGTGCTAGGTTGGACTGGCTGAGCTTGGAGGTCTCTTCCAACCTGGTTAATTCTATTCTATTCTAAGATTCATGTACCAACCAAGACCTCTTTTTGGTTTTGTTCCACAGATCCCTAAAGAAATCTGGAGATCTATGGCTGGATGCTTACCTCTATAAGTGACCATGAATCTTAATGGGGAGGTGTGAGTGACTGGGAGGGATGGGGAGGGTGAGTGGGGGGGGAGGGAACCACAGATGTGTCTTTTACTCTCAGATTTCAGTCTACATCTACATGCACAGTTGGAGGGGAGTTTCCCATCTTATCAACTGCTGCTGGGGTGGCCTCAGGCAACCTGCTTGATCCAGACAGATTTAAAATGTGCTTCAGAGGATGAAAAGCAAGGCCAGTATTGCACAAAAGAGAAGGTTAGGAGAGGGTGGGGAGAAGGAGTGTTTTAAAAGGGGCATTAATAGATGACCTTCACCTTCTCTGCACAAGATTCATTCTAATTCTACCTAAACCACCCAAACCTCTGACTGACAGTCACAGAGGTGTTGTTAAGCTTCCCTACCTGCAGTCCAAGCACACCCCAGTCAGTTTATGCCTCTTCCTCTTTCCCATGTTTGTGTAAAAGAGGAGCCCAGCACAGTTTGATTTCACTATCAGGGGGAAAATAGCACAATTGATGATGCCCATCATCATGGGAGCACAGGAGGGTTGCCATCCCCCATCAGCCCTGCCTGCAGGAGTCACATCCCAGCTGCTGTACCATGATGGGCTTTCAGCCCCACCCAGAGCCTCCTTCCTCTCCCTCCTTCCTTTCTCTAATCATAGCATCCCTGTAGTAAAAGCTGTGATACTGATCCTGCACAACTAACCTCTAATAGCCACCTCTCGAGCAGGTTATCTAGCTGCATCCTTCTGACCAGCCCCTATTTCCTAGGGCTCCTACAGCAAAATGCCCCCTTGAGGAGAGGGTCTGTTTTCACATTAATGAGCAACAGGTCTGGCACAGGGTTGTGGTTGTCAGCACACAAGGGGCCAGAATAAGTCAGATAAGCAAAACTTCCTAATTGCCCACGAGTGCTCCACTGTAACCACTAAAGGGCTTTTCAGCCAAGTGGTTTTGCAGTGTGCTGCAGAAACACAGGGTTCTGCCTGCCTGCACATGCCTGGCAGAAGCCAAACCTACCTCTGCTTGTCAGAGGCCAGGAGCAATGGCACTGTTTAGCTTTCTCTTGGAAACAGTCAGCAGAGGGAATGAATTCTCCCTTTGCAAAAAGGAGGAGCTGCTCAGCCATCCAACCTGGACCTCAGGGAGGCAGCTGAGAGCAGACCTGGTCAGGTTGTGCTTGTGATATGAAACCTTCTGGAGAACCCTCTGAGAAGTTGTCTGTCACTGTTCTCAGCTCAGTGCCTGCTCAGCAGTATCCATGAATGGCTTATCAGGAGCCATGGCTGAACAGCTTCCAGGTGCTTCTCAAACAGATAACCTGATCCCAGCTCTACCAAGGGCTTCCCCTTCAGTTGTAGCACAACTGCTTTATGATAAAGGGCCATGGGTTCAAAGGCAGTGTCCAGCTCCAACAGCTGTCTAGTAGCTGGCTGAAAACATCCAGGAGAGATACTGCAGCTATTAGGCAACCACTTTACACACCTCCTTACTTTGCTCAGCTCTGAAACTGGATCTTCTCTACCCAGCCCTTGACTGCTAACAGAGCCTCACGAACTCAGCAAGGTGCTTCCCAAGCAGACATAGCCCCAGGACTGTGGCAAAGCACTTCAGAAAACAAATGTAACCCCCTCCTGCCCTCTTTGGAGAAGGAGATGAGGTTATACCTTTGCTTGCAGATGGAAAGCTCATTAGCTAGTAGTACTTAAGGTTTGCAATGGGCTTATTCTGGTGTTCTTGCCCATCCCTAAGGTGGCAGTACCCGAATGATTAGGATGAAAAGCAGTTCCTGGGGTGCCTGAAGCTCTAACTGATCTTGAGCAAAGGTTACAGCTGATATCTGATAGCATTAACAATAACATCCTTCTGGATGCTGGAAGCTCCCAGACAGGTGGTAGCAAGAGAGCCTGGAACTGTGGCTAATGATGTCAAGACTGCCTTAATATCTGCATCTCTTTTTGACTCCTTGAATGTATCTCTCTCTGCTCCAGCAAGGATGACCACAAGCACAACAGTAGTGCAGTCTCCTAAATATTCTTTTACAGTTCATTTTTCTCACCCCTCCAGTTCTTATTTCCAGAGCAAATATTTCCTCACTACAGATGCTGCTTCCTCCTTAGTGCTGTCCCCTTCTTCCCTTTCTTCTTGGGAGCCTGTTTGCTTTTTGACACCCAGAGAAACTGCAGAAAGCTGGTAGCTCAGCCCAGGTAAACAGTCCTGCTTTGAGCAGCTGTTCCCCACTGGCCAGCCTGCTGCAAGGACTGGTTCTCTGCTGCACACCCAAAGTACTGCCAACACAGCAGCTTGGCCTCAGAGGCAGAAGCTACTCCTGGTGGTGGCTGAAAGAACTTGAAACGTTCAAGGAGAGCAACCAAACTGCAACCATCTGCAAAGGAAAGACCAACTCCTAGGCAAATGGGTAATATTTCACCACCCCACCCCCCTCCCAAGAGCTTAGCACAAGATCCCAAAGGGAGGAAAGGAGGGAACAGGAGAGATGTTGTCATTAAATCCCCCCCCAGCTACTTGCTTCTTTCATGCCCTGGGAAAAAAAACAAACCAAACCCAACCCTCTTCAGGAAAAAAATGTTCAGTGGCTCAAATCCAGCAATAAAAAACTGTGCAATGCAATAGCCAGAGTGGATTTCCAAGTGTCATTGCTACTGCCAGAGAAAAAGGTCTTCTGCAAAGAGCAGGCCACCAGCCCTTTCTGATTAGCTGTGTACTGCTCTTATCCACTGTACTTACACGTGCACAAAGTTTGTCTGGTGAAAATTCAGGTGCTGGTTGCTCTCACAGGCAAAGCCTCTCTGGCTTGTACAGATTCTTCCCCCTCCTTCCAAAACAAAAGAGCTGTTTCATAGGTGCCTTGGTGCAGAAGTTCTCCACCCTGTAACTGGACTGATCCCTGCTGAAGAGCTGTGGAAGTCTGGAGCAATCTGCTTCGTTAGAGCTGTAAGCAGCACCAAAGTGAACTCAAGTTTAGAGGAGATGTTCCAGTAAAGCTGCAAACTTTGGTGGCTGCAAACTTCCCACGACCTTCCTTGGCTTTGTCTCCCAGCTGGGCAAAAAAGCAACCATCCATCAGAGATGAACATCCCTTTGGAGGGGGGAGGGAGGGGGTGTGTGTGTGTCACCATAAGCCATCCACATGGTCCAAACAGAGCAGTCGAAGCACAGCTTTGCCCAGCTGTCTGGGGACCACAGCTAAGTAGTTTAGCTGAAAATAACGAGGTGAACCTTTGGACACTTTCTCTCTCGACAGAGGTCGTTCAGTTGTGCTGTAATGAGACACAAACACACAAAAGATTAATCTGCAGGACATGCTGGGAGCCTGCCAGGGTTTATTTAACCCAGCCAAGCCACATCACTGGCTACAGGAGTGCCTGGCAACCAAGAGAGGCCATGAGCTTGTTTCAGGGCAGATAGTAAAACAATAGGCAGGAAAGGAGTGGCTTTGCTTCTCTCCAGTCGCTTGGCTGGAGTAGAAGCTGGAGGAACAATATGGTCAAAAGCACTTGGCAGGGAAAGGCATTAACTGAATCAAGTGCAACGAAGGCGAGAGAAGCTTGAGGGCAGGAGAGGGATGGGCAGGTGTTTGGGGAGGAGAAGTACAGAGGTGGTGGATGTGGGAAAGGAACAGGCTGGGGAGGGATGTGTGACAGAGCAGGAGGAGAAATAGCAAGGGCATGGAGAGAGAAGAAAAAGCAGCTTGGAATCAGGTGCCACAGTCTCCTATTCATCACTGCTATCTGCCTGGGTAACTGCTTCTGCTGGAGACACAGAATCACAGAGTGCATCAGGTTGGAAGGAACCCTCAGAGGTCATCTCCATCCACCTTGCAGTCAGCAGAGACATCAACTAGATCAGGTTGCTCAGGCCCCCATCAAGTCTGACCTTGAAAGCCTCCCGGGATGGAGACTTGAGCAACCTGTTCCAGTATTTGGAACATGAGGCAAGAAAGGGCAGAGCTCAGGCCCTGAGGAGATGGCAGAGGCTGGGAACATCCTGCATTGTGGTGAGATGGATCTTGCACTGAGCTCTGAGAGCAGGGACAGTGCAGGGCTGGCACACAGAGGGCTCTGCAGAGCCTCTCCTGCACTCAGGCTAAAGTAGGTTTAAGCTATAGCTGAGACTTTCAGCAATCAAAATCAACTCCACCGAGGGCCGTGGGACAGCATCAGCTCTGTCAACTAACATGAAACCTCACCCCATGTTTCCAGGCAGAGGCACAACTGGAATCAGAGGAGTCAAACACTGAGCTTTTTTTACTTTAAACATGGATTTGAGGAGTCTGAGCACCCAACTGCTAATTGAAGTAGAGCTTGGGAGGCTGCAAGCACCCAGCAGAGCCTCATCAGGTGGTACCTCCATGCACCATCTCTCCTTGCTACAGGGGCTGATCACACTGGTTGGACTTTAGGCCTTCAGCAGGGCAAAGACATCCTTTTCTTTCTGTAACAAGCTGCCATGGCCAAGCCATGGCCAATGCTAGTAGATGCTTTCCTAAGAAAGCCTTCCTAACAGAGCCCTAACATCCCAAATGGTTTCCAGGAGCCGTTAGAACATCAAACCCACATTCACAGAATGGAAAGGGGTTGGAAGGGACCTCTGGAGATCATCTAGCCCAACCCCATTCTTTCTAGGGCAGCTCCTGATTATTTCATACTTAAAAAGAATTTCAGTAACTCAAAAAGAAGGATCCCCCCCCTTGTGTGTTCTGCTGCTCAATAAAATCATAACTATTTGTTGATCATGGAAGTGATTTATGTGTTGGGGTTTTTATTGCAAGTCACATCCAGATCTGCTGCAATGCTCAAAGGATCTCTTTTAGAGCACCTTCCACAATACAAACCAGGCAGGAGGTAGCTTGGAGAAGACAACTAAGCTAGGTAGGGTATTTCTAGGGTGTGAATGTCATCATCTAGGTCTGGCTCAAAGGTAGATTCATAGAACTGTTGGTTGGAGAAGACTTCTAAAATCATTGAGTCCAACCATCAGCCTAACACCACCATGGCCATTAAACCATGTCCCATAGTGCCATGTCCACATATTTCTTGAGCACCTCCCAGGGACAGAGACTCCACCACCTCCCTGGGCACCCTGTTCCAAGGATCAAGTCTACATATCCAAATTCAGAGTTCTTAAGGGGTGGGGATAGGGTATGGCATAAATCACAGAACCATAGAATGGTTTGGGTTGGAAAGGATCTTTAGAAGTCCTCCAGTCCAACCCCTCTGCAGTCAGCAGGGACATCTGCAACTAGGGCAGGTTGCTCAGGTGACAAGGGGTGATCCAAACCTGAACGTCAGCTTTGGTCTTGTAATTGCTGTTCTTATCAGTTCAAGATCAGATCCCCAAACAAAGAACAGTGTGGAAGCAAACTCTGGAAAAGGGACTGGGTTCAGACTTGCTGGCAGTGGCTTCCTTTGCTTCTGCTATTGTATTTCCTAGAAGAGCTGTTAGCTGGTGACTGTGCTAAGTCCTTCCTCTGCTTCACAGGGTGAAGTTAGTGAAAGCATTTTTATGGTGCAGAGAGATTTATCAGCCCTCACACAGCCCAGGCACGAAGGCACTGCTTACCCTCACTCTGGGCACAAGCACCAAAGGAAAACTAAACCAACTTTTCTTGGCCATTCAAACTCGTGCAGGGAGGCAACTAAGTGAAACTGATGTGAAACCTTCCATAAAGGCTTCTGACTGTTTGTCTAAAACTCCATTTGCTGCCCATAAAAGCTTCTTACTCTTGGTCCAAAACTCAATTCTCTGCCCATGTGTGGCTCATGCATGAGTATGGTAAGAAGCTTGCAGGAGCTTTTCCAACCATCAGTTTGATCAAATGCTTTAGTGGGTTTTAGGTCAGCAGTGGCAGTGGGCATTAAGTCAGCCCTAACGCTGGGCTGCACAGTGGGCTCTAGGTCAGCCCCAGCAGTGGGCTCCACAGTGGGCTCTAGGTCAGCCCCAGCAGGGGGCTGCCCAGTGGGCTCTAGGTCAGTATCATCAGTGGGCTCTAGGTCAGCCCCAGCAGTGGGCTGCCCAGTGGGCTCTAGGTCAGCACCAGCAGTGGGCTGCCCAGTGGGATCTAGGTCAACCCCAGCAGTGGGTTGCCCAGTGGGCTCTAGATCAATATCATCAGTGGGCTCTAGGTCAGTGCCAGCAGTGGGGTTTAGGTCAGCCCCAGCAGTGAGCTGCACAGTGGGCTTTAGGTCAGCAGCATCAGTGGGCTTCAGGTCAGCACCAGCAATGGGCTGCCCAGTGGGCTCTAGGTCAGTGCTGGCAGAGGGGTTTAGGTCAGTGCCAGCAGTGGGGTTTAGGTCAGCACCAGCAATGGGCTGCCCAGTGGGCTCTAGGTCAGCACCAGCAGTGGGCTGCCCAGTGGGATCTAGGTCAACCCCAGCAGTGGGTTGCCCAGTGGGCTCTAGATCAATATCATCAGTGGGCTCTAGGTCAGTGCCAGCAGTGGGGTTTAGGTCAGCCCCAGCAGTGAGCTGCACAGTGGGCTTTAGGTCAGCAGCATCAGTGGGCTTCAGGTCAGCACCAGCAATGGGCTGCCCAGTGGGCTCTAGGTCAGTGCCGGCAGAGGGGTTTAGGTCAGTGCCAGCAGTGGGGTTTAGGTCAGCACCAGCAATGGGCTGCCCAGTGGGCTCTAGGTCAGTGCCAGCAGTGGGCTGCCCAGTGGGCTTTTAGGTCAGCCCAGTGGGTTTAATAGAACTGGTAGCCTGCTAATTCTTACAAATAAACCCAGTTGAACCCTACCAGCAGATAGAGGAGCACACAGTGATGGATGAAGTGGGAAGCACATAGGATGCCCTAGGTCAGGTGACAAAAGGATAGTTGGCAAGGCCAATCTCTGGTTATCTGTTGCCTGAAATCAATACTACAGCTTTTCAGAGTACACATTAATGGCTTCAAAAAGTCAACTCATTCTGCAGAGAAAGCACTCCATGAGGTCACAGAACTCAGACCAGAAAATGACCCTCTGTAATCTGGCCCTGGAACAAACACACTCCCCTAACACAAACACAAGGACCCCTTGTGCAAAAAGAACCTGTTACAAACTGATATATCACCTGACTTTCTTCCCAGAACCTCTGGCATCCCAACTCAGTGTGGCTGGGAGCTCTGACATCCCAAATCAGTGTGGCTGGGAGCTCTGACATCCCAACACGACGTGGCTGTGAGCTCTGACATCCCAACTCAGTGTGGCTGTGAGCTCTGACATCCCAACACGACGTGGCTGGGAGCTCTGACATCCCAACACGATGTGGCTGGAAGCTCTGACATCCCAACACAACATGGCTGGGAGCTCTGACATCCCAACTCAGTGTGGCTGGAAGCTCTGACATCCCAACACGATGTGGCTGGGAGCTCTGACATCCCAACTCAGTGTGGCTGGGAGCTCTGACATCCCAACACGACATGACTGGGAGCTCTGACATCCCAACACGACGTGGCTGGGAGCTCTGACATCCCAACTCAGTGTGGCTGGGAGCTCTGACATCCCAACACGACATGACTGGGAGCTCTGACATCCCAACACGACGTGGCTGGGAGCTCTGACATCACAACACGACGTGGCTGGGAGCTCTGACATCCCAACACGACGTGGCTGGGAGCTCTGACATCCCAACACGATGTGGCTGGGAGCTCTGACATCACAACACGACGTGGCTGGGAGCTCTGACATCCCAACACGATGTGGCTGGGAGCTCTGACATCCCAACACGACATGACTGGGAGCTCTGACATCCCAACACGATGTGGCTGGGAGCTCTGACATCCCAACACGATGTGGCTGGGAGCTCTGACATCCCAACACGATGTGGCTGGGAGCTCTGACATCCCAACACGACGTGGCTGGGAGCTCTGACATCCCAATATGACATGGCTGGGAGCTCTGACATCCCAAACCAGCATAACACAGGAACATTTCCCACACTGTGTCCTACTTACACTGTCCCTCTCTCCAGGATGCCTGCAGTTCCTCCAGCACAGGGGATGGTGAAGTTGCCTGCTTCTTGCAAGGCAAAGATTTCATTCACATTTGCAGCCTCAGAATCATCATCTCTTTGAAAGTCACTTCAGAGAGAGCATGCAGATAACATGAAATTCCAGAACTCAGAAGCAAGCCAGGAGGCAAATTGCTTCCCCATGGCAATCCTACCACTTTGCAAGTGCAGGGAAGAAAGATGTGGGGCAGACATGTGAGCAGGGTCTGTTGTGGCAGGACAAGAGGTGATGGTTTGAAACTGAAAGAGGGAGATTCAGACTGCAGAGAAGGAAGGAACTGTTGACACTGAGGGTGGTAAGAACCTGTCCCAGGTGTTCCAGAGTGGTGAGAGCTGCCCCATCCCCGGAACCACTGCAGATTGGGTTGTTTGGGGCTCTGAGCAACCTGCTCTAGATGAAGATGTCCCTGCCCACTGCTGGATGGTTGGACAGGATGACCTTTAGAGGTCACCTCCACTCAAAGCATTCTGTGCTTCTCTGAGAAGGACCAATGAGAAGGAGCCTCACGTGGCAGCACCACCCTTGCCTGAAGCCTCATCCTCAGACCAATTAGACATCTGTGCAAATTATGAGCCAGGTGCTGGATTTGTATGTGACAATGAGAAGATTAATCCCAGTAAACTGCTCCTGGCTGCAGCCATCCCACTGGAAATGGGTGTGGCTGCTCTGCTTGTCTGAATTCATTTCATTCAGTTATCTCATGCCCACATCTGCACCTTTCTGTTGCCTGAAGCAATGACCCAATTTATAGCAGGCACAGGAATCATTCTGCACTTTCTCTCCTGGGATTTCCCCCTCATTTTCATAGTAAGCAGCAACAAGAGCAGAAATGATAGAATCATTTCAGGTGGAAAAGACCTCTAAGATCATCAAATCCAACCATTCTCTATCAACTCTGGTGCTAAACCATGTTGCTCATAGAATCATAGAATCAACCAGGTTGAAAGAGACCTCCAAGCCCAACTTAGCACCCAGCCCTGTCCAATCAGCCAGACCACGGCACTAAGTGCCTCATCCAGGCTTTGCTTCAACACCTCCAGTGACAGTGACTCCACCACCTCTCTGGGCAGCCCATTCCAATGCCAATCACTCTCTCTGGCAAGAACTTCCTCCTAACATCCAGCCTAGACCTGCCCTGGCACAACTTGAGACTGTGTCCCCTTGTCTCAAGTTGTGCATCTTCATGTCAATCACTCTGAGTTTATGTTGCCACCCTTTGCAGGTCAACAAACCTTTTAGCACTACTCATTACCCTAAATGGATGAAACAGCAAAGCCTGTCCCTCATCACCACCCAAAGGGGGTGGAAATCAAGTGTGAACACACATAGAGGCGCTGCTGCCAACACCAGCTCTAGTTCCTTGCTCATTCTTGCCTCCTGATCGTGCCACAGCTCACCCAGTGCCCAGATGAAGACATCTGATTTGGTAAAGGCATGTAACTGAAATGCAATCCAACAGCACCAGAGGGCAAGGCATCAGCAGGATGACTTCAAATCTGTGGTGTTCGTTGCAGCATTCCAGCAGCATGATTCCTTCCACATCCTGAAAACAACATCCTGAACAAGAACCCAACTATTTGCCTAGCATCAAGGTGCCTGGGCTTGAATGCGGCAGCAGCAGATTCTGTCCCTCACCTGGGGCAAGTCAGGAGAGAGATGTTCTTTAAAGGTCCCTTCAAGTGTAAACTGCTCTATGATTTTAGGAGCATTTCTCTCTGCCCAACTGAAAACCCAGAAATCAAAAGCAGATAGATGTGGCCTCATTCTCCTTTGTGATAGAGTCATGGAATTAGTTTGGCTGGAAGAGACTTTCAAGATCATGGATCCCTACCTCCCTGGCCACTGCAAAGTTAAACATGGATCTCCCTGAACTGGCCCACTAATCAGCAGCTTGTGTAGCTCATTCTCCAGAAAGACAGGAAGAAAAAGTTCTTCTGATGGAAATCCTCCTGCAGAAGATTTCAGAGGATCAGAGATCACAGAATCATTTCACTTGGAAAAGTCCTTTAGGATCATGGAGCCCAATCCTTAACCCAGCACTGCCAGGGCAGCACCAAACCATGGCCCTCAGCACCACAGCTCCATGGCTTTGATACCCTTCCAGGCATGAGGACTTCACCACTGCCCTGAGCAGCCCAAGTCAGGCCTTGACAATCTTTCAGTGAAGAAATTGTTTCTTGTGGCCAACCTAAATCCACTGGGATGTGCAAAATGAATCCCCCCCAAAACAACTCTGTGACTCTACTGACATTGGGACTGAAATATCACTAAATCCATGGACATACAACGAGCTGGTTAGAAGCTCCAGAGGCAGCCTACACAAGTGGTTGAACCTGAGAGTTCCTCTCAGGTACATGCACATCACTTCAGTGCTAGATGAACAAGGTTTGGTCCTCCTGTCCTCTTTGTCAGTGTGAAGAATCTTTTGCCTCAATGGCTGTTTTGGGTGGTGCCTTGGTTCTAATTTGAATTGCCCAGAGACTCAAATACAGTTGATAGAACCAACAGCAATTTATAGGATGCCCTTCCCCCTTCTTTCCCAAAAGTAAAGGAATTAGATGGAGAGAGAGAGGAAAGGTGTGCAGACCCTAACAAATAATCTCACTGTGATTTGGAAGTTAGAAGAAGAAAAGTTTAACAATAAATAAAAGGTTCCTGAGGTAGGGAAGTTACAAAGGCATAGGGAAGGGAAACAAGACACAAAATGTGTAAATATACAACCAGATTTGATGGCAATGGGTTTTGTCCACCTCGTGGGGTGCTGGCCACGTGGTGAAACAAAGAGAACCAGGGACAGGATGGTGATTTCTGGTGAGCAGGAAGGCAGGGGAGAGAGAGGCAAACATGAAGTTCCCCTGCTTTTATGGATCTTTAGACAGGAAGGGGCACTGGGCTAACCACCATCACCTGGTAGTGTTCAGACCCACCCCTGGGCAGGGGTCAAGACCACTGGGGGTCAGCTTCAAGATCACTCCCCCCAGGAGGGTTAACCCTGTACAGGTGGCCTCAAGACTTCGCCTGCCCAAAGCACCATCATCATCCTCTCAAGGGACCAGCAGGCACTGCTACGATGCTCACTGAGCTCACCTCACTAAACTTGGGTTTGTGCTTCCTTCCCTATCAGTTCTGCCAGCTAGAGCTCAGCAGGTGGCCTGACAGAGGCCATCAAAGGCAACGGGACAGGTCACCTCTTCCAGCCCCAGCTGCAATTCTGACGTAGAAAGAGCAAAGGTATCACTCAGTCCTGACTGGTGTACGTGTCCCTTGGCATGGGGCACCTCAAATTGACTCTAAGGTGATTAACAGAGCAGAATTAGCACAGTGAGCCAGGGGCATTAAGGCCAAAGAGCTGACCTTGAGCCAACGCCATGCCCACATCTGCCAGAGGGAAACCTGCAGTCCCAGCAGGCAAGTGGAAGCACCAACAGGCAACGTTAACAAACTCTGCTAGTGAGTTACAAAGCTCAGAAGCTTCTCTGCCCTCCTGGGTGGCACTGGAAGTTCTCTAAGCAGCGCCTCAAGTTTTCTAGGGGCCACCTTTGATTTCTCTTCCAGCTGCCTTTTCACAGCTCCCCTCTCTGAGACAGTCCCATGGAGGATTTCTGAGGGGCTTACAACTGCTCCTGCATAAACTGTGTCCTGACACTGCCCACTAAATACCTGAAGTTTTCCCTTGTTCTTCACCTCAATGTCTTCTGCTCTGCTGTGTGCCCAAATGCCCTGCAAGGAAGGGGCCCACAGAATATATTCTACGTTGGTGAAGCTGGGAGGGGTTAGTCTCTTTGGACCCTTGTGAAGGGGCTGCTGAAGATCCTTTGCTGTTTAGCCAAGCTCCACAGTGCTCCACAGGACCTGCAGCTGCTTTCCTCCAGTTGCAGGTGGCACACATCAGTCCTTCTACAAGGGATCTCACTGTCACAGAATCCAGACAGGTTTGGGTGGGAATGGACCTTTAAACGTCATCCAGTCCAACCCCCACCCTGCAGTGGGCAGGGACATCCCCAACTAGAGCAGGCTGTGCAGAGCCCAAACCAACCTGACCTGCAGTGGTTCCAGGGATGGGACAGCTCCCACCTCTCTGGGCAACCTGGGGCAGGCTCTCACCACCCTCAGTGGAAAAGATTTCTTCCTTCTATCTAGTCTGAATTACTTTCAGTGTGAAACCATCACCCCTTGTCCTGTCACAACAGGTCCTGCTCAGAAGTCTGTCCCCAGCTTTCTTATCACAGTATCACAGTATCATCAGGGTTGGAAGAGACCTCACAGATCATCAAGTCCAGCCCTTTACCACATTGACCTATTTAAGCACTAAAAGGCCACCACTGAGCCCTGTCCATTGACATCACCACAGAATAGATATTGACAGACTTTAGCTGTTTGCCCCAGCCCCCAGCCAGAGGCAGCCTTGAACCAGACTGCCCAGGACAGCAGTGGAGCCCTCCTCTCTGGAGGCATTTCAAAGCCATAGAGATGTGGTGCCAAGGCACATGGTTCAGTTCCTGTCTGCATAACTGACTTGGCAGTGCTTGGTCAAGGGTCGGGCTCCATAACCTTGAAGGTCTTTTCTAACTGAAACGATTCTGTGATTCTGCTTCAGTGTTGGACAGATCTCAACTTGCTACAGCCACAGAGCAAGCAGGGTTAGAAGGCATCTGGCCATCCAAAGTATCTCTTGAGAAGGGTATTTACCCCTCTGGAGGCTGCTTCTGAAGATCTTGCAGATGTTATGCAAAGCAGCACAAAGTCCATCTGCCTGAACAGGTTGCTTAAAGTCAACCTTCTAGCTCAGTCCAACAACCCTTGCACAAACATGGGAATATTGACATGACAAACAGCAGCCTCTTGGCTTCCAGCACCAGCAGCACCACAGAGATTGCTCCTATAAGGAACGTGTTGCCTTGGCAGAGGCGAGTGGTGCCAGGCCATGTGCACATTTAGACCTGTGCCAGGTCATTGACTCGCTCCTGCTGGGGCCACGTTGCCCAAATGTGCAAAACCACTGGAATTTTCCCATGGCTGATGCAGTGCTGCTTACTCTGCAGTAACCCCCCCTGGTCTGATAGATTTGTCCTGGAGGAACGTTAGCAGTCATCACACAGCTTTCAGAGAGATGACTTTTTGGGGTTTTGAGGACACCTTCTCACCTTCTCCTTGACTGCACCTGCACCAAACAATAAAATCTCTCATGTGTTGGTTCCTGGAAGCCTACATCTCTGTGTGCATGTGGGTACAGCCTGTGCAAAGGCAGCCTCATTTGCAAGCCTGTGCCAACCCTCAGTAACCTTGAAGGCAGAGTAAAAGACAGGACCAGCAAACCCAGGCAACTACCAGGAGCAACTAAAGTAAAGGTCCTTTATCCTGGTTTCTCTCTTCCTGCCATTCAAAGTCTCCTAGATGCTGCACTTCAGCACTTATTAACATCTGAGTACCTAAAAGTACCTCACTGTGCACAACACCATCCTCCATCAGACATCTAAACCATCTCTTTTCTCTTCCAAACCCAAGCTTCTCTGCAGTCCTGGTTAAGATGATCATTCTGGACCTGCAGACCCTCATCCTTTCCAGCCATGAGTACATGCACAAATGCCCAGAGTTCTAAATAGAGGTAGACCAAACACATCAAGCATACACACACCCACCTCAGCACTCCTACTAGAGCTCCAGACAGAAGCTGTCCTAAATAGTGAGCCCCAAATATCCACCTCATGGTGGAAACTGATCACCTCCCAGGCTGACAGATGGGGACAACGAAGCTCCAAGAGAACGTCGCCCATCTGACACCAATTCCCCCTGGCAGCAGTGGAGGAAGGCTGCAGAAATACAGCTCAGGAGAGGCAGCAGAAGACAGGTCAGGAGGTCCCATGCCTTCAGAGGCAGGAGCAGAAGCGAGGTGGGTCCTTGGAGATGCTCCATCCCCGCAGGGCGGCCAGCGAGAGCGGACAGCCCTTGCCCGGCTCACCTGCGCCCTCTGGTGGCTGCGAGATGCTGCAGCCCCACCGGGCGGCCAGCGAGAGCGGCCAGCCCCTGCCCTGCCCACCTGCGCCCTCTTGTGGCTGTCTGGCGGTGCCGCACAGCGTAGCACCGGAACCTCTGCGGAAAGCGAGGCGCTGCTTTTGCGCGCAAAGAAGGGGCATTGTAGCCAGGTGGGGGGTGGCCTCTTCTCCCAGGCAACCAGCAATAGAACAAGGGGACACAGTCTCAAGTTGTGCCAGGGTAGGTCTAGGCTGGATATTAGGAAGAAGTTCTTCACAGAGAGAGTGATTGGCATTGGAATGGGCTGCCCAGGGAGGTGGTGGAGTCACTGTCCCTGGGGGTCTTCAAGAAAAGACTGGATAAGGCACTTAGTGCCATGGTCTAGTTCATTGGATAGGGCTGGGTGATAGGTTGGACTGGATGAGCTTGGAGGTCTCTTCCAACCTGGTTGATTCTATGATTCTGAGATTCTAAGGTTCTTGAGCTGCTTTTGGGTACAGACGCTGTAGGAGTCCAACAGAGCTTCTGCTGGCAGCTCCCCTCTGCTGGCAGCCCTGCTCTACTCCAGCACTGGCAGTGAGGGCATCAGCAGGAAGGGCAGACATCACCAGCTCCGTTCCTGCTTTGGGATCACCAGTTGTGTTTCCTCCTCTGTGGCCAGATGATTCGTTCTGTAACACCACAGAATGGTTTGGGTTGAAGGGATCTTTAAAGCTCACCCAGTTCAACCCCCTGCAGTCAGCAGGGACAGGCCCAACTAGAGCAGGGTGCTCAGAGCCCAAACCAACCTGATCAGCAGTGGTTCCAGGGATGAGGCAGCCTAGGGCAGGGTCTTACCACGGTCAGCATTAAAATTGTCTTCCTTCTCTCCAGTCCAGATCTCCCTCTTTTAGTTGCAAACCATCAGCCCAGGCCCTGCTAAGGTGTTTGTCCTCAGCTTTCCTTCTGTGGTGACAGCATTTTGGAAAGAGGCACAGGTAAGGATCACTGCTTTCTGTAGCAGTTTGCTGCTTCACGTTTTGGAGAACCTCATCCCACCCCACACAAGGCTCCCTGGGGTGAGTCTTCTCCTTACTCATCCTCCTTCATGAGGTTGGCATGGTCTCACCTCTCAAGCCTGTCCAAGTCCCTCTGGATGGCATCCCTTCCCTCCAGTGTGTCAACAGAATCACATAGCTTGGTGTCATCCACAAACCTGCTCATAGTGCCTCAGTGTCACTGTCCACACTGCCCACAGAGATGTTAAACAGCACTGGACCCAGCACCAACTCCTGAGAGATGCCACTTGTCACTGGTCTCCATTTGGACATTGATCCAATGTTCAAAACTCTCTGAGTGGGGCCAAGCAGACAATTCCTTATCCAGTGGGGGAACTGGATTCTTCTCCTGGCTACAGAGCACACACATCCCAGCCAACCCAGCCCTAGAACTGCAACCAGACCGTTGAAGCTGAACCCCTCCATCAACCCAGCCCTAGAACTGTAACCAGACCTTTGAAGAGGGACCCCTCAACCCCATAACTGCAGCCAGACCTCTGAAGAGGTTAATAACATCTGCTTTATTTTCCTTTATGACAGAGCAGGGTGCAACCATCCTGCTGCTAACGGAGTGACTTCATACTCATTTACAAGTCCTTCTGCTTTAAATGGAAGACAACCTGCTACAAGGCATTGCTCAGATTCCTTTCACCTCAAAGTGCTTTACAAAGTGACACTGGGGGGGGTAAAAACCCCATCCCACAACCCCCAAAAAAAAGGCTCCTACATAGAGAGATCATCTCATTCCCAGCGCTGCAAGGCAGCCCTGTTGGTTGTGCAACGGAGCAGCTAACATGGAGAGGTCAGGGGAACAGACACAAGGAGAAACTGCCAAGGGCAGACTTTATCTGGAGTGAAATCTGCAGCTGGGGAAAGATATTTGTGTTTTCTGAGCTGGTGTCAAATTGCCACAGAGCTGCAGGCACCACCAAAAGAGATGCAGGTTCAGCACTGGTTCAAGACCCAGCCAGGCTCTTACCCAAAGATGGATTTTTCAGGGCTTTACTCCACCTCTGAAACCCATTCCTTTGGTGAAGAGGAGATGCATGCACACACCCTAGTTAAGGTGAGCAGCATGAGCTGGGGTTCTCAGCTGCGGGAAGCAAAGGCAAAAGTGGGGTGTTAACAATTTAGACTTGGAGGTCAGCCCTTTCTGAGCTGAGGAGGTGGATTCAAAGCTCGTGTGTGTTATCAGGAATGTGTTCTCCCAGCTGAGGACAATGTAGCTGCTAACCCTTGGCAAACAATCCCATATCGCCACAAGGAGAACTCTGAGGAGCAATTCAGGAGCACACTGTGGGCATGCTCAGTGCCAGGAAAGCTTGTGTTCAAAGAGGTCTTCCACGGGAAGGTTCTCAGGGCTGCTCTGCAGTTGTCCTTGTATTAAGCTCCAAATTAAAACCTTTTTGTCCTTCCTGTCTGTTCTTTCCTCCCCTGCACAAAACCACAGCAGCTCAGTTAATTTTCTTCCACTGAAGACAGAGCTCCTACTGCAGGATCTCCCAGGAGAGGATGAAACTTAATGGAGCTGAGGATAGTGATCTGGTTCTGGGGACCAGCTTACTGAGATGGGAGTGATGATGGTGGCCGAGGGGTGGGGTGGTGTGCCAATCAGGAGTGCAGAAATGCCACGAGAGATAAAACCTCCTGGGTGGGTGATGGCTGAGCTGAATCCAGAGTCACTGAGGAAAAGGCTCAACTGGCTACAAAACACTGTCATGGCTTTAGCACACTTCTGTGCAGGTGAGGCCAGGCCCAGGCTCAAGCTAGAGCTTTAGTGACATCCCTCCCAGAACATTTGGAGGTGTACAGGAACCACAGCCACAACCCTCGGGTGCACATGAAGACAACTCAGACCTCCTCACTGGAGGTGGCAGATGGGGAGAAGCTGGGCTAAATGGTTGGATATAATACTGGGGAGGAGATGCCAGGCTCTGAAGACTGTCTGGTCTGGGCCAGCAAGCTGAGACAATGAAGCCAGCCTGGGACCACAGTATCTATTTAAACAGAGGGAACAACACTGCCTAAAGCTACCCTGAAAGCAGAAGCAGCTCAAAGGCATCTGTCTGGGGGTGAGGTTTGCATCTAAGAGCACCACGGGGAACTCGTGCACCAAGGATTATTGCAGGGCACCTCCTGTCAAGCTTCACATCTACCTGTGACAACTGCAGCAGACTCTCTAGACCAGGAGAAAGCACCCTGCAGACGGCAGCCAAGCTGTGGCCAGCTGTGAGTGATGCAAATCCCCTGCTCTTTCTTTCCTCTGCTGAAGGCCCCAGGTGCACAGCTCTGGCTGTTCCCCCAGCCTGGATTATCCAGCGCCAAACTGCAAGCTAAAAACGGAAACAAATCCCTCTTTGTGACTCAGCTGGCAGAAAGCTTCTCTTGCAGGCTCCTTCAAAAGGAGCAAGGAAGTGCTTGGACAAGGCTGTTCATGGCTCTCCATCAGGCTATTGCATGCTGCTATTATTGACAGGGTTGTTCAAGGAGCAAGTGGTCAGCAGGACCCAGATATGTGGCTGGGCACAGCACCCTCCACCCCAAAGAGTGAGTGGATCAGATGGACAGACAGCCAGCATCTGTCCTGAAAGACAAAGAGAAGGGCCAGGATTCCTGCCTTGCACAGGGCTGGCCTCATACTATGCCAAAGCAGACTGCATATAAAAAGAGAAGTTTAAAACCCAGGGATACACACTGCGTACAGGGGACTCCATAGAAGACAGTCTGTAGACAGCCACCCCGGAGCAGCTAGGGCCAGCCCAGCTATGAGGGGGCAGCTTGGCAGCTGCTTTTCAGTCACAGTTGGAGAAGTGAGACAGCTGAAGGTGGAACTTGTGCTTCTTGCTCCTTGCTTAGCTTCAGGCAGAGGGAGGGTGGGAATGGAGAAAGGCCCATGGCAGGAGAGGCACCGCACTCAGCTGTCTGGCAGACTGCTGCGTTTGACAAGCCCTTCACACAGGAGCAGTTTCCTTCCATGCTGAGGCCTCTGCTCACATCTCACTGGGATAAAACCCAAGCTTGGCCACAGACATCTCCCTCCGGAGCCTCATCACCTCCCAGTACATCAGCTCCACTGCAAAGCAAAAAGGGTGTGGGGAAGACAAGGGAGAAAAAACACCAAGAATCAGTCAGCAAGGCACAGCTGGGGACACCAACTCATGTCGTGCTGTGCTCTCAGTGCAGGCTCATCCCCATAGTGAGGGAAACAGACATGCTGGATGAGCAGAAGACTATCAGGGGCACCTCTTAACAGTTCCACCCCAGGGCAAAGCTCCCAGCAAGCTGATGAGCAAGGAATGGGTGTATCTATTCCTTCTGCTCATGCTCTTTGTCATCAAACTGTTTCTCGAAGACACAGGGTGCTCAGAGCACTCCAAACTAGTCCCACTCCTGCCACACTGAACAGGACCTCTTAATTCCACCCTCCTTGCCCCACAGACAACATCCCCACCTCAGCCAGCTACCAGCCCCTCCTTACCATCCTGCCTCACCAAGCCTTGCTGGATGTAGCGAATGTAAGTGAAGAAGTTGCACACTGCAGTGATCTGGAGGAAGAGAGAGAGACAAAGAAGTCAGCTCCACGACTGTCTGGCCTGTCAGGAGGCCTGCACAGCATCCAGCAGAGAAGCTCTTGATGTTCAGCACCTAAGAAATACTGTCTCATGTGCCACCAGGTGGAAAGAGATAGGAAGGAAGTTGGTGAAAAATAAAAAGGGCATCAAAATTCTGGGCATCTGCAACCTCATCTCAAGGTCCATGAGACAGAGCAGAAACTCCAACCTACCGCAGATCTGAGATCAGAAATGGTCTCTACATGGTAGCCAAGTCCATCATCTTCCCTCAAAGGAAATACTTAGAGGTTTGCTCAGAAAAGGGGTGTGAGGGAGGCCCAGGAGCTCCTGACATGCAGGAGTGATCTGGTGCAAGTGATAAAACCGAGTCTGTGCACAAACCCAACTTCTGTGCCTCAGAAACTGCAGGATCAGCTCTTTTGGAAAGGAACTTGGGAAAGAATAAACTTCTGTATCTCAGCCTCAACAGCAACATTACCAAACCATTCACCTTCTCCCTCCCCTCCAAAGAAAGGGCAGCTTGTTCTTGTAACCCTTGGAGTCACTGATCTGCAGCGAGTAACAAGAGCCAGCGTTTAAGGAGCAGAAAATGACTGCATTTTACAAAGGAGGAGTAAAAATAATATCAGAGTGAAACAAACAAAGCTCTGTACTGAAGCAGGGCCTGGAAAGCAAACACACTGCAGACAGGCTGAGCAGCAGAGCAGCAGACAAGGCTGGAGACCTGCACCCCAGCTACCAATCAACAGACGCTCCCACTCCAGCAACAACCTTCAAGCCCTGTCAGTTTGAGGGTTGAGCCAACAGCTCCTCCACTTCAGGGTTTAGAACAATTTTGGAGGATCAAAGCACCCTGGGAAGGTGGAAAACTCACCCTGGCCCTGCAGGATGGTGAAATGTAGTAGTAGCTCCCAGAATCCCCCAGCATGATGCGGTGCTTGCAGGTCCTGGGGAGGCCACTCAGAGCACATTTCCTGCAGGTAAGGAGAAAACACTTCAGTATCAGCAACCCAGCGGCAGGGCAGAGAGCAGCAACTGGGTTGCTCAGGGAGGTGGTGGAAGCCTCATCCCTGGGGGTGTTTAAGGCCAGGCTGGATGAGGCTGTGGCCAGCCTGATCTAGAGTAGGGTGTCCCTGCCCAAGGCAGGGGGGTTGGAACTAGATGATCCTTGTGGTCCCTTCCAACCCTGACTGATTCTATGATTCTCACTCAAACACCTCAAGACCATCCCCAGGTGGGAGCTCAGAAGCCAGGTGCTGTGTCAGTTGAGCATGAAGAAGAAAAACCCTTGGTTGTGATGAACTTTTTGCTCCTTGAAAGATCCCATAAGTGGCAACTCTGGGTGACCTTAGGCTAAATATCTGAAACCAGGAATTATTGCACTCCCCAGCCAGCCAGGCCTGTACCCTTGTCCTGGCAGACAGCCCAGGACAAAAGCACAGGAAATATGAAAGAGCTGGGGCTGGAGCAGAGCTGAACAAATGTCATCTGCTGTCTGCACATCTCCTGCAGGTTCCAGGCAAGGTTTTTGCTGAGGGACTTCTGCTCAGGTGTATCAGCTTTCCTGGTGGGACACAAAGATGCTGGCTGGGGACCAAATCCAGGCTGAAACCAGGTAACTCCAGCATTTGAACAGAAGTGGCTCACACCAAGAACTCATAACAAGCCACACTGCAGCCTTTATGCTAGGCTCCTATTAATCCATTTGTGCCCAATATGAAGCTACTCTAGTGGAAGCCACATGGAGTGATTTGGGGCCTGTTGTGACAGGACAAGGGGTGATGGCTTGAAACTAAGAGAGATTTAGACTGGATACATGGAAGAGTTTTTCCATTGAGGGTGCTGAGACCTTGGCCTATGCTGCCCAGAGAGGTGGGAGATGTCCCATCCCTCTAACCACTGCAGGTCAGGTTGCTCAGGGCTCTCAGCAGTGTGCGCTAGTTGCAGATGTCCCTGCTGACTGCAGTGGGGTAGGTGACCTCTAAATGTTCCTCCCAACCCAAACCATTCTATGACTTCAGTAGCTTTGAGTAAGGTTTGGAGTTCCTAAGAACAAGCCGATCCCTTCTGGTGCAGACATGCAAGCCTGGCTTAAGGTCAAGTGAAGAAAACAGTCTTTTGAAGACAGCTCAGCTCCCAGGGAAACCACCAAAAGACATGAAAACCAGCGAGGGTGCAGCATGTGTCTACTTCCTTGCCACTTCCTTCTGTTATTTGCAAGACAAATGGCACCCAGGAGCAGCCAATTGCCCTTCAGCGTCACTGAAAGCTCTAAGGCAGAATCTTCTGCTGTGTAGTCACCACCTTCCCCAGAGACTCAGTTCCTGCATGGTGGGAAGAGGGACATCACCTCTCAGCTGCAGCTGTGGGCCATGGGAGATGGCAACACACAGGAGCAAATGTCTTGGAGAGCTTCTGAGCATGTCTCTGTGCTTGCTTCTCCATTGCTTTGGAGGCAAATATTAGCTGTGAGTGGACTCATGGGCTGCAGCTGTTCAGGTGAACTGAGATGTAATTATCAACCAAACGTTAAGACAGCCAACCAGACCCTGGGCTGCAGGGCGAGGGAGGTGATTCTCCCCCTCTACTCTGCTCTGGTGAGACCCCACCTGGAGTGCTGCATCCAGTTCTGGAGCCCCCATTACAAGAGGGATGTGGAGATGCTGGAGTGTGTCCAGAGAAGGGCCAGGAGGATGGCCACAAGAGGGCTGGAGCAGCTCTGCTACAAGGACAGACTGAAAGATTTGGGGCTGTGCAGTCTGAAGAAGAGGAGGCTCCCAGGTGACTTCATTTTAGCCTTCCAGGATCTAAAAGGGGCTACAAAAAGCTGGGGAGGGACTTTTTAGGCTACCAGGCAGTGACAGGACTGGGGGGAATGGAGCAAAGCTGGAGGCTAGGAGAGTCAGCCTGGAGGTGAGGAGGAAGTTGTTCAGCACGAGAGTGGTGAGAGGCTGGAATGGGTTGCCCAGGGAGGTGGTTGAGGCCCCATGGCTGGAGGTGTTCAAGGCCAGGCTGGCTGAGGCTGTGTGCAGCCTGCTCTAGGATAGGGTGTCCCTGGGCATGGCAGGGGGGTTGGAACTGGCTGCTCCTTGTGGTCCCTTCCAACCCTGACTGATTCTATGATTTTAAGAGCAGTTGTCCCCAGCACCTTCTGGCCAGCACTCTGCTCTGATGCTGTGTAGGCAACGTCAGAGTGGCCAACTCATTCCCTGCCCTTTCTAGACTCCTCAAACTGTGGCACTGAGGTCTGTAGGGTACAGAGAAGCAGGACTGGTAGGTCTCAGCTTGGGCAGTGGTCCCAGCTTTCTCCTTTCTGGTCCACCACATGTTCAAAAAGCTGCCATAAAATCAATAAATCAATGTTTTCAAGTGGAAATGAAAAGGAAACAAATTCCTTTGGGTTCCTTTATGGCCAATTAATTGGCCTTGCCATGCTATCTGGGTGGAAAGTAAAGAGGGTTAAAAAAAGTTAGCTGAGTTCAGCTCTAGCCTCAAAGCTGCTAAATGGCACCAAATTAGTAACTTGTTAATGGATTAGAGATCTTTGATCACTGACTGGAAAATAAACACTTCACTTACGTTACAATTTGGGACCGGAACCCACTGTGAAGAAACAAAAACAAAGATCAAAAGGCAACAGATAAAAGATAAACACAGGATGGGTTGTTCTTGGAACATGCCTGACACAGACTCATGGAACTATTTGCCTCAGAGAGGACAGAAAATGCAGAGGAGAGTGGCAAAAAGCTGCATGGGAGCATTTGCTGTCAGAGGAACAGCTTTGCTTCGAAGGTGCTCTGCTGGAAGGGTCAGAGAGGAGTGAAGAGAGGAGGAGGGCCCTGTCTGAACTTAAATTCCACAGCTGAACAAAATCCCCTATCTTCATCTGGAATGTTGTGTCACTCCTCCTCTTTGAGGCAATCTCAAGTTGTCTGTCACACCAGATACAGTCACACAAGCTCTGCAGCAGCCACAGTCCTAATTCTGATGGCAAGGTGACAGCACCAGGCGGGGAAGATGAAACACAGCAAGAAGAGGTCCATTCTGACCTAGGCTCCAACCCACACAGTGCACCAGCAAAGTCAGGCTTACAAGGTGAGCTCAAACCTCACAAGATGCAAGAACAGGAGCAGCTCTGGCTTAAGCCCTTTGACCCAGAGTATAGGGAAGTACACCTTCAGAGGACATTAAACAAGTTGCCACCTTAAAGGGTAAAACAAAACCTCCTCTCCCAGGTCAAGGGCACTGACACAGCACTGAGTGATCCCGCAAAAGAAGTCAACTACAGCACAGCAGCTGAGCTAAATCCTCTTCTCATGTGAAGAGCTGAGCTGAACTAGTCCTGGACACAGGCTAGGAGAGCACCTGGATGAGCCCTCTCAACTGTTCCACTCAAGTGACTGAGCAAGGCCTGGCCAAACTCCACTACACGGTACAAAAGGACCAAGAGAACACAAACATGGTTCCTTACTTTGGCCCACCACACTCTTCTGCTGACACCTTCACCACAGGCAGGGTCTGGGCAGCCACTGGCTCGATGGTGAGCGTGTTCTGCTCCACAGCCACTCGCACCAGCTCTGACAGCTGTGACAAAGAGAAATCAGTGCAGACAGCAATGCGCAAAGGTCACCTCCAGTAAGGAGCAGCTTTGGTGCTGCTGCACTGTGCAGCTTTTGTCCTCCTTTTCCCAGCACTCACCTCTTGTTTTGTGAAATCCAGACAAGGTTTTATATCTTCTCTATAAATTCTGTCCAGGAAGGAGCAGGATTTATCCAAAGTTGGAGATTCCTTCCAGGCCTGGAACTCGGCAAATAAAATGGAGTCGACCTGTAGTGTGTGTCCAAGAGGAGCAGGAAGAAGGAGAGAGACCACATCAGGTTACTTGCATAGTAACAGGCACCTTCTAACCACAGATGATGTGTTTTGGCATCTAGAAAGGCTCAGACATCACAGAAGTGTCTGAAGGAAGCTGGCTTGCTCCAAGGACCTTTCATCTCCCTCCCATCAGCAGTTCTGTGCCAGACAGATGCAGCCATACTGGGCTCATTCTGCCAGAAAGCTGCAGGCACCTCTCTAAGCCATCTGCCTTCAGGACAAGACAGCACTTCTGCTGCAGGGGAACCACCACACAACCACCAACAGATCAGATGCCCACACAGCCCATGGCAGGAATGATGAGAGCAGCTGAATGGTAGAGTGGCACCTAGGAGGTAGGAGGCAAAACCCTTCTGTAAGGAAAGGATTGCTACAGGAAAGGGCAAGCTGGGAAAAGCCAAGAATGAACGGCAGGACTATGCTCTGTGAGCCCCAGGGTGAGCTCACCGAGTACTGTCAGCTCTTTAGGGAACACTCCAAGCCCAGAACTCTGCTGTTTGGAGAGTTGCAGGTGTAATGGGAATGCTGGGCAGCCACACAGGCTTGCAGAGGAAAGCTGAGTGTAGGAATGGAGGTCTCTCAAGGGGAGCTCCAGGAGTAGGAGCAGCTTTCCCCAGCCGCATGTCTGCTCATCTCCTTTTACAGGTGGCCCCACAAGCATTATCACTGCTCAGCAGAAAGGAACCCATCCCCTGAGCCATCAGGAAGGCTGCTGCCTCCATCCCTGTCTGGCTGAAAATAAATCCTGGAGATTCTCTGGGACCTGATATTTAACCCCCAGAGGGATCCTCAGTAGAACCCAACCTGACTGACAGGGCATCTCCTTAAAGGGCCAGAAAATCCTGTTAGCACTGCTGAAAGGAGAACCAAAACTAAAGAAACCCTGCTGAGCAACACAAAGAATGGATATCTGGGCTCCAGCACACTCACTCTGTGCTGTGGAGACAGAATGGTACCAGGAGTCAGTTTCAGAGCCATGAGATGGAAAACCAAATTGAGACAAGCACAAAACCGAAGCAAAATGGAGGTGAGCACAAAAGGCAGGCAGAGCCAAAAGGCTGGAAGTGTCAGAGGCAGATGGCTCCCACCCATCCCCAGTCCTGTCCAGAAAGGTTACCTGCTGCAAGGGTAAGGAAGCATCTGCCCCCAAGGCCTGCCAGGCTGGTTCATAGATGAGGTGGACAGCTTTGCCAGGGATGATACAAAAGAGCAGAGAGAGGAGAGCAGGTAACCCAGACTTTGAGGGCAGAGGGAGAGACAGACAGTGAAGGGAAAAGGTTTAGAAAGAAGAAGAATAAAGGGAGGTAAAAATCACCAGACAAACCAAAAGACACAAAGAAAGGCTCAAGTCTTCCCTTCCAGAGAACTAAACATGCAGCTCAAGACATCACAGGGGCATAAGCTACAGCTTTTAACTTCGGCCTGAGGTGCAAAGAGAAAAGAGAAATGCTGCCATTTTCAGGCTCAGTTTAAGATGAGGAACATCTCTTCCACACAGCACCAACTCTGAGGGCCAGATTCCCTTTGATCACCTCTCACATAGGTCACTAAGGCATTTGAGAGAGAACAAAACCCCACCCTTGCTAAATAAAAACCACTGGTGGCTCTGGAAGCTGTAGCCCTGACATTTTAAGCCCCAGGATACCTGCACGAAGTGGAAGGTACCCACATGAAGAAAGGACAGGTCCAAACCTGTCACTTACAAGAGACAGAGCTTCTCTAAAGGCCATCAGCACGAGCTTTGCTGAGACTGAGTCCAGAACACCAAAGTGAACTAACTGGCAGGCAAAGGCTCTCTGCTCACTGTGGGCAGAGGACAGCTTCTACAGGGTAGTCAGTGGCTCACCAGCTGGGCTCTCAGCTTGGAGCTCCTCTGTTCTGCCTCGAGGAAAGAGTAGCACTGGGAGAGGTCACAGCACCTTATAAAGATTAAAACCCTTTTCTTCCTGGCCCTCAAAGCACCTTCTGGCTGACTGCATTTGCCTCCAACTTCCAGCATACCTGGACTCCTCCCCACTTGACCAAGAGAAACCAGCACATCAGTCCTGCACAGACACTCATCTCCTCCCTTCCTTCATTTTATTTCAGACGCAGCTTTTGTTCCTCTACTCCTGCCTGTAAACAGTTCAAGATCTTCACCAGAGTGAAAGATCTTCATCTCTTGTCGCTACTGTTGGCTCAGAACAATGGCTATAGCCAACACCACCTGCAACACCTCGAGGCTGCATCATGAGAGGTTGGACTAGATGATCTTTGAGGTCCCTTCCAACCTGGTATTCCATGAATCTCATTCAAATTTGAGCCATGAGAAGCTGACAAGGCACATTCATTGACTCCACTACCAGAAGCAAGCATTACCAGTGTGGTCACCTCTTTGGTGAGAGCAGCCCTTCTGCACAGGTTCCCACACAAGCCAAGTGATCAGGTGCCTCCCAGTTCCCTCAACAGAGCCTGCAGCTCCCAAATAATCACTAGGGAGGTATATTCCCCTACCACATTCTCACTCTTCCTGACCATAAACTGCCTCCTTTCTGCCCCCCGAGAAAGCTGTGTACACATGTGGCTAGCAGAACACTCCCAAGTAGTAATGTCCTGGCAGGATGATGCATTACTTGCACCAAAGGTTGCAGCAGGTGGGAGACAATCAAAGCATTGCCAAAGGGAATTCAAGAGGCTTTGTTGGAAAGATACTCACAAATATCTTATAAGCTTCTCTGCCCAGCTCCTTCCAGTGAGGAAGGAACTAAATATAGTTAAATACATGCTCTGCAAGCAAGAGAAAGAAGAGTGACATGCCCAGGAACACAGAGTGAGTAACAAAGACAAGCTGATGGTGTCCTTGTGCCCAAGCCAAACTAGGCAGAGAGAAGCAACAACAGCAAATCACACCAGAGCAGCAAGGGACTCAACTGCCAAGACACAGCAGAACAAAGCAACTCCTGACACAGCCACTCTCAGCACTGGTAACTGTCCATGCCCTCCAGGGATCCCTCAACTGCTTCCTCCAGCAGCCTGCAACAGGTTTCCCAGAAGGGGAAATCTCCACAAATGGAAACCTTCCAGAGCTTGCCTCAGCACAAATTTAGGGAACACACCAGATTACTGCACAGGCAGCTTCTCCCAGTGCTAAAACCACATTGCTCTTCAGGAAGCCCAAGCTGGAAGCTGCACAGCTCCCTGAGCACAGCACCAGCAGCAGCTCCAAGCCCTCACCCACCTCTCTGCGCTCATGACTGACCGACTGTGGGGTCACATTCTGGCTGGCAGCCGAAACCATTGCACTGCTGGTGCTTTTGTTTCGCCCATGACCCTTCCTGAAGACAGCTTTAGAAGGGCTCTGGAGCTGAGGGTGCAGCTCCCTGTTTGGAGAGGAAGGTGTGGATGTGATCACCAGCGTCTTCAGAGCTGTCACCTCCGCCTGCAGCATGTCGATCTGAGGAGACAAGGCAGGAGTCAACCAGCTTCAGCGGCTGCTGAACTCAGGCTCACTGCACCCCATTACACACTAAAGCCACAGGGACCCAGCTACAAGCCCACTCATGAAGCCTTCTCCCCATTCTCCCAAATGCCCACCACCATCCAGAGTTTGGAGCAGGAGCTACTTGGGAGCCCATCCCTCTGCCTCTCAGCCTGAACACGCTTTGCTGCAGGCTCTTCTCAAAGTAACTTCTCCCTCAAGAAGAAACCAGCTGAGCAGCCCTGTGGTGCAGCCTTGTCAGGAAATCCCAGCTCCCCAGCTCCCTGCTCAAACCATCCCCACAGCTTAGCACTTCTCTTGGGTTCCCCCTGGCACCCACCTCTCAAAGGGGACCTGCTGGATAAGTGGCAGACAGCAAGGACATCTTTGCCCCCCGTATTCAACAGAGCAAGTGCAGCATCTCAGAGAGCCTGAGCTGCAGGCTCTCCTTCAAGTGGGACAGGGATGGCACTGACCTAGCAGAGAGATGAAGTCACAGAGAATATTCTCACCTTGCCCCGTGCCTCCTTCAGCTGTTTCTCTGACGCTGCCTGTTTGGTGTTTGCTTCTCTCACCATCTTGTGTGCTTCCTGGACCAGAGAGAATTTTAGTCTGCCTGTTGCAGCCCCAACTCATAAAGGCCCCAGGGCAGGCCAAAGCTCTGCCACACCTTGCTCTGTGCAAGCAAGCAGGGTGCAGACACCACTGGCTCACTTGCAAGGAACCTTCCAGCACCATTCCCCAGAGAAGGCTCCTGGTGCCAGGGCCTGGAGGTCATCCCACTTCTAAGAGTGCAGCTGCCTGCATTCAGGAGCTGAGCTGGCTGAGTCCAAGGTCATCTCTTTCACTGATAAGAGGTGCTGTGAAGGAAGCCAGAAGCAAGAGCCTGCCTCTCCATGCCCTTGAGAACTGCCTTGAAGCTAAAGCTTTACCATTAGCACTCACTTGTGCCACATTACAGCTGTGTGCAGCAGCCCTGTGACTCTGACCCTGGCTCAGACCCACTGAGTCTCAGCCCTGTGTTGCCACTGCAGACTTGCTGGTTGATCACCAGATTGTTTTCTCTCCCTGCAGCACAGATCCTGATCCAGGCTTGCTGCTCCACATCTTGGATGAGGTCACTGCTCTTGCTTGACTTCTTATTGCACTTTGGTCCCACTTCCCTTACTGCTTCAGGCAGGGCTGCAGCAGCAGGTGGGAGCTAGATGGTGGAGCCTGACCTCAAATTATCTCACTCAGAAGAAAAGAGCAGTGTGAGTCCCAGCTGGAGCCTCCCCATAGCACTGTCTGGAAGCAATGTGCTCAAAGCCAGCAGAACAAGGAGACAGCCCTCAACTACACTATCTCTAAGCTCAGCCTGAGCCCAAGCAGCCAGACCTCCAGGAGGGAGATGGTCTCCTGGCCCTCACACTCAGCACCAGCCTGTATTTCAAAGGTACAGATGGGCTCTGCCTTTCTTCACTGCCCAGTCAGGTCCAGACATTAGAGCTGCTGGTAAATGGGATTTTGCCAGGACAGGGCTTGGCAAGAAGCAAGCTACCAAAAACCCAACCAACAGAACTTCTGAACACTTGCTGGAGCAGAGTGTATGAGGACATCCAAACAGTTCCACCCCAAGTAAGGGCTGACATGAGCCAGGCAGTGAGGGACTCATGTACCCAAACAGCAGCTGCTGTCCAGACCATGGAGCAGGCATGGAAGGGTAACAGAGAGCTACTTAGCTACGGGCATCACTACACAGGTCTGTACATCTGGTAGCAAACCCAGACAGCTGCTGAGCTCTTTACACCACCCCACAGCCAATAGAAGGGAAAGAAGTGCAGGAAAATGCTCTCCAGAAGCAGGTACAAGCCTCTGCTCTGAGACTCTGCCTGCAACACTGCCCAGCTCTGCTTCTCCAAGTGAGGAAAAACAACAGGGGAAAGGTGGAAACTGGGAGGAAATGGCAGGAAATTCAGGGAAAGCCTGTCTTAAAGGAGTTGGGTGTAAGCTTAGCTGAAGAAATGATGGGAAAAGGAAGAGGGTGGTACCTCAAACAGGCTTGCTGTTAACTCCTCTAGTTCCTGCTCCAGCTGTTCTCTGACTTTTGACAATCTCTCACATTCTTTGTCCTTCAGCTTCAGCTCCTGTTGAGGAAATGGGAGTGGCAAATGTAAGCTTGCAGCAGGCCCCAGCAGCACTGATGCCTGTTGGCCTTGACTTGTCAATCACAACCCTTCCTCCCCACCAGAGCACAGATACCCAGCCCAAGGCTGCTGTCACTGAGCTCTGTACCATGCTCTGTGTCACCAAAGCCACTACTCCACAAACTGCAGCAGCTTTTCAGGCTGGAATTGCTCATTTGCCATTAGCAAGGAAGCTTCACAGTAATCACTGCTTGCCTCGAGCTGCTTTCTACAGCAGCTTTCCAGGACTAATTTTCCAGGTTTTGGGTCAACCTAGCAACTGATGTCCTGCCCCAAAACACTTCGTGCCCACCTCAGCTCAACCTCTCTCCTGCTCTTCCTGCTCCAGTCTGTGGGACAGCCACATTTAGACCCTAATCTCCTCAGCAGCATTTCTAGCTGCTCAAATCTGTGCTGCCATCCTCAGGAGCCCTCCCAAACCCTGGGCCTTACCTTTTGTGCTTTGTGCAGCTCTTCCCTCAGGAATTCAGAGCCCTTTTCACGGATCTCCACTGAAGAGCTGCGCAGACGTGACACATTGAGCTGCTCAGTGGACTGGGTCTCATCCACACCTCCAGCATCCTGGCATCCAGCCTCTGGCTCTTCCTTGCTGCCTTTGGATGGCATCAGTGGCTTCCAGTGTCCCACAACTGGTTGCTTCTGGCTGTCTTCCTCAAAACTGGCCTGGCTGTGGGGTACCAGCACAGGGGAACTTCATGTGGGGGCAACTCAAAGCCTTCTTTTAACACTCCAGCCTTCCTTTAACACTCCAAGCACATCCACCTCACAGACAGGGAGGGTGACAGCATATGAAGAGGCCAGGATTGGCTTGGAGGACCTGCTTTGTGCCCAGCAGCACCACTTCCTTCACCCTGCACGCAGGCACTGTCTCCCTATTGAAGTGCTTCACCCTTCTGCAATGCATTGCCTCCAGACCAGCAACAGAAGAGGAAATTACAGTCTGAAATAAAGCCTTTGGGGGAAACCTCCTCTTCTGTCCTGGGATCTTTAAGAATCAGGCTGTGATGATCAGCCTCCTGGTTTTACCCTTCTCAACCAGCATGGCCCAGCTACTTTTGATTCAGGACAAAGAATAGAACTAAGGATAACTGCTCCAGCAGTCCTGTCCTCATCTGCTTTCAGAAACAGAGTGCAGCTGGTCTATTTAGGACTCCAGCATGCACCCAGCAGATCAAAGACCACAGCAAGAAAAAGTGAGCTCAGCTCTCCTGTTTTCTAGCAATACACAGACCCTAATCCCCACCTCAGCACAAACCCAGCCTTCCTCTCCCCCCATCACTGCTTCAGAGGGGAAGGATCTGTTTCAGCCTACTGCCTTCCCACCAGAGTCCTCTGCAGAGCCATCTAAAGCAGTGTATTTCCACTGAGCTCAGCTGAAGTCCCACTTTGAGTTTCAGTGGCTGGCAAGTCAGAGGTGCAGACTGTGCTTCTGCCACGAAAGGTTGGACCAGATGACTCTGGAGGTCCCTTCCAAATCGGGATTCTATGAACCAGAAAGAGGAAACAGGAAGAGTGACCCAGGACACTGTTCCCCAGTGCTCAGCAGAACTTTGTCAGCAGAAGAGGCTGTGGAGGAATTTAGGAGGCTTTGTAGCTGCTTGAGTAGGAAAAGGTAGGGTTGGATGGCTGCAGGAAGGGCACTGCAATAACAACATTGCCTAGAGCACCTGCATCAGCCCTTCCTCATGCACTGAGCTGTCCTCAGTGGTTCACTTGCCACTTGAAGTCAGTGGGAGCACGATCAAGGCTCACACACATAGAAGGTTTCTATCATGCCCAGCCACTCAGCAGGGCACACAGACACTGCACTGCAGATTAATGTGCTCCCACTTATCTCTGGCTCACAAGCCTTATCCCAGCTGTGCTGCTCTCCCTGTCCATGCACAACACCAATCCCTCCTCCTGCAAGCTCCTTCTTGCCCACTAGCTCTTCTCACAGAGAAGTTCCCATCTCCTTTTGCTTAGGATCACTTCTTCTCTTCTCCCAATTCCTGTATTATCCTCTCCTGAATTTGCCCTTCCTCCTGCATTCCAGACAGGCCACTCTTTCCCCTCACCCTGACTCCAGCCCCAAAGCACAGACTGGCCTCATCTCCTCAGCCACGTGCAGCTCAACACAGCCTTCTTCTCCCTCATCTCCCTCAAAGCAGCCAAACCATGAAGCCCAACTACCGACAGACCCTTTTTCTCCTAGGCTGTGCCACCCATGGTGCTGCCACATTTCCTACTCAGATTGCCCCCTTCCTGCCCCTCAAAGCTGTCTATCAGCAACAGGTGTCCACAGTCCCCTCCCAAGAGGGAGAGATGAAGTAGCCACAGAAAATCACATGGAAAAGCACAAGTGGAAAACTCTGTGAAACCCTGGAAGGTGCAGGGCTGCCATGCCAACGTGACTACAGAACTGGGGGTGGGGGCCAGGCAGCACAGACTTTGCTGACCTCTCTGCTGAGCCAAAGCAGCAGAAAGATGTTCAGACAGCTGTGCTAAGGAGGTAGGGAAGGACAGCAATGAGCTAGTGACCCATAAACTTCATGTTTTCACTGAAGGCTCACTGGGAAGAGCTAGGAGAGGCTCACCCTGGTGGCACTGCTAAATTTGGAAGTATGGAAAACAACATAAAAGGGTGCGTTGAGGAAAGGGCAAGGAGACAGAATTAGTTTTGGCCAGAGGTAAAAAGACAGAGAGTTCCTCCAACCTAAGATAACTCATCCCCAGCTGTTCAGCACGCTGGGGCTGCCTGATGAAAAGCAATACGCACAGCTATGGAGGGATATGGTTGACTGAGCCAGCCATGGCCAACAGGAACTCCCACACTGGGCAGGCATCTGCAGCCTGAGGTGTGACAGAGCACACAAGTGGTGGACTTCATGGTGCATACTGCCTGCCTGGTCCAGTTAGGCTGCTCTGCTGGCATGTGTGGTAAGTTGGAGGGAAGGCAGAACTGCAGAGAACAAAAAACATCACAGAATGGCTTGGGTTGGAAGGAACCTCATCTACTCCAACCTCCCCACCATGGGCAGAGAAGCCTCTCAACTAGACTCAGCTGCTCAAGGTCTCATCCAACCTGGCCTTGAACACCACCAGGGAGGAGGCATCCACAACCTCCCTGGGCAGCCTATTCCAGAGTCTCACTGTCCTTGTACTGATGAACTTCTTCCTAAGATCCAGTCTAACCCTGCTCTCCTTTGGCTTCAAACCATTCCCCTTTGTCCTGTCTCTAGACACTCAGATGAAAAATCCCTCTCCAGCTTCCCTGTAGGATCTCTTCAGCTATTGGAAAGCAGCTCTAAGGTCTTCCTGGAGCCTTCTCCTCTCCAGCTCCCTCAGCCTCTTCTCATAGCAGAGGTGTCCCAGCCCTTGAAGAAGGAAAAGGTCAACCAAAATGGTTTTGAAAGGTCAAGATTAGCTAACAGGGTTCACTTACCCAAACAGTGACATCACTAATGGGATGAGGAGGTCCTCAAACACTAAGGAAGGGGAGGGAGCAAGGAAGAGAATGACTCAAAGGAAGGAATTACATCTATTACAAGATGGTGGGGATGTAGTGAGACCAATTCATCCCAAAGATCAGGGCAGGCTCTCTGCAGTGCATTTGCCACAGAGCAGGGGAAGCACAGAGAGATGTGTTCAGTGCTGAAACCATTTCTCAGGTGGCACAGTGCAAGGCCTCTCTGCTGTGGACCTCTAAGATTAGACAGGGTGAGCTGCTGAGAACACATCCCTCTGGATCACATCCCTCTGGATTCTCCTGCAGTAGAAACACGCCAAAAGGGCCCCAGGCAGTCTGCACACCTCCTGCTTCGGTGATCAGAAGGAAACTAAAGTCAGAGGACAGTGGGGAAAAAAAGGGATTGAAATCTAGGCAGTTAGTGAAAAAAAATACAAACAACTAAGCAGGTGTTCCTGCTTCCATTTGCTATGGAGGAAAGCTGAAGGACAAGGAGGAATGAAACAGACCCACTCACACTCCAGAATGTCAAAGGATTTAAAAGCCTAGCCTGGAAAATCATCCCAATGTTTTTTTAAGGGAATAGTGGATTCTCTACAAAAGCCTTAGCTGTGCTGGCTTCTGCCCAGCCTCCAGGGTACAGCGAGGCTCTGAAACACAGCCCCTCAGAGGCCAAAGGGACCACCACGGACACTCCTCCTCTCTCACTATCACTGGTCTGACCGGTGGCTGCCTTCCTCGGGAAAGCGGATCACATCCTAGAGGTCCCAGAAGAAATGCAAACTTCAACCAAAGAAGCCCCAAACACCCCACACCACCTTCTGAAGTTGGATGCTGTAGAAAAGGCAAAAAAATGTGCAGGATCTGCACTTTTTTCTGCAGCGGGCCCCACATGTTTCCTGCAGCGCTGATCTCTGACAGGGTTATTTCCCATACCAGCAGCCTGGGGGGCTCTCCAGGTTCAGCTCACGTGGAGAGGACCTGACTTTTCCATCTGGATCGGGACCGAAGCCTGACTGCTGCTGTTCTGCACCGCTGCCATGCGGCGTCGGTCCACAGCCTGCTCGGTACCCCGAGAGGAGCTCGGCAAAGCTTGGCAAAGCACAGAGAATCACGGAATTGTTTTGCTTGGAACAAGACCTTTAGGATGATGGAGTCGAATCATTAATCCAGCACTGCCAGGTCATGGCTGTGCCATGTCCCTCAGCACCACGCTGCTGTGTCTTTTAAACACCTTCAGGGTGTTGGGCATTCAACCACCTCCCTGGAAAGGCTCTTCCACTGTTCGAGAGCCTTTTCGGCAAAGAAGTTTCTTCATGTTCAACCTAAACCTTCCCCGGAGCAACTTGAGGTCGTTTCCTCTCGTCCTGTCACTTACTCCTTGGGAGAAGAGACCAACCCCTACCTGGCTCCTGGCTCCATTCAAAGAGTCGGAGAGAGGGAGAAGGTCTCAGCCTCCTTCCGTCCAGGCTGAGCTCTGACTAAACACTACAGCAGTGCTTTATTACAGCAGTGTGTACGCCTCACGCCTCTCTCAGCAGCCAGCAACTGCCTGCGGTGTCCTTGCAGCCGAGAGCCGCCGGTGCCCGCGGTCCCTCCTTATTCCCTCTCCCGACCGCTTCCACGCAACTGCCCCACACGAACCTGCAGAGCCCTGAGCCCAGCGCGCTCGGGCTGCAAGGGCACGAGGTGTTAACCGAGCACAACCAAAGCCTCTGCGAGTCCGTGCGGACACAGTCCGGTTCCTGCTGGCCAGACAGCCCCGTCCCAGCACGCACAGCCGGCCAGGCTTGGGGGGAAGCCCGGCCCGGGAGCAGCCCGGCCCGGCCCCGGCTCAGCCGCCTGACACCGCAGGCCCGGCCGCCTCCCCCCGCCGCCCGCAGCCGCCCAGCTCCCGGACCTACCCCCGCAGCATAGTGGGTCCCGCCGCCGCCGCCGTTGCTGCCGCTCGCTCAGGGCGGAGGCGCGCCCGCCGCCGCCGCCCCCATGTCCGGAGCCGTGCCCGCTGCGCGGCCCCGGCCCAGGGCGCGCCCCCGCCGCCGGCACGGGGGAGCGGGAGGGGGCACGCCACGTGATGCCAGCGCGGCTCCCGCGCACTACCGCCCCCTGCCGGAGCGGGCTGGCAGCGCTGAGCCGCTGGAGGTGCGAGGCTCCGCAGCGGGGTCTGGCCAGGCTGGGCTCCTGCGTGAGGCTAACCGGGTGAGGTTAACAAGGGCGAGGGCCGGGACCTGCGCCTGAGTCAGCAACAACCTCATCAAGGCTCCAGGCTGGGGGCAGAGTGACTGGAAAGTGCCCGGTGCAAAAGGACCTGGGGTGTCTGTGACAGCAGATGGAGATGAGGCAGGGTGTGCTCAGGTGGTCATGACGACCACCAGCAGCCTGGCTTGGATCAGCAAGAGTGTGACCAGCAGGAGCAGCGCAGGGATCGCTCCCCTGGACTGGGCACTGCTGAGGCCACACCTGAAACCCTGGGTTCAGTTTTGGGCCTCTCACTCCAAGAAGGGCATTGAGGGGCTGGAGACAGTCCGGAGAACGGCAACCGATCTGAGGAAGGGTCTGGAGAACAGGAATGGTGAGGAGCAGCTGAAGGACCTGAGGTTGTTGAGGCTGGAGAAAGGAGGCTGAGGGGAGACCTTGTGAATCTCTACAACTCCCTGCAAGAAGGCTGGAGCCAAGTGAGGGTTGGGCTCTTCTGCCAAGGAACAAGTGACGGCACAAGAGGAAGCAATCCGAAGTTGCTCCAGGGACGGGTTGGACTTGAGGAACAATTTCTTCCCCCAAAGGGTTGTCAAGACCTGGAAGAGGCTGTTCAGGGTAGTGGTGGAGTCCCCATCCCTGGAGAGGTTTCAAAGTCATGGAGATGTGGTGCTGAGGGCCATGGTTTAGCGGTGCCCTGGCAGTGCTGGGTTAAGGGTTGGACTCCATGATCATAAAGATCTTTTCCAATTAAACCAGTTCTGTGACTCCACAATGCTACTCCTCACACAGAAAGGCCTGGGCTTGTTAGTGGTAAGGGTCAGTGGGACTCCTCCACCAGGATCTTCAAACTCAGCATTTTACCCTTGTATGAATGAGATGAGTCAGTTCTGTTGTTACTGAGCTTTGAACTTTGGATGTTGTGGCTCCAGCCTTTAGCTCATCCTTCCACTGGACTGAAGGAGCAAAGTAGCTCTCCCTGTAGATGAGAGCAGCCCAGGGTGTACTCATCCTGAAAGCTTTTCTGTGGTTGCTCTACTCTCCCAGCAGAGAGGGGCAACAAGAGTCAGCCACAGGTGATTCCTGGGACTTTTGGAGATGTGTGATCCACTCCACATCCCACTGACATAAAGAGGAGTTACAGGTCTAGAAAATTCACCCTCTCACTGGGGCATTACTTACAGGCAGAGAGGCAATTGCCACTTGCAGCACCGTGGGCTTCCACCTCCCCACTGAGTGCTCCAAGCAGTGCACAGCACTTTGCCCCTGGGGCATGCCTCCTGCTGAGAACAAAAAGGGCAAAGCCCTCCCACCCTTACCCCAGCCCCACAGCAGATCCCACCACCACCACTTCTGGATTGTTGGCAATGCAGCCGTGGCGCCTCCTCCACTGGACCAAAAACTGGCCCCTGCCATCACAGGTCACTCTCAGAGTGTGGTTTCCAGAGTGGTTGCCCCACGTCTCCCACAGCATCCTACCTTGTCATTGTCCTGGGCTGTCCTCCAGGCAGAGGCGTCTCCCCCAAGCCTTCGCACTCAGAGGCAGCTGCTCCATCTTCCTCCTCACTGCCAGACACACTACCAAAGGCAGGCTCGTTAGACATGACGATCCTCATCTCCATTGCAGAGAGCTGTTGTAGATACTACCCATGTCCCAGCTCCCTCTGGGTGTCCATGCCACCTACAGCCCTGCCCTATCTCATAGCCAGCATCCACCACTCCATGCCCTGCAGTCTCAGAACGAAGTGTCCGAGCAGGCTGTAACCTTTGTTATCTTCAAGGAGCTTTTGGGAGGAGGGGAAAAATCTTCAGCTTCGCAAAGCAGCACCAGAAGTAATTAGTTTCTGTAATTATTAACTCCCAAGGAGGCCTGGCTGGCAGGGACAGAGGGTCCCCAGATTAGAAAGGTAGAACTTCCAGGATCCAACAAAGGCAGGAAGAAGGAGAACTGATAATGCAGACAGGGAGTGTTAAGAGGCAATGTGCTGGAGATGTTGAAACCTGACCACTTGCAAAAATAACTGGTTGGGAGGTAAGAGTTGCACATAGAGATACATTTGTGGAGCTCCATTGGGGTTCTTCAGCCTAAACACCTTCCTCCAGCACCCCAAGGAGACTCCTGACACTTCTGAAGCCACTCCACACCATTCCCCAGTGATCTCCCCCCAGCCCAGGCTATGCAGCTAGCTTTATATTCTCTCCCAGAGAGCCCTCATCTCCCTCTCAATGGATTAAAACTGAAAAGCAGGACACACAAGCCAGAGTTTGGTTCAAATAAGGTGCAAGGCCAACCTGCAGAGCAAAAGCAGCTCTCAGCTAGCACATCCTGCTCAGCATGCAGGCTTCCTAATCGTGGGGGGAAGGCTCAAGCCTCCTCTGGGCTGCCTTGTCTGCTCATGGATTCAGATTCTACTACAGTGAAAGAAAAAGTGGAAAAGAGGAGGGGGGGCAGAAATAAAAGCAGAGCCAGGCTGGGAAGGGAAGGAGGAACAGAGATTAGCTTGGAAAGCAGGACTAGAGCCCTGCCCCAGCAAACCCAGCCCGGATGTTATTGCCATGAAAATGGGAATGAAAACAAACGTCCTAAAGCTCCGGGGCCCATCCACCCACACGCTCCCCTCCTCTCGCCTGCCCCAGCCAGCTGTGCAGTGTGTTTGCTCAACTGGCTGGAAGGGCTTCAGCAAGGCTCCTCTGGGATCTCTGGCTCCAAAAGCTCTGCTTTCATGGAGGTTGATCACCCAGCAAAGTGCAGCCCCAGGCTAAAAAGAGAAGACTGGAAAAGGATAGCACCGAGCAGAGACCCACCAGAGACAGCTCTGCTCCTGTGGGTGCTCAGCTGCAGGCAGCTAGCAGAGAGCAACCTCATGCTCAGCAGCAGCCTTGGAAGGAATGGTTCAGCTTGAACCCATGGGAATCGTAGAATCACAGACCAAATAAGGTTGTAAAAGACCTCTAAGATCACCAATTACAGCCATCAACCCAACACCATCAAGGCCACTAAACCATGCCCCAAGCTGCCATGTCCATGTGCTTTTTGAACACCTGCAGAAAAGACACCACAGAGAAAAAGAGGGAGAGCAGCTGGGACACCCAGAGAGAAAGGAGGACTGTACCTCAGCTTTCAGGAAGCTCTTCCTTTCTGCTGATTGATTTGGTCCCTGTTTATCCAAGCAGGAACTTTTCAGGCCTGCCTCCTTCCCACAACATCTGCAAGGAGGCAGCTGGCAGTCTCTAGAAGCAGCATCCAGGACCGTCTGGAACCTCATATCTGGTTCTCTGTTTGGAACCTCATCCTCACCGTGGTGGCTAGGGAGAAGCACAGTGGGGACATCACTAAGGTCTCTTCATGTCTGTACAAGCTAAACTGTGCAACATCAGAATTGTCACCTTCCAGGTCCCTGAAAGACAAAATACAGAGGGTCAGAGAGGGATTGGCACTAGGATTTGCAGGGAGATACAGAGCTTGGCACTGAAACCTCAAAGCAACAGAGAGATGTTGTGCTCATGTGCTGATCTCTCCTGGGCAAAGGTATGTCTCAATGTGTCAAGCAGTGATGGCAAAAGAAATTCCAGGCTATGAGGTCAGTCTGTCCATGTGCTGAGCTGTTTGTCCAGGATTCCTAGGCATCCTTCCAGCTTGATCCATTCCACATAGCTGCTTATTCACACACAGGCCAGCTCTGCCTCACAGGAGTAGGAAGCCTGGAGTTTCCAGATGGCTCTTGGTTTGCCACAGAGCTAGAAAGAAAAAAAATGAAGTGGAAAGACACTTGTAAAAGCAGCAGAGCTGGCAGGGTTCTTCCACTCTGCCACAGAGCTTCTTCCACAGAGCAAAGAGCTACCCTCTCCCTGTGTCAGAACATTCCCACAACAACCTCTAGCACCACTGAGGAGCAGAAAGCACCCTCAGCATGCCCCCAGCTCTCAGGACACCCTCAGAGTGGAACAGAATTAGTGATGGATCCTTTAACATAAAGAGAAGAAGTCTGGGGGTCCCCACAAAAGCACAGAGGGGCACTGCACCCTCTTCAGGTGTCCATGGCCAGCTCAACCCTCAGAGTAAATCCTGGCTGTGCAAACCAGCAGCTCATCAAATACTTCCATCATCATCACCTCTGATTCATAGAACCAAACAGGTTGAAAGAGACCTCCAAGATCATCCCGTCCAACCTAGCACCCAGCCCTGGCCAATCAACCAGACCATGGCACCAAGTGCCTCAGCCAGGCTTTGCTTCAACATCTCCAGGAACTGCAACTCCACCACCTCCCTGGGCAGCCCATTCCAATGCCAATCACTCTCTCTGGCAACAACTTCCTCCTAACATCCAGCCTAGACCTCCCCTGGCACAACTTAAGACTGTGTCCTCTTGTTCTGTTGCTGGGTGCCTGGCAGAAGAGACCAACCCCACCTGGCTACAGCCTCCCTTCAGGTAGTTGTAGACAGCAATGAGGTCTGCCCTGAGCCTCCTCTTCTGCAGGCTGCACACCCCCAGCTCCCTCAGCCTCTCCTCACAGGGCTGTGCTCCAGGCCCCTCACCAGCTTCATCACCCTTCTCTGGACACCTTCCAGTATCTCAACCTCTCTCTTGAATTCTCTTCCAGAGAAGAAAGTCAGATTGAGAGACACCCCTGGTGCCAGCTGTCTCTGGGTCAACCTCAGCACTGAAACTGAAGGAGGGAAGGGGATTTCACCAAACTTTGGAACCCACAGTGTCCTTCTGAGCAGAGTCCATGGGATTCAGCAAGAACGGTACCATGCCTGTCTCAGCCTTCTGGGGCTCCCAAAGTCACATCCCATCACAGTAGCTCAATTTCCATATCTGTACCATGGAGACAAATAATTGATTCCAGGGCTGAGAGTGGATGTCAGCACCTCCTTGCTTCCTCCTCTGCTAAGGAACAGCTGTTTTGCTGTCAGGGTGCTGAAGCCCTGGAGCAGGCTGCCCAGAGAGGTTGTGGAGTCCATCTCTAGAGTCTCTAGACCTGCCCTGCTTTGGCGGGAGGGGGGGGGGGGGGTGGACATGATTTCATCTCTAGAGGTCCCTTCCAATCCCTACCACTCTATGATTCTGTGCAAGGCTTTCAGACCAGTGCCTTCCTCGAGGACTGAGGCCAGAAGGGACACGAAGAGAGATTCCAGCAGCGCTCCCAGGCTGGCAGCTCCTTGGCTGTTTGCTTTCATATGAAATGCCACAACTATTTCCCCTTGTCCCAACAGCAGCTCCGAGCCACGCGAGCTGCCAGCCGAGCTGCTCTCAGAGGAGGGCAGCAGAGTCCCCCAGATGCCAGCGCATCCCTCCACGAAGAGCAAAACACGAGGCTTTGCCCTCTAGGAGCACCCGAACTGCTCACGATAACTCCTGAAAACGTCTCTCAGCTGAACCACTTTTGTCCCCCTGCTATGTGTAGGGATGAGGGCTCGGGCACTGAGAGCCTCAAGAACAGTCTCAGCCTGCTTCTCTACACATTCCTTTTCTCTGGATGCCTCCCCAGACCAAACCACGGAGCAGACCCTTGTGTGCATCACCCTGCCTTCAGAGAGGGTCTGTCCCTGTGCTCTCCCATCTCATATCCCCATCTACAGAGGTCTTTGGTGTTTCAAGACGTTATCATGATTCTGAATCACTTGGGGACCCTGTCCCAACCCTACAATCCTGGCCATAAAAGGGCTTTTTGGGAGCAGCTGCAACCTGGGAGCAAAGTTTCAGCAAGCTCACAGCGAGCCCAGCTCCGTAACAGAGCAGGTAACACAATGATCACATCTCTGAGGGACAACACTGTCCCAGAGCCTCACCACAAACCAGGTCATCCCACCTTCTGTCCCAGACAGATGCCACTCAGGGGCTGAAACATCAGCCCTGCCTCACTGTTTGCTCAGGGCAAGGCTCAAGAAGGGAGGACAGCTGGGGTGGGGTGATCTTGGTGGACACTTCTCTTTCCCCTTGAGCAGGCAGGGGCTGCTCAAGAGGCACCAAGCATTGTGCTCTTTCACCCAGCAGGAGAGTTTGCTGTGGTTGGGTCAGTGAGGCAACCCCCTATTCTCTAGCCTCTGCTTTCTGATAAGAGCCCTTATCTAGCTGCACACCTTGAACAGGAAGCTCCCCCAGTGCCCCTGCTTCTCCTGCTGGGGCTGTTCTCACACTGCAGAGCTGCCTCTTCTCTTCTGCGTTGCACTCCCACCCACCCAGAGCAAGTCACTCCTGGTGGAGGGGCTCCAGGGCCAGGGAGCTGGAGCACATCCAATGATGAAGGGTGTTCATGCAGGAAGGACTCTGGTAAGGACAAGTGCTCCAAGCCCAGCCCTTCCCATTACAAGTATAACTGTTCTCCTCACACAGAGTGTGGCAGCATCCCAGCTGCACGGACAGATGTGGTAGCTTACTGCCACCAGATGTGTGCCTGTGCCCTTCTCATATCATCCATCAGTAGAAAGAGAGACGTTGAGGTAGTGGAATGTGTCCAGAGAAGGGTGGTGAAGCTGGTGAGGGGTCTGGAGCACAGCCCTGTGAGGAGAGGCCGAGGGAGTTGGGGGAGTGCAGCCTGCAGAAGAGGAGGCTCAGGGAAGAGCTCATTGCTGTCTACAACTACCTGAAGGGAGGCTGTAGCCAGGTGGGGTTGGTGTCTTCTGCCAGGCACCCAGCAACAGAAGAAGGGGACACAGTCTCAAGTTGTGCCAGGGGAGGTCTAGGCTGGATGTTAGGAGGAAGTTCTTGCCTGAGAGAGTGATTGGCATTGGAATGGGCTGCCCAGGGAGGTGGTGGAGTTGCAGTTCCTGGAGATGTTGAAGCAAAGCCTGGCTGAGGCACTTAGTGCCATGATCTGGTTGATTGGCCAGGGCTGGGTGCTAGGTTGGAGTGGATGAGCTTGGAGCTCTCTTCCAACCTGGCTGATTCTATGATTCTGCAGAACAGCTTCCACACAGAGACTAGCAGAAGTCAGGAGATCTCCATGGGTTTGGTGCCATGCAGAAGAGGTGCCAGGTGTGTCACCAACCTAAGGAGAGCTTCCTCAGGGAGGTGAGGTCTGCTTGGGCCCAAAGGGTGGCACTTTTTACAGCCTTTGTGGAAAATTCCAGCTTCCCAGCCCCGCTTAATCTCCTGGGGCTCCTGTAAGGTTGTGACACAGAGAAAGGGACCAAACAGGAAAGAATTAGGGGGAAAATGCCTCTCTCCTGGCAGCCACCATGGCTGTGCCAGGAGTTTGCAGCAGCAGCAGCTGTGAAGGAGCCAGCCCTGGCTCCCCCTCCTCCGGCCGCCTCTATAAACACGCAGGGCTTACTTGGAAGATTAGAAGGGAACAGGGCAAAAGACAACAGAGTCTCTGTTGTAAGGGGCGAGGATTATGGCATCAAGTGACCGGCTGCAGCTCGCAAGTGGGTTTCAGGCTCCTTAGCACACCCTGTCTGTCAGGTTCAGTCCCCCCCCTCCATGAGCCAAGGGGGCACGAGGAGGAGGGACGTGGCGTGGGCCACAAAGGACCCAGCAAGGACACGGTGGGAGCAAACCTCCACAGCCTCCAGCGCAGCTCAGCAGTCCATGACTGTAAGTACCTAGGCCCTTCCAAGAGCAGATTCCTTCCAAGACCTCTCTTCTTGCCTGTCCACCACCTCCTCTCGCTCCGTCTGTCCACTCCACCTGCTTGCTCTCCGTGCTGCCGATGGCTGCTCCTGCCTGCTTGCTGTCTCATGCTGTGGCTGATGGCCCTGATGCAGATTTGCTGTTGCAGGCTCTTGGTTGCTGTGGATTAGTGTCAGTTGACCTTCAGGTGCTATGGGTTAGTCCTGACGGATCAGGCAGGTAGATGCAGGCAGCAGCTCCGTGGGGAGCAGGGATGAAGGCACCACGCAGGGGATGGCTTTTCCTCTCTGTATCAGGTCTGGTGTGCCAGTGCTGGTGCTGTGGTGAGTCACTTCCTATCACATACCTCAAGCCCAAATGGTGGCAGCTGCCAAGTGACATCCCAGGGCAGTCCTGCACAAGCTAGCAGGAGGGCAGGGAAGTGCCTTAGCCATTCCAGGCTGGAGGAAAAAGCCCTGGGAGAAGCCCCATATGCTGTGGTGGAGCAGAGCTACCTCGAGGTGGATGACATCCATTATTTACATGGTCAAGAGCTGAAGTTTTCCATGTTTGGTAAAAAGTGAATCTCTATTTGAATTACGCAACCAAGAATCTCCCTGGGCACTTGCAAGACCCAAAGCGTGCAGAAACCAGACAGACTTCTGTGAGCAGCCCCCAACACCCTGTTGGGTCTTTGTTTAGCTTTCTGAGCTCTGTAGCCCACAGGTGGGAAGTCTCCAGGGCAGTTAAACCCCGAATTTTCCAAGTCCTCTTGTACACTGGCCAGAAATAATCATGGGAATGGCCTGGATGTACACAAGGCTCCAGTGAAAGGTGCACTTGTGCAGCTGGGGAGCTCTTGGGGCAGGTGCCAGTTCTGCTCCTCTGATACAACCTCTGAGAGAGGATTCATAGGGACGAGGAAACCCAAAGGAGGAGCAGCAGCAGGGCAGGTGCCAGTTCTGCTCCTCTGATACAACCTCTGAGAGAGGATTCATGGGGATGAGGAAACCCAAAGGAGGAGCAGCACCAGGGCAGGTGCCAGTTCTGCTCCTCTGGTACAACCTCTGAGAGAGGATTCATGGGGATGAGGAAACCCAAAGGAGAAGCAGCACCAGGGCAGGTGCCAGTTCTGCTCCTCTGGTACAACCTCTGAGAGAGGATTCATGGGGATGAGGAAACTCAAAGGCGGAGCAGCACCAGGGCAGGTGCCAGCTCTGCTCCTCTGATACAACCTCTGAGAGAGGATTCATGGGGATGAGGAAACCCAAAGGAGGAGCAGCACCAGGGCAAAGATGCTCTTTGGTTGAAGTAGCCAACAAACCAGACTCCGCTGGGTTTTCTTCACAGCACCAGCTCACTGGAACCTGAGTTATCCCCACCTAAAAGCAGATCTTCCACTGAGATGCTTAAATGAGGATCACGGGCACCACCTTGCCTGCTTTCAGCTGCAGGAGGACCTTAATGTCCCTTGAAGGGCTTCTTTGTCTCCACCATTCAGGGGAAAAAACACCCTGGCAGACAGCAGTGCTTCTGTCAGACAGCAGTGCCTGTGGAACATGTTTTGCTTTAGACATACCAAGAGTTTGTACACTGGATAATCATTTATGAGCCAGAGGATCATTGCTCAGCATGGATGACACTGGTTTGGGTTCTGTTTACCAGTCCAGGTTAATATGAGTATGAGTGTGATTGTTAATTGATGCTGAAGAATCATTTACCCAGTGTTAGACCAGAAGAAGGGCAGTGGGGGATGCTGCATGACCTGAATGCCTTTTTTTTTTCATCCAGCCTGATTTATTGTGCAATGTATGGGTGAAGGAGAAGGGAGGTGGAGCTGCTGGAATTTGTGCTGTGTGAGCCTGGCCAAACTCCATCCCTCAGCACTCTGCCAGGGAGGGCTGTACTGCCTGTATGACTTAGGGCCAGCACAGGCCAGATGTGGCCCTCAGCCCAAATTGAAAGACAGCTACAAAACTGTCAGACCTCCAGGGGTACCTTACAGGGTCACAGAATCATTTCAGTTGAGAAAGCCCTTTAAGATCATGGAGTCCAACCATTAACCCAGCACTGGCAGGTCACCACTGAGCCACGTCACTCAGCACCACAACTCTGCAGCTTTGAAACCCCTCCAGGGATGGGGATTTGACCACCTCCCTGGGCAGCCTACTCCAGGCTTTGAGAACTTTCCAGTGAAGAAGTTTTTTGAAATGTCCAACCTAAACCTCCCCTGGGACAACTGGAGGTCACTTCTTGTCCTGTCCCTTGTTTCTTCAGAAAAGAGACCAATCCCCACCTGGTTCCTTTCAGGGAAATGAAGAGAGACAGAAGGTCTCCCTCCTTCACCTAACTCAGTACTAAGAAATCTCTCCTGCCTGGGGTTTTTGCTTTCCTTTGGGGTTTTTTTGGGGGGGGATTTTTGTTGTTGTTCCCAGCAGTATTCCAGGAAGAGACTTCCCCACAAGCAGATTTACAGAAACAACAGATCTGAAGTAAATGCTACAAGAAAAAAACAAACCACAAACCACAGACAGCAAGGAACCTTGGAGTTTGTGGCCCTGAGAATTCATCTTAAACAACTGTTCTGTGGAAGGCAACAGCCCTCTCCATTCTGAGCAGCCAGCCCTGTTTGAATGTTGACAGTCAAACAGTAGGAAGCAAGGGCTCCATCAGCAAGGGCGTTCTGGCTCTGTAACCAGCTCATGTGCAGCTCAAAGACAGGGAGATGATGACAAGTTCAAATTAATTCCTCCATTTCCTCCCTTCCCTCTCTCTCCTTCCCCTCCTTTCCCTTTCTCCCTGTCCCTTCCCTTCCTCCCCTTCCCTTCCCTTCCTCCCTTTTCTCCCTCCTACCCTTCCTGCTGTCTCCTCCCTCTGTGCAAGCTCACTAGCACCTTCAGCACCTGCTGGTTTTGTGTCTGCCCTAGGATCTCTGATGACTGTGACATACACCAACCGTGTGGCTGACGCCCGCCTGGGCACCTTCTCACAGCTTCTGCTCCAATGGAAAGGAAGCATCTACAAACTTCTCTACTCAGAGTTCCTTATTTTCATCTTTCTCTACTTCACCATCAGTCTGGTGTACAGGTAGGCATCCTTAGACCCCAACATCAACACAGCCACTTGCTCTCAGCCCGGCCTGGAGCAGCACAACTGAGCAGTGATTGTGGTGCAAAGGAGCTGGGCGACCACTCACCAGCCATGGGAGAAGGGGAAAGGTCCTTCCTCAGTGCTCCAATATGGCTTAGCAGCTGACAAACCTCCTTTTTCTGCCCTGGGAAGGAAGACAGTTTCTCTTCCTTGGGATGAGGAGTTGCATTTGATGGTTACCTATAGAAGAACAATGAGTAGGTCAGTGGAGACCACAGCTGGACTAGTACAGGAAGTGTCTCATGCTGAGTAGTTTCCCTTGTTACACAACAGCCAATATGTTGGGTACTTTTATGAGGGCAGGCATCAGCTCTGGGACCACAGATGCATGATAAGACAACTATACCCTGTGGTTGGTATGGTTTTGGTGAGGAAAGACAGGGAGCTCCCCTGGCTGCTCTACAGGGCTGGAGTATTTTGGGGAGGAGGAAAGGCTGAGAGCTCTGGGGCTGTTTGGTCTAGATAAGAGCAGCCTGAGAGGGGATCTTCTCAATGCTCAGCAAGAGCTAAAGGGTGGGGGGCAAGGGGATGGGGCCAGATTCTTATCAGTCATGCCCAATGACAGAAGAAGGAGAAACAGGCACAAACTGGAACCCAGGAAGTTCCAGCTGAAGATGAGAGCAAACTTCTTTAGTGTGAGGGTGCTGGAGTCCTGAAGCAGGCTGCCCAGGCAGGTTGTAGAGTCTCTTTCTATGGAAAGATCCCAAACCAACCTGGCCATTCTGACCCTGGGCAAGCTGCTGTTGGGGGTTGGACTGGATGGTCTCCAGAGGTCACTTCCAACACCTACCATGCTGGGATTCAGAGATTCTGTGGTCTGATCACAGATGCAACTCAGAAGCAGTGAAGCAGTGCTAAGAAAGAGGCAGGAACTCACCTAAGAGCAGAGCTTGAGGACATTAAGTGAACTGTGGTGCACATCCCAGCTCTGTGTCACTGCCTTGGTACCACATAGCACTGTCCTGAGTGAGAAAAAGAGAGGTGGTCCCTCTCTGGTAACTGCATCAGTTATCACACTGCCACTGACTGCTGCTGCCCCCTTTGCCCTGGCCAGCAGGGTGTTTTGGGGAGGGGGGTGCTGATGTCCCATGCTCCTGGGGACTGTTCACTCACTTAGTCCCCACACTCGTGATGTGGCAGCACTGTGACTGCCCATCTTTGTCTTCCCTTGCCAGGCTCCTGTCCCAGCAGCTTCAATAAAGCACTGACTCTTGAGACTGCTTCTTCTCTCTCCCTTTTAGGCTGATCCTGAGTGAGAGCCAAAGGCTGATGTTTGAGAAGCTGGCACTCTACTGCAACAGCTACGCTGAGCTGATCCCCGTGTCCTTTGTGCTGGGTAAGGAGCAATGACTGGAAACACACAGGCAGGGACAAGGGACAACATTTCTTCTCCCTGCGTGGACAGAGCTCTGCAGGGAGGCAAGATCCTCTGAGCAGATCCCTCTCCCTGCCTTTGTAAGATCCTCTGAGTAGATCCCTCCCCCTGCTTTTGTAAAACTCCTTGAGCAGAAGGACATCCTTCCACATCACAGCTCTGAGGTATCCCCCAGCACACAGCTTGCACTGGCATCTTCTGGGCTCTCTGCCAGGAGGACAGGCACAAAGTAGCACCAATGAAATTCAGCCATACTCATAGCTTCATAGAGTGGTTTGGGTTGGAGAGGACCTATGAGATTCTCTAGTTCTAATCCCCCTGCCATGGACAGGGACAGTTCCCACCAGCCCAGGTTGCTCAAGGCCCCATCCAATCTGGCCATGAACAGCTCTAGGGAGAGGGCATCCACAACCTCCCTGAGCAACCTGTTGCAGTGCCTCAACACTCTCACTCTAAAGAATTTCTTCCTCCCCTCCAATCTAAATCTCCCCTCCTGCAGCTTCAATCCACTCCTTCTCCCCTATCACTGCAAGCCCTTGTAAAAATCACAGAACCACAGAACTTTAGAGGTTGGAAGGGACCTCCAGAGATCATCGAGTCCAACCTCCCTGCCAAGGCAGGACCCCTTAGGGTAGTTCTTACAGGAATGCATTCAGATGGCTTTGGAAAGTCCCCAAAGAAGGAGACTCCACAACCTCTATGGGTAGCCTGCTCCAGGGCTCTGTCACCCTCATGGTAAAGAAGTTCCTCCTCATGTTGAGGTGAAACCTCTGTCCCAGTTTGTAGCCATTGCTCCTTATCTTATTGCTGCTGACTGGCAGAAAGAGATTGGCTTCATCCCCTTGACACCCATCCCTCAGATATTCATATCTGGTGAAAGGCAGACCCTGACCTCAATGTGATATATGGAGATTTGGCTTTCAGACAATAAGGCATTCATAAGACTTAATCAGTAAAGCAACAAGGTAGCCATGGGTGTTAGGAGTACCAGGGGTGCTGTTAGGAGCTACCAAGAGAGTGTCCAGGACCAAAGAGAATGGTGGGGGAGGATCCAGGAGACCCTTCTGATTGATGCTCAAAGAAAATACAAGGGGGCCAAGCTCACCTTGTGAGGAAGACCACCTGTTGTTTTGATTGAAAGGACTAAGGGGTGGGGGTTAAGGGGGTTAGAGGTAGTGCTTAGGAAATGGAAACTAATACTTATGAAAATGTATAGAGCTCTAATCCCTGTGGAATCACAGAATGGTTTAGGTTGGAAGGGACCTCGAAGATCATCTAGTTCTAACTCTCCACCATAGGCAGGGACACCTCCCACTAGAATCATAGAATCAGTCAAGGTTGGAAGGGACCACAAGGATCAGCCAGTTCCAACCCCTCTGCCATGCCCAGGGACACCCTACCCTAGAGCAGGCTGCCCACAGCCTCAGCCAGCCTGGCCTCAAACACCTCCAGGGATGGGACCTCAACCACCTCCCTGGGCAACCCATTCCAAGCTCTCACCACTCTCATGCTCAACAACTTCCTCCTCAAGTCCACTCTGACTCTCCCCACCTTTGCTCCATTCCCCCTAGTCCTGCCACTCCCTGATAGCCTCAAAAGTCCCTCTCCAGCTTTTCTGTAGGCCCCTTCAGATCCTGGAAGGCCACAATGAGGTCACCTGGGAGCCTTCCCTTCTGCAGACTAAACAGCTCCAACTCTTTCAGTCTGTCCTTGTAGCAGAGCTGCTCCAGCCCTCTTGTGGCATCCTTGTGGCCCTTCTCTGGACATGCCCCAGCACCTCCACATCCCACAGGTCGCTCAAGACCTCATCCAACCTCCCTCCAGGGAGGGAGCATCTACAATCTCCCTGGGCAACCTGTGCCAGTGTCTCAGCACCCTCATCCCACACAAGCATCATTATCTGCTGCTAGGGTTTGCCTCGAGCAACTTTTTTCTATGCACTCAGCTCTGCTTTGCCTTCATTTAAAAAATATAAGTGTAAAAGGTTTATTATAGAGTGAGTTAGTTTCTCACTCGAGCATGGAGAACTCCCATTAGCATGGAGACCTGAACTGTCCCCCAGGCACGACTGCAAGCCCCTGTGAGCATCACCGGGCCCCCTCCGCAGGAGCGCTCCCACCCCCCGCGCTCCTTTAGGACAGTCGATTCACTCGGCTCGCCTCTAGGTTTCTACGTGGCTCTGGTGGTGTCCCGCTGGTGGGCTCAGTACGAGAGCATCCCCTGGCCTGACCGCATCATGAACTTGGTGTCCTGCAACGTGGACGGTGAGGACGAGTACGGGCGGCTGCTGCGCCGCACGCTGATGCGCTACAGCAACCTGTGCAGCGTGCTGATCCTGCGCTCCGTCAGCACCGCCGTCTACAAGCGCTTCCCCAGCATGGAGCACGTCGTCAGGGCAGGTCAGTGCTGCTGCTGCTGCTGCCTTCCGCACGCCCCTGACACCCTGCCGGCAGCACCACCTCGCTGCTGGTTTCCGTAGGATCAGAGGAGGAGTCGTACAACGGCTCGGGTTGGGAAGGACCTGAAAGATCATCTACTCCAACCTCCCCAGCCGTGGGCAGGGGCACCTCTCAGCTAGACTCAGCTGCTTGAGGTCTCATCCAACCTGGCCTTGAACACCTCCACAACCTCCCCGGGCAGCCTGTTCCAGAGTCTCACCATCTTTGTACCAAAGAACTTCTTCCTAAGAGCCAGTTTTATCCTGCTCTCCCTCAGCTTCAAACCATTCCTCCTTGCCCTATCTCTAGACACTGTCATGAAACATCTCTCTGCAGCCTTCCTATAGGATCCCTTCAGATCATTGGAAGGCAGTTCTAAGATGCCCCCAGAACCTGCTCTTCTCGAGGCTGAATAACCCCAGCTCTCTCGGCCTGTCCTTTGTTTTGGGGCAGAGAGCCTTGGAAAGGGCCTTGTGGCCTCCAGGCTGGAGATGGGATGGTATTGCTGACCACTCTTGCAGTAAAAAAATTCCTCCTAATAGCCAAAACTTCCCCTAAATGACCTTGTGCACAGCCCTAGAGCAGAGCACAAGCAGATCCTTGCCAAAGAGTATGTTAATCCTCCCTCAGGGTAAGAGTTTTCCATTGGGCATGTTGGAAATGGAGCCTCAGACCTCTGACCTTCACTGCTGGGCTCTCTGAATCCTCTCTGGAAATGCTCCTCAAGGTGCAAGATGTCTGCCCAGAGGGAGATGTGTGCACCTGCCCTACTCAGCTGGGTTCCCACTGCAACCCAGAGGGACAAGCAGGCACTCCTAGGATGCAAGTGATCCCAGTCTCAACAGATGTCTATGTACAGCAGGCAACCACACCCTCAGCAGTGCTTTATCTCCCTGCCGACTGCCATCTGGTCAGACGTGCTGCAGACATCCGGGGTGAAAGGAGATAAAGCCTGCCTCTGGCACTCTAACTCAGTGCTTTAACAGGACCTCTTCTCCCACAGGCTGAGTGCCTGGGGCTTTCCTGAGATTCTGAGGAGAGCTAAGGTGACCACCTGAGATTTGGAGCTTTTCATTTCAGATCAGATCAAACTCCTCGCTGCCCTCTGTGGCCATCCCTCTCCAACCTACTCTTTTCCACCCAGGTCTCATGACACCAGAGGAGCACAAGAAGTTTGAGAGCTTGAATTCCCCCCACAACAAGTTTTGGATCCCATGTGTGTGGTTCTCCAATCTGGCTGTGAAGGCAAGGAATGAGGGGAGGATCCGAGACAGCGTGCTGCTCCAAGGCATCCTGAATGTGAGTGACAGAGGCAATAGGCAACTGCTTGACATCCTCATCCAGCCCTCTAAGTGGACCTGCAGGGGTTTCCAGAGTCAGGCAAGGAATAGCAATGGTGAGGCATGACCATGGGACTCACATTTAGGTGTGGTAGCGGCAGACATCTATGTAGCAGGTCCTTCATCAGCCTTCCTGCAGTCTTCACACGCTCCAGAGCAGCATACAACAGTGGCCAGTGGAGGTCTCTAGGATACAGATGGAAAGCTGTATTTGGGAGAGAACAGGAGAGGTCAAGAACATTCCCAGCACCCGAGGCCCCTGCAGAAAATTTCACTATTGAAAACTCTTGGATAGCGCTGGGAAGCAGCCCAGGCTCCACAGGCAAGACTTGGCAACTATCCCTGCCCAGCTGCAGGGAAAAAAGGTCCAGAGCAGCTCACCCTTCCTGCTATTCAAGTGCAGAGAAAGCCACTTTGTTCCTGCTGCCTGGAGTGAGAGTCATCTGCCCAGAGAGAAAGAGAGGTCTCCCTCTGGGCTATTTATCTAGACTCACTACACAGTCAGGAGAGAAGTGGCTGCTCCTGAGACATTCTTAGTCTAATCTGCTGGCTGCTCATTTTTATGAGGAAATAAACTGTGCTAGAAGTGAGCTAGAAAGTGATTTTGGGTTCAGATGGAGGCAACCCAAGCATCAAGGAGTTCCTCAAGGGCAAGATGAGATCCTGCTGCTGGTGGTCTGCTGGGGTGAGACTGAGCATCAGGGGATTAGGAGCCTCGGCTGAGCCCCACCTTTCAGAGAATGCCTGAGCAGGAGGGAACTAGTTGGAGAAATGAAGAGCAGTGGGGCTAGTGGGAATCAGTGCCCCCAGCAAGGGGATGCAGAACCCTGTTGACAGGACATTCCTTTTCCCTGCTGCAGGAGCTCAACACCCTGCGCAGCCAGTGCGGGCGGCTCTACGGCTACGACTGGATCAGCATCCCCCTGGTCTACACTCAGGTGAGGAGGAATCTCTCACACCTATTGCTCCACTGCCTGCCTGCCCATGCTGCAAGGATTACTCCCACCTACATCCATACCTGACCCACTCGTGGACCAGGCTGAGATACATTCAGATCCTCCATCCCCCCCTACACCTGTAGCTCAGCATCACACCCTCAGCCTCATCTCCCTAAGCCAGACACAGCCACCTCTGCAGCAACACCTCCTGCCCAGGGGTTACAAACCTCAGCATTGCCACACAAACACATGGAAAACTCAGATCCATTCCCTGCACCATCCTGCAGGAGGCACATCCCTGAAGCACCTTCTTTATCCTCAGCACAGCTGAGATCTGTTTGAAGCAAAGCTGCTCCTGTGGGTAGGGCAGATCTGAGGAGCTGTGCTACATGAGAGCTGTGTGCATGTACTGTGCTGTTTCAGAGAATCCCAGCATCGTGGGAGGTGGGAAGGGCCCTCTGGACATCATCCAGTCCAACTCCCCTGCTAAAGCAGCAGCTTGCCTGGGATCACAATGGCCAAGGCAGGTTTGGAATCTCTCCAGAGAAGGAGATTCCACAGCCTCTCTGGGCAGCCTGCTCCAGGCCTCCAACAACCTCACATCAAACAAGTTTCTCCTCATCTTCAGATGGAACCTCCTGGGTTCCTGTTTGTGGCCTCTGCTCCTTGTCCTGTTCCTGGGTACCACTGATGAGAGTCTGGCCCCAGCCTCTTGCTCCCCACCCCTTAGATATTGATCAGATTCCCTCTGAGGCTGCTCTTCTCCAGGCTCAACAGCCCCAGGGCTCTCAGTGTTTTCTCTTCACAGAGATGCTTCACGCCCCTCTGCACCTTCAGAGCCTCTGCTGGACCTTCTCCAGCAGTTCCATAGCTCTGCAGACCCAGGCAGACACTTTGGCACCACCTTGCTCCTTCCTCTCACACAGTCCAGCTGCTCAGATAACATTAATGGTCTCTACCATGAGAAGGGAACTGCTTCCTTCACACAGCCCTGAAGGTTAATGTGGAACATGTTGGGAAACTCTGTCCCTGCACAGTGTCCTCACACTGGGAGCAAAAGCAACAGCCAAACAGATCTTTGTCCCCTCTGCAGTACCCAACTCATTTATCTACAGCTGCCCATCCAGAGTCCATCAGTCCAGACACTATCCTGCCCCTCATGAACCAACCCTGTGCTGGCTGAGAGGAACTGCAGAGCTTGCTCCAGAGTCTTGTGATGCTGGGTGTTTGTTTTGAACCCTCTTGCTTCTCACGTTCAAGAGATCACACAGAAACCTCAGCAGCTTTAAATCTGAAAAGGGGAAGTTTCCAGTCCTGTGACTGCACAGAAAAGCACAAAGCTCATTGTAGCCTGAAATCTGGGCAAGCAAAGAGGGAAATATGAAAAAAGGACCAGGAAGGAGCTAGTTCAAAACTGGAAGCACCACCAGGGTTCCCCTCCCTGACTTGGAAGTAGCCTGCCAGCATGGACTGAGCCATGAGGGGCTTTGGGCAGCTTCCAGGAGAGGCAAGGGCAGGAATTAAGAGCTCACAGCACTCCTCACTTCAGCAGCAGATCCACCAAGCAGCCACAGGGCAGCTGGTTAAGGTCTGTCCATTTAGCATGCCACATGCTGTCTTCTGCCACCACCTTTTTGTGATGCCTACCTTCACTTTGTGCGAAGCACAGTGTCTGAGGCAGCTGATACACCAGCTCCTGGCATGAAGGAAAACTGTCCTGGGAGGCTGCCCAGAGAGGCTTTGGAGTCTCTTTCTCTGCAGAGATTCCAAACCCACCTGGCCATTGTGATCCTGGGCATGCTTCTGTGGGTGCCCCTGCTTTAGATGATTTCCAGAGGTCCCTTCCAAACCTCCCCCACCCCAAGCTGGGAATTCTGTAATGGGCAAAGGGCATATTTAAAACTTTCTGCAGTGGAAATGCTTCTTCTTGCAAAAAGCAGAGGAGAAGCCTGTGCTAACTGAACCCAAGGTGCTGGAAAAGCAAGCTGAGAATTGAAGCTCCTCTGGCATCTCTCTCAGGTGGTGACCGTGGCTGTCTACAGCTTCTTCCTGGCCTGTCTGATTGGGAGGCAGTTCCTGGACCCAGAAAAAGCCTACCCTGGCCACGAGCTGGATCTCTTTGTGCCTGTGTTTACATTTTTGCAGTTCTTCTTCTATGCTGGCTGGTTAAAGGTAAGCCCAAGAGGACCTGCCTGGAGCTGGAATCTGACCCAGCCAAGGCTTCTTCCAGGGTGTGCTCACCAGAGGCTCAGCTGTGGTCTTTGAACTGTGGGCAGACAAAAGGAGAACCAAAAGGGGCTGAGGGTATTGCCAAGACCTTCTCAGTTTCTGAATGTCTCACCCTAGGGATCAGTTCCACCTTTCCTAGGCTTTGGTCCTGATGAGTTAGAAGCAAAAAGAGAGGCAGTGGGCTACACTCTGCCTGCAGTGGTGGTCTGCTACAGGTTAAGGGACAGTTACAAATACATACATATGAATGTCTCCCAGCCACTGGCAGACCTCCTTTTTGCAACCCACCTTTTTTTTTAGGAGGAAGAGCATTGCTGTGAATCCAGGGGACTTCACACTTGGCTCTGCCCCACAGGCTTTCTCCCTGCAGGTAAGACCTCTGTGACCTTTGCTATGTGCTCTTCACATGCAGGTGGCTGAGCAACTCATCAACCCTTTTGGGGAGGACGATGATGACTTTGAAACCAACTGGCTCATCGACAGGAACTTGCAGGTAAAGTGGGGACACGGACCTCCAGATGAGCCTGGTCTGCAGAGGAGTGCAGAGACAGCAAGCCCCAGCCATGCACCCACAAAGTTCTCCTGGAACAACTCTGCTGCCCACCTCCTACTGCTGCTATGGGGCAGAGAAACTGTCCCTGTTGCCCTTGCACTTTCCTGAAGTGTTGGTGCCTCTGTGTTTAGAATGAGAGTCAGAGAATCACAGAATGGTTTGGATTGGAAGGGACCTTTAAAGGTCATCCTGTGCAATGTTCCTGCAGCAAGCAAGAACTCCAGGAGGAGACAGCTAGGAGAGTAGGAGGAGAGCATAAGGCTCTCCAGCAAACACAAGGGTGAAGGTGGACAGCTCGGCAGCCAAGATGACATCCCAGGCTCCAGGAAGAATGCAAGGCAAACCCTGTTCCAGGAAGGCCTCTCCCTAATAGAGAAGACTCTGCTTCTGGAACATCTCTGCAGACAGAGACCAGCTGCAGCTTTAGTCCACGCTCTGGATCCAGACTGCTCCTTTCACACACTTATTACCTGCCAGTGACATCATTCCTGCTTCTCCACAGCTTTTCCATCCTGTTTCTATCTAAATCTGCCCCTTCTACCTTCTCCCATGCAGTAACTCTCCACTTTCAGCCCTTCCTCAAGCAGAACCCTTCTATCCCGGTGTGGATGTCACTTTCCTGTCTCTTTCATCATCTCTTTGCTTCCATTCACTCACATCTCTGTGTGAAAAACAGCCCAAGTGACAGGAAACCACAGAGCACACCCAGCCTCACTTCCTCCTTCACCCACTGGTACCAGGCACACATAAAGCTGCTCACCCCGTGTGACACTTCTGCTGTCCCCTCCAGGTCTCCCTTATGGCAGTGGATGAGATGCATCAGGATTTACCCATTCTGGAGAAGGATCTATACTGGAACGAGCCTGATCCTCAGCCTCCTTACACAGCAGCCACTGCTGAATACAAGCGCCCCTCCTTCCTTGGCTCCACTTTTGACATCAGGTGAGCACAGCCACAGGGGGTCAGAGCAGCCCACATTCACACCTGGGATCAGGTCTTGTGCAGGATATTGAACAATGAGGACTGGAATCACAGAGCCACAGAATCGTTCCAGTTGGAAGAGACCTTTAAGGTCATGGAGTCCAGCCCTTAACTCAGCACTGCCAGAGCACTACCAAACCATGGCCCTCAGCACCACATCTCTATGGCTTTGAAACCCTTCCAGGCATGGGGCGTCCACCCATTGCCCTGGGCAGCCTGGGCAATCCTCAAGGTCAAGAAACTGTTCCTCATGTCTAATCGAAACCTCCCCTGGGGCAACATGTTCCTCTTGCCCTGTCACTTTTTCCTTTGGGAGAAGAGCCCAACCCCCACCTGGCTCCAGCCTCTTTTAGGGAGCTGCCGAGAGCCAGAAGGTCTCCTCTCAGCCTCCTGAACAACCCCAGTCCTTCAGCTGCTCCTCATAACAAGAAGCAAGAGGCTGGCCCCTGGCAGCAGCATTCCCAGGGCTGCAGCCTCTTCACCACAAACCTCTTCCTTTTGTGACCATGTAACAACCCATTTTGCCTTTCCCCAGCATGCAGAAAGAAGAGATGGAGTTCCAGCCCCTGGAGCAAATCAAAGAGAACGAGGAAGCCAACCACTCCACACCCTTACTGGGACACCTGGGCCGCCTCCTTGGTGTCCAGTCACCGAGCTTCTCCAGGTCCTCTTCCCGGATGAACCTGCTGCGCAGGCGAGGAGATCCAACATCTCCCTTCTCCCATTACACCTATCAAGACGTGGGCAAACCTGGGAGCCCTTGCAGCATCAACCAGCCGAGGGGAGACTCCACCTCACAGGAGCCGTGGGACAGCGAAGACAGAAAACTGAGGGACCTCCATGCCTTCATGTCAACCCCGTTCTACGAGCGGCCTGGGTTCTACAGCGCTCCGCAGACGCCCATCAGCTCCATCCCCATGATCTTCCCCTCCAGGCGCCAAGGCCGCAAGAAGCCTCCTGCCCTCTCCAGCATCGCTGCCTGCTCCACTTCCCTGAGGGATGTCATTGCCAGCTCCTCACCTTCCCGAGTCAGTGACGTCTACAAGAGCCAGAGCTCCCTGGGCTCTGCTGCGAAGGAAACCTTTGTCTGGCCAACGGATCGCAGCAAGGCTCCCGACTCGCTGGTGCTGACAGCGGAAGAAAAGAGCAACTCCAATGGTAGAAGCAGACAAGTTGCTGCCACAGCAAGTCCAGCTCAGTCCACAGCATCAGACAGCCCTAAATTCCCCTTCCTAGCAGAATCCCCAGACCACGAGAAGCAGGGAAGCTTCAAGAGTTTGAAAGCTTCCCACCCACCGTGGCTGACCCTGGAGAACACAGCATCAGCCACCCCCAATTCGGAGCATTCCAGTGCCTTTCACACCCCCAGTAACAAAACCCCTGGAGGAAGCACCTCCCTCTGCTTCTCCTTCACTCCTTTAACATCTCCAGTGCTGGAGAGATCCCACACGGCAAACATAAGTCCGGATGCTTGCAGCCTCAGTTTGGAAGATGCAGCCAGCGCTCCAGACCAGCACCCAGCAGAGGCTTCCAGGAACACTGGAAATGGAAACTCGATTACACCCCCCACAAAAGAGACACGAAGGGCAGAGAGTCCATCCCCCAATGACTCTGGCATCTCTCTAGCTGAAGGTGACTATGTGGGGCTGATGGAGGTGATCATGGAGACCAGTGAAAGCACATGTGAAGAGCAGCTAGATCAGTACAGTTAGAAGACACCAAGAGGCGCACACAGTTCCATGGAGACACCTACCACACCAGTTATACCATCATGTCTCCACACCTGGCCACCCTGGCACTCACCCAAACAGGCCACTGCAGCCAAACATCTGCTGCTGGAACATGCAGCTGGGGCCCTGCCTAGGCTCCAGCCAGTGCCAACACACTGCTGCTGGCCTCAGGGACAGTAGCAGGCACTACTTCAGTGTTGCAACCACAAAAGAAACCTTAAACTCCTCTAGACCGGTAGCAAAATGACAAAAGACTTGGGACTGTTAAGTACTGCAGATATCAAACAGCTCAGCAGGTACCAGCCTGAAGAACCTGGAGTGCAGCTGTAGCCCCACAGACCAATATGGTCAACAAAGAACCTGCCCCCTCCTCACCACAGCAGGAGCTGGAGCTTCACAGCATCACAAAATCCACCAGAAGTCTCAGGCAGGACTTGCACTACCGACAAGATACTGGGACTGAAGCAAGCCACACCACTTGTCACACAGGCCCACAGAGCTCCCTGATATCCAGGTGGTGGTTCCCACTACTGGGAAAGCAGTGGGGTAAGGCAGGGCACACAAGAGCAGGTGGCTGCAGTCAATGTTTGCCCTGCACACTGCTTCCTTTTGGGATTTAACGTCACATCTAGCACCAATTTGATGGCACTTAGAGAAAGGCATCAGGATGGTGGCAGACACCACAGAACTGAGTTCTTACTGTCCTCCCCAAGAAAATAAAAGCAAGGCTGAAGGCCAGGACTATGTTTTGTTTCCTCATTTCAATTTCCATGCAATAGCAAACCAGTTTTTCTACTTCTGCCTTCAGAACAGCTGCCAATCTCCCAGATCACATCAGGCATGTGACAAGTTCATCTCCCACACCCCCTCCACTGCCTTCCCCACAGCTGCCAACCCTCTCTGCCTTCCAAGTACAGCCACAAGACCTAGGCAGATGTCCCCACCACACAATGCAACTCCATCCCCTCAAATCAGTTCCTGCAGCACTGCAGTTTCAGTCCAGCCCAAGCCCACAGCTGAGACCTTGGATCAGTGTTTTTACCACACCCACCAAGTGCAGTGCCATGTGCTAGGCACGGTGACCAGTGAAGCACCCATGCCCTTACTGGTGCCTCGTCTAAATCCACAGGCTGGTCCTGTGGTTTAGAATCCCAGATACTCAAGCCTTCTTCCTCTGCATATTCACTGCAGCAACACCTCATGGCAAAAGCATTTAAAACTTTAGCTACTGAGCAATGCCTGCAGTGGATCCCACTGGATTTAGAGGGGGGAAAAACTCATTTACATATAGGTGCACTAAACAGGCAAAACCTAGTCCCTTTATGATCCCTCCAATATTCCTTCATCCATGCCCAAGGTGACTGTCAGATGCTGGAGCAGTCCTGCAAATCCAGGCCTCTCACTCCTAAGAGAAACAGGAAGAGTCAGCTTGAACCAAGTCACTTTATTGGATGGAGGGCAACACACAAAACACAAGGGAAGAGAGGGTGGCATTTGGTACAGAGTAGGACAACTGTTGATCTAGATAGCTGAAGATGCATGCACAGCTGGACAGTAAGGTAGAAGTCCCACTGAAACCCAGAGGGTGGCTGTTGGCAAGCCTTCAGCTCTCATTGTCACTGTCCCCAAGGGTGTGCTTGTCAAAGAGGTACTCTGCCATGCCATACTTGGGTGCCCCCATCTTCCGCAGGTTGGTCACATGGTCACCCAGCTCCTTGATGGCTTTGACCTGCTCATCCAGGTAGTGAGTCTCAATGAAGTCACACAGCTGCAAGAGAGACAAAAGAGGATGAATTCAAAGCCTGGATAGAACTTAGCCCTGCTGAAACAGCATCTGAAATGCCACCAGTCCTACCTGCTCTTTTCCTTAGAGGACAAAATGTTAAAGCTGCAGAAGACATCCAAGAGGCCTTTGGTCTTGTCCTGACATTGCTGAGGCAAAACTAAACTGAGGCAGGCTTATATGGGCACACTGCAGTGGAGGAGCATCAGCTCAAAGCTCCTTCTCTTCCTCAATACAAGAGCCAACAGGGAAGTTTAAGAGTGTTCCAAAGCCCTCACAGCACTTGAATTGATGACTGAGCATTTACACCTCTAGAATAGTCATGGAATCAGAGTGATCTGGGTGAGAAGGAACCCTGATGATTAACTCTTTCCAAACCCCCTGCCATGGGCAGGGCCATCTGCTAGACCAGGCTGCTCAAGTCCCCATTCAATCTGGCTTTGAACATTTCATGTCAGAGCTTCCACAGCTTCCTCTTTTAAAGAAGTCTCACTCCCAGGATTACAGTTCAGACACACTCCTCTCTTCCTGATATTAAGAACATTTCCTAGCAATTTATGTCTGTGAGCAAACTTGCTGTACTGTGTTCTGAAGCTTGAGGCACTTTTGTATTTGGAAAAAGTGACTCCAAAAAAACCTTACAGGTAAGGCCTTACAGGCACCCATTGGTTAAAGTCAGAACTCAGCCTCCACAAAACCAAGCCTTCTTCAGAGAGCTTTATGTCTTTTCTAGATGCTGTTCACACAAGTGCTCTGCTCCCAAGACCAAGAGAAGTGTTTGAACAAGGCCATGCAGCCAAATGCTCTGCAAGGCTACCCTCAAAGACTGCAACTGTCCTCCTGGAAGACAGCAATTATCCCATCAAACAGCTATGGTACAAGCTGACACCAGGTCCCTACTCTTTGGAGAGGCTGCACCACAAGTTCACACTGTTTTCACTATTACAAGTGGTGACAAAACTTGGTCCCCAACCCATAATTAGACACCTACAAGTCCCTCCCCCACTGCACAGCCACATTCTCAGCTTCAGCACCCACTTACATGTGGGTCATTCTTCTCAGTTGCCAGTTTGTGCAGTTCTAGCAGTGACTGGTTCACATTCTTCTCCAGGTGCAGGGCACATTCCATTGCAGTCAGGCCGTTCTCCCAATCATCACGGTCAGGCTTCTGGAAGGGCAAGCACAGAACATTTTCTGTAAGTACCCACACACCATCAGGAAGTAAAATCTTTCAGATCACTCCGAGCCTGTTTAGACCAAGTTCAGGCACTTAGCTGTTTTCAAAAACTTGGCAGCAACACAGAACACCCTGAGCAGAGCTGGACACACTCCAAGTCCCTGGTTTGTCCCCATTCCCAAACTTTTGGAAAAAACATCTACAGCAACTGCTGTCCTCCTCCTGGTTAATCAATGGCTTAAACATTTGCCTTGAAGTAGGCAAAAGGCACAACCTCAGCTGGTAAGCAGTTAAGACACTAGTACAGACAAGCCCAGTCCACAACTGCCTTGCAGAGTCTGGTACTTACAAGCCCTCAAACTCAGGCAGGGGGACTATTCACAAGTTCACACCACTATTCCCCCCAAGGAGCTGTCTTGCACTGATCTGTCTGTGTCATGCTTATTTTCTGCTGTTCCAAATCATCTAATAAAAGTGACCAAGAAAGCAGGGCCATGAGAACTTGTATGACCCTTAACAAACAAATAGGGACTGAATCATAGAATCAACCAGGTTGGAAGAGACCTCCAAGATCATCCTGTCCAACCTAGCACCCAGCCCTGTCCAATCAACCAGACCATGGCAATAAGTGCCCTAGTCTTTTCTTGAACACCTCCAGGGATGGCAACTCCACCACCTCCCTGGGCAGCCCATTCTACAGGAAGCAAGTCAAGAGTTCTCTACAAACTTCAGAGAACACTCCTGCTGTTAAATTTAAGGATGACTAGAACCCAATTGGTTCTAGTCACTCATCCCATGGCAAACCACCTAGGGCAAGGCATTCTATTTTAATTAGCTGACCAGCACAAATTATGTAATTACTATCTATCTCTAGATTATAGACCAAGTGGCAGTGTCATGAATGGACTGCAGCAGTGAGCTGTGTTCATCTGTCACCTGCTGTCCCTTCTGGAAGGGAACCCACAGGGGAACTTGCCTCCTTTCAACCTGCAGACAGACCACAAATCTCTCCTGAATTAGGACAGCCCCCATAGCTCCACTCCTCACCTTGATATCCTGCAAGAAGATGCGTCCTCCCCTCTGATTCTGTAGCTTCATCAGCTTCTCAGCATGCTCCCGTTCCTCATGGGACTGATGGAGGAAGTACTTGGCAAAGTTCTTCAGGGCCACATCATCCCGGTCAAAATAGTAGGACTGCAAAAGAAGAATCTGCATGTTCAACACCTCAAGCTTCACCCCAGCAGCCACACAAAGCCAAGGCCATGCTGTGCCTTCACATAGGTCTCCTATTGGCCCTGCTTTAAGGTGGCCAGGATCACGGCAGTGTGGTAAAGCTTCCCTGAGGAGCAAAGTCGACTTTCCCAACTAGGATTAAAATTTAACTTCCATTCCTACTATGATCATCAAGAACACAATTAAACATTATTTATGGTTCAGTTCTGGAGACACAAAACTCCTTGCAACAACAGCTGCTCCTCCCAGCATCTTTCAAATGCCTTAACCATCAGGTTTGAAAAACCCTTTTCAATTCTTTCCTGCTCCCTTTGTTTGGGTGGGAACAGTCGGTGTCTGATTGGCAATGCCAGGTAAGGTGGCCAAAAACTTTAACCCATCTCCCCAATAAACGTCCCATGCTTTCATTGAGTTCATGAGGAATTAGACCAAGTGGAAGACTTTCCACTTTGAGGGCAGGAGGAAAAGTGTTACATTTAAGACAAAAAGCTTAACTGAACTAAAATGCATATGCAAACAGCACACAGGACATCATCTATTTTGAAAGTCAACACAACTGTGGCAGTAGCAGTTAAAAACCGTAACGCACTTGTTTGTTCTGTGGTCAGAGCCATCAGGCAGGATTCAATGGGAAACTTTGTGTAAACTGGCAGTTATTTACACCAACTTTTGAATTCTTTACTCTTATACCAGCAGCTTGGAGGTCCCAGGCAAGTCACTGGTGCTTCAGTGCCACTGTCACCAACAGAATTTGCTGAGGTTCAGTAAAGTTTGTAAACTTCCACATTTAAGTGCGCAATATACTGCAGCGTCACTAGAAAGTTCCATGTTACCTACACCTCTAAAGCACCGAAATTGCTGTACAGGGGTTGGAGCTGTTGTTAGGACCAGGTATGGCTAAAGCGGTGAAAGTCAAGCCAAGGGAGCTATGTAAGCACAGCGCCAAGGAAACCACTGATTCCTATCAATTCACTTCGCAAACCACGAACGAAAAACCCTTGCCTCAGACGAAATGGGAAAGGTGCCAATCGCTTTGTTAGGCAACACTTACTATCCAGCCTAGCCTCAAGGGCAGAGCCTCTTCGAAGCTGCTGAGCTGTGCTGATAAGGAGCCCGCCAAGGGCAACGGGCAGCGGTTAACGTGTCACTAAAGTTCGCCACCGAGATAAAAGCCTCACTTACAAAAAACAAGAGGCCGCCCCACCCCCGGGGGGAAGGCCCAGAACAGGCCGGGGGCGGGGGAAGAGAAAGAAGAGGAAGAGGAGGAGAAGGAGGAGGAGTGCTGCTACGCCCGCAGGCACCACCCGGTGCTCGGGAACCCCCCAGGCAGGGGGCCGCTGCCAGCGGGCGTGGAGCACACACAAGGCAGATTGTCCCACCGCCCCGGCAAGGCCCTTTCCTCAACACTCCTGCCCCCTCTCCGAATCTTTCCTCCTTCCTGTGTTAGGTCTCACACACAAAGTGCGACATTTCCCACCCCACACCCACCCGGGCGAGGCCTAATCACAGGCTAGGCCGGGATCTATGCCTCAGGGGCAGAGGCCGCAGCGGCTGGACCGCCTCCCCAGAGGCTGGCCTAACTCTCGCCCCAACAAGAGCACTATCGGTCCCGGGTAGGCCCCAAACAGGCCTGACACCCTTCACCCTCCCACAACAGGCCCCACAGCAGGCAAAGCCGTATCGCCGAGCCACTCACCATGCTGAGGTACACGTAGGAGGCATAGAGCTCCAAGTTGATTTGGCGGTTGATGGCGGCTTCGCAGTCCTGGTGGTAGTTCTGTCGCACCTGGGATGGAGGGGCTGCCATAGCTGCTGGCTTGAGTCGGTGTGTAGAACGGTACGGGGTTAAGTAATTGCAGCAGTGGTGGTGATGGAGAAGGCAGCGGCAGGCCCGAGCGCAGCCGGTTCCGTCCAAACACTGTTGACGCAGGAACCCGCTTGGCTCAGCTTCGCCGATGCGCTGTGGGGAACGGCCGGCCCGCGCCGCAGCTTTTATAGCGGTGGTGACGTCACCGCGCGTAGCCCCACGCCCCGGGGGCGGAGCCTATGGGCGCGCTTCTGCTGCCCCAGCGTGACTCAGCACCTCCCCCGCGCTCGCGCCCCGGACCGCCGCGCACCTCCCCCCCGGGGGTGGGGCCTCTGCGCGCGGCTCTCCGCGCCCGGCGCCGCCGTGGCGCCAGGTCAAGGGTGCGAGGGGGCCTCGGTCCTCGCCCCCGTCCTCGCCCCCGTCCAGCCTCCCACCCACGAACTGCAACATCTGTGTGCCCAGGTGGCCAAGAGAGCCAGTGGCATCCTGGCCTGCATCAGGAATGGTGTGGTCAGCAGCAGCAGGGAGGTCATTCTGCCCCTGTGCTCTGCACTGGTTAGACCACACCTTGAGTCCTGTGTTCAGTTCTGGGCCCCCCAGTTTAGGAGGGACATTGAGATGCTTGAGCGTGTCCAGAGAAGGGCGACGAGGCTGGGGAGAGGCCTTGAGCACAGCCCTACGAGGAGAGGCTGAGGGAGCTGGCATTGGTTAGCCTGGAGAAGAGGAGGCTCAGGGGTGACCTTATTGCTGTCTACAACTACCTGAGGGGTGGTTGTGGCCAGGAGGAGGTTGCTCTCTTCTCTCAGGTGGCCAGCACCAGAACGAGAGGACACAGCCTCAGGCTGCGCCAGGGGAGATTTAGGCTGGAGGTGAGGAGAAAGTTCTTCCCTGAGAGAGTCATTGGACACTGGAATGGGCTGCCCGGGGAGGTGGTGGAGTCGCCGTCCCTGGGGCTGTTCAAGGCAGGATTGGACGTGGCACTTGGTGCCATGGTCTAGCCTTGAGGTCTGTGGTGAAGGGTTGGACTTGATGCTCTATGAGGTCTCTTCCAACCTTGGTGATACTGTGATACTGTGATACTGTGATCTGCCCTCAGCTGCAGCTGAACCCTGACACAGGCGAAAGACAGAGGCCGTGGCTGCCTCTCTGCCTAAGCACAGGACTCCCAGCCCCGTAGAGCCTGGAGAGCGAAGAGCCTCGGACCTGTTGGCACCAAGATGTGTTTGCCCCATAAAACATCAGAGGAGAGCTTTTAAGTCTTAATATCCAAGCTGCTTAATTAATAAAGCAGGGTCCTACGGGAGGTTTAGATTGGATATCAGGAAAATAATTGTTTACTGACAGAGTGGTCAGACATTGGAACAGGCTGCCCAGGGAGGTGATGGAGTCACCATCCCCGCAGGGGTACCAAAAGATGTGTCGATATGGCACTTGAGGACATGTTGTAATGGCCAAGGTGGTGTTAGGTTGACAGCTGGACTCAGGGATCTTAGAGGTCTTTTCCAACTTGAACAATTCAGTGATTCTATGCATTCATGGCACACAGAGGTGGTGCTGAGAGACATGGTTTGGCATGAGTCTGGTTTGCATGGTTCAAAGTGGCCTTGAAGATCATCTACTTTCAATCCCTCCACCATGGGCAGGAACAGTAGTCTGGGTTGCTCAAGGCCTCATCCAACCTGGCCCTGAACACTTTCAAGGAGGGGGCATCCACAACCTCCCTGGGCAACCTGTTCCAGAGTCTCCCCACCCTCACTGTAAAGAATTGCTTCCTCAGCTCTAAATCTGCCCTCAAGCTTCAACCCATGCCCTCTAATCCTATCACTACAAGCCCTTGTCAGAAGTCCCTCCCAAGCTTTCTTTTAGGCCCCCTCGAGTTACTGGAAGGCCACTAAAAGGTCTCCCCTGAGCCTTCTCTTCTCCAAGTTTCTGAGCCTGTAAACTCAGATTAAACCCATTTCCTTCTTCACTCCCGGAACCTTCCAGGCAATGTGCCATGTCCCACGCGTGGCTGCACAGGTGTCTGGGTGGAAAGGGCAGCACAGGACACGTTTGGAGGTGCTCTGAATGCCTGAAGGAAAGTGGCAGCCTCTGCCTGCCCTTCGTTTTACTCTTTTCTGTTGCTTCTGTCAGTTAAGCATCAAAAGTAATTAAGATCTCTACGGTGATGTGGCTCCTACCCACCATTTCAGCAGCCTGCCAGGTACATCTGAAAATCTCCTGTGCTCCTCCCTCCACACAAACACTTATGTAAAGAACCAAAGCTCTGTAACCGTTGGGCAGACTCAGGTTGGTGTTTTCAGGCTCTACTGTTTCCAACAGCCTGCAGGTACCTCAAGCAAACCTTGTGCTTGGCTGATGAGGCCTGACAAGGGTTAGAAACAGAGAATGGCTTGGGTTAGAAGCAACCTTTAAAGGTCATCTAGTCTGACCCCTGTGTAGTGACCAGGGACATCTTCATCTAAAGCATGTTGCTCAAGGACCCATCCAACTTGGCTTTGAACACTTGCAAGAGTGAAGCCTTCACAACTGCTCTGGGCAACCTGTTCCAATGCTTCATCACCCTGACAGTGAAGAACTTCTTCCTGAGGTCTGATGTGAATCGAGCTTCTTCCAATCTGAAACCAATCTGAAACAAACCTGGATCTGTTTAGCCTGGAGGTGACTTGAGAAGGGATGTTCTCATTGCAAAGAACCTGACAAAAGTCTCACCACACTCGTAAAAGAATTTTTCCTCCTCTCCAAATATTCCTCTTCTAGTTCCAAACCATCACCCTTGTCCTGTCACTACAGGCCCAGCTCAGAAGTCTGCCCCCAGCTTTCTGCTTGGCCCCTTGAAGCACTGAAAGACCACCAGAAGGTCTCCCCAGAGCCTCCTCCAGGCCAAACAACCCCAGCTCCCTCAGCCTGTCCTTACAGCAGAGGGGTTCCAACCCTGCCATCATTGCTGTGGACTCCTCTGGCCCTGCTCCAACAGGTCCATATCTGTGCTGAGGACTCCAGAGCTGGCCCAGCACTGCAGGTGGACCTCACCTCTCCTGAAGCACAGACTCCCATCTTGGCAGCTCACTGCAGGCTATGTTTCACTACTAACCTTGAACCTGCAACACACTAAACCATTCCTCATTAGCTTTGGTTTTCCATCTTTTTCCCTGTGACTGACCAAGGCAAGTTTGGAACCACAAGAAGAAAGCTGCTCAGCAGCTTGTAGACTGCAAGTCACTGCTGTTTATATTCCTTGCAGTCCTCATGACACTGGTTTATGACAAGGCCATGTAACAGCCCAGTTTGTAAGCAACTGAACACAAAGTCCATACACAAAAGGAGTATTTCCTCTCTGGTTGGGACAGCCTGTGCCACCCAGGATTAAACGTCAGTAACACCAGGGAAGTCCTACATTGTGCCTTGTAGAGCAAGTTGCACAATCCCCATCATGTCTGATGACAGCAGCTTTAGGTGGCCAGAGCAGGACACCATGGGCTGTATGGCCATGAATCACGAGATCCTGGTGACCAACATGAAGAGTGTTCAGCTCTCTGGTCTTACAGGAGTTCAGCTTCAGCCACACCAAGACATTTTCTGTTGGTTGTGCTACTGTGATGCTTCAATTTTGACTTTATTTCACAGTTTTCCTGTGATGTGGGCTAAGCTGCCTCTGATCTTTCTTCCTAAGAACACATTTACAGGTGTTTGGGAGAAGCCTGATGAAAGCATCCTGGTCTGGATCAGAAAGAGTGTGTCCAGCAGGACCTAGTTCCCCTAGTTCCCCTGGACTGGGCACTGGTGAGGCCACACCTCAAATCCTGGGGTCAGCTTTGGGCCCCTCACTCCAAGAAGGACATTGAGGGGCTGGTGGGTCAAGAGAAGGGTGATGAAGCTGGTGAAGGGTCTGGAGAAGAAGGCTGGTGAGGAGGTAGCTGAGGCACCTGAGGTTGTTGCGCCTGGCAAAAAGGAGGCTGAGGGGAGAGCTTCTGGCTCTCTGCAACTCCCTGCAGGGAGGCTGGAGCCAGGTAGGGGTTGGGCTTTTCTGCCAAGGAACAAGGACAAGAAGGAATGGCCTCAGGTTGCCCCAGGAAATATTTAGGTTGGACATGAGGAACAATTTGTTGCCATTGAGGATTGTCAAGGCCTGGCCCAGGATTCCCAGGGCAATGGGGGGAGTCCCCATGCCTGGAAGGGCTTCAAAGCCATGGAGATGAGGTGCTGAGGGCCATGGTTTAGTGGTGCCCTGGCAGTGCTGGGTTAAGGGTTGGACTTCATGATCATAAAGATCTTTTCCAATTAAACCAGTTCTGCGATTCTACAATTAATCATTGGACTTGATGATCTTAGAGGTCTTTTCCACCCTTTCTGATTCTCTGCTCAGGCTGGACTTCCCATCAAACACATGCAGTAATTGCAGGCTCATTCTTTCCATCTGACAAGGCTTCTCACACCATTTTCTATCACGTTATTTTCAGTAGCTAATGGTTAATTTCACATCTGACCATGATTCATTAAACTGTTTGCATTAGAGGAGGGATCCTGGCCTTGCTCACTCAAATCATAGAGCAATCTTTTGACCAGGGCCTGTTGTGACAGGACAAGGGGTGATGGATTGAAACTAAGAGGGAAATTCAGACTGCAGAGAAGGAAGGAAGTTTTGACACTTGAGGGTGGTGAGACCCTGACTTAGGTTGCCCAGAGAGGTGGGAGCTGCCCAGTCCCTGGAACCATTGCAGGTCAGGCTGTTTGGGGCTCTGGGTAATCTGCTCAGAGGGCTGGAACACCTCTCCTCTCCTATAAAGACAGGCTGAGAGAGCTGTGGCTGTTCAGCCTGCAGAAGAGAAGGCTCTGTAGAGACCTTAGAGCTACATCTCAGTACCTGAAGGGGACCTACAGGAAGGCTGGGGAGAGACTGTTTAGAAGGGCTTGTGGCAAAAGGACAACAGGCAATGGCTTGAAACTGCAGCTGGGCAATTTAAGTTGCACATAAGGAGAAAGTTCTTTACAACAAGTGGTAAAATACTGGAACAGGTGGCCCAGGGATGTGGTTGAGGCTTCACCCCTGGGGATATTCAAGATCTGCCTTGATGTGGCCCTAGGCAGCCTGATCTAGTTGGAGATGTCTCTGCTTACTGCAGGGAGGTTTAAGGAGATGACCTTTGAGGGTCCCTTCCAATCTGATGCAATCTGTGCAATCTGCTCTAGTTGCAGATGTCCCTGCTGACTGCAGCGGGGTTGGACTAGATGACCTTCAGAGGACTCTTTCAACTCAAGCCATTCTATGCTATCCAAGGCAGTAAAGCTGTTGGTGCAGGCAGGAAAAGGCACCTGGCAATCCAACTGACTTCCTTCTATCTCCTTTTACATTCCAGCACTGCAGTTACCCCCAGGATGGAGCCAGCCTCTCAGCAGCGAGCACGCACAGCCTTACTTTGGATTCATGTCAGCTGTCAGCTGCTTCTCTGGCCTGAAGTGGGGGCATGCTCCAGGCTGCCCACGGCAGAAGCTGATGCATTGTCTGCCTACACAAGCTTCACGCTGTTGAAGACAATCTCTGTTTTCCCTGGGACGAGGCCCCACCAGGAACAATGGAGCAAGGGCTCTTGTTTACAGCATAGCTGTGACACAACCTCAGCCAGTTTCAGGACAGTGATGCTTTAGCTTCTTCATTCCACAGCTGGAGAGGATGATTTAAATGCACAGTTATTACATAGGCTTGCAGTGATGAGAGGAAATGGATTAAAGCTGGTGGAAGGCAGATTTAGACTGGAGATTAGGAAGAAATTCTTTAGAGTAAGGGTGGTGAGGCACTGGAACAGGTTGCCCAGGGAGGTTGTGGAGGAGGGGGTATCCCTGGAGGTGTTCAATGCCAGGCTGGATGAGGCCTTGAGCAACCTGGGCTAGTGGAGGTGTCCCTGCCCATGACAGGGGGTTGGAATTAGATCTTCAAGGTCCCCTCCAACCCAAACCATTCCAGGATTCTATGAACCTTCTTTAATGAAGGTATATGTATATATATATATATATATATATATAAAAACATAAAAGATGATCAGATAATCACCTGGAGGTGTTTAAAAGACACAAGAGATGTGGTGCTGAGGGAAACAGTTTAGCACCAGACTTGGCAGAGTTAGAGAATGATTGGACTCAATCACAGAATCAGTGAGGCTGGAAAAGACCTCTGAGATCACCAAGTCCAGCCTATGACTTAACAGCATGGCATCAGCTAAACCATGCCACCAAGTGCCACATTCAATCTTTTCTTAAAGACCTCCAGGGATGGTGACTCCATCACCTTCCTGGGCAGCCCATTCCACTGCCTAATGAGCCTTTCTGTGAGGAAATGATCTTAGAGGTCTTTTCCAACTGGAACAACTCCATGATTCCATGATTTTAAGTCAGAGAACTGGTGGACAGTGGTCATGATACACCTGGATGCAGAAAAACTCAGAGACTCCATCTGGACACACCTCAAAGCATCTCAGTGCAGTGGCTGACCACATCTGTCTGCCTAAGGGAGCCCCAGCCTGGACTAAGGTTGTTAGTTTGGGGTTTTGAGAGGCTAAGGTAGCAAGTCTGGGCAGACAGGGCTGTGTGCAGCAGCAAGAGCACTTGAAAAGACTTTGCAGAGGGTAAGGCCTGGAGTGTGCTATTAAAAAAACAGTTTCCACAACTCTTACCCCCACTTCAGTATCAATCCTGATTCCAACTGTGCCCCTTCTTCTGCCTGACCATTTCAAACGATGGCAGTGGTCTTACAGTGGGCTCAAAACACGACTTTGGTAACAGATCCTGGCCAGTATTTGCCCAAAGTAAATTTTGAGCTCGTAAAAATATAAACCAAGTATTTGCTGACAGAGTCCCTGAGCAAATATTTCACATGTGACCTTGGCATCCAGCTAGACCTTCATTGAGGGTACTCCCCAAGCCAGAATGTTGAGGAATGCAGGAAGTTTTATTTATTCCTTTGTAGAAATTATTCCCCTCCAGCTGTAAAATCCTTGGGGTTTGGGGTTTGTTGTTGTTGTTGCCATGCTGGTGGCTCAGAACAGTACCAGAGCTGATGTAAAAAGCAACTGTTCCAAACCTAGAGAGCCAGAACCTGCCGAATATGCCTCAAATATTAGAAGAAACAAAAGTACAGTAAACTCCTTTTTTTTTGCCCCCAAAGCTCAAAGTCCTCTAAATAAGATAAACTTTGCATCCAGTCAAATATTTGTTATGGAGAACTTCCACTCTGCCTTTCCCCACAAAACCCTCAGTGTCATTCAGCTCGCAGACTTTAAGTAAACACAAAAGCAACTCTAAACTTGGCTCCAAGGTCGATCATGTGTCTGGAAATTTGATGCTGGTCTCTCTCTCACTCCGGGAAGTACTGAAAGCTGTTTACTAGCAAACATCTGGCTTCCACTTGTTCTCTTAGCCTACAAAAAATGACCTCCTGACTAACTGGAACTCCTCCTCGAGCAAAAAACGTCGAGCAATTGAATTCGGTTGGGTTTGTTGTTGGTTTGGTTTGGTTTCCCCCTCCAAAGCCTTTCTTTTTGGTGCTCAAATTTCCGCGTGTGGGGAAAGGGTTTTAAGCAGCAGGGGTTTGTTGTTTGGGTTTTTTTTTTCCCCATTGGGTACTTAACGGGCACGGAATGCAAATGGCCTCGAGTTCCTGGAAACACACAACAAAGACAAAAGAGACTTGAAGGCACTCCAGGAGATGACCCAAATACTAAAATTGCTCTGCTTTACTTAAAAAAAAAAAACAAACCCAAAACCAAATTAACTAATCCTTAGCTGCAGGATTTTGTAGACAATTAATTTCCAACTCATTGTAGGCAGACAAAGGTTTTTCTAGGTCATATTGCAGTTTTTATCTCTCTGAAATAATTTTCCTCCCAGTCATGCTGCAGGAAGTTGTAATTAGAATCATAGAATCAGTCAGGATTGGAAGGGACCACAAGGATCAGCCAGTTTCATCCATGGGCAGGGACTCTCTACCCTAGAGCAGGCTGCCCACAGCCTCAGCCAGCCTGGCCTTAAACACCTCCAGGGATGGGGCCTTAACCACCTCCCTGGGCAACCCATTCCAGGCTCTCACCACTCTCATGCTCAACAATTTCCTCTTCAGGTCCAGTCTGACTCTGCTCATCTCCATCTTTTCTCTGTGATGCCTTCTGATTGCATTTTTCTTCTTTGCCATGCCCCTAATGATGTGCTTAAGAGGCAAAAGAGTGGAGAACTATGGTAATGATCCAACAATTTGTGGCCAAAAGCAGAGTTTGGTGAATTAGTAAGTGCAACTCAGCCTTATTTAAGCTCATTTCAAGGCTGACTCCACTTTCTGGAGTCTTGTGACCAACAAGCTCCAGGTCTGATGCCAGTGGTAGGCTGGGCACTCAGTGGCCATCCTGCAGCTTTCATAAGACAGCATCTGCCAAGCTGCCAAAATCACAATGAGTTTCATGCTGACATTCCACCACAGGCCACAATTCACAACATCTTCTACACTGTGACAGAACCACAGAAAGTTTGAGGTTGGAAAGGACCTCCAGAGGTCATCCAGCCCAACCCCTTGCCAAAAGCAGGAACCCCCAGGGTGGTCCACACAGGAATGCACTCAGTTGGGTTTTGAAAGCCTCCAAAGGAGGAGACTCCACAACCTCTCTGGGTGGCCTGCTCCAGGGCTCTGTCACTCTCACTGCAAAGTTTCTCCTCACATTGAGCTGAAACCTTCTCTGTTCCAGTTTGTATCCATTGTTCCTCCTCTTATTACTGTGCACTGCTGATTTTCCCCCTCCACCTGACACCCACCCCTCAGGTGTTTAGACACTGATGAGATCTCCTCTCAGTCTTCTCTTCTCCAGACTAAACAGCCCTAGTGCTCAGTTTCTCTTCGTAGGGGAGATGCTCAAGTCCCCCAGTCATCCTCACGGCTCTCCACTGCACTCTCTCCAGCAGGTCCCTGTCTCTCTTGAATGTGGGAGCCCAAAACTGGACACAGTATTCCAGGTGTGGTCTCATCAGAGCAGAGGGTAGGGGGAGAAGAACTTCCCTAGATCTGCTGGACATTTCTTGCTGCACCCCAGGATGCTATTTGCCCTTTTGGCCAGAAGGGCACATTGCTGGCCCATGCAGAACTTGCTGTCCACATGGACTCCAAGGTGGAGTTACTTTCCAGCAGGGCAACCCCCAACCTGTTACTGGTGTGTGCTGTTATTCCTCCCCAGGTGCTGCACCCTGCATTTGTCCTTATTGAACTTCATGGAGTTAGCCTTCACCCAGCTCTCAGCCTGTCCAGACCTCTGCAGTATCACCCACCCACCCCCCAGCTTTGTATCATCAGTGAACTTGCTGAGGGTCCACTCAATGCCCTCATCCAAGTCACTGATAAAGATACTGAACAAAACTGGGCCCAGTACTGATCCCTGGGGAACACCACTGGCCACAGACCTCCAAGTTGACTTTGTGCCACTGATGCCACCCCTCTGAACTGCGTGGTTGAGCCCTTTTCAAGCCACCTCACAAACCAATTGTCTATGCCACATCTCCTGAGCTTTTCTAGGAGGCTGTCACCATCCTCTTTGCAATGTGATCCATTTTTTCCCCTTCCTTTGAGATTTATGAAGTCTTGAAAAGCAAGGGGGTGGAGGTAGGGGGTGATGTCATTCCCTCTCTCTGTTGCACTTAAGTTTTTCCTCAAATACTGAAAAGCTGGGGGGGGGGGGGGAAGGCATTTGTAAACAGAACCACCCAGCTAAAGTCAACAAACACAGAGGGATTTCTCAATGCACCAGAAATGCTCTCTTTCCACTCACCAATTGCACTGCAAAGCACTAGTGGGTGTTTGAGCCTTCATGAATGTTCAAGGCAGCTTTCATTCCCAGTAGGATATGCAGGTGAATTGTTGGATGTCAAAACAGAGCTTTCACTGGGGAATCTGTCAGAGACAAACTTCAAGCAGATGTCTGCTCCCTCTTGTCCCTCAGGCTGGCAGCTGAGGCATTCAGTTAATTTGGTGAGGATGCACAAGCAGGGCTCAAGCACACAGGCAGGAGGTGGCATGCTAAAAGCATGACCCTGGGCCCCACGGGGAGCCCACATGCTCTCAGCACAGTGCCAGCCTGTGCCACACTGTTCTCACAGGATAATGGGATTGGTTAGGCTGCAAAAGACCTTTTAAGATAAGAGTCCAACCATTAACCTAATACTGCCTAGCCTGCTGCTAAACCATGGCCCTCAGCACCACATCTCCAGGGCTTTGAAATCACTTCAGGGATGGGGACTCCATCACTGTCTTAAGCAGCCTGGGACAGCTTTTGACAACCCTCAAGGGCAAGAAATTGTTCCTTGTGTCCATCCTAAACCTCCCCTGGGGCAACCTGAGACCACTTCCTCTTCTGTCACTTGTTCCTTGGCAGAAGAGCCTGACCCCCACCTGGCTCCAGCCTCCATTCAGGGAGCTGGTGGGAGTCAGAAGGTCTTAGCTGCCTCCAGAAGGTCTCAGAGGCCTCAGCCTCCTTTTCTCAGGCTCAACAGCCCTATGTCCATCAGCTGCTCCTCATCATTCCTGTTATCCAGACCCTTCCCCAGCTCTGTTGCCCTTCTCTGGACCTGCTCCAGCCCCTCCATGTCCTTCTTGGAGTAAGGGGCCCAAATCTAACCCCAGGATTTGAGGCATGACCTCAGCAATGCTGAGTCCAGGGACACTATCCCTGCCCTGCTCCTGCTGGCCGAGTCTGCACATCGCCAGCAAGAGACAAAGGCTGGTGGGGAAAGTAAGTCAGGAGGTCTGAGGTGGAGGCAGGCAGCTCTTCAGAGCTTCCCTACCCCGTGACTGTGCCCATGAAGCAGCCATCCATCGGGCCGTGCTTTTGTCTGTAATTGCTGCTCATGCCCAGGACGTGATCCTGACAGTTTGTGGAGCATCAAGTTTGAACAGCCCTCATTCAGCAGGAAGGCTCTTAAGAGTAGGTGGTGCAGGCTTTTATATTTAGGCACCCAGAAAGGGGCGGGCAGGCAAAGGCTCTGGAGCGTGATGAGAGCAAACAAGCTGCTGCAGGGAGCTGGCAGTTAGAAAGAACATGCAACAGCCTGATAAAGCACCAGCTCCACCACAACAGCAAGCAGCAGCCCATGGCATGATCTCCATGCTGACAGGGAGGAGGCCTCTCCACAGTGCTGCCACTGAGCCAGTCTCTCCAGGAACTCATTTATTCCATGCTTTATTCAGAGGAAGTGAAGAGATTAGATCCTCTTAGTGGCTTTGAAGAACCAGAGAGATTTTCTTTGCAGAGGTCAGGTGTAGGTTGGTGAGGGCAAGTAGAAAGCAGAGGGAGTTTGCTGAGAGTCTGTGGAAAAGGCTGGTTCCTGCTGTAAAGGGACTCTGAAAACATCTGTGTGGTTCCTGCAGGTTAGGTGCAACCACAGCACCACAGACTCCACCCCCACCTCATCTGCACCCCTTTCCCCTGAAAGTCATCTCCTGAGCTGTGTCCAGCCCCTCACCACCAGGGTGAAAATCAAGGGGCTCAAGTTGGATCTGAGCCACATTTGGTCCCTGCAGAGCACCCAGTGTTGTCTACACAGCCACGTCTGGAGGAGCAGGACATAGCTCCTTCCATGAGCAGCTGATGGGGAAGTGACCCACTGCTGCCTTCCCTGTGCTGTAGCCACTTCTGCCTCATGTGCTGAACAAACAAGTCAGAAGGAGAGTGAAGACCTTAGAATCTGGTTCTGCCTTCTCAGACTTAGTGCACCACAGCATTTGTGTCAAAAAGCCCACAATGAAATTGGACAGAAAGAGAAATCCTAAGGGGGAAACGGTCAGCAAGCTCTGCTCGGCAAGACCTGACCTTGACACTGATAAGAGAGTGGGATCTGAGGACCATAAGTCCTCCAGCTCAGCAGATGTTAGACCATGCCCACAGATAGCAAGACTCTAGCAGCCAATAAACCAGTTAGAGAACAGGCCACCCATTCTGTGCAGCAAGCAAGATAACGCAGAAAGGCAGCTCCAGGAGTAGGTGCTGCTGTAGAAAGAGTTCACAGAACTCCTCAGGAGTCCCACTTGGCTGTGGCAGATGCTCTACTAGACAGGCCAAGAAGACTCCTTAAAGCCAGGCAGGCCACTGGCCCCTTAGGCCTCAGCCACCAGCTAACGTTGCCCTGTGGGTTTTGGTCAGCATGCTGGAAAGTGACTCCTGCTAGAAGCTGTCTCATCTGCACGGCTCCCAGACTCTTCTAGGACTCCAGCCAGCTTCATTTCAGGTTTAAGACAGCCAGAGGAATGCTCTGCCTGGCCTAGGGAGTCAGTCTCTCCCCTCCATTGCTGTAAGGAGGCTTGCTTAGTCATGCACAGCCACACTGCCCCAAACCTGTCTAAATAAGCACTGATGACCAAGACTGAAACCAGTCAAATCAGGAACTTTCCAGTCCAGCAAGAAAAAAAACAACAAGCAAAACCCCAAGAAGATTTCTGCTCCACACTTAGCACAGCCCAGACCTCTTCCACTTGCTGTGCTGCTCTTGCTTGCCTTCTACAAGCCACTGAGAAGGTACATGAGCCACAGGACAGCAGCAAGCTGGGAGTAAAGCTAGACCAGGCAGCTGAAGCATCACATAGCCTTAGGCTGTCAAAAAAGGGGAGTTTACATTCCTTACACACCCCTACACCTTACTTGCCTCTTTTCCCTGTCTCCAGCCACCCTGCTTACTCCATGCTAGCTTCAGTGTTCCTCAGGGTCTCTACAGCTCACCTCAGGAACCTGCCAGAAAACAAAAGAGGGAAAAAATCAACCATTTGGGGACAGCTTCTATCATTGGCTTGGCCAACAGATGCATCTGACAAGCTCCAGAGTTAGGTGCATGGTGGGAGGGCAGCAGACTGCTTGGCCAGCTCAAGCTTTCAGGTTGTGCTTTCATGCTGAGGTAGATGAAGGGTGCTGGGCAAACTCTCCAGTGATGGGAAGCAGAAAGGGGGACAGACAGTTTCAAGAGAGACAGAGAGCTGGCAAACAGCCTCCCTGAGAAGAGCCCAGGGCATCTCCTCACACCTGCTGAGGCCAGGATGTTTGTTCCCCAAACTGCATGACCTATGAACCCTTGGTGAGGATGCCAGGGCCACTGAGAAGCAGTGAAGAAGTTAAATCAGGCCCAAAAGGGAAGCTGTGGGAAGGAGACCTCTTACACAGCACTTCTGCAGTCAGGAGATGCAGATTGAGCAACAGGCTGACATCAGCTAAACCAACAGGATGGCGGAGGGAGCGGCCCAGATGCTAACCCATGCGGATGTTCCTTAGGTCACCCTGCAGAACAGAAGTCCTGACTGGGGAGAAAAATAAGCCAGGATTGCAGCATTGTTACTTAATCTGGGAAACTTCAGCCAGAAACGTTCATATGGCTGAGCTGGCTCACCATGACTACACAGAACAGCTCCCAGCCTCTTACTGGAATTCCTAAGTGACTGCAGCCCCCAGCCACAGCCAGGCTTAACTAGCACTGCCCGACAGAGGGCAAATCCTGCTGCTGCAGAGACACACTGTGCTGTGGCATGGCCTGGAGCCTGCACCCCAGCCCTGGCTCTCACTGCTTCTCCCAAGCACCTTCACCTTAAGAAGCGAGGGTCAAGCAGAGCTGCACCAAAGCTCATGCTGATTTCAGTCCCCCTCTTAGCAGGCTCCTCTTTGGTCACTCAGTTCAGATCAGCAGCAAAGGAAAAGGCCTCTCAGTGCCCTGCAAACAAACATGTTTGGATTTCAGATCAGCCAGAGCATAAAGGCAATGGCATTCTGGCCTGGATCATCAAGAGCATGGCCAGCATGAACAGGGCAGGGACTGTGCCCCTGGGACTCAGCACTGGTGAGGCCACACCTCAAATCACAGAATCAGTCAGGGGTGGAAAGGGACCACAAGGATCATCTAGTTCCAAGATCCCTGCCATGGCCAGGGACACCCTACCCTAGAGCAGGCTGCCCACAGCCTCTGCCAGCCTGGCCTTAAACACCTCCAGGGATGGGGCCTCAACCACCTCCCTGGGCAACCCATTCCAGGCTCTCACCACTCTCATGCTGAACAACTTCCTTCTCACCTCTAGGCTGAATCTCCCCACCTCCAGCTTTGCTCCATTCCCCCTACTCCTGTCACTCCTTGATAGCCTAAAAAGTCCCTCTCCAGCTTTTTTGTAGCCCACTTCAGATCATGCAAGGCCACAATGAGGTCCCCTGGGAGCCTCCTCTTCTGAGCAGGCCCAACTATTTCAGTCTGTCCTTGTAGCAGAGCTGCTCCAGCCCTCTTGTGGCATCCTTGTGGCCCTTCTCTGGACACACTCCAGCACCTCCACATCCCTCTTGTAATAGTGGTTCCAGAGCTGGATGCAGTACTCCAGGTGGGGTCTCAGCAGAGCAGAGCAGAGGGAGAGAATCACCTCCCTGGCCCTACTGGCCACACTTCTCCTGATGCATCCCAGGCTCTGGTTGGCTTTCTGGGCTGCAAGTGCACACTGCTGGCTCCTGTTGAGCTTCTCGTCCAGCAGCACCCCCAAATGCCTCTCCTCAGGGCTACTCTCCAGCCACTCACTGCCCAGCCTGCATTGGTGCTTGGCATTGCCTCAACCCAGCTGCAGGACCTTGCACTTGGTCTTGCTGAAGCTCATGAGCTTGGCTTGTGCCCACCTCTGCAGCCTGTGCAGCTCCCTCTGGACGGATCCCTGCCCTCCAGCCTGACTGCTGCACCACACAGCAGACCTTTGACACTGTCCCACACCACATCCTGGTCTCCAAACTGGTGAAACATGGGTGTGATGGGTGGACCATGAGACTAATAAAGAACTGTCTTGATGGCCCCTCACTCATTAAAGGATATTGAGGAGCTGAAGCAGGGCCAGAGAAGGGCAACAAAGCTGATGAAGGGTCTGGAGAACAGGAATAGTAAGGAGCAGCTAAGGGACCTGAGGTTGTTCAGATGGAGAAAACGAGGCTGAGGGGAGACCTTCTGGCTCTCTGCAACTCCCTGCTTGGAGGTTGGAGCCAAGTGGGGGTCCAGCTTGTCACTTGCCCCAGGGGAGATTTAGGTCCAACATAAGGAACAATTTCTTGCCTTTGAGGGTTGTCAAGCCCTGGCCCAGGCTGCTCAGAGCAGTGGCAGAATCCCCATCCCTGGGGAGGGATTTCAACATCATGGAGATGTGGTGCTGAGGGCCATGGTTTAGTGGTGCCCTGGCAGTGCTGGGTCAAGGGTTGGACTCCATGACCTTAGAGTTGTGGAGCTTGGAGAAGTCTTTTATGATTCTGTTTCTGTACTTTGCCAGCAGTTCTGATTGCTTTAAACAGCAGACAAGTGGTATTTGCTGATTCTGCTGATGAACCACAAGAGCACCATCAGGGCACCACATGAGGCCCCACAAAAGATCTTCACCACTTCTCTAGCTTCTTCTTTTTGCCCAGCAGGTCACCTGTTCAGAAAAGCCAGATTTTACTCTCTGCTTTCTTTACTTTTTCATCTACTTTGGAGTCAGTAGGGTCTACCTTCCTTCCTGTAAAGGTGACCATTCCAAGGTGAACAGGGTGGAGCATAGTTGTCAGCCTAATAAAGAACAGTAAAACATCCACCCCCAGTGTTTTCTACTTAAAATCCTTCTGCTGTGCATCATCAGCTTAGTCCTGCTCACAAGGCTCTGTGTCATCACAAACCTCCCCAGGTGAGAGGGCTTCAATACCTTCTTGCTCTCCTTTAGAGGCCAGAAAAGCAGCTCAGTCTACAAGTGGCTTAGTGCAGGAACAAGCAGTGCTTCCTAAACTACTTCACCTAAGATGGCCCAGTCACCTCCCAGCAACACAACCACAGAGGCCTACAACAGTGAAGCTGACAGGCTCGGAACACAGCTGGGAGCTGCAGAGGCTGAAAAAGGAGAAGGAACTGAGAATCTGTTTCTACAGCCACTTCCAGCCTAAGAAACAGCAGTGCATGGAGAGAAAGCAACACCATCACTACTTCACATCAGCTGGAAACTTTCTCTTCTTGCTCTGAGCCCTTTCAGAAGCACCTTCTCCCTGAAGCTGGTAGGACACAGTTCTACCCTGTTCCCCAAATCCCCCAACCACCATCAGACAGACCTCTCTGTTTCAGCCACCTTCTGCTCACCTCGTAAGTGAATCAGGATTGAGCAACAGAACCCAGGAAAGCAACCATACCCTAAGGGGCTAGGAACTGGGAAACAGACCCAACCTCTTCCTGACCAGCAAATGGCCTTCACCCATTTCTCCAGAGTGAGGCAGAATCTACTTTTCAGGCAGCACGTTTTGCCTGCAGTAACCAAACTACACACATTTTAAAAGCTTTTTTTTTCCCCACCTTGGAAAACCAGCAAATTGTCCCTGAGTTATGCCAGGAGTGAGGGAATATGTGAAAGGTTACAGCACTTTGCTGGAATTGCAGAGGTCACTTGTTTCATGAAGAGTGCTGCTGCCCTGTGCAACTCTTTCTAGGAAGACTTCAGGCAATTCGTTGACATTCTCACCTTGCCTGCAGTCAGTGGTGAGCACATGGAGAAGTTGGTCACAACTCCCAGTACCTCTCCTCCTCTTCCTTACATTTCAACCCCTTCCCTTCAAAGGATTTACCAGAATTTGGGGAAGACAGCAGAAAGCTGCTGCCTTCCAGCATGGCAACCATTCACACAGCTGCCACACCTGCCTAAACCTGTCATTGTAAAGCTCATTTTCCTATATGTATTTTCCACTTGGTTGGTCTTCACATACATTAGCTGTGCTTCCTCGAGCTCTACAGCTGTGTCATAACTCATCTGAGTCTCCTTTCCCTTAGCAGAACCGATCTGAGTGACACTTACACCTCACCTGACTACCTAAGGCTGCCTGTAACGCCAGGGCAGCTCCCTGTTACAGAATCATAGAATCAACCAGGTTGGAAAAGACCTCCAGGATCATCCAGTCCAACCTAGCACCCAGCCCTATCCAGCCAACTAGACCATGGCACTAAGTGCCTCAGCCAGGCTTTTCTTGAACACCTCCAGGGACGGTGCCTCCACCACCTCCCTGGGCAGCCCATTCCAATGCCAATCACTCTCTCTGTGAAGAACTTCCTCCTACCATCCAGCCTAGACCTACCCCGACACAACTTGAGACTGTGTCCCCTTGTTCTATTGCTGGTTGCCTGGCAGAAGAGGCCACCCCCCACCTGGCTACAGCCTCCCTTCAGGTAGTTGTAGACAGTAATAAGATCACCCCTGAGCCTCCTCTTCTCCAGACTAAACACCCCCAGCTCCCTCAGCCTCTCCTCATGGAGTTTGTGTTCCAGGCCCCTCACCAGCTTTGTTGCCCTTCTCTGGACACCTTCCAGCATCTCAACATCTCTCTTGAATTGAGGGGCCCAGAACTGGACACAGTACTCAAGGTGTGGCCTGACCAGTGCTGAGTACAGGGGAAGAACAACCTCTCTTGTTCTCAAACCCTCGACAGCCTTTGATCCAGAGCCACGTCCTAAGCACCCACACAGAATTCAGGCTGCTGCTGTCTGCCACTGCAGCTCTCGGAAGAAGGAAACAGTGGTAAAAGACAGAGGTAGGTTGGGTATGGCACTGAACTGCCCTTCCCCTCCTCCTTGCCCTGCTGCTCACCTCAGGAACCCCTTAAGCAGCAGGGGTATGTGAGCCAGACACCAACACCCACCTCACAGGCATGCCCTCACCCAACAGGTCCGGGGGAGGGGCGAGGCGAGGGAACCACGACAGCCCCTGGTCCCGTTATTGGTCCAGCAACCAGGCCTGGCTCACCTTCGAGCAACAGTGCGGTGGCTGAGGCCGGGCCTGGCGCCCGGGACGACAGGCAGCCGCCTGCTGCGGCCTGACTAGGCCAGTGAAGCCAGCGGAGTCCTAACGGCGCCGGGCCAGGCCGGGCTGAGCCGAGCCGGTGAGGCCGGGCCGGGCTGCCACTGGGGGGAGCCCCGAGCCTGCCGTGCGCAGCGCAGGTCGCCAGGGGGCGCTGCTGCTGCTGCTGCGGATCGCCCAACGCCGCCAGAGCGCGGCGGGAACGGGACACGCGGGGCGCGTGCGCCCGCCGCAGAGCAGGCTGGGAAACGTAGTCCTTGCCGGCGCCGCGCGTCCGTCACGGCTCACAGCGAAGCCGCTGATGGGGCTTGTTGCCGCCGGCTCGTCCTTCCTCGGGGTCACCTGGGGGCCAGCCTAAGCCAGCAGTGCCATGGGATCGCGGAGGGGCCGCTCAGCGCCGGACTGGCGGGGATTAGGTGTCCGGTGTCGCGGAGGGATGATGTCAGATGAGCAGAGGGCGGTGCGCAGGGCATGCCGCAGGCAGGCGGCGGGGATGTGGCGTTCGCGGTGCTCGGAGCCGTGAGTGCGGGAACAGAGGCTTCCAGTAAGCCGGTGCTGGGGTCTGCACCGTCAGTTGGCAGCGTGGCTGGAGTGTGCTGAGGCCAGGTTTAGCATTACCGGCGAGCAGTGCCGGTTTAAGATCAGAGGCACGGCCGCTCCGTGTGCGCATTCCCCGCCCGGCGCCGCTCCGTGACATCCCTGCGCTGGGCTTCTTGCCGGTGCACGAAACCCACCGATTCCTGGAAGAGAGACGCGAAAATCTGCAAGTCCCAGCCGTGGCTTTAAATAGAAAACGTCACCTGAGGCCATGGATCACCCTCACAAATACTGACCCCTTGGCAGAACCAGTTCCAGAGCACACCACATCAAGCCTTGCACAGGCAGTCCAGGGGTATTGGTTTCTGACAGCAGCCAAAAATAGAGCTTGAGAGAAGGAGGATCAGGAACTGGGAAAGTGAGCCTTCCCTGCTGATTTTATTCCAGCTCTAGGAAAGGAAATCACAGCTGTCTGAGCTCTCTTTCTAGTGTTGGACGCTGAAGGGGAAAAGAAACCCTCGTTGTGGTTTTGAGGAACAGCTATGCAGCACCTGGCTCTAAGGCTCACAGCTATGACTTCTCCTCAAGAGATGAGTACTCCTCTTTATCCTGGTTGAAGATCCTTATATTCCTAGTGGAAGCAGGTTCAAAGTGAAGTCTGACTTCCCCTCGAGCCACCTCATCTGAAATGTGTCACGAAGCAAACCCAGTCACTGGGCTGAAAGTTTAGCAGTTCCCACAGCTCAGGTTGAAACAAGCACAAACCACATATTTACTGCATCTTCTGCAGCACCCTCAGAGGCTCTTCTGACTTCTTGTGGAGTCTATCTTGGGTCCAGGCAGATGAGAAAGAGAAGAATTCCTGCTGTTAGGGGAAGATCCAAACTATCCATTCCACCTCGTTGCCTTCCCACCACACTGGTCCCTGGACAAGTCACTTGAGCAAATAGGGGAATTTGTTCTGTGCTCCTCAAAGAGAGAATCAATCACTCTAGAAATGCTGCTTCCCTTGGGCTGAAAAGGGTGACATGTTTGCTCCGAAAATGGCTCTTTCCCCTGGTAACTACACAGAAAGGGAATAGCTTAGACCTGGATAATTAACTTCCAGGTATCTGAGGATGATTTCACCTCATAAAGTGTATCAGATTCTGCTCCTCCTGATTTCTTCAGACTGAAGGCATCATAAGAGGGACACAGAGCTGTTGAGCTGAGTCCAGAGCGGGGCTACAAAGATGATCCGAGGGCTGGAGCACCTCTGCTGTGAGGATAGGCGGAGGGAGCTGGGGGTGTGCAGCTTAGGGAGGAGAGGACTCAGAGATGCCTTCCAATACCTGAAAGGATCCTACAGGAAGGCTGCAGAGGCACTTTTCATGAGGGTGCCTAGAGACAGAAGAAGTTCTTGCCTCAACACAAGGGGGAACTTCTTTACTGTAAGGGTCACAGAGCACTGGCACAGGCTCTCCAGAGAGCTTGTGGGGTCTCCTTGTCTGGAGACTTTCAAGGCCTGTCTGGATGTGTTCCTCTGTGATCTGTGTTAGATAGGATTGTCCTGCTCTGGCAGGGGATTGGACTTGATGATCTCCTTGGATCCCTTCCAACCCCTAACAACCTGTGAGCCTGTGATCTGTGATCCTGTGACAGGGGGGGATGGTTTGAAGCTGAGGGAGAGCAGAGTTAGACTGGATCATAGGAAGAAGTTCTTCAGTATGAGGGTGTTACAGAATCACAGAATGGTTTAGGTTGGAAAGAACCTCAAAGATCATCCAGTTCCAACTCCATGCCATAGGCAGGGACACCTCCCACTAGAACAGGTCATTCAAGGCCTCATCCAACCTGGCCTTGAACACCTCCAGAGAGGGAGCAGCCACAACCTCCCTGGGCAACCTGTGCCAGTGTCTCACTGCCTTCATTGTAAAGAACTTCTTCCTAACATCTAGTTTAAATCTCCCCTCTGCCAGTTTAAACTTCTCATCCTGTCATTACAAGGCCTTGTAAATAGTCCCTCCCTGGACTTCCTGTAGGTCCCCTTCAGATACTGGAAGGCTACTACAAGGTCTTCTTGAAGCCTTCTCCAAGCTGAAGAGCCCCAAATCTTATAGTCTGTCCTCACAGCAGAGCTGCTGCAGCCCTCTGAGCATCTTCCTCTGGACTTGCTTCAACAGTCCCATGTCCTTTGTGTTGAGACTCTGAAATAGACTGCCCAGAGGTTGTGGGTGCCTCCTCCCTGGGGATGTTCAAGGCCAGGTTGGTGGGGAGGTTGAAGTAGGTGATCTCTAAGGTTCCTTTGAACCTAAGCCATTGTAAGAGTCTATGAACTTGGACTTTTGCACTGTTTTGCCCCCCAAGAATTTGGCTCAAGATAGGGTTTAACTGGAGAAAAAACAGACAATCCTCTAAAACCTCTATAAACCTACTGAAATATTTGGTCTCCTCAGATTGGAAGTGTCACATACAGTTCACCAACCCTTTGGCTACAGCTACAATAGTTTATGTCTTAAAGACTTTAAAGTACACTTGGGCTACAGCTACAATAGTTTATGTCTTAAAGACTTTAAAGTACACTTGGGCTGGTGCTTGCCAGAAGTAATTGTGATGTTACCTCTGGCATCACTTCCCTTTGGCATTTAAAATGAGTTACAGTGTGCCAAAAGGGCAAATTGGATGTGATTTCAGTTCTTCTCCTGCTCTGGTGTCACTTTGTGTGAGTTGAATCTTGGTGAAGCACCAAGCCACTCCACATTGCTTTCTTCCTTACAGATGCTCAACATCTCTTGAAGCTGGGGAAGGTGCCTGCAATTTTCTTGCTGTATTCTGCTCTCATAATTCCTGTTCCTGAAGGCGTTTCCACTTAACTTGCAACTTCCACATTTTCAGGTACAGGAAAAATCCCCATTCTTTGATGTTACACATCTCAAACAGGGCTGTGTCACCCTGTGTTCAGGGTATTTTAGTGTGTGAGAACTCACACAGGTCAAATGTGTTTGTCTCTTCTGATACAGACAGACCACAGTAAGATAGTGATTGCTCTAAGAAAGCTCTTTCAGCCTTGAGCAAACTACTTTATTTGTGTCTATTTGTTTTCTCACCCATAACCCCAAAATTATTCTCATCCTTCATACTGCTTCAAAATCAAGAGTTAAAGCTCAGAGCTTGTGATGTCAACTAACATCAGTAGTATAAGGAGAGGATTTTCAGAGGCAGGTTACCTGATCCATATGCACAGAGCTGATGTCTGTGGAACCTCCTCATGAGCCACTTGGTCTCAGATACTTCAAAGTATTTAGAAGACTAAATCCTACAGAAAATGTCACTCAAGTTATTTATATGCTGCTAGAGTAAACTGTCCTTCTCACTCCCAGAGGCTTACAGTTTTCAGACCCTGAAGGCTGGTGTGTAATGTGGTAAAATATTCACCAAAAACACTACCAGAGATGGTTTAATGAAGGCAAAGTTTAATTGTTCTTCACCTCCATGGTGTAGTTATGGCAATTAAAAATGCCTGAACAGAACCTGAAGTTGAATCATAGAATGGCTTTGGTTGAAGGGATCCTAGAGATCATCTACTCCACCCTCCCAGCCACAAGCAGGGACACATCTCAACTAGATCTGGCTGCTCAAGGCCTCATCCAACCTGGCCTTGAACATCTCCAGGGAAGAAGCATCCACAGCCTCCCTGGACAGCCTATTTCAGAGTCTCACCATCCTCATACTGAAGAACTTCTTCCTAAGATCCAGTCTAACTCTGGTCTCCCTCAGCTTCAAACCATTCCTCCTTGTCCTGTTGCTGCACACCCTTATGAAAAGTCTCTCTGCAGCCTTCCTGTAGAATATCCTCAGGTATTGGAAGGCAGCTCTAAGGTTCCCCTGAAAGTATCTCTTTATGTTGCCTCAGGCATTAAGATGATTGTGTATTTATGTGCTTAAATGACAGAAAGATGTCTCTCAAGTTCTGCATCCACCTTCAGAAAGATGCTGGTTTAGATTGTTCAGGTTCTCACAGCTGACATCATCACTGATAGAGTCCCCCTGGTCTAGAGTTCACATCTTGAAGAAGAATTGGAATGATCCTGTTGAATATCAGAGATCAGCCTCATCTCACTGGGGTGTTAGCACAGGAGCTGATGGCCACATTTGCCCAGGCACAGTGAAGAGCTCAGTGACAGAGCTGATCCACACCTTCTGCAGCTCACTTACTCTATGTACTTGTCCCTTGGATGCCACAGTGTACCTGAGTGGCACCTTAATCCTTCCTTTTGAGTTAGGAGGGAGGCACCTGCCTTTGCTGAGTTGAGCCTGGGCTCCCTGGGCTGCAATGGAGACAGAGTCCTCCAGTTGTACTGCCTGGAGTGACAGCTCAGCCATTTCACTCTGCCTGAGGCAGGAATCTTGGCTGAGCAACCTTGGGCTGAGGCAAACTGCCTCCTTGAATGGAACTTTTTAGGGTTATTTCTCAACCTTTTTCCAGAAGAGGCTCTGGTATTGGGAAAGATGCTCCACTTTGCAGTGCTTTCCCTTGACACCCTAACTGCTAATTCAGGTTATGAGAGTTCACTTGGTCTTAAAAAAAAAGGGTCAGCTTCAGGTTGAGGCACCAGATTTAGGCATCTATATCTAAACATTTCTGTCATGAGTGAGGTTTAAGGCAGGTGTCAAATCCAGAAGGCTTCTCAGGTTCTCAGGAACAGCTGAGATGTTGAGGCAGCAAGAGTTTTCACCTACTTACTGGCTGCTCACTTGATTTGCCCTTTATAGTCCATGGACTGTATCAATTAGGCATTCAGATAATTTGCCTAGCCATAGCAGTCTGCTACCACTTGAGCCATCCTGCTGTGCCCTGTCATCCATGCAGCTGTCATTCCAGAGGAGCAGAAGCCCTCCATCACCCCTGGATCGAATATGAGTGCTGCCTTCAGATGTCACAGATACCCTGCAGCATATTAAGTGGCGTTCCTGACTGTCCTTTTGCCAAGGAAGGGTGGACCAGATGATCCTTGAGATGCCTTCCAACCTGGCATACTCTGATTCTGTGACTGGTGTCCTCCACAGCATTCTGCAGCTCTGCTTTTACTGCATAAAGACTCAGCTGCTATGACCATGTCCTACTCAGAAACTATCAGATGGCTGGGGTGGTATCTGCTACACTATCTTCCACCCCAGATTTTCTCCCCTTCAGACAGAAATATAAGCAATGAAAGAAACAGAATCTGCAATCTGTTACACTTGCAGCAGACCTGAGTTGACTTTGTTATTATTTCTTATCCTGACAGTTAAGCCTCTGGAATAATGATGGTGAAGGAAAACCAAAGTGTAGTGACAGAGTTTATCTTGCAAGTCCTCTCCTCCCACCAAGCAAACAGACTGCTCTTTTCATGCTTTTCCTGGTTGTGTATCTGTTCACCATGGTTGGGAACAGCCTGTTCATCACAGTGATCAGAGCTGACTGCCAGCTGCAGTCACCCATGTGTTTTTAACTTGCCAACCTATCATTCATAGACATCTGCTACATCTCCAGCATCATTCCCCAGATGCTGGTGAGCCTTGGATTATGCCAATTGAGCAAGCCAGAACTTAGTTTGGATCTTGTGGGCTATGTACTGGACAAGTCTCACCTCCTTTAGAGTCTCTTGGTGCCCTTGGTTAAACAGAGCCTTTAGTGGGTGACTACAAAACTGTATGTGAAGATATTTAGAGTGGAGGAAGCCAGAAAAGGGGGAGTGTAGCCAGAGTCAGACTCTGGCCTTTTCCTACACCAACCCAGGCTCCCACCACACCTGAAGGACTCTTCTACCAAAATATTTTTCCCCTCAGTGAAATTTAGGGGCAGATAAGGCAAAATCTGATCAGTGAAGGCAACCAAATGCTTATAAATTGTATGTGAAGGGAAAACAGATTTATTATCTAACCCTTAACTGAATGGCTGGGCCTTGTCAGTGCACAGCCTCTTAGCAGGACTGAACTTCAACATCAGCTGAGTCATTAAATCTATTTCCATCACAAATTAAACTTTCCTAAAATGAGGAACTCTTCTGAGGGTTAGCCACTCAAGACTTGTCAGCTTAACAAGCCCTTCTGGGCATCATGATTCTAATGATCTTGAAACTTTCTTAGTTCATAGTAAATTTGCCTCATTCTTCCTAACAAGCCCCTAGGGTCCTTTCAGAGACACTGAGGAGAGGGAAACTTTCCTCTTTGCTAAAGACACTGAGAACTTCTAAAGCATTTCCCTTTGTCACACCTACTCCACACCCTAAAGTTGGTGGTTGGAGAGTTCATGAGTTGGCAAATGCCCTCCAATCCTCCACTTGCTATGGAAGTTACCACTGGAGTTTGAAGGGTTAACAGATCTGTGCATCACAAGCAGCTGACAGAGCAAGTACTTCTGGCCAACAACTTCTGGTTGGCAGAAGAACCAAACTCTTCTCAGTGGTGCCCAGTGAGAAGACAAAGTGAAATACAGGGGACTCTGTTTAAACATAAGAAAAAGCTGTAATCTGGAAACAGAGGTTGTGGGGCCTCCATCCTTAAACAGATTCAGAGTGGACACCCTCCTCAGCAGCCTTTCTGGTTGACCTGGCTTTGAGTAGGTAGTTGGACTCAGTCATCAGGGCAACAAAGCTGGTGAAGAGAACAAGCCTTAGGAGGAGATTCTGAGGGAACTGGGATTGCTTAGTCTGGAGAAGAGCAGCCTGAGGGGAGACCTCATTGCTCTCTGCAACTCCCTGAAAGCTGGTTGCAGTGAGGTGGGGGTTGGTCTTTTCTCCCTAGTATCAGATGGTAGAAAGAAAGGAAATGGCCTGAAATTGTGTTGGGGAGGGTTAGGTTTGATTTAGGAACAATTTCTTTCCAGAAGGAATGGTCAGGTGTTGGGACAGGCTGCCCAGGGAAGTGGTGGAGTCACCAGCCCTGGAGGTGTTCAAGAAATGTGTGGCCATGGCACACAAGGACATGGTTTAGTGGCCATGGTGGTGTTAGGTTGATAATTGGACTCGTTGATCTTGGAGGTCTTTTCCAACCCAAACGATTCTATGATTCTGTGATCTCCAGAGGTCCTGTCAAGCATCCACCATCCAGTGATTCTGTGTGCAGATCCAGACCAACATCATGTCTGGCCCATTTGAGAGTTTATGGCACGGACTGAGATCAGATAATTCATTTCTCAGCCCTAACATATGAAGTGCCAAATGGCTTTGGAGGCAGCAGTCTGAGACATGGAATCAGTCTCCTTTTGGGTTTGTCTTTCAGGAGCACATTTTCCTCCTGACCAAACTGTGCAGGGCATGCCTCACCTCCTTGTTTCTCAGGCTGTAAATCATGGGGTTCAGCATGGGGACTATAATGGTGTGAAAGATGGATGCAATTTTCTTGCTCTGCTGTGAGTTTAGTGAGCTGGGCTGCAGGTAATTAAAAGTAGTAGGCACATAGAAAATGAAGGTGACTGCCAGGTGGGAAGCACAGGTGGAGCAGGCTTTGTGCCTGCCTCTAACAGAGCCCATCCTGATCACAGCCACCACGATGAAGGCATAAGAGGTGAGGATGAGTAAGCTGGTGGTCATCAGGATGAAGCCCACAAACACAAACATTAACAGCTCATTGAGCCGTGTGTCAGTGGAGGAGACCACAAAGAGCGGTGGTGCATCGCAGTAGAAGTTGTTGATGACCAGGGGACTGCAGAAGGACAGCCTGAGCAGAGCACTTGTTTGCACAGTGGCATTAAGCAGCCCTGCAATGTAGGACCCAATGACCAGGCTTTTGCAGACACCAGGAGATATGACAGCTGTGTAGAGCAGGGGCTTGGAGATGGCCACAAGGCGGTCATAGGCCATGACAGCCAGCAGGTAAATCTCGGTTGCAGCAAAACAAGCATAGAAATAGAACTGCGTGAGGCAGCCAGCAAAAGAAATTACTTTGTGTTTTGCTGGAAGGTCCAGCAGCATTTTGAAGCTTATGGTAGAGGAGTAGCAAATATCTAAGAAGGATAAGTTACTAAGGAAAAAGTACATGGGAGTGTGAAGCTGGGGGCTGACCCTGATCAGGACAATCAGGCTGAGGTTTCCCACTAACGTCAGCACATAGGTGCCTAGGAAGAGCATGAAGAGGAAAGGCATCAGTTGTGGGTGCTCTGTGAGTCCCAAGAAGGTGAACTGGGTCGCCTTGGTGCAGTTCTCATCAGCCATTTTTACATCACTGTAGAGAGACATGGAGGGAAGAGGGTGAGAGAAATTCCTGATGCAGTTACCACTTGACAAATATTGCTGGGCAAATCAAATTCAAATGGGAATGGAAACGGGGGGGGGGGGGGGGGGGGGGGGGAAGTGAGAGGCAGTGATGATTTCCTTGCATGGACAGTGCCGTCTCTGGAAAAAAATATCAGCACGTTCAGACACTTTTTTCCCCCCTGAAGTCCTTAACAGACAGCAGTGTATCACAATCTCTCCTCTGACCTATGATTCCCTTTTAGTTTCAAGTCCTGTATCTGCACAAAGGTTTTTTTAGGCAGGTGAAGTGTTTTGTAACTATCCTGAGCACAGCTGCAGTCAGGTTAAGTTGTTCACACCTATGCTCTGTCCTCTATTCCAAACAGCTGGGTCATTTCTAACATAAAGCTACACTCAAAGCTCCAGGGCACTGAAGCATCTCTCCTACGAGGATGAGACCTAGGGCTGTTTAGTCTGGAGAAGGGCAGCCTGAGAAGGGATCTTTCCAATGCTGATCAACAGCTAAAGGAGAGGGTCCAGAGAATGAGTCCAGAATCTTGTCAGTGATACAAGGGGCAGAAGGCATAAACAGGAACCCAGGAGGTTCCATCTGAACATGAGGAGAATCTTGTTTGATGTGAGAATGCTTGAGCCCTGGAGCAGGCTGCCCAGAGGCTGTGGAGTCTCCTTCTCTGGAGAGGTTCCAAACATGTCTAGCCATGGTGATCCTGGACAAGCTGCTGTGGGTGCTCCTGCTTTAGCAAAGGGCTTTGACTGGAAGATACCAGAGGTCCTTTCCAACCCCCAACATGGTGGGAGGAGTCTGTGAGCTGAAAATTCTGATTCCTGTGATGAAATGCAGACATCAAGACATTCACTTTATCAAACTGACATAATTTAATAGCCATGGAATAGAAATAGGCACTTGAAAGGTGGCCCTAGTACAGTTCAAATAGATGTTGTGGTCCAGGTGTTGGTGTGTTTGACCTAAAGCTAATGGTAGCCATGATTTGAACAGAGTGCTACACTAAATATTTATTGCTTGTGTTTATTTTCTACTGGGCTAACCAAGCTGCTGGTGAATTCATGTATAAATGCATTACTCAATGCACACTGTCATTTTCCTCCTCTTCTTTGGCATCTTTGCTGTATTCTTTATCATTAGATTCTTAGTAAGAGCCTTAATTTTCCTACCTTACATCAGAGCTGCTGCAGTTTCTCTCTCATGAAACCACAGGCATGTAGGATTATCAAGCAGGTGTTGATTGAAGACTTTGTCCACGCAGAAGAGGACTTGTTGAGACCCCTAACAACAGTCAGCATCACACCATCCAGCATGGTTTGGTAGTACAAATTCACCCACCTTGTCTCATTTCAGAGGTCTCCCATGTCATTTGCAGACTCACACTCAGCAGTTATTGGGCTGAAGAAATAGAAAAGCCCAACTCAGACTCCACCACTCTTTATGAAGCCAGAATGATGTCCCATTGATGCCACACTCAAGGGACAAATCATCATCATCACCTCCCTAGAGCAGCTGGAAGAGAAAGTGAGGTCTTCCCTGGGGGAATTTGTCAAAACATCAGAAATAATCTGTGCAAAGGGGAAGTCATTCTGCTTAGGTGCTTAATTTGGTGAGGAAAAAACAGGCACAAAGATGCCCAGAGCAGTGCTGAAGTCGCCACCTCTGAAGGGGTTTCAAAGCCATGGAGATGTGGTGCTGAGGGACATGGTTTAGTGATGACCTGGCAGTGCTAGGTTAGGGGTTGGACTCCATTATCCTAAAGGTCTTTTCCAAGTGAAATGATTCTGTGATCTCTAATCCTCTGAAATGTTTTGCAGGAGGATTTCCATCAGAAGAACTTTTTCTTCCTGTCTTTCTGGAGAATGAGCTACACAAGCTGTAGATTAGTGGGCCAGTTCAGGGGGATCCATGTTTAACTTTGCAGTGGCCAGGGAGGTTAAATGTTTTTTGGTTTGTACTGCACTTTTTGATTTAAGTGCATGGTGTATATAGATACAGATATATACACCTTAATGAAAAAGTAAATCAAAATACAGACTTGCTTTTTACATGGGATTATGCTCCATAATCTCGTCAAACCTTATCAAAGACTTGCCAGTTTCTCATGCTCTGCCAGCACAAGAAGCTGGGGAGGCAGCATGGCCAGCACAGCTGACCTGAACTAGCCAAAGCAGGATTATTCCATACCATAGAGCATCATGACTGGTGTATAAACTGGGAGGAGGTTGCTGGGAGGGCCAGATTTCTCCTCAGCCATGGGTTAGTGGGTGGTGAGCAGATGAACTGTGCATCGCTTGCCTTACTTGGATTTTGGTGAGGACTGTGGTCCCTGGGGCCCATATGCAGGGTGTATGCACTGCTGGGTGGCACCCATGCTGATGATGTAGGGCGGTGATGTCACTGGTGTGTGACCAGCCAAAGGATTGTGACATCATAACAGCAACACTGTAAGACAGGAGACACCAAGCCACAGCAGTCACTCACTGTGGTCGTGGTGGCACAGCAAGATGGTTGAGGAGAGTTTCCTCGTGTACCTCGGCATCCTGCTGGCAGTTATTCAGGTCACTCTGATGGTCAAGATCTATCACAAACAAAAGGTATGGGGCAAGTGAGGGCCAGGGTGGGGAGCACTTGGGAGCAGTGCTGGTGGGGGCTGGCCACAGGTGGGTAACTGTGATACACTGCTGTGTTTGCAGCGCCTTAGGCAGAGGCAGGAGCAAATGAGGGGCAGTCAGCCACTGGACGCAGCAGAGTCATGTAAGTGCCCATTGGGTGTCCCCAGTGCCCCACTGCTGCCCATAGGCAGTGTGAACATTGCAACTCTGCTGGGCACTGGGCTCAGGCGTGAGGCTGTTACTCAGGGGGCTGCATCTCCTGGTTCCCTTGCAGGCAAGAAGACCCAAGTGCTGGTCAGTAGGACTGAGGTCCCTGATGCCCACAGCCTGGGGCTGCCATGCTGTGATCTCAGCTGTGTGAGGTGCAGAAAAGGCACCCGGCAGAGGCAGCGACAGCTCTATGAGGCCTGGCGAAGGCACCAGAGAGTCCGAACCTGGTACCTGGATGCCAGGTATGGCTACACGGCCAAGCTGGGGCACAGATCACGGAGGAAGAACCTTCCCCGGAATGGACAGCAGCCAGACAGGGAGCAAGACACACAGTTTTGGTCTGAAACCAGTCCAGTGGCATCTCGGACTCAGTACACTCAGGGCCAAAGGAGGATGCCAGCCAGCATGCCAGGTCACCCTCCAGCCTGGGCTCACACACAGCTGTGCAGGACTGATGAGCACCCAAGCAGAAGTGCAAAGCCTCATGCAGTCCCAAGGCTGGAGCTGAGGCAGGATTTCAGAAGGAGCCTACAAATGCACGTGGGCAGGAAATGCAGGCAGATGCAACAGGGAATGTTCCCTGCCTTGGTGCGCCAGTCCTACATGTTGTCGCCCTGGGTGCCCCTTGTGCCACGGCAGACCAGCTCTCCCTACGTCTATTTCTGGTTGCCAGAGGCCTCGTTCCTGACGGAGGAGACCCACGAGCATCTGGAGCTACACCTCCGTGAAAAGAAGTTAAAGCATAATGGGGGCCTGATGGAAATGCCCCAGGTTCAGCTACCTGCAGGCACATCTGGATCTGGACAGATGGCCGAAGTCCAAAGCACAGGGGAACCTGAGGCAGAAGGGCCTTTGAGATCCCTCATCTCTGCCCTGAAAGAGTGCTGGTCAGCGCTGGTGTCAGCCATAGCTGACTGAGAGGCTGCCAGGCAGCAGGACAGCATCAGGACCCTGAGAAGCAACCACACAGCACTTGGCATTTCACTGCGTAGTGCAAGCGCGTCGGTGTCATCATCACCTGTGCCTCTGTAGAACAAGGGAGCTGCTGAAGTTGGTTTGGGAATCGTCTCCTGAACACGACAATCACCTCTGAACGTGATGCTGGAGAGACATGGGGGTGTGGGGTGGCATTGGGCTTGGTTTTCTATTTTTGCTGGGGTTTTGTCCCCTGTATTTCACTGTGCTTGTTCTGCAAATAGGCTTAGCTCATGTTAGCTAAGGAATTATCTGTAGTGATTAGGATAGCTCATGTTAGCTAAGGAATTATCTGTAGTGATTAGGATAGCTCATGTTAGCTAAGGAATTATTTGTTGTTATTAGGATAGGTCCTGTTAGAGACGTAATCATCTGTAGTGACTAGGATAGCTCATGTTAGCTAAGCAGTCATCTGTAGTGATTAGGATAGCTCATGTTACATTAAACTATTATGTCTTTATCTTACTCCTCAGTTCTGTGTTTCTTTCCCCCTCACTGTTCTTTTGGGGCTGAGGGCAGGTTAGTTCTTTGTTGCAGAATGGCTGCAGCAAAATGGACATGACTTAGAGCTGGGCAAGCAGGATGAGCATTCAGAACTAAAATAAGGCTGTGCTAGGCCACACTGAAACAAAGGCCACGTTGAAGAAACAAAGGCAGCATTTAATGTAACTGGGCAGGGAGGCACTGTCCTTGACGAGTCAGCAGACAACTCAAGCAGAGCAGAATCCAGCTAACCCTGAATGAGATAAGAAAGTAGGTTTGCAGCTTGCAGCTGTAGCGACAAGCAGAGCAAGGAGGTGCTCCATGCAGATGGGGTACGTAGAGATTCAGCCATTTAGCTTTTCACATGTATGCATACGTTATCTGTAACACGTACGAGCACACGTCTACCAAATAAAGTTGTCATTGCCTTTTGATCCACACGGGATCGTGCGGTGTCCTTTCATACTGTGATTAGCTCTTCCCTGCGAGATCTGCCTCAATGCAGCCCTTGCACTAAACCATCACGGAAGGCTGTGGGCCAGGTGGAGCTCTGATGAGTGAAGCAGGAACAGTACAGACCACCCTGAGAGCCCTTTCTGCGAAGGGACTTTTCCTAATGTCTGACCTGCGCCTCCCTTGGCACAGCCGCAGGCTGTTTCCTCTCCTGCTGCCACTTGTCAGACAGGAGAAGAAACCAGCCCCCACTCTTACATGGAGAGGCAGAGAGACCTGGGGCTGCTTGGCCTGGAGAAGAGCAGCCTGAGAGGGGATCTGATCAGTGCTCATCAATGGCTGAAGGGCAGGGGCCAAGAGGATGGAGGCAGACTCTTGTCAGTGGTGCCCAGGGACAGCACAAGGGGCACAAACTGGAACCCAGGAGGTTTCTCCTAAACATATGAAAATCTGCCTTGCTTTGATGGAGCCGGAGGCCTGGAGCAGGCTGCCCAGGGAAGTTGAGGAGTCTCCTCCTCTGGAGAGATTCCACCCCCCAGCCATTGTGCTCCAGGGCCCGCCGGGGACACCGAGCGCAGCGGAGAGGCCGCCGCGGGTCCCCTCTGCCTCGCCGCGCTTTTGCCGTGGCGCTTTTGCGGCTGGAGGAAGGCTGCCCTAGCCCTGGAGCCTCCGAGCCGGCCCCGGGGCTCGGCGGCTTCCCTCCAGCGGCGGTCGCGGCGCGTTCCCAGCGGCAGGGTCCCAACGGCAGGGTCCCAGCGGCAGGGTCCCAGCGGCAGGGTCCCAACGGCAGGGCCCCAGCGGCAGGGTCCCAACGGCAGGGTCCCAGCGGCAGGGTCCCAGCGGCAGGGCCCTAGCGGCAGGGCCCCAGCGGTCGGGCCCCGGCGGCCGCCTCACGCTTGTCCCCGCCCGCAGCGAGTGCCGCCGGCCGCTGCCGCCGCTGCCTGCGCAGCTCACTGCCCCCGCTCTGCGGGGCGCCCTGGAGAGCCTCTGCCTGCCTGTGCCTCTGCCCCGGCTGCGTTAGGGCTCTTGGCATTCTGTGCCCACCCCTGACGGGAACAGGGCTGCTCTGCAGGGCACTGGGCTCAGCCGTGAGGCTCTGCCCGGAGAGCTGCAGCTCCTGGGTCTCCTGCCGCAGGAAGCCTCAAGTGCTGGGCTGTGGGACTGCGGTCGCTGGTGCCCATGACACGTCCTTGGAGCAGCGATCTCAGCTGTGTGGGGTGCAGAAACACACTGGCTTTGGGATAAGCCACTTTGGGGTTGTTTTCTTTTTTACTGCTATAGTTCAGGAAGCACAGAAAGCTGTAAGCAGCTGCTGCTCAGCAGAGGTAAATAGTCCCCACTGGAGGGTAAAGCACTTCTAAGCTCCTCATTCCGTAGGTGTTTGTGAGGCTGGGAAGCACTTTTGCTGCTGGAAGATGTTGCTGCTGTAGGAGCAGGTAGTGTTAATCCAGGACAGTCTGTGGTCTGGGGCACAGACCAGTTGGTGAGGCTGGGAAGCTGCCAGCACACAGCAGCACGATGCCCGAAGCCTTGGGAACCTTGTGCTGGGTGTCTTGGTACCCACAGCGGGGTGAGTGCTGCTGTGAGGAGGGGCTGTGATGTCACCGATGTGAGCCCACTCACGGCATTGTGACATCGTTGTAGCGACACTAATAGAGGAGCCACCCACACCACAGCAGTCACTCGCTGTGGTCGTGGTGGCACAGCAAGATGGTTGAGGAGAGTTTCCTCGTGTACCTCAGCGTCCTGCTGGCAGTTATTCAGGTCACCCTGATGGTCAAGATCTATCACAAACGAAAGGTATGGGGCAAGTGAGGGCCAGGGTGGGGAGCACTTGGGAGCAGTGCTGGTGGGGGCTGGCCACAGGTGGGTAACTGTGATACACTGCTGTGTTTGCAGCGCCTTAGGCAGAGGCAGGAGCAAATGAGGGGCAGTCAGCCACTGGAAGCAGCAGAGTCATGTAAGTGCCCATTGGGTGTCCCCAGTGCCCCACTGCTGCCCATAGGCAGTGTGAACATTGCAACTCTGCTGGACACTGGGCTCAGGCGTGAGGCTGTTACTCAGGGGGCTGCATCTCCTGGTTCCCTTGCAGGCAAGAAGACCCAAGTGCTGGTCAGTAGGACTGAGGTCCCTGATGCCCACAGCCTGGGGCTGCCATGCTGTGATCTCAGCTGTGTGAGGTGCAGAAAAGGCATCCGGCAGAGGCAGCGACAGCTCTATGAGGCCTGGCGAAAGCCCCAGACAGTCCGAGTCTGGTTTCTGAATGCCAGGTACGGCTACACGGCCCAGCTGGGGCACAGATCACGGAGGAAGAACCTTCCCCGGCATGGACAGCAGCCAGACAGGGAGCAAGACACACCAGGGCTACTTGATCTGGTCACAGCCCAGCCCAGCTTTCGGTCTGAAACCAGTCCAGTGGCATCTCGGACTCAGTGCACTCAGGGCCAAAGGAGGATGCCAGCCAGCGTGCCAGGTCACCCTCCAGCCTGGGCTCACACACAGCTGTGCAGGACTGATGAGCACCCAAGCCGAAGTGAAAAGCCTCATGCAGTCCGAGGGCTGGAGCTGAGGCAGGATTTCAGAAGGAGCCTACAAATGCACGTGGGCAGGAAATGCAGGCAGATGCAACAGGGAATGTTCCCTGCCTTGGTGCGCCAGTCCTACATGTTGTCGCCCTGGGTGCCCCTTGTGCCACGGCAGACCAGCTCTCCCTACGTCTATTTCTGGTTGCCAAAGGCCTCGTTCCTGCCAGAAGAGATCCATGAACAGCTGGAGCTACACCTCTATGAAAAGAAGTTAAAGCATAATAGGGGCCTGACAGAAATGGCCCAGGTTCAGCTACCTGCAGGCACGTCTGGAGCTGGACAGATGGCCCAAGTCCAGAGCAGAGTGGAACCTGAGGCAGGAGGGCCCTGTCTCCCTTTGTGCCCGGCTGCTTCTGACTTTGAGATCCCTCATCTCAGTCCTGAGAGACTGCTGGTCAGCGCTGGTGTCAGCCATAGCTGACTGAGAGGCTGCCAGGCAGCAGGACAGCATCAGGACCCTGAGAAGCAACCGCACAGCACTTGGCATTTCACTGCGTAGTGCAAGCGCGTCGGTGTCATCATCACCTGTGCCTCTGTAGAACAAGGGAGCTGCTGAAGTTGGTTTGGGAATCGTCTCCTGAACATGACAATCACCTCTGAACGTGATGCTGGAGAGACATGGGGGTGTGGGGTGGCATTGGGCTTGGTTTTCTATTTTTGCTTGGTTTTTGTCCCCTGTATTTCACTGTGCTTGTTCTGCAAATAGGCTTAGCTCATGTTAGCTAAGGAATTATCTGTAGTGATTAGGATAGCTCATGTTAGCTAAGGAATTATCTGTTGTTATTAGGATAGCTCATGTTAGCTAAGGAATTATCTGTTGTTATTAGGATAGGTCCTGTTAGAGACGCAATCATCTGTAGTGAGTAGGATAGCTCATGTTAGATAAGCAGTCATCTGTAGTGAGTAGGATAGTTCATGTTAGCTAAGCAATCATCTGTAGTGTGTAGGATAGCTCATGTTAGCTAAGCAGTCATCTATAGTGAGTAGGATAGCTCATGTTACATTAAACTTTGATGTCTTTATCTCACTCCTCAGTTCTCTGTTTCTTTTCCCCTCACTGTTCTGTTGGGGCTGAGGGCAGGTTAGCCCTTGCACTAAACCGTTACAGAAGGCTGTGGGCCAGGTGGAGCTCTGATGAGTGAAGCAGGAACAGTACAGACCACCCTGAGAGCCCTTTCTGTGAAGGGACTTTTCCTAATGTCTGACCTGTGCCTCCCTTGGCACAGCCGCAGGCTGTTTCCTCTCCTGCTGCCACTTGTCAGACAGGAGAAGAAACCAGCCCCCACTCTTACATGGAGAGGCAGAGAGACCTGGGGCTGCTTGGCCTGGAGAAGAGCAGCCTGAGAGGGGATCTGATCAGTGCTCATCAATGGCTGAAGGGCAGGGGCCAAGAGGATGGAGGCAGACTCTTGTCAGTGGTGCCCAGGGACAGCACAAGGGGCACAAACTGGAACCCAGGAGGTTTCTCCTAAACACATGAAAATCTGCCTTGCTTTGATGGAGCCGGAGGCCTGGAGCAGGCTGCCCAGGGAAGTTGAGGAGTCTCCTCCTCTGGAGAGATTCCACCCCCCAGCCATTGTGCTCCAGGGCCCGCCGGGGACACCGAGCGCAGCGGAGAGGCCGCCGCAGGTCCCCTCTGCCTCGCCGCGCTTTTGCCGTGGCGCTTTTGCGGCTGGAGGAAGGCTGCCCTAGCCCTGGAGCCTCCGAGCCGGCCCCGGGGCTCGGCGGCTTCCCTCCAGCGGCGGTCGCGGCGCGTTCCCAACGGCAGGGTCCCAGCGGCAGGGTCCCAGCGGCAGGGCCCCAGCGGCAGGGCCCCAGCGGTCGGGCCCCGGCGGCCGCCTCACGCTTGTCCCCGCCCGCAGCGAGTGCCGCCGGCCGCTGCCGCCGCTGCCTGCGCAGCTCACTGCCCCCGCTCTGCGGGGCGCCCTGGAGAGCCTCTGCCTGCCTGTGCCTCTGCCCCGGCTGCGTTAGGGCTCTTGGCATTCTGTGCCCACCCCTGACGGGAACAGGGCTGCTCTGCAGGGCACTGGGCTCAGCCGTGAGGCTCTGCCCGGAGAGCTGCAGCTCCTGGGTCTCCTGCCGCAGGAAGCCTCAAGTGCTGGGCTGTGGGACTGCGGTCGCTGGTGCCCATGACACGTCCTTGGAGCAGCGATCTCAGCAGTGTGGGGTGCAGAAACACACTGGCTTTGGGATAAGCCACTTTGGGGTTGTTTTCTTTTTTACTGCTATAGTTCAGGAAGCACAGAAAGCTGTAAGCAGCTGCTGCTCAGCAGAGGTAAATAGTCCCCACTGGAGGGTAAAGCACTTCTAAGCTCCTCATTCCGTAGGTGTTTGTGAGGCTGGGAAGCACTTTTGCTGCTGGAAGATGTTGCTGCTGTAGGAGCAGGTAGTGTTAATCCAGGACAGTCTGTGGTCTGGGGCACAGACCAGTTGGTGAGGCTGGGAAGCTGCCAGCACACAGCAGCACGATGCCCGAAGCCTTGGGAACCTTGTGCTGGGTGTCTTGGTACCCACAGCGGGGTGAGTGCTGCTGTGAGGAGGGGCTGTGATGTCACCGATGTGAGCCCACTCACGGCATTGTGACATCGTTGTAGCGACACTAATAGAGGAGCCACCCACACCACAGCAGTCACTCGCTGTGGTCGTGGTGGCACAGCAAGATGGTTGAGGAGAGTTTCCTCGTGTACCTCAGCGTCCTGCTGGCAGTTATTCAGGTCACCCTGATGGTCAAGATCTATCACAAACGAAAGGTATGGGGCAAGTGAGGGCCAGGGTGGGGAGCACTTGGGAGCAGTGCTGGTGGGGGCTGGCCACAGGTGGGTAACTGTGATACACTGCTGTGTTTGCAGCGCCTTAGGCAGAGGCAGGAGCAAATGAGGGGCAGTCAGCCACTGGAAGCAGCAGAGTCATGTAAGTGCCCATTGGGTGTCCCCAGTGCCCCACTGCTGCCCATAGGCAGTGTGAACATTGCAACTCTGCTGGACACTGGGCTCAGGCGTGAGGCTGTTACTCAGGGGGCTGCATCTCCTGGTTCCCTTGCAGGCAAGAAGACCCAAGTGCTGGTCAGTAGGACTGAGGTCCCTGATGCCCACAGCCTGGGGCTGCCATGCTGTGATCTCAGCTGTGTGAGGTGCAGAAAAGGCATCCGGCAGAGGCAGCGACAGCTCTATGAGGCCTGGCGAAAGCCCCAGACAGTCCGAGTCTGGTTTCTGAATGCCAGGTACGGCTACACGGCCCAGCTGGGGCACAGATCACGGAGGAAGAACCTTCCCCGGCATGGACAGCAGCCAGACAGGGAGCAAGACACACCAGGGCTACTTGATCTGGTCACAGCCCAGCCCAGCTTTCGGTCTGAAACCAGTCCAGTGGCATCTCGGACTCAGTGCACTCAGGGCCAAAGGAGGATGCCAGCCAGCGTGCCAGGTCACCCTCCAGCCTGGGCTCACACACAGCTGTGCAGGACTGATGAGCACCCAAGCCGAAGTGAAAAGCCTCATGCAGTCCGAGGGCTGGAGCTGAGGCAGGATTTCAGACGGAGCCTACAAATGCACGTGGGCAGGAAATGCAGGCAGATGCAACAGGGAATGTTCCCTGCCTTGGTGCGCCAGTCCTACATGTTGTCGCCCTGGGTGCCCCTTGTGCCACGGCAGACCAGCTCTCCCTACGTCTATTTCTGGTTGCCAAAGGCCTCGTTCCTGCCAGAAGAGATCCATGAACAGCTGGAGCTACACCTCTATGAAAAGAAGTTAAAGCATAATAGGGGCCTGACAGAAATGGCCCAGGTTCAGCTACCTGCAGGCACGTCTGGAGCTGGACAGATGGCCCAAGTCCAGAGCAGAGTGGAACCTGAGGCAGGAGGGCCCTGTCTCCCGTTGTGCCCGGCTGCTTCTGACTTTGAGCTCCCTCATCTCAGTCCTGAGAGACTGCTGGTCAGCGCTGGTGTCAGCCATAGCTGACTGAGAGGCTGCCAGGCAGCAGGACAGCATCAGGACCCTGAGAAGCAACCGCACAGCACTTGGCATTTCACTGCGTAGTGCAAGCGCGTCGGTGTCATCATCACCTGTGCCTCTGTAGAACAAGGGAGCTGCTGAAGTTGGTTTGGGAATCGTCTCCTGAACATGACAATCACCTCTGAACGTGATGCTGGAGAGACATGGGGGTGTGGGGTGGCATTGGGCTTGGTTTTCTATTTTTGCTTGTTTTTTGTCCCCTGTATTTCACTGTGCTTGTTCTGCAAATAGGCTTAGCTCATGTTAGCTAAGGAATTATCTGTAGTGATTAGGATAGCTCATGTTAGCTAAGGAATTATCTGTTGTTATTAGGATAGCTCATGTTAGCTAAGGAATTATCTGTAGTGATTAGGATAGCTCATGTTAGCTAAGGAATTATCTGTTGTTATTAGGATAGGTCCTGTTAGAGACGCAATCATCTGTAGTGAGTAGGATCGCTCATGTTAGCTAAGCAGTCATCTATAGTGAGTAGGATAGTTCATGTTAGCTAAGCAATCATCTGTAGTGTGTAGGATAGCTCATGTTAGCTAAGCAGTCATCTATAGTGAGTAGGATAGCTCATGTTAGCTAAGTAATCATCTGTAGTGAGTAGGATAGCCCATGTTAGCTAAACAATCATCTGTAGTGAGTAGGATAGCTCATGTTAGCTAAGCAATCATCTGTAGTGAGTAGGATAGCTCATGTTAGCTAAGCAATCATCTGTAGTGTGTAGGATAGCTGTTGTTACATTAAACTTTGATGTCTTTATCTCACTCCTCAGTTCTGTGTTTCTTTCCCCCTCACTGTTCTGTTGGGGCTGAGGGCAGGTTAGCCCTTGCACTAAACTGTTACAGAAGGCTGTGGGCCAGGTGGAGCTCTGATGAGTGAAGCAGGAACAGTACAGACCACCCTGAGAGCCCTTTCTGTGAAGGGACTTTTCCTAATGTCTGACCTGCGCCTCCCTTGGCACAGTCGCAGGCTGTTTCCTCTCCTGCTGCCACTTGTCAGACAGGAGAAGAAACCAGCCCCCACTCTTACATGGAGAGGCAGAGAGACCTGGGGCTGCTTGGCCTGGAGAAGAGCAGCCTGAGAGGGGATCTGATCAGTGCTCATCAATGGCTGAAGGGCAGGGGCCAAGAGGATGGAGGCAGACTCTTGTCAGTGGTGCCCAGGGACAGCACAAGGGGCACAAACTGGAACCCAGGAGGTTTCTCCTAAACACATGAAAATCTGCCTTGCTTTGATGGAGCCGGAGGCCTGGAGCAGGCTGCCCAGGGAATTTGAGGAGTCTCCTCCTCTGGAGAGATTCCACCCCCCCCCCAGCCATTGTGCTCCCAGGCAAGCTGCTGTGGGTGCCCTGCTTTAGCAGGGTGGTTGGACTGGATGCTTTCCAGAAGTCGCTTCTGACCCCCATCATGCTGGGATCCTGTGATGTGCGCTTGTGACTGCTAAGATGCAAGTTCCTGCAGGAAAGTCATGAGCTAATGCTTCCTGCCAAGGCAGCAGCCACAAAGAAGGCCACTACAGCAGACATCCTTGGTATTTGGTATTACTAAGTAGTGTGCACAGGTCAAAGCCAGGTTGGGTATTAAGCATGAGGCACAACAGCCACAATGGCTTGCCACAGCACATCAGCCCAGGCCAAGGTTCATCTCAAGCTGCAGGTTTATTGTCCCAGCACAGAGCCTCATAGCTGAGATGTACACAGGTTTACAGCCAGAGTCACAGGCTGGACAGCACTCCCCCTGTCTGCACAACGATCTCCGCCACTTTGTCAGCCAGTCCTTCACTTTTGGCCTGGCATGAAGGTCCATTTCTCGAGAAGGTCTGTCTGTGTCCAAAAGTGCACGCTGTAAACCTTCCTTCAGCCTGCCAACAGTGAGAAAAGCCAGGGCATGTGCATGGTGAGTCATCAGACACGTTCCTCTCGCCAGCCATAGTCTTAGAAAGCTGTCTGGTCCATAAATATCAGCGTGATTGGCATCTCTAGTTTATAGGAGTGGATTTGCACCATGGCAGATCGATTCCTGAGGTGAGATAGTGCCTGATGGCACTGCAGGTGTTGCAGCTGGAGTCTTGGAATGCTGGCAGAGTACCCATCCGGACCGAAGAACTTGAGTGATGGTCAAGGAGCCTTCAGACAATCCCAGAGTTGTTTAGGTTGGTAAACACCTTTTAGGTCTTCCTCAGAGTTAGTCTCCCACAAGAGATGTGCTCATACTTTCTACAGGAGCAACATGGTCAGTAAGGAGGCCTCAGTCCTGCCAGCTGTTTAGACATACATTCTTCTGGACTAAAGTGTGTCTGTAGTATCAGTTTCCAGTATCCATGCTCTGAGATATGCATCCACCATCTGTGTCTATGTCTGAGACTCTCATTTGAGCTTCCTCTGTGCTCAGTGGAGAAACCATTGCCAGCTGATGTAATCCCCTTCTGCAGTAGCAAGCCTGATGCAGAGTTGGCCTTCTGGAGGTAGATGTACACCTCTCCATTTCAAGTGGAGAGGGAGCCTAGAGGAGTTTTGATTCCAGCATCTTTTAGATGGCTAAGTTTAGAGAAGATCAGTCACAAACCACAGTGCCTACCCAATTACTGGGGGTCCAGAGGATGCCAAAGACTGAGAGAGGTGTTCTTGTCTTGTTAAAGCAGTTCTTACCTGGCTGACCACTCTTCTTAGGGCACATTTGACTTCTGTGTTCCTCAGACTGTAGATTATGGGGTTTAGCAGCAGGGTGAGGATTTCATAGAGCATGGAAACTATCCTGTCCTGCTGAGGTGAGTAGGTGGAGGAAGGTCGCACGTACGTGCAGATGGTGGTCCCGTAGAAAAGGCATACAACTGTCAGGTGGGAACCACAAGTGGAGAAGGCTTTGTGCCTGCTCTCAGAAGACTTCATGCTCAGGATGGCCAAGAGGATATAGATATAAGAGATCAGAGTGATCACAAAGGCACTGCTTCTAAGGACCCCAGCCACAAGGAGAATGACCAGCTCCCTGCTGTAAGTGGGCAAGCAGGAGAGGGCCAGCACAGGGGGAATGTCACAGTAATACTGGTCCACCTCATTAGAACCACAGAAAGAGAGTGTGAAAATCAAAGAGGTGTGCAAGAGAGAATTGACAAGCCCCACCAGCCAGGTGCCAATGGCTAGGTGAGCACACAGCTTCATGCTGACAATGTGCATGTACTGCAGTGGGTGACATATGGCAATGTAACGGTCATAGGCCATCACAGCCAGGAGGAAAATCTCTGTGCCTACAGCATCGATGAGGAAGAAGAGCTGCAGCACACAGCCAGGGAAGGAAATCACCTTGTTCTCAAGCAACAAGGCATCCAGCATCTTTGGCACGGTGACAGTGGGACATAAGATATCCAGTAGAGATAAGTTGCCCAGAAAGAAGTACATGGGGTTGTGCAAACGGGTGTCTGTGCTAATGGCAATAAGGATCATGATGTTGCCTGCCATGGTAGCCAGATAAATAATCAGGAACAGCACAGAGAGAAGAAAACGGACTTGGGGAGCATCAGAAAGGCCCACAAGAACAAATTCTGATGCTGTTGATAAGTTGACCCTCTGCATCTTCTCTTTCCTCGTGGAAATGATTGCAGAGGCTTACCTGGAAGAAAGAAACATTGCAGCTTAGTCTCGATGCCATCTGACTTCTAAAGAGGGGGATTCCTTGGGGTCTGTTTTGCTGACCAAAAATCACCTGCAAGTCTGCATTGGACACAGAAGCTTGAGAAGGACCAAAGGCAAAGCTTAAACCACCCTACAATATTTTATTCATCAGAAACAAAAGGCTCATGGCGCTTTCAGTCACATCTTCAGATGGGGAAGAGGGAGCTGAAGTACAACAGAAGCTTCACACAGAAACACTCACAGCTACAGAGCATTGACTAGGGTGTCCTCTGCACCTCCAGGAGGGGTGACTCTCCTTTTTCTTCTTTCTACATCTGCTTAAAAGATCCACATATGACAGGGCAAGGACCTCGCTGTAGGCTCAGAAGCTGTTGAGAAGTGATGAGTCCTGATTTAGCAGCACAGGAATATTCACACAGCTGCAGGTGCTGGCAGAAGTGCCACCTTGGCCTCATCTGTTTAAGGAGGTTTTATAAACATGTAGATGTATCTAGGGAGGAACATCTCTGAAGCCTTTTGTTTTCCCCCTGGATGCCATCTGCAGTGCATATATGCAGTATCTGAAGGGCACCTACAGGGGGGCTGGGGAGGGGCTGTTTACAAGGTCTTGTAATGACAGGACGAGAGGTAATGGGTTTAAACTGGCAGAGGGCAGATTTAGACTAGGTGTTAGGAGGAAGTTCTTTACAGTGAGGGTGGTGAGACACTGGCACAGGTTGCCCAGGGAGGTTGTGGCTACTTCCTCCCTGGAGGTGTTTAAAGCCAGATTGGATGAGGCCTTGAGCAACCTGTTTTAGTGAGAGGTGTCCCTGCCTATGGCAGGGGGGTTGGAGCTGGATGATCCTTGAGGTTCCTTCTAACCTAGGCCATTCTTCCCAATATCCAGTCTAACCCTGCTCTCCCTCAGCTTCAAACCATTCCTCCTTGTCCTATCTCCACACACCCTCATGAAAAGTCCCTCTGTAGCCTTCTTGTAGTATCCTTTCGGGTATTGGAAGGAAGCTCTAAAGCCCTTCCAGAGTCTTCTCTGGGCTGCACACCCCCAGCTCCCTCAGCCTGTCCTCACCGCAGAGGTTCTCCAGCCCTTGGGTCATACTTTGTGCCCCTCCTCTGGAGTCACTCTGTGTCCTAATCTGTTTGTGTCCTGCTTCCTCTGAAGTTTCACCACAACAAACAGACTTAAGCACTTTACAATTAACAAGGGTGCCAGAAAGAGGAACAGTAAAGCCATCAGGCTTATGCACAGCTGTGAGAAGAACGAGGACTGTGTCCTCTCATCTTCCCAAGCTGCCCTCATGCCAGTTACCCATCCTGTGATCCTCCTATCGAACAGCCACGAGAGGGCAATGCCACCTGCAAAACCTCTTCCCTTTTGAAGGCTGCCGAGTGCCAACAGTCCAGAGGTGATGTGCTAAGCCTGGCCATGAAAAGGGGCTTCCTGCTGTCTGCTCTCTGGTGGGTTTAATCTGAAGCCTGCCATCCGAAGCCCAGTGCTGGCAATCCAACTTTGGTACATCATGATGCTGAGCCACCTGCGTGATGTACATGTGCTAGCTCACCCAGATGAAGACTTCTAAGGAATACTGATGTTCACAGGGATAAATTACACCCTCACCCACCTTAAGTTCTTTTTTTTGGGAGGGTAAGGGGCTGTCTTGGCCCCATCGAGGTGGCAGTCACCCAGCACTTTGGGCTGATGGCTCTTAACTTCACCTCTTGTGTGCTTGCAGGGAGGTTCAGGGAGTGACAGGACTAGGGGCAATGGAGCAAAGCTGGAGGTAGGTAGGTAGGTTCAGAGTGGATGTGAGGAGAAAGTTCTTCACCATGAGAGTGGTGAGAGCCTGGAATGGGTTGCCCAGGGAGGCAGTTGAGGATCTGTCCCTGGAGGTGTTTAAGGCCAGGCTGGGTGAGGCTGTGGGCAGCCTGCTCTAGGGTAGGGTGTCCCTGCTCATGGCAGGGGCATTGGAACTGGCTGATCCTTGTGGTCCCTTCCAACCCTGCCTGATTCTATGATTCGTAGTTGGGTTATTAGAAATAAAAACACAGGAGAATATTCCAGACAGGCTTTCAGTCTGATCTGATCAGGCTTTACATTTAATGAGGTTGGTTGTGGCCTTCTTGGCCCAGCACTACAAAGGTCTAACTTCCAGGTTTGTGATGCCTGTGGACTATGCCACATGCAAACAGCCTTTAAGCTCTCAAGAGAATCATCAGCTACCAAAAGCTTCCTTAGCTTTGCCTCTCATGCTGGGGTCTTCATCTTTTTTTATTCACCATATTCATGCAAAGGTCTCAGGAAACATTGCTCAGGAGAAAAACCAGTCCTTATGTCCCAATGCCAGCAGATGTGACATGTTCAGCACAGGAGAGACATGGAGCTGTTGGAGCAAGTCATGGGGAGGCAACAACAATGCTGGCAGGGCTGGAAGCCCTCTGCTGTGAGGCCAGGCTCAGAGAGTTGGGGATGTTCAGGCTGGAGAAGAGAAGGCTCCAGGGAGACCTTCTGGTGGCCTTTCAGTGCTTCAGGGGGCTGAGAAGAAAGGTGAGGACAGACTTTTGAGCAGGGTCTGTTGTGACAGGACAAGGGGTAGGGGTGATGGTTTTGAGCTAACAGAGAGAGATTCAGACTGGAGAGGAGGAAGGAACTGTTGATACTGAGGGCAGTGAGAGCCTGTCCCAGGGTGCCCAGAGAGGTGGGAACTGCTCCATCTCTGACACCATTGCAGGTCAGGTTGGTTGAGGCTGTGACCAACCTGCTCTAGTTGGGAACGTCCCTGCTAGCTGCAAGGGGGTTGGGCTGGATGAGCTTTGAGGTCCACTTCCAACCCAAATTGTTCTCTAATTCTATGATCCCATATTACTGGCAGAAAGAAAATTCTGCCTCATGGTAAAAGAAGAAATAAAAGTTGAAAATTCCCAACTATTCCTCCTCTTGTAATGCCTCAAAGCAGCCTGGAGATACCTGGATGCTGTAAATCCCTCAAATGCTGCTATCCCGTACCCCTGAGTGGCTGATACACAGACTACAGTGTAAACCCTACTGGGACAGCTCTGGACTTGCCTTCTCTTTCCCAAGAAACATTTCTGAGCTGAGTTTTTGCTGTGAAGACCAAATTCATTAGGCCACAGCACATCACTGCACACTCAATGTTTGAAACCAGCCCAGAGTTTTAAGGCTGTACCCCTCAACACTTTGCTTCTTAATCCACAGTCTTTAAACATAATTGATTAGACCAGGACCTCTTTTAGGCTTCTTGGAATTTAAGCAAAACATTGTAGAGCTCCTACCAGTTTTCAAAAGACTTTTCCCCCTTGGAGGCAGTGTCACCATCTTCTAGGCTAGGGCAGACAATGACACCTGAGTGTAAGCCCAGAGAGCTGCTGATTTGCAGGAGAGAAGGGATGTGAGATGCTAATGATGCACAGTGGAGCCAATTTACACAGCCTTTACGAGCTCACCTGCCAACCTCCACTGTGGTAACTTCTCAGGCACTAACTTTCTAACAGCACCTACTGAGGCATTGTTAAAGCTGTCCCAAGCTGTTTGCTGGAGGGACAAATCAGTTGTAGGAAATTGCTTGTCTTGAGGCACAGCCTCCCAAGGACCACAAGGAATTTGTGTTTGGCTCCCTTGCCATAATCCCAGTGACCATTTCAGATCAATGCATGAAGTGATCTGCATGGAAAAACAAAGGAGATAACAGGTAATTGTGGGTGTGGAACCATCCTGCCTGGAAAAGACTTTTAAGGTCATTAAGGCCAACCTCTTCCAGCTTTACCAAGCCTGGTGCTAAGCCATGGCCTTCAGCACATCTCGCTGCCTTTTAAACACCTCTGGGGGTGGGGATTCACTCACCTCTCTGGGCAGCCTATGCCAGTGCTGGAGAACTCTTTCAGTGAAGTTTCTTCTAAGACCCACCCTAAACCTCCTCTGGTGCAACCTGAAGCCATTTCCTCTCATCCTGTCCCTTCTTAGGAGAATAAAGAGCCCAAACTCCACCTGGCTCCATCCTCCTTGCAGGGAGCTGCAGAGAGCCAGAAGCTCTCCCCTCAGCCTCCTTTTCTCCAGCCTCAACATCCAGCTCCCTCAGCTGCTCCTCACCATTCCTGTTCTCCAGAGCCTTCACCAGCTTCATTGCCCTTCTCTGGACCTGCTCCAGCTCCTCAATGGCATTTCTGTAGTGAGAGTCCCAGAACTGAACATTGTACTCAAGGTATGGCCTCACCAGTGCACAGTAGATGGCTTCCCTGGTTCTGCTTGTCACACTCTTGCTGATCCAGGGCAGGATCCTGGTGGCCTTCTTGGCCACTTGAGCACACTTCTGGCTCGTAGTCAGCTGGCTGTCAATCAGCACCCCTATGTTTAAACTGACAGAGGGGAGATTTAAACTGGATGTTGGAAAGAAGTTCTTTACAGTGAGGTGGTGAGACACTGGCACAGGTTGCGCAGGGAGGTTGTGGATGCTCCCTCCCTGGAAGTGCCCAAGAACAGGTTGGATGAGGGCTTGAGCAGCCTGTTCTAGTGTGAGGTGTCCCTGCCTATGGTGGTGGGTTGGAACTGGATGATCTTCGAGGTCCTTTCCAACCTAGACCATTCTGTGATTGCAGAGCAGCTGCAGCCCTCTCATGCTGTCGCGTGGTTGAAGCTGGTGACTTCTGAGATCACAGACCTTCCATCACACACAGCTGAAGTGTAGAAAGCAAAAACCTCACACCAAGGGGCAGTGGGTAGAAACTACAGTGCACAAAGTTCCACCTCAACACGAGGAAGAGCTTCTTTGCTGTGAGGGTGACAGAGCACTGGAGCAGGCTGCCCAGAGAGGTTGTGGAGTCTCCTTCTCTGGAGAGTTTCCAGCCCTGACTGGATGTGTTCCTGTGTGACCTGTGCTAGATTCTAAGGTCCTGCTCTGGCAGAGGGGGTTGGACTTGATGATCTATGGAGGTCACTTCCAACTCCTAACATCCTGTGATCCTGTGCCCTTGTTCTTCAGACTGGGGGATCAAAGTGACTGAAGGCAAACACAACCCCATTACTCTCATGTAGCCTTGTCAGGGGTCCAGGCTGGGCTTTCCACTACACAAGTGACAGATGCTCTCTATGAACTTCTCTCCCTTCCCAAAGGGAAGAGAAGGGGAATAAGGGGGAGAGGCTGATGGCTTGGGAAGGAAATGAAACCAGTTTTGATGGAAATGATAGCATATGATGAAATACCTACAGATAGATGCAAACTAATACTGAACCCAACTCGCTGATGGCAGTGATGTCATCATCCACTGATGCTGTGGGCAGCCACTGGGGAAGTCCCAGACCAGACTCAGCAGCAGGCAAGAGCAGGATTCAGAAGCTGGATTCTGGAACTGGGTTCAGGAGCACACGGAGCAGGATCAAAGCAAAGTCCTTGTCAGATGCTGGCCACTGGAGAAGAGACTTGACCCCAGTGATCCCTCAGCTTTATCTCCATGGGTTGGAATCCTTTGTTGGTCAGTGCAGGGTCACCTGTCCTGCCTGCTTCTCCTCACAGGGACCATCTCTTACTGTACCCCAGAGTGGTTCACAAGATGTAGCATTGCCTTTGGTCTGCTGAGAAGCAAGTCTAAGCCAGAGCCTTTCTGCAGCAGAGTTGCTAGCAGTAATCCTCCCCATCAGTGTTCTCAATGCAGCCACTGGCAGTGCAAACCTGCCCTGAATTTCAGACAGTGCCTCAATGGTTAGAGACTGATCTGAAAAGTCAGATCACTTAACCAGAACTGGCCTTGTTCTAGCTCTGACCACCAGATCTGGTCTTGTTCTAGCTCTGACCAGCCTGATCCTAAAGTATGGATTGTGTCAGGTGCAGCCATGCTGCACTGCTGGGCTCAGGTAAGCATAATCCATACCCATCTCAAAAACAGCCAACGATACCCGAGTCATTCTTGCTTCTTCTGTCAGGGAAATCAGCAGTTTTGCTGGTGAGGATGAAATTTGTGCTCTTCAGGTTCTGGAAAGCAGTGGTGAAAGAGCCATTTCCCATTTCCCCTTTCTGCCAGCAGCCTCCTGTCCTGTCCCAGCTGCTGCCTCGTTCTGCCAGACCAGCAGGTTGCACCACAGCAGAGCTGCTCTCTTCCTGAGTTGGGAAACAGCCTGGGGCTGTGTTTCAGCAGGTCTTGTATGTCCCAAGCAGAAGCTGCTGTGTAACTGCTTGGAAGTCCCTCTAGTAAGGACTGGCTCACTCAGCAGATTTCCCTGTACACCTCTGATCTCATGATGTCTACACAGACACATCAAAGTTCTGCTCTCGACCTCATACAAGCCCTTTTGGAGCTATTTTTGCTTTGTACAGTTTCTGGGATGACCCAAACTGGAAGGAGACTACTGTAGAATTCCTAGACTGTAATCATAGGGGTTGGAAAAGACCTCCAAAGATCATCCAGTCCAACCCTCCTGCCAAATCAGTCACCCAAGGCAGGTCACCCAGGAATGTATCCAAATGGGTCTTGAAAGTCTCCAGAGAAGGAAACTCCACAACTTCTTTGGGCAACCTGCTCCAGGGCTCCAGCACCCTCACAGCAAAGATTTTGAGGAGGAACTTCCTGGGTTCCAGTCTGTGCCCATTGCCCCTTGTCCCATCACAGGACAGCACTAAAAAGAACCTGCCCCCTTCTTCTTGGCACCCATCCTTCAGGCATTTACAAACATCAGTAAGATCCCCTCTCAGTCTTGTTCACAGAATCACAGAATGTTAGGGGCTGAAAGGGACTTCAAAAGATCATCCAGTCCAACCCCCTGAAACAGCAGGATCACCTTTTTATTTTCTTACAGTCCAGTTTTCATTTTTATTATTTTCTCATCCTTCTCCCCCATCTCCTTCATTCCTCTCCACGTTCCTCTTTCCGCCATCTTCCTCCTTTTCTTTCCATCTCCTCCTTTCCTCTGTGTTCCTTTTCCCCCCCCATCTTCCTCCTTTTCATCTCCTTCTTTCCTCTCCATGTTCCTCTTTCCCCCTATCTGCCTCCTTTTAATCTCCTTCTTTCCTCTCCATGTTCCTCTTTCCCCCCCTATCTGCCTCCTTTTCACCTCCTTCTTTCCTCTCCATGTCCCTCTTTCCCCCCATCTTCCTCCTTTCCTCTCCATCTCCTTCCTTTTCACTTATTTTCCTCTTTTCATCTCCACTCTTTCAGCACCAGCTGCCCCTTCCCCACCCCACCCCTCATTTGCCCCTTTTCTCCCCCAAACCCAGAACACCTGAGCTCTGTTGCAGTCTCCTCCCACCCCAGCTGTGGCCACTTTGCCCTCTCTGCCCACTCCCCTTTATAATGAGCCCCAGGAAAGGCAGCAGCCCTAAGCTTGCCCAACTGGGCAGAGGGATCCTCCTCCCATCATCACTGGTGAGTCCCCATGGTGCACACTGGGTGAATGGTGGAGGGGATCTAAAAGGCTGGGGGGCCTGGTGGCCCCCCAGCCAGGTAGGACAAGGCTTGATTGTTGCTCTAACATCACCTATGGGTGCTGGCTGCGCCGCCTCACTTAGGCTGAGCTCCTTCATATTTAGTTGCTGTTTTCTGCTTGCTTGTGAAACTCTAAGAATGGCAGGAATGAATCTGTGGAATGTTCCTGACACCTGAGCTGCATTCCACTAAACCAGGTGAAGGGTAAGGTTGTGGGAAGACCCAAACTCCCCACCACACAGAGCCTCCCTGTCTGGCTAACAGCAGCTTCAGAGCCCTTCCTCACCTGCAGCCCTCTGGGATGCTCACAATGTTAGTGCAAGTTCTGTGTTGTGGTGGTTTACTCTTCCCAAGCAATGTTCAGAAGCTGCTTGATGTTACTCATGCAGATCCAAACCTCATGTGCCTGCTGTTTACCCTCTGCTTTATTCTGCTGCCAAAGTCCTTCTCCCTTAGGATTTCATCTCAAACATCTGAGCTCTGCCCAAGAAAACTTTGCTGCATCACAAAGCTCACTGCATAATGCTGTCAATCTGTGCTCAAGAGTTTGGTCCTCCTGCCTTCTCTCCAAGGTGCAGAGATGTTCTAATTGTCATCAGAAAATGCAGTTAAAATAACCCCCCCCAAACACCAAAACCTGGAAAATGATAAAGCCATTTCCTCTGGACCACTTGCTTGACACCACAGGAAAGAGGCTGCCCCCTCCAGCTTCCCGTCAGGCAGCAGCAGAGGGCAGTGAGGTCTCCCCTCAGCCTCCTCTTCTCCAGGCTGAACATCCCCAACTCCCTTAGCTCCTCCTTGCAGCCCAGGTGCTCCAGGCCCTTCTTCAGCCTTGCTGCCCTTCTCTGGACATGCTTCAGTCTCTCAGTGTCCTTCTTGTAACGAGGGGCCTGGAAATAGACACAGTACTCAAGGTATGGCCTCACCAGTGCTGAGCACAGGAGGATGCTGACCTCCCTGTGCCTGCTGGCCAGGATGCCCTTTGCTCTCTTGGCCACCTTTGCTGACTCCTATTCAATCATCTGTCAACCAATATCCCCAGGGCCCTCTCTGAATCACAGCTTTCCAACCACACACCCCCAAGCTTACAGTCTTGCTGTCAGTCTGTAGGAAAGCAGCTGCGGGGCTGCTGCAGACCCAGCTTGCCTCAGGAGGCTCTACAGCTCCTCCACAACTTCCACATGGATGCCTTCACCTCCTTATTCCTCAAGGTATAGACGAGGGGGTTTATCAACGGGGAGAAGACAGTGTAGGTCATACAGATGTGCCTGTTGGAGGGCAAGGCAGAAAAGGGTTGGAGGTAGATGAGGATGCAGGGCACGAAGAAGAGGCTGACTGCCACCATGTGTGAGCCACAGGTAGAGAGCACCTTCCAGCACCCCTCAGCAAAGTGAGCCCTGACTGCAAGCAGGATGAAGATGTAGGATGTGAGCAGCACCAGGGAGCAAAGCAGGTTTATGAAGCCGCTGTTGGCAGCCATGAGCCACTCGGTGACAGAGAGGTCTGTGCAGGCAAGCTGAACGACGAGAGGCACGTCACAGAAGTAGCTGTCTATTGTGTTAGGGCCACAGAAGGGGAGCTGGACTGTGAGCAACATATGGACAAGGGAGTGGAGGAAGCCTCCTGCCCAGCAAGTAGACACCAGGGCCCAACACACCTTCCTGCTCATGATGGTTGTGTAGTGCAGGGGCTTGCAGAGGGCAGCGTAGCGGTCGTAGGCCATCACAGTCAGCAGGAACATCTCTGATGCTCTAATGAAATGCAGGAAAAACATCTGGGCTATGCAGTCTGCAAACAAAATGCTCTTCCTCTGGGTCAGCAGGTCCACCAGCATCCTGGGAGAGACAACAGAGGTGCAGCAGATATCTAAGAAGGACAGATTGCAAAAGAGAAAGTACATGGGTGAGGAGAGCTTGGGGTCAGTCCCGACTGTCACGATGATGAGGATGTTACCCAGCAGAACCATGACATAGGCCAGTAGGAAGAGGATGAAGAAGAGGACTTGCAGCTCCCTTCTATCAGAAAGCCCCAGGAGGATGAACTCAGCCACCTGGGAGAAGTTTCCCAGTGCCATCATTGCACTTCGAGCTCCCATACACAGGTGTGGAGGTGACCAGGGCTGAGAGCAGCTCCAAGAATGATGAGAGCAAGAAGCATTTACTGCTGTTCTGCCTGCTCCAAACAGCACAATGTCACACCCTGCATCACAGGGAGCAGTGTTTGCAAACAGCACTGTCCACCTCTCTCTTCTCCTGCCTTCTCACTCCCTTCCCAGGTTCCTGACCCTCACCCCTGGACTCACACTGACCATTGGTTTTCTGCATTGTAGGTGGCTGGACAAAGTGTGTGCTCTGATTCTGTCTGGGAGGAATCACTGCCTACTCACAGGAGAAGAGCCAGGGATGCTCGAAAATTGCTGCAGTGTCCTTTTGCTTGCAGAGAGTTCAAAGTGCCACGATGGAAGTGAATTCTTACTGTGTCTAAGCTGTATGGCTGAGATGCTCTCTGGTGGTCCTCAAAGTCTGTTTCTCTTTCCCATCAAACAGGCTTGCTTCATGCATCATTCCAAAGATAATATCTGCAAATCACAGACTGATCCCACTTTTTTTTCTTTGTCTCCCAAGAGCTTGGTGATCTTCCAGAGCCAGCACAGCTGCAGAGAGGGTCAACTGTCTGCAGTGATCCCTGATGTTGTGCTAGACAGAATGGGTGCCACAGGTTGAGTGCAAACAGCTCTGGCTCTGTGTAGAGCTAGCAAGGAGGAATAAACACCTTCAAGGCTTGAGCTGCAGATCGTCCACTGCAATGAGATGACTCCTTCCACTGAAGGTAGCTCATCTCTCCTTCAGCATAAATGGAGAGCAGATGCCTGCCCCATGCTAGATATCTACAACACAACCATCATTAAATGAAGCTGCCTTGAAGGATCCAAAGCACCACAGGAGTATTTAATTGTGCCTGTGCATCTTCAGTGGACTTGATGATCTCTGGAAGTCCCATCCATCCTCTGATACTCTGTGATTCTGTGAATGGTTGGCCCAGCATTCTCACTGCCTTTCACATGTGTCCTGGAATGGGTCTTGGCCTCTGTAGTTTTCTTAGGGGGACCTGGGACCCCTCAAACTATGACACCGTGGCTGATATGAAGACCATGAGCAAAGGAGGGGAAACCAAATGGTCACTACTGTACCCATGTACCAAGGGAACTTTCAAGTCTGAACTCCTTGGTATATGCTGTTTGAGGACAGCAAAGCCATTTATTCCCAGTCTGATTCAAGTTACTCATCTGATGGGTCAGGGCAGTGGTCCACTCTTCTTCCTCCTGCTTATAGATGCCAAACCCTTGGCTTTGTTTGGGTTTCTTCTTGCACAGAGCTTCGTTTCAGGAGGTTCTTATCTTGATAAGTTACAGGAAATTTGGAATCAATTTTCCTCTAACATTTAGACAGATCCAATGAGGCAGTGTCTTGGAGGCTTCCTGAACTGACCTCCGTCTTGCTCCCATCTTCTTTCTCCCTAAAGCCACCCCCTCCCATCCCAGCATATAAATACTCCTCTAGCATACTGGGTGCTAAACACAGGCAAAAGGTAGTTTTCCACTGAAGTTGGACCTCTGAGACCTGTGCCATTAAGCAACTCTGAGCAACCACCCAAGGGCTTCATTTAACAGTTCTGGTGGCTGAGTCCCTCGGTGTGCCACAGCACAACAGCTTGCTCTGTGACCTTCTCTGTGTGGGATCCTGAAGGTTGATAAAGAGGGGATAAGACACCCTGCACTTCAAAGCCCCCAAAGCCCTTTGTAGGAAAACCCAAGTCTCTAGTAATAAAAATATAAGTACAGAGTTGTAGTAGAGAGTGCCACATTGCAGTCACAGAATGGTTTGGGTTGGAAGAGACCTTTGAGATCATGGAGCCCAACCCTTAACCTAGCACTGCCAGGGCACCACCACACCATCCCCCTCAGCACCACATTTCCATGGCTTTGGAACCCCTGCAGAGATGAGGACTCCACTGCCCTGGGTAGCCTGGCTCTCCATTTGCATTTCTTATTCTGCAATGAACCATCTTCCAAGAGCATCTACAACAACAACCAGCTCTCAGAGGATGAGACAGCTGTGGCAGGAGCAGTTAAAGCACACAGCAGAGGCACAAGACATGAGGAGTAATGAGGTCCCAGAGGCACACAAGGTTCTGTCAGAAGTCATCAGTGGACAAGGAGCTAAAGATTGTACTCTGGAGAGCTGTTAGGTGCTGGAGTGATGTTGGAGGGTGGTCATCTGAACTGCTCATCACACATGGGTTTCCTTCCTTGTTTGCTGGGTTGGCATTTTAATGCTGTCCAGATAGATGAACTTTATTATCACAGAATCAAGGAACGTTAGAGGGATGTTGAAAGCTCATCCTGCTTCTAGATCAGGATCACCTAGAGTAGGCCACACAGGAACACATCCAGGCAGGTGTTCATAGAATCAACCAGGTTGGAAGAGACCTCCAAGCTCACCCAGTCCAACCTAGCACCCAGCCCTGGCCAATCAACTAGATCATGGTGCTAAGTGCCTCGTCTGAGCTTTGCTTGAACACCTCCAGGGATGGCAACTCCACCACCTCCCTGGGCAGCCCATTCCAATGGCCATCATTGAATGTCTGCAGTGAAGGAGACTCCACAGCTTCTCTGGGCAGCCTGTTCCAGGGCTCCAGCACCCTCACAGTGATAATGTTTTTCCTTGTGTCTACATGGAACCTCTTCTGCTCCAGCTTGTGCCCATTGTCCTATCACTGAGTGTCACTTCTCTGCTGGGCCATGAATTGTCCTGCCTACTGGAATAGTTCCTAATCAATTCCTTGGTTTTCCATTGATACATGAAACTGTACTTCCAAATGCCTTCTCTGGTGACTGCTCTGGTTTTTACCACCAGCAAGGTGTCTTTCATTAGGCCTGTGATTCTCTATTAGCCTAAACATGAAAATAAGAGACCTGAGGCAGAGCTGAAGGATAGAGGAGATGGTCGGAAGCATCACTGATAAGGGAAATGGCTAGAAGTATAGAAGAATGTAGGTTGGAAGGAACCTTCAAAGGTCACTTAATTAGAGAAGAGTTTGGGGTGGAAAGAACCTTTGAAGGTTCCAAACCCCTCTAGCATGAGCAGAGACATTTTCCAGGTTGGTCAAAACCCCATCCCAGCTGGCTTTGAACACCACAGAAGGAATTTGTTACACTGGCAGGGGAAGGGGAGAAGCTTCATCAGCAAATGGCCCACACTTGTTTTTAATGCTACTCTATGGATTCAGGGTTCCACAGTGTGGTTCTCATACAAAGCCATTTACTGCAAGCAGAAAGGGCCTTTTGTGTCCAACAGCAGGTGTCCATAGTCCTCTATGGTCCTTTCCCAGCTGAATGGAGGGCAGAGCAGATGGAGTTCATGTGAAGGCTTACCTCTGAGTAGTGAGGTGCTCTACCTGGACAACATTTTCAGTGCTTTTGATAGTTTTTATTTGAACATTGGTGTTTAAGTACTCAGGAGCCCCAGGCCTGGGCCTCTGCTAGGTGACAAGAGAGTAGAAATGTCACAGGGTTCATGATGTGTTTCAAATCAAGAAATGAACCTTCAGACTCCTGCTAATTACAACAGGAGCTAACAGCAAGTTTTTCTTTGAAGGCCATTCCTAAGGATCCTTCACACAAGGAGTTACAACGAGAGATGCTTTGTTTCCTCTGATCCTCTGGAAGGGCTGTCCCTGCTCTACACCTTTCTGCTTTCATTGCCCACTCCTCTGCTCCACAGTTTTCTCATGGCACTCTTCACCTCCTCATTTCTTAGCGTGTAGATGAGTGGGTTGAGCATGGGGGTGATGATGGTGTAGAACACTGCCACGCTCTTGTCCTCCGCCAGGTTGCTGGAGGGACGGATGTAGATGAAGGTGCACGGCCCAAAGAACAGGATCACCACAGTGATGTGGGACCCACAGGTGGAGAGGGCCTTGTGCCACCCTTCAGATGTCTGGCTTCTCAAGGAGCGCAGGATGACCGCGTAGGACACCACCAGGATGAGGAAACAACTCAGACTTATCATCCCGCTGTTGGCAACCACGATGATGCCCACGGCATAGGTGTCGGTGCAGGCCAGCTGCAGCAGGGGGTGGACGTCACAGAAGTAGTGGTCAACTCGGTTAGGGCCGCAGAAGGGAAGCTGAACAGTCAGCAGAGTCTGAGCCAAGGAGTGCACAAAGCCTCCCACCCAGGAGCCCACCACCATCCGGCCACACACGCGCCTGGTCATGAGGGTGGTGTAGTGGAGGGGTCTGCAGATGGCAACGTAGCGGTCGTAAGCCATCACCGTCAGGATGAAGATCTCTGTGCAGCCAAAGAAATGTACCCCGAAGAGCTGTGCCATGCAGCCCCCAAAGGAGATGGGTTTCTTCTCAGCAAGGAGGTCAGCAATCATCTTGGGAGCTGTGACAGAAGAGTAGCAGACATCTATAAAGGAGAGGTAGCCCAGGAAGAAGTACATGGGGGAGCTGAGGCGCTGGCTGCTAATTATAGTGCTGACAATGAGCAGGTTTCCTGCCAAGATCATTAGGTAGAAGGACAGAAAGGTCACAAAACATATTTTCTTCACCCCTTGATTCACTGAGAGGCCCAGAAGAATGAATTCCTCCACGCTGCTTGTGTTCTCCATGCTCATCGGTGGGGTGGTGATGCTGTGTCCAGCCTGAGCACGTGGGAGAATAAGGATAAATGATTTGTCAGGGCCTTTGCATCATTGCAAGTGAATTCTGTCTCAGAAGTAAGAAATTGATAGGATTCACCATGAGAGTGGTGAGAGCATGGAGCAGGGGGAATGGAGCAAAGCTGGAGGTGGGTAGATTCAGGCTGGACATGAGGAGGAAGTTCTTCACTATGAGAGTGGTGAGAGCCTGGAATGGGTTGCCCAGGGAGGTGGTTGAAGCCCCATCCCTGGAGGTGTTTAAGGCCAGGCTGGCTGAGGCTGTGTGCAGCCTGCTCTAGGGTAGGGTGTCCCTGGGCATGGCAGGGGGTTGGAACTGGCTGATCCTTGTGGTGCCTTCCAACCCCGACTGGTTCTATGATTCTAGGATTAGTATGAAGTTTATGCAGTGGAGATTTCGTTGTCTTTCAATTTGCCCTTGCATGGACTTCAGCCATGCCTATTACCACACCAGGGCAGATCCACTCTGTGGTGTGTTTCTCCGTCCTGGTCACAGAAGAATCACAGAATCAATCAGGCTGGAAGAGACCTTCAAGATCATCAAATCCAACTTCACATCTAACACCATCTAATCAATTAAACCATGGCACCAAGTGCCACATCCACTCTCTTCTTAAACACTACCAGGGAAGTGACTCCACCACCTCCCTGGGCAGCCCATTCCAATGCCAATCACTCTTCCTGCCAAGAACTTCTTCCTAACATCCAGCCTAAACCTCCTCTGGCACAGCTTGAGGCTGTGTCCCTTCATCCTGTCACAGGTTGCCTGGAAGAAGAGACCAAGCCACACTTGGCCACCACCTCCTAGTCCTCCTGGATTGTGAAGTTGATGTGTCTGGGTCGATAGTTAACATGTCAAGGACAAGGCTGCAGCGTTCAGCTCAAGCACCACTACAGATGCTTCAAAGCACTTGCACCCTCTGTGTAAACTAAACCCATGACAACAGCCTTTGTGAGAACAGTGCCTTTAGGAGTGTCCAGAGCACACAGAACCCCAGCATGGTGGGGGGAGTTAGAAGGGACTTATGGAGAACATCCAGTCCAACCTCCCTGCTAAAGCAGGGACACCCACAGCAGCTTGCCCAGGATCACAAGTGCCACAGAGGGAGTTGGACTGTCTCCAGAGAAGGAAACTCAACAACCTCTCTGGGCAGCCTGCTCCAGAGCTCCAGCACCCTGAAAGTATTCCTTGGACTGCTGATTTATTCTATGAGTAAAAAGGATCTGAACTGTTGTTGAAGGGGGAAATGAAATCACCTGCAGAGAGAAAAAAACACTTCTCTTTTGTATGTGTGCATTCTGAAACCTGAATTTGCAGCTTTGTGAGCTGAACAAGGAGTGCTGGGGAAGTTATCTACTATGGTTCAAAGAGCAACCAACCTCACGTCTGACCTGCTCTAGTATTGAGCTCTGAATCTCATCAATGTTCATTTGAGAGGAAGGAAGAAGGGAAGAGGCTTTCCAGAACTTCTGTTGCAGTATTGTACATGTTTTAGTTCATGCTGGCTTGTGAAACACTCTGGGGGACTGTGTTGAGACACTGAAGCCCTGGAGCAGGGCCAGAGAAGGACCACAAAGGTGGGGAAGGGTCTGGAGAACAGGATTGGTGAGGAACAGCTGATGGACCTGGGTATGGAGAAAAGGAGGCTGAAGGGAGAGCTTCTGTCTCTCTCCAATTCCCTGAAAGGAGGTTGGGGCCAGGTGAGGGTTGGGCTCTTCTTCCAAGGAACAAGTGACAGGACAAAAGGAAATGGTCTCAAGCTGCCCCAGGGGAGGCTTAGGTTGGACATGAGGAACAACTTCTTGACCTTGAGGTGCATCAAAGCCTGGCCCAGGCTGCCCAGGGCAGTGGTAGAGTCCCCCATCCCTAGAGGGGTTTAAAAGGTGCAGAGATGGTTTAGCACCAGCCTTGGCAGAGTTAGATACTGGGAGGTGTTGAAGCAAAGCCTGGATGGGGCACTTAGTGCCATGGTCTGGTTGATTGGCTAGGGCTGGGTGCTAGGTTGGACTGGATGAGCTTGGAGGTCTCTTCCAACCTGGTTGATTCTATGATAGTAAAGTTCTTTGCCAACCAAAACAAGACTATGACATTTACCAACTCACCCTTATCCACCCAGACATCAGAGCTGCTTTAATAAAAGAAACCTGAGAATCCCTGTATGGAACCTTGTAACAGAGTTTAACCAAAAATAGGCACCTCTTGGAGCCAAACTGTCAACTCTGTGGGACTCAGCCTAGGAACAAAACATCCCCAGTCAGCTGCTGTTAAAAACCACCACTGCCAGTCCTGCCCAGTGGAAGCACAAACAATTCCTCCTGCGTGTGCAGATGATCTCAGCAGGTCTGTGGAATGCTTCAGTTAATTCACAGGATCCACTACAGCAAAGTTACAACCTCTTGTGCTGGCAAAAAAAACCCCCACCACCCAAACCACCAACTGAGCAGGCATCCACAGGAAACATGGAGATGGAGGAAGCCCCAAATTGCTTTCAAACCCACAAAGTGCAGCCTAGAGAGGAAGTTGGGAAAGGCAGGGACTTTTCTTGTGCCTACAGCTGAGCTACAGGAGGGAAAAGGCACTCAAGAAGGGGGATAAAATTTACAGGGATGATTCCTTTCCAAGGCAACACCTATCACTCTGGCAGTTGTTCCTACCCAGTCTTACCAAGCTGAAGTCCTTTCTGTCCTTTCTCTTCTCACTTGGTGCAGATGCAGTTTTCTGCAGAAAACAGACAGCCAAACCAGGTTCATATTTATGGTTGTTCCATAGGAAGCAAGGCAGCTGAGCTCCACCTTGGCCAGAGAAGAGGTAGGGGCAAACCCCACCAGCCTTGGTGTCGTGCTTAGGCAATCAGTGGTTGAGAAAGGAGCTGAGTGATCCAGGAGAGCTCCTCCCAAAAGGTGGCAGGTGGGACACTCCTCAGCTAAAAGAAGGGGTCTGGTTTGGAAAGGGTTGTAAAAATCCATCCCATTCACAGCAGACAGCTTTGCTGGGGGTCCCTCTTGCCATGGCCCCTGTCAGCACCACCATCAAATTGCATGTCACAATATAGCCATTTAGCTCATCCCACCTCATTGACTTGTGACTTACCTGGAGCTGAGCCAGTCACATGCACTCCTTTTGCTGCCTTCCCAGGGTGATTCCTGACCAGCCTAAGGTGTCTGCTTAAAGATGTGATGAATTACATGCTGGAGGTGCCTGCTTCTTTCTGCTGACTCTAAGAGGATCATAGAATCCTAGAAGGTTTGGGTAGGAAGAAACCTTTCAAGGTCATACAGACTAACCCAGGTGCACTCAGCAGAGACATCTGCAACTACAGCAGGTTGCTCAGAGGCCAAATCAACATGACCTGGAATGGTTGCAGGGCTGGGGCAGATGGCTCCATCTCCTTGTGGTGAGCATTCCTCCCTAGAATCTCAGGTGGTTAATAGCAAAATAACCAAACCTGGGGCTGCAGAGCCACCCCTGTGCATGGCTCTAACCACAGCCAGCCACAGAGAGTTGGTAACTACAGTCAAAATGTCTCTTTGTGTTTTCACATTTGCTTAAGAGGAAAGGAAACAAAAAAGGAAACGGAGTTAGGGAAAGGAAAGGGAATGGAAGGGAGAAGAAAAATTAAAAGGGGAAGGGAAGTGGGGAAAAAAAAAAGGAAAAGGGAAGGGAAGAATAATAAGTACCCAGAGAACCTGGAAAACTCACCTCTCTGCTTGGAGATCTAATGGATTGTCTAAGGGCCGAGTGATTTTATCTCCCCAGCACCTTTCTTCCCTGGTAGGGGAGCACAAAGTCTTTAAAGACCATAGGAAAGCTTCTAAGATTTCCTTTCACTGTATTGGGTTTGTTACCTCGGTGTTTTCTGCCTGCATGAGAACTGCTCTCACAGGCTGGCTGGAGAGCATGGCCAGACCTCTGTGAGGTATTCACCAGCCAGCAGAAGAAAGAAGGCTGAGAGGGAAGCTGCTTAAGTAGCAGTGTGCAACCTTCCCCAAGGAAAGCTCCCACCTCGAGGGCTCTTGGGGCTGGAGGGTGGAGATGTGGAGGCTTAGTAAAGGGAAGAAGCAAACAGAAGGGGCAAAGGAGAAGACATTAGTTCTGTCCTGATTGAAATTAGACATATTAAAGAAGTGGCTGTGGGTCAGTGATAATGATCATCTGATCACAGTCTAGACTCAGAATCACAGCAGGGTTTCAGTTAGGAGTGACATATAAAGCTCATCTAGTGTGTGTGTGTGTCTCTTTACAGTTACCAGTCACATCTTCAACTAGAGCAGGTTGCTCAGAGCCCTGGACAACCTGACCTGGAACAGTTCCAGGGATGGGGCATCTCCCACCTCTCTGGGCAACCTGAGCCAGGGTCTCACCACTCTCATTGTTAAAATATTTCTTCCTTCTCTCCAATCTGAATCTCTCTCAGTTGACTTCAGAGCTGTGAGCACGCACTGCCAGCTCATCTTCAGCTTCAGATGAGCTCATGAAGGCATTTCAGGATTTCTCCAGCAGAAATAAGAGGCTGAATATTAAACTGGATGAGCACAAGTGGCACCAGGGGAGGTTTAGTTTTAATATTGGGCATCATTTCTTCACCAAAGAGGTCATCAGGCACTGGAACAGGCTGCCCAGGGAAGCAGTGGAGTCACCATCCCTGGAGGTGTTTAAAAGATGTTTGGTTGAGGAGTTTAGGGGCATGGTCTGCATGGTTGTGCACAAGGAGATGTTAGATTATGGTTGAACTCAATGATCTTTAGGTCTTTTCCAACCAGGTGATTCTTTGACTCTGTTCTATGACATGAGCAAGTTTGGTTAACCCTTTCCAGAGTCCTACCTTGATGGTTTGCCCATGTGTAGAAGCTCACCAAAGCCACTGCTTTGGCTTTATGGCTTTGTAAGCAATGAACCAGTGCTTTTAACTCTTTGTGTGTCCCAAACCCAAAGCACACAGAACACATTACAAATAAATCAGAGACACTTCCAGCAGTAAGGAGAGAGGTGCCATGCCCTGGAGGTGGTAAAGAGCTGCCTGTCCTGGTAGTCTTCTTGAGGTTAGGTTAGATGCATTTCTCTCAGTAGTGGTGATGTTTGAGTTAGGCTTCCAGGGAGACAGAAGGTGGCCTAGGTTGCCTCTTGGTGACCCTTCAAGCCCTGTTTTGCCTAAAATTTCATCACTGGCAACCCAGTGGACAAAGTCTCTGGCAAGAACTTACATGTTTTAGCAGAGTTCAGCAGCTGACAGAGTAAGTTAAGAAAACCCTTTGTGTAGAAATGGAGAAACCGAGGAAGGAAGTCAGCTCTGACATCAGGGGAAGGCAGCTGAGTTGAGTTTGGTCCTATGGGTTTCCCTCTCCAGAGACTGATTCACTTGATCTGCCTCAGACCTGGCTTTAGGATGGGATTGGTTCTGAAACAGACCTCTACATTTTGAGTTTAAATTACTTGGGGCAGGCAAAGGGCATGCCCAAAGACTTAATGTCCAAGTGAAAACCAGCAGTGAGTGGTGTCCCTCAAGGGCCCATGCTGGAACCAATACCATTTCATTTCTTCATCAGTGTTACAGACAATGGCATCAACGGCACCCTCAGCAGGTTAGCAGATGGCACCACACTGAATGCAGTGGCTGATACACCTGAAGGAAGGGATCCCTTCCAGAGAGACCTGGACAGCTTGAGGAGTGGGCTCATGAGGACCTCATGAGGTTCAGCAAGGCTAACTGCAAGGTGTTGCCCCTGGGCTGGGATAATCCCCATATCAACCCAGGTTGGGAGATGAAGGACTGGAGAGCAGCCTTGTGGAGATGGACTTGGGGGGGTGGTGGGTGAAAAACTGGGGAGAAGCCAGCAACGTGCACCTACAGCCCAGAGCCAGCAGTGTCTTGGGCTGATCTCCAGCTCTGTGAGCAGCAGGGCAAGGGAGAGGATTCTGCCCCTCTGCTCTGTTCTGCTGGGGCCTGCTTGGGAGTCTTCAACACATGAAAGGTATGGAGCTGTCAGAGTGGATCCAGAGGAGGGCTGAAACAGCTCTTCTGTGAAGAAAGGATGAGGCAGTTCAGCCTGGAGAAAGCTCCTCAAGACCTTCTTGTAGCCTTTCAATGTATAAAGAGAGCTTAGAAGAAAGATCACAGCTGTTCAACAAGAGCTGCTGTGACAGTACAAGGGGAGGTGGGTTTAAACTGAAACAGAGTGGGTTTAGATTGGACATAAGGAAGGCATTTTTTTCTGGTGAGTGTGGTGAGACTCTGGCACAGGTTGCCCAGAGAAGCTGTGAATGCTCAGAAGCATTCAAGGTCAGGTTGGATGGGGCTCTGAGCAACCTGATCGAGTGAAAAATGTCCCTGCCCATGGCAAGGGAGTTGGAACAAGGTAGGTTTTACAGCCTTCCAACCCAAAGCATCCTCTGATTCTGCACAGTCTTGCTGTCAAGAAGAGCCTCACCTTTCTTAACTTGGATCTTCTGCAGCCAAAGGTGGAGCTATGAACTGAATCACAGCAAAGCAAATGGATCTTCCAAGCCATGCTTCACTTCAACTCTCACTCATCACTGCTCTGAACAACTCTGTGTACCTTCAGCTTCTGATCTGTGGGTGTCAGCAGTTTCATCTGCTGCCCTTTTTTTCATTGGATTGACATCTGACATTTAAAGTGACCCAATAACCACCCAGGGGATGCAGCCATCTCCTGGCACAGAACCCAGCAATCCAGGGGGAAATCCCCAAATGAATGAGGAGGTTCAGTGCTGCTCTGGATGAGAAGTTTGCACTGTAGGCTGGAGTCCTGGCCAGGTCACTAAGGGTTAACTGCAGTCACTGTAGGAAACAGAATGTTGGGTAAGAAAGTAAACCCACTTTTACAGTCTTTGGGAAAGGAAGAGGAACAACAAATGACAGAAGAAGCTGAAGATGAACCACTGAGTCTCTTGCCTGCTGAACTGCTTGGGCCAGATCTGTTGATTGCTGTACCCACATGGCAGAACTTGGCTTGTGTCAAACTCATCTCCTTTTGCTCCCCTAGCCACACAGACTAGCAGAAGCCCAGATCAAGAGTTGCTGGTATCTCCTGTTGCAAAATGATCCCCTCTAAGGAGGTGCTTACAGCCAAGAAAGGAGAAAGGTCTTCCTCTGTTTTCTCTCTCCTTACTTTGGCACACAGAAGCAGAGAATGACCTTAAAGATCATCCAGTTCCAACCCTCCTGCCCTGGGCAGGGACACCTCCTATTAGACCAGCTCAGGGCTCCATCCATCCTGGCTTTCAACATTTCCAGGATTGGAGCCTCTGGCATGAGCCTGCACCCTATGGTGGTGGTGGAAGCTCCTGCACGTGGAGGAACTGTACACGGTGGGGAGATGGTGTAAATGGGCAGGGAGTGGTGACCAGGGGCTGTAACATAGAGATGTGAGGTGCTGAAGAGGTGCTGGTGGGGGGGAGGGGAAGTTGTGAAACTGTAAGGCTTTCTTAGGGGGTTTGTGAAATCGGAAGTGCCTGAGGTGTGGTGAAGGACTGTGCTGAAAGCCAGCACCAAGCGGCAGGTAATGCTTGCAGGGGCAAGTTGACCTGACAGCAGAAGCAGACATTGTGTATTGAAGGCAGCATGAGCAGAGCCTGTGGACTTGTAGCTGCTGAGGTGTGGGAAGGTTGTGGAGGTCGTTTGGACCCTGCTCCTGGACTCATAGAATCACAGAGTCATTTGGGTTGGAAAAGGTCTTTAATTTCACTGAAAGGCTGTGTGAAGCAGAATGGACTAAGCAGAGTGGTGACTTGTCTGTGGGAGAGGAGTCTGTGACTTGTCTGCGGGTCAGAAGAGGACACTCCATGGTGAAGGGTGTGCTAGGGCTGCTTTGCAGAGGCAGTAGGTCCTCAAGGAACGAGAAGTTGTGCTGAGTGAGGTTGTGAAATCATCAGCAGGCATCACGGAAGAGGACTGACAGCTCCTCAGTGTGTGTGAAGCTCCTTCTCCAAGGGCTGTGACACCAGAGCATCCCTGGGACACAGGTAGGAAAGGAAGCACCAGTGCAGGAGGCAAGGTCTAGCTCTGTACAGTGCTTGCTTTCTGTGCATCATGAGAACAGCCAAAGGAGGGAGAAGCAGTGAAAACCACACTGGGAGCCACGGCAGGGCCAGGTTCTGTACGAAGAGGGAAGTGGTTCAGATCTAAGTGACCACACAAAGCCACCGAGAGCAGTCCCCGGGAGGGTGATTGGTTGCCTGGCAGATGTCACGTCGAGAGGAGCTGTGGCTTTATAAAGGCTGTCTGACTAGCCCAGCACTGCAGTATGGCACAAGGGCTGAATCTGGGCCACATGTCACACAGTTTGGGTGACCATTTCACCCAGCAGATCCCTACAAGGAAGCTGCTGCAACCCAGTCACTGAAATTCCAAGGAAGCCACAGAAAGGTGAGGGGTCCTGAGGTGTCTTCATCCTTGCTCTCTGTCTGATGCTTGCTGTTGGGCTTTTGGAGAGGTGGTTAGGGGAGAGGAGGAGGGAAAAAGTGAGGCAGGGACATCAAACACTTTCTTCTGCTGCTGGTGAGAAGTTGGCTGTTGGTAAGAAATTGTCTTGCTCATTCTTAAGCTAAGGAGAGCTTCATTCTGGGGAGCCTTTTCCATGAACAAGAGGAATTGCTCTAAGTGCCCTTCTCTAGTATAAGATGTCAGTATTCCAGGATCTGAAGGAGGCCTACAAAAAAGCTGGGGAGGGACTTTTTAGGCTATCAGGGAGTGACAGGACTAGGGGCAATGGAGCAAAGCTGGAGGTGAGGAGATTCAGACTGGACATGAGGAGGAAGTTGTTCAGCATGAGAGTGGTGAGAGCCTGGAATGGGTTGCCCAGGGAGGTGGTTGAGGCCCCATCCCTGGAGGTGTTTAAGGCCAGGCTGGCTGAGGCTGTGGGCAGCCTGCTCTAGGGTAGGGTGTCCCTGGGCATGGCAAGGGGGATGGAACTGGCTGCTCCTTGTGGTCCCTTCAACCCTGTCTGATTCCATGATTCTATTCACAGACCTAGCATGAGTAGTTTTGGTCTTAGGTGATCACTGGAGATCAGCCCAGAAAATACATCAGCAGAACTTTCTCTGCCTAGTCTAAAACGTGGTGCCAAGCTTGCTTGGACTGCTGTATGCCACAGGGACCACTTGGTACTCAGCAGACAGGGCATGGGGAAGATGGTTAATCTCCAGGGAGAAAAAGCCCAGCTAGACTGAGTCTGCTGCTGTGTGATGCAAGCTTTCATTAATCAGTTTGTTAAAGAAGTAGACTTGCAGCTTGAAAAGGTGTCTTGGAGGGATGAATGTGTCTCAGAGACAAGAAGAACTCAGCCTTTGCAGGGTGATAAAATAAATACATGTGAACTGAGAGTGAGTTTTTAGTGTTCTTGCCAATGGTCTGCAGAGCCTGGAGCAGGATTCCTTCACTCCCATTACATAGAGTTATAGAAGGGTTTGGGTTGGAAGAAACATTCAAAGCTCATCTAGTCCAATCCTCTGCCATGGGCAGGAGCATCTTCAACTAGAGCCTGCCCAACTTGACATTGAATGCTTTCAGGGATGAGGCTTACCACCTCTCTGGGTAACCTGTGCCAGTGTCCTACCACCCTCACTATGAAGAACTTTTTCCTTACATCTAATCTAAGTCTCCCTTCTTTCAGTTTACAGCCATTACTCCCTGTCCTCTCAGTAGATGTCCTTGTAAATGTCACTGGAAAGCAAAGCCAGTGTGTGATCAGTGACAGAGGGACACTGCCATCTGACATTAGGAAATGTGCTTGGGAAGCTGCAGTTAGACACAGCTGATCACCATTCCCTGAAGGCCCAGTGGAGAGATGTGCTTCTGGAGGACAGGGTTGCAATTTGAGGCTATTTCCTTTTGTCCTGTTGCTTGCTCCTTGGCAGCAGAGCCCAACCCCAACCTGGCTCCAGCCTCCTTGCAGGCAGCTGCAGAGAGCCAGAAGCTCTCCCCTCAGCCTCCTTTTCTCCAGCCTCAACACCCCCAGCTCCCTCAGCTGCTTCTCACCATTCCTGCCCTCCAGACCCTTCCCCAGCTTTGTTGCCCTTCTCTGGACCTGCTCCAGCCCCTGAATGTCCTTTGTGGAGTGAGGAGACCAAACCTGACCCCAGGATTCCAGGTGTGTCCTCCACAGTGCCCAGTCTGGGAGGGAAATCCCTGCCCAGCTCCTGCTGGCCACTGTAGCCTCCTGCATTTATCTTGCCTGTGTGCCTGCAGCAGAGAGCAGAGTGTCTGGGGTGCTGAGATGAGCCAAAAATGACCCAATCTGACACTTTTCAAGTGTTTGTGGAAGTCTCTCTCTGTGTGTCCCTCTGCTTCATGCAAAGGCAGAACAAGCTCTTCATGCTGGTTGAGCTGTGCAGTGGTTCACATCTTCCCAGCTCTGCCCATTTCAACTTGTTCCTCTCTTCTTTTAAATGCCTCTGTTTTAAACTGTTTGGTTTGGGTTTGTTTTAACTGCCTTTATTTTACACTTTATTTTGCCCCTCCAAGATTCTCATTCAGATCTCAGTGTTGAAGGGGAAGAAGCAGGGTGAAGTGCCTGGGGGAATGGGGTGGAATAATCATTTGAGTCATCATTCCAGTGTCCTTTGAGGGTCAGTCTCTCCTCAGCCTCCTCTTCTCCAGGCTGAACAGTCCCAGCTTCTTCAGCTGCTCCACACAAGATTCATTCCCTAGACCCTTCACCAGCTTTGCTGCTCTTGTCTGGACCTGCTCCAGCAACTCAATGTCTTTATCCCTCCCTAAATCAAACTCTGGCTACAAAGAGCTGGAATGAATGCAGAAACACCATCGTGTCACCATGAGGGAAAGTCACTTTGGAGTTAGCACCTCTAGAGAATAAACCTTATGAGGAGTGACTGAGGGAGCTGGGGCTGTTTAGTTTGAAGAAGAGGAGGCTGAGGGGAGATCTCATTGCTGTCCACAACTACCTGAAGGGACATTGTGGAGAGGCTTCTGCTGGGCTCTTCTCACAGGTAATTCGAGACAGAACAAGGGGGAATGGCCTCAAGCTAAGACTGGGGAGGCTTAGATTAGATATTAGGAAAAAGTTTTGCACAGAGAGTGGTCAGGGACTGGAATGAGCTGCCCAGGGAGGTGGTTGGGTCACCCACCCTGGAGGTGTTTAAGAGGGGTTTGGATGTGGTGCTTAGGGATGTGGTTTAAGGTGAATCTTGCAGAGTAGGACTCGATGATCCTGAGGGGCTTTGCCAGCGTGGGTGTTTCTGTGACTCTCCCCTCTTCCAGGTCTGTGTGAGATCACTGGTGATGAGTAACTCCACTGCATCGATCTTCCTCCCGACGGCAAGCAGCCAGGCGCATGGGACTAACCACAGCGGGGCTGCGGGAAAGGCAGAGCCATCCTATGCTGTCCTCAAGTTCATGGAGAGCTTCTGCCTCATCAGCGCCGCCTGCGGGATGGTAGGGAACGGCATGGTGCTGTGGTACCTCGGCTTCCGCATCCGCAGGAACCACTTCACCGTCTACATCCTCAACCTGGCCGCCGCCGACTTCGGCTACCTGCTCTGCATCGCCATCGAGACGGTGCAGTACCTGATGCAGTTCAACGTGGGGGTGCAGTTTGGGATCTTCCTCTTCCTGGATCTGTTCATGTACGGGACGGGCTTGTACCTCCTGACAGCCATCAGCATCGAGAGGTGCCTCTCCGTCCTCTGTCCCATCTGGTGCCGAAGCCACCGCCCTCGGTACTTGTCTGGCATCATCTCTGGCCTGCTCTGGAGCCTCTCCTTGCTGCTGAATGCACTCGGGTATATGCTGTGCACTGTCCGCCCCTCTGCCAGGACCTGCCACCGTCTGCTCATCAGCATCGGGACCTTGGACTTCCTCTTCTGCACGCCCCTCATGCTGCTCTTCAGCCTGACCCTCTTCCTTCGGGTCAAGTGCAGCTCCCAGCGCCTCCAAACGGGCAGGCTCTTCACTGTCATCATGCTCACTGTCCTCTTCTTCCTCATTTTTGCAGTTCCTCTCAGCGTCCTGATCCTCTTTGACTTCTTGGGCTACAAATTTCTCTACTCCCCCGAGATCGGCTTTGTGCTGTCCTGTGTCAACAGCAGTCTCAACCCTGTCATTTACTTCCTAGTGGGGAGCTACAGGGACCGTAGAATCAAGTTCAGGCTCAGGCTGGCATTCCAGAGGGCCTTTGAAGATTCAGCAGATGACAAAGACGAGCGAGAAACCCGGGACACAATGACCATGTCCTCCCAGGACCCCACCCTGCCTAACACAGTGACACCAGTCCCGAGCTGAGGACCAGCAGCTTACTGAACTGAGCAACTCCTGAGGTGTTGGAGCTTATCTCACCTGACCTTCACAACCTCTGCTCCAGATCTACCCTTTAGCTGCACATTTTAAGCTCCATCTGTGTGAAAACACATCAGCAGCTGGACCACAGGATTTATTTGGACTGTATTAGGACCATCTTGTCGGTGCCTGTTTCTATTCCATGGCCATTAAAGGGTTTCACTTTGATAAGGTCAACCTCTTGGTGTCTGCATTTCCACAGAGGAATCCCACTCAGAATTTGCAGCTCACAGAAGCTCCCAGTCCCAGCATGATGGGGTTGGAAGGGACCTCTGGAGATCAGCCAGTCCAAGCCCCCTGCTTGAGCAGGGCACCCACAGCAGCTTGCCCAGCAGCACAATGGCATGGTGAGGGTGGAAGCTCTCCACACAAAGAGACTTCACAACCTTTCTGGGCAGCCTGCTCCAGCCCTCCAGCACCCTCACAGCAAAGTTTCTCCTCATCTTCAGGTGGAACCTCCTGCACTCCACTTTGTGCCCTCTGCCCCTTGGCCTGGCCCTGGGCACCACTCTCAAGAGCCTGGCCCCAGCCTCTTGCACCCCACAGCTCCTTTAGCTGTTGCTGAGCACTGAGCAGATGCCCTCTGGGGCTGCTCTCCTGCAGGGTCCACAGCCCCAGGGCTCTCAGCCTTTGCTCCTCACAGAGATGCTTCAGGCCTCTCAGCATGCTCAGAGCCTTCACTGGAGTCTCCAGTACTTCTCTGTCAGTGTTCAGCCAGGAAGCCCAGGAGTGGCCACAGTACTCAATAGACCTCTGCCTTTCAGAGCACAACAATATCCAAGTCATGAACTCTCCATCACTTTTTTCTCAGCTCTCTGAAGGTGAGGTAGGAACCCATCTGCTGTAACCCCTGTGGAACAGAGAGCCACTGGGTGACTGCAGCCCTCACACCCCCAGTCCCATCTATTGCTCCGAGGAGCTGTTTAAATTCTCTTTCTTATCAATCACTTAACCAATAAAGTCCAACCACATAGAATCATAGAATCAACCAGGTTGGAAGAGACCTCCAAGATCATCCAGTCCAGCCTAGCACCCAGCCCCATCCAGTCAACCAGACCATGGCACAAAGCTTCATCCAGGCTTTCCTTGAACATATGCAAACTAAAGGATGTTCCCAGTGTGTAAGGAGGGTTGGTTCTGCAGGATGCTTTCCTTTGGGACATTATTGGTTTGTTCTGTGTAAGGTGCAGGGTATTCTGCAATCTCACCTGCTGTAGACAAACTCTTATCTTGCAGAGCAGCTGCTGCAACACCCTCCTGCTGAAACCAGCCACAGAAGCTCTGGAAAGAGAATCTATCCATGTTCACTTTCAAATGCCTGGATCCCAGGAACATGTGCTGTCTTTTGCAGCTCAGAAGAGCACAGGATTCTTGGCTTCCTAATGTGAACATCTCAAGTGGTGCAATACTTAACTCCCTTAACTAGGCAGGATTCCGGACCATGGAGTTGTGGTGAAGTAGAAAAGGGCTCCAACCCCCACCAGCTTGCCTTGCAACTCTACACCCTAGGTTGAATGTTCCCTTTTCTGCTGTTTCAAAGAGATACAGGGCTGGAGTTGCACGTTATTGTCCTAGAATCATGGAATTGTTTGGGTTGGAAGAGAGCTTTAAGGTCATGGAACCCAACTCTGCCAGAGCACCACTAAACCATGGCACTCAGCACCACAGCTCCACAGCTTTGAAACTCCTGCAGGGATGGAGACTCCACCACTGCCCTGGGCAGCCTGGGACAGGTCTTGACAACACTCAAGGGCAAGAAATTGTTCCTCATGACCTCCCCTGGGTCAATTTCCTCTTGTCCTGTGGCTTGTTCCTTGAGAGAGGAGACTGACCCCTGCCTTGCTCCAGCCTCCTTGCAGGGAGTTGCAGACAGACAGAAGCTCTCCCCTCAGCCTCCTTTTCTCCAGGCTCAACAACCCCAGGTCCCTCAGCTGCTCCTCACCAGCCTTGTTCTCCAGACCCTTCCCCAGCTTTGCTGTGCTTCTTTGGACCCAGTCCAGCAGGAACAGTCTCCTGAGAAAGACCCACAGTGGAGCAGAGGAATGTGAGAGAGGGAAGCACCAGCAGAGAGCACCCACTTGGCTTGGACTCCTGCAAACACCCCTGTGTTGCTTCAGGGAGATAAATGCAGAGGGCAGGAGTGAAGCTGAGCTGGGATGGGCAGATAAGTGTCATATCTGAATTTGGTCTCAGTGGCCAAGCCTATTCTAATTGCCAATCATTTCATTTTCCCCAAGTCAAGTCTGGTTTGGCCTTGGTGATAACTGGTAAGGGATCTCCTGTGCAAAGAGGAACTAGAGGCACATTTCTCCACCAGTATAAAAAGAACCTCTCTCATGTTCTGAGGGTCTGCCACCATACAGCAGTCCCTGTACATCAAACCTGTCTTTGCAGGAGAAGGACTCAGTGCAAAGCTTTCCTTGGTGGTCTTTCTCTCCCCATTTCTCCCTTTCCCCTTCCTTATTTTACAAGCCAAAAGGAAACAGAACCTTCCTATGCCCAGGCCTTGTGGTGATCTCTGTCCCTCTCCAGATCCCACCTTGGAGGTGCCACATGCCAAGGTGTGTGTGGGAAACAGAAAGTGAGACCATGACCACTGCACCATGAGGGTGCTGGAACACTGGAACAGGTTGTCTGAGGAGGTGGTCAGTGTCCATCCCTGGAGACATTCAAGGTCAGGCTCAACAAAGCTTTGAGCAACCTGCTCTAGTTGCAGATGTCCCTGCTGACTGCAGATGGGTTGGACCAGATGACCTTCAGAGGTCCCTTCCAACCCAAGCATTTCCATGATTGTATGACCCAGGGGACTTCTGGTGAAAGATGCCTGAACATGAATGCTTTCTGCTTTACAACCAGTCACTTGGGACTCTGATCCTTCCATGAGTGGACTTTATCCCCTTGGGATCTCTTGGCACCTCTCACAGAGAGCTGTCTTTCCAGCACCTTAAGTTGAAGGATGGATGAGCTCATGAGGTCATTTCTTCTGGACATGGCCCAAGTTTTTGAGCACTCAGCAACCCTTGTGACTTCTAATCTTCTCTGAGTAGAGGAAGCAACTAACAGAAAGAAACTTTGGGAGATAAGCAGTACAGAAAACACCACCACCCTTCTTTTTTTGCTGACAGATGTTGTTTTGTATAGATTGGGCCTCTCCTGGTCACTGTATGAATATTATGTCCCACTTAATTGCTTTTATTGTTCTCTCTTCTTAATTGATGCAGCTCATGGATATTTAAGTGAAGGAACTAAGATGTTTTGGTCCGGAGAAGAGGAGGCTGAGGGAAGACCTTATTGCTCTTCTACAGCTCCCTTGCAATGAGGTGGAGTTTGGTTTCTTCTCCCTAGTAGCAAGTGATAGAATGGAAGGAAATGGCCTGAAATTGTGCCAGGGGAGGGTTAGGTTGGAGATTAGGAAAAATGTCTTTGCTGCAAGAGCAGTCAGGCATTGGAACAGGCTGTCCAAGGAGGTGGTGGAGTCACCATCCCTACAGTGTCCAGTTCTGGGCTCCTCAGTTCAAGAGAGAGGTTGAGATACTGGAAGGTGTCCAGAGAAGGGCAGCAAGGCTGGTGAGGGGCCTGGAGCACAGCCCTGTGAGGAGGGGCTGAGGGAGCTGGGGGTGTGCAGCCTGCAGAAGAGGAGGCTCAGGGCAGAGCTCATTGCTGTCTACAACTACCTGAAGGGAGGCTGTAGCCAGGTGGGGTTGGGCTCTTCTGCCAGGCACCCAGCAACAGAACAAGGGGACACAGTCTCAAGTTGTGTCAGGGGAGGTCTAGGCTGGATGTTGTTAGGAAGTTGTTGTCAGAGAGAGTGATTGACATTGGAATGGGCTGCCCAGGGAGGTGGTGGAGTAGCTGTCCCTGGAGGTGTTGAAGCAAAGTCTGGCTGGGGCACTTAGTGCCGTGGTCTGGTTGACTGGACAGGGCTGGTTGCTAGGTTGGACTGGATGAGCTTGGAGCTCTCTTCCAACCTTGTTGAATCATAGGATTCTAAGAAACATATGGACATGTTTGGCTTGGGGACATGGTGGCTTGGGGACATGGTTTAGTGGCCATGGTGGTGTTAGGTTGATGGTTGGACTTAGTGATCTTAGAGTGCTTTTCCAACCAAAACAATTCTATGATTCTCTGACTGTCTGCATCTTACAACCCTATCTCAGTCCACTGTGTGTGTTCCAGAACATCCTTAGGATGTGTTCCCATCCACCTCTCTGGGCAAACTCAGAAAATGTTTCACCACCCACAGTGCAAAGTGAGAGGGACAAAGCTCCCCCAGGGCCTTCTGTGTTGGCCTTTCCCTAGGAAACAGAGCCTCAGAGCACCACACAACTCATCTGCTGAGCCACAGGAGACAGTTTATTGGCTGGGGCCACGGCAGGGATGGGCACTGCAGTGGGGAACACAGCGTGGGGCACAGCCTGTCTGCCAGGCTCCACATCTCCAAGCCTCCTCACCAGGCAGGTCTCACACACTGCTCTCCACCATGTCATCCCCAGGCCCCTGGCTCCTCTCCTCACTTGTGGCTTCCTCTTCGAAGGCTCTTTGGAAGGCGACTTTGAGGGAGCATCGGAAGCGGCGCTGCCGGCAGCTGCCCAGCAGGTAGTAAAGCACTGGATAGATGCTGGAGCTCAGCACAGCCACCAGAGAGTATGTGATGTCTGGAAATGACTCATGTGAAATGGGAACACTGTGAAAAAGCTCCACACCGAAAGAAACAAGGAGGGTAAACAAGAAGAAGATCACATTGAGCAGGACAGTGACAGAAAGCTTCCCTGGGTTTCTTCTCCGTGAGCCGCGTCGGAACTTGATGAACAAGACCAGGTCAGAAACCAGCATCACTGATAATGAAACGATGGAAATTGCAGTGCCTACACCATCAAATGTCATCTCATGGCTTCCAGCAAAGGTAGTGCTGAGCCACATGGAGGAAACAAAATCCCAGCGAGAGCCCAGAGCAGCCCACACACGATGCTTGAGCAGTTCTTTGGGCGGTGGCACCGGTACCAGGTAGGAAACAAAACAGAGAGACCTTTCTCCACACTGACAGCTGTCAGGAGCCCCAGGTTGCTGAGGTCAAAGAAGTGGCACAGAAATTCAACTACAGATACAAAATCTTCGTAGAAAGGAAAAAAATTATACATACAGAGCACAGCGAAGCTCAAGATGGCCAAAGTGAGCAGGAGAAACAGGAGGATCAGGGAGAAGTCAGCAATAGCCAGATGTAGGATGTAGGTAGTGAAGTGGTTCAGCTTCATGTGGAAGCCCAGGAACCACAGGACTAAGCTGTTCCCTCCGAGGCCACAGGCAGAAATCCCCATGCAGACCCCAGCAAGCACCATCAAACCCTTAGGTACCCTCGAGCAGTTGTACTCAGTATCTTCCCCATAGTACACATATTCAGAAGTCAAGTTGCTCAGAGAGGGGTCTGCTGTGATGCTTTCCTCCATGGTGAATGACCCTGCCCCACGTGGCTGCCTTCTCCCTCTCCCAACACCTCCTAGGAGAGACAAGGAAGGAGAAGAACTTGAGGGGCTTTGGTGTTCTCAGCACTTGCCATCTTTCCCCACAACCCCATGCCAGCCCCACGCTGTCCCAGGAAGGACCCCAAGCGATGTCGTGCCCAGGATAGGTTCCCATTCCTTCAGCATCTCCCTTGCCAGGAGGCACCTCCCACCTGCTTATCCCCAGCCTCCTACCTCCTGCTGCTTCTGGGAACAGTGCTGCTGCAGGAGCTCCAGAACACAGGGCCTCTGGGGGACTTCCAGGCTTGTCCAGAGAGAGCAGGTGGTGATGGCTGCTGAACCCACCCTGTTCTGCATCAGCCTCCTTCTTGCCTCAGGAACAGATATTTGCCCAAAGTCCTGTGGTCAGGACTGACCCCTCACAATCTCATCACATCAGTGACAGCTTCCCCTCACATGTCCCACGGATGAAGATCTTGTCAGTAGCAGTGGTTCATGTCACTGCATTTCCCTCCCCTGCTACCTCAGAGCTTCTCCCTTGGATTATGTGCACCTGGTGCCGAACCAGGAGACCCTCCACACTGAGCCATCTCCAGCATGTGGACATGTCTACAGCTACCTGAAGGGAGGTTGTAGCCAGGTGGGGTTGGTCTCTTCTCCCAGGCAACCAGCAATAGAACATGAGGACACAGTCTCAAGTTGTGCCAGGGCAAGTATAGGCTGGATGTTAGGAGGAAGTTCTTCCCAGAGAGAGTGATTGGCATTGGAATGGGCTGCCCAGGGAGGTGGTGGAGTCGCTGTCCCTGGAGGTGTTCAAGAAAAGCCTGGCTGAGGCACTTAGTGCCATGGTCTGGTTGATTGGCCAGGGCTGGGTGCTAGGTTGGACTGGATGATCTCAGAGGTCTCTTCCAACCTGATTGATTCCATGATTCTATGACCAACAGCATAAGAGCCTCACCTGCTGCTTATGCTGAAGGTCCCCAGGCAAGGAATAACCTTGGAGCTTCTGTCTGTGGTTCCAGAGGGCTACAAATGGGACTTCAGCTGTAAGGTTCTTGTCCCTAAGAACCTCGTGGAGAGACAAAGGAGAGCTTGGAGTGCTGTGAAGACAATTCAGATTTCCCCCTCATTTTTTGTAAATTTCCAATTCTCTCTCTTTATTCATTTGTGCTTTCATTCCTTTTCACATTTTCTATCTCTTCATCCCTCTCTCAAAGTCTCTTTCTCAGGTTCCTTCTTTCTCATTCTCCAAACTCAAGCCCCAAGCTCACTCCATTTCTCACTCTCTAGTGTACCAGTCCCACAGCACCAATCACTACCTTTGAACTTGCCCATTTCTCCAACCCTTTGGGCACATCCCTGCCTTGCTTGCACAACAGACCTGGAGAAAACAATCCTGAGCCCCATGTGTCAGACAAGCCCCAGGCAGGAAAGCCCCAAAACACCACACAAGTCATCTGCTGAGCCACAGGAGACAGAGCTTATTGGCCGGCGCCAGGGCAGGGATGGGCACTGCAGTGGGGAACACAGTGTGGGCACAGCCTGTCTGCCAGGCTCCACATCTCCAGGCCTCACCAGCAGGGCCTCAGACGGTGCTCTCCTCCACAGCATCCCCACTTTCCTGCCTCCTTTCCTCTCCTGTGTCTTCCTCTTCAAACACTCTTTGCAAGGCAACTTTGAGGGAGCATTGGAAGTGGCGCTGCTGGTAGCTCCCCAGCAGGAAGTAAAGGACAGGTCTGATGGAGCTGTGCAATGAGGCCAGCAGGAAAGGTGTCAGTGATGTCATTTCTGGAAATAATGCATATGAATGTGGAAGATAGAGGAAAACCTCCACAGTGAAAGGAATGCCAAGGACAAAGAAGAGGATCACACTGAGCAGGACAGCAAGATGAGCTTTCCTTGGGTGTCTTCTCTGTGAGCCACATCGGAGTTTGATGAAGAGGGCCAGGCTGGAAACCAACATCAGTGATGATAAAATAGTGCAAATGGCAATGGCAACTCCAGCAAATGCTGTCTCGTAGCTTCTAGCAACTGTAGAGCTCAGATACCTTGGGAAAAAAAAAAATCCAGCAAGAACCAACAGCACCAAAAACTTAATGCCAGAGCATTGCCTTGACTGGCAGTGGCAGTCGTACCAGGTTGGAAACAAAACAGCCAGGCATTGCTGTGATGAAACCCAGGCTGTTGAGGTCAAAGAACTGGCACACAACTCCAGCTGAAAAGACAAAATTCAAGTACAACGAAATCCAATCATACAAACAAATGGTGGAGAAGTTCAACACGGCCAACATGAGCAGAAGAATCATGAAGAGCAGGGTGAAGTCAGCAACGGCTAGATTTGCAATGTAGTTGGCAAAAGAGCTGTGTTTCACGTGGAAGTCCAGGAACCACAGGACTAAGCCGTTCCCCACAAGCCCTAAGAGAGAAACTGCCATGCACACAGCTGCAATCGCCTTCAATTCAAGTAATATTAAGCAGCTGTGATCGCTATTTCCCCCAAAGTCCTCATATCCAGAAGTCAAGTTGTGCAGGGAGAGGTCTGTTGTGATGGTCTCCTCCATGGGGAATGACCCTGCCCCGTGTGGCTGCCTTCTCCCTCTCTCACCACCTCCTGGAGAGACAGACAGCAGAAGGAAATGAGGCACGTTCGTGTTATCAGCGCTCGTCCCTTTGACCATGATCCCAGGCCAGCCCCAGGCTTCCCCACGAAGGACCTCAACTGATGCTGAGCCCAGGACGGGCTCCCACCCCTCCAGCCCTGTCCCTAGCCAGCAGCCATCTCCCCACTCTCCGTCCCTGTAAGGGGTTAACAGAATCTCCCCTGCCCCGCTCCTCCCCTGTCGCTGCCCCTCGGGCAGGGCATACACAAGAGAGCTGCAGGCGGAGGTGCAGCGCAGAGAGATGGGCATTTGCTGCTGCCTTGCAGGGCTCTCGGATCAGGCAGAAGAGACAGGGGGGCTGGAGAAGAGGGAAAGAAGGAGAAGCGAATTACCTGGTTCGGGGTGGTGCAGGTCCCTGCGCCGCGGGGAGAGCGCTTCAAGCCCCGCAGGAAAGCGAAAGCGAAAGGCAGGGAGCAGGCGAGCCCGGGACGAGGAACGCCCCAGCCTGCAGCCCTGGCTGCCAGCCTACCCAGCCCGGCAGCCCCCAGCCCTGCCGTGCCCTGCGCTGCTCGCCATGGTGCAGGAGAGCCGCTCCCGCTGAAAGCGCTGCAGTGCCTGCGCTCGTCCTGCTGCTTGTCCGGCAGGAGCTGCATGCACAGAGCCTCTGCCGAGCTTCCCGGCTCGGCAGGAAAAGCAGGCTGGTGATGGCTGCTAGGGCCACCCGCTCCACTTCAGCCTCCTTCTTCGTGCCTCACGGGCAGACCTTTGCCCACACATCCCGTGCTGTGGTCAAGGTATTGCCCTCACAGTCTCATCACACCAGTGACAGCTTCCCCTCACATGTCCCATGGGTGATGACCTTGTCAGTAGCAGTTGGCCAAGTCACCTCCTTTGCCTCCTCCTGCCATCCTGCAGCTTCTTTCCTGCAGGTTCTTTCCAATGTGTGAGTGATTTCTGCCTTCCAGGGTGTGTACCTGCTGCTGGACCGAGAGATCCTCCTCAGCAGGGCATCACCAGTGTGTGGGCACCAACCTGCTGCTCCTGGTGGAAGTGCCCAGTTCAGGAGACGCCTCAGAGCCTGGGTCTGCATTTCAAGAGGGCTAGAAACGGGAGTCGAGCTGCAAGACTCTTGTCTCTGCTAAGCTCATCCATCAGATCCATGGACACAGCTCACTTTGCTCGCTCTTGAGCTTTGAAATTACTTGTTCATATATCCTCTTCTCCCTGCCCATTCTTTCCTTTCCTCTCTCTAGTCTCTTTGGCCAGTTCCTTCCTCCTTTCTCATTCTCAAATCTAAAGTTCACTCCATCTCTCACTCTTTCCACCACCAGTCCACAGCACCCATCACCACCTTTCCACTTGCCCATTTCTCCCACACTTCAGGCACAGCCCTGCCTTGCTTGCACAGCAGACTGAGGGAAGTCTGCCCATAAGTCGCACCTGTCAGACCTGCCCCACGTAGCAGAGCCTCAAAACACCACACAAGTCATCTGCTGAGCCACCAAAGAGATTTTATTGGCTGGGGCTAGGGCAGGGGTGGGCATTCCAGTGGGGAACACAGCCTGTCTGCCAGGCTCCACATCTCTAGTCCTCCTCACCAGCAGGAGGGCTTCAGACAATGCTCTCCTCCACAGCATCCCCAGGCTCCTGCCTCCTCTCCTCACTCCTTACTCCCTCTGCAAACACTCTTTGCAAGGCAACTTTGAGGGAGCATTGGGAGCGGCGCTGCCGGCAGCTGCCCAGCAGGAAGTAAAGGACAGGTCTGATGGAGCTGTTCAGTGAGGCCAGCAGGAAAGGTGTCAGTGATGTCATTTCTGGAAATAATGCATATGAATGTGGAAGATAGAGGAAATCCTCCACAGTGAAAGGAATGCCAAAGACAAAGAAGAGGAGCATGCTGATCAGGACAGCAACATGCAGTTTCCGTGGGTATTGTCTCTGTGAGCCACATCGGAGTTTGATGAAGAGGGCCAGGCTGGAAACCAACATCAGTGATGATAAAATAGTGCAAATGGCAATGGCAACTCCAGGATATGCTCTTTCGCCAGTAGAGCTAAGATACGGTGTGACAGAAAATAGTCCATTGAGAGCCAAGATCATGCAAAACACAATGCCAGAGCAGTGCTTCGGGCGATGGCAGTGGCACCAGGCTGGGAAAAAAACAGCCAGGCTCTGCTCCATGCTCATTGCTGCCAGGAAACACAGGCTGGTGAGGACCAAGTACTGGGACAGAAGTACAACCTCGTACACAAACTGAACGTAAAATGAAATCAAACCATTCAAACAAATGACAGAGAAGCTCAAAACGGCCAACATGAGCAGAAACCACAGGAGGAGCATGCATAAGTCAGTAACAGCTAGAGATTCAGTGTAGAGGGTGAAACGATTCCTCTTCATGGAGCAGCCCAGGAACCACAGGACTAAGCCATTCCCCACAAGTCCACAGAGAGAAACTGCTATGCACACAGCTGCAATTGCCTTCAGTTCAGGTACTATAAAGCAGGTGTGTTCGCTGGCTCCCCCATAGTCCACATATTCGTAAGTCGAGTTGCTCAGAGAGGAGTCTGTTATGATGGTCTCCTCCATGGGCAACGACCCTGCCCTGCGTGGCTGCCTTCTCCCTCTCTCACCACCTCCTAGAAGAGACAAACGGCAGAAGGACTTGAGGCACGTTCGTGTTAGCAACGCTCGTCCCTTTGACCATGATCCCAGGCCAGCCCCAAGCTTCTCCACGAAGGACCTCAGCCGATGTTGTGCCCAGGACAAGCTACCACCCATGCAATTCTCTCCCTAGCCAGCAGGCATCTCCCCCCACCCCCCAATTATTCCTCCCTATGAAGGGTTAATAGAATCTCCCCTCCTGCCTCCTCCGCTCCTCCCCTGTCTCCGCCCCTGCGGAAGAGGACAAACGAGAGCGGCAAGCTGAGGTTGAGTCTAGAGACATTGACACCTGCTGCTATCTTTCAGGGGTATCTGATCACATAAAAGAGACGAGCAGGGGTGTGGGGATGGGGAAAAGGGGGATAAGGGGGGACAGGGGAGAGAAAGGAGGGAAAGAAAACGCAGCAAGTTACCTGATAGGTCCCTGCGCCGCGGGGAGAGCACTTCAAGCCTGCCACAAACCCGAAAGTGCAAGGCACTTTGCCCTCTTTAACAATAAAGTAACTTGCTCCTTGCTCCTTTTCTTGCCCTTTCCTCTCTCCCTATCTCTCTTCCGCAGTCTTTTCCTCATGTTCTTTCTCTCTCTCTCATTCGCCAAACTCTACCTCACCCCATCTCTCACCCTCTGCACCACACGTCCCACAACCCCCACCAGCAGTTGTCTTGCGTGCAAAACAGAGCAGAGGAAGTCTATGCCCAGGCTCCATGTGTCAGACAAGCCCCAAGCAAAAGAGCCCCAAAACACCACACAACTCATCTGCTGAGCCGCAGGAGACAAAGCTTGTTGGCCGGAGCCAGGGTAGGGATGGGCACTGCAGTGGGGAACACAGCGTGGGCACAGCCTGTCTGCCAGGCTCCACATCTCCAGGCCTCACCAGCAGGGCCTCAGACAGTGCTCTCCTCCACAGCATCCCCAGGCTCCTGGCTCCTCTCCTTTCTTGTGCCTTCCTCTTCAAACACTCTTCGCAAGGCGACTTTGAGGGAGCATTGGGAGCGGCGCTGCCGGCAGCTGCCCAGCAGGCAGTAAAGGACAGGTCTGATGGAGCTGTGCATTGAGGCCAGCAGGAAAGAAATATAAAATGGTTGTCTATAAAAATAAGAAAGGAAATTCTCCACACTGAAAGGAAGCCCTAGGACGAGCAGGAAGATGAGGCTGAGCAGGACAGCAACATAGAGTCTCCCTGGGTGTCGTCTCTGTGAGCCATATCGGACGGGCTCCCACCCCTCCAGCCCTCTCCCTAGCCAGCAGCCATCTCCCCACTCTCCGTCCCTGTAAGGGGTTAACAGAATCTCCCCTGCTCCGCTCCTCCCCTGTCTCTGCCCCTCGGGCAGGGCATAAACAAGAGAGCTGCAGGCGGAGGTGCAGCGCAGAGAGATGGGCATTTGCTGCTGCCTTGCAGGGCTCTCGGACCAGGCAGAAGAGACAGGGGGGCTGGAGAAGAGGGAAAGAAAGAGAAGCGAATTACCTGGCTCGGGGTGGTGCAGGTCCCTGCGCCGCGGGGAGAGCGCTTCAAGCCCCGCAGGAAAGCGAAAGCGAAAGGCAGGGAGCAGGCGAGCCCGGGACGAGGAACGCCCCAGCCTGCAGCCCTGGCTGCCAGCCTACCCAGCCCGGCAGCCCCCAGCCCTGCCGTGCCCTGCGCTGCTCGCCATGGTGCAGGAGAGCCGCTCCCGCTGAAAGCGCTGCAGTGCCTGCGCTCGTCCTGCTGCTTGTCCGGCAGGAGCTGCATGCACAGAGCCTCTGCCGAGCTTCCCGGCTCGGCAGGAAAAGCAGGCTGGTGATGGCTGCTAGGGCCTCCCGCTCCACTTCAGCCTCCTTCTTCGTGCCTCACGGGCAGACCTTTGCCCACACATCCCGTGCTGTGGTCAAGGTATTGCCCTCACAGTCTCATCACACCAGTGACAGCTTCCCCTCACATGTCCCATGGGTGATGACCTTGTCAGTAGCAGTTGGCCAAGTCACCTCCTTTGCCTCCTCCTGCCATCCTGCAGCTTCTTTCCTGCAGGTTCTTTCCCCCATGTGAGCGACTTCTGCCTTCCAGGGTGTGTACCTGCTGCTGGACCGAGAGATCCTCCTCAGCTGGGCATCACCAGTGTGTGGGCACCAACCTGCTGATCCTGGTGGAAGTGCCCAGTTCAGGAGACACCTCAGAGCCTGGGTCTGCATTTCAAGAGGGCTGGAAATGGGAGTCAAGATGCAAGACTCTTGTCTCTGCTAAGCTCATCCATCAGATCCATGGAGAGAGCTCACTTTGCTGGCTCTTGAACTTTAAAATTACTTATTCATCAGTCCTCTCCTTTCTGCTCCCCTCTGCTCCCTCTCTCCATCTCTCTCTGTCTCACACAAGGTCTTTCTCAGGTTCCTGCTCTCTTTCTCATTCTCCAAACTCAAACTCCAAGCTCACTCCATTTCTCACTTTTTCCACCACCAGTTCACAGCATCCAACCCCACATTTGAACTTGTCTATTTCTCCATCCCTTTGAGCACAGCCCTGATTTGTTTGCACAACAAACAAGGCGAATTCTCCCCCTGAGCCCCCTGCGTCAAATGTACTGAATCAGGAGAGCCCCAAAACACCACACAAGTCATCTGCTGAGCCGCAGGAGGCAGGGTTTATTGGCTGGGGCCAGGGCGGGGGATGACTACTGCGGTGGGGAGCACAGCATGGGCACAGCCTGTCTGCCAGGCTCCACATCTCCAGGCCTCCTCACAGGCAGGGCCCCAGACACTGCTCTGTGCCTCGGTGTCCCCAAACTCCTGGTTCCTCTCCTTCCCTGTGGTTTCCTCTTGAAACAGTCTTCGGAAGGAGACTTTAACAGAGTCTTGGGACTGGCACTGGCAGCCTCTCTCGACCATGAGGTAAAGGACAGGTTTGATGGAGCTGTTCAGTGAGGCCAGCAGGAAAGGTATCAGTGATGTCATTTCTGGAAATAATGCATATGAATGTGGAAGATAGAGGAAAACCTCCACAGTGAAAGGAATGCCAAGGACAAAGAGGAGGATCACACTGATCAGGACAGCAAGATGAGCTTTCCTTAGGTGTCTTCTCTGCGAGCCACATTGGAGTTTGATGAAGAGGGCCAGGCTGGAAACCAACATCAGCAACAATAAAATGGTGCAACCTGCAATGGCAACTCCAGCAAAGACTGTCTCATAGCTCCTAGCAAAGGCAGGGCCAAGATACCTCGGGATGAAAAACAGGCCGGCGAGAATCACCAGCCCCAAAAACTTAATGCCAGAGTACTGCTTTGAGTAGTGGTGGTGATGCGAGCTGGGAAACAAAACATCCAGGCACTGCTGCACACTCATTGCTGCGAGGAAGGCCAGGCTGTTGATGTGGATGTACTGGCACAGAATTGCAGCTGCAAATACAAAATTCAAGTACAAAGATATCGAATCATACAGGCAAAAGCTGGAGAAGCTCAGGACGGCCAACATGAGCAGGAGAAACAGGAAGAGCATGCAGAGGTCAAGAACAGCTAGATTTGTGATGTAGATGGTGAATGGATTCTGATTCACGTGGAAGCCCAGAAAGCACAGGACTAAGCCGTTCCCCACAAGCCCGCAGAGAGAAACTGCCATGCACACAGCTGCAATCGCCTTCAATTCAAGTAATATTAAGCAGCTGTGATCGCTATTTCCCCCAAAGTCCTCATATCCAGAAGTCAAGTTGTGCAGGGAGAGGTCTGTTGTGATGGTCTCCTCCATGGGGAATGACCCTGCCCCGTGTGGCTGCCTTCTCCTCTCTCACCACCTCCTGGAGAGACAGACAGCAGAAGGAAATGAGGCACGTTCGTGTTATCAGCACTCGTCCCTTTGACCATGATCCCAGGCCAGCCCCAGGCTTCTCCACGAAGGACCTCAACCGATGCTAAGCCCAGGCCAGCCTTCCACCCCTCCAGCCCTCTCTCCTAGCCAGCAGCCATCTCCCCACTCTCCGTCCCTGTAAGGGGTTAACAGAATCTCCCCTGCCCTGCGCCTCCCCTGTCGCTGCCCCTCGGGCAGGGCATACACAAGAGAGCTGCAGGCGGAGGTGCAGCGCAGAGAGATGGGCATTTGCTGCTGCCTTGCAGGGCTCTCGGATCAGGCAGAAGAGACAGGGGGGCTGGAGAAGAGGGAAAGAAGGAGAAGCGAAATACCTGGTTCGGGGTGGTGCAGGTCCCTGCGCCGCGGGGAGAGCGCTTCAAGCCCCGCAGGAAAGCGAAAGCGAAAGGCAGGGAGCAGGCGAGCCCGGGACGAGGAACGCCCCAGCCTGCAGCCCTGGCTGCCAGCCTACCCAGCCCGGCAGCCCCCAGCCCTGCCGTGCCCTGCGCTGCTCGCCATGGTGCAGGAGAGCCGCTCCCGCTGAAAGCGCTGCAGTGCCTGCGCTCGTCCTGCTGCTTGTCCGGCAGGAGCTGCATGCACAGAGCCTCTGCCGAGCTTCCCGGCTCGGCAGGAAAAGCAGGCTGGTGATGGCTGCTAGGGCCACCCGCTCCACTTCAGCCTCCTTCTTCGTGCCTCACGGGCAGACCTTTGCCCACACATCCCGTGCCACACATCCCCCTGCCATCCTGCAGCGTCTTTCCTGCAGGTTCTTTCCCCCATGTGAGCGACTTGTGCCTTCCAGGGTGTGTACCTGCTGCTGGACCGAGAGATCCTCCTCAGCTGGGCATCACCAGTGTGTGGGCACCAACCTGCTGATCCTGGTGGAAGTGCCCAGTTCAGGAGACGCCTCAGAGCCTGGGTCTGCATTGCAAGAGGGCTGGAAATGGGAGTCGAGCTGCAAGACTCTTTTTCTGTGACCCTCGTCCGTCATTTCCATGGAGACAACAAATTTTGCTCTCTCTTGAACTTCCTCAGTCCTCTCCTTTCTGCTCCCCTCTGCTCCCTCTCTCCATCTCTCTCTGTCTCACACAAGGTCTTTCTCAGGTTCCTGCTCCCTTTCTCATGCTCCAGACTCAAGCTCCAAGCTCACTCCCTCTCTCACTCTCTACACCACCAGCCCCACCGCACCCATCACCCCTGTTGGGCTTGCCCATTGCTCCAGCGCTTTGGGCACATCCCTGCCCTGCTTGCACAACGGACCAGGGGAGGTCTCCCCCTAGCGGCCGTGCGTCAGACCTGCCTCGGTCAAGAGAGTCCCAGGACACCACACAGGTCATCTGCTGCGCTCAGGAGACAGAGTTTATTGGCTGTGGCCAGGGCAAGGACTGGCCTTGCAGTGGGGAACACAGCATGGGAACACAGCCTGTCTGCCAGGCGCCACATTTCCAGGCCTTCTCAACAGCATGGCCTCAGACACTGGTCTCCATCACAGCATCTCCAGGCTCCTGGCTCCTCTCCTCTCTCGTGGCTTCATCCTCAAACAGTCTTCGGAAGGCAACTTCGATAGAGCGCCGGGAGCGGCGCTGCCGGCAGCTGCCCAGCAGGAAGTAAAGGACAGGTTTGATGGAGCTGTTCACTGAGGCTACCAGGGCAGATGATACAGTTTCTGAAGTGAAAACAAAAGAATGTGGGAAACAGACAAGACGATTTACAGTGAGGAGGATACCAAGGGCAAAGAAGAAGATCATGCTGAGTAGGGCAGTAACGTGGATGTTCCCTGGGTGTCTTCCCTCCGAGCCACATCGGCTTTTGATGAGCAGGGCCAGGTTAGAAACCAACATCAAGGATAATGAAATGGTGCAGATGGCAATGACAGCTCCATCAAATGCTGCCTCATAGCTTCTAGGACCTATAAACCTGATACGCCTCGGGTAAAACAAAAGCCCAGGAAGAGCCACCAGCACCAAACACACAATGACAGAGTAGTACTTTGGGCAGTGGAGGTTATACCAGGCAGGAAAGAAAACAGCCAGGCACTGCTCCACGCTCATTGCTGTGAGGAAAGTCAGGCTGCAGAGCACAAAGTAGTCACACAGAGTATCAACTGCGACCACAAATCCTGCGTACATCGAAACTAAGTCATTCAAACAAATCAGGGAGATGTTCCAAACAGCCAACATGTGCAGAAGTAACAGGAGGAGCAGCAAGAAGTCTGCGAGAGCTAGATAGAGGGCATAGGTGGCAGAAGGGTTCTGCTTCATGTGGCAGCCCAGGAACCACAGGACTAAGCCATTCCCCACAAGTCCACAGAGAGAAATTGCCATGCACACAGCTGCCACTGCCTTCCATTCAAGTAATACAAAGCAGGTGTCTGTGATGATTTCCCCATAATCTGCATATTCATAAGTCAAGTTGCTCAGAGAGGGGTCTGTTATGATGGTCTTCTCCATGGGCAACGACCCTGCCCTGCGTGGCTGCCTTCTCCCTCTCTCACCACCTCCTAGGAGAGACAGACAGCAGAAGGAAATGAGGAACTTTTGCATTATCAAGACCTGTCCCTTTGATCGTGATCCCCACCAGCCCCAGGCTTCCCCACAAAGGATCTCAACCAGTGCTGTGCCCAGAACAGGCTCCCACCCCAGCCCTCTCCCTAGACAGAAGGCATCTCCCCCCCGTTCATCCCTGACCTCCTACCTCCTGGTGCCTGTCCTGGGAAGGGCACTGCTGCAGAAGCTCCAGCACGCAGAGTCTCTGGGGAGCTTCCCGACTTGCTAGGAAGAAAAGTGTGGTGATGGCTGCTGGGGACACCCACTCCACTTCAGCCTCCCTTTTCATGCCTGAGTAGCAGACCTCTGACCACAGATGACACCCTGTCATCTAGACACTCCCCTCCCAATCTCATCACATCAGTGACAGCTTTCCCTCACATGTCCCATGGACAGTGATCTTGTCAGCAGGACTTGGTCATGCCATCTCCTTCCTACCTTTCTGCCACCCTACTGCACCATCCCTCTGTGTCAGGCTCCTGGCTTACACTTTGTGTACCTGCTTCTTGACCAGGACACCCTCCACACTGGGCCATCACCAGTGTGTGAACATCACCATCACAAGGGCTTCATTATGTGCCTCTGGTGGACGTCCCCAGGCAAGAAGTCTCCTCAGAGCTCGTGTCCAGGGTTACACAAGGCTGGATATGGGACTTGAGCTGCAAGAGTCTTGTCTCTGCCAACCTCATCCATCAGGCCCATGGAGACAGCTCAATTTGCTCTCTCTTGAACTTTCACATCATGTTTTTTCCACTGTCCTTTCCTTCTCTCTGGGTGGGGAGCTGTCAGCAGCACCAGCTCCGCTGCTCCATCAAAGTCACCTTCTGAAGACTGTTTGAGGAGGTAGCAATGAGCGAGGAGAGGAGCCAGGTGCAGGAACCACTTCTGGTCCTTGAGTGCCAGCAGAGTCCCCTCAGCATCAGCCAGAGACGTGTGGCACTGGCCTTGTCTCCACTTGCCGTGAGAACTCACCAGTGTCCAGACACAGCATGGCACGAGAGCTTTGCCCACTGCCTCTAATCACATCCCTGACACCCTCCTGTCTCCTCTGAGATTGTTTTGTGGGGTGCTTTTATCTGCAATGGCTTCCTGTCACACAAGCTCTTATCCTTTAGCACCACAGGCACTTGGCATTTTCATTGCTTCTTTTCTCTCCCTCTGTAATGTCTTCTCCATCATCCAAATACCTCTCACTGGGAGTCACTGCCTATGCTTGTCATCCCCAAGTCTGATGTCCTCCAAGCATGGTTTCGATTTCATGTGGTGAACACATGGCAAGGAACAGCATCCACAGTCTGTTTATGGAGTCCAGCCTGGAGCTTGTAGGAGTTGGAACCAAGGACAGGCTTGAAACAAGGCTGGGAAATAGACTCAAGGTCCACCCACAAGAAGAAGATGGAGGCAGATCATCTGATAGATGCTGTTCCTTTGCAGCTCAGGCTAAACCTGGTTGCTCAGGCCAGGTCTTAACCAGAGCCTCTGATCACATAGGCAGGGGATGAATGGGTGGGGTGGCAGCAAATAAGGCTGCCTCTTGCTTCCAGGACCTTGGAAGAGAGATGCCAAGTGCCTCACGTGGACACTTTACTGTGTGAGGTTGGTCAGCCATGGTTATTCAGCAGGTTATTCATTCCCCTTTCCCACAGGTCTGGGTCTATAAAGCTCAGCTCATCTTTGTCCTTCACCTCCATTGTGACAACCATTTCACACAGCCATCAGACTGGTTTGGATTGGAAGGGACCTCAAAGATCACTTAGGTCCAGCTCCCTGCCATTGGCAGGAACACCTCCTACTAGACCAGGTTGCTCAAGGGCCTGTCTGACCTGGCTTAGAACACTTCCAAAGCTGGAACCTCCACATCTTCACTGAGCACTGAGCAAAGCCCTCCTGCTGCTGCCCACCTGCTGATCAGTGATTTCCTTTTGTTGAGGGTCCCTGGCTGGTTTCTGTTACTTTCTGCCTCCTGTGTTGAGTGATGGAGTTTTCCCCATGCAGTCAAGTGATGCTGCTGGGAACTAACAGGAGAGAACATTCCTCTGCAAAACTGGCCCCAAGCCTTCCTGCTCTGGGACTATGTCCCAGTCACACATGTCCCTGGGTGTATAAGAATCATAGAATCACAGAATCAGCCAGGTAGGAAGAGACCTCCAAGCTCATCCAGTCCAACCTAGCACCCAGCCCTGTCCAATCAACCAGACCATGGCACTCAGTGCCTCATCCAGGCTTTGCTTGAGCACCTTCAGGGACGATGACTCCACCACCTCCCTGGGCAGCCGGTTCAGCATCATCATCCCTCATCATCCTCTCCCTTCCTTAGTCTCCAGGCTAAATGTTTTGTGTGCTTTTGGCTCAGCAGAGGCTATCTCCCATGGTTTAGGGGTGATAGCAAAGCTACCAGGCAGTATGTTCCAAATTTTGGCATGCATTTTGGAGAAGACTCTGTGTGAGGGTAAAGGACCCACAGGGAGAGATGGAAGCCTTGGCTGACCAGGTACACATCCCTCACATGCGAGGATGAAGCTAAGAGGGAGCAGAGGATAAAAAGGGAGTAGCAAAACCAGCTTCTACTGACAAGATCTTTATCCATGGGACATGTGAGGCAAGGCTGTCACTGATGTGATGAGATTGTGAGGGCAATCTCTTGAGGTCGCAGTGTGATCTGTGGTCAGAAGTCTACTCTTCAGGCACGAAGAAAGAGGCTGAAGCAGAGCAGGTGACCCCAGGACCCATCACCAACCTCTGTGTCCTGTCACGTCTGAAGCCCTACTGAGGTCCTGTGTACTGGAGCTCCTGCAGCAGCACTGTTCCCAGGAGATCCACGAGGTAGGAGGCCAGGAATGGGCAGGTCAGAGATGACTCCGGACCAGGGGGAGGGCTGGAGGGGTGGGAGCCTGTCCTGGGCATGATAAGTGACATAGTCCTTGCTGACTTGACCTTGGGCCAGGGAAGTTATAGATTGTATATTAGGATAAAATTATTGCCTGAAAGAGTGGTTAGGCATTGGAATAGGTTACCCATGGAGGTGGTGGATTCACTGTCACAGAAGGTGTTCAAGAAACATGTGGACATGGTACTATAGGACGTGGTTTAATAGCCATGGTGGTTTTAGGTTGGTGGTTGGACTCAATGACTTCTGAGATTTGCTCCCAGCCAAACAATTGTATGATCCATGATAGGGCAGCCTGGGGCTGGTGTGGGGTTGAGGGGAAAGCCAGCGAGTGCTTGGAGCACCAAAGCCTCTTGGTTCCTTTTATTCCTTCACTTTTCTAGGAGCTGTTGGGAGAAAGAGAAGGCAGCCAGCAGGGCAGGTCATTCACCATGGAGGAGACCATCACAACAGCCACCTCTGCAGGATACAACACTAGTCAATATGCAGATTATTATTATGATGATTATGTTTGGTGTCAAATAGTATCTAATGATGTCTTGATAATTTCAGGTGTCTTCACCTGTATCTGCTTCTGTGGGCTTGTGGGCAACGTGGTGGTGGTGTGGCTCCTGGGCTGCCGCATGAAGCGGAACCCCTTCACTGTCTATGTCCTGAACCTGGCTGTGGCTGACTGCTCCCTGCTCCTGATCCTGCTTGCCAAATTGACATTGTACCTTATTGCAGCAGCTTGTTGTATTGATGATTCTCATTTTAGCTTTGCTAATGGCATCCTGTTCATTCTGTTCCTGTTTTGCTACTTTGCTGGCATGTACCTGCTGACAGCCATGAGCGTGGAGCGGTGCCTGGCTGCTGTCTTCCCAGTCTGGTACCGCTGCCACCGCTCAAAGCGCTTCTCAGGGATCACGTGTGGGGTGCTCTGGACTCTTGCTGCACTCTGTGTTGCTTTGGCATTCATTAGTTGTCTAATTTTTGCAGTATGTAAGGAAGTGCTAGACACTTTAAGCTTTGTGAATTTTGTCCTCTTCTCTGTCTTGCCGCTGCTTTCCAACCTGGCCCTGTTCATCAAGCTCCGATGTGGCTCACAGAGACGACACCCAGGGAGACTCTATGTTGCTGTCCTGCTCAGCCTCATCTTCCTGCTCGTCTTGGGGCTTCCTTTCAGTGTGGAGATTTTCATTTTTTTTCATGCACAATCATTTTATATTTCTTTCCTGCTGGCCTCACTGAACAGCTCCATCAATCCTGTCCTTTACTTCCTGGTGGGGAGCTGCCAGCAGCACCAGTTCCAGTGCTCTGTCAAAGCTGCCTTCCAAAGACTGTTTGAAGAGGAAGCCACAAGAGAGGAGAGGAGCCAGGAAACTGGGGAGGCCGTGATGGAGACCAGTGTCTGAGCCCCTGCTGTAAGGAGGCCTGGAGATGTGGAGCCTGGCAGACAGGCTGTGCCCACTGTGCTCATTGCACTGTTCCCCACTGCAGTGCCCATCCCTGCCCCAGCCCCAGCCAATAAACTCTGTCTCCTGTGGCTCAGCAAATGAGCTGTGTAGTGTTTTGGGACTCTCTTGCCTGGGTTATGTATGACACATGGGTTCTCGGGGGAGACCTGCCCTTGTCTGTTATGCAAGCAAGGCAGGGATGTGCCCAAAGGGTTGGAGCAATGGTGTTGGGTGCTGTGAGGTCAGTGGTGTAGAGAGTGGTAGATAGGGTGAGCCTGAGTTTGGAGAATCAGAATGAGAAGTAACCTGAGAAACAGTGTGAAAGAAATGGAGAGAAATAAAGAGAGAAAGGGAGGAAGAAAGCAATAAAAAAAGGAAGAAATCAAGAATGAAACAGAAAGAGACAAAGCAGTAATAGAACATTACAAGGAAACAGCAAATTGTGCTGATGGATGAGGCCTGCAGAGACAAGAAGCTGGCAGCTCAGGTGCCATTTCCAGCCCTGTGGAAGCACAGACAGGAGCTCTGAGGCTGCTCCTCACCTGGGGGCTTTCACCCGAGGCAGCAGGTGAAGCCCTTATGCTGTCGATGTGCACACACTGCTGATGGCCCAGTGTGGAGGGTCTCTTGGTCCAGCAGCAGGTACACACACACTGAGCCAGAAGCCCCTCCCATGGTGGGATGAAACTGGAGGGCGTCGGGAGGAGGTAAAGTGGGTGGCATAGCCACTGCTGCTGACAAGATCATCCTCCATGGGACATGTGAGGGGAAGCTGTCACTGATGTGATGAGATTTTGAGGGCAATTTCTTGAGCACGGAATGTGATCTGTGGTCAAAGGTCTTCTCCTCAGGCACGAAGAAGGAGGCAGAACAGGTGTCTCCAGCAGCCATTGCCAATCTCTTTGTCCTGTTTGGGATCTGCAGAGAGTCCCTGCGTGCTGGATCTGCAGCAGTACCTCTCCCAGGAGCACCAGGAGGTCAGAGGTTGGAGACAGGTAGGTGTATGATGCTTTCTGATGTGGGAGAGGACTGATGGAAAGAGAGCCTGTCCTGGGTGCAACAGGAGCCGAGGCTCCTCACGAGGAAGCCTGAGGCTAGTGTGTGGTTGTGGGGAAGGTGGTGAGTGCTGGCAGTACTGAAGGCCCTCATTTCCTTCTCCTTCCTCGTTTCTCCTGTGAGGTGCTGGGAGAGGGAGAAGGTGGCCAGCCAGGGCAGAGTCATTTGCCATGGATGAAACGATCACAACACAGGCCTCTCTGAGCAACACGACTTCTGGACTCACAAATCCTCAGGAGTTTGCTTACGACCCCTGTGAAAGACCAAGTCATGACATCTTGATAATTTCGTGTGTCTGCACTTTCATCTCTGTCTGTGGACTTGTGGGCAACGTGGTGGTGGTGTGGTTCCTGGGCTGCTGCATGAAGCAGAACCCCTTCACTGTCTATGTCCTCAACTTGGCCATTGCTGACTTCTCCCTGCTCCTGATCCTGCTCGTTAACCTGTTGCTGCACTTCATTATTTCACCTGAGTATTGCATTTCCCATTATGTCTTTTTCATGATCAATTCTATCCTCTTCATTCTGTTCCTGTTTTGCTACTTTGCTGGCATGTACCTGCTGACAGCCATGAGCGTGGAGCGGTGCCTGGCTGCTCTGTTCCCACTCTGGTACCGCTGCCACCGCCCAGAGCGGTTGTCAGGCATCCTGTGTGGGGTGCTCTGGACTCTGGCTGCACTTTTTGCTACTTTGCTGTTTGTTGTATGTTTTTTCCATGAAAGCTGCCAACAACTGTTCTATGTTTTAAGCATTGTGAACTTTGTCCTCTTCTCTTTCTTCCCGTTTCTTTCCAACCTGGCCCTGTTCATCAAGCTCCGATGCGGCTCGCAGAGACGACACCCAGGGAAGCTCTATGTTACTGTCCTGCTCAGTGTCACCTTCCTGTTCATCTTGGGCTTTCCTTTCAGTGTAGAGGCTTTCATTGCTATGTATTATCCACGATCTTACTACATTTCTTGCTTGCTGACATCACTGAACAGCTCCATCAATCCTTTCCTCTACTTCCTGGTGGGGAGCTGCCGGCAGCGCCGCTTCCAGTGCTCCCTCAAAGTCGCCTTCCGAAGGTTATTTGAAGAGGAAGCCACAAGAGAGGAGAGGAGCCAGAAGCCTGGAGATGCCATGGTGGAGAGCAGCGTGTGAGACCTGCCTGGTGAGGAGGCCTGGAGATGTGGAGCCTGGCAGACAGGCTGTGCCCCACGCTGTGTTCCCCACTGCAGTGCCCATCTCTGTGCTGGCCCCAGCCAATAAACTATCTCCTGTGGCTCAGCAGATGACTTGTGTGGTGTTTTGGGCTGTCTTGCCTGGGGCAGATCTGATGCCTGGGACTCAGGGGAAGAATTCCTCTGGTCCGTTGTGCAAGCAAGGCAGGGATGTACCCAAAGGGTTGGAGAAATGGGCAAGGCCAAAGGTGGCAATGGATGCTGAGGACTGGTGGTGTAGAGAGTGAGAGATGGAGTGAGCTTGGAGCTTGAGTTTGGAGAATGAGAAAGAGACAACCTGAGAAAGAGACTGAGAGAGAGGAGGAGGAAAACAGAAAGGGAGAAAAAGAAATAAAAAGAACAAAGGAATGCTTAGAACTGGGGAGTTACAAGGAAACAGAGAGCAAAGTGAGCTGTCTCCATGGTGCTGATGGATGAGGTTTGCAGAGGCAAGAACTTTGCAGCTCAGGTCCTGTTCCTTGTCCTATGGAAGCACAGTCACAAGCTCTGAGGCTACTCCTCACATGAGGACTTTCAGCAGAGGTAGCAGGTGAAGCCCTTATGCTGTTGATGTCCACACACTGCTGATGGCCCAGTGTGGAGGGTCTCATGGTCAAGCACCAGGGTTGTGGCATGGAGGGATGATGCAGTAGGATGATGTGAGGGCAGGAAGGGGCTGACATGACCAAGTCCTACTGACAAGATCGCCGTCCATGGGACATGTGAGGGGAAGCTGTCACTGATGTGATGAGATTGTGAGGGGTGAGTTCTCACCACAGGGCGTGATCCCAGGCATGAAGGAGGAGGCTGGAGCACAGTGGCTGGCCCCAGCAGCCACTGCCATCACTTCTCTGCTGTCAAGCCTGGAAGCTGCACAGAGGCCCCAAGTGCTGGAGCTCCTGCAGCAGAACTCTTCCCAGGTGCACTAAGAGGTGGGAGGCTGGGGATGGGTAGGTGGGAAATGCCTTTGGAACGGGGAGAGGCCTGGAGGGGCAGGAGCTCACCCTGAGCACAACAAGGCTTGAGTTCTTCATAGGACAGCCTCAGGCTGGTGTGGGGCAGTGGGATCCCAGGATCCCAGGATGTTAGGGGTTGGAATGGACCTCCAGAGATCATCGAGTCCACCCTCCTGCCAGAGCAGGACTGTAAAATCTAGCTCAGGTCACACAGGAATGCATGGGGAAAGATGGAATGCTGGAAGAGCTGAAGCTTCTCATTCCCTTCTTCTTCCCCATCTCTCCTAGGAGGCGGCAGGGTCGCTCCTTGTGGAGGAGAGCATCACAGCGCAGCGCTCGCTGAGCAGCATGCCTTCTGGACCTGCAGATTCGCAGGGACTTAGCCACGCTCCCTGTAAAAGCCCAAACCCTTCCCTCCTGATAACATCACGTGTCTTCACCTGCATCTGCTTCTGCGGGCTTGTGGGCAACGTGGTGGTGGTGTGGCTCCTGGGCTGCCGCATGAAGCGGAACCCCTTCACTGTCTACGTCCTGAACCTGGCCGTGGCTGACTGCTCCCTGCTCCTGACCCTGCTTGTCCTTTTTACCATATTCACGACTTCAACAGAATATTGTCAGTTTAGTGATGCCCTTTTGCTGAGCATCGGTATCATGGTTCTGCTGTTCCTGCTTTGTTATTTGGCTGGCATGTACCTGCTGACAGCCATGAGCGTGGAGCGGTGCCTGGCTGCTGTCTTCCCTGTCTGGTACCGCTGCCACCGCCCAAAGCGGTTGTCAGGCATCCTGTGTGGGGTGCTCTGGGCTCTGGCTACACTTCTTGTTCTTCTGTCGTTTCTGGTTTGTGCTGCTACTGATAGCTGTGTCAAAGTATTTGGTGTTTTAAGCATTGTGAACTTTGTCCTCTTCTCTGTCTTGCCGCTGCTTTCCAACCTGGCCCTGTTCATCAAGCTCCGATGCGGCTCACAGAGACGACACCCAGGGAGACTCTATGTTGCTGTCCTGCTCAGTGTCACCTTTCTGGTCATCTTTGGGCTTCCTCTCAGTGTGTCAAGTCTCCTTCCTGTTTTTAATCCAGAATGTGTTTATATTTCTTGCCTGCTGGCCTCACTGAACAGCTCCATCAATCCAGTGCTTTACTTCCTGCTGGGCAGCTGCCGGCAGCGCCGCTTCCGATGCTCCCTCAAAGTCGCCTTCCGAAGACTGTTTGAAGAGGAAGCCACAAGAGAGGAGAGGAGCCAGGAGCCTGGGGATGACATGGTGGAGACTAGTGTGTGAGACCTGCCTGGTGAGGAGGCCTGGAGATGTGGAGCCTGGCAGACAGGCTGTGCCCCACGCTGTGTTCTCCACTGCAGTGCCCATCCCTGCCCTGGCCCCAGCCAATAAACTATCCCTGTGGCAGATGAGCTGTGTGGTGCTGTGGGGCTCTGTTGTCTGGGGAAAGGCCAACAGAAGGCCCTGGGGGAACTTTGTGCCTCTCACTTTGCGCCTCTCACTTTGTGCTCAGGGTGGGTGAAATATTGTCTGAGTTAGCTCAGAGAGGTGGCAGGTGCCCAATCCCTGGAACCATTCCAGCTCAGGTTGTCTGGACCTGTGCTGTAGTTGAAACTGTCCCTGATGACTGCAGGGAATTGGAGGAGGTGACCTTGAAGATCCCTTCTTAGCCAAAACAACCTTATTTATCTATGGTGTCTGGGGTTCAAGCAAGGCAGGGCTGTGCAAGGACTGCCAACACAGGCGAGCCATGGGGACCACCCAGGTATCCTGCCAGCATCCTGGCACCTGTCAAGAAGTGAAAGACTGACAGAGTAGAGCCAATTGCTGCTGTGCCAAGCACCAGTGTGGCTGCTGTGTAGAGTCATGCAGTCCCCTCCTGACCCTGGAGGTTCAGCATGGAGACATTGTGATGACAGAGCTGCCCATGCCTCTACATCTGCTGCCTCCCCAACAAGAGGTTGAAGGTGATGATTCCTAAGAGAGCCAAAGGCTACTGGAAGCCATCAGAACACTTCTATGAACAGATTCTACCTGGCAACTTGCCTGCACCAATATCCCCCTCCCTGCCCAGATGAACCCATCTCTGTATGGATTCCCCTCCAGTAGGACCAGCAACTCCAGACCCCACAGCCAGGCTCAGAGGGCTCCCGAGGCACAACCGGTATGGTACCTGTGGTGGTTTGATGACTATCTGTGAGGTTGGTGCCTCTAGATGGCAGAAGAGTGGCATGGATGTGACATCCTCCTTCTGTAGAGTTGTCGGCAGAGCCCAGCTGATGGGAAGGGCAACAAACCCATCATAGAACAGTTTAAGTTGGAAGAGAGCTTTAAGATCATGGAGTCCAACCCTTAATGAAGCACTGCCAGGGCACCACCAAACCATTGCCCTCAGCACCACATCTCCACAGCTTTGAAACCCCTCCAGGGATGGGGACTCCACCATTGCCTTGGGCAGGCTGGGCCACATCTTGACAGCCCTTTGGGGGAAGAAATTGTTCCTCACTTCCAGGCTAAACCTCTCTGGGACCTTTTCCTCTCATCCTGTCGTTTGTTCCTTGGCAGAAGATCCCAACCCTCACCTGGCTCCAGCCTCCTTTCCAATGCTGCCTGGGATGCTTGCAGTTAGCAGAGATGTATCTCGCTGTAGGAAGCCTCCAGCTGAACCAAACCAGGGCAGTGGAGACTCCCATGTGTGCTGACAGCTTTCCTCAGGAACAGCACCTTCTTGTAGGGTGCAGGGCAGGCAGAGAGCGAAGAGCAGTGAAAAGACCAGGACGAAGGGACCTCACAGCATCCCACCAGAGGGGAGACTGCTGGGAAAGAGGGGAGGAGGCACAAAGCCTGACAGGGGCCATGATGCCATTTGCAGGGGGCAGGGAAGCCTGTACTCACCCACCCACTTCCCTGCCTCTGAAGTTGTCCATCCTTTGCCCACTCCTTTAAATCTAAGGCTAATAAATATGCCACTGCTTTTAGAGAGGAAAACAGAAGTATAACTCGTGGGTGGTGAGTCATGTGAAGGCACATGAGCAGATAAAAGATCTAAGAAGAGTTTATTATCAGAGGTTTTACAGATCAGGGCAGGAGTATTGAATGGTTGGGGTTTATTTCTCCATCAAAAGGTCACTGTCTCCTTTCCAGTTCCCTCTGTCACAGGATCCTGGAATCACAGACTGGAGGGAATTGGAAGGCAGCTCTAGAGATCAGCCAGTCCAAGCCCCCTGCCAAAGCAGGGCACCCACAGCAGCTTGCCCAGCAGCACAAGGCCCAGGGCCACTTGCAAGCTCTCCACACAAGCAGACTCCACAACCTCTCTGGGCAGCCTGCTCCAGCCCTCCAGCACCCTCACACCAAACAAGCTTCTCCTCAGCCTCACATGCAACCTCCTGCACTCCACTTTGTGCCCTCTGCCCCTTGGCCTGGCCCTGGGCACCACTCACAAGAGCCTGGCCCCAGCCTCTTGCCCCCCACAGCTCCTTTAGCTGTTGCTGAGCACTGAGCAGATGCCCTCTGGGGCTGCTCTCCTGCAGGCTCCACAGCCCCAGGGCTCTCAGCCTTTGCTCCTCACAGAGCTGCTCCAGGCCCCTCAGCACCTTCAGAGCCTGCCCTGGAGTCTCTCCAGCAGTTCCCAGTCTCTCTGGAGCTGGAGAGCTCAGAACTGGACCCAGGAATCCAGCTGCAACCTCACCAGGGCAAAACAGAGGGGCAGGAGAACCTCCCTGGACCTGCTGGCCACACTCTTCCACATAGCAAATCCAGGCTTTAGAGAGTCTCCATGCAGGGAGCTGAGCTTTGGGGTTGTTTTGTTTTAACACCACCCCTCTGAGGAACAGAGACAGCAGAAATGGAGGCAGACCTCAGGACACGGTTGCGAAACGATGTTTGCTGGAGAGAACCACTCAGACCATCCAGAGAAAAGGAGGAGGAACCACGAGAGGCAGTTCCAGTCAAAAGCTCTCAGGTGCAGATGATGACCTACAATATGTGCAGACAACCCTCAGGTTGCCACAGAAGGGATTAATTTTGGGGAAAGCCTTCCAGGGGCCATTCCAAGCACTTGCCTGGACTGGAAGCTGGATGCAATGTTTCCTCTTTGCATGTGTCAACACCCACAAGGATTTTGCCCAGGAGTTGTTCTGCTGTGCCAAGCTTCTCTTCTCCTCTCTTCAGCAGAGAGCCCAAAACCATGCCAGGAGATAAGAGCCTCCACTGCTCTGTTTTGACAGTGCACAGGGTGGAGCAACATCATGTTTGAGGTAGGGAGAGCTCAGAGCTCTTGGGTAGGGTGGACTCAGAGTAAAGGTTCCAAAGCAAAAGGTTTAGAGGAGCATTTCACCCTGCTGTGCCCTGTCCACCCCAGGCAGGAGGTTCCTTCCCACCCAGCACATTGCCATAGGAAAGGAAAATCACAGAGTCATTTTGGTTGAAAGAGATCCCCAAGACCATGAGCCCAACCCTTCACCCAGCACTGCCAGAGCCCCACCAAACCATGGCCCTCAGCACCACAGCTCCATGGCTCTGAAACACCTGCAGGAATGAGGACTCCACCACTCCCTGGGCAGCCTGGGACAGGCCTGGACAAGCCTCAAGGGCAAGAATTTTTTCCTCATGTCCAACCTAAACCTCCCCTGGGGCAACTTGACACAGTTTACCTCCTGTCCCATCACTTGATCCTTGGCAGCAGAGCCCAACCCCCAGCTGGCTCCAGCCTCCTTGCAGGCAGCTGCAGAGAGCCAGAAGCTCTCCCCTCAGCCTCCTTTTCTCCAGCCTCAACACCCCCAGCTCCCTCAGCTGCTCCTCACCATTCCTCTTCTCCAGACCCTTCCCCAGCTTCCTTGCCCTTCTCTGGACCTGCTCCAGTCCTTCAATGTCCAGGTGTGAGTGAGGGACCCAAAACACTCCCCAGAACTCACAGGATCTGTGCTCTGGTTTCTCTAGTTCTGTTGTGTTGCTTTTAATTCTGCTCAGCTACAGCCAGACCCACACTGACACCACCTGCTCGTCTTGCCCTGAAACTCATGGGATGTCTCCACCTCCTGAGGGTCTTCTCTCAGGGAGGGGCTGCAGAGGTTTAAACATTCATTTCCATTGGGTTGTCTGTGGGAGCTTTGCCTCCCTTTAGGGGCTCTGTTATATCTTCAAAAGCCCCCTGGGAAGAAACCTTACCAGAGAACGTGAACCTATTTGCCCAGCTCCCAAGGAAGAAGAAGACAGGGGTGATGGTGCTGTTCACACAGGCCAGCAGGAGAGATGTGTCAAAGGCAAAACCAGACAAGTCAAACAGCCTCAGCAGGAGCCAGCACCAAAAATCAGCAGTCAAGAAGGGGAAGAAGATGACAGTTATCAGGACCACAACACAGAGCTTCCTTGGGAGGTGTTGCTGAGAGCAGCACAAGACCCTGGCAAGCAGGATTAGACCAGAAATAGACAGGATAAGCACTGAGAAGAAGTAACTCAGGATGAGGACCATGACTGCTGCAGGGTAGAAGTAAAGGGTCATGATGAGGATGAAGGAAAGGGTTCAGAGCAGGGCACACACAATCAGTGGCAAGTGGCAGTGGCAGGGGCAGCAGGATGAGGGGAGGGTGGACAGAGTTACCACGGCACTGAAGGCCACCAGGAGGTAGATGCTGGCGGTGAAAGTGAAGAGGATGGTGATGTTCAACAGAGTTGTCACATCCTGTGAGCCCAGCCTGCAGCAGAGGCACTCTGGGGTGTAAAACATCAGGAGGGCAGTGGTGATGGAGAGGAGGAAGGCAGAGTTGGCAGTGGTCAGGTTGAGGACATAGACGGTGCTGGGGCTCCTGCAGGCACGGCAGCAGAGGAACCACAGCACAGCTCCGTTCCCTGCCAGCCCGCAGGAGCAGGCGAGCAGTGTGGCAGCCACTCTGCTGAAGTGACCAGCTCCACAGTCACTCCAGGTGTGCTCATCATCCCCCAGGCTGTGGTGCCAGCTGCTGTTATACACCGTCCCGTTGGGCTGGTCCTGGCAAGCAGAGCTGGCACCTTCCATGGCACAGAACAGTGTGCTCATTATGAAACTTCTGCTGCTTGTCTTTCTTCCTCACAACTGGAGGGATAAAAAGAAACAGAGATATGTTAGCTGCTCTGCTGTTCCAGGCTGTTCAAGCCTTTGTAGCCATGCTCCAGATTCCACTTGAAGAACCACAAAGAAGGACCACAGGAAAGAGGGAAGAGAGGAGATGGGTATGAGATGCCTGGCACAAGAGCATGGACAGAGATAGAGCAGAAGCTAAGGAGATGTCACTTTCCTGGCTTTGGACAAGACAGATCTGGAGGAAGAAAACAATAAGCTGAAAGGGTTGTCCTTGGAGATGTCAAGGAGCAAGTGGAAGTTCCATCCAAACATGAGGAGAAGCTTGTTTGGTGTGAGGGTGCTGGAGGGCTGGAGCAGGCTGCCCAGAGAGGTTGTGGAGTCTGCTTGTGTGGAGAGCTTGCAAGTGCCCTGGGCATTGTGCTGCTGGGCAAGCTGCTGTGGGTGCCCTGCTTGAGCAGGGGGCTTGGACTGGCTGATCTCCAGAGCTCCCTTCCAATCCCACCCTGCTGGAATTCTGTGGGTTTGGAGGTGGATCTCATATGGATTCTCAGGTGTCTAACATTACAGCTGATATAAGGGAGCTGCTGGGTTCCTTCAGCAGGAGACTCCTTTACCCATCACCTTTTCCCGTGAGGCTTTAGATCCTGCAGACCCTTATTCTCCAGTCAGCTCTGCTGCACATTGACCAACAGCTTCAAAGCCATGAAAGGTCTGCTTAGGTTGATAAAAACTTCCCCACTCATAAAAGCCTGACCTTTGCTCTCACAGCCTGGAGAAGGTCCCTGCAGAAGATGTGCTGCAGACTCACATCACCTCCTACCCACCAAGACAAGACCTTCACAAGGCTTCCTGGAATCATCCCTTGGGAAACCACGCTGAAGCCTGTCTTGATGAGCCTGTGCAGTGTCCAGCATGTGGTTCTTCTCAGGTCCTTTCCCAAAATATTTGTCTTGGTGGCAGCCAAGTGGGCTGGATTTCTTCTCAAGGGTTGGTTCCTGCAGCCAGGGAACTCTTTGCTTGTGCTGGACAGCCCCAGGGTTCTGGTTACAATCTATTCTTGGCTTGGGGCAGGAAATGACTAAACCAAAAGTCTCAGGAGCTGGACCTATGGGAGAAGCAAATGGTCTTGGGTCAGGTTCCTCTTCTTTTTCACTTCAAACCAACCTCAGCCCCCAAACATTCATCTGGGTGAACTGGCTGAACTTTCCTCCCCTTGTCCCAAGGGTGTAGCTGTAGGACCCTGTGCACCAAGCTTGCTGCAGAATGTCTGTTGCTGATTCTGATGGAGGTTTGCCACTTGCATACCACAACTTCTTGGTGGTACTTGACCTCCAAGTGCTTGGTTTCCAAGGGCACGCTAGGAAGTGCATGGAGTTGCTCACTGAGCAGCAAGAACAGCATGAACCAGAGCACAGGGAGATGACTTCAGGATCAGGGTGCAGATCCTGGGCATCAGGCAGTGCCACCCCTGGGCTGCTCCAGTGTGGTTCAGTCCACCAACACAAGGGGAAGCTCTGAGAACCAGCTGAAGGTTTGTTGTGATAGGATGAGGGACAATGGATTGAAGCTTGAGGAGGGGAGATTGAGACTGGAGACCAGGAAGAAATTCTTTAGAATGAGGGTGATGAGACAGTGGAAGAGGTTGCTCAGGGAGGCTGTGGATGGCCTCTCCTTAGAGGTGTTCATGGCCAGGTTGGATGGGGCTCCAGCAACCTGGGCTGATGGGAGGTGTCCCTGCCCATGGCAGGAGGATTGAACTAGACCATCTTTAAGGTTCCTTCCAACACAACCCATTCCATGAATCTATGAGTTCAGGAAAGCCTCTTTTTCTTTCCTAAGAAGAAGTGAACTGATACTGCTTGGCTGGCTTTAAGGAGTTGTGAGTTTCATCTGAGCTGTCTTCTACAGCCAGCTGCCTGCAATGGTTTCCACAAACAGGCCCAGAAGCTGAAGCTAGATGAGATAACTCTTCACTGTGGTGAGGGTCAAAGTTTGCCCAGCAGAAACATCCCCTACAGCCCACCCAATTCTAAGAAATCAGAACACAATGAAAAGCAACAGCAATGAAAATCCATAACCAATAACTAAAGGCATTTCCCCCTCCCAGGATTGTTTAAATACCCTTAAAAAAAATCTCAGCAAGGAGCTTCCAAAGATCCTAGAGAAGCTCAAAGTTTGCATTAATGACCTCTGCCCCCTCCAGCTCTCTCCTTGCTTTTGCCCTAGATGTCCTTCCAACCACAAGTACTTTAGGTCAGCTTCCTCCAAATTTCCCCTCAGCACCCTGCCAGCATCTGCTCTTGCCACAGAGGAGTGGACAGGCTGTCCCAGTGTGGTGTCCTCCAGAAACTCCCCACCCACCAGAGAAATGTGCTGGGAGCTGTCACTCTCTGCAGAGCAATGCACCCTGCCAGCTCCAAGGCTTCAGCTTCTGCATTTGGCCCTCCAAAAACGAACCCAGAGAGAGATTTTCATGCTAAAGCAATGTTAGGATCAACTGAAAACATCCTGCCCTGGTGACAGGCTGTGTGAAGCATGAGGCAGCTGCTCAGCAGGTCCATTTCCCAAAGCTTCTGCTCACTCAGATTCCAGGGACCAGAAGGGAATCACAGAACGTCAGGGGCTGGAAGGGACCTCCAGGCATTCTCTAGTCCAATCCCCCTGCCAGAGCAGGATCACCTGCATCAGAAACATGACCTGGTGCTTTCTTAACCCAGCTTAAACCAGTGTGAGTCAGCACAGGTCTGCAGAGTGGTACCTCCTGGCTTCTGCAGCTTCACTATCCATCCTCTTCCTCCCAGCAAGGCAGAGCCTCCAGGCTCCAGCTGTGCCCAGCCTCAGGTGAGACCCCTCACAGCATCCATAGCAGTGACAGCATCCCAGCAGCTCTCACCTCCCAGGCACTTTCTCAGTGAAATGTATCCCAAAACAGCTCTGCTTTTGTTTTGGCTTTCTCCAGGCTGCAACTCTTGCTGGGGTGACCATGTGAACCCCTTGCCCTGAGGAGAACCCAGTGCTGGATGCATCTGGAGAGGCATCAGCTAAGCCAGCACTCTGAGCTGAGCAAGCCCTAGTGAGCAGAGAGGGAGGAAAGCATCCCTCAACCTGCTGGCCACACTCTTTTTCACTCACCCCAGGAGACCATTGGGCTCCTAAAGTCCATTTGCAGAGATGTAGCACAAATGGATTTCAGTGAAAGGCTGAGAAACTTTGGCTGTGACCAAAGGGTGATGCTGCCAGCTCAGGGCCTCTTTTCTTCAGGTAAAAATAGACATCAGGAGAGAAACTCCATGAGCTACAGAATCAGTGCTCATGAGGCAGCCCTGCCCCTGCAAGCACCAAAGCTGGGGAAGGGTCTGAAAAACAGATCTTGGGAGAAGCAGTTAAGGAGCTTGGGGTTGTTTAGTCTGGAGAAGAGGAGGCTGAGGGAAGAGCTTCTGGCTCTCCACAGCTCTGGGCACAGAGGAACCTAATGAGGTTCAACAAGGATAAGTGCAGAGTCCTGCTCCTGGGGAGGAGTAATGAACTGCTGCAGGACAGGCTGGGAGGTGATCTGCTGCAGAGCAGCCCTGTGGAGAGGGACCTGGGAGTGCTGGTGGGGAACAAGTTGTCCATGGCACAGCAATGTGCCCTGGTGGCCAAAGAGGGTCAGGGAGATCCTGGGGTGCATTAAGCAGAGTGTGTCCAGCAGGCAGAGAGAGGTTCTCCTCCCCTTCTGCTCTGTCCTGGTGAGACCTCATCTTGAGTATTGCCTTCAGTTTTGGGCTCCCCAGTTCAAGAGGGACAGGGATCTGCTGGAGAGGGTCCAAGGGAGGGCTATGAGGATGATGAGGGGACTGGAGCACTGCCTGATGAGGAGAGGCTGAGGGACCTGAGGCTGTTTAGTCTGGAGAAGAGAAGCCTGAGAGGGGATTGAGTCAATGTTTATCAATACCTGAGGGCTGGGAGTCAGGAGGGGGGGACAGGCTCTGCTCACTGCTGCCTGAGACAGGACAAGGAGCAAAGGATGGAAGCTGCAGCACAGGAGGTTACAGCTCAACACAAAGGGAACTTCTTGACTGTAAAGATCACAGAGCACTGGCACAGGCTGCCCAGAGAGGTTGTGGAGTCTCCTTCTCTGGAGCCTTCCCAGGCCTGTCTGGATGTGTTCCTGTGTGCCCTGAGCTGGATTGTCTGGTCCTGCTCTGGCAGGGGGGGGTTGGACTTGATGATCTCTTCGTGTCCCTTCCAACCCCTGACATTCTGTGAGCCTGTGAGCTCCCTGAAAGGAGGCTGGAGCCCAGTCAGGGTTGGGCTCTTCTCTGAAGGAACAAGGGACAGGACAAGAGGAACCAACCTCAAGCTGCACCAGGAGAGATTTAGGTCAGCCATTAGAAGAAACTTCAATGAAAAGGCTCTCACACCCTGGTGCAGGCTGCCCAGGGAGGTGGGCATTTAGCAGAGGCAGAGATGCGGTGCAGCTCACTGGGACAGCTTGTTGGGACCACAGCACCCCAAAAGCTGGTCCCAAACAGAGGCTGTAAGTTCCAGTGATGTTGTAACCTGTCTGAAAACAGGCACGTGCCCTTCAGTCGGGCTGGCAAAGCCCACGTTAGGCTGGCAAGAATTGCGTGTTTCTGGGTCGAGTTTGAAGGTGTGATCCCTCAGGGCCAGGGGAGGTTCTGGCAATGATCCTCATGCTCTTCCCAGAAGGGGAGTTGCTTCTGAGAAGCACCCAAGCATCCTGCCAGCATCAGCAGCACCGGCAGCACCACCAGCTGGAGAGAGGATGCCCATACGGATACTGTAAGGTCTGAGGAGCCCTGTGACAGGTTAGGGATAAACGAAGCACGATAGAAAGCTTCCAGGAGAGGGAAAGCAGCCAGCAAGTGGGTGGTTGTCCGGGGAGGAGTGTTTCTAATCAGGAATAAATGAAGAGCCGTTCACAAAACTCTTCTTCTGGAGTTTCTGGCAAAAGCCACTTCCTCTGTGGGAGAAAGAAAAAACCCAAAGGCAGATAAACAAAGTGGAGGAAGAAGAGCTCTGACGTAGCTGCTTACAAAACCCTTCCTAGCTCTTCCGAGCCCCCACCACAGCTGGGGAGCAGCCAGATCTGCTGAGGGGTGCACCAGGGGGACAGGGCAGCCAGAGGAGCTGGTAGAACAAGAGCAGGGACCTCTTAGGGACTTCCTTCTTTGTGTAGCTGTCCTAGGAGGATCCACTTCAGGATACAGATCCAAAGGGAGAGTGAGATGCCAAGACGAGAACATCGATCTGCCTGAGTCCAGCCAGACAGCCACCCTTGCCTGCTGCTCCACCAAAGCTCCCAGGTAAGTGCAGTGTTCTACTGCATCCCCCCTTTCACTTCCTCCAGCATCCACCGCCGGCAGAAGTTTCCCTCCCACCCTCCCCTCGAGCCTGGCAGTGCTGTCTCCAGGTCCTCCCCCCGATGCACTGCGCTTCGGCATCTCTTAGTGAACCTTCCTCCCTTCCCTCTCCCACCACGTTCACCACTCCCCTCCCTAGCATGTCCCTCTTGCACCCCACTAGTGCCTTCCCTGTGCAGGGAGCTGGTGAGCACCCACACAGCTCAGCCCTGGCTTCTCCAAACCACTAACACCTACCTCATCATCCACTCTGACCGCAGCCGGGGACCACATCCCACCGCCTACGCAGCATCCACCCATGGAGGTGAACCACATGGGCCTGCCTCCCACATCACCCGTGCTGGAGGCTGAGGAAGATGACCCATGCAGGCTAGAGGTCACAGATGTGGCCATAGATGGTGTCACCCTGCTCATCTGCCTCTGCGGGCTGCTGGGCAATGGAGCTGTCCTCTGGCTCCTCAGCTGCCGCATCAAGAAGAGTCCCATCACCACCTACATCCTCAACCTGGCCGTTGCTGACTTCACCTTCCTCCTCTTCATGGTCATCTCCTCCATCCTCTACATGATTGAGAACATCTCCTGCTCCACTGCTGTGTCCCTGACATACATGAGGTCACTTTTTCTGCTCTCTCTGTTCTCCTACAACATGGGCCTGTACCTGCTGACAGCCATCAGCATCGAGAGGTGTGTCTCCATCCTCAGCTCTGGCTGCCACCGTCCCCAGCACCTATCAGCTGTGATGTGTGTCCTGCTCTGGGCTCTCTCCATCGCTGTCATTGCTGTGGTGACTTCTTTGTGCCTGCTGCACGATCATGAGGTCTGCCAGGTGGCTCTCATCTCCATGTATGCCCTCAACTTCCTCATCTTTGCACCACCCATGGTCATTTCCAGCACAATCCTCTTCATCAAGGCTCATTGTGGGGCCCAGCAGCACCAACCCTGGATGCTCTCCATTGTTATCTTCCTCACCGTCCTCTTCTTCCTCCTCTTTGCTCTTCCCCTCAGCATCTGGAGCTTCCTGCAGCAGTTCAGCTACACCTTCGCATCCTCCCAGGTTGTTTTCTTGCTTGCCTGCATCAACAGCAGCATCAACCCCTTCATTTATTTCTTGGTGGGGAGCTGCCGTGGGCACTGCTCCTCGGTGTCCCCCCAGGTCGCCTTCAGGAGGGTCTTTGAGGATCCAGAAGACAAAGCTGCATGTAGCAGTGACACCACGATGGACACGCTGGCCCCAGCCTGTTGAAGCTTCTCCACTGCTCTGCCTGAGGCCCTGGGACAGTGGCTGAGGGTTCCCCTGAGCAGCCAGGCTGATGAATGTCTGCAGTGCTTCTCCTAATGTCCTTCTCTCGGTGGCACCCTCTCAGGGTGTCACCCTGTCCCCGTGCAGAAGAGGAGAGCAGGGACATTGCCAAGGCCAATGCGAGGGGCAGATGCCCAGCGAGGAGCATGGTGGAGCATGGATCTTCTCCTCCCTGCCAGCCCAGCTCCTAGGGCATTCTGCCCACAAGAAGGACATACTCCAGAAGTCCTTGTGCCCAAATATCTCCTGGGTTTTGGGATGAGCATTCCCTTTGGGAATCTCTAACTCATGTACAGAGCTGGAGAAAAACCCATCCAGTGTCCCAAGTCCCTCTCATCCTCCTACAACGTGTCCAAGCTCTTCTCCCCTCCCACCTCCTGCAGTGCCAGTGTGGAGGGGACCATGGATCCTCAGCAGGCTTTGCCACAGCCCCACCACCTTTCCCAGCTGCTGGTGCCCAGCTCCTGTATCTCACTGCTGCCTGAGAGCAATAAATAACATCCTGCACCTCTGAGATGCCTTCAGCTTCCTCTGGGTCTTACTGGTGGCTGGGCATGTGGGTGGAGGGAGCAGAGACACAAACAGGGCTTGTGTGCCCAGGTGACCAAGAAGGCCACCAGCACCCTGGTTGGATCAGCAAGCGTTGGCAGCAGGACCAGGGCAGGGATTTAACCCTCTGGACTTGGCACTGGTGAGGCCACACCTCAAATCCTAGGTTCAGGTTTGGGGACACTGCGGGGCTGAAGTAGGTCTAGAGAAGAGTGGCTAAGCTGGTGAAGGGTCTGGAGAACATGTCTGGTGAGGAGCAGCTGAGGCACCTGGGGTTCTGCAGCCTGGAGGCTCAGGGTTCTCTCCAACACCCTGAAAGGAGGCCAGAGCCAGGTGGAGGTGAGGATCTTCTCCCAAGAAACAAGTGACAGGACAGGGAGAAATGGCCTCAAGCTGCCTCAGGAGAGGTTTAGGTTGGACACGAGGAACAATTTCTTCACTGAAAGGGTTGTCAAGGTCTGTCCCAGACTGCCCAGGGCAGTGGTGGAGTCCCCATCCCTGGAGAAGTTTCAAAGCCCTGGAGATGTGGTGCTCAGGGCCACAGTTCAGTGGTGCCCTGGCAGTGATGAGGTAAGGGTTGAGAGCTCTGTGGTCTTAAAAGCCTTTTCCAAGCCATGACTCTATGCCAACAAATGATGCCCACAGCTGGGACCATGCTAGCACACCTGGTGTGGGCAGACTGACCCCAGGGGTGTGGTGGTGGCCCCAGACTGTTTCATTAGTCTCATAACAAACATCTCCCCAGATATTTTGGGCTTGGTCTTAAGAACCATGTCTAAGTGTAAAGGACTCTTCCAGCTCTGGCAGGCTGAGGCGTTTCTCCTTCAGCAGCTCAGGATGGAGCAGCAGCAAGAGGAGGGCAAGTTCATGGTCCCCGGCTCAGCCACCACCTTCCATGAGCTTGGTGTCACATCTTTGGTCACCACGAGCTCCACAGGGCATTGCCTGCCTCCCTGTGGCTTTACCAAGGTCTCAGCTGGTGGCAAAGCCTTTGGTCACAGCAGTGTGTGGGAAGGTGGTGTTGGAGCCATCAGAGGTACATCAGATAGCTCCAAACCAAGCACCGTCACAGCAGGCTTCAGTTTCCTCCATGGAGGCAGGAGGAAGGGACAGTGTCCATCCTCAGGGGACATGCCAGACTGCTGGGGGAAGGCTCCTCCAGCACTGCTGTCCCCATGGGTGTGTCTGGGGTTGGTGTTTCTCTTGTCCTCCTGAGTGTTTGCCCACCACCTCCCACACATCTTGGCCAGCCCCACCATATCCCACACCTTCTCACCAGCCCCACCATATCCCACACCTTCTCACCAGCCCCACCACATCCCACACCTTCTCACCAGCCCCATCATATCCCACACCTTCTCACCAGCCCCACCACATCCCACACCTTCTCACCAGCTCCACCATATCCCATGCCCCTCATGCCAACCCTACCATGTCCTGCACTCCCTGCCCAGCCCCACCACTTCCTGCACATCTCAGCCAGCCCCACCACCTCCTATGCTCCCCATCCAGCCTTACCATGTCCCATCCCTTCCTACCAGCATCATCACATCCCACTCTCTCCATGCCAGCCTCACCACATCCTACATCCCCCATGTCAACCCTACCACATCCCACACCTTTCTGCCAGTCACACCACATCCCACACCCTCCATGCCCATCTCACCACATCCCACACTCACCATGCCAACTTTATCCCATCCCACAGTCCCTGACCAACATCACCACCTCTTTTACCCTTTGGCCAACTCCACCAGGTCCCATACCCCTTCCCACCAGCCCCACCACATCCCATAATGCTCATGCCAACTCTACCACATCCTGCACCCTGCACTCAGCCTCGCCACATCTCCCACCGCCATGAAGCCCCTTCCCAAACCCTGTCCAGCCTCAAACCTGAGGCTCCAGTCCCTCCCTATGGATTGTCCACCCACAAGCTTTAGGTGGGGGCTATTTCTCGGGGACATCCCTACTCCATAGAAGTTGTCCCCTGGTGCTGCAGCCTCCCACGCCCGTGGAGGAACGAGAGGAACAGGAACACTGGGAGGCGGCGGATGGAGCCAGGGGCCTTTATTTGAGCTGGGGGAGCGGGGTCGGAGCCGGACAGTGGAAGGGACTTCAACCGGGGGTGCCCGACTCAGGGGAGGCGAGAGCGGGGCAGCGGGAGCGGAGTGGTGCTGGAGCGTTCCCAGCTCCTCTTTCACCGCTAGAGGGCAGCAAAGTCCTGGCGGCTGCGTCCGGCGGCGAGGGAGCGGCCGCAGAGAGCGGGACGGGACGGGACGGGACGGGACGGGACGGGACGGGACGGGACGGGATGGGATGGGACGGGACGGGACGGGACGGGACGGGATGGGATGGGATGGGATGGGATGGGATGGGATGGGATGGGATGGGATGGGGAGCAGAGATGGAGATGGGTTGAGATGGGGATTTGGATGGGCTGGGATGGGAAGGGCTTGAGCAGATGAGGATGGGAATAGGAAGCAGAGAGATGAGATGGGGATGTGGGTAGGGATTTGAATAAGCTGGGCTGGCCTGGGATTGAGTGCATATGGGGATGGAGATGGGGATGGAGACAAGAAGCAGAGAGGTGGATTGAGATGGGGATGGGGATGGACTGGTCTGGGATTGAGTGCATGTGAAGATAGGGATGGGAAGCAGAGAGGTGACTTGAGTTGGGGATTGGGGTGGGGGTGAGGATAGAATTGGAATGGGTTAAGCAGGGGATAGGGCTGGGCTGGATAGGAGATGGATTGGGACTGGGCTGGGGGTGACAATAGGCTGGAATGGAATTGAGTGGGGATGAGGACAGGATGGAATGGGATGGGACAGGGATGTGAATGGGGATGAGGATAAGGATGTGATTGAGATGAGACTGGCTCAGCATGGGGATAGGGATGAGGATGGATTGGGATGGGAATGGGAAGGGGAAGAGGAAGAGGGTAAGGATATGATTCAGTTGAGATGGGACTGGTTTGGGATGGAGATAGGGATGGGGATGAGGATGGGTTGGGATGGGTTAGGGTGGGAATGGGGATGATGATGAGGATGGAATGAAGATGGGATAGGTGGGCATCTGAGTGTGAAGCCAAGGCAGGCAGCACAGCCCGTGTGGATATGGTGGCCTTTTAGCTGAAGGTCATGGTGAGTGCTGCCTCTTCAAAGACTCTCTGGAAGGCGACCTGGAGGGACACCAAGGAGCAGTGCCTGTGGCAACTCCCCACCAAGAAGTAGATGAAGGGGTTGATGCTGCTGTTGATGCAAGCAAGCAAGAAAACAACCTGGTTGGTCAGGAAGCTGTAGCTGAACTGCTGCAGGAAACTCCAGATGCTGAGGGGAACCCCAAAGATGAGAAAGAAGAGGACAGTGAGGAAGATAACAATGTAGAGCCTCTTGGGTTGGCGCCGCTTGGAGCCACACAGGACCTTAATGAAGAGGATCATATTGGAAATGACCATGGGTGGTGCAAAGATGAGGAAGCTGAGGGCATACATGGAGATGAGAGCCACCTGGCAGACCTCATGATCATGCAGCAGGCACAGAGAAGTCACCACAGCAATGACAGTGATGGAGAGAGCCCAGAGCAGGACACACATCAGGGCTGACAAGCAGTGGGGACGGCGGCAGCGGTACCAGAGCGGGCAGAGGATGGAGACACACCTCTCGATGCTGATGGCTGTCAGCAGGTACAGGCCCATGTTGTAGGAGAACAGAGAGAGCAGGAAAAGTGACCTCATGTATGTCAGGGACACAGCAGTGGAGCAGGAGATGTTCTCAATCATGTAGAGGATGGAGGAGATGACCGTGAAGAGGAGGAAGGTGAAGTCAGCAACGGCCAGGTTGAGGATGTAGGTGGTGATGGGGTTCCTCTTGATGTGGCAGCCAAGGAGCCAGAGGACAGCCCCGTTGCCCAGCAGCCCACAGAGGCAGATGAGCAGGGTGACACCATCTATGGCCACATCTGTGACCTCTAGCCTGCATGGGTCATCATCATTAGGCTCTGGAGTGGGTGATGTGGGAGGTGGGGGTGTCTGGTTCCTCTCCATGGTGGCAGGTGGGACACAGTCCCCAGCTGCAGTCAGAGCAGACAAAGAGTTAGTAGGGCCCCAAAGGATGTGTCAGGGAGAGGGGTCCTGGTGCTGTGGTACTGCAGGGGTTGGGGACAGGGAAGGGACAGGAAGGTGAGGAGATGACTGCCTCTCCAGTGATGAGCTGGAGGGTCAATGGAGAGGGTGGAGGAGCTCCAGGCATGGGAGGACATGCGTGGGAGGGGCTGCAAGGAGCTCCAAGGCTGTGATCCCAACACCCTACCTGTCCAGGCAGCAGCCCCAAGCAGGATACTCTCCCTCCCTCCAGCTCTCCTTACCACGATCTTCTCAGGTGAGAAGAATTGGGGTGTCCACGTCCTCAGGAGACCCGAGCAGCCTGCTTCCCCTCCACACAACGCTGCAGCGTTTCTGCAAGCTCACAGGTCAGATGGTGAGCACTGGGCAGTTTCAGAGCCACAGGCTGCAGCACAGCAGAGCTTCTTCTCCTGTCAAATTTCTCCTGGTCTTGCGGGAAAGGAAATGCTTTGTCCGAGAGAATGCCCCAGAGGATGGATCCTGCAGCTGCTACATCTTGCTGTGAGAGAATTTTGATGCTTTTAGGATACCAACCCATACCTCATTAGACTGATAATTACCACCTCCCTAATTGTTTTATTGCTTTCCAGTTTCCTCCCCCTCACCCTGTGTCCTTCTGAGATCCTTCCTTATTGGGTCCATTTGCCTTCCAGCCTCCCAGCGTGTGAATTAGCTCTGGTTTTCCTCCATCTTTGTTGTCCATCAGGCTTTGGTGGAAGTTTGGTGTTCAAGCTAAGGTCACATCCTGAGCAAACAACCCAAAGAAACGAGGCCAAATCCACAGGGGCCAAGGAGAGGGCTCCGACTGCCTCAGCATCCAGCAGCCCAAGGAGTCCATAGCCAGAAGTGGGAGCAAAGCACATCACAAATGAGCCATCTTGGCCCATAGGGGTCTCAGCTATGCTGTCTGGGAGCAGGTACTGCTCCAGTTAGCCCCAACCTAAAACCCAAGCCAGGGCTCAGCAACATCAGCCTCATGCAGAGGAAGAGTGAGACACCAAGCCTGCAGACACGACACCCCTTGCAGAGGTAAGAATGGCATCAGGGAATCATAGAATGGTTTGGATTGGAAGGGACCTTCAAGATCATCCACTTCCAACTCTCCTGCTATGGGCAAGGACACCTCCCACCAGGTCAGGTTGCTCAGAGTCTCACCCATCCTGGTTTTGAACACTTCCAAGGATGAGGAGTCCACAGCTTGCCTGAGTAACCTGTCCCAGTGTTTCACCACCCTCACAGTCAAGAACTTCATCCTAACATCCAATGTGAATCTACCCTGCTCTAGTTTAGATCCATTGCCCCTTGTGCTGCCACCACAGGCCCTTACAAAGAGTTCCTCTCCATCCTGAGGTGTTGGAAAGTCACTGTAAGGTCTCCTCAGAGCCTTCTCCAAGCTGAAGATGTTGGGTCAGACTTGCCCCAGCTGCTCTGGGCATTGCAGGGTATTCCCACACAGGTTAGTTCCACCAAGAGACCTAGAAGGGCCAAGCAGGAGGTGACCCAAGCACAGGGCTGTGGGGAATGGCAGGGAAGAGCACACATGATGCCCACCATCCATACTTTCAGTCCCACCCCAGACACATCCACTTACCCTGTGCCAGGCTTTGGAGTGGCAGAGGAGGGAACTCACCAGAAGTAAGGAGGTCTCAGGGATCTCCAAGCTGGGGTGTGGGGGACATGATCTCTTATTCCTCCCCATAGTGGCACTGGCTGCCCTCCATGTCTTCTCAAACATGGCTGGGCAGTGGGCAAAGCACCCCTTCAATTCTGGGTGCCCTTTGCTTTTTCACCTCCACTTGCTACCTAGGCTCACTAACAGCCCTGCCCAGCTCACCCAGTGCACCCACAACAGGACTGAGGGAGCTGGTTGGAGGGGCCACCCATTCGTGGGGCACCCTTAGCCCAGCCACCACCCAGAGACACCCCATGCCCCAAATGCCTCATGTCTGAGCATCCTTGGAGCTCCCACAGTGGGATCAAGGAGGTCCTCATACAGGGTGGTCGGTGTGGCATGGCACCTTCTGGGCTCTTGGCAACAATGCAGGGTTGGCATGTCCCCAGACAAAGCCAGGTGTGGCAGTGTATTCCCATCAGCATGTTGGTGTCACCTAGAAGAAATCATGGGCTGGGGGCTGCCGAGTTGTGTCCCACTGGGCTGGGCACCAGGGAAAGAGCTTCCCAACAGGGCATGGTTCAGCATGGCACAGCATGGCACACCAGGCAGGGCTGGGCACATCACCTGGTGTGACAAGAGAGGTGGCACCAACAAGGGGTGGGAGGGTGACAGAGCTGTGAGTCACCCCCACTCCTGCAGTGCTCTCCACCCTGGACTTTGCCTCCTGAGGTGTTTGGGGCAATAAAACCCAGGCTGCAGGGCGTCAGGGAGGGTCCCTGCCTGCAGTGGGCACCGAGTGGGCACTGAGCAGGTGGGGGCATACCATGAGTGTGTTTGTGCACATATGGACATGCATGGAAGAGCGTGAGGAGGAGATGGTCATGCAGGCCAGGGGGGTGTGCCAAGGAGCTCAGGCATGGCATGGAGTTGTGCATGTGTGTGCTCAAGGAGCTTCATGTGTGGGATGGAGTCATACACGTAGGGGTTGGCATGAGGTGGAGCATGCCAGGGGTGACCAACATGTGCCATGCATGTGCCACTCACTTACAGGAGGGTCCTGAGCATGCACAGGGTGCGTGTGCAAGGTGTCATGAGTGTGCAAAGTGTCATGTGCGTGCAGTGTGCCCATACATGTGTGGGCACAAGCGCCTGTCTGCCAGCCGTGCCCTGGCCCCGACCGATGCCACCAGCATGACCCCAGCCCTAAGCGACGCCACGGGCGGGTCTGGCTGTTGGGTGGTGGCCGCACCCTGGACTGGGCGGGTGCCACCCGCTGCCGTGTCTCCGTCCCCGCCGAGGCCAGGCAGGCTCTGTGGCTCCGTCGGCTGCCCCCATGCAGCAGGAGCGGGGGGGTCGGAGCCCGGGACCCCCCGAGACCGAGGTCAAGGTGGTCGTCGTTGGGGATGGGGGCTGCGGGAAGACGTCTCTGCTGGTGGCCTTCGCCAGGGGTGACTTCCCCAAGGTACCGACCTGCCTGTCCCCTGGGACCTCAGTGCCATGGCGAGCGGGATCGCTGTCCCCAGGCTCTCCGGAGAGCGGTGGCACAGATAAAGGGCGGCGGGATGGGATGGGATGGGCACGGCGGCGGCAGCGGCGTCGTTTACAGCAGGAGACGGGACTGGGGCGATCGGCAGAGGGGGTGGCACAGTCTAGAGCTTGACAGGGGTCCAGGGTGGCACACCCTTGGCAGGTGGATAGGAAGCTCTGTCTTGCCTGGGGAGGGGCACAGGTTGGGGAGCAAGGACGGGGAGCAGCCCAGAGGTGCCCCAGAACTGCTCTTCTGGGTCCCGCTGGGAACGTTCTGGCTGCCTGAGGCTCGATGCTGCCTTGGGCTGTGGGGGACAAGGAGGGTCCCCACTCCATCTGTATCGGGATGGCACCACAGTCTCCTGCCCCCCTGGTTCCCTCTGCTGACCTCAGGTACCTCCCCATGCCCTGTCCTGGGCACACACGCCTCTGGGGGTCCCTTCTGTCACTGTCCACTGTCTCACATCCTCCTGTCCCCCCCAGGTCTACGTCCCCACCGTGTTTGAGAAGTACACAGCCTCCATCCAGGTGGGCGGCAAGCCCGTGAAGATCCATCTCTGGGACACAGCAGGTGGGGCACGAGGTGACAAGGCAGGCAGCTGTTGTCCCCCATGCCTCCATCTCATGGGTTTTGAGGTGTCCCACACCCGTGGGTCAAAGTTTGGGGGGTGTTCCCCCGCACTGACCACGGGAGATGAAGAGTTAACCCCATCCAGCGGGTCCCTCAGGATGTCACTCTCAGCACTGCCACTTTATGTCTCCGGAGCCCCATCGTGCCCCTCCCCGGCTGGAGGGGCTGATGAGGTGGCAGGTGGGGAGGCATCCAGCCCAGCAGGGAACTGGTGCATAATGGTCTGCTTCTCCACCGGGCAGGGCAGGAGGACTATGACAGGCTTCGTCCCTTGTCCTACGCCAACGCCAACGTCGTCCTCATCTGCTTCGACGTCACCAGCCCCAGCAGCTATGAAAATATCCTAACGAAGGTGAGGGAGCCTCTGTGGGGGGTGGCATGGAGCCTGCACTGCTGCCCGTCTGAAGTCCCCATCCCCCGTGTGACATTTTACCCTCCCTCCCCCAACAGTGGTACCCAGAGGTGAATCACTTCTGCAAGGGTGTGCCAGTGCTGCTGGTGGGCTGCAAGACAGACCTGCGGCGGGACCAGGAGGTGCTGGAGAAGCTGGAGGAGGCACGCCAGGAGCCCATCTCTTACCAGCAGGCAAGTGCCACCCCCTCAGTGAGCCAGCAAAGGCTCCCAGCATGGGAAAGGGGAGCTGGGGTCTCTGGCAGAGGTCTGACCCCCTGACTCCCCACAGGGAGAGGCCATGGCCCGGCAGGTCCACGCCGTGTCCTACTTGGAGTGCTCGGCCAGGTACCAGGAGAACGTTGGGGCCATCTTCGTGAAGGCCTGTGGTGCTGCCCTCAACGCTGCCCGCCGCAGCCAGCGCAGGAGGCGACCCCGCAGGGGCTGCGTGCTCTGCTGAGACCCCACCCCTGCCACCACCCCAGGGACCTGCTGCTGTCCCCTTCGCCTGGGGCAGTGCCCAGGGTGCCATCTGCTCTGTCAACACTGGACCTCAGCTGTCAGCATCTTGTCCCTTCACCAGCACTCAGGATCTGTTGCTGCCCTCCCCAGTGCTTGGGATGCCAGCTGCTGCCAGACTTCATCTGCCACCACCAAACCACCACTGCCACCATCCTGTCCCCTTGCCAGCTGACCCTGGGCACCAAGCACTGTCTCACCAGTATCCAAGCATCGCCTGCCTGCACTAAACAGATGCAGTCTGGGAGGCAGAGAACTGATTCGGGGAGGGGTCTCCTTACTGCTGGCAGGCCAGCATGGGAGGGGTGACACAGGGGGACGTTGGGGGCAGCTCTGCCATTAAAGCTCAACGTATGTCAGCATGGGACATGGGGGTGACCTCTGGGAACCAGTTCCCTCCTCTTTCCTGGCTGGGGTGCACGCCTGGTGCATGTGTGTATAGGGGTGTGCTGCATCTATACAGGGGTGTGCTGTGTGTATATAGGGGTGAGCTGCAGGTGTGCAGGGGTGTGCTGGATGCATAGAGGGGTGTGCTGGATGCATAGAGGGATGTGCAGCATGTATAGAAGGGTGTGTACATATGTACAGGGGTGTGCTGCATGTCTGTAGGGGTGAGCTGCAGGTGTGCAGGGATGTGCTGGATGCGTAGAGGGGTGTGTAGCACATATACAAAGGTGTGCTGCATGTATATAGGGGTGAGCTGCAGGTGTGGAGGGGTGTGCTGGATGTATAGAGGGGTGTGTACACATATACAGGGGTGTGCTGCATTTATATAGGGGTAAACTGCAGGTGTGGGGGGGGTGTGCTGGATGTATAGAGGGGTGTGTACACATATACAGGAGTGTGCTGCACGTATATAGGGGTGAGCTGCAGGTGTGGAGGGCTGTGCTGGATGCATAGAGGGATGTGCAGCATGTGTAGAAGGGTGTGTACACATATACAGGGGCGTGCTGCATGTACATAGGGGTGAGCTGCACATATATATGCATGTGTGCTCCATGTCTGCAGGGGTGAGCTGCACATATATATACATGTGTGCTGCATGTCTGTAGGGGTGAGCTGCATATATACATGTGTGCTGCATGTACATAGGGGTGAGCTGCACATATATATGCATGTGTGCTCCACGTCTGCAGGGGTGAGCTGCACATATATATACATGTGTGCTCCATGTCTGTAGGGGTGAGCTGCACATATATATACATGTGTGCTGCATGTCTGTAGGGGTGAGCTGCACATATATATACATGTGTGCTGCATGTCTGCAGGGGTGAGCTGCACATATATATGCATGTGTGCTCCATGTCTGTAGGGGTGAGCTGCACATATATATACATGTGTGCTGCATGTCTGTAGGGGTGAGCTGCACATATATATACATGTGTGCTGCATGTCTGTAGGGGTGAGCTGCACATATATATGCATGTGTGCTGCATGTCTGTAGGGGTGAGCTGCACATATATATGCATGTGTGCTGCATGTCTGTAGGGGTGAGCTGCACATATATATGCATGTGTGCTCCATGTCTGTAGGGGTGTGCTCCATTACACGGAGGAGCATGTGTGTGTGCCATACATACACGGGCGAGAGCTGCGCGCACCCGGGTGTGTGCCGCACGCATGTGGGTGCGCACAAGCACTCACGCCTGTGTTTACATGCCCGCACGCGCACACACATACGGGCACGCTTATCTCCATAGGGATCAGGGCGTGCACGCCTGTGCGGACGCACAGCTGCATGCCTAGCTATGCAGACACACGTACGTGCGCATAGCCCCGTGTCTATGCGTACCCTGCGGGTGTGCACAGCCGCCCGCAGGGGGCGCGAGTGAGGCCTGTGCGCCCCCTACACGTGCACAGCCCCCACACAGCCCCTACAGCCCCGACAGCTGCGGGACCCAGCACCCGGCGCACGCGCAGCCACAGGGGGCGGAGCCCCGCTGAAAGGGCGGGGGCCAAGCGGAGGGGCGGGGCCAGCGTCCCACTGGCGCTTGCGCGCTCGCTCCCGCGGCGTTGGGGCGGGGCCGCCGAGGTGCATGCGCGCCCCCGGAGCCCTAGGGGAGCGGAGGGGAGGGGGGCGGGGGCGCATGCGCAGAGCGGGCGGCGGAGGCGGCGGCGGGGGGGGGTCAGGGGAGGTTGCGGGCGGCGCAGGCGCAGTGCGGCGGCCGAGGCAGTGTGTATGTGAGACTCTGACGGGTTCAAAATGGCGGCGGCGGCTCCTGTGTGAGGAGGGGAGCCGTGTCTCGGCCGGGGGGGCGGCGGCGGGACGGGGCGGCGGGTGGTGGTGAGGCTGCCGGCGGCCCGGCTACCCGGCGGCGGGGATGGGGTGCGGCGGGGTGAGGTGGAGGTGGTGGTGAGGGAAATGGGGACGCTGTGCCCGGTGGACGCGGCGCCGGGCTGGGGAGCGGGGCCCGCTGGAGCGGGCAGTCGCCCGGGGTGGCCGGTGGGGCTGTCAGTGACCACTAGCCACGGTGGCCGCACTGAAAACGGCGGGGCGCAGGGTGGAGGGGGAGGGAGGGAAGGAAGGACAGACGGACGGTGACGGGGCCGGGGGGGCGGCGCGGCCGGCGGGCCGGGCCCGAGCCCGGGACACGATCGCTGCCTGACCCGGGGATTCCTCCTCCGTCTCTTGTATTTCTCCCCGTCTCGTCGTTAGAAGAGGACAAAGGCGCAGGAGAGACCTGGTGAGCCACTCGCTGGGGGCGAAGTGTTTGTGTGGGGGGGCTGGTGTGGGCTCGCCGACCCCCAGCCTGACCCCTAAGTTTTCCCGAGTCCCCGGAGAGGGAGCGGGCGGCGGGACCGGTGTGCTGGCTGGAAGGGAGCGGGCGGCTCGCCCCTTCCCTTGCGGGCCCCCGAGAGGCCAGGCCGGGAAGTTGGGTGGGCGACGGGGCGGGCGGCTCCCGGGGGTTGCAGGGTGCTGGTGACAGCTCCCCGAGGACTGACGTCCGAGCGCCAGCCCGGGGGCTTCCCCCGCCGCCGCTTTGTTCGACCGGGCCGGGGACAGCTCGCCCTGCGGCAGGGGCGGGGGAGAGCGGCTCGGGACGGGCTTTCACCGCGGGGGTGGGATGGGGCCGGGGGCTGGTGGAGCCACCTCGGACCGGGGGCTCTGTCCGGGGCCGGGGCCGCATGTACTCCCTGGAGCCAGGGGGTCTCCTTGCGGCGGGGGTTGTTTTCCCCGGGCCGGAGGGGTTTGCTCTGGTCCGAGGGTGCTTGCTACGGGTCTGCCCGGGACCGGAGAGGTCAGCCCGGAACCGGGGGCTTTGCTCTAGTCTGGAAGTGTTTACGCCGGGCCCGGAGTTCTGCTTGGGGTCGAGGCGGTCTGCTCGGGGTCAGGGGGTGCTTGTCCTAGGCTGGGGACTCTGCTTGTGGCCAGGGTTGTTGCTGTGGTCCAGGGATGCTTCCTCGGGCCGGGAGCTCTGCTCGGGGCCAGGTGGTTTGCTCCGCTTCTGGTGTGCTTGCCCCGAGTTTGTGACAGCGGGTATTGCAGGCAGGGTGGCTTGGCTGGAGCCTTGCACTCCAGTTGTTGATAACCGGGAGTTTAACGAGTGAAGGGAACCAGTCTCTGCTGCCTTAGCTGCGGGGGGAGTCCCGGTCCTGGAAGGTGCTGGCAGCAGGGGTGAGGGAAGTGGTAGCAGAGCTGGGAACTCTCTGCTGTCAAACTCGGAGGGTCGAGGAGCAGCGGGGTGAAAGAAGTTCCCTTCACCCTCTTGGTAGTGGTTCTGTAGTGCTACTCAGGGTGGCAGATTGCTTCCCCCGAGATCTGGTGTAGGCATGGTCATAGGGATTAAGAGATGTGGTGTATCTAGGCTTTGATTTCCTTCTGTTCCGTTAAAAACAAAGAAAGTTTTAAGTGCCATCTGACACCTTGGGTGGTTTTCCCATGTTCTTGTGCGGTGTCACAAGGTGGCAGATTTTGAGAGCTGAGCCTGTAGGTCTCCTCAAGACAGCAGTTAGTCCCATATCCGCAGCTGTTCCAAGCACTGTGTGTAGGAGAGGTCACATCTACCTTCCCCCTGCTCATGGGGCAACCTGTGTATTTTGCCCAGAGTGCAGGATACCTGGAGTGTGGCAGTGATGGTTTTGGAGGAGTTGGACCTCGAATAATCTTGTGCTCTGGTTGCGCCTTGACTGCCATTGAGTGTTTGACAGCAGCTTGTCTGCTCCAAATCGTGGCGTGGGCCAACTGGTGCTGGTCATAGTGAGGAGAGGAGACCTTTCCCAGCTCTGAGACCTGCAGCTCATGTAGGGTTACAGAACAGCTGGCAGAGTCATTTACCTGAGGTCATGCCTAAAGTTAGACTGGGAGTATTGAAAGTTGGGGTGGACTCGTCCATGGTATTGGCTCAGCCTAGTGCAGGGGGATGGAATCTGCCTCAAAAAGGGCGAAGAAACAAGGAATGTAGGTGTCTCATTCTGTGTGCCTTGCTTCACTATCTCCCTCTGACTTCAAAGGAGGAAGAGGAGGAAGACAGCAGTCCTGGTGTGTCCTTCTCGCTCTCTTCAGAGGAGTCGGAGATGGAGCCTGAGGAGGAAAGGATCCGTTACAGCCAAAGACTGGTCAGTGTTGGCCTTGAGCACTCAAATTCTGTTCTTGATTCTGTTGTAACTGAAGAAAGAAATGACTTTCACTGGCAACAGGGTTGAACAACCCCCAAAAAGCGTTGTGGTGGATCGCTGTGGCCTGCCCAGAGGTGTTATCTCAGCTGGCCGAGGGTTAGATGGCTTTGTGGGACGTTATTTGTGTCACCAAGTTTGCCCTAACTTGGCTCCTGAACTCTGGGGGAGGGAAGGGCTGGGGCAAGACACCTTGCCAAGCTGCTGGATGAAACATGAAATGAGTGTTGGTCCAGTTCCTGTCACAGCAGGTTTTTCTCTGTGAGTGTGTGACCAGAGAGAGGAGCTGAAATGCTTCATGTCGCCGTTACCTTGGCCTGGAATGGATTTGAGTGTGCTATGAAATCTGAATTGGCTTCATCCTTGGGTTCAAGTGTACCTGTCCTTGTGCATGCATCCTCTGAGAGGGGTTCGTTTTGGAGGGAGCTGTTCCAAAAGCCAGGTCCTGTCAGGAGCTCTGCTCTTTTTGCTGCTGTTCAGGGGACTACATGAAGCTGCTGGATTATAAATGGGGGTAGTTTGAGAGCAGCTTTCTGAGAGTCTGAGATAACTCCTGAAGATCCCAGGGAAGCAGGGAAGGTACTGTCATCTCCCTGTTGTTTTTGAGGCAGTTACAAACCCCCTGGAAGGGTGAGCGTCAGCTCTGTGAGTCACAGCAGTCCACATTACCTCTTCAAGGTGCTGCCTGGAAAGGTAAATCCTTATCCTTTAATGCTCTGGAATCATTTGGGGGAGGCAGGGAGGCACTCATCACCAAGCTTTGCCCTCAGGAGCTCACTACCTTTGTTGCTCTGTGGTTGCTGCTGAGTGCCTGACTGTAGGAAGGGCTCTGGGGAGTTGGCATGAAATCTGTTAGTGGAACTAGAAATGGTTATGCCAGCTGTGATCCTGGTGGAAAGGAGAATTCTGCACAAGCTGTGGCTTGCCCAAACATCTGGTTTACCCAAGGTGTGCTCATTTTTAGGGGATACTTGGGGTCTATTGCGTGTTTATTCCTTGCAGAGAGGATTCCCATGCTAGACGATTTGGTGACAGCTTTTATGGTCAGCCACCTCAGCCTATTCCAAGAACCTGAACTGCCTCTGATTTTCATCTTGTCTCTGAGAGGGTGCTTACCATTAAAAAAGCAAACAGAACCAAAACCCAACCCAAAACCAAAGTGTGATGCATCTGTGGGCTCTCCAAAATGTAGTAGTAGTCTCACCACCTCCCTCATCCTGACCTCCTTCTTCCCACAGCTGTGCAGCTTAAGGTGCTGATTTGACTGGAGAGTGACTGTTTCTGTAGTTGGCCAGGGTACCTTCTCTTGAAGGTAGTTCCAGCTTCAGATTTTGGTTAAACTCTGATCTTAATTACACTTTGACCAGAAGTGACCCAAAATGGCTGGACAGAGACACGGCAGGTGAAGGTCAGAAGAGTCCAAGTTTGCAAACACTTCTGTCACAAATAAAAGTGGCCAGGACAAGTCACTGTCCTGCTGTAGGTGACCTGAGCTCCATCAGGCTGTGCTAAGCTGGATAAATGGCTGCAGGCTGCTGAGCTGCCTGCGTAAGGGGCTTGGGGAGGCACATGGGCAGCAAGCAATGGATGAAGCTCACCCAGGCTTCTGCAGCCCACATGTGCAGGTTGACTCTGCTGGCCTGCAGCCGAGAGAAGAGGCATGAACCCTGTATGCTAGGTGAGCCTTAGTTCATGCCCCCTGCTTGGCTTTTTTCTCTGAGCTTCCAGCCCTTTGTGATCTCCTGCTGAGTCTGTGACACTCCTTTGGTGAAGGACCTTAAAAAAATATTATCTGTATTATTTATGCTTGGAAATGCAGGGAGCTCTTCTCTTAGCTGGTGTTTGTGACTCTTTGCAGAGCAAGATACCACAAATGAATTTATCCAAGAAAGACAAAAGTGCTGAGTGTGACTGACTTGAGTATCATACTCCCACATATGGTCTTGGGAGTTTGTTTTAATGTGCCAGCACCAAAAGTTCTAGCAGGGAAACATCAAAAGTTCTAGCAGGTAAACAGATGGTTGCTATCTGCTGCTCTGAGTGGTGTTTCTGGTGTGTGCCTGGGCAGCTGGAGGGGTGTGCTAGCAAAAGAATAAATGTATTTAACAGAAGTCAAGAATGCCAAGTCTGGTGGCAGTCTTGCCAGCCAAACAGCCTTGGCCAGAGTGATTTCTAGTGGTGAAGGAGTTGAATTAATGCGTGGTTTGATGATACCAGGTAGTTTGAGATGGCAAAGGCATCTCTGGACTGACTGATTTCCAAGAGGGATAGAGGAAGTCTTGAACATTTCATGTTGGTTTCTTCAGTGAGCAGTACTTTGCCCTCCTTGTGCTTCAACACAAATCTGATCTCTTCTGAATGGCTTTGGTGAAGGATCTGAGTTTTGAGTAGAAATTCACCTCTGCTTTGGATGTGGTCACACTCCTGTGAGAGTTCTCACTCAGTTCTCAGGTCCCTGTGTGACGTGACACATACATTAGGTGGGTCATATGGCCCTAACTCTGCTTCCTTCCTAGCTCAGGCTCTATATCTATGGCTCCCAGGGTTCCTGAAGGCCTGGGTGAGTTGACTTGGACACAGGGCTGTCACTGTGGGGGTGCCTTGCACCCCTCCCAAGTGGGATGTGGAAGAAGCTGTGTCCTGACCAGCTCTGGGAAGCTGGCATATGCAGAAGATGATGCTGTGTGAGCAGGGAGAGGGTGTGCAGCAGCAAGATGTTGGTGTTCCACACCCTGAGATGCAGCTGAACCTCCATGCAGAGTGAGTAGTGGAGGACAGGACTTGCAGAGTAGTTTCAACTAAGTCTACTTAAGTTTCTGCTCCTCAGCCCTGTGTGAGACAGTATTTGGAGACTGGTTTGAGGTTCTGGCTTTATAAGCTGTAGATGTATGTGTTACAGGCCCTTAATTGAGGAGCTGAAATGCTCTATTGTGTCCTGCACCCTGAGTGACAGTCCAGTCGTGGCACTAACAATGCTGTGGTCCCTCTCTGAGACTTGGAAGGCTTCCACTGACTGTCACTGGGTGGTCGCACCCAACCCATGTCACAACAAGCTCTTCAGCTCCCTTCGAGGAGGCCAAGGATGTGCTGGCACCTGGAGCATGGACTTGTTAAAGGCAGAGGTGGCAACATGAGCAGCTCTGGCTGTGGAGAAAGAGGAATTCAGTCAGTTAGGTGGTGGATGCTTGGGCACTCACTAGGATCTCCCTGAGGTGATTGAGACTGAAGAGAACCTGTTGTGTGGATATAACTCATTTTTAACTGGTAAGGTTAGATCTGTGTTGTATCATTAGCAGGGAAGGGATCTGCTGGTGGTGCTGGGAACTGTTGAAGCTGGTCAGTACAGTGCAAAGCAGAAACTGCTGCTGGTGGAGCTCTTGAACCCAGCACCTTCTAAAGATTTTCTTGTGCTCGAGGTGTGGTGCAGCACAGAATGTGTGCATGGTGCTCCTCTGAGGGGCTTCTGTTTCTCCAGTCTTCACCATGCACAAAGCCACTTTGCCCTTCCTGACCTGTGGAGCTGCAGAAAGGCTCCTCAGCAGGACACAAGGCTGGTGGCTGTCTGTCCTTCTGCAGGGGAGTCAGTGAAGTGCTGAAACTGAGAAAAATCTCTCGCTGTCTGTTTGCTCCAGGGCTAATTTTGCCAGCCCTTTACAGTGAACTGAGACTAGCAGGGCTCCATGAATTCTAAATTGGGATTAGCACCTCAGCAAAGTGATGCTAGATACTTTCAGTGACCACACTTGGGGTGAGGAATGAAAGGCAGCAGCCCTGGATCACTTCTGAAATCTCAGGGGAGCATAGTGTGTGAGTGCCACCACCTTGAGGACAAATGATGCCCATCGTGGTCTCCCTGTGGCTGTCAAGTCAGCAGTTTGTATCTCAGGGTGTGGTTCCAAGGCAGGATTGCTGTGTGGCAGAGCTGGTTCAAGAGGTTTTCTCCCTCCCTCAGTTAGTACTTCAGGAGCTGAGGGGAATTGTGCTTCAGGGGATTGTGGGTCGTGTCCTGGATGGCAGGGAGGTGGCATCTAATCCAGTGTGCTGTGGGTGCTGGGTTGGTGAGCTAGCTGCAAACCTGATGGGACTGGTGACAATCTGAGATGGGCAGACAGGGTGGGGTAGGAACCTCTTAAACTAGCTGTGCTGCTGGAGAGAGCCTGCGGTGGGCCCTCGCCCTTCCCCGGGGCAGTGGGTGTGCTCTGGGGCTCCTGCTGAAGGCATTGTGGTGGGTCACGAGTGACCATCCCTGGCTGGGAGCCGTGGCACCCTTCTTTAGGTTGATGGAGGTGATTATCACACTCATGAAGGGAAATGGGCCTGGGGAGGAGGAGATCACCCTCTCAAGTGCTCTGGAGCATATGGGAGATGGGAAGGGAGTGAAACTTTGTCTCTCCCATGGCTCGGGGCAGTCGGTGTCCTGCCTTAGCACTGCCCTGCCCTTCCCTCTGGTCAGATCCTGACGTGAAATTTGAGAGGAGGCCTCTGCCTGTCCCTACCAGTCAAAAACGGAGGCTTCTGCTGTAAACAGCAGTTAGCAAACCTGTCCTCACATGTTGGTGTCCGTGATAGCCCCTGGGTGAGAGCTCACATGAGCTTCGCAGAATGTGGACTCATCAGCTGTGGGGTGAAGCTTGAGGAGGAGCACAGAGGAAAAGGTTTCTTCTGTGGTGTGTGTGTGTAATGGCACCAGCACCCTCAGGAGTGTACTGCCCATGTCTGAGGGATGGCAAGGCTGGATCCAAGCAGAGTCACAGCAGCTCTAATCCTGTGGTTCCTAGTTGTTGTTGGTGTCAAGGCCTTTCTGTGATGGCAAATGCAAGGCACAACCCACAGGGCCATCAAGGGCTGTGCATCTTAGCATTCATGTGACACATGTGACAAAGCTCCAACCCTTACCCTCACATCACTGAGGGCATACATGGCCTCAAAGCTGGGAGAGGGAGGTTGGTGGGATGCAAGTTGTGGGCCAGAAGGACACTACTTGTGTCTGGTGAGATAGCAGAGAGCAAAGACAGATGCTGCCCTCCCTAAGTGGGTCAAGCAGTTGCCTTTGTTCTATCTTGAATGCTTCATTCTACCCCATCAGGTTCATGTGGACTTCTGAGTTGTTCTCCTGCTTGCCACCACATGATCTCTTGTGGTTGCTGTTTGTCCATCCTTAGATCTTGATGTGCTTGAGAGAAGCCAGTCCCAGTGAACAGTGGTTTTCTCAGAGCTGCTCCTGTTGACCTAGGACAGTCTGTGCTGGGATGAACCCACCAGGGTGGTCCCCATGGGATGAACCCTGTGTACTGGGGTGGGAACATGGGTGGTTGTACCATCTGAAACTTGACCCTGGACATTCTTTACCCAGATGGGTGATGCTCAAAGGGCTGAAGGTTTGTCTGCTCTGTGCCCTGGGTGAATCCCTGTCTGACCAAATGTCACTGATCTGCTGGACACACCTTCCCAGTGTGGGATGGTGAATCTCTCTCTGCCTCAAACTGAAGGCACTACAAACAAGTCCTTCCAGATGACCCAGCTATAATAATGGAGCTCTAAATTATTTAGAGACTGATCATATTTGGTCTGAGCAACTCCTTGAGAGCTGGCAGCAAGTGAAGGTGATGCTTGGAAAGCTTTAGATACCCCTGTGAGCATTTTGGATCCTGAGACATGCAAGAGTGTGATGGTTCCTGAGAGAGAACATCTCTGAGAACACCTGGCTGATGTTCTGTGTCAGTAGAGGAGTACAGGAGGACTATCTCTGGTGGTTTCTTCCTGTCTCAAGCCTGGCTGTGTCCTAGAGTGAGGAAGCACCAGGAGCACTTGAAGGTACTTGTGAGTTGCCACACAGAATTTACAGTGCCTCCTTGTTAATAAGCAGGTTGTCACAAGGTTACCCCAGGTGGAGGTGACACAAGTTAGCAGAACAGTCCCCATGCCCTCGGTTCCTTCTTACTGGTGACTGTTATGTCAGGAGCCACCCAGACAGGGCTCTGGAGGTCACTCCTGGGTCGTGGGGGACAAATGGCGCACACAGGGGATGGGATGAGTTCAGAAAGTGCAGAAACAAGGTGGTGCACTAAGATTGTCCTCTGAACACGTGTGAGAGGTAGCATTTGTCTTCAGGTTGTCTGGTGCTGCTGGTGGCAGTAGTGTTGCTGATTCCGGAGAAGGAAACAATGGATGAGCTTGGAGTGAGAGCAGCCTGAGTTCTGAAAAGCTCCATTTGCTGTCAGAGTTGACTTACTAGTTCTCAGACCTCCTTACACAATGCCTGACCTGCTTTTGTTTGGGTTGAAGAGGCTGAAGGCATGTGGAAGAAGTAGAAGGTAAGTAAGGAGGAAGGTGGCATCTCACACTGAATCCTTGCATGTTGTGGAGCTGTAGCAGGGGATGGTGCATCCACAGCTGAACCCGAAGCAGGAGCTGGCTTTGCTTGCAGAACAGGGCTTGCCTGGTGTAGCTGAGCAGATCCTTTCTGGATGTCCTGCACATTCTTGGTTCTGGTGGAAGTGATGAAGGCAGAGAAGGCCCTTGCTTGGTTACTTTGGGAAAAGCAGGAGAGCCAAATGGAGGAGCAAAGCCTGTGACAGGATGACAGGACCTGTAATGAGGTCTCAAAGACACTGAGCTAGCAAAAGCACTGGGAAGCAAGAAGGGTGGGGAGCACTCATCTCAGAACTGGATGAGCCTCTAATCTCAGTGAGGTTTGATGATTTTGGGGTTAGAGTCAGACAGAACAGCTCTGTGCTGAGCCCAGGGAACAGTGGTCAGGTGTTTGTCCACATTTAGAAAATGGGATGTGGGCATCTCAGCTGGAGCTGAGGTTCTCTCTGTGGCTGCACCTGTACAGACACAGCCTCCAGAAGCAGCATCCCAGGGCTAGGTCCTGTTCTGGAGGGTTCTGGGCAGAGGGTCAATCTCTTGGGGGCTGCAGGGAACTTTGGTGGTGGTTTACCCTCTCCACTGTGGTCTGAACAGGCTGTGCTGCCCACCGTGAGGTACCTGCTCACCTCCCTTGGCAATAATGCTGAGGATTGTGATTTCTGAGAATCAAGGAGTGGTGAGAACATGTTCCTGTTGCTCCCTCTCTTAGTTAAGAGTTAACTCTTAACTGTCCAGTTAGGAAATGCTCTGTGCCACATGTCCCTCACCCAGCTGCATTTAGCTGCACACCAGCAGTTGAACCATAGAGGCTCATTTCCCCTTACCCTTGTTCATCTGATGGGGAAATCTGGCACCAGAATAAGTGTGAGCTATTGTAGGTGGTGGAAGATGCTTTACTCATGCAGCCTGGAGGTTAATCTGGAGAAACCAGACAGTTTGTGAAGACTTCAAAGTTTTGTTTGCTGATCCTCCCTCTTTACGTCTTTTCCCCAGCTCTAAGGGGGCAAGGGAGGGAGGTGAGTAGCTATCTGCAGGGGGTTGCCTGCTGGCATTTAAGATGGTTCAGATAAACCTGGTGGCAAAGCTTAGCCTGTAAATCCATGAGGGGGCAGAGGAGATGGACCTGTTGGACACAGCTTCTTCTCTTCTGTTTCTCTACTGTTCATGACAGTGCCTCTTTGTTGCTGCAGAAACAGCACCAGTAGTGAACAGCATGAGCTGGTTATCCACAGACTCTGAATCCATAAGGAAGCTTCAGGAACTTGAACCAGCCTGGAGCTGCAGGGTGGTATGAAGAGCTAGGTGCTGGGGTAGGTACACTCTGTAGCACTTCCACTGTGATTGACTGCCTGGAAGGGTGTACATCTGGGTGGCTTCCTTGCTTTTTGCCTTTCCCTGGATCCTCCATGTTTTAGCTGCTGCTCACCAAGAGTTTTAGTAAAGCTGCCCCCACACCCTTTTATGTCACGAAGGAAGAGTCTTCAGGTCGTTGTGGTTAGTGCTGGTGCTGAGGGGTGGGAACTGACTGTAGATCATACTATCCTGTCTTTGTGGGTCATGACAGCTTGGGAGAAGAGGTGGCTTGATAGAAGGCACCAGAGGAAGGATCAGGATGTTGCTGTTATCTAGAGAAGCAGCTCCCAACCACTACCAGAGAGACATTCCAAGGGGATTATCCTTTGTGATGTTGCTTCTTACCTTGCCTGACTTTTCCTGAAGTGAAAGCCTGCAGGGTGAGAGGGAAGAGAACTTGGAGAAGCTGCTGCAGAAATTGGAGAAACAGCAACACAAACACTGAAGGAACAATCAGAAGCTCTTTAAAAAGAGAAAGAGGCCAGGCTGTGCAGTCCAAGAGTGCCCAGCTTTCCTCTTGTTAGCCCCTACACCCCTGCCTCTCAGGAGCTTCATCTTGGGATGGAGCTGAGGCAGCTAGAAGTGGCCTCAGTGTCTCTAGTTCACTGTGTGTAGATATTTCCATTTCACAGCGAACTCCTGAGCCCCTTTGGCCCATTTGGAATAAGAAAAGAGCAAGTTCTGAACTGCTTGTGGAGCAAAGGGGGAGGGAGTGTGTGCAGTGATGGTGCAACAGTGCTGTGTGTGGAGGAAGTGTCATCCTAGCAGATGGTTTCACACACTGGCCATGTTCTTCCCAGTGGTCTTGGGTGGTTGTCCTTCTTTTTAAGCATCTCAGGCCCTATAACCTGTGACTTGAGCAGCTTGTTGCTGTTCTCTGCAAAGGAGGGAGTCCCCTTAGCAGGAATTGAAGGACAAATCCCAGAGCTTCCTGTGCTTTTGCTCTCCCAGTGCTCCTGTGGTCCAGCCTTCCTTTACAGAGCTAGGGGTGCTCATCTACCTGACTGCACAGGACCTGTGCTGGGGACAGCCTGGCAGCAGAAGAGCTCAACACAGCAAGTTTTTGACTTGAATGGCTTCTGCTGTCGAGGGGCAGGAGATAGCTAAAGGGATTAGGAGGATTTGGTGATCCTTCATAAGCTTCCTCAAGTTCTCATAGCATCCAGGTCCCAGGGTACTGTGGCTGGTGGTGGCTATGGGCAAGGCGAGGGTGGGTAGGGCCATAAAAGCTGCTTGGGACAGCATGACATACACTGGAGGTGACAGGAGTGAGAAGCCATGTCCTTCCCTGGGAGCAGTGTTTCCTCATTGGGACTGTTGCCAGACTTGCCCATCTGTGATCTGATCAGGCCTGCTCCTCTGTCTGGTGGTTTTGCTGCTGTGGCTGGGCAGGGTGCAGTGGTGCAGCAGCTGCTGGAGTTCTCTTTGTGCTGGCTCCTCACCTGACTCTTTCAGCCTTGCTCCAATTCCCCAATTACTCCTTGTCTACATCCAAAAGTGCAAACCAAAGCGTTCTCCCTGCTCATCCTGAAATGCTGCCAGCCCTGCTCATGATGGGAATCCCTCCTGGAGCTGTGAAGCCTGGAAGGGCTCCAGATCTGCATAGACTCCTGTTCACTCCTCAGCCTGGTGCTATGAGTCTCTTTGTCCAGGAATCTTCATCCTGGGATATGCCAGTTCTGCTTTCCAGGTCTTGAGAGAAACAAATGGTGCTTAAATTGGGTTAGTTGTTGGGTTCCTCTTGTGAAACCAGGCAGCAGAATGGTTGGGTCTTGGTCAGAAAGTCATCGTTGGTGGGTAGGGCAAGGAGAGCCACCTGCTAGCTTGTCCTAGAGTTGAGCTGCCCTCCAGGCTTGCCCTGAGCTAGGTGTGGCCACTGACAGGTTGTCCTGGATCTCATGCTTGAGGTGTTACGGCCTTCTCTTCAGATCCCACTGTGGTGCCTCCTCATAGCTGGTGGAATAGGGAGCCCAATACCACTTTATTGATTGATTTATCTCTGGGGTGCTGGCAGTTGTTGAGCAAAGCAAATAACTATGCAGAGCCTAAATACTGAGTTGATGTGAGCCCACCTCTGTAGGACTCTTTCTTTGTAGCCCAAGTCTTCTGGTTCTTCTCAGCTCACTGTCATTTGCCTTGCCATGAGGGGTAGCTGTGCTCCATCAAAGTCATGTTGCTGACTGAGAAAGGTAAAGAAGGTGTATTGGAGAGCACCACCATGAAGTTATAGGAGCCACCTCCCTGGCATCCCTGGGAGAAGGAGGCTGCAAGTGAAGGGACCCAGGGTAGTGCTGGAGCTGTCTGCAGGATTAGTATTTGTACTTCTTGTCTCCTGCATTGAGTGAATGGTCCCCAAGAGGGCTAGAAGGAAATGGACAACTGTCTTAGGCGGGAATCATTGGCTGGTGGTGGAGGGTGAATAAACTGCCTGCATCTTCATCCTGCCTGACACAGCTTTGGGCTTCTTGTCCTTGTTAAAGCTTATGAGGATGGAAAATGCCTGGATCCTAACATGGACCATGAAGCTGGATCAAAAAGTAGTGTTCAAATGGCACTGCTGCATGCTGGGGTTGGCCAACAGGTCCATATGTAATGTGCCCGACTCTACTGCCTTGCTTTCCTGGGGCTGAGCTCCATCTGGGACATTCTCACTCATGGCAGTTTTGGAGGAATCTCCTCATCTCCGAGTCATCTGTCCCTGGCTGAACTGACAGTTGACACTGGAAGAGCTCCCAGCAGCAAAGCCACCCCCAGGATGATCTTAATGTGGAAGCATAGAGCTGTGACATCCTGGTGTGCTCTGGTGAGATCTGCCTGGATGGGCTGGCAGCAAGAAGAGTCAGGAGGACTGTAGCAGTCTGGGGTGGGGTGTTCCACCAAGACTTAGCCCTGCTGTAGGCTGTGGGACAGGAACAGCTGTTTCTTCCTAGAAAAAGATGAGGCTTTGAGCTGTAGGAAGGATTCATGCAGCTCTCAGAAGGTGTGTGCTGGTGGAAAGGTGAGGTTGGTGTGACCACTTTGTGGCTTTGTGTGCCTCCTGCCCCTCACAGGTATCATCTGTAGCTGGTTATTCAACCAGGTAGCTCCCTGCATGGCAGGTGAACACCACAGCACTTGAGAGAAGAAAAGAATCTTGAGGAGTCCTTACACAAGCCCCAGGCTTCTACCCTGACCACATCCATCTCTTCTCATATGGAGATTTAGGAATCTCAGGAGCCATGATTTGTGTCACTGCTTCATGAGGAAGCCACAGACCCCAGGAGTGGAAAACTCTGCTGTGGGGATTTGTCCAAAGTCCCAGCAGATGCTGCCTCTCCCAAGATGTACGCCTGGCAGGGCAGAAGCTTTTCCTTCCTCCTGTCTGCTCTGTGCCTGCTGAAATATTGTTTGTCCCCACCCTCCCCAAGACAACAATGACATGAAAGCATGGTGGCCCCAGCCGAGGGCACCAGAGGGTGTTGTGTAACTAGTGGGAGCTCTTTGGATTGTGGCAGAGCTTCTGACTCCTCAGCCATTGCTGAGATCCTGTTCTCCTACAGATTGTGCATGTTGGGAGATCAGACTCTTCCCTGCCCACAGAGAAGCTGATGAGGCTGGGAGAGTGGGTGAGCTTTGTGGAGAGTGAAGGAGCTTTATGATTGGTGCTTGGACTTTGGAATTTACTCAGCTGGACAAGAGGAGCCTCTTCCTTCCATGTTCTGCTTCCCTCTTTCTCCATTGCAGAGATTTGGGGTTCAGGTGTTCCTGTCCTGCTTCCAGGGGTTTGCGCTTTGTTGGTGTTGCCTTCCATTTGTCTCAGAGGTTGTGCTGTGAACAAGATCAGGGTAGAGCCAGAAGGGCATAGATCTGTGTGTGGATCTGTCTGGGATAAGGTGGAGTTTGTATTGCTGATGCTCCCATGTGATGTGGAAGAGGTTACCCAGGGAGGTGGTGGAGTCAGCATCCCTGGAGGTGTTCAGGAAAGGTGTGGGTGTGGCACTTCAGGGTGTGGTTTAATGACCATGATGGTGTTGAGTCAGTGGTTGGACTCGGTGGTCTTGGAGGTTGTTTCCAACCAAAGCAATTGTGTGAGTTTTGTGGCCCAAATGCTAAGCCAGAGTCACTAAGCACTGGAGCTTGGCACCACATGGGCAGCAGTAGTGATGGAACACAAGGAAGGAGCAGGGTCCTCCAGTCCTGGTGGAACTGGTTTCTTACTGGGATTGTACCTCCAGCACCTGCCTGTGGGAGCCAGCTGGAGCCATATGGTCACGTTTGTGTTCAGTTAGCTGGCCTGCAATATCCACGGCCTGGCTTGGTGCCACTTCCAGAGGGACAGACAATACCTGATGTGGCTGGCAGTCTGGCAGGGCACAGCAGCTGTGTCTGCTCCAGGAGGAAACCTTCCACCAGGATAAAGGTGCCAGGCACCAAGAGCTCTAGGAGGGGTTTTCCCACCGTGTTGGTTATCAACCTGCTTGCAGCCTTCAGGCTGTACTTTGCTACCAGAGGTTTTCAGGCTCTTGGTGTCCTTGGCCAAGTATTGTCTGTTGGCTTGTCCTGCTCTCTGCTGTGGGAATTGTCAGAGAATCACAGAACTGTTTTGCTTGGAAGGGACCTTTAAGCTTGTGGAGTCCAGCCCTGAGCCCAGCACCGTCAGGTCACTGCCAAACCGTGGCACTCAACACCACATCTCCACAGCTTTGAAACTCTTCCAGGGGTCCAGTGCCTGCTGGAAACAGGACTGCAACTGGCTGGAGCAGCCTTCCAGCCTGGGCCTGCAACATGCCACCACCACTACAGGACCCAGTAGTCTCTGCTTCATTAAACTCATTAACAAGAGATCTGCCTGCTGGGACCAGTGGTCCTTAGCCTTGTTTCCTGGGCTTGTGGGAATGGGGCAAGTGAAAAGGTAGTCATGCTGGGAGGTCCTTAGCGTGCTTGCCAGGACTAGGTGTGCCTTGAACTTTTCCTGCTGGGAGATAGTAAGGAATAAGATACCTGCAAAGCCATCTGAAGTCTCCTTCAGTTGGCTGTGATCCCAATAAGCAGAAAGAAGCACTCTGACCTCCTCCTCTGTGTCTGAAGGCATAGAAATCCAAAGAGGAAGCTACAGATGAAGTTTCCTTCATACGTTTGCCCAGGTGACCTCAGCCTTCTGCACCCTCACACAGCACTCTGCAAGGCAGAAGTGATTTGGAATAGTTCTGGGATGGAAAGTGTGGTTGTCCAGCAAATGGGGCTGTTTGGGATTCCTCCTTTTCCTCCAGGGAAGGTGAGGAAGGGTCTGTGGGTGGAGCTGGAATCAGCTGGGCTGGTTTCTTCTGTTGAACTTGCTCTGTATTTGCATCCTGCCTGGCAAGAAAATGCTGAGCTGGGCTGATGAGTGATGAGAAGAGTGGGTGCTCTCCTGGCTCTCAGCAAAGTCTCCTGTGGGTTAACAGGAGCTGGGACCTGTGGGAGCTGGTTGTGCAGCTTCCTGTTCCCCAAAGGTGCTGGATCCAGCTCTGGAGTCCTCAGCACAGGAGAGACATGGTACTGTTGGAGCAAGACCAGAAGTGGCCGCAGCAATGATGACAGGGCCCTCTGCTGTGAGGCCAGGCTGAGAGAGTTGGGGTTGTTCAGCCTGGAGAATGCTCCAGAGAAGCCTTCTGGTGGCCTTTCAGCACTTCAAGGGACTGAGCAGAAAGCTGGGGACAGACTTTTGAGCTGGGCCTGTTGCAGCAGGACCAAGGGCTGATGGTTTGGAACCAAAAGAGGGAGATTCAGAACGGAGAGAAGGGGAGAATGTTGGATGCTGAGGGTGGTGAGAGCCTGGCTGAGGCTGTCCAGAGAGGTGGTGGATCCCCTATCCCTGGAATGATTCCAGGGCAGGGTTGGGATTCTGATCAACCTGTTCTAGTTGGAGATGTCCCTGCTGACTGCAGGAGGTTGAACGAGGTGAGCTTTAAAGGCCCTTTCTCACCCAAACCGGTCTGGGATTTTGTGCTGAGCTCAGTCACAGTCTGCCTGGCACTGGGGAGGGGAGGATGTGACTCTGCTGCCACTGCTGTGAGACCACTGCCAGCTTCCAGAGCCAGATGTGACAGTAGATGCTGCATCACCTGCTGCCCCATCCTGTCCCTGCCTGTCTTGCAGCGTGAATGATTTATAGTGGGAACATCCCTAATTGAGGGGAGTCAGCCTGGCTAACCCAGAGCAGGTTGCTTTTATCCAGGCTGATTTAGGAAGCATTCCCATGAAGGACTGGAGAGATGGCCAACAGCTGGGCACAATAATTCCTTCCAGATCCAGCAGTGCTAGAAGAGGATGTCTGTCAGGAATCCCAGTGCAGATGTACTTAGGGCATCCTCTAGGAGAGCTACTCCCCACACAGAAACAAGGGAATAAATCACCTTCTGGGTATGAAAACTTGGGAATTGTCTTCAGCATAAAGGATTTGAGTTCCCAAGTGCCTTTAGCTCCCACACAGCAGAAAACTGAAGCATCTGGAAAGATGGGAAAGGGATTCTTTTTCCTTTGTCCCAGTTTCGCCAAGCTATCTCCCCCCTTTCCCATGTTTCTGTGTCAGCACTCATTGGGAGTGAATTATCTGTCTCCCAGACAGTTCAGTTTGCACCAATCTGGTGGTCGTAGGAGGAGCAAATCTGATGTTGCAGTGCTGTGCTTTGGATCCAGGACAGACCTTGCCTAAATCAATCTTCTCTGGCACGGTCTCTGTTGAAGATTGCTACCAGCAGTGATTTATTTTGAGCAAGAGCCCTCGTGGATAATGACTTGGGAACAGAGACTCTTCTCTCAGGGAGTAGAAGCCTTTGGCCTTCCCAAAGACAGTGTGCTTGCAGGGTAAACGGCTCCCCAGAGGACCTGGCTGAGCTGTGAGAGTCTGGGAAGCTAAGCTGGTGGTTGCTGCTGGTCCACCCCTGAGCTGTGCTGCTCTGTTTTCCCCTCAGCGTGGCACGATGAGGCGGCGCTATGAGGATGATGGCATCTCCGATGATGAAATCGAAGGGAAGAGGACATTTGACCTGGAGGAAAAGCTGTCCACCAACAAGTTTAACTCCACCTTCGTGGTCTTCATGGAAGGCAAAGGTTTGTCTTGAGGACTGGTGTGCTGCAGTGTGTGCTGTTGCTGCTGGCAGTACCCAGACAGCTTCTGTGACTGGCTGCTTCTCTAGTGAGGCCTGGTGTGGGAGATGACATCCCTCAGAGCCTTTCGTAGAAGGCTGCCAGGAGTCACAGTTGAACGTGCTCTTGTGCATCTGACTGCACCCAAACTCTCCTTAGCTGCCCACTGGAAGGGTGGTTACAAGGCAGTTTTGGTGCTAATGGCATCTTGTCATCAATCCTTTTCGTTGGAAGAGACCTTTAAGGTCATGGAATCCATCCCTTAACCCAGCACTGCCAGGGCACCACTAAACCATGGCCCTCAGCACCACAGCTTCATAGCTTTGAAACCCTGCCAGGGACTGGGACTCCACCGTTGACCTGGGCAGCCTGGGCCAGGCCTTGACAACCCTCCAGAGCAATAGATTGTTCCTCATGTCCCACCTAAACCTCCCCTGGAGCATCTTGAGGCTTCCTCCTCTTGTCCTGTCACTTCTTCCTTGGGAGAAGAGCCCAACCCTCACCTCATGACACCCTCCTTCCAGGGACATGTCCTCCTGTCCTGCATGTTGCTACTGTTCTTCTGTGAAGCTGGATAAACTCTCAGCTGTTCACACCAGCTGTGTGCTTTGCTGTAAACCACTTTACTTGCACAACCCAAGTGGCACAGAGCAGGCAGGGGTCGTTTCCTGGACCTGCAGTCCCCAAGGAGTCTAAGGGCAATTTGATGCAGGATTGACTCAAGCCTGGGAGGCTCTTTGGTCAGTGGAGCTGAAAACAAGGGGTGTGTGTAATGAACAGCACAGAAGCCACTTGCTGTGGGGAGCAGTGAGCCAGCTTGCAGCTTTGCTGGCTTGCTGGGACACATGGCAGCCAGGAACGAGAGGGCTGGCCTGGGCCAGCACCTGGAATTGCAGCCACATGTCTACTACATCCTTAATTTAAAGACCATGTGGGATCTTCCCTTTCTTTCACCACACACACATGGCTCAGTGGGGTGTCTTTTCATCACATGCTTCAGGAGGGTTTACCATGAGGGAGATGAATTTCTTCAAGGCTTCTCTTGCTTGGCTGTGAGCTTCTGAGGGAAGTTAAGACCAAAACCCCATGCTGTGTCCCTGGCTGAGGAAGCCTGTTGGAGGCCACCCTCCCTGGGGGGGCCTGTCAGCAGCACACCATACTGCTCACAGAGCTGCTGCTAAGGAGGTCCAGAATCTTTGCAGAAAGTGAGGATCAGAGTTTTGTTTTCTGGCTCAAAATACAAGGAGGTTCTTGGGTCTCAACTGCATGGGGCCCTGACCAACCTGGTCTGAGTCTGAAGGCAGTTTGCTGGAAGCAGGTTTGGACTGGAGCTCTCCAGCGATGCTTTTCAACCTCACTTTTGTCATGGGATCATAGAATGTTAGGGGTTGGAAAGGATCTCCAGAGATCATCCAGTCCAACTGCCCTGCCAGAGCAGGATCACCTGGGCAGGACATAAACGAACACATCCAGATGGGTCTTGAAAGCCTCCAGAAAAGGAGACTCCACAGCCTCTCTGTGCAGCCTGCTCCAGGGCTCCAGCACCCTCACCCTAAAGGAGTTTCTCATATTGTGGTAGAACTTCCTGGGTTCCATCCCATTGTTCCTTGTCCTGTTACTGAGTACTGAAAAGAGACAGTGAAAAAGTCCTCTGAAAGTGTCTCCCCTAACACTTTCTCTCCTCTTATGTCCCCTCACCAGACTTCACAGTTGAATACATCCAGCGAGGTGGCCTCAGAGACCCTCTCATCTTCCGGAGCTCCGATGGCTTGGGGATAAAGTAAGCGTTAGGGACACAGAGGGGGTGGATGACTCTGACCTGGTGTCTTGCTTCTTTCCATGTTGTGTGGGTTCTGGTCCTGTTGGATGGAGCAGTGCTCTGCCAAGCTGCTAGGACCATGTGCTGGCTGTGCTGCTCTTGAAGTGGAGAGCATCCACCTCAGTTACCTTGTTGTAACTGGTCATAGGCTTCAAATGAGAGGATTGGATTGGCTGCAGGTGGTCACAGCTCAACCTGGCCATGGTCACAGCTCATCAGATGCCAGCACCCATGCCTGATGCAACATCTGCTTGGGTTTCTTACCTAGTAACATAGACATCTGTTGCCAGAATCATGCAGTTTGCAGGACTTCTGGCATTTTCCAGAATTCCAACCTGATTTCTCCACCAGGGTGACTTCTAAACTGCCATCTGCTGCAGTCAAGGTTCACAGCTTGGGGTGGAAAGCTGGTGGAAGACTTTGTGCTGGTTGATGATTTTGATATAAATATGGCATATGAAACTACATAAATCATCACAGCTGTCTTCTCCAAAACTAAACCAAACCTGATCTCATCCAGGGTTCAGGAATAAATCAGAGGCATAAATCAGCCTTGGCAAAGTTGGTCAGAAGCAGCAGAATCACAACCACAGCTGGGGAAGTTCAGAGCTGTGATGTTCCCACAGGCAGCATCTCCCCCAGCACCTGATGCCCTCTGCTGTGGTGGGTAGTGGAACACTGGAACAGGTTTCCCAGGCAGGTAGTTGAGGCCTCATCCCTGGAGACTCTCAGCGTGAGTCTCAACAAGGCTCTCAGCAACCTGGTCTGGTGGAGGATGCATCTGCTGACTGCAGAGGGCTTATATTGGATGACCTTGGAAGGTCACTTCCAACCCAGACCATTCTATGATGCTAAGTTGTGCCAGGCTCAGTTTTAACTGTTGGGTGAGTGAGGAGGGCAGAAGTTTGGTTCTGAGGATGGCACTGGGTATAGGTAGATTTCTCCTGAGCTTTGGGTTGTTTCTGTGGGTCAAGAGCTGCTCAAAGGGCAGCCTGCCTGTTCTGCCTGTGACAGCAGAGTTTGTACTGAGCAGGACTCCAGTACAAACAATTGGAGCAGTTGTGCTGTGTCAGTGGATTATGCAGCTTGCACTGCTCTGCCTGGGCCCTTCCTGTGGGGATAACTCACAGGAGCAGTCCACAAAACAAGAGCCAGGACTGCTCAGCTCAAAGCCTGATTGCACCTCTGCCAGAATCATTGAACAGCTGGCATTGGGAAAGATCTCCATGAAGTCAGGTTGTTAACCCAGCACTCCCAGGTCACCACCAAACTGCTCAGCCCCATGTCTCCATGTTGCTTTGAACACTTCCAGGGGCTGTGACTCTGGCACAGGGATTTAACCACTCTTGCAGTGGTTAAATTTGCAGTGGTTAAATTTGTCCAGGGATTTAACCACTCTTGCAGTGAATAAATTGGTCCTCATGCCCAACCTATACCTCCTTTGGGGCAACTTGAGGCCCTTTCCTCTTGTCCCAGCACTTGTTCCCTGGGGGAAGAGACCAACCCCTACTTGGCTGTGGCCTCCTCTCAAGGTGTTGGAGAGAGCCAGAAGGTCTCCCCTCAGCCTCCTTTTCTGCAGGCTCAACAACCACAGGTGCTTCAGCTGCTCCTCACCAACCCTGTTCTGTAAACCCTTCCCTGTCTTCATTACACAAAATGTTCTTGAAGTGAAGGGCCCAAAACTGAACCCAGGATTCCAGGTGTGGCCTCACCAACACTGAACACAGCACAGCAATCCTTGTCCTGCTTCTGCTGGCCACACTCTTGCTGATCCAAGCCAAGATGCTGGTGGCCTTGGCCATCTGGACACATGCCGGCTCATCTTCAGCCACTGTCACTGCTCTCCCCACACCAAGTCCTTTTCTACCAGGCAGTTTCCAACCAATCTGCCCCCAGCTTGGAGCCTTCATGGAGGGGTTGTGACCCATGTGCAGGACCCAGCTTTTGGTCTTGCTGAACCTAAGTCACCATACAACAGCTTCCACTTGTAGAGATGGTCTCTCCTATTCCACTTCCCTTGCCACAAGCTGGGCCTGGTGTCTCATCCCATCACTGAGCCTAGACCTATTCCCTCAGACCTAGTTGCAAGGTCTTCACCCACACCCCAAAGGCAGAAAGGAGCACAAGAGGCTGCTCGTACTGGTGGTTAACTGGGGTTGCAGCTGGGAAGGGTCTGCAGCCAGAAGGCTTTCCAGATTCCTTTCCTAGCAAAGTGTTTGTCCTGCAGGATGCCAGATCCGGACTTCAGCGTGAACGATGTGCGGCTGTGTGTCGGTAAGTGTCTGGAGAGCACGGAGCACCTCTGCTCCCTGGGAAGATGGGGAGGAGTGGGGAGAGTTCTTGGGCTCTAGCTTTGATGAGTGCTGCTGTTGTGACTCCTCCAATGTGGTCAAACCTGAGCCATGCTTAGCTGATTGATCGCAGCTCTCACCTGCTTGAGTCTAGCTTCTATTCTGATGTGGGCATGGAAAAAGATGAAGTTATGGGAGCAACCAAGCTGTCACACTTGTGGGGGTGGGTTCTTTGAGGAAAGATCCCATCTCTCCTGAGTGGTCCCTTGTGCAGAGAGATGGTTGCAGTGCTGTCTGTCTGTCGTGGCAGGGAGCAGACGCATGGTGGATGTGATGGATGTGAACACGCAGAGGGACATCGAGATGTCCATGGCACAGTGGGCTCGCTACTATGAAACACCTGAAGATGAGAGGGAGAAACTCTACAATGTTATCAGCTTGGAGTTCAGCCACACCAAACTGGAGAACCTAGTGCAGAGACCTGCCACGGTGAGCACAGCTCTTCCTTCTGCTGGGGTCTCCTGTGTGCTTGTGGTCATCTGTAGGCAAGATGCAGCCTAGTGCTGGTGTGGGAGAAGTTGTCTGTAACATGCCTAGGCTCAGCCAGGGATGCCACTGCTGGAGCTGCTCTGGTGTTTGACTTGGACCTTCTCTGATTTGGACTAGATCTAAGGAAGAAATGTTTTACACTAAGGGTGGTGAGAGTCTGGCCCAAGTTGATCAGAGAGGTGTTAGCCCCATTTCTGGAACCATTCTACATCGGGTGGTTTGGGGCTCTGAGCAACCTGCTTAAGTTGCAGATGTCCTGGCTGTGACAGCAGAAGGGTTGGCCTAGATGGAAAGGTCCCTTCCAACCCAAACCATTCTGTGATTCCTGCTAGTTGATGATTGTGAACAAGCCCAGAATTTGAACAATCACCTGGGCCATACCTTGGGTGTTATCCAGTCTTGGATGTTGGTACTCAGCCCTCTCCTTCATCCTGAAACAGCTGCATCTCTGTCATGGCCAAAGAGAGGGGCAGGGCAGGGAGTGGAATTCCAGCAGGATGTAAATTGGGCAGCAGAACTCAACAGAGCTTGCTGCATTTTGAGGGAGCAGCTAAAGCCTGCATGTTGGTTGAACTTTGTGGCCTCCTTGATGTTTGGAAAGCATGATCTTGTTAGGACAGCAACCCTGGGTTCAGGTGGAACTCCAGAAGGTTGTGCAGCATGACAGGAAGGGTTTCTCAGACCAAGTGCTGAATTCTTGGGGCAGAGGAAGCCAAGACTGGAGGAGCACTGGAAGAGAAGCAGGAGGTGAACCCTTGCTGAAGTGTGGAAGGTGGTAGGGTGGACATTCTGAACTCCTATGCAGTCGGTGGAGAGGATGGGGCAGGTCTTAAGGGCTATACACTTCTCTCTATCAACTGTAGAGGGAGCTTGGACATCTCTGGCTGTCCTGAAGCTTACTTAGCAGTTGATTCCACCCTGGCAGATACTGCCCAGTGCCCAGCAGCTCCTACCTGAGCAGAAGACCAATCTCCCACTGCTGTGCTTGGGCTCCTGTGGTGTTTGCTGTGTTTCACTCTACAGCAGATGGCAGCAGAATGACTGCTTCCAAGCCCTTTCTGTGTGGGGTTGGGAAGGTTGCTGTAACCTGAAGGTTGTTGCCCAGCACAACCCTGCATGCCCCAAGTGCCCTGCTGTTGCTAAGCTAACCAGGCTGAAATAGATATTTGAGCTTCCAGGATAGCCTGGAAGTAGCAAAAGAGGTTCCTGGGCTCCTTTCATCTCTACTCATATCTCCCACCTCTCTGCTGTAGGTGGATTTGATTGACTGGGTTGACAACATGTGGCCCAGACACCTGAAGGAGAGTCAGACAGAGTCAACAAATGCAATCCTGGAGATGCAGTACCCAAAGGTGCAGAAGTAAGTGACTTCATGAGATGTTCCAGTGGTGGCAGGCAGAAGAGCTTCTCTTCAAAGTGCCCAAGGGAGGAGCAGTTTGTACCAAGGCGATGAAGGAGGAGCAGTCTGCCTGTTCCTTTGGGGCCAGCAGCATCCCTGCAAGGAGGAAAGGCTGAGAGCCCTGGGGCTGTGGAGCCTGCAGAAGAGCAGCCCCAGAGGGCATCTGCTCAGTGCTCAGCAACAGCTAAAGGAGCTGTGGGGGGAAAAAGGCTGGGGCCAAACTCTTGTCAGTGGTACTCAGGGGCAGGACAAGGAGCAGAGGGCACAAAGTGGAGCCTAGGAGGTTCTACCTGAAGATGAGGGAAAACTTTGGTGTGAGGATGCTGGAGGCCTGGAGCAGGCTGCCCAGAGAGGTTGTGGAGTCTCGTTGTGTGGAGAGCTTGCAAGTGCCCCTGGGCATTGTGCTGCTGGGCAAGCTGCTGTGGGTGCCCTGCTTGAGCAGGGGACTTCAACTAGATGGTCTCCAGAGGTCCCTTCCAACCCCACCATGCTGAGATTCTGGAATTTCCGTGGGTGACACTTGTCAAGGCACCACAAGAGTAAGGAGGTTCCCTGACCGTGTGGAAGGGTTGTCTTGTGGCTTCTAAGAGCTTGCTACGCTCAAGGTGGTGAGCACTAAAAGTTTCCCCAGAGAATTTTGGAGTGGGCTGAGTTGATGGGCACTGCCCTGTGGGGCAGACTCTGAGATACAGTAGTCTGCAGAGCTGCCAGGGGTGTGAGCATGGATATTTTCTTGAGGCTGTGCACTAGGTGCAGTGAGCTCAGTGAGCTCTCCTGCAAGCCACCACTCCACCAGCTAACATGCCAGTGGCATCTGGCACAGCTGAGCCCCTGGTTTGTATTCAGGCAGCCTGTTCCATCTGATCATTTTGTATCAGCTCTAAGATGTGGACTACAACTCATTTTCACCTTACTGTCATTTTGTTTTCCACCAGGTACTGTCTGATGAGTGTCAAGGGCTGCTACACAGATTTCCACGTGGACTTTGGTGGCACTTCTGTGTGGTACCACATCCACCGAGGGGGAAAGGTAGGAAGATGCCTACAGATGCTTTAGCAGAGTGGCTTTTAGTCTCTTGACAGTCCTTGAAGATTCAGGTGCCAGGCATCAAATTGAAGTCTTTTCTACTGCTTATATGTGATTCTTAGAAGTAGTTCAGACCTTCAGAGGTCCACCAGACAAAGACAAAACCCAGGCTGTAGAGATGGTGCTGAGACTACCTCACAGGAGAACAGAACAACCCAATTCATCAGTGCTTTGGCCTCCAGAGAGGTCATTTGACTGCTTTATGGTGGTGCAGATCACTCACAGGGAACAGCAGTAAGTGAAGGTCAGGAGGATGAGGCTGGACTCTTGACAGTGGTGCCCAGTGACAAGGCAAGGGGCAGAGGGCACAAACTGGAAGCCAGGAGGCTCCATCTGAAGAGGAGAAACTCTTAGTGTGAGGGTGCTGGAGGCCTGCTGGAGGCTGCCCAGAAAGGTCATGGAGTGTCCTGTGAAGAGCTTCTAACCCCCTGTAGCCACTGTGATCCTGGGCAAGCTGCTGTGGGTGCCCTGCTTTAGCAGGAGGGTTGGGCTGGATGATCTCCAGAGGTCCCTTCTGACCCCACCATGCTGACATTCTGTAATATCTCCTTTGTCTTGTCCTGTGGTGTCTCTGAGCTCACAAATGCTTGATGCTGCTGTAATCACCACTTCACAAAGCACCTCAAGCTCAGGTGACCTGTGGCACTCAGTGTATCAGGTCAGGAAGGACCTTGTTCAGTGGCTTAACCTCCTAAGTGTGACAGCTCCTCAAGTGACTTTGGGAATTCCTGCAGATTTCACCCTCTGTGGTTGGGAGAGGAAGAGATTTGAGTGACTGAAAAGTGAGCAGGGAAGGCTTGGAAGAAGCAGGGAGTGGTCAGCAGCTGTTAATTATGGGATGGCTTACAGAGATGTGTTGTCTGTCGTTGCAGATCTTCTGGCTCATCCCTCCTACACCCCAGAACCTGGAGCTCTATGAAAACTGGCTTCTCTCAGGGAAGCAAGGAGACATATTCCTTGGGGACAGAGTGTCAGAGTGCCAGCGCATTGAGCTCAAGCAGGGCTACACATTTGTCATCCCCTCAGGTACCTCAGGGTGGGCTGATGTGACAAGGAGTCAATCCTTGATGAGAGCAAGTCTATGTGTTTGTGTCTCACCTGGGTGCAGGCTAAAGGGGCACCTTCCAAAGTGGGCTTAGCTGAGCTGGGTGGATTTTTGAGCCCTGCTCTGAAGGGGACAGTTGATAAATTTGTAGGGACTGTGAGCTGTGAGACCTCAGCCTCACCTAATCACTCAGCAGCTGGTTCCTGAAACTTCCTTCTCTCTCCAAGGTTGGATCCATGCTGTGTACACCCCCATGGACACACTGGTTTTTGGAGGCAACTTCTTACACAGCTTCAACATCCCTATGCAGCTCCGCATCTACAGCATCGAGGACCGCACGCGGGTAAGGATCTGCAGCAGAGTAGGGAGGATGTTGCCTCCTGGGCTGGTGGGGAGGGACACAACCAAGAGCAGTGGTGTGAAGGTAGGGAGGTTGGTGCTCACCCTCTGACAGACTGCTCAAACTCCATCTCTCTGTAGGTGAGGTGGAACTTGGGTAGGAGAGCCTAAACTGGCCATTAGGGCTGATCATGTTCCTTCATCCTGACCCCAGGCTTCTGAGGGGTCTGGAAATCATCTCGTGAGTGTGATGGGGACCTTCCCTGGATGCCTGAAGAGCAAGGCACCAATATATCAGTTGTGGGAGGTTTAGATTTAGATACTAGAAGAAACTTATTCACTGAAAGAGTTCTCAGACACTGGAACAGGCTCCCCAGTCAGATGGTTGAATCCCTATCCCTGGAGGTGTATAAACGAGGCAGATATATGGTGCTGAGGGACATGGTTTAGGACCAGACGTGGAAGAGTTAGAGAGTGGTTGGACTTTTGTCTTAAAGGTGCTTTCCAACTGAAGTGATTCTGTGTTCATGGGGGTCATCCAGCATGTTGCCTCTTATATCATCTGGTTGCCTTCTGCTGCTTGATGTTGATTTTAGACTTTGAGGTGATCTAAGATGACTGAAGAGGCTCCAGGGAGATCATCTGGGGATGAAAAGAAAGCTGGAGACAGTCCCTGGAGACAGGGCCTGCCCTCTAGCAGGGCCTGTTGTGACAAGACAAAGAGTGATGGTTTGTAACTAAAAGAGAGAGATTGAGACTGGAGAGATGAAAGCTCTTTAGACTGAGGATGGTGAGACCCTGGCCCAGGTTGTCTGCATAGGTAGTAGATGTCTCATCCCTGGAACCATTCCAAGTTAGGTTGTTTGGGGCTCTCAGCAACCTGCTCTAGTTGCAGATGTCCCTGCTGACTGCAGAGGGTTGGAGTAGACGACCTTGGATGGTCCCTAGCAACCCAAACCATCCTGTGATTCTGTAACTGAAGCTAAAGGCTTCTTGAAGTCTGGAGCAGAGGCTGCTGTTGGCAAGTGGATGTTCTTGTGGTGAGCTGACTTCTGCAGTGCGCAGCTCCTGCAGAGAGGCTTCAGGACACGCCTGGGCAGTGCTGGACTGACTGTTGGCCTCTCCAGAGCAGTTCAGGGTGCTGCAGCAGGCAGAACCTGTGGGCTAGCTCTCAGATGTCAGCCCAGTGCCCAGAGCAGCTGAAACACAGGGTGATGGAGCATGTTCCTGCTCCACCCTAGGCACTGCAGCTTTGGGAAGATGTGATGCAGGCAGCAGGGCCAGGGACGCCTTCTGCCTGTGTGACTTGCTGGTGCTGATAACACCTTTGTTAATAAACAAGCCTTTCTCCTTCACCCATCCAAATACTGTCAGACGTTTGTGATGAGGGCTTGAACCATCACCTTCAGCTGAAACCTTCTGTGGCATCTGTCAGTTCTTTTTTAACACTAATGAGTAGGTCTGGGGGGAAGAGCTGCAGCGTTAATGACTTGCCTGGTCTCTGCTCTGCCTGCTGACGCTTCCAGCAGGCTGCCAGGAGCTTGAGTGCTGCTGCTGAACACGTACACTCCTTTCCTGCCTCTCCAGGGGAGATCAGGCTGGTCTGAAGCAGCCTAATCTGAGCTGGCTCTGTGTTTAGCCTGGTGGTAAAGGAGACCTGAGCTGATCCCTTTGCTCTTCCCTCTTTTCCAGGTCCCAAATAAGTTTCGTTACCCCTTCTACTATGAGATGTGTTGGTACGTGCTGGAGCGCTATGTCTACTGCATCACCAGCCGCTCCCACCTCACCAAGGACTTCCAGAAGGAATCACTCAGCATGGGTAAGGGCCCTGCCGTGGCTCTCCATCCCCCATTCCTTCCCTCTGGGCTGCTGTCTGGCTCAGCAACCTGAAGGATTGTTTGGGAGGAGCTTGGGACCATCACTGCCCCCATGTCATGAGTGGGGTGTGAGTGATTTCCTTTCCTTTTGAGCAAGAAACCAAAAGGAGCTAGGCTTTTGCTTCCTCCTTTGCCCTCGGGCGGGTTCCTTGCAGCTGCAGAACAAGCACACAAGTTCCTGGTTTTGATTGACACACAAAGCCTTTTAAGAGCAGAGGTGGAGGGAAATGCAGCAGCCACCACAGTGCTGTGGGCTGGCTGCAGGGCAGCGATGCTTTTCCTGCTGGTCAGGGCCTTCCTGCACACAGGACAGAGCTTCAAGCTGCTGTCAAGGTTATGTGCAGGGAGTCTCCTGCAAAAGGCATATTTGCCCTCCTTGGAGCTAAGGCGTGCATGGCCTGAGCAGTGTTCAAAAGGTGATTTCTAACAGGTTTCTGCAGAGTGGGAGAGAGCTGGACAGCCTCCACCCAAGGCCCTTGAAGCAAATCTATCCTTACTCCCCTTGAAAAGCTGGAAATGCCAACTCATGGACACCTCCCCTGACAGTCACAGCCTCTTCAGGGGTCTCTGTTTCTGTCCAAGGGGCTCTGGCAGAGGGCCGTGGCTTCCAGCTCTTGTCCTGTGGTTCTCTGCACCTCTCCCTCAGCCCTTGATTATCACTGTTCTCCTCCAGCCTGGAGGTCTCCAGTGCCACCTCACCCTTTGTCTGCCACTGAGCAGTGTGAAGTAGCCCAGAGAGCTCAGAGGGAGAGAGCAGGAGAACTCTTTTTTTTCTTCAAGGAAGGGTGCTTGATCCTGCACACTCAGGTTCAGAGAACTCATAATCACTTAGTTGAGACCACATCCTCTTTCTCCCATTGTGAAGGCAGGATGAAGGTCCCCAGTCACTCTCAGAACCATAGGCTGGAGATCCCAAGCCCTCCTGTTGGACAGGGCTCTGAGCAGCCTGCTCTGGTTGCAGTATCCCTGCTGACTGCAGCAGGGCAGGACTGGATGAGCTTTAAAGGTCCCTTCCAAAGCGTTCTGTGGAATTCAGTCTAGAGTGTGGCTGCTGCCTCCTGGGAGATTTTCCCATGTCCTGTGCCTCACCTTCCCACAAAATGTACCAGGAATGGGAAAGGGTTTCAGCTGTTGTTCTTTCACTGTGTGTCACTTGAGTATCTTGTTCCAGTATCTCTGGCAGCTGGGGAGATTCCTCTAGAAACTGATGGTCTCCTGTGAGTGCTGGTCTGGTTGTCGTGCTCACCTCTCTTTCTCCGTCATGGCAGATATGGAGTTGAGCTCCTCAGACTCAGTGAATATGGAAGAGGAGGAGGAGGAAGATGATGAGGATGCAGCAGGGAAGGAATCCAGGCGGCCGATCACGAGGCGGTCCATTCTCACCACCCCCATCGCCAACGGTGCCAGTGTGGACTATGATGAACTGGGCAAGAGCTGCCGGAGCAGCCTGCCAGGTCTGAAGAAGACCCCATCTATGGACTCTTCCGACTCCAGCCGGGGCTCTCAGAACGGCCAGGCCTGCGACCCCAATGGCGGAAGCCCACGCAAGAACAGGAGGGTCCACCTGACCCAGTTCGAGCTGGAGGGGCTGCGCTGCCTCGTGGACAAACTGGAGTCACTGCCCCTGCACAAGAAGTGCGTCCCCACCGGCATCGAGGACGAGGATGCTCTCATCGCCGACGTCAAGGTAGGTGGAGATGCGCCAGAGAGCTGCCGGTGCTGCTCTTGCTCGCTGCCTGCCGCGGCAGAGGTGGAAAGTCTCAGAATTGCAGAGTGGGAGCAGTAGGAAGGGACCTCTGGAGGTCAAGTTGAACCTCCCTGCCAAGGCAGGTTCATGTAGGGAATGTCACACAGGAACACATCCAGGCAGGTTTTGAGCATCTCCAGAGATGTTATCTCTCTGGGCAGCCTGCTCCAGCACCCTCACACCAAAGAAGTTTCTCCTTATGTTTAGATGGAACTTTTCACTGGTCGAGTTTGTGCCCATTTCCCTTTGTTGTCTCACAGGGAAACTGTACTTGAGCCTGCTCTTATTTAGGTTAGACCTTGGGAAGAAATTCTTCACCACGAGGGTGGTGAGGCACTGGAGCAGGTTGTCCAGAGAAATTGTGGAGGCTCCAAACCTCGGAAGTGTTCACAGCCACGTTGGATGGGGCCTTGAGCAACCTGGTCTAGGGGAAGGTATCCCTGCCCATGGCAGGGGCAGTTAGAACTGGATGATCTTGAAGGTCCCTTCCACCCAAATCCATTCTGTGATGCCAGTCTCACCCTGAGCAAGGGGTGATGTCTTCAGGCTTGGTGTTCTCCTCTACATGAGGATGATACTACACCAACATGGCTGAGACACCTCTGGGGACCTTCTGGGCCCTGTCTGGGTCACTTTTGGGTGTTGGTGTGAGATGACTCATTTGTGATGTGCTTTGTTCTTAGCTCTGGCTGTGGACAGCTGGAGGCCTTTCCTTGGCTCCAGCTGGATTTGAACTTGTTTGTTTGGGTTGTTTGCTCAGGATGTGACCTTGGGTTATACAAGTTGGTGTTTCTCTGTTTTGGGATTTTATTAGTCTTTCTCCATGCCTGTTTTGGGATTTTATTGGTCTTTTCCCTACCCCCACATCTTGAACTGCATCTGCTAGACCTGTTGTGGTGACTCCATGGGATTTGGTGGTTTAGCCCTTTCAGCCTCACCTTGTTCCTCAGAACAGTGTTCCTTTCTGCTTCCTTCCTTGCTGCTGTATCAAAGGTGACATCCAGACACAGCCATGGATGTATCCTCATCTTTGCCATTGAGTTTCTGTGCTAAGTGCTGTCTCCTGAGGTTTTTCTGGTAGTATGTTTGGTACATCTGGTATTCTGCTGCATTTGGGGTCCCAGGGTAGGCTGTGGTTGCCTGGCCAAGCTCTGGTGGTGCTTGGCTGAAGGAGTTTGTGCTGTTCAGGGGCTGCAGTTTTGGTTTCCTGTGTCAAGTGCGCCGTAACCTTCAAGTACGTGACGTGTGTGTTTGAACTGTGTGGTTCACAGGCCATGTGATGGGGGGGTGCTAGTCCACAGTCAGCTAACAATGAGCCAGCATGTGCCCAGGTGGTCAAGAGGGCCACCATTATCCTGGCCTGGACCAGCAAGAGTGTGGCCAGCAGGACTAGAGTAGCAGTTGTCCCCCTGGATTGGGCACTGATGTGGCCACACCTGGAATCCTGGGGTCAGTTTTGGACCTCTCACTCTGAGAAGGACATTGAAGGGCTGGAGTGGGGCCAGAGCAGTGCAAGGAAGTTGGCAAAGGGTCTGGAGAACAGGTCTGGTCAGGAGCGGCTGAGGAAGCTGGGGATGTTGAGCCTGGAGAAAGAGGCTGAGGGAGACCTCCTGGCTAGTAATGATCAAAGGCATCTCCCTGCTCCTCTACAAATACTTTCCTTGTCTGCCTGGTCTGCTCCTCCTGAGGGTCACATCTGCCTTGAATGCTCTCCATGCCTCAAGCTGTCCTTGCCCTGCCCCAGTAGATCTGCCAGCTGGAATCTGCTCCCCCAAGGCAGTTTGTTTCTCCAGGTGCTCATGTCTAAGCAGCAGCAAGCATGTCAGCTTGCTGAAGGCCAGGGGATGTAGAAATGCTGATGAGCAGCCTTGGGAGGAGCAGGTGGTCTCCAGGCACTCTGCTCCCTTCTGTGGCCTTGAGAGTGTGGACAGTCCTGTGTTTGCTGCAGGGCAGGGGAGACTTGATGAGGAAAGGAGACTGCTTCCCCCAGGGCTGGATGAGGAAGTTCAGGGTGGCCTATGAGCTGTGCCAAGAAGGTCCCATATGCCAGTTCATAAGATGTGTCTGACACTTCCTCCATCACTGTCCAAATGAGAGCCGTGACACATGGGGCCAAAGACTCTCTGCCAAGGCATCACCTTGGTGTGCCATCCGATGCCTTTGACCTTGGCAACATGGTGGAGGGGAGCCACCCTGCATGTTCTCCATGCTGGGCCAAACCACACTGCAGGGATGGGCAGTATCTGCGGGGAGCCTGTGGCAGGGTCCAGATGTGGGTGTCTGGTCATGGTGGCCCAGTGGCTCCCTGGGCCCTCCAGGGCCAAGAGAGACAAAAGCCGACGTTGCTTGCAGATGCTTTGTCTGTGCCAGGAGCGGGAGCTGTTTTGGGGAGCTTTCAAGAGTTTCCTCCATTTTAACTGGGGTGCTCTGGGGGGATCTCAGGGAGCCAAGGCTGGTTGTGGGTTTTCTTCACTCGGTACAGATCTGTCCCCATCTAGCGGTGCGGCCAGCGGTGCCTTTTGGGACTTCAGCTGCTCCCAAACTTGGCTGAGCAGCCAAACTTGGCTGGGGTCCACCCAGGTCGGGAGGCTGCTGCTGCAATCCCTGCAACCCCCACGTTTCTCGGGGCTCGCTCCCCCGTCAGGCAACCCTTTCCTCGCTGCTCACACCAGGGCTGTCTCCCAGCTGAGACTGGGGGGGGGGGGCTCCAACTTCTACCACCAACCCTCCTCCTCCCCCCCCCAAAAAAAAAAAATACCCCAACCCCCACTTGCCGAAGACAAAAGAAAGCCATCAGTGAAGCTGGGGCTGGGATCTGAAGTCTCAGCACGCTCTGGGGGATCCCAGCTCCCAGCACCTCCCGACTGCGGGTGCCGGAGGGAGGCAGGGAAGGAGGGAGGGAGGGAAGGACGATGGGACCACGCTACTGGGGGGGTGGGGGGGAATGATCCATGCGCCAATCTCTACCACGCTAAGCGCTCATCCTCAGGGCTCCTCCCGGCTCTGCAGCAGAACGGGCTCTGCCCTCTGCTCGCTCTGCCTGGCTCTGGGGGGGGGGGGGGGGGGTTGGTGGTGCTTTGGGTTTGGGTTTTTTTTTTCTCTCTCTCTCTCTCGCTCTCTTTTTTTTTTTTTTTCCTCTGCCATCTTCCCTCTTGCAAAGCATTGCTGGGAACCGCATGTGGGTGACGCAGCAGCATTGTTCCAGCCTCAGGAAGCTGCTGCCTGCCGCTGCCCAAGGGCTCGGCAGGCGCACGCGGTTGCCAGTGCGGTTCCCGGAACCCGAGCGGAGCCCAAGGTGCTCTGGGAAGGGGACACATTTATTCCCCTCCCTCCCTCCCGACCCCCACCCCGCCCTCCGACCATGGCCCCAAAGATTTGGGATTCGCTTTGGTGCCGCTCAGATTAAAACCAACCTCTGGAGGTGGTTGGGCAAAATAGCGGGCGCGGGGGGGGGACCCCCCCCAACCCTCCCAGTGCGGGCACCGAAACAAAGAGGGCTCAGCAAACTTCACCACGGAGTGTCGGCAGCTCCAGAAGCGCAAGGTCAGGCAGCTGGCAATGCTGGTGGGACGGGGAAGGGACGTGGGGACGCTCTGGAACCAGGCAGAGTGAGAGGGAGGAGGGGGGCGCTGCTGGGCGGGGGGGGGGGGGGTCCTCTGCTTCCCTGGAGGAGTCCTTGGCTGGCGGTTGGGCTTCTCTCCCCTTGCTCCGGGCGCGCTCGCTCACGGGTGCCGAGTTCCTGCCGGCTGGGGGGAAGCATGTGGGGAGCTCACAGGGTTCCTCTTTGCCTTGTTATGCCCCGCAGCAAGATCCTTTTTGCCTTGTTGTGCCCTAGCAAGGTCTCCTCTGCCTTGTTGTCCCCCTCGGCAAGGTCCCGACCCGTCCGCCTTGTTCCCTCACCAAGCCAGAGCATGAGCAGGCAGAGAGGACAAGGAGGGCTCTTGCCCACTTAAGCTCCAAGCCGGGTGGGATTTGAGTGCCCCCATGGTCCCCTGGCTGAGCCCCTACCACCCGCGCCAAGTGCCCTGGGCTGGGAGAGGCACACCTACAGGTATCTATAGATAGATCCAGAGGTGTGTGAGCCCCCAGTCTCTGACCTTTTCCTTTCGGTTGTGCTCATGGGGAGGCGGAAGGGCTGCCGGCAGCACGCCGGGGTGCAGAGGGGAGGTTGCAGCTTCCTGCCTCCCAAAAAAACTTGGCAAGCGCTGGGAAACCATGCTGGGCTGGGATACGCAGCCCCGGAAACTTGGGACCCCTGCCCTGGTCCTTCCTGGCAGCAGGAAGCACCCAGCGTGGGGATGCCGGCAGGAGACTCCTGCCAGCGTAGCCATGGCAACGCCAAGTAAATAAAGCACCTTTGCAACGGACAAACTGGGTGGGAAATGGTGGTGAGAAGGGGGCTGCAATGGAGGATGGGGAGGGAGCTTGGGGAGAGGGTCAGGATGAGTGTAGGGAGACTACATCCGCCCAGGGCAAGTGTGCCTGGCACCGGAGGGCAGCGTGCCCAGCCTGCTGGGTGCCCAGGGATCAGTCAAAGTCAAAGCCAACCCCCAAGGCAATGCAAAGGGGAACAGCTCTTAGCTACCCAGCAGTTTGCACCAGGCTGCGGAGGGGCTGCTGGGGCACCACATCCTGCTGCTGCTGCACCCTCCAGCTACCCAGAGCCAAGGAAGAAGAGGCAGGGTGGTGGGGAGAACACGACCTTAATGGCTCCTCCTCCATAAATCTCTCCTGTATCTCAGGAGTTTGATGCTTCTCCCCCTTACCAGCACTGAGGAGCCTCAGGGCTGCCGTACAGCTGATGGAAGCTCTGGTACAGATGGACCCCACAGGGCTTCTCTGCCTCATGTGGGCGTGGGTAGAGGTGGGCTCCCTCCCAGCCCTGGTTGGAGCATGCTGGGCCTTGGCATCTGCTGGGAGCCCGCCTCGCTGGAGGGGGCCTGGCTTCCCACCTGTGCTTTTTGTCTCTCTGCCTTTTTTTTTTCTTATTGCCTCCCTCCATCCCCTTTTTTTTCCTCTCTCTCCATTAGCTGCTGCTAGAAGAATACGCCAACAGCGACCCTAAACTGGCACTTACAGGTGTCCCCATTGTCCAGTGGCCTAAGAGAGACAAGGTAGGAGCCTCAAAGAGGGGACTTGGGCTAGGTGTTGGTGTGATTGAGTCAATCATCCACCCGTGGCCTACACCTGGGGGGGGGGTGGCATCAATTTGGTACCTGCCTTGGGAGCCTGAGCTGGTGGGCAGAAAGGGAGTGGTGCAGAGGCTGGTCATGGGGCACAGCCACTTCTGTGGGGCACAGCGACCTCCATAGCTGCAGGCAACCACATTTGCTGGCTGTGGTAGTAGTCTCCCCAGGGTGGTGAGGTCTCTGAGGGTCTCCCCGTGGTGGCAGAGGTATCCCCATGGTGATGGAGATCTCCAGAGGCTTCTCTGCAGTAATGGAGGTCTCTTTGCAGTGGCAGAGGCCTCTGAGGGTCTCCTCATGGCGGTGGTGGTCTCCCTACAGCAGTGAGGGTCTCTGAAAGTCTCCCTGTTGTGGTGGAGGTCTCCAGAGGTCTTCCCCAAGGTGATGGTTACCCCAGCTCAGCTGTTGGATGATAAGTGGGTCAAGCCCAGCTGCTCCATGTTCTCCATCTCCTTGGTTATGCTCAGAGGGGCTGGAGCTCTGCTGTTGAGGGTGATCTGAAGGGTGTGGCTCTCCAGCTTGATAAGAGAGTCCTGGGTGATGTGGGTAATGTTGTCTGTCAGGGGAGTGCATTGCTGGTGCATTCCTCAGGAGATGAAAGATCTCCCTCAGCCTTGCTATGGGAAAGGCTCTCATTGTTCTCCTCCAGTCTGGAGGCCTCCAGTGCTGCCTTCACCCTTTCTCTGCCACCAAGCAGCCTGAAGTGGCGACTGGTGCAGGGAGCTGAGGAGGCAGCAGGAAAGTCTTTGTCAGATCAGGGGAGGGTTCAGGCTCAGAGACCTTGCAGTCACCTGCTTGAGTCCATATCCTCTTTCTCCCATCCTGAAGGCAGGATGAAGGTCCCAAGTTGCTTGCAGGACCAGAAGGCTGGGGATCCTAAGCAGAAGCCATGTTGCATGAGGCTTTGAGCAACCTGCTCTAGTTGCAGATGTCTCTGCTGACTGCAGGGAGGTTGGAGTAGGTGACCTTTAAAGTTCCTTTCCAACTCAACCATTTTATGAAGGATGAAGTTTGGTAGTTCATGTCAGCATCCCCCCTGCCTGTGTGCTGGGAAGAGCAGCCCCTTGCTGCTGGCTGACCCATGTCCTTTGGACCTCTACCAGCACTCTCCCTATGCCAGAGCGTTGGGTCTTGCCAACCTCAAGGAAGGCATCTCCCTCCTGGGTGTCTGCCTCAGGAAAGTGACCTTCCAACGTGTCCCTGCCTGCCTTTCTTCAGCTCTGCTCATAACCTGGAGCCCACAGCTGGGCCTGAGCTCCCTGGGCAGATGGGGGTGCAGGGCAGGCTGCTGCTGGCCGGCCGGATGTCCCCTCCACAGGCTGCCTTCCCTACCTCCTGTAGCTCACTGCTTCCTTCCTGCTGCAGACAGGCTCAGGGGCAGCCTGTGGGAAGAGCAGCAGACCCCATCCCACTGGGAAGGGTGGGGAACAGCCCATCTAAGAGGCAAACAAAGCCTCTCAGATTGTCTTTTGGAGGTGTCTGTTGCCTGCCCAAGAGCAACAAAAGTGATTTCTTGGTCCTGCAGCAGGGCAGCTTTTCTGGGAGAAGACACCTGGAGACTGCTACATGCTTTAGATGTTTGGCACATCCTTAAGCTGGGGGTTTTGGATGCCAGCCCTTCCCCCAAGCCCATCATCTGTCAGAGTGGTGGAACACATAATGGCAGGGATCTGCTGGAGGGCTGTACTGTCCCACCCGCGGATGCTTGGAGGTTCCCAGCAGACCTCAAGCTTATGGGGAAGCATGACCTGAGCACTTACATCAGAGCTCAGTGGCTGTACAGATTTGGGCCCCTCACTCCAGGGAAGGGCATTGAGGGGCTGGAGTGGGCCTGAGGAAGGGCAACAAATCTGGGGAAGGGTCTGGAGAAGAGGAATGGTAAGGAGCAGCTGAGGGTTGTTGAGCCTGGAGAAAAGGAGGCTGAAAGAAGGCCTTCTGACTTGCTCCAGCTCCTTGAAAAGAGTTGGAGGCAGACGATGATTGGTCTCTTCTGCTAAGGAACGAGTGATAGTACAAGAGAATACAGCCTCAGGTTGCCCCAGGGAAGGTATAAGTTGGGCATAAGGAACAGTTTCTTCACTGAAGAGGTTTGTCAAGGCCTGATGCTGACTGCCCAGGGCAGTAGTGGAGTCCCCATCCTTGGAGGTGTTTCAGAGAAGTGGAGATGCAGTACTGAGGGCCATGGTTTGGTGACGCCCTGGCAGTGCTGGGTCGAGGCTTGTACTCCATCATCTTCAGGGTCTCTCCCAGGCAAACCATTCTGCTGTTGGCTCACTGCACTGCTGATGTTGGATCACTCTCCCACCACGTCTCTCTCTCTCTTTGTCACCAGCTAAAGCTCCAGGCCCGGCTGAGGGTTCGCCTGCCCACCATCCCCATCACCAAGCCACACACCATGAAGCCAACCCCTCGCCCAACTCCCGTCAGGTCAACAGTGTCCCCCATCGTGTCGGGCGCCCGGAGGCGGCGGGTGCGGTGCCGGAAATGCAAGGCCTGCATGCAGGGCGAGTGTGGCATGTGCCACTACTGCAGGGACATGAAGAAGTTTGGCGGTCCTGGCCGCATGAAGCAGTCCTGCGTCCTCCGGCAGTGCTTAGCGGTGAGTCCGCAACCTGCGTCTCCGTGCAGAGTGCGCTGCAGGCCTAGCAGCAGCTCCGGGTTGGCCCACTGCGGCCAAACAGAGGAGGACAATGATCCTAGGGAGTGGTTGGTCCCTTCCTCACTATTGAGGGAGGAGGAGGGAAGGGTGAAGGCTGTCCCAGCCTGCCCTGGTTTCACTGCTGCTTTCCTTTGTAGCCCAGGCTGCCTCACTCGGTCACGTGTGCACTTTGTGGGGAGGTGGATCAGAACGAGGACTCGCAGGACTTTGAGAAGAAGCTCATGGAGTGCTGCATCTGCAACGAGATTGTCCACCCTGGCTGCCTGCAGGTGAGGGGCATGGGGACAGAGAGAGGAGGGCCTGGCTGTGGGAAAGGGCTGCTTCTGACTGCCTGCTTCTCTTTCCAGATGGATGGGGAAGGGCTGCTCAACGATGAGCTCCCCAACTGCTGGGAGTGCCCCAAGTGCTACCAGGGTGACGACACAGAGAAGGGCCAGGTAAGAGGCAAGCTGTGCTGTGACAGCACAAGAAGAATGTAAGGCTGTTGGAGTGGGTCCAGAGGAGGCCACAAACACAATCCAAGGGCTGTGAGAACAGGGTTGAAAGAGTTTAGATTGTTCAGCCTGGAGAAGAGAAGGCTCCGATGAGAGCCTTTTTGTGGTGGTCTTTCATTACTTAACAGGCAGCATAAGAAGGCTGGGACAGACTTTTGATCAGGGCCTGTGTTGACAGGACAAGGGGTGATAGTTTGGAACTAAAGGAGGGAGATGGAAAGTGGAGAGAAGGAAGCAATGTTTTATAATGGGGGTGGTAGTGACACTGGTCCAGGTTGCCCAGAGAGATGGAGGAGGCCCCATCCCTGGAATCATTCCAGGTTAGGTTGTTTGGGGCTCTGAGCAACCTGCTCTAGTTGGGCGTGTCCCTGCTGACTGCAGGGACGTTGGACTAGGTGACCCTTAGAGGTCCAACCCAAACTGGTCTGGGATTCTGTAACATCTGTCCTCCCTTCTGCTGTGGGAGGTAGGCACTGTTCCACCAGGTGGCCTGGAGGACAGGCAGGCACCAGTGCCATCCAGGTGACCGGCTGGGCAGTGACAGTTGAGAGTGGGTGTTACTGGGGAGGCAGCAGCAGCATACCACAGTCTGATCCTGACATCCTGCGGTGGGATGAGCTGACAGCCCTCTCCTCTCTGTCCTTGGCTCCCAGGGAGCCCGGCGGCAGGCCAGGGCTAGGCTCCTGCAGAAGCGACGTGGGCAGCTGGGGCCCTCTGCCAGGCAGCCAATGGACACTTTGCGGAGGCAGCTGGCACGGTGGCGCCTGCCACGGTGGCACCTGCCAGCACTGCCCAGAACATTGTCCAACAGCTGCAGCACTGCCTGTAGGACTGTGCCCACTGCTGGGGATGGAAGTGAGGCAGCAAAGGCAAGCCAGGCTGGGTGGCCACCCTGGGACACCTTCACCTGGGTGATGGGCATGCTCGGGGTGCACAACTGCCTGATTCCTGGGTCTCCCAGCACTTCAGGTGGACATGGTGAGCACCCCTTGTCCCCACGGTGCATGGTTCTGAGCTGTGATCCTGAGAGGTTCTACTTGCAAGAGGCAAGGGACTGAAAGGCCACCCCCAAGCTCAGGGAGCACGCCTTTGGTGAAGGGGGAATGAAAATGTTGGTAGCTAGTGAGGTTGGATCCTTATACTGATGATAGTGGGCACTGCTGGTGAAGGCCCTGCCATCTGCAGAGGGGAGAGGCACCCTCCTAACCCACCATGGCTCCATCCTCACTTAACCTCCTTGCCTGCAGAAGCGGAAGGTGGAGGAGAGTGACGACGACATGGCGCAAGCCAAGGTGCTGCGTCCCCTGCGGAGCTGCGAGGAGCCCCTCACCCCCCCACCCAACTCACCCACCCCCATGCTGCAGCTGATCCACGACCCGGCCTCACCGCGCGGGGTGGTGACGCGCTCGTCCCCGGGAGCTGGCCCCAGCGACCACCACAGCGCCAGCCGGGACGAACGCTTCAAGCGCCGGCAGCTGCTGCGGCTGCAGGCCACCGAGCGAACCATGGTGAGGGAGAAGGAGAACAACCCCAGCGGCAAGAAGGAGCTGTCAGAGGTGGAGAAGGCCAAGCTGCACGGCTCCTACCTCACTGTCACCCTCCAGCGCCCCACCAAAGACGTCCACGGCACTTCTATCGTCCCCAAGCTTCAAGCCATCACGGCCTCCTCCACCAACCTGCAGCACTCTCCTCGCGTCCTCATGCGTCATGCGCCCACCCGAATGCCCCTGCGGGGCGGGGGGGAGGAGGAAGCAGCCGCTGAGGAGGAGGATGAGGAAGAAGAGGAGGAGGAGGAGGAGAACGCGGAGGAAGGGGGGGCAGCCCGGCTGAACGGGCGCGGGGGCCGGGCACCAGAGGGCGAGGAGAGCTGGATGCAGCGGGAGGTGTGGATGTCGGTCTTCCGCTACCTGAGCCGCAGGGAGCTCTGCGAGTGCATGCGGGTCTGCAAGACCTGGTACAAGTGGTGAGTGTGGGGGCGTGGGCTGGGGGCGTGCAGACCACCTCCTGACCTCCAGACGGGGCACGGCCCTGCCAAGCTTTGTGCCTGATGGGCAGCCAGAGGGAAAAAGCAGGGAAGGGATCCCTGTGGAGCTGGACGCTGTGCCCAGCTGCTCCCTCTGCCATATGTGCCCCAGTCTTTATTGTCCCCTTCTGCCACCTCCTTTTGGGAGACAGCGGCAGGCTCTGCTGGCACCTGAGCACCTATGTCCCCTGCCGTGTCCTTGTGAGGTGCTGTGTCCTCGTGAGGCACCAGTGCCCTTTCCTCACCCACCACCCTGCCTGATCCTTATGCTTCCCTGCCTCACATCTTGCCTGGGCCTCCTGGTAGGCTGGGAATGGTTTTTCTGGCTGGATATACTGCCTGGGGGGGCAGCGGGCCTGAAGACAATGCTGGCACTGGGACAACTGGGGATGGAGGGGCTTGGGAACAGATGGGGACTGGGAACTGGGAGGTTTCTCACCACCAAGCAGCAGGAGCAGCACAGTTGGAGAGAACTGGGCCCCTTTGAGCAGTGTCTGGTGGGATTGGTGTGGTGTGATGGTGGCTAGGGGAGAGTGACCATTCACCTGCCATTGGTGTGGTACCTTCAGGGGTGGTGCTGGTCTGCTGGTGAGGTTGGACCAGGCAGTTTTGCCTACTGGGAGGGAGGATGTCTAAAATCTTCATTCTTCTGGAAGGGGTAAAGTGGGCAGAGAGTTACGACCTGGAGTTTAGTGTCACAGCAGCAAAACCCCTCCAGGGCTGTTCTGGGCATCCTCAGGTGGCCAGACACCCTCAGCAACCACCCCATGTGCTGGAGAAAACCAGGCAGAGCATCTTTCTGCTGGGCTGTTATGGGGCCATGCCAGAGCCAGGCTCTTCCCTGAAGCTAGACAAGCCACCATCCATCTCTCTTCTCACAAGACTTCGGGGCTCAGCTTTCAGCCGTGTCCTTGTCCCTAGGTGCTGTGACAAGAGATTGTGGACAAAGATAGATTTGAGCAGGTGCAAGTCCATCACTCCCCAGGCACTGAGCGGCATCATCAAAAGGCAGCCGGTCAGCCTGGACCTCAGCTGGACCAACATCTCCAAAAAGCAGCTCACGTGGCTTGTCAACAGGCTTCCAGGTGAGCTGGGCTGGGGAGGGGGCCCTGCCTCTGCCACCAAGGCTGCTCCAAGGCTTTTCCTGGTGGTTTGACCACATCAAGACACGGGCTCTGCACCTTGATAGAGTTGTGGAATCCTTTGGGTAGGAACAGACATTTTAAGGTTGTGGAGTCCAGCCCTTAACCCAGCACTGCCAGAGCACCACCAAACCGTGACCCTCAGCACCAGATCTCTGCAGCTTTGAAACCCCTTCAGGGATGGGGACTCCACCACTGCCCCAGACAGCCTAGGTCAGACCTTGACAACCCTCGAGAGCAAGAAATTGTTCCTTGTGTCTAGCCTAGATCTCTCTTGGGACAACCTGAAGCTGTTTCCTCTTGTCACTTGTTCCTCAGGAGAGGAGCCCAACCCCCACCTGACTCCAGCCTCCTTCTGAGGAGTTGGAAAGAGCTGAGGTCTCCCCTCAGCCTCCTTTTCTCCAGGCTCAATGACCCCAAGTCCCTACTCGGGTGCCTGGATCCCATCACGCAGCAAGCAGCCAATAGCAAGGTGCTTTCCTGCTGCTCCTTCAGCATCCAGCTCCCTGTCCCACCCCAAGCTGGGAGTGGAGCTGCTTCCCACTGTGCCTGGAAAAAGATCTGAGGTGCCTTATGTCTGACCAAGCCTGTTTAACCTGTTCTCTTTCTTCCTTCTCCTGACAGGCCTGAAAGACCTCATCTTAGCAGGCTGTTCCTGGTCTGCGGTCTGTGCTCTCAGTACCTCCAGCTGCCCCCTTCTCAGGACCCTCGATCTTCGGTGGGCAGTTGGAATCAAGGACCCTCAGATCCGGGACTTACTCACACCTCCAACAGACAAACCCAGTAAGATGTTGTCTATGCTGTTGTGCACCAAGGCTGGGGGCAGTGGTGCCTGAGGGGGGTCCCCACAGGGTGGTGGAAGAGGATGACCTGCTGAGTCTGGAATTCTCCAAGTCAGCAGGTCAGAGTAACAGAATCATGGAATGGTTTGGGTTGGAAAAGATCTTCAAGATCATGGAGTCCAGCCCTTCACTCAGCACTGCCAGGGCCCTACCAAACCATGGCCCTCAGCACCACATCTCCAGGGCTTTGAAACATCTCCAGGGATGGGGACTCCACCACTGCCTTGGGCAGCCTGGGACAGGCTTTTAGAATCCTTAAGGACAAGAAATTGTTCCACCTGTCCAACTTAAATCTCCCCTGGGGCAACTTGAGGCTGTTTTTATTTGTCACTTGTTCCTTGGCAGCAGAACCCAACCCCCACCTGGCTCCAGCCTCCTTGCAGGGAGTTGCAGAGCACCAGAAGGTTTCCCTTCAGTCTTAACACCCCCAGCTCCCTCAGATGCTCCTCACCATTCCTGTTCTTCAGACCTTTCCCCAGCTTTGTTGCCATTCTCTGGACCTGGTCCAGCCTCTCAATGTCCTTGGAGTGAGGAGCCCAAAACTGATTCAAGGATTCCAGATATTCCCTCACCAGTGCTCAGTCCACAGAAGTGATCCCTTGCCCTGCTTCTGCTGGCCACACTCTTGCTGATCCAAGCCAGGTTGCTAGTGCCCTTCTTGGCCACCTGGGCACACACACCCTGGCTCATCTCCAGCTGCTGTAACTGACTCCTCCAGGTTCATTTCCACTGGGCAATTTCCAGCCTGGAGCCTTCATGAGACCATTGTGACCCAAGTGCAGGTCCCAGGCCTTGGCTTTGTTAAACCTCATTCCATTGGCCTCATCCATGGATCCAGGATCTGTAGGGCCCCCAACCCTGAAACAGATCAACACTCCCACCTAGTTTGGTGTCATCTGCAAACTTCTGAGGGTGCACTCCTCCTCTCGCAGATCCTAGTCCATGCTCAGCTTCCTCTCTCCCTCCTCAGGTCAGGACAATCGCAGCAAGCTCCGCAACATGATCGACTTCCGGCTCGCGGGGCTGGACATCACGGACGCCACGCTGCGGCTGATCATCCGCCACATGCCCCTGCTCTCCCGCCTCGACCTCAGCCACTGCAACCACCTCACCGACCAGTCTGCCAACCTCCTCACGGCCGTGGGCTCCTCCACGCGCAACTCCCTCACCGAGATCAACATGGCAGGTGGGTGCTGCGCTTTGCCTGCGCCGAGGGCGGCCTGCCTGGGCTGTGCATCCTAAGGTGGCTTCCCCCTCTCCACTCGGTGTGCAGTTGCACACGAGCCCAGCAGGGTGGGGATTGGAAGGGCATCTTTGGAGATCAGCCAGTCCAAGCTCCCTGCTCAAGCAGGGCACTCACAGCAGCTTGCCCAGCAGCACAGTGCCCGGGGTGGGGTTGGAAGTTCTCCGCACAAGGAGACTCCACAACCTCTCTGGGCAGCCTGCTCCAGCCCTCCAGCACCCTCACACCAAACAAGCTTCTCCTCAGCTTCACATGCAACCTCCTAGTTCCTAGATTGTGCCTGTAGCCCCTTGTCTTGTCCCTGGGCACCGCTGACAAGAGTCGGGCCCCAGCCTCTTGCCCCCCGTAGCTTCTTCAACCGTTGCTGAACATCTGAGCAGATCCCCTCTGGGGCTGCTCTTCTGCAGGCTCAGCAGCCCCAAAGCTCTCAGCCTTTCCCTATGAGAGATGTTCTGGTCCCTTAATTATCATAGGCTCCCTTGAACTCTCTCCACTATTTCCCTGTCCCTCTCTTGAAGCCCAGATCTATATGCAGTAGCCCAGATGAGGTGGAGTAGAGGGGGAACAGAACCTTCCTTAGCCTGCTGGTCACATTCTTAAGTGGAAGCTCAGCTCTGTCTTTGTGGAGCACCTCATGGAGCACCTCACTCCTTGTCTCCCTGCAGGCTGCAATAAGCTGACAGACCAGGCCTTGCTCTACCTGCGTCGCATCTCCAACGTCACTCTGATTGACCTGCGAGGCTGCAAACAGATCACCCGCAAAGCCTGTGAGCACTTCATCTCGGACCTGTCCATCAACAGCCTCTACTGCTTGTCTGATGAGAAGCTGATCCAAAAGATCAGCTAGAGACCCTCCCCGGGGCAGACTGAGGAGAAGGAAAAGAGCCCAGCCCACCCCTCTTGGAGAGCCGCTCCTCCACCTCCCCACCTTGCCCTCCGTGTCCTGCCGCAGACTCCCACCTGAATCGGCAGGCAGGGCTGCTGCTGGCCTCAACTCCACCGTCCTTCCTCCTCCACTCCCGGGACTTCTGCTGAGGAAGATGTCCTGCCAGGCTGGCCAGTACCAGAGGAGGAACGGGCAGAGGGCCGGGAGCCTGGGCCCAGAGGCTGCAGCCGCTCGCTCCCACAGCAGAGGCTGGAGTCAAAGATCTCTGCGCAGAGAAATGGGGCACCCTCTTCCCTTCACTTCTCCCTTCTTCCTCCCCATCGTCTCCTTGCCTTGGAACACTTGTCACTTCCCCTGCAGCACAAAGCTTGAGGGCCAAGGTCTCTCCAAGGAAGCAGGAGCAGAGCTGGAACAAAAATGTTATCCCCTCTCTGTGCCACCACCAGCTCCTCACTTCCCCTGGCCCCGCTGCAGGAGCTGGGATCCATGCCCCTCCCTTCCCCCACCGCTCTTTGTACGTTGAGGGCAGGAACGTGGTGGGTTCTCTGCCTGTGGCCAGGAGCAGGAGGCTTTGACCTGGGGAGGTGAAGCTGGAATGAGGCCATACTAATGCTCTGGAACCTTCCTGGAGTACCAGAGGTGGCAGGTGGGGCCAGGCGCCAGCTGGGGAGCAGAGGAGAATCCACAGGTACAGCAGAGCTCAGGGAGGACTCGGGAAGCATCAGCCAGGGCTGAGGCAGCATGGCTTGGGAGGGCCTCCTCTTCCTCTCCAGCTCCCTGCATGGCAGCATGAAGCACTCGGGAGGGTGGGGGGGTGCGCTGGGCACTTGGGGGGGCTGTGGCCGGAGGGGCCCTGCTCGCCCCACCACAGTGTCCTCTCCTTCCCACCACCACCATCACCCCTTTTGGCTGCCGTTTTTCCTTTTGCAATGAATGGTTGGTCCAAAGAACCTCTCTCTAGGGCAGCAGAGAGCTTTTTGCACTTTAAAAAACAAACAAACAAAAAACAAACAACAACAACAAAAAAAAAAAAAAGAAAAAAAGGAAAACAAAAAAGAAGTACAGAGGGGAAAAAAAAAGAAAGCAAATGGGTGGGGGAAAACAAAGGTTGGATTCTTCTTTTTGGGTCACAATTTTATTTCCCTCCCTGTCCTGCCTGTGACTTGGACGCTCCCTGACTCTGCCTGGTGTCAGGACACCGCTCACCCCAGCCTCTGCCACCAGTCCCCAGCTCTGGAGAGGACATCCTGGCTGAGAGGGTCCCACTGAGAACGTCCTGGCTGATGTCCCACTAAAGATGCCAGCATGGACAGGTACAGCACAACCTGGCCCAGCCCACATCACTGGTGCCCAGCCCACATCACTGGTCCCAAGCCCTGGAGAAGATACCTTGGCTGAGGGATATCCTGCCAGGGATAGCCTGGTCAGAGGGTCCCACTGAGAACATCTTAGCTGGTGAAAGGATGGCTCAGCCAAGAGGTCCTACCAAGGGCATTGCCACTACCCCACTGCTTCAGAAGCAATAAGGGAGGAGAAGAGCTGGCCAGCACCAACCCTTCTGCCTCAGCGCAGGGCTTGGTGGCATGGCCTCTGCTCCAGGATGGCCACCTTGCTTCAGGACAAGGGGGACTGTTGTGTTGTGTGGCCAGTCCAGAGGGATTTGAGCAGAAACCATCCCTGGGCAAGAGGAAGAACCACCAGAGAGCTGGTGGAAGCCACCTGAGATGGTGGCTGCCATGGAAAACGTCAGAAGACTCAAAAGCTTGGAGTTTTTTCTTTCATGGTTTGGGGTGGGTTTTTTTCCCCCCCTTCCCTTTTTGGATTCCTGTTTTGGTTTTTTTTTTGTTGGAATTCTGCCACACAAGCTGAGCTGGGGTTTCCATTGCCACGCCTGGGGCCAGCAGCGTGTCCCTTGTCACCCACCAGCCACCATCAGCAGCTGTAGGGTGGGCTGGGGAGGAGTTGTGGGGGAAGGAAGGAAATGAAACCACCCCTAAGGAAGAGAGGAAAACAAACAAGAAGGATTTTCTATCAGGAATCACTTGGTGATTTAAAAGCAACCCCAGACTGCTCCCTACCACCAGCTCCTGCAAGAAAACAAACAAACAAGAAAAGTCACTCTTAAGGGTTTGGTTGTGGTTTGGTTTTGGTTTTGATTCCCACCCCTCCCCAACCCCTCCACCTCTTCCCTCTCTCCCACCCCATCCCCCTTTCCCCTCCCTCCCCCAGGAGAAATATTGTAAATATCTATTTTTTTGTTGGCGATTTAGAGTCCAATCTCTGATGTTTGTGCTTTAAAAAAAAAAAAAAACACAAAAAAAGCAAAAAAACAAAAATAAAACAAAATTAAATGTAAGCATTAAGGGTCAAAAGCAAACCAGGTCTGATGTTCTCTCAGTGGGGATGGTGTTTTGGGGGGGGGGCTGGGGGAGGAGGGAGAGAGAGGAGTGGAACTTTTCCTGGTAGTTTTCTTTCTTGTAGTTCTTTTTTGGGGTTATTTTATTTGATCTCTTTTTTTTTTGTTTTGCCTAGTTGGGTTGGTGTGATGGTTATGACATCACCCAGACTAGACTCAGCCCAGCTGGAAATTAAGGGATGGAGCTTTATATTTACAGCTTAGCACAATCTACGAGCAGATATTGCAGCCCAGAAAGCCAAGCAGAGCCTGGGCTGCAGCAGAAGTGTGGCCAGCAGGTTGAGCGAGGTCATTCTCCCCCTCTGCTCTGGTGAGACCAGACCTGGAGTGCTGCATCCAGGTCTGGAGCCACTATTGCAAGAGGCATGTGGAGATGCTGGAGTGTGTCCAGAGAAGGGCCACGAGCATGCTCAGAGGGCTGCAGCAGCTCTGCTGTGAGCACAGACTGAAAGAGTTGGGGCTGTGCAGGCTGGAGCAGAGGTGACCTTCTTGTGGCCTTCCAGGATCTGAAGTGGGCTACAAAAAAGCTGGGGAGGGACTTTTGAGGCTGTGAGGGAGTGGCAGGAGTGGGGGGAATGGAGCAAAGCTGAAGGTGGGGAGAGTCAGACTGGATGTGAAGAGGAAGTTGTTCAGCATGAGAGTGGTGAGAGCCTGGAATGGGTTGCCCAGGGAGGTGGTTGAGGCCCCATGGCTGGAGGTGTTTCAGGCCAGGCTGGCTGAGGCTGTGTGCAGCCTGCTCTAGGGTAGGGTGTCCCTGCCCATGGCAAGGGGGTTGGAACTGGCTGATCCTTGTGGTCCCTTCCAACCCTGCCTGATTCTATGATTTACAAGATAAATGCACAAGTTAAAAGTAGCACAGAAACACAACAGTCCTCCTAGAAACCAGAGTCCCCAGGAGGGGTCCCAAACACCCTTCCACCTTCTTTTCCACCCCTCTTACCTTCTCCCAGGCTTTGCCTTACGTGCAAGGTGAGATCGGAGGAACAGCAAGGGAGGGGTAGAAAGCAGAAGGATTAGTTACACAGAAACATCCCGGGGGAGATGAGTACAGGTTGCCAGAGCCCCACACCGACTGTCTCACCTATGCTTGTGTTCTTGTTTTGACACCTCAGCAAGCCTGTGAGTGCAGCAGGCATCACTGCTGGTTCCTTTTCACAGCCTACAATCTAACTTCCCTCACTCAAATATCCCAGCTTGCCTCAAACCAGCACATTTGGCTTCCTTCCCCTCCTCCTTTTTTTTCCTTTTTGAAACTCTGAGGTGGTTTGGAGGAGGATTTTTGACACCCTCCCCCCACCAAGGCTGGGAAGAGATGTAGGGAATTGGGGTGTGGGGGGGAAGGGGAAAAATCCCAATCCCCATCTGTGAAAGTTTTGTTTCTTAGGGCTGGATTTTTTTGTTTGTTTGTTTTAATAAAGTAGAACAAAGAACCAAACAACGACGCTGGGGTCTGAGCTCGGGCAGTTGTTTGTCGGTGAAGGAGGCAGAGGGAACTGCGTTAGGGAGCAGGCATGAGAGAGGAATAGGGCTACGAAGGGATAGAGAGCAGAGATGGGACTGGGATGAGGTTGGGAGGGAAATGGGATGACAAGGGGAAGATACCGGGATCAGGGAAGGGACCAGAAGGGTTTGGGGAAGGGATGGGAGCCACGGATAGAACTGGAGTTGGGTAGGCACTAGGATGGGGCTGGGAAGGCGCTGGTGGGCTTAGAGGGGACACGGAAGGCACAGGGACAAAGGACAAGAGTGGGAAGGGACTGGGATGGGGCAGGGAAGAGACAGGGACCAGGGATGGGACTGGGAAAGGATAACGACCGGAGAGGGGACCGGGATGGGTCTAGTGGCCTGGGAGGGGACAGAGACCAGGGCTGAGAAGGGGTTGGAGGGCACAGGCACCCCCCGCCCGGAGCCGCACCCCGCGTGTGCCCCGCACCCCGCTCGGTGACAGCCGCCGGCGGCAGGCGGGACGGGGCGGGGGCAGGGCAGTCCCGCGGCCCCTCCCCTCTCCGCGGCCCCTCCCCTGCTCTCTCCCCGCCTGAGCCCTCCCGGGACCGGGCAGCGCTCCGCGTTCCGCTCCACACCCACACCCACCGCCCGCCCCGGCGCGTTCCGCTTCCGGGTTCCGCTTCCCGGCTCCGCTTCCGGGTCCGGCCGGGTCCGTCCCGGCGGAGGTGGCGGCAGTGGCGGCGGCGGCGGCGGGCGGCGGGGCGGCTGAAGATGGCGGACCTGGAGGCGGTGCTGGCGGACGTGAGTTACCTGATGGCCATGGAGAAGAGCCGCGCCGCGCCCGCCGCCCGCGCCAGCAAGCGGATCCTGCTGCCCGAGCCCAGGTCAGGCCCCGCCGCTGCCCCCCGCCCGCCGCTGCCCCCCGCCTCCCGCCCCGGCCCCGCCGCGCCGCCTGCTGCCGCCGCCCGCGTCCCGCCTGGCTTCTGCCCCAGCCCCGGGGCATGGCATGCACGGGGGGCACCGGGGTGCAGGCGCGGGAGGTGCGGGCTGCGGGCAGGGCGCGGGGATGGGGACGGGTGCGGGGACGGACGGAGAGCGCCTGGGCACAGGGGCACGGCTGCTGGGTGCGCAGGCAGTGCCTGGGCACAGGGACACGGCTGCTGGGTGCACAGGCAGTGCCTGGGCACAGGGACGCGGCTGCTGGGTTCGCAGGCAGGCAGTGCCTGGGCACAGGGACACGGCTGCTGGGTGCGCAGGCAGGCAGGCAGTGCCTGGGCACAGGGACACGGCTGCTGGGTGCGCAGGCAGGCAGGCAGTGCCTGGGCACAGGGACACGGCTGCTGGGTGCGCAGGCAGGCAGTGCCTGGGCACAGGGACACGGCTGCTGGGTGCACAGGCAGTGCCTGGGCACAGGGACACGGCTGCTGGGTGCGCAGGCAGGCAGTGCCTGGGCACAGGGACACGGCTGCTGGGTGCACAGGCAGGCAGTGCCTGGGCACAGGGACACGGCTGCTGGGTGCGCAGGCAGGCAGGCAGTGCCTGGGCACAGGGACGCGGCTGCTGGGTGCACAGGCAGGCAGTGCCTGGGCACAGGGACACGGCTGCTGGGTGCACAGGCAGGCAGTGCCTGGGCACAGGGACACGGCTGCTGGGTGCACAGGCAGGCAGTGCCTGGGCACAGGGACACGGCTGCTGGGTGCACAGGCAGTGCCTGGGCACAGGGACACGGCTGCTGGGTGCACAGGCAGTGCCTGGGCACAGGGACGCGGCTGCTGAGTGCGCAGGCAGGCAGTGCCTGGGCACAGGGACACGGCTGCTGGGTGCGCAGGCAGGCAGACAGTGCCTGGGCACAGGGACGCGGCTGCTGGGTGCGCAGGCAGGCAGGCAGTGCCTGGGCACAGGGACGCGGCTGCTGGGTGCGCAGGCAGGCAGGCAGTGCCTGGGCACAGGGACGCGGCTGCTGGGTGCACAGGCAGGCAGTGCCTGGGCACAGGGACACGGCTGCTGGGTTCGCAGGCAGGCAGTGCCTGGGCACAGGGACGCGGCTGCTGGGTGCGCAGGCAGGCAGGCAGTGCCTGGGCACAGGGACGCGGCTGCTGGGTTCCCAGGCAGGCAGTGCCTGGGCACAGGGACACGGCTGCTGGGTGCACAGGCAGGCAGTGCCTGGGCACAGGGACACGGCTGCTGGGTGCGCAGGCAGGCAGGCAGTGCCTGGGCACAGGGACACGGCTGCTGGGTGCACAGGCAGTGCCTGGGCACAGGGACACGGCTGCTGGGTGCACAGGCAGGCAGTGCCTGGGCACAGGGACACGGCTGCTGAGTGCGCAGGCAGGCAGGCAGTGCCTGGGCACAGGGACGCGGCTGCTGGGTGCACAGGCAGGCAGTGCCTGGGCACAGGGACACGGCTGCTGAGTGCGCAGGCAGGCAGGCAGTGCCTGGGCACAGGGACGCGGCTGCTGGGTGTGCAGGCAGGCAGTGCCTGGGCACAGGGACACGGCTGCTGGGTGCGCAGGCAGGCAGGCAGTGCCTGGGCACAGGGACGCGGCTGCTGGGTGCACAGGCAGGCAGTGCCTGGGCACAGGGACACGGCTGCTGGGTGCGCAGGCAGGCAGGCAGTGCCTGGGCACAGGGACACGGCTGCTGGGTGCGCAGGCAGGCAGGCAGTGCCTGGGCACAGGGACACGGCTGCTGGGTGCGCAGGCAGGCAGGCAGTGCCTGGGCACAGGGACACGGCTGCTGGGTGCGCAGGCAGGCAGGCAGTGCCTGGGCACAGGGACGCGGCTGCTGGGTGCACAGGCAGGCAGTGCCTGGGCACAGGGACGCGGCTGCTGGGTGCGCAGGCAGGCAGGCAGTGCCTGGGCACAGGGACACGGCTGCTGGGTGCACAAGGCAGGCAGTGCCTGGGCACAGGGACACGGCTGCTGGGTGCGCAGGCAGGCAGTGCCTGGGCACAGGGACGCGGCTGCTGGGTGCGCAGGCAGGCAGGTAGTGCCTGGGCACAGGGACACGGCTGCTGGGTGCGCAGGCAGGCAGGCAGTGCCTGGGCACAGGGACGCGGCTGCTGGGTGCACAGGCAGGCAGTGCCTGGGCACAGGGACGTAGCTGCTGGGTACAGGGACATGGTACTTGGGTACACAGATAGCTGTTGGACACACAGACAGACAGCCCCTGGGCACCTACTGAGCTGGATATACAGACAGACAGCACCTGGGTGCACAGCCAGCCTCTGGGCACCCATGGAGCTGGGCACATGGGCAGACAAACAGCTGTTGGGCACACGCACCACCCGCTGTGCTTACACATGCATCCTGCCTGGCACAGGGACAGGGGGGCACCTGCCAGCACACAGTCACACCCGTTTGTTTGTGCCCCTGCCTACACCCACACATCATCCTGGCACATGCCTCCCCTGCCAGGCACTGGCACTGGCACTGTGTACCCACCCACATGCACACACATGGCACTTGGTTGACACACATAGGACCTTCTGGGCCACTCCCTGGGCACACATATGCGGGCACACACATGCCTGTGTCACTCCCTCCCCTACCCATGCACCCTTTTTCACAAGTTCCCTTTGCACACTTAGCCTGTGCCAGTTGTGTGACACAGGGCACAACATAACGGCATAGACCACAGCATGGCATGCAGCACAACATGGCACACAGCACATGGCATAGAGCAAAGCATGGCACAACACGTGGCATAGATCACAGGGTGGCACGCAGCAGCCTGGCAAATGCTGGTCTCTGTGCTGCTGGCACGCATGCAGCACCCTGCATGTGCGGGCACAGGCTGGCTTGCCCCTCCCCAGGCAACAGGAGGGGACTTGGGTGTGCCACTCTGGACCCCACCCTCCTGTACCTTAGCTGATGGGCACTAGTGAGGCTTTTTTGGGGAGTACCCACACCCCCAACCTCCTTGGCACCCCAGTGCGTGGGACACACTGCGTCGGACCTTTACTGGGCACCTAAACTGTATCACGTAGAGGGGACACACGATGGGAGGACACATCTGCCAGCTGGGCTTGGGGTGACGTGGGGGCACAGGAGGAGCAGGAGAGGGCCGTGGGAGGGGCACTGGGGTTGTTGGAAGCGCTGGGGGTGTGGTGGGCAGGTGGGCACTGAGCCCCTCTGGTGTGCCCAGCATCCGCAGTGTCATGCAGAAGTACCTGGAGGACCGCGGAGAGGTCACCTTCGACAAGATCTTCACGCAGAAGATCGGTGAGCTGGGGGCACTGGGGGACCTGAGGGTGCACCCACACACCTGGGGGTGCTGCTCGTGTGCCCGGGGGGGCTGCACGGGTGGCAGCTCTCATGCTGGCAGTGCCCATTTCCTGCCCTGCTCCCCTGAGGGAAGGCTGTGGGGCCAGGCTGGGTGGAGGTGGCAACGTCCCCCACCCGCTGTCCCCTGCCCTGTCACTTCCCCCCCCAGCGCTAACTGGCGCAGGCAGGAAGTGTCTCTCACTTCCTCCTGCTGGCTCTGGTGGTTTCCGGGCACGTCCTCCTGCCCCACAGTGCCTGCCTGTGTGCCCCTGCCCCACTGCTGCCACAGTCTCCTGTCCAGAGTGCCCTGGTGCTAACCAGTGTCCTCCTTGCCTCACTGGGTTGCCCTGCCAAGCACTGACCAGTCCCCAGCTTGGCAGTTTCCTGAGCCTGGTGGTGATGGGGACAGACAGGCCCGGGGGGCACCCCTGTGCCACTGAGACAGGGCTGGGGAGCGCACAGTGCCACGCCGGGGTGGGCACCGCTGACGCCGTTGCTCTGTGCCTGCCACAGGTTATCTGCTCTTCAGGGACTTCGCCTTCAACCAGGCAGAGGAGGCCAAACCCCTGATGGAGTTTTACGAGGAGGTGAGGTGGAAGGAGCCATCAGGATGGACCTCTGTGGTCACCAGCAGGGTTGAGGGTGGCGTTTGGTACCTGCAGTGCCCACAGACATGGCACCAAGAGCGTGCAGGGTGCCCAGAAAGTGATGGCACCCAGGGAATGTGGTACTCAGAGGAGCTGGGGCTGTAGTTGCTGGTGTACCAGGTCTTGGAGACCACCCAGCCTCGGTGTGGGGTGAGGACTGTGCCCTGTGGCGGCTGCGTGCCCCATGGTGGCAGTGTGCCCCTGTGCCATGGGGGCTGTGCCCTTGGCAGATCAAGAAGTACGAGAAGCTGGACTCGGAGGAGGAGCGGAGTGCCCGCAGCCGCCACATCTTCGACCATTACATCATGAAGGAGCTGCTGGCCTGCTCCCACGTGAGTGCCCTGGGGGCTGAGCTGCCACAGTGGTGTCCCCAGAGCGGGTGGGAGGGCTGTGCCCGGTGTGCCCACTACCCATTGTCTTCAGAGGCACCAACTTCTCTTCTGGGAGCCCCAGGCCAAGCCTTCTGGATGGGGATTCCTCCATGAGTTGCCCTCAGTCGTGCCCAGCCCTGTTACCCTGTGCCCTCTGCCCAGGGTGACACGGTCCCGTCTCACCTCACAGCCCTTCTCCAAGAGTGCCACCGAGCATGTCCAGAGCCGCCTGACCAAGAAGCAGGTGCCCCCAGACCTCTTCCAGGTGGGCATCACCCGGGACAGAGATGGGGTCCTTGCCACCTCTGGTACTCGGAGGGTTTATCCTTACAGGGGCTGGGAGCTGATGGTGACAAAAGGTCCCTAGAGGTGCTGGGGAGGGTCCCAGAAGGGCTGGAGCACCCCAGGGGATGGTGAGGAGGTCACCAGAGGGAGTGAGAATTGCTGGTGGTCCCCACAGTGTAGTCCCCAAGAGACATGGGGCCAGAGGTGGCAGGGGGGCTCCTTGGAGGGTGGTGATGTCCTCATCACCTAGAGATGACAGTGAAGTCCCCAGGGTGGTGACACTGAGGTCCCCAGTGACTCTGGGTTGCAGAAGCATCCCTAGAGGCCTGGCACGGTGGCAGGGTAGCAGCAGGGATGTGTGAAATCCCAGGGGGCTGGAGGACACCTCATGTCCTGGTGGAGTCTGAGGGGTTGGGGTGATGTGGGTGGCACTTGGGGACCCAGTTCTGAGCCTCATGTCCCCTCCAGCCCTACATTGAGGAAATCTGCCAGAACCTGCGTGGGGGCATCTTCCAGAAATTCATCGAGAGGTGAGCTGGGGAAAGTCCCTGCTGGCCCAGGCTGTCCCACCCCACGGGGGACAAGGCCTCCTGACACAGACAGGGCACAGGGCTCCCCTCCTAGATAGGAGCTCTGGCGGTGTCTGTCCCCACACCAGGGACTCAGGGGACTCTTCTCATCCCCAGGTGTGATCCAGGGTCTCGCTGTTCCCAAAGAGGGGTCCTGGGGGGTGCTCCCTGCCTGCAGACAAGTCCGAGGGGTCTCTCTGCTCCAAGATGGGTCCTGGTTGGGGGGATTCCTGCAGGGGCTCCACTCTTGCCCTCTCTCTGCTTCCTTGCAGTGACAAGTTCACAAGGTTCTGCCAGTGGAAGAACGTGGAGCTGAACATCCATGTGAGCAGGGACCCCTCTGGGCACTTCCCAGGGAGGGGGGGACATGGGCACAGAATGCCCTCCCCTAGGCTTTCACCGAGCTTAGGGGGACGTGCGGAGCAGCCTCCGTGTTCCTCACCTGGGGAGACTGAGGCAGGGTGTGGGACGTCACCACAATCAATACCATCACCACCGTCCTCTTCCCACCACCACCACCATCCTCTTCCCACCACCACCATCCTCATCCCACCACCACACTCACCATCACTACCATCCTCATGCCACCACCGCCATCACTACGACCACCACCATCCTCATCTCACCACCACCCTCATCCCACCACCACCATCACCACCACCACCATCCTTATCCCATCACTGCCAGCACCACCAGCACCACCCCACCACCATCAACACCGTGGACAGATGCAGATCTTGGTGCAGGACTGGTGCTGTAGAACCTAGGGGTGTGCAGCCTCACCTTGGAGCTTGTTCTCACCACCTTCCCTCCCCTCCTCCTCACCCCTCTCCAGCTCACCATGAACGACTTCAGCGTTCACCGGATCATCGGCCGTGGTGGCTTCGGGGAGGTCTACGGCTGCCGGAAAGCAGATACAGGCAAAATGTAATGGTGGGGGGGACACAACTCCATCGTGGTGGGGCAGGAGGAGGTCTGCCTGCTCTGGGCGCATGGCACTGGGGCTGTGCTGGTGGTCCCCAGGGCATCAGGGGTGATGTTGCCATGCTGACGGCTTGTGGCAGCGTCACCATGGTTACAGGTCTCTGGGGGATTCGGGGATGTCACGGCCGTGGGTGGTAGCTGGATGTGGTGATGTGGCCTGTGGGTGCTGGCAGCAGAGGGACGTGATGGCATGGATGTGGTTGGTGGGGCCCTGGTGACACGGTGGTGGCACTGGAGGAGGGATGTGAGACAGCAACAGGACCCTGCAGGGACTCTTTGCTCACCACCCCCCCAGGTATGCCATGAAGTGCTTGGACAAGAAGCGCATCAAGATGAAGCAGGGTGAGACCCTGGCCCTCAACGAGCGCATCATGCTGTCCCTCGTCAGCACTGGGGTGAGCAGGCCACAGCACAGGCACTGGGCAGGGCTGGCACGGGCCAGGGCAGACGGGCAGTGAGGGCAGGGTGTCCCTGCAGCACCACTGGCACTGCACCGTGACCCTGTCCCTCCCGCCAGGACTGCCCCTTCATCGTCTGCATGTCCTACGCCTTCCACACGCCCGACAAGCTCAGCTTCATCCTCGACCTCATGAACGGTGAGAGGGCTCCGGTGCTGAGGGACCCCTGGGCACAGAGGGCGGTGCCAGGGTGACAACTTGTCGCTGTTGTCGCAGGAGGAGACCTGCACTATCACCTGTCCCAGCATGGTGTCTTCTCAGAGGCAGAGATGCGGTTCTACGCAGCCGAGATCATCCTGGGCCTGGAGCACATGCACAGCCGCTTCGTGGTGTACCGGGACCTCAAGGTGGGCACCCACACCCCACTGGGCACCCCCGTGCCCTGCAGGTGTTTAGAGGCCTTCCCCCCACCCTCCAGCATCCCTAGGAACCCCCCCACAGGACCTTGTGAGCACCCACAGATATCACAGGCACCCACAGAACCTGCAGGAGCTCTCATACCCTGTGAGCGCTGCCTGAAATGTGGGCACCCACAGGTCCCGTGGACACCCCAAAGCTCCATGGTTGCCCCCAAACTCCGTGGGCACACCAAAATTCCATGGGTGTCCCCCCTACAAACCACGGGCACTCTTGGGACCCCATGGCCATCATCCTGAGACCTCAGAGTGGGCACTCAGAGACTCTACCAGAGCATCCCAGTCCCCAAATCCTACAGAGCACCCATATGGGCGCTCCCAACCTCGCTGCCCACGCTGTGCCCATGGGCAGCATTTGGGCTGAGGGTTGGCACCGTGTCTTGGCAGCCAGCAAACATCCTCCTGGACGAGTTTGGGCACGTCCGCATCTCAGACCTGGGCCTGGCTTGTGACTTCTCCAAAAAGAAGCCCCATGCCAGTGTGTGAGTGTGCCCATCCCCTGCCTGCCCTGCCCAGCTGCCTGGCACGGCCCCTGACCCTGCTTCTGTGCTGTGCCCTCACAGGGGCACACATGGGTACATGGCACCAGAGGTGCTGCAGAAGGGAGTGGCCTACGACAGCAGCGCTGACTGGTTCTCACTGGGCTGCATGCTCTTCAAACTGCTCCGGGGGTGAGCCTGTGGGCACCAGCGGGCACTGGTGGGCACGGACGGGCACGGGTGGGCACCGCTGAGTTCCCTTTTTGTCTGGTGGCCGCAGGCACAGCCCCTTCCGGCAGCACAAGACAAAGGACAAGCACGAGATCGACAGAATGACCCTCACCATGGTGAGCAGGGCGGGTGCCAGGGGGTGCTGAAGGCAGGCAGGGAGAGGGCACCAGCACCCCGGTGCTGGCTGTGCCATCCTCTGCCGTGTGCTGGCAGAGGTCTGGAGGGGGCACAGAGAGCGTGTGAAGGAGTGAGGGACAGCTGGTGCTTACAGTGGGCAGTGCCTGGAGTGTGCATTGCTGCCCACCCGTGCAGAATGGCACGCGTGCCCCCCTGCCCAGGCGTGCCCACACGTGCCCCTCCCGCAGGCGGTGGAGCTGCCGGATTCCTTCTCCCCTGAGCTCCGCTCCCTGCTCGAGGGGCTGCTCCAGCGGGACGTCAACCGGCGCCTGGGCTGCATGGGCCGTGGGTGAGTCCTGCTGGGCACGGCGGGCACCAGGGCGGTGCCCGTGGCTGTGGCGGGGAAGGAGGGTGAGCTGGCACAGCACCCTGACCCCCAGGGCTCACCCCACCTCTCTCTGCAGGGCTCAGGAGGTGAAGGAGGAGCCCTTCTTCAAGGGCCTGGACTGGCAGATGGTTTTCCTGCAGAAGGTGAGAGGGGCACAGGGGCACGGGGAAGCAGGGTACAAGGAAGGGGGCAGAGGAATGAGCATGGGGGCACAGGGAAGGGATAAAGGGCACAAGGGACTACTGTGGGGGCATAAGGAGGGGATATGAGAGCGAAAAGGGATGGGGGGTTCAGGGAATGGGTTTGAGGGCATGGAGGAAGAGGGTAAAGGGAAGAGAGAGGGGCACAAGGAAGGGGTTTGAGGGCACAGGAAGGGGTATAGGACACGGAGAATGGGTAAGGGGTGTAGGGAAGTGGTGTGATACAGAATGGTTACAGGGGCACAGGGACTGGGTTTGGGAGCACATGGAAGGGATATGAGGGTACAGGAAGGGGGATGTGGGCACGGAGAAGGGGAATGAGGGCACAGGGCAGGGCATGTAGGCACAGGGAATGGATTTGCGGACAGGGAAGGGATACAGGTGCACGGGAGGGTATAGGGGCATGAGGAAGGAGTGTGAGGGCACAGGAAGGGGCATGTGGGCAAGGAAAGGATATGGCCACACAGGAAGGGGCATATGGGTGCAGGTTAGGGGCACCGGAAGGTACAGGGACCCAAGGAATTGGACTGGGGCACCAAGAAGGGGTGCAAGGGCACAGGAAGGGGCATGTGGGCACAAGAAGGGGCATGTGGGCTCAGGGAAGGGGGTTGTGGACAGAGTGGGTTCAGGTGCACAGTGCACAGAAAGGTATGGGGGCATGAGAAAGGAGTATGGGGACATAGGAAGGGGCATGTGGGCACAGGGAAGGGGTGTGACAATATGGGGGCGTGTGGGTGCAAGGTGAGGGCACAGAAAGGAGTACAGGGACATGAGGAATGGGACTGAGTGGCACAGGGAAGAGGTATGAGGACACAGGGAGGGGCATGCGGGCTCAGAGAAAAGGAGTATGAAGGCACAGGAAGTGGTCTGGGGGCACAGGGAAGGAGTAGGGGCCATGGGCAGCCTCACCCACCTCTCCTGCTGGCAGTACCCACCGCCCCTGATCCCGCCCCGCGGCGAGGTGAACGCGGCTGACGCCTTCGACATCGGCTCCTTCGACGAGGAGGACACCAAGGGCATCAAGGTACCTGCTGGAGCCCAGCCTCCGAGGGGCTGGGGGGGACAGAAACGGCTGGCAGTCCCTTCACCCCGTGCCAACCTCTGTGCCCACCAGCTGCTGGAGAGTGACCAGGAGCTCTACCGGAACTTCCCGCTGACCATCTCGGAGCGGTGGCAGCAGGAGGTGACCGAGACAGTCTTCGAGGCCGTCAACGCCGACACCGACAAGCTGGAAGCTCGCAAGAAGGCCAAGAACAAGCAGCTGGGCCACGAGGAGGGTGAGTGGGGACAGGGCTTCCCACCCCTGGCATGCCCTCTGCGTGCCCTGCCAACCTGGCTCTGGACTAGCATCTCCTTGGCGTGCAGAATGTGCCCTCAAGGCACTTGGCAGATGGCACCAAGCTGGGTGGCAGCGTTGGTCTGCTGGAGGCTCCGCAGAGGGGTCTGGCCAGGCTGGGTCCATGGGATGAGTTCACCAAGGCCAAGGGCTGGCTCCTGCACCTGGGTCACAACAATCCTAGGGAGGCATCAGGCTGGGGGCAGAGTGGCTGGAAACTGCCTGGTGGAAAAGGACCTGAAGGGGTTGGGGACAGCAGCTGGAGATGAGCCAGGGTGTGCCCAGGTGGCCGCAAGGGCACCAGCAGCCTGGTTTGGATCAGCAAGAGTGTGGCCAGCAGGAGCAGGGCAGGGATTGTCCCCCTGGTCTGAGCACCACTGAGGACACTCCTGGAATCCTGGGGTCAGGTTTGGGCTCCTCACTCCAAGAAGGACATTGAGGATCTGGAGCAGGGCCAGAGGAGGGCAACACAGCTGAGGGAGGGTGTGGAGAACAGGAATGGTGAGGAGCAGCTGAGGGAGCTGGGGGTGTTGAGGCTGGGGAAAGGAGGCTGAGGGGAGAGCTTCGGTTCTCTGCAGCTGCCTGCAAGGAGGCTGGAGCCAGGTGGGAGCCAGGTGGGGTTGGGCTCTGCTGCCAAGGAAGAAGTGCCAGGACAAGAGGAAAAGGCCTCAGGCTGCTCCAGGGGAGGTTTAGGTTGGACATGAGGAACATTTTCTTGCCCTTGAGGATTGCCGAGGCCTGTCCCGGGCTGCCCAGGGCAGTGGTGGAGTCCTCATCCCTGGAGGGGTTTCAAGAAGCCTGTGGCCATGGCACTTGGGGCTGTGGTTTAGTGGGCATGGTGGTGCTGGGTTGGTGGTTGGACTGGTTAACCTCGTCGGGCTTTTCCAACCCAAACAACTCTGCCATTCCATGGTGGGCACAGATTATGCCATGGGCAAGGACTGCATCATGCACGGCTACATGGCCAAGCTGGGCAACCCCTTCCTGACGCAGTGGCAGCGCCGCTACTTCTACCTCTTCCCCAACCGCCTCGAGTGGCGCGGGGAGGGCGAGTCACCGGTAAGGCAGGCGCTGGACGGGCACAGGCGGGCACACTGTGCTGCTGGGGGACAGCAGAGCAGGCACAGAGTGGGACATGAGGGGCACAAAGAAGGAGATGGGCACAGAGGGGTATGAAGGGCACAAAGGCCCATGTGAAGGGCACAAAGTGGTCTATGGGGGACACAGGGGAGAATGAGGGCACGAAATGGGGATATGGATGGCACAAAGTGGGGATATGGAGGGCACAAAGTGGGGTATGAGGGCGCCAAGAGGGGTATGGGGGCCAGAGAAGCAGATACGGGGGCACAAAGTGGGGTATGAGGGCATAAAGGGTGATACACAAGGTGCTAAGTGAGGTATGGAGGGCACAGAGGGGAATACGGGGGGCACAGAGTGGGATACAGGGGACACGGTGGGATGTCGGGGGCACAGTGGTGGGTATGAGAGACACAAAGTGGGATGTGACTGGCATAAAGAAGGGTGAGGGATGTGCAGAGGCAGGCGTGGCGCTGTGAGTGAGGGGTATGGGGACACGCGCTGGGGGGTGCCCGGGGGCAGGGCTGAGCCTGTGCCCGCAGCAGTCCCTGCTGACCATGGAGGAGATCGACTCGGTGGAGGAGACGCAGGTGAAGGAGCGCAGGTGCATCCTGCTCCGCATCCGCGGGGGCAAGCAGTTCGTGCTGCAGTGCGACGTGAGTGTGCCCCACCTTGGTGCCCACCCCTAGGCTCGCTGCCCACCCCTGCCCCTCGCCACCTACCTCCCCTGGGTGCCAGTCGCTCCCTGCTGGGCACTGACCCACTTTTGCTGGGCTCTGGGCTGCTCCTGCTCACTGCTAGCATGCACAGGGCCAGGTGCTGGCCACCCTCAGCCCATCACTGCCCATCTTCTGCCAACTGCTAGTCACCCTCAGACAATCACTGGCCATGCCCTGCCAGCTGTTGGCCACCCCCAGCCCATCACTGGCCATCCTGTGCCATCTGCTCATCACTCCCTGCCCATCACTGGCCGTGCCCTGCCAGCTGACCCTGCATGTTGAGCCCCCCAAGCCATTGCAGGGCACAAGGACTGAAAGCTTAGTCCTGGCACCTTGGAAGCCCCTGACCACCTTGTGCCCTGCCGTTGCACCCTAGGGAACCCCAAACCACCCTGTACCCTGCCCAGGCAGCCTGAAGAGCTCTGTCCCGATCCTATACTGTGTCCTGGCACCATGGGGAGCACCCCTGGCACTTCAGTGAGCCCCAAACCACCTTGTAGTTTCTCCTGGCACCTCAGCGAGCTCCAAACCACCCTGTACCTTCTCTTGGCACCTCAGAGAGCCCCAAACCACTTTATACCATACGCTGGCACCTTGGGGGAGCCCTGGGCTGATCCCGTGGCCTTCCCTGGGGAGCCTCACCCTGACCCAGTGCCCTACCCTGGCACAGAGCGACCCGGAGCTGGTGCAGTGGCGGAAGGAGCTGCGGGATGCCCAGCGCCAGGCCCAGCAGCTGCTCCAGCGGGTACCGCGGATGCAGAACAAGCCCCGCTCGCCCGTGGTGGAGCTCAGCAAAGTGCCCTTCATCCAGCGCTCTGCCAACGGGCTCTGATCCCTTGCCAGCAGACTCTGACCCTGTGCCAACGTGCCCTCCCTTCCTCCCCCAATTCCCACCCCACCTCTAATTTATTGGGTTGGGTTCCCGTGTGCCCCTTGCTCCTTCTTGTCATCCCCTGGGCTTGGCATTGGAGGATGCCTGATGCCCTTTTCATCTGCTGGGCGTGGAGTGGGCATGGCTGTGGCATCGCCATCCCAGCCTCTGGCGTGGAGCTGGCACTGGGCACGTGGCATGGCCTGGAGCCTCTGCCCAGTGTGTGTTCCCCCCCAGATCCTCTGTGAACTCTCCGGCTAAGATGAAGGCAGCCCCCGCCCCGTGCCATCTCCCCATGCCCCCTCTCTGTGCCCACCTGCTTTGCCACTGCTGTGTGTGCCAAAAAGGGGCAGGTGGGTGCCCAGCTTTGGACGGTTTGGGTGGGGAACTGGGCATCTCATCTCACCCTTTCTGTAGCCTTTGCCTACTTCCCTGCCAGCCTGGCGTGCCCTGGCTAGGCTATGCCCGGCGTGTGGGTGCCAAGTCCTTGGGGTGTGTGTATGTGTGTGTGTGTGAGTGAATGTGCCTGGGGGACCCCCCTGTAAATACTGTGCCATGGGTCCCCTGTGCCACCCTTCCTTCTCCCTCCCTGGGCAAAGAGGGCACCCTCAGCTCTGTGCCACCCCCCACCTTGTAGGGCTGGGGGGCATTGGGTGGGCAAGGAGGAGGAAGGAGTAGGTGTCACCCCCCCTGAAATCAGCCTGGTGTGTTGGTGGTGGGTGGGCACAGGAGCATGGTGTTACCCAGGACCACCCCTTGCCCACCCTGGCAGCATCTGTAAATAGTGGGTCCGCTGCAGGGCTAGAGGTGGCACCAGGGCCCTTGAAAGAGATTTTAATGCTCAGAGAGGTGAGAATGGGAGAAGAGAAAAAAGAGACAAGAAAAAAAGAGGTTTTATAATAAAAAAGCTGGGAAAATGCTGCAGGCTTTGGCTGCTGTGTCCCAAACGTCCTCCTGGGGCACCTCGGGAAGTGTGGGTGAGACCTGGCAGAAGGACACAGCTCTGAGAGTCCTGACTGACCCAAGTGCAAGCTCTGCTTGGAGGCCTGCAGCCTGTGGTGTTCCCCAGGGGTCTGGGTTGGGCCCAGGCTTGTTCATCATCGTCATCAACCACACAGATGAAGGGATGGAGTCGACCCTCAGCCAGTTTGCTGGTGGTATAGAACTGGGAGGAGTGGTTGGCACCATCAGGCTCTGCTGCCATTGAGAGCTGGCCAGGCTGGGGAGCTGGGAGAGAGGAACCTCATGGAGATCAACCAGAGCAAGAGGAGGGTCCTGCACCTGGGGAGGAACAACTCCCTGCAGCAGTACAGGTGAGGAGTGACCTGCTGGAGAGCAGCTCCGTGGAGAAGGACCTGGCAGTGCTGGTGGAAAGCAGTGTGCCCAGGAGCCAGCAATGTGCCCTCGTGGCCAAGAATGCCAGTGGTGTTCTGGGGGGCATGAAGAGTGTGGCTGGCAGGTTGAGAGAGGTTTTCCTCCTCTGCTCTGCCCCTGCCAGGCCACAGCTGGAGTCCAGGGTCCAGTTCTGGTCTCCCCAGCTCAGCACAGACTGGGAACTGCTGGAGAGAGTCCAGGGCAGGCTCTGAAGGTGCTGAGGGGCCTGGAGCAGCTCTGTGAGGAGCAAAGGCTGAGAGCCCTGGGGCTGTGGAGCCTGCAGGAGAGCAGCCCCAGAGGGCATCTGCTCAGTGCTCAGCAACAGCTAAAGGAGCTGTGGGGGGCAAGAGGCTGGGGCCAGGCTCTTGTGAGTGGTGCCCAGGGCCAGGCCAAGGGGCAGAGGGCACAAAGTGGAGTGCAGGAGGTTGCATGTGAGGCTGAGGAGAAGCTTGTTTGGTGTGAGGGTGCTGGAGGGCTGGAGCAGGCTGCCCAGAGAGGTTGTGGAGTCTGCTTGTGTGGAGAGCTTGCAAGTGGCCCTGGGCATTGTGCTGCTGGGCAAGCTGCTGTGGGTGCCCTGCTTTGGCAGGGGGCTTGGGCTGGCTGATCTCCAGAGCTCCCTCCCAACCTCACCCTGCTGGGATTCTGGGATTCCGTGTCCTGTGGTGGCAGAGGTGGCCTTGTCCCTGCCTTAGGGCCACCATGCCCAGCTCCCTGTTGCCTCTGAGGGGCTGCCAACTTGTTCCCCACCCTGGCACCTTGAGGGTGAGAGTGTCCTGTGGGATGGTCTCTGGTGCTTGGCGCTCCACCACGCCTGGCAATGGTTCCCGGAGCTGGTACGCCGGTGCCCCGGTGTCCTCTGCACTGTGCCCGGTGCCCTGTCACGCCCGGCGGCCCTGCCGCTGTGCCTAGCGCTGATTCTAGGTGCCGGTGCCTCACCACCCGTCCCCACCGCACGCCCTGCCCGGTGCTGGTCCCTGGTGCCCCGCAGCACCCCGTTCCAGCTACCGGTGCTCGGTGCCCAGCGCCCTCCCTGACCGTGCCCGGTGCCTGTGTCAGTTCCGGCTGCCGGCGCTCCGTGCCCCGTGACACTGTGCCGAGTGCCGGTGCCAATTCCGGCTGGCAGTGCCCCCCGCTCCGTGACTGCTGCCCCTCCCGGTGCCCGTGTCAGTTCCGCAGCCGGTTCCCAGTCCCGGTGTCAGTTCTGGGCAATGGTGCCCAGTGCAGCCCCGGTGCCAGCTACTGGTACCAGCCACCGGCTTCCCCGCTGTGCCCGGTGTCGGTGTGTCCCCTCCCCGGTACCAGCGTTAGTTCCGGGTGATGGTGTCCGGCACCCGGTGCCCCCTTCCCTCGATGCCAGTGTCAGTTCCTGCTGCCTGTACCCGGTACCCAGTACCGGTGCCCCCCCCCTGCCGATGCCAGTTCTGGCGGACGGTACCCAGTTCCTGTGTCGGTTCCAGTGCCCAGTGCCGGTGCCAGGTCCGGCTGCCGGTACCCGGTGTCCCTCCGCAGTGTCGGGTCCGGCTGTCAGCGCCCGGTGCCAGTTCCGGCTGCCGGTAGCCGGTATCCAGTGCCGCTGCCAGCTCCAGCTGCCGGTGCCTCGCGTCTCCCTCGGTGCCGGTGCCAGCTCTTGTTGTCGGTGCCCAGTAACCACTGCTGGTGCCAGTTCCGGCTGCCGGTACCCAGAGCCCCCCCGCTCGGTGCCGGTGCCCCCCCCCCCCCGGTGCCCGGTGCCGGCCCCGCCCCGCGCCGCCGCGCTACGACTCCGCCGCCGCCGCCGCCCCCTCTCGCAGCCATTGCGGGCAGGCCCCGGCAGCTGCGGCCCGTCCGGCCCGGTGCCCGCTGCGGCCCCGGGGACATGGTGCGGGGATGGCTCGGCCCGCAGACACCTTCCCGCTGCACCGGCTCGTCTGGCACAACCGGCACCAGGCGCTGGACAGCGCCCTGCGCTCCGGCACGGTGCGACCGGCACCGGCACCCGGCACCGGCTGCCGGGCACCGGCTACCGCGCACCGGGGACTGGCGCCGAGCAGGGAGGGGAGAGGGAACGGGGTGGGGGGAGTGGGACATGGGGGAGTGGGGAGGGAAAAAGAGGGACTTGGAGATAGGAGACTGGGAGCGCTGGGGGACCGGCGGGGACCGGGGGGGACTGGGAGCAACGGGGGGGACCGGGGAGGACTGGGAGCAACGGGGGGTCTGGGAGCAGTGGGGAGGATTGGGGGGCACTGGGGAGGACTGGGAGCAACGTGGGGGACTGGGAGCAGTGGGGAGGATTGGGGGCAAAGGGGGGACTGGGGAGGACTGGGAGCAGTGGGGAGGACTGGGGGCAGTGGGGAGGACTGGGGGCAGTGGGGAGGACTGGGAGCAGTGGGGAGGACTGGGGGCAGTGGGGGGGACTGGGGAGGACTGGGAGCAGTGGGGAGGACTGGGGGCAGTGGGGGGGACTGGGGAGGACTGGGAGCAGTGGGAAGGACTGGGGGCAGTGGGGGGGACTGGGGGGGACTGGGGAGCACTGGGGAGGACTGGGGGCAGTGGGGGGGCTGGGGGGGACTGGGGAGCACTGGGGAGGCCTTCAAGGCAATGGGGAGGCCTGGAAGCACTGGGCACTGGGAGGACTGGAGGAAGCTGGCAGCAATGGGAGGTACTGGGGGGGACTGGGGGCACTGGGACTGGGATCACTGCAGGGACTGGGGGAGACTGGGAGAAATCAGGGGTGTTGTAGGGAGAGAGAGCACTAAGGAAGACTAGAAGCACTGGGAACTGGGAGAGCTGGGAGGGGACTGGGAGCGCTGGAAGCACTAGGGGAGACAGGAGGCACTGGGGACTGGGAGCACTGGAGAGAAACTGGAGTCACAAACAAGTGGGAGCCTGGGGAGACTGGAGGCACTGGAAGCACTGGAGGAGACTGGAGGCAGCAGTGGCTGGAGGACTGGGAGCACTGGAGGGACTGGGGTACTACAGGATGGTAGCACCATGGTGCTGGAAGCAACTGGAAGCGCTGGTGTTGGGATGCTGTGGGCACTGGGATAGGAGCACTGGAGGTAGAGGGAGACTTTGGGGTGCTGGGGCACTGGGAGTGCTGGGCAGACTGGTGGAACTGGGGCAGGGGTACAAGCATACTAGGGGACTGGGAGCACCTGAGGTAGAGGCCAACTGGGAGCACAAGGTGGGCTCTGGACACCCCAAGAAAGCTAGGGACCATCACTAAGGTGCCAAACTGGGGGCACCAGAGTGGTGCAGGATGCCAGGGCCACCCCAGCCTGGTGACAGTGGCCGTGCCCATTGTCACAGCACGATGTGGAGCTGACGGACCCCCGTGGAAGGACCCCACTGGAGCTGGCTGTGTCCCTGGGCCACCTGGAGTCGGTGCGGGTGCTGCTGCGGCACAACGCCAATGTGGGCCGGGAGAATGCCAACGGCTGGACGGGTACTGGTGGCACGGAGGGCGCGGGCACCTTGACGCGTGGGCGGAAGGGAGGGTAATGTCACCATCCAAGGTGGGATCGGTGAGGGTGACTGTGTTCTGCTCCCCAGTGCTGCAGGAGGCGGTGAGCACTGGGGACCCTGAGATGGTGCAGCTGGTGCTCCAGTACCGCGACTACCAGCGGGCAACACGGCGGCTGGCTGGCATCCCCGAGCTGCTCAGCAAGCTGCGGCGGGTATGGCTCTGCCCTGGGGCCTGGGGGGTGGGTGAGTGGGCAGCCACCCTCACGCCTAGTACTGGGGCCCCACTAGGGCACAGAAAACCTCTGGATATCCCATGTCCTCATAGGATCCCCATCTCCTCGTGATCCCCATCTCCTCCTCATGATCCCCATCTCCTCATGATCCCCACCTCCTCCATGACCTCAATCTCCTCATGATCCCCATCTCCTATATGATCCCCATTTCCTCATGATCTCCATCTCCTTATGGTCCCATTTCCTCATGATCTCCATCTCCTTCTCGTGATCCCCATCTCCTCTATGATCTCCATCTCCTCACGATCCTCATCTCCTCATGATCTTCATCTCCTCATGATCCCCATCTCCTTGTGATCCCCATCTCCCCCCTGAACCCCATCTCCTCATGACTCTCATCTCCCCCATGACTCCCACCTCCTCCATGACCCCTATCGCCTCCACAACCATCATCTCCTCCAGAAACTCCCTCCTTCCCATGACCTCCGTTACCTCATCTCCTCCAGTCTCCCCATCTCCTCCACAATCACCTCCTCCACATCCCCCCTCTTTCCCAAGGGTCCAACTTCCCTGCCAGGCCATTCTCCCAGGTCACCCTGACCCCCCCCCACTCAGTAACCCCAGCAGAGACTCCCCCACCCCCAACCCTCCCCACTGATCCCCATCAGTGACCCCCCCAAACCCCACCAGCTGCTCATCTCTTCCAGGCATCCGACTTCTACGTGGAGATGAAGTGGGAGTTCACCAGCTGGGGTGAGCACAGGGTGCCATGGGGTTGGGTTGGGGGTGCTGGGTGGGGGTACCCTGCTGACAGGCCGCGTGTGCCCGCAGTGCCTCTGGTCTCCAAGGTGTGCCCCAGCGACGTGTACCGCGTCTGGAAGCGCGGCGAGAGCCTGCGGGTGGACACCACCCTGCTGGGCTTCGAGCACATGACGTGGCAGCGCGGCCGGCGCAGCTACATCTTCAAGGGAGAAGGTGAGTTCCACCACCCACGGGGCACTCTGCCATCCCAGACACCTTTGGGCATCCTCCGGTGTCCCTGGGCACGCTCCAGACCCCCATGCGCCAACTGGATGTTGGCAGTGAGGGTGGTGAGATGCTGGCACAGGTTGAGGGTGCCGAGACACTGGCACAGGTTGCCCAGGGAGGTCGTGGAGCACAGATCAAAGATCACATTGGGTGATTCTGTGCTCCACGACCTCCCTGGAGGTGTTCAGGACCAGGCTGGATGAGGCCTTAAGCAACCTGTTCTAGTGGGAGGTGTCCCTGACTATTGGGGTTGGAACTGGCTGAGCTTTGAGGTCCCTTCCAACCTAAACCATTCTATGATAAGCACCACCAGATCCCAAACAGGAACCCCCGTGGAGGCCCTCCAGTTCCACCTTCCAGCAGCACTGGGGACCACCTCAGCCTCCACATATACCAGGGACCCCTAATTTTCCACCAGGACCTCCCAAGATCCCCAGATAGCCCTAAGATGAGATGAGATGAGGTGAGGTGAGGTGAGATGAGCTATGTGATGAGATGAGCTATGTGATGAGGTGAGGTGGGGTGAGCTATGTGATGAGGTGAGTTGTGGTGAGGTGAGATGACCTCTGGGCTCAGGGTGCCACATAGTCTCTGCAGGGACCCCTGGTTCCCCATCAAGACTTCACAAGGTCCCCAGAGATGAGGTGACCTCTGGACTCGGGGCTATCAGGGGTGCCACAAGGTCCATGCCAAGACCTCCATTTCCCCACCAGCACCCCACAAGGTTCCCAGATAATGCCAAGACGTAGCAACCCTCAGGCTGGAGGTGCCATAGGGTGCCCTGAGGCAGATGTGGGCGCTGGGGTGGTGGCACAAAGGGTGCTGACACATGTCCCCGTGCACAGAGGAGGGGGCAGTGGTGATGGAGGTGGACCATGACAAGCAGGTGGTCTACACGGAGACGCTGGCCCTGGCCCTCCACGAGCCAGACCTGCTGCTGGCAGCCATGCAGCCCTCGGAGGAGCACGTGGCCGGGCGGCTGACCTCGCCCATCGTCTCCACGCACCTGGACACCAGGAACATCGCCTTCGAGAGGTGAGCTGCTGCCCAGAGGGGTGCTGGGGGTGAGCTGCTGCTGCCCGCGGCTGTGCTCGGCACCTGGGGCTAAGTTCTCTTCGGCGCCTTCGTCAGTGACTGCCAGGAGGAGATCAGAGGAGCACAGGGTTGCTTTGGCTGGGGAGGCTCTCTGAGAGCTCAGCCACTGAGGCACCCTCCGTGTGCAGATGGCACCGAGCTGGGTGGCAGTGTTGATCTGCTGGAGGGTAGGGAGGTTCTACAGAGGAATCTGGGCAGGTTGATCCTGCTCTTAGGTGAGGCCAATGGTATGAAGTTCAACAAGGCCAACGAGACCAAGTGCCAGGTCTTGCACTTAGGTCGAAACAACCCCACGCAAGGCTTCAGGCCTCCAGGGGCAGAGTGGCTGAAACTGTCTGCTGGGAAACAACTTGGGGTGTTGGTGACAGCAGCTGGAGGTGAACCAAGGTGTGCTTAGGTGACCAGGAAAGCTGCCAGCATCTTGGCTTGGATCAGCAAGAGTGTGGCCAGCAGGAGCAGGACAGGGATTGTGCCCTTGGACTGGGCACTGCTGAGACAACACCTACAATCCTGGGGTCAGGTTTGGGATCCTCACTCCAAGAAGGACATTGAGGGTCTGCAGCAGGTCCAGAGAAGGGCAAGAAAGCTGGGAAAGGGTCTGGAGAACAGGAATGGTGAGGAGCAGCTGAGGGAGCTGGGGGTGTTGAGGCTGGAGGAAAGGAGGCTGAGGGGAGAGCTTCTGGCTCTCTGCAGCTGCCTGCAAGGAGGCTGGAGCCAGGTCTGGGTCAGACAAGACAAGAAGAAACAGCCTCAGGTTGCCCCAGAGGAGGTTTAGGTTGGACATGAGAAAAATTTCTTGCCCTTGAGGGTTGTGCAGGCCTGTCCCAGGCTGCCCAGGGCAGCGTGGGGAGTGCCCATCCCTGGAAGGATTTCAAAGCCCTGGACTTGTGGTGCCAGGGGCCATGGTTTGGTGGAGCCCTGGCAGTGCTGAGGTAAGAACTGAACTCCATGATGGTGAAGGTCTCTTCCAACCCAACCCATTCCATGATTCCATGACCTATACACCACTGTGTGGTGGGCTCTGGCACGGTGACAAGCTGAAGAGGACACAGTAGCAAGCTGGGCAGGGCAGTGGAAGGGCTCGCATGGAGGAACCACGCGATGGGAAGGAACCACTTGTGCAAGAGGACACAAGCACCGTGCCAGCAGCCCCCCCGTGGGGACCTGACACCACCCCCTCCCCGCCAGGAACAAGTCTGGCATCTGGGGCTGGCGCTCGGAGAAGATGGAGGTGGTCAGCGGCTACGAGGCCAAGGTGGGCACGGCCGAGGGGGGGACAGAGGGAACCCCCCAGTGCCCAGCAGGGCTGATCCTGTCCCCCGGCAGGTCTACAGCGCCAGCAACGTGGAGCTGGTCACCAAGACCAGGACCGAGCACCTCTCTGACCAGGACAAGTCACGCTGCAAAGGTGACAGCCCTGCTGGCCAATCAGGGAAGCCCCTCCGGGTGCAAGGCCCACCCCCTAGTGCAAGGCCCACCCCTTTTCTGGTGGCACTGGTGTCAGGTGTTGGGTGCCATGCTGGGTGTGGGACGCCATGTGTGGTGCCACACATGAGGTGTGGGACCCTGTGGGTGCTGGGCGTGACATGTCAGGTGTGGGACCCTGTGGGTGTTGGGTGTGCCCCCTCAGGTGTGGGACCCTGTGGGTGCTGGGCGTGACATGTCAGGTGTGGGGCACTGTGGGTGCTGGGTGTGACATGTCAGGTGTGGGACCCTGTGGGTGTTGGGTGTGCCCCCTCAGGTGTGGGACCGTGTGGGTGCTGGGCGTGACATGTCAGGTGTGGGGCACTGTGGGTGTTGGGTGTGCCCCCTCAGGTGTGGGACCCTGTGGGTGTTGGGTGTGCCCCCTCAGGTGTGGGACCGTGTGGGTGCTGGGCGTGACATGTCAGGTGTGGGGCACTGTGGGTGCTGGGTGTAACATGTCAGGTGTGGGACCCTGTGGGTGTTGGGTGTGCCCCCTCAGGTGTGGGACCCTGTGGGTGCTGGGTGTGACATGTCAGGTGTGGGGCACTGTGGGTGCTGGTTGTCACCCATCAGGTGTGTGTCATCATTCAGGCAGACACAGGGTGCCAAGGTGCCCCTGCCCATTCCCACACCAGCACCCACCTCTCTCCCAATCCAGGCTCCAAGACCCCCTTCCACTCCTTCCTGGGCATCGCACAGCAGCATGGCACCCACAATGGGGTGAGTGGCCAGGGCTGGGGTCTCCTGGGAGGTTGGGGTGCACCACCCCACTGCTGTGGGACCCCAGCAACAGGGCTGAGGGTGCCAGTGTCACCACAGGTGCCCGTGCCACAGGCTGCCAGCCCCACCAACCCCACTGCCATCACCCCCGAGGAGTACTTTGACCCCCACTTCGACCTGGAGACCCGCAACATCGGGCGCCCCATCGAGATGTCCAGCAAGGTGCAGAGGTGAGGTCACCACCCCAGGGTGACACGGGCCCAGGGGTGTGGCACCAGGGTGGCAGGGAGTTGATGCAGGATTATGAAATGTTGTGGGGTGGTGGCATGGCCCCAGGGTGGCAGGATCCTTGGGGGTGGTGATGGGGTCCCAGAGATGGGGCACCAGGGTGTGAGGCCCTTTGGGGGTGGTGACAAGGTCCCAGGGGATGTGGCACCAGGGTGAAAGGACCCATAGAGGTGGTGGCATGGTCTCAGGGGATGTGGCACTGAGTGTCAGGACCCACGGGGGTGTTAGTGGAGTCCCATGAGACATGGCACTAGGTGTCAAGCCCTGACGGGCAGTGGCGGGGTGCCAGGGGACGTGGCGCTGGCAGGGTGCCCACACCCAGGCCGGTGCCCGTGCAGGTTCAAGGCGACGCTGTGGCTGTGCGAGCAGCACCCGCTGTCCCTGGCAGAGCAGGTGACGCCCATCATCGACCTCATGGCCATCTCCAATGCCCACTTCGCCAAGCTGCGCGACTTCATCACCCTCAAGCTGCCCCCTGGCTTCCCCGTCAAGATCGGTGAGGGTGGGGCAGGGTGGAGCTGGGTGGCGCAGGGTGCCCACAGCAGGGTGGCACCGCTGACCCCTGTGCCCCCCCGCAGAGATCCCTCTCTTCCACGTCCTCAATGCCCGCATCACCTTCAGCAACCTCTGCGGCTGCGACCAGCCGCTGGGCTCCGTGCGGGTCTGTGCCCCCACCCAGCCCCCTGGCACCCACCCTCCCAGCACCAACCCCACCGGCACCCAACCTGCTGGGCCCAGAGGTGAGGCTGCTGGGGGTGCCCTGTGCTTGGGGGGTCTCCAGGAGGTGGGGTGCTGGCAAGAGCGGGGAGGTCACTGGGCACAGGTGCACTGGGGATGCTGGGAACCGACCAAGCTGCCCACGGGCAGGGTCTGTGGGTTGCCTGTGGGCACAGCGTGGCGTGGCCGCAGGATGAGGATGTAGGGCACTGTGGGGTGCACCCGTGGATGTGATGTGCCATGGGTGCAGGGTCCTGTGAGATGCTGTGGAGTTTTGTGGGGTGCACAGGATGCTGTAGGGTGCCATGGGATGCTGCAGAGTGCTGGTGGGCACAGGGTGCCACAGTGTCCCATGAGCACAATGGGTGCAGAGTGCTGTGGAATGCTGTGGGGTGACCCGGCTGCAGGGTGCTGTGGGGTGCCATGGGGTACTATGGAACATCATGGGATGCCATGGGGTGCTATGGCAACAGCATGGGATGCCACGAGGATGCTATGGGATGCTGTGAGACTCCATGGGATGCCATGGGGATACTATGGGGATGCCATAGGAATGCTGTGGGATGTCATGAGGTGCTGTGGGACACCATGGAATGCCATGGAGTACTACATGGATGCCATGGGATGCTGTGGGACACCATAGGGTGCCATGGGATGCCATGGAGTACTATGGGGATGCCATAGGAATGCTGTGGGACACCATGGGATGCCATGGGATGTCATGGGATACTATAAGGATGCCATGGGATGTCATGGGGTACTACAGGGATGCCACGGGGTGCTGTGGGACACCATGGGGTGCCAGGGGATGCCGTGAGGTACTCTGGGGATGCCCCGGGGTGCTGCGGGACACCGTGGGTGCCATGTGATGCTGAGGGTGCTCCGTGCCCGGGCGGGGCGGCAGGCTGGCCGTTCCCATGCGAGGTGGAGGCAGGGGTGTTCGAGGTGCCAGCTGGGTACACCGTGCTGGGCGCGGGGCGCAGCGAGCCTCTGCGGGACGAGGACGATGACCTGCTGCAGTTCGCCATCCAGCAGAGCCTGCTGGACGCGGGCACCGAGACCGACCAGGTACGGCCACGCCCGACCCCTGATTGCCCAAGCCACGCCTTCCTGTGCCGTGGGCACGCCCCTGAGGGCATAAACCCCGCCCCTCAGCCCCGCCCCTCCGCGCAGGTGACCATTTGGGAGGCTCTGACCAACACCCGCCCCGGCGCGGAGCCACCGCCCTATGAGGAGCAGCTGGAGCGGTGAGGCCCTGCCCACCTGGCTGGGGCTGGCCAATAAGGGGTCGGGGGGAGGTGGCTTAAAGGGGAGTGGCCAAAAGGAGGGGCATGGGGTGTGGCTAAAAGGGGCGTATCTGGAAAGTGGCAAAAGGGTCTGGGATGAGGCAAAAAGGGAGGGCTCAGATGTGCCTGAAAGGGGAGGGGATCTGGGGGATGGCCAAAAAGGGAGGGGTCTGGGGTGTGGTCTAAAGGGGAGGGGTCCAAGGTGTGGTTAAATGGGCGGGATCTGAGGTGGGTCAATAAGGGGGGCCCCAAGTCCGGCTAAAAGGAGAGGGGTCTGAGGGGTGACTAAAGGAGGTCTGGGGTTCATCTAAAAGGGGGAGTTTGGGTGTGTCTAACGGGGGGGATCTGGGGTGCATCTAAAAGGAGGGGTCTGGGTGCGTCTAAAAGGGAGGGTCTGGAGTGTCTCTAAAAGGGGAGGTTCTGGGTGTGTCTAAAAGGGGGGTCTGGGGTGTGCCTAAAAGGGGGGTGTCGCCCACAGGGCCCTGCAGGAGAGCATGCTGCTGCAGGCCGGCCCCAGCGCTGGCCCTACCGAGGCTGAGACTCCCCCTGGGGCGGGTGGTGGTGGCGACACCGACCCTGACACTGGCACTGGGACGGGCACCCCCCCAGTACCCCCCGGCTATGGCAGCTTCGCGGAGCAGCTGCGCTTGGCCATGGCCCTCTCGGAGCGGGAGCAGGAGGAACGGGAGCGGCGGCGGAGGGAGGAGGATGAGGAGCTGCAGCGCATCCTGCGGCTCTCCCTCACCGAGAAGTAGCGGAGGGGACACGCAGCGACAGGGACGTCCTGTGTGGGGGCATCCCGCGTGGAGGCGCAGCCGTCCCACGCAAGGACCGGGATGTGTCATCTGGGGACATCTCGTGTAGAGGTGGAGAGATCTCACATGGGGACACTCCGCACCGGGACTAGGATGTCCCACATGGGGACGCTCCGCGCAAGAACGGGGACATCCGGTGTGGGGACACCTCATGTGGAGATGGAGACCTCCCACCTGGGGACACCCCACGCGACAACGAGGACTTCTCATGTGGGGAGACCCGAGGTGGGGAGGGGAATGAATGTCTTGTGTGAGGGCACCGCACCGGGACAGGGATGCCCGCATGGACAGGGATGTCTCACGCCGGGACACCCCGCATGGGGACAGGCATATCCCGCAGGGGGACACCCCACAGCGGGCCAAGAACACCCCACCTTGTCCGGGGACCACCTGGCATGATGTTTCCTTGGTGACAGCCTGGCGTGGGTACCGCTCCGCACAAGGACACCCCAGCTTGTCACAGTCACGCCTGGGCACCAGGGGGTGCCAGGGTGTCACCTCCATGGCAGGTTCCTTCCCTGATGTTGGGGGAGGGAGGGCATTGATCCAGGGATCCTCCTCCCCCAGGGGACCCCCAGTCCAGAGATCTTCTCCCACCAGGCTCCAATCTCAGCCCAGGGATCTTGATCAGGGTGTGTGTAGGGGCAGGGGGTGGCACTTTGCCCCCCCCCCCAGGGGCACCTCTGTTCCCAAGGCCCCCACTCCAGAGCCCCCCATTTTTCCTCAGTGTTGATCCCACAAGGGGCAGGATGGACCCAGGGCAGAGGGTCCCCAGGGGGTCCCTTATTTAAAGACATCCCAGTGCAGGACTGGGCTGGGACCCAACCAGGCCTTGTCCCAGTGTGGAAGTACAGTTGGGGGGGTCCCCAAATGTCAGGGGGGTGTCCCCTAGATGTATGTACATAACATATACATATATATATATATATATATATATATATAGACACAGCTGTGTGCCAACTCTGCCTGGTGGGGGGCTTAATTTATTCTTGGGGACCCCTCCCTGCCCAGGGAGAGGGTGTTTGGTGGGGGACAGCAGGGTGACAGAGGGCTTGGAGTGGGGGTGCTGCCACAGGGCACCCAGAGGTCTGTTCCCCCACAACGGGGTGAGGGGTCCTGGGAGGAGGAGGCTGGCATCCAGTGTGCACAGCCAAGGGACCCAAATGCCAGGGTGAAGGGCTCCAGGGAGGGGGAGGTCCCAGGGGTAGCAAGGAACTTGGAATGGGGGGTGCCAGGGCAATGGGAAGAGGGTGTCTAGTTTGAGGTGGGATGGGGGATCCTGGGCACACGGCTGAGGCAGGGGGTCAGGCTGGGCTGGCACCCAGAGTGCTGCAGACCTAGGAGAGGGAGTCTCACCTGCTGGGGACCTCCTGTGGGGTGCCACCTGTTGCTTATCCTGATGGAGTAGGGGGGGACACGTCCCTCTCGCAGGCAGCTGGGGAGTGTCACAAGCACTGGAGGGTGAATCTGGGGGGGTGCCATCTGCTGAGGACGTGGAGGGTCCCAGGTCGGGATGTCTGGGAGGTGTCTCCCCTGCTGCGGGCCTGGGAGGTCTGGGGGCCACATCTGCAGGAGGACCTTGGGGGAATCTCAGCTGGGGACCCTCCGGAGGGGTCCTACTTGCTGGTGATCTGGAGGGGTCTCAGATGCTGGAGACCTTCGCGGGGAGGGTCCCACCTGCAGGTGACCTGGAGGGGGATTCTCAGGGGCTGGGAGCTCGATCCTGGGGTAAAATCTTGGGCGGGGGGCGAGACCACACGGGTGAGGGTCCCGGGTAAGTGCCGGGGGTGGGGGGCGCAAGCACGGTGGACCCAGGGAATGTCCCACTCCCGGGGGGTTCCCGATCCGGTGCTACCGCGGCCGTGGGATCGGGGGGACACGTAGGACACGACGCCGAGTCCCGCTGCAGGTCGGGTCGTGCCCGTTCCCGTTCCCGTTCCCGTTCGGGCGGGGCAAACGGCGGCGGCGGCGCTTCCTGGTGCGGCGGGGGCATGGCGCTGGTCACCGTGCGGAGGGCGGCGGGGGGGGCATCGGTAAGTGCGGGACGGGCAGCGGAACTGGCACCGAGACTGCACCGGGATCGGCACCGGCGGGTGCTACCGGGACGGGGAACGGCGGGGAGCGGGGAGAACGGCCGGCCCCGGCACCCAGCGAGGGCGGTGTGCGGGATGGGGAGGGGGGGGGTATGGGGCGGCCCGGCCGCTCCTGGTGCTCCCAGTGGGAGCTTACTGGGAGCCCAGTTTGTCCCAGTGCACGTTGTTGGATGCTGTTGGGGTCTTGGCTGCTCTCGGTGGGGGCCGTCTCGGAGTTTAAGGGGGGGGTGGGAGGGTGTCTCCTGTTGCTCCCAGTATCCCCGGTTGTTCCCAGTGCTCCCAGTCCCATTGCTAGCCCAGTGGCTCCCAGTGCACCCTTCCCCCCGTCCAGTAACCACTGGGCCTTACCTAGGTGCACAGCCCAGGACCGCCCCAGCCATCCATTCCCCACAACCGGGGAGGGGCACAGGGATAGGACAGCCCCCCCCCCCCCCCCAGTTGGCATCCCAGGGGTGATCCTCAGGGATCCACACCTCACCCACCCTGGGAACTTCCCTCCCCAGCGGAATTCCCACTCCCCAGCAGGACCCACCTCCTCCAGTGTCCCTTTGCTGTCCCCTGGCACCCTGCCAATGCCCCATGCTGGGCATGGGAGGTAGGGAGTGAATTCTGTAGGGGTGCCCAAGCGGGATGCTTGCGGCCATCCTCCTGGCATGGTCCGTGCCCCGGGGCCGTGCCACCCACCCCCGTCCCCCAATATTTTGCAGGAGGAAGATGCCCCCCGGCGCAGGCAGCTGCAGCGGCGGTGAGAGGGGGACTCTGAAACCACAGTCGGGGGGACACACCCATGGGCCACCAGGGTTGGGGGAGACACATGGGTACCCCCCCCCAGCTGCGCCCTACCCCCTGCTCCCAGCTTCTCCCTTTGGGGGAGCACTCTGGGGGTATCCCACCCTAGACCCCCCCATTCAGGACATTTTGTGTGTGTGTGTCCCTCCCCAGGCAAAGTTTTGTCATGGTGAAGGGCGCTGCCCTGCTGCTGCCAGCCGAGGAGGGGCTGGAGGATGAGCCCCCCCCCGAGGGACCCCCTGGCCAGGCCCCAGGGCGGCAGGAGCAACACCTGCACCTCATGATGCAGCTGCTGCGGCCACAGGATGCCATCCGGCTGGTGGGACAGGGGGACACTGGCATGGGGTTGGGATGGGGGCAATCGTGGGAATAGGGATGGGGATGGAAAAAGGACAGGGATGGGGATGAAGATGATGACAGGGACGGGGATGAAGATGATGACAGGGACAGGGATGAAGGATAAGGATGGAAATGGTGACAGGTATGGGGATGGGATGGAGAGCGGGACAAGGATGATAGAAGGATGATGACAGGGACTGAGATGGGGATGGTGACAGGGATGGAGGCAAAGAAGGGAATAGTGATGGTGACAGATATGGGGATGGGATTGGGGGGAGGAAAGTATATTGGAGGGATGGTGACAGGGACTGAGATGGTGACAGTGATGGGATGGAATGGGAAGGGAGTGGGGACAGGATGGGGAAGGCAATGGGATATGGATGGGGACAGGGAAGGTGGGGACAGGAAGAGTATGGGAAAGGGAAATGGGATAGGGATGGGGATGGGATAGGGCCCAGCCTGCCCTCTAAGGTGCTTGCTGCATGGGCACTGGGTGGCACTTAGGGGCACTGGGGGGCAAACCTCACCCGGGTCTCCTGTGCCCCTGCCCCAGGCGGTGCGTCTGGAGTCGGCGCGGCCAAGGCGGGTGCGGTACCTGCTGGTGGTGAGACCCGAGGAGGAGGGGGCCGAGGGGCAGACGGTGCTGCTGGGCATGGACATGGCCCACGAGGGGTGAGCGGGGCGGGGCAGGGGTGCCAGGGTGGGGTGGCCACACCCCCCTGACCTCTGCCCGCCCCAGGGCCACCTGCTGCACTCTGGGCATGGTGCTGCCCCTCTGGAGCGACACCCAGGTCTTCCTCGATGGAGATGGGTAAGGGTGGTAGGGGGCTTAGGAGGGTGGGGGCTGAGCAGGCTGGGTGGAGCTGGTGCCCACCCTCACGTCTCTCTGTCGTGCCCAGGGGGTTCAGCGTGACGTCAGGGGGCGAGACACGCATCTTCAAACCCATCTCTGTGCAGACCATGTGGTGAGCGAGGCCCTGTGGGCACAGGGGATGTGGGCATCACCATGGGCTTGAGGAATGTGGGCACCAATGTCAGCATGAGGGACATGGACACCACCACAGTTATGGGCGGTGCAGGCACTGCTGTGGTCATGTGAGATGTGGGCACCACTGTGAGCACAAGGGATGTGGGCATTGCTGTGGGCATGGAGAATGTGTGTACCACCATAGGCACAAGGGATATGGGCACCACCCTGGGTACAGGATGTGGCCACTGTCATGAGTGTTGAGGATGTGGGTAGCACTATGGGCACAGGGAATGTGGGCACTGCTGTGGGCTTGGGATATGTGGGCATCACCATGGTTATAGGGGATGTGGGCACCACTGTGGGCACAAGGGATGTGGGTGTAGGGGACATGGGCACCATCATTGGCATGGGGTACATGGGCACCACCATGGGCACACCATGGGAGTGGGGTGTGTGGGGAGGGTTTGAGCACAGCCGTGGGTCACCAACCAAAGAGCTGGGAGGTAGCACCCAAATGCAAGGGGGGCCTGAACCCAGAGGGGGACACTGGCACTGCCCCAGTGGGGTGCCTTGGCCATGGTGACAGGGAGGAGACACATGTTGATGCCAGAGTGGTGATGGGAGTGGTGCTAGAGTGGTGCCCACATGGTGCTGGATTGGTATCACAGTGTTTCCAGGCTGGTTTTGAATGCAGTGCCAAGGTGGTGTTGGTCATGGTGCCAGCATGGTTCTGGGGCAGTGATGGGTGCAATGCCATGATGCCATGATGCTGGCTTTGGTTCCAGAGTGGTGCCAGAGTGGTGCCATGGCAGTGCTGGGTGCAGTGCCAGGGTAGCATCAGGGTAGTGCCATGATGATGCTGAGTATGGTGCCATGATGATGCTGGGTGTAGTGCCACGGTAGTACCAGTGTGGTGCCATGATGATGCTGGGTGTAGTGCCATGGCAGTGCTGGGTGCAATGCCAGATCTGGTGCCACAGCAATGCTGGATGTGGTGCCTTGGTTATGCCATGGTGCTGCTGGGTATAATGCCAGGGCGATACCACAGTGGTGCCGGGTAATGCTGGGTGTGGTGCCATGGTGGTGCCAGCACGACGGTGCCATGTGCGGTGCACCAGGGCCGTGCTGCAGGAGCTGCACCGTGCCTGCGAGGCTGCCTCCCGTGGTGGGCACATCCCCGGTGGCCTGGCGCTGGCCTGGGCACGCGGGTACGCAGCGGCGGTGGCATCGGAGCAGAGCTGCCTCAACGAGTGGCTGGCAATGGCTGACCTGGAGTCCGTGCGCCCTGCCTCGCCCCCGCCCTGCCGGTACGCCCCGCCCCACCCGCCCCCTGCGGCCAATCAGATGCCAGCGTGGGTTGGGGTGGGGCAAGGTGGGGCAAGGGGGTGGGGTTTGGGTAGGGGCGGGGCTAAAGGGAATAGATGGGATTGGGGAACTGGGATAGGCTTAATGGGAATGGGAGGGGCTGCTGGAGGTGGGGTGGAGTTAGTGGGAATGGGTAGGGAAAAGGAACTGGGATGGGGTTAATGGAACTGGGATGGGGTTAATGGGACTGGGAGGGGTTAAAGGAACTGGGATGGGGTTAATGGAAGTGGGAGGGGTTAAAGGAACTGGGATGGGGTTAAAGGAACTGGGATGGGGTTAATGGAACTGGGATGGGTTAACAGGACTGGGAGGGGTTAAAGGAACTGGGATGGGGTTAATGCGACTGGGAGGGGGTACTGGAAATGGGTGGGGTTAAAGGAACTGGGATGAACCTAATGGAAGTGGGAAGGGCTTAATGAGAATGGGTGGGACTTCCAGACCAGGAGGCCCATGGGGAGGTGGAACTTGCATTTAAAGGAGGGGCTTGGGCATGGAGGAGGTGGGGTCTGTCCAGGGCGTGTCCTGGGTGGTAGGTGACCCAGTGATGCGGGTGCCAGGCCAGCAGTGCCGGAGCTGTCGGAACAGGCGGTGCGGGCACTGCTGCGGGAGGTGATGGCCAGCGCTGACCTGGAGAGTGTCACCTCTAAGGAGGTGGGTGCCAACAGGGGGTCCTGCTGGGGCAAGGACCTTGGCTTGTGGACAGAGATAAGCAAGGACAGGGCTGACCCTCACCCCTTGGCTGTGCCCAGGTGCGGGAGGAGCTGGAGCGGCGCACAGGGCACAGCCTGGCACAGCACAAGGACTTCATCGACAATGAGATGCTGCTGGTGCTGGCACAGATGGACCGGCCATCCCATGTCTTCCCACACCTCTACCTGGTGGGCAGTGGGGTGGGCACGGCGGGTAGAGGTAGGCAAGGAGGTCCACACCCCTCACTGATGTCACCACACAGGGCTCTGAGTGGAATGCAGCCAACTTGGAGGAGCTGCAGCAGAACCGGTGAGTGTGGGGTGGCATGGGTTGGCATAGGGTCACCTGGGGCTGGGGTCATCTGTGTTGGCAAGAGGCTATCTGGAGTGTCACGGTGGGGTGGCATGAGGTTTTCTGAGTGGGGTTGTCTGGGGTGGCATGGTGAGGTAGACACGAGGTCATTTAGGGTGTCACAGAGAGGCTGCATACAGCCATCCAGCTTGGCACAGTGGAGTGGGATGGGGACATCATGGTGTCATGGTGGAGAGGGCATGGGGTCATCTGGGGAGATCATGGCAGAGAGAGCAAGAGGTGCCCCAGCAGGGTGGGTATGTGGGTTACCAAAGGACACTGATGAGAAGGCCATGGGGTCATCATGGGACACTCACTGGGGTGGGCATGAGACCTTTGTAGGACACCCAGCAGGGTGGGCATGGGGATCATCCTGGGATCTGGCTCATGGGCAAGCTTGTGGGCAGCAAGGTGGCTGCAGCAGGGCTGTGTCACTGAGGGGGAGCAGCCATGGGACACCCCACGTAACGCTGGCAGACCCCCGGCCCTGCATACCCACCGTACCCCACTGCCTGTGGCACCACAGGGTGACTCACATCCTGAACGTGGCACGGGAGATAGACAACTTCTTCCCTGCGCTGTTCACCTACATGAACGTGAGGGTGTACGACGAGGAGGCAGCCCAGCTCCTGCCTCACTGGAACGACACCTTCCTCTTCCTCTCCCGCGTCCGGTCAGTGCGGACAGGGCACGCCAAGGCTGGCACAGGCTGTGGGGAACACACAGGGGCAGGGCTGGAGGGGGTGGGGATGTGAATGGATGGACATGGGGAGATGTCTTGGTGATGGAAGTGCTGATGGGCATGGGGACACTGGGAGCTGGAGGGCATTGGGTTTCTGGGGGCACCTGGGGGATCTGGAGGTCTGGGAGGTCTGGGACATGGCTTCACTGAGGACGTGGGAAGCACTGGGAGCTCTGGGAGCTCTGGGGCTTAGGGGTCCTTGGGAACGTGGGGAGTGCTGGGGAATGAAGCCCATGGGCACATGAGGAGCCGTGGGGCGCAATGGCCTGTGGGGAAAGAAGTCGTAGGCTCTTGAGGAGCCTTTGGGACATGGGGAGCTCCTGGGACATGGAGAGCCTGGGGGCATGAGGTCCGTGGGCACATGAGGAATGCTAGTGGCACAGGGATGCCCAGGTGGCTGGGACCGCTTGGAGACCCCCGGGAGCTCGGTGCCAGCGCAGGCGGCTGCCACAGGGCTGCCGGGGGCCGGGCGCTGGTGCACTGCCGGATGGGGCTGAGCCGCTCAGCTGCCACGGTGCTGGCCTACGCCATGAAGGAGTTCGGGTGGCCTCTGGAACGGGCACTGCGCCACGTCCGGCACTGCCGCCCTGGCGTCCTGCCCAACCCCGGCTTCATGCGCCAGCTCGACTTCTACCAGGGCATCCTGCACGCCAGGTGGGTGCAGCAGGCTGTGCCCAGACCCCCCGGGGGAGGGCAGCGTCTGCGTGGACAGGGACCTCTTGGGCTGTGTGGCTGGGTCACAACCCTCAGGTGTGGTGGGTGGGGCTCCTATGACCACAGCCTGATGGACAGGATAGATGGAGCTCCTATGGCCACACCCTGATGGATGGTATGGGTGGAGCTCCTAGGGCCACACCCTGATGGATGGGATGGGTGGAGCTCCTAGGGCCACACCCTGATGGACAGGATGGGTGGAGCTCTATGGCCACACCCTAATGGATGGTATGGGTGGAGCTCCTAGGGCCACACCCTGATGGATGGGATGGGTGGAGCTCCTAGGGCCACACCCTGATGGATAGGATGGGTGGAGCTCTATGGCCACACCCTGCTGTGTAGGGGAGCCATTGGTGGAGGCGCTGGGGCCAGGCACTGACGGGCAGCTGTGTGGCAGCCGGCACAGCAGCCTGTGGGAGCCCAAGGCAGCGGTGACAGCAGAGCCGGTGCCCCAGCCCGAGGATGAACCTGATGCCACCCTGGAGGACGTGGGTGGCTTGTCCCCATCCCTGCAGTCCCCTGAGGAGGGGAGTGGGCCAGGGCTGCTGGGGACCTCCCGGCGTCCCCGCATCTCCCTCTGTGCCGTCATGAGGAGCATCAGCCAGCTGGAGACCCCTGAGCCCCCTGAGCTGTCCAGGGACTCCTTAGCCGGGGAGGTGAGAGCCAGGGGCTGGGGCAAGCCTGGGTGGAGGGGGTGGGAGGGCTGGGCTTCTGGCCGACCCCCGTGTCCCCTTCCGCAGGTGTTCATGGCTTCGGAGGGACTGGAGGGTGCCGACCCCTCCCCAGCAGCACGACCCTCGTCCCGGCCCCGCCGGGTCCCGCGTCAGGCCAGCCTGGATGACGGCCCTCTGCCCAGCTCTAGCCCCCCCTCCCCTTAACCCTGAAGGGGGGGAATGGAGCAGAGCCCCCCGCCCCCAGCACCATGGGGGGAAGGGTCGGAGCCTCCGCCGGCCCCCCGACCCCACGCTGCCTGCACTTCGGGCCCTGCCTCATCCCCCCCCCGCCAACGATCACTGCCCCGCACAGGGCCCCGCTGCCACCCTGCACCGCGCTGGCACGGAGAATAAAGAGTGGAAACAGCTACCCCTGGCGTGGACCCTACTCGGGAGCTGGCTCCGTGGGCTATGGGGACAAGCGTGGGGCTACCAACGGAGGGATACGGGCAGGGCAGCACGAAGCTCGGCTGCCAACGGAGGGACACGGGCAGGGCAGCACGAAGCTCGGCTGCCAACGGAGGGACACGGGCAGGGCAGCACGGAGCTCGGCTGCCAACAGAGGGACATGGGCAGGGCAGCACGAAGCTCGGCTAGCAATGGCGGGACACGGGCAGGGTAGCACGAAGCTCGGCTAGCAATGGCGGGACACGGGCAGGGTAGCACGAAGCTCGGCTGCCAACGGAGGGACACGGGCAGGGCAGCACGGAGCTCGGCTAGCAATGGCGGGACACGGGCAGGGCAGCACGAAGCTCGGCTGCCAACGGAGGGACACGGGCAGGGCACCACGAAGCTCGGCTGCCAACGGAGGGACACGGGCAGGGCAGAACGAAGCTCGGCTGCCAACGGAGGGACACGGGCAGGGCAGCACGGAGCTCGGCTGCCAACGGAGGGACACGGGCAGGGCAGCACGGAGCTCGAAGCTCGGCCACCATCTTGTGCTGCCGCCGGCGGCGGGAGGGGAGGGAGGACTACAGCTGCCAGCATCCCTTGCGCGGAGGCTGCGCTCCGGTTGCTATGGGAACCGGACGCAGACCTGATGCAGTCCCGGGATGCAGCAGAGGGCACCGCTGTGCTGTGCCACCGTACCGTACAGTGTGCACCCCGGGGCAGCAGCCGGGGCCAGGCAAAGGCGGGCCCGGGGGCCTGTGCTGTGTAACGCCTGTGGAAGCGATCCGGGTAATGGGATCGTGCTGATAGAGGTTGCTGCTGACACCAAACTGGGAACTTGAGACGGGAGATTCGCCCTGCAAGGAAACCTGGATAGGCTGTAAGAGAGGGCTGATGAAGTTCAGCAAAGGCAAGTGTAAAGCTTTGCACCTTGGAAGACATGATCCAGGAGTGCCAGGCAGGCTGAGATCTACCAGGCTGGAGGAAACCCTTTCCACAGGATCTGGAGGTGCTGGTGAGCAGCAAGCTGAGTATGAGCGAACAGAGTGCTGCTGTGGCAAGGGGAACCAGCAGGGTGCTGGGTCACAGCAACAAGGACAGCAGCAGCAGAGATGAAATCCTTATCTCACTTTACTCAGTGCTGGTCAGGCCACCCATGGAATACTGTGTTCAGTGTTGATCCCTTCTGTACTGAAAATAAAAGGTGTGGACAGGCTGGAGAGGTCCAGCAAAGGGCCACCAAGATGATCCCAGGACTGGGAAGCTACCATATGAGGAAAGAAGATCCAACGTGGAGCCCCACTAGGGGCTAGAAGGGCCTGTGTGGAGGAACCACACCCTGATAGAGGAGCTGGACACAGTAGCAGCAGCTGGAGAGGTGTCACTAGGCTCCTCAGACCCCCCCTTTCTCATGAGGTGGCATGGGACAGAAGAGATAACAGGGCTGTGGGGCGGAGCGAGAGGCCCAGCACTGCCTGTGGCTCTAGAGATAAGGCACACTCTTATCTTTCCTTCTTTCCTTACTTGAAGATCTTCTTGACCACCACCCATGTGCCTTTGGGTACTCTTTGGGTGGGGTTTGCCATCTCCCAACCTTCTGCCAACACCTGGAATCTTGGCTCTTCCTACCAAAAACCTAGGGCTTGGCTTCCCATTTTGTGTGAGTCACTGTTGGGTGCTCCTGGGGGTCCACACCCACCCCTAAAAGCCCCCATTCTGTTCCCAGCAGGCAGTTCATGTCCACCTAGGTGGAAGATGTTCCAGTTCTCAGAGGAACAAGATCTGATGCCACCCAAACCCACCCTGTTGTCCCCCACCACCAGTTTGGGATGCAGCCTGGGTTACTGCCAGGTCCACCTCTCCAGCACTTGATTGCAGGTTGGGATAGAAGCAATTAATTTTATTGATAACGAGCTGATAAATGAAGTCATCAATAACCTAAATAATTAACAAGCACAGCCTTATTAATTATAATTGAGAGTTAATTAGCTCTACATGCAGCCAAGTGACTAACTCTTCAGCCCAGGAATCCCATAGGATTGCTCTGTTGCTTCCCTTCCCAATGCCTAGGGGAAAAAGGCCCTGATGGCTTGGAAGGGGACATGGCTGATGGCCCTGGTGGGGTCCACGTCACCAGCACCACCGCAACCCCCCATCATCTGCACCCCTCCTATCAGCAGACACCACCCCCCCAGCCCTGTGCTGATTTTTTTGCCTTACTCCCCTTTCTTTTTCCCTACTTCTGGTCTCTTTTTTGCTTCCTTTCCACCTTCTCTCCACCCACAGCCTACTCCTGATGCATTTTAATCCGTGGACCCGTTTGGTCTCATCCCTCCCCAGATTCCACAGATTTGCCATTACCTAGGAAGGAGTGGCTTTGCCAACATCCACCCCCCCCCCCCCCCCCTTTTTCCTTCTCCCGAGCTTTGGGATGTGTTGGTGGCACCAGGGATGGCACAGGAGGGTATGAAAATCATCCCACTTGCCTTCTCCCCACAGACATGGAGGAGAAATCCCACCTGGAGCTCTGTGGAAGCCAGGAACAGACAGGAGCTCTGGCATCCAGAGGTGACCCCTCACAGTCCCCAGCACTGCAGCTCCCCTGGCACATCACCAATGATGTCACAACTTCACCCAAGCCCCTGTCAGCCTGGGGACACCTTTATCCCCAACTGTCCAGCCCTGCTGGCCAACCCCTCCCCTCTTCTTTCCCTTGTGGCATGCCAGGGTGTGGGCAGGTGGCACTGCTTGCCCTGTGCCATCCTTGTGGGCACCTGGACAGGCATTAACTGCCATCATGGCTTCTCTTTGGTCTTCTCCAGGTGAGGAAGATGAAGGAAGAACCATCAGCGTTGCTCTCTCAGGTACCAGCACTGTATCTACATCCCTCTCCCAGTGTCAGTCCCAGTGTCAGTACTGGGAGGCCTGGCAGCTTCCTGTGGGGCATCCCATGTCCCTTCTCGTGCCTCCGCTCTGCCACTCTTCTGCCCTGTGCCACTCCACAGCCGTGCCTCACTTCTGGGGGCACACACCCCAGCTTAGGTACCTCATTGCTCTCCCACCTTCCCACAGGATGGGCATTGTGCCTCCTGCCCAACACACCCTAGATCTCTTCACTGCTGGCCAACCCCAGCCTGTGCTACTGGTGAGAACTGGGCTGGGGGCACCCCTCTTTCCTACCCATATGTCCTCACCTGCCCTGAGCATCCTCTGGCCCAGGTGGCACCCTGAAAGAGCAGGCTGCCACCACCTGCCCCCCGCCTAGGAGCTGGATGCCCTAGTGCCATTTGTGGAGGTGGGTGACATCTCTTCCTGCCCCTCTTCTCCATCTCCCCACTGCAGCTGAACTCCTTTGGGGTACCATGGGGTGACATCACCCACCCCAGGTGCCATCCAGGGATGGCATTAAACTGGGTCTGACTGCACAACCTGCTTGGCTCTTTCTCTTCTTGGGTGGGGGGGGGGGTGGTTTACAGACCCTGTCCCACGCTGAGGCTCCCCCTCCCAACCCCTGGGTGCCCCCCAGAGACAGCACACAGCAGCCCCCCTCCTTCACTTCATGCCACCCTTTAATCTGTCTGGTGGTGCCCCCTCCCCAGGGCACTGTGGCACTGCTGTGGCCAGGTGTGGGGCACAGATTCCCCCCCACGTCCTCTCTCCTCAGTGCGGGGTGCAGCAGCTCAGAGCTCATACTCGTGCCAGAGGCTGTGGGGCACAATGGGAAGCAGAGGTCAGTGAGTGCCCCTGTGCCCCCCACCCTTGGTTGAGGGTGGCACGGGACGGGAGGTGGGGGGAGGATAGCCCAAAGCGGCAACAGGGTTGGGGGACACCCGGGAAGGGTGGGGGGCACTCAGAGTAGGGACAACACTCAAAGAGGTGGGGGGAGGGATGTGACACCCACCTGTAGGTGACAGCAGGATTGTTGGGGTGTTCCAGGATGGCATCAAGCACCGGGCCGGGGGGGCTCAACCCCAGCGCCTGTGCCCGCTCCCAGCGCTGCAGACGGGTGATACCTGCGGAGGGGTGGGCACCACGGTCAGGGTGGCGGTCGGGGGCTCAGTGGGAGCCGGATGGGGGGGCGGGGGTCGGAGGTCTCACCAGCGCAGGGTCCGTACTCCCAGGAGAGGTCAAAGTGCCGCAGCATGTCCAGCACGGCTTGGGCAGGCGCGCCGGGGGGTGCGGGAGGGTCCTCGGTGGGCGCAGGGGGACAGGACTCCAGGCAGATTGTGCCCTTCCTCTTGATCCTGCCTTTGACCTTGCTCTTGCCTTTCACCTTGCCCGGGGGCCGCCCCGCTCGCCGCCGCCGCGGGAAGGAGTCGGTGATGCGGCGAGGCTGCCCCATAGCGGAACCGCGACCTGCGAACCGGGAACCGGGAACCGGGGACTGGGCGCTCGCCCCGCCCCTGGCGCTCCCCGGCCGGAAGCGGCGGGGCTGGGAGCGGGGCCGGGGCGGCCGCTGGCGCCTCCCCGCCGTCGTCCTGGGCAGGGGCGCCGCAGCGCCCCCGGTCACTGTCAGTCGCCCCCGGCGGTGTCACCCCCCCAGCTGTCCCAGGCAGCCCCGGAGCAGTCCCTGTCGCTCCAGATGCTGTCACCTCCCCGAGCTGTCTCATCACCCCCCAGCGCAGTCCCTGTTACCGTCCCCTGTCCCTACCACCCCAGGGACTGTCACCTCGCGGTAGTCCGCATCTTGCCACCTGCCCGCCCCTGTCGACCCCCAGTGCTGTCTCTGTGCAGCTGCCTCGTCATCCCCAGGAACTGTCACACACGCCACCACCCCCGCCCCCTGCCTTGTCCCTGCCACCCTATCCCAGCTGTCCCCATCGCCCTGAGCTCTGTCACCTCTAGACCAATCCCCATCACCTCTCCCAGCCATCTGTGTCACCCACAGCAGTCCCTGTCACCCCACACACTGTCACCCCTTTGGCCATCTCTGTCACACCCACAGCAGTCCCCATCACCCCATACACTGTCACCCCTTCAGCCATCTCTGCCACACCCACAGCAGTCCCCATCACCCCATACACTGTCACCCCTCCGGCCATCTCTGTCACACCCACAGCAGTCCCCATCACCCCATACACTGTCACCCCTTCAGCCATCTCTGTCACACCCACAGCAGTCCCCATCACCCCACACACTGTCACCCCTTCAGCCATCTCTGCCACACCCAGAGCAGTCCCCATCACCCCACACGCTGTCACGCCCCGAATTGTCCCCATCACCCTGATCACTGTCACCCCGCCAGCTGTGCCCATGACCCCCACCATACTCACGCTGTCACCCTCTGCCCCACACAGCGTTCTGGCTCTGGCTCTCCCTCTCCCCCTACCCCGCAGGAAGCACAGCCAGTGACCCACAGGTGCTCTGCCACCCTGTCCCCAACCCCAGCTGTGGTGATGCCCATCTCGGGGTGGGTACAACACAGCAGGTGCCAGCAGCCCAGATTTGCCTGAAGCTTTTCAACCCTCCCCAAGGGGACTCCCAAAAATAGCTGCAGAGATCCGAGCTGACTCCCTAGGGGACAGAACCGTGTCCCTCAGCAGTGCCACCACCACCAAGCCACGTCACTGCCCTAACGGCCAGTGCCCAGAAGAAGCCACAACCCCGTGGCAGCCACCCCCAAGAGTCTACAACACCGCTGGGTGGTTTTGGTTTGGGTTTTTTTTTTTTTGGTGCTGGGGAGGTTCTTTTGGTCACTCTTTTTTTGGTGGCCCCACAAGCCCAGGAGAGGACATTTGCTGGTGCCACTCATGGCGCAGCGCTGGCCAGGCTGGGGTTGTGCAGGATGAAGCGGCAGATCCCGGGCAAGCGATGGTGGCCCAGCTCCTGCTGCACCTTCTGCATGGCCACGTTGGTGGTGGCCGTGTGGCCGTAGGTGGGGAAGCCTCGGTTCTGTGCCCGCCGGGCGGCGAAGGTCAGGGCAGCCTGCATGAGGCCGCGCCGGCGGTGCGTGGGCAAGGTGTAGCCGTGAGTGCCGGCACCGAACTGGTCGGTCAGAGCCCAGCAAAGAGGCTGCCCGGCAGCGTCCTGCAGGCAGAGGTGGGGGAACCTCTCCAGGAGGTCAGCCAGGTAGCTCCGGCTGCGAGCGTTGCCCCCGTAGGGCCAGGTCTTGTTGAGGAGCTCCACGTGGAGGGGGCTCAGCGAGGACACTGTCACTCCGCTCTCCAGCCTGCTGGCGAGGGGGGGAGGTGTCACTGGGGTGCTGCTCATGCCAGGGCGGGGCGATGGGGACAAAGGGGCTCACCGCGGCTCGGGCAAGGTGCTGGGGTCAAGGTGCTGGTAGCTGTAGTACTCGGAGACGTCCAGCTCCACGCCCTTGGTCCCCGCCATGGCCTGTGACACTTTGGCCAACTCATCCTGCAGCCCTGGGGACAGTGGAGTTGAGGGTGAGGGGCTGTGACCCTCTGGCACCCCCATTCTTGCCACCTGCACCTGGCATGCTGCCTGTGCCTTCCCCGGTGTCCCCAGCAGCTCCCCACAACCCCAACAGCTGAGTCTCTGCCCCCAGTGCCCCTTAGCACACCAATTCCCTTCCCCCACTGCCTCCCAGCACCACAATCTGTGCTGCCACCAGTGTTCCCACTAACCCAATTCCTGCCCTCAGTGTCCCCCAGCACCCCCAATTACCAACCACAATGCCCCCATTTACCTCATCTCTGCCCCCAGCATCCTCCAGCACCCCAGTTCCTGCCCCCAGTGTACCCCAGCACTTCCAATTCCCAACCACAATGCTCCCCAGTGCCCTCCCTATCCCCATCCATGCTCCCAGTGCCACCAAGCCCAGTTCCAGTACTTCCCAGTTGACAGCAACAGTCAACTCCCTACTCCCACTACCCACCCCAGTGCACCACCATGCCCCCAGTACCCTCCCACGACCGCTAATTCCTTCCACCAGTACCACCCAGTGCCCCCAGTTCCTTCCTCCCTCGTATCACCAATGGTTCACCCCAGATTCCCACGCCCCCAGGGCTCCCCAGCACTCTAGATTCCCACCCACAGTATGCCCCGTCCCTGCCCACGACGCCCCCAGTCCCTGTGCCACCGATGATGTGGAAGGCGGTGTCCCAGCGCAGGCAGCCAGGGGTCTCCAGCAGTGCCCGGTAGGCTCCCACGTCCCGGTAGTAGGCTGCGTGGGTGTTCCAGTAGCAGTCGTCCGCCGGGACCTGTGGGACACCCGTGGGATCATGAAACTGCTTGGGTCGGAAGAGACCTTTGTGAGTATGGAGACCAAACCTTTAACCCAGCCCTGCCAGGGCACCACCAAACCATGGCCCTCAGCACCACGGCTCCAGGGCTCTGAAATACCTCCAGGGATGGGGACTGCACCACTGCCCTGGGCAGCCTGGGACAGGCCTGGACAACCCTTTTGGCTGAGGATATTTCTCCTCATGGCCAACCTAAACCTCCCCTGGGGCAGCCTGAGGCCTTTTCCTCTTGTCCTGGCACTTCTTCCTTGGCAGCAGAGCCCAATCCCCAGCTGACTCCAGCCTCCTTGCAGGCAGCTGCAGAGGGCCAGAAGCTCTCCCCTCAGCCTCCTTTCCTCCAGCCTCAACACCCCCAGCTCCCTCAGCTGCTCCTCACCATTACTGCTCTCCAGACCCTTCCCCAGCTTTGTTGCCCTTTGCTGGACCTGCTCCAGCTCCTCAATGTCCTTCTTGGAGTGAGGAGTTCAAAACTGAACCCAGCATTTGAGGTCCTGTTGGCCACACTCTTGCTGATCCAAGCCAGGCTGCTGGTGCCCTTGGCCACCTGGGCACAGCCTGGCTCACCTCCGGCTGCTGTCACCAACCCTTCCATGTCACTTCCCACCGGGCAGTTTCCACCCTCTCTGCCCCCAGCCTGGAGCCTTCCTGGGGTTTTTGTGTCCCAGGTGCAGGAGCCAGCCCTTGGCCTTGGTGAACCTCATCCCACTGCCCTCACCCAAACCAGCCTGAGACCAGACCCCTCTGCAAAGCCTCCAGCAGACCAACACTGCCACTCAACTTGGTGCCATCTGCAGGGTGACTGCAGGGGCACCTCCAGTCATAGCCGCAGAGTGGCTCTAATCCTGAGCCCTGGTCACCATTTGTGACCAGCCACCAGCTGGACTGAATCCCCTGAGCCCACCTGGCACACACCGTGGTCGCTGTGAGCAACCCATGCCCCCCCACCGCCGAGCCCAGCAGCCACCTCTCCTCTGCGCCGCACCAGCACAGCACCAAACTCTGGCCAGGAGTCCAGCACCACCTCGTACTCGCCCGGGTTGCCACGGTTGATGTTCATCACAGCCCCGTAGACCTGGGGGGAGGGGGTCAGAGCTGGAGTGGGTGGGGGTTGTGGAGGGGATTTGGGGAGCCTAGGATCATAGGCTGGATTTCAGGAGTCTGGAAGGGGATTGGCTGACATTTAGGGGGGATTGGCTGGCTTTTGGGGGCCTGGAAGGGGATTGGCTGACATTTCTGGGTCTGGAAAGGGATTGGCTGGCTTTTGCTGCCTGGAAGGGGATTGGCTGACATTTCAGGGTCTGGAAAGGGATTGGCTGGCTTTTGCTGCCTGGAAGGGGATTGGCTGACATTTCAGGGTCTGGAAAGGGATTGGCTGGCTTGTGTGTGTCTAGAAGGGATTGGATGGCTTTTGGAGGCCTGGAAGGGGATTGGCTGCCTTATGTGGGTCTGGAAGGGGATTGGCTGTCTGGGAACCAATCTCGGCCATGATTGGGTGGGTCAAAGCCCATCCAGGATGGGATTGGTGGGTTACAGCCAGCCCTGGGGCTGGGTGACACTCAGGAGTGTCTCTGTCCTGGACTTGGAACTCCTGAATTTGGTGGCAGATTGGGAGGGGGCACAGGGTGACCCTGGAGGTGCCTGTCCCTAGTGGGGTGAGGGTGGGGAGGTGACACTGGGGTGCCTGTCACTGGAGGGCAAGAGGTGGGGTAACAGTGGGGCCCCATCCCAGCGGAGGGCAGGGGTGGCAGTGGGGTCTGTGTCACCGGCAGGGTGAAGGGCAGGCTCTTCCTCAGGATCCCCTCCAGGCGCAGCAGCTGGGTCGAGCACGTCAGGATCAGCATGGTCCTGCCGAGAGACCCCCTCGATTACAGAGGGACAGGACCCCCAGGTGGTGACTCCATCCCTGTCCTCACCCCTGTCTCCGTCCCCATGCCCCTCCAGCACTCACCCCGCAGCGGTCCTGGGGCTGTGTCCCGGGGAGCCGTGGGCTGGATGCGTGGTGCCCGGTGGGCAGGCGGTGACACCAGAGGGTCCCTGGTTCTGTGGGGCAGACGGTGACACTGGCAGGTGCCCAGGAACACCACCAGCCGTCACGGGCCAGCAAGTGTCCCCTGCCCGGGGGGTGGCTCCACGTGGGCACGGCGGGCAGGGTCCATCCCACTGGGCAGCAGTCATGAGGCCAGCCCCGGGGGACAGGTGCTCAGCTGTGACACCCTGCCCCACGGCCACCAGCACCCCACAGCCCCGGGACTCTTGCTGGCACCACCTGCCCCACAGTGGCCATGCTGATCCTGAGGTGCCCAGCCCAGCTGCAGCGTCTGGAGGATGCCCTTCGGAGGAGCATACCTGCTGCCCTGCCGGTGACAGGGACCCCAGGGACCCTCTCTCCCCTGCCCCGATGGCTCTAGAGACTCTGGAGACCCCAAGGACCCCTCTGCCCACTTTCCCCTGCCTTGCCAGTGACAAAGAACTTGGGCACTGCTGTCCCTTCCCTCCCCACCATGCTGGTGACAAGGTCTCCAGGCTTCCCTGTGACCTCCTCACCCAGGGCTGCTAGTGACAGGGAGCCAGTGGTGACATGGACCTCAGGCACCCCAAAGGCTTCTGTCCCCTCTCCCTTTCCTCACTGGTGTTCAAGGAGCCCTGGGGACCCTCTGACCCTCGGGACCCCTATGTCCCCTCTCCCCTACCCTACTGGTGATATGGACTCTCGGGAACCCTCTGTCCCCTCTCCCCTGGTGACAGGGACCCCACCTACATAGTGGCCTCACATCGTTGGAGGTTGGCAGCACCCAGGGCACAGCTGGGCAGCGTGGTGGTGGGGGGGAACCCATCCTGACCCCACTGCAAGCACTGCCCTTGCCCTGCAGGTGCTGGGCACGGTGATGACAGTGGCCCGGGGGAACCCAGCGTCCTACGAGGTGCTGGTGGACTCCTGGCCCCATTTCAGCGTCGTGCTGACCCGCCTGAGCCCAGAGGTGCTGCTTTGGGTGCCCCTCACCCTGGCAACACCCCACACACCGTGGGGCCAAGGTGTGGGGCAGCTGCACTTAGCCCTTTGTGTCTCCCAGGACAACAAGGACCCCAGGGACTTCTATGCCAACCAGCTGACCGTGTTCTACCGGGATGAGGGAGCCTGGCGGGCACTGCTGAGAGGCACCGAGGTGGTGGACTGGACACGGGCATTCCAGATACATGGTGAGCCTGGCACAGAGTGGGGGGAAGGGCTGGGACCCCTGCCCTTCCCTCTGTGCCTCTGCTCAGGCTGAGGGTGATGCCACAGGGATGCAGGACGGGATGTACGAGGCCGTGCGGGAGGAGACTGATGCCAAGGGGTTGCGACTGGAGACTCACAAGTACCAGGCACTGCTGAGCCCCCAGCCCCCCCAGCCCAGAGTACAGTGAGTGTGGGGGCACCTGGGACATGGCGGGACAGGGAGTGCCATTCACATCCCTGAACTGCACAGGGGTCCCTGAGGGCATCCCTGGGTGGCATGGGGGTCCCCAAGCACGTTCCTGGTTGGTAGAGGTGTCCCAGTTACACCCTTGGGTGGCACACAGGTCCCGGTCACTTGCAGGGTGGCACAAAGGTCTCCAAGCACATCCCTGGGTGGCACAGGGTTCCATGAGAACATGCCTGGGTGACACAGGGGTCCCTAAGCACGTGTCCAGGTGACACAGAGGTCCCTAAGTACATTCCCAGGTGACATGAGAATCCCCAGGGCCAACCCTGGGTGGGATGGGGGTCTTTGAGCACATCCTGGGGTGGCACAGGTGTCCCAGCTACATCGTGGGGTGTCACATGGGTCCCTGAGCACACCCCTGGGTGGCCCTGAGCAAAACTCTTGGGTGATACAGTGGTTCCCCATCCCCAGATGCAGCACCTCCCCTGTGCCATCCCCACCAGTTTCTGCAGCCTCCCCATTCCATCCCTCCACTCTGCCCCATTTCAGGGTGCCACCAGGATTTCACCTGGCCCCTGTGTCCCCATCCCACGTCCCACTGCTCAATGCCACTTGGAGTACTGGAGGCAATGCCCGCAGCCAGCAGTACCTACTGAGACTAGTGAGGGCACTGCCCAGTGCCTGCCTGCTGGGACCTCGTGGGCGCCCAGTCTGCTGGACTATCCTGGACCCCCTGGGCTGCCTGACCCATGGCTACACGGTGCCAGCTTGGCGTGGGCATGGTTTTGTTGGGTTGACACTGGCTGCACTGGGCAAGGAGCTGCATGCCCATGACTTCCCTGTCTATGCTGGGGTGCTGCCCAGCAACGTTTCCTCACAGCGGGCACTCCGTAGCCTGGGCTTCTTGCCCCAGCCTGGCACCTTCTACACCTTGGTTGTCACCCCTCCATAGTGCCCAGGAATGGGGGATGGCACTGGAGTGCCATGGTCATGGCTGCCAGGGCTGGGTGAGCCCCAGGATCAGGGTGCTCATGGGCAGCAAAGTCATGGGCAAAGGGGTGTAAGTGGTATAAAAAGGGGTATAAAATGGGGTTACCTGGGTCTGGGGGTCTCCTGGCTCCATGGGTGGGGGCATGTCAGGGGTTGGGAGGGTATAAAATGGGGTTACCTGGGTCTGGGGGTCTTCTGGCTCCATGTGTGGGAAGTGTCAAGAGTTAGGGGGGACATAAGCTGCAGTTACATAGGTTTGAGGGGACTCTGTCTCCAAGGCTGGGGTAGGGGGCATGAATGGTCAAGGGAGGTATAATATGAAGGTAGCTGGGTATGGGGTGGGGGAGGTTGGTCTTGGCTTCCCCTCCACTACCCCTGCACAGAAGGCACCATCCCAAACCCCTTACACAGAGCTTGGACTCTGACTCAGCTACTTGTTCACTCTGGTCCCTGCTGATGGCAGCAGCTTTCACTCTGGTCCCTGCCGATGGCAGCAGCATTCACTCTGGTCCCTGCCGATGGCAGCAGCGTTCACTCTGGTCCCTACCGATGGCAGCAGCGTTCACTCTGGTCCCTGCTGATGGCAGCAGCTTTCACTCTGGTCCCTGCTGATGGCAGCAGCATTCACTCTGGTCCCTGCCGATGGCAGCAGCGGTCACTCTGGTCCCTGCCGATGGCAGCAGCGTTCACTCTGGTCCCTACCGATGGCAGCAGCGTTCACTCTGGTCCCTGCCGATGGCAGCAGCGTTCACTCTGGTCCCTACTGATGACAGCAGCGTTCACTCTGGTCCCTGCCGATGGCAGCAGCGTTCACTCTGGTCCCTACCGATGGCAGCAGCGTTCACTCTGGTCCCTGCCGATGGCAGCAGCGTTCACTCTGGTCCCTACTGATGACAGCAGCGTTCACTCTGGTCCCTACTGATGGCAGCAGCTTTCACTCTGGTCCCTGCTGATGGCAGCAGCGTTCACTCTGGTCCCTGCTGATAGCAGTGTGCCCTGAGGGGGGGGTGTGTGACACTGGGTGTTGGAGGAGCAGGGGGTGCTGGAGAAAGGCTTTTATTCATTCACTGTTCATACAAGAATAGATCTTCTGCAATAAATACCCCAATAAATAACATCTCCAATAAATAAAACACTCATAGACTCACCAGGACAAAGGCCCTGTGACATCCCCCCCCTCCCCCGGCCCCACCCACCATGGGGGAGGAGGTCACAAGGGTTGCTAGGCAACCAATCAGGGCAGGGCTTGAAGGAAAGGGGGTGTGGTTTGTTGTAGGAAGGGGAGGAGTTTGCTAGACAGGCAGGTGAGCGGGGGGGGGGGGGGGGGGGTATTGCCATAGAGGGTGGAGCCTATTGCTCCGGGGGAGGGGCTTATGCTTATGCTTGAAGGGGATTGGTCCTTTTTGTCAGGGTGGGTAGGGCTTGCACCCAAGCTGGAGCCTTTGTGGGAAGGGGCTTATTGCTGCTGTGGGGCAGGGGGAGAAGAGGTTAGTGGCCACCCCAGCACCATGGGTGTGGGGACAATGGGGTGGCCCGATGGGGTGGGGACAGGGTGGTGGCACCAACCCTGCCTTGAGGTACAGGTGGTGGGGACAAGGGTAGCTGTGATGGCACTCTGGAGTCAAGATCCCTGTCCTTTAAGGCACAACGTGGTGACAGAGGGGATGCAGGAGGTGGCTTTGGTGGCACTTGGGGTCAGGAGACTCATTTTTCAAAGTAAGGTGATGATGAGGATGCAGCAGGGCTGTGATGGCGCCTTGGGGTCAGGAGCCTCATCCCTTAAGCCACAAGTGTGACAATGGTGGGGCTGTGCAGTGGCATTGGTGGCAGTTTGGGGGTCAGGGGACTCATCTCTTCAAGGCAAACTGATGCTGGAGAGGGGACAAAGCTGGGCAGCTTTGGTGGCACTTGTGGTCAAGATCCCCACCCCTTAAGGCACAGCATGGGGCACTTTGAGGTCAGGAGACCCATTTGTCACTGGAAGTAGGGACATGGGTGGCACTTGTGGTCAAGATCCTTCTCTCTTAAGGCCCAATGTGGTGATGACGTGGATGTGAGGTGGCTGTGGTGGCACTCTGGGGCCAGCAGACCCATCCTTGAAGGCACACTGGTGATGGAGAGAGGACATGGGTGGCTGTGGTGGCACTCTGGGGCCAGCAGACCCATCTTTGAAGGCATACTGGTGATGGAGAGGGGACATGGGTGGCTGTGGTGGCATTCTGGGGCCAGCAGACCCATCCTTGAAGGCACACTGGTGATGGAGAGAGGACATGGGTGGCTGTGGTGGCACTTTGGGCGAGGAAGCCCACCCCATGAGGCACAGCGAGGTGATGGTGGGACATGTGGTGGCCCATCGGCGTGAGCCCCATCCCCATGCCATCAAAGCCAGGACAAGGAGAAGGGCATCAGGGGGTGTCAGAAGCCCCTCGCCTCCAGGCGCAGCGTGACCACGGCCGGTGGCACCTTCTTCTTGAGGCGGTTGAAGTCCTTGGCCGAGCGCCACAGCCAAGTCTGCAGCTCCTTCAGCAACCAGAAGTCGTCCATCTTCTTCAGGAAGTCATTAGGTGCCACAGGGGTGCCAGGGGGGCCCGGCTGCCCCACCGGTCCAGCTGGCAGAGGGTAACCCAAGGAGGACATGACGCCGGCGATGCTGAGCACCAAACCTTGGAGGCTGGAGCAGAAGTGGCCGAGGCGGTGGCGCAGCTCGGCGGTGCCCGCCTGCCCGTCCAGCGCCCGCAGGTAGCAGAGGAGCCGGCTGTAGGCGCGGTAGTTGGCAGCCAGCCGGGCGTTGTCGGTCAAGCCCCGCCACAGGTCCAAGTCCACCGTGGCGCTGGGCACCCGCTCGGCACGGGCCAGCCGTGGGGGGTTGAAGTCAGGCTCATTGAAGGGTGGGCCAAGGTAGTTCAGCTGCGAGAAAGGGGGTGGCTGTCAGGGATCACAGGGTGGCACTCAGGGTGGGGTTGGGGTAGAGAGAGGGTGCCCACCTCGTCCCCGGTCTCTGTGCAGCCCTGCCTGCCACGCCACAAGACCCTGTGACCACCGTGTTCCCAGTCTCCGTGTCTCCCAGCTGGATGTGCCCACCCTGCTGCCCAGCCTCCATGTCCCACACGTGCTACATCTCCATGTCTCTCTGCCTGCCACGGACCAAGTCCCCATGCCCACCACATCCCAAATCCCCATGCTCACCATGTCTTAGCTTTCCACATCTCCCATACCCAACCCCACAGCTCTGCCACCCTCATCATCACTTGGCACCATCAGAGCTGAGCTGGCAGCACCAGAGGCATGTCAGGGCAGAGACAGGGAACCTCCACACAAGCTGGAGCTGCCGGGGGGTAGGGTGAGGTAGATGCCTTCACCCATGTCTGCACCCATGGGTGCACCTTGGGCCAAGGGTAGGCACCCCAGGATCCACCCTATGTCCTCAGGGCACAGGGTGGCTCCCGGGATCCCTGCCCTTGGTTGATGAGACATTTCCATGGCCTTTGGCATGGGAGAGTGGTGGGCACGTGGGCATGTGTGTAGGAACAGTCATGGACCACGTGTAGAAGCAGCCACAACACTGGTGGGCACTGGTGAGCACCCCAAGTCAGAAGTATCCACTCCAGGGAGCACAAACCACCCCTGGGCATCACCATGGAGAGATGGGCATCAGGAGGGTAGGCAGATAGGGTAAGGCCTTGGTGCCAGGGGGCAGAGGTGGGGTTGGGTAGCCTCCTCTACTCACGTAGGTTCCAGCCAGGGTGCGGAGCTGGTGCTCCAGGTAGCGGGTGAGGTCGTAGGTCTTCTGGATGGACTGGCTGGTGCCCAGCTCCTCGCTGCAGTTCAAGGCTGGCAGCGCTGGCAGGTTGCAGAGGGCGGCACACAGGAAAGTGAAGATGCCCCAAGAGTCTCCTGCAGGGATAGGGCACCTCAGGGTGGAGGGTTATGAAGAAGGGTAGGGGGGCATTTCTGCCCATTCTTGGACCTAGGGGGCCCTGAAGGCTCTGATCCCACCTGGCCATGCCAACCTTGCCCCTGTGAGAGCAGGGCAACTGAGGTGCGACAAAGGGTGTCCACACCTGCAACAGGACACTGGGCACCTGCCCTGGCACTGGGCAGCTCAGTATTAACCATGGTCACTGGGTAACTCAGCATCCTAATGGGCACTAGGCAGCTCAAAAATGCCCTGGCACCAAGAGCTCAGCATCTATGGACACTAAGCAGCTCAGCATCACCCTGGCACAGGGCAGGTCAGGATACCATGGTACAGGGCAGCTAGGCACTTCCCTTGGCACAGGGCAGCTTAAAATTGCCTGGTACGGGGCAGCTCAACTCCTTTCCTGCACCACGCAGCATAAAATCCTCTGCCATTGGGCACCTCGGCACCTCCCCTCGCAGAGGAGAGCTCAGCATCCCCTAGCTCAAAGTCCCCTGGCACAGGGCATCTCAGCATTGCACTGGCACCAGAGGCTCAGCACCTTCCCTGGCACCAGGCAGCTCAGCATCACCCTTGCACCAGATAGCTCAAAATCCCCTGGCACAGGGCAGCTCAGCAACTTCCCTGGCACCAGGCAGCTCACAATCTCCAGGCACAGGGCATCTCAGCACCTTTTCTGGTACAGCACAACTCGACATCCCCTGTGCCCACACAGCTCACACCTTGGCACAACCAGGGCGGTGCTACGAGCCCAAAGCAATGCCACCAGCCCACGTGGTGCTGTGGGGACCCCCGCCTGGCCTCGGTCCCCGTGCCAGCGTGCCCATGCCCCCCTCGGTGCCCAGGCTGCAGCAACAATCCTTTATATGGTGTGGAGCTGGGGCGGCTTGCGGGGCTCCCGCCGGGACAGGATATATTTGGGCACAGCGACTCGCTCGCCATCAGCACCAGTGCCAGCCGGGCATCCTGGCAACCCTTGGCACAGCGGGGTCCTTTGCCCCACCATTAACCCCAGCAAGGCACCTCGGAGGAGCTGGGAGGTCAGCAGCGGGACCTGGAGATGGTGGCTGCGGCTTGCCCTTCGCCCGGGCTGCCGGAAGCCACCAGCGCCGTGGCCGTCATCGCTGGGTGACCCCATCCCTGCTGACGTCAAAGTGGCCTTTGGAGCTCCGCAGCCACCACGCTCCGGCCAACTGGCACCGGTCGGACCCAGTCGGAACTGGGTTTCGCCGGCAGCTCCTCCGCCGGGACGAGCCACCCACCGGCAAGCAGCACAGCTCAGCCGGCAGCCGTTGGGGGTCCCAGCGTGGGCAGCCCCGCGGTGCCAGCCCGCGTCACCGCTGCCCGTCACCCGCAAGAGCTGGTGACGCACGAGGCTCCTTGGGGACATCCCAGTTCCGGCCCTGCCAGCCCCAGCGCGGCGGAGGACAGGGTTGCTCCTGAGGCCACCAGCGGCCGTGGGGGACGCCAGAGGCTCTGAAGGGTGGGGGACACACCCTGCACCCCTGACATGATGTATAGGTGGCACGCCGCGCAAGTGCCGCCCTGTACACGTGTGCCGCGCTGTGCGACGCGCCCTGCAGGTGTGTGCTGTGCTCTGCCCGTGGGACATGTAACGCTTGTCTGACACAGCACACGCAGGGGACACACTGCGCGTGGGCATGCCACACCTGCAGGGCACATCGGTAAGCTGTGTGACTCTCTACATGCGCCACAGCACGTGTGTGTGACATGGCACACGTGGCTGACATGTGTGACACAGCATGTGTGTGACACAGCACGTGTGACTGACACCGTGTGTGACACAGCACGTGTGTGACACAGAACACGTGTGTGACACAGAAGATGTGGCTGACACCATGTGTGACACAGCACGTGTGTGACACAGCACATGTGTGACTCAGCATGTGTGACTGACACCATGTGTGACACAGCATGTGTGTCACACAGAACACGTGTGTGACACAGCACGTGTGTGACACAGCACGTGTGACTGACACCATGTGTGACACAGCACATGTGTGACACAGCACGTGTGACTGACACCATGTGTGACACAGCACATGTGTGACTCAGCATGTGTGACTGACACCATGTGTGACACAGAATGTGTGTGACACAGAACATGTGTGTGACACAGCATGTGTGACTGACACGATGTGTGACACAGCACGTGTGTGACACAGCACGTGTGACTGACACCATGTGTGACACAGCACATGTGTGACACGGCACACATGGCTGACACCATGTGTGACACAGCACATGTGTGACACAGCACGTGTGACTGACACCATGTGTGACACAGCACACGTGTGACACGGCACACATGGCTGACACCATGTGTGACACAGCATGTGTGTGATATGCTGTCCATGCGTGACACACACCATCTGTGACACCATAATTATGTGTGACACCACGTGTGGCATGCCATGCATGTGTGCCACAGCACGTGTGTGCCACAGCAGGCGTCCCTCATGTGCCTTATGTGACACATCACACGTGCATGACACTGGGACATGCTGCACAGACATGGCACACCACGAATGACATGCCATGCGTGGCATGCCACATGTGTGACAGACCATGTGTGTGACACATCCCGCACACATGTGGCACTACACAAGCACGCCACGCACCGTGCCAGCATGCCACACGGCGCAGTGGTGCCACGTCCCCCACGCGTGACGCAGGGTGAAGGCGCTTTACATGCCGTGCCCGGGTGTGACACATGGCACATGCCCGTGCAGGCACACCGCGGGGGCTGGCGTGGGTGCCCTGCCGCATCACCGCGCCCTGCGGTGCGGGCACGTGGAGCTGCCTGCCCGTGTCCTGGCGCGTCCCTGTGTGTCCGTCTGTCCCGGCGCGTGTCAGCGCAGCCATGCGTGGGTCGGGGGCCACTGTCGGTGACTCAGCTCCGGTTTCCAGCGCGGGATTCAGACTGGTGCTGGCCAAAGCAAACACGGCTGGCGGGGGGGTGGGAGTGAAGTGCATCCCATGATGAGGATGGAGAAAGGAGGAAGACGATGAAGAGGTGCCCACGTGAGGTACCCAGCTGAAGCACAGGAGACGGTGAGGTGCACAGAAAAGGTGGTGGGACAAAGGTGTCTGTGGCACAAGGGTGGCACAGACACAGCCATGGTGCAGCAAGTGTCCATGGCACAGTGGGAGGCATCGTACAGAAGCAGGTGGTAGTAGCTGTGGCATGGCAGTGTCCATGGTAGAGTGGAGGCCATGGCACAGCAGTGACATGGGCATGGATAGCAGTACAGGTGGCACAATGGCAGACATGGCACAGTAGTGGCTATGGCACAGCGGTGGCACATATACAGCCATAGCACAGCAGCACAGGTGGCACAGCAGTAGCGAGGGGACAGCAGCGGCTGTGGCGCTGACATGACTATGGCACAGCAGTAATGTGTAAGGCATGCTGGTGCCCGAGGCATAGCAGTGACCATGACATAGTGGTGGCACAGCCATCTCCATGACACAGCAATGCAGTTGGCACAGCAGTGATGGTCATCATGGCACAGTGCTGACAGTGGCACAGGCATTGCCATTGCACAACAATATGGGTGGCACAGTGGCATTGGCACAGGCGTGGGCATGACACAGCAGTACAGGTGTCATGATGGTGCTCATGGCAGAACAGCAGCAGAGACACAGCCATGGGAAAGCATGGGTGGCACACCAGTGGCCATGGCACAGTGGTGGCATGCATATGGCTATGGCACAGTAATGCTGGTGGCACACTAGTGGCCATGACACATCAGTGGCATAGACATGATGAAGGCACAGCAGTGAGCATGGCACAACGTGAGTGGCACAGACATGGCTGTGACACAGCAATGCTGGTGGCCTACCAGTGGCCATGACACAGCAGCATCACTGACATGAACATGGCACAACAGTGACAATGGCACAACAGGAGTGGCACAGAGGTGGTCGTGGCACAGTGGTGATGTTGGCCATGGCACTTCAGTGCCCGTGATGTAGCCATGTCGGGCGCCCCACAAGCAGCCAGTCTCTCTCACCCATCCTGGTGACAAGGTCTTGGCACGGGCACAGACGGCGGTAGCGGGTGCGGGTGACGGGTGCGGGTGGTGGGGAGGAGGGAGGCCCGGAGCCGACACAGCTGGATCGCGGTGACGTCGGTGAGGAAGAGCCCGAGGGTTTCAAAACCGCCCCTGGAGCCCAGCCAGGCTGCTCCCAGCCCACGTAAGCAGCTCCTGGCGTGGCTGCCCCACGTCACCCGCTTGGCCCTGGGGGCAACTGGGGACGTGGGACCTGGGCATCATCAAGCAGTGCCTGCATGGCGCCCACCTCACCGTTGACAAGGGGTCAGGGTGGGTGGCAGGACACCATGGGCATCCCTCGTGGCACCGGGGCTATTGCTCACCCGCCTTCAGTGGGGCGCACATAGGGCGACACCGGCGAGTCCGCCGCCACCCACCCAGCCGCCTTGTCACCGCCGGGCAGCCCTCCCGGCGAGCGGCGGTGCCGGGTGAGCTGTTCGCTGGGCATGCTGTGGGCAGAGCCGCTGAGGTCAGGAGTGACCACAAAACCACACGGAGCCTCCTTCCCGAAACCCTTGTGGAAAAGCCATCACCCCGGGGTGGGGAGGGGTTGGCTGGGGCCGGGGGGGGCAGCTGGGAAGGGGAGGACACACACACACACACTCACACTCACACAAGTGGTCGGCGGAGCCAAGTTGGCCCCGCGGCCCCCGGCGCGGCGGCGAGAGCTGCCGTATCTGATGGGCTGGTGGCCAACGGCGAGCAGAGCCCCATCCCAACCCCCCGCCACCCCCCTCCCCCGGCCCCATTCCCGGCATTCGTGGGAGAGCCCAGCCCTGGAGGTCCTGTGGTGGCCAGGCATGAACGTGCCATTGAGGACAAAGTAGCCCTGTGTGTGTGGCAGTGGCCACTGGCTACCGGCCACCAGCCTGCAATCCCCATCCAGCAGCACTTAACCCTTCCCTGCGCACCGTCGCTGGGAGGTTTGGTAGCCCAAGGTGGCCCCAAGCTACTTCATGGGTCTTGGAGCGGGTGATGGGCACAGGGACAGACACCTCTGTCCCCAGCGTGCTGGTGTTCAACCCCGCCAAGAGTGGTGGGGTGCCGCTGTGGCATTACGGACGTGCCGCTGCCGCACCAAGGAGGTGACACCGTGCCGTCGGGCAGGCGCAGTGGCAGCCCGCAGGTGACAAGTGGATGCCCTGTCCGCTGTACCTGGCCATCGACGGCCACAGCAGTCCCCAGGCACTGATGGGAAGGACATGTGTGTCCTTGCTCCCCCACAGCAACCACGCCAGTGAGGGTCTCCATCCCATCCCATGGGATACCACCTGCCTCTTCCCATCCCACCCCTGCTGCCCCTTCTCTCCAGGAGCCATCAAGCACCACCAACCCTTCCCCGGAGCTCCCAGACCCCAGCAGCTCCCCGGCAGCTCCTGCCGCGGGTGGGTGTTTTGGGGGGCCCCACGTTCCGTGTCCCCCCCCCAGCGCAGCCCCGCGGCGCTGAGTGTTTACATCCTGTCTCCTGGCTGTGTTTATAGCTGCGGCCGAGCCTCCAGCGAGGCCCATAATGAGCTGGGCCTGGAGTTCCCATCCCGCTCCAGCCAAGGGCTCGATGGAAACAGCCCCGGCAGCGAGGATCGGGGGGGAGGCCCCTTAATCCCAACCAGACCCTGCACGCATGAGTAACCCAGCGTGGGCATGGCACCCAGCGGCACACAGCAGGTGTCCTGGTGTCTTTGCGGGTCATGGAGGCACACAGCACCCAACAGTCATGGAGTGCCTGTCACCAACGCTGTCACTCGTGGGTGCTATGCCCAGTGCCAGCCTCCCTGGCACAGCAGGGCATCCCCGCTGCCAGCCCATGTGGCACTGTGGATCCTAATGAGGTACGTCTTTCTCCCTCCCCTGGCACCATGAAACCTGCCATCACTGGTATCTCCCCCACCCATGGGGACACCACCTTGGGTGGGTTGGCATGAGACTGGCATATCTCACAGCTGTGCTTGCTCGAGATGGCCATGCCATGATGCATGTGGATTGGGCAGGGGATGGCACATCCCTCTGCCATCCACTGGCACAGATGGACTCTTTGCCACCACCAGCATCTCCTACCCATGACAACAACACCTTAGGTTAGCATGGAGCTGGCAGCTTTACTCAGCTGTGCCCAGACGCCCATGCATCCCTGGGCACTGAGACAGCGGCTGGCACATCCTTCTGCCATCCCCTGGCACCACCAGACCCATTGCCAGCACCAGCATGTCCCACTCGCAAGGACACCACCTTGGCCAGGTTCACATGGACCAACAGCTCTACCTAGCTGTGCCCACTCAGGACAACCATTCCATGACACCTAGACTGGCACCGTGTTCATCATCACCCACCAGCCACATGCCACTCGGGGGTCACAGCACTGCCAAGCCAGCTGCCACCCAGATGTCCCTTCTTGCCGGGGTGAACACATCCCCACCAGCTGGGTGAAGGACCACAGCTACCCTGTGCTGGGCAGCACAGTGGCAGCCCCCGTGCAACAGAGGGACTGGCACTACCCTGGTGACTGTTGGGAGGTGATTTATGGAGCTGGCTGGCACTTAGCAGGGCATAAATCACCCCCGAGCACGGCCCTGTAAGCAGAGCCTGTCTCGTTTCCCTGCAGAGCCTGTGCTTAATGCAGCCCAGATGTTGGCCACCACCGTACCCAACGCAGGGACGGGGCTGCGGTGACAACGGGGGCCCGACGAACGTCCCCAGACTCTGTCAGAGATGCCACCAGCTGGGGACACCCCAAAAAGTGGAACTGGGGTGGTCAAAAGCCTCAGCCCACATCTCCTCCCGCTACACCAAGCTTGGTGTGCCCTTCCTCGTCCCAACGCCGCTGCCCGCAGGCTGTGGTGCCGGTCGTGCCACCAGCGTCACGGCCACGTCCACCAGCCCCGGGGAGGGGGAGGCTGCGTGGGAGGAAGGGCACTGGGAGCACTGGGGGATCCCAGCCTCGCCTTTCCGGTTCCCCGGCGCTAGCTCAGTTTTGCCCGTCCCTGCGTCACGCCGGTACCGGTGACACCGAAGCCAACCCCAGCCTCGTGGTGCCCTAACCGCTAAGACGTGCGGATCCCTACCCCGGCACTTAGGGATCCCGATCCTGGGACTTGGAGATCTCCATCACAGACCTCGGGGAGCCTTGCAACACCCCCAATTTGACCTTTTAAGGATGTTTTCCAGCACTTCCCGGGTGCGGACCCCCCCGTCCAATCCCTGTGGATCACCAACCCTACAACCACCCCAGCTCTGCCAGGGTCCCGAAGCGGCCGCTGGGTGCGGGGGAAGAAAACCATTCCACAGCCGGGGGGAAACCCCATTTCTTTGGCACCCCTAAAATCCCACTGCCAGGGAATTTTGGGTGGAGGAGGGTTTGGGGTTTTTCCCTCCCACCCCTGCTCCAGCCCCAAAAATCAAAGTCGAGGATGGGGGGGGGGTGGGAGAGGAAGGAAAAAATTAAACTCTTCCCTCTCCCTTAAAATCTCAACGAGTTTCATTTTCCTCCCCTCTGTCAGTGCTTGGGGTTGAATTCTCCGTGCTGAGCGGCGGCTCCCTCTCGGATAATCACAAACATGCATGGAAAAGAGGGAAGGGAGAAAGGGAGAGGAAAAAAAAAAAAAGAAAGAGGAAAAAAAAAAAAAAGGAGGAAAAGGGAAAAAAAATATCCTAAACCCACCCAAACGAGAGAGGGGAAAGTCTTAAATCAATCCCAAAGCCAGACAGACGCTTTAATCACATCAAATTAAAATCAGCAGCAGCAGCTCGGAAAAGGGAAGGGAAAAAAAAACAACCCAAAAAAAAAAAGAAACACAGACGCACACAGCACAGCCCCCCCCAGAGGAAAAAAACAGCCCCCACCCCCAAACCCCACCCTAAACCCCCTGCCCCGGCAGCTCCCAGCACCTCCCAGCGCCTCGGTCTTACCTGAGAGCTCCCCAGCAACATTTAGCATAGTCGGGGTGCAGCGAGGGGGGAGTTGGGGAAAGGGGAAGGGGGAGGGGGGGGAAGGAATGAGAAGAGCCCCAAAACAGGGTGAGAAATTAAGGGGTGGTGGGAGGGGGTAAGGGGGAGGAGAGAGTTGATTTGGTTCTTGCGCTGGGTTGAGCTGAGCTCTACCCCAGCTCCTGGTTACGGGGGGCGGGGGGGGGGGGGTTGGTTTTGGGTGTGTGTGAGGGGGGGGTGGGTTGGGTTTTTCTTTTTCCTCGCCTTATTTGTTTTGCTTGAGTGGAAAGAGAAAGAGAAGAAGGGGGGAAAAAAAGGGAAGCAGGCATGCAGGGTGTGAGGGAGGCAGGGGGGGTGGGGAGAGGGTTTTTTTTTGGGGAGGGGGTTGTTTTTGGGGTGTGAATGTGTGCGTGCAGGCTCCGGCTGCTTTCGCTTCGCTGCCTTCTTTTTTTTTTAACCCCCCACCCCCCTTCTCTCCTTTCCTTCCCTTTCCTTCTTTTTTTTTTTTTAACTTTCCCCTCCAACCTCCCCTTGATTTGCTCTTTTTGATTGGTGTCCAGGAATGCAAGAAATTAAAAAAAAAAAAAAAGGAGAAGAAGAAGAAAAAAAAAGAAGAAGAAAAAAAAGAAGAAAAAAAAAAGAAAGGAAAAAAAAAACCAAAACAAGAAGAAGGAAAAAAAAAAAGAAAAGAAAGGGGGTAAAAGAAGGAAAAAAAAAAGAAAAGAAAGTGGGGAAAAAAGAAAGAAAAAAAAAAACAAGAAGAAAAAAGAGGGGAAAAAAGGAAGGAAAAAAAAAGAAGGGAAAAACATTAAAAAATGAGGAAAAAAAGAAAGAAAAAAAATCTACACACCAGGAAAAAAAAAAAAACCACAAAAAAAGAAGGAAAGAAAGGAAAAAAAAAGAAATTGAGCTTGAATCCACCCTCCCCAAGCTGCTGCCTCCCGGCCTTGCTTTGCCTCTCTCCTCTCTCTCTCTCTCTCTCTCTCTGTGTTTTTTTTTCCCTTTCCTCTCCAAATTCAAGTGTTAAGCAGAACCAGGTTGCTTTCAAGAATGTATTTGATGCAGTTGTACACAAGAGCAGGCTCCATTCATTCCCTCCCTTACCATCCCCCCCCCACCCTCCACCACACACACACACCCCTCCCAACCTCGCTCCTTTTCACCACCACCACCTTCCCCTCCTCACACATTGCCAGCTAAAACCTGTTCGTGGGGGTCCAGGGGTAGAGGTAGGGAGGTTAGAAGGGGAAGAAAAAAGGAGTCGGGGGAAAGGGGTTCCCTGGAGTGAGGAGAAAGGAGTGAAAGGGGTCCAGGGAGAGAGGTAGGGAGGTTGGAAGGGGGAAAAAAAGGGAGTCAGAAGAGAAGGGGGAAAGGGGTTTCTGGAGTGGGGAGAGCAGAGTGAAGGGGGTCCAGGGGTAGAGGTAGGGAGGTTGGAAGAGAGGAAAAAAGGGGGTCAGAAGGGAAGGGGGAAAGGGGTTCCTGGAGGGGGGAGAAATGAGTGAAGGGGGTCCAGGGGCAGAGGACAGAAGAGGCTCCAGGGGTAGAGGTAGGGAGGTTGGAAGGGGGGAAAAAAGGGGTCAGGGAAAAGGGGTTTCTGGAGTGGGGAGAGAGGAGTGAAGGGGTCAATGGGGAGAAGGAGTGAGTGTGTGTTTGGAGTTGGGAGGGAAAGGAAAAGAAGTTCTTGAAGTGGGGAGAGAGGAGAAAAAGGGTCACTGGGGGAGCGACTGGGGTCCCTGGAGTAAGAAGTCAAAGGAAGTCACTGGGGTAGAGAGGGAAGAGAGAGGGGGTCACTGAAGTGGGGATTGGGGTCTCTGGGGTTGGGATGAAAGAGAAAAGGCATCCCTGGTATGAGAAGGAAAGAGAAAGAGGGTCACTGGTGCGAGGAGAGAAGGGAAAGGGGGTCACTGGGGTGAGAATGTGGGTCTCTGGAGTCGAGAGGGGAGAGAAAAGGGGTCCCTGGAATGAGGGCAGAGAAAGGGGGTCACTGGAGTGAGGAGAGAAGGGAAGGGGGTCACTGGAGTGAGGAAAGGAAAAGGGGGTCAGTGAGGTGGAGCAGAGAAGGGAAAGAGGGCCACTGGGGTGGGGATTGGGGTCTCCAGGTTTGGAAGGGAGAGGGGGGGGTCCCTGGAGTGGGTCACTGGGGTAGGGACTGGGGTCAGGAGGGAAAGTAAAAGGAGTGGGGAGCAAAGATAAAAGGGGTCACTGCAGTAGGGACTGGGGTCTCTGGAGTTGGGAGAAAGGAAAGGAGGTCCCTGAAGTGGGGAGGGAAGGGAAGTTACGGATTGGGGTCTCCAGGGTTGAAAGAGATTGAAAACGGGATGCCTGGGATAGGGATTGGGATCCCCGGGGTGAGAACTACAGCCTCTGGGTTTGGGGGGGAGGGGGGGGGATGGAAGGGGGTCCCTGGAGTGAGAATGGAAACAGGATCCTTGGAGTGAGGAGGGAAGGGAAAGAGGATCTCCGGTATGGGCACTGGGATCTCCAGGATTGGGAAGGAAGGGAAAGAGCCTCTCCGGAGCAGAGATTGGGGTCTCCAGGATGGGGAGAGAAGGGCAAAGGAGTCCCTGAAGTGGAGACAGAAGAGAAAGGGAATCACTTGGGGTAGGGATTGGGGTGGTGGGGATGGGAAGGGAAAGGAAAGAAGGTCACTGGGGTAGAGATCGAGGTCTTGGGGTTGCGAGGGAAGGGAAAAGGGGTGCCCAGGGTGCGGAGGGAAGGGAATGGGTGGCCCAGGAGTGGGGACTGGAGCCTCCATGGTGGGGAGAGGGGGGTTCTGGGGACGGAAAGCGGGGGTCTCCAGGTGGGGAGGGAAGCGAGGACCTCGCTTTCTCTGTCCTAGTCGTCCCGCTCCGGGCTCTGGCTCCCGCACGGCTTTTGTTAAGTGGCAGCGGCGGAGCCGGTGCGAGGTCGGTGCGGGGCCAGTGCGGTTCTGGGGAGTTCGGTAGAGAACTGAGGAGGGGGTAGGGGATCTTCTCCTACCTGCTCTCAGCTCCATGCGGGCCAGACGCGGGGCTGGGGCGGTGGGTACGTGGTTAGGGGTTCCGGGACAAGCTTGCAACGGTCCCGCACACCGGCCCGGGACTACGGCTCCCATTTGCCGGTCCCAGCCCCGTCTCGTCCTTCTTCTCCTCCCGACGGCACGCCGAGAGCCCGGTCCCCCCCCCCCGTGGGGGGGTCCGGGGAGGGGAACGGGGAAGGAGGTGGTCGGGAGCGGGGGGGGACGGGACGGGGCGAGGTGCGGCGGGGCGGCGAGCCAAGGGGGGTGGGGGGGTGGGGGAAAAGAGGGGGGGGTGGGGTGCCAGTCTGACACCCCCCCCCCTTTTCCCCAAACCGCCACCCCCCCACAACATCCGCGGGCAACGGGGAGGGGTGGGTGGAGGGATGGGGAGGCGCGAAGATAGGCAGCGGAGGGCCGGTCGGTGCGGGGAGGGACGCGGGACAGACAGAGCGACAGACAGACAGGCGTGGGGCTGGCCTCGCCTCTCCTCTGGTACTGCCAACCCCCTCCCCTGCTGCTGGCTTGGTAAAGGAGGGTGGGGGGTCCTTGGTGGGGGTGTATGGGGGCGGGTAGTGTGAGATCCCCTCGCCGGTTGAGCCGGGATGGGAGAGCCTGGGTTCCGTAGCGCCGTGGCCGCTGCCCCGCCGGGACAGTCCCGGGATGACGGCAGGTGAGCGATGGGAGAACGGGAATGCGGCTGTCGGGACTCGGTGGGCTTCAAGTCCCGGGACAACCGGAGGCGTTGGGAGGAACAGCCCCGTACTCGCCGCACCGGGAAGCGGAGAAGCGGCGGGGACAAGCTTCTCCCGGTGCCCCCAGGGTACTGCTGCTGCCCACCACGGTCACGGCCACGGTCCTGCAATCACTCCCTGCGCTCCTCCTGCGGGGTGCCAGAGCCAAGAGCCGCCAACCTTCTCAATTAACGCGCCCGCGAATGAAGCCCGGTGCCGGCAGGGCCCTTGGCACTGCCCGTGGCCTGCCTCAGAGCCCACCCGGGGCTAGCAGAGGGGGGAGTGAAAGCAGAATCCCCTTCACGGGAAGGGCCAAAAATGATGCAAAACCAGCTCCCCCCTCCGAAAGAAAAGCTTTGTTTCAGACAAAGGCCAGCGCTGCTCGGGAGTACCGGGACGTAACAACCGAGTTTATTCCCCAGCCCGGTCTGAGCCCCCACAGCTCCCTCACTGGCAGCAATTGTATCCTCCCAGACCCCCCCTCCACCCTCCCCAGAGCAGCGAGGTGCCAGCTTGGAGCATGGTGACACCAGCCTGTCTCCAAAGCCACAGGGACACCCCCTGCCCCCTCCTCAGCGCTCTCGCAGAGGCTTAGGGACACCCACCCCTCCCCATAGTGATAAACCAGGCACTGACAGGCGGTGCCAGGGTGATTTATTGGATGGGAAGCGTGGATTTGGGGTTGGAGCTGTGAGGAAGGACCCAACAGATGGGAAAACCAGCAAAGAACAGCTACGAGGTGCCTCACCCCAGCTCACAGCAGCATTTTAAGGAGGAGGGGGGTCCCCACATCCAGCCTGTCTCCACCCTAGTCATGCTGCTAGGATCTGGTTTCCCCTTCCTTGTCCCAAGCAAAGAGCGTGGAGAAGTTGGGAAAGCCACTTCCACCTCCCCTGGGGAGTTGCTGTAGCGTGGCTGGGGGAGCAGCTGTCAGCCCCGGGCTGGGGGACTTCAAGTCCTGTCCTGTCGCTGTCCCCCCACAACATCCCAAAAGGCAGCACCAGGGTTGTTTCTGAGGAGCTTTCCAGCTCAGTTCACACTGGGCCAGCACCTGAGAGGGAAGAGAAGAGGAGGAGGGTGCAACACTCAGTGAATGTGGCACAAGTGCCCTGACCCAGGAGCACTGTGTCAGCCTCCTCAGGCAGCGAGATAACCCCTGCACTAGCTCTGCCCCAGCCGCTGCCCAGACGTGTGGGTGAGACCATGCCCCCCCACCCCATGCCCACAGGGACCACGTCACCCGCAGAGCTGTGGGCAGCTGATTTCACCTTCGTCCCCTTGCTGGCGCCACGGCTGGGCCCTGCCTCCCACTGCTGACCTTTGTGGCGGGCAGCAGCTCACCATCCGGCTGTGCCATGGCTGTGCCACAGCCTCTGCCCGCTCACCACGGCCCCTTGTGCTCCCACCTGCTTCCTAACTCTACATCCAGCCTCATCCGTGACACCCAAGGGCTGCACCATGGGCAGATGGAGGAAGGAGGGAAAAAGGGATGCTGAGTGCCCCAAAAAACCATGGCACCAGGGCGGGTTTGAACCCCGAATCATGTTCAGACCCCTCCCAAACTGTGAGTTATACAGACAGGGCACTGTCCCAGTTCCTTGGGGACACCCCTGGGAGACAAGCCAAGGGACATCTTGGGGGCACCAAGCAGCCATTTGTCCCCTGCTGCCAGCCCCAGCTGTGTCCGTCTGTCTCCCCGCGCCGCTGGCTGGGCGAGGGCACAGCGCCATGATGCTGTGCTGGGAAGGAAGCCGGCAGCTCTGGGAGCAGTGGGCAAGCTGCCCCTGCTGGGAGATGGCCCACGAGCCCAGTGGGCACACGGAGGCCACCCCAGGGTTGGCAGGGAAGGTGACAGGTTCACAGCTTTGGGGGTAGGTTGAAGCCAGGGGTTCGGGAGCCCTCGTAGGGCTGCCAGGCTCCTGCTCCCGGCACGTATCCAGCCTGGTCCCCAGCGCCTCGTCGGTGCTGGCTGGGGGAGGCCAGGGGAGGAGGGGAGGGGTGCGTGTGGCTTTGGCCACCACTGAGGTGTGTGTGTCACGACCGCAGCCAGCTGCGTCCTATCCACAGCCCCATAAAACGCTGAGCCCCGAGGCCAGAGCCCCTCCTGGGGACGGCGGCTCCAGAGGAGCCCGGCTGCTGTTCCAGCGCTGGAACGGACGCTCACACACAATCCCAGCCTCCTCCTCCTCCTGGGAGGAAGGGGCTGGTAGCCAGTGCTCACCCCAGAGGTGGAGCGAGCCAGATCCAGCTCACCCCGTGGAGGCTGGACCCCAAAGCAAGGCCAAGGCAGGCCTGGGAGTCCCCTGAGCAACCCAAGCACATGGCTTGGCCCAAGAACAGCCCCACGGAGGTCAGAAGTTGATGGTACCTGACAGGGATGTGCTGCTGAGGGGTGTTTGGTCCAAAATTGCAGCTGTGGGGCATTCAGAGAGGTGCTCAGCACCAGCAGCACACCTGAGATGGAAAACAGAGGAGGAGAGGCTGTGGCTGCATGTTGGAGAATGACAGGGATGGGAGAGGGGCTCTGTGCCCTCCCCCCCGCCTCAGGTGCCAGCCACATTCTGCAGGCTACAGACTGGGGGCCCCTCAGCTTGAGCTCTGCAGCCACTGAGCCTAGGAGGAGGGACTTGGGCAGTTGCTACTCCTGCCGAAGGACCCCACTGCAAGCTCGAGTCAAGTTCCTCACAGCCAGATCCCCCTCCCCAGCCTCCCTCGAGGCCTCAACCCGAGACCCATTCACTCCAGGCTGGCTGCCTGCGTGAGGAAAGCAATTGACTGAGCTCCCCCTAAGCTGCCCCAGCAAGACCACTGACCCTCCATAGTGCTTTCTGACCCTCTAGCGTGGAGAGACCCTCAACTGCTGCCAGTCTGGCCATGGCATCCCTGCCTGCCCAGGTGCTCTGTCACTGGCCAAGACGTTGAGACCTGCAGACACGGGGCAGAAGACCCCAAAACAGTGAGCTCCCCAGAGGCACTGGAGCAGAGACTCCATCAGGGCCTCGTGTGGGTAACCACCCAGATCTGGGGAGCACTGTGTGGGGCAGCAGCAGGTGACAGCAGTGTGTTGGATGGGGCTGAGCTGGCAGAAGTGGCAATGGGGTGAACCTTACCCTGGCAGCTGGCATGGGCAGGCAGGAGGGAGTGCTTCAGGGTGGCTGCTGGAGGGAGAAGGGGGCAGCTGGAGCAGGCTGGGGAGGGAGGCTGGGGTCACAGGTGGATGGCTGTGGTACAGTCTGGGGTTACCAATGCCATCTGGAGGAGGCCCAGGCCCCTCAAGAGAGACCCAGAGGAGCCAGAAGGGCCAGGGGCGGCCCCAGAGGCAGGATGAGAGCCTGAGGCCAGGATGCGGGCAGGGGTCAGGGGTATTGGCCAGATCTGTAACCGAGCCCAGGGCTCGGAACTAGACCTCAGGCTCAGGCCCAGGCTCGAGGCTTGAGCCCACAGTCAGTACCTGGGGTCAGGGGTATGGAGCCTGGAGCCAGAGACCGGGGTCTGGGGGGGTCGAGGCTGCAGCCCGGGGCCGGGGTACGAGCGCAGAGCCAGCGGCCGGAGCCAAGGTCAGCCTCGGGGGGCGGAGCCGCGCCGCGGGGCGCACCGCCGCTCTCCGCGGTCGAAGCCCCATTGGCTGAGCCCTACGTCACTCCGGCAGCCGGCAGCGCCCGTGCCTTGCCGACCAATAGGAAGAGACGGAAGGCGGAACCACGAGATGATCCCACCCCTCGATCACGTGAGGCGAAGCTGGGCACTAAGCACCGCCCCGCGGCAGTCACGCGGGAGGCGCTAACCAATCGCCCCGCGCCGGAGGCGGGACAAAGGCTGCCTCTCACCCAATGGGAAGACGGCGGGCGAGGGCGGCGGCGCGAGCGGGAAGGCGGCGGCGGCGCGGAGCAGAAACGGGCGGAACCAACGGCCGCGGGAGGCGGGGGGGGACGGGCGCGACCACCGCCAGGCTGGGCGGCACGGCCGGGACCCTCCGACACCGGAGAGGGAGGGAAAACACTGGCAAGAGCGCGGGTGGACGTGCCCAAGGGGCAAGTGTGCGGCTGGGCTCATCCCCAGGGGCGTGGGGAGGGGGAGAACCCAGGAGGAACCATTCGGCGGGGACGTGGCTTGGGGCGGGGCCTGAGCGCTGGGGTGGGGCCTGGGCAGCAGGCGCGAAACCCCCCACGTGTCTCGGTGCTGACCCCACGCCATGAAGGGCGTCGTCACCGGGAGCAACGTCAAAGGTGAGGGAGTCCGGGGGGGTATGGGGTCGTGGTGGCACACAGGGACTGTGGGAGGCAAGTGGGGAGCGAGGGTGGTGGGGGCACTACAGTGGTAGAGAGGTGCAGTGGGCATGACGGGCACTGGGAGCTGAGGAGCAAGGGGAGTGTAGGGTGCACTGGGGTGTGTGGCACGGGGTGGAGGGGTCAGAGGAGGATTGCTCAGAATGGGGGGGCATTGGGGAGCAGAGGACATGGTGAGTGCGCAGGGAGTTCGCTGGTGTGGAGGGCATCAGTGGTGTGGGAGCACAGAAGATGTGTGGGGTGTGGATGCATGGGCTGTGAATGGTCTAAGGAGAGTGGGAGGGCATGGAGGGTCTGGTGGACATAGGGAGTGAGTGGCACAGTGAATGGAGGGGGCATGAAAGGAGTGGGGATGCAAAAGGACCGTGTGAGGTACAAGGGGGTGTGAGAGGAATGGGAGACACGAAGTACACAGGAGTGGGGCACAGGGGCTTGAGAGGTGTCACTTGTGGGTGTGCCACCTAAGAATGGGAGGCAGTGGAATATGGGGGGCACAGGGGACTGGGGAGGGGGTGAGTGTGAGCACGACACAGGAGTGCCCTGCCTGACTCTTTCCTTCTCCTCTCTGCTACCCAGTCCTCGGCCGTGCTGTGCACTCCCTGTCCCGCATCGGGGACGAGCTCTACCTGGAGCCCACTGACAGTGGGGTACGAAGCACCAGGGCTGGGAGGTAGAACTGGCTGGGAGCTTGTAAGGGGTTGCCACTTGTGCCCCCGCTGTGTCTCAGCCGGTGCCAATGCTGTGTCTCCCCCTCCCAAGCTGTCCCTACGCTCAGTCAACTCCTCGCGTTCAGCCTTCGCCTCCTTCCTCTTCGCGCCCCTCTTCTTCCAGCTGTACCAGCTGGGTGAGCCCCAACCCTTCCGATGCAAAGTTCTCATGAAGGTGAAGCACCCTGCTCCTGGGCACCCCCAAACGTCTCTAGGGTGAGGGGTGCCAGGTAAGGGTGACTGTCCCCATTCCTGTCCCCTCTTTGTAGTCTTTCCTGGGCGTCTTCCGCTCGCTGCCTTCGCTGGAGAAGACTGTGGGGAAATGTCTCATCCTGCTCAAACCCAGCGCCAACCGCCTGGTCCTGCAGCTCCACTGCAAGTATGGTGAGTGCTGGCACTGGGAGGGGCCACGGTGGCATGTGGTGGCCAGGCTGAGCTGGTGACCTCTCTGACAGGTGTCACCAAGACTCACAACCTGGCTTTCCAGGAGTGTGAGCAGCTCCAGGCTGTCTTCGACATCCAGCGCTGCGCCAGCAGCCTCTGCGCCCCAGCACGGTGAGTGACACCACAGGGACACTGAGGTGGCAAAGGGGATGTAGGTGGCACAAAAAGGGATGGGACGGGATGAGTTACAGGCTGGGGTGGCAAAAGGCATGATGTAGGCAGCACAAAGGGGACACTGATGTGGCACCAGGGTGGAGGAGATTGCCAAGAGAGGCTGGGCTGGCACAGAGGGGATCCTGGAGCAGCAAAGAGGATGCATGAAGAGGACGCTGATGTGGCACCGGCTAAGGAGGGATGGCAGGGAGAGCCTGGGGGTGGCAAAGGAGATGTAGGTGGCACAAAGGGAACATGGGGATGCTGTTGAGTTGGCTGAGGTGGCCAAGGGCATTTAGGTGGCACAAAAGGGACACCGAGGTGGTGCCAGGGTAGAGGGGAGTATCAGGGGAGGCTGGGGCAGCACAAAGGAGACACTGTGGTGGCACCAGGGTGGGCAGGGGTATGAAGGAGAATTAAAAGTGGGACCCTGGGGGTGGGCTTTGGGGTTGCTCAGCCCCAGTTGCCCTACACACACCCTCCATGTGCCCACAGGGTGCTGGCAGAAGCCGTGGTTCACTTCCCCCAGACACTGGCTGAGGTGACACTGGGGGCTGGCCCTGGGGGCAAGATCAGCCTCCGAAACTACGTGGAGGATGAGATGGGTGAGCCTCGTGGGGGAGGTGGGTGCCCCTTCCCTTGCCTTGGGTTGCCACCACAAACCCCTGACCTGCCTCTCACCATCACTCCCAGAGGCAAAGAAGACGATGGTGACAGAGCTGTGGCTGGCAGAAGACGAGTTCCAGAGGGTGGCAGTGACCCCAGGCTCCTCCATCACCTTCTGCCTCAAGGAGTTTCGGGTCAGGCCCTGCTGAGGGATTCCCCCAAACTCTGGGGTCACCCCCTTAAGCCCCTCCTCAACCCCTTCTTTGTCACACTCCACCCTACAGGGTCTGCTGACCTTCGCTGAGGCCTCCAACTTGCCCCTCACCATCCACTACGATGTGCCCGGCAGGTAGGAGTAGGCATCGCAACCCACCCCTGTGCCAACCCTGCCCTTGGCTCCTCCAGCCTCAGAACGTTTGTGCCCTGCACCCCCGTTGCAGGCCCGTGGTGTTCACCCTGGATGATGCTGTCCTGGAAGTCCACCTGGTGCTGGCCACCCTCTTGGACCCCAAAAGTGACTCTCAGTGCCCCATGGCTAACGGGTGAGGATTGCCTTGGGTGGCATCAGCAGGGACCAGAGTGAACAGTCACCAATCTGCCCCTGCTTGCTCCTCTCTCACCCCAGCGGCGTCTCCCATTTGCCCCTCCCCTCTGACGACCTCACTGATGACATCGAGTCCTACATGGTTGCCATGGAAACTGAGGAAGAGCCTGGGGTGCCCCCCAGCCCAACCTTCCCCCTAAACACCCCCTGTCCAGCCCAAAGCGACCCTGAGGAGGAAGAGGAGGAAGAAGAGGAGGAGGAAGGAGCTGTGCCAGGTACTCCCCCTCACAAAAAGGTATGGGATGAGCATTTGTATACCTGGGGAGCAGAGGGGGGGGGGGGGCTGGATACAGCCCTCTCCTGACCTCCTTTTTCTCCCTTCCCCAGTTTCGTTCCTTGTTTTTCGGCTCGGTGCTGACACCAGGGGGGCCCAGCCTGGCCCCCACCCAGGAGGTGCTGGCAGAGGACAGTGACAACGACTGCTGAAGACACCCCCCCCAACCACAACACACACACAGACACAGAGTGTCCCCCCCCAATCCACCACCAGCTCCTAAACGTGACCCATTACAAGTTTATTCCTCCAAAAAACCCTCCTGCCCCACCCCCCTCCCCTCCATTGTTTCCCCCCCCCCCAACCCCAGGGCTGGGCTCTGGGCTTTGTAACTGACCCCCCCTCGCCTCCAAGCTCAGCCCTGCCCTCAGAGTGGTCTAGGGGGAGGCACTGGATTTGGTTTGGTGGAGCTTGGCTGGGAGAGGGAATGGGAGGGGAGGAGGAGCAGGATCTTCCAAATAAAAAACCGACTTGAAAGTTGACCTGATGTTCAGGGGTGCTGGGGGGGGTCCCCCAGACCCCAGCTTGTGGGGGGAAGGGGGGCAGCTGATGACTCATTTCTTGGCTTTGGCAGAGTTTCGAGGGGGGGTCACAGGGCGGCCAGCAGGGTTCAGCCCACTGAACTGCCCGTATTTGCCCTTGTTCTTGTCAGCTGGCTTCAGGATCTGGGCAGGGGGGAAAGAGAGAGGGGGGTGGGGGGGAAAAGAGAGAGTGGGGAGGGGGGGGAAAGGAAGTGAAGGAAGAATAAGGTGGAAAAAAAATGAGGAGGAGGTAGGTAAAAAAAAACAGGGGGGGACGAGGAGAGGGGATAAAAAGGGAGAAAAATTGAGTGGGTTAAAAAAGGGTAGGGGGTAAAAATGGGTGAGGAGGGGGAGAAGAAATAAAGGGGGGGAAAGAGGGATGGGGGAGGGAGAGAAGGGGGGAGGGAGAGAAGGGAGGGGAGGGAGAGAAGGGAGGGGAGGGAGAGAAGGGAGGGGAGGGAGAGAAGGGGGGGGAGGGAGAGAAGGGGGGGGAGGGAGAGAAGGGGAGGGGAGGGAGAGAAGGGGAGGGAAGGAAAGGGGGAGGAAGGGAAAGAGAGGAGAGGGAAAGGGGGAGCAGGGGAAAGAGTGGGGACAGGAGCAGGGGGAGGTAAAACGAGTGACAAAAACAAGGGTGAGGGCGAAGGATGAAAGGGGAGGAGAATAATGGTGAGAGAGGATAAAAAGATGGGGAGAAAAGTTGAGGAGGAGGAAGCAAAAGAGGAGAGAGTAAGGTGTGTGGGGAGGGAAAGGTGTTGAGGAGGGGGTCACACCCCTTGCCCCAACTTCCCTCTCCCCCTCGTTCCCACATCGATTTGTGGAGGCTCTTCCTCACTTCAGCAGGGCCCTCCCACAGCACCCACGCTGAGGCTGTGTGTGTGACCACCCCCTCCCCAGGGCCACGTGTGCCCCCCCAGACCCACCTGGAAGGAGCACATCAGGGTCTCATCCACGCTCATCATGGCCCCCGCGTTGTCGAACTCGCCACAGTAGTTGGGGGCTGAGAAGAGGGTAACGAGCTGGCGCTTGGCAAAGAACTCATACCCATCCTCTACCACCTGGGCATGGGGGGAGGAAGGTTAAACAACAGCTGGGCACCCCTGCCAAGGCAAAAGAACCATCCTCCTGGGGTTAAACCTCCACCCCGTGGGGAAAAAGGCACCTCCCTGGGCTCAATACCCACCTCCGGGAGCAAACATCCAGTGCCTGAGGTGGGCACTGACGTCCTGGGGTGAAGGCTCACCCCCCACACCCTTGCCCAGGGCAAATATCTGCCCCTTCCATGGGTAAACAGGCACCCCCTGGGGCAAGTATCAATCCCCTGAGGTGAATACTTAGCTGCAGGGGCAAGTAAACACACCTTGGGGTCAATACTTAACCCCAGTTGAAGTGAGTATCAATGCCCTGGGGTGAATACCCAGTCCCTGGAGTAGACACTTGTCCCCTCTGGGGCAAAACCACCCACTCTGGGGCAAAAAGTTCTCCCCTATGGGGTAAAAAATACCCTTTTTGGGGGGCAAAAAGCCACCTTCTAGGGTCAAATGTTTACCCCATTTGTGGTGAAGTGTCAACCTCTGGGGCAAAACCTCTCCCTTCTGGGGCAAACGCCCACCCCTGTGAGGGGAAATAACCACACCCTGGCGCAAGTCTGTGCCTGGTGTCAAATAACCACATCCACGTGGGGCAGATACCCACTTCACTGTGCCAATATCCACCCCCTGGGGCAAAACCTCAGCTCCCAGGGGCAAATATCCACCCTTGGGGCAAAACCTCAGCTCGCAGGGGCAAATACTTCCAGAAGCCCAGCCGTGAAAGTCCCCTACAACATCCACCAGGGTCAAACATTTCCCCTCTAGGGCTCAGCCTCCTCCCTAGTGGGGGGCAAATCCCTGGGGTGCAGCCATATGATCCCTGCAGACTGCCCAGAGCCTGTGCCCCCCCCGCGGTGGCAGCAGGGTGCCTGGCAGCAGCAGGGTGCCCGGCGGTACCTGGTGTGCCCGGCAGATGAGGTCCAGGTCGTGCTTGTGCAGGAACTTGGCCACCACCTCGGCGCCGAAGGTGAAGGAGACTCCGCGGTCGTTCTCCCCCCAGCCCTGCACGTCCTTGTCGGGGTCAGACCAGAGCAGGTCGCAGAGCAGGCCCTGGTCAGGGACGTCCGTGGGCCGCATGATCCTCCGGATCTGCTCCATCGACTGCAGGTCAGGAGACAGCCCTGGGGGGAGAAGGAGAGTTGTGCAATCACAGACTGCTTGAGGCTGCAAGAGAGCTTCAAGAGCGTGGAGTCTGACCCTGAACCCAGCCCTGCCCGGGCACCACCCAACCATGGCCCTCAGCACCACATCAGCACGGCTCCGAAACCCTTCCAGGGATGGGGACTGCACCACTGTCCTGGGCAGCCTGGGACAGGCCTGGACAATCCTTTTGGCTGAGGATATTTCTCCTCATGGCCAACCTAAACCACCCCTGGGGCACACTGAGGCCTTTTCCTCTTGTCCTGGCACTTCTTCCTTGGCAGCAGAGCCCAATCCCCAGCTGTCTCCAGGCTCCTTGCAGGCAGCTGCAGAGAGCCAGAAGCTCTCCCCTCAGCCTCCTTTCCTCCAGCCTCAGCACCCCCAGCTCCCTCAGCTGCTCCTTACCATTGTTCTCCAGACCCTCCCTCAGCTTTGTTGCCCCTCTCTGGACCTGCTCCAGACCCTCAGTGTCCTCCTAGGAGTGAGGAGCCCAAACCTGACCCCAGGATTCCAGGTGTGGCCTCAGCAGTGCCCAGTCTCAGAGGACAGTCCCTGCTCTGCTCCTGCTGACCACACTCTTGCTGATCCAAACAAGGCTGCTGGTGCTCTGCTTGGTCACCTGGGCACACTGTGGCTCCTCTCCAGCTGCTGTCACCATCCCACCCAGGTCCTTTCCCACCAGGCAGTCTCCAGCCCCTCTGCCCCCAGCCTGGAGCCTTCCTGGGGATGTTGTGACCCAAGTGCATGACCCAGCACTAGGCCTTGTTAAACCTCATCCCATTGGCCTCACCCATGGATCCAGCCTGGCCAGACCCCTCTGCAGAGTCTCCAACCCTCCAGCAGGACCTCCAAAACATCAACACACAGCTCCTGTCCCCTTCCTTCAGCCCTGTGCCCACCTCCATGGCAACAGAAGATCTTCTCATCCACGATGGCAGCGATGGGCAAACAGTTGAAGCAGTCAGTGAAGGTCTTCCAGAGCTTGATGTTGTATCTCCGTTTGCCTGCGAGGCAGAGGGAGGTGTGGGTGCCAGGATGCTCATTCTGGGGGGAGTAGAGGGGTGCTTGAAAGTCCTTGGGGGACCCCAGTGTGGGCTTGTGCCCCCTAGGTGAAGCACATGCAGCTTCTCACTGTCTCTGACTGTGGCTGCATGGGGACAATGCCATGGGGTGCTGGCACCTCCGAGGGCACCTCTGTGCTGGGAGAACTGATTGTGGGTATGAGGATGCCACAAGGGTGGCAGGGTGACGCAAGGGTGACATGAGGATGTGGGGGTAGCAGAGGCATATAGCAGGGGGGACACAGGGGTAGCACAGGGTGGGACAGAGGGACACGAAAGGGCAAGAGAACATGGGCATGGCAGGAAGGTGCAGAGGTGGCAGAACAGTTGTGGGGGGACATACGAGGAGGCAGAGGGGTTATGGAGGTGGCAGAGGGGTTGTGAGGGGGGACATGGGTGGCAAAGGAGGTGCAGGAGAACACACTGGCGTGGCAGAGGGGTTTTGGAGGGGGCATGTGAGGTGGCAGAGGGATTGCAGGGGGACACATTGGGGTGGCAGAGGGATTGCAGGGGGATGCACAGGGGTGGCAGAGGAATTGCAGGGGGATGCACGGGGGTGGCAGAGGGCTTGTGAGGGACACGTGAGGTGGCAGAAGTGTTGGGGAGGGCCACACAGGGCTGGAAGAAGTTTTGGGGAACAGGGGGATGCCCAGAGAGGTTGTGGGGCTGGTGGAGGGGTGGTGAGGGGAGGCGGGGGGTGGCAGGGGAGCCTGTGGGGGGCACCCACACTCATCGTAGAAGCCGTAGATGCGGTTGATGCTGGCACACTCGTGGTTGCCCCGCAGCAGGAAGAAGTTCTCGGGGTACTTGATCTTGTAGGCCAGGAGGAGGCAGATGGTCTCCAGAGACTGCTTGCCCCTGTCCACGTAGTCACCCAGGAACAGGTAATTGCTCTCGGGGGGGAAGCCTCCGTACTCAAAAAGCCTCAGCAAGTCGTAGTACTGCCCGTGGATGTCACCTGAGCAGGGTGGGAGGGCACATCACACAACAAGGTTGGGATCCCAGCTTCTCAAACCACCCCTCCTGACACCCACCCACCCATCTGCCCCCGCCACAGGCTGCACTGGCAACTCCGTGCCACCCCTGGGCGCAGTTCACACAGGCTGCACCTAAGGTGCCAGGCTGTGCCTGCTGGCAGGGTGGCGTCACCTCTCCACTCAAAGCACTCACCACAGATCTTGAGGGGAGCTTCCAGCTCCAGCAGGATGGGCTGGCTGAGGAAGATCTCCCTCGACTTGAGGCACAGCCCTCGGATCTCGTTCTCCGTCAGCTGCACGTTCTTCCCCGGCCGCGACCCTTGGACTGCCCCCACCCCCAAGACAAAGAGAGAGAGATGGGCATGAAGGGCACCCCCTCTAGCACTGGCACCAAGGGGCACAAGGCTTATGGCAAGCCCTGTGCCCACAGACTGACAGGAGCCATGGGTATGAAAGGTTTAGAGGTGTCCCCACCACCAGCCTCAGGCCACCTCCCTCCTCAGAGAGCTAAGGGCTCCCCCAGCCTGGCACCCCCCTATGCTCTGACACACTCCTTAATGCTCTCCCCCAGCCCCAAATCCCAGACCCTACCCCAAACTCAGCAGCCCTTTAGCCAGCTTGCCAAATCCTGACCCTCCAAACACCAGAGTCCCCCACCCCCAGAGTCCAGCCCCACAAGAAGGCAGGCTCAGGATTTCTACCTCTACCTGCCCTCAGATCCATCCCCCCTCAAATATCCTCCCCTACCCCCAAACACTCAGCTCCATGACACCTCCCCCCCCATACACTGCCCTGGCCTCATGGTGGGGAAGCCTGAAGCCATGGAGTAGGGGGATGGAGGCTGTTTGGGGTCCAAAGACATTTTGTGTGGCAGGTGTGTTTTAGGGGGAAAAGGAGCCACTGGGGTGGGCTGGAGGAAGGGTCCATTGGAAGGGGGCCAAAAGTGGTTGTTTTGGGGGCTCAGAGACCACTGCAGAGATCCTAAGGCCACTGAGGGGCAGTGGGGTCACTGGTGGGGGGGGGGAAAGAGGTCTGCTCAGGGCCTTTGGGGTGCTGGAGTAGAGGATTTGGGAAGGGGAGGTGAGGCAGGACCGTTTGGGATCAGGGCAGGTGGGAACTAGAGGATGCTATGGGGACTCTGGGGCCAGGTGGTGGGGGGATGGAAAAGGCCAGCTGGGGAAGACTGAGGCTGTTGTTGGGGGGGAGATCTGGGGCCATTTTGGGGGTGAATTGGGCTGCTGGAGAAAAGGAGGCTGGAGGCTGCTGGGGAGGGGATGGGGGCTGTTATGGAGGGAGACTGTTGTGGACGGAGGGGGGATACTAGGGGTGAATAGGTGTTGTTAGGGAAGGGATGGGTGCTGTTGGGGAGGGGATGGAGCTGGTGGGGGAGGGTGGGTGCTGCTGGGGAGGGGACGGAGCTGGTGGGGAAGGGTGGGTGCTGCTGGGGAGGGGATGGAGCTGGTGGGGGAGGGTGGGTGCTGCTGGGGAGGGGACGGAGCTGGCGGGGGCGGGTGGGTGCTGCTGGGGAGGGGACGGTGCTGGCGGGGGCGGGTGGGTGCTGCTGGGGAGGGGACGGTGCTGGCGGGGGCGGGTGGGTGCTGCTGGGGAGGGGACGGTGCTGGCGGGGGCGGGTGGGTGCTGCTGGGGGCTGGGGAAACGGGGCTGTGCTGCGAGCGGCAGCGGGCTGCTGGAGGAGGCAGGAGGCCGCCGTGGGGAGCAGTGAGGCTGTCTTGAGGGCGCTGTTGGGAGCGGGTTGGAGGCCGCCGAAGGGAAAACAGGACCATGGGATGGGGGAACTGCAGGCCGGGGGTGAGGGGAAACGGAGCCATTTTGGGGAGGAGGGGGGGGAGGGCTGGCGGGGGACGTAGGGCGCTGGGAGCAAGGCGGCAGCCGGATGCCCTCGGTGGAACCCCGGTGCCGTTCCGGGGTCTCGGTGCCGTTACAAGGAAGCCTGGAGCCGTTCCAAGGTGTGTGGGGGTGGGGGTGGGGTGGCGGAAGGTCCCGGCGCCGTTACAAGATCCCGAGGCGGCTCGAAGCAGGGGGCTGAGGGGGTTCCCGGGACCGTTGGGTATCCGTGCGCGGGTCAATCCGGTGGGTGCCGGATCCGCTCACCCTCCAAGAGACGGCTGATGATGGAGTCGAGGTTGAGCTTCTCGGTGTCCGCCATGGCCGCCGGACGCTGCCGCCAAGCCCCGCCCGCCGCGCCGTGCGCACCGCCACCGAGGCGGCCCCGGCCCCGCAGCGCTCCCCCTGGCGGCGGGGAGGAACCGGCGCCTCAGAGCGCTCCCCGGGGAGGGGGAGTGGGGATGTTCCCGGTGACACCGCGGCGGCGGGGGACAGCTTGGTCGTGACCCCCTGCCTATATCATCGGGGACACTTCGGCACTCCAACACCAGCTTCAGGGGGGCGCAGCAGAGGGTCCCCAGCCTGCGGCGCAGGCACAGGGGGGACACCAGTGACATAGGGACGCCCCGGGGGACACGGGCAAAGGGACAAGAGGGGCACACAGACATCCCGCAGGGATCTTCATAGACGGATCTCCCTTGTCCCTCCTCCCGTCTCCGAGCCCGCGGAGCCACCCGTTGCCAGCCTGCCAGGGTTGTTGCTGGGAGGCTGTCGTCACTTCGATGTCCCCGAGGCCGCCTCGACGCTTGGGGACACGGTGGCGGGTGGCCCAGCCCGGGGGCACAGCCAGCCCCGTTTGTCCCGTGTGTGGTGTCCGCCCCGGGTCACAGCTCTCCTTCCCCAGCCTTGACATTTCTGCTGCCTGGTGTCAGCTTTACAGCCGTCCCCCGAGTGACCCCACCGAGCTGGCCCTGTCCCCTGTGTCCCCTGTCGTGTCCCCTGTGTCCCCTCCGCTTCCCTGGGCCTCCCTCAGCCCCGCCCTGGCCCTCCCCGGGGCCGCCCCGCCCGGGACCGGAGCGGGTACAGCCTTTGATAGCACCGGAGAGACTGACAGCCACTGTCACCCCTTGTCACCGTCACCGTCACCGCCGGTGGGTACTGGCGCGGGTGGGACCGGAGGGATGTGAGCAGGGAGGGGGCAAACTTGGGGGTGCTGAGGGGGGAGTGGAGGAGTGGGAAATGAGAAGGGGGTAGGTGCGTGTGCGAACATGTGAGTGTACATGTGTGAGTGTGAGTGCACTTGTGTGTGTGCCTGTGCATGTGAGTGTGCGTGTGTGAGTGCATGTGTGAGTGTGAGTGCACTTGTGTGTGTGCATGTGAGTGTGCCTGTGAGTGTACGTGTGTGAGTGTGAGTGCATGTGTGAGTGCATGTGTGTGTATGTGCCTGTGCATGTGCATGTGAGTGTGCGTGTGTGAATGTGAGTGCATGCATGAGTGCACATGTGTGTGTGCCTGTGCATGTGAGTGTGCATGTGAGCGTACGTGTGTGTGAGTGCATGTGTGAGTGCACATGTGTGGGTGCCTGTGCATGTGAGTGTGCGTGTGAAAGTGTGAGCATGCATGTGAGTGTGTGCATGTACTTGTGTAAGTGCATGTGTGAGTATACATGTGAGTGTACATGTGTGAGTGTGTGAGCGTACATGTGAGTGTACATGTGAATGTACCTGTGTGCATGCAAGTGCATGTGTGTGTGTACATGTCTGCATGTATGTATGTGCATGTCTGCATGTCTACATGTATGTGTGCATGTCTGTGTGTGTGTGTCTACATCTGTATGCATGTCTGCATGTGTGTGTGCATGCATGTCTGCATGTGTGTGTGTGCATGTCTCTGTGTGTGTCTATGTGCATATGCACGTCTGCATGTGTGTGTGCATGTCTCTGTGTGTGTCTGTCTATGTGCATATGCATGTCTGCATGTGTGTGTGTGCATGTCTCTGTGTGTGTCTGTCTATGTGCATATGCATGTCTGCATGTGTGTGTGTGCATGTCGCTCTGTGTGCACCTCTGTGTGTGTGTGTGCACATCTGCACGTGTGTGTGCTTGCAGTTGTGCAGGTGAACATGCCTGCAAGTGTGCAGCTGTGTGCACAGCCCTGTGTGTGTGTGTGTGTGTGTGCATGTCAGCACATATGTGTGTGTGCTTGCAGGTGTGCATGTGCATGTGAACATGCCTGCAGGTGTGCAGCTGTATGCAGAGCCCTCTGTGTGTGTGTGCATGTCAGCACGTGTGTGTGCATGCTTGCAGGTGTGCAGCTGTGTGCAGAGCCCTGTGTGTGTGCATGTCAGCACATGTGTGTGCATGCTTGCAGGTGTGCATGTGAACATGCCTGCAGGTGTGCAGCTGTGTGCACAGCCCTGTGTGTGTGTGCATGCTTGCAGGTGTGCAGCTGTGTGCAGAGCCCTGTGTGTGTGCATGTCAGCACATGTGTGTGCATGCTTGCAGGTGTGCATGTGAACATGCCTGCAGGTGTGCAGCTGTGTGCACAGCCCTGTGTGTGTGTGCATGCTTGCAGGTGTGCAGCTGTGTGCACAGCCCTGTGTGTGTGTGCACAGCCCTGTGTGTGTGTGCACAGCAGCACACGCATGTGTGGCCCTGTCCGTGTGCGTGGGTGTGTGCAGGTGAGCAGTCTGCATTCACGGAGCAGCAGTGAAGGGTGGGCAGCGCCTCGGCCTCTTGGCACACTGAGAGCTGTGGGTGTGCCAGGGGATGGTGGCCATGCACGACAGCAGCAGGGTGCAGGTGACAAGGTGCTAGTGGCTGTGGGTGGCAGGGGGTGGGATGGGGTGGGTAGCATGGTGCATGTTGCAGGGTGTCAGTGACAAGGTGTGGGTGACACGGTGCATGTTACAGGGTGTCAGTGACAAGGTGCGGGTGGCAGGGGGATGGTACAGTGTGGGTGACACGGTGCATGTTACAGGGTGTCAGTGACAAGGTGTGGGTGGCAGGGGGATGGTACAGTGTGGGTGACACGGTGCATGTTACAGGGTGTCAGTGACAAGGTGTGGGTGGCAGGGGGATGGTACAGTGTGGGTGGCACGGTGCATGTTACAGGGTGTCAGTGACAAGGTGTGGGTGGCAGGGGGATGGTACAGTGTGGGTGACACGGTGCATGTTACAGGGTGTCAGTGACAAGGTGTGGGTGGCACGGTGCGTGTTGCAGGGTGTCAGTGACAGGGTGTGGGTGGCACGGTGCGTGTGGCAGGGTGTCAGTGATGAGGTGCGGGTGGCAGGGGGCGGCAAGGTGTGGGTGGCAGCGGGTGGCAGGGTGGGTGTGAACAGGGCATGCAGGGCTCTGCGGCGTGGTGGCTTGGTGCCTGCTGGTGACGGTGACAGTGACGCCGCGGGCAGCTGGAGCTAAGCCGGGGGACGTGCGGCCTGGCAGCTCTGCCATGCTGGGGAGAGGGGGACGGGGAGGGGGCAGTGCCCAGCCTGGGGACAGGGCCAGCGGGCCGGGGACACCCCGACACACTGTGCCGCCACCCCATGTCCCCGTGCCCTCCTTATTGTCTCCCTGTGGGGGCAGAGATGGGGACAAGGACGGGAACAGGGGGGTGAGCCCAGCTCATGGCGAGGGTGCCAGCGCCTGGTGCGAGGTGCCCATGTCCCCCCCCGGCAGTGGAGGGGACAATGGGGCTCTGTGCCGCCCGCCGTGCCCGCCGCCTAATCCGGGGCACGGGGCCGGGGGCTGGGCACCCTGGGGTGGCACCGGGGGGGTTTAAAGGCCAGAGCTGAGTGGTGTCCCCTGTGCCAGGCGTCCCCGAGCCTTCGTTCCCTGCGAGCTCTCAGGCCACTGCAAGGTACCCGCGGTGGGCACGGGATGGGGAGGGACACGGCTGTGCCAGTCTGGGGACAGAAGAGTGGTGCCCAGGCTCGGGGGGGCTCGTGGACCTGCCAGGGACCCTACGTCTAGGTGATGAGGGGGCAGACTTCATAGTGGTGCACAGGAGACTGAGCCATGTATCCCCTCAGCCTGGCACCAGGTCCTGGGCACCCCATGGAGACGTGGTTCTCTGGGTGGGGGTGCTGGCACAGTGCCACAGGGATGTAGGAGCCTCGGGGCAGGGTAAGAGGGCGCTGGGTACCACTCGGTTCCCTGCCCCAATTTCTCTCGATGCCCAGGGACCCTGGTGGGAGCTGGGAACCCACCAAGAGGTGACAGGGAGCTCCTGGGTGCCCCAGGGCACTTTGGCACCCCGGGGCTCTGCTGAGCTGGAAGGGGATTACACTAATCCCTGCTCGGGCTCAGCCAGGGTCACCGCAGCTGGCACCGAGAGGACAACCTCGGGTCATCAGGACTGGCACCGAAGGGACAAGCTGGGGTGACCGCAGGTGGCACTGAGGGTGCCCCTGGAATAGGTGCCTGGCCCCGGTGGGTGTTGCAGGAGGGGTAGCTTGGGCACCACAGGATGGGGAGGGTGGTCCTTGGCACTGAGAATGGCATGTTCCCGAGGGACCCCACTGACTGTGCCCATCCTTCTTCTGCAGCCCCTTTGTCACCAGGATGGTGAGTGGCACCTGGGTGAGGGATCCGGGTGGGGTGAGTGCCCCATCCCAGTGGGGCACGGTCCTGGTGAGCCCCAGTGGTGCCGGGCACTGCGCTGGGGAAGCAGGCAGCGTGGCACGCTGTGCCCACCTGCCACGTGACCCTGTGGGGACAAGGGGATGCTTTGTCCAGGAGCTGGTGGCTTGGCAGCTGGCACTGCCCCGCTGTCCCAGAGGTGGTGGCTGTGTGCCCAGCACCCACAGCCTCCCACCACCCTGGCACCCCACCCGTGTGTGGGCAGTGGTGCCCTGTGCCCCTCTGCCAGTCTCTCACTCCCATGGCTGCCCCATGTCCCCTATGCCAGCACCCTACTCCCATGCCCACCCAGTGTCAGCCTTGTACCAGTCTCATGCCAGTCCTTAGCCACTTGTTAGTCCTTTACACCCATTTCAGTCCCATATCAGCCCTATGCCAGCCTCATGCCAGCCATGTGCCAGGCAGTACCCCCCATGTCAGTTCCATATGAACCCTTTATGCCAGCCACATGTCAGCCCCATGCCACCCCCTTAGCACAATATCAGCCCCATGCCAACATTGTGCCAACCCATTATCCCTGTGCCACTCCCATGTCACCTCCTCAGCCTTATGCCAGCCCATTAGCCCTCTGCCAACCCCATGCCAAGCTGTTAAATCCATGTCAGCCCTGTTCCAGCCTTCTACCAGCCTCTTAGCTCTATGCCCAGCCCTGTGCCAGCCTCATCTCTGTGCTCTGCATCTCTCAATGGGCCAGCTGAGTGTGGAGCAAGGATCATGCCCAGCGGAGCAGGAGTGGGCAGGGCCTGAGGCCCTATGCCCAGGCTGGCTGGAGGATGAGGCCCCTGATGGAGAGGTGCCCGAGGACAGTGGAGACCATGATAGTGCCACCCATGCCTTTGAGCTGCTCCAGAGTGCTCTGTGCCAGGAGGGGTTGCCCCACACACTGGATCGCTCTGCAGAGCCCCGCACAGGTAGGAGGCATAGAGGGCACACTGCCAGGCTGGGATGGGGGGGCATGGTGCCAGGCTGGAGACGCAGAGGTGGCAGATACTGAGGTGGCAATGGAGAGTGCAGTGCCAAGCTGGAGACACAAGGGTGGCAGAGACTGAGATGGCAATGGGGGGCACAGTGCCAAGCTGAAGATGTGGAGGTGATAGAGCTAGGGATGGAGGGCAGGGGTAGGGATGGTGCTGAGAGTGAGGAGCCCGACTGGTGTTGGCAGGGATGAGCGTGGCCGTGGCAGCACGATGCTAGGCTGGCAATGAGGGGGTCACAGTCTGGTGGGAGTGCCAGGGCCAGGGTGTCAATAGAATGCCCATCCTGGGACTGGTAACCCTTTCCTTGCTGGCAGGATTTGGCCCACTGGACGTGACAGTCTGCATCCTGGGCTCCCCCACTGCCTTCCTGCCCATCCTGCTGGAGGGTGGCACCCGCTGCCCAGGTAGGTATGGGGCTCCTGCTCCCACCTCTATGAGCCACTCAAGAAGCCACAGCAGATGTCCCCACGTCCCACCTAGCTCCTCCGACCCCATGCCAAGGCGTTCCCCATACCCACCTGTGCCTGCAGGACTGGCACTGACTGGGGCAGGGGATGAGGGTAATGCCAACCCCTCTACTCGTGCCCCTCCTCTGCAGTGCCAGCAACTCCAGCACACACCAGTGCAGGCAGCAAATGCCATGTCAGGGTGACAGGGCAGCCACAGTGGCACTCCTCACTCTGTTACCTCCCCGAGTGGGTGTCCCCTTTGCCTCCTGTCCCAGGGCAAAGGGTAAAAGACAACCACTGCCCTTGTCCATGCCCAACCACAGGTGCCATGGTGCTGTGCCTGTCACCCACCTGGGCCAGCCGGGTGCCCTCGGAGACGTCCCCAGGAGCCTGGTCCCTGCTGCTGTCCCGAGGGGTCTCCTTCGAAGCTGGGGGTCACAGCACCTTGGAGACCTTCGTGCCACCTCGCCGTGCCAACTACGTGACGGGCACCTTCACCATGGCGGGTCCTGAGAGTGGCTGGGTGGGCGAGCTGGCCCGAGACCTCGATTGTCCCACGGGGGGGTCGGTCCCGCTCACCCACCGGCTTGAAGACCCCCTGGTCACCCGCTGGGTGCTGGCAGCCCGTGCCAACCTGCCCGTGCCCCCCACCCTGGCCTTTGTCTTGAAGTCGAGGGGGGACCTGCCCACGGAGCTGGTGGCATCTGGGGTGAGGCTGGTGAGGCTGGAGGACCCCCAGGGCCAGGAGAGCCTGGTGAAGGAAGAGGTGGGCACCTTCCTGGGGAGCACTGCCATGGAACCCTACAGCCAGGTGGGCACGGTGGGGCATGGTGGGCATGGGAGGGCACCCATGGGACATGATAGAGGGGTGAGAAAAAGCATGTGGGGCATGGATGAGGTGTAGGGGTTATGGGTGTGGGCACAGTGGGGGACATGGGGCAAATTGGGGCATTCAGGGCCACTCGTGTGTCACGTGCCAGTGGGATGCCATCAGGGATGTGGAGGGACAACTGTAGCCAGGTAGGGTGGTAGCTGGTGAGGTGGCACTGGGTGGCACCGGGTGGCACCGGGTGGTACGGGGTGACATGATGGGGCACGCACAGGGTGGCAGAACAGCATGTGTAGGTGATGATGAGTGTCCATGATGTGGGGTGACATAGGAGTGCCCTGTAGAGGTGGTGGGGTGGCACAGTGGCACCTGTAGATGCTGGTGGGTTACAGTGATGTGGGAAGGGCTGTGGGTGCCAGGCAGGTGGTGTGATGGTGCTGGATGGCGTGGGGGTGGCACAGTGGCACACGTAGCTGGTGATAGGTGAGCACGGCGCGAGGTGACCTGGGGGTGCCATGCAGGTGGCGGTGCGGCCAGCAGGGTGGCGTTGGCGTGGGACGGGCACCCGCAGCACCCACGGGAAGGAAGAGGGGGAGGCAGTGGCACGGGCAGTGTGTGCCTGGCTCTGTGGGCTGCGGGAGGAGGACAGCATCCTGCTGGAGGCCCTGGTGCCCACCGCCCGCCTGCCCGCACCCCCCCCACGTAAGACCCCCGCCTTGGGTGCCCACCACCCTGGGATGGGAGGGAAGGACCCCCCCCAGGCTCCCCGTGGCTGTGGGTTCCACTCGGCTGTCCCTTGGGATGGGTGGGGGGCACTGAGGCAACCGAACTCCTGGGCTTCCACGGTAGGGTGTGAGGGTGGCCACCCTGGGTGCCCACGGTCCCCTGGGCTAGGGGTGGGGGCCAAAGTGGGAACCTCACACCTCTGTGGTCTTCTGGAGTGGAGGATAAGGTCACCCTGGTCCCTCATGGTCCCCTGGGGTGGGAAAGAAGGTCCTTCAAATTTCCCTTGGGTAGGTCCCACAGCCCCCTGAGTCAGGGGTGGAGGTGACAGTGGCCATTCTGGCTCCCCATGGTCCCCTGGGCGTCAGGGAGAAGGTTACCTTGGACCCCCAAGGTCCCCTGGGGTAGGCGTGGGGGAGAAGGTGACAACCCTGGTCCCTTGTGGTCCCTTGGTGGGGTGGGAGAAGGTTACCCTGGTTCACTCTGGTCCCCATGGTCCCCAGGCATATGTGGGAGGCTAGTGCCCACCCTGGGTCCCCACAGTGCCCTGGCATGGAGAAGAAGGTCACCATGGTCCCCTGGGGCAGAGCAGAGTGGTGAGGTGACCACCTTGGCCTCCCCACACTCCCATGGGGCTGGGGGTGACAGTGGCCAAGCTGGACCAAACAATCCCCTGGGGTTGGGGCTGGCCACGGCCACCACAGTCCCACACAGGGTCCAAGAAGCTCTTGGGGTGGGGAGGGTCAGGCAAGGCCACCCCATGGCCAGGTGGTGGCCGTGCCTGCCCTGTCCCTCGCCCTCCAGGCAGCCCAGCCCCACGGCTGCCAGTGGCCCTGCGCATCTGCACCCTCATCTGCAGGTCCTGGGGGGACCGGCCCCAGCTCTGCCAGGTAACCACCGTGCCCAGCCTGGGCTCTTCTTCTTCAGGAGGGTGGGGCATAGTGGGTTGTGGCTCAGCAGGCTATGACACTGTGGGACAGCTGCCCAGGTTCTGGTGACCCTACATCTCCCCAGTCTCCATCTCTTGGTGGCCCTACGTGTGCCCAGGCTCTGGTGGCCATCCATGCTCCCATGTTTGGGTGGTCATTCATATCTCCATGGCATGGCCCAGGTGGCCCTAGATGTCCCCAGACAGATGGACATGTCCCTATACCTTGCTGGTTCTCTGTGTCCCCATTCTCTGGTGGCAGTTGGTGTGCCCAGGCTATGGGGTGGCAACCAATGTCCCCATGCCCTGATGGCAGCTGGCATGCCCAGGCTATGGGGTGGCAACCAATGTCCCCATGCCCTGATGGCAGCTGGCATGCCCAGGCTGTGGGGTGGCAACCAGTGTCCCCATGCCCTGATGGCAGCTGGTGTGCCCAGGCTATGGGGTGGCAACCAATGTCCCCATGCCCTGATGGCAGCTGGTGTGCCCATGCTCTGGTGGCAGCTGACGTCGCCATGCACATGTGTCCCCACAGGTGGCATGTGCCGTGGGGCGTGCGGAGGCCCCGGTGCGTCACGGCGTGTCACTGCCCCAGGGCCTGGACTCCAGCCTGCAGCAGTGGGGGGTGGTGGCCCCAGGCCAGAGGCAGGTCCTGGCCAAGCGGCTCCAGGAGGCCGCCGAGGCCACCATGGCTGCCATCTTGGCCACCGAGGCTGGGCTGAGTCCCCAGCAGCGTGGTGGCACCCGTGCCCGCACTGACCTCCTAGGTGAGCACCGGGGAGGATGTGACGGTGCCAGTCCCCAGGTGCCACCCCACAGCGGTGGCGCTGCCGCCACGGTGCTGAGCACCATGTCCTTGTCCCCAGGCGTGGACTTCTTGCTGGCGTGTGTGGATGATGCCCTGGAGCTGGTGGCATTGTCCACCAACAGCCAGCGCTGCCTGGAGACCTGCCTGCTGGCCCACGGCATGGGGCATGCCATGGGGGAACCTCCCAGTGACATGCCCCGGCTGGTGGCCGAGCTCCTGCTCCACTGGGCGCAGTGTCACCTGGTGGAGGGCAAGGACATCCTGCTCATCGGGGCTGGTGGCGTCAGCAAGAGCTTCGTGTGGGATGCCGCCCGCGACTACGGGCTGAAGGTGAGGAGGAGGCTGGTGGGCACTGCCAGAGGCGCCAGAGCGACCGCTGTGCGCCACCGCGCCCGCAGCAGCGCCACCATAGCTGTACCCACGCATCAGGCAGCCTGTGCCAGTCCATGGGGAAGGGCGGCACGGCTACGGTGCCAAGGGTGGGCTATCCTCTCTGCCACCACCGCCGTGGTGACACCTCCTTGGGACCCTAGATCCACCTGGTGGAGTCGGACCCGGAGCACTTTGCGGCAGGGCTGGTGGAGACCTTCCTGCCCTACGACAGCCGGGAGCACCGGCGGGACGAGGAGCACGCCGAGCGGGTGGCGGAGCTGCTGCGCTCCCGGGGCATCCAGCCCCACGCCTGCCTCTCTTACTGGGATGACTGCGTGGTGCTGGCGGCACTGGTGTGCCAGCGCCTGGGCCTGCGAGGTTGCCCGCCCGCTGCCGTCCGTGTGGCCAAGCAGAAGAGCCGGACCCACCAGCACCTACAGCGGTGCCGCCGCGGCCGCCCGCCACCGGCCGCCTACGCCGTGCCATGCCGCCGGCTGCAAAGCCACGGTGACGTTGACCGGGCAGCTGGCACCGTGCCCTTCCCCGCTGTGGCCAAACTGGAGTTTGGAGCCGGCGGTGTGGGGGTTCGACTGGTGGAGAACGCCGGGCAGTGCCACGCTCACGCCGCCCGCCTTTGGCGTGACCTCCGGGATGACGATGATCACCCTGGCATCGGCTTGGGCTGGGGCAATGCCATGCTGCTGATGGAGTATGTGCCAGGCACCGAGCACGACGTGGACCTGGTGGTCTTCCAAGGGAGACTTCTGGGGGCTTGGGTGTCCGACAATGGCCCCACTCGGCTGCCTGCCTTCCTGGAGACCGCTGCCTGCTTGCCATCCTGTTTGCCCACCGACCGGCAAGCCCAGCTGGTACGGGCAGCCCTGAGGTGCTGCCAGGCTTGTGGCTTGCGGGATGGTGTCTTCAACGTCGAGCTCAAACTGGGACCTACCGGTCCCCGCCTCCTGGAGATCAACCCGCGCATGGGGGGGTTCTACCTCCGCGACTGGATCCGGGAGATCTACGGCCCCGACCTGCTGTTGGCAGCCGTGCTGGTGGCACTGGGGGTACCGCCCGTGCTGCCCGCTCGCCCAGTGCCCCGCGGCCACTTGGCTGGTGTGATGTGCTTGGGCTCGGAGCACGGCGTGGCACTGGGGGGTGGCGGAGGGCTGGCAGCCCTGCGAGCACTGCAGGAGCGGGGGCTCGTCCGCCTCAACCGGCTCTTCGAGGAGACCGCGGGGGACGGCGAGTACGAGGAGCCGTGTCTGAGCGTGGCATGCGGCGGGGCAACGCGGGCAGAGGCCTGTCTGCGCCTGCTGGGGCTGTGCCAGGCGCTGGGGATCGACTCGCCCCGTTACCCAGTCGAGCATTTCTTGTCCCACTTCAAATAGCGCCGGGCAAGCAGCGGGGGTGGAGGGGGAACAGCTGAGCATGGACACAACCACTCCGCTGCCCTGGGATCCCCTCCTGCAGCCCCGCCACCCCATGCCCTGGCATCTCTCTGGCACCCTGTTCCCCGTCCTATGACCCCCAACACTCCATTCTCTGGCATCTCCCTGGCATCCCATCCCCTGGCATCCTCCTTGCCCTGGCACACTCCCCACCATCCTGGCACCTCATCTCCTGAAAACCTCTCAGTCCTATCCCTTGGCATTCACCCATTGTCCTGATACTCCGTTCCCTGCCATATCTCTACTGCCTTGCCACCACATCCCCTGCCATCTTCCCCTGACATCCTGGTACCACACTGTCTGGCATCCCCTCACTCCCGTGACACACCATCCCTTGGCACCTTCCTGCCATCCTAGCATTTCATCCCTGGCATCTCATTACCCTGATGGCACATCCCCCTGCCCTGACACCCCATACCCTGGCATCTCTCCATTACCCTGACACTTCATACCCTGGCATCTCTCCTGTGCTGGCATTCTCTCTCTTGGCATCCGATTCCCTGCCATCCCCCCACTCGCCTGACACCCCATCCCCTGGCATTCCCTTCACCATCATGACATGACCCCCACTCCCCTGATATTCCCCCATTACCCTTGCCCCCAGTCCCTTGGCATCCCACCCTCCATCTCTGTTGCCCTGGCATCCCATCCCCTGACACACCTGAGCCCGGTCCCCAGCGTTCCCTATCCCCACAGCTGGAGGGGATCCGGTGCCCCTCCCACGCCAGGGGACACTCGGGATGACAATGACCCTAGGACAGGGTCTTTCAACGAACCTTTGCTAATGGGCTGGGGGGAAGGTCAGGCAACCCCAGGTGCCCCACCGCGACAGTGGGCATAGCCTGGGGTATGCTGGTCCCCGCTGGCACAGGAAGACCCTACAATAGCAAACCAGGATGGCAAACAAAACCCGGGGGGGGCTGCTGAGTGTCACCATTCCCCCCCTAGTGACACGGGGCAGCCCGAGACCCCGCAGGAGGACAAGGAGAGGAGCAGAGGGCAGTGCTGGCACCCACAGAGTGGGACAGTACTGGGTCCTAGAGTGAGAAGCAGCCCCTATAGGGACCCTGCACTAACGCACAGCTTGTCTAGGGACCCTACAGCAATGTATAGTCCCTGTAGTGCCTCAGGCCATACAGTTAGCACCAGCAACCCTACAGTAACACAAGACCCCTACAGAGACTCCACACTAACATACAGCCCCTGTAGACACCAGACCATAAGACGCTGTCCCTATAGAGCCCCTACACTAACACACAGTCCTTATAGAGCACCTGCACTAACACACAGCCCCTATAGAGCCCCTGCACTAACACACAGCCCCTATAGAGCCCCTGCACTAACACACAGCCCCTATAGAGCCCCTGCACTAACATACAGCCCCTATAGAGCCCCTGCACTAACACACAGCCCCTATAGAGCCCCTGCACTTACAGCCCCTATAGAACCTCTACACTAACACACAGCCCCTATAGAGCCCCTGCACTAACACACAGCCCCTATAGAGCCCCTGCACTAACATACAGCCCCTATAGAGCCCCTGCACTAACACACAGCCCCTATAGAGCCCCTGCACTAACATACAGCCCCTATAGAGCCCCTGCACTAACATACAGCCCCTATAGAGCCCCCACACTAACATACAGCCCCGACAGAGCCCCTACACTAACACACAGCCCCTATAGAGCCCCCACACTAACATACAGCCCTGACAGAGCCCCCACACTAACACACAGCCCTTATAATAGAGTCCTTGCACTAACACACGGCCCTTATAGAGCCCCTACACTAACATGCAGCCCCTATAGAGCCCCTACACTAACACACAGCACCTATGCAGCCCCTGCACTAACGCAGACCCCCTAAACTAACACAGGGACCCTGTAGAGACCACTACACTGATGCACAGCACCTACAGATAACCTCCAATAACGTACAGCCCCTATAAAGCCCCTACACTAACACTGAGCCCCAACAGTGACCCTAAAATAACACAGGGACTCTACAGAGCCCCTGCAGTCCCTGTAGCCCCCCTGTAGCCCCTATAGAGCCCCTATAGAGTTCCCACAGCCCCTATAAGAGTCCCTATTACCCCTATAGAGCGCCTATAAAGCCTGTAGCCCCTATACAGCCCCCATAACCTCTGAAGAGCACCTACAGAGTCCTTACAACCCCTACAGCCCCTCACAGCCCTTATGGAGCCCCTACACCACCTATAGAACTCTTACAGTCTCCGTACAGCCTCTACAGCCCCTGCACAACCCCTACAGCCCTTAGCCCGCTATACAGCCCCTACAGCTCCCCCTTATAGCTCTTATATCCCCTACAGAGCCCCTATAGCGCCCCTATAAACCCCGACGGCTCCTGCAGCCCCCCGACCCACACTAGCACCGCGCCACAGCCCCCTCAACGCTCACCCCCGGTTGCGGGGGGAGTACCAGGACTGGGGGGGGGGCGGGAGGTGTCTCGGTCTCTTCCCGATTCTCCCCCCTCCCCCTCCGGTGTCGTCACGGCGCTGCCGGTGATGTGAGAGTGACGCGGCGGGGGGCGGTGTCCCCAAGTAAAGGCTGTGAGCGGCCCCAGGGCTCTGTCCTTGTCATCTCCGTGCGTGTCCCCCAGCACGGGAACACCCTCCCGGGACGCCCCTTCCCCCGCGCAGGGGATTCCCGGGATCCCCCCCCCCGCCCCTCAAAATGACGCGCGGGGGCGTGGCCGAAAGGGGCGTAGCCAATGAGGGAGAGGGTGGGGGCTAAGGGGGCGGGGCCTAAGGGGCGGGTCCCGCCGGGGTCCCCGGTACGGCGGCGGCGTCATGGCGGGGGTGTTCGACATCGACTTGGAGACCGAGGAGGGCAGCGACGGGGATGAGCCCGAGCTGGGCACCGTGAGCTGGCACCAGAGGGGGACAGGGGCCCCGGGGAACCGAGCACCGGGATTGTCGCAGGGAGTGGGCAATGGAGGCACCGAGACTGGGGAACAGGGACACCGACACCGGACTGAGGATGGGGATGTGGCGACCTAGAGAGGGACATGAGCACCGAGAGCGGCTGGGGACAAGATCTGGGACCGGAGGCACCGGGCACAGGGGCACCGGGAGTGGCGGGGGCCGGAGTAGGGAGCACCGGGCATACAAGCACCGGAATCGAGGGGCACCGCGCATAGGGGTACCGGGAGAGGCTGGGGCCGGAATCTGGAACATCGAGCACAAGGGTACTGGGGCAGGTTGGGGCCGGAATTGGGTGCACGGGGGCCGGGAATAGTGGCACCGGCACCGGACTGAGGATGGGAATGGAGACTGGGACGGGAACACCGGGAGCGGCTAGAAACGGGGATCAAGGACAGAGGGCACTGGGAATGGAGACAGGGGCACCGGCACTGGCTGTGACAGGGAGCATCGAGACCAGAGAGTAGATACCAGCAGTGGCTAAGGACAGAATCGCGACCGGGGACACTGGGACTGAGAGTGGGGGCACCGGGACAGGGACGTGGGCACTGGGATGGGCTGGAGATGGGGCTTGGAGCCGAGTGAGCAGCACTGGGACCCGGTGGGAATGGGGATCCCGGGAACTGCTTGTTGCAAGGCACAGCCGGGGGTCCCGGTACGACCGGGCAAAGGGAGGCTCTCTCCGGGCAGAGCTCGGGCTCAGCCCAAAAACATCCGGCTGGGCCGGTGGCACCGCGCCTCGCCCGCCCTGCTGCCATCCTGTCATAGTTCTCCTGCCTGTCATGGGTGCTCTGCCTGCCATGAGTGCAAGCCATGGGTGTCCTGTCGTGAGCACCCTGCCTATTGCGGGCACCCTGCCCGCTGTGAGTCCTCTGCCTGCCATCCTGCTGCAGCACCCTGCCTATTTGCTCACCATGGATGTCCTGCCCACGGCAGGACTACCCTACCGTGTGCACTTTGCATGCTGTGGGCACCCTTCCTCCCGTGAGCACCCTGTCTGCCATGGCTCCTCTCCTGCCGTGGGTGCTCCACTTACCATGGGTCCCCCGCCTGCTGGGAGCACTCTGCCATGAGAACCCTTCCTGCCACAGGTGCCCTGTTTGCCTTGGGCATTCTGCCTACCGTGGGTCCCCTGTCTGCTGTGGGCACCCTGCTTGCCTTGAGCATCCTGCTCACCATGGGCACCCGTCTTGCTGTGGGCACACTTTCTGGCGTGGGTACCCTGCCCACCACGGCTCCCTCTTGCCCACCAGTGCCCATGGTTTCCTTCCTGCAGGAGATGGAGCTGGAGCCCCGGGGAAACGGCCTGGAGTAAGTTGGAGACAGGCAGTGGGAGGGGACCAGGGGCCAGGGAATGGGTGGGGACAGGGGCCAGGCAGAGGGTCTGTCCCCTCTCACCCCGTGCCCCTACAGGCCGGTGGGACACTACGAGGAGATCGAGATCTCGGAGAGCAGCGTCAACAACGGCCCCGAGCACATCGGTCCCCACTGCTTCGAGCTGCTGCGTGTCCTGGGCAAGGGTGGCTATGGCAAGGTGAGGAGGATGCAGCAGGCTTTTTTTGGGGGGAGTGGGACCCTTTTTCAGGGTAGGGAGTTTTGGGAGGCTTGATTCCAGATCCCCGACCACTTCTGCTCGTCCTTTTAGGTCTTCCAGGTCCGTAAAGTCCAAGGCACCAACACGGGGAAGATCTTTGCCATGAAGGTTCTGAAGAAGGTAAGAGCAACCCAGCCTCCAGCTCCCTGGAGACCTCCCCCACCAAAGCTCAGCGCCTCCCACGCCCCTCCCCCAAGGCCAAGATCGCCTGCAACGCCAAGGACACGGCTCACACCCGAGCTGAGAGGAACATCTTGGAGGCTGTCAAGCACCCCTTCATCGTTGACCTCATCTATGCCTTCCAGACGGGCGGCAAGCTCTACCTCATCCTGGAGTGCCTCAGTGGTAAGGGTGGGGTCAACAGGGTCTCAAGGAGGCTTAGTAGATCTTGAGGTGGCTCAAGAGGTCCTTTGGTGGCTCTGGGCATTGGTTCAGGATGTCTCAGAGATGGCTTAGGAGGACCCATGGATGGTTCAGGTGTCCTGTGGTGGCTTAAGACGTCCTGAGGTGGCTCTGAGGGTCAGTTCAGGAGGTTCTGGAGATGGCTAGGGGGCTTCTGAGGTGGGTTAAGGGGTCTCAGAATGATTCAGGAGGTTCCATGGGTGGCTCAGGGCATCCTGAAGTGGTTTCAGGGGTCTTGGGAATGGCTTAGGGAGTCCTGGAATGGCTCAGGGGGCTCCTGAGGCAGCTCTGAGGGTTGGTTTGGGATGTCTCAGAGACGGTTCAGGGGATCCAAAGGTGAGGATGGATCAGGGGGTTCTAGGTATGGTTCAGGAGGGCTCAGGGTGTCCTGGGGATAGCTCAGGTCTTGGGTTGACTCAGGAGGTTCCAGGGATGGCTCAGAGGATCCTGGGATGGCTCAGGGGATTCCAAGATGCCTCAGGAGGCCCTGTGGTGGCTTCAGGAGGTCTTACTTGGGCTGATTTTTCAGGTGGAGAGCTCTTCATGCAGCTGGAGCGGGAAGGCATCTTCCTGGAGGACACTGCCTGGTAGGGCTGGCGTGGGGGAACTGTAGTTGGGGGCCGGAGTGGGGACCAGGACCCCAACACCACTCACAGCCCTGCCCCACCCTAGTTTCTACCTGAGCGAGATCACCCTGGCACTGGGCCACCTACACTCCCATGGCATCATCTACCGAGACCTCAAGCCGGAGAACATCATGCTCAACAGCCAAGGTGGGTTGGGTGGGGATGGGGATGGGGATGGGGTTGGGGATGGAGTGGGCTGGGGGGTACGAGTCCCAGCAATGGCTCTGAGCCCCCAACACACACCCAAAATGTTCCTCCTTAGGTCACATCAAGCTGACAGATTTTGGGTTGTGCAAGGAGTCCATCCATGATGGGGCTGTCACCCACACCTTCTGCGGCACCATCGAGTACATGTGAGGCAGGGAGGGGTGTAGGAAGGTTCTATGGGGGAGCGGGGGGGGGTGCGTTCCTCAGCTCAAGGGACCCCTTCCTCAACTGGAACAACTACTCCTGCAGGGCCCCTGAGATACTGGTGCGCAGCGGGCACAACCGGGCGGTGGACTGGTGGAGCCTGGGCGCCCTGATGTACGACATGCTCACAGGATCGGCAAGTCCCACTCCTGCTCTTTCCTCTCCTCGCTGTGGCTGAGTGGGTGGGTGGGTGGGTGGGAGGTGGGCAGCCAGGTTGTGGTGACACGGGGCCTTCCTTACCCTCCTGGCTCTTCCTCACCACCCGGTGGTGCCTCTCGCAGCCGCCTTTCACCGCGGAGAACCGCAAGAAGACCATTGACAAGATCCTCAAGGGCAAGCTGGTGCTGCCACCCTACCTGACCCCCGACGCACGGGACCTGCTCAAGAAGGTACTGCCACCAGCTTGGCTGCCTGGGGCCTGCCAAAATGGGTTCACGTAGCTCTTACCAAAAGAGCTGTCTCCTACTTGGTCACCTAGGTCCTGCCATGAGTGGTGTCCCTCACTTGGTCACCTAGGTCCTGCCATGAGTGGTGTCCCTCACTTGGTCACCTAGGTCCTGCCAAAAGTGGTGTCCCCTACTTGGTCACCTAGGTCCTGCCATAAGTGGTGTCCCTTACTTGGTTACCTAGGTCCTGTCTAAAGAGGTGTCCCCTACTTGGTCACCTAGGTCCTGCCAAAAGTGGTGTCCCTTACTTGGTTACCTAGTTCCTGCCAAAACTGGTGTCCCTTACTTGGTTACCTAGGTCCTGCCAAAACTGGTGTCCCTTACTTGCTTACCTAGGTCCTACCAAAAGTGGTGTCCCCTACTTGGTCACCTAAGTCCTGCCATAAGTGGTGTCCCCCACTTGGTCACCTAGGTCCTGCCTAAAGTGGTGTCCCCTACTTGGTCACCTAGGTCCTGCCTAAAGAGATGTCCCCTACTTGGTCACCTAGGTCCTGCCAAAACTGGTGTCCCTTACTTGCTTACCTAGGTCCTACCAAAACTGGTGTCCCTTACTTGCTTACCTAGGTCCTACCAAAAGTGGTGTCCCTTACTTGGTTACTCAGGTCCTACCAGAACTGGTGTCCCTTACTTGCTTACCTAGGTCCTACCAAAAGTGGTGTCCCTTACTTGGTTACTCAGGTCCTACCAGAACTGGTGTCCCTTACTTGCTTACCTAGGTCCTACCAAAAGTGGTGTCCTAGGTCCTGCCAAAACTGGTGTCCCCTACTTGGTTACCCAGGTCCTACAGAACTGGTGTCCCCTGATTGGTTACCTAGGTCCTACCAAAACTGCTATCCTAGGTCCTACAGAACTGATGTCCCCTACTTGGTTACCTAGGTCCTACCAGAACAGATGTAGACCCTACCAAACCAGGTGCCCAGTTCCTTGTTAATGTAGTTCTTATCAAAACAGGTTTATGTAGGTCCTGCCAAAACTGGTGTCCCATAGTTGGTTCCGTGGGTCCTACCAGAACAGATGTAGGTCCTATCAAAACGTGTGCCCTTTCCTTATTTCTGTAGGTCCTACTGAAACAGGGAGTGTGTGTGTGTGTGTGTGTGTGTGTGTGTGTGTGTGTCCCACTTTGATTACATAACAACTTTCTGTAGGTCCTACCAAAACGTCTGTCCACCCTCATTTCTACAGGTCCTGCCAGAACAGGTTTATATAGGCCCTACCAAAACAGGTAGCTCCCCCACCTTGATTACCTAGATCCTACCACGGCAGGTTTATGGAGGTCCTACCAAACCACAGCCCCCCTCCCCCACGCCCCACTCCATCCTCTTTTCTCTTCCAGTTCCTCAAGAGAAACCCCAACCAGCGGGTTGGAGGTGGCCCGGGCGACGCGGCTGATGTGCAGGTACAGGCAGGGATGGGGCAGCAGGGTGGGTGCCAGGCTGACACCCCCCCCCCCCCTCCCTGGACCCTTGACCCCCCCAGCACCCACCACCACCACCCCCCCACCCCATGCAGAAGCAGCCTTTCTTCCGTCACATCAACTGGGAGGATCTCCTGGCCCGAAGGCTGGACCCTCCATTTAAACCAAGCTTGGTACGACTGGGGGTGGGCAGGGGGGAGGGAGGTGAGCAGGGTGCGAATTCTGGGGGGAAGGGGCACCCAGAGGAGCACCCACACCTCCCCCCCGCCCCGTTCCTGCAGCAGTCAGAGGAGGATGTCAGCCAGTTTGACACCCGCTTCACTCGCCAAACCCCGGTGGACAGCCCAGACGATGCTGCCATCAGTGAAAGTGCCAACCAAGCCTTCCTGGTATGGAGCAGGGCGGGGGGGGCATAGTGGGCACCACTCTCTGGCAAGGTGGGCACCCCCCGATGTCCTCCTGGCTAAATTATCTCTCAGGGCTTTACCTATGTGGCCCCTTCAGTGCTAGAGAGCATCAAGGAAGGGTTCTCCTTCCAACCCAAAGTGCGCTCCCCCCGACGCCTCAACAGCAGCCCCCGCACCCCCGTCAGGTAACTGCGGCTGGGGGGGACACTGGGAGCGGGTTATGGGAGGGGGTAATAGGGTGGATGCTGAGGGAGGCTGATTTGGGGATGGTGGGCATTGAGGTAGACACCATGGGGTACCATTGGAGTGGGGGATCAGTGGGGGGGGGGGTGCTCTGTGGACCACCACTGCCCTTCCTCTCTCTGTTGGGGGAGCAGGTCGTGGGGACACTGAGCACAAGAAGCTTGGTGTTGGGGACAGTGCTGGGGAGGCACTGGGGACAAGGGGCTGAGGCAGGCACTGGGCACAAGAGGATTGTGGAGGGGTCATTTGGTAAAAAAGGGGCAGGGCTGGGGTGGTACTGGGCGCAATGGCATAGCGCTAGGGGAGCTCCTGGCACAAGGGGACCGTGCTGGGGAGGGGGGACACAGGACATAAGGGAATAGTGGAGCTGGGGGAACTGGACTGGAGGTACAGTGCTGGGGAAGCACTGGCCACAAGGGGGCAGCACTGGGGACAAAGTGCAGGGGGGACAAGGAGGGGTTTCTGCGGTGGGCAGGGGATGCTCACCTCACGTCCACACCTCTATTTCTCTGTGTCACTCCCCCCAGCCCTGTGAAATTCTCCCCTTTCGAAGCGTTCAAGCCAGGAGGGGCAGGAGGAGAGCCAATGGAGGTGGCTACCCTGCCACCCCCTCCTCCAGAGGGCACAGCCCCCTTGCCCATCAAGACCTCGGTGGGTGCCAAGAAGCAGAAAGGAGGTCGGGGGCGGGTGCCCAGGTAGGGGTGGGGTAGGGGTGGGGAGGGTTGGGGGTGGGGGCTGGCGCCCCACTTGTGGGTTCAGGTCGGGGGGACACCCCAAAAGCTGCTTCTGCTCTGGGTGTACCCCCTGCCTAATATCCCCCCCTTACCTGCTCACGCAGATGCCAGGACGAGCTGGTATGGAGGGGAGGGTGGGCAGGGGCACTCCCAAGGGTGTGGGCCCCCCAAGGGTGTGGTCCTTGGGTTGTGCCCCCTCCAAAGGCGTGGCCCAGCTGCTGAATGTGTGATAATTAAAGGACTTAATGAGGCTATGGTGGTCTTGCGTTGGAGGGGGTGGATCTTGAGGGGGGATTCTGGGCAGGGGGCCACGGGCTGCAGGCTCTGCCCCCGTCCTTGTCCCTTTTCCACTGTGGCCCCAGCACTGTCCTCTTCTGCTCACTGCCCCCTCGGCAGAGTCCCGTTGCACCCTGTGCCCCTCCTTGCAATCTGCTTGTGCCCAGGGACTCCCACGGCCCCAGTCCCTCCTGCCCAGCCCCACCCCACCTCACCCCCATACTGCCCCCTTGTGCCCTTCTTTTGCTTCCTTGTGTCTTTATTAGGCTCTGCCCCTTCATAGGCTCCTCCCCTCCCTAAGCTCCACCCTCTCCATAAGTTCCATCCCTTCATAGGCCCCGCCCCTTTGTGAGCTCCACCCTATCCATAAGCTCCACCCCTTCCATAGACTCCTCCCTTCCATAGGCTCCTCCCCTCCACGAGCTCCATCCCCTCAATAGGCTACACCCCTTCATAGGCTCCTCCCCTCCATAGACTCCACCCCTTCATAGGCTCCTCCCCTCCATAGACTCGGACCTCTTTATGGGCTCCGCCCCTCCCATAGGCTCCTCCCTGTGCCCAGGCCCCGCCCACCCCAGAACGGGCAGGCATTGATTGGTTGATTGGACAGCGCTGCTCTTTTATTGGCTGGCAGCCAGGCTCCTGCAGCCAGTCAAGAGCCTCAGACAGGGGCAGGTAGTGCTTGCAGGAAGGGCAGGGATGGCACAGGGTGGTGATATCACCAGGTGGTGGCCTCACAGATGATGTCACAGAGCAGTGCCAACATGGTGGTGGTGCCCTAGGGTGGTGATGTCACAGGGCAGTGACATCACAGGGTGGTGATACTGCAGGGTTGGAACCATCGCAGGGCAGTGCCACCACAGGGTGGGCGGTGTCATCACAGAACAGTGACATCACAGGGTGGTGACATCACAAAGCATTGACCAGAGCGCAGCGATGCTACAGGATGGCAATGGCCCAGGGCAGTGATGTCATCACAGGGCAGTGCCATCGCAGAGTGTCACAGGCTGGTGGTGTCACACGGCAATGACGACAGGGTGATGACATCACAAAGTCACAGGGCATTGACAGCACAAGCAGGTGACCTCACGGGCTGGTGACATCATGGACAGTGACATCAGAGGGCAGTGACATGTGGCCGTGTGTCCCCCCACGCCGCGGTCCCCGAGAAGGCGTGAAGGTCACTGAGCAGGGCCTCGGCGCTGCCCCCTGCCACCTGCCCCTCACTTAGGGGGCTGCCTGTGGCCTCCTCTTCTTCCTCTTCTTCCTCCTTCTGCTCCTCTTCCTCCTCCTCCTCCTGCTCCTCCTCCTCCTCCTCATGCCGCCTGAGCTCCTGGCTCCACGGCATCAACTCTTCCTCCTCATCCCGAGGTGCCATCACCACCACCACATCCTCTGCAGCTGTTGTCACCTCCCCGTCCCCATCTCCAGGCAGCACCACGCTGTCACTCAGGTGTCCCCGCAGCCGGTGCCAGCGTCCCCGCAGCAGCGCCAGGGCCCGGTGTCCCATGGGACGAGGGTGGTATCGCCCAGGCGAGAGTCGGCAGAGATGGTGCCAGGCTAGTGCCAACCCCACCAACAAACACAGCAGGACCCCCAGTAAGGTCCCCACCACCCGGTCACTCCTGTCTGCCACATGGTCACCCGCTGCCACCAGCTCCAGCAGTGCCAGCAGCACCGGTGCCAGCAGGTGCCACCACGCTGCAGCCTGTGGGGTGAGGACAAGGAGGTCACCGAGGACAACGTTGGCAGACGGCCAGGATCTTCCTGGCTTTGGGGTAACAGCCACGTCCCGGAAAGTGGGGCAGGGCTGGGGCGAAGGGCAGTGGGCACAGGAGCAAGGACAGGGCTGCGTCACACCCCCGCTTGCCCCCTCTCTATCCTGCATGCCCACAAGTGGCCAGCTGGCATTGTGACACGCAGCTACGGGCAGCGGATGCCACAGCACCTGTGGGTGCTGGGAGTACCGGAGTTGGCTGCTGTCCCCATGCCAGCACACTGAGTCCCTTTGCCTGCACCTCTCCCCCTCCCCTCTGCCATGCATCTGGGCATCCCCACCCCAGCCCTGCACCCACAGCCTGCCTGTACTGCTCTGAGCCACACAGATCTGCCCCCCACCCTCACCATGCTGCCCTGACCCCCCCCAACCCTGCTCCCCAACCTCACCATACTTCTCTGAACCCCTCCCCCCTACTCTGTTCTGACCCACACTCTTCAAAACCTCCCCTGAATCCTCAGCCCCCCCAAATCTGCCCCCCCCAACCCCAACCCAGCTGAGAGGCTATGCCCCAGTACCCTTCACTAATGCCCCCCCACCCCACCCCGAGTTCCCCAGGGAGTTCAGGGGGGACCCAAATTTAAACAGCGTCCTCCTCCCCTGAGACTTAGCAGGGGTAAAGGGCAAGAGGAGCCCCCCTGCTCCAATTCACCTCACTCCCAGTCCCCTACCATTTCCTCCCCCCCCCCCTCAATTTCGGGGTGCTCACCATCAACGGATGCTGGCAGATCGGGTGCTGGTGCCACCGGTCGGGATGGGCGGGGGCTGGCAGGGGAGAGAGGCTCCCCCCCCCCCCCTTTGCTGCTTCCTGTCCCCCCCACGCAGCGGATGTATCAATGCGGGGGGAGACAAAATGCTGCACCTCCCCCCCCCCTCCCCCCTCCAGACACCTCTACCTTACCCCAAATTCACCCCGGAGCCCCCAGATACCGAACAAGCTATGACTCCCCCACCCCCCCCAACTCTGTGTGTGTCCATAATCAGTTGCCCCCCACCCTGGCACCATAGTGGGGAGGGGGGAGCTTGCTCGCCCCCCTCCCCCCCCATCACCCCGTTTCCTGCCTGATGTGGGTGAGCTCACACTCGTGACTGCTGCTTCTTCCTGTGTGCCCCTCCCAGCCCCCACAACACCATAACGACCCCCCCATTGCCGCCCCCCCCCCCCCCCAGCCTCACCCCACATTGGTTTCTTTTCTTATAAATTCCTTTATTTGGAGTGAAAATAGAATCTTTTGACCCTGCACTGTAAGGTTGAGGGACACACACACACACACAAGGAGGGGTTAGAAGCCCCCCAAAAATATAAGTGGGACAATGTTCCTCAATTTCTTGGGGGGACACACATGACAAATTGTGTCCTGCCCCATAGGAAGAGAGAATGGAGGGGTGGGAGGGGGGTGGGGGAGACCCCTACCCAGGAAGGGGGGTTGGTGGTGCAGGGAGTAGTGTTTGATCCCAGAAGTAGCATCCCCCTCAAGCCTGAGGATATTGGCTGGGGGGGGCCCACAGGAATGGTCCATGATTTTGGGGGAGGGCAGCACCCAGTAAGGCAATGGGGGGAGGGGCAGCACCCAGTAACGGGGTGATGGAGGGAGTGGACAGTCCCCTCCAAAGGGGAGGATTTGGAGGCATGGGGACACCCCAGGAAGGGTGATCTTGCCAGGGGGATCCTGGGGTGGGGAATGGTCCCTTGCGGGGGGATCCTGCAGTAGGGAATGGTCCCTTAGTGGGAGGGCTTTGATGTGGGAGGTGGGTCCGGTGGTCCCGTGGGGGAGGGGGGGTGGGGGTAGGAGGTGGTCCCTAGACGTGGCCGTTCTCGAGGCGGCTGAGCTGCTCCTCCAGGCGGCTGATGCGCTGGCCCTGCTCGACCACCAGCGCCCGCAGCGCGGCCACCTCCTGCAGCACCTCCTCCAGACGGCCCTGCCAGGCCAGCCCGCCTCAGCCACAGCCGCCAGGGCCATGCCCACCGTGCCCCAACCCCGCTCACCAACTCCCCATCCAACGCCACGGGCCACCATGCCCACCACCCAACCTACGGACCACCGACCCAACCATCTGACCCATGGGCCCCACCCACGAAGACCCCCACCTACGAAGAACCCATCCATGAAGACTCCACCTACCTAGACCCCACTGGGACCCCGCCTATGAAGATCTCACCTATGAAGATCTCACCTATGAAGACCTCACTTATGACGAACCCAACCACAGATACTTCACTCTCAAAGACCCCACTCAGACCCACTCAGACTCCACCTATGAAGATGCCATCTATGAAGACCCCTCCTAAGACCACACCCACAGAGACCCCATCTATGAAGACCCCACCAAGACCCCACCTGTGAAGACAACCCCACCTATGATGAAGACCCCACCCAGAGAGACCCCACCTATGAATTAGCCCCCACGTACCGTGGGCGCCGGCGGGAGGGTGCCGAGGGCAGGCGGCGCGCTGAGGCGGGAGGGGGCGTGCGCGGCAGGAGAGGCGGCAGGGGGCGCGGCGGGCGCGGCGGCGGTGGCAGCGGGGCCGCGGCTGTCCTGGAGCAGCGACCGGCGGTTGACCTTGAGGTCCCGTTGCTTGCTGGGGACGTAGGCTTGGCGCAGGGACACCAGCACCGGCCCCGCCGTCCGGCCTGCCACCCACTCCTCCGCCTCCATGGCCGCCTCGGGGCCAGCCGTGTCGGGGTACAGGTCGTCCTGGAACAGGTCCGACTGTGACAGCCCCCCCCAGCCCCCAGGATAAAATGTCAGAGAAGGTGGTGGGACCTTCACGGAGACATCCACGGAGAACCCCAACATGGCCAAACCCTGTCCTGCCCCGGCAGCTCACGGAAGCCCCCATCCAGGCATCCTGTCCTGCACCAGGGCTTCACAAAGACCCCAGCCCAGCCTGACTGGGACCTCACAAGGGGACCCCCACCTAAGCAATGTGTTCCACCAGGGACACTCAAAGGCATGACTGCAGATGCCCATCCAAACACTATGTCCTACCCAGGCACCTCCACCCAGTCTGATCTGACTCCCACCCAGCCACCCCATCCTGCCCAGGGACCCCACACAGCGCTCACAGGGACCCCTCCCAACACTGAGACCCCCAATCAACCACCATGTCCTGCCCACAGACCCCTGCTGGCATGACAGGAGACCTTAACTCAACCACCTCGTGCTGCCCAGGCACCCCACGCAGCCCTCACGAGGCACAGTTAAGGGGCCCCCACTCATCCACTGGTGTCCCCCACCCCACTGTCACACCTTGGGGTACTGAGGACCACCCCCCCAAATCCCCACTGACCTTCCTTGGCACCGTCATGATGATGGGCTCACACTTGCGTTCGTGCAGCTTGTAGAACCTACCAGGATTTGGGGGTCACCAGAGTGGGTCACGGAGGGGTCGAGGAGGGAAACGAGGACCCCCTCAGCCCATGCCCCCAGCCCTGTGCCCACCTGGCAATCTCACACTTGCTGACGTCCAGCCCACGCTTGGGCATCCAGCCCATGCCCCGCTGGGACTCCTTGCTGGTGAAGGTGTTGAGGAAGTGGATGTAGGGAGGCTCCTCCGTGATCTCAAAGTACCGGATGCTCGAGTCGCCCTGGGGACATGGCATTATGGCGAGGGTCCCAAGCCTGGGCAGGGGGTCCAAAGTCTGGGGACACGCCACGGGGCCGCACCTTGCCACAGACGTAGACCACGTTGGTGTCGGGGTCGTAGAAGGGCAGCAGAGCCCCGTTGCTGGAGTCCAGCTCCTGTAGCCCCATGGGCTCCTCCAGGTTCTCCTGTGAGGGAAGGTGTCAGCCCCATAGGATACCCCCAACATGGTCCCCCTGGGGCACCCCCGGGGTGCTCCTCACCGTGTCCCACAGTGCCAGCTGCCTCTCGCTCATGCGGCTGAAGCCGGTGGTGAAGATCTTGCCATCGGCCAAGAAGACTGCCCGCATGGGGCGTGCCCCCTCGTGTGCCCGCTCCTTCTCCTAGGCAGGAGGCAGTTGGGTCATCAGCACTGCTGTGGCACCCAGAAATGGGTACGGCAAGTGGGGGCTACCGAGGGAAAAGTGGCACCCAAGCCATATGAGAGCACCAAGAGGCAAGGGCATGGCTGCAGAGGTTCAGCCAGGGGGTGGATGGTGCCTTAGGGATGTGGGCAGGGTGACACCACAAGGAGACACTCACGGCCACCACGGTGCCACGGCGGGGGTCGATGACACGGACAGCCTTGTCCTTGCAGGCGGTGCAGAAGAGGGAGCCGTCGCGGCTCCAGCTGACGCTGTAGATGAGGTCAGGGTGGAGCCCATCCAGGCGGTACAGTTCCTCTGCTGTGCCCACGTTCCAGATCAGCACCACGTTGTCACACCCTAGAGGTGACATGAGGAGGTCACATCAGCCAGATATCCTCTCCTTGAACCCTTCCCGTGGCTGCAGACCGCCCCCAGCAGTACCTGCACTGAGAAGGACGTTGCGGGCAGTGGGGTGCCAGGAGATGATGCCAACGCGTTTAGAGTGCCCCTCCAGCACCACCACTGGCTCCGTCAGCGGCTGGCTCAGCCCGTTCTCGGGGATCTGCCACACCTGGGAGGCAGCAGAGGGGCACGGTGGGCAAAGGAGAGGGACCCTCACCTTCACCACGACCCTCCACCCCCCCTTCTGTCACCCCCTCACCATGACGGTGCAGTCCTCGGAGCCGCTGGCGATGACGTAGTCGTGGGGACACCAGTCGATGTCGAGGACGGGCCCCGTGTGCCCGCACACCGTGGGGTAGGACTTGTCGATGCGCCCAGTCTGGGGGACAAAAGGGACATGGGGAGCGTGGTCACACCCCCATCATCACACCAGCATCCTCCCGGTACTGCCACCAGCTCCCTGGTATTGCTGCCACCCTCTTGTCACCACATCAGTGCTCCCCCAGTATTGCCACCATCCTCTTCTCACCGCACTGGAACTCTCCTGGTATCACCAGCACCCTTTGAATACCAACCCCACTGTCCCATCACCATACTGGTACCCTCCTGGTATCACCATCATCCGCCCATCATGACACCAGTACCTTCCTGGCATCACCACTACCCTTCTGTCACCTCACCCTCCAGGTACTGCTGTCATTCTCCTGTTGCTGTGACAGTACCCTCCCAGTACCACTATCACCCTCTCAGTGGCTTGGGTTGGAAGGCACTTTAATGACCATCCAGTTGCCCACTACCACCCTCCCAGTATCACCATACACAGAAGGGCTTCAGATGGAAGAGATCTTAAAGATTATCCAATTCTCCACCATCACACCATCACCATCATCCTCCCAGTATCATCAGAAAGCACCTTAACAACCATCCAGTTGCTCACCATCTCCCTCCAAGTATCAGTGACCCAGGTTGGAAGGCACTTTAATGACCATCCAGTCACACACCATTGCCTTCCCAGTGCCACCATCAAGCACCCAGTATCAATGGCTCAGGTTGGAAGCCACCTTAACGACCATCCAGCCACCCACCATCACCCTCCCAGTACCACCATCACCTCCCCAGTATCAGTGACTTGGGTTGGAAGACACTTAAATGACCATCCAGCCACCCACCATCACCCTCCCAGTATCAGCATCACCCCTGCAGTATCAGCATCACCCCTCCAGTATCAGCATCACCCCTGCAGTACCAGTGACTCAGGTTGGAAGACACTTCAATGACCATCCAGCCACCCACCATCACCCTCCCAGTACCACCATCACCTTCCCAGTATCAGTGACTTGGGTTGGAAGGCACTTTAATGACCATCCAGCCACCCACCATCACCTTCCCAGTACCAACATCACCCTCCCAGTACCACCATCACCTCCCCAGTATCAGTGACTTGGGTTGGAAGGCACTTTAATGACCATCCAGCCACCCACCATCACCTTCCCAGTACCAACATCACCCTCCCAGTACCACCATCACCTCCCCAGTATCAGTGACTTGGGTTGGAAGGCACTTTAATGACCATCCAGCCACCCACCATCACCTTCCCAGTACCAACATCACCCTCCCAGTACCACCATCACCTCCCCAGTATCAGTGACTTGGGTTGGAAGGCACTTTAATGACCATCCAGCCACCCACCATCACCCTCCCAGTACCACCATCACCCTCCCAGTACCACCACCTCCCTCCCAGTATCAATGGCTCGGGTCGGAAGGCATCTTAACGACCATGCAGGTGCCCACCAACACCCTGGAAGCATCACCTTGTGGAGGGGGAGGACGAGGAAGGCGCCGCCGCCGCTGGCCTCCACGATGATGGCGAGGAAGGCAGGGTTGACAGCGCAGAAGGTGCTGTCCCAGGTGACGCGGGACACGCGGATGTCATCGTAGCACTGCTCCGTCTTCACCGGCTGCCCGAAGACGTGGCGGAACTTGCTCTGCCGAACCACCTTCCGAAACGACATGGCTGGGGGGGGGAACACACACCCGCCCCCGGGGCCAGGGGTCAGCACCCAGGTGGGATCTGCTGTAGAAGCAGCCGAAGGAGAAGGTGGCCAAAAGCGGAGGCTGTCCCTTGTCACCCTCCCTGGGTAAAGGGCAGCCCAGCCCCTTCCCGCTAGCAGATAAACCCCTCCCTGCCCTGCCCCATGGCGGGGGACTCGGGGGAGGGGGCAGCAGTGTCCCTCCGACCACGGGGACAGCGAGAGAACCAGCAGAGGTGGATGAGGACAAGGGTGCAGGGGCAGAGCGATGGGGACAGAAAGGAGAACAGGTATGGTCTCGATGAGTCCGGGCTTGAGGACATGGGGGCAGCAGTGGCCCTGCTGGGTAACAGGGGACAGAGACAGAGGCAGGGGTGGGGGCAAGGGCAGGGATGCGACAGGGGTGGGCCAGCTGAGTAAGCAGGGAACAAGGATGGGGACAGGGATGGCTCCACTGAGTACAGGGACACGAGACAAGGACAGGAATGGGGGCAAGAATGGAACTGAGACAGGGAAAGGTACAAGGACAGAGATGGCCTCACTGAGCAAAGAGACAGAGACAGGAGGAGGACCAGGGACGAGAGTAGTGGGGACAGCGATGGCCCCACTGGGTATGGGGACAGAGCTGGGGACAGAGATGAGGCCAAGATGAGGGATGGGGACAGGATGAAGACAAGAATGCGGACAGGGCTGGGGACAGGAACGGGGACAGCGATGGGGCGAGGGATGGGGCCGGTCGCTCCGGTTGCGAGTCCGGTTGAGTCCACCACTCCGGAGCCGGTTCCTGGGAGCCCACCTCGGGCCAGGCCGGTGGCGGTGGCAGTGGGGGGGGGGTGTCCGGTCCCCGCACTCACCGGGACCGGGGCCAGGGGCAGCGGGCGGCGGCGCGCGGGGCCGGTAGCGGCGGCGGCAGCGGGAAGGGAGGGGGCGGGGCAGGAAGTGACCGGGGCGGACCCTCCCCGCGCATGCACCACCGGAGATGAGGGGTGGGGGAGTGGGGAGGGGTGGGGGGCGGGGAGGGGTCGGGGGGTAGCGTTAACGGTCGCCAGGGCTGGAGTGTGTGTGAGGCTTTTTCAGTGGGTACGGTCGCGCCGTGGGCACCGTCATCCCGTGGGGTGGAGATGGGGATGCGGTCCCCGTGGGCACGATCACGCTGCGGGCACGGCCACCCCAATGTCAGGGTCACCCCGTGGGCATGGACTTTGTGAAGGCGGTCCCGCTGTGGGCAGAGTTACTCCGTGTTCAGGGTCCCCCAGTGGGCGTTGTGCCTCCGTGGACATGGTCACTCCAGGCACGTGGACCCCCAGTAGCCTGCGGACACGACTGCTCCTCGGGCACGGTCACCCCATGGGCAGGGACCCCGTGGATCAGGGTGCCCATGGGCACAGTGACTCCGTGGAGAAGGTCCTCCTGTGTCAGGTCACCTTGTTGGGGGGCACAGTCCCCGCGGGGGAGGGTATTCATGGTCAGCGTCACCTCATAGACGGGGTCACCCCGCTTGGCAGGATGCCAATTTCAGGTCACCCTGTGAGGCAGAGTCGTGTCCCCCCCCCCATGCCAGGCTCCCTGTGATGGGTAGGGTCACCATGGACGTGGTCAGTGCGGGAGGGGTCACTCTATGGGCAAGGTCACCTCATGCTCAGGATCTCCCGGTCGGTCACGGTCACTCCATGGGCAGGAAGGCTGTGGAGCATCCTCCATCCAGGATAGTGTCACCCCATGCCAGAGGCACCCCATGAGCAGGGTCCTCATGGGCAGATCACTCCGTGGGACAAAATCAGCCCAAGGGCAGTGCCACCCTGTGCCAGGCCACCCTGTGGGGCACAGTGTTCAGCCTGGAGAAAGGAGTCTGGGGGGAGACCTTCTGGCTCTCTGCGGCTCCCTGCAAGGAGGTTGCAGCCAGGTGGGTTTGGGCTCTTCCCCCGAGGGACAGACGACACGGCAAAAAGAAACGCTTTAGGTTGGACGTGAAGAACAGTTTGTTGCCCTTGAGGGTTGTCAGGACCTAACCCAGGCTGCCCAGGGCAGTGTCCGTCCCTGCCAGGGTTTCAAAGCGGTGGAGAAGTGGTGCTGAGGGGCACGGGCTGGTGGTGCCCTGGTGGCGTTGGGTTGGTGGTTGGACTCGGTGAGCTCAGAGCTCAGAGTGGCATTGAGGTAGTGGCTGCAGGTGGCACAGGGTTGCCAGTAGCAGTCGGCACGGGGGCGATGGCAGCAGGTGGCACAGGATTGCCGGTAGCAGTTGGCACAGGGGTGGCGGCAGGGGGTGGCACTTGGCTGACAGTTGTGAGTGGCACTTCGGTAAGGGCTTTGGTTGGCCAGCAGACGAGGACAGCCCGCAGCAGGCGGCTGAGGCGTTGGCAGGCACGGGTGCCAAAGAGCAGGTAGAGGCAGGGATTGATGCAGCTGTTCAGGTTGAAGGCCAACCCCAGGAAGTAGATTAAGTGCTCGGAGGTCCCGGGTGCCACCAACGTCAGCAGCTGGGCCACTTGGAAGGGCAGATGCAGCACCACGTAGACGCTCACCGTAGCCACCAAGATATGCTGGAACCGAGCTGGAGGGCGAACTCCTTGCCCGCGGCGGCAGCGTGCCAGCACCAAAGCCACCCCGTGGCACACCATGACCACGCTGAAGGGCAGCAATCCCTCCACCAGCACCTCCAAACAGCGCATGGGCACCTCCCAGCTGCCCCGCCTGGTGACACACACCACAAAGCCGGGCATCAACTCCTCCGTCAATGACAGCGCCGTGTCTGGCACGCTGCAGGCGGCCGCTGCCAGCCAGGCGCCCAGGCACAGTATCACCGGTAACCGCGCCGGCCGCCGGCACCGGTACCACAGGGGGGCGGCCACCAGCAGGCATCTGTCCAAGCTGATGGTCGCCAGCAAGAAGAGCCCACTGTAGTAACCCACACCGTAGAGGAATTGGTAGAGTTGGCACAAGGCGGTGCCCAGGAGCCACTGGTAGCTGTTGGCCATCGACCAGATCTGCAAGAGCGAGTTGGTGAGGAAGAGGAGGTCTGAGGTGGCCAGGCTGAGGATGAAGCCTGCCAGGCCTTGTCCCCGCAGGCGCCAGCCCGTGAACCACAAGGTGAAGGCGTTGGCTGGTAGCCCCAGTGCCACACAGGCCACCATGAGCCACCCATCCCACAACAGGGTGCGCGGCGGCAGGAGCAGGATTGGGGTCAAGGTGGTGTTTGCTGGCTCCATCGGCACAGGTCTAGCCCTGTGGGAAGCAAGGGGTGGCTTGGAGCTCTGGGATGGGGTGTCACCCCTCCCTCTGTCACCCCTCTGTCATCCCTGCCTGTGTCACCCCTCCCTCTGTCACCCCTCCTCTGCCATCCCTTCCCTGTCCCTCCACCCCGTGCCACTCCTTCCCCTGCCATCCCTTCCCTGTACCTCCACCTCGTCTCACCCCCTCCCCTGCCACCCGTTCCACGTCCCTCCACTCAGTGTCACCCCCTCCCCTGCCATCCTTTCCATGTCCCTCCACTCAGTGTCACCCCCTCCCCTGCCATCCTTTCCATGTCCCTCCACCTTGTGCCACTCCCTCCCCTGCCACCCGTTCCACATCCCTCCACTCAGTGCCACTCCCTCCCCTGCCATCCTTTCCATGTCCCTCCACCTTATGCCACTCCCTCCCCTGACACCCGTTCCACGTCCCTCCACTCAGTGTCACCCCCTCCCCTGCCATCCTTTCCATGTCCCTCCACTCAGTGTCACCCCCTCCCCTGCCAAGCCTTCCCTGTCGCTCCACTCCATGTCCCTCCCTCCCTTGCCACCCGTTCCATCTCCCTCCACCCTGTGCCACTCCCTCCCCTGCCACCTTTTCCATGTCCCTACATTCAGTGTCACCCCCTCCCCTCTGGCCCCTTTCATGTCACTCCACCTCTGCCCTGCCAACCCCTTCTATGTCACCTCCTCCTCTGTCATCCGCTCCGGTATCACCTCTGGCATCACCACGACTCCTTATCGTGTCGCTCTCCACGGTCGCCAGCCCCTCCCATCTCCCTCCCCCCTCCGTGTCACCCCCTCTTCATCATTTCCTTGTGTCACTCCTTCCCGTAACACTGCATCCCATGTCCTCCCTCTCTTAATGTCACCCCCTTCCCTTTACTGCCCTCCCCCGCCCGTGCCATCCCCTTCTATATCCTTCTATTCTCCACTGTCACACCCTCTGCTATTGTCCCCTCCGGTCTCACCCCCTCTGGTGTCGCCCTCTCCCCATGTGTCCCCCCCTCCCCGTGTCACCCCCCTTCTGGGCATCCTTCCTGTACCATGCCCCCACCCCATGCTGTGCTCTCCTGTATCACCCTTTTGGGTCACATTTTCCCCTATTGTCCCTTCTGGGGTCACAACCTTCCCGTGTCACCCACCCCACACTTCTGTCCCTCCTTCCTGCTCTCATTTTGGGCTGTCCTTCCTGTCCCATGTGCCACCCATGTCCTCCCCACGCTGTGCCACCCCATGTCCCTGTGCCATCCCCCCCAGGACAGTAGGACCTACCTCAGCAGTGGGGACAGCTGGGGCAGAGGCAGCAGATGTGGTGTCCCCGGCTGTGGGGTGCCTTAAGTGTGGGTGCAGCTGGGAGGGGCTTCAATTCGGGAGCTCCACCCACTTACCCCCCCCCCTCACCCCCTCCCCCCGTATCTCTCAGTTTTCCCAGTACTGCAGTACTGATACTGGAGTTCCTGGGGGGTGTGTGGGGTGTGCAGCATCAGCCCTGCCTCAGTTTCCCCATCTGGTCTAAGGTGGAGGTCATCACAGAACCCAGCAGAGTGGCCCCATTTGGGCCCCCCTCATCTTGGGGACAGTGTCATGGGGTAGATGTGGAGCAGGACCCCCCCCCTCACCAGTGCTGGCCTCTGCAGGGCATTAGGGTGTTGGTCTCGGGCTAGCCTCCAAGTTGGGGACAACGAGGACATGTGTGTGCAGGAACCAGTGTGATGAAGCCCCTGAGATGGCATCTCCCCATCCTGTGCTGGCTTCCTGCTGCCACCCTCCCTGCCCAGCACTGATGGTATCAGGGGACACAGCAGAGCCAGCAGCCATCACGGCGCCCATGGGTGTCACGTACCTTTGGGGACATGCTGGAGGTGGGGGCTGAGGACTGTAGTGGTAGCCTTAAGGTAGAGAGTGTTTGGGACGTGGGTTGGTGCTGGGGACATGGATGGGGCCATGCAGTGACATTATTTTGGTGCTAGGGACACAGGTGGTGGCCACAGGATGACTATGAGGTTGTAGGTTGGTCCCAGGGACATGGTGGTGGCTGTGGGGTAAGTAATGGGGACATCAGTTGGTGCTGGGAACACAGATGATGGCTGTGGGGTGAGTACTGGGCACATTGTTTGGTGCTGGGGACACTGATGGCAGTGGCCATAGGAGGAGAGCACTGGGGACACTGTTTGGTGCTGGGGACACTGATGGTGGTGGCCATAGGAGGAGAGCACTGGAGACACTGATTGGTGCTGGGGACACTGATGGTGATGGCCATAGGAGGAGAGCACTGGAGACACTGATTGGTGCTGGGGACACTGATGGTGGTGGCCATGGGACAGAGCATTGGAGACACTGTTTGGTGCTGGGGACACTGATGGTGGTGGCCATAGGAGGAGAGCACTGGAGACACTGTTTGGTGCTGGGGACACTGATGGTGGTGGCCATGGGACAGAGCACTGGAGACACTGTTTGGTGCTGGGGACAGTGATGGTGATGGCCATAGGAGGAGAGCACTGGAGACACTGATTGGTGCTGGGGACACTGATGGTGGTGGCCATGGGACAGAGCATTGGAGACACTGTTTGGTGCTGGGGACACTGATGGTGGTGGCCATAGGAGGAGAGCACTGGAGACACTGTTTGGTGCTGGGGACACTGATGGTGGTGGCCATGGGACAGAGCATTGGAGACACTGTTTGGTGCTGGGGACACTGATGGTGGTGGCCATGGGACAGAGCACTGGAGACACTGATTGATACTGGGGACACTGATGGTGGTGGCCATGGGACAGAGCACTGGGGACACTGATTGGTGTCACCACCTCATGGGGGTGACCCCAGGCCATACTTCGGGGGCCCAGCTGGTGTGTGTCAGCGCTGTGGCTGTGGCTGTGCCCCAGCACGAGGCCACAGAGGGTGGCAGCGGTGGCTGGTGGCAGTGGTGGCTGGTGGCAGTGGTGGCTGGTGGCAGTTTCCCGTCGCTAATCAGCACTAATTGGCTTTGCCCAGGTTGGTGGAGGGAGGAGGGGGGGGCGGGAGGGGGCACCTAAGAGGATTTCCCAGCTGCCTTCCCCAGGCTCAGCCACCCCAAGGTCCCGCTCCCTGCCCACCCGGCCACATGCCACGCACCCGGGGGGACAAGGGGACCCCCAAGGACACAGAAGCCCCGGGCAAGGGGAAAGGGGGGGAGGTGGGTGTGAAAAGCCCCCACGCTCCCGAGGACGGCGGTGGGCAGCCGGGCACCAAGAGCCCTGGCTCGGAGTCTCGCCGAGGGGCCCACGGGCAGAAGAACAGCAAGAAGGGTTCTGGAGACCCCAACGCGGCAGCCAACAAGACCTACTCGCCCTTCCTCAACACTGTCTTTGGCAAGGTGGGCACAGCTGGCAGCCAGGGCACCTTGGGGACCTGGGCATGGCACTGGGGATGCTCCAGGACGTGGGGACAACAGTGGAGATGTTCTGGGAGCCTGGGGAAGAGGGACAGGATAGCCTGAGGGTGGAGGGGGGGAATGGGGGCAGCAGGAACGGGGACAGGGACAAAGTGGGACTCTGGGATGTGGGACATGGGGATGGGGACAATCCAGGAGCCTGGGAGAGGGAGGAGATGTGAGGGCAGCAGGGATGGCGACAGACACGCTTTGGGATCATGGGGATGGGAACAGGCACAAACTGAGGCTCTGGGCATAGTGGGGACATGGGACAGGGATGGGGGCAGTCCAGGATCCTGGAGATGGAGGGGACATGGAGGCACTGGGGATGGGGACAGGGACTCTCTCTGACCCTTGAGATGGAGGTGACATGAGGCATTGGAGGCAGACTCAGGGATGTTCCAGGACCCCAGGGATGGAGGGGACATAGTGACAATGGAGATGGTATTGGGGACACTCTGGGGCTCTGGTGGTGGAGGGGACATGGGGACAGCGAAGATGGGATGTGGGATGATCTGGGACGCTGGAGGCTGAGGGGACATGGAGGCACTGGGGGTGAGGTCAGGGAGACTTTGGGACCCTGGGGATGGGGACACTGTAGCACCCTGAGGATGGGGGAGATGTGGGGAAGTCAGGGGTGGGGACAGGGACAGTCCAAGACCCTGAGGGTGGAGGAGACATAGAAGTGTTTTGGGGGGCATGACTGGGGGACATTAAAGTACCCTGGGATGGAGGGGACACAGGAATACTGGGGATGATGTTGGGGACACCTCAGGGCCTTGGCAGAGGAGGGGAGTGGAGACACTGGGAATGGACAAGGACATTCCTGGATGCTGGGGATGGAGGGGATATGGGGACAGTGAAAACGGGGTTGGGGACATTTCAGGAGCCTGGAGATGGAAGGGATGTGGGGACACTAGGGACAGGGTCAGGAATGTTCTGGGAAGCTAGAGATGGAGGGGACATGGAGGGGATGGAGACACTGCAGGACCCTTGGGACACTGGGGATGGGGACAGGGACACTCTAGGCCGCTGGGAATGAGAACAATGGGGACAGGACTGGGGACATTGTGAGACCCTGGGACCCTGGAAAAGGGACATGGAGGTGCTGAGGATGGGGACACCCCAAAGCTCTGGGGCTGCAAGGCATGCAGGGTCACTGGGGATGGTGCTGGGGACACTCCAGGACCCTGGGGATGGAGAGGACACCTTGAGGGATAAGCTATGAAGTGGCCCCTCTGCAGGGGGATACCTCCAGGAGCATGAAGCACCCTTGGTAGAACCCATGGGTGCTGGAACTTGAGGGTCCTGGGCTGGGTCAACCACACGGGGGGGTGACAGGTGAGGGGACACGGGTGGCAGGGCAGGATGGGGGGGGACACACAGGGCAGGGCTTTGTCTCCAATCCCTCTAATCTCTGCTGGCAGAGTTAATTTTGTCCCACGCTTAAGGAAGGTGACATGGCTGGGGGGGAGGGACTGGGGGGGGGCTGAGCTGGACCTGATTCTGTCCCCTCCCCGTTTGTGACTGGGACAGGAGCGGGAGCTGTCACCGGAGGAGCTGGATGGTGAGCGAGTGAGGGGACAAGGGCACTAGGAGGGGCTTTGAGGGTGAGGGGCACCTTCTTGTGGAGGCATCTGCCGTGGGGTGAAGTGACATGGGGATGCCTGGCATGGTGGGAACTGCCATGGGGACACAGAGCATGGAGGGATCTGCCCCATGGGGTGCAGTGCCATGGCAGGGCATCTTCTCATGGTGGCATCTGCCATGGGGTGTAGTGCCATGGGGGCATGTGGCATGGAAGCATCTGCCATGGGTTGAACTGACATGAGGACAGAGGCCACGAAGGTATCTGCCACGGGGTGAGGTGCCATGGGGACACCTGGCATGGTGGGAGTTGCCATGGGGTGTAGTGCCATGGGGGCATGTGACATGGAGGCATCTGCCACGGGTTGAACTAACATGAGGACAGAGGCCATGAAGGCATCTGCCATGGGGTGAGGTGCCATGGGGACTTGTTATGGAGGGGATCTGCCCTGGGCTGATGTGGCACCTGGAGAAGCCCACATCCGATGGTGCCCACGTGCCATGCTTGTCCCTCTGTGTGGTCAGAGCTTCAAGATGCCTTCAAGGAGTTCGACACGGACCAGGATGGGTACATCAGCTACAAGGACCTGGGTGCCTGCATGCGCACCCTGGGTTACATGCCCACGGAGATGGAGCTCATCGAGATCTCCCAGCACATCAAGATGAGGAGTGAGCATGGCACTGCCCACCGTGGCGCTGGGGAGGGGGCCTGGCGGGGCAGGAGGTGGGCCTGGGGCGCTGAGGTTGTCCTTTTTGCCCCGGGGCAGTGGGTGGCCGCGTGGACTTCGACGACTTCGTGCAGATGATGGGGCCGAAGCTGCGGGAGGAGACCGCTCACATGGTGGGCGTCAGGGAGCTCAAGATCGCCTTCCGGGAGGTATGGGCACCGCTGCGGGCACCATGGCCCTGCTGGGGCAGCAGGTGTGGAGGGGACGGCAGCTCTCGCCAGGCCGCGGTGGGGATGATGGGCATGGGGATGGCTGTGGGTATGGAGGGGAGGATGGCTGTGGAGAGACCACTACAGAAGAATAGTCACCTTGGGGGTGATCCCAGGGGTAGAGGGGATGACCACCATGGGGAGATGGTGATGATGGAGGTGACCAGAGGCATGGAGGGGACAGTGACCATGGGAAGAGCCTGGGAAGACCATGGGGGAATGGTGACCATGGGGGTGACCATAGGAAGGTCATGGGGTGAGCATGACCATAGGGGAATGGTGACCGTGGGGGTGACCACATGCATGGAGGGAACGGTGACCATGGGAAGACCCTGGGAAGACCATGGGGGAATGGTGACCATGGGGGTGACCACATGCATGGAGGGGACGGTGACCATGGGAAGACCATGGGGGTGACCACAGACATGGAAGGGATAGTGACCATAGGAAGGTCATGGGGTGATCATGACCATAGGGGAATGGTGACCATGGGGGTGACCACAGGCATGGAGGGGATGGTGACCACAGGAAGGCCATGGGATGGCCACAGGGGAACAATGACCATGGGACATGGAGAGGACAGCACCCATGGCAAGACCATAGGTGCCCGGTGACCACAAAGGGGACATTGACCGTGGGCTTGACCGCAGGCCTTGAGGGGGTGCTAAGCAGGAGGGGACCGTGGGGGGGTGGGACTGGTGGAGCTGCTGACCCCCGGGCCGTGGGTGCCGCAGTTCGACGCGAACGGGGACGGGGAGATCAGCAGCGGGGAGATGCGGGAGGCCATCGCGGCGCTGCTGGGCGAGCAGCTGAAGGCGCAGGAGGTGGAGGAGATCCTGCAGGACGTGGACCTCAACGGGGACGGCCACGTGGACTTTGATGGTGAGGAGACCCCCTCCCAGCTTCCTCCGAAGAGTGTGTGTGTGGGGAGGGGGGGGGAGTGTCACCTCACACCCCCCACACGCGCTCCGTCACCCCACAGAGTTTGTCATGATGCTGTCATCTCGGTAACGAAGCCTTGGGGCAGGAGAAGACACCCCCAGATCCAACCGACCCAAAGCTCTCTGCCGTCATGAGGCTTCAGAGTGAACAGCTGGAGTGGATGGGGATGGGGCAGGCATGAGACACTCCCACCCCAGATCCCAACTCCCCCACCCCCCCCAGGGGTGGTGGCAGGGTCAGTAGGGACAATGACGACTGAGGAGCAGGGGGCTACAGCGGGGGGACAATAAACCTCCTTAATCAGAGCCAGAGGTGAGCTTGTGCTGGTCACTGGGAGGGGACATTGCAGGGACCAGACTGTCCCCAGCTCCTCACCATCCCCAGAGCTGAGCTTGACGGGGTGGGATGGGCAGGAGAGTATCTTGGGGAACAAAGTGGGGGTCCCATAGGGGACAGGGAGAGTGGTTGCTGCTCCCCAGGGGAGGAGGGCTGGGGGTGGGGCACAGGAAAGGTGGGGGAGAGGGACGACAGGGAGGGCTTTAGGGGGGGCGGGAGGTGGACTGGAAGGGGCAACGAATGCTCCAACTTCTAGCTCCTTTTTCTTTAGGGGGGGTGCAGGGGGAGGAAATAACCTGTCTCAAGACACCCCCCTCCCCCCTGCCCCAAGGTGTCTGAAGGGATTTTGGGCATGGGGGGACGGGATGGGACACGGAGGGTCCCACACTCTGGCCAAGTGTCCGCCCCAGGGCAGCAGAACCCAAGTAGTGGTGGGGGAGGGGTTGGAAAGAGCTGTGACACTCACTCAGGGGGCATCAAAGTGGCACTTTGGGGAGGGTAAGGTGGGGCGGGGGAGGGAGAGAAGGGGAACGCAGATCTGGGGGGTAGGGAGAGGGGAGGAATGCAGATCTTGTTGGGGGGGTGGAGCAAAATGAGCCCTTAATGGCAGCTGGGCACCCATAGGGAGGGAGCGGGGAGAGGGGTATCTTAAGGTGCCCACGGTGCTGGCACACAGAGGAGGAAGAGGAGGAAGGCTGGGAGCCTGTGACTCCCCCCTCCCACCTCCCCAATGCCCCCCCTGGTGTAGCTCAACCAGTGGAGCATCAGAGTTTTAATCTGAGATGCTGTAACCCCACCCCATCGTTTGAGGTGCACAAGCTCTGGGTGGTGGTCCACAGCCTCCCACTGATGAAGGGGTCCCTAAAATCATCACCTTGATGTGCCCACCCCCCCCTTTAAAAACCAGGCACAGCCAGGGTGGGGCATTCACAGATTTTAATTTAATTTTCTTGGAGAAAAAAAAAAAAAAACAAAAAAAAAAAAACCCAACCCCAAACCCCTCCCCCCCCCCTCAAAAAAAAAAAAGGCATCAGACCCCCCCCACCTCCTTATTTCAGGTTTGGGGGCACAGAGACACCCACCCCCCACACACACCTTGACCCCTCTGCCACTGCTTTCTCCCCCTTCCCCCCAGGTCCCTGTAGTGTTTAGGGGTGCAGGGGCCTGCTGCTGCTCCCCAGGGTTGGATGGGAGAGAGCCTCCAACCCCTCCCCCCCACAACCCAACCCCAAACTCTTCCCTTCCCTCCCTTAACTCTATGGGGAAGGCACGTCGAGGTGGGGGGTCCCTGTGAGTGTCTGTTGTAGGGGGGGGAAGACACACCCTGGGAAGAAGCCAACCTCTGTTGCACCCCAAATTCCTGGCTGGGGAGGGGTGGGAAGGAAAAAAAATAAAGTGGGGGGGGACGAGACCAAGGCCAGCCTCAGGCTCACCCCACTGTGCCAGCCCCTGCCCTCCCGTGGGGAGGAGCTACACTGCCCTGCACCCTCCCATCCCCCCCAAAACACCTCGAACCTTGGCGGGGGCGGGGGGAGAGGGTGCTCTGTGTTTGTTTGTGCCCCCCAACCCCTGGGAGGGAGGAATCCTACAGTGGAGAGGGGACCACGAGGAGGACGAAGTGCGTGTGGGGGTGGGAAGGAGGAGACCTCCCCCCAACCCAGCAGGATGGAGCAGGTTTGGTTGTTTCGTTGGAGTTTTTTGGGAGGGAAGGTGGGGGTGGGAGGGGAGGAAACCACACAGCCCACACCCCCCCCACCGTGGGGGGGGCTCCAACCCTCCCTCAGCTCAAGGACAGTTTGGATGGGTTAAGGCAACCCCGGCTCGGCGTGGGGACAGACAAGGGGAGGGGGTTAAGACAAGACGGACAGACAGAGCTGAGAGGGAGGGGGGGGTTCTTTGAGTGTGTGTCCTCTCCACCTCCTCCTCTCCTCACATCGTTCTTTGTGCCCCCTCTTCCAGCTCAGAAAATGTCCGGGCACAAGCTCCAGTCCTGTTTGTCTTTGCTCTCCCAGTACCCTCCCTTGTAGACGTGCTCCAGCTCCTGGGTCATGGGATCCTTCCTGCGCTCGAACCACAGCGGCTTGTAGGGGTCGTAGGGAGTGCCTGGGGGGGAGCAAAAAGAGAAGAGAGGGTGAGGGGCATGGAGCCAGGAGAGGCATGGAAAGGGGTAGAAGACAGCTTCAAGATCATGGAGTCTGACCCTGAACCCCAGCACTGCCAGGGCATCACCAAACCATGGCACTCAGCACCACAGCTCCAGGGTTCAGACACCCCTCCAGGGATGGGGACTCCACCACTCCCTGGGCAGCCTGGGACAGGCCTTGGCAGCCCTCAAGGGCAACAAATTGTTCCTCATGTCCAACATAAACCTCTTCTGGGGCACTCTGAGGCCCTTTCTTCCTGTCCGGGCACTTATTCCTTGGCAGCAGAGCCCAACCCCCAGCTGGCTCCAGCCTCCTTGCAGGCAGCTGCAGAGAGCCAGAAGCTCTCCCCTCAGCCTCCCTTTCTCCAGCCTCAACACCCCCAGCTCCCTCAGCTGCTCCTCACCACTCCTGTTCTCCAGACCCTTCCCCAGCTTCATTGCCCTTCTCTGGCCCTGCTCCAGCTCCAGCCAATTGATCCCAGGGTTCCAGCTGTGGCCTCAGCAGCGCCCAGTCCAGGGGCACAATCCCTGCCCTGCTCCTGCTGATCCAGCCTAGGCTGCTGGTGCCCTTCTTGGTCACCTGGGGACACCCTGGCATATCTCCAGCCACAGTTGCCAACCCATCCAGGTGTGCTTTTGCATCGTGCAGTTTCCAGCCACTCTGCCCCCAGCCTGGAGCTTTCATGGGGCTGTTGTGACCCAGGTGCAGGACCCAGGACTTGTTGAACCTCATCCCATGAGACCCAGCCTGGCTAGACCCCTCCAGCAGATTATCACTGCCACCCAACTCGGTGTCATCTGCTAAGTGACCGAGGGCACCTCCATCTCTTCAGCCAGATGACTGCTGACGCTGCCAAAGAGCTGATCCCTGGGGCGGGGCCGACCCCGGGGCTGGCTGTGGGGGCCCAGGCTGTGCCCTCTGCTCACCATCCTCGGTGGCCCGGGCAGCTTCGGCCTCACGCCTCTTGCGAGAGGTTCTCTGCTTCTCCTCCAGCCTCTGCTTCTCGGTGTTGGCCTCGTCCCAGCGGCCGTTCTCCATCAGGCGCTGGTCGGGACGCAGCCGGCTGTCAGTGGGGGCCGTGCCGCCCTCGGGGGCGTTGAGGGTCAGAGCCAGCTCCGAGAAGTAGTACATGTTCTCAGCGTGCTTCCTGCCCCGGGACAGACCCGGTTCGACCCTTCCACAGCGGAGGCTCCGAACCCCAGCCCCTCCACCCAGCTCTTCCCTACAGGAGACTGCAGCTGGCCCCACCCCGCCCAGGTCTTGGGGATGCTCTCCCTCGACTCTGTCCAGTTCTTGGGGATGCTTTCTCTCCTCCCCACACCCAGTCTTGGGGACGCTTTCTCCCCTCCCCACACCCAGTCTCGGGGATGCTTTCTCTCCTCCCCACACCCAGTCTTGGGGATGCTTTCTCCCCTCCCCACACCCAGTCTCGGGGATGCTTTCTCTCCTCCCCACACCCAGTCTTGGGGATGCTTTCTCCCCCCCAACTCACCCAGTCCTTGGGGATGCTTTCTTCCCCCTCCATGTTACCCAGTCCTTGGGGATGCTTTCTTCCCCCTCCATGTTACCCAGTCCTTGGGGATGCTTTCTTCCCCCACCATGTTACCCAGTCCTTGGGGATGCTTTCTTCCCCCACCATGTTACCCAGTCCTTGGGGATGCTTTCTTCCCCCTCATCTCACCCACTCCTTGGGGATGCTTTCTCCTCTGATCTCACCCAGTCAGTGGAGATGCTCTCTCCCTTCATCACACTCAATTCTTGGGGATGCTTTGTCCTCTCACCACACCCAGTTCTTGGGGATGCTTTCTCCTCTCACCACACCCAGTTCTTGGGGATGCTTTCTCCTCTCACCACACCCAGTTCTTGGGGATGCTTTGTCCTTTCACCACACCCAGTTCTTAGGGATGCTCTCTTCCCCAATCCCACCCAGTTCCTTGGGCTGCTCTCTTCTTCACCCCAGCCAGTTCTCGGGGATGCTTTCTCCCCCCACTCACGGCAGTGGGTTCCTCTTCCACAGCAGAACTCTGCTCTCCTCAGCCTCGTGGGCTCTCTGCCGTCCTTCTCCCCCGTTGTCCCCAGCGCCCAGCGTCACCTTGTAGCAGTCCATCTTCTCATCCCAAGTACCCAACAGGACGAAATGAACCTTGCCAGAAGGGTCTGTCACCTCCCCTGTGACCTGAGAGGACAGGGAACAACCTGAAATAGGACACTGGGGAGTTAAAAACCACCCCTGGGTGTCCCATCTTCAGCCCACGTCCCACCTTCCTGGCCACGTCCCGTGAGAAGTAGCTGTAAGGGACAAACTTGAGGTTGCATTTGTCACCAGTCTTGTGGTTGATGATCTCGATTTCACCTGACTGCGGAGGCAAGGGGATACTTGGATCCAAGCCTGGCCCCTTTCCCAGGGAAACTGAGGCACGAGGCAGGCTCCTCACGGCACAAAGGGGTCCCATGAAGAGCCATGGCTAGGGTTTCACCCCACCTGGTCTATCCAGAGCTTGCCCACGATGATGTTGTGCACGGTGGTGGTGACTTTTTTCCACGTGTAGTGGTTGCCGGAGGAGTGGAAGACGCAGTGGATGGTACCTGAGGAAGGAGAATTATCAGAGAACCATAGACTGGTTTAGGTTGGAAGGGACCTCAAACATCATCCAGTTCCAATCCCCCAGGGACACCTCCCACTAGAACAGGTCGTTCAAGGCCCCATCCAACCTGGCCTTGAACAACTGCAGGGAGGGAGCAGCCACAACCTCCCTGGGCAAACTGTGCCAGTGTTGCACCACCTTCACTGGAAAGAACTTCTTCTTAACTTACATTTTAAATCTCCACTCTGTCAGTTTAAATCCACTACTCTTTGTCCTCTCATTATAGGACCTTGTAAATAGTCCCTCCCCAGCCCTCCTGTAGCCCACTTCAGATACTGGAAGGCTACTACAAGGTCTCCTCGAAGCCTTCACTTCTCCAGGCTGAAGAGCCCAAACTCTCTCACAGCCTGTCCTCATAAGAGAATGCTGGGAATGACCTCCTGGTTGTCCCAAGTGTGTCCCAAACCCAAGCCAAAGGTCTCCCAGGACTGTGAGCCTCACCCAGGGGCATGACGGAGAGATATTTCCCCCGAAACTTGCTGGTGATTGTGATCTCCTGGCGAAGCGTCCAACCGTGCTTGGAGTCTGCGTGGTGGGCAGCAGCTGGCGGGTGGTGGCTCACCTGGCCAGGAGAAAGGGGACAGCTCACCAAGTGGCCACCCCAAACACGGTTAGTAGCCTGGGAGGAGCAGGGCTGGGAGCTACCTGCTCACAGAGGGAGCGGTAACCGTTCTCCTCCAGCCGATCCAGCTCAAAGGTCTCTCCCAGGAGGGGGTTGAAAGGTTTGCTGGTGCGGAAGACGGTGGTGGAGTAGGAGGAGACGGTGAAGGCAGCCACGTAGCAAAGCTGCTCCAGAGAGCTCTCACATTTGGCTGCCCTGTCCAGCAGCTCATGGTACTCCAAGTCCTCAGTCAAGCGTTGCAGCATGGACAGGGGCTCATTAAAATTGACCTGGAAGGGAAAAAGAAGTCAACAGAAAAGGAGGTTCTGGAGTGCCCCACGGGCACCCACAGCATCTCCCCTGCCCACGGCCACTCACCGGCATGGGGATCTTGGACAGCTCCTTCCCGATGCAGTTCTTCATGATGCTCCAGAGGTTGAGGCTGTAGTTTGGCTTGTAAGGAATGCGAGTTCGCTTCTCCTTCTTGGTGTCCTCTACTTGGTGCTTGTACTAGGAGGTGAGAGGAGGGACGATACCGTGGCTGCCCCCAGCTCAGCCCTGCCTCACAGCCACCCTCGCTTCCAGCCCTGTTTCTCCAACAACCAAGTGAAAAACCTTCTTCCAGCCCTGTTCCTCCAAGAACCAGGTGGAAATGCCCTTTCCAAACCTATTCCTGCAAGAACCAGGTGGAAAAGCCCTTTCCAGCCCTATTCCTCCAAGAACCAGATGGAAAAGCCCTTTCCAAACCTATTCCTGCAAGAACCAGGTGGAAAAGCCCTTTCCAAACCCATTCCTGCAAGAACCAGGAGGAAAAGCCCTTTCCAAACCTATTCCTGCAAGAACCAGGTGGAAAAGCCCTTTCCAAATCTATGCTTCCAAGAACCAGGAGGAAAAACCCTTTCCAAACCTATTCCTCCAAGAATCAGATGGAAAAGCCTCTTCCAGCCCCAATCCTCCCAAGAAACAGGTTGACAACCCCCTTCCAGCCCTATTCCTTCAAAACCCAAGTGGGAAAGTCCCTTTTTCCAGCCCTGTTCCTCCAAGACCCAGGTGGAAACCCTCCATCCTACCTGCTCATCCAGGCTGATGTCACTGCTGGTGCCACTGATGTTGCTGCCAGTGCGCCTGGGGTGGGATGAAGAGGGGCAAAATCAGCCCCAGGTGGGGTGTGTGGGGGGCAGGAGGGCAGCCCTTGAGCCCCACCACTCACTTGTGGCCCATGCTCTCAGGCATGGTGATGATCTCTGGGGCGTCAAAGAACTCATTGTCGTCATCCTCGTCGCTCAGGTCACCTTTGGCAGGACAGCACGGGTCTGGGAAGGAGCAGAGAGGGGAGGGGAGGCAGGAAATTCCAAGCTTCCGCCCAGTTCCCCTCACTGGAGGGTCACCTGTCACCACCCCACTGTGCTGAGGGACATCAGACAATGTTTAGGAGGAGCTTGGGATGGAGCAAGGAGATTTTGTTCCACGAAGGAGACCAGGTAAAGCTTAGGACGGGCTGAGGATAGAGCAAGAAGGTTCTGTCCCATGAAGAAGAGACCAGGAAAGGCTTAGGAGGAGCTGGGGACAAAGCAACAAGGTTTTGTTCCATGAAGGAGAGCCCAGGCAAGGCTTAGGAGGAGCTGGGGATGGATCAGGAAGGGTTTGCTCCATGAAGGAGAGCCCAGGCAAGGCTTAGGAGCTGGGGACAGGGCACAGAGGTGTTTCTCCATAAAGGAGACACCAGACAGAGCCGCAGCTCAGGCTCAGCAATGCGAAGGACATTGAGCCTGGCTCGGGGAAGGGTCTGGAAGCAGCTGGGGGTGACTCTGAGTCCCCCTGCCACCAGCACTGCCTGGCACGAGAGGCGCGGGCGGTACCTTTGGCGGAGCCGCCGGTGCCGGGCGCGCTGGCGGGCAGGACGGTGGCGCCCCGGAAAGCCCTCTCCAGGTGGTTGTGCTGCTTGGCCAACTGCTCCAGGGTCTCCTCCAGCCGGATCCGCTGGTCCCGTTCATGCTGCAGCGACTTCTGCCACTTCTTGCTGTGGGTCTGGGCCAGCATCAGGAAATCCCTGCAGGCCTGGCAGAAGGAAATGGGTTGAGTAGGAAGTGACCTCCAAAGGTCAGCCAGTCCAAACCCCTCTGCAGTCAGCAGGGACATCCAGGAGCATCTCCAGGGATGGGGCCTCAACTACCACCCCAGGGCAACCTGCTGCAGAGTTCCAGCACCCTCACGATGCACAACTTGTTCCTCACGTCCCAATCTCAATCTATTCTGCTCTGATTTCCAACCACTGCTCCTCATCCTATCACTGCAGGCCTCTGCAAACAGTGTCTTCTGCAGCCTTCTTGTAGACTCCCTTTGGGTACCGGAAGGCAGCTCCAAGGTCCTCCTGGAGCCTTCTCTTCTCCAGGCTTAACAACCCCAGCTCCCTCAGCCTGTCCTTGAAGCAGAGGTCCTCCAACCCCCTCATCATTTTCATGTCCTCCTCTGGACCTGCTCCATCAGGTCCACCTCCTTCCTGCGCTGAGTGCTCCAGCGCTGGATGCAGTACCCACGAGTGGATGGTTCCACCTGAGGAGGGTCCAAGCCCCACCAGGAGAAGCCCCTGGGTGCACTCACGTTGATCATGGCGTTGGAGGTGATGCGGAAGAGGGTGGCTCGCTCGTTGACCTGCTTGATCTTCTCGGTGCTCTCGGCAGGCAGCCGCAGGGTCTCCAGCTCGCTGAGGGAGCGCTGCAGGGCAGTGCCATGCTTGGCTATCAGGTCATTGCAGGTGCTCAGATCTTCCACCTTGCTGGACAAGGTCCTCAATGTGCTCTGCAGCTCTGTTTTGTCCGTCTGTGACACAGATTCGTCACCAGAGTCATCTGCCAGAAAGAGCGGAACGTTAAGAGTGGCTCGAGGGGGACATCAGTGTAGGCATGGCGAGGCTTCTCTTTTCCCAGGAGCTGAGGAAAGAGCTGGAGGGCTACAAGCTGCACCAGGTTATGCCAATATGGGGACACAGCAGGAGCTTGACCACTCCCCAAAGACTGGGAGCTGCAGGTGGGATGCTCCAGGCCACCACCGCAGCGATGTCACAGCAGGGAGTGGCAGCTCGGAGCAGATGGCTGATGACCTGGCACAGGAGCCAGATGAATGTGCCAGGCTGCTCCTCAAGCCAAAGCTGGGCAGCAGGGAAGGACAGGCCAGCGCTGCCAGGCTCACACGTGGATGGACATGGCCACCTCATCCCAAACCCCACTCAGGGAGTGGCTACCAGTACCACAAGCCACGTGCTGTGACAGAGTCACCACCTAGCACCTCAACCTGGCACGGAGGAAGGCAGCAGTGAAGAAGGGCGAGCAGGATGGGGACACAAGGGGGTGCTTGTGGAGGAACAAAGCCCCGGGACACGTGGAGCAGGACCAAGAAGGGCACAGCAAAGAGCTGACAGAGTCCTGAAGGGCTGCGGGGACAGCATCAAGGGCCAAAGGCCATACCTGACTCCTCAAGCATCTTGACAGCCTTGGCCTTGGCCAACTCTAGGGCAGTGACCCAACGCTGCCGTTCCACTTCCGAGCTGGCCTTCAGGTGGTAGGTCTGGGCCCCACCGTTGGAGATGATGAAGTTACAGGAGTCCTCCACGCTGATGTTGGCCGTGGCCAGGTTGATGGTGCCGCGACAAGTGTGCCTCATCTCGGCTTTGGATCTGGGGTGGGGCAGGATGAGGGACACGGTGACAGGGGGCTGGAGAAAGGAGATGACCCACAGCTTGGTCCAGGTAGTGCCCAAGCCCTCGGGGGCCCGCGGGGAGGGGACCTGGAATTCTGCACCCCGCAGGCAGGGCTATTCATAGGGCATCAGCTTCGGTTCCCACTGGTTTGGCCAACCGGGAACGGGGCCAAGGTTGGCACCGTTGTGTCAGGGGAAGAGGGTCACAGCCACCAACAAGGGCTCGGGGACCACCGTGCTGCTCCTCTCGGTGCCTCCAGGCGGGGAGAGGAAGTGTTCTGGCACAGTATGAGGCTGTGCCAAGCCGGTACGGGGCTGTGCCAGCCTGGCACACCCCTTCCACGTCACCGTGCCTGGACCTGCCGGGGACAGGGAGGGAACCAGCCACCCCGGACACCCCAGAGACCGGGCTGCCAGCTGCTAGCTCGCCCGCCGGCCAGGCTGTAACCGGAGCTGACGACTGCCTGCAAGCTCCGCTTCCCCCCCATGAATAATGAAGGACCGGGGAGGGGCACGGCTCCCATGGCCGGGCTCAAGTGTCCCCGTGTGGTGACACAGTGAGGAAGGGGCTGGTAACGCAGTCATGGCAAAGCTCCCTGGGAGGAGGGACGTGGGCTCGGTACCGGTATGGGCGGCCGGGGTCCCCGGTACGTACCGGTAATAGCTGAGGAGCCCGTTGCTGAGTACGAACCAGCGGCGCTGGTAGCCCTTGATGTAGTTGGTCCATTTAAAAAGCCAACCCTCACGGGCCGAACCGGACCCAGCACCACCCGCCCCGGAACCACCTCCTCCTCCCCCCGCCGCCGCCGCTGCTGCTGCTGCCGCCGACGCCGCCGCACCCGCCCCGGGGCCTGGACCCGGACCCGCTCCGCCACCCGCCGCCGGTGAAGGCAGAGCCGGGGCCGCACCAGGCGCCGCGGGCAGCGCCATGGGGCCGGGCAGCGCCGTCGCTGCAGCTGCCACCGCTGCCGCCGCAGGGCCGGGCCCCGCGGCCGCCGCTCGCAGCTCCGCCGCCATCGCCGCCACCGCCTCCCCGCCGCCCCGCCCCCCGCCGCGCAGCAGCCACACGCCCCGCCCCTGGCAGCGTCTCATTGGCGGCGGCGGCCACTGTCCGCCCCGCCCCGGCGGGATGATTGGTGCCGCTGAGCAGGAGGGGCAGTGCTTGCACTCCCATTGGCTCACGGCGCGCTTGCGCACGAGGCCGCGAGGCTGCTCCCCCCCGCCCCGCTGCCTCATTGGTTCATCTGCCTGCCTGTCTACGCAGCGAGCCAATCAGAGAGCAGCCGCGCGTCACTGACGTCAGGGCGCGGCCGCGCTGCGAGAGGTGACTCATCCCGACAGCGATTGGCCGGGGGGAGGGCGGAACCTCCTGGTGCTCGCATCGCCATTGGCTGATACCTCGGCCTGTCATTGGCAGAGGGGCGGAGAGCTCTGACCTTTAACCGGGGCCCGGCCCCCAGCAGTCGCCCCCGGTCTGGGGGAGCGCTTCCCGGGGGGCGCACGGCTGCTGCCCTCCCCTCCGCCAACCCATCCCACACCGAGGCGCCTGCTCCTTAAAACCGACCCGCCAGAAGGCCTAGCCCCGGGAGGGGGCACCATGAACCCTACGAGGGTAGGCCCCGGGGTTGGGATCGGTTTTGTCGGCGCAAGAGGGAGACCGGGAGGGGGGTCTAGGACGAGGGTCTAGGGGTGGGGAGGAAGCCCGGGGGCAGGGAAGGGGAGTTTTAGGGTAGAGTCCTAGCGCTGGGCAGGGGGCTTCAGAGGTGGGATGGGTCCTAGAGGTGAAAGAAGCAAGAGCAGAAGCCCCGAGGCGTTGCAAGGGAAGGTGCCTGAAGTCGAGTGTAGCCCAGAGATGGAGATCTCTCTTCTCTCAGGTGGCCAGCACCAGAACAAGAGGACACAGCCTCAGGCTGCGCCAGGGGAAATTTAGGCTGGAGGTGAGGAGGAAGTTCTTCACTGAGAGAGTCATTGGCTACTGGAATGGGCTGCCCGGGGAGGTGGTGGAGTCGCCGTCCCTGGGGCTGTTCAAGGCAGGATTGGACATGGCACTTGGTGCCATGGTCTAGCCTTGAGCTCTGTGGTAAAGAGCTGGACTTGATGATCTGTGAGGTCTCTTCCAACCTGGGTGATACTGTGATCCCCATGAGGATAAGGGGAAGCCCTCAGGGGGAGTGAGGTTCCAGGGCTCAAGAGAGTGGGTCAGAGCTGGAGGTGTGCAGAAGGACTGTGCAGGCAAAAAGAGTTCTGTAAGTGGAGGAAAAAAAGTCCTTGCAGGTGACAGCTGAAGGTTCCTGGGGATAGAAGGCAGGGCTGGCCCCTGTGCTCTCCTCACCCCAGGGAAGCAGAGGCCAGGCTGGTGGCAGTATACAATTCCTCTTTATTTACAATACCCTATAAAAATGTAAATTTAGAAACTTTATTCTCATTAACCAGAACCAAAAATTGAGAGGAGGGAAGGGAAGAAACAAACAAAACAAAAAAAAGCACAAAGGAAAATAAAATAAAATAAATGAACTTTCCACTTGATCAGTCAGAGGGAGGGAGGGCAGAGGGCAAGCCGGGAGGGGAGGTCAGTTAATGGCAGGGAGAAGTTACTGGGTGTAAAATACCTACAATGTGCAAATCTCTTTTGTTTTCTCTTTTTTTAAAAGCAAGAAGTAAAATCAAACCCTCCCCCCCTCCTCCTCCCTCCTTAGTCCCCAGGAGCAGAACAGCAGAACCCACCTGGATTAAGGAGAAGAAAAAGGGGTGTGGGGAGAGCACAATTACAGCGCCCCCTCCCTTCCACTTCCTCTCCTCACCAGGAGCTGCTGGGCCTGACCCTGGAGTGAGGGAAGGAGCTGATTTTTGGGGAAGACCAAGGCAAGTGTGCAAAAAAAGTGTGCACCAGCGTTCACGCAGCCGGGGTGGAGGCATGGGCATGACAGGAACCAAGCCTCAGTGCTCAGCAGGGGGTGGTAGGGGTACCCTGCTGCCCCACAAACAAAGCCAGGGGGAGCTTCTCCCAGCCCCACCCCCCTCTTTGCCCGTAGTGTGCGTGTGTGGGGAGGAGCAGCCTTCTTTTGGGTGGGAAAGAGAGGAAAGAAGGGAAGGGGGGGGGCAGAGCAGGGAGAGGCAGCATGTTGTTGGGGGGAGCAGCCAAAACACACACACACACACTCCCCTCCCCCAGCCCACCCTGAGATAGGATTTTGGGGTAGGGGGCACCGAGCTGGGTGTCAGGGTGAGGTGGGGGGGTGGGGAATCCGCCTGCCCTCCATCCGTCCCATCCATCCTCTGGATCACTCCGTGCCGAGGAGATCTACCGGATCCCGTGCACTAAGCTGGTACCAGGGAACAACCAAACGGTGGGGAGCAGTCAGAGGAGCTGTGGGGTTCATCTTCTGCCCCACAGTTGCCCCCCACCAACACTACTGGCTTCCCCACCAACCCCCTTTTTTCCTGTCCCCTGAGGAAGAAGGTGGCTGCCACTCACTGCAATTTTGTCTCCAGCAGGTTCAGCTTCTGCTGGTCAACGTAGCGAGAGAAGAGGGAGATCAGGTTGGAAGGGGTGGACACAGGCTTGGCCAGGGCAGCCTGAGGGATCCGCAGCAGCTCCCGGGTTGCCATCAGCATCAGCTCAGTCCTGCCAGAGAGGAGGAAGAAGGGAGGAGTGAGAGGTGGTGAGGCTTTTGGTGCTCACCACGTTCCTTCAGGGTGCTCTGGGGTATGGACATCTCACTGGAACCAAGGACTGTGCTCAAGTGGCCAAGAAGGCCACCAGCAGCCTGGCCTGGATTAGCAAGAGCGTAGCCAGCAGCAGCAGGGCAGGGATTGTCCCTCCTGGACTGGGCACTTCTGAGGCCACACATGGAATCCTGGCTTCAGTTTTGGGCCCCTCAGTCCAAGAGGGACATTCAAGGGTTGAAGCAGGTCCAGAGAAGGGCAACAAAGCTGGGGAAGGGTCTCATGAGGAGCAGCTGAGGGACCTGGAGTTGTTTAGCCTGGAGAAAAAGAGGCTGAGGGGAAACCTTCTGGCTCTCTGCAACTCCCTGCAAGAAGGCTGGAGCCATGTGGGGGTTGGGCTCTGCTGCCAAGGAACAAGTGACAGGAGACAGCCTGAAATGGTGCCCCAGGAGAGGTTTAGGTTGGACACGTGGAACAATGTGTTGGCCTTGAGGGTTGTCAAGGGCAGTGGTGGAGTGCCCATCCCTGGAGGGGTTTCTGAGCTGTGGTGCTGAGGGCCATGGTCTGGTCTTGCCCTGGCAGTGCAGGGGGGCAAGGGCTGGACTCCATCATCTGGAAAAGTCTCTTCCAACCCAAATCATTCTGTGATTCATGATTCTTCTCTTCACCACTGTGGCCATTTCCAGTGCTGCTACTGACCTCACAATTCAATCACCTTTCAAGCTCTTCAGAGCCTATACAACAGAGTGTCCAGCCCCATCACCACCTTCTCCCCACCCAAGGACAACCTACTCACCACTGGTTGTCCTGCATCAGCTCTGTGTTCGCATCTGAGCTCTGCAGCTCCTCCCCACGGCTCAGGACCAAGTACAGCAGGGACAGACCGAACTGTGGGGACAGAAGGAGGGACATCAGGAAAACAGGAAGAGGAGGAAAAGAAAGGGAAGAGGGGGGAGAAAGGGGGCTGAGGAAGATGAGGGAAGAGAGCACCTTGTTTTGGAGCACAGCAGTGAGGTGCAGGTTGGTGGGCGCCGACGCGGTCGCGCTCTGAGGTAGGTTCGTTAGCTGCTGCACAAGGCTGGTGACAGTTCCCAAGGGGAGGTGGTAGAGAACGTGTGAAAATGGCCTCAGCAGGCAGGGCAGCACCTAGGGAGCCAGCAGAGGGACAGTGACAGCAGGGACATGGTGACATGCAGGGCTCTGAGTTTCCCTGGGGCTGGCTGAAGAAGATTTTGGCCTCTGCTGGAGGCAGAGGAAGCTTCCAGTTGGCACCTGAGGAGTCTGAAATGCAGCCCTTTGGAGGAGCACTCAGACAAGAGCTGGGCTGGTGAAGCAAAGGCCACATTTACCAGGAATCCTCCCAGTTTCCTTCCTGAAGCTGGGATGTGCTGAGACCAACCAGCAGGCACTCAAGATGAGCTCTGCCAGGAGCTCAGGCTTCCTGCAACCTCCCAGAAGAAACCACCATGCCATTTGCATGGAGAAGAGTCACCTCTAAACCCCATCCCAGAACGAGGGGCAATCCTTTTCCCAGTTCCTGGAATCTCACCTCATCCTGAGCATCCTTCTTGATGAGGAAGGGCAAGTTCCTGGCTGTTGCCATGAGGACATCAGCTGCTTGTTCAGGTGACAAGAAGGGGAGGATCCGGGCCACCAGGCGCTTCCCTTTGCGGATGCACATGATCTGCATGAAGTGGTCATCACTTGGCCTGCAGAGGAGGGGAGAGAAATGGGAGCTGTGGGTAATCCCCTGTCCCCCAAAAGAACGTCCCTGAGGAGGGAAAAGCAACACAGGAAGGACACCCCCAACTCTAGTCTCTGGCATGGGCAAGAGGACAAAGTCTGGTTCCTCACAGAGCAGCAAAGGAGGAGCCACTAAGTTCCTGTGTCCTTCTTTTGGCCATTTGCAGGCCAGGTCAAGAGGTTCCAGGGCAGGTGAGAAGTGATGCAGTTAAAAAGAGGCACTCAGAGATGCATGGGTGGAGAGTTCAGGGCAGAGGCACCCAAGAAGCACATGGACAGCAACCCTAGCTGCAGGGATGGAAGTTCTGGGCCCATAACCCAATCAACAGTCACAGTGGGGAAATGGCCAGAAAGAGGTCAAAACGAAGATTACTTCAGCCCTCAGTTCCCAAACGCATCCCTGGAACCCTCAAGCCTGCCTTTTCCTTGGGAAACAGGTCCTTGGGAAGCTATTCTCAAGGAGCTCCAAGTGCTGAGGGCCTGTCTGAGTCACTCACCTGTCCTGCCCAGGTGCCTTCCCCCTCAGGTTGTCATACATGTCACAGATCTTCTGCTTCCTCTCACCCATCAGGGCCGGCCGCTCGCCTTCCAGGCTCAGGAGGTAGCGTCTCTCGTAGTCCTCCACATCCAGGAGGAGGCTGTAGGTCTGCAGGAGAAGCTTTGATCACAGCAGGGCACAGGGATCTTGCCATGGGATCCACCAGCCTGGCTCTGTGGAGATCCAGCTCCAGCCAGGGCTCTCCTGTGTACTTTGCTGTGAAAGGAGCCACACATCCTGGCCCAGACCACTTCAGAGCTTCCTTTGGGTTCGAGACTGAGGCGAGATTGCAGCCTGCAAGCATCCATCCCCTCATGTGCTGGCTGCAGAGATCCAAGCTCTCAGCTCTGAGTCAAGAATGGGCCCTGCAAAGCCTGTCCAGGCTGCTCTTGGGGAAGGGTGAAAGCATGTCTGGTCCTCAGCACAAGCTCCTCTTCTTCAGGGCTCCTCATCTCCTGCAAAGCAGGATCTCAGCCACTGCTGAGTGGTGGCTTGTCCCCAGCTTTATGTCCAAAGCTCAGGGCTGTGCTGTGGTCTCCCTGGCCCTTTTGTCAACCCTTTATACCTCACCACAAACCTCTTGAGGGTCACGGTGAGCCTCCTCAAACTCACCTTCTCGATCGTGACAAGGGTCTGGCGCCTCTTGTCTCGAACCTGCTTCTCCTTCGTCTCCTGCCAGGGGAGGACAAGGAGTCAGGGGACGACAGCAGGTGGCTTCTACACCGACTTGAGCACCAGCTGCCGTGCTGGGAGAGGGTGGAGGGGCAAAACTCACATCGTCCTCGCTGCGAGAGGTCACCACCGCGTCGATCATCTTGCGAGGGTTGTTGACGCTGGAGACTGTGAGCTTCCCCAGCGAGCCCTCGAACTGCACTGCAGGAAGGAGGGAGAAGGGAAGCAAAGGGAGTCAAACCCCACCTCGTCCTGCTTCATTTGCAGCCCAAAAGCAGTCCCCCTTCACCCACAGGTCGAGTGGGGAGTTTTTACCTGGCTTGTAGGTGTGCTCCAGCTTTGCCACCTGAGGTGTGATGAGTTTAGTGCGTTCCTTCTTGGGACCATCCCCGTGGACTTCCTCTGCTGCTGCCAACTTCTCCAGCTTCTGGAAGTAATTCTGAGGTGGGGAAAGGGGAGAGGTTGAGACCCCTCAAAATCACTTGGAAAGGATTGATGCAACACATCCCTCTCTCCCCAGCCTCTGCTCCAGTTCTTACCCAACCCTTAGTGCTCTTCCAGACATCACCACCAGCGTCCGAAGCCCAGGACTACTGTGCCCTCTTCTCCACCTCTCGAGACTGCAGAGGTCAAGGTTCCTCCCCAGGCCTCTCTTTCTCAACACAAACAATGCCAAACCTACTCTCCCCAGCTCCCAGTCCTTCCCAGCACACTCAGCTGGCCCATCTTCCTCTGTCAGCACCACGCCTGGGGCCTCCCGCCCCGGCCAACGTTTGGCTCTTTCGTGACAGCAGAGCAATGCTGACTCACATCCCGGCTGAGACCACACCAGTTCCTCCTCTTTACTGGGAGACCAACTCGCCCACAGCTCCCAAACCCACCCATGCCTCCTGCCAGCCCCAGAGCAGAGGAACTACAGCTGAGCTCCCACCAAAGCTCAGACAGCTCCGCAGAGAGCTCTTATCCCTCTTAGCCCACCACAGAGGGGACAGGACCGCTCTAGCTCGTGTCACCTGCTGGTGACCGTTCTCCCTGCCCTGCCCCATGCTTGTGGCTGCACCAACCACACTCCAGGACCAGAAACCCACCCTACAAATCCCCTTCAATCTCTCAAATCCATCCTACACAGCTTGAAGACCTCCACAGACTCCCTTCACATGAAGTTGCCCTGTACCACCTCAAACCCAGCTTATTATCCTGACCCTCCAAATCCATGCTACCAGCATCCCCTCACTCCTGAATACCTCATCTGAGATCAAGAATGCAGATCTCCCCTTCCTCATCCTACCCATCCTTCTGCTTCCTCCACCACATCAGCACCAGAAAGACACCACTTCCCCATGGGAACGTTAAGGAGCTTCCCAACCACCAACCAAGGGGACTGGAGATGGAACAGGAGCAACCTGGCTGCTTCCCCATCTCTGGTACCTGGTAGTAATAGTCATCTAGGTAGGGATCAGTGCTCTGGAGCTGCATCATCTGGATCTTGGACACCCAATCCTTCTCCCTTTGCAGCATGAGGTTGGCGTAGGGATCTTTACGCTCCTGCTGGTTGCTCCGGTGGCCCACTCGGTCCCCAACAGAGCCGTTGAGGCTCCGGTGCTGGCTGGCAGGAGGTAAGAAGGGACCCTGTGAGCACACAGGAGCTACAGGAAGGGACAGAGAGCAGTGCACAAGCTAATCCCCAGCAGCAAGAACCACCTCCTCCTCAGCAGAGAGTCGATGCAAAGCCACCCCCCCACCACAGCAGGCAGCTCCTCCACCCTGGGCCAGGGCACTCACTTTCGGCTCTGCTGCTGCCGCTGGTGCAGGAGCCGGCGGTGCTGGGGGTGCAGGTGGGTGGTATCAGGCCGGAACATCTGGGGTTGGGGCCTGGAGAAGAGTTGGGAATTCTCAGGAGGTGGCTCCAGAGCACGGGACAGTGGCCAAAGAGAAGGACTGCACCTACCTGAGGCTCTGCAGGTGGGAGGCTGGGCCCGGTGGGTGCTGCGGCTGTGAGGGAGCTGGGGGAGCCCCAAAAAAGGCACGAAACCCGCTGGCAGGAGACATCATCTGCCCAACCCTGCCCTGCAGCAGCTTGGGATTGACGGAGGGAAGGGGGCTCCCAACCAGCCCAGAGACACGAGCAAACTGGCTGGGGGACATGCGGCCGGCCTGGCAAGGTAGAGAGGACAGCTGGAGTCAGGCATGTGGGGACAGGAGGATGGCTCCAGGCAGGGCGGCTGGGTTTGGGCTAAGCTGAAAGAGGCCCAGAGGCAGCTCCTGCAGCCACACAAACAGTAGCATAGAATCCCAGACTGGTTTGGGTGGGAAGGGACCTTTCAAGGTCATCTAGTCCAACCCTCCTGCAGTCAGCAGGGATATCTGCTTCTGGAGCAAGGCCCCAAACAATCTGACCTGCAGTGGTGCCAGGGACAGGGCAGCTCCCACCTCTCTGGGAAAGCTGGGCCAGGCTCTCACCACCCTCAGTGTCATAAAGCACTCCCTTCTCTCCAGACTGAATCTCTTATAGCTTCAAACCATGTCCCCTGCTCAAATGTCTCGCCTCCCCTTTAAGAAAAGGCCACCAGAAGATCCTGGCTGTGGTGGTGGGGAGGTCAAGAAAGCTCCAGAAGGGGATGGAAAAGTCTTTACCTGGGCTCCTCCGAGCAGCTGTGCTCTCTGCAGGTGGGTGAGGACGGGAGAGACACTGTGAGGGAAGGGATGGCCCAAAAGGGAGGAATTCTGGGGGGAAAAAAAGAGGGAAAGAAGTGTTGGGAAGGGTGGAGGAACTCCCAGTGATGAGGGACACAAAGGCAGCACCCAAACAGAGGGGTGGCAGAGGAGGAAGAGGTGGTACCGGGACGTTGCAGAGCTGGTTGGGAGACATCCTCTCGCCATAGGGAGCAGGGTAGCGCTGCGGCATCGTAGCTCGGATGTGGACAGGCTTTGGACACAGGATCTAAGAGAAAGGACAAAGCTCAGTCAGCCTGGGATCTCCTCAGAGATCATCCTGCACCCTCTCAGCCACGAGAAGGTACCTGCTGGTTGAAGTTGGGCGCTGCAGCCTGCTTGGGAGGGGTGCCAATGGGAACAGCCCGGACTGGGGGGCTCCCGATGACAGGGGACGACGAGCGGCGGGGCAGTGCCCGCTCCGAGGGGTCCCGCTCCTCCTCTCGAGTTTGAGGGGGTCTCTGAGGCAGGGCATAGTCCAGCACAGACACAGAGGGCATCTCCTGCCAGCAGAACAGGAGAAGAACATAAAATCATGGCCTGCTTTGGGTTGAAAAGACCTTTGAAGGTCATCTAGTCCGACCCCCCTGCAGTCAGCAGGGACATCCCCAACGGGAGCAGGTTGCTCAGAGCCCCAAACAACCTGACCTGTAGTGGTTCCAGAGATGGGGCAGCTCCCACTTCTCTGGGCAACCTGGGACAGGCTCTCACCACCCATAGGCTCAACATTTTCTCCCTTCTCTCCACTCTGAATCTCCCTTTTTTAGTTCCAAACCATTCCCCCCTTGTCCTGTCCCAAGAGGTCCTGCTCAGAAGTCTGTCCCCAGCTTTCTTCCTGGCCCCTTTAAGCACTGAAAGGCCATCAGGTCTCCCTGGAGCCTCCTCTTTTCCAGGCTGAACAACCCCAACTCTCCCAGCCTGGCCTCACAGCAGAGGGCTTCCAGCCCTCACATCCTCCAGAAGTCACTGTGACAGGGAAGGCCTCAGCACACAACAGCCACATCCTTCTTTCCCCCCCTCAACTCATTCCACTTCCCAGGACCCTCAACCCCAGGAACTCCTGAGAACCCTCTGGGCCTGACTCCACACAATCCATGTGGGTCCCAAGACCCTCTTTCTGGCACAAGGTTGTGTCACAACCACCATGGAAGATCCACACTCAGCTTTCAGCCCTGCAGAGTCACCCAACACACTCTGCCTGCAATTAAAAACCTGACTCAACTGAATCACAATGAATGAAATTCCTCTGCCTTGAGGCACCAATATTCCTGATGGGGATGCCACCAGGATATCAGTGGGACCCAGGGACCACCAATAACCCCACAACTTGGCTCTCCAGCTCTGCAGGGGGGTGATGCCTAAGAGGGTCTAGAGCTCAACTAAGGCCACACAGACTCAGCCAGAGGCAAAAGTGACCTGGGTGTGGCACCTCCAGCACTGCCTAGCCTGTAGCAATACAGCACATCAACTGCTGAGGTCTGGGGGGAGGCATCAGTGAAGCCACCACGGCCATCATCACCCCCACCCCAGCACCATCCCCTCAACCATACCTGAGTGAGAAGAGGCCCCCGGATCCGCCGCAGGACTGCCGAGCTGTCCCAGATGCTAGAATTCAACCCTCCAGGCTGCTGGAACCCAGAGACAGAATGAACACAGTGCTGCTGAGACCCCCACTTCGAATGTCCCACCTTCTCCAGCCCCATTCCTACCTGTGTGGGGACCTTGGTCTGCACAGCCTGCATGATGGCAGGGTCCTCCAGCTCGCTGTCGATGACCAGCCTGGTTAGGCGTTCAGCCAAGGTGTCCTCAGGCTCACCCAGCAAGTCTGAATCCTCCCCACTGGGTCCATCCTGCTCCCTGTTGGCCACTGGTTTGTCTTCCAGCTCTGCCAGTCGCTCGTGTGCCTCCTGCCAGTCATCGTCTGCGAAGGACCCACAGTGAGGGCATCAACGGGGTGCTGAGGCACAGCCCCAGGGAGGTGAGGGGTGGTTTTCTAGGGCAGCCTCACAGCACTCACCGACAGCCCCAGCTCCAAATGTGTCATCGTTGAATTGGTCAATATCTTCATCTTCCTCCCCCAGGCCCTGGAAGGCATCTTCATCCTCATCCAGAGGGCAGTCCTCCAGGGACTGGGGAAGAGAGAGGATGGGTGCGGTCAGCACTGGCTTCTCACCCCTAGATGCACCCCACAGTCCCTGCTCCCTCCACGAGGGCCCCTCTACCTGCCCTCCAGTCTGCTACACCTCCCAGCCGACTCATTTCCCAGCCCATTAAACTCCTGAAGTGCCCCCCCCGCGCCGTGCTGCCCAGTCTGTTACACCTTCCCAGTGACCCCCCACCTCCAGCCGGTTAGCCCCCCCCACTGACCCCCACCTCTGCACTATACAGCCTGTTACAGCTCCCCGGAGACCCTCAGGCTCCTGACTCCCCCTCGTTACACAGTCCCAGTGCCCCCCCCGACAACTCCTCTCAGCCTCTTACATCTCCCCAGTGACCCCCTCCCAGCCCCTTACACCTTCTCGGTGACCTCCCCGCTCCAATCCTCACCCCGTTGTACCTCCTCGGTGACCCCCTTCCAGCCCGTTAGGGGTCTCCAGTCCTCTCCGAAACCCGTTATACCGCCCCGGTGACACCCTCTACACGCCGTCTTGGTCCGTTATATCCCGCGGGTGACCCTCCCTGTCCCGTTATACTCTCCGCTGATCCCCCTCAACCCCACCCTCCGGTACGGGCAGTATGATAAGCTCCCCAGCTCCATACTCCACCCCTTTCCCGGTTCCTTCACAGGCCTCGGGGCAACCGGTCCAGGCGGGGGAGGGGGGAAACCAGGCCGGGGTGGGGAGTGGGTGCGCCGGGCCGGTTTCCGTCCCGGCGCGCCCCACCCCGGCCAGTGTCCCTCCTTCCCCGTTAGACCCTCCCCCATCTCCTCTCCACCCTTCCCACTTACCTGGTACCGGAACATGGCGGCGGCGGCGGCGGCGCCCACCGCCCGTAGGCCCCGCGCCGCCCGCTCCGGCCCCGGGCCCAACCGCGCATGCGGAACCGCGGGCGCACGCACATGACGTCATCACGCACGCCCCTTCCGCGAGCGGCGCAAGCGCCAACTGAAGGGGGCGTGGATTCGGCGGGGGGCGTGGTTTTGTGGGAAGCCACGCCCCCAGGGTTCGCGTAGAGGCTCCGCCCCAGGATGCGCTTAAAGGGCCAGCGACACTTTTTCGCCCGTTCCCCGCGGACGTGTTCCCCAGCCGCGTCCCCATCTCCGTCCGTGTCCTCCTCAGCCATGTCCCCCAACTGTAGCCCGTGCCCCCGCCTTGTGTCCGCTCTGCATAAACATGTCCCCAGTGTTGTTCCCTATGCCCAGTTTCCACCCACAGCCATGGCCATGTCCCCCCGGCTGTGACCCGTGGGGCCAGCTGTGTCCCCTGTGACTCCTATCCCCAGCCATGTGCCTTGAATGTGTCCCTCTAGCCGTCTTCCTTGTCGCCAGCCGCGTTCCGTCTCCCAGTCTGCGTCCCCCAGCTGTGTGCCCTGTCCTCACCTGTGCCCCCCCTTCTACGTCCCCTACCCCTAGCTGCAACTACCCTTCCACATCCCCTACCCCCAGCTGTGTCTCCTGTCTCCAGCTGTGTCCTCCCTTGCATGTTTCCTCTTTCCAGCTGTATTCCAGAAGCTGTGTCCCCTCTGTGTCCCCTCTCCTCATATGTCTTCCCCCTTCCGTGTCCCCTACCCCAGCTATGTCCCTCAGCTGTAACCCCCCTTCCATGTCCCCTACCCCAGCCGTGTCCCCTAGCTGTAGCCCCTCCCCCGTGCCCCCTCTCCCCAGCCATGTCCCCATCCGTGTCCCTGTTGCAACCACTCGTGACAGAGAAGGACACGTCGTCGTCACCGCGTGTCCCGCGTGGGCACCAGCTTCCTCATCGAGCCTCCAAGCCGGGGCCACGCCACATCCACTCCCCAACCTCACTATCCCCTCACGGGGGGTGGCCGGAGTCACCCACACCGGGTCTCTTTCAACCAAACTGGTGTCCCCAGGGTGTCCCCAGGTGAAGGGTGGCTCCACCTCGTCCCTCCCCTCGGCGCCTTCCTGCCTTCCTTGTGCCTGTCACTGGGGATTAGCGGAGGGACAACAGCCTTGGGCTCGGGGACAGGGGGGACGGGGCCACCCGCCGCCTCGCCTGGATGTAGGAAGCCCGGGCTTGGCCAGAGAGGACCAGGCGCTGAGGTGGGCAAGGACGGGGGGACCTCCCCCCAGCCCCTGGGGGCACCATGAAGGACCGGCTGGAGCAGCTCAAAGCGGTGAGAGATAACCTCCCCACCCCACCCCCCCGCCTCCAGCCCCAACCCGTGGGGACAACTCCTGGAGTGGGGGGGGGTCACCCAAGGGGAACTGAGAGCCTGGGTCTGGGGAAGCAGGGTGACAGGGTCCTTAAGACCCCACTTCATAGGGGATGGAGGACCCTGAGACCCCATCCCATGGCTGATGGGGGGGGCACATGGGGATGGATGGCTTCAAGAGCCAGGTCTGTGGTGGGTGGGGACATCATGGGGATGGATGTCACCAAGTCCCCCCATCCATGGTGGATTTATGGAGATGAGGGGTCCTGAGACACCACCTCATGGTGGATGGGGATGGGGTCACGGGGACAGGCGACCCCAAAATTCAAGTTCATGGTGGGTGGGGGGCATTATGGGGATGGATGTCACTGGGATGCCAGTGGTGAGTGGGTCATAGGCTGAGAGTCCCTGAGACTTCACCCCGTGGTTAATGTGGGAATCATGGGGGTGGGGGACCCTAAGACTCCCACTCTGTGATTGGGGTTATGGGGGTGGGTAGCCCCAAGCCCCAGGTCTACAGTGGATGGGGACATCATGGGGATGTGCATCACTGACACCCCAACCCAGGGGACACAATGGGGGTAGGGCCAAGGTCTGTGAGCCAGCACCCCCCCAGCACTGGGGGTGTCAGGGGAAGGGGACTGTGAGGGGTGTCAAACTCTGGGGGCTTGGGGGTGGGTATTTTGGAGTGACAAGAGGATCACCTCAAAGAGGGTGCTGTGGGGTGCAGTGGGGACACACCAGCCTCCACTCACACTGTGGGACAGGGAGAAGTGTCCCTCCCCTTGATGGGAGGGGGGTCCTGGACCTGTTATGGAGTGCCCATGGTGGCCAGCACCCCATCCTGCACCCCACTTCTTGCTGCCACCACCTCCGCTTCCTCCTCCCATGCTCACCCTGCCGTGGGGCCCCACTGTCCCCTGCTTCCCGGGGACATCCCTGCCTCACTGCCAGCTTCCTTTTGGACATTTGGGGGTGGTGGTGTCCCAGCTGGCCCCCAAGCCGTGCCAGGGCCCCAGCGTGGGGCAGGCAGCCGCGGCAGGGAGGCTTGGCAGGGATTTAGTGAGGATTACGAAGTCATCAGATAAAAGCCCCGGGGGGAGCAAAGGGATTAATTTTATTTTTACTCTGGAAGGAGGAGGCCAAAGGCAAAGGGAGGGGGGGGGGGGGATGTCGAGGGTCCTCTGCTGGGGTCTGTCCCCATCTCATCCCCACTTGCCACCTCGGGCAGGCATTGGGAACCCCACTGTGGTGCTGGGGTCTGTCCCCACCTCACCCCTCCTTGCCAACCCTCCTTGCCACCCTGGGCAGGCATTGGGAACCCTACTGTGGAGCTGGGGTCTGTCCCCACCTCACCCCTCCTTGCCAACCCTCCTTGCCACCCTGGGCAGGCATTGGGAACCTCACTGTGGTGCTGGGGTCTGTCCCCACTTCACCCCTCCTTGCCAACCCTCCTTGCCACCCTGGGCAGGCATTGGGAACCCCACTGTGGTGCTGAATGGAGTGAGGGGAGGTGGAGGAGTTGGCTTTTTGGCACCCCAAGGTGGGATGGAGGTGGGTGGTGCTTGCAGGGGGGAGGGCAGGTGTGATGTCACCGTGATGGATGACAGCCACCCTTGGGCCCCCAGCTGAGCCCCGGTGCTGCTTGGAGCTGCCACGGGACAAAGGTTGGGGCCATAAAACCCTGTCCCATCCCTGTCCCCATCCCCTCCCTCCAGCCAAGCCCAGCAATCCCTTAATTCCCCAGCCAGATGTGACATGAGCTTGGCCACCACCCTCACCCCCCCCGACTCTGCTGCAGATGTCTGTTCGTCCCCCACGTGGGCCACCATGTCCCCATGGCTTGCTTGTGCCTCGTCCCCCCTGACCCCGCAGAGCTGGGCCAGCTGGTAGCCCCAGAGGGGGGCTCTGACTCGGTGGGGAGGGGGCTCTGTGGCTGTCAGCCTAGGCGCAGGCAGGGGTGGGGGTGTCACCTCCAAACACTCCCACAGAAACAGGATGCAGACGATGACACCGAGGAGCTGGAGATCGCTGTGGACAACACAGCGTTCATGGATGAGTTCTTCTCAGAGGTGAGGTGGGGGCAGATGTGGGACTGCCCTGAACCCTCCTCCCCTGCCCCCCACACCTCGTCCTGCCCCTGCCCCCCCCACCTGTGCTCCCCAACGCCCTCCTTGGCGTGTGCAGATCGAGGAGACCCGGCAGAACATCGACAAGATCTCGGAGAACGTGGAGGAGGCCAAGAAGCTCTACAGTGTCATCCTCTCGGCTCCCATCCCCGAGCAGAGTGCGTGTGGGGGCAGTGCTGTCCCCTCCCTCACCCCCCACCCCCCCCCACAGAGGTCACCTATCTCCAGGGGACATTCCCCTGGTGGCTTCCCCATCTCCTGTGCTGTCACCTCGCAGAGACCAAAGATGACCTGGAGCAGCTGACGACAGACATCAAGAAAATGGCCAACAGCGTCCGCAACAAGCTGAAGAGTGAGTGGCTGTGTGTCCCCTGCACTGTCACCCGGCCCCCCACGTCCCCCTCGTCCTCACGGGGAGGGCAGGCTGTGCTGGGGACACGGAGGAAGGTCCCTGATGGACTGGGGTTTGGATCTCACCAGGCATGGAGAGAAACATTGAGCAGGATGAGGACAGGTCCTCTGCCGACCTCCGGATACGCAAGTCCCAGGTGAGCTGTGGCCCCCAGGATGTCCCCAGCCAGCATCCCCAGGCTCCACCCTGCCCCCACCCCATCCTCCACAGGCTGGTGATGGGGCATGTCCTGGATGTCTCTAGGTATCCCAGCTCCATCCCTAGCAGCACCCTCATGTCCCAGACACACCACGCCTGGGTGCTCCCTGGCTTCATGTCCCTCTGCTCTGTCCCCAACACTCTGGCCTGTTCCCCACAGAACATGCCATCATCTGACCCCCAGCTCCAGCACCTCATCCTGTCCTACCTCCTGGCCCAGAGTGTCACCAGTCTTGTCCCCAGCACCCCATCTTGTCTCTTGGGCAGGAATGTGCCATGTCTGGGGTGTCCTCAGTGTCACATCCCCTGTCCTAGCTCCTGTCCTCTGGCACATGTCATGCCTGGGGTGTCCCACATCCCCATCCCCATCCCCAGCACTGGGTCTGGTGCCCCAGGGCTGGGCCATGCCTGGGGTGCCCCACATCCCCATCCCCATCCCCAGCACTGGGTCTGATGCCCCAGGGCTGGGCCATGCCTGGGGTGCCCCACATCCCCATCCCCATCCCCAGCACTGGGTCTGATGCCCCAGGGCTGGGCCATGCCTGGGGTGCCCCACATCCCCATCCCCATCCCCAGCACTGGGTCTGGTGCCCCAGGGCTGGGTCATGCCACGCCTGGGCTGTCCCCTGTCCTCACCGCCATGCCTGGGTCCTGCTCCCTGTTCGCTGGGAAGGTGCCAGGCCCGTGGCGTGTCCCCAGCCGCGTGTCCTTGTCCCCAGCACTCGGTCCTGTCCCGCAAGTTCGTGGATGTGATGACCAAGTACAACGAGGCGCAGGTGGACTTCCGCGAGCGCAGCAAGGGGCGGATCCAGCGGCAGCTCGAGATCAGTGCGTGCCCCGCCCCCCGCACGGGCCCCGCCCCCCGCACGGGCCCCGCCCCTCGCACAACTGGGCGGGGCCTGCATATATCAACCACACCCTATGGGCCAGGCAGCAGAAACCCCGCCCCTTTGGGCAAAGTAGGTGGGGCTAAAGGCATGGCCACACCCCCCCTCGCGTGAAGTGGGTGGGGTTAGGGAGTAAAGCCTCCCTTCCTCCGTGAAGTAGGCGGGGCCAGATTGCACAAACCCCGCCCACTCGGTCAAATGGCCCCGCCTCTTTGGTTCAGTGAGTGGGGCTGGATCACATAGACCCCACCCCCTCCGCTGGAGTAGGTGGGACCGGGCCCCACCCTTGGCCCCACCCAATCCCACCCTTGTCCTACTCCTATCCCATTCTGTGCTACCCCTGTGCTCACACTGTCCTACCCTATCCCACACCTATCCCACCACTGTCCCCACCTGTGTCCTACCCTGTCCTCACACTGTCCTACCCTGTCCCACACCTATCCCACCACTGTCCCCACCTGTGTCCTACCCTGTCCTCACACTGTCCTACCCTGTCCCACACCTATCCCACCACTGTCCCCACCTGTGTCCTATCCTGTCCCACATCTATCCCACCACTGTCCCCACCTGTGTCCTATCCTGTCCTCACACTGTCCTACCCTGTCCCACATCTATCCCACCACTGTCCCCACCTGTGTCCTACCCTGTCCTCACACTGTCCTACCCTGTCCCACATCTATCCCACCACTGTCCCCACCTGTGTCCTATCCTGTCCTCACACTGTCCTACCCTGTCCCACATCTATCCCACCACTGTCCCCACCTGTGTCCTACCCTGTCCTCACACTGTCCTACCCTGTCCCACATCTATCCCACCACTGTCCCCACCTGTGTCCTACCCTGTCCCACCTCACTACCACTGTGTCCCTTCCTGTCCCCACCTCTATCTCCACCCCTATCCCTACCCCTGTCCCACTCCTGCCCCCACCCCTATCCCTACCCCTGTCCCACTCCTGACCCCCTGCTATCCCACTGCTATCCCACCCTTGTCTCACCCTCACCCCACCTGCCCGCAGCCGGCAAGAACACGACAGACGAGGAGCTGGAAGAGATGCTGGAAAGCGGGAACCCCTCCATCTTCACCTCGGGGGTGAGCAGTGGTCTGGAGGGGACACCAGCAGAGACACGGGGAGCAGGACCTCCCCTGGATGAGGGCACCAACGCTGTGCTGCTGCCCGTTGCAGATCATGGACTCGCAGATCTCGAAGCAGGCGCTGAGCGAGATCGAGGGGCGGCACAAGGACATCGTGCGGCTGGAGAGCAGCATCAAGGAGCTCCATGACATGTTTGTGGACATTGCCATGCTGGTGGAGAACCAGGTATGGTGTGGGGACAGCAGGGACCTGGGGATGGGCTGAATGAGGACAACCAGGGAATTCCAAACAGTGACAGCAGAGATCTGTGAGTGGGGACAGGCAGGGACTTGGGCATGAAATGAGTGGGGGACCTGTGCGCAGGGACGAGAAGGAACCTGTGTGTGGAGACGGCAAGCAGGGACCTGGGGATGGCGACACGAAGGGATCTCTGCACAGTGACAGCAGGGGCCTGTGCGTGGGGACAAGTGGGGACCTGGATATGAGCTGGATGTGGACAGCCAGGAACCTCTGTATGGTGACAGCAGGGAGCTCTGCATGGTGACAGCAGGATCTTGTGCATGCGGACAGTAGGGAGCTCTGCATGGGGACAGCAGGAACCTGTGCTCAGACAGTAGGGAGCTCTGCATGGTGACAGCAGGAACCTGTGCATGGGGACAGAAGGAACCTGTGCTCAGTGACAGCAAGGAGCTCTGCATGGGGACAGCAGGAACTTGTGCATGGGGACAGTAGGGAGCTCTGCATGGGGACAGCAGGAACCTGTGCATGGGGACAGTAGGGAGCTCTGCATGGGGACAGCAGGAACCTGTGCATGGGGACAGTAGGGAGCTCTGCATGGGGACAGCAGGAACCTGTGCATGGGGACAGTAGGGAGCTCTGCATGGGGACAGTAGGGAGCTCTGCATGGGGACAGAAGGAACCTGTGCATGGGGACAGTAGGGAGCTCTGCATGGGGACAGAAGGAACCTGTGCTCAGACAGTAGGGAGCTCTGCATGGTGACAGCAGGAACCTGTGCATAGGGACAAAAGGGGACCTGTGCATGGGGACAGGAGGGACATGTGCGTGAGGACAGCAGAGATCTGTGCATGGGGACAAACAGGAACCTGTGCCCGAAGCTGCACAGGCACTGTCACCCAGGGCTGCCCAGAGCTCCATGGGGACACAGGGATGGACAGAGGTGTGTGTGTGTCCCCGGCATCGTGCTGGCCCTGACCACTTTCTCAGCCCCTTTTTGTCCCCCCCCATGCCATGCGAGGAGCCACTGTGCCCACTGGGGACGGGTGAGTACCTGCGCCGCGGGGCTGCGCCGCCTGCCGTGGGGCTGTGCCACCGCCACCCGTGGCACCAGACGGCGGTGTCCCCGCTGAGCGTGTCCCCTCTGCTGTCCCCCCCAGGGCGAGCTGCTGGATAACGTGGAGCAGCACGTCACGCAGGCGGCCGAGCACGTCGAGCAGGGCCACCAGCAGACCAAAAAGGCTCTCCAGTACCAGGGCCAGGCACGCAAGGTGGGTGGGGGGGCTGAGTGCCGCCACCCTTGGGTGCCCTCAGCGTGCGTCTGTCCCTCTTCTTTCTCTGCCTGTCCCCCCGCCGTCCCCACCCCACGCCCGCAGGGAACCATGATCGACCGCATCGAGAACAACATGGACCAGTCCGTCGGCTTTGTGGAGCGGGCAGTGGCTGACACCAAAAAGGCTGTGAAGTACCAAAGTGAGGCCAGGAGGGTGAGCTGGACCAACGGCTGCAGTGTCCCCACCGTGTCACCTCCACAACCCCAGCGTCCCTAAGGCATCCCCCTTGGCCCTCTCTGTCCCTCAGTGTGCTGCCACATCTCCCGGGGTCTTCCTCATAGCCTCCAGTAGACCTGATGCCCCTTTGTGTCCCCACCCACTTCTGTCCCCCAGCCACCCTGTGTCACTCACTGCCCTCTTTTGTCCCTCAGCAGCTCTCCATAACCTCCAGAGGTCCTGAAAAGTCCCTGTACCCCCAGCCTCTCCGTGTTCCCCAGCTGCCTCACATCCCCCAGCTGGCCCCCAGTGTCCCACTCTGTCCCCCAGCATCTCCTCATACCCTCCAGTGGCCTTAAAAACGTCCCCACCCACTTCTGTCCCCCAGACACCTCTTGTCCCTCCCTCTGTGTCCCCAGCCACTTCTTGTGTCCCTCAGCCACCACATGTCACTCAATGTCCTCTTCTGTCCCTCAGCATCTCCCATAACCTCCAGAGGCCCTGAAAACTCCTTGTGTCCCCCAGGCACTCATCTCTTCCAAACACTTCTGTACCCCAGCTACCCTTCACATCCCCCAGCTACTCCTCATGTCCCCCAACCACCTCCTCTGTCCCCCAGCTACCCTTCATATCCTCCAGCCCCTCTTTGTGTCTTCCTACCACTTCTTCTGTCCCCCAGCCACCTCTTGTGTCCCCAAGCCTACCCCCCTGCTGTCCCCCAGCATCTCCCTAAACCCTCCAGTGGCCCTGAGAACAATTTGTGCCCCCAGCCATTTCTGCCCCCCTGCCACCTCTTGTCTCTCAACCACATTCTGTCCCTCAGCCACCTGTTGTGTCCTATAGCCACTCCTTGCATCTTCAAGCCACCTGTTGTGTCCCACAGCCATCCCTTGTATCCTGTAGCTACCCTCTAGATGATACCAACAACTCCCATTGGCCACCACTCACCCCCAACCATCCCAGCCAGTGCCTGCTCCTCTCTTCTGACCTCCATGGAGGTTGGCATCTCTGTCCTTCTCTGCCCCCTCACCACCAACCCCAACCTTGAAACCCCCTCAGGAGTGATGAGCTGGTGAGGGAGGGCTCAGTCCTTCACGCCCTGTCCCTGGGTCTGCAGTGTCTCTGGCTTTTCTGGGCTCCTCTGTGCTCACTTCTGCTCTCCACATGTGTGTGTGTCCCCAAACCATGGGGCAGGTGTCACCAGCCCCATCTCCACTCTTGCCCCCTCCAGAAGATGCTGATTTTGGCAGCAGTTGTGGTGATCTTGCTGGGGACAGTTGCCCTCATCATCGGACTGTCCGTGGGGCTAAACAAGAAATAGCCCCAAAGATTGGGGGTCTGTGGTCTGTAAGTGTTTGGGGACCCTCAGCACAGGGATACAGAGGGCTTGGGGGCAGTAGGCTGGCACGATGAGGCTGCTCTGTGTCCCCATGCTGAGGTCTGGCTCTGTGGTGGTTTAGTTTCTGCTGCTGCTTTTGGGGCTGGGGGTCCTGGTGTGAGAGGCTTCATGGTGCTCAGGGTCTGTGGTGCTCAGCACTGGTGAGGCCACACATCAAATCCTGGGGTCAAGAAGGACATCGAGGGGCTGGAGAGGGGTCCAAAGAAAGGCAACCAAGCTGGGGAAGTGTCTGGAGAACAGGAATGGTGAGGAGCAGCTGAGAGACCTGGGGTGGCTGAGCCTGAAGGAAGCTGAGGGGAGAGCTTCTGGCTCCTTGCAAGCAAGTTGGAGCAAGTGGAGGTTGGGATCTTCTACCCCAGGAACAAGTGCCAGGACAAGAGGAAAGGGCCTCAGACTGCCCCACAGGAGGTCTAGGTTGGATATCAGCAGAAACTTCTTCACTGAAAGGGTTCTCAAAGACTGGCACAGGCTGCCCAGGGAGGTGGTTGAATCCCCATCCCTGGAGGTGTTTCAAAGAGGCAGAGGTGTGGTGCTGAGGGCCATGGCTTAGCACCAGCCTTGGTAGAGTGCTTGGACTGGTTCTACCTGTGGTGCTTGGGGGCCTGTGCGGCTCAGGGCTCTGGATTTCAGCTCCATGCTTGGCTCCACATTCCCCACATTGTTCCTTGCATTCCCAGTTCCCTCCTGCATTCCCTCAGCCCCTCCCCTGCCAAGCCTCTCCAGCTGACATCTCCCCTTTCCCTCCTCCAGACGTGTCCAACCATCCCAGTGCCAATACCTCCCAGGAGGACCCTTCCCAGCATCACAACCTGCTCCTCTCCCTGCTCTCCCTGCTCCTCCTGGACCTGCTGCCCTCATGTGCCAGCTCCCCCAGCTCACTGCCTCTCCCTCCACCTTGGGACCCTGACGTTGGAGCATCCCCCTCCACTGGACCATTCCCTGTGGATCCCACTGTCCTTGCCAGTGCCTTGTGTCCCCTGCAGGGAGGGGACAAGATTTGACTGCTCTGTGACTATCTTTGCTGAAAAACCAGCTTCTTGTCCCCCAACTCTTGCCAAGGGGACAAGAGGAGATGAGTGTCAGACTAATCTGCATGGACATCCTGGGAGGACAAGGAATGGGGATATGGCCAAGACAGGAAGTTTGGTGGTACCAGCAGCTGCCAGTAGGTCTGTCCATGCTTTGCTGTCCTCTGTGCTGAGCAGGCTGAGCTCCCAAGGACCTTATCTGCTCTTGGCTTTGATGGCTGGTACTGGCTTGTCCCCAGATGCTGACTGCCCCAGTGCCACAGGGAGCTGGGTTGTGAGGATGTGGTGATCAAAAAGGACACAGTGGTCATTGAAAAGCTCTGTTACAATAAAAGCCCCCACTGACACCTTCCCTGTGTGCTCAGTGTGACATTGGGCTGCTGAGGGGACAAGTGGCACCTCCAGAAACACAAGGCAGGAGATGAGCACAGCTCCAACCCAGCTTGTGATGGCCAACAATGGTGGCTTTGGCTCAGAACCCAGAGCCTGGGACTGGCCCCCAGTTTGGAGGTGCTGCAGTGACACCCTTTGAGATGTGACAGGGCAGCGTGGGGCTGGGCACACCCTAAGGGCCCACAGGCTCTGCCATGCTGAGCCAGACTTCCTTCCTCAGTGGTTCTAGGTAAGTCATAGCCTTGGGAACTGTCTCAGGTGAAGGACCAGCTCACACCTGCCTCCTCATCCTCTGCTCCTTGTTCCCAAACCCCTGTCCCTTGTCCCAGCTCCCCAGCCCCATGCCACCCACATGTCACAGCCCCCTCTCTCCCCGTGCAGAAGAAGATCATGATCATGCTGTGCTGCATCATCCTTGCCATCATCTTGGCTTCCAGCATCGGGAGCATCTTCGCCTGAGATCCTCCACCAGCTGCCCTCCAGGTGAGTGGGTGCGTGGTGGGGGGATGCCAGCTGGGGTCCCTGGCCACAGCCCATGCCTAAGGAACAGGTTTGGGCCTCGGTGGGGTTCAGCGGGATTCACCCCCTCCTTGGACTTCCCAGGGTGCGCTCAAGCAGCCCCATCAGGGAGTGATGTGGGCTATATTCTTCTTCCTCACTGTCACCTCCTCTTCCTCCCTGCTGCAGGTGGCCTTTCCCCCTCCTGCCCCCCACGTCCTGGATGATCCCACCTGCATCCAACCTGCGGCTCCAGCCATGGGAGAGACCCCGGGACCCTCCTGCCAAGCCCTCAGCCCTGCAGCCCCGAGGACATTCCAGAGGAGCAGAGGAGCCCACCTGCCCTGCCCCCCTTTCCTTCCCTCCCACCACTAGGTGAACATCCCAAAGTTCCCCCCCCCAGATATCTTTGCTCCCCATCCTCCACTTTGGCTGGTGGTGACAAATCAGCCCCTTCCTCGGTGGCAGAGCAGCCAGAGGAGCCATGTCCCTCCCCGGGGCAGCGTGCGGGTGATGGTGAGGGCTCTGCCTTGCTTGGGGTGGAAGTTGGAGCCTCTCTCCTCGCTCAGAGCTTCTCCACGGTGACTTCTCCATCTTGTTGGCTCTTGGGATGTGCAGCTGCCCACACCAGAGCCCTCCTCCTGAATAAAAACATCACCCACACCCTGCTCTGGGGGCACTGCCTTGGTTTTGGGGTCAGCTTCACAGCAGAAGCCAAGCCCTGCTGTGTCCATCACCTCTGGGATGTTGCTAGCCCACGGGATCACAGGATGTTAGGGGTTGGAAGGGACCAAAAGATGTCATAGAATCAGTCAGGGTTGGAAGGGACCACAAGGATCAGGCAGTTCCAACCCTCCTGCCATGCCCAGGGACACCCTACCCTAGACCAGGATGCCCACAGCCTCATCCAGCCTGGCCTTAAACACCTCCAGGGCTGGGGCCTCAACCACCTCCCTGGGCAACCCATCCCAGGCTCTCACCACTCTCAGGGTGAAGAACTTTCTCCTCACATGCAGTCTGAATCTAGCAGATCACCCAGTCCAACCCCCCTGCCAGAGCAGGATCACCTATACCAGATCACACAGGAACACATCCAGGCAGGTTTTGAATATCTCCAGAGAGGAAGACTCCACAACTCCCCTGGGCAGCCTGCTCCAGTGCTCTGTCACCCTCACAAGGAAAAAATTCTATGTCTTGGGTCATCTATCAGATCCTCAAGTCCAACTCCCCTGCCAGAGGAGGACCAGACAGTCCAGCTCAGATCACAGAGGAACACATCCAGACAGGCCTGGGGAGGCTCCAGAGAAGGAGACCCCACAACCTCTCTGGGCAGCCTGTGCCAGTGCTCTGGGACCCTTCCAGCCAAGAAGTTCCCCCTTGTGTTGAGCTGGAACCTCCTGTGCTGCAGCTTCCATCCTTTGCTCCTTCTCCTATTCCAGGGAGCAGTGAGCAGAGCCTGTCCACCCCTCCTGACCCCCAGCTCTCAGATATTGATAAACATTGATTAAATCCCCTCTCAGTCTTCTCTTCTGCAGACTAAACAGCCCCAGGTCCCTCAGCCTCTCCTCATCAAGAAGTGCTCCAGTCCCCTCATCAAGATGTGCTCCAGTCCCCTCATCATCCTCATAGCCCTCCCTGGGACTCTCCAGCAAATCTCTGTCCCTCTTACACTAGGGAGCCCAAAACTGAAGGCAATACTCAAGATAAGGCCTCACCAGGGCAGAGCAGAGGCGGAGGAGAACCTCCCTCCATCTGCTGGACACACTCCTCATAACGCACCCCAGGATCCCATTGGCCATCTCGGCCACGAAAGACTTGGCTCCGTTGTTTCCATCCTCCAAAAAACCACAGTGGGTGACAGGTGGGAAGGTTTAATTGGAGGTGGGGACCCTATCAGACCCTGTCTTTGAGGAAGAACTTGCCCCAGTAACGTCCCTTCAGGTGCAGGTCGTAGGGGCTGAGGTAGCGCCGCATGCCCAGCATGTTGGCGGTGACGACACGCTCGAAGGTCCAAGGGTTTTGGTTGTTGAGCTTCCTCTCCTCCTCCTCCCGCCTCATCTCCTGCAGGCCAGCCCGGCTGATGGGGATGGCGTGGAAAGGCAGCTTCCTGGCCACCTGCAGCAGGAAAGGTTGCACCTCCTCGAACTCGCAGCGCCCGCCCAGCTCCACCACCAGGCGGCCGCTCTTGACGGCCGTCACGTAGCGGTCGATGGGACCTTTGCCGCCCCCCATGCGGTGGCCTAAGCTCTTCTTGGTCAGCGGTTTGTAGGGGGCTGGCACACGCCAGATGGCAAACATGTTCTTGGGGTCCATGCAGCGGCCGATGGTCAGGCGGATCATCTCGAAGTGGCCCCAGTGCAGGTAGCCACCCCCCAGCGCCTGCGCAGGAGGAAGGATGAGGCACCTCAGAGCGGGCACAGGGGACACAGGGGCCCCCTATCCTGCCACTGTCCCCCTGCCCTTCGGGTGGGTTTGGGGACAGGGGGGGAAAAGCCTGGCCGAGGAGGTCTCCAAGCTGCCTTTGCAATTTGAGTTGGGGTTTAAATGTCTTAGCTCATGGCTGGCGCCTGGCAGGCACTTTCTGACAGGGGGAGCTCAATCCATCATGGAATTGTTTGGGTTGGAAGAGAGTTTCAAGATCGTGGAGTCCAACCGTTCACCCAGCACTGCCAGGGCACCACCAAACCATGGCCCTCAGCACCACAGCTCAGAAACCAGGGATGGAGACTCTACCACAGCCCTGGGCAGCCTGGGACAGGGCTTGACAATCCTCATGGGCAAGAAACTGTCTCTCATGTCCAGCCTAAACCTCTCCTGGGGCAACTTGACACTGTTTACCTCCTGTCCCATCACTTGCTCCTTGGCAGCAGGGCCAAATCTCCACCTGGCTCCAGCCTCCTTGCAGGCAGCTGCAGAGAGCCAGAAGCTCTCCCCTCAGCCTCCTTTCCTCCAGCCTCAGCACCCCCAGCTGCTCCTCACCATTCCTGTTCTCCAGACCCTTCCCCAGCTTTCTTGCCCTTCTCTGGCCCTGCTCCAGCCCCTCAATGTCCTTCTTGGAGTGAATAGCCCAAAACTGACCCCAGGATTTGAGCTGTGTCCTCACTAGCACCCAGTCCAGGGGTAGGATCCCTGCCCTGCTCCCGCTGGCCACACTCTTGCTGATCCAGGTCCTTCCTGATAGTGATGGCTCAGCCTGTCCAACTTCTTGGAGCCAGTTTGGCCTTGGTCCCCTCCACTTCTTAGCCTCGAGGAGGCTCAGGGGTGACCTTATTGCTGTCTACAACTACCTGAGGAGTGGTTGTAGCCAGGAGGAGGTTGCTCTCTTCTCTCAGGTGGCCAGCACCAGAACGAGAGGACACAGCCTCAAGCTGCGCCAGGGGAAATTTAGGCTGGAGGTGAGGAGAAAGTTCCTCACTGAGAGAGTCATTGGACACTGGAATGGGCTGCCCGGGGAGGTGGTGGAGTCGCCGTCCCTGGGGCTGTTCAAGGCAGGACTGGACGTGGCACTTGGTGCCATGGTCTAGCCTTGAGCTCTGTGGTAAAGGGTTGGACTTGATGCTCTGTGAGGTCTCTTCCAACCCTGGTGATACTGTGATACTCACTGCTTTACTCGGAGTTTCCCCTTCCACAGGAGGGTCCAGCACCAGATGGAAGTCTCCACCCCGCGGATCCCCACTCCCCCAGGCCCTTCGCCTCCTCCCCAGCGCAGCCCCCAGCCCCTGCAGGCTTCCCCCCGCGGCAGCCGCGGCTGGGGGGCGCAGGGCCCCGTCCTCGCTCACCAGGATCCCGTACTGCCCTTCCGTGAAGTCGGTGGCCACCCGGGACGGGCCGCGGATGTCCCGTAGATTCCGTGGCTCCCGCTTGACCTTGGGCACCTGTGGGACCTTATCCATGAATTTCAGCTTCGGCTTCTCCGGGATGACGATTCCTGCCGGGAGCACAGGGCGCTGCGGGTCAGGGAGCCCAGCGCAGCGCAGCGCCGCGGGAACGCGGCGGGCACTGCCCCGCGGGGTGCCCCCTGCCTCCCCCCTTACCGCTGTAATCCGGGGGCACCACGTACTTCTTCAGCCCCGCCCGGGGCACGGCGACGCCGCCGGGACCTGCGGGGACAGAGCGGGGAGGTCACAGCGGGAATGCAGCCAGCGGCTCCGGCAGGGTGTGAAGGGACCCGCGGGGGACTTCTCCTGGCTCCCAAAGTCTCTTCCAGACCACAGCGCCCTCCACACCCAGCCACCGCCGCCGACACGGGAGCCGCGGACCCCAGCTCCCCCCGGTTACCGCAGTAGCGGCCTGGGACTACCGACACCGGAGCCTCCCTGCCCCTCTGACCCCGGCTCGCCCCCGCCGCAACCCAGCCGAGCGGCTGCGCCCTTCGCCAACCGCCCTGCGCAGCCGGCGGTGCCGGCGGCCCCTCGGAAGCCTTACCGGGGCCCCGCGGGCGTGCTGCAGCCAGGACCGGGCGCAAGCGGCAGCATCGCAGCACCGACAGGCCTGGCGCCGCCATGGCGTCCGGCGGCACCGCTGCCCCCTGCGGGACACTGCCGGTAATGCAGCCTCTGCCTGCGGCTCCCCCGAGAAACGCGGACAGAGCCTTTGGTTCCGTGCGGGCGGCGCCGCGGACGCGGGCGGGCGTTGGGAAAGACCTTTTAACACTGTGGAGTCCAACCCTGCACCCAGCGCTGCCAGGGCACCGCCGAACCATGGCTCTCGGCACCGCAGCTCCACTGCTCGGAAGCATCTCCAGCCGTGGGGACTGCACCGCTGCCCTGAGCAGCTGGGGACAGGCATTGAAAACCCTCAGGGGCAACAAATTGTTCTTCATGTCCAATATAAACCTTCCCTTGGGCATCCTGAGGCCATTTCCTCTTGTCCTGGCACTTGGGAAGAGCCTAACCCTCACCTGGCTCCAGCCTCCTTGCAGGCAGCTGCAGAGAGCCAGAAGCTCTCCCCTCAGCCTCCTCTTCTCCAGCCTCAACACCCCCAGCTCCCTCAGCTGCTCCTCACCATTCCTGTTCTCCAGACCCTTCTCCAGCTTTGTTGCCCTTCTCTGGCCCTGCTCCAGCTCCTCAATGTCCTTCTTGGAGTGAGCATCTCCAAACTGCCCCCAGGGTTGGAGGTGCCCTTGCTGCCCTGTCACCACTGATGTTCTGCTCGCTCACTCCCTGGTGCTGACTCAAAGCCTGTTGGATTCTTCCCCAGTATCTGCTGGGCTGCTCCTCTGGCCACTGCCTCCATTCCCACCCTTCAGTTCCCATCTGCTCTCCTCTCCTTTCAGACTCGAATCCCATTTATCAGACCTTGCACCACTGCTCAGAAACCATCACAACAGCACTCAGGGTGACCTGCTCCATCCTGGCCATCCCTGGCACCAAGGTCAGGCTGATAGGTCACTACCCAGTATCATCTCCAGAACCTTTCCAGCAGCTGGGGTTGGGCTGTCAGCTTACAATTCCCTGCAGAAGTCCTTCTGCTCAGCTGGGATACGCTGCTGAGCTTCCAGTCAGTGGGGAGCTCCCCAAGCACCCAAGGCTTGGGGTAGATAACTGAGGCAGGTCCCATCCTGACACCAGCTCCTTCAGCATCCTGGGGTGAGCCCTAATCAAGCCCATGGACTCAAGCACATTCAGCTGGTGCAACTGGTTCCCACTGGCAATTACAGTGGCCTCAGAGGAAGTGCTCTGCCCCTGTGGTGGTGACTCACCAGCTACTTTTGCCACCCTGGGGCACATATATAAGCTGGCAGTGCGGGGCAGGTGACTGGAGAAGGGCACCAGGAGCAGCTAGGAGCAGAGAGGACACCTGGACAGGCCAGTGCCCGAGGGACTGAGTGGACCTGCTTGCCCTGAGGACGAGAGGATGCTCCGTGTAGCTGTCACCATTGGGGTCCTGCTGGCCCTGCTGGGTGGCACAGCCATGCGTGGCTGCAGTGAGTGCCAGTCCTGCTGCCAAGGCACCGGGGAGAGACTGATGACCTTGCAAGGGGCTGAGTGGCAGGGATGTGGGGTCCCTGGTGACCTCCCATCACCAGTGCCAGAGGCGTGCCCAGCCCCTCTCCTTGTGTGTGAGCCACAGGACCTGATCTCCAGGATGCTGCGGAAGATTCAAAGGTCCACCAAGAAGCATCCAGACCCCAGTTTCCTGCTGGCCATGAACTTGGCTGGGGACAACAAAAGTCACATCCATGACTGGCTGCTCCAGCATATAAAGGAGGAGGCTGTGGAGAAAGCCCACGGTAAGGACAGGGTTGTAGCCCTGCTATGGCACTCAGTCCAAGTGGATCTGATCCCTCTGCCCTGGCCAGGGACTGGAGTGCTGGGTCTCAGTCCTCACCATGTCCCAGCTGCTTTCTTGTCCCCACAGACATGACCTCAGGACAGGTGGCTCTGCATGTGCTCGCCCTCATCTCCTCCTGCCAAGATCCCAGAGATGTTGAAGCCAAGGGGAAAACCATCAACTTAGTCAGCATCCTCCAGGAGAAAACAGATGAGGAGGTGGTCAGCATGGGTATGCCAGGATGGGAGAGAGAGATCTGGGGAGCCTGGGGTTGGAGAGGTCCATCTCTGCAGCCCAGCCCCCCCCCCCATCAGCTCACTGCCCTTTGCCTTGCAGAGATCAAAGGTGTCCCAAAGACCACCCTCTTCAGTGTCAGCCTGGATGCCCTGGCCCTGTGCCTGGTGCAGGCTGGTGGCTACAGAACAGCCTCTGTGGCCCTGGCCAAGCGAGTGCTGGAGTCCAACAAAACAATCTGTGTGGGTAAGGGAGCCACTCCAGCCCCTCCTTTTGCAAAGCCCTGCTCCCGGTGGCCGTGGTGCTGATGCTGGGATGTTGCAGACACCCGTGCCATGGCGGTGCAGGCGCTGGTGTGCACCTCCAGCAAGACAGGCCCAGGGGATGTGCAGGACCTGCTCAATAAGACAGTGTCAGCGGTGGCCAACGACTTCCTTGACGAGCAGGAGAAGAACGGTGGCATGATCGGGAACATCTACAGCATGGGGCTGGCCCTGCAGGTATGGGGTGGGGAGGGCTGCGGTGCCACGGCTGCCCAGTCCCACTGCCAGGGCTGCTCTCATGCCATCTCCCACCTTCTCCACAGGCACTGGAGATCTCCAGCAAGTTTCGTGCCCCCCGGGTGTGGAACTGTGCCCAAGCCTTTGCTGTGGTGCACAGACACGACTATCAGCAGCCCATGCCCATCGCCCAGGTGCTGCCTGCCCTCCTGGGCAAATCCTATCTGGATGCAGGGAGCATGCCCTGCCCTCCCGGTGCTGGTATGTGCCCACTCATCCCTGGCCCAAGGCTAGATGCAGGTGGGGTTCACAGAGGTTCAGCTGCTCTCACCTTGAGACCCCGTGGGGACAGTGCTCCTGCCTGGTGCCCCGTGGCACCAGGCCAGGCAGCCAGGCAGCTCCTCTTCCCTCCTAGCTTGCAATGCCAGCAGCATCACAGTGCACTACCGCATCACCAACAGGCTGCAGGGCAAACACTTCAACCATAGCATCACAGTGAAGGTCCCAGCTGGCTCCAAGCTGCTCAAGGTGCTGAAAGTGGCAGAGAAGATGGAACCTGACATCTTTAGGTGAGAGCCAGAGGGGCTGGGCAGGGGGGCACATGGTATCCACCCACCAAACCCTGAGGTCATCAGCCTTCTTGGCAGCTTCAAGACAAAGGAGTATTCCCAGGGCCCCATGGTGGTCTCCATCCATGGGCTGGATGCTGACCCAAAGGACAGGACCTACTGGCAGTTCCTCAGCGGCAAGGATGCCCTCAAAGAAGGTGGGCAACATGGCGAGGCAAGGGGCACAGGGGGTCTTGTTACCCTGACCTCACTCACACCTGTCCCTTCACCACAGGGGTTGGCACTTACAAGCCCCACGACATGGAGCACATCATGGCCAACTTCACCACCTACTGAAGCCACCAAGGGCCCCCTGGCCCCAGCAGGCCCAACAGGGTAGCAATAAAGAGCCATTTGCTGCACAGTCCTGAGTGTGTGTGTATGAGGTGGGGGTGGGGAGTCTTTTGGGGGGTCACAAAGACCAGCCTGGGGGTGTTGGAAGGAGAGAAAGATGTCCTCAGGGTTGTGGGGACAACAGCTTGGCCGGTGGGTCCCAGGGTCTCTCCAGTGACTGGAGATGCAGGTTGGATACAGATGGGATTGTTCAGGGCTGGGGTGCAGGAAGGGAGAAATGCCACCTGCAGGGTGGTCCCCACATACAGGGTGACAACCTCATCCCCGGGACACCCATCCGCTGCGGGGCCTCCGGGGAAACTGAGGCACAGAATGGTGCTGGGAGTCCCTGACACCTCTGCAGCCCACAGGCCCATGGCCCTGTGGTGAGCAGCCTGAAGCAGAAGAGGAGCTGGGTGGTGGCTCTGGAGCTGGCCTCATGTCCTCACCCCACGGCTGCCCCTGCCAAGAGCTGTTGCGTAAGGGTGACCGCTTTGTGGCCACCCATGCCAGGAAGAAAGGCCCCAGGTGCTACACACAGCCTTTGTCCTTGTGCAGCTTCCTGATTGCCCAACCCCCCCACCCCAGCCACATCCCTCTGCAGGGCTTCTGACCCTCAGCAGGGTGGCCAGCACCTCCCAGTCTGCCATCAACAGCTGTTCCTGGTCTCCATGCGCAGGTAGCTCCATTCCCTATGGCCCTTTGAGCCCTGTTCTTCGCCCAGCAGACCAAGAACCTGCTCAGCTCAGAGCTGGAGACCTTCTCCATGAGGATGCTGTGAGGGATCATAGAATCACAGAATCAGCCAGGTTGGAAGAGACCTCCAAGCTCATCCAGTCCAACCTAGCACCCAGCCCTGGCCAGTCAACCAGACCATGGCACAAAGTGCCTCAGCCAGGTTTTGCTTGGACACCTCCAGGGACGGTGCCTCCACCACCTCCCTGGGCAGCCCATTCCAGTGGGGTCAAAGCTTCCTAAAATCCAGCAAGCCAACACCCACCACCTCCCTTCCATCACCTGGGAGGTGGGGGACACCTTATCAGAGCTGGGTACTGAGCCAGGCAGATAGGAATTTCTCCTTGCCAGCTCCTGCTGACCTTGTTGAAGGTTGGCAGAGTCCTTCAAGTGCCTTTCAGTGGCTTTTGCTATCACCTTCGCTGGTTTCTGTGGAAGTGGGGTGAGGCAGGGCTGCAGGTTCTTTGGAAACACCCTGCTGCTAACGTGGGACATGCTGGTGAGCTTCCATCTGGTGAGGAGCTGCCCAGGCACCCAAAACCACGCAGCAGGTGTTTGAGGTGGGCCCTGCCCTGCCAGTCTTTCAACATCCTTGGGCAAGTTCCAGCCAGCCCAAGGCTCAGGGCAGCTCAACTGGTCCTCAGTGTCCTTCAGTGGAAAATCACTGTCCCCACCACCATGACCCCTCAGCTCCATGTGACCCACCTTGAGCACACAAAGCGGCTGGTGGAAATTGGCAGTGCCAGGATGGGTGTGGGAGGGTAGGGCACTGGAGAAGGGCACCAGAAACAGCTAAAAGCAGGAGGGGACTCCCACAGAGACCAGCACCTGTGGGACTGAGTGGATCTGCTTGCCCAGAGGACAAGAGGATGCTTGGTGTGGCTTTCACCATCGGGGTCCTGCTGGCCCTGACGGGTGGCACATATGCCCGACGCTGCAGTGAGTGCCAGCCTGGCTGCCTGGGCACTGGGTAGAGACCTGCTGGAGGGGACATGTGGTCCTCACTGATCTCCTGCCACCAGTGCCAAGAGGGTGCCTGGCCTCTTTCTTTCCAGCTGCCCCAAATGCCCTGGTCTCCAAGATGGTGCAACAGCTGGAGGAGTCGGCCCCAGTGCAGGAGCCACCCAACCCCAGTGTCCTTATGGCCATGAGCCTGGCTGAGGAAAGGGACAGCGATGCCTACAAGGTGCTGCTCCATGTGATACAGGAGGAGGCCACGGAGGAAGCCCAAGGTAGGAGGGGGTGGGAGGTTCACCTGTGCTGTGGCACCCAGCCCGGGCAGACCCAGTACCAGCAGCTCTCTTCACAGCACCTGGGGACTGGGCTGCCAGCTCCTAGGTCTCCACACACCCTCTGGCTGCTCTCTTGTCCCCACAGACATGACCTCAGGAGGTGTGGCTCTGCATGTGCTCGCCCTCCTCTCCTCTTGTGTGGACCCCCAGCATGTCCAAGTTGGATCCATCAGCCTGGTTGAGGTGCTCCAGCAGAAAATGGACGAGGAGATGACCAACCTGGGTGAGCTGGGATGGGAGAGGGGGAAGGAGGGACCCACAAAGGGTCCTGTCTGGTCTGCAAAGCCAATGGACACCCAGAGCTGAGATGTTCACTTTCTCCTTCTGGCCAGAAATGATCCTCTGTGGGGGATAGGTTGGACTGGATGATCTTGGAGGTCTCTCCCAACCTGGTTGATTCTATGATTCTATATAACTGAGATTAGATACAGCACAAAGAAATTAGGTCTGACTGAGGCCATCAGAGATTTGTTTGGCTTGGAAAAGATCTCTAAGAACATGGAATCCAACCATCAACCCAGCACCACCATGGCCCCTAAACCATGGCCCCAAGTGCCACGGGCACACATTTCCAGGCATGGTGGCTCTACCACCTCCCTAGGCATCCTGTTCCAATGCCTGACCGCTCTTGTAGCTGAGAAACTTCCTCATGTCCAACCTAAACCTCCCTTGGGGCAGCCTGAGGCCATTTCCTCTCTTTCTAGCACTTGATGCTAGGGAGAAGAGATCAAAACCTACCTGTCTACAACCTCCTCACAGGCAGCTGCAGAGAGCCAGAAGCTCTCCCCTCAGCCTCCTTTCCTCCAGCCTCAACACCCCCAGCTCCCTCAGCTGCTCCTCACCACTCCTGTTCTCCAGACCCTTCCCCAGCATTGTTGCCCTTCTCTGGCCCTGCTGCAGCCCCTCCACGTCCTTCTTGGGGTGCTGAGCTGTCCTTCTCTGCAGCCCAGCCCCCATAAACTCATTGCCCTTTGCCTCGCAGAGGTCGATGGTATCCCCAAGACCACCCTCTACAGTGTCAGCCTGGGTGCCCTGGCGCTGTGCCTGGTGCAGGCTGGTGGCTACGAATCAGCAGCCGTGGCCCTGGCCAAGCAGGTGCTGAAGCCTGGGAGCAAAATCTTCGTTGGTAAGCAGCCCCCTGCAGCCCCTCTGCTCCCAAAGGCACTGCCCCTGGTGGCCTTGCTGGTGACGTTGTGCTCTGGCAGATACCCGTGCCATGATGGTGCAGGCACTGGTGTGTGCCTACGGCCACACGGACCTCCAGGAAGCCCAGGACCTGCTCTTCAAGGCAGTGTCCACAGTGACCAACGACTTCCTCGACGAGCAGGAGAAGAGTAATGGCCTGATTGGGGACATTTACAGCATGGGCTTGGCCCTGCAGGTATGGGATGGAGAGGGTTGTGGTGCCACGGCCCTGAGTCCCACTCCCAGGGCTGCTCACAGCATCTGATAGACTAACACATCGTTAGAGGTTGGAAGGGACCTCCAGAGATCATACAATCCCTTGCCAGGGTAGGAGCCCCTAGGGTAGTTCACTCAGGAATGCATCCAGGTGGGTTTGGAGAGTCTCCAGAGAAGGAGGCTCCACAACCTCTCTGGGCAGCCTGCTTCAGAGCTCTGTCACCCTCACTGTAAAGAAGTTTCTCCTCACATTGAGGTGAAACCTTCTATGTTCCAGTTTGTAGCTGTTGCTCCTTGGCTTATTGCTGCAGACCACCAAAAAGAGATTCCCCCCAGCCACTCGACACCCACCCCTCAGATATTTGTACACCTTGCTCAGATCTCCTCTCAGCCTTCTCTTCTCCACACTAAACAGCCCCAGGGCTCTCAGCCTCTCTCCACAGGGGAGATGCTCAAGTCCCCCAGTCACCCCTTGTGGCTCTCCACTGGACTCCTTCCCACCTGCTCCACAGGCACTGGAGACCTCCAGCAAGTTTTATGCCCCCCGGGAGTGGGACTGCAAGCCAGCCTTCACCAGGGTGTACAACCACGACTACAGCCTGCCCACAGCCATCGCCCAGGTCCTGCCTGCCCTCCTCTACAGACCCTACCTGCAGGCAGCCGACACGGACTGCACTGCCAGCACCAGAAAGTCTCCAGACCAAAAGGTCTCCCTGCCCCCAAGCCTGCAGACAACCGAAGAGCACCAAGGTACAGCATCCCCCAGCCCCTGTGAGGACAACGCTCCTCGTGGCACCGTGCCAGGTGCCCAGCCAGCCCCTCTGCTCTCCCAGCAGCCACCACCATCCAGGTGCACTACTCCATCATCAACAAGCTGCAGGGAGCACACTTCAACCACTCCATCCCGGTAGAGGTCCCTGCTGGCTCCGTGCTGCTCAAGGTGCTGCAGGCTGCAGAGAAGCAGCAACCTGACACCTTTAGGTGAGAGCCAAAGGGGCTGAGAGGACAAGTGTCAACCCCCTACCGAGTCCTGAGCCCACCTGTTTCCCTTGGAATCATGGAATTGGTTGGCTGGAAAAGAGCTTTAGGGTGGTAGAGTCCAATCTTTGACCCAGCACTGCCAGGGCACCACCAAACCATGGCCTTCAGCACCACATCCTCACAGCTCTGAAACCCCTCCAGGGATGGGGACTCCACCGCTGCCCTGGGCAGCCTGGGACAGGTCTTGGCAACCCTCAAGGGCAACAAATTGTTCCTCCTGTCCAACCTAAACCTCCCCTGGGGCATCTTGAGGCCATTTCCTCTTGCCCTGTCACTTGGGAGGAGCCTAACCCTCACCTGGCTCCAGCCTCCTTGCAGGCAGCTGCAGAGAGCCAGAAGCTCTCACCCCTCAGCCTCCTTTTCTCCAGCCTCAACACCCTCAGCTCCCTCAGGTCCTCACCAAACCTTCCTCCAGCCTCTTTGCTCTTCTTTGGTCATGCTCCTCATGAGTTGTGCTTTTACACAGCTTCAAGACAGAGCAGACCTCCTGGGGCCCCATGGTGGTCTCCATCCATGGGCTGGCTGCCAACCCAAAGGACAGGACCTACTGGCAGTTCCTCAGCAGCAAGGATGCCCTCGACCAAGGTGGGCAACATGGAGTGTGTGTGTGGGGGGGGCACATGCTGTCCTGTTGCCCTGACCTCACTCACACCTGTCTCTTCACTGCAGGGGTTGGCACCTACAAGCCCCACGACATGGAGCACATCGTGGCCAACTTCACCACCTACTGAAGCCACCCAGGGCCCCCTAGCCCCAGCAGGCTCAACAGGGTAGCAATAAAGAGCCATTTGCTGCACAGTCCTGAGTGTGTGTGTGTGAGGTGGGGGTAGGGAGGGTCACAGAGACCAGCCTGGGGTGATGCTGGAAGGACACCAGCCTGCAGCAGCCAGGACGAGGAGCAGGGCTGGAGAGAGGGCAGGGAATGAGGTTGGGGCAGGAATTAAGATCAGGACAGGGACTAGGAGCAGGGGAAAGAGCAGAAACAGTGATTGGGGCTGGAGTAAGGACAAGGAGCAGGGCGAGGACGAGAAGCAGGGCTGGAGCATGGATAGGGAGCAGGGCTAGGAGAAGGACCAGCACCAGGGGAGAGAGCAAGGGATGGGAACAGGGGCCAGGGGAGAGAGCTGGGACTAAGATCAGGACAAAGAGTAAGGACAGAGACCAGAAGTAGGACAAGGAGCAAGCCAGGGACAAGGAGCAGGGCTAAAAGAGGGACTAGGATCAGGACAAGGAGCAAGGACAAGGAGCAGTGCTAGAGCAGGGACTGAGATCACAACAAGGAACAGGGACAGGGACAAGGAGCAGGGCTAGAACAAGGACTAGGATCAGGACAAGGAACAAGGACAAGGAGCAGTGCTAGAGCAGGGACTAAGATCACAACAAGGAACAGGGACAAGGAGCAGGGACAAGAAGCAGGGCTAGAGCAGGGACTAGGATCAGGACAAGGAAGAGGGACAGAACCCCAAGGACTTTGTGTTGCCTCTTGGGCTGAGGAGAACTCTCTGGAGATGAGTTCCAGGTGGCTATGAGCAGGTGGGCAGAGGGGTGGAGGCACCACCCAGCCTCCCATTGGGAGAGCTGCTGCAGCTGACCTTCACCCAGGTGTTAAAGCCATCAATGGGGGCTGATCCTCTCCTCCTCCACCACGATGGAGCTTCTCAGAGGAAGGTGGTTTGTACTCTTCTTTGTGGCTGCAGCTTGGGCACAGGATGCCCAGGGTAAGGAGCTGCTTCGGGTGGGGAGGGCATCTGGAGGTCTGGCTGCCCTCTCTTGGGTTTGCTGTGGGGTTGGGGGGCCCTGGGTGGTGCCAGCAAAGGAGGACCATGGTCTCTTCTCCACCCCAGGCAGGACAGGGCTGTAGGTCAGGTTGCCCCAAACATCAGGTTTGGAACTAAGAGGTGAGGGAAGCCCTGGGATGGGTCCTGCACCTCCTTCCTCTCCTTATGGAGACCTCTCAGGAGCATCATGGCCACATTGGTGCTCTCATGTAACACCATGAAGCAACTCAGCCTCTTCCTCTGCCCACCCACCAAGCCAGGGAAAACTGAAATGGGGGAGCCCGAGGGCACAGCTGTGCCTGGAGGTCACCAACGAGGTGGCTCAGTCCCCTTTCTTCTTGCTCTGCTGCAGTCTCTGTTACCTGTGGCCAAGACTGGCTCTCGGTGGCTGTGCCAATCAGTCTCCTGGGGAGCTGACACTGGGGTCTGGACTCCCTTGATGGGCTCTGTGAAACCCCCATGGGATGCTGCCTGTTCCTGATGGGCTTCTCATTGCAGGTCTCCTGGGAGAAGCCACCATCCTGCTTGGTCCCTTGGAGCTTCTCTCAGCTCTTCCCAGCTCATCCCCAGGGATCTCCACGGCGCTGGAGCCCAGCACGATGCCATCTCCTCACCCCTCGGTCCCCCTGGTGCGGGGCGAGAAGAGGGACTCGAGTGAGTGTGCCCTTCCCCCCGGTGCTGGAGGAGTGTCTGTGCTGACCCTCCTGTCCTCTCTCACCCCACTGCCTCTCCCCACAGGGCCAGCTGTCCCTGGCACCACGCTGGCCATGGTGGCCATGTGCTCCATCCTGCTTGCCGTGGCTGTGGCTGGTTGCTACTGCTCCGTGCGGCGCCATCGAGCTGGGGTCACTGAGGCAGCCCTGGGCGAGCCCCGGGCTGTGGCCATGGCCCCCACCACCCCCAGTGAAGATCAGAGCACCCCCAGGCCCTGCCCTGCTCCTCTGCTGGACCCTTCTGTGGTGTGACCTCCTGGTTGGATCAATAAACCCATGGCAGAAAGGGCTGTGCCGGGAGGGTGCTGTGGAGAACCTTGGGGGTGCCTCTCTGAGGTGCTGCTGGGCTGGGACCCTGTGGAAGCCAACTGACTTTGGGGGGTAGAGCAGTGACCCCTGCCCAGGGTGGGTGGAAAGCTTCCCTATCCAGCATGGGCACACCAGTATGGTGACCCAGTGCCAGCCTGCAGCCCTCCACCCACGGGTGTGAAGCCACTGCCGTGGGGAGCAGCTGGGTAGGACACACAGACAACGATGGGACCTTCCCAGGGTGGCTGCTGGGCACCTGGGATCTGCTCCCGTGGGTGCCAAGGAGCTTTGACTCCCCACAACCCAGTGTGTCCTGCCAGGGTGGTGCCCAGGTTCCACACCCTGGAACCTGTGTGGGGGCCAGGGTGGTGCCCAGCCTCACATCCAGGTTCTGTGGGTCCAGGGCTCTGTCCATCCCCACATCCAGGCTCTGTGCCCCTGTCCATCCCCACATCCAGGCTCTGTGCCTCTGTCCATCCCCACATCCAGGCTCTGTGCCTCTGTCCATCCCCACATCCAGGCTCTGTGCCTCTGTCCATCCCCACATCCAGGCTCTGTGCCTCTCTCCATCCCCACATCCAGGCTCTGTGCCTCTGTTCACCCCAAATCCAGGCTCTGGGGCTCTCTCCATCCCCACATCCAAGCTCTATGGGTTCATAGCTCTGTCCATCCCCACATCCAGGCTCTGTGCCTCTGTTCACCCCAAATCCAGGCTCTGGGGCTCTGTCCATGCCCACATCCAGGCCCTATGGGTTCATAGCTCTGTCCATGCCCACATCCAGGCTCTATGGGTTCATAGCTCTGTCCATCCCCACATCCACACTCTGGGGCTTTGTCCATCCCCACATCCAGGCTCTGCCTCTGTCCATCCCCATGCTCTGGGGCTCTGTCCAGCTGCACAACCTGGTTCTGTCCAACTCTACATCCAGGCTCTGTGGATCCAGGGCTCTGTCCAGCCCCACACCCAGGCTCTATGGGTCCAGGGCACTCCCTTCAGCTCCACATCCAGGCTCTGTGGGTCTGGGGCACTGCTCTCAGCTCCCCCAGCTCTGCAGGGAGCAGCTGGTTGATGCCTAATGGCTGCTGATGGATTTTGCTTCCAGGAACTGCCTGCAGGCAGCTTCGTGTTCTGGGGCTGGGGTTTTTTATTACTTTCTTTGGAGGTTGTGGTTTGGAGTTTTTTTATGTTGTTGTTTTGGTGTTTTTTTTTCCCCTCTCTCTTTCTGTTCTTTGGTTTTGGGTTTCTTTTCTTTCCCCTGTATACAGAGCCTGGGACTGTGGGGACAGCTCTCAGCCAGGAAGGGTTAGGGACACAGATGCAGCTTTGAGGGCCCTTTTTGGGGCTGTTTTTCGCCTGCCCTTCCATTATCTTCATGTCCCCAGATGATATTGGGGTCCCTGGGTGGCACAGGGGTCCCTGAGCATCTTCACAGGAGCCATGGAGGGGTCCCCACTCACATCCCTGGGTGACACTGGGGTCTTCAAGCAAAGCCCTGGATGGCAGAGGCATCCCTGAGCACAGCCTTGAGTGACCCTGAGGGGTCCCCAGCCCCATTCCTATGTGACACTGAGGTCCCTGAGGATATCCATAGGTGACATGAGGCTCCCCAGTCCCATCTCTGGGTGGCATGAGGGTGCCCCTCACACTTTTGGGTGACGCTGGGGTCCCCAAGCCCATCCTTAGGTGGCAGAGGTGTCCTTGAACGTGTCCCTGGGTGGCGCCAGGAGCCCCAGTCCCCATTCCTGTGTGACACTGGGGCCCCTGAGCACATCCAAAGGCGACGTGGGAGTCCTCGGTCCCGCCCCTGGGTGACAATGGAGTCCTTGAGCACGCCTCTGATTGACGTGGGGGTCCCCAAGCCGATGCCTGCGACGGGTGGGGGTCTCAGCATCTTTAACCTGTGGGTCCTGGTTGGACACACACACACTCACCCGTGGGTCCTGAGAGCGTCACCCATAGGTAAGGACGGTGGGAGTGTCACCCGTGGATGAAGAGGAGGCTGTCACCCGTGGATGAAGAGGGGGGGATGTTCACGCCTGGCCTGGGCGGTGCCCCCGGGGATGCTGCAGCCTCTGACATCAGCCGCGTTGCGCCAATGGGAATCCGCTGAGGAGGGGTGGGGCTGGGGTTGGGAGCGGGGAGGGGAAGGGGAAAGGGGGGGGGGAGAAGGGGGGGGCTCCTACTGTTGGCCCCGGAGGACACCGGAGCTGGCTCCGGGACCAGAGGTGTGTGTGTGGGGGGGTCCCAGTGACCCCCCCACTGCTCCCATGCAGGGGATGGGGAGCCTGCGGCTGGGCAGCCGAGCAGTGATGTACACGGCTGAGACCCTGCCCAAGGGCAAGAACCGAGTGATGGGGGTGAGTCTGGGGGGGAGTTGGCTTCGGAGGGGGGGGGGTGGGGGTGTGTGGAGTGCTGCTACCTCTAGAAAATCCTTCCCTGCCCCATTCCCGGGGGGGTTCTGCCTCGTTCCTGGCGATTTTACCCCAGTCCTTCGGGGGGGGGGGGGGGGGGGGGAGGGGGGAGGTTAACACCTCAAATTCATCCCCTTGGGAGATGCTGTGGTCTCAGAGGGGTTTCAGGACTGGGGTCCCCCTATCCCTAGGGGGGAAGGGGGGAGGTAAATTGTCTCCATTCTCACCCTGCCCCATTCCCGTGGGATTCTTCCTCGTTCCTGCAAGGGTTCTGCCCCATTCCTGAGGGCTTTTTCCCCCCTCATTCCCGAGGGGTTTGCCTCATTCCTGGGGTTTCATGCCCCATTCCCTTGGTTTTTTTCTACCCCATTCCTGGTTTTCTTTGCCTTACTTCCAGGGCTTCTTTTTCCCCACTCCCAGAGGGTTCTGCTCCATTTCTGGTTTGATTCTCCTGAGTTTTTTTCCCCTCCCCTATTCCTGTGAGGGTTTTTGCCCCTTTCCTGGAGGTCTCTCCCTGGTTTACCGATCCCTCAGAGCATGCTGTGGCCCTGGAGGAGCTCAGGGGTTGGGGGTACCCCAACCCTGGGGGTGAGCTGGCACTATTGTCCCCCTGTCCCATGGCACAGACCATCCAGATCATGACTGGCTTCATGCACATTGGCTTTGGGATTGTCCTGACCACGCTGACCAACGTCTACACCTCCGTCTTCGTCATCGGAGAGATCCCCTTCCTGGGCGGCGTCTCTGTGAGTGCTGGGGGGGCTGGGAGGGCTGCCCACCGGCGAGGAGATGCCCACTGGGAGGGGTTACCCACTAGGAGGAGGGTCAGCTAGGAAGTGATGCCCACCTGGGAGGGGTTACCCACTAGGAGGAGGGTCAGCTAGGAAGTGATGCCCACCAGCGAGGAGATGCCCACTGGGAGGGGTTATCCACTAGGAGGAAGGTCAGCCAGGAAGTGATGCCCACCAGCGAGGAGATGCCCACTGGGAGGGGTTACCCACTAGGAGGAAGGTCAGCCAGGAAGTGATGCCCACCAGGGAGAATTGTCCACCCAGAAGGATGCCCACTAAGGATGGGAAGGAGAGGAGGTCCCATCAAGGAGGATGCCCACTCAGAAGGGATGACCACCAGGGAAAACGTCCACTGGAAATAGATGCCCACCCAAAAAGATGCCCACCAAGGTGGGAAGGAGATGAAGAGGATAGCAACCAGGGAAGGATTGCTCACCCAGAAGGACGCCCACTAGGAAGGGATGCCCACCTAGGATGCCTGCTGGAGAGAGATGTCCAGCAGGAGGGATGCCCACCCAGAAGGATGCTAATAGGGGTGGGGGATGCCTACTGGAGACAGATGCCCAGGGGACAGCATGCCCACCCGTGTCCCTGGGGACTGGGCACAGCAGATTCCGCTCCAGCAGCTGTAAGAACTCCAGGACTAAGCACCCGCAGGAGGGCTCATGCTGCCCCCGGCAGCTGCGGGGCTGTGCCCGCGGGTATCCGGGGCGGGTTTGGGTGGCTGAGGGTGACCTTGGCAGCGCCTGACTTGTCCCCATCTCTTGGCACAGTTCATCATCTCAGGCTGTCTCTCCATCGGGGCGGAGAAGAGCCCCACGGAGTGTGCGGTGAGTGGCCCTGAGCGTCCCACCCCTGCCCCGCCTTCGGGAGGAGGGGGGTGGGTGCTGGTGGTGACAACCAGCTCGATCCACGGCTGAATCCCAGCAGCACAAAGCCACCTGTGGAAGCTTTTCTGGAAGGTTATTCCTTGGACGGCACAACCTGGAGGAGAAAAGATTAAACCCCACCCCAAAAGCCTGAGCTGTCACCCCCAGCCTGTCCCCAGTGGGGTGTGTGTGTCTGGGTCCCCTATGAGCTTTGGGGTCCGGTTGTTGCCCCCGAACCTCCCCCCCAAAACCCCTGCTCTGTGCCCGCAGGTGAAGGGCAGCCAGACCATGAATGTCATCAGTGCCATCTTCGCCCTGCTGGGCATCGTAGCCTTCATCGTGGACCTCAACCTGAACGGGCTCTACCGCTCCAGCTTCAACTACTACAGTTACCTCGTCCTGGTAGGTTGGGCAGGGCCGCAGCCCCTGGCCAGAGCCACGCTCGGCCCCTCTAGGTGGGGCCAAACCTTCTGGGAACCTCCCCTGGTCCTTTATCCCTGCTTCCATCCCACCCTGGCAGGGGCTAAACCTTCTGGGAACCTCCCCTGGTCCTTTATTCCTCCTTCCATCCCACTCTGGAAGGGGCCAAACCTTCTGGGAACCTCCCCTGGTCCTTTATCCCTGCTTCCATCCCACCCTGGCAGGGGCTAAACCTTCTGGGAACCTCCCCTGGTCCTTTCTCCATCCTTCCATCCCGCCCTGAAAGGGGCTAAACCTTCTGGGAACCTCCCCTGATCCTTTCTCCCTGCTTCCATCCCACTCTGGATGGGACTAAACCTTCTGGGAACCTCCCCATGTCCTTTCTTCCTGCTTCCATCCCACCCTGGAAGGGACTAAACCTTCTGGGAACCTCCCCTGGTCCTTTCTTCCTGCTTCCATCCCACCCTGGAAGGGGCTAAACCTTCGGGGAACCTCCCCTGGTCCTTTCTTCCTGCCTCCATCCCACCCCAGATGGGGCTAAACCTTCTGGGAGGTTCTGGGAACCTCCCCTGGTCCTTTCTCCATCCTTTCATCCCACTTTGTGTGGTTGCTGAGGAGGTCAGGCAAGGTTCTTGGAGGTCCGGAGAGCTTTGACAGATTCAGCCCTGGCACTGTTAGGCCCCAGGGACCCCATGGCTGGTGGCACCCCCAGCACGGTGCCAGCTGCTGGCACGGTGCCATGTGCCTGACCTGGTTTAGGTTGGTAGCTCTGGAGATGACTCAGGGCCTGGAATTTCCTGCTTGCCTCCATCAGCCCTGAAAGCAGCGAGGGAAAGGGTTGCGAGAGGCAGGCAGAGGAGGGGAGCTCCAATAGGTGGGGGTTGGGAGGGATCCAGCCTGGGTGTGAGCCTGGATGTCCTTCTGCTGGGTGCTGCTGATGGGGTTCTCTCCACCCTGGAGCTCGCAGGGAATGGCATCTCCATCGTGCTGCTCATCTTCACCATCCTGGAGTTCTGCATCGCCGTGGCCACTGCCAACTTCTGGTGCCGGGCAACTCGCCTCAGCTCCAACGAGGTAGGGCAAGGGAGTGGGGGAGGGGGCAATCTGAGCACCATCTGCTCGTGTGTGTGTGTGTGTGTGTCCCTCTTCAGCACCGTCCCTCATCTCCACCTCCTTGCCCTCCTCCAGGCCATGCTGATCGTCCCCAGTGCCACTCAAGCAGACCTGGCAGTGCCAATGGCTGACCTGCCCCAGCCTCCCAGTTACACCGAGGTGATCTACGACCCGAAAGAACAACCCAGTTAGAAGTGCAACTGGGCCCTGGTGGGCTCCCAGGAGTGGCCTCCCAACCCTGCCTGCATGACAGACCTTCTCCCACTGCCACCAGTGCTTCCCTCCCACCCTGGCGGGCAGCATGCCAACCCCCAGCCCCTGGCAGCACCCTGGCAGTGGGCGCTCCTCCAGCCGCGAGTGGGCACGGGAGGGGGGGAGGGGGCTGAAGGAGACCCCACAAACACCACCATCCCCCACGATGGGGTGGTGGGTGCTGGGTGAGCACCCCAACCCTTGTTGCCCTCAGCCCAGAAGCAGCAGCAGCTTTTGGGTTCCTTTGCAGTTGGCCACCCAAGCAGCCTAGCGAGGTGCTGGCCCCGAGGGTGCTGCTGTGGGCCCTGCACCCTGAAACTCTGCCCCCTCAAGCTGGCTCCTTGCACCCAGGGCTACAGCATCCTCCTCCTCCCGCCGTGCTGCAGGCTGTGGGGCGTGCTGGTACCCCTCTCCTCCCTCCTAAAAGCCAGGGAGCACCCCCAAATCGACCCCTTCCCTGCCCACCTGCCCCTGTGCCAGGTCTCAGCGTGGGGCTCTCTGCTTGCTGGATGCTTTGGAGAAGGCTTTCTCGGTGGTGGGGTCGGAATTTTGGGGCTTCACAGGGAGTTCCTGCCTGTAAATCTCCAGCTGGCTGCTGGGGTTCACTCACGTTGGGGTTGAGGACCTCCTTGAGGTCTAGTGGCCACGGAGGAGGTAGCTTAGAGAGCCCCCTAAGGTGGAGCTGTGGAGGCTGCTGGACCATCTACCTCGGCTCGGACCCCCTTGGCTTTATTCTACCTGGGAAATAAATGCTCTGTCCAGGTCCTTGTCTCCTCCTTTTGGGGAGTTCCCAGCCTGGGAGCTGCAAATCCACCCCCTAGACCTTGCTGTCCATCAGGCAAGGGGCTCATCCTGCACTCATCAGCCTCATCTGGTCCTGCTGGAGGCAGTGAGATGCCACCCACCACCCTAAATCTCCCCTCTGCACAGGAGACAAGGCTGGCAGCAGCACCTCCAGACTTACACCAACCCAGGGTGACCTGGGGACACCAGTGACACACAGCTCCACCAGGCTGCTGAGGTGGCTTGTGAAGATGGGAAGGGAGCTGAGTGACCTGATGGGTGCTGCTGAACCTCCCTCCTGATACAGTCCCTCAAAAGTGGCTCCTTTGGGGGGTGAGTGGGGCAGAAACTGAGACTCAAAGGGCTTTGGGTCCATTTGTAATCATCAGAGGGGTTTGATGGCTCCTGCTGAGCTCATTACTGGCTTCCAGTAAGTATCCTCTAGCAAATGGGGTGCTTGAGGGCCAAGTGAGGGTGGTGAGGAGCACCCAGCAGGGGATGCTGATGGAGGTAGGAGCAGCCCAAGCTCAAGGAGAGGCTGGGATGGAAGTCTACAACTCCCTGCAGGGAGGCTGTAGCCAGGTGGGGTTGGGCTCTGCTGCCAGGCAAGCAGCAACAGAACAAGGGGACACAGTCTCAAGCTGTGCCAGGGGGGGTCTAGGCTGGATGTTAGGAGGAAGTTGTTGGCAGAGAGCATGATTGCATTGGAATGGGCTGCCCAGGGAGGTGGTGGAGTCCCCATCCCTGGAGGTGTTGAAGCCAAGCCTGGATGAGGCACTTAGTGCCATGGTCTGGTTGATTGGCCAGGGCTGGGTGCTAGGTTGGGCTGGCTGAGCTTGGAGCTCTCTTCCCACCTGCTGGATTCTATGAAGCAGCCCCTGCTGTTGAGGAGGTGGGGGGGGGTCAATCACCTCCCCAAGGGGGCAAGTGACAGGAGAAGAGGAAACGGTCTCCAGTTGCCCCAGGGCAGGTTTGGGTTGGGCAGGAGGAGCAATTTCTTGCCGGGTTGTGGATGCAGCTGCCCAGGGCAGCGGCGAAGCCTCCAGCTGCGCAGGTGTGGTGCTGAGTGCCACAGCTTAGAGGTGCCCTGGCAGTGCTGGGCTAAGGGTTGGGCTTGCTGCTGCTGAAGGAGCTCTCCAGCCCGAAGGCTGTGCTGCTTTGAAGCCATCTCCTCAGTTCTGGGTGGAGCCGGAGCCTCGGCAGCCCCCGCCCTGCCCTGCTGGCGCTGCTCAGCCAAAGCCTCATGGATTATTCACTCCCTGTCAGTTATTTCTGGTCCTGCCTCTGAAAAAATCATGAGCCTGTTGGGTAGGAAAAGCCCCAGAGATCAGGGAGAGAGCCAGGAGCAAACCTCTCTGCTCACCCCAAGTTCATGACCCGTGGTGGCTCTGGTTCCTTCCATATCTCCTCTCCCATGGCATCCCAGCAGGCTCTCCAGCCTGGTGCTGGGGGGTCACCAGAAAACCCCTGCAGCCCACCCCTCCACCCCCCCAAAAACCAGGCCAGAGAAACATGGGACTGTTGGGGTTGGAAGCAGCCCAACCACAAAGGTCACTCTGTCCTTGCAGGGTGTGGTGGTCCCCATCTTCCTCATTCACCTTTTTGCCCAGAGCACAGCACCACCATGTGCCAAGTAAGTGCTGGGGCAGTGCCAGGCTCTCACTGCCAACAGGAAAAGGTCCCTTCCCGTGAAACTGGGCACTGGCATGTGCCCAGGGTGTGCCCTCACCCCTAGGTAACCACCACCCTTGCCAACCATCCCGTGGTGGCTGAGTCCAAGTGGTCTGGAGGATTAGCTGTGGTGCCTGAGTAGAGCCTGGGAAGCCTCAGTTTGGGCCAAGCTCTGAGGTGGCTGAAAAGAGGACTTCAGATGTGGTTACTGGTGAGGGTTAGCCACCCCCAGGTGTTAATGGGAAGCCTCAGAGGATTGTGTCCCCCTGGACTGGGCGCTGCTGAGGCCACAGCTGGAACCCCAGCCTTGGGCTCCTCACTCCTGGAAGGACATTGAGGAGCTGGAGCAAGGCAATGAAGCTGGGGAAGGGTCTGGAGAACAGCACTGGTGAGGAGCAGCTGAGGGAGCTGGGGGTGTTGAGGCTGGAGGAAAGGAGGCTGAGGGGAGAGCTTCTGGCTCTCTGCAGCTGCCTGCAAGGAGGCTGGAGCCAGCTGGGGGTTGGGCTCTGCTGCCAAGGAACAAGTGCCAGGGCAAGAGAAAACAGCCTCAAGTTGCCCCAGGGGAGGTTCAGGTTGGACATGAGGAACAATTTCTTGCCCTTGAGGGCTGCCAAGGCCTGTCCCAGGCTGCCCAGGGCAGTGGTGGAGTCCCCATGCCTGGAGAGGTTTCCAAGCCCTGGAGCTGTGGTGCTGAGGGCCATGGTTTGGTGATGCCCTGGCAGTGCTGGGTTCAGGGTTGGACTCCATGATCTTGCAGGTCTCTTCCTAACCTTAATGATTCTGTGCCTCCATGGCACAGGTCAGAGGAGCTGATGGTCCTCAATGCCACCCAGCTGTGTGAAGCTCAGATGGGGATGAAGCTCCCCTGCCCATAACATCCACCCTGCATCTCACCACACTGAGATGGGGCAGGAGGGACCATCTGAGGGCAGAGCTGCTGTGCCCTGCCAGAACCCTGTGATGTGTTGCCTGAAGCCCTGGAGCCAGGCTGGAGCTTCTCTGCAGCATCAGGAGTTCTGCTGGGAGCAAAATGATCAAAGCCTGGAGCCTAGGGGGAAGATGATGCTGATGGACACAACTGGGACAGCCTTTAGGAGTGATGCTGCTGTGTGCCCAGTGACAGCACAGGCACCCTCCCGATGCCCAAAAAGCCTTTAAGGTGGCTCGGTGATGGTTTCACACCAGTGCCAGCCCTGTTCTCCACACCCTCCCTCAGCTGTGTTGCCCTCCTCTGGCCCTGCTCTAGACCCTCAATGTCCTTCCTGGAGTGAGAGTCCCAAACCTGACCCCAGGATTGCAGGAGTGGCCTCAGCAGTGCCCAGTCTCAGAGGACAATCCCTGCCCTGCTCCTGCTGCCCACACTCTTGCTGATCCAAACAAGGCTGCTGGTGCTCTTCTTGGCCACCTGGGCACAGCCTGGCTCACCTCCAGCTGCTGTCACCAACCCCTTTGCCCAGGTCCTTTCTCACTGGGCAGCTTTCAGCCACTCTGCCCCCAGCCTGGAGCCTTCCTGGGGTTGCTGTGAACCAAGAGTAGGTCCCAACAATTGGCCTTGTTGAACCTCATCCCATTGGCCTCACCCATGGGCCCAGCCTGGCCAGACCCCTCTGCAGAGAATCATAGAACCAAGCAGGTTGGAAGAGACCTCCAAGCTCCTCCAGCCCAACCTAGCACCCAGCCCTATCCAGCCAACTAGACCATGGCACTAAGTGCCCCAGCCAGGCTTTGCTTCAACACCTCCAGGGATGGCAACTCCACCACCTCCCTGGGCAGCCCATTCCAATGCCAATCACTCTCTCTGCCAACAACTTCCTAACAACATCCAGCCTGGACCTTCCCTGGCACAGCTTGAGACTGTGTCCCCTTGTTCTGTTGCTGCTTGCCTGGCAGCAGAGCCCAACCCCACCTGGCTACAGCCTCCCTTCAAACCCTCCAGAAGCTTCCAACCCTCCAGGAGTTCAACACTGCCACCCAACTCAGTGTCATTTCCTCCAGTGGGATGGACCCACGAGTGCTGAACCCCCTCAGAGGAGGACTCCTCACTGGGCTTTCAAGACATAGAGTGGAGACAACACAGAGCACAGTCCTAGGGCTTCAGACCTGTGTGTCTGTGGCTAGAGCTGGCACTTCCAGCACCCAGGGATGGTTGACCCACCTGGGAACGTGGCACAGATAAAATCCCAGCTGCTTGGTTTGCTCCTTTGGAAACCCTTCAACCTCCAATCCTCATCCTAGCAAATGTGTCCTTCTGGCCCCATCATCTCAACCAGCCCTGAGAGACCCAAAAGCATTTGGAGCCAAAGCCAAGGTGTTGGCTCTGGGTGGTTTTCTGGGGATAGAAAAGCTCTTCCCAGGAAGCAGCAAGGTTCAGAGAGAAGCTTTTCTGCCTTGTAATCTGTTTGCTTTGGACAGAAGCAAGCTTTGGGGTGGGGGGGGGGGAGGGGGAGTTGGAAAAAGGACTTTATTTTGGGGTTCCACCAGGCTCATAAACTTGTCCTGTGCTGGTGGGAAGAAGCTTGGTGGGGAGGGATTTGCTGGATGGCTGGATTTAAGTCAACCCCTAAGCACCCAGCAAGGTTTCCCTCAGCCACCTCCACGCCACCCAAAGGGGGTATTGGATGGAAGCCATCAGGATGGAGCTCCCCTCCACCCTCATCCATCTGTGCTGCTGCTGCTGTGGGCACCAACGTGAGATGGGAGAGGGAGGAAAAAGTCAGCAGAGAGCTTTCCAGCTGGCTGAGAAACAACAACAGGGATTAAAATCCAAGGAATCTGTTGTGTCCATCCAGCAAAGCCAAGAATTCCTGCCAACAAAGGGCTGGAATTGCCTTGCCACCTCCTTCCAGCTGCTCAGCCAGACAGGAGGGGGCGGGAGGGGGGGGAGGGAGGGAAGAAACACAAAACAAAACAAAACCCAGCTTCAGCTCCTGGCATCTGCTTCCAGACCGACTGGTGACATCCTGCTTTGGGCTCCTGCCATCCCCCAGCTGGACCTGGCTGGCTGGAGACGTCAGGAATGCTTTTAGGAATCTGGAAAAGGCGGATTTGGGAGGAAATCCACCGTAGCAGGCGGGTTTGGGCTGGGAACATGAGCTGCAGCTCATGCTGGAGGACACCCAGCCTGTGTCAAAGGCTCAAGAGGAGATCCCAGCATTTCCACGGATGCTCAAGTGTTCCACAGGCCGTCGGGGCTGGAAGGGGATCCTGGCCAGGGTGGGACTTGTTAGCATCGGGGTGATGAGAGGGGCTCTGCCTCATCAGAGCCGCCAGCAGGACGCAGAGGCTGAGGAGGGATCAGGAGTGTGGTGTCCAGGCGTGGCCCAGCCTCAGCCATCTCCCTGTTTTTCCTGGAAAGCCTCAGCCACCAGTTGCAGCCCTTTACAAGGCCAAGAGCTTGTTGCTGGAGCTGTGGGATGGGGAGGGATTGCAGGAGGTTCACCAAGGCCAAGGGCTGGGTTCTGAACTTGGGTCACAGCAACCCCAGGAAGGCTCCAGGCTGGAGGCAGGGTAGCTGGAAACTGCCTGGTGGGAAAGGACCTGGGCAAAGGGGTTGGTGACAGCAGCTGGAGGTGAGCCAGGCTGTGCCCAGGTGGCCCAGAAGGGCACCAGCAGCCTGGCTTGGAGTAGCAAGAGTGTGGGCAGCAGGAGCAGGGCAGGGATTGTCTTCTGAGACTGGGCACTGCTGAGGCCACTCCTGGAATCCTGGGGTCAGGTTTGGGCTCCTCACTCCAAGAAGGACATTGAGGAGCTGGAGCAGGGCCAGAGGAGGGCAACAAAGCTGGGGAAGGGTCTGGAGAACAGGAATGGTGAGGAGCAGCTGAGGGAGCTGGGGGTGTTGAGGCTGGAGAAAAGGAGGCTGAGGGGAGAGCTTCTGGCTCTCTGCAGCTGCCTGCAAGGAGGCTGCAGCCAGGTAGGGGCTGGGCTCTGCTGCCAAGGAACCAGTGCCAGGACAAGAGGAAAGGGCCTCAGTGTGTCCCAAGGGAGGGACATCAGCAGCAGGATGCTGGAATGCCACTGGCAGCTCCTCCCCATCTGAGAGGAACTATAAGCACCTGATGCTGTCAGCAGGAGCTCTGCTCTGAGCCCTGCTCTGGTGGCAGTTCCTCCTTTAGCTATGAGCAATCCTTTTGGGGCCAGTGCCCAGCACATGCTTTGAGTCCACACAGCTCCTGCTGCTGTGCCAAAAGTCCTCCAGTTTGAGAGGACTCAGGCAGGGATCCCCAAAACTGAGAACTCTGTTCAGATTTGGGCTCCCCAGTTCAAGAGGACAGGGATCTGCTGGAGAGGGTGCAAGGGAGGGCTAGGAGGATGATGAGGGGACTGGAGCACTGCCTGATGAGGAGAGGCTGAGGGACCTGAGGCTGTTTAGTCTGGAGAAGAGAAGCCTGAGAGGGGATTGAGTCAATGTTTATCAATATCTGAGGGCTGGGAGTCAGGAGGGGGGGACAGGCTCTGCTCACTGCTCCCTGAGACAGGACAAGGAGCAATGGATGGAAGCTGCAGCACAGGAGGTTACAGCTCAACACAAGGGGGAACTTTTTGACTGTAAAGATCACAGAGCACTGGCAGAGGCTGCCCAGAGAGGTTGTGGAGTCTCCTTCCCTGGAGCCTTTCCAGGCCTGTCTGGATGTGTTCTTGTGTGCCCTGAGCTGGATTGTCTGGTCCTGCTCTGGCAGGGGAGGGGGTGGACTCGATGAACTCTTTGGGTCCCTTCCAAGCCCTGCCATCCTCTGAGCCTGTGATCCCTCTTCTTACCCATCAGACAAGGAGCTTGGGAGCTGTCTGGGCCCAAAATGGGAGAGGGGAGACCTGATCCCCAACAGCTCAGCTCCTCCTCCCTCCTCTGTGGCACCATCACCCCAGTCAGCTGCTGGGCACTTCACTGCTCTCCAGTTTGTGGCAGAGAGGAAAGCTTTGATGAAAGCCTCTAGGAAAAACCATCTGGAGATATGTGGCCAGGGAGCTTCTCTCCACAACCTCAACAGCCAGGGACCTGCTGCTGGTGCCTCCTTTCTCCCAGGAGACACCAAGACACGGCCACTTTCCATGACCTACAGCTTTGGTCCCACCAGTGAGTGAGTTTGCCCAGGGCTGGGGAGCTGCTCGCTTGCTGCCCAGCCCCTGCTGGAGATCTCATCCCAGCCTTGGCAGCCTCTGCTGAGCTCTTGAAACCTTCAATCCAGGAGTCTCAGCTCCCTCTAGGGTCAAAAGAATGGAAAAGGCTCTTCCAAAGTTGCTCCACCTGCTCCTAAAAGCTCCAGCTGGAGGCTGTGGAGTGTCCTGGCCCCTTCTGGTTTGGGCAGGGGTTATTTGGGTTCCCTAAAGCTGGTGATGGCCACGACCACCAGCGTGGTGTGAAGCCAGCTCTAGGTGCTGGTGATGGCCACGACCACCAGCGTGGTGTGAAGCCAGCTCTAGGCGCCTGCAGCCAAGCTTAGAGATACCAAAACCTCCTGCTTAAAGATTCCTGTTCCACCAAGAACCAGCTCAGATAAAGCCTCAGGTGGTGCTTCAGGCGTTCAAGGGAGGAAAGAGCCCTTAGAGGGGGTCCCAGAGCCATGTCCCCCAGCCCTGCGCCCCCCTGCCCACTCCTCAAACCACCTCCTGTGTCCGTTTTCACAGGTGAAGGCTGAGCCAAACCTCATCCTGATTGTCCCTCCTCATCCTGATTGTCCTTCCTCATCCTGATTGTCCCTCCTCATCCTGATTGTCCTTCCTCATCCTGTTTGTCCCTCCTCATCCTGATTGTCCTTCCTCATCCTGATTGTCCCTCCTCATCCTGATTGTCCTTCCTCATCCTGTTTGTCCTTCCTCATCCTGATTGTCCTTCCTCATCCTGTTTGTCTTTCCTCATCCTGATTGTCCTTCCTCATCCTATTTGTCCCTCCTCATCCTGTTTGTCCTTCCTCATCCTGTTTGTCCTTCCTCATCCTGTTTGTCCCTCATCCCTTTCTCCAGCACATCACCCCTCTGGGAACTGGGAGCTTTATTCTCTTCTGCAGTACAAGCCCAGGTAAGGGTGAAGACGAGAGGGGCTGGAAGCAGCACCCAGCATCCCACCCCACACCCACCAAGCATCCAGGACACCCAAGAGGTCCTTAGGGGCCAGCTGAAGGGGACCTCAGCCCTCTGGGTGAGCGTTTGGGGATGGTGGCCATGAAGAGATGGGAAGGCAGGGTTCCAGAGGGAGCTGCACAGGCTGCAGAGGTGGGCACAAGCCAAGCTCAAGAGGTTCAACAAGACCAAGTGCAAGGTCCTGCAGCTGGGTTGAGGCAATGCCAAGCACCAATGCAGGCTGGGCAGTGAGTGGCTGGAGAGCAGCCCTGAGGAGAGGGACTTGGGGGTGCTGCTGGAGGAGAAGCTCAACAGGAGCCAGCAGTGTGCACTTGCAGCCCAGAAAGCCAACCAGAGCCTGGGCTGCAGCAGCAGAAGTGTGGCCAGCAGGGCCAGGGAGGGGATTCTGCTCTGCTGAGACCCCACCTGGAGTGCTGCATCCAGCTCTGGAGCCACTATTGCAAGAGGGCTGTGGAGATGCTGGAGTGTGTCCAGAGCAGGGCCAGGAGGATGCTCAGAGGGCTGCAGCAGCTCTGCTGTGAGCACAGCCTGAAAGAGTTGGGGCTGTGCAGGCTGGAGCAGAGGAGGCTCCCAGGTGACCTTCTTGTGGCCTTCCAGGGTCTGAAGGGGCCTAAAAAAAGCTGGGGAGGGACTTTTTAGGCTGTGAGGAAGTGGCAGGAGTGGGGGGAATGGAGCAAAGCTGGAGGTGGGGAGAGTCAGAGTGGATGTGAGGAGGAAGTTGTTCAGCATGAGAGTGGTGAGAGGCTGGAATGGGTTGCCCAGGGAGGTGGTGGAAGCCTCTTCCCTGGAGGTGTTTCAGGCCAGGCTGGCTGAGGCTGTGTGCAGCCTGCTCTAGGGTAGGGTGTCCCTGGGCATGGCAGGGGGTTGGAACTGGCTGCTCCTTGTGGTCCCTTCCAACCCTGCCTGATTCTGTGGTTCTGTGATGCTAAGGAAATAGCTCTTTTTTGGTCGACCTGGAGAGGAGTGGAAGGAGGAAGGAGGCCTCCAAGTTTGGCCCTTGAGAGCTCCTGGCCATGTGTGGTGGCTCCGTTCCCAGGCTGAGCTCTCATTTCCTATCGGAAACAACCACATCTCCCTTTGGATCTCACCAGGCTCAGGCTGGAGCTGTTCCCCACCACCTCCTTACCCTCCCCAAGGACAGACCTCTCCCCCCCCCCCCAGGGTTGAGGTGCTTGTGAAGGAAGGAGAAGTCCAAAGACAACAAAAAAGGCAATTAAGGAGCTTGCTCAGGACCTTTATGGGCTAACAGGGGTTGTAAAGCTCATGCCACGTCCTGTTTCGTTCCCTATGTTCTCCTGCAAGGAAAACTGCTGCCTCGAGGTGGCCCCAATGCCTCTGAGGACCATGCCAGGGCTGGCATGTGGCTGACTGATGCCTGAACAAAGCGTCCACAACCAGGGATGGAGAGCAATCACCCCGAGCTGAGGTGTTCTCCTTGGAGTATCCCAAGGGATAAGCATCCAACTCCTCCCCTGCAACAGAGACCTCGCTCCGGGTGCCCATCTCGGGTTGGCAGAGCCCTCCTGCTCACCTTCCTCAGCCCCCATCACCTGCTGGGTTGCAGTGGTGTCTCTCTGCTGGCAAAGCCACCACGTTGAGCAAGAGAGGCCTGACGAGATTTCCGTGAACAAACTTCCCACAGGGAGCAAAGGGCAGCAGGATCCTGTCCCTGGCCTCAACACCACCTCCCAGGGAGGACTGGGCAGCAAAGGGACCACTAACGGGAAGAGGAGAAGGAGGAGGAGGAGGAGGAGGGAAAGCCCAGGCTGGAGGAGGTATCTAAGCAGGGACTGAGCTGTGGGGTGTGGGACATCGTCAGAAGGGACACTTGGTGCTTCTTGTGTCACCACTCGTGTGGATATGTCCCACGTGCTGGTCCCCAGCAGGGTGGGAGCTGGTCTGGGCTCCTCACTCCAAGGACACTGAGAGGCTGGAGCAGGGCCAGGGAAGGGCAATGAAGCTGGGGAAGGGTCTGGAGAACAGGAATGGTGAGGAGCAGCTGAGGGAGCTGGGGGTGTTGAGGCTGGGGAAAGGGAGCCTCAGGGGAGAGCTTCTGGCTCTCTGCAGCTGCCTGCAAGGAGGCTGGAGCCAGCTGGGGGTTGGGCTCTGCTGCCAAGGAGCAAGTGCCAGGACAAGAGAAAACAGCCTCAAGTTGCCCCAGGGGAGATTCAGGTTGGACATGAGGAACAATTTCTTGCCCTTGAGGGCTGCTAAGGCCTGTCCCAGGCTGCCCAGGGCAGCGGTGGAGTCCCCATCCCTGGAGATGCTCCAAAGCCCTGGAGCCGTTGTGCTGAGTGCCATGGTTTGGTGGTGCCCTGGCAGTGCTGGGGTGAAGGGTTGGGACTCCATGGCCTTGAAGCTCTCTTCCAACCAAACCATTCTGTGTTTCCATGACTCATCTTCCCCTGCCTCAGCTTTCCAGCCCTGCAGGTGATGGCAGCCACCACAGTGACCGACACAGGAGGTGTGAGGATCATCACTGAGGTCATCTCAGCCACAGACCCCCGAGCAGCCCAGCTGACTGCTGGCTCCACAACATCCCCACCCACTGCCTCATCATTCCGAGTCAGAGGCTTCAGAAGGGCTCAGCCCAAGATGTTGGGGGTGAGACACTGTGTGCAGGAGCACTCCAGGGACAAAGCAGGGACGCAGCATCCCCAGGGATTGTTCTGCCTGAGGTTCTCCTTGCCCAGGGCAGAGGGGACGTTCAGGACCAGGTCATGCTGTGCTGCCAAGTGCCAGGCTTGGCAGCACAGGCTGCCCCCACAACCCTTCTTGGCACCAGAGAGCACAGCCAGGACACTGTGGCACTGGGGTGGGACTAACGGCAGGGGTGACACCCACCCGTTGCTGGTGCTGGCAGCACCTTGGGCTGAGAGTGAGGAGTGACCAGGGGGATTCTTCTCCCCTGTCCTTCCCCAGACCATCCACATCTTCACTGGCATCATCCACATCTGCTTTGGGATCATCCTGACAGCTTCAGAGCACGAGGCCCCCTCCCTGCCCGTGGCCAGTGGGATCCTCTTCTGGCTCGGGGTCTTGGTAAGCAGGGACTTGCCTGCTCCTCTCCTCCTCCCTGTGCCACGGGGGGTGGGGGGGATTGAGGACCAGGTCTCTTTGTCACCAGGACCTCCTGGTACACTCACAACTTCTGTCTGTCTCCTCTCTGGGGCCGGAGAGGGGGTGGGTGCAGCCCCAAACACCCCTTCACAGCCAGGGGGACACTGGGATGTGCAGGATGGGTGAGAGGGACCTGTGCCTGGCTGCTGACAACCTCCTCCCTGTGTTTCCTGGAGCAGCTCCTGCTCTCTGGCTCTCTGCTGGTGGAGAGTGACAAAAGGGAGAACATCCTGCTGGTAAGTGAGTCCCCTGAGGCCAGCCTGGAAGGGACAACCTAACCCACTCCCTGTTTCTGTGACTTCTGCCCCTTCCAGTGGCTCTGCAGCCTGGATTCGCTCCGCAGGGTCTACAAGCAAAGCTCACCTCACCCTCAGAGATGCCCATCAAGCACAGGGTGGGCAAATCTCCACCCTTCAGGGCCTCCACGAGGTGCCTGGAGCCTGGCAGAGTCACTCTCAGGGACAAAAGATGTCACAGAGGGTTGCCTTCTCCAGGAGTAGATTTGACCCGAATTGATTAACGCAGCTTGGAGGCATCCTTGGTCAAACAGCAAACCCCCAGGCAGGCTCTTCCCCAGCTCTGTGGCACCTGATGGAGGTCTCCTGGGAGGGTGGGCATCGTGCTGTCACCCACACAGCTCCCGGCAGGAGGGACAAGGCTGCTGCGGGCTGACTCGAGGTGACCCACATAGGTGAAGACCTGCTGCGTGGTGAACGTGGGGGTCATCCTGAGCACGCTGGTGGCCACGCTGATCCACACCACGGCCATCGCCCGCGACACCCCCGGCTGCGAGGCCACCACGCCCCACGGCATGAAGCCTGAGTGGTGCTTCAACCCTAAGAACAAGGTAGAACCTCCTGGCCCTGCTCACCCGGTGGGCTCCGAGCCTCCCATCGCCATGCGGGACGTGCAAACAGCCTGATGGTTGCACGCAGGGGAGGGGAAGAGGCGTGCTGCCGCCTCCTCCTCCTCCTCCTCCTCCTCCTCCTCATCATCATCCTCCTCCTCCTCCCCATTCTCCTCCTCCCTCCGCTCATCCTCCTCCTTCTCCCCATCCTCCTCCTTCTCCTCCCCATCCTCCTCCTCCTCCCCATCCTCCTCCTCCTCCCCATCCTCCTCCTCCTCATCCTCCCCCTCCTCCTGCTCCCTGCAGAAGCTGAGCAATGGGCTGGACTCCATCTTGGTCATCTTCAACCTGCTGGAGTTCTGCGTGGCGGTGGCAGCCGTGACCTTCGGCTACGACGCCATCAAGCAGCAGAACTACACCCGCATGGTGAGAGGGGCTGGCGCCGCTGCGGGGCCCCAGGCACCGCTGGCAGGGCCGGGGCAGTGCTCCTCAGCCTCTGCCCTCCTCCCGAGGGGCAGCCCCAGGCTGGTACCAGGCCCGCAGGAGTTTCTCTGCGCGACCCCAACCCCCAAATTCCACCCCCCCACACTATGTTTCTCTTCTCGCAGACGCTGTAGCCACGGCTGAGCCCGCGGCTGTCTGCCAAGAAGCGCTGCAAGCCGCAGCCCCACCGCCACCGAGCCGCTGCAGCCCCTGCAAGCCCTCCCCGGAGCTGGCCGCAGCCTCAGATGCCTCCGCAGCCCCGCTCCGCGCCCCGGGGTGCTGCCTGCTGCCCTTCCTGGCTTTGGACGCCAATAAAGGCCTCTCCCCAAGCCGTGGGTGTCTGCAGAGCTGGCTCAGGGCACCGGGGAGGCGCCACCGAGCAGGACTAAGGGGGGTCGGGGGTGTGCGCGGCGGGGAGCGGGCACAAGCCAGCACCGCGGCGGGCCGTGCCCGGCACAAAGATGGCGTCCTCTGCCCGGCTCCGCTTGGAGGCGGGAGGCGTTGCCCGACGTTACAATGGCGACCGCGGCCTCACCGTCGGCTCGCAGCAGCGCTGCGGCGCCGCTCTGACGCCATCGCTCTGCGCCGCACGGAGACGGCACCGCGTGGAGGATGGAGGAGCCCGACGGGGCGGCCGCGGGCACGGCTCCGGCGGCTGAGGAGCCCAACGGGGCGGCCCCGGGGGCGGCCCCAGCTCGGCGGCCTCGGAAAGCCGTGAAGAAGCGAAAGGAGGCTGCGGCCGTGGCCATCCCGCGGGGCAAGCCCAAGTCGGGGCGCGTGTGGAAGGACCCCGACAAGAAGAGGTGGGTGCGGGAAGGGACTGACAGGTCTCGGAGTGGGTCCTCGGGGCCGAGGGGAGTGTGCTGAAGTCCGCAGCTGGAAGTAGGTCCGATTGGAGATCCTCGAGATCTGTGGGAAGCTCTGTGGGTGCTGTCTGAATAGAATAGAATAGAATCAACCAACCGGGTTGGAAGAGACCTCCAAGATCATCCAGTCCAACCTAGCACCCAGCCCTAGCCAGTCAACCAGACCATGGCACTAAGTGCCTCATCCAGGCTTCTCTTGAAGACCCCCAGGGACGGTGCCTCCACCACCTCCCTGGGCAGCCCATTCCAATGCCAATCACTCTCTCTGCGAAGAACTTCCTCCTAACATCCAGCCTATACCTACCCTGGCACAGCTAGAGACTGTGTCCCCTTGTTCTATTGCTGGTTGCCTGGGAGATGCCTCGCGGGGCAGGGCTGTGTTTGGGTTCAGGCTTGGCAGGAGGCTTTGCAAGTGCTCGGGGTGCAGGCTCCCTGCAGGGCTCTTGCCTCAGCTCAGCCCCATAGAGGACCTATAGGAGCCGGCTGCTTGTGACCCCAGACCCACAGAGAGTGAAAACGGCTGTGGAAGGTTGCTGTGAGCCGCGGGGAGTTGAGCTCTGTCTTTGCCAGCTGCCAACACGACCCCTCTGTCTGCCCAGGTTCTCGCATATGATCCAGGACAAGGCCCTTCACAGCTCTTGGGCACGGAAGATGAAGGAGAGGCAGGAGAAGAAGCTTGTCCAGGACCTGGCACGGCAGCTGCAGGAGGGGAAGCAGCGGGAACGAGAGGTAACAACCTCTGGGCAGCCTGCTCCAGCCCTCCAGCACCCTCACACCAAACAAGCTTCTCCTCAGCCTCACATGCAACCTCCTGCACTCCACTCTGTGCCCTCTGCCCCTTGGCCTGGCCCTGGGCACCACTCACAAGAGCCTGCCCCCAGCCTCTTGCCCCCCACAGCTCCTTTAGCTGTTGCTGAGCACTGAGCAGATGCCCTCTGGGGCTGCTCTCCTGCAGGCTCCACAGCCCCAGGGCTCTCAGCCTTTGCTCCTCACAGAGGTGCCCCAGGCCCCTCAGCACCTCCAGAGCCTGCCCTGGACTCTCTGCAGCAGTTCCCAGTCTGTGCTGAGCTGGGGAGCCCAGAACTGGACCCAGATCTTCAGCGTGAGTGGGGCAGAGTAAAGGTGGAGGAGAACCTCCCTTACCCTGCTGCCCACACTCTTCCTCACACCCCCAGGAGACCATTGGCATTCTTGGCCACAGGGGCACGTTACTGGCTCATGAACAGCTTGTCCCTCAGCACTACCAGGTCCTCAGAGCTGCTTCCCAGCACCAGTACTAGTGCAGGGAGTTGTTCCTCCCCAAGGGCAGGACCCTCCACTTGCCCTGTTTGAGCTTCCTAAGGTTGACCTCTCCATCCTGGCCAGGTCTCACTGAATGGCAGCTCCTGTGCTGGTGCCCAGTCCAGGCTGTGACAGTCACAAGCTGCACATCACTCACAGAGAATAAAGTCTCTTGGTCGCTTCCAGCCTTCAGCTGAGCTTTGTGCCACACATTTCATGCTCAACTGGGTATTGCTTGGGCTGCCACAGCCCCTGCAGCTCCCTGACTGGTGTTAGTGGGTCCATACTGGTTGGGATTTAGGCTCAGAGGCAGGCAGGGAGGGAGGAACCCACAGGGAATGATTTGCTGCTGCTCCCTCAGGAGAAGAAACGGCGAAGGGAGGAGAACCTCAGACGGCGCCTGGAGAACGAGAGGAAGGCAGAGATCGTCCAAGTGGTGAGTGGTGACCACCAGACCACGGAGAACTGGGGCTCCAGTTTGCTCCAGCTCCTCTCCTCACCTCCAGTTCCCCTCCTTGGCTCCTCCTGTGAGCAGCACTGGGAGGACTGGGACATTGCAACCGACCTCAACTACAGCAGGAAGGTTTCTTCTCTTGTGCCTTCCAGAGTGGGGTTGAGGGGGGAGACAACTTCTCTTTCAAGCTGGAGGAAACCAAAGAGGGGGTCACCATGGGGGTGACAGAAATGAGGGAAGCATGGTGCTAGGGGGGAATCCAGGCAGGATCACGTGGGAAAATCATGGTTATTCCTTCTGGAAGAGACTTGGGAGAGAAGCTTGGTGCTGGTGGGAACCCAGGCATGATCATGTGAGCTAAATCATGGCTGTTCCATCTGGAAGATACTCTGGAGCTGAGGGTGGGTGTAGAGAAGACTTTGACAGCCCCAGAGTGGTGGTGAGGATGGATTTGTTCCTGTCCTTTCCCTCCTCAACAGCTGGGAGACCCTGGGAGATGTACCCAGGGAGGAGTTTTAGGATGCTTCTGCTGAGCTGGATGGTTTCATGGGCAGACTTAGGAGCTGTTCCTCAAGGTCCCATCCCACAGCTCTGTGGCACAGGAGTGGGAAGCTGACAGCTCCACCACGCCTGTGTCTCTCTCTCTGAAAATCCCATTGTTTCCCTCCTCAATTCCCCAGATCCGAAACCCACTGAAGCTGAAGAGGGCCAAGAAGAAGCAGCTGCGGCGGGTGGAGAAGAGGGACACCCTGGCCCTGCTCCAGAAGGCACCTGCCAGGCACAAGGCAACCCCAAAATGAGATGGGAAACCATGGGACTCTGGTGCCCAACCCCTGCAGAGGGAGTCTCTGTGGCTCCTGCTCCTCTCCAGAGATGATTCCTCGGCTTGGGGGGGCCCTGGGTGTTGGACACAGCAGGACAGAGATGGTTGGGGGGGGGTTGTGTTGCTCCAGGACATGCAGGAAGCAGCTTCTGGATCCTGTGGAGTTGCTGGAGCTGGACAATTTGTTTTGACCTGCCCCAAATCTGCTTTCTCTGTGTCAAAATGAAGAGGATCTGACCCATAGTGGCCTCAAATCAATCAGTATTGGGGGGCTGGAGGCTCCATCTTTGGGCTTTTCCTCTTCCTCAGCTTTGCTGGGGTCATCTCCTGAGGTTCTCCTTCCTCAGAGAGGTGGAGGAGGTCATCCCCTGAGGTTCTCCTTCCTCAGAGAGCTGGGAGAGGTCATCCCCTGCAGTTGCCTTTCCTCAGAGAGGTGGAGGAGGTCATCCCCTGAGGTTCTTCTTCCTCAGAGAGGCCATCCCCTGAGTTTCCACTTCCTCAGAGAGCTGGGGGAAGCACCCCCTGAGGTTCTCCTTCCTCAGAGAGCTGTGGAAGGTCATCCCCTGAGCTTCTTCCTCAAAGAAGTGGGGGAGTCACCATCTAAAGTTCCCCCTCCTCAAACAGGAGGCTGCCACCCTCCTGGATTTGAGCCTTGGAGCCTGTCACTACGGGGAAGGGGACTGTGGAGATGGGAATGGGGTGCAGGGTGCCACTCAGCTTGCTAGAACCCTGCTCGGGGCAGGGGAGAGGGGGGGCTGTAGAGTGGGTTTTGGGGTGTGGATTGGCTGTAATGAAGAGGCTTAATGGGAGTAACCCCCCTCCCCCCAGATCTGCAGCTGTCCTGACTTTTCTTGCTCTATAAACACCTCTTGGTCTGCAGCCTGCTGGGAGCCAGATCAAGGGGATGAGGGTGGGAGGCAAAGTTGGCACTGGTGGGGCTAGGGGTGCCAAGAGGAGGCTGCAGGGAGGATAAGGTGAGATGTGGTGGTGCCCAGGAGCTTTGTTTTGGGGAGGGGGACAAGCAGTGGTGGGTTAAGGACATGATGGAGGCATCGCAGGGATGCAAAGGGGTAGGGAAAGTAGGAACTGGGGGGGAGGGAAGAAGGAATTAGGGGAGAGGGAAGTAGCAAATGGGGGTGGAGAAGTAGGAACTGTGAAAGGATTTGGTGGAGTGAAGTAGGAATGGAAAGGAGTTGGAGAGAAGTAGGAATGGGAAGTGGGATTTGGGATGAGAAAAGGGATTGAGTTGGAAAAGTAGGAAGTTGGGTTAATGATGATTGGAGGGGAAGAAGGAGTTGGGGAAATGAACTGGGGAGGAGGAGGAATTGGGAGGAGGAGGAGGAATTGGGAGCAGGTAAGGAGGAATTGGGAGCAGGTAAGGAGGAATTGGGGGCAGGTAAGGGGGAACTGGAGGGGAGAAAGGGATTGAGAGGAAGGAATTGGTAAGTAGGAGTTGGGAGAGGAGACAGGAATTAGGGACTGGAAGTGGGAATTAGAGAAGTAGGAATTTGGGAGTGGAAGCCAGAATTGAGAGGAAAATGAGGAGGAGGAAAGTAGGGGTTTGGGGGAGGGAAGCAGGAATTGAAAGTGAAAAAAGGGAAGAGGGAGGAAGCAGGAATTGGGAGAAGCCAGGAATTTAGGGGTGAAAGTAGGAATTGGGGAGAAGTAGGAATTTGGGGCTGGAAGCAGGAATTGGGAGGGGGGGAATAAGGATTTTATGGAGGGAAGTGGGAATTGAAGGTGAGGAAAGAACTGGGTGGAAAGTAGGAATGAGGTAGATGGGGCAGGTGGGGGGGGAGCAGAAATTGGTGGAGGAAGGAATTTGAGAGGGGGGAATCAGGAATTGGGAGGAGGAAAAGAGGAGGGAAGGGGAAAAGAGGAGGGAGGAGGAAACTAGGAAGGAGGAAAGTAGGGATTTTGGGGAGGGAAGTAGGAGTTGTGGAGTATTTTTTTGGGGGGGGGTGGGAGTGCCACAGGCAGGGGGTGGGGACCTGCGGGGCTGTGAGACCGGTGCCAGGCATGCAGGGGTCATGGGCCAGGAGGGTTCTGCCCTCGCTGGTTCCTTGGCTAATGATTACCCAAGCTCGGCACGGGCAGATCCCAGCCTCTCCCACCGCTTCCTACAGCTCCAGCAGCAGCTCAGCCTTCGCCCCAGCAGGGTAAAAGAGTGCCGGGAATGTTGGGGTGGGGGGTGGCTGGGGGGGGGGATGGGAATTGGAGCCCATTCCTGGGAGCTTCAGACCTCGAGGGCATGCGGAAGAGCTGCCTGGTGGCGCTGGTTCGTGCTGGGGCCAAGCCTTTGTCTCTTCGCAGGGCTGGACGGGGGCCAGCAGCTCGCTGGGCTCCCTCCGTCCTGCTGGGGTTTGCTGCATGGAGAGGCTGTGGGATCATAGCCACTGCCTCCCTCCCCCCCCCGTAGCCCCTGCCCGCAAGACTCCCTGCCCTGGGGTGCGGAGGAGGAGGATGGGGAGAGGGGACAGTGGGTGCTGGGGGCACTGGGGCTGAGGGACAGAAGAAAAAGGGGGTGGCTCTGATCAGGACTTGGGGGGGGGTGGGGTGTAGCCCCTGAACCCTGTTTTGACCCCGGGGTGCTGAGGAGGAGGATGGAGGCAAGGTGCTAGGGGGCACAGAAGGAAAAGGGGTGACTGGGGGTGACGCAGCTGCCGGGCAGGGTTGGGGGGCTGCTAGTGGGGGGGGTGGTTTCTGGGCTGGGAGGGCCGTGGGGGTTCCAGTGAGAGCAGCTGGGCTGCAAACCCTCCTTGGGGGACCCTGCGGACAGTGCCCTGCTGCCAGGCCACCCCGGGTCACCGGGCAGCCTCCTCCGCGGGAGGTGGGGCAAGCGTGGGGCGCTCCGGTGGTGCGATGCTGCTCTCCACCCCCCAGCTCCCGCCATGGTGGAGGTGACGGTGACGCCGCGGTGCTCCCTGGCCGACCGGCCGGTGCGGGTGCGGGTGCGGGGACTGCGCCCCGGCCAGGCCGTCACGCTGCGGGCACGGCTGGCGGACGAGCAGGGCGAGGAGTTCCAGTCCCGGGCGTTCTTCCGCGCCAGCCAGACGGGTGAGGTGGACCCCGGGTGCCACCCGGCGCTGGGCGGCAGCTACTCGGGCGTCTGGCCCATGGGGCTCTTCTGGTTCCTGCAGCCCAACACCCCCTTCCGACGGCTGATCAAGCGGGACGTGGCTGGCAGCCCCTTCCTCGTCCACCTGGAGGTCTTCGACGGCATCGAGCTGGGCAGCCAGCCCCGGGAGCGGCCGCTGGCCTCCTGCCGGGCCGAGCGGTGGTACATGAGCCGCGGCGTGCAGAGGGTGCCCGTCAGGGAGGGCAGGGTCCGCGGGGCGCTCTTCCTGCCAGCCGGTGAGACCGCGGGGCGCGGGGAGCCGCGGGGCGCCCAGCCTCGGTCCCCCGGCGCGCCGCGGGGCCAGGGCAGCGCTTCTCTGCCGCCGGCGATGGTCTCTCTGGCTGCCCACAGGAGCGGGACCCTTCCCCGGGGTGATTGACCTGTTCGGGGGTGCCGGTGGCCTGATCGAGTTCCGTGCGGGGCTGCTGGCCAGCAGGGGCTTTGCCGCGCTGGCCTTGGCCTTCTTTGCCTACGACGACCTGCCCCAGATGCTGGCCCAGCTCGACCTGAGCTATTTCGAAGAGGCAGCCGAGATGCTCCTCCGGCACCCCAAGGTGAGCTCTGCAGCACGATGGGTGGGTGGCTCCCGTGAGCAGGGGTGGCCTCAGGTGTGCTGGGGATGTTGCAGGGAAAAGGGTGCCCTGGTGATCAGGGAGGGCATCCTGGTGGGTGGGATCTCCTGGAGAGCAGGGGTGGCCTCAGGAGCAAGGTGTGCTGGGGACGTCGCAGGGAAAAGGGTGCCCTGGTGATCAGGGAGGGCATCCTGGTGGATGGATCTCCTGGAGAGCAGGGGTGGCCTATGAGGAGAGACTGAGGGATTGGGGCTGTTCAGTTTGAAGAGGAGGCTTTGAGGTGACCTTACTGTGACCTTTCAGCATCTGAAGGGGACCTACAAGAAAGCTGGGGAGGGACTTTTTAGGCTGTCAGGCAGTGATAGGACTGGGGGGAATGGAGCAAAGCTGGAGGTGGGGAGATTTAGTCTGGATGTTAGGAAGAAGTTGTTGAGCATGAGAGTGGTGAGAGCCTGGAATGCGTTGCTCAGGGAGGTGTTTCAGGCCAGGCTGGCAGAGGCTGTGGGCAGCCTGCTCTAGGGTAGGGTGTCTCTGGGCATGGCAGGAGGGGTTGGAACTGGCTGCTTCTTGTGGTCCCTTCCAACCCTGACTGCTTCTGTGATTCTATGAATCCAGTGTCATGGGGACAGCTCAGTGAGCAGGATGCCCTGATGACTGTGAAGGACATCTCAGTGAATGGGATCTCCTGGTAATCAGGGATGTCTTGAGAAGTAAGATGGCCCAGGGACATCTCAGTGAGTAGGATGCCCTGATGACTGTGAAGGACATCTTGATGAATGGGATCCCCTGTAGAGCAGGGATGGCCTAGTGAATCCAGTGTCCTGGTGACTGGGGATGTCTTCACAGGATGTTAAGGGTTGGAAGGGACCTCCATAGATCATTGAATCCACCCCTCCTGCCAGAGCAGGACCTTAGCATCTAGCTCAGGTTGCACAGGGATGCATCCAGACAGGTTGTGAAAGTCTCCAGAGAAGGAGACTCTCTGAGCAGCCTGCTCCAGGGCTCTGTGACCCATAACAGTAAAGAAGCTTTTCCTCATGTTGAGGTGGAACTCCCTGTGCTGTAGCTTATACCCACTGCCCCTTGTCCTATCACAGGGCACAACTGAGAAGAGTTTGTGCCCTCCCTCTTGACCCTCAGATATTGATGAACACTGATTAGATTCCCCCTAAGTCTTCTGCTCACCAACCCAAACAGCCCCAGGTCCCTCAGCCTGTCCTCGCAGGGCAGTGCTCCAGCCCCTTCATCATCTTCACAGCCCTCTGTTGGACTCTCTCCAGTAGATCCCTGCCCCTTCTGAACTGGGCAGCCCAAAACTGAACACAGTATTCCAGGTGAGGTCTTGGGTAGGGCAGAGCAGAGGGTGAGGAGAGCCTCCATGGATCTGCTGGACACACTCCTCATAATGCTCTCCAGGACCCCAGTGGCCTCCTTGGCCACAAGGGCACACTGCTGTCCCATGGAGAGCTTCTTGTCCAGAATGGTGAATGGGATGTCCTGGTGAGCAGGGACATCCCCAGAAGCAAGATGTCCTGGGGCCATGCCAGGGAGCAGGGCCTCCTGGTGACCAGCAGTGCCCAAGCAAGCAGGTTGTGCCCAGGCACTGAGCACTGCTGCCCATTCCGCTCCGTCCCCTCCTGCCGCAGGTGCGAGGCCCTGGCTTGGGAGTCGTCGGCGTCTCCAAAGGAGCAGAAGTGGCCCTGTCCATGGCCACCTTCCTCCCACAGGTGGTGGCCACGGTGTGGATCAATGGCACATCCTCCCTCCATGGCAACCCCCTGGTCTATAAGGACGACCTCCTCATCCCACCCATCCCCTACTGCATCGAGCGAATACTCTTCACGGAGCTGGGGGCCATGGACAACTCTGCCATCTTCTCCGACCCTCGGGACCCTGCCTACAGCATCTCAGCCATCCCCACCCAGAAGATCCGAGGGAAGGTCCTCTTTGTGGTGGGGGAGGCTGACCGTAGCTTCAACAGCAAGCTCTTTGCTGAGCTGGCCATGGCACGGATGCCGCCCGAGAACTGCCGCCTCCTCTCCTACCCTGGGGCTGGGCACTTGATTGAGCCTCCTGGGTCACCCCTCTGCAGCATCTCCAGCATTCGGGGCAGCCCCAGACCACTGGTGTGGGGAGGGGAAGCCCAACCTCATGCCAAAGCCCAGGAACACTCATGGCAGGAGATTGTCCGCTTCTTGGAGCTCCATTTGGGGTCTGTCATCCCCACGAAGCTGTGATGGGTGGAAGGGTCTGAGGCTGCCTCGGGGGTTTGTCCCAGCCACTCTATAATAAAGGGCAGTGCTCCTGTGCAAGCTGCTGTGGGTGCCCTGCTTTAGCAGAGGGGTTGGACTGGATGGGCTGCAGAGGTCCCTTCTGACCCCACCCTGCTGGGATTCTGGGATCCTGCCACCTGCATCCTTTGCTCATGGCGTGGGGACGCTGCACTGAGGTCCTGGTGATGGCACACCTGAGGATACAGGTCCATGTGTTCTGCAAGGCTCTGCAGCTGGCTTGGGGCAACCCAATCACGCTGGGGCTGAAGAGCAGCCCTGAGGAGAAGGCCTTGAGAGTGCTGTGGGGTGAAAAGCTGGAGATGAGCTGGCTCAGAAGCCAACCATGGCTTCAGCTGATGCCCAGCAGGGGTAGGGAGGAGATTCTGCCTCTATACTGAGTCCTCACCTGTAATGCTGGGGCCAGCTCTGGAGTCTCAGCATAGCAGAGACAGGGACCTGTTGGAGCAGGGCCAGAGGAGGCCACAGCAATGCTGGCAGGGCTGGGAGCCCTCTGCTGTGAGGTCAGGCTGAGGAAGTTAGGATTGTTCAAGCTGGAGAAGAGAAGGCTCCAGGGAGACCTTCTGGTGGCTTAAAGGGGCTGAGAAGAAAGCTGGGGACAGACTTCTGAGCATAGCCTCTTGTGACAGGCCAAGGGGTGATGGTTTGGAACTAACAGCTGGAGGGAAGGAAGAAATGTTTGCCCCTGAGGGTGGTGAGAGCCTGTCCCAGGTTGCCCCAGAGAGGTGGGAGCTGCCCCATGTCTGGCACTGCTGCAGGTCAGGTTGTTTGGGGCTCTGAGCAACCTGTTCTAGATGGAAAAAGTGCTGAGGCTGGCACCTGGGCTGGGCTGAAGGGTAGCAAATGGGCATCTGGGCATGTTCACACCCAGCTTGTGCCAGGGCAGGGTGCAGGAGTTGGCTATGACCATCACATCAGCAAGGGGAGGGTTGACTCAGTGGAAGCTGCAATAAAGGTAAGACCCAGATGGAAAACTTCTAAAAGAAGCAACCCCCAAGGTGCTGAGCAGCCACCTGAAGGGAGCCAGCTCCTGCCTCCCCATGCCAGGGCACTGCTTCAGCTGGGTGTCTGCCTGCTGTTGGACCACGCTGGCTCCACGGGCACCTCAGGGCACTGGCATCAGGGATTCACAGAATGGCTTGAGTTGGAAGGGACCTTAAAGCTCATCCAGTTCCAACCCCCTGCCATGGGCAGGGACACCTCCCACTGCTCAAGGCCTCATCCAGCCTTGGATACCTCCAGGGCACCCACAGCCTCCCTGGAACACATGTTCCAGTGTCTCAGAGCCACCGTGGCACAGCTGCTGGGGCAATGACTGTGCTGCCATCACCTTAAAGCCATGAGAATGAGGTGCTGGGGAGCAAGCCCAGAGCAAAGGACGGTGACAGCCAGCCCAAGGGGTGACCTGGGGCTCCCCTGGCCCTTTGCAATGCTCAGGACAGGTCTTGATTCCTCACTTGCAGGAAGAGCTTCTCCTCACTCATCTCCACAAGACCAAGTGCTCTTTGAAGGGCTTTTGTTGCCAGTGGGGTAGAGGCAGGGTGGCAGCCACCATGGAGAAGGGGCATTTGGGGACAACTGCCCCATTCCCCAGCCCCTAAACCCTCCTTGGTCCCTCAACGGGCTCCCAGTCCCATGGCTGCCCTGAGGTGTCCACTGGGGAGCCAGATGCCACCACTGTCCCCAACAACTTGCACCAAACCCCAAGGCTGTGTGGCAAGAGCGAAGGTGGGCACATGCCAGCCCCCTCCTCCTGCCTGGCTGGCAGCCGGTGCCAGCTCCAGTCCCCGTTCCCTGGCAGCAGGCTCTCCTGTGGCGTTTCTCTGCCAGGCTCCGCGTTCCTTGCCCGGTCACCGTGGCACGGCCACGCTGAGGTGACCACAGGGCTGGGGGCAGCGAGGTCAGCGGTGGCAGGGGAGCGAGGAGCCCTGGGCAGAGCTCAGGCAGGAGGCACCATCCTGGCACAGCCTCACCAGTCATCTGATCCCTGCTCGGGCTGGGTATAAAACTGCCCATCCTCAGCGCCGACCCGCGGAGCACCTGGGGCTCTGGCTGCTGCCGCCACCATGGGTGGGAGCTGCTCCTTCCTCCTGCTGCTGCTGCTTCTGTGCCTGTGGCCAGGAGCCAGCTTCTCGCTGCTGCGCTACCGCTACGACTGCGGCGACCACGGCATGCAGCTCCAGGCTTACCCCCGGCCCGGCCGCACCGTCCGCTTCAAGGTCATGGGTGAGTGCCCCCCAGGACCCTCCTCGGGCTGCCCTGTGCCCGAGCACCCTGCTTACCCTGAGCGCCCCAGGCTGGGGGTGCCCTGATGGCATGAGCCCAATGGCTGGAAGGAGCTTGGCTGAGAACCCAGGGAGGGTTTCTGAGGGCTTGCCTGCCCCACAGATCATTGTGGCACTTGGTTGTGCCACCTCAGTCCCACCACCCCTAACCCCGGGTGCCCCCACAGATGAGTTTGGTACCCGCTTTGATGTGGCCAACTGCTCCATCTGCCTCCACTGGCTCAGCACGGGCCTGGATGGTGCTGTCATCTTCTCCTCTGGCTACGATGGCTGCCACGTCCTGGTCAAGGTGAGGGTCCTGTGCCACTCGTGGAGCTCTCCAGGTGCTGGAGGTGACTGTCCCTGGGTGACTCCCTCCTGTCCCACCGCAGGGCGAGCGCTACGTGCTGAGAGTGCAGCTGGAGGAGACACTGCTCGGCGGGGCCGTGGCAGCCTTCTACCAACTCAACATGACCTGCCCCAAGCCAGGGAACTACGAGAGCCTCACGGAGGGCAAGCAGGCTGCTCAGGGCAACGGTGCCCACCAAACCCAGACTGATGTCCTTGTGCCCCTGCCACAGCCAGGCCTCCTGCAGCATCTCTCCCAGTCATCACTCACCATCTCCAGACCCCACCTCGGTCCCCAGGGCCACTCGGAGCAGGCTCACCCCATAGCTCACACCCAGCCTGTCCTGGGGCACCCTGGGCTGCAGCCCCAACTCCAGCCTGCTCTGGTTCACCCAGGGCCTCCAGCACAGCCTGGCCAGGCTCACCTGGGCCTTCAGACCCAAACCCAACAGGGCTTAACACGCCCAGGCAGGCAACCTCCAGCCCAGCCTGGCTTGCTCCACCCTGGAGCTCAATCCCAGCCAGGGCTCCTTCGCCCAGGGCTTCAGACCCCAAACCGGCCTGGGCTGCTAAACCCTGGAGCTCAAACCCAACCAGGGCTTCACACCCAAAACCATCTGGGGTTGGTTCATCCTGGAGCTCAAACCCAACCAGGGCTTCACACTCCAAACCGGCCTGGGCTGCTGAACCCTGGAGCTCAAACCCAACCAGGGCTTCACACCCAAAACCATCTGGGGTTGGTTCATCCTGGAGCTCAAACCCAACCAGGGCTTCACACTCCAAACCGACCTGGGCTGCTGAACCCTGGAGCTCAAACCCAACCAGGTCTTCACACCCAAAACCGACCTGGGCTGCTGCATCCTGGAGCTCAAACCCAACCAGGGCTTCACATTCCAAACCAGCCTGGGCTGCTAAACTCTGGAGCTCAAACCCAACCAGGGCTTCACACTCCAAACCGACCTGGGCTGCTGCATCCTGGAGCTCAAACCCAACCAGGGCTTCACACTCCAAACCGACCTGGGCTGCTGAACTCTGGAGCTCAAACCCAACCAGGGCTTCATGCCCAAAACCGACCTGGGCTGCTGAACTCTGGAGCTCAAACCCAACCAGGGCTTCACACTCCAAACCGACCTGGGCTGCTGCATCCTGGAGCTCAAACCCAACCAGGGCTTCACGCCCAAAACCGGCCTGGGCTGCTGAACCCTGGAGCTCAAACCCAAACAGGTCTTCACACCCAAAACCGGCCTGGGCTGCTGAACTCTGGAGCTCAAACCCAACCAGGTCTTCACACCCAAAACCGGCCTGGGCTGCTGAACCCTGGAGCTCAAACCCAAACAGGTCTTCACACCCAAAACCGGCCTGGGCTGCTGAACCCTGGAGCTCAAACCCAACCAGGTCTTCTTCAGCCTGGGTTTCAGACCCCAAACCAGCCAGGGTTGGGACACCACAGTGTCCAGTCCGGCTCAACACACACTGGTGCTCAAACTCAAGCAGGCTTCATCCACTCAGGAGCTCAAGCCCCAAATCCACCGGGCTTCTCTTCCCATAGCCTTCAGACCCACTACCAAAATGGTCTTCTCCACCCTGGCCTCCAGAACCAAGCTGGGCTGATGCACCCCAGCGGCTCCCGAGGGGATAGCACAGGGCCAGCACTCCAGTCCCGACCAGGGATGGTACGTCCTGGACTTCAGGCTCAGCTCCACTCAGGTCTGGAACATCCAAGACTTCGACCCCAAGCCCAGCCTGGTTTCCTGCGTCCTGGGCTTCAATCCCAGGCCAGTCTGCTACAATCCACAGCTCTCTTCTACCCCTCAGCAGGGGCAGGTAGGTCAATGGGGTGGGATGGAGGCATCTAGATGGGGTTTGGAACCTCCTCGTCCCTGGAGCAGCAGGTCACAGGTGTGAGTGGACACTTGGTGGGGGCAGGAGAGCAGTTTGGCAGGGGGAAGCTTGGGTGGGCAGGTGAAGGTTGGGCAGGATGGTGGTTTGGCAGGGGTCAAGCAGGCCAGGATGGTGCTCAGGGTGATGCCGAGGGCAATGTCCCCTCTCTGCCACCCCAGGCACCCAGCTGACGCGGGAGCAGTGCCAGGTGGCAGCGGGGAAGATGCCCTGCGTGGCCCCACAGGGTCGGGAGGCCTGTCTGCAGGCAGGCTGCTGCTACAACGACATGGACCGTGTGACCCCCTGCTACTATGGGAACACAGGTGGGACACTGGGCACAAGCCCTGGGCACACCCCACGGCCTTGGCCAGCACGTGCCAAGGGTGCCCGCGGGGCCCATCAGGCTGACGGAGCCAATCCCTCGTGTCACAGCCACCGTGCAGTGCCTGCTGGATGGGCACTTCGTGGTGGTGGTGCCACGGGGCTTGGGCACCCAACCCTACAACCTGGACAGCGTGAGGCTGGCCAGCAGCCAGCCTGGCTGCGAGCCCCTGGGGCTGAGCGAGGCCTTCGTCATGTTCCGCTTCGCCGTCACCCAATGCGGCACCACCCTGCAGGTAGGGATGGGGAACCACCACCCAAGCCCGCCCCAACCCCACCTGAGGGACCTGGACCCCATGGCTGTGCCTGTCACAGGTGACTGAGGACCAGCTGATCTATGAGAACCAGCTGATCTCCACCCTCGATGTTCAAGGGTCCACTCGTGGCTCCATCACCAGGGACAGCATCTACATGTAAGCCAGGACCACCCCCTCCCAGCAAAGCCCACCCAGCTCCAACACCCAGACCAGTCCACCCCATTCCTTACTGGTTCTGGCACTGGGAAGCCCTGTGGTGCCCAGCCCCCTGTGAAGGGTTGCAGGACAAAGAGGGGCACCCAGCCCTGCTCTGCTCCCCACAGCCTCCAAGCTCGTTGCATCTACAACGCCAGTGACCTCCTGCCACTCCAGGTGGAAGTGGCTGAGCCTCCCACCTCCACCTCCTTTGCCATGCTGGGGCCACTGGGGCTCCAGCTACGCATTGCCACTGGTGAGTAGCCCACTTAGGACTAGAGGAAATGACCTCAGGCTGGCACAGGGGAGGTTCAGGTTGGACACGAGGAGAAACGTCCACACCCAGAAGGGTTGTCAAGGTCTGGCCCAGGCTGCCCAGGACAGTGGTGGAGTCCTCATCCCTAGTTTCAGAGCCACGGAGATGTGGTGCTGAGGGCCATGGTTTAGAGGTGCCTTGGCCATGCTGGGTTAAGGGTTGGACTCCATGAGCTTGGAAGGTCTCCTCCAACTCAAGCAATTCTGTGATTCCATAACCCACTGGACCTCCACCTGCTCAGCCTCTCACCCTTGCCACAGATGAGACCTACAGCTCCTACCACCCCAGTGGTGACTACCCCTTGGTGAAGGTTCTGCGGGACCCCATCTACGTGGAGGTTCGCCTCCTGCAGAAGACAGACCCCAACCTGGTGCTGGTCCTGCACCAGTGCTGGGCAGCCCCCAGCACCAACCCAGCAGCCGAGCCCCAGTGGCCCATCCTGGTGGACGGGTGAGCAGCGTAGGGGATAACAGGAAGCTGGAGAGCTGTGGGCTGGTCACTTGCATCAACCAAGGGCCCTTCTTGCACATCCAGGTGTCCCTTCACAGGGGACAACTACAGGACCCAGCTCATACCCGTGGGCCCAGCCTCCCCACAGCTGCCCTTCCCAAGCCACTACCAACGCTTTGCCATCTCCACCTTCACCTTTGTGGAGCCCCCCTCCATGGCAGCACTGGAGGGAGAGGTGAGCGGAGCAGCATCAACCCAAAGGCTTGCTCATGAACTTCAGAGGTCCCTGCTGGGCCTCTTGAGCTCCTCAAGTGTTGGCAACCTCCTGTTGCTGATGGTAGCCCACTTCTGGTTTCCAGGTGTACATCTCCTGCAGCGCTTCCGTGTGTCACCTGGCCCAGACTGAGCCCTGTCGCCCCTCCTGCCAGCTTGGGGTGCCCTCACGTAAGTCTGGGGCCACCAGCTCCCTGGGGAACCTTCACCTGCCCCTCAGCTTTGTGTGCCAACCCCCTGCCCCTCTCCAGGAGCACGTCGGTCTCCAGAAGGCAAGAGGACAGCTGAAGCTATGGGGATGGTCACCTCCCAAGGAGGTGTCATCTTCCCAAAGGTCCCCAAGCTGCACAGAGGATGAGACCAAAGGTACTGGGTGAGTAGTCCTTCAACTCCCTAAACCTCTCCTTCATCCCAGCTCTAACTCACTCTCCTCCTTCTCTTCTTCCTCCTGCACAGCTGCTGCCTCCAGCCAGATGCTGCTGGAGATCTCCAGGCAAGCTGGAATAATAAACCAGTGCCCAGCATGGCTTGGTAGCTTGGTTTGTTACTGGGGAGGGGTGGGAAAAGGAGGGTCCCCTGTCCCCATCTCAGGGCTGGCAGCACCCACAATCCCCCCAGCTCCAGAATCATCAAATCCTTTGGGCTGGAAGAGGCCTTTCAGGTGATGGAGTCCAACCCTTCACCTAGTACCACCAAACCATGGCCCTCAGCACTACAGCTCCAGGGCTTTGAAACCTCTCCAGGGATGGGGACTCCACCACTGCCCTGGGCTAGCCTGGGATAGGCCTTAACAACCTTCAAGAGCAAGAAATTGTTCATGTCCAACCTAAACCTGGGGCAACTTGAGGCTATTTCCTCTTGTCCTGTCATTTGTTTCTTGGGAGAAGTGTCCAACCTCCACCTGACTCCAGAAGATATCTCTCAGCCTCTTCTCCAGCCTTAACAACCTCAGGTCCCTCAGCTGCTCCTCACCAGACTTGTGCTCTGGACCCTTCATTAGCCTCATTCCCCATCCCACCCCCATACCTCTCCCTCCTCTGTGTGACACCCCAGAGCCTTCCTCCCCCACTGAGGATGACAGTGGGGGCTGCCACACCTCCCCTCTGCTCAAGAGCTTCTTTTATTTCCTTAATGAAACTAGAGAACTGCTTACAAAACCCTTCATGATCTTTCCCCCCTCCCACCCTCCTTCCACACATCCAAGGCCACAAAGATTCACCACCCAGCCAGGTTAGAACCTTTTTTGTTGCATCAGCTACAGCCACAAAGCAGAACCTAAAAGCCACACACACACAAAACAAACCAAAAACAACACAAAATGGGGGGAGACACACAAAAAAAAGAAGGAAACTAAACCAAACCAAACATCTCTGGAGCAAGAAGAAGGTCACAGTCAACTTCTCTTCTGCTAAACAGCTACAGCAGGGAGCCTGGAGAACTAATTAACCACTTGTCTCCCATCACCCCTCCCACCCCCCAACTAAGCCCCAAATTCCCCCACCCTCCCCCCACAAAAAAAACCCCAGCAGGCCAACAAGACCACCCCCTCCCACCACCCCCACCTTGGAGGCTACAGGCTGTAGAACTTCAGGCTCCGGTCCATGCCCGTCGAGGCGATGAACTTGGCATGGTGGCCAAAAGCCACCCCTGTGGTGAGGCCACTGTGCTCTGGGGAGAGAAAACAGCTCCTGGTTATGGCACCAAGTGGAGTTTGGCCCATCCTTGCCCCTGCCATGAGGGTGGTATGGGCAGAGTTTGGTCACCTCTATGCCTACCCGTGGTAAAGGAAGCTGAAGTTTGGGAACCCCCCAGAGGGTGCTGTGAGGGGGTAGGAAGTGCTTTGTACCCCTAGCTTGCTCTGCAGAGCTAGGAAAGCAATTCCTCTCCTCAAGGGGGGACCTCCATACCTCCTCCCTTCCCCCTCTGCCCTCTCACCACTCCCAGCCTCTCACCAGTGAAGTGTAGGATCTCAGTCCACTGCTTGCAGATGTAGATCTGGACATCTGTCCCACCCAGAGCCAAGTAGGTGCCGCTCTGGTCAAAGATGAGAGACTTCACCTGCAAGAGAAGAAGAATAAAGCTTCAAACCTGGCTCAGGAAGCTCCCAACAGCTTCTTGGGCTGCCAGGAGTGGACAGCACCTCTGCATCAGACCCCTCTGAAGTGGGGAATGGTAGGCACTGAGAGAAGACCCTACCCAGCAAGGCCACCAAGGGGGGAAAGGACCACACACCTCAAAGTTATTGTCCAGCTGCAGTGTCTTGAAGTTCTTGAGCTTTCTCAAGTCCCAGAGCTTGACAGAGGAGTCATCTGCTGCTGTGGCCAGGTAGTAGCCATTCTCTGAGAAGGCAATGCTGGTGATGGGCCCAGAGTGGCCTGGGAAGTTGGCCACGTTGGTGCGTTCCTGGGGACAAGGGAGTGAGAGAGAGGCTGTGAGCAGGGACCTGCAGCTGGGAGACGCCTGCAGCCACAGCTCAGCCAGGGCAGGATTTGACAACCCTGGAAGGCAACAAATTGTTCCTCATGTCCAACCTGACCCTCCCCTGAGGCCCTTTCCTCTTGTCCTGGCACTTCTTCCTTGGCAGCAGAGCCCAGCCCCCACCTGGCTCCAGCCTACTTGCAGGCAGCTGCAGAGAGCCAGAAGCTCTCAGTATCACAGTATCATCATCAGGGTTGGAAGAGACCTCACAGATCATCAAGTCCAACCCTTTAACACTCTCCCCTCAGCCTCCTTTCCTCCAGCCTCAGCACCCCCAGCTCCCTCAGCTGCTCTTCACCATTCCTGTTCTCCAGACCCTTCTCCAGCTTTGTGACCCTTATATGGCCCTGCTCCAGCCCCTCAATGTCCTTCCTGGAGTGAGGAGCTCAAAATTGATCCCAGGATTTCAGGTGTGGCCTCAGCAGTGCCCAGTCCAAAGGGGCAATCCCTGCCTACTCTTGCTGGCCACACTCCTCCTGGTGGAAGCATTCATGTCCTCTTTGCTGCCCTTGAGAGCCAGAGCTGGCTCCAGCGCACCCCTGACAAATTCCCAGCTGTGGGACTGAGCCAGGCCCTCACACACTGCAAAGTCTCACCCCACAGCTGAGCTGGCAGCCTCTGGACCATCCTGCTGCTGACTCCCTCAAGGACACAGCAAACCCCTTCTCGTCACAAGACAATCCCATCAGAGCCACAGCACCAGGTGTGGGCCACTCCTGAGCTGAAGCTTAGCTCCTTTGAGAGAAAATCTCAGAAGAGCTTCTCCAAATCCCTCCCCAGGCACCATGCCTTGGTCTCAAGACTCTGCTGGGCTTCAAACCAACCATACCCCCAACGTGTTCCCTCAACCACAGTCCTGGGACCAGTCCTACCTTCAGATCCCAGATCTTGATCTGAGAATCCATCGTCCCTGTTCCAAAAATGAGCCCATCCGGGTGGAACTGGGCACAGGTGAGAGCTGTGGAGACACAAGAGGAGATTTAAGAGGTCGACTTTGTCATCAATTCCCATGGTGTTCTTCTGAGTTCCAGGGACCTGAGCAGAAGAATTCCTTCTCTGCAGGCTTCCCACAGCCCCCCCCAGGGTGGGAATGCTCATCCCTGAGCCTTACCACAGCCAGAGCTCTCATCTGTCACCTTGGTGAGGACACGGCCGGTCTGGATGTCAGAGAAAGCCCAGTACTGCAGGAGAGGAGCAGAGTGGTGACTCCAGGAAAGTGAGGAGCAGTGCTGGGAGTGCTTTGTGGGTTAGGGCTGGGTTCTCACCTGGTCATCAGAAGAGCTGAGAAGGTAATCCCCTGTGGCATGGAGGCTCAGCCCCGTGACAGAGCCCTCGTGGGCACGGACGACCTGCACGCATGAGGCGTTGGGCACAGACCAGATGCGGATGGTGGCATCGGGAGAAGCTGAGAACACCAAGTCCTAGAGAGGAGACAGCAATGTTCAAGGAGAACCACAAGAGTGGTCTGGGACCTTGAAAGGTTATCCAGTCCAACCCTCCCAGAGTCAACAGGGGCATCCCCAACTACAGCAGGTTGCTCAGAACTCCAAACAACCTGACCTGCAGTGGTGTCAGGCATGGGGCAGCTCCCACCTCCTGGGGCAACCTGTGACAGGCTCTCACCACCCTCAGAGGCAAACATTTCTTCCTTCTCTTCAGACTTTGCTAGTTCCAAACCATCCCCCCTTATGCTGTCACAACAAGCCCTGCTCAAAAGTCTGTCCCCAGCTTTCTCCTCAGCTCTTTCAAGCACTGAAAAGTCATCAGAAGGTCTCCCCTCACCAAAACATCCAAAACATTCATCCAAACAAGGTCCCAACAGGCACAAACCAACCCATGACCACCAGTCTGCATGATGCAAAGACCTCCCCAGAAAAGGGCTCAGAAACCTGATCTGGGGCAGGCTGGCTGGAAGGAAAGAGGTCAAACATGAGACTCAGCACACCTGAGATGGGTGGAAGACGACGCTGGTGACCTTCTTGGTGTGGCCCTTGAGCGTCGCCAGGATCTGCTCCGAGCTCTTGTCAAAGACGATGACGTTTTTGTCAGCCCCTCCTGGAGAACAGAGCAGGGAGAGGTGAGAGGCACCAGCCTGTGGCTAACCAAGTCCAAAGGCACCTGCTTCTCCTGGGGACCACCAGCCTCAGAAGCTTTGCCATGAGGTGAGAGAAACCCCCACGTCTACTGTCCCACCTCTGTCCCCTAAAAGGAGGGAGAAAGGGACCTGCTGCCAGCACACAGTCCCCAGGATGCAGAGGAGCTTTTCCCTTACCAGTGAGGATCTTGTTGGTATCGGAAGGACAGAGGTCCAAGGCCAGGATCCCAGGAATGCTGGCACTGTGCAGCCCCTGTGTGAGGATAGGACACCAAATTGATGCCACAAGCAAGAAAATACCCCCAGAAGGGATTGAGAAGCTCTTCAGAAGTTCTGTGCCAGCTCCACGCTGGTAACACAGTCACAGCCCACTCCTCACACCGCCTAGGAGCAGTTCTGTTGCTTATAGAACCATGGAACGGTTTGGGTTGGAAGAAACCTTGAAAATCATTGAGTCCAAACCTTCACCCAGCACTGCCAGGGCAGCACCAAACCATGGTCCTCAGCATCACATTTCCATGGCTTTCAGACCCTCCCATGAATGGGGACTCCACCACTGCCCTCAGCAGTCTGGGACAGGCTTTGACAACACTCAAGGGCAAGAAATTGTTCCTCATGTCCAACCTAAACCTGCCCTGGGGTAATTCCCTCTTGTTTGGGGTCATTCTCTCTTGTCCTGGCACTTCTTCCTTGGCAGAAGAGACCAATCTCCACCTGGCTTCAGCCTCCTTGCAGGGAGCTGCAGAGAGCCAGAAGCTCTCCCCTCAGCCTCCTTTCCTCCAGCCTCAACACCCACAGCTCCTCCAGCTCTTCCTCACCATTCCTGTTCTCCAGACCCTTCCCCTGCTTAGTTGCCCTTCTCTGGCCCGGCTCCAGCCCCTTGATGTCCTTCTTGGCATGAGGAGCCTATAACTGACTCCAGGATTCCAGGTGTAGCCTCACCAGAAGCTCAGTGTTTTCCACCCTCATCACAACACTCACCACATGGGAAGCCACCTGCCGGTACTTGCTGAGCTCCTCCGGCTTCACCAGCTCCTCTGGCACCGTCTTCCCTCTCTGCAGAAGGAAAATGATGAGGAGATGACCATCAGAACATCTCAGGACATGAGACACCCTGACTGCTGTGGCACTTTCTGGGGGGAAACTGAGCCACTCACCTTCTTACGCTCCGTGGTCAGCACCGTGGCCTTGTCTTGGAGCTGTAAAAGAAGAGCACAAAATCATAGGACCAACGAGCTTGCAAAAGACCTTCGAGACCATGGAGTCCAAGCTGTCACCCAACCCTTCTAAAGAGCTAAACCATGGCACTAAGAGCCTCGTCCAGGCTCCTTTTAAACACCTCCAGGGATGGGGACTCCACCACCTCCTGGGCAGCCCATTCCAATGCCAATGTCTCTTGCCGTGAAGAACTTCCTCCTAACATCCAGCCTCAACCTGCCCTCCACAGCTTGAGGCTGTGTCCTCTTGTTCTGTCACTGGTTGCCTGGCAGGAGAGACCAACTCCACCTAGCTACAACCTCCCTTCAGGTATCTGTAGAGAGCAATGAGGTCTGCCCTGAGCCTCCTCTTCTGCAGGCTGCACATCCCCACCTCCCTCAGCCTCTCCTCACAGGGCTGTGCTCCAGGCCCCTCACTGGCCCTGGTGCCCTTCTCTGGACACCTTCCAGCACCTCAACATCTTTCTTAAAGTGAGGAGCCCAGAACTGGACACAGGACTCACGGTGTGGCCTGAGCAGTGCTGAGCACAGGCACAGAATGACCTCCCTGGTCCTGCTGGCCACACTATTCCTGATCCAGGCCAGGATGCCATTGGCCTTCTTGGCCACCTGGGCACACTGCTGGCTCATGTTCAGTCAGATGTCAACCAGCATCCCCAGGTCTCTCTGCCTGGCTGCTCTCCAGCCACTGTTCCCAGCCTGTAGTGCTGAATGGGGTTGCTGTGGCCAAAGTGCAGAACCTGGCACTTGGACTTGTTAAAACTCCTGGCACTGGACTGTGCCCCTCTGTCCAGCCTCTCCAGAGTGGTCCCAAGGGGCAATGCTGAAAAACAGCCACCGCTGGAAGCTGCAGCAGCACCACCAGAACACCTTTTACCTTCTGGATGATCTCGGGGGTCATGCCTGCAAGCTCTCCTATATCCATGGACTCCCCAGCTCCCTGCGTGGGATGGAGAAAGGAGTTGGTTAGGCTCAGAGCAGGGAGAGGAGGGGAAACCAGCAGCGAGGGGCGAAGGCGAGCAGGGCCGAGGCGGGCAGCGGGGACTCACCGCCGCGTTGGGCTGGGACGATGGCACCGTCTGGGGCACGATGAGGCCAGCCTGGGGCTTCAGAGTCGCCAAGGCTGCGGAGGGAAGAGACAAAAAAGCGGCTATGAGCCACGGAGACGGCAAACACGACCGAGATGCCCTGCTGCTGGGCCACAGGCTGCCGTTCCCAGCTGTCCCCAGCCCCGCAGCTGCCCAGCGTCACCTTCTCTGGCGGCGGTGACCTCCTTGGTGAGGCGGGCGATGACGCGGCAGGCGGCGTCGTGCTGGTAGAGCGCGTGGGACAGCTCCTGGCGCGTGGTCTGCAGCTGCTGGCGCAGGGTGAAGCTGTGCAGCATGACGGCATCCTGCGGGACGAGGCGGAGTCAGGCGGGGAAAGCGGGCCTGAGCGCCGGCACGGGTGGCTCAGCAGCCTCCCCAGCACTCACCCACTCGTCCTGGAGAGCTTTGAGGATGGCTGGGATGCTGGTGGCTGATGGAGGCTTGGGACGGATCGGGTGGGCGACTGCCAAGGAGACAAAGCGAAGGTATCAGACACGTCCCCAGTGCGCTGGTCAAGCTCTGTAGATGACCCTGCTGCTGCCCTGACACCCCCCAGCAACCTGATCCCCCTGCAGCTCAGCTTTCAAACCTCATCAGGGTGATGGTTAACCTGCCCTGGTGATCACAGAGTTGTTGCGGTTGGGAGAGACCTTTACTTGGAGCCCAATCTTTAACCCAGCACTACCAGGGTACCACCAAACTGCAGATCCCAGCACATCTCCAAGGCTTTGAAACTCTTCCAGGGATGATGGGGACTCTACTCCTGCTTGGGACAAGCCTTGACAACCCTCAAGGGCAAAAAGCTGTTCTTCCTGTCTAAACTAAACCTTCCTCGGGGCACACTGAGGCCATTTCCTCTTGTCCTGGCACTTCTTCCTTGGCAGCAGAGCCCAATCTCCACCTGGCTCCAGCCTCCTTGCAGGCAGTTGCAGAGAGCCAGAAGCTCTCCCCTCAGCCTCCTTTTCTCCAGCCTCAACACCCCCAGCTCCCTCAGCTGCTTCTCACCATTCCTGTTCTCCAGACCCTTCCCCAGCTTTGTTGCCCTCCTCTGGCCCTGCTCCAGCTCCTCAGTGTCCTTCTTGGAGTGAGGAGCCCAAACCTGACCCCAGGATTGCAGGAGTGTCCTCAGTGGTGCTCAGACCAGCGGGACAATCCCTGCCCTGCTCCTGCTGGCCACACTCTTGCTGATCCAAGCCAGGCTGCTGGTGCCCTTCTTGGCCACCTGGGCACACCCTGGCTCATCTCCAGCTGCTGTCACCAACTCCTACCAAGTCCATTTCCACCGGGCAGTTTCCAGCCACTCTGCCCCCAGCCCGGAGCCTTCCCAGTGCCCACGGAGAGCATCGTTCAGCGATCCCTCGGGAAGTCCCCTTCCAGGGTGTCACCATCGGGCTGGAGGCGCACAGCTCGCCCTGCACTAGAGAGCTCCCCCTGGCAGAAGCAGCACAGTCCCTCCCCATCCCATCACCTTTGATGTCAATCAGCTGCTCCTCGGACAGCGGCTGGTTGTTGACAGGGTCGGTGCCGTTCTCTGCGATGTATTTCTCGATCAGCCGCCGCTCGTAGACGTGGTTGGAAACCGGCGACACGCAGGGGTGCTCGGGCACCTCGTTGGAAACTACGGCGGGACGAGGAGGAGTGGGGGTGAGGGCACTGCCGGGCCCTGCCAGCCGCTGCCTCCCCACGTCGGGAACCCCCAGCCCGGTAAACTCAGCCCGGTAATCTCACAGCTCTAGAACTCTCCGCTGGTAACCCCCCTGCCCGGTAAAACTCAGCCCGGTAATCTCACAGCCCTAGAACTCTCCGCTGGTAACCCCCCTGCCCGGTAAAACTCAGCCCGGTAATCTCACAGCTCTAGAACTCTCCGCCGGTAACCCTCCAGCCCGGACACCCTCTGCCCGGTGTCCCCGCCCCCCTCCTCCGCTCCCCTGCACTCACTGGAGCAGATAAGCGCCATGGCGGATACCGACTGCGGCTCGCCCCGGTTCCGGTCACGGTTCCGCTTCTAGTTCCGGTTCCGGTTCCGGTAGGGCGGGCGAGGGGGCGCGCGCGGGAACCGCCGCAACGTTCCCCAAGGGCTCACGCGGACACCGCTGCCGCCGCCGCCGCCGGAACCGGAAACACTCCCGGCATGCACCGCGCCTCCCTCCGCGGGGCCCGCACCTTCCCGGCATGCCCCGGGGCGGCCGTTACCGTAGCGACCGCATCCCAGCGTGCAGCGGGCGGCGAGCGCGGACTACAGCTCCCGTCGTGCACCGCGCAGCGGGCGGGCGGGCGGGCGGCTGGCGGCGCTCTCCAGCCCGGGCGGCTCTGCGGCGCCCCCGTGCGGTAGCGGTGAGCGCTGCCCCGCCCAGGGGAGCAGCTTGCGGGGGGGGTTGGGGGATTCAAGGGGAGGGCAGAGATGGGGTGGAGGGGTCTCGGGGGGGGACAGATGGGGTGGGGAGGGAGTGGGACAGAGGACCCGGAGAGGGAGGCAGAAGCGGGGAAGGGATAGGGCGGGTGGGGGGAATCCCGGAGGGGGAGGGTGCTGGGACGGGGAGGATAATGAAGGGGGGGGGCTATAAACAGGAGTGGGGGAGCCGGGACACCCCGGGAGCGGAAAGGCAGGGATTGAGGGACTCGGGGGTGGGGGGCATGGGCATGAGAGGGGTTCCGGGGAGGGGACATTAAACGGGTCGGGAGAGCTGAGGGTAGGGTGGTCCCAAGGGTGGGGGTTAGCGGAGCTGAACGGATCCGGGGGCGAGGGGGGTGGAGTGGACTGGGAGCCGGGACGGGGGGAACACAGAGCGGGTCGGGGCGCCCCGGAACTGGGAGGATTCTGGGGTCGAGGGTTCCCAGCTTAGGGAATCGCGAGTGGGGCTGGCGGGGATGGAGGACCCCGGGGGAGTGGGGAGCAGATGAGATTGCGGCGGACACTCCGGTGTGGGGTGGTGCCGGAGCGGACGGGACACAGGGCTGGGAGCCGGGGGGGTGAGGTGCTTGGTGGGGCGGACGGCGTGGCTGGGGACCCCGGCTGGGGTGCTCGGGGAGGAGACTGGGAGTAAACTGGGTGAAGGGTCCCCTGGGGGGCTGGGGAGGGGAGAGGAACCCCCACACACACACCAGGGGTCTGTTGGGTGGAGGGGTCCCCAAAGTGTTTGATGGGGAGGGGTGAGTGGAAACAGAACGCCCAGGGACCGAGGAGGGGACAGGGTGGGATGGGGGCACGTGGGGGGAGTGAGGTGACCTAGTGGGGGTCTGCTGCGTGGGGACAGACACAGCTGTGGCTTTCTCCCCCCCCACTCCCTCTTCTGGGGCAGGGGGCACCGGAGTTGTGCCCCCACCCCCATCTCAGCCAGGCCCATGCCCTTGGGCAGGGCGGGCACCGTGTCCTGCTGACGCTGATGCTAAAGATAGCTGGGGAGGTGGCAGCGGGGGGTGGGGGTGGGACACCAGGTCTGGGCTTGCTGCTGCGGGGCCACAAGTGTCCCCTCCCACTCAGAACACCCCAAAAGCTGCTGGAGGGGACCCCAAAAAATATGAGGTGGATCTCAAAGATCAGAAGGGGGGGGCACCCTAAAGGTCACGGATGGGGACACCCCAGAGTCAGCTTGGGCAAACCTCCTGCCTCTAACTGTACCCTGATTCTGGGCTGGTGCCCAGAGGTGGCAGTGGTGGCCCCGGCATAGAGTGCAGGGACAATGTCCTGTACCTTAGGGTCCCACCTTGCTATCCCTTGCCCCACAGAGACCCCCCCCCCGATCCCCAGAGCAGAGGCAGGACGCAGGATGGAGGGTGCCGTGGGTCACCGGGCTCTGATGGTCCTGCTGCTGTGTGTCCCTGTCCTTGGAATGGTGGCAGCACGGGATGATGGCCAGGACAAGTTTCGTGGCCATGCCACCAGCGATGACCTGCTCTCACGGCTGGGTCGAGCCACCTGGGAGACACTGGAGAGCTGGATGGGCTCTCAACCCCTGCATCTGGTGGCTGAGGTGAGCTCTGCACCGCATGGAACCATCTCTAGGGACACAAGAGAGGCTGCATCCCACCTGCCACCTACCCCACACCGCCTCCTTAACCTCCTTCTTTCCCCACAGAGCCTCTCTGCCACCTTCTGGATCGTGTCCTCGGGCATCTCGGTGGCCCTGACCATGCTCTGCGGCATCCTGGGTGACCTGCTGGCTGCCACCGGTTTCACCGGTGAGTTGAGGAGCCCCCCCAGGGTGGTGGTGAGGAAGGACGCTCTGGTGGCTTGGCCACTTGGTGACACTTCACGTCCCTGGCACAGGGGACCGGCTGGTGCGGACGGCGGCGCTGGGTCCTAGCGAGGTGCAGCGGGTGCTGGTCTGGGCTCTGGTGGCCCTGGTGGGTTCCTGGCTGCTGTCATGGCTGCGGGGGCTGGTGTTGCCCACCCTCCGCTGGGTGAAGATCTTCTGCTTCTTGGGGGCTTTCCTGAACGTGGCAGCTTCCCAGGAGACCCCCACGGCCAAAGCGGGGATGTTGTTGGGGCTCTGGGTGCTCTACACCCTACTGGGGAAGCTGGGGGGACCCTCCAGTTCCAGCAGCCACCTGGACAAGGCTGTGCGCAGCCTGGAGTGGAAGGTGGAGGAGCTGCAACGGAGGCAGACCTGGGGGGGACCCCGTAACCGTGAGGAGTGACACCCCCCTCCCCAAAAGAAGGGACAGCCCCAGCGTACCCCATTTATCATGTGTCCCA